>NW_027361824.1:8850000-11282500 GCF_039654945.1 Dendrobates tinctorius
TTGGAAGTCTAGATTACTCATGGATGGATTAGAGTAGACATTTGGTGAGGGCCCGTATCAGAGACCAAATAGGAAAGGATGTGGCACATACATATGGACCTGTCCACTAAAGTCTACAGAAGTTATGGACACAATTCAGCCAGTGACAATATACCTCCCCGACTACCACTCCACCTGGACATTAGGAAGGGTGAGGGGTGTAGGCTCTCTATCTCCTGATCGGGTGAAGGCATCAGTGGTAAGGTCCATGGCAACCCATCAGCACCCCTGACTGCATCATGGGGGCACCAGTAGTGTAACATATGGAACTTGCTGCCCTATTCTAACCAATTAGATGCTGTGGTCAATAGTGAACGTGGTGTCCAAGCGGTTGAGTAGCCAAAATGGAGTTCTATCTAGACCTGAGCAGTACAGCGGGATGTTGTCCGTGTGCTACAAACTCCCTGTTGATGGTGCAGACGCAACCTTCATTAGTATATACAGTACATATGTAGGGCACAATATATACTGCTCAAAACAATAAAGGGAACACTTAAACAACAAAATGTAACTCCAAGTCAGTCACACTTCTGTGAAATCAACACTGATTGGGATTCAATTTCTCCTGCTGTTGTGCCAATGGAATAAACAACAGGTAGAAATGATAGGAAGGTCACTAACATCCATTGTCGGCTCAGTAAGAGTGTCTAGTGTTCCCTTTATTTTTTTAAGCAGTGTATATTTATAGAACAGATCAGAAAGCTTTTATAGGTCTGGAAGGAAATAAAGATGTGCGGCATTTTATGTGTCAGTCTACTGCGTGACAACAGGATGCTTCGCCATCAGATAGATGCTTGGTTTGAGGGAAATTCATGTACAATGGCTCATGTACCTTTGCAATGGGTGAACTAAATTAATACAGAGTGCCTATATGACCTTTGCCCTGGCCTCAAAGAGCAGTAAGCAGAGAGCGACCATATCCAACCGGGAAGCTACCAAGTCCAACCAGGAAGCCGCCAAGTCCAACCAGGAAGCCACCAAGTCCAACCAGGAAGCTGCCATGTCCAACCATGAAGTCACCATGTCCAACCATGAAGCCGCCATGTCCAACCAGGGAGCTGTCATGTCCAACCATGAAGTCACCATGTCCAACCATGAAGCTGCCATGTCCAACCAGGGAGCTGCCATGTCCAATCAGAGAGCTGCCGTGCCCAACCAAGCAATTGCTATGCTCAACCAGGGATCCATCATGCCCAACCAGGAAGCTGCCATGCCCAACCAGGGAGCTTCTATGCCCAACCAGAGAGCTGCAATGACAAACAAGGGAGCTGCAATACCCAACCAGGGAACCGCCATGCCCAACCAGGGAGCCGCCATTCCCAACCAGGGAGCCGCCATGCCCACCATTATTAGACCATTTGGGAATCTTCTACATTGATAACTGCACTTGCAGTGACGACGTCTCCTTGGCACAGGAGGCCGGGATTCTTGTTACCAAGTTTGCTGCCAGCATTGTAGATGAACCTTGTGGCTCCGTTCCAGATCTCCGGGACTCGGAAGAGCCTCAGCCGTCATTTTAGCTCCACAGCTGTGAACATTGCCGGGTTTTCATCATTATCACATAACACATGCGTCTCGCTGCTCCCATCTGTGGCAGACTTGGCTACCGGAGGGGTCGTCCCTGCTGTCGTGTTCTGCTGCCGACACGTCTGACACATGGTTTTCTCACATTGAAACACGTATCTCTAGATTCTTATGATGTTATCACGATCTACGAAAAAACTTCTCACATTCCAGCATGTGTCAATATCACCCATGATGCCCAGTACACAATGTCCTGCTCCTCGCTTCCTCTTGCTGATTGTCTATCAACCATATTGACAGACATAGTCTATCCTCCGACTTCATGATGCAAGGATGGATGGACCGGTCTCTGTAATGCTAGAAATAATACTGATTGGGCGTGGAGAGATGGATAATTCACCCCACCCCACATCATGGATTGCAATAATAGAAGTCTGTGCTTGCTCTGGATTGTCCTGATGTCTGTACCACATTGATATCAGATTCATCTGGATACCATATCTGTGTCGAAATGTTCTCTTGGTATAAACCAACTCCCAACTCATCTGTATTTTGTTTACAACCTCTGTCTTCTTATTGATCATTTGAGTTCAACGTATGGTACATAAATTCTGACCTTCTGGTTGTCACTCTTGACCCACCTTCTAATTACGTCTTCATCTAAATCTTTAGCCGCTCTCCCAGTGACGACTTCTGGCTTTGTCTAGCTTCAACCTCTTCTTGAAAAATTCCTACATTGGCCATTGGTGACCATTACTAATGAGCGAGCGTGCTCGATACTCGATCAAGCAGCAGGGTGCTCAGGTACGCTCTTTACTAGAGTTGAGCGACTTTTGGTTTTTTAGGGTCGCGTTTCGTTTCGTGAAACCCGACTTTTCCAAAAGTCGGGTCGAGCAAGATCGTCCGATTATAGGGAAAAGTCGGGGTCGTCCCGAAACACGAAACCCAATGTAAGTCAATGGGGAATAAAAGTCGGCAGTGAGAGTAGGACAGGAAACACACCTACAGTGCCCATTTGAATGCCAAAAGCATCAATTCTTCTTTCTTAAGCTTGTCAACCTTAATTAACTTCATAATACAAGTTACGCACTGAAAAATTCGGGTTATTCGGCTACAAACTGTGGGGGGGGAGGGCTGGCTCCAGGTTTTCATGTGCCCTGGGCGAAAGAGCGCCCCTTTAACACATACCACAACTCATCATGCTCCGATACGGCAGAGAAATAGCGGTATAGTACAATGAAAAATACCTCACTTTTTACATCTCATGACGAGGCCCATCTATTTCTCCATACAGAATCATTGGTCCCATATAATGTTTGAAACAGTATATGATGAGCTCCACATAATGCTACAGTATATGTTGGTCCCCATGGATGAAGCTCCACTGTCTTATGGGCCCAAATAATGCTCCAAACATAATGGGCCCCATTTCTAATGCTCTAGTGTATAATGGGCCCTGTAAATGCTGCTCCAGTGTCTGATGTCCACCTTTGGAATGTTCCAGTGTATGGTGGGCCCCATCTATCATTCTCCAGAGTATAGTGCTCCCCAAAAATTGCTGTCCCAACATTGAAAACAATCAAATAAGTCTCCTCGCTAGGGAATCCCTGTACTTGTCTGGACAGGTGCTGTAGCTTGCTTAACAGCTCGCCAGCCGTTCTCACGCCCAGTATGGATTATACGTGATTGCACAAAGGTGAGAAAGGGTACCGTATCCCCAGATAACATGTATGGATAGCGTACACATTCAAAATATATGTCTCAGGAGGCAGGCTCAGACGGTGTTAGGCCCAGTATGGATTGCACGTGATTGCACAAAGGTTAGAAAGGGTACCGTATCCCCGGATAACATGTATGGATAGCGTACACATTCAAAATATATGTCTATACAGCATGAGGCAGGCTCAGACGGTGTTAGGCCCAGTATGGATTGCACGTGATTGCACAAAGGTTAGAAAGGGTACCGTATCCCTGGATAACATGTATGGATAGCGTACACATTCAAAATATATGTCTCAGGAGGCAGGCTCAGACGGTGTTAGGCCCAGTATGGATTGCACGTGATTGCACAAAGGTTAGAAAGGGTACCGTATCCCTGGATAACATGTATGGATAGCGTACACATTCAAAATATATGTCTCAGGAGGCAGGCTCAGACGGTGTCAGGCACAGTATGGATTTGACGGCCCAGATTACACAGCGGAGGAGCAGGGAGAGGTAAAGATTGCAAATGCTGGGGCCCTGCCCAAGCAAGGGGGGCCCACTCGTGGGCGTCGGTACTGGCACTGGGCCCCTCATAGTACAGCGGTGTGTCTGACGGCGGGTGTGCACCACCACCGTCAGAGACACTTGATTGCACTATGAGGGACCCTGTGCCAGTGCCCGCGCCCAAGAGTCGGCCTACCCACCTGTCCAGGGCAACGGCACTCGCACGGTGTCGTGCGCTAGGTGGTGACCCCGGCCATGGGGGGGAGGCAGCACAGTTAGGGAGTTTTAGAAAGTGGCATATGTTGATGTTGGACATTCAGCTGATGCAAAAGGTGAAATAGGTGAAGTACCAGGAAGAGGTGGACCAAAGCAAGCCATTTTTCTGTCACCCTATGTGTCATCAGGGGAAGGTGGGACAAAATCCTTGGAAACCCATGCGTGGTTCATTTTAATGAAGGTTAGATCATCCACATTTTGGGTTGACAGACGGGTCCTTTTTTCTGTCAGGATTGATCCAGCTGCACTGAAGACTCTTTCCGATAGCACACTTGCAGCTGGGCAAGCGAGCTCCTGTAAGGCACATTGGGCCAATTCAGGCCAGGTGTCCAGTTTAGCGGCCCAATAGTCAAAGGGGAATGACCTGTGTGGGAGAACATCGATATGGGAGGAAAAGTAGTTTGTAACCATAGTTGACAACTGCTGTCTCCTGTCACTTTCCATCGATGCAGTATTACCAGTTGTGTGAACGGTATTTGAAAAATCAGTCCACAACATTGTCATGAAACCCCTGTCTCCAACGCCACTTCTGCTGTGTGCAGCACGAACACCTCTGCCAAGCTGCCCCCGGCCCGTACGGCTCGTGTGAGAACCATCACCGCTGCTGTGTGCTGGGAATGCCTCAAGCAACCGATTTACCAGAGTTGCTTGTTTATTAGCCAATATTAGGTCAAGGTTCTCCTGTGGCATGATGTTTTGTAATTTGCCTTTATAGCGTGGATCCAGGATGCTGGCCAACCAGTAGTCGTCATCGTTCATCATTTTGGCAATGCGGGGGTCCCTTTTTAGGATCCGCAAGGCATAATCTGACATGTGGGCCAATGTTCCCGGTGTCAATGATGCACTGCGAGTGCTGGGTGGAGGAGCACTTTCTGGCAAATCCACATCCCTCCAGTCACGCACAAACCCTGTACCAGACCTTGCCACGCCAACATTTTCACTTGCCCCACGAGATGCATCCTCCTCCCCTAAGTAATCATCCCCATCATCCTCCTCCTCCTCCTCTTCTTCCTCCAACTCGTCCAGGAGAGGTCCCTGAGCAGACAATGGCTGAATGTCATCAAGGATTCCCTCCTCCTCTTCCTCCTCATCAACATTGGCTGCAGACGCTTGCTCCTTAAGGTGCGTCAAAGTTTGCATGAGCAGACGCATAAGTGGGATGCTCATGCTTAGGATGGCGTCGTCTGCGCTTACCAGCCGTGTGCATTCCTCAAAACACTGAAGGACTTTACAGAGGTCTTTCAGCTTCGACCACTGCACACCTGTCAACTCCATGTCTGCTCTCAAAGTGCCTGGCCGTGTATCCTCCCACAAATGCATTATGGCCTGCCTCTGCTCGCACAGCCGCTCCACCATGTGCAGGGTGGAGTTCCACCTTGTTGCAATGTCGATAATGAGGCGGTGGTTGGGAAGGTGGAGCAATCGCTGCAGCTTCTGCATACGAACGGAGTGTACAGGCGACCGGCGGATGTGCGCGCACAGTCTTCGCACCTTCTGGAGCAGGGCTGTTAACTCCGGATAATTTTTGAGGAAGCACTGCACCACCAGGTTCAAGGTGTGAGCCAAGCAAGGTATGTGGCTGAGTTTTGAAAGGGCTATGGCTGCCACAAAATTACGGCCGTTATCACTAACTACCTTGCCTGCCTCAAGATGTATTGCCCAGCCATGACTCAGTTTGTCGCTTCAAGTACTCGGCCAGCACCTCGGCGGTGTGTCTGTCGCCCAAACACATCATCTGCAACACAGCCTGCTGAAGCTTTCCACTAGCTGCTCGATAGGGGGACACATCGTGTGCAACAGTGGCAGCTGCAGATGGAGTGCTCGTACGACTGACTGCGCTCTGTGGACGAGCTTTCGCTTCTGGAGGAGGAGGAGGAGGAGGAGGAGGGTCGAACGCCTACAGCCAACTGTTTCCTATACCGTGGGCTAGGCAGCACTGTCCCACCACCGCTGTCCCCTGTGGACCCTGCATCCACCACATTAACCCAGTGCGCAGTGATGGACACGTAACGGCCCTGGCCATGCCGACTGGACCATGCATCAGTTGTGAGGTGCACCTTTCCGCTCACTGACTGCTTGAGTGCATGGACAATGCGGTCTTTCACATGATGGTGGAGGGCTGGGATGGCTTTGCGAGAGAAGAAGTGGCGACTGGGTAGGTCATAGCGTGGTACTGCATAGGCCATGAGTTCGCGGAAAGCTGTGCTTTCCACCAACCGAAAGGGCATCATCTCAAACGAGATTAGTTTGGCAATGTGGGCGTTCAAACCCAGTGTACGCGGATGAGAGACTGAGTACTTTCTTGACCTACTCATAGTGTCTGGGAGGGTGAGCTGGACTTGAGAGCTGCATATGGTGGAAGTAGCGGTGGAGAGGGCGGACTGAGAGAGGGTTGATGATGGTAATGGAGTTGGTGTTCTTTCTGATGGCCTAGAATCAGTCTTTCGTTGATATAACAGTGGGATTCCCTGACTGCTGTGGCCTTGCAACGACACCTCAACATTTGCTGCTGTGCTAACCGGTGGGCTTACAGTGGGGGAAACAATGTAGCGTTGCTGACTACCTTCGTTGTGATCAGTTGCACATGTGGCACTTGAGGTTTGGTGTTGTGTCCACGCTTGCAAGTGCATGCTGGTTAAATGTCTAAGCATGCAACTGGTATTCAAATTTTTCAGATTTTTCCCTCGGCTAAAGGTCTTTGCGCACTTCTTACAGATAACCTTGGCCTGATCATGAGGATTTTGTTCAAAAAAGTGCCACACTGCACTCTTCCTACTTTGGCAGACATTTTGCGGCCTAGCACGCTGTGATGTTTTGACCCTCTGGACAAGCTGTCCAGCAACTCTTTTGATGTTTGGAACCTGTCTTTGGAGTGCTCCGGGCCTGCCAGATAACAGCTGTTGCGATGTCGATGTCTGCTCTGGATGCTCCTCATCTGAGCTATTGGAAGCAGCACCCTCTTCCCCCAATGGATGCCAATCTGGGTCAACAACTGGGTCATCCATCACCTCCTCTTCTATGTCATGTGCACCTTCCTCTGTGTCACCGTGTATGGTGGTATAGTGTGCGGGAAGGAGCACCTGAGTCTCATCAGGGTCAGAATCTGGCTCTGTACACTGCGAGGACAATGTAGTGCTCTGAGTGAATGTACCAGCAGAATCATCCATCAGCGGCTGTGCATCAGTGCACTCCATGTCAGATTCATCTTGGCCTGGGTAATTCACCATTTCACTTGATAATCCAGGCATGGTATGTGAAAACAGCTCCATGGAGTAATCAGTAGTATGGCCTGCGTCATCCTTCAATCTTGGTTGGGGTGAAGGACACAAGGAAAGGTGTGGTTCATGAACATGAGCCTCCAATGACGACTCAGTGCTTTTACTTTTTACAACTGAAGAAGGGGAGGCGATAGAGCTGGAGGCTGAGTCAGCAATGCAAGACAAAACTTTTTCCTGATGCTCTGGCTTTAAAAGCGGTTTGCCAACTCCTAGAAAACTAAGCGTTCGAGGCCTTATGTAGCCAGACGATGACGCAGGGTCAGCACCTCCTGCATTCGGTCCTATTTTGCTCTTGCCACTACCATCAGATCCACCACCAACACCATCATTACCAGCTGCCAACCCCCGCCCAATTCCACGGCCTCTTCCACCAGCCTTCCTCATTTTTGGTAGAAATGTAGACAAAATCCAACAAACTATATAGTAATGTAAAACAAGGTACAAGGTGTCTATAGGACAGGGGAGATTTTGAATTTCTGCACACACTTGTGGACAGTGGACACTTTTGGATTGTGTGAGGCCCACTGATATCTGAGTGCTATGTGACAGGCTCGATGGCACAGCTGTGACAAAAGTGACTAGAGGAAAAGGGAGATTTTGAATCTCTGCACACACTTTTGGACTCTGGACACTTTTGGATTGTGTGAGGCCCACTGATATCTGAGCGCTATGTGACAGGCTCGATGGCACTGCTGTGACAAAAGTGACTAGAGGATAAGGGAGATTTTGAATTTCTGCACACACTTGTGGACAGTGGACACTTTTGGATTGTGTGAGGCCCACTGATATCTGAGCGCTATGTGACAGGCTCGATGGCACAGCTGTGACAAAAGTGACTAGAGGATAAGGGAGATTTTGAATCTCTGCACACACTTTTGGACACTGGACACTTTTGGATTGTGTGAGGCCCACTGATATCTGAGCGCTATGTGACAGGCTCGATGGCACAGCTGTGACAAAAGTGACTAGAGGATAAGGGAGATTTTGAATCTCTGCACACACTTTTGGACACTGGACACTTTTGGATTGTGTGAGGCCCAATGAATATCTGAGCGCAATGTGACAGGCTCGATGGCACAGCTGTGACAAAAGTGACTAGAGGATATGGGAGATTTTGAATCTCTGCACACACTTTTGGACACTGGACACTTTTGGATTGTGTGAGGCCCAATGAATATCTGAGCGCTATGTGACAGGCTCGATGGCACAGCTGTGACAAAAGTGACTAGAGGATAAGGGAGATTTTGAATTTCTGCACACACTTGTGGACAGTGGACACTTTTGGATTGTGTGAGGCCCACTGATATCTGAGCGCTATGTGACAGGCTCGATGGCACTGCTGTGACAAAAGTGACTAGAGGATAAGGGAGATTTTGAATTTCTGCACACACTTGTGGACAGTGGACACTTTTGGATTGTGTGAGGCCCACTGATATCTGAGTGCTATGTGACAGGCTCGATGGCACAGCTGTGACAAAAGTGACTAGAGGATAAGGGAGATTTTGAATTTCTGCATACATTTGTGGACAGTGGACACTTTTGGATTGTGTGAGGCCCACTGATATCTGAGCGCTATGTGACAGGCTCGATGGCACAGCTGTGACAAAAGTGACTAGAGGATAAGGGAGATTTTGAATCTCTGCACACACTTTTGGACACTGGACACTTTTGGATTGTGTGAGGCCCACTGATATCTGAGCGCTATGTGACAGGCTCGATGGCACAGCTGTGACAAAAGTGACTAGAGGATAAGGGAGATTTTGAATTTCTGCACACACTTGTGGACAGTTTTGGATTGTGTGAGGCCCACTGATATCTGAGCGCTATGTGACAGGCTCGATGGCACAGCTGTGACAAAAGTGACTAGAGGATAAGGGAGATTTTGAATTTCTGCACACACTTGTGGACAGTGGACACTTTTGGATTGTATGAGGCCCACTGATATCTGAGCGCTATGTGACAGGCTCGATGGCACAGCTGTGACAAAAGTGACTAGAGGATAAGGGAGATTTTGAATTTCTGCACACACTTGTGGACAGTGGACACTTTTCGATTGTGTGAGGCCCACTGATATCTGAGCGCTATGTGACAGGCTCGATGGCACAGCTGTGACAAAAGTGACTAGAGGATAAGGGAGATTTTGAATTTCTGCACACACTTGTGGACAGTGGACACTTTTGGATTGTGTGAGGTCCACTGATATCTGAGCGCTATGTGACAGGCTCGATGGCACAGCTGTGACAAAAGTGACTAGAGGATAAGGGAGATTTTGAATCTCTGCACACACTTTTGGACACTGGACACTTTTGGATTGTGTGAGGCCCAATGAATATCTGAGCGCTATGTGACAGGCTCGATGGCACAGCTGTGACAAAAGTGACTAGAGGATAAGGGAGATTGGATTGCTTTTAAAAAAGCAGTTTGCGGAGCAGTGGGTAAACAGCAATGCCAGCCTGTCAGGAAGCCTTAAAAGGCAGCCCAACAACCAACACCACTGATACACCACTATATAGCCTCCCCTTGCACTGCACACACAGTGACTGGTGTGTTGTGCAGGCCAAATTGCTAGCAGCAGAAGCAGTTTTTTTTTCTTCTCAGCAGGACAAAAAAAAAAATTGGGATTGCTTTTAAAAAAGCAGTTTGCGGAGCAGTGGGTAAACAGCAATGCCAGCCTGTCAGGAAGCCTTAAAAGGCAGCCCAACAACCAACACCACTGATACACCACTATATAGCCTCCCCTTGCACTGCACACACAGTGACTGGTGTGTTATGCAGGCCAAATCGCTAGCAGCAGAAGCAGTTTTTTTGTCTTCTTCCCTGCCTAACGCTCTCCCTACAGAATCAGCAGCAACCTCTCCCTATACTAAGATCGGCAGAAGTAAGATGGCGGTCGGCGTGCACGCCCTTTTATACCCCCTGTGACGCCCACCAAAGCAAGCCAATCACTTGCATGCCCTTCTGAAAGATGGTGGTGACCCGTGCCTATGTCATCACGTTGCCCACAGTGTCCGTGGATCCTGATTGGCTGAAAAAGAGCGCAAAACAAACTTTTGAAACGCGACTTTGGAGCGTAAGTCGCCGACCTCGTGGCCGACCTCATCCTAGGGTCGGGTTTCGTTTCATGAAACCCGACTTTGCCAAAAGTCGGCGACTTTTGAATTTTTTCGACCCGTTTCGCTCAACTCTACTCTTTACTCTATCGACTATCACGGGTGCTCTAGCGCCATGCTCAAAACCCTGCCCCGCATGTTTTGCGGCTGTTAGCCAATAAACTTGTGGGGATTAATATCACAAGGAAGTTTTCCCAAGCATCACCATCTGTCATGGCGGCATCGGGGTCTGTGGATTCCACAGATTCTTACACTCCTACTTGTAACTCCATTGATAGCTATGATCAGCACAGGGTGAATCGGGCCTTGACTCTTAGACCTGCAGCTCTTACGCAGGTTAAAAGAGTTAATTTTTTTCTGGGCTGAGGTAATTGATTGCCTTTGGTCACATGCTGTGGGAAAGCCAGTCATGTCTGCTCTCTCCCTATTTAAGCTGGCTCTGCCTTAGAGGTAATGCCAGCTATAGTTTCTCTACCCTGGTTTGGTGAGGTAGACACATCCTGATTATCTGTGATTAATTCCAAATTTGTTGCGAGCGGTGTTTGGTTTACCCTTTCCTTTCCCCCCTAGCTGTCTTTATATTACACTGCTGATTCTCTTGCTGTACACTTTATATTCCTTTATGTATTTCCCTGAGAGAGTGCTGTGCGATTGTGCTTCCCATTTTGCCCTGTTTGTCTTGTTTGTATTCTTCCCATACACTGTACAGACCAGTGATACTTAGGAGCATATTAAGGAACGAGACCCAGGCATCCCTATCTTCATGGGTATTCTTGGGGACATGGATAGCTAGGGACTCGTAGCCTGAGGGTCAGTATAGGATGCAAATTTACTATTCCACAGTCACAACATGACAATTGCCTGCCATACACGGTAATGCCATAGTCATGTTGACTAAGACCCAGTGATGCTCGGCCCACTCTCCTCTGGAACCAGTTCAGGGAGAGTTTATCTAGTAGGAGAGCTTATGTTTAACTTAATAAATAATTTAAAAAACTACATGGGGTCCCCCCTATTTTTGATGACCAGCCATGGTAAAGCAGACAGCTGTGGGCTTATACGATATGATACGATACGATACACTTTATTGATCCCTGTTTATTGGGCCCTTCCCAGCCGAAAAATACAAACCCACAGTAGTCTCAAAATTGGCACATCACATTAGATACCCTGGTGTGGTGGCAAATGGGGTTACAGGTAGTAGGAGTTGGTGACAGCTGTGATTTGTATATGAAGTTTTCTCCGGATGAAAGGACTATACTATGTTGGGGTGATCCCGCACTGACACATGTGCCTGATAATAAACTGATTATTTGCTGTGATACCTTTGTGCCGAGAAGAGGCTGCTTTTGGTTTTGAATCACTTGGAGTTTTATGAAAGCAATGAAACTGCACCTGTTTGAAACAAACCACATTGCCTGTGTGAACACCACCTAATTCCTACCCGAGAACGTGAGTCCTTACACGATATACATGAAGTGCCCTCACTCGCCAGGGCCGTGGGGTACTCGGTACCGGGCCGGTTGATCTTCTCAACGGGAGTTGTCACGACAGCAGTGACCCGGTCCGTGGCCCTGGGGCTCCATTGCAAAAGGGGTTATTTCAGTGTGCTTATGGTGGTGAAAGTTTATAAGTGATTCGTGATGCCACCTGTGGTGTTCGGCAAATGTTAAGCTGACGCTGAAGACAGCTCCTCTGGGACAGATGGTGTGGTGCAGCAATGATGTTATATCCCTCCACAGGCAGGGCTGCAGTCCCAGGGCAGAGTAGGTGAAGTGACACTTAGATGGTGTAGTGTCGGGCACAGGAGGGATGTAGCAGTGTCGGGCAGGTTGACGCAGGAATAAGTGGAGGACACCAGGGCATGTAGTTCCAAAGCTTTACTCACAGTCTGTTGGGTACAGGTGCCCGCATCCGTGCCGTGTCCTCCAGGTCAGGAGCTCAGCCAACTTCAAGGCAAGATGAAGTACAACCTTCCAACACTCCGCCAACATATGTGCCTTTTCTGAACGTCTCCCTCTTAGCGCCTTTGAGTGAAGTACTCACAGTACTGAGTTACACTGGAGTTCCTCCTGCCAGATGTTCCTAAGAATCCTACTTGTACGGTAGACAGCTGTAGCCTGCTTCGGGGACTCCTTCTACCTAGTCCCGGCTCACACACGTTGCTGTTGTGCCCCCAAGTCTGGTGTTCGAATAAAGTGGTCACTACTTCTATTCCTCCGGTGTCTGCTGCAGGATCATTAGTGTCCATACAACCTCGGGGACCGGACCCCAGCCTTGCGCTTAGAACTTGGGAAGTGTTTCCTCTAACCCTGGTCCTTGTTCTCTTATTCTCCTCACATTCCGTATCAATCCTTTCTTTCTTATGGAGAGTCAGGCTTTCTATCGATTTTCCTTTTTTGTGCCAGCGGACCCAGATCACTGAGGTCGGCTGCAGCACTTCCTTCATCCATCCCACTCAGGGGATCTCCTTTCACAGACTGACCTTGTCAGACTCCTGTGACTAACTGACTAAATCCTATCCTCTTCCCGCTCTTTTAGTGCAAACTAAACTCCACCCGCCTCCCAGCATGCTTCGTGTTCCAAGCAGGGAGTCACCAAAGGGTGCTTTGCTACACTACTATGTTGTGTGAGATGCAGGTGTTGGAGTGTGGTCAGGTGTCTCCACCTTACCTGGATGGTGAGGTACCACACCTCAGGAGGAGGTGCAGTACCTCTGTGGCGACTGAACCCTCAGGGGCGCCACATACCCCCCCGTTAAGCACAGCACATCCACGAGCTGCAAGAAAGCAAAGGTGGACAAATACAGGAACATACAAAAATTTTTATAATGCTAATAAACAGTTCTTATCTAATTTTCTTAATATGAGAGGCACTCATTCTTGAACTTTACAAACATTTTAACTACCTATCTATATCTTACTACAGTACTTAATTCAAAAGTGCTATTAGCAGTAAACACACTACCACTTTCAAGTGTTATCATTATCATATGTCTTCATCATCTCCTCTTTCACATTTTCTACTTTCTTTTATTAACCTTAAGTGACAACCGTTGATGCCTGGTTCGTCACCTGCATTTTTCAAATCTTTATCTTTATTCAAATTCTTCATCTCTTTATTAAAACATTCCTATTAGTCATTACTATTAACTAGATTCTGTATAAAAGCTGTTTTCTAACTATCAATACTTTCATAAGGCACATTATAAAATACTTCACATCAAAACTTCAATAATTCTTGTAAGTGCTGGACACCACTTCCAGCCGGGATCACTTGCAGTGTCCTTTTGGTAGGAGCCATGCTTCAGGTGAGGTAGTTCTTATTCCAAAAAGAGCTATGTAAAACCAAGAGAAGGCACCTAAAGAGGTGCAACTATATACATTAAAGTTCTAGATCATTCAGTGTCCATGATCTCCACAGTTCAGTAAGGAAAAACGCTGCCAATAAAACTGGGCAACAAAAAAAAACTGGAAAAACATGGTGAACAAACAAAAATAACTTTAAGGCACAACGGTGCAAATACCCTCCTGGGTAACAGAGTTAGTTTTTGGTATTTTCTTTAATGTTGGTGGTCCCCTCCTGGGGTGATGGAAGCACTTCAGGGCATCCTCTTCCTTTTCGGCTGGTTACAAATTGCAGGTACTCCTTTTCTCCTGGAGTGAGGTTGTCATCTGCTGGTGTTAATGGGATGGCAGCGGAAGTAACTGCGGCCTGTTACCAAGGGATGTTGTTCTGTCACTTCAGGTGGTACTACTGTTAACGGCACTACTATCTTGATTTTTGGCCCGACATCTGGTGGTAGCGGTGTCTGAGAGCGCTTGTAGGGGTTAAGGCGGGGGTCCTAAATTTGTGGCAAAGGAAACCCATGATGTACGGTGACACCCCTCAGCTGCTCAGCCTCTTCTGCTGAGATCAGAAGATGTCGAACGGGACACGCCTGCTCCAGTCTCACTCTTTTCAGCAGGAATTTCTTCCACTTCCCCATCGCAGTAAGCTTAGTGCTTCTGAATTGAGAGCATAGCTCATCTAATTGTCCCATGCGGAGTTCGAGAATGCCGGCCTCACTATATGAAAACTCAAGGGGCAACCCGTTGGGAGGGGTGACGATCATACCTGGAGCCTCCCGGTGGTGTCTTGGCTCCGGTGCAGGCTTGAGACGGTGGGCAGCTGCAGGGGTATCCACAGGGGTGGTCTGTCCGGATGTCGGCGGTGGTGGGCAGATGGCAGCTCCGGGTCCGCGGGGGTCTCCGGCGGGACCTGCGCGGCCGCGTCAGGTCCAGGCAGGAGCTCTACTTCTTCCTCCACTTTGGCTCCCAGGCCTTCGGATAACTCCTCCTGGCAGCCCTCTCCTAGCGATGGTGACAGCGGGGCGGCGGTGATAGATGCTACCGGTGGTATGGCAGCGGCCGCAATCTCCACAGGGTTTGTCTGGAGGAGATCCGGTGCAGCAGTGGCGGGTACCGGTGACTGTGGTACCGCAGATGGTGGCACCTCCCGGGCGTGCTGCCATTTCTTCATCCAGAGCGCCTCCTGCTTCAGCCGCAGTTCGTTAGTCAGCCGGGTAATCTCATCCTCCAGCTGTTGACGGTCCAGATGGGAAGCCAGATCGGAGCCTTCAGCCATTGCGCCGGGGAGGTTCAGCTTAACCTCCCTTCGCTCTTCAGGCCTCCTCTCTCCTTCCATCATGGCGTTCTCTCCTTTCTCTTCCTGTCTGGACCCTTTTCCCGCCACCGGCTCTCGCTCCTCCTTCCGGGGGCGGCATCTTCTTCCTACTCCTCCATACCATGCCAGTATACGAACCCCTCGGGGGGTGGACCATGTTGCTGTCGCATAGAAGTTCAGACAGGGGAGGCCCAGGACGGTTCGCGGTCTTTTCTTAGGACCACCCATGTTGTCACGCCCTTCTTCTCTGCGCTGGCGGCCATTTTTAGCATTCATTTTACAGTCTATCAAATTGGTTACTCTGCACATTTTCACAAGCTGTTAAGTCCAATAAATCGTAGGCACACAGAACCCGGTGACACCGGGTCTCGTCATTCTGTTTGTGACGCCAAGTTGGAGCGCCCTCACTCGCCAGGGCCGTGGGGTACTCGGTACCGGGCCGGTTGATCTTCTCAACGGGAGTTGTCAAGGCAGCAGTGACCCGATCCGTGGCTCCATTGCAAAAGGGGTCGTTTCAGTGTGCTTATGGTGGTGAAAGTTTATAAGTGATTCGTGACGCCACCTGTGGTGTTCGGCAAATGTTAAGCCGACGCTGCAGACAGATCTTCTGGGACAGATGGTGTGGTGCAGCAATGATGCTATAGCCCTCCACAGGCAGGGCTGTAGTCCCAGGGCAGTGTAGGTGAAGTGACACTTAGAGGGTGTAGTGTCGGGCACAGGAGGGATGTAGCAGTGTCGGGCAGATTGACGCAGGAATAAGTGGAGGACACCAGGGCATGTAGTTCCAAAGCTTTACTCACAGTCTGTTGTGGTACAGGTGCCCGCATCCGTGCCGTGCCCTCCGGGTCAGGAGCTCAGCCAACTTCTAGGCAAGATGAAGTACTCCCTTCCAACACTCCGCCAATATATTTGCCTTTTCTGAACGTCTTTGTCTTAGCGCCTTTGAGTGAAGTACTCACAATACTGAGTTACACTGGAGTTCCTCCTGTCAGATGTTCCTAAGAATCCTACTTGTACAGCAGACAGCTGTAGCCTGCTTCGGGGACTCCTTCTACCTAGTCCCGGCTCACACACGTTGCTTTTGTGCCCCCAAGTCTGGTATGGGAATAAAGCGGTCACTACTTCTATTCCTCCGGTGTCTGCTGCAGGACCATTAGTATCCATACAACCTCGGGGACCGGACCCCGACCTTGCGCTTAGAACTTGGGAAGGGTTCTCCTTTAACCCTGGTCCTTGTTCTCTTATTCTCCTCACGTTCCGTATCAATCCTTTCTTTCTTATGGAGAGTCAGGCTTTCTATCAATGTTCCTTTCTTGTGCCAGCGGACCCAGATCACTGAGGTCGGCTGCAGCACTTCCTTCATCCTGCCCACTCAGGGGATCTCCTTTCACAGACTGACCTTGTCAGACTCCTGTGACTAACTGACTAAATCCTATCCTCATTCCCGCTCTTTTAGTGCAAACTAAACTCCACCTGCCTCCCAGCACTCTTCGTGTTCCATGCAGGGAGCCACCAAAGGGTGCTTTGCTACACTGCTATGTTTTGTGGGATGCAGGTGTTGGAATGTGGTCAGGTGTCTTCACCTTACCTGGATTGTGGGGTACCAGACCTCAGGAAGAGGTGCAGTACCTCTGTGGCGACTGAACCCTCAGGGGCGCCACATACATCTATAATACAGAGTCAGATGGGACATGGCGTAATTGCCGTATTGTTATAATTCCCCATAAAAGTCTATGAATTTCCAATAAGAGTTCTGAAGAACTGACAACTTGAAATGACTTATATTATCCTAGAAAAAAAAGGAGGAAACAGAGTAACGGCTTAATGGTAGATTTGATGTAGAAGGACAAAAATATTATTAAAATAGCCTTTAATAAAAGAAATATCAGGGCAAATGGTGGCACAAAGGCACACACATACAATGGAGTTACATAGTAAACAGCACAAATTGGCACAACAATATTTTGCATAGACAAGTGACTTAAAAATGTACAATCATGCTATTGACAACCATGGGGACATATGGAATGTAGTCATGTGTGGGGTATTTTATGTCAATATAGTTATAATAAGAGGAGCATATATATACAGTGGGGGAAATAAGTATTTGATCCCTCTGGCAAACAAGACTAAATCCCTCCTAGGATTCCCGGATGAGGCACTTCTTGCGTGTTGACTGTAAGCGCGGTGGTGGTGAGGGCGAACGGCATCTCATCTGCTTCTAATTCGTCGTCTTGGTTCCTCCCTGGGGTGGTGTGTCGGATTCTGGAGAGCGCGTCGGCGTGCACGTTTTCAGCTCCCCGTTTGTAGATGATTTTATAATTGAATTTGGCCATCCGAGCCACCCACTGCTGCTCGAGGGACCCCAGTTTGGCATTCTCCAAATGGGCAAACGGGTTGTTATCGGTTCGCACTACTACTTCAGAGCCCGCCAGATACTCTGCGAATCGCTCCGTCATTGCCCACACTACCGCGAGGAGCTCAAGCTTAAAGGAGCTGTAATTGTCCGGGTTGCGTTCTGAGTCGTGCAGCGACCGGCTACCATAGGCGATCACTTTCTCCCGGCCATCCTGCACCTGTGACAACACAGCTCCTAGTCCCTGGAGGCTCCCGTCGGTATGCAGGATGAACAGTTGCGAAAAATCCGCATATGCCAGTATCAGGGCGTCCGAGAGAGCAGCTTTGAGGTCTTGAAACGCATCCTCTTGCGGTTGCTGCCACTGGATCTTCTGTCCATTCGCCCCGGCGGGAGCCACCTTCAGCAGGTCCTGCAGGGCTCGGGCTCGGCGTGCAAAATTCTTCACGAACTGACGGTAGTAGCCGGCCAACCCCAAGAAGGCCTGCACGTCCTTTACCGTCTCGGGGGGGTAGGCCACCCCTGGATGGCAGCGACCTTTTCCAGGGATGGTCGAACGCCCTCTGCCGAGACAGTATGCCCCAGGTACTCGATCTGGGTGCGGAACAGGTGGCATTTCTGGTGCTTTACCTTTAACCCGTATTTCTGCAGCCGGCCGAGCACCTGCCCCAACCGCCTCAGGTGGTCCTTGAACGTGGCGGAATAGATAATGATATCGTCCCGGTATATCAACGTGGCTTCAAAGTTGAGGTCTCCTAGACACAGCTCCATCAACCGCTGAAAAGTTCCGGGGGCGTTGGCCAGTCCAAACGGCATCCGATTGAACTTGAACAGTCCCATGGGAAGCATGAATGCCGTCTTGGCTCTGTCTTCCTCCGACATCGGTACTTGCCAGTACCCGCTGGCCAGGTCAAGGGTCGAAAAGTACGTTGCGTTCCCCAGGGCGGACAGAGACTCTTCTATGCGGGGCAGTGGATACGAATCCTTGATGGTGCAGGCGTTCAACTTCCGGTAATCCACGCAAAAACGGAGAGTGCCATCTTTCTTCCGAACCAGGACAATAGGGGCCGCCCAAGGGCTTTGGCTTTCTCTTATGACCCCCTTCCGGAGCATTTGGGCTAATAGAGCTTTCACTTCCTGATATAGCTGCGGTGGTATTTGCCGATACCGCTCCCAGATGGGGGCCGCTCCTGCCGTGGGGATCCCATGCGTGATGGCCGTGGTACATCCAAAGTTGACCTCGTGGCTGGCGAAGACATTGTGATATTGCCCAAGGAGTGTCTCTACTTGGAGAAGCTGGGCTGGCGCTAGGCCGGAAAGTTCAGCCCGCATTCTCTCCAGAATGGCTCGACCTTTTTCTTGGGCCGCGGACGCGGCAGCCTGTTGGGTTCGTACTGTTACTGCCCAGGGATCTTTGGGTTGCACCCGCAACTGGACTGCGGGATCCGGCAGCAGCTCCTCTAATGGCCTTACTAGTTTGGCTATTTCGGCCTGGGGCTTCAGGGTGATATCCTGATCTTCCAGGTTGACACAACGTACCAAGACAGTCCCCTCCCGCCCTGTGGCCAGGGAGCAGGCCACCAGGATGCCAGGGTGCAGGCGCTCAGAGTAACATGGTTCCACCTGCACCTCCATGCCCTCCAGTGGTATTGGGGCACGGATCGGCAGAGCCACCACCGTCTGCCCCGGAGGAAGCACGAGCGGGGGGGCCGCCGGCGCGATGACCTTGCCCAGCGCCTCACCCTCCTGACACTCCTGGAGCACTTGTGCTTCCCGCACCAACCGCTGGAAGACCTGCCCCTGGGCCGTGCGAGAACCCCACTGACTTAGGGTCTCCTGCGTGGAATCGTTGAGGAGTAGATTGCCGAACTCCCGCAGTACATTCATGCCCAAGATGATCGGATGACGATCGTTAGTCTCTCCTTGAGTCAGGACCACTCCCCGGTGACCGAGGGATTTACCACACAATGTCATCTGAAGCCACACCACCACGGCGACAGGTACCGGCAGTTGGTTTGCGGCCACTAGTCGTATCATGGGTCCCCACTGGGGCCTTGCTGCTTCCGGGAAATGCTGTCGGAAGTACGTTGCCGGCATGGTCGTCACCTGCGACCCTGTATCCACTAGGCACCGTACAGCACGACCCTCAACTTCGGCCCATACTATTGGGCACTTAGCGACCAGTTCTTCGGGACTTCCACCACCTCTCGTTGTGGCTACTGGCTCCAAGCGGCGTCCCCCATGCTCGGAGCCCTGTAGTTTAATGCCCACCGGGGTGGGTATCTCCCATGCCGCGGACACTCCTGTGCGAAGTGGCCCAGTTCTCCACACTCATAGCACCGGGACGGTGAGGCTCGGCCACCCCGGGAATTGTAGCCAGGTCGGCCTGGCGCGGGCTGCGTTCTTTTCTTCACTTCGGCCAGCTTGCCCCGGATGCTCTTCAGTTCTTGTCTCATTTCCTCAATCCATTGAGGTTCTTTGACAACGCTTACGGAGGACTCCATGCTCTGGGCCTTTCCCACAGGAGCCGTCATCCCCTGCTCTTGCTCTCGCACCCGGGCCTGACTCCCCACTTTGGAAAAGGCTAAACGTGGGTTTACTTGGACCTGTTCCCGCATTGCCTGCTTAATTAGCGGGTCCCGGAGTCCAGTCACTAGCAGGTCACGCAGGGTAATGTCGATGGGCCCTACCCCTATTCCGTCCTTCCTTTCTATGGCGGTGTGTAGCTCCTGGAGGGTGTTTATATATTGGGTGATGGTCTCCCCTCCCCCTGCATCCGACTGAACAACCGGGTTCTCAACTCTCTCACTTCTGTTGGATCCCCGTGGGTGTCTTCCAGGATCTGTAGGACCCTGGCGAAGGTGTTACGACGCCCCAGGGGTCTCAACATTACCGACCTCCGGGCATCCCTATCTAGCGCCATAAGGGCCACCTCAGCCTCTAAATCAGGGGTCATGGGGTGCATGCGGAAAAGGCCCCGAATACGGTCTATCCAGCTCCACAACAGCGTATCGGAGCCAGAAAACCAGGGCAGGTTACTCAACATAGCCCCTAGGGAGATGCTGGAGCGGGGACCCCCGTCATCCTCCCTGCTCGCAGCCCCACTCTGATCAGGCGCACCGCCGTCTGCTCTCGGAGACAGCATCCTGCCGACTACGCCAAATGTGGTATTTGCAGGTACGCAGGATGCAGTGACGAGTCACGAGACAATTTGCTGCTTTCTAAAATAATGTTTACAAGACTAGAGGGAACTTTCCTCAGTCTCGGCCTGATCGCCAACAGTGGTAACACGGGTTGCCCTCGCAGGGGCTATAGACAAGCAAACACAAATAGGTAGAACACGACTACATCCGGCAATAGCCGGTCACTATAGGGCCGCGGTATGGCTGACTACGGGTCCTTAATTTGAAAGTCAACTTAGCTGTCCAGACGTCCCTCGCCGGTCGGGTTGGTGGTCTTTCGGCGCAGTAGTTGCTGGGCCCAGTTGCTGAGGCGTTGACGGAGTCTTCACGCCCTCCGGCGAGCTGATGACACTGGAGCCCCACAGGCCCCGGCAGAGTCCTTAGACGGGTGGGCCGCAGGCCCCGGCCTGGGGCAAGCGGTAGCGATGGGTGGTGGCGAATGACAGGCCACCTGCGCAGCTAGCGGCTGCTACGGGGAGACCCCGCTCAGCAGAGGCCCGGCCCCTGCTTCGGACCGGAGCGGGACAGTGGTGGCCACCGACGGCACGGTACTTGCCATGGCCACGGGCAAGAGTGGGGCGGCGGCGGGTGGCAGGGAACAGGCCACAGCCGCAGACTGAGGGGAGGCGGCGGCAGCCGCGGGTGACCGCGGGTAGGCTACAGCTGCGGACAGAGGAAAGGCGGCAGCGGCCGCGGGTTGAACTGAGGCCGCAGTGGCCGTGGGCTGGAGCGGGGCAGCAAGTCTCGGCCGGTCGCCTTGGCACCATCCCTCTGGAGTCCTCGGTGAGTGTCCTCTCTGGCACTGGTGGGTCGCTCTAGCTTTCAGTCGCTCCCACGCTCTCCTGCAGTCTCTGTCCCAGTCGGCTGACTCATCGTCCGAGAATTCCCCGCCTCCTTTATACTGGTCCCTCCCCCAGCCCATCTGTCTGTCGGAACGGTCCGTCCCCAAATTCTGTCCCCCGGGGACAGTTTCCCCCGGAACCCAGATGACGGCTCCTTTGGTTCCGGCTCGGACACTCGACGGGGGCCGTTCCTCCCACATCTCTATGCAATATAAATACATATAGCGTATATATATATATATATATATATATGTATATATATGTGTGTGTGTCACTGACATCTATATTTTATATATTTTTTTTTTTTCTATGTGTATATATCTATTCTATCTATTCTAATCTAACGTATCAGTATGATTTTACAGTAGCCGCATATGAATTGCCGGCTTTTCTAAGGACACCGGTGCATAAAAATTGGACAGTATTCGCATGGTGCGAGTGCTGTGCGTTTTTTTCTCGCATCCATTGTCGAGTCCTAGTCTCATCCGATATACGGAGCATGCTGCATTTTTTTTCTCAGTCTGATTTCAACTGAGAAATTTAAAAAAAAAAAAAAATCTCCCATGAGATGTCACTCATTGAATAACATTGGTCAGAGTGCAGTCTGATTTTTTTCTCGGATTGCACTCGTCCGTTTTTCTCGCGAGTATGAGCCCTAATTGAATAAAAAGCCTGACATGACAACCTGCAAGAACGTCACATCTTCTGTACAGATGAACCAGTCTGAGCCATTTCTGAAGCTTTCTTTGCTGGTTATCGGTCACTTCAGTCTTTCTCGCTGCTATTTCCAGGCTGGGATTATTATTACATGACTTGTTTATAGCCCTGAGCGGACGATTCCCCGAGCAGGAAACATAACGAGCAGCTGTCTGTCCATCAGCAAAATTATCTGAGTGACCTTATTATCTAATCCATTGGAGAGGCGTCCTGCGGTTAGGTCATCCTGCACTCTATCTGTGGGAAGCTTCTGCTTATTGCGCATCCTGTGTGAATTGGGACCTAAAGGTCAGAAGACATAACGGGAGAGCTATGTAATCCTGATATCAACCCCGGAGCAGTCAGGACAGAACTCTTGTGCACCGCCATATGCATGGGTAATAGTGACTCCCAAAAATTATAAATATGGGGGGGGGGGGGCAAGGAAAACCAAAGCACAATCTAACACAAAAGTCTAAAAAAAACTTAGCTTAAGACAGATTGCAAAAAAAAAAAAAAGATTGGCCAATGTACCACATTTTCGAGAGATGAACATTTTTAAAGAGCAAGAACACCACGTGTAGGTCCGCTTCAAAGGTTTGGAACAATCCCTGGTGGAAAAAAGAAACGAAAGTGGGAGCCACTTCTTCAAACCAGATCCTGATGGAATCCGCTACAAACTAGGAACCGTCCAATCAAAACGCTTCTACGAAGAAAAAAACAAGACAAAACAGGAGCATTTCTCGTAGTGGTTGCCACTAGAAAACTCATTGCTTTGACCACCTAAAAAAAAAAACTCACAGGCTAAAATTCCTCGGTAGCCGCTATCTCAGTTTTCCTGTGAAGCTCCGCCACAGATTTTACAAAATGAAAAAATGTGAATTTTTGTGATAAACACCATATAGAAAAAAAAAATAATTTACAAGACCAAGTGTGATGTTTTTTGGCCACCACACCTCCCAAAAACGTGCAACAAAAATAATATGTATCCAAAACGGTACGATGAAAAACTACAGCTAAGCGCACAAACATCAAGCGCTCACACGGCTCCATCAACAACAAAAACTTTATTAAAATATTACAGTGGTTGGAAATAAAACGCCACAAACCAAAATATATCTTTTTTTTCAAAGTTGACAACTCCTTGCCCATCACTAAAGTAAATCAAAAATCTATCCAAGTTTGGTGTCGCCGTATTCTTATCTCCCTAAGGAATCGTACTACCAGGTTCATTTGTACCACGCGATAAACATGGAAAAAAGAGAAATCCAAAAATACTGACGGAATCACTTTTTTTCATCATTGGGGTTGTTTTTTCTCATATTTCAGTACGTTATGTAATAAAATGTTTGAAAACTACAACCGCAAGAAAAAAAAAAACCCTCGTACCACCGCGATGGGGAAAGAAGACTAAAAAACAAGTTTTGGACTAAAGGAGGAAAAAGAAATGCAGAAGTGAAATTGGCCGTGTCTTTAAGAGGTTAATAAGGGGAAAGTCTCATTGGACCAATTTGGTGACATCATGGATGCGAAGCGTTGTCCTGTTGCCGTCTGCTGAGCCGTCTAGGTGGTCCGATTCCTGGAGACGTTGATGACGTCTATGATTCAGAGGTCGTATTTTATCTATTTTTGGACACCATTTATCTTAATATCCAGATGTCCGCTATCAACGTGATGCAAATCTCGGAGCAACGCTCTTCTTCCCATGTAGCTTCATAAAAAAAAGACAGAAACAAAAATCAAGCTTCACTGAAGTTCTGTTCTTCCCGATAAACATATAAAGCAAGGAGTAGTATGCATAACACAGCCTCATGTGAACAACCACATATGTCAGGGTCATGCCAAAATACACTGGTTACACCTGAAGTGCGTGGGCTGGGTTTGGACCCAACTAACTGGTGGTCTGAGAACCACTTGGGCTGGTGGGATTGGTGAAGAAGCGAGATACAGCACAGACTGATAAACTGGAGATAAGGGAATGGCCAGTCCCACCCAGCAATATGGCCATTCCTAATACCTGGACCCAAAATGTGGACCCATTGAAAAACACATCTCGGCATGCTACATGCTGGAACCTGCTTCTCCGGGTTCTACATCAGTGAGGCTAGCCACCTCAGTGACACATACTTCCCATCCAGGACCTGTCCAGCTGCCACCTTACAATCTATTACATTTGCTGAAAAGAACCTTTTGCTATTTAATATTTAGATCAACTATTACATTTTCTGTAAAGAACCCTTTACTCTTAAATGTCTAAATCAACCATTACATTTACTGTATAAAAAAACACTCTTTTTATAATGTGTTACTGTTTAAATTAACTATTATAGTTACAGCAAAGAACCCTTTCCCATTTAATGACAATGTGTAAAAAAAAATGCGGATGGCACTGCTTTACCGTGATTGGTTCATGCTGTGTGCGGTTGTCATAATGCTGGCTTGCCTGCAGCCACGAGTGCTCGCTCTGGAAAAACCACAGCAATATCCAAAATCCGAGGGAGGAAAGAAGGACCGCACTCACTGGGCTTGGGAAGAAATTCTGCTGCTTTATTGGCACATGCTATACATATTGGCCGGGGGAGTGAGAGCAGGAGTGAACAGAAAGCTGACGACAGCCGTTTCGCACTGAACGGGAACCCATTGAAGTGCTGGTTCAGTGCGAAACGGCCGTTGTCAGCTTTCTGCTCACTCCTGCTCTCACTCCCCCGGCCAACATGTATTGCATGTGCCATTAAAGCAGCAGAATTTCTTCACAAGCCCGGTGAGTGCGGTCCTTCTTTCCTCCCTCGGACTTTCCCATTTAATGGCTAGATCAGCTATTATATCTACTGTAAAGAACATTTATCCAAATCACATATTACTGACCACAGTTCTTGGAATAAGGAACTTTCTTTGTTTTAGAAAAAAGTTTTTTTTTTTAAATTTCCATTATAGAACTTTAGATCGTCTGATCCCCTCAGCACCACGCTGCGATGTTCCTATAGGGTAGAGTATTATTGCTTGCTAGTATTTTACACGCAAGGAAGCGATTACAATTTTTTGAACATCTCAGGTCTTTGGATGTGTCTAAGTTTTCTAGCGTTTTGGTAGTTTGTCGTCATTGAGGCACTAAACGGTATCACCTTCCGATATCAATCGTTAACCATTAAACCGTTCACTACCTGGTAAGTTACAATGTATCAAAAGAATGTAACATTGTTCCGTGTCTCCGTAGAAACCATACTCCAAAGGGCGATGACATCATCAGAACATGACATCACTGTCATGGAGAGTAAACACGAATAAACATTGTCATGACGGAGGTTCCAGGTATTTCGGAGAACCAGATGACAAATTCTTGCCCTGACAGTTGTTAGGAAGAGATATGGATGTTTTACAGTTGTTTGGGATGTTTTATGGTCAGGCGGACACTCGCAGGTGTGCGGGATTTCTCATAGTGAGGAGCTCCGGACGTCTTGATATCTTGGGGATTGTTATTTGTGTTCGGTTGCTGAGAAATGTCAGATAGCTGGATATGACCGGTGGAAATGGGTCAAATGATTTATGAACAGACACTTATTGGTCCACCTTAACCCCTTTAAGAGAAGCAGATAAAGGTCTATTCCAAAATGACCTCATCTCGAAATCCTCCTATGACCTAATGCAATATGGAAAACAGATCATTCGATCTCCATTGTTTATTAGGTTAGGAGATGCACGGCTGTTTATTATCATCTATTTAATTATAACGGGGTCTCTTGGGGGGGCTACGAACGATCGGCTGCAAGAGCCAAGTACAAATTACATTCATGGGACCTGATGATGATCATCAGTAATGACCCAACATAATGACTCTCTGCCTTTAAAAAAGACCAGATCATCTCAGCAAATTGTTGTCAAAAAACATATCTGGTCCCCGGCAGCCTGAGAACAGAGAGGCTTCCATATACACTGCATGGACAAGAATATTGGGCCCCCACCACATCCACCTCCAGGAGCTTTTCTGACCTCTCATTCTAGAAATTAATATGGAGTCATCCCTCTACAGATATAATGGGCTCCCGCTCTTCTGAGAAGGATTTCTACAAGATTTTGGAGGCATCTCTTGGAATTGTTGCACCTTCATCCAGTAGATCATTTAAGGAGTCAGACCCTGATGTTGGGGGAGGCCGGACTCACAATCTCCATTATAGGTGTGGGATGGGGTTGAGGTTGGGCTCTGTATGGCCGGTCATGTTCTTTCACCACACTCCCCCAACCATGTCTGTATGGAGGTTCTGCAATGGGCACATTTATGGGGAACAGAAAAGGGTCTTCCCCAAACTGTTCCCACAAAGCTGAAACTACAATTGTCCTCACTGTCTTGTGCTGATGATTAAGATTTCACAACATTGGAGCTGAGGGCCGAGGTCGACCCCTGATAACAGCCCATAGCATTATCCTCCTCCACCATCTGTGGAGTGGGTACAATACAGTCAGGGGGTAATGGGTCGCCCTCACACCCAGGGCAGTGGGGTACCCGGTACCGGGCCGGTGTCAGAGGGGAAGGTGTCACAGCAGCAGTGACCCGGTCCATGGCCCTGGGTGCCCAATATCAATGGCGGTGTTGTTAATGGTGTTAAAGTTTATTTGAATAGTTCGTGACGCCACCCGTGGTGTTTGGCAAGATGTTGAGCCAACGCTGTGTGCAGATTCGCTGGGACCGATGGTGTGGTGCAGCAAAGATGGTGTAGCTCCCCATAGGTGGAGCTGTAGTCCCAGGGCAGTGTAGGTGCAATGGATGAGGAGAGGCACAGAATGGTATAGATGCTGGTACCCAGATGTAGCGGTGCTGAAGGTGTTAACGGCGAATGAATGGAGGACACCAGGGCTTGCAGTTTCAAAGCTTTACTCACAGTTTGTGGTCCCACTGGTGCCTGCCTCCGTGCCGTGTCCTCCGGGGTAGAGACTCAATCAACCTCCCGGGCAAGTCAGGGTTCTCCTCTCCAACACTCCGCCAACATGTGCCTTTCCTGAACGACTCCTCTATTGCGCCTTTTAGTGTGAAGAACTCCAGTACCGTAGTTCTCTGGAATTCCTCCTGTCAGATGTTCCTAGAACCTTACTTGTATGACAGACAGCTGTAGCCTCTATCGGGGACTCGCTCTCAGAAGTCCTGGCTCTCTATCCAGTTGCTGTTGTGTCCCAAGTCTTTGATGGGAGTAGTGCATTTACAGCCAACTACTCCACCGGTGTCTGCTGCAGAACCATAAGTGTCCATACAACCTCAGGGACTGGGCCCTGGCCTTGCGCTGAGAACCTATAGGCAGGGTTCCTCTTCCAACCCACAACTCCTCTCTGTTCTCCTACTCCTTCGTTCCACGCTGTTCCTTCTCTCTCTTATGGAAGCTGAGGTTGCAGGTCTACGTCCTTCTCTTTCTCTTCTCTTTCCCGTGCCAGCTGGCTCAGATCACTGAGGCAGCTGCAGCACTCTCTTTCTAAACTGAACTCAAACTGAACTCAAAACTGAACTTCAGAACTGAACTTCTCTGGGACTCACCCCAGACTGACCTTCTGTCAGACTGACCTACTATTCTCTACTTTCCCCTTCTTTTATACTAACTCCACCCACCTCCCAGCGCATCTCGTGTTACAAAGCAGGGTTCCACGAAGGGTGCTCTGCTACCCCCAGCCTGAAGCTGCTAGGTGGACCTACTGAACTATCCTGTGTGTGGGATGCAGGTGTTGGAGTGTGGAAAGGAGTTCCCAACTTACCTAGTTGGTGGGGCACTACACCTTAGGAGAAGGTGAAACACAACTTTACAAAAATACTCTGCAGTAAAAAGCATGACAGTAATCAGCAAGTGCTGTATAACAAATACAGGGTATTTAGTTGATATGTTTTTTGCAAAAATTGTATACCAAGCCGCTTCACCACGTCACGGTAACCCTTCATGAAGCAGTCCCTATCTAATGTATTTAAAACCTGAACATGTGAACAGTGTCTAAATGAACAGGATACAGACAGGCGCCTCCTAGTATATGGGTTTGTGGTGTAAGACAGCTCATTTATGTGCATGTCACACAGGAGAGGGGTGGGGTCTCCCAAACCATGCTTAGCAAGGAAAAATTTTATGTTCTCCTGTTTGTGTTTCAGCCAGTGGGTGGTGTGAGCATTGTCTTACTGACTTGTTCACACTTGTGCATGTCACATATGTTTTTAAACCTTAGGAGAAGGTGCAGTACCTCTGTGGCGCATGAGCCTCAGGGGTGCCACATACCCCCCCGTTAAACACAGCACGTCCACAGGCTGCAAGATAACAAAGTAGACAGCAAAGAAACATACAAAAGTTTTGTAATGCATAAACATTTCTTATACTAATCTTCCTAGTATAGGAGGTACTCATCTTGAACGTTACAAACAATTCTATCTTAAATCCTATCTAAAATTTTTAATTCTAAGTGCAATTCTCAATTCAAAGTGCTATTCTCTGTAACACATTTTCTCTCATTTTTCTTCTTTCACTGTTTCTTCTAGATGCAAGACACTGACCGCAAATACCTGGTCTGTCACCTGTCTACTTTCATTTCTTTATTCACATCACTCATCTCTAAATCAGACATTCCTAATTCTCTCAGTTACTAAAACTCTTGTAAAACACATTATCCAATACTTCACTGTAAAACATTCAACAATTATTCTTGTAAGGTGCTGGACACCGCTCCCAGCCGGGATCTTTTGCAGTGTCCTTTGAGGTAGACATCATCTTCGAAAAGTGTCTTTGCAGAAACATTATCTTTGCAAAGTGTCTCTATATGTAAAACCAAGAAAGGGCACCTAAAGAGGTGCAAAGTATTTACAATAAAAGTTTGGGATCATACAGTGTTCATGGTCTCCTCAGTTCCAAATGTAGAAAAACGCTGCCAATCAAAGCAGGGCAACAAAAGTGCTACCGGAAAAACATGATAGCGTAAACAACAAAGCACAACTGGTGCAAACAAAACCCTCCTGGGTAACGAGATTTGTAAAGTGTTTTTTTAATTGTGGTCCCCTCCTGGGGTTCTGGAAGCCGAACTGGAACTGTTCTCTGAGATGGTATCATCGTGATTCTGGCTTCTTGTAAAAGGGCCTTGAAGCTGTGGCAAATGGAACCCATGATGTATCTCAATGCCCATCAACTGTTCTTCCTCAATAGGTGGTTCCACTGTTCTGGCACGAGGTATAGCTCCTTGGGCTTCCGCAGCTTGCCGGCTCTGACAGGTCACTAACTGGGGACTTGGCAGTGAAGGAATCCCGAAATCACCGTCCCAAAACGATCCAAACCCCCTTCTGACCTGTAGATATCGAATCAGGCACACCGGCTCCAACCGTACCCTCACCAGCATGGTCCTTCTCCTCCTCCCCATCAACCCATTAGGAAGGCTGGTGTATATACCTGGGAATTCCCGGTGGTGCGGCCTTTGCTCCGGTGCAGGCGTGGTGGTAGCGGGTGCTGCCCTGTAAGATACCGGGGATGGTGGTGGAGC
This sequence comes from Dendrobates tinctorius, assembly GCF_039654945.1. NCBI lineage: Eukaryota > Metazoa > Chordata > Amphibia > Anura > Dendrobatidae > Dendrobates > Dendrobates tinctorius. The sequence goes on from NW_027361824.1 coordinate 8,879,662, forward strand.
CAATGGCAGCTCCGGTTCCGCGGGGTTGCTGACGGGGCCTGCGCAGCCATGCCAGGTCCGGACAGGGGCCTCTCTTCTTCCGCTTCAGCTCACTGGGCCGCGTACAGCTCCTCCGGTATTAGCGGCAAAGAGGGGACAGAGTACGTTGCTGGTGACATGGCAGCGGCTCCAAGCTCCGCAAGGTCGGCCAGGAAAAGATCCGGTGCAGCAGCGGTGGGTACCAGTGTCGCGGGTACCGCAGGTGTAGGCCCCTTCTGGGTGCGCTGCCGACTCAGTCTCCCCAATGCCTCCTGCCTCAGCCGCAGCCGGGTGGTCAGCATGACTATTTCTTCCTCCAAATGCCGGCAGTTCATCTCACGGATTGGGTTGGAACCATCAGCCATGGCGCCAGGGAGATTCGTTTCCCCGCGCTCTGCAGGCCTCCTTCCCTCACTCTCCAAAATGGCGTTCTGGCGTTCTTCTTCCTGCCTCGGCCCCTTCCCCGCCACTGGCTTCTTCTGCCCCTCCTTCCGGGGGGCGGCGTCTTATTCCAGCGCCTCCATACCAAGCCAGTATATGAACCCCTCGGGGGGTGGGCCATGTATCTGTCACATAGTAATTCAGGCAGGGAAGGCCCAATACTCTTCACGGTCTTTTCTTAGGACCTCCCATCTCTTCACGCCCTTCTCCGCGCCAGCGGCCATTTCTAATGTCCATTTTACAGTCTATTAAATCAGGTCTTCTGCACATTTTCAAAAGTACAAAGTCTCACAAATTTCAGGCGCACAGAACCCGATGGCATCGGGTCTTGTCATCCTGTTCGTGACGCCAAAATTGGGTCGCCCTCACACCCAAGGCAGCGGGGTTCCCGGTACCGGGCCGGTGTCAGGGGGGAAGGTGTCACAGCAGCAGTGACCCGGTCCGTGGCCCTGGGCGCCAAATATCAATGGCGGTGTTGTTAATGGTGTTAAACTTTATTTGAATAGTTTGTGACGCCACCCGTGGTGTTTGGCAAGTAAGATGTTGAGCCAACGCTGCGTGCAGATCCGCTGGGACCGATGGTGTGGTGCAGCAAAGATGGTTTAGCTCCCCACAGGTGGAGCTGTAGTCCCAGGGCAGTGTAGGTGCAATGGATGAGGAGAGGCGCAGAATGGTATAGATGCTGGTACCCAGATGTAGCGGTGCTGAAGGTGTTAACGGCAAATGAATGGAGGACACCAGGGCTTGCAGTTTCAAAGCTTTACTCACAGTTCGTGGTACCCACTGGTGCCTGCCTCCGTGCTGTGTCCTCCAGGGTAGAGACTCAATCAACCTCCCGGGAAAGTCAGGGTTCTCCTCTCCAACACTCCGTCAACATGTGCCTTTCCTGAATGACTCCTCTATTGCGCCTTTTAGTGTGAAGAACTCCAGTACCGTAGTTCTCTGGAATTCTCCACTCCAGTACTGTACTTCTCTGGAATTCCTCCTGTCAGATGTTCCTAGAACCTTACTTGTATGACAGACAGCTGTAGCCTCTATCGGGGACTCCCTCTCAGAAGTCCTGGCTCTCTATCCAGTCGCTGTTGTGTCCCAAGTCTTTGATGGGACAGCCAACTACTCCACCGGTGTCTGCTGCAGAACCATAAGTGTCCATACAACCTCGGGGACCGGGCCTCAGCCTTGCGCTGAGAACCTATAGGCAGGGTTCCTCTTCCAACCCACTACTCCTCTCTGTTCTCCTACTCCTTCGTTCTGCGCTGTTCCTTCTCTCTCTTATGGAAGCTGAGGTTGCAGGTCTACGTCCTTCTCTTTCTCTTCTCTTTCCCGTGCCAGCTGGTTCAGATCACTGAGGCAGCTGCAGCACTCTCTTTCTAAACTGAACTCAAACTGAGCTCAAAACTGAACTTCAGAACTGAACTTCTGTGGGACTCACCCCAGACTGACCTTCTGTCAGACTGACCTACTATTCTCTACTTTCCCCTTCTTTTATACTAACTCCACCCACCTCCCAGCGCATCTCATGTTACAAAGCAGGGTTCCACGAAGGGTGCTCTGCTACCCCCAGCCTGAAGCTGCTAGGTGGCCCTACTGAACTATCCTGTGTGTGGGATGCAGGTGTTGGAGTATGGAAAGGAGTTCCCAACTTACCTAGTTGGTGGGGCACTACACCTTAGGAGAAGGTGCAGCACCTCTGTGGTGACTGAGCCTCAGGGGCGCCACAGTAACGTTCTCCTGGAAACACCAAACCCAGACTCCTCCATCAGACGTAGATAGAGAAGTGTGATCCGTCACTGCACAGATCACGTCTCCTTCAGGGGTCCAGAGATGGCGGAATTACACCACTCCATCCGATTCTCAGCATTGTGCTTGATGATGTAGGGCTGCATGCAGCTGCTTGGCCATGAAGCTTCCAGAGGGGATGCGCAGTGTTTGTATTGATGCCAGAGGAGGACTGGGCTCTGCAGCTATGGGGTCAGCAGAGCACTGGAGACTTTTCTGCCCTCTGCTCCTCAGCACTCGGCCCCCCTCTCTGTAAGCTTTTGAGGTCGCCACGTCATGCTTGAGTTGCTACTGGTCCTTCCAGTTTTCACCAGAAAAGGTGAACATGTGTAAAATGATCACACCTATGACCCCCTCTTTTAACTAAACCCCAGTCGACACTGTGACCTGGGATCTTTGAAATCTCATAAGTGTTCACGTAGGAACCATGCAGGGTATTGGGTATGTCACACTCAGCCAAGACTCCGATGAATCTGATATCTATTTGCTGGTGATCATCAATCTTTGAAGGTCAAGAGCTCATCTGCTGTCACTTAAGGGCCCGTTACACATAGCGATATCGCTAGCAATATCGCTGTAACGTCACCGATTTTGTGACGCAGCAGCGATATTGCTAGCGATATCGCTATGTGTGATACTTACCTCCGACCGGCTCCCCCGCTGATTATCGCTGATCACGCGAGAACGTTCTGGACCGTTTCTCGTCGTCAGCTTCCTGCTGGGCTTCCTGTGGCGCCGACGAGCGACGCGTGGACGCGGGCGGGAGGACGTCAGGATCGCTTCGTCTGATAGGGAAGTAGCGACACCCCGACCCCTGCTATGTCGCTGGTGAGATCTGCCTGTGTGGCAGCTCACTAGCGACCACTTAGCGATGCACCAGCGATCCTGACCGCGTCATATTGCTGGTCGGGATTGCTGGTGCATCGCTAAGTGTGACAGCACCTTAACCCTCACTTTAGTTACAGTGGATTTCAATCATCCAGTTCATTCACTTCTAAAACCAGTCTTACATGTACTTTAAGCTTTTTGCCATTTGAATCCCAGTAGAAAATGAGTCAACCATGTTTGATTTTCAAGGTCAGATACTGAATGATGGAGGTGCTTGGTAGCCTCCCGGAGATTAAGCTCTGAGCTTCTCAAAGGGATCGAGAACTACTAGTTAAACCATCTCTACTTGCAGTTGTCCAATATTCTCCAGTTGATCATCAGGTTGGAATGGGATCCAAAGAGGAACAGCCTGTTGACTCTCCGGCACAGAAATGGCCAAAGTCATGTTTTGCATCCAAAGCCCATAAGTTGTACTTCTAACCTAGTGTCCTAAACATTTTGTCAAAGATACAGAAGATCATTGTTTGAACCTGTGACTTATCATGTCATGGTCACATTGGGTGTCCGCTACATCCTTCTGAATTCATTTGCCAGGTTTTACCCTAACCATAGTCTTAGCTTTACCTCTTCTCCTTCAGACTCATCATCTGGTACTTGTTAATCAACCTTCCCATTGCTTGTCTTATGATCATTTCTGTCTAATTCTCAAGGATTGATGTATCGCCGAACATTGGCTTATTTTTATACTATTCCTTTTAGCAGTGTACAGTTTCTACAGATTCTAGTCTGGAGACCGTGGACTATGACCTAGGAAACGTCCTTGTGAAGAATGGGGTGATTCCTCCACACCTAAGTTTAGCAATCACCAAACCAATTGTGGTTTAACATTCTGCTTCTTGTCTAAGAAACTGTAATGGGCTGTGTGGTGGAACCATGGTGTAGTGGACCTGAGAAGAGCCTGTAGGGGCATGACTAAGCAAGCACCCAACTCTACACTAGAGGCCCTGATGGGGGGGGTTAAACTTGGCTCCATATGGACGCCAGGTGCTACTCCAGGATGGAACTCGGATGCATGGCAGCTGACCCCCAAAGGGGAAGGAAGCTGTAACAGCAGGTGTAGGCAGGTATGGCAGGTACTGGCAGACACTACTGGTATACAGGCAAGCAAGTATTGGTAGGCACGGCTGATATGCAGTCAGGAAGGTGCTAATGGGCACAGCTAATGTAAAGATGTGTTGGCAGATATGGCTGATATGCAGGCAGGTGCTTGCGGCCACGTCTGATATGCAGGCAGACAGGTGCTGGCAGGCTTGGCTGATCTACAGACGTATTGGCAGACAGCTGATATGCAGGAAGGTAATGGCGAACACGGCTGATATGTAGGCATATGGTGACAGGCACGGCTGATGTACAGATGTGTTGGCGTACATGGCTGATATGCAGGCAGGTGCTGGCAGGCACAGCTGATATGCAGGCAAACAGGTGCTGGTTGGCACAGCTGATATGCAAGCAAGCATGTGTTGGCGGGCACGGCTGGGATGCTGGCAAGTGCTTGTGGCCTGGGCACGGCTAATATGCAACCAGGAAGTTGCAGGTGGGCATGGCTGGAATACAGCAAAAAAACACGGCAAGTATGGGCAGACAGGTACAGGACAGGTAAACCGACTGGCAGGTACTTGGGATCTGAGAACTAGCAAATGTGCAGACTACTGACATTTGACAGGTGGAGTTGCCTTAACTAATAAGTGTCTCCCAGCCATTAGTTGGGAACACTTTAGGCGGTTACGCACAGTGCCCGGGGATCAGTGAGCAGTGCGCAGACCCTGGGCAGCAGAGAAAGGAGGAGGAGGTGCAGGACGGTCATCACGGCGGTGAGTAAGTCGGCGTCCCTGCTGGTGGAGGAAGGAAGTGTGCAGAGACGCCGGAGCTCCAGAATCAAAACTGACCTGCAATCATCATGAAGGTCAAGTTCTGACCAAAATGGTTGTCTAACAATTTTTTCTTGCCTGTAAGAATTACATTATTCAGTAGCGGATGGCAATTCCAATTTAGATAGGTAGGAAATAGTGTACTGGATTTATAGTGAATAACTAAAACTAATATACCGGTACTTTATTTCTTAATGTTAAAAAGGTAATTAAAAAGTGTACGTGCAAAAGACACACAACATACAGTGGGGCAAAAAAGTATTTAGTCAGTCAGCAATAGTGCAAGTTCCACCACTTAAAAAGATGAGAGGCGTCTGTAATTTACATCATAGGTAGACCTCAACTATGGGAGACAAACTGAGAAAAAAAAAATCCAGAAAATCACATTGTCTGTTTTTTTTTCATTTTATTTGCATATTATGGTGGAAAATAAGTATTTGGTCAGAAACAAGCAATCAAGATTTCTGGCTCTCACAGACCTGTAACTTCTTCTTTAAGAGTCTCCTCTTTCCTCCACTCATTACCTGTAGTAATGGCACCTGTTTAAACTTGTTATCAGTATAAAAAGACACCTGTGCACACCCTCAAACAGTCTGACTCCAAACTCCACTATGGTGAAGACCAAAGAGCTGTCAAAGGACACCAGAAACAAAATTGTAGCCCTGCACCAGGCTGGGAAGACTGAATCTGCAATAGCCAACCAGCTTGGAGTGAAGAAATCAACTGTGGGAGCAATAATTAGAAAATGGAAGACATACAAGACCACTGATAATCTCCCTCGATCTGGTGCTCCACGCAAAATCCCACCCCGTGGGGTCAGAATGATCACAAGAACGGTGAGCAAAAATCCCAGAACCACGCGGGGGGACCTAGTGAATGAACTGCAGAGAGCTGGGACCAATGTAACAAGGCCTACCATAAGTAACACACTATGCCACCATGGACTCAGATCCTGCAGTGCCAGACGTGTCCCACTGCTTAAGCCTGTACATGTCCGGGCCCGTCTGAAGTTTGCTAGAGAGCATTTGGATGATCCAGAGGAGTTTTGGGAGAATGTCCTATGGTCTGATGAAACCAAACTGGAACTGTTTGGTAGAAACACAACTTGTCGTGTTTGGAGGAAAAAGAATACTGAGTTGCATCCATCAAACACCATACCTACTGTAAAGCATGGTGGTGGAAACATCATGCTTTGGGGCTGTTTCTCTGCAAAGGGGCCAGGACAACTGATCCGGGTACATGAAAGAATGAATGGGGCCATGTATCGTGAGATTTTGACTGCAAACCTCCTTCCATCAGCAAGGGCATTGAAGATGAAACGTGGCTGGGTCTTTCAACATGACAATGATCCAAAGCACACCGCCAGGGCAATGAAGGAGTGGCTTCGTAAGAAGCATTTCAAGGTCCTGGAGTGGCCTAGCCAGTCTCCAGATCTCAACCCTATAGAAAACCTTTGGAGGGAGTTGAAAGTCCGTGTTGCCAAGCGAAAAGCCAAAAACATCACTGCTCTAGAGGAGATCTGCATGGAGGAATGGGCCAACATACCAACAACAGTGTGTGGCAACCTTGTGAAGACTTACAGAAAACGTTTGACCTCTGTCATTGCCAACAAAGGATATATCACAAAGTATTGAGATGAAATTTTGTTTCTGACCAAATACTTATTTTCCACCATAATATGCAAATAAAATGAAAAAAAAACAGACAATGTGATTTTCTGGATTTTTTTTACTCAGTTTGTCTCCCATAGTTGAGGTCTACCTATGATGTAAATTACAGACGCCTCTCATCTTTTTAAGTGGTGGAACTGGCACTATTGCTGACTGACTAAATACTTTTTTGCCCCACTGTATATGTTAGAACTGCACGCTTAAAAGCCAATAAGGCCTAAACCAACAAAATTGCTCCCCTCACTTGGGTGCCCGTATTCTCGGCCAGAGAAACCACAGTGGCAAATATACACTGAAACCAACTCCCATAGAGGAGAGCTAAGTAATGTGTACAGTCCCAACAGGCACAACAACAATGAGCAAACCCTGCATAAACCGCTTATGAAATCAATCATCAGTCATTATAAGCTTATAGCAACTGATAGACAGGAACAACCCTGCAAGAATTACAATAGAACTTCTCAGAATTGCCGTTGAAGAACGCTGGAGGTCTAGTGTAGACATTAAATATTCCATCCCTCGAATAGTACCATAATATTTCCCTTATTTCTTATTCTTACAATATATTTCCCATGGCTGTAACTCATTACAGTTGATTTAGTCTGGAAGTCCCGAAGTCCATGTACCGGTGATTAAAACTGACTCTAAATTATACAAGTGCTTCAATGGCGTCCCTATTCTTCAAGTGCATTGGGTTTCCTCTCGCGAATCTCTTCTCCTCGTGCCATTAGTACTTTCCAATGTTAACAAACTTGGCTTGTCGAGAAGGTGCCAAAGTGCCAAACCCGACCATAAAGTCCACAGCAATTCCTAATATCCTTTTAAGAAAGCAAAAATAAAAAAATAAAAATTAAAAATTCAAGTAAATCCAAGTTTGCCAAATGCCGTACAAAACCTGATACCAGGAACACGACACTGACTAATTGACCGCCTCCTTAATGATGTTTGAAGAGCTAATGTTCCACAAGTTCTGCCAATTTCTCTGCTCCATGAAATCTGCTCCTTGTGTCCCATCGGTTTCCCGTGTTTTGGGATTAATTTCACTATTAGGGCTTTTTGTTGGTAACTTGCTGTCCATCGCACACCATCAATAATATTCAGGCAAAGAAAAGGCTCTTATTGAAACTAGAGACTTCTTGTTCTACTCACTCGAAATTAAGTAACACAAACAGATCCTCGAATCCTTCATCAGTCCGTAGAGGCCTCCAAAATAAAGGTGGTCCCAATCCAAGCAGAACTAAATGTGGTATAATCAATTCCCCAGACCTGATATTTGCACTGAAAAAGTTTCTGGAGAAGATCAAGAAAACTATGAAATCTGATGGGGGTAGGAGAAGGAAGATCCTTCTGTCTTTCTAAAGGCGTTGAGGCCGTGGTTGCTATTGACTGTGGCTTCAAAGGGATTATCTCCGATCCTGGCTATTACAGCAGAATGCTGGCTCTTTGCCGCAAGCAGCGTTAGATGTGGTAGAATCAATTCCTCAGATCTGATATTTGCATTTAAAAAGTTTCTAAAGATCATATGAAGATCAATGTTGAGATCTGTGAGGGTAGGAGAGGACGATCCCTTTGACTTTTTAAAGGCTTTGGTGCTGTAGTTGCTATTGAACACTGCATTTAAGTTATCGCTGATCCTTGCCATTACAGCAGGATGCTGGCTGTTCGCTAGCATCAGCATTTCCGGTGAAGGCTCAGCTCCTGTGCCAGTGTAGGAAGATGGATCGGGCCGGTGGTACCTCTCTTGTGCCGATACCAGAACCAAAGGGAATGTCACTATTGTTGCGGGGGAATACATTCACACCTGGACCTACCTTTGCACTGGACTGAAGGGGGCGTGACAGAGATAAAAGGGGCTGTGCGTGGGAACAGGGCAGACTTGGTGGGAAGACAGAATATGCAGCAGGAGACAGTTAATTCTCTCCGTCAGATGACTCCTCAACACCGTCCCTCACCCTGGTACGCTGCCGCGCACCTCCCCTGACTGTGAGGGAATTGACTGCGTCTCTTCACCCACCGCTGAGACAGAGTTGACCGTGCATGCCGTTCTTCAGATTAACGTGGGTGCTCAGCCCACCCCTTAACTGCACTATCAACCGGAGCCGGCTGACTTGTGTCCCGCCACCGCCACTGAACTCTGCGAAACTCCGGATGGAGCAGAGACTGCATCGCGACCCGGACGTTGCTCTGTCGTCGCAGGACCTCACTCCAAGGAACCCGTTCATACCGCTTTCATCAGGAAACAGTGCCTCGACTATCTTCAGTATCAAGCCAGAGACTTCACCCGCTTCCTTCGGCACCACTGTGGAAGATCAAGCCTGCATCATCTTGAAACATCAGCCTTGAAGCTGTGCCTGGGACGTACTTGGACGTTCCAACATGACAACGATCCAAAGCACAAGGCCAAGTTGACCTGTCTCCTAACCTCAATATCATTGAGCCTGTCATGATCCAGAATGGATCTGACAGGTTAAATTTACATAATTAACTTTTTTCGTTTGGCAAGGTGCCAAAGTGGTGTGATTGCCCCCGGTGGCCATTAGAATTATTACACGTGGTGTCATTCATTCTAAGTTGCCCCGGTGGTGGTGAGTGGTATCACACTTTAGTTCTTTGGTTTAATGTGCACGTAATTACCAATCAGGTGTGAGGCTCTATAAAAGAGTATCAGGTGTGTTTGGTCACCGTTGGTGATATTGTGAGTTCGTCATTTGGGAAGCAAGCCTGGGTGATGAAGGAGCTGAATGAGAGTCCTGGGCAGCCCAGCCAGAGGGGTTGAGTCAGCTATGGAGTCTGCAAGGAGTGCTGGCATGGATTGGTGGAGTTCATCGTTGGAGTCTGCAAGAAGGGCTGGCATGGCGTGGTGGAGTCGCAGTTTTGGTGTTGGCAGGAAGTGCTCGCATGGTTTGGTGGAGTGGCGACTATGGTGTAGAGTTGCACTCACCATGCTGGACTTGGTTGCTGAGAGCTGGACTCAAGCATGCTTGACTTCTTGGCAGAAAAGTTGGACTTGAGCATGCTCGACTTTTTGGCAGAGGCTGGACTCATCTTTGGGACTCTGTTTACTGGGCAGCTGCAACTGGTGGTGGACTCTGCTCCAAGGCTGCACTATGGTGATGGATCCAGTTATGGTGATGGATCCTGTTGGAGGAAAAGATGCTCACAGGTGGTGGGCTCTGTTGCTGGGAGCGTAAGCAACAGAGCAAAGCTAAGTGGTGTTCCCCCTGTATTGTCATTTTCCCTTATGTGTGTTTAGTGCAGTGGTGGGATTAGTTTTCTCACCGACCAATTCCCTAGTGAGGGTTTGGGTGCAGGGCGAGTCAGGGTTTTAAGGTATGCGTGCGTCGCCCGGTGCGGAACCGGCATAGGGAATGTTAGGAGTGCAGGGACACTGGCTCAGGGGAGTTCAGGAGGTCTCTACTTTCCCGTTCCCTATTGCAGGGCACCCATAGTTAATGTTACCCAGGTTTCCCTTTTTTATTTAAATTCGCCTTACTGGAGGCGGGGTTTCCAGACTACTGTATATATAACATGTATTACCTAAATTCACCAGTTGGAGGCGGCGTATCCAGCTGCACGTTTTATTATTTAAATTCACCCTACTGGAGGCGGTGTATCCAGGGTCACGCGTGTCATGGGTTCGCCTTGTGGTAGTCGCTGCGTCCAGACACACGCGTGACCGTGACAGAGCCACTCTGGGGAGATCTCAAGAGCGCAGTTCATGCTAGACAGCCCAGGAATTTACAGGAACTGGAGGCTTTACCATTTGAGAAAATAAAGAACCTCATCCACAACTACCACAAAAGACTTCAAGCTGTCATTGATGTTAGAGGGGGCAATACACGATATTAAGAAATGGGGTATGTGAGCTTTTGATCAGGATCATTTGGATGTTTTGAGTTGTCATTATGATTTAAAAAGAGAAAACACAGTAGTCTGACAATAAATGGCTTCACCCAACCACTCACTCACCATGAGTGGAGAAAAAGTTCTGGTATTATCATTCATATTCTCTGAAAAAAGGCCAAGAAAGCAAAAATTCTGCAAGAGGATGTAAACTTTTGATCACAACTGTATGTGTCATCAATATGGTGTGATTGGACAACTCCTTTAAGAAAAAGAAATCCCCAAAGACAACTATAGAATGGCTCCAAGGAAAAACCCAAATTGGCCGAACCAATTTGAATTTAATCTTCATCCCCAGGACATGGATACAGTTGGTGCCTACTGGCACCGCCATTCTCTCTACTGGGCAGCGCTGTCGGCAGGAAGGCACAGACAGCAAACTAACATTGCTGCGTTGTGCTGCAGACTGATGACTTTCACCAGAAGAGACAGTAGTAGTTGTGTAATTTTAGGGCCACTATTACTACTGTAAGTGGCATAACTTTCTTTGGCACTATGACTCTTCAGGACGCTAACCTTGTAACCGCTGCGGTTGACCTGTGATTGTCCGGGCAGCCAACTAGAGAGATAGGTTGTAATGTACAATGTATCAGCGCTGCACTACCGCTCACAACCTGCAGACAGGTGTGGTGCTGTTTCTGGAAGAAAGCAGCCATGTTTTTTTTTAATTCTCAGCTTCAGACCTAATTATAGTGGAAAATATTATGCAACTCAGAACAAATGCAAAATTATTAAAGGAAAGGATTGTTAACCCAGGTCTGACAACATAAACCTGCAGCAATTACTGTACATGCCCACTGGTATCATGATGAGAATGATCAGAGCGGGTCATCTCATTATTGTAGCTAATGCCCATCCTCAACCGAAATGGTGCATTGCAGAAGAGCAAAGTTTATCACAGAGTCAGAGGCTCATGAGTTAGGCAGGGTGGCCTAGCAACAAAGTTGAGCTTGGTTTGCCATAGACTCCAGGCAGTAATTGTCAAAAAGTTTATCATAATTACCCTGGAAATAGCAGAGCTTAGTTTGTCACAGAGTCCAGGCAGAACTAGACAATGGAGTATCAGGTTACCCAACAAAATAGCAGAAAGGAGTTTGTCAAATTGCTCAAAATAATAGGAAGCATTCCATAGTAGCAGCATGGATGTCAAGTACCTGAATACTCAAATATTACTATGAGGCCTGGGAGCGTCATCTCACAAAATCATGTTGGGTTACGATGTACGGAAAAACAAGGAGCCGGCCAAGGAAGAGAGAGGTAGCAGAACCCAGTGCTGGAGTAATGGACGAGTAACAATGAGAAGAACACAAAGCTGTTAAGTAGGGTGAGAAGGCTTCACACACAAAGTCCAGAGCATCTACATGGCACAATATGGAAGCTCAACCTTCTGTGCTGTGTAAAGATATATGCTGAAGAGCAAAAGGGGAACAATGTTTTGAACTTCTGACTTTCAGGCTCCATATCTCACCATCCACTACTGCCTTGATCGTTAGGCTGCCATCATTTTATTGACAATCATCTTGGTTATCTCATACGTAAGTTTGACTTGCAACTATGATTAGTTGTGCAGATCCTTGTCATGTCGCTGCATTGTTACTGTTTTGTTCCTGGTGGTGGAAAAATCTTTTTCTTCCTGTAAACTACAAAATACAACCGGTCCTCACATTCCCTAAAAGTTCAGTGTGTTATTAGGTTGATTCCTAAGTCACTGGTTTGAATCGAGGAGCAGACATGAAGATTTTCCAAGAAAAGAGAAACGGCCTCATCCAGCTCATCGATAGTGGTCTCTTGGCCAAGAAAATTGCCAGACTGCATCATGTGAGCGCCATGACAGTGGGAACAATACAAAATGAAGTCAGTTCATCCATCCACAAGCCAAGAGGTGGACGTCCCGGCATAGTATCAGAGTCAACAAGACAGCTCATCACAAAGTCTATCAGTTCTGGGTGCAACAAACGCAGCAGTGGAGGAGACTCATATGCTTCATAACAGTGAGATCACAGATGTTAATGCAAGCACCGTGCAACGCAAGTTACACAAGTCCGGATTGGTGGCCCGAAAAAAGGTGAAGACGCCTTGTCAGGGGGTCCTTCGCCAATACCACACAATCAATAGAGCAAGGGAAGTGTGAACAATCCCAAGACCATTATTACAGGCAAAACTAAAAGGTCCATAAACAATCCACCACACTGAGAATACAATAGTCCAGAACACGAATGCAGTTCAGTAACAGGATGAATGTCCAAGGAGATGAGAGTCCAATAATCCAGCAGACAGAGGATAAAATGGGTCCATATGCTTCCCCTTCTCTCTGACGTGCTGTCCTCACACGATCATCACCACACAGGGTCTGACTTGAACAGCTCCTGTCCTCCCCATCCCCCTCCTTATGTCCAGCAGTAGTCAGACAGGTTGGGGCGGTTTTCAGGCCTCCCAGACCTGACAAAGGTGCCTTGGGGAATAAGACACTACAGGGGGTTCATCAAGAGGCATAGATACAGTCAGGCTGCAGACAGTAAGTGAGCTAATTCAATTATCAGACTTTTGGAAGGTAATTGAGACTCTAGACAATATGGGGAATACACGGAATGAGACAGGGCAACAAGAGAACACTATGGAAATCTGTAAAATATAAATATACACAAAATGATACCCACATAACATATCACACCATCACATGCCTCAGCATCAATATTGTCATGAGAAGCGTCGGTTCAAGTTTGCAAACAAGTATGAAAAGTGGACAGGAGAAGATTGGAAACGGGTGATTTGGAGCAATGAGGCGAAAGTCAATAGACTAGGCTCTGATGGGTGCAAGTGGGTCTGGAAGAAATAAGGGAAAAAGGGGATAAGTGTCACAGGATTACAGAGAGGAGCCAGAAGACTGCAGAGTTTGATTGCTCCTACTCCTGCACATTTCTCTTTAATGGTGTTTATTTCTTGGGGCAGAACAGGGGTTAATCAGCTCTGAGCTCTCAGCTGAGCTCAGTTAGCCACTCCCATCCCCTTTATAATCTGGGTCCTCATTCAAACCCATGTCAGAGCTAGCTTTTGCTGCATGGCTTAGGAGGAGAGGTGTTCATATGCGTACGAGTTTGGAGGAGTTATCTGTGACTGTTGCATGGTTTGTAAGTGTGATAATTCCCTTCCCTCCTCTACTTTTGTTTTTTCCCCATCCTCCACACCCCGATGCATTCCTCTCTTATATGTGAGAGAATATTTTGCATGACTGGTGTTTTCAGTTTAAACTTGTTTGTGTAACTTTGTTTGTCAGCTTGGTATACTGTGGTGCACAGTAGCACCCCTCATCCCTGGGTAAGGGAAGAGAACAGACGGAGGACTAACTCAGGAGATAAAATAAGAGTGGCGGCCCCAGCATCTTCACCTTCAGAAGTATCCCGGGGAATTGGGCGAGCTAAGACGTCACCTATTGTTAGGGACAGGGAAGGAGCAGGGTCACCCGACAGCTGAGTCATGACAATAAGGAATCGAGAAATTGAAGGACCTGTCAAGTACAGTGGAGGAAGCCTGCAGATATGGGGTTGTTTCACAGCCAAAGGCTTTGGATATTTCACCAGAATCAATGGTCTCAATGCTGAGTTATTTGTGGGTATCCTACAAGATGAGTTACTTTGTACACTCAAGTATTATGGGTATGACAAGGACAACATTGTGTTCCAGCAGGACAACGACCCGAAGCATACAGCGAGATTGGAGAAGAAATGGTTCAATGATAATGAAGTAAAGGTGTTGGATTGGCCTCGCAGTCCCCAGTGAAGTGAAGAGTGAAGTGAATCACAGGCGCTGATGATGACAAAGGTTAATCCAGGCGGTAAGTATGAAAAACTTCCAATTTATTGTGACGCTTTTTGGATTGGGTCGGAGTATTATCTAATGCGAAATGCATTGCAATAAATTGGAATTTTTAACCCCTTTCTGACATCAGACGTAATAATCCATCCATATGACCTGGGTCTATCTGACCAGAGACGGATCATCATGTCTGCGCGATCGCACTAAGTGCCAGGAACGGTCATGCACCACTCCCGGCACTTTAACTCCCAAAATGCTGCAATTGAGCGAGATCACAGCATTCCGGGAGCCGGCAGGGGGCTGACAGCCCCTCTTCCTTTGGATCGGAGACCCCGCGGTGTGACACCGGGTCCTGATCGTTGCCATGAGCTAGGAAACATGCTGATCATGCGCAGTGCATAATCATCAACTTTCCCTGTCACTGCAGAGGTGACAGTTTCTACAGCCACTGCATCTCCATGCTGTGAAAGCGATCAGCCTGAAAAAAATCCAATAATCCCATAGTGGCACAAAGTAAAAAAGTTTAAATTTTTTTTTTAAATAATTGTAAAAAATATAAAAAAATAAAAAATAAATAAAAAGATATTGTATATATAAATAAATATTTGAATGAAAAAATATATAGAAACAATAAAAGTACACATATTTGGTATTGCCGCATCCGCAACGACCCGCCCTATAAAGCTATCCTACTAGTTAACCCCTTTAGTGAACACCATAAAAAAATAAATAAACAAGGCAAATAACAATGCTTTATCATCATACCGCCGAACAAAAAGTGGAATAAAACGCTATCAAAAAGACAGATATAACTAAGCATGGTACCGCTGAAAATGTCATCTTGTCGCGCAAAAAACATACAGCTCCATCAGTGGGAAAATATAAAAGTTATAGCTCTCAGAATAAAGCGATGCAAAAATAATTATTTTATCTATAAAAGTTTTTATTGTGTAAAAACGCCAAACATAAAAAACCCGATATAAATCTTGTTTCACTGTAATCGCACCAAGCCGAAGAACAAAGTCGCCTAATCACTTATACCGCATGAGGAATGACATAAAAAATAAATAAAACCAATTCTTTACCTGCTGTTGATTTTTTTCATTCTGCCTCTCAAAGATCGCAGTAAGGCTCGGCGCACATTTATCCTGTGCTCTACACTGAGCGCTTGCATCTGGTTTTCTGTGTAAATCTCTGAAATAAGTGATGCAGACAGAACCCCAGGTGGAAGATTCCCTATAATGAGGCAGATGGAGGCACTGTGGACCCCATACGACCTGTGATCCGGCGGTGTCTGTCTTTTTAGGACTGCATAAAAGTGCTGCAGCCTCAGTTTTGTGCACTTCTGAAAAGAAGGACACCGCTGAACAGAGGCCAGACAGAGTCCAGAGTAACTCTGCTGCCTGTAACGAATGGAAGCGGAGGCAGAGATGGTGAAGTTCACATTCGTTTTTATTTTTTAAGTGGAACCTCGGGACCACGGTCCGGGGGGCTCTGAAGGGGGCGTGACTAGTGAGCCCCGGGCACCCGTAGTAAAGCCCCTCAGGCAGGGCCAGAATGGAATACCCGGGGGACATAGGTGCTACCTCCAGTTAGACCCTGAACACGTGGCAGCTGTCCCAGCGGGACCAAAAGGGATAACAAAAGTTACAGCTGAGTCCGTAATGCGCTGGGTCCTGGATCCGGTTAGTTGGTAAGGAGTCGGTTCCAGTGACCTTCACATAGTCCTTGGACTTGGATGGCTGTAGGCGGAAAGGGATGGCTTAGGCCCAGATGGTTGCTGATATAACCAGGTAACACAGGATACTGATATGCTGTGGAAACAGAGAGCATTAGACAATGCACAGAGACTGCAGATGCAGCGCAGACAGGTTAGCATGAGAACCGGATGTAGCAATGATAGATACTCGTTGCTCCGGCGCTCTCCCTATGGAGAAGCCAGAAATAGCAGTCAGTGCGCTGCCATTGGTTGATTGCATTTTTTGAATAATGCACGCCGCCCCTTTAAGAAGGCAAGAGAGCGGGTGGGCGTGCCCTAATAGTCTTAGCTACAGATCTCCTCACAGGATGCCAGGAAGAGGAGGCAGGAGGGAGGACAGAACGCTGAGCAGCAGCATGAGAGGCTCGAGGTGAGTGCCCAGAACGGAGAGCAGCGGCAGGCCTAGACGCAGCGCCAGGACGGGGGCCAGGTGTAACAGCGGCAGACCTGGGTGCAGCGCCAGGACGGGGACCGGGTATAACACTGCCTCATAATAGTGAATGGATCCCTCAGGGGTTTCAGCTCAATCATGTCACTCAGAGATTTACTGTAGATGGAAACCCCAAAGTAAGTGCTCAGCGTAGAGCGCCGGTTAACTGTGATCCAAAATGTTATGTAAAATGTTTGCAATAAAAACCTCAACTCAAACCACAAAAAAAGCAAGTCCCCACTCAGGTCGGTCATCTGTTAAAGGGAATCTGTCACCTATTTTTAGCCCTATCAGCTGCCGGCACCGCCATCAGGGGCTTATCTACAGCATTCTGTAATGCTGTAGATAAGCCCCCGATCTAACCTGAAAGATAAGAAAAACACATTAGATTATACTCACCGAGGGGCGTGGTCTGGTGCGGTGGGTGCCGCGGTCTGGTCTGGCGCCTCCCATCTTCTAGTGATGACGTCCTCTTCCTTATTTCTGCCGCGGCTCCTGCGCAGGCGTACTGCTCTGCCCTGTTGAGGGCAGAGTAAACTACTGCAGTGCGCAGGCGCCGGGAAAGGTCAGAGAGCTCCGGTGCCTGCACACTGCACTACTTTACTCTGCCCTCAACAGGGCAGATAAAGTACGCCTGCATCGGCGCTACGGCAGAAGTAAGAAGGAGGACGTCACTGTTAGAAGATGGGAGGCGCTGGACTGGACCGCGACGCCCATCGGACCGGACCGGACGCCCGGGTAAATGTAATCTAACTTGTTTTTCTTCTCTTTCAGGTTACATCGGAGGCTGTAGATAAGCCCCTGATGGCGGTGCCGGTAGCTGATAGGTCTAAAAATAGGTGACAGATTCCCTTTAATGGAAATATAGGGGGCTTTCATGTTACTGGTAGCACAAAGGCTCTGGAAAAGCGAAATGGCTCCTCACTCGCCTAAAGAAATTCAGAAAATTCTGCGCTCTAAAATCCAAATGCCCCCTCATGAGCCCCATAGTGTACCGAAACCACATATAGCATCCACATGTTTTGCATTTTTGAAGCAATGAGAGCCTGCCTAACTTACAGGTGTGTGTCTGCAGAAGCATGAGCTGGGCATAATATACTGGTCACTACAATGTACTGGTCACTACAACAGCAGTTTGCAATTTTCACTCGGCAACGTCTACTGCTGCTTGCTTCTGGAAAACACCAATGGAGTCAAAATCATCACTACATCTATAGATAAACTCCCCAAGGGGTATAATGCCCAAAATGGGGTCACTTGAGGGAGGATTCTGCTCTTCTAGCAATTAGGGGCTCTGTATATGGAGTCTGCAAACTGTTCTAGGAAAATCTGCTCTCCAGGAGGCAAATGGCGCTCCGTCCCTCCCGAGTCTCTCCGTATGGCTAAGTAGCACTGTACAGCCACATATGGGGTATGGCCATGTTCAGTAGAAAGTGTGGGACAAATTTTGGTGCCATTTTTACCCACTTCTTGTGTGAAAATGTAAAATCTGGGGCTAAAACAAAATTTTGGTGATAAAAATGTAGTTAAATTTTCTTCACTGCCCAGTGGTATAAAATTCTGTGACACACCTGTGGTGTCAATATATGATCACGGCAACCCTAGATGAATTCATTGGGAGTGTAGTTTGTAAAAGGAGTTCACATATGGGGGTTTCTGTTATTCTGGCATCTCAGGGGCTCTGCCAATGTGACATGGCCCCCTCAAACCATTCCAGCAAAATCTGAACTCCAATATGGCTCCTCTTCCCTCTGAGCTTTGCACTGTGCCTCAAAAGTAGTTTTCCCCCACATATGGGGTATTGGAGTTTTCGAGAGACATTGCACAACAAATTGTATGGTTCAATTTCTCCTGTTATCCTTATGAAAATACAAAATTTGGGGATTATGTGGATCTGAAGTAAATTTTTGTGAAAAAAAAGTTAAATGTTAATTTATTTATCTAACTTTTTTTAATCTCGTGAAGCACGTAAAGGGTTAATAAACTTCTTGAATGTGGTTTTGAGCACCTTGAGGGGTGCAGTTTTTAGAATGGTATCACTTTTGGGTATCTTCTATCATATAGACCCCCTAAAGGTGACTTCAAATATGATGTGGTCCCTAAAAAAACGGATTTGTAAATTTTGCTTGAAAAATGAAAAATAAATAAATAAATCGCTGGTCAACTTTTAACCCTTATAAGTGGCTGAAAAAAAAATGTTGGTTCCAAAATTGTGCTGATGTAAAGTAGACATGTGAGAAATGTTATTTATTTTATTTGTCATGGGGTCCTTCTCCGATACCACACAATCAACAAAGCGAGGGAAGGGTGAACAATCCCAAGACCTTTATTACAGGCAAAATTAGAAGGTCCATAAACAATCCACCACACTGAGGATACAATAGTCCAGAACAAGAATGTAGTCCAGTAACAGGATAAAATGTCCAGCGAGTCGAGATTCCAAAACTCTAGCACCAGAGGATAAAAATGGGTCCTTCTCTCTGAAGTACAATCTTTACACGATCCTCTCCACACAGGAACTGACCTGTACAGCTCCTGTTCTCCCCACCTCCTTCCTTGTGTCCAGGGGTAATCAAACAGGTTGGGGCTCTTTCCAGGCCTCCCAGAGGAGAAGAAAGGAGCCTTGGGGATTAAAGAACTACAGGGGGTTATCAAGAGACAGATACAGTCAGGCTATAGACATACAAGAAAAACACTATGAAAATAAGTGAAATAGAAATATACACAAAATTATATCCACATAGCCTATCACACCATCACATTATTTATTAAGTATTTTGTGTGACATGTCTTTGTAATTTAAGGGCATGAAAATTCAAAGTTGGAAAATTGCAAAATTTTCCAAATTTTCGCCAAATTTCCGGTTTTTGGGTTTTTTTTTTTTCACAAATAAACGCAAGTCATACCAAGGAAATTTTACCACTATCATGAAGTACAACATGTCACGAGAAAACATTCTCAGAATCAGTGAGATCCATTGAATAGTTATTACCTCGTAAAGGGACAGTAGTCAGAATTGTAAAGATTGACCCGGTAAATTAATGTGCAAACCACGCGCGGTGGAGTTCACTTCAATGGAGCTGAACTGCACTACCGCTCACATCCTGAGGACAGTGGTGGCGCTGTATCTAGAAGATCTAACTAGAGTAAAAAAGAAAATCTGGTATGCAACAAGTGATTGTCTGCAGCGGTCAAGAGGCTAGCCGGCATATGATTAATTGGAGAGTAATAAAGCAAAGGGTGCAGGACCATTATGTGTTGGAACAAGGCAAATATGACACCCTTTGTTTTTGTAGCGACATTGCCGTAAGCCTGACGGCCCCCCCCCCCAATTAGCTGGACTTTTACTGGAAAAAATCGTTCTATTAACAGCAGTATCATAAAAATGGGTCTGAAACAGACGGAGCGCAGAGCCAGGATCGCACACTGCCTCTTTCACAGCCGCCGAGTGCAGGGAAATAGCGGATAATATATTCTGATACTGAGGCCGTCGGCTGTCACAAGAGCGTGTTTATATGAAATACTTCGTCACTCCATTGGCACCGGCCGCAAGTTTCCATTTACCCGTCAGAGGGGGTTAAAATGAAGACCTGTCACCGAGACCTGTTACAATGTTTCACCAGATTTTTATAAAAAGAAGGAAGCCATTGTTTATACACCGACGCCATAAATACAACAATACCGTCGCCACGCACCGTGACTAATTACAGAGAAACGGAAAGTCCAGCGATCCTGACATTCATCGCCACTACGTGCAGAGTGACGCTATTCTGTTCCCAGAACTACTAACTCATAAGATCCCTGTCCAGAAGAGCTTACTATCTAATTACTCTACAAGAAGAAAGATATTTATAGGCATCACCAAGACAGGTGCAGGGAAACACGGGACAGAAACCATAATACATCTGCCATGTGCAATAATATCACTACTATAATACTGCCCCTATGTACAGGAATATAACTACTATAATACTGCTCCTATGTACAAGAATATAACTACTATAATACTGCTCCCTATGTACAAGAATATAACTACTATAATACTGCCCCTATGTACAAGAATATAACTACTATAATACTGCCCCTATGTACAGGAATATAACTACTATAATACTGCCCCTATGTACAAGAATATAACTACTATAATACTGCTCCTATGTACAAGAATATAACTACTATAATACTGCTCCTATGTACAAGAATATAACTACTATAATACTGTCCCCTATGTACAAGAATATAACTACTATAATACTGCCCCTATGTACAAGAATATAAATACTATAATACTGCCCCCTATGTACAAGAATATATCTACTATAATACTGTCCCCTATGTACAAGAATATAACTACTATAATACTGCTCCTATGTACAAGAATATAACTACTATAATACTGCCTCCTATGTACAAGAATATAACTACTATAATACTGCCCCTATGTACAAGAATATAACTACTATAATACTGCCCCTATGTACAAGAATATAACTACTATAATACTGCTCCTATGTACAAGAATATAACTACTATAATACTGCCCCCTATGTACAAGAATATAACTACTATAATACTGCCCCCTATGTACAAGAATATAACTACTATAATACTGCCTCCTATGTACAAGAATATAACTACTATAATACTGCTCCTATGTACAAGAATATAACTACTATAATACTGCCTCCTATGCACAGGAATATACCTACTATAATACTGCTCCTATGTACAAGAATATAACTACTATAATACTGCCCCTATGTACAAGAATATAACTACTATAATACTGCCTCCTATGTACAAGAATATAACTACTATAATACTGCCCCTATGTACAAGAATACAACTACTATAATACTGCTTCTATGCACAAGAATATAACTACTATAATACTGCCCCTATGTACAAGAATACAACTACTATAATACTGCTTCTATGTACAAGAATATAACTACTATAATACTGCCCCTATATACAAGAATATAACTACTATAATACTGCTCCTATGTACAAGAATATAACTACTACAATACTGCTCCTATGTACAAGAATATAACTACTATAATACTGCCCCTATGTACAAGAATACAACTACTATAATACTGCTCCTATGCACAAGAATATAACTACTATAATACTGCCCCTATGTACAAGAATATAACTACTATAATACTGCCCCCAATGTGCAGGAATATAACTACTATAATACTGCCCCCTATGTACAAGAATATAACTACTATAATACTGCCTCCTATGTAGAAGAATATAACTACTATAATACTGCCTCCTATGTACAAGAATATAACTACTATAATACTGCCCCCTATGTACAAGAATATAACTACTATAATACTGCCTCCTATGTACAAGAATATAACTACTATAATACTGCCCCCAATGTACAGGAATATACCTACTATAATACTGCTCCTATGTACAAGAATATAACTACTATAATACTGCCCCCTATGTACAAGAATATAACTACTATAATACTGCTCCTATGTACAAGAATATAACTACTATAATACTGCCCCTATGTACAAGAATATAACTACTATAATACTGCCCCTATGTACAAGAATATAACTACTATAATACTGCTCCTATGTACAAGAATATAACTACTATAATACTGCCTCCTATGCACAGGAATATACCTACTATAATACTGCTCCTATGTACAAGAATATAACTACTATAATACTGCCCCCTATGTACAAGAATATAACCACTATAATACTGCCCCTATATACAAGAATATAACTACTATAATACTGCCCCTATGTACAAGAATATAACTACTATAATACTGCCTCCTATGTACAAGAATATAACTACTATAATACTGCCCCTATGTACAAGAATACAACTACTATAATACTGCTTCTATGCACAAGAATATAACTACTATAATACTGCCCCTATGTACAAGAATACAACTACTATAATACTGCTTCTATGTACAAGAATATAACTACTATAATACTGCCCCTATATACAAGAATATAACTACTATAATACTGCTCCTATGTACAAGAATATAACTACTATAATACTGCTCCTATGTACAAAAATATAACTACTATAATACTGCCCCTATGTACAAGAATACAACTACTATAACACTGCTCCTATGCACAAGAATATAACTACTATAATACTGCCCCTATGTACAAGAATATAACTACTATAATACTGACCCCAATGTGCAGGAATATAACTACTATAATACTGCCCCCTATGTACAAGAATATAACTACTATAATACTGCCTCCTATGTACAAGAATATAACTACTATAATACTGCCTCCTATGTACAAGAATATAACTACTATAATACTGCCCCCTATGTACAAGAATATAACTACTATAATACTGCCTCCTATGTACAAGAATATAACTACTATAATACTGCCCCTATGTACAGGAATATACCTACTATAATACTGCTCCTATGTACAAGAATATAACTACTATAATACTGCCCCCTATGTACAAGAATATAACTACTATAATACTGCTCCTATGTACAAGAATATAACTACTATAATACTGCCCCTATGTACAAGAATATAACTACTATAATACTGCCCCTATGTACAAGAATATAACTACTATAATACTGCTCCTATGTACAAGAATATAACTACTATAATACTGCCTCCTATGCACAGGAATATACCTACTATAATACTGCTCCTATGTACAAGAATATAACTACTATAATACTGCCCCCTATGTACAAGAATATAACCACTATAATACTGCCCCTATATACAAGAATATAACTACTATAATACTGCTCCTATGTACAAGAATATAACTACTATAATACTGCCCCTATGTACAAGAATATAACTACTATAATACTGCCTCCTATGTACAAGAATATAACTACTATAATACTGCCCCTATGTACAAGAATACAACTACTATAATACTGCTTCTATGCACAAGAATATAACTACTATAATACTGCCCCTATGTACAAGAATACAACTACTATAATACTGCTTCTATGTACAAGAATAAAACTACTATAATACTGCCCCTATATACAAGAATATAACTACTATAATACTGCTCCTATGTACAAGAATATAACTACTATAATACTGCTCCTATGTACAAGAATATAACTACTATAATACTGCCCCTATGTACAAGAATATAACTACTATAATACTGCCCCCAATGTGCAGGAATATAACTACTATAATACTGCCCCCTATGTACAAGAATATAACTACTATAATACTGCCTCCTATGTACAAGAATATAACTACTATAATACTGCCTCCTATGTACAAGAATATAACTACTATAATACTGCCCCCTATGTACAAGAATATAACTACTATAATACTGCCTCCTATGTACAAGAATATAACTACTATAATACTGCCCCCAATGTACAGGAATATAACTACTATAATACTGCCCCCTATGTACAAGAATATAACTACTATAATACTGCCTCCTATGTACAAGAATATAACTACTATAATACTGCCCTATGTACAGGAATATACCTACTATAATACTGCTCCTATGTACAAGAATATAACTACTATAATACTGCCCCCTATGTACAAGAATATAACTACTATAATACTGCTCCTATGTACAAGAATATAACTACTATAATACTGCCCCTATGTACAAGAATATAACTACTATAATACTGCCCCTATGTACAAGAATATAACTACTATAATACTGCTCCTATGTACAAGAATATAACTACTATAATACTGCCCCCTATGTACAAGAATATAACTACTATAATACTGCCTCCTATGTACAAGAATATAACTACTATAATACTGCTCCTATGTACAAGAATATAACTACTATAATACTGCCTCCTATGCACAGGAATATAACTACTATAATACTGCCCCCTATGTACAAGAATATAACTACTATAGTACTGCCCCTATCTACAAGAATATAACTACTATAATACTGCTCCTATGTACAAGAATATAACTACTATAATACTGCTCCTATGTACAAGAATATAACTACTATAATACTGTCCCCTATGTACAAGAATATAACTACTATAATACTGCCCCTATGTACAAGAATATAAATACTATAATACTGCCCCCTATGTACAAGAATATAACTACTATAATACTGCCCCCTATGTACAAGAATATAACTACTATAATACTGCCCCCTATGTACAAGAATATAACTACTATAATACTGCTCCTATGTACAAGAATATAACTACTATAATACTGCCTCCTATGTACAAGAATATAACTACTATAATACTGCCCCTATGTACAAGAATATAACTACTATAATACTGCCCCTATGTACAAGAATATAACTACTATAATACTGCCCCTATGTACAAGAATATAACTACTATAATACTGCCCCCTATGTACAAGAATATAACTACTATAATACTGCCTCCTATGTACAAGAATATAACTACTATAATACTGCTCCTATGTACAAGAATATAACTACTATAATACTGCCTCCTATGCACAGGAATATACCTACTATAATACTGCCTCCTATGCACAGGAATATACCTACTATAATACTGCCCCCTATGTACAAGAATATAACCACTATAATACTGCCCCTATATACAAGAATATAACTACTATAATACTGCTCCTATGTACAAGAATATAACTACTATAATACTGCCCCTATGTACAAGAATATAACTACTATAATACTGCCTCCTATGTACAAGAATATAACTACTATAATACTGCCCCTATGTACAAGAATACAACTACTATAATACTGCTTCTATGCACAAGAATATAACTACTATAATACTGCCCCTATGTACAAGAATACAACTACTATAATACTGCTTCTATGTACAAGAATATAACTACTATAATACTGCCCCATATACAAGAATATAACTACTATAATACTGCTCCTATGTACAAGAATATAACTACTATAATACTGCCCCATATACAAGAATATAACTACTATAATACTGCTCCTATGTACAAGAATATAACTACTATAATACTGCCCCATATACAAGAATATAACTACTATAATACTGCTCCTATGTACAAGAATATAACTACTATAATACTGCCCCATATACAAGAATATAACTACTATAATACTGCTTCTATGTACAAGAATATAACTACTATAATACTGCCCCATATACAAGAATACAACTACTATAATACTGCTTCTATGTACAAGAATATAACTACTATAATACTGCCCCATATACAAGAATATAACTACTATAATACTGCTCCTATGTACAAGAATATAACTACTATAATACTGCTCCTATGTACAAGAATATAACTACTATAATACTGCCCCTATGTACAAGAATACAACTACTATAATACTGCTCCTATGCACAAGAATATAACTACTATAATACTGCCCCTATGTACAAGAATATAACTACTATAATACTGCCCCCAATGTGCAGGAATATAACTACTATAATACTGCCCCCTATGTACAAGAATATAACTACTATAATACTGCCTCCTATGTACAAGAATATAACTACTATAATACTGCCTCCTATGTACAAGAATATAACTACTATAATACTGCCCCCTATGTACAAGAATATAACTACTATAATACTGCCTCCTATGTACAAGAATATAACTACTATAATACTGCCCCCAATGTACAGGAATATAACTACTATAATACTGCCCCCTATGTACAAGAATATAACTACTATAATACTGCCTCCTATGTACAAGAATATAACTACTATAATACTGCCCCTATGTACAGGAATATACCTACTATAATACTGCTCCTATGTACAAGAATATAACTACTATAATACTGCCCCATATGTACAAGAATATAACTACTATAATACTGCTCCTATGTACAAGAATATAACTACTATAATATTGCCCCTATGTACAAGAATATAACTACTATAATACTGCCCCTATGTACAAGAATATAACTACTATAATACTGCTCCTATGTACAAGAATATAACTACTATAATACTGCCCCCTATGTACAAGAATATAACTACTATAATACTGCCTCCTATGTACAAGAATATAACTACTATAATACTGCTCCTATGTACAAGAATATAACTACTATAATACTGCCTCCTATGCACAGGAATATAACTACTATAATACTGCCCCCTATGTACAAGAATATAACTACTATAATACTGCCCCTATCTACAAGAATATAACTACTATAATACTGCCCCCAATGTACAGGAATATAACTACTATAATACTGCCCCCTATGTACAAGAATATAACTACTATAATACTCCTCCTATGTACAAGAATATAACTACTATAATACTGCCCCTATGTACAAGAATATAGCTACTATAATACTGCTCCTATGTACAAGAATATAACTACTATAATACAGCACCTATGTACATGAATATAACTACTATAACACTGCTCTTATGTACAGGAATATAACTACTATAATACTGCTCCTATATACAAGAATATAACTACTATAATACTGCTCCTATGTTCAAGAATATAACTACTATAATGCTGCCCCCTATGTACAAGAATATAACTACTATAATACTGCTCCTATGTACAAGAATA
Organism: Dendrobates tinctorius; assembly: GCF_039654945.1. Taxonomy (NCBI): domain Eukaryota; kingdom Metazoa; phylum Chordata; class Amphibia; order Anura; family Dendrobatidae; genus Dendrobates; species Dendrobates tinctorius. The sequence goes on from NW_027361824.1 coordinate 8,906,835, forward strand.
TAACTACTATAATACTGCCCCCTATGTACAAGAATATAACTACTATAATACTGCTCCTATGTACAAAAACATAACTACTATAATACTGCAATCTATATACAAGAGTATAACTACTATAATGCTGTCCCTATGTACAGGAATATAACTGCTATAATACTGCTCCTATGTACAAGAGTATAACTACTATAATACTGCCCCTTTGTACAAGAATATAACTACTATAATACTGCCCCTATGTACAAGAATATAACTACTATAATACTGCCCCCTATGTACAAGAATATAACTACTATAATACTGCTCCTATGTACAAGAACATAACTACTATAGTACTGCAATCTATATACAAGAGTATAACTACTATAATACTGCCCCTATATACAAGAATATAACTACTATAAAACTGCCCCTATGTACAGGAATATAGCTACTATAATACTGCCTCCTAGCTGTGAGGTTGTGTTTTGTGGATCTCCTCATGTCTGGAGCAAGCCCGGGGAGGGGCCACCCTGGGCGGGGAAGCTCCCCAGGCAAGGCCCAGGCTTCCCGGCCTACACTGGGACAAGCCTCCCAGGCTTCTACCAATGGAAATGTTAATCCCAAAGCCGCTGTGAGACCAGTGAATGCAGTGAGTCAAAGCTGCAGCTGTTCTGTGAAGGAGGAAAAAGCTGTGAGTAAAGTTTCTGGAGGAAAACCTTCTCCAGTTCCAGCAAAGAAGCAAGAAAGAAAAGCGTCAGTGAGTGATGGAAACCAGCTGAATGTAAAGTCTTGTAGCTCTCCAGTCAGTAAGCAGCTCCTGCCAGGTGCACAGGTGAGATCGGCCCCAGCTGTGCAGATCACCTCTCCTGCTTCCAGGCAGAGACGGACGTCTTTGGAAAGACAGACCATGCAGGAAAACCTACAGCAGCATGGCAGTATGGCGCAGTCAGGACGCACACGGTCACAGTCAGGTGGCAGCGATAAACCTGCTGCGGAGCCTGCATCCAGCCAAGGGGCCACAAAATCATCCGTGGTGGACCCGCACAAGACTGTGTTCAAAACCCCTGTACCCGTGGTCAAGACTAGACCTGTGGGGCCGGCGCGTGCACCCGAGCTGCAGCTAGCGGATGAGATACCGGGACTTGTCCGAAAACTGGGTGAGTTAAAGCAGCAAAAAAAGCGCTGCAAATGGAGTTAGACTTCATCTATAGTCTAAAGATCACTAATCCTGCCAGTAATGAGGCGTATGACCTGAGACTGAACACACTGGGTGTACAGCTGGCGAGTGTTGTGCAGGACACTGAGTCTGTGCTGGAGAGCATGGGGCCCCTGGCAGAGACCTACAGGAACCGCGAGCGGTTCGCCTCCTATAAGCAGGACTGTGCTGTAGAGGCCAGGACCCCTGATGTTCAGGACGGGACCCCCCAGCAGCGGACACGGCCAGTGTTACAGGCTGCCCGCTTCTGCTTCCAGGAGGGAAAACAGCTGCAGCAGCAGCAGGCAGCTCAGTGTGAACAGGAGCATACACTTCAGACTGCAGCAGAGGCACCACAGGTCCCAGAATGCCCCACACAGGAGCAGGACAGTATTTGTGAGACTGTTTGTGCTGATGAGGCTGAGGCTGAAGCACAGACTGTGGCTGGTGATGCTGTGTCCATCAAGGGCAGTGAGGCAAGAGAAGGGGCGGTGGACTGGAAGCTGTGCAGGTTGAGGGCGCGAAAGCAGAGCACGTCAAACAGAGAGCAGGCTGCAACACCGCGCTCTCAGAGAGAAAACTCCCCGTCAGAGGACTGGGACTGTAGGACAAGACGTTGAGAGCGAGTTCGTGGGCTCGGTAGCCTCCGTGACCAGAAGAGACTTCCTCCCTGAGAGTGCAGAGACAGTGACCCGAGTGCCAGTCCCGCTGACCGCGGTGACAGGCTGGAGCCCCTGAATGTGGCAGAGAGACTTCCCAGTGTGCGCAATATCATTCTTGTGGAAAGACAGCTGGGATATCATATAGAGACTCAGAGCAGGGGAGACTCAGTTCCTCAGCGTCTCACTGCTCCTTGCTTTAACCCCTGAGGTTTCAGCTCCATCCAGAGGAGAGACTACAGAGACTGCAAGTGCCGCTGCTGTCGGTGCCAACGTGGGTGAAAAAGACCCTTCAATCAAGCTTTCCCCGGACTGATAAGTTATAAGAATCCCAGTTTAACTCTTTCAACGCTGCATAACGTTAATAGCTTTCTTTAGTCTATTTTGCTGTTTTACTGTTTACGCTGTCACATTCAACCCCCCACTTCCTACTTTTGACGGTGCGCCGTGTGCGCCAAAATCAAACTTTTCGATTTTGGCGCGCACGGCGCACCGTCAAAAGTGCGCAGCGCAGGTCAAAGCGCAACTAGCGCACGGCCTGGGCACAATCTGCGCACCCTATGCTAAAGATACGGTGCGCCGATCGCAGGCGCCGCTGTGCGCTAGGAGGCGGCGCTACAAGGAAGGGGCGGGCACGCCGGGCAGAGAGCCGGCTCGGGGGCGGAGCTACCCCCGGCCGTGCGTGCTCTTAAAAAGCGCGAATGTGAAACCAGCCTAAGTGCACGGATGCCTCCGGCTTCCTTGTGGTGACTGACATGCTGCTTTCCAGACCGCAGCATGTCTATTAATGTAGTGGAGAGCGTCTCCGCTGCATAAATTACCCATTCACTGTCATTAGATGCGGTAAAAGCGCATTATCTTTCTAGTCACATGCGTATTAAGTGAAAACAAAAAGCAAAAGACACAAATAATGCGAGTGTAAGGGTAATTTATGTAACATAACATTACATAACGTAACAAAATGCTACATAAATTGACATGCTGCGGTCTGGAAAGACGCGCCACATGTCCGCCCCTGCGGGTGAGCCGCGGGCGTCGGTGCACACACAGTGGGCATGAGATTTCTTGAAATCCCATCCACTATTCCACTATGCTGTAACAGTAGGATTCTGCAGGTTGGACATTACGGATGTACGCAGCGTCAAACGAGCAGCGTCCAACCCGCAACGTTTACTGACCGTGGGAACATACCCCAATATATCTGCAAACAGGAAATTAATTTTTTTTCCTTCCCAGAAGCCAACTTTCAACTAGCTTTATTTCAAGTGACAAAAAAAACTCAAGCGATGAAACACCGCATCAAAAGCGCATGCGGAAAAACGCATTAAAAACGAAGGTGCCCTGCCAGTGACCTCAGACGCAGACTTGGTGCAGATTTCACCTGCTGCAAATACTGAGCCATTCCTAATCGTGTGCACATACCCTTAGATGTCAGACATATAACCAATGTTTTTTTTTTTTCATAAATGAATAGTACACATGAAAATAAGAGAATTTGTGATATATCTCATCTGAGAAATCTGCTTCTTTCTCCTCCTGGATTGATCATTTAACTCTCAGTTCTGTATTCAGTGCCGACAGATCTCTCCATCATTGAGATAGAAGGTGATAGTTGGTGCTCATAAAGTTCTATGGAGAATTGTAACTGTTATTTCAGGAGAACTTCCACATCTGTGTCGCCTTTAGCTCCTCCCTCCTCCATACAATTTTCTAAGCACTAACTGTCATCTCCATAATGGCAATGTCTTCACTGAATACTGATTTTACCGTGAGTTGCACGTAAATGATCAGTCCTGGAGGAGAAAGAAGCAGGTTTATCAGAGAAAATACATTACATAGTTTATTATATTCCCTCGTGTTACTGATTTATGAACTAACAAGTAAAACTATGATCACTCTATGTACAGAAGCCATCACTGAGGAGCACTGTCTGTGATGAGGCTGCGGGGACATCTAGTGGCTGCAGGGAATTTTACACTAACACTCCAAGCACCAAGCACATGAAAAGGAAATGCAATCAGGTGCATAGAATTACAGGTGCTATTCTCCAGTGCAAACCATCATATATACCCCAAAGCCTCTGCTGTCTGTACACTACACACAAGTGTGCGTAACTGTACCCAAATAATGCCGAACAGAGTGCCAACAGCCGTACTAAAAATTACCACTTTACAGCAAGTGCCAAAGAAATCACATTACTATGCAGGAATGGAACATAACAGAGCAGAAATGACAGCGCTGTGAGATGGGCGAACAAGAACCCCCACATAGTGCACATGTGACAGAGGCAGAATAGAAAACTGATCTGAGGTCGGATTAATCCAAATGTGAAATTCTTTATGGAAACCCCAGACACAGTGTCCTACAGACTCAGGAGGAGAAGAGGAACTATCCAGCTTGTTACTGAGGACAGGGACCATCCAGCTTGTTACTGAGGACAGGGACCATCCAGCTTGTTATCAAGGAGAGGGACCATCCAGCTTGTTATCGAGGGCAGGGACCATCCAGCTTGTTATCGAGAAGGACCATCCATCTTGTTATCGAGGAAAGAGACCACCCAGCTTGTTATCTCTGATGTATGGGGACATTAGTGCTTATGGCAGGGGCAGTACAAACATGAGAGGTGCCATCAATGATGAGCGTTATAAAGAGGTGATAGAACAGCATCTTCTCCATCCAGACAACATCTATTTCAGGGAAAATCTTGTGTATTTCAGCAAGACAATTGTAAGCCACATACTGCATCACAGCAGCACCAGCATGGCTCCATTTACAAAAAGGGCTAAACAGGCTGCTTGCAGTCTTGACCTTTCTCCAACAGAAAACATTTGCTGCATTATGAAATGAAAAATCTGGCAAAGACCCCGAAACTGTGGAGCATCGAGAATCCGACCTCAAACGAGAATGGGACAATGTTCCTCTCACAAAACTCCAGAAATTGTGTCCTCCCTTCTTTGTGTCACGGTCACATGTGTCTGGACGCAGCGAGTACCGCAAGGCGAACCCATGACACGCGTAACCCTGGATACACCGCCTCCAGTAGGGCGAATTTAAATAATAAAACGAGCAGCTGGATACACCACCTCCAACTGGCGTATTTAGGTAATACACGCTATATATACAGTAGTCTGGAAACCCCGCCTCCAGTAAGGCGAATTTAAATAATAAAGGGTAAACCTGGGTAACAATAACAATGGTGGGCCCTGCGATAGGGAATAGGGAAGTGGAGACCTCCTGTACTCCCCTGAGCCAGTGTCCCTGTACTCCTAACGTTCCCTATGCCGGTTCCGCACCGGGCGACGCATGCGTACCTCAAACCCTGACTCTCCCTGCACCTAAACCCTCACTAGGGAATTGGTCGGTGTGGAAACTAATCCCACCACTGCACTAAACACACATAAGGGAAAATGACAATACAGGGGGAACACCACTTAGCTTTGCTCTGTTGCGTACGCTCCTAGCAACAGAGCCCACCACCTGCGTGCATCTTCTCCTCCACCCGGATCCATCACCATAACCGGATCCATCACCCAAGTGCAGCCTTGGAGCAGAGTCCACCACCAGTTGCAGCTGCCCAGTATACAGAGTCCCAAAGATGAGTCAAGCTTCTGCCAAAAAGTCCAGCATGCTCGAGTCCAACTTTTCTGCCAAGATGTCAAGCATGCTTGAGTCCAGCTTTCAGCAACCAAGTCCAGCATGCTGATTGCAACTCTCACCATAGTCGCCACTCCACCAAGACATGCAAGCACTTCCTGCTGACACCATAAACTGCGACTCCACCACGCCATGCCAGCTCTTCTTGCAGACCACATCGTTGGACTCCACCAATCCATGCCAGCACTCCATGCAGACTCCATAGCTGCAACTCGTCCCCTCTGGCTGGGCTGCCCAGGACTCACGTTCAGCTCCATCTTTCACGCAGGCTTACTTGTGAAAGACTAACTATCACCAACAGTGATTGAACACACCTGAAACTCTTTTATAGAGCCTCACACCTGATTTGTAATACGTGCACATTAAACCAAAGAAACTAAAAGTGCACTAACGCTCACCACCACCGGGGCAACTTAGAACAAACGACACCACAGTGCAATAATTCTAATGGCCACCGGGGGCAATCACACCACACTTTGGCACACAGCCAAAGGGAAAAAAGTTCAATTGTGCATTTAAACTGTCAGATCCAGCCTGGATCATGACACTTCGAACTTTACAGACTGATGTAAGAAGAGGAGATACTGCACAATGGTGCACACAGCATGGGCACAATGATGGACACGGCCCAGGCATATTGGGTGGACACAGTCCGGGAACAATGGGTGGACACAGTCCGGGAACAATGGGTGGGCATGGCACGGACACAATGGGTGACACGGCCAATGTTTAAAGGAGGGACACTGCCCTGGCACAATGGGGGGACATGGCTTGGGCACAATAGAGGGACACGGCCCAGGCACAATGGATGGACACAGTCCGGGAACAATGGGTGGACACAATCCGGGTACAATGGGTGGGCACGGCACAGACACAATGGGTGACACAGCCAATGCTTAAAAGGAGGGACACTGCCCTGGCACAATGGTGAACATGGTCTAATTTCTAAAAGTGTTAAAATGTCCAATGTTCAACTTCTGATCTGTTCTTTGTTTTGTGTGATAAAAAATGGCGATAAGAGATTTCCAATCATTTCTTGTTTTCTCTACATTTTACAGAGACCTGACTTTTGTGGAATTGTGTTTGTAGATAGATATGAAAGGTCCGATTCATTATTTGTGGAGTTTTTTAAGTCATTTTTATTTTTTGACTTGTGATTTTTTAATGATTTTTTTTGCTATAAAAATGGCACACGAGATTCATGAATTTGGTACAAACCCCCAAATTGTATTTTTCTTTCTTCCTTTCACCATTTTTGGTGACTCTTTAGCGCACAAAGTTTCCTGTTTAGAATCACTCAGGGGCTTGGAGCAACGCTGCACCAGATTTTGCAACTTTGTAAAAACGTTGTTATCCATGTTTCTAAAACTGGAAGAGCCGCAATGAGGTAAAGACCAGAAACTAAATCACAAAAGGAAACTACAAAAAAGGTGAAAATCAAAAAGTCACTAAGAGAAATTCACTCCAAATTACTGGTGGAAATACAAAGATGAAAGTGTCAGCGATCAGAGAGAAGAGACAGAGCAGACACAGGCTTCGTACTAGTGATGAGTGAGTGTGCTCGGATGAAGAGCTATCACGCTCGGGTGCTGTCTCTGGCGTGCTGGCATACCACAGTTAGGCCCATATATATTTGGACAGAGACAACATTTTTCTAATTTTGGTTCTAGACATTACCACAATGAATTTTAAACAAAACAATTCAGATGCAGTTGAAGTTCAGACTTTCAGCTTTCATTTGAGGGTATCCACATTAACATTGGATAAAGGGTTTAGGAGTTTCAGCTCCTTAACATGTGCCACCCGGTTTTTAAAGGGACCAAAAGTAATTGGACAATTGACTCCAAGGCTATTTCATGGACAGGTGTGGGCAATCCCTTCGTTATGTCATTCTCAGTTAAGCAGATAAAGGCCTGGAGTTGATTTGAGGTGTGGTGCTTGCATTTGGAAGGTTTTGCTGTGAAGGAAACAGCGGTCAAAGGAGCTCTCCATGCAGGTGAAACAAGCCATCCTTAAGCTGCAAAAACAGAAAAAAAACCATCCGAGAAATTGCTACAACATTAGGAGTGGCAAAATCTACAGTTTGGTAGATCCTGAGAAAGAAAGAAAGCACTGGTGAACTCATCAATGCAAAAAGACCTGGGCGCCCACGGAAGACAACAGTGGTGGATGATCGCAGAATAGTCTCCATGGTGAAGAGAAACCCCTTCACAACAGCCAACCAAGTGACCAACACCCTCCAGGAGGCGTATCAATATCCAAATCTACCATAAAGAGAAGACTGCATGAAAGTAAATGCAGAGGGGTCACTGCACGGTGCAAGCCACTCATAAGCATCAAGAATCAAAAGGCTAGACTGGACTTTGCTAAAAAACATCTAAAAAAGCCAGCACAGTTCTGGAAGAACATTCTATGGACAGATGAAACCAAGATCAACCTCTACCAGAATGATGGAAAGAGAAAAGTATGGCGAAGGCGTGGTACAGCTCATGATCCAAAGCATACCACATCATCTGTAAAACACGGCGGAGGCAGTGTGATGGCTTGGGCATGCATGGCTGCCAGTGGCACTGGGTCACTAGTGTTTATTGATGATGTGACACAGGACAGAAGCAGCCGAATGAATTCTGAGGTGTTCAGAGCCATACTGTGCGCTCAGATCCAGCCAAATGCAGCCACACTGATTGGTCGTCGTTTCATACTACAGATGGACAATGACCCAAAACATAAAGCCAAAGCAACCCAGGAGTTTATTAAAGCAGAGAAGTGGAATATTCTTGAATGGCCAAGTCAGTCACCTGATCTCAACCCAACTGAGCATGCATTTCACTTGTTATAGACTAAACTTCAGACAGAAAGGCCCACAAACAAACATCAACTGAAAACCACCGCAGTGAAGGCCTGGCAGAGCATCAAAAAGGAGGAAACACAGCGTCTGGTGATGTCCATGAGTTCAAGACTTCAGGCAGTCATTGCCAACAAAGGGTTTTCAACCAAGTACTAGAAATGAACGTTATATTTACAATTATTTAATCTGTCCAATTTCTTTTGGTCCCTTTAAAAACAGGGCGGCACATGTTAAGGAGCTGAAACTCCTAAACCCTTCATCCAATGTTAATGTGGATACCCTCAAATGAACGCAGAAAGTCTGAACTTCAACTGTATCTGAATTGTTTTGTTTAAAATTCATTGTGGTAATGTCTAGAACCAAAATTAGAAAAATGTTGTCTCTGTCCAAATATATATGGACCGAACTGTATGTCCGAGTCCTCGCGGCTGCATGTCTCAGGGCTGCTCGACAGCCACAGCATGGGCAGAGATTGATGCCTAACAGACAGACAATCCCTGTATGTGCTGCGACTGTCGAGCAGCCCGAGACCCGAGACATGCAGCTGCAGGGACTCGGGCATAGTATCACCCGAGCACACTCGCTCATCGGTAGTGAGAAGCCTGTGTCTCCTCTGTCTCTTCTCTCTGACACTTCCATCTTTGCATTTTCACCAGTATTTTGGAGTGAGCACACGAGCGTGAGAACGACAACTTATCCGAGCACCTTCCCTCATCACTAGTGTCTTACTTGTCAGCACTTGTACTTTATGCAGGGAGAGAAGGGAAACTCTGCACAGAGCGAGAGACTGACACATTGTATCAGCTGATCCAGGTGTGTGCGGTGAGATACATCTTACAGGATTAGATACACGACTCAGCAGTCAGTATCACACAGGAGAGGATTAGATACACGGCTCAGCAGTCGGTATCACACAGGATAGGATTAGATACACAGCCCAGCAGACAGTATCACACAGGAGAGGATTAGATACACGGCTCAGCAGTCAGTATCACACAGGATAGGATTAGATACACAGCCCAGCAGACAGTATCACACAGGAGAGGATTAGATACACGGCTCAGCAGTCAGTATCACACAGGATAGGATTAGATACACGGCTCAGCAGACAGTATCATACAGGAGAGGATTAGATACACGGCTAAGCAGTCAGTATCACACAGGATAGGATTAGATACACGGCTCAGCAATCAGTATCACGCAGGATAGGATTAGATACACGGCTCAGCAGTCAGTATCACACAGGATAGGATTAGATACACGGCTCACAGTATCACACAGGAGAGGATTAGATACACGGCTCAGCAGACAGTATCACACAGGAGAGGATTAGATACACGGCTCAGCAGTCAGTATCACACAGGAGAGGATTAGATACACGGCTCAGCAGACAGTATCACACAGGATAGGATTAGATACACGGCTCAGCAGTCAGTATCACACAGGATAGGATTAGATACACGGCTCAGCAGTCAGTATCACACAGGAGAGGATTAGATACACGGCTCAGCAGACAGTATCACACAGGAAAGGATTAGATACACGGCTCAGCAGACAGTATCACACAGGATAGGATTAGATTCACGGCTCAGCAGTCGGTATCACACAGGATAGGATTAGATACACGGCTCAGCAGTCGGTATCACACAGGATAGGATTAGATACACGGCTCAGCAGTCGGTATCACACAGGATAGGATTAGATACACGGCTCAGCAGTCGGTATCACACAGGATAGGATTAGATACACGGCTCAACAGTCGGTATCACACAGGATAGGATTAGATACACGGCTCAGCAGTCGGTATCACACAGGATAGGATTAGATACACGGCTCAGCAGTCAGGATCACACAGGATAGGATTAGATACACGGCTCAGCAGTCAGTATCACACAGGATAGGATTAGATACACGGCTCAGCAGTCAGGATCACACAGGATAGGATTAGATACACGGCTCAGCCGTCAGTATCACACAGGAGAGGATTAGATACACGGCTCAGCAGACAGTATCACACAGGATAGGATTAGATACACAGCTCAGCAGACAGTATCACACAGGAGAGGATTAGATACACTGCTAAGCAGACAGTATCACACAGGATAGGATTAGATACACAGCCCAGCAGACAGTATCACACAGGAGAGGATTAGATACACGGCTCAGCAGTCAGTATCACACAGGATAGGATTAGATACACGGCTCAGCAGACAGTATCATACAGGAGAGGATTAGATACACGGCTAAGCAGTCAGTATCACACAGGATAGGATTAGATACACGGCTCAGCAATCAGTATCACGCAGGATAGGATTAGATACACGGCTCAGCAGTCAGTATCACACAGGATAGGATTAGATACACGGCTCACAGTATCACACAGGAGAGGATTAGATACACGGCTCAGCAGACAGTATCACACAGGAGAGGATTAGATACACGGCTCAGCAGACAGTATCACACAGGATAGGATTAGATTCACGGCTCAGCAGTCGGTATCACACAGGATAGGATTAGATACACGGCTCAGCAGTCAGGATCACACAGGATAGGATTAGATACACGGCTCAGCAGTCAGTATCACACAGGATAGGATTAGATACACGGCTCAGCAGTCAGGATTACACAGGATAGGATTAGATACACGGCTCAGCAGTCAGTATCACACAGGAGAGGATTAGATACACGGCTCAGCAGACAGTATCACACAGGATAGGATTAGATACACAGCTCAGCAGACAGTATCACACAGGAGAGGATTAGATACACTGCTAAGCAGACAGTATCACACAGGATAGGATTAGATACACAGCCCAGCAGACAGTATCACACAGGAGAGGATTAGATACACGGCTCAGCAGTCAGTATCACACAGGATAGGATTAGATACACGGCACAGCAGACAGTATCATACAGGAGAGGATTAGATACACGGCTAAGCAGTCAGTATCACACAGGATAGGATTAGATACACGGCTCAGCAATCAGTATCACGCAGGATAGGATTAGATACACGGCTCAGCAGTCAGTATCACACAGGATAGGATTAGATACACGACTCACAGTATCACACAGGAGAGGATTAGATACACGGCTCAGCAGACAGTATCACACAGGAGAGGATTAGATACACGGCTCAGCAGACAGTATCACACAGGATAGGATTAGATTCACGGCTCAGCAGTCAGTATCACACAGGATAGGATTAGATACACGGCTCAGCAGTCAGTATCACACAGGATAGGATTAGATACACGGCTCAGCAGTCAGTATCACACAGGAGAGGATTAGATACACGGCTCAGCAGACAGTATCACACAGGAAAGGATTAGATACACGGCTCAGCAGACAGTATCACACAGGATAGGATTAGATTCACGGCTCAGCAGTCGGTATCACACAGGATAGGATTAGATACACGGCTCAGCAGTCGGTATCACACAGGATAGGATTAGATACACGGCTCAGCAGTCGGTATCACACAGGATAGGATTAGATACACGGCTCAACAGTCGGTATCACACAGGATAGGATTAGATACACGGCTCAGCAGTCGGTATCACACAGGATAGGATTAGATACACGGCTCAGCAGTCAGGATTACACAGGATAGGATTAGATACACGGCTCAGCAGTCAGTATCACACAGGAGAGGATTAGATACACGGCTCAGCAGACAGTATCACACAGGATAGGATTAGATACACAGCTCAGCAGACAGTATCACACAGGAGAGGATTAGATACACTGCTAAGCAGACAGTATCACACAGGATAGGATTAGATACACAGCCCAGCAGACAGTATCACACAGGAGAGGATTAGATACACGGCTCAGCAGTCAGTATCACACAGGATAGGATTAGATACACGGCACAGCAGACAGTATCATACAGGAGAGGATTAGATACACGGCTAAGCAGTCAGTATCACACAGGATAGGATTAGATACACGGCTCAGCAATCAGTATCACGCAGGATAGGATTAGATACACGGCTCAGCAGTCAGTATCACACAGGATAGGATTAGATACACGGCTCACAGTATCACACAGGAGAGGATTAGATACACGGCTCAGCAGACAGTATCACACAGGAGAGGATTAGATACACGGCTCAGCAGACAGTATCACACAGGATAGGATTAGATTCACGGCTCAGCAGTCAGTATCACACAGGATAGGATTAGATACACGGCTCAGCAGTCAGTATCACACAGGATAGGATTAGATACACGGCTCAGCAGTCAGTATCACACAGGAGAGGATTAGATACACGGCTCAGCAGACAGTATCACACAGGAAAGGATTAGATACACGGCTCAGCAGACAGTATCACACAGGATAGGATTAGATTCACGGCTCAGCAGTCGGTATCACACAGGATAGGATTAGATACACGGCTCAGCAGTCGGTATCACACAGGATAGGATTAGATACACGGCTCAGCAGTCGGTATCACACAGGATAGGATTAGATACACGGCTCAACAGTCGGTATCACACAGGATAGGATTAGATACACGGCTCAGCAGTCGGTATCACACAGGATAGGATTAGATACACGGCTCAGCAGTCGGTATCACACAGGATAGGATTAGATACACGGCTCAGCAGTCGGTATCACACAGGATAGGATTAGATACATGGCTCAGCAGTCAGTGTCACACAGGATAGGATTAGATACACGGCTCAGCAGTCCGTATCACACAGGATGGGATTAGATACACGGCTCAGCAGTCAGTATCACACAGGAGAGGATTAGATACTCGGCTCAGCAGTCAGTATCACACAGGATGGGATTAGATACACGGCTCAGCAGTCAGTATCACACAGGATAGGATTAGATACACGGCTCAGCAGTCGGTATCACACAGGATAGGATTAGATACACGGCTCAGCAGTCGGTATCACACAGGATAGGATTAGATACACGGCTCAGCAGTCGGTATCACACAGGATAGGATTAGATACATGGCTCAGCAGTCAGTATCACACAGGATCGGATTAGATACATGGCTCAGCAGTCCGTATCACACAGGATGGGATTAGATACACGGCTCAGCAGTCAGTATCACACAGGAGAGGATTAGATACTCGGCTCAGCAGTCAGTATTACACAGGAAAGGATTAGATACACGGCTCAGCAGTCAGTATCACACGGGAGGATTAGATACAGTGGCAGAGTATCCCATCAGTTGCAGGTCAGGATGTCGGTGCTGACAGTGATGTGCAGGGAGTTTCCATCTTGCAGACATGTGCAGGCATGTACCAGCTGTATGTACAGGACCAGGAGAAGTCTGGCAGCTCAGTACCTGGCCGGACCTCAGTGCGGACACTCGGCCATGGCTCCGCTGCAGGTATGTCCATTATATTATATTACTTCTCATCTGTTATCATTATGGCCGGACGATGTACAAGAGACAACGAGGCTGAAGTTGGTTTCTTATTCGTCAGATTCTATTCAGCAATTTTTTCTTTTCTGTTTTTTATAAGTTTAACAACAAAAAATAATCATCACAATAATCACACACAATGCAGCGAGGAGCCGGATGGGAATGTTCCGAACAACAGCGACAAAAACTATAAAACTGGCACAAAAATGGGCATCAATGAAAGGGTTAAATGACTTTAGGCCTCTGATCTCCCAATAAGAATAAACATACAGATGTGTATGCTTAGTGTGAGATCAGGGGCCAAAGTCATTTAACCCCGTAAAAACATCAGTTACTTATTCAAATCTGTAAACACTGTCTGTTTACCCAATTTGATGCCAATTCTGGTGCCTAGAACCCATTTGGGCCAGGATGGAGGGTCCTGGGTTTGATGTGGGGCTCCCTGTTCTATATGTCTGCAGTGTGAGATCAGTGGCCCAAAGTCATTTAACCCTTTCATTAAAGGCCCCGTCTCACTAAGCGATCTCGGTAGCGAGATCACTGCTGAGTCACAACTTTTGTGAGGTAACAGCGATCTCACCAGCGAGATTGCTGTGTGTGACAGCGATCAGCGAGCGGCCCCCCTGCCGGTATCACTGATCGCTGCAAGAACCCTCTGGACATATTTTTCGTCGCTGGTCTCCCGCTGGCCAGCACGCATCGCTGTGTGTGACAGGCAGGAGACCAGCGATCAGGTGTAAAAAATAATAAAAAAAATAAAAAATATAGTTATTCTCACCTTCCGACGTCCCGTTCATCCATCCCGCCTCTCTCCACGCTCCGGTCCCAGTGATCCTTTGCACGAATGACCGCGAGACTTTGTTATTCCTCGAGACCGTGACATCTCGCGGTCATTCGTGCAAAGGATCACTGGGACCGGAGCGTGGAGAGAGGCAGGATGGCTGAACGGGACGTCGGAAGGTGAGAATAACTATATTTTTTATTTTGATTCTATTTTTTACAGGATGGCCAGCGATGCCGGGCGCTCGGCATCGCTGTGCTGATCGCTGGTGAAGCTGCCTGTGTGACAGCTCACCAGCGATCACATAGCGACTTACTAGCGATCCTGACACCTTGATATCGGTGTCGGGATCGCTGGTATGTCGCTTACTGTGACGGGGCCTTAACCCATTGTGTCGCTGTTGTTCGGAGCATTCCCATCAGGCTCCTCGCTGCATTGTGTGTGATTATTGTGATGATTATTGTTTGTTGTTAACCCTTTAAAAAGCAGCAAAGATAAAATTACGGAATAAGGAACTGACAAACAAGAAACCAACTTCAGCCTCGTCAAGTGCCAGCACTGATACTGGAGAATGGTCACACACTGATCTAGGGGGGCTGCAGCAGGCGGGATCAGCTCCTCACACGCCACCATTAACCCCTTATGGACAAAATCATTTGTTTGCTTTTGCTCTTTCCTTTCTTCCATGACTCTTATCTCTCCGTCCCCGTCACGGTGTGAGGAATTGTAGTTTGCTGGGTGAGTTGTAATTTCGCACGACGTCGTTCCCTTTACCACATAATGTACTGAAAATCGGGGGGAAAAATTTACATAGGAGAAAAATTCACAATTTCTCCATTGTTTTTTTAGTGACTTGTTATTGCAGCGTTCCTTCTGTGGTAAAAATGACCCGACAGTACGATTCCCCAGGTCGGAGGGATGACGGCGGGGCCACACGTGGAACGGTTTTCATTGTTTTATTGGCAGCCTTGAAATTGTTCCAAAATAATGAAGTATTTCTCCCAGAATATTATTACTGCAGTCACCGATGTTTTCTTATGGCCTCTTAGTTGACGTAAGCGGGAACTGAGACCGTTCAGTCACAACTTTAGCCAGAATGTTTCTATTTTTGGCAGATTTTACAAAAATAGCAGAGAAAAAAAAAAGGTTCACGTAATACAGTCATATCTGAATATTTACTGCCATTGTCAGGAATTTCAGCAAAAAAACACAGCGGCCTGCCAGTTTTACAAAAAGTAGCCCTCAGCTACCAACATGGCCTTAGTTACTCTTAGCAACCAGAGCTCAGCTTTCATTTTACCAGAGCAGCCAACCAGGGCTCAGCTTTCATTTTACCAGAGCAGCCAACCAGGGCTCAGCTTTCATTTTACCAGAGCAGCCAACCAGAGCTCAGCTTTCATTTTACCAGAGCAGCCAACCAGGGCTCAGCTTTCATTTTACCAGAGCAGCCAACCAGGGCTCAGCTTTCATTTTACCAGAGCAGCCAACCAGGGCTCAGCTTTCATTTTACCAGAGCAGCCAACCAGGGCTCAGCTTTCATTTTACCAGAGCAGCCAACCAGGGCTCAGCTTTCATTTTACAAGAGCACTCAACCAGGGCTCAGCTTTCATTTTACTAGAGCAGCCAACCAGGGCTCAGCTTTCATTTTACCAGAGCACTACAGCCAACCAGGGATCATATTTCATTTTTCAAACTGCTCTGGTGCAATGAAAGCTGTAGTCTGATTTGTTGCTGCAAAACGGTTTTTCATAAACCTACTGGAGCAACATGGAAAATGAATGCTGAGCTCTGATTGGCTGTACATGTACCTCAGTACAAATATGACATATCTGCCCCCCTCTACATGCGGTAGTATTTTGCAATATTATACACCACGAAATATCGCTAATTTGTTCAGACCAATAACTTCTAAAATTACTTAGAGACAATAGAACTACACGTCCCAGCATGCAGTACGGGCGCAGCTCGAATCACGTGACCACTGCCAGCCATTCCGATGATAGGGGGTGGGGTTAAGATGTCCAATTCAGCTTTCCGTAGTAGTCAGCCTGCGTCACGGCCTCGTACACGCCCGCTCACGTGATGAGGGCGCTGTGTGGCCGCTCGGTGACGTCACTCGCGGTCAAAATCGAACACAAAATAGTAATAATGACGTCAGGTGTGGCCGAGCGGATGTCCGGCGGTGAGTGACGTCAGGCGCGGGGTGGGCGGATATCCGGTAATGGCTCCGTGGCTGGAGATGTGATCCCCGCTCGGCATGTCCCGGAGTGCAATAGCCCAGGTACCGGATCACATCCGCCGATCACAGCGACCTCTCGGACGGTAACGTGACGGCCGGTCCCGCCCACAAGACACCGTGACGTAACGAGACACGTGTGACGCCACGAGAGGCATGGACGTGACGTAGCAGCCGAAATACAAGGCGGCCCGAGTACCGGCAGTGTGTGAGGAGACGGCCCGAACCCTACAGGGACCGACCCTGCGACATGTAGTGGGACTGTGACCGGACCCCCAGCGCCTGCCCCCCCGAACACCACACAACCGGACCCCCAGCGCCTGCCCCCCCCGAACACCACACGACCGGACCCCCAGCGCCTGCCCCCCCGAACACCACACGACCGGACCCCCAGCGCCTGCCCCCCCCCGAACACCACACGACCGGACCCCCAGCGCCTGCCCCCCCCCGAACACCACACGACCGGACCCCCAGCGCCTGCCCCCCCCCCGAACACCACACGACCGGACCCCCAGCGCCTGCCCCCCCGAACACCACACGACCGGACCCCCAGCGCCTGCCCCCCCGAACACCACACGACCGGACCCCCAGCGCCTGCCCCCCCCCCGAACACCACACGACCGGACCCCCAGCGCCTGCCCCCCCCGAACACCACACGACCGGACCACCAGCGCCTGCCCCCCCGAACACCACACGACCGGACCCCCAGCGCCTGGCCCCCCCCCGAACACCACACGACCGGACCCCCAGCGCCTGTCCCCCCCCCCGAACACCACACGACCGGACCCCCAGCGCCTGCCCCCCCCCCCCCGAACACCACACGACCGGACCCCCAGCGCCTGCCCCCCCGAACACCACACGACCGGACCCCCAGCACCTGCCCCCCCGAACACCACACGACCGGACCCCCAGCACCCTGTCCCCGGACACCACACGACCGGACCCCCAGCACCCTGTCCCCGGACACCACACGACCGGACCCCCAGCACCTGCCCTTCCGAACACCACACGACCGGACCCCAGCACCCTGTCCCCGGACACCACACAACCGGACCCCCAGCACCTGCCCCCCCGAACACCACACGACCGGACCCCCAGCGCCTGCCCCCCCCGAACACCACACGACCGGACCCCCAGCGCCTGCCCCCCCCCCCCGAACACCACACGACCGGACCCCCAGCACCCTGTCCCCGGACACCACACGACCGGACCCCCAGCGCCTGCCCCCCCCGGACACCACACGACCGGACCCCCAGCGCCTGCCCCCCCGAACACCACACGACCGGACCCCCAGCGCCTGCCCCCCCGAACACCACACGACCGGACCCCCAGCGCCTGCCCCCCCAAACACCACACGACCGGACCCCCAGCGCCTGCCCCCCCAAACACCACACGACCGGACCCCCAGCACCTGCCCCCCCCGAACACCACACGACCGGACCCCCAGCGCCTGCCCCCCCGAACACCACACGACCGGACCCCCAGCGCCTGCCCCCCCGAACACCACACGACCGGACCCCCAGCGCCTGCCCCCCCGAACACCACACGACCGGACCCCCAGCGCCTGCCCCCCCGAACACCACACGACCGGACCCCCAGCACCCTGTCCCTGGACACCACACTACCGGACCCCCAGCGCCTGCCCACCCCCCCGAACACCACACGACCGGACCCCCAGCACCCTGTCCCCCCGAACACCATACAACCGGACCCCCAGCGCCTGCCCCCCCCGAACACCACACGACCGGACCCCCAGCACCCTGTCCCCGGACACCACACGACCGGACCCCCAGCGCCTGCCCCCCCCCCCCCCCCCGAACACCACACGACCGGACCCCCAGCACCTGCCCTTCCGAACACCACACGACCGGACCCCAGCGCCTGCCCACCCCCCGGACACTACACGACCGGACCCCCAGCACCCTGTCCCCGGACACTACACGACCGGACCCCAGCACCCTGTCCCCGGACACTACACGACCGGACCCCAGCACCCTGTCCCCGGACACTACACGACCGGACCCCCAGCGCCTGCCCCCCCCGAACACCACACGACCGGACCCCAGCACTCTGTCCCCGGACACCACACGACCGGACCCCAGCGTCTGCCCACCCCCCCCCGAACACCACACGACCAGACCCCAGCGCCCTGCCCCTGGACACCACATTACCAGTACCCAGCGCCCTGCCCCCCCCCCCGGACACCATACGAACGGACCACAGCGCCCTGCCCCCCCGAACACCACACGACCAGACCCCAGCGCCCTGCCCCCCCCCCCGGACACCACACGACCGGACCCCAGCGCCCTGCCCCGGACACCACACGACCGGACACCACACGACCGGACCCCAGCGCCCTGCCCCCGGACACCACACGACCGGACCCCAGCGCCCTGCCCCCGGACACCACACGACCGGACCCCAGCGCCCTGCCCCCGGACACCACACGACCGGACCCCAGCGCCCTGCCCCCGGACACCACACGACCGGACCCCAGCGCCCTGCCCCCGGACACCACACGACCGGACCCCAGCGCCCTGCCCCCGGACACCACACGACCGGACCCCAGCGCCCTGCCCCCGGACACCACACGACCGGACCCCAGCGCCCTGCCCCCCCCCCCCGAACACCACACGACTGGACCCCAGCGCTCTGCCCCCGGACACCCCACGACCGGACCCCAGCGCCCTGCCCCCCCCGGACACCCCACGACCGGACCCCAGCGCCCTGCCCCCCCCCGGACACCCCACGACCGGACCCCAGCGCCCTGCCCCCCCCCCGGACACCCCACGACCGGACCCCAGCGCCCCGCCCCCGGACAATTCACGACCGGACCCCAGCGCCCTGTCCCCCGACACCACGACCGGACCCTGCCCCCAGACCCTAGGAGACATACCCTCAGATGTTGCACAACTGCTCCCCCAATGACCTGCTCCGGACGCTGAGACCTATCCTCAAACGTCACTCAACTGGACCCCACACGACCAACTATGGTCCCATAATGACATGCCCCCGAGACCCACCTTCGGACCCCCGACAACCTGTTCCCCTGGAACCTATCTCGCACAACCCCCTTCCCCACCACAGCCTATACTTCGGACCCTCCCACCAGGTCTGTGGAGTCGGTAAGACAATCCTCCGAGCAGAACCCCAATCCCACAGCCCTGGTTATTACTGACGTGGACATAAAGTGCAGCTGATTCATCTCCACTAACAGCTGAGATCGGGAACAGAACAGACATTTATAGGACATTTCAGAACTTTCCCAAATTATCATGGAAACATTTCACATCACATCCCGCTTTGTATTACTGCACCCAATGTATATACGTTAGGAGTCGGAGTCGCTCCATTTTATTCCGACACCGACTCCACAGCCCTGCCCCACCCCTTGAATTATCCCCCAGAACATCCCCACAACCTGCCCCCTGGGCTCCCCCGCAACCTGCCCCTTGGAACCTCACCTGTGTCCCACACTTCCCCACAAACTGTCCCCCAGACCTCCCCCCCAGCCTATAGTTTGGAGAGCCCCTTGCCAACTATCATCACAGTTTCCCGGTAACAAACCCCAGACCACTCAACACCTACCCCCAGACCCTCCACCTACCACTGTGACTCCCTACGATCTACCCCCGAGATCCTCCCATGTCTTTCCCCCGGACTCCCATTTCCTTACCCGACCTGTCCCTGAACTCCCCATATTTCTTCTATTAACTTGGACTCCCCATATCTCTTCCATTGTTTTCTCGGACTCCCTATCCTTTCCCGGCCAATCCCCAGACTCCTCATTCCTCCTCCATTCCTTTTCCCAACTCCACATTTCTCTCCCGGCCTGCCCCCACATTCCCTGTTCCTCCTCCTTTCCTCCCTTACCTGCCCCTGCGCTCTCTGTTCCTCCCCTCCTACCCCCAGACCTCCCCGTTCCTCCTCCATTCCTCCCTCGTGACTCCCTGGCCGGCGCCTAATTCCCCGTTGTTCCTTTCCTCCCTGTTCCTCTCCTGCCTGCCCCCAGACCTCCCCGTTCCTCCTCCGTTCCTCTCCTGCCTGCTCCCGCACTCCCCGTTCCTCCCCTCCTGCTAAATCATTCCACGTTCCTCCCCTGCCTGCTCCCACACTCCCCGTTCCTCCTCCGTTCCTCCCCTGCCTGCCCCCAGACCTCCCCGTTCCTCCCCTGCCTGCTCTCGCACTCCCCTTTCCTCCTCCGTTCCTCCCCTGCCTGCTCCCGCACTCCCCGTTCCCCCCCCCCCTGCCTGCTCCCGCACTCCACGTTCCCCCCCCTGCCTGCTCCCGCACTCCACGTTCCCCCCCCCTGCCTGCTCCCGCACTCCCCGTTCCCCCCCCTGCCTGCTCCCGCACTCCCCGTTCCCCCCCCTGCCTGCTCCCGCACTCCCCGTTCCCCCCCCCCTGCCTGCTCCCGCACTCCCCGTTCCCCCCCCTGCCTGCTCCCGCACTCCCCGTTCCCCCCCCTGCCTGCTCCCGCACTCCCCGTTCCCCCCCCTGCCTGCTCCCGCACTCCCCGTTCCCCCCCTGCCTGCTCCCGCACTCCCCGTTCCCCCCCCTGCATGCTCCCGCACTTCCCGTCCCCCCCTGCCTGCTCCCGCACTCCCCGTCCCTCCCCTGCCTGCTCCCGCACTCCCCGTCCCTCCCCTGCCTGCTCCCGCACTCCCCGTGCCCCCCCTGCCTGCTCCCGCACTCCCCGTGCCCCCCCTGCCTGCTCCCGCACTCCCCGTGCCCCCCCTGCCTGCTCCCGCACTCCCCGTGCCCCCCCTGCCTGCTCCCGCACTCCCCGTGCCCCCCCTGCCTGCTCCCGCACTCCCCGTGCCCCCCCTGCCTGCTCCCGCACTCCCCGTGCCCCCCCTGCCTGCTCCCGCACTCCCCGTGCCCCCCCTGCCTGCTCCCGCACTCCCCGTGCCCCCCCTGCCTGCTCCCGCACTCCCCGTGCCCCCCCTGCCTGCTCCCGCACTCCCCGTGCCCCCCCTGCCTGCTCCCGCACTCCCCGTGCCCCCCCTGCCTGCTCCCGCACTCCCCGTGCCCCCCCTGCCTGCTCTCGCACTCCCCGTGCCCCCCCTGCCTGCTCTCGCACTCCCCGTTCCTCCCCTGCCTGCCCCCAGACCTCCCCGTTCCTCCCGTCTGCTCCCGCACTCCCCTTTCTTCCTCCGTTCCTCCCCTGCCTGCTCTGGCACTCCCCTTTCCTCCTCCGTTCCTCCCCTGCCTGCTCCCGCACTGATCGTTCCTCCCCTGCCTGCTCCCACACTCCCTGTTCCTCCTTCGTTCCTCCCCTGCCTGCTCCCGCACTCCCCGTTCCTCTCCTGCCTGCTCCCGCACTCCCCGTTCCTCTCCTGCCTGCTCCCGCACTCCCCGTTCCTCTCCTGCCTGCTCCCGCACTCCCCGTTCCTCTCCTGCCTGCTCCCGCACTCCCCGTTCCTCTCCTGCCTGCTCCCGCACTCCCCGTTCCTCTCCTGCCTGCTCCCGCACTCCCCGTTCCTCTCCTGCCTGCTCCCGCACTCCCCGTTCCTCTCCTGCCTGCTCCCGCACTCCCCGTTCCTCTCCTGCCTGCTCCCGCACTCCCCGTTCCTCTCCTGCCTGCTCCCGCACTCCCCGTTCCTCTCCTGCCTGCTCCCGCACTCCCCGTTCCTCTCCTGCCTGCTCCCGCACTCCCCGTTCCTCCCCCCAGACTCCCCGACCACTTCTCCCCGAGGATTGGAGTATGACCTTCTTCTTGTGTTCTCAGGGTCATGGAACCCTGGAGGATGTGGCCGATGGAGGACGAGAAATGGAAGACAAGGTGGCATTCAGGCCGTGTCACGGGGCGGTACGTGTCGTGTTGAGTATGCGGCTCGTGTTTCCATGGTTACAGCCGCGTTGCCCCACACAGGACACTTATCTTATTTGTTTTTTGTTTCCCAGCAGCCTCAGCCGCTCTCGGACTCTGAGAACGAGGAGCCTTTCACCAGGAGGACCCTGCACAGATCGGCTTTCGTCTCCAAGAACAACCCTGGCGCTCCCGCCTCGCTGTCATGGTAACGCACAGCTGCAATGTCGTGTCTGTGTATCGCTCCGATAATCCAGAGTGCGTCCGTGGACATTGGATTATCAGGCGGAAGCTTCTCCTCTGATGGATGTGGCAGCCTCTGTATTCTGGGTCATAAGTGATCGGAGTTGGATTATTGGAATTATACTTCACATAATACAGAATAAAGTTGTCACGATATAACGGGGGTCTTGCGTGCTGCAGTTAAGTTTGTGCCCCCCCTGACTCTCACATTGCACTTACCATCCCTCTGTTTCCCAGGAGCCTTCAGTCCAAACTGGAGCGCAGCCAGAGCTGCAGTGACCATGTGACTGAGAGCCTCCCCGCATCGGGCCGCAGAAGAGCCCCCCAACTGCAGAAAGCCAAGGTAACGCCTGACCATCCACTACTCCACTCACATCCAGCCGTTGTGGGGGGATCTGTGGAGGACGCGCCGTTGTGGGGGATGGGGATGTATCCTTTTTTTCACAGTGTTTCTTTTCTCCAGGTCGCCCCGGTGGTCGGCAGCCTCGGGGTCTTCGCTGGCGTCCTCCTCTCCACTGAGAACAGCCGCTCCTTCTCGGCGCCGGTCCTGACGTCTGAGAAACGTCTGACCATTAACTCCTTTAACTCTTTCACGCCTCTGCACAAGCCCGAGAGATCAATCAGCCCCGAGAGCAACGACAGCATTTCTGAGGAGCTGAACCACTTCAAGCCCATCGTCTGCTCGCCTTGCACTCCACCCAAAAAGCTCCCGGATGGGCGAGTTCTGAGCCCCGTCATCATCAAATCCACACCGAGGAACTTAAGGAGGAACTTGCAGAAGCCCACCTCCTACGAGGCCAGCCCCGTCATCCTGAAGAAATGGGAGCAGGTATTCCAGGACCGACAGATGAAGAAGACTCTCTCCAAAGGGACCCTGACAACCCCGGCTGACCAGGGTGGACTGACAACCGTTGCCAAGGAGGCTAAACTTGTGGACCTAGAACTTTTACCCTCCTCCAGTAGGGAGGAGACCCTGGTTACATGTAGTGATGGGCGCTCCAGGCCCCTTCCCTGTAGCGGGTGCCCCCAGAGTAAAGGACCTCACTCTGAACTCGTCACCGTTAAAGACTATGTAGATGGCAGCGCTAACTCGTACCCAGGTGCAAGGACGCGGTTGGCTACCCGACTGACCTCCAACAAAAAGACTTGCTTGGTAGCCAAACCCATAAAGCGGGCACACAAGAAAAAGAACTCCCAGCCAATGGGGTTACCGAATGGTGCCAGCTTTACCACTGCCGAAAACATCAGCCCGGGGTACCCCCAACGCCGGGGCCAAAAGAGACGCTGCAAAACCAAACACCTTGAAAAGAACGGCGCCATCAAGAGGCTCAGGGTCACCTGCCGGGCAGGGGGACAGGTAGGCTTTGAGCGTCTCTGGCGGGAGACGGAAAAGAAGTTGCGCCAAGAGGAGGAGGACAGAAAACTGGCGTTGAAGCTGCAGCAGGTGTTCGACAAAGAGCGACGGATGGTGAACCGGTGTAAGGGCAGCAGAGACGAGTACCCGCTGCGGTCCAAGAGCGCCGCCGGCACCAGCTAGAGCCGCCATCTTTTCTATATTGACTCAGAGTTTTCTTTAATTTTCTATAAGTGGACTATTGTACTGAAGACGTGGGACCCCGAAGATCGAGGACTCTCCCAATAAATACAAATCTGATCTAATGGATCTTGGTTGTGTGTCTAGTGATGACCATCATGGGTCCAATCACGACTTTCCCAGACTCCCGAATGGAAATCGGCTAGTTATCTAATTATATGGGGGTCTTGTAAGCACATAGATGTAGACTCCTGCTGGTCTGCACAGTACTATAGCGGAGTCTGTAATCCTGCACCGTTCAGGAGGCTGGGAAAGCAGAGTAACGTAGAAAGTGGCCCCCCGCAGAGAGGGCTAGCCTGGATAGTGATGCCGCTCCTGTTACACAGACGGGTGACGTCTGTATAGCCCCCACGGGACGGCGTCCAATATGGCTGCCACCCATCTTTCCTTGGCTCCTGACCGTATAGCCCCCTGCAGTCGCTCACATAGTCTCCAGCTTGTCTTGTGATGAGGGCTATTTGTCACTATCGCTGTTAGTGACGGTGAACAACTGACAAATTGGTGAGCAGCCGCAGGATATTTCAGCGAATCGGTGGGAGACAGTCTTGTCAGACGCCACCAGTCTCTTACAGATGTGTTATTGAACAAGAAGGCCATCAGTTTGTCCACTCTGAAGAATCCTTCATTGATTTACTGATCATGCAGACTAGCTCCTTCACCTGCTTAAAATACATGTCTGGGGCTCGTTAAGAAACATCAGGGATTTCATATCTGTGGGGGAAAAAGCGATTTCTGTGTTTTGGATCAAATTCTCATCAGTTTCCAAAGCTCCAAACAATTAGTTTTAACAACGTATAGATACGGCATCCGTGTGCCAGCTTTGATCTTCATGTCCCCATAGACTCGTATGTGTCATTATGATCAGTAACTTGGATCAATAACTGATAACTCCCATGTCCCAAGGACATGTCAGTGACCCCATAGAGTGCAATAATCACAAGGTGGACAGCAGTGTGAGCAGTGTCTCCAGTATTAGATCAGATAGCAGACAGGGTGGACACCAGTGCGAGCTGTGTCTCCAGTATTAGATCTGATAGACGGGGTGGACAACAGTGCGAGCAGTGTCTCCAGTATTAGGTCAGATAGACGGGGTGGACAGCAGTGCGAGCAGTGTCTCCAGTATTAGGTCAGATAGACTGGGTGGACAGCAGTACGAGCAGTGTCTCCAGTATTAGGTCAGATAGACGGGGTGGACAGCAGTGCGAGCAGTGTCTCCAGTATTAGATCAGATAGAATGGGTGGACAGCAGTGCGAGCAGTGTCTCCAGTATTAGATCAGATAGAATGGGTGGACAGCAGTGGGAGCAGTGTCTCCAGTATTAGGTCAGATACATAGCCGGGGTGGACAGCAGTGCGAGCAGTGTCTCCAGTATTAGGTCAGATAGACTGGGTGGACAGCAGTGCGAGCAGTGTCTCCAGTATTAGGTCAGATAGATAGAAGGGGTGGACAGCAGTGCGAGCAGTGTCTCTAGTATTAGGTCAGATAGACCGGGTGGACAGCATGCGAGCAGTGTCTCCAGTTTTAGGTCAGATAGACGGGGTGGACAGCAGTGCGAGCAGTGTCTCCAGTATTAGATCTGATAGAAGGGGTGGACAGAGTGCGAGCAGTGTCTCCAGTATTAGGTCAGATAGACGGGGTGGACAGCAGTGCGAGCAGTGTCTCCAGTATTAGGTCAGATAGACGGGGTGGACAGCAGTACGAGCAGTGTCTCCAGTATTCGGTCAGATAGACGGGGTGGACAGCAGTGCGAGCAGTGTCTCCAGTATTAGATCAGATAGACGGGGTGGACAGCAGTGCGAGCAGTGTCTCCAGTATTAGATCAGATAGACGGGGTGGACAGCAGTGCCAGCAGGGTCTCCAGTGTTAGGTCAGAAAGACGGGGTGGACAGCAGTGCGAGCAGTGTCTCCAGTATTAGGTCAGATAGACGGGGTGGACAGCAGTGCGAGCAGTGTCTCCAGTATTAGGTCAGAAAGACGGGGTGGACAGCAGTGCGAGCAGTGTCTCCAGTATTAGGTCAGATAGACGGGGTGGACAGCAGTACGAGCAGTGTCTCCAGTATTAGGTCAGATAGACGGGGTGGACAGCTGTGCGAGCAGTGTCTCCAGTATTAGATCAGATAGACGGGTGGACAGCAGTGCGAGCAGTGTCTCCAGTATTAGGTCAGATAGACGGGGTGGACAGCAGTACGAGCAGTGTCTCCAGTATTAGATCAGATAGACGGGGTGGACAGCAGTGAGAGCAGTGTCTCCAGTATTAGATCAGATAGACGGGGTGGACAGCAGTGCGAGCAGTGTATCCAGTATTAGGTCAGATAGACGGGGTGGACAGCAGTGCGAGCAGTGTCTCCAGTATTAGATCAGATAGACGGGGTGGACAGCAGTGCGAGCAGTGTCTCCAGTATTAGATCAGATAGACGGGGTGGACAGCAGTGCGAGCAGTGTCTCCAGTATTAGATCAGATAGACGGGGTGGACAGCAGTGCGAGCAGTGTCTCCAGTATTAGATCAGATAGACGGGGTGGACAGCAGTGCGAGCAGTGTCTCCAGTATTAGATCAGATAGACGGGGTGGACAGCAGTGCGAGCAGTGTCTCCAGTATTAGATCAGATAGACGGGGTGGACAGCAGTGCGAGCAATGTCTCCAGTATTAGGTCAGATAGACGGGGTGGACAGCAGTGCGAGCAGTGTCTCCAGTATTAGGTCAGATAGACGGGGTGGACAGCAGTGCGAGCAGTGTCTCCAGTATTAGATCAGATAGACGGGGTGGACAGCAGTGCGAGCAGTGTCTCCAGTATTAGATCAGATAGACGGGGTGGACAGCAGTGTGAGCAGTGTCTCCAGTATTAGGTCAGATAGACAGCAGTGCGAGCAGTGTCTCCAGTATTAGATCAGATAGACGGGGTGGACAGCAGTGCGAGCAGTGTCTCCAGTATTAGATCAGATAGACGGGGTGGACAGCAGTGTGAGCAGTGTCTCCAGTATTAGATCAGATAGACTGGGTGGACAGCAGTGCGAGCAGTGTCTCCAGTATTAGGTCAGATAGACGGGGTGGACAGCAGTGCGAGCAGTGTCTCCAGTATTAGATCAGATAGACGGGGTGGACAGCAGTGCGAGCAGTGTCTCCAGTATTAGATCAGATAGAATGGGTGGACAGCAGTGGGAGCAGTGTCTCCAGTATTAGGTCAGATAGACGGGGTGGACAGCAGTGCGAGCAGTGTCTCCAGTATTAGATCAGATAGACGGGGTGGACAGCAGTGCGAGCAGTGTCTCCAGTATTAGATCAGATAGAATGGGTGGACAGCAGTGGGAGCAGTGTCTCCAGTATTAGGTCAGATAGACGGGGTGGACAGCAGTGTCTCCAGTATTAGATTAGTATGATTATCTTTCTACACTTGATGGAAGGGCCACAGATTTGCGCTGCACCTGCTCACAGGCTCCTGTCCTGTCACCATTCATAGACACAAAATACAAACTGAGTTTTTGAATGTATTTTGATTTTTATACGTATAAACAAAAGACTGTAAAGGAGAAATAATCCGATCTGAGCGTTCATGAAAACAAGCCGCTGAGGAAAATGGAAGGTTTTTAATCTGAGGTTACAAAGGCAATACTGATTTTTTTTTTTTTTTTTAAATACAAGTTTTTTTTTATAAATTAAGGTCACTGCTGATCATAAGGTTCTATATACAGACTTAGGCTGTGTGCCCACGTTGCGTTTTATTAAGCGTTTCCGCGTTTGTGCCGGCTCAGACGCTGCAGAAACACTTAAAAGAAGCTTCAAATTAATTTGCATGCGTTTTTAAACGCTCAGGAATCGCTTACCGGCTAAAAACACAGCGTGCTCATTAATTTCCGCATAGCTGAGTGTTTGTAGGCTATGTGCACACGTAGTTTTTTGGGTGTGCGGATTTTGGAGAGAAAACCGCAGGTAAATCCGCAGGACAAAAGTCCTACAGTTTATCTGCGGTTTTACACCTCATAATGGATGAGGTGTAAAACTGCAGCGTTTCTGCACCAAACAATTGACATGCTTCGGATTGTAAACTGCAGCAAAACCGCGGGGAAAAAAACGCAGCATGTGCACTGCGTCTTTTAATTTCCATAGGAAATAATGGTACTGTACAATGCAGCAGAATCCGCACCGTGTGCACATACCCTTAGCCTTCCCCAATGTTCCCAGAAAACGCGTACCTTTTGTGCAAGAAAAGCAGGGAAAAAAGACGCGCGTTTTCTGGGAAGGGGATCAGTTTCCTGAGCGTTTAAAAACGCTAACGTGGGCACATAGCCTCAATCTACATAAGAAGAGGAGACTATTAAACTCCAGAGCTGCACTCACTATTCTGCTGGTGCATTCACTGTGTACATACATTACATTACTGATCCTGAGTTACACCCTGTATTATACCCTAGAGCTGCACTCACTATTCTGCTGGTGCAGTCACTGTGTACATACATTACATTACTGATCCTGAGTTACATCCTGTATTATACTCCAGAGCTGCACTCACTATCCTGCTGGTGCAGTCACTGTGTACATACATTACATTACTGATCTTGAGATACATCCTGTATTATACCCCAGAGCTGCACTCACTATTCTGCTGGTGCAGTCACTGTGTACATACATTACATTACTGATCCTGAGCTACATCTTGTATTATACCCCAGAGCTGCACTCACTATTCTGCTGGTGCAGTCACTGTGTACATACATTACATTACTGATCCTGAGCTACATCTTGTATTATACCCCAGAGCTGCACTCACTATTCTGCTGGTGCAGTCACTGTG
Organism: Dendrobates tinctorius; assembly: GCF_039654945.1. Classification (NCBI taxonomy): domain Eukaryota; kingdom Metazoa; phylum Chordata; class Amphibia; order Anura; family Dendrobatidae; genus Dendrobates; species Dendrobates tinctorius. The sequence goes on from NW_027361824.1 coordinate 8,936,018, forward strand.
TACATACATTACTGATCCTGTATTATACTCCAGAGCTGCACTCGGTATTCTGCTGATAATTAGACGCCGTTTACACAAGCTTCTATGATACAGGAGGGCCGATAGATTGTAGATTACTGTGCAGAATAGTGATTTCAGCTCTGGAGGCACAGAATTCTGAGGTATCAGTCTGCAGTCAGTGAGGTTCGTGGCCCGGCTTTTTATGTCGGTTAATTCTGCCCTGTACCCTGTAATTCTCTGATGGGGGCTCAGTTCGGGGATCTTTCTGCCTTTCTCTGGCTCGTCAGCTTCTCCCGTTTGTCGCCCTCCTGTGATCGCCGCTCCCTTTCCCCTGAGCCTGCAGCAGTTGCCTGGCGGTGTCTCGGAGCCCGGCCTCCACCTCAGTCGCCCGCGTCACCGCCTCCTCGTGGAAGGCTTTATACTTCCTCCGTACTTCGCGCAGCAGCAGTTTCGCTTCTTTGTTTTCTGCGCTGGATTTTCCTTCCAGAAGGGCAGATCCTGCAGAGAGGGAGTCGGTCACTGACTGGACGGCGCCGCAGGTATCATCCTCCTCTATTAGGTCACATCATACCCAGTGGGGTCTCCAGCAGGGGGCGCCGCTCCCGCATGCTTCTCAGCACCTCCACCACCACATCCTGCTTACTCTTCAGAGGAGACGGAAGAAGCTCCTGAAATGACGGCAGAAACAAGACAAGTGACACTGACCAATCAGCTGTCTCCACTGCCGCTCCTCAGACACAGGAAGAGACAAGCTGCAGCTGCATCCCCTTCCTCCCCCTGTCTATCCCTATATTATAGACATAATGCTGGTGCAGTCACTGTGTACATACATTACATTACTGATCCTGAGTTACATCCTGTATTTTACTCCAGAGCTGTACTCACTATTCTGCTGGTGCAGTCACTGTGTACATACATTACATTAATAATGTAATAATTTGTGTTTGCAATCATTTTCAGGAAAAAAAATGAGTATTATCTGACAGAATTGCAGGGGTGTCAATACTTTTGGCCACAACTATCTGAGGATCAGTAATATAATGTATGTACACAGCGACTGCACCAGCAGAATAGTGAGTGCAGCTCTGGGGTATAATACAGGATGTAACTCAGGATCAGTAATGTAATGTATGTACACAGTGACTGCACCAGCAGAATAGTGAGTGCAGCTCTGGCGTATAATACAGGATGTAACTCAGGATCAGTAATGTAATGTATGTACACAGTGACTGCACCAGCAGAATAGTGAGCGCAGCTCTGGGGTATAATACAGGATGTAACTCAGGATCAGTAATGTATGTACACAGTGACTACACCAGCAGAATAGTGAGTGCAGCTCTGGGGTATAATACAGGATGTAACTCAGGATCAGTAATGTAATGTATGTACACAGTGACTGCACCAGCAGAATAGTGAGCGCAGCTCTGGGGTATAATACAGGATGTAACTCAGGATCAGTAGTGTAATGTATGTACACAGTGACTGCACCAGCAGAATAGTGAGTGCAGCTCTGGAGTATAATACAGGATGTAACTCAGGATCAGTAATGTAATGTATGTACACAGTGACTGCACCAGCAGAATAGTGAGTGCAGCTCTGGAGTATAATACAGGAAGTAACTCAGGATCAGCAATATAATGTATGTACACAGTGACTGCACCAGCAGAATAGTGAGTGCAGCTCTGGGGTATAATACAGGAAGTAACTCAGGATCAGTAATGTATGTACACAGTGACTGCACCAGCAGAATAGTGAGTGCAGCTCTGGAGTATAATACAGGATGTAACTCAGGATCAGTAATGTAATGTGTGTACACAGTGACTGCACCAGCAGAATAGTGAGTGCAGCTCTGGGGTATAATACAGGATGTAACTCAGGATCAGTAATGTAATGTATGTACACAGTGACTGCACCAGCAGAATAGTGAGTGCAGCTCTGGGGTATAATACAGGATGTAACTCAGGATCAGTAATGTAATGTATGTACACAGTGACTGCACCAGCAGAATAGTGAGTGCAGCTCTGGAGTATAATACAGGATGTAACTCAGGATCAGTAATGTAATGTATGTACACAGTGACTGCACCAGCAGAATAGTGAGTGCAGCTCTGGGGTATAATACAGGATGTAACTCAGGATCAGTAATGTATGTACACAGTGACTGCACCAGCAGAATAGTGAGTGCAGCTCTGGGGTATAATACAGGAAGTAACTCAGGATCAGTAATGTAATCTATGTACACAGTGACTGCACCAGCAGAATAGTGAGTGCAGCTCTGGAGTATAATACAGGAAGTAACTCAGGATCAGTACCAGTGAGTAGATGCCCCTTATATTTGCAGGCAGACTTACCTTGCTCTCTCGGGGGATGTACGGCTTCTGGACACTGTGCAGTCTGGGTTTATACTCCCTGTAGATGAGGAGGCGTCTCAGGGCGTTCTCCAGGGCCCGCACATTGTTCTGTATCCCTGTAATACACCAGGCAGGTACATGTAGGATTCACCCTGCGGAGGACGAGCACTGACAGCGCCGCTCCAGGAGGTATCATGGCTTCCCCCATTCCTTTTACAGTTAGCAGTAATCTTTGGTCCCTTCGTTCCCTCATCCTCACTCGCAGTGTTGTGTCCCTTTCTGCCTGGCTGATAATTCCTCCCGTCAGCCCTGACATTTGCCGCAAATCTCGTATTTAGTGCTGCATCATGGCATCTATATAAATGATTAGTGTGAATGGCGCCATAAGAAAATTGCTTTGCGGACTAATATAGGATATGGTGGTCGGCGGTCGGGTGGGATAACATTGCTCACTTTACCCTGAAGCTGCGGCAAATAGGTGGCGGTGTCCCGGAGATTATGCTCCACGTCAGACGCTTGAGTTGCCGCTCTCGCGTGGAAGGATTTACATGTTATTTTATAAAAAAAAGTTTCAACATTTGACCCAAATATTTTATTTCCAACAATATTATATATGTGTCATTTTCCTGATATAGAGCTACAGCTTTCCTGCATTACCACAGGATTACCTAAATCCTGTCTGCAGTCACCACTAGAGGGAGCTCCCTGTATACAGAGATACATGATAAGATTCTGTCTGCAGCCACCACTAGGGGGAGCTCCCTGTATACAGAGATACGTGATAAGATCCTGCTTGCAGCCACCACTAGGGGGAGCTCCCTGTATACAGAGATACATAAGATTCTGTCTGCAGCCACCACTAGGGGGAGCACGCTGTATACAGAGATACATGATAAGATCCTGTCTGCAGTCACCATTAGGGGGAACTCCCTGTATACAGAGATACATGATAAGATCCTGTCTGCAGTCACCACTAGGGGGAGCTCCCTGTATACAGAGATACATGATAAGATCCTGTCTGCAGTCACCACTAGGGGGAGCTCCCTGTATACAGAGATACATGATAAGATCCTGTCTGCAGTCACCACTAGGTGAAGCTCCCTGTATACAGAGATACATGATAAGATCCTGTCTGCAGCCACCACTAGGAGGAGCTCCCTGTATACAGAGATACATGATAAGATCCTGTCTGCAGCCACCACTAGGGGGAGCTCCCTGTAAACAGAGATACATGAGGAGATCCTGTCTGCAGCCACCACTAGGGGGAGCTCCCTGTACACAAAGACACGATAAGATTCTGTCTGCAGTAACCACTAGGTGAAGCTCCCTGTATACAGAGATACAGTGGGGAAAAAAAAGTATTTAGTCAGTCAGCAATAGTGCAAGTTCCACCACTTAAAAAGATGAGAGGCGTCTGTAATTTACATCATAGGTAGACCTCAACTATGGGAGGCAAACTGAGAAAAAAAAATCCAGAAAATCACATTGTCTGTTTTTTTTTCATTTTATTTGCATATTATGGTGGAAAATAAGTATTTGGTCAGAAACAAAATTTCATCTCAATACTTTGTGATATATCCTTTGTTGGCAATGACAGAGGTCAAACGTTTTCTGTAAGTCTTCACAAGGTTGCCACACACTGTTGTTGGTATGTTGGCCCATTCCTCCATGCAGATCTCTTCTAGAGCAGTGATGTTTTTGGCTTTTCGCTTGGCAACACGGACTTTCAACTCCCTCCAAAGGTTTTCTATAGGGTTGAGATCTGGAGACTGGCTAGGCCACTCCAGGACCTTGAAATGCTTCTTACGAAGCCACTCCTTCGTTGCCCTGGAGGTGTGCTTTGGATCATTGTCATGTTGAAAGACCCAGCCACGTTTCATCTTCAATGCCCTTGCTGATGGAAGGAGGTTTGCACTCAAAATCTCACGATACATGGCCCCATTCATTCTTTCATGTACCCGGATCAGTCGTCCTGGCCCCTTTGCAGAGAAACAGCCCCAAAGCATGATGTTTCCACCACCATGCTTTACAGTAGGTATGGTGTTTGATGGATGCAACTCAGTATTCTTTTTCCTCCAAACACGACAAGTTGTGTTTCTACCAAACAGTTCCAGTTTGGTTTCATCAGACCATAGGACATTCTCCCAAAACTCCTCTGGATCATCCAAATGCTCTCTAGCAAACTTCAGACGGGCCCGGACATGTACAGGCTTAAGCAGTGGGACACGTCTGGCACTGCAGGATCTGAGTCCATGGTGGCGTAGTGTGTTACTTATGGTAGGCCTTGTTACATTGTCCCAGCTCTCTGCAGTTCATTCACTAGGTCCCCCCGCGTGGTTCTGGGATTTTTGCTCACCGTTCTTGTGATCATTCTGACCCCACGGGGTGGGATTTTGCGTGGAGCACCAGATCGAGGGAGATTATCAGTGGTCTTGTATGTCTTCCATTTTCTAATTATTGCTCCCACAGTTGATTTCTTCACTCCAAGCTGGTTGGCTATTGCAGATTCAGTCTTCCCAGCCTGGTGCAGGGCTACAATTTTGTTTCTGGTGTCCTTTGACAGCTCTTTGGTCTTCACCATAGTGGAGTTTGGAGTCAGACTGTTTGAGGGTGTGCACAGGTGTCTTTTTATACTGATAACAAGTTTAAACAGGTGCCATTACTACAGGTAATGAGTGGAGGAAAGAGGAGACTCTTAAAGAAGAAGTTACAGGTCTGTGAGAGCCAGAAATCTTGATTGCTTGTTTCTGACCAAATACTTATTTTCCACCATAATATGCAAATAAAATGAAAAAAAAACAGACAATGTGATTTTTTGGATTTTTTTTTCTCAGTTTGTCTCCCATAGTTGAGGTCTACCTATGATGTAAATTACAGACGCCTCTCATCTTTTTAAGTGGTGGAACTTGCACTATTGCTGACTGACTAAATACTTTTTTTCCACAACTGTATATGATAAGATCCTGTCTGCAGCCACAACTATGGGGAGCTCCCTGCATACAGAGATACAGGATAAGATCCTGTCTGCAGCCACCACTAGGGGGAGTTCCCTGTATCCAAAGATACATGGTAAGATCCTGTCTGCTGCCACGGCTAGGGGGAGCTCCCTGTATACAGAAATACATGAGGAGATCCTGTCTGCAGTCACCACTATGGGGAGCTCCCTGTATCCAGAGATACATGAGGAGATCCTGTCTGCAGCCACCACTAGGGGGAGCTCCCTGTATCCAGAGATACATGAGGAGATCCTGTCTGCAGCAACCACTAGGGGGAGCTCCCTGTATACAGAGATACATGATAAGATCCTGTCTGCAGTCATCACTAGGGGGAGCTCCGTGTATACAGAGATATATGATAGGGCGGCACGGTGGCTCAGTGGTTAGCGGGTCCTGGGTTCGAATCCCACCAAGGACAACATCTGCAAGGAGTTTGTATGTTCTCCCTGTGTTTGCGTGGGTTTCCTCCGGGTACTCCGGTTTCCTCCCACATTCCAAAGACATACTGATAGGGAATTTAGATTGTGAGCCCCATCGGGGACAGTGATGATGATGTGTGCAAACTGTAAAGCGCTGCGGAATATGTTAGCGCTATATAAAAATAAAGATTTATTTATTTTTTTATTTTTTATATGATAAGATCCTGTCTGCAGCCACCACTAGGGGGAGTTCCCTGTATACAGAGATACATGATAAGATCCTGTCTGCAGCCACCACTAGGGGGAGCTCCCTGTATCCAAAGATACATGAGGAGATCCTGTCTGCAGCCACCACTAGGGGGAGCTCCCTGTATACAGAGATACATGATAAGATCCTGTGTAGTCACCACTAGGTGAAGCTCCCTGTATACAGAGATACATGATAAGATCCTGTCTGCAGCCACCACTAGGAGGAGCTCCCTGTATACAGAGATACATGATAAGATCTTGTCTGCAGCCACCACTAGGGGGAGCTCCCTGTATACAGAGATACATGAGGAGATCCTGTCTGCAGCCACCACTAGGGGGAGCTCCCTGTACACAAAGACACGATAAGATTCTGTCTGCAGTCACCACTAGGTGAAGCTCCCTGTATACAGAGATATATGATAAGATCCTGTCTGCAGCCACAACTATGGGGAGCTCCCTGCATACAGAGATACATGATAAGATCCTGTCTGCAGCCACCACTAGGGGGAGTTCCCTGTATCCAAAGATATATGAGGAGATCCTGTCTGCAGCCACCACTAGGGGGAGCTCCCTGTATACAGAAATACATGAGGAGATCCTGTCTGCAGTCACCACTAGGGGGAGCTCCCTGTATCCAGAGATACATGAGGAGATCCTGTCTGCAGCCACTATGGGGAGCTCCCTGTATCCGGAGATACATGAGATCCTGTCTGCAGCAACCACTAGGGGGAGCTCCCTGTATACAGAGATACATGATAAGATCCTGTCTGCAGTCATCACTAGGGGGAGCTCCGTGTATACAGAGATATATGATAAGATCCTGTCTGCAGCCACCACTAGGGGGAGTTCCCTGTATACAGAGATACATGATAAGATCTTGTCTGCAGCCACCACTAGGGGGAGCTCCCTGTATACAGAGATACATGATAAGATCCTGTCTGCAGCCACCACTAGGGGGAGCTCCCTGTATCCAAAGATACATGAGGAGATCCTGTCTGCAGCCACCACTAGGGGGAGCTCCCTGTATACAGAAATACATGAGGAGATCCTGTCTGCAGTCACCACTAGGGGGAGCTCCCTGTATCCAGAGATACATGAGAAGATCCTGTCTGCAGCCACCACTAGGGGAGCTCCCTGTATACAGAGATACATGAGGAGATCCTGTCTGCAGCCACCACTAGGGGGAGCTCCCTGTACACAAAGACACATAAGATCCTATCTGCAGTCATCACTAGGGGGAGCTCCCTGTATACAGAGATATATGATAAGATCCTGTCTGCAGCCACCACTAGGGGGAGCTCCCTGTATACAGAGATACGTGATAAGATTCTGTCTGCAGTCACCACTAGGTGGAGCTCCCTGTATACAGAGATACATGATAAGATTTTGTCTTCAGCCACCACTAGGGGGAGCTCCCTGTATACAGAGACATGACAAGATTCTCTCTGAAGACACCAGAGGTAGAGCTGAAAGGTTGAGACTTTAATGTCGCGATCAATGTATGAGCAGTATGGAGTCCACTCCTAATCTCCCCCCCCCGTGGCGGCTGCAGATATAATCATCTTTTGGGTCTTTACATTTATGCGTTAGGCAGTGATTTAGGTGCGTATTATTATGGCTGCTGCTTCCACCTTTCTGACCGGTGGATACGCCTCACATCTCTCACTCACCCACTGGTTCTATGAAGCCAGGATCCGCCTTTACATCATACAGCTCCTCGTAGCCTCTGAACCTCTCTGGGATCTTCGTAGGTTCTTTCTTCTTATTTGTTGTGTGTTGCTCCTCGGGGGCTGAGCTTGTGCTGGGAGTACGGCCCGATGCTGCAGCAGAATCTGGTACATTCTCCACCTAACGATAACAAGGAATGATCAGCGAGAAGGTTACACATTGCATCATGGTATTACATGGAGTAGTAACATTCTGACCCAAGGGTTCACTTACTTAATAGTATCCCTCCCTTTACAGCCCACATTCACCTCCTCTCACTGTAAACATTGAGGGCTTCACAACAAGGTAATCATTACTCCCTTCTGTTAATTCTTTTCTATTCAAGACAGGATGACAAGTAATATTGCAAAAAATCATGGCCCCTCGGGGGTTGTCTCCCACTTTCCCCAAATTTTTAGAAACCGTCGTACCCACCTGAGTCATGAAGACGGACTCCACATCAGGGTGACTGCTGAAGCTCCTCCCCTCCTCCGAGGTCTGACACGACTCGGTCAGCTCATGACTCCGCCCCTGAGGTGTGGCTGGGATGACGTTTTCTGAAGAAGCTCTGATTGGAGGAAGGGGGCTTGATGACATCACAGATTCGGTGAGATCACTCTCAGGAGGGGGCAGTCTCCACAAAGATGGTAAAAGAGACTCCACCATCGGAGGTTGTTTGGGGATTTTGGGAACATGAGTTCTGACCTTGGAGAAAGAGGAGAAAATCACTCGGGCGTCATTATACCCACATTATACACGCAGAGGTGGCGGAACATGACATCACATCGGGATCAGACTACACAGGGACACTTTGTAGTCTGTTACCATGGAGACACATAAATCTACATTACAGCTGTATACCTAGAACGGAAGTTGTTTTTGAAGAACACTTTTCAATATTGATTAATATTTCTTATTTCTGATACAATGAAGTGATAAAAAAAATCTACTAAAGTATACACCCCCGGTGGAGCCTACGGAGCAGCTGCATAAGCCCCGCCCCCGCTTACCTGCCACTCCTCTTTCCTAGGTATGATAAGATGGGGTTTATGAAATCCAGGAGACGTTTTACAAATCACTTTGATCCCGAGTCTCTGCTGAAGGAAGCTGATCAGTAATGGTGGATCACCTGCAGACAAAGGGGAGGCGGCTCCAGGGTCACATGGTCTATACCGGTCACCACAGGTCTCAGTATATATGATTATTACCCTTCCTGAGAGTCATCAGGGGGTTCCCACTAATTATAAGCTCTTCAAGAGAAGGGAACAGCGCCACAGGCAGCGCATCCTCTTCATGACATATCTGTAACAGATAGCAAGAAAGCACAATACTTTACACTGCAGCACACTATTCTTTGTAGGCTTTAAATTAGACCTACACATGGAGCTAGTCAGCCATTCACCACTATAGAGGGCAAATCGACAGCTAGAAGGACAACAAGAAAGACTGAAGAACTCTGTACTCTGTATACATGGAGCTCCCCCTCGTGGTGGCTGCAGACAGGATCTTATCATGTATCTCTGTATACAGGGAGCTCCCCCTAGTGGTGGCTGCAGACAGGATCTTATCATGTATCTCTGTATACAGGGAGCTCCCCCTAGTGGTGGCTGCAGACAGGATCTTATCATGTATTTGTGTATACAGCGAGCGCCCCCTAGTGGTGGCTGCAGACAGGATCTTATCATGTATCTCTGTATACAGGGTGCTCCCCCTAGTGGTGGCTTCAGACAGGATCTTATCATGTATCTCTGTATACAGGGAGCTCCCCCTAGTGGTGGCTGCAGATGGGATCTAATCATGTATCTCTGTATACAGGGAGCTCCCCCTAGTGGTGGCAGCAGACAGAATACCATTATGTATCTCCGTATACAGGGAGCTCCCCCTAGTGGTGGTTGCAGACAGGATCTTATTATGTACAGTTGTGTGAAAAAGTATTTGCCCATCCTGATTTCCTATTCTTTTGCGTGTTTGTCACACCTAAATGTTTATGATCAAACAAATTAAAATATGAGACAAAGATAACACAAGTAATCACAAAATGCAGTTTATAAATGAAGGTTATTATTATTAAGCAAAAACAAAATCCAGACCTACAGGGCCCTGTGTTAAAAAGTGATTGCCCCTCCTTAAAACATAAAGTAACTGTGGTTTTTTATCACATCTTTGGGAAGCTGAGGTCACATTCCCTACCCACACCAAGGTCTGATTACTGCCACACGTGCTCTCAATCAAGAAATCACTTAAATAGGACCTGCGTGACAAACTCAATTAGACCAAAACATCCTCAAAAGATAGACATCATGCCGCAATCCAAAGAAAATATGGGAACAAATTAGAAACAAAAAAATTGAGATCTATCACTCTGGAAAAGGTTATAAAGCCATTTCTAAAGCTTTGGGACTCAATTGGACCACAGTGAGAGCCGTTATCCACAAATGGCGAAAACATAGAACAGTGATGAACCTTCTCAGGAGTGGCCGGTTGACCAAAATTACCCCAAGAGCGCATCAAGGACTCACCCAAGAGGTCACAAAACACCGCACAACAACATCCAAAGAACTGCAGGTCTCACTTGCCTCAGTTAAGATAAGTGTTCATGACTCCACCATAGGAAAAAGACTGGGCAACAGTGGCCTGCATGACAGAGTTCCAAGACGAAAACCACTGCTGAGCAATAACAACACAAAGGCTTGTTTCAGTTTTCCAGAAACCAACTTGATGATCCCAAGGACTTTTGGGAGAATACTCTGTGAACTGATGAGACAAAAAAAACTTTTTGGAAAGTGTATATCCCATTATATCTGGTATACAAGTAACACAGCATTTCAGAAAAGGAACATCATACCAACAGTAAAATATGGTGGTGGTAGTGTGATGGTCTGGGGCTGCTTTGCTACTGCAGGACCTGGAAGACTTGCTGTGGTAAATGGAACCATGAATTCTGCTGTCTACCAAAAAATCCTGAAGCAGAATGTCCGCCCATCTGTTCGTGACCTCATGGTGAAGTGCCCTTGGGTTATGCAGCAGGACAATGATACAAACACACCAGCAAGTCCAACTCTGAATGGCTTAAGAAAAACAAAATTAAGACTTTGGAGTCAAAGTCCTAACCTTAATCCGATTGAGATGCAGTAGTGACCTTAAAAAGGCGGCTCATGCTCGGAAACCTCCAATGTGGCTGAATTACAACAATTCCTCCAGAGCGAGGTAAAGGACTCATTACCAGTTGTCACAGACGCTTGATTGCAGTTGTTGCTGCTAAGTGTGACCCAACCAGCTACTAGGCTTAGGGGGCAATCACTTTCGCACACAGGGCCCTGTAGGTTTGGATTTCTTTTTCCATTAATAATAAAAACCTTCATTTATAAACTGCATTTTCTGGTTACTTGCGTTGTTGTCTAATGTTTACATTTGTTTGGTGATTGGAAAAATTTAAGTGAGACAAACATGGAAAAGAATAGGAAATCAGGAGGGGGGCAGATACTTTTTCACCACACTGTATCTCAGTATATAGATGGATACACGTACCTTGTTATCCGCCAGGCTCAGGGTCTTCAGGCTCGGCAGAGGAGGTGATGCGGACTCTGTGGGTGATAACAGGGGGGCAGACAGGGATGAGGAGGGAATGGTGATATACAGGGGATTCTGCAAGACAAAAAAAGCAGTGTTATATAGGAGAAGATGGCAGATGACTGATGATGATGATGACTCATGCACTGTCTAGTCCTGGGAGTCAGCAACCTGCTGCACTTAAGAGTCTGTGATACTACAACTCCCAGCATTTCCTGTCAGCCTGTGACAGCCGATCAGCTGTATCCGCCCCGGCAGTGTGAATGTGAAGGTTTCTATTCGCTGCCACCAAGCAGAGGTCTGAACAATTGCTGAGACCCTGGACTGGTGACGACATTCTGAGGTTACCGCGATGACGAAATGACGTCAGCCCTCCAGCACTGCACTCACCGCTGCACGGTGCGATGTGACTGGATATCGGGGGGAGGGAAAGACCACCTCTGCAAAGAGAAGCAGAAGACTAATAGAGACTATTCCAGAGTCGCCCTTTAAATTCCAGCTGTTAGGAGCCGAGCCGTCACCTGTCCGGTCAGAATCCTTCCTGCTGTGTGACACCACGTAATCCACTGTGTAGTCAGCCGCCGTCCTCCGCTCCAAGTCATCTCCTGTCATCTCGTCCTCCCGAGTCACCTCCAACACTGCTCCTGCCTCCCTGACGGACGCTGCGCTCACTGCTCCCGACAGGGCAGGGACAGAGGACAGGGCGTTCTGATCCAGATTCAGCAGCCGCAACCTGAAGAGAGCAACAGACCCAGAGATTAGAATTATATATCCGATCACTACACCGGCCACATACACGAGGAGGCTGCACTGACTTACATCCTGTATTATACTCCAGAGCTGCACTCACTATTCTGCTGGTGCAGTCACTGTGTACATACATTACATTACTGATCCTGAGTTACATCCTGTATTATACCCCAGAGCCGCGCTCACTATTCTGCTGGTGCAGTCACTGTGTACATACATTACATTACTGATCCTGAGTTACATCCTGTATTATACCCCAGAGCTGCACTCACTATTCTGCTGGTGCAGTCACTGTGTACATTCATTACATTACTGATCCTGAGTTACATCCTGTATTATACTCCAGAGCTGCACTCACTATTCTGCTGGTGCAGTCACTGCGTACATACATTACATTACTGATCCTGAGTTATATCCTGTATTATAACCCAGAGCTGCACTCACTATTCTGCTGGTGCAATTACTGTCTACATTCATTACATTACTGATCCTGAGTTATATCCTGTATTATACCCCAGAGCTGCACTCACTATTCTGCTGGTGCAGTCACTGTGTACATACATTACATTACTGATCCTGAGTTACATCCTGTATTATATCCCAGAGCTGCACTCACTATTCTGCTAGTGCAGACACTGTGTACATACATTACATTACTGATCCTGAGTTACATCCTGTATTATACTTCAGAGCTGCACTCACTATTCTGCTGGTGCAGTCATTGTGTACATACATTACATTACTGATCCTGAGTTACATCCTGTATTATACTCCAGAGCTGCACTCACTATTTTGCTGGTGCAGTCACTGTGCACATACATTACATTACTGATCCTGAGTTACATCCTGTATTATACTTCAGAGCTGCACTCACTATTCTGCTGGTGCAGTCACTATGTACATACATTACTGATCCTGAGTTACATCCTGTATTATACTCCAGAGCTGCACTCACTATTCTGCTGGTGCAGTCACTGTGTACATACATTACATTACTGATCCTGAGTTACATCCTGTATTATACTTCAGAGCTGCACTCACTATTCTGCTGGTGCAGTCACTATGTACATACATTACATTACTGATCCTGAGTTACATCCTGTATTATACTCCAGAGCTGCACTCACTATTCTGCTGGTGCAGTCACTGTGTTCATACATTACATTACTGATCCTGAGTTACATCCTGTATTATACCCCAGAGCTGCACTCACTATTCTACTGGTGCAGTCACTGTGCACATACATTACATTACTGATCCTGAGTTACATCCTGTATTATACCCCAGAGCTGCACTCACTATTCTACTGGTGCAGTCACTGTGTACATACATTATATTACTGATCCTGAGTTACCTGCTGTATTATACTCCAGAGCTGCACTCACTATTCTGCTGGTGCAGTCACTGTGTACATACATTACTGATCCTGAGTTACCTCCTGTATTATACCCCAGAGCTGCACTCACTATTCTGCTGGTGCAGTCACTGTGTACATACATTATATTACTGATCCTGAGTTACCTGCTGTATTATACTCCAGAGCTGCACTCACGGGATCACACTCACCCTTGCAGTCCGGCCAGGCTCACAAACACTGCGGGATCGGACAGTAAGTTGTCATCTAACATGAAGACCTCCAGACTGGGGAACATCCGGATTTCGGGATCTTTCCTGTAGATGAATAATGACAGATCCAGTGATCCATGAGGACAGCGGCACAGATGTCGCTGAGGTCGGTGCTCGGGTTGTGTTCACACCGCACGTCACTGTAAGACGCTGTCCAGGCTCCTCCCCCTTAGTGATGCTCCTCCGCTTTGTGTATGCGGCGCAGTGTCTGGATACAACCTGCTTTTCTCTTTGGCGGCTCAAGTTATAGTTAGTGTTGGCCAATAATCCTGCAGGCAGTGCTGCAGTATAAAGCAAAGAGGACAGACAATACAAGCAGCCTGAGCCTCTGGTACAGAAAGAGATGGGGGGCTGATCAGTGCTCGGGGAAGCTGATCCAGAGGCTGATCAGTGCTCGGGGAAGCTGATCAGTGCTCGAGGAGGCTGATCAGTGCTCGGGGAGGCTGATCAGTGCTCGAGGAGGCTGATCAGTGCTCGGGGAGGCTGATCCGTAATCGGAGGGAGCTGTTCAGTGATCAGAGGGGGCTGATCAGTGCTCGGGGGGGCTGATCAGTGATCAGGGAGGCTGGTTAGTGCTCAGGGAGGCTTATTAGTGCTCAGGGGGCTGATCATTGATAGGAGATGCTGATCAGTGATTGAGGGTCTAATCAGTGATTGGGGGTTGATCAGTGATTGGGAGGCTGAGCAGTGATCGGGGAGGCTGGACAGTGATCGGGGGGTTGATCAGTGATCAGGGAATTTTTTTTCCTCTCAATGGAGATGAAGCAATTGTCTGATCGTGTGGAGCAGCTCGCTGCTGAAGTGCGGGGAATTTCCGCCTATCTTGCTCATTCACATGCTGCTGAACCAAAGATTCCCACTCCTGATGTGTTTTTGGGGATCGGTCTAAATTCTTGAATTTCAAGAATAATTGTAAATTAATTTCTGCCTTGAAGCCTAACTCGTCGGGGAACTCCGCGCAGCAGGTTAAAATTGTCATCTCTTTGCTGCGCGGCGATCCCCAGGATTGGGCGTTTTCTTTGAAACCTGATGATCCTATTCTGAATAATGTGAACGCATTCTTTCAAGCCTTGGGGTTGTTGTATGATGAACCTAATGCTATTGATCAGGCTGAAAAGGCCCTGTTGGCATTGAGCCAGGGTCGGGATTCGGCAGAGTTGTACTGTCAAAAATTCCGAAAGTGGGCGGTCCTTACTACCTGGAATGATGGTGCCTTGGCTGCTCTCTTTCGGAAGGGTTTGTCAGAAGCCGTAAAAGATACTATGGTGGGATTTCCTGTTCCCTCTGGTCTTGACGATTCTATGTCATTAGCCATTCCGGTGGATCGGCGTTTACGTGAACGCAAAACTACACGAGAGATGTTGCCACCTGTTGAACAAGTGTCTGAACCTATGCAATGTGATAGAGTTTTGTCTAGGGAGCAACGTCAGGAGTTCAGAAGGCGTAATAAGCTGTTTTTTTTGTGGCGATGCCTCGCATATTATTTCTGTCTGCCCTAAACGAGAGAAACGTTGTGCACACACGTTTTCTGTGGGTGGTGTTCAACCTAAGTTTCTTCTGGCAATTACTCTGATCTGCTCCTTATCCACATTTTCCGCCAAGGCTTTTGTGGATTCGGGAGCAGCTCTGAACCTGATGGACTTGGATTTTGCTAAACGTTGTGGATTTCCGATGACACCTCTGCGGACGCCTATCCCTTTGAGGGGTATTGATGCTACTCCTTTGGCAAAGAATAAACCTCAGTTTTGGACCCAGGTGGTAATGCGGGTCGCCCCAGACCATCAAGAAAATTGCAGATTTTTGGTGTTGCATAATTTGCATGATACCATTGTTCTGGGGTTTCCCTGGTTACAAATCCATAATCCAGTTTTGGATTGGAAATCTGTGTCTGTGGTGAGTTGGGGTTGTCGGCGTGCCCTTAGTGAGGCTCCGGTTTTTTCCACCTCTCCTCAGTCGCATGATGTTCCTGACTATTTGGCGGACTTTTATGACGTATTTAGTGAGAATGAGTCTGCGTCTCTGCCTCCTCATAGGAGTTATGACTGTGCAATTGAACTAAGCCCGGGGTGTAAATTTCCCAAGGGTCGGCTCTTCAATTTATCTGTACCCGAACACGAGGCTATGTGATCCTATATTATGGAGTCGTTGGAGAAGGGTCATATTAGACCATCCTCTTCACCCTTAGGTGCCTTGTATTGACTATCGTGCCCTCAACAAAATTACTGTTAAATATCAGTATCCGTTACCCCTGATTTCTGATCTATTCTCCAGAGTTAAAGGTGCTTGCTGGTTTACCAAGCTTGACCTCAGGGGGGCGTATAATCTTATCCGCATTAAGCATGGGGATGAATGGAAGACGGCGTTTAATACTCCGGAGGGACATTTTGAGTACCTGGTGATGCCTTTTGGGCTCACTTATGCCCCTTCTGCCTTCCAGTGCTTCATGAACGATATATTCCGAGACTTTGAGGATAAATTTTTGATTATCTATCTGGATGATATTTTTGTCATGATCTGAAGTGATCTGACAGTTTAAATTGCACTGGGTGAACTTTTTTTACTTTGGAAAGTTCCAAGGTGTCTTGACTGTCCCCGGTGGTGGGTAGGTGTATTGCACTTTAGGTTTTTGTGCACTTAATTAGGGATCAGGTGACACCCTATAAAGGTGTGCTAGGGGTGTGCAATCACGGCCTGTGATATTGTGAGAGTGTGTTCACTCTGTTTTTGGAGAGCCTGGATGAAGGATGGAGCTGGTGAGGAGTCCTGCGCAGCTTAGCCAGGGGGGATGTGTTTCAGCTATGGTGTCTGGACGAAGGGCTGGCATGGCGTGGTGGAGTCGCAGTGATGGTGTCAGCGGGAAGTGTCTGCATGGGCTGGTGGAGTGGCGACTATGGAGAGTGGCACTCACCATGTGGGACTTGGCCGCTGAGCTGGACTCAAGCATGCTCAACTTCGTGTCAGCAGCTGAACTCATCCATGGGACTCTGGTTCTAAGCAGCTGCAACTGGTGGTGGACTCTGCTCCAAGGCTGCACTAAGGTGAAGGATCCTGTTATGGTGATGGATCCAGGTGGAGGAGAAGATGCACTCAGGTGGAGGGCTCTGTTGTTAGGAGCGCACGCAACAGAGCAAAGCTAAGTGGTGTTTCCCCTGTATTGTCTCTTTCCTCATGTGTGTTATTAGTGCAGTGGTGGGATTAGTCTCCGCACCGACCCATTCCCTAGTGAGGGTTTAGGGTCAGGGTGAGCAAGGGCGTTAAGGTACGCGTGCGGCGACGGTGCGGAGCCTGTTTAGGGAATGTAAGGAGTGCAGGGACACTGGCTCAGGGGAGTTTAGGAGGTCTCCATGTCCCCATTCCCTATCGCAGGGCCCACCATTGTTAAAGTTTCCCAGGTTCCCCCTTTATTATTTAAATTCGCCTTACTGGAGGCGGGGTTTCCAGATTTTATGTATAACGTGTAATTCCCAAATTCGCCGGGTGGAGGCGGCGTATCCACCTGCACGTTTTATTATTTAAATGTGCCCCACTGGAGGCGGTGTATCCAGGGTCACGTGTGTCACATGGGTTCGCCTTGCGGAAACATCTGCGTCCAGACACACGTGATCATGACAATTTTGATCTTCTCCAAGAATTGGGACTCTCATGTGGAACATGTTCGGACTGTGTTCCGGATCTTGAGGGAGAATTCCCTGTATGTCAAGGGATCGAAATGCCTTTTTGGGGTACAGAGGATTTCATTTTTAGGATTTATTTTGTCTCCGTCAACTATTGAAATGGACCTGGCCAAGGTACAGGCCATTTATGATTGGGTTGAGCCCACTTCTTTGAAGGCCCTCCAGAAGTTTTTGGGTTTTGCTAATTTTTATCGGAAATTTATAGCTAATTTTTCTAGTATTGCCAAGCCATTGACGGATTTGACTAAGAAGGGTGCTGATGTGCTGAATTGGTCTCCAGAGGCTGTTTCTTCCTTTCAGGAGCTGAAGTGAAGATTCACTTCTGCTCCGGTTTTGCGGCAACCTGATGTCTCACTCCCGTTTCAGGTGGAGGTGGACGCTTCTGAGATTGGTGCAGGAGCGGTGTTGTCCCAAAAAGATCCTGTGACATCTAAAATGAATCCTTGTGCTTTCTTTTCCCGAAAGTTCTCCCCATCCGAACGTAACTATGATGTGGGGAATCGGGAACTGTTGGCCATGAAATGGGCATTTGAGGAGTGGAGACATTGGTTGGAGGGAGCCAAACACCATGTCGTGGTCCTTACTGACCACAAGAATTTGATTTACCTGGAGTCGGCCAAGCGCTTGAATCCTAGACAGGCTAGGTGGGCCTTGTTTTTCACACGTTTTGATTTTGTGGTCTCTTTTCTTCCGGGCACTAAGAATGTCAAGGCAGACGCCCTCTCTAGGAGTTTCCTTGCTGATTCTCCTGTGGTGACCAAGCCTGCTACCATTTTAGACGAGGGGGTAGTTCTTTCTGCCATCCCGCCCAATTTGAGACGTGCTCTGGAAGAGTTTCAGGAGGACAAACCTGAGCGTTGTCCCAGTGGAAAGTTGTATGTTCCTGACCAGTGGAAGAAGGAAGTGATGTCTGAAGTTCATTGCTCTGCATTGGCTGGTCATCCAGGTATTTTTGGTACTAGAGATCTGGTGAGTCGGTCTTTTTGGTGGCCCGCCTTGTCTCATGATGTCAGGAATTTTGTGCAGTCCTGTGGGACTTGCTCCCGGTCTAAACCTTGTTCTCGCTCTAGTGGCTTGTTGATGCCTTTGCCGGTGCCCAGGAGGCCATGGACCCATATTTCAATGGATTGTATCTCTGATATGCCTGTCTCTCAGAGAATGACTGTTATTTGGGTGATTTGTGATAGGTTCTCTAAGATGGTCCATCTTGTACCACTCCCTAAGTTGCCATCTTCCTCTGAGATGGTGCCCTTGTTTTTGCAACAGGTGGTTCGCTTGCACGGGATTCCTGAGAACATTGTATCTGACAGAGGAGTTCAGTTTGTGTCTAGATTTTGGAGGACTTTCTGTTCCTGTTCCAAGCTGGGAATTCAGTTGTCCTTCTCCTCTGCGTTTCACCCTCAGACCAATGGGCAGACGGAGAGAACAAACCAGACTTTGGAGTCGTATTTGAGATGTTTTATTTCTGCCGATCAGGATGATTGGGTTTCACTTTTGCCCTTGGCCGAATTTGCTTTAAATAATAGAGCTAGTTCTGCCACTTTGATGTCACCTATTTTTTGTAACTTTGGTTTCCACCCTCGATTTTCTTCAGGGCAGGTGGAGCCTTCTGCCTGCCCAGGTGTTGACACTGTGGTGGAGAGAATGCACCAGATCTGGGACCAAGTAGTGGATAAGTTGTCTCTCTCCCAGGAAAAGGCCCAGCGGTTTTCCAACCGTCGTAGGACCGTTGGTCCCCAGTTTAAGGTGGGTGATATGGTTTGGTTGTCATCAAAAAATATCGCTATGAAAGGTGGCTTCTCCTAAGTTTAAGCCTTGATTTATTGGACCTTACAAGATTTTGGAGATTATTAATCCGG
This sequence comes from Dendrobates tinctorius, assembly GCF_039654945.1. Classification (NCBI taxonomy): domain Eukaryota; kingdom Metazoa; phylum Chordata; class Amphibia; order Anura; family Dendrobatidae; genus Dendrobates; species Dendrobates tinctorius. Next base: position 8,955,218 of record NW_027361824.1, read on the forward strand.
TCTCTTTTCGGTTGGCTCTTCCTGTCACATTTAAAATTCATAATGTGTTTCATAAGTCCTTGTTGAAGAGGTTTGTTAAACCAGTAGTTCCTGTGGTGGCACCTCCTGACCCTATATTGGTTGAAGGTAACATGGAATATGAGGTAGCGAAGATACTGGATTCCCGTCTGGCTAGACAGAGACTCCAGTATTTGGTTAAGTGGAAGGGTTATGGTCAGGAGGATAATTCCTGGGTCTCTGCCTCTGATATTCATGCCGAAAGATTGGTGCGTGCCTTTCATCGGGCTCACCCGGATCGCCCTGGTGGCATGGATGAGGGTTCGGTGACCCCTCCTCAAGGGGGAGGTACTGTTGTGAGTTCATTTTTCCCTTCACCATTGAGGTCTGATGAACTCCCTCCTCTGGTGAAGGAAGGTAGTGAGGCTGATTACCAAACACCTGGGCAGCTAGATGATGACTGGGTGGCTGGAATTGAGGACTGGATATAAGGCTGCCGACGCCCTTCTTCCTGGCTGGTGATTTTCCTGCTGGATTCTTGGAGACCAGTCTGATTCCTGCATCTCAAAGCTAAGTTTTTCTGCTCTGCTTTGTACTCTTCAGTTTTGTTTTTTTTTGCCTTGTTTTTTGGGAGTTCTGCCATCCCCGGCCAGGGGTGAGCTGAATTCCATTTTTGTCTCTGATCTGTTGATCTTTTGCTCTGTCTTCAGAATATACCTGAGTGCTGATATAGTCTTTTGAAGCCTAGCGACTTCAGGGCCTGTTTTTCCTATCAGTCGGTTGGCTCATTTTGATAGGGTTTTTGCGGATGGCAGACAGCAGCTTTCCTATCCTGTCCTATGTAGTTAGCTTGGGCCCCATCATTTGCTCAACCTATCTTTCTATCTGTGTTAGTGTTTTCATCTTGCTTCACCCTCATTATATGTTGGGGGCTGCCTATTGCTTTGGGGTCTGCTCTGGGGCAGTTTAGTTTTTCCCCTTTCTGTCATTAGGCTATGTAGTTCTCCGGCTGTGATCGAGGGGTCTAGGGCACCGTAGGAACCCCCAACGGCTACTGCTAGTTGTGGTGGATAGGTTCAGGGGTCTGCAATCCGATAGTTGCCAACCTCTCTGTTTTTTCTGGACTTAGCTAGCATTTCTGTTTTTGCCTCCTTCGGTGACTCATCATAACAGAATCACCCGCCATACCGCAGATCCTAGGGTACTCAAGAGCAGGAGAGAATTGTAAAAAAAAAAAAAAAAAAAAAAAGGGTGTCAGAATTTTTTTTTTTTTTGTGTGCATATTTTTTCCTCTATATCTCTGAGGCCGTAGGGGGAATTTTTTTTCCTCTCAATGGAGATGAAGCAATTGTCTGATCGTGTGGAGCAGCTCGCTGCTGAAGTGCGGGGAATTTCCGCCTGTCTTGCTCATTCACATGCTGCTGAACCAAAGATTCCCACTCCTGATGTGTTTTTGGGGATCGGTCTAAATTCTTGAATTTCAAGAATTGTAAATTAATTTCTGCCTTGAAGCCTAACTCGTCGGGGAGCTCCGCGCAGCAGGTTAAAATTGTCATCTCTTTGCTGCGCGGCGATCCCCAGGATTGGGCGTTTTCTTTGAAACCTGATGATCCTATTCTGAATAATGTGAACGCATTCTTTCAAGCCTTGGGGTTGTTGTATGATGAACCTAATGCTATTGAACAGGCTGAAAAGGCCCTGTTGGCATTGAGCCAGGGTCGGGATTCGGCAGAGTTGTACTGTCAAAAATTCCGAAAGTGGGCGGTCCTTACTACCTGGAATGATGGTGCCTTGGCTGCTCTCTTTCGGAAGGGTTTGTCAGAAGCCGTAAAAGATACTATGGTGGGATTTCCTGTTCCCTCTGGTCTTGACGATTCTATGTCATTAGCCATTCAGGTGGATCGGCGTTTACGTGAACGCAAAACTACACGAGAGGTGTTGCCACCTGTTGAACAAGTGTCTGAACCTATGCAATGTGATAGAGTTTTGTCTAGGGAGCAACGTCAGGAGTTCAGAAGGCGTAATAAGCTGTTTTTTTTGTGGCGATGCCTCGCATATTATTTCTGTCTGCCCTAAACGAGAGAAACGTTGTGCACACACGTTTTCTGTGGGTGGTGTTCAACCTAAGTTTCTTCTGGCAATTACTCTGATCTGCTCCTTATCCACATTTTCCGCCAAGGCTTTTGTGGATTCGGGAGCAGCTCTGAACCTGATGGACTTGGATTTTGCTAAACGTTGTGGATTTCCTATGACACCTCTGCAGACGTCTATCCCTTTGAGGGGTATTGATGCTACTCCTTTGGCAAAGAATAAACCTCAGTTTTGGACCCAGGTGGTAATGCGGGTCGCCCCAGACCATCAGGAAAATTGCAGATTTTTTGTGTTGCATAATTTGCATGATACCATTGTTCTGGGGTTTCCCTGGTTACAAATCCATAATCCAGTTCTGGATTGGAAATCTGTGTCTGTGGTGAGTTGGGGTTGTCGGTGTGCCCTTAGTGATGCTCCTGTTTTCTCCACCTCTCCTCAGTCTCATGATGTTCCTGACTATTTGGCGGACTTTTATGATGTATTTAGTGAGAATGAGTCTGCGTCTCTGCCTCCTCATAGGAGTTATGACTGTGCAATTGAACTAAGCCCGGGGTGTAAATTTCCCAAGGGTCGGCTCTTCAATTTATCTGTACCCGAACATGAGGCTATGTGATCCTATATTAAGGAGTCGTTGGAGAAGGGTCATATTAGACCATCCTCTTCACCCTTAGGTGCCTTGTATTGATTATCGTGCCCTCAACAAAATTACTGTTAAATATCAGTATCCGTTACCCGATTTCTGATCTATTCTCCAGAGTTAAAGGTGCTTGCTGGTTTACCAAGCTTGACCTCAGGGGGGCTTATAATCTTATTCGCATTAAGCATGGGGATGAATGGAAGACGGCGTTTAATACTCCGGAGGGACATTTTGAGTACCTGGTGATGCCTTTTGGGCTCACTAATGCCCCTTCTGTCTTCCAGTGCTTCATGAACGATATATTCCGAGACTTTGAGGATAAATTTTTGATTATCTATCTGGACGATATTTTGAGCTTCTCCAAGAATTGGGACTCTCATGTGGAACATGTTCGGACTGTGTTCCGGATCTTGAGGGAGAATTCCCTGTATGTCAAGGGATCGAAATGCCTTTTTGGGGTACAGAGGATTTCATTTTTAGGATTTATTTTGTCTCCGTCAACTATTGAAATGGACCTGGCCAAGGTACAGGCCATTTATGATTGGGTTCAGCCCACTTCTTTGAAGGCCCTCCAGAAGTTTTTGGGTTTTGCTAATTTTTATCGGAAATTTATAGCTAATTTTTCTAGTATTGCCAAGCCATTGACGGATTTGACTAAGAAGGGTGCTGATGTGCTGAATTGGTCTCCAGAGGCTGTTTCTTCCTTTCAGGAGCTGAAGCGAAGATTCACTTCTGCTCCGGTTTTGCGGCAACCTGATGTCTCACTCCCGTTTCAGGTGGAGGTGGACGCTTCTGAGATTGGTGCAGGAGCGGTGTTGTCCCAAAAAGATCCTGTGACATCTAAAATGAATCCTTGTGCTTTCTTTTCCCGAAAGTTCTCCCCATCCGAACGTAACTATGATGTGGGGAATCGGGAACTGTTGGCCATGAAATGGGCATTTGAGGAGTGGAGACATTGGTTGGAGGGAGCCAAACACCATGTCGTGGTCCTTACTGACCACAAGAATTTGATTTACCTGGAGTCGGCCAAGCGCTTGAATCCTAGACAGGCTAGGTGGGCCTTGTTTTTCACACGTTTTGATTTTGTGGTCTCTTTTCTTCCGGGCACTAAGAATGTCAAGGCAGACGCCCTCTCTAGGAGTTTACATGCTGATTCTCCTGTTGTGACTAAGCCTGCTACCATTTTAGACGAGGGGGTAGGTCTTTCTGCCATCCCGCCCGATTTGAGACGTGCTCTGGAAGAGTTTCAGGAGGACAAACCTGAGCATTGTCCCAGTGGAAAGTTGTATGTTCCTGACCAGTGGAAGAAGGAAGTGATGTCTGAAGTTCATTGCTCTGCATTGGCTGGTCATCCAGGTATTTTTGGTACTAGAGATCTGGTGAGTCGGTCTTTTTGGTGGCCCGCCTTGTCTCATGATGTCAGGAATTTTGTGCAGTCCTGTGGGACTTGCTCCCGGTCTAAACCTTGTTCTCGCTCTAGTGGCTTGTTGATGCCTTTGCCGGTGCCCAGGAGGCCATGGACCCATATTTCAATGGATTTTATCTCTGATATGCCTGTCTCTCAGAGAATGACTGTTATTTGGGTGATTTGTGATAGGTTCTCTAAGATGGTCCATCTTGTACCACTCCCTAAGTTGCCATCTTCCTCTGAGATGGTGCCCTTATTTTTGCAACAGGTGGTTCGCTTGCACGGGATTCCTGAGAACATTGTATCTGACAGAGGAGTTCAGTTTGTGTCTAGATTTTGGAGGACTTTCTGTTCCTGTTCCAAGCTGGGAATTCAGTTGTCCTTCTCCTCTGCGTTTCACCCTCAGACCAATGGGCAGACGGAGAGAACAAACCAGACTTTGGAGTCGTATTTGAGATGTTTTATTTCTGCCGATCAGGATGATTGGGTTTCATTTTTGCCCTTGGCCGAATTTGCTTTAAATAATAGAGCTAGTTCTGCCACTTTGATGTCACCTTTTTTTTGTAACTTTGGTTTCCACCCTCGATTTTCTTCAGGGCAGGTGGAGCCTTCTGCCTGCCCAGGTGTTGACACTGTGGTGGAGAGAATGCACCAGATCTGGGACCAAGTAGTGGATAAGTTGTCTCTCTCCCAGGAAAAGGTCCAGCGGTTTTCCAACCGTTGTAGGACCGTTGGTCCCCAGTTTAAGGTGGGTGATATGGTTTGGTTGTCATCAAAAAATATCGCTATGAAGGTGGCTTCTCCTAAGTTTAAGCCTTGATTTATTGGACCTTACAAGATTTTGGAGATTATTAATCCGGTCTCTTTTCGGTTGGCTCTTCCTGTCACATTTAAAATTCATAATGTGTTTCATAAGTCCTTGTTGAAGAGGTTTGTTAAACCAGTAGTTCCTGTGGTGGCACCTCCTGACCCTATATTGGTTGAAGGTAACATGGAATATGAGGTAGAGAAGATACTGGATTCCCGTCTGGCTAGACAGAGACTCCAGTATTTGGTTAAGTGGAAGGGTTATGGTCAGGAGGATAATTCCTGGGTCTCTGCCTCTGATATTCATGCCGAAAGATTGGTGCGTGCCTTTCATCGGGCTCACCCGGATCGCCCTGATGGCATGGATGAGGGTTCGGTGACCCCTCCTCAAGGGGGAGGTACTGTTGTGAGTTCATTTTTCCCTTCACCATTGAGGTCTGATGAACTCCCTCCTCTGGTGAAGGAAGGTAGTGAGGCTGATTACCAAACACCTGGGCAGCTAGATGATGACTGGGTGGCTGGAATTGAGGACTGGATATAAGGCTGCCGACGCCCTTCTTCCTGGCTGGTGATTTTCCTGCTGGATTCTTGGAGACCAGTCTGATTCCTGCATCTCAAAGCTAAGTTTTTCTGCTCTGCTTTGTACTCTTCAGTTTTGTTTTTTTTTGCCTTGTTTTTTGGGAGTTCTGCCATCCCCGGCCAGGGGTGAGCTGAATTCCATTTTTGTCTCTGATCTGTTGATCATTTGCTCTGTCTTCAGAATATACCTGAGTGCTGACATAGTCTTTTGAAGCCTAGCGACTTCAGGGCCTGTTTTTCCAATCAGTCGGTTGGCTCATTTTGATAGGGTTTTTGCGGATGGCAGACAGCAGCTTTCCTATCCTGTCCTATGTAGTTAGCTTGGGCCCCATCATTTGCTCAACCTATCTTTCTATCTGTGTTAGTGTTTTCTTCTTGCTTCACCCTCATTATATGCTGGGGGCTGCCATTGCTTTGGGGTCTGCTCTGGGGCAGTTTAGTTTTTCCCCTTTCTGTCTTTAGGCTATGTAGTTCTCCGGCTGTGATCGAGGGGTCTAGGGCACCGTAGGAACCCCCCACGGCTACTGCTAGTTGTTGTGGATAGGTTCAGGGGTCTGCAATCCGATAGCTGCCAACCTCTCTGGTTTTTCTGGACTTAGCTGGTATTTTGTTTTTTCCTCCTTCGGTGACTCATCATAACAGGGAGGCTGATCAGTGATTGAGGGTCTGATTAGTGATCGGGAGTTGATCAGTGATTGGGAGGCTGAATAGTGATCGGGTTTTGATCAGTGATCGGGGAGGATGATCAGTGATAGGGGAGGCTGATCAGTGCTCGAGGGGCTAATCAGTGCTCAGGGGGATGATCAGTGATCGGGGAGGCTGATCAGTGCTCAGGGGGCTGATCAGTGATTGGGTAGGCTGATCAGTGATTGAGGGTCTGATCAGTGATTGATCAGTGATTGGGAGGCTGAACAGTGATCGGTGGGTTGATCAGTGATTGGGGAGGCTGATCAGTGCTCGGGAGGCTGATCAGTGCTCAGGGTGCTTATCAGTGCTCAGGGGGTTGATCTGTGATCGGGGAGGCTGATCAGTGCTCAGGGGGCTGATCAATGATCGGGGAGGCTGATCAGTGATTGGGAGGCTGAACAGTGATCGGTGGGTTGATCAGTGATTGGGAGGCTGAACAGTGATCGGCGGGTTGATCAGTGATCGGGGAGGCTGATCAGTGATCGGGGAGGCTGAACAGTGATCAGTGGGTTGATCAGTGATTGGGAGGCTGAAGTGATCGGTGGGTTGATCAGTGATCGGGGAGGCTGATCAGTGCTCGGGGAGGCTGATCAGTGCTCGGGGAGGTTGATCAGTGATAGGGGAGCTGATCAGTGCTCAGGGGGCTTTTCAGTGATCGGGGAGGCTGATCAGTGCTCAGGGGGCTTTTCAGCGATCGGGGAGGCTGATCAGTGACTGAGGGTCTGATCAGTGATCGGGCGCTGTCGTATTTTTGTAGAAAATGTGTATATGATGATAGGATACATCCCGGCAGAAGGGCTGACTTACGCGGGGGAGCGCTGACTTACGTGGGGAGCGCTGACTTACGTGGGTGAGCGCTGACTTACGTTGGGGGTGTACTCAGGTCCGGCGGCAGGTGTGTCAGTCTGTTTCCGCTCAGGCAGAGCACTCTGAGGCGGGGGAGCAGCCCGAGCTGTGGTACGTCCCCGGGTGAGAGACTGTTATAGGAGAGATCCAGGACCTAGGACACAATCACAGACAGATAACGGTGGCCACAACTGCATCGGCAGATTATAGCGAGAGTTTGGATCACCCCTAGATATTCCGGATTATCAAATGATTCTGGATCATGCCTAATTATTCCGGATTATCAGGTGATTCTGGACGATTTGTACATTTTCTGGATAATCAGCTAATCTAAATTTTCTTGAATTTTCCGGATGATCAGGAGCCTCTGGATGAAAAACTTTATTGTAGAAACATTGGGGGTCAGATTACAACAATTTTTCCCACCAAATTTAATTGCCTGGAAAGCACAGGACTTTAAATAAATAAGCAAAGCTGCAGTGTAAAGCATGGAAAAGGGATAGAAAAACTGCCTGGAGCCGTCAAAGTAGCCGAGCCACAGTCACTGATCACGCCTATGTGCTAATATGGCAGTGCTTCAGGGTAAAGCATGGGGGACAGAAAAAGCAGTGCTGGAGTACCTACCCTACACAGATCAGTAGAAGAATGTGACTCACTTCGAGCTGCGGGAACTCTCCAGGGAAGACGGTGATCCGCTGGATTCCATTCATGGAAAGATCCAGTTCTCTGAGAGCAGGAAATGTTCGGAACGCCTCTGGGAAAAGGTAAAAGTCACAAGAGAAGCACCACCATCCCAGCAGAAAAGCAACAAGAATATTAAACAAAACCTGTCTGCAGCAGCTTGATGATGGTTTCCATCTACACTGCTTGCTGATGGTTTCCATCTACACTGCTTGCTGATGGTTTCCATCTACACTGCTTGCTGATGGCTTCCATCTACACTGCTTGCTGATGGCTTCCATCTACACTGCTTGCTGATGGTTTCCATCTACACTGCTTGCTGATGGTTTCCATCTACACTGCTTGCTGATGGTTTCCATCTACACTCTATTAATACTTAAGTAAAATCAGCACAAAAAAAGGTAATATGTCATGATCCAGCATGGATCTGACAGATAAAATGGATAAGTGAACTTTTTTCCCTTTGGCTAGGTGCCAAAGTGATGTGATTTCCCCCGGTGGCCATTAGAATTATTACACGTGGTGTCGTTCATTCTAAGTTGCCTCGGTGGTGGTGAGCGGTAGTGCACTTTAGTTTCTTTGGTTTAATGTGCACTTAATTATAATTCAGGTGTGAGGCTCTATAAAAGAGAGCCAGGTGTGTTCAATCACTGTTGGTGATATTGATTGTGTGTTAGTCATTCACAAGGAAGCCTGGGTGAAGGAAGGAGCTGAACATAAGTCCTGCGCAGCACAGCCAGAGGGGACGAGTGGCAGCTATGTGGTCTGCAAGAAGGGCTGGCATGGCGTGGTGGAGTCACAGTTTATGGTGTCAGCAGGAGGTGTTTGCATGGCTTGGTGGAGTGGCGACTATGGAGAGAGTTGCACTCAGCATGCGGGACTTGGTTGCTGAGAGCTGGACTCAAACATGCTTGACTTTTTGGGCAGGAGCTGAACTCATCTTTGGGACTCTGTTACTGGACTTCTGCAATTGGTGGTGGACTCTGCTCCAAGGCTGCACTATGGTGAAGGATCAGTTATGGTGATGGATCCGGGTGGAGAAGATGCACAAGGGTGGTGGGCTCTGTTGCTAGGAGCGTACGCAACAGAGCAAAGCTAAGTGGTGTTTCCCCTGCTTTGTCATCTTTCCTCATGTGTGTTTAGTGCAGTGGTGGGATTAGTTTCCGCACCGACCAATTCCCTAGTGAGGGTTTAGGGTCAGGGCGAGCAAGGGTTTTTAGGTTCCTGTGCGTCGCCCGGTGCGGAACCGGCATATGGAACGTTAGGAGTGCAGGGACACTGGCTCAGGGGAGTACAGGAGGTCTCTGCTTCCCTAGTCCCTATTGCAGGGCCCGCCATTGTTAATGTTACCCAGGTTCCCCCTTTATTATTTAAATTCGCCTTACTGGAGGCGGGGTTTCCAGACTACTGTATGTATAACGTGTAATACCTAAATTGGCCAGTTGGAGGCGGTGTATCCAGCTGCACGTGTTTATTATTTAAATTCGCCCCACTGGAGGCGCTGTATCCAGGGTCACGTGTGTCTTATGGGTTCGCCTTGTGGAGGACACTACGAGTAGCTGGGAGTCTATGAGCGCCATTTATTGTCATGTTTGCCTCGTTTTTAGTGTTTTTTGCCAGTTTTGATATGTGACATATTCTTCTTTAACGCTGTGCCTATTTTCTGCTTGTTTCCCCCGTTTTTCTTTTCTCTCTCTGCCGTCGTCGGCCCCGGATGGTTTCCAGACGTTAGGGACCAATTCACCAATTGTGATTTCTTAGAAAGTTTCAACATTTTTGTGCAATTTTCCCCCTGAGTGATTTTTTTTTTCTACACCAGAAACTTTTGCGCCATTTGATGCGCCACTTTTTTTTTTTGTTTACGTTAATGTTTTTTGCTCCAAACTGTCGGACGCGGCGCTCGCAGGGCCTGAATTTTGTGCTAAGTATATATATATTTTTTAACATTTTATCTATACCTTTACTTAGCAATCTCTAGATCAAAAAGCTTCACGTTCCACTTTTTTTCCGTGTTTTTTGGAAGGTGAAACTTTTTGATCTACGAAATCGCTAAGAAAAGTTATAGATAAAAGAAAAAAATGATAAAGTGGAATGACGGCTACAACAGATCACAGCCAATGATGGGAGACTCTCTCCAACAATCCTAGCCATAGGGGTGAATGATGTCCCGAAAGGAAATATCTGTCTAGTCTCACATCTAACAATGGGAACAAATCATTTCATTGCCTCCCATGGACCCTCTGAAAATAGAAAGAAGAGCCGCACACCATGCGCACACGTTTAATCACGCCATAAGACGCAAGAGATTTCCCAAATAGTCATGAAATTGGGCCCCTGGAATAAAGAATTCACAACATCATTCACCTGGAGAAGGAAAGAGAAAGGGAAAAAGAGAAAAAAAAAGAAAATCAGTGCGAGGCGTCCTCGGGCAGCTGATGAGGATCCCTCATGGGCAACGGGAGAATTAGCATTTGCAAAGGAAATGTCGGCTCGGAAAATGAGAATTTGTTTTATGAAATGTAGAATTATTAGGAACGTAACTATATTGTGTATCACTGGTGGATAGAACGCTGGGAGCATCGTATCTTCTTTAATGACAGGTTTGTTTATAACTGTTTACACGGATAGATATTGTTATTGTGTTTTTTTTGTTTGTTTACTCCTGTATTTATCCTAGACTTGGATACCCCCCCTCCTTTACCCTTCTAACCCCCCTCCTCGCCCTTCCCCCGCCCGTCTCTCCCATTACAATAACTAATATGTCTTAGGCCGGTTTCACACGTCAGCCTCTCCGGTACGTGTGCTGACAGTTTTCTCACGTACTGGAGACACTGACACATGAATGGGTCTATGTACATGTCAGCATGTTTTCACGGACCGTGTGTACCTGGGCAAAACACGCTGACATGTCCATTTTTACCCGCAGCACGGTCCGCAAAACGTGCACACGGAGAGCAGTGCACATCGTCCTCCGTATGCACGGTCGGCCGCCGGGGGAAGAAGCGGCTACTGTTAGCGCTGTTCCCCGGCGGCTGGTGCTGAAGCCGGCTGTCATTTGAGCAGAAGAGAATGATGAGTGCTATATTAAAGCCCGAAAGACAGCAGTGGGGGGGGGGTTGGGGACTGTTACCTCCATCATCCGACACCTGCTGTCGTTCGGGCTTTAATACAGTCATGGCCAAAAGTTTTGAGAATGACGCAAATATTATATTTTCACATGATCTGCTGGCCTCTGGTTTTTATGTGTGTTTGTCAGATGTTTTTATCACATACAGAAATATAATTGCAATCATATTATGAGTAACAAAAGGTTATATTGACAGTCAGAATGAGTTAATGCAGCAAGTCAATATTTGCAGTGTTGACCCTTCTTCTTCAGGACCTCTGCAATTCTCCCTGGCATGCTCTCAATCAACTTCTGGATCAAATCCTGACTGATAGCAGTCCATTCTTGCAAAATCAATGCTTTTATTTTGTCTGAATTTGAAGGTTTTTGTTTGTCCACCCGTCTCTTGATGATTGACCACAAGTTCTCAATGGGATTAAGATCTGGGGAGTTTCCAGGCCATGGTCCCAAAATCTCTATGTTTTGTTCCCTGAGCCATTTAGTTATCACCTTTGCTTTATGGCAAGGTGCTCCATCATGTTGAAAAAGGCATTGTTGATCGCCAAACTGCTCTTGGACGGTTGGGAGAAGTTGCTCTTGGAGGACATTCTGGTACCATTCTTTATTCATGGCTGTGTTTTTAGGCAAGACTGAGAGAGAGCCCATTCCCTTGGCTGAGAAGCCACCCCACACATGAATGGTTTCAGGATGCTTGACAGTTGGCATGAGACAAGACTGGTGGTAGCGCTCACCTGGTCTTCTCCGAATAAGCCGTTTTCCAGATGTCCCAAACAATCGAAAAGGGGATTCATCAGAGAGAATGACTTTACCCCAGTCCTCAGCAGTCCACTCCCTGTACCTCTTGCAGAATATCAGTCTGTCCATGATGTTTTTCCTGGAGAGAAGTGGCTTCTTTGCTGCCCTACTTGAGACCAGGCCTTGCTCCAAGAGTCTACGCCTCACAGTGCGTGCAGATGCACTCACACCTGCCTGCTGCCATTCCTGAGCAAGCTCTGCACTGCTGGTAGCCCGATCCCGCAGCTGAAACACTTTTAAGAGACGGTCCTGGCGCTTGCTGGTCTTTCTTGGGCGCCCTGGAGCCTTTTTGGCAACAAGGGAACCTCTCTCCTTGAAGTTCTTGATGATGCGATAGATTGTTGACTGAGGTGCAATCTTTCTAGCTGCGATACTCTTCCCTGTTAGGCCATTTTTGTGCAGCGCAATGATGACTGCACATGTTTCTTTAGAGATAACCATGGTTAACAGAAGAGAAACAATGATGCCAAGTACCAGCCTCCTTTTAAAGTGTCCAGTGGTGTCATTCTTACTTAATCATGACAGATTGATCTCCAGCCCTGTCCTCATCAACACCCACACCTGTGTTAATGGAGCAATCACTGAAACGATGTTAGCTGGTCCTTTTAAGGCAGGGCTGCAATGATGTTGAAATGTGTTTTGGGGGATAAAGTTCATTTTCTAGGCAAATACTGACTTTGCAAGTAATTGCTGTTAAGCTGATCACTCTTTATAACATTCTGGAGTATATGCAAATTGCCATTAGAAAAAATGAAGCAGTAGACTTTGTAAAAATTAATATTTGTGTCATTCTCAAAACTTTTGGCCATGACTGTATAGCGCTCATCGCCCTCCTCTGCTCGAATGACAGCCGGCTTCAGCACCAGCCGCTGGGGAACAGTAGCTGCTTCTTCCCTGGCGGCCGTCCGTGCACTAGGAGGACGATGTGCACTGCTCTCCGTGTGCACGTTTTGTGGACCGTGCTGCGGGTTACAGTAGCCGCTTCTTCCCTGGCGGCCGTCCGTGCACACAGAGGACGATGTGCACTGCTCTCCGTGGGCACGTTTTGTGGACCGTGCTGCGGGTTACAGTAGCTGCTTCTTCCCCGGCGGCCGTCCGTGCACACAGAGGACGATGTGCACTGCTCTCCGTGTGCACGTTTTGTGGACCGTGCTGCGGGTTACAGTAGCTGCTTCTTCCCCGGCGGACGTCCGTGCACACAGAGGACGATGTGCACTGCTCTCCGTGTGCACGTTTTGTGGACCGTGCTGCGGGTTACAGTAGTCACTTCTTCCCCGGCGGCCGTCCGTGCACACAGAGGACGATGTGCACTGCTCTCCGTGTGCACGTTTTGTGGACCGTGCTACGGGGTACAGTAGCCGCTTCTTCCCCGGCGGACGTCCGTCACACAGAGGACGATGTGCACTGCACTCCGTGTGCACGTTTTGTGGACCGTGCTGCGGGTTACAGTAGCCGCTTCTTCCCCGGCGGACGTCCGTGCACACAGAGGACGATGTGCACTGCTCTCCGTGTGCACGTTTTGTGGACCGTGCTGCGGGTTACAGTAGCCGCTTCTTCCCCGGCGGCCGTCCGTGCACACAGAGGACGATGTGCACTGCTCTCCGTGTGCACGTTTTGTGGACCGTGCTGCGGGGTACAGTAGCCGCTTCTTCCCCGGCGGACGTCCGTCACACAGAGGACGATGTGCACTGCTCTCCGTGTGCACGTTTTGTGGACCGTGCTGCGGGTTACAGTAGCCGCTTCTTCCCCGGCGGACGTCCGTGCATACAGAGGACGATGTGCACTGCTCTCCGTGTGCACGTTTTGTGGACCGTGCTGCGGGTTACAGTAGCCGCTTCTTCCCCGGCGGCCGTCCGTGCACACAGAGGACGATGTGCACTGCTCTCCGTGTGCACGTTTTGTGGACCGTGCTGCGGGTTACAGTAGTCACTTCTTCCCCGGCGGCCGTCCGTGCACACAGAGGACGATGTGCACTGCTCTCCGTGTGCACGTTTTGTGGACCGTGCTGCGGGGTACAGTAGCCGCTTCTTCCCCGGCGGACGTCCGTGCACACAGAGGACGATGTGCACTGCTCTCCGTGTGCACGTTTTGTGGACCGTGCTGCGGGTTACAGTAGCCGCTTCTTCCCCGGCGGACCTCCGTGCACACAGAGGACGATGTGCACTGCTCTCCGTGTGCACGTTTTGTGGACCGTGCTGCGGGTTACAGTAGCCGCTTCTTCCCCGGCGGACGTCCGTGCACACAGAGGACGATGTGCACTGCTCTCCGTGTGCACGTTTTGTGGACCGTGCTGCGGGGTACAGTAGCCGCTTCTTCCCCGGCGGACGTCCGTGCACACAGAGGACGATGTGCACTGCTCTCCGTGTGCACGTTTTGTGGACCGTGCTGCGTGTTACAGTAGCCGCTTCTTCCCCGGCGGACGTCCGTGCACACAGAGGACGATGTGCACTGCTCTCCGTGTGCACGTTTTGTGGACCGTGCTGCGGGTTACAGTAGCTGCTTCTTCCCCGGCGGACGTCCGTGCACACAGAGGACGATGTGCACTGCTCTCCGTGTGCACGTTTTGTGGACCTTGCTGCGGGGTACAGTAGCCGCTTCTTCCCCGGCGGACGTCCGTCACACAGAGGACGATGTGCACTGCTCTCCGTGTGCACGTTTTGTGGACCGTGCTGCGGGTTACAGTAGCCGCTTCTTCCCCGGCGGACGTCCGTGCATACAGAGGACGATGTGCACTGCTCTCCGTGTGCACGTTTTGTGGACCGTGCTGCGGGTTACAGGAGCCGCTTCATCCCCGGCAGCAGCTCGTGTGGTCCTGATGCGGCACACGGTTCCTACACGAAGGACACATGGACACGGATATCTCCGATACCGGAAATATCTGGACGTGTGAAACCGCCCTTAAGTATAGTAAAATAGAAGATTTACTCGAGAGACAGCAGTGAGGACCGGCACGCACAGATTGTTATTGCTGTTAAAAAAAAAATTTTTTTGTTTTTTTTTTGTTTTCTTTTTGGAAAAATAAATAAAAAAAATCTCATGAAACAGTAAACAGTTTCCCGTTCCGCTAAAAGGTTTGCAAATGTTGCGCTAAAACTTTAGGTGCCCATTAAATCGCCGCGTGGGGGGACGGTGGGAGAATGGCGTCACAGGGTTCTGACTTTTTGAAAAGTTGCAATTGGCGACTGGAGCAAAAAGTGGAGAAGAATCCAAAGGCCAAAAGGAAAATCTTCTATGGATCTGGCGCAAATACTGACAAAACGGAAACAGGAGACGCAGATGACACGAGCCCCGGGGGAGGAACGGCTCCCGGACGGCCTAGGAGCAGGGGCAGAATCTGCGGCAGTCTTGCTCTATCCGGACCGCGGCCCTCCGGACACTCCAGGGGGGCACTGAGGGAAGCTGTGAGGGGGCCGCAGTCACTTACCGAGAGGCAGCATATTCTCTGATGCATTCATGTATGCGAGACACGAAAACTGATCCCACTCCTCCCACCGCGCCTGCAGGAAAGACAGAGAGTGAGGCTCCGCGCAGGCAACACCACCGACGATCAGTCACCGCTCAGCGCAGGCGGAACCGAGCAAGAGAAGTGCACGGCGCGATCAGTACTACATCACTGCACACAGGCCGCCAGGATCCCGGCAGCACGAGTCCTGATTATACAGCACAAGGCACCCGGAGAACCAAAGCAGACTGCAAAACGCTCCAGAGCAGAACTCACCAATCTGCTAAAATACAATACAGGAGGTAACAGGATCAGTAATGTAATGTATGCACACAGTGACTGCACCAGCAGAATAGTGAGTGCAGCTCTGGGGTATAATACAGGATGTAACTCAGTATCAGTAATGTAATGTATGTACACAGTGACTGCACCAGCAGAATAGTGAGTGCAGCTCTGGAGTATAATACAGGATGTAACTCAGGATCAGTAATGTAATGTATGTACACAGTGACTGCACCAGCAGAATAGTGAGTGCAGCTCTGGGGTATAATACAGGATATAACTCAGGATCAGTAATGTAATGTATGTACACAGTGACTGCACCAGCAGAATAGTGAGTGCAGCTCTGGAGTATAATACAGGATGTAACTCAGGATCAGTAATGTAATGTATGTACACAGTGACTGCACCAGCAGAATAGTGAGTGCAGCTCTGGGGTATAATACAGGATATAACTCAGGATCAGTAATGTAATGTATGTACACAGTGACTGCACCAGCAGAATAGTGAGTGCAGCTCTGGAGTATAATACAGGATATAACTCAGGATCAGTAATGTAATGTATGTACACAGTGACTGCACCAGCAGAATAGTGAGCGCAGCTCTGGGGTATAATACAGGATGTAACTCAGGATCAGTAATGTAATGTATGTACACAGTGACTGCACCAGCAGAATAGTGAGTGCAGCTCTGGAGTATAATACAGGAGGTAACTCAGGATCAGTAATGTATGTACACAGTGACTGCACCAGCAGAATAGTGAGTGCAGCTCCTGGGTATAATACAGGAGGTAACTCAGGATCAGTAATGTAATGTATGTACACAGTGACTGCACCAGCAGAATAGTGAGTGCAGCTCTGGAGTATAATACAGGATGTAACTCAGGATCAGTAATGTATTGTATTTACACAGTGACTGCACCAGCAGAATAGTGAGTGCAGCTCTGGAGTATAATACAGGAGGTAACTCAGGATCAGTAATGTATGTACACAGTGACTGCACCAGAAGAATAGTGAGTGCAGCTCTGGAGTATAATATAGGATGTAACTCAGAATCAGTAATGTAATGTACACAGTGACTGCACCAGAAGAATAGTGAGTGCAGCTCTGGGGTATAATACAGGATGTAACTCAGGATCAGTAATGTAATGTATGTACACAGTGACTGCACCAGCAGAATAGTGAGCGCAGCTCTGGGGTATAATACAGGATGTAACTCAGGATCAGTAATGTAATGTATGTACACAGTGACTGCACCAGCAGAATAGTGAGTGCAGCTCTGGAGTATAATACAGGATGTAACTCAGGATCAGTAATGTATTGTATGTACACAGTGACTGCACCAGCAGAATAGTGAGTGCAGCTCTGGAGTATAATACAGGAGGTAACTCAGGATCAGTAATGTATGTACACAGTGACTGCACCAGAAGAATAGTGAGTGCAGCTCTGGAGTATAATATAGGATGTAACTCAGAATCAGTAATGTAATGTACACAGTGACTGCACCAGAAGAATAGTGAATGCAGCTCTGGGGTATAATACAGGATGTAACTCAGGATCAGTAATGTAATGTATGCACACAGTGACTGCACCAGCAGAATAGTGAGTGCAGCTCTGGAGTATAATACAGGATGTAATTCAGGATCAGTAATGTAATGTATGCACACAGTGACTGCACCAGCAGAATAGTGAGTGCAGCTCTGGAGTATAATACAGGATATAACTCAGGATCAGTAATGTAATGTATGTACACAGTGACTGCACCAGCAGAAGAGTGAGTGCAGCTCTGGAGTATAATACAGGGTGTAATCAGGATCAGTAATGTAATGAATGTACACAGTGACTGCACCAGCAGAATAGTGAGTGCAGCTCTGGAGTATAATACAGGAGGTAACTCAGGATCAGTAATGTATGTACACAGTGACTGCACCAGCAGAATAGTGAGTGCAGCTCCTGGGTATAATACAGGAGGTAACTCAGGATCAGTAATGTATTGTATGTACACAGTGACTGCACCAGCAGAATAGTGAGTGCAGCTCTGGAATATAATACAGGATGTAACTCAGGATCAGTAATGTATTGTATGTACACAGTGACTGCACCAGCAGAATAGTGAGTGCAGCTCTGGAGTATAATACAGGAGGTAACTTAGGATCAGTAATGTATGTACACAGTGACTGCACCAGAAGAATAGTGAGTGCAGCTCTGGAGTATAATATAGGATGTAACTCAGAATCAGTAATGTAATGTACACAGTGACTGCACCAGAAGAATAGTGAGTGCAGCTCTGGGGTATAATACAGGATGTAATTCAGGATCAGTAATGTAATGTATGTACACAGTGACTGCACCAGCAGAATAGTGAGTGCAGCTCTGGGGTATAATACAGGATGTAACTCAGGATCAGTAATATAATGTATGTACACAGTGACTGCAAAAGCAGAATAGTGAGTGCAGCTCTGGAGTATAATATAGGATGTAACTCAGGATCAGTAATGTAATGTATGTACACAGTGACTGCACCAGCAGAATAGTGAGTGCAGCTCTGGGTTATAATACAGTATGTAACTCAGGGTCAGTAATGTAATGTATGTACACAGTGACTGCACCAGAAGAATAGTGAGTGCAGCTCTGGAGTATAATACAGGATGTAACTCAGGATCAGTAATGTATGTACACAGTAACTGCACCAGCAGAATAGTGAGTGCAGCTCTGGAGTATAATACAGGATGTAACTCAGGATCAGTAATGTAATGTATGTACACAGTGACTGAACCAGCAGAATAGTGAGTGCAGCTCTGGGGTATAATACAGGATGTAACTCAGGATCAGTAATGTAATGTATGTACACAGTGACTGCACCAGCAGAATAGTGAGTGCAGCTCTGGAGTATAATACAGGATGTAACTCAGGATCAGTAATGTAATGTATGTACACAGTGACTGCACCAGCAGAATAGTGAGTGCAGCTCTGGAGTATAATACAGGATGTAACTCAGGATCAGTAATGTAATGTGTGTACACAATGACTGCACCAGAAGAATAGTGAGTGCAGCTCTGGGGTATAATACAGGATGTAATTCAGGATCAGTAATGTAATGTGTGTACACAGTGACTGCACCAGCAGAATAGTGAGTGCAGCTCTGGGGTATAATACAGGATGTAACTCAGGATCAGTAATGTAATGTATGTACACAGTGACTGCACCAGCAGAATAGTGAGTGCAGCTCTGGAGTATAATACAGGATGTAACTCAGGATCAGTAATGTAATGTATGTACACAGTGACTGCACCAGCAGAATAGTGAGTGCAGCTCTGGGGTATAATACAGGATGTAACTCAGGATCAGTAATATAATGTATGTACACAGTGACTGCAAAAGCAGAATAGTGAGTGCAGCTCTGGAGTATAATATAGGATGTAACTCAGGATCAGTAATGTAATGTATGTACACAGTGACTGCACCAGCAGAATAGTGAGTGCAGCTCTGGGTTATAATACAGTATGTAACTCAGGGTCAGTAATGTAATGTATGTACACAGTGACTGCACCAGAAGAATAGTGAGTGCAGCTCTGGAGTATAATACAGGATGTAACTCAGGATCAGTAATGTATGTACACAGTAACTGCACCAGCAGAATAGTGAGTGCAGCTCTGGAGTATAATACAGGATGTAACTCAGGATCAGTAATGTAATGTATGTACACAGTGACTGAACCAGCAGAATAGTGAGTGCAGCTCTGGGGTATAATACAGGATGTAACTCAGGATCAGTAATGTAATGTATGTACACAGTGACTGCACCAGCAGAATAGTGAGTGCAGCTCTGGAGTATAATACAGGATGTAACTCAGGATCAGTAATGTAATGTATGTACACAGTGACTGAACCAGCAGAATAGTGAGTGCAGCTCTGGGGTATAATACAGGATGTAACTCAGGATCAGTAATGTAATGTATGTACACAGTGACTGCACCAGCAGAATAGTGAGTGCAGCTCTGGAGTATAATACAGGATGTAACTCAGGATCAGTAATGTAATGTATGTACACAGTGACTGCACCAGCAGAATAGTGAGTGCAGCTCTGGAGTATAATACAGGATGTAACTCAGGATCAGTAATGTAATGTGTGTACACAATGACTGCACCAGAAGAATAGTGAGTGCAGCTCTGGGGTATAATACAGGATGTAATTCAGGATCAGTAATGTAATGTGTGTACACAGTGACTGCACCAGCAGAATAGTGAGTGCAGCTCTGGGGTATAATACAGGATGTAACTCAGGATCAGTAATGTAATGTATGTACACAGTGACTGCACCAGCAGAATAGTGAGTGCAGCTCTGGAGTATAATACAGGATGTAACTCAGGATCAGTAATGTAATGTATGTACACAGTGACTGCACCAGCAGAATAGTGAGTGCAGCTCTGGAGTATAATACAGGATGTAACTCAGGATCAGTAATGTATGTACACAGTGACTGCACCAGCAGAATAGTGAGTGCAGCTCTAGAGTATAATACAGGATGTAACTCAGGATCAGTAATGTAATGTATGTACACAGTGACTGCACCAGCAGAATAGTGAGTGCAGCTCTGGGGTATAATACAGGATGTAACTCAGGATCAGTAATGTAATGTATGTACACAGTGACTGCACCAGCAGAATAGTGAGTGCAGCTCTGGAGCATAATACAGGATGTAACTCAGGATCAGTAATGTATGTACACAGTGACTGCACCAGCAGAATAGTGAGTGCAGCTCTGGGGTATAATACAGGATGTAACTCAGGATCAGTAATGTATTGTATGTACATAGTGACTGCACCAGCAGAATAGTGAGTGCAGCTCTGGAGTATAATACAGGATGTAACTCAGGATCAGTAATGTAATGTATGTACCCAGTGACTGCACCAGCAGAATAGTGAGTGCAGCTCTGGGGTATAATACAGGATGTAACTCGGGATCAGTAATGTAATGTATGTACACAGTGACTGCACCAGCAGAATAGTGAGTGCAGCTCTGGAGTATAATACAGGATGTAACTCAGGATTAGTAATGTAATGTATGTACACAGTAACTGCACCAGCAGAATAGTGAGTGCAGCTCTGGAGTATAATACAGGATGTAACTCGGGATCAGTAATGTAATGTATGTACACAGTGACTGCACCAGCAGAATAGTGAGTGCAGCTCTGGAGTATAATACAGGATGTAACTCAGGATTAGTAATGTAATGTATGTACACAGTAACTGCACCAGCAGAATAGTGAGTGCAGCTCTGGAGTATAATACAGGATGTAACTCAGGATCAGTAATGTAATGTATGTACACAGTGACTGCACCAGCAGAATAGTGAGTGCAGCTCTGGAGTATAATACAGGATGTAACTCAGGATCAGTAATGTAATGTATGTACACAGTGACTGCACCAGCAGAATAGTGAGTGCAGCTCTGGGGTATAATACAGGATGTAACTCAGGATCAGTAATGTAATGTATGTACACAGTGACTGCACCAGCAGAATAGTGAGTGCAGCTCTGGAGTATAATACAGGATGTAACTCGGGATCAGTAATGTAATGTATGTACACAGTGACTGCACCAGCAGAATAGTGAGTGCAGCTCTGGAGTATAATACAGGATGTAACTCAGGATTAGTAATGTAATGTATGTACACAGTGACTGCACCAGCAGAATAGTGAGTGCAGCTCTGGAGTATAATACAGGATGTAACTCAGGATCAGTAATGTAATGTATGTACACAGTGACTGCACCAGCAGAATAGTGAGTGCAGCTCTGGAGTATAATACAGGATGTAACTCAGGATTAGTAATGTAATGTATGTACATAGTGACTGCACCAGCAGAATAGTGAGTGCAGCTCTGGAGTATAATACAGGATGTAACTCAGGATTAGTAATGTAATGTATGTACACAGTGACTGCACCAGCAGAATAGTGAGTGCAGCTCTGGAGTATAATACAGGATGTAACTCAGGATCAGTAATGTAATGTATGTACACCGTGACTGCACCAGCAGAATAGTGAGTGCAGCTCTGGGGTATAATACAGGATGTAACTCAGGACCAGTAATGTAATGTATGTACACAGTGACTGCACCAGCAGAATAGTGAGTGCAGCTCTGGGGTGTAATACAGGATGTAACTCAGGATCAGTAATGTAATGTATGTAGACAGTAATTGCACCAGCAGAATAGTGAGTGCAGCTCTGGGGTATAATACAGGAGGTAACTCAGGATCAGTAATGTAATGTATGTACACAGTGACTGCACCAGCAGAATAGTGAGTGCAGCTCTGGAGTATAATACAGGATGTAACTCAGGATCAGTAATGTAATGTGTGTACACAATGACTGCACCAGAAGAATAGTGAGTGCAGCTCTGGGGTATAATACAGGATGTAATTCAGGATCAGTAATGTAATGTGTGTACACAGTGACTGCACCAGCAGAATAGTGAGTGCAGCTCTGGGGTATAATACAGGATGTAACTCAGGATCAGTAATGTAATGTATGTACACAGTGACTGCACCAGCAGAATAGTGAGTGCAGCTCTGGAGTATAATACAGGATGTAACTCAGGATCAGTAATGTAATGTATGTACACAGTGACTGCACCAGCAGAATAGTGAGTGCAGCTCTGGAGTATAATACAGGATGTAACTCAGGATCAGTAATGTATGTACACAGTGACTGCACCAGCAGAATAGTGAGTGCAGCTCTAGAGTATAATACAGGATGTAACTCAGGATCAGTAATGTAATGTATGTACACAGTGACTGCACCAGCAGAATAGTGAGTGCAGCTCTGGGGTATAATACAGGATGTAACTCAGGATCAGTAATGTAATGTATGTACACAGTGACTGCACCAGCAGAATAGTGAGTGCAGCTCTGGAGCATAATACAGGATGTAACTCAGGATCAGTAATGTATGTACACAGTGACTGCACCAGCAGAATAGTGAGTGCAGCTCTGGGGTATAATACAGGATGTAACTCAGGATCAGTAATGTATTGTATGTACATAGTGACTGCACCAGCAGAATAGTGAGTGCAGCTCTGGAGTATAATACAGGATGTAACTCAGGATCAGTAATGTAATGTATGTACCCAGTGACTGCACCAGCAGAATAGTGAGTGCAGCTCTGGGGTATAATACAGGATGTAACTCGGGATCAGTAATGTAATGTATGTACACAGTGACTGCACCAGCAGAATAGTGAGTGCAGCTCTGGAGTATAATACAGGATGTAACTCAGGATTAGTAATGTAATGTATGTACACAGTAACTGCACCAGCAGAATAGTGAGTGCAGCTCTGGAGTATAATACAGGATGTAACTCGGGATCAGTAATGTAATGTATGTACACAGTGACTGCACCAGCAGAATAGTGAGTGCAGCTCTGGAGTATAATACAGGATGTAACTCAGGATTAGTAATGTAATGTATGTACACAGTAACTGCACCAGCAGAATAGTGAGTGCAGCTCTGGAGTATAATACAGGATGTAACTCAGGATCAGTAATGTAATGTATGTACACAGTGACTGCACCAGCAGAATAGTGAGTGCAGCTCTGGAGTATAATACAGGATGTAACTCAGGATCAGTAATGTAATGTATGTACACAGTGACTGCACCAGCAGAATAGTGAGTGCAGCTCTGGGGTATAATACAGGATGTAACTCAGGATCAGTAATGTAATGTATGTACACAGTGACTGCACCAGCAGAATAGTGAGTGCAGCTCTGGAGTATAATACAGGATGTAACTCGGGATCAGTAATGTAATGTATGTACACAGTGACTGCACCAGCAGAATAGTGAGTGCAGCTCTGGAGTATAATACAGGATGTAACTCAGGATTAGTAATGTAATGTATGTACACAGTGACTGCACCAGCAGAATAGTGAGTGCAGCTCTGGAGTATAATACAGGATGTAACTCAGGATCAGTAATGTAATGTATGTACACAGTGACTGCACCAGCAGAATAGTGAGTGCAGCTCTGGAGTATAATACAGGATGTAACTCAGGATTAGTAATGTAATGTATGTACACAGTGACTGCACCAGCAGAATAGTGAGTGCAGCTCTGGAGTATAATACAGGATGTAACTCAGGATTAGTAATGTAATGTATGTACATAGTGAGTGCAGCTCTGGAGTAACATAAGTCATGACGCTTCTTACTGAGCGGAGTCCTCGGTCGCTGACGTCAGCCGCGCACAGATCGGTCGGTGTCCGGACGTGATGGCTCGCCATCTGCAGACAGTATATAAGAAGCGGAAGATGAGCGGGAGCAGCACAGTAATGGTGGAGGTGACGTGAGCTCCTCACCAGATGAGACGCGTCCAGCACTCCCCCTGCTCTGTCCTCCATCTTGTGGGATCGGCAGCTCCGGGTTCGCTGAGGCGTTACTTCTCTTTCCCGGGAGGTCGCTGAGGTCACCACCGTCCTAAAGCTCCTGTCGGGGACACTCCTCCGAGCAGCCCGCCACTGACCGGCCCCTGCGGACAGCAGCACAGTGTCAGACGGCAGCGGTGGATGGAGGCGGTAGCACCGTCACAGGCGAGCGCTGGTGGCCGGACACCATAAACGGTGTAAAAAACTTTTCTGAACTTTCCGGACGGCCGCGGATTTACCTCCATTACTGGCTCGGATGAGGCTCCTGGCCGGGAAGTTACCGGAGACGCAGAGAGGAGCGGCGTCCATCCTGGGCAGCCCTGAGACCAAAGAGGAGACAAAGAAAACAACAACAAATAAAGAAATGTCTGTGTGCAGCCAGGATATAGGTGTATACAGGGCCGATCCTCCGCTACCTGTGCAGCCGATATGTCCGACCTCCCCTCACCGCTCCCGGGGACCATGGAGCCCAGTGTCCTTGTCTCCTAGCAACAAGAGACGCTCTCAAGTTACCAATAATTCCCGGAACTACAACTCCCGACACCCTCCCCGCTTTACGGCCTATGACGTCATCACGCCCTTTACCGCCTAGCTTCCGAGAAGGGAAAAAAGAATAAGGGGCGTGGCCGGAAGACTTGATAGCGACCAATCAGCGCTTGCCAGGTCAAAACACAGAGGGATGAGACAAGATGGCGGCGAGAGGCGGCAAGAACGGTCTCCTGGAGAAAGTAAGGGGGGCTCGGGGTGTCAGGCTGAGAGACCCCCGAGATTAGGCTCGGTTATTCCTCAGAGGAGGGGTTGTCGGTCACATGACGGGGAGTTAACCCCTTACACACTGGGTATGGGATGCAGTGAGGGGTCCCCGCCATTAGGGGTCCTGTATGTCACAGAGGTGTCTTCCCACACTGATGATGGAAACTGTCAGCATGTCCACGCCAGGTACAAGTGTGACGGACCCTCAGCTGTGCCCCCATTACCTCCTCCTCTCTGCTTTTCCCCTTTGCTCCTCTTTTTGGTGACCTGTTTTGTGTTTCCCCAGAGCTGTGCCATTGCTCGGTTATTGGTTTGTACTGTTGAACGACGCCATTGATTTTACCTCAGAATGTGCCGGAAAATCCAAATGCGGAGAAACTGCAAAAAAGTTATTTTTTTTTTAACCTCGTCATGACCGGAGGTATTTTTTTTTCTTTTGCTCCCAGGCTCCTTCCCAGAGCCATGTCTTCTATTTTTCTGTCAATATGGCCGTGTGATTTCAGCTTTTATATTTTTTTTTTTCCACTTTTGGCATGTTTCGATAGCCTCCATGGGAGTCTAGAAGCTGCCGTTACCTGATCAGCTCTGCTATGTACCTGTATGTAGCAGAATACCTCACTTGCTATGAGCGCCGACCACCACCGGGCGGCGCTCACAGCAATCCCCGGCAGTGACAACCATAGACGTCTCCATGAGACCTCCGGATCGGTGACCTGCGATCACGTGATGCGTGCCACCGATGGGCGGATTTCCAGCATGATTGCCGGTATCGCATGTTAAATGCCGCTGTCAGAGTTTGGGTGGATTGGCCGATGTCAGAAAGTGGATAATTTACCATAATCACTAAATGCTATAACCGAGCCGCCGCTGTGATTCTCCCGGTCATTGCGAGTTCACAGACACCAAACATCTATTGTTTTTTTATATAATTGGTTAAAAAACCATTACAAAGCAAGATGCTTTTTTTCTCCCCCTTCTGAGACCCGTAACTTTCCCATTTTTCGGGATTTGGGGCCGAGTGAGGACTTATGATTTGCGCCCCGAGCTGATGACCTCATGGTGTAGGTACGATCTGTTAATTGCCGTTATTGCAATGTTGCTGCAGCCAAAAAAACATAATTTTGGTGTTTTGATTTTTTTTTTTCGGGTTGCTCTGTTTGCCGATCGGATTCATAGAATCGTAGAGTTGGAAGGGACCTCCTGGGCCATCTGGTCCAACCCCCTGCTCAAAGCAGGATTCGCTAAATCATCCCAGTCAGATGTCTGTCCAGCCTCTGTTTGAAGACTTCCATTGAAGGAGAACTCACCACTTCTCGTGGCAGCCTGTTCCACTCATTGATCACTCTAACTGTCAAAAAGTTTTTTCTAATATCTAATCTGTGTCTCCTCCCATTCAGTTTCATCCCATTGCTTCTAGTCTTTCCTTGTGCAAATGAGAATAAAGTTGATCCTTCTACAATGTGACAGCCGTTTAGATATTTGTAGACAGCTATTAAGTCTCCTCTCAGTCTTCTCTTTTGCAAACTAAACATTCCCAAATCCTGCAACCTTTCCTCATAAGACAGGGTTTGCAGACCGGTCACCATTCTGGTCGCTCTTTTCTGAACTTGCTCCAGTTTGTTGATGTCTTTTTTAAAATGTGGTGCCCAAAACTGGACACAATATTCCAGATGAGGTCTGACCAAAGAGGAGTAGAGGGAAATAATGACTTCACGTGATCTAGACTGTATGCTTCTGTTAATACATCCTAGAATTGCATTTGCCTTTTTTGCTGCTGCATCACACTGTTGACTCATATTCAGTCTGTGATCTATTAGTATACCCAAGTCTTTTTCACATGTGCTGTCACTTAGCCCTATTCCTCCCATTCTATATATGCTTTTTTTATTTTTATTGCCCAGATGTAGTACTTTGCATTTCTCCCTGTTAAAAACCATTCTGTTAGTTGCTGCCCACTTCTCCAGTTTATTTAAATCTTTTTGAATCCTCTCTCTCTCTTCTCTAGTATTAGCTATCCCTCCTAGCTTTGTGCCATCAGCAAATTTAATCAGTTTACCCTCAATTCCTTCATCTAAATCGTTGATAAAGATGTTGAACAATACAGGGCCCAGGACAGAGCCCTGTGGTACCCCACTTGAGACATTCTTCCAACTGGATGTGCAGCCATTTACGACCACTCTTTGGGTCCGATCACTAAGCCAGTTATGAATCCACCTAACAGTTGCCTTGTCCATTCCATACTTAGTCATTTTTTCAATAAGGATTGTATGAGAGACTTTGTCAAATGCTTTGCTGAAGTCTAGATATACTATATCTACAGCATTTCCTTGATCCACCCAATCAGTGATACCGTCATAGAAGGAAATTAAGTTAGTCTGACATGACTTATTAGTTAGAAACCCATGCTGACTCTGTTTAATCACTTCATTCTTATCCAGGTATTGACATACATGTTGTTTAATAATTTGTTCAAAGATCTTTCCTGGTATAGAAGTCAGACTCACCGGCCTATAGTTGCCTGGGTCCACCTTCTTCCCCTTTTTGAAGATAGGAACAACATTTGCTCTTCTCCAGTCTTCTGGCACTTCTCCTGTTCTCCAAGAATTTTCAAAGATTATGGAGAGGGGTTCAAAAATTTCTTCTGCTATCTCCTTCAGTACTCTGGGGTGTAATTCATCTGGACCTGGAGACTTGAATTCATTTAGGTTAGCTAAGTGTTTCCTCACTATCTTTCTGTTTATAGATATCCTGGATTCTTCTATTCCCTTAATAGGACAGTGAATAACAGTTGATGTTGCATTTCCTTTCTGAGAGAAAACAGATGCAAAATAGGAATTTAAAAGTTCAGCCTTCTCAACATCCTGTCTTACCATTTCATCATTTTCATCCTGTAAAAATCCTATAGCATCTTTGACTTTTCTTTTACTTTTGACATATCCCCAAAATCCTTTATTATTGCTTTTGACATCTCTTGCAAGCCTCAGTTCATTTTCAGCTTTAGATAATCTGATTTGTGCCCTGCAGGTTCTGCAGACAGCATTATATTCTTCTTTAGATATGCCTCCCTCTTTCCATTTTATAAACATTTTTTTTCTTCCTTTTTAGCATGTGCTTAAGTTCTGTGTTCATCCATCCTGGTTTCCTTAAATGCTTCCTATTCTTCCCTCTTTTCGGAATTGTTAACAACTGTGCTTTGAGAATTTCATTTTTCAAGATTTCCCATCCTTCCTGGACATTTTTGTCTTTAAGGATATCCAGCCATTGGATCCCTCCAATTCTCTTTCTGAATCCCTTAAAATCTGCCTTTCTGAAATCTAACCTTGACGTCTGAGTCTTCACAGGTCTTCCACCTCTAGTTATCCAAAATTCTAAAATAGCATGGTCGCTACCTCCTAGGGTCCCAGCCACTTTTACCTCCTCAACCATTTCCTCCCTGTTTATAAGGATTAGATCCAAGGTAGCAGTTCCCCTTGTTTTCTCCCTTACCTTTTGGAAGATAAAGTTGTCAGCAAGAGAGGATAAGAATTTCCTTGACCTGTTAGTTTTGCCTGAGAGAGATTCCCAACAAATGTCTGGATAGTTGAAATCTCCCATGACAACTATGTCACATTTTTTGGAGAACTTGGCCTTCTGATGCATAAAGAGTTCATCTATATCTTCGGCTTGCACAGGCGGCCTGTAGTAAATGCCTACAATGGTGTCCTTTCCATTGTTCTGTCCTTGTATTCTTACCCAAACAGTTTCCACAGAACTCCCAGTCTCTGAAGCTTCAATCTCTGTGCAGATATACGCGTTTCGAACATACAATGCGACACCCCCTCCTCGTTTATCAAGTCTGTTTCTTGCAAATAAGTTGTATCCTTCTAGTCTTGTATTCCAATCATGTGTATTGTCCCACCAAGTTTCAGTGATTCCAATGACATCATATTTCTTTTCCTGTGTTAGTAGTTCCAATTCTCCTTGTTTGTTGCCCATGCTTTGTGCATTAGTATAGAAACATTTTAGTTTGTGATTGGTTTCTCTTTCTCCAATATTTTTATTAATTAGATTCTTTCGTCTTTGTTTTTCCTTTCCACTTCTAATAGCAGAGTTCTCAATAGCATTTGTCAGGTGTATGGCTTTTTCTGGTCTTTTGCTTCCCTTCCCATGTTGTTCTAGTTTAAAGCTCTCCTTACAAGTGTAGCAAGGCGACTTCCAAATACATGTTTTCCAGTCTTCGTAAGGTGCACCCCATCTCTAGCAAGTAGTCCATCGTATAAGTAGTTCACTCCGTGATCCAGAAATCCAAATCGTTGCTGACGGCACCATCGACGTAGCCAGTTGTTCACCTGCAGAATCTTATTCCACCTCCTTGTTCCATGGCCATCCACTGGGAGGATGGAAGAGAAGACCACCTGCGCTCCCAGTTCTTTCACTTTCTTGCCTAAGTCTTCAAAGTCTCTGCAGATGATTTCCAGGTCGTTTCTTGCGGTGTCATTTGTCCCCACATGTAGTAGCATGTCTTTTTTTTTTTTTTTTTTTATTTTGGGGCATTTCTGCAAGATATGTATATTTTATATCTTTTTTCTTTTATTTTTAAGAGAGGGGGGGAGAATTTAAACTCTTGTATTTTTTTTTTTTTTTTTCTCCCTATTTTTTAAAAATCTTTTTCTCACTTTTTATGGTTTCAATGGTCCCCTAAGGAGACAGGAAGCTGTAATCGTTCCATCGCCTGAGCTGTGCATGGAGCATCAGCCCTACTATGTATGGAGAAAATGAGCACCGCCTGTGAGTGCCGGACACAAGCCGACGTACACATGAGGTTGGTAATGACAGGCACGGGGGGCCATCTGCAGACCCCGTTCTGTCATGCCAACTTACGAGTGTCCTGGGATCATGGTGCCGATGGCGGCACCTGCAGCATTTTTTAGATCGACTGTTTGATCTATATCCTGCAATACTTCTAACTGAGCTAGTCCCAGGGGGCCGACATGGTTGTCACAGGAGCCTTGCAGGGGCCACAGTAATCCACCGACCGACAAGCCCGACATATAGGATGGACTGCAGCATTTAAATGGTGAAAAGGCGATGACGCGGATCCCTGCTGTCAGTGGCCGGTGCCGGCTGTGTAACGCTGCACTCTCAACTGGTGTCAGAGATGTTAGTTACACAAAGTATATCTGTGAGGGTCGGTGCATACGGTCAGTAATCGCTGCGGGTCGGACGCCGTGTATTTGTGCAGCATCCTGATGTTACAGCATAGTGGATGGATCTCAAGTAATCCCATGTCCACTATGCGTCCACAGACGCCTGCGGAGATGGACGTGCGACTCGTCTTTCCAGACCGCAGCATGTCCATTTCTCTTGCGGAGATGAGATTCTCTGCAAGAGAAATTTCACCCAGAGAATGTATGAGTCGCAGTGAATCCGCATGGTTCAGTGATCACACGCAGATTCACCTGTGTTCCAATAGCTAGCAGCGCTTTGGACGCAGCGAACAAGCGCTGCGATTTTAGCGTTGACAGCTCTGGATCGTCTGCACCCATCCTAAGTTTTCGCATTTTTCAGTGAGGTTGAAGATCAATGAGTTCTGATGGCCGGGACGCCCAACATAAAGCGAGACGCTGTGATATTGGATGGAGGAAGATCCCTCTAAGTTTTACTTTAGAAGGTGAACGTCTCCTTTATATGGAGCTGAGGCACTCGTTACTGCCGTGTCAGACGTCCATCTCAGGGCTGGCGATTGTTCCCCTTATTTACCTTGTACATTGATGGTGGGTAACCCCCGTAGCAGCGTACACTTGGGGACTGTCCTTGTGACGAAAGGGGGCACGACAGGGAACAAGAGGAACCTTCTCACCAATATATGGACCATACATCCTGCTCCAGTCTACTACAGAGAACCTCTATCATACTGCTGAGACCAAATCATTTTTTAATTGACCACTGGTATGCACAAGCACTTTATGTACGTAGTTCTGTGTCACTTTTTTGTCCAGAGTTATTTTAATATTAATGAATTATAAGTTACTCTAAAAGCTATACTCCGTTTGATTGTTCTTTGCCCCAATCGCTCAACTCCATGGATTTATCTCATAGACTATTGACTCCTCAGTCACAGGCAAGTGATACGGCAGTGATAATGTCGTGAGAGGGGAATGCGCAACCATCCATGCAAAAGTGTAAGGGCCTGAGCAGTAAAGCGGGTAAAAATTGCAGGGTTGTCCCTGGTACACGATTGTTTAGCTAAATCCGAAATTACAAGCTCGATAAGAGGCAGCAGTCCTATGTAACAATCACCGCTTCTATTCATCATGTCCTAAACCTGTTTGTTCTTGCAGTGGAAAATTGATGACAAGCCAGTAAAAGTTGACAAGTGGGACGGATCTGCTGTGAAGAACTCTCTGGACGATGCGGCCAAGAAGGTAGCAAGGATCTGAAACTCGCACAATAATTACTATGATACTGCCCCCTATGTACAAGAATATAACTACTATAATACTGTCCCCTATGTACAAGAATATATCTACTATAATACTGCTCCTATGTACAAGAAGATAACTACTATAATACTGCTATATACAAGAATATAACTACTATAATACTGCCCCTATGTACAAGAATATGACTACTATAATACTGTCCCTATGTACAAGAAGATAACTACTATAATACTGCTATATACAAGAATATAACTACAATAATACTGCTCCTATGTACAAGAATATATCTACTATAATACTGCTATGTACAAGAATATATCTACTATAATACTGCTCCTATGTACAAGAATATAACTACTATAATACTGCTCCTATGTACAAGAATATAACTATTATAATACTGCTCCTATGTACAAGAATACAACTACTATAATACTGCTCCTATGTACAAGAATACAACTACTATAATACTGCTCCTATGTACAAGAATACAACTACTATAATACTGCTCCTATGTACAAGAATACAACTACTATAATACTGCTCCTATGTACAAGAATATAACTACTATAATACTGCCTCTATGTACAAGAATATAACTACTATAATACTGCTCCTATGTACAAGAATATAACTACTATAATACTGCCCCCTATGTACAAGAATATAACTACTATAATACTGCTCCTATGTACAAGAATATAACTACTATAATACTGCTCCTATGTACAAGAATATAACTACTATAATACTGCCTCCTATGTACAAGAATATAACTACTATAATACTGCTCCTATGTACAAGAATATAACTACTATAATACTGCTCCTATGTACAAGAATATAACTACTATAATACTGCCCCCTATGTAC
The DNA here is from genome assembly GCF_039654945.1 of Dendrobates tinctorius. NCBI lineage: Eukaryota > Metazoa > Chordata > Amphibia > Anura > Dendrobatidae > Dendrobates > Dendrobates tinctorius. Next base: position 8,987,055 of record NW_027361824.1, read on the forward strand.
AAGAATATAACTACTATAATACTGCTCCTATGTACAAGAATATAACTACTATAATACTGCTCCTATGTACAAGAATATAACTACTATAATACTGCCTCCTATGTACAAGAATATAACTACTATAATACTGCTCCTATGTACAAGAATATAACTACTATAATACTGCTCCTATGTACAAGAATATAACTACTATAATACTGCCCCCTATGTACAAGAATATAACTACTATAATACTGCCCCCTATGTACAAGAATATCACTACTATAATACTGCCCCCTATGTACAAGAATATAACTACTATAATACTGCTCCCTATGTACAAGAATATATCTACTATAATACTACCCCTATGGACAAGGATATATCTAGTATAATTTTGCCCACTATGGACAAGAGAAGCCCTGGACTATGGCCTCTGGAGGCCCTGAGTGTTATAATATTGTGTTTGGAGCCGTGGCTAGGATAAATCCGTTGTCTTCCTGCCTGTATATATGTATATGACACGTCAGATGGTAGCAGCATTGATTTAGGCCACTTTCATCAGTTCCAGCCTTCGTGTTGTGATGAGAGGCCGCCTCCTGGTGGCGCCCTCTGGAGGTGTAATTCCCTTTTTCTGGATCTTCTGTGCTCTTCCTCCCTCAGGTTCTCCTGGAGAAGTACAAGTACGTGGAGAACTTCTGCCTGATTGACGGCCGCCTCATCATCTGCACCATCTCCTGTCTGTTCGCCATCGTAGCCTTGGTGTGGGATTATCTTCATCCCTTCCCAGAATCTAAGCCCGTTCTTGCCTTCTGCGTTATCTCATATCCTTTTTGCCGCCCGTCTCTTGTGGGTGTAAGATGAAGGTTTCCATTCACTGACACTGACCCGAGATCTTACAATGGAGAAGACATTGTGGCGCTTTACTTGTTATTCTTTCCATGAAGTGGTAATTAATCCTGACTCTCAAGGTCTCTGCTTGCTGTCAGTGAATATCACGTTTCCATCCAGAACTTACAAGCCTGTCTTGGTATGCTGGGACTTGTAGTCTGTGTTTCCCTTAACCCTCGGTCACTTATTTCCTGATGATGGGCGTCCTCACCGTTTATACCTCATACAAGGAGAAGAGCATTTTTCTGGTCGCCCACAGAAAAGACCCGGCAGGAATGGACCCGGATGATATCTGGCACCTGTCCTCTAGTCTGAAAAGGTGAGCAGTGACGTCCGACACCTGCCGTTCCCGACTATTAGTAGTTGTCAGGTGTGATACCTGTCCATCATAAAGACTGATGGCAGCACAGCCGAAGGATTAAAGCATGCATGATCAGTGGGCGGAGGGGGACAACACTTATGGCTTCCTCTCTCACTGGTCATGGGGGTGTACAATTTGCTTTCTCTGGGGGATGAGACTGAACTTGTGAGATGTCTGCGTATTGGGGGCTAGACTCCCGGGCTTTATCTGGGGCAAGACTGGTGGCACTCACTGGAGTTTACGGTGTGGCTCACGGGCGGCACTTGCTGGGGTTTAGGGGTGGCACATTGGCACCTGCAAGCACTGCCACTCACTGGAATTTAGGGTGGGACACGTTGTGTGGTGGAGGCTTGTACTTTTAGTGGTTGGAGGGTGGCACTCGCTGGGCTTTAGTGCGTGACTAGACAACTTTTTCTAGGATTTTGGGTTGGGGCTTTGTTTGGGGGTTGGGTGTGGGACTGGCATTTTTTTTTGGCTGGGGGTTTGGGGCTGACCTGGTGGAATTAGTCTGGGTGATGGGTGCGGGACTCGCAGGCTTTGTCTATGGTGGGTTGGTGGCAGGGCTCGCAGGCTTCGTGTGGGGATGGGGGCAGCCCTTGTGGAATTTGTCTGGGGCATGAGGTTGGGGCTTGCGGGCTTTGTTTTCGAGGTTTGGGTGTGACTGGCGTGCTTTTTCTGGGGGTTGGGTGCGGGACTCGCTAACTTCATATGTGGGGTTTGAGGGCGGGACTCGCAAGTTTCGTGTGTGGTGTGAGGGCAGCACTAGCGGGCGTCGTATATGGGATGGGGGCACCCCTTGCGGGCTTTGTCTGGGAAGGGAGTGGGACTCACAGGTTTTGTCTTAGGGTTTGGGTGGGACCGGTGGACTTTGCCTAGGGAAGGGGGTGGGACTCGCAGACTGCTTTGTCTGGGGGTTGGGGGCGGGACTTGCGAACTTTGTGTGTGGTTGGGGGGTGTGACTCGCTGGTTTCGTATGGGTGATGGGCAGCACTTGCAGGCTTTGTGTAGGGAATAGAGTTGGGACTCACGGCCTTCGTCTGGGGGATGGGGCAGCACTTGTGGGCTTTGTCTGGGGGATGATATGGGACTCAAGCTTTGTCTGGGGGATGGCGCAGCACTCGCGGGCTTTGGGGGATGGAGGTGGGACTTGCCGGCTTTGGGGGATGGAGGTGGGACTTGCAGGCTTTGGGGGATGGAGGCGGGACTCGCGGGCTTTCCCCAGCCTTACCCCATTTTCCTGACATCTCGCCCTTTCCGCCAGGTTCGATGATAAGTACACCCTGAAGGTCACCTTCGTCAGCGGCCGGAACAAGCAGCAGCGTGACGCTGAGTTCACCAGATCCATCGCCAAGTTCTTCGATGAAAGCGGCACGTTAGTCATGGACTTGTTCGAGCCTGAAGTCTCCAAACTCCACGACAGTCTGTCCTCCGAGAAGAAGATGAAATAGGATGGCCCTGCCACATGTCTACGCTGAGAGGGATATCGCAGAACCGACGCCACCCTGCAGGAACGTCTCCCCACCCCACACCCCCCGAGGGGCGTTATACAGGGGCTCTGTATCCCGCTTGCCTCAGAGCCCGGGGGACATGGATCTGTGAGATATCGCCGCTTATCTGGTAGATTCCTTATCGGGTAACCCCTCTATTATACCACCAGCTGCTTTACAGGTCGTCTACTCCAGTCACCTCCAGAGCTGCATTCACAATTGTGCTGGTCCATGCTGTTTGCTACACCCCAATCCCATTCAGAGCTGCACTCGTATTACTGCTGTTACATCGTGGCTTGTATGCCTTGCATTGGCGATTCCACTGTTACACCCGCTGTACTCTAGTCACCTCCCAAGCTGCAATCACAATTCTGCATTGCGGGAGTGGAACTGAGCATAGGGGGGGGCGGGGTTTAGGTGCCCTGGGCATATCCCGGATCGCCTTCCTGCAGCAGAGTGCTGCCAGTTGTGGCTGCAGCTTTCGGTGTAACTGGAGTATAAAGACGAAACTGTGAGTTCAGGACAACCCCATTATCTATAGGCCCCCAACTCCTAAATTAGACCCAAATCAGATGACGGTTACTTGGGGCACAGTATCACCCACCCGCCCCCTGCACCACTGAGCCCACTGTTCACAACAACTTCTATCCATTCCAGCAGAAAGGCTCCTGCTTCTTTTTTTTTTTTTTTTCTCTCGTTGCACCCGCTCTGTCACACTCAATATGGCCGCCATGTGGAGGGGGTCGTCACCCCGAATTCTAAGAGCCGCCTCTGTAGTCTGTACTTTCTCTGCGGCCAGCACCCATCTCTCCTAGAGACTGATGAAGAGGATGACTCAAGGACTTTTATGGATGGCCCCTTTAAAGTTCTGGCTCCGCCCACGATTGCCGGTAAAATTACGACTTTTCCACGGCCCCCTATCCTTCTAAAGGGGTCAAAAAAAATCTGCAAGCCGCCCCAGCCTTATAGGGGTTGTGCAGGATTCAAAAACAAAGCTACTGTCCGGAAAGAGTGCCACCCCAGGATGCAGATTGTGTCCGGTATTGCAGCTTTGCATTACTAAAGTGTATGGGACTGAGCTGCAACACCGGACACAACCTGCACTAATGTTAAGTGCTGAATATGCAGCAGGCGGGGAAAGAACATGGGGCTTTGTTTTTACTATTTTTTTTTTTTTTTTTCAGCAGATAAAATATATAATTAACCCTTCATACGTCCACTCTGTGTCGTCAGTAGAAGGCTCGGCACAGTGCCACCTATAGATGCTAGCGGATAGGACGTCAGTTCTCAGCCAGAGCCGCACGCTCCATAGAAAACCCCACCACTTTTCTTTATTTCTAGTTTGGTTTTTTTTCTGTTCTTTTATTTATTTGATGGAATTTTTGTTTTATCGTACATCGTGAGAAGGGTGAAATAATTCCACAAGAGACGAGCGGCTCAGCCCTGTGTGTGCGACGCCGCGCTCTGTCTGCAGGCCGATCACTATCATTGTAATCAATAAAAGGAAGAAGCATTTTGCGATCTGTTGTCCGTCTCCGCTCACCGCCCGCTTCTGCCATTCTGGATCCTGTCTGACACTGCAGGGTTTTTGTAAGACAATTTTTTTTTTCCCAAAAAAAAAAAAGAGAGAAAAAAAGCAAAACGTCCTACTGTCACTGGTGCGCGGCCATGAGGGCTGGGTAATTATATATATATATATATATATATATATATATATATATATATATATATATATTATATACACTGCAGAGCTCCCCCTAGTGGTGACTGCAGACAGGATCTTATCATGTATCTCTCTATACAGGGAGCTCTGTTATGAATGAGTCACCGTAGGAGGCAAAAACAGAAATACTAGCTAAGTCCAGAAAACCAGAGAAGTTGGCAGCTATCGGATTGCAGACCCCTGAACCTATCAAAAACAACTAGCAGTAGCCGTGGGGGGGGGTTCCTACGGTGCCCTAGACCCATCGATCACAGCCGGAGAACTACATAGCCTAAAGACAGAAAGGGAAATCTCAACTTCCCCAGAGCAGACCCCAAAGTAATAGGCAGCCCCCAACATATAATGACGGTGAAGCAAGATGAAATAAACACTCACACAGATAGAAAGATAGCTTGGGCCCCATCATTTGCTCAGCCTAAATAAATAGGACAGGATAGGAAAGCTGCTGTCTGCAATCCGCCAAAAACCCTATCAAAACAAGGGCCAACCGGCTGATAGGGAAAAAGGCCCTGAAGACGCTAGGCTTCAAAAAAACTATATCAGCACTCAGGTATTTTCTGAAGACAGAGCAAAAAGGAATTCAACTCACCCCAGCAGGCAATGGCAGAAATTCAGAAAAACAAGGCAAAACACAAATGCAAGAAGCAGAGCAGAAAACTTAGCTTTTGAGGAGCAGGAATCAGACTGGTCTCCTAGAATCCCTCAGAGAGATCACCAGCAAGGCAGAAGGGCGTCGGCTGCCTTATATCCAGTCAGCAATTCCCGTCACCCAGTCATCATCATCATACCCAGGTGCTTGGTAATCAGCCTCACTACCTTCCTTCACCAGAAGAGGGAGTTCATCAGACCTCAATGGTGAAGGGGAAAATGAACTCACAACAGAGCTCCCTCTAGTGGTGACTGCAGATAGGATCTTATCATGTATCTCTGTATACAGGGAGCTCCCCCTAGTGGTGGCTGCAGACAGGATCTTATCATGTATCTCTGTATACAGGGAGCTCCCCCTAGTGGTGGCTGCAGACTGGATCTTATGTATCTCTGTATACAGGGAGCTCCCCCCTAGTGGTGACTGCAGACAGGATCTTATCATGTATCTCTGTATACAGGGAGCTCCCTCTAGTGGTGACTGCAGACAGGATCTTATGTATCTGTATACAGGGAGCTCCCTCTAGTGGTGACTGCAGACTGGATCTTATCATGTATCACTGTATACAGGGAGCTCCCCCTAGTGGTGGCTGCAGACAGGATCTTATCATGTATCTCTGTATACAGGGAGCTCCCCCTAGTGGTGGCTGCAGACTGGATCTTATGTATCTCTGTATACAGGGAGCTCCCCCTAGTGGTGACTGCAGACTGGATCTTATCATGTATCTCTGTATACAGGGAGCTCTGTTATGAATGAGTCACCGTAGGAGGCAAAAACAGAAATACTAGTTAAGTCCAGAAAACCAGAGAAGTTGGCAGCTATCGGATTGCAGACCCCTGAACCTATCAACGACAACTAGCAGTAGCCGTGGGGGGTTCCTACGGTGCCCTAGACCCCTCGATCACAGCCGGAGAACTACATAGCCTAAAGACAGAAAGGGAAATCTCAACTGCCCCAGGGCAGACCCCAAAGCAATAGGCAGCCCCCAACATATAATGACGGTGAAGCAAGATGAAAAAAACACAGAAAGATAGCTTGGGCCCCATCATTTGCTCAGCCTAACTAAATAGGACAGGATAGGAAAGCTGCTGTCTGCAATCCACCAAAAACCCTATCAAAACAAGGGCCAACCGGCTGATAGGAAAAAGGCCCTGAAGACGCTAGGCTTCAAAAAGACTATATCAGCACTCAGGTATTTTCTGAAGACAGAGCAAAAAGGAATTCAACTCGCCCCAGCAGGGAATGGCAGAAATTCAGAAAAACAAGGCAAAACAAAACACAAATGCAAAAAGTAGAGCAGAAAACTTAGCTTTTGAGGAGCAGGAATCAGACTGGTCTCCTAGATTCCCTCAGAGAGATCACCAGCAAGGCAGAAGGGCGTCGGCTGCCTTATATCCAGCCAGCAATTCCCGTCACCCAGTCATCATACCCAGGTGTTTGGTAATCAGCCTCACTACCTTCCTTCACCAGAAGAGGGAGTTCATCAGACCTCAATGGTGAAGGGGAAAATGAACTCACAACAGTACCTCCCCCTTGAGGAGGGGTCACCGAACCCTCATCCACGCCACCAGGGCGATCAGGGTGAGCCCGATGAAAGGCACGCACCAATCTTTTGGCATGAATATCAGAGGCAGAGACCCAGGAATTATCCTGACCATAACCCTTCTACTTAACCAAATACTGGAGTCTCCATCTAGCCAGACGGGAATCCAGTATCTTCTCTACTTCATATTCCATGTTACCTTCAACCAATACAGGGTCCGGAGGTGCCACCCCTGGAACAACAGGTTCAACAAACCTCTTCAACAAGGACTTATGAAACACATTATGGATTTTAAATGTGACAGGAAGAGCCAACCGAAAAGAGACCGGATTAATAATCTCCAAAATCTTGTAAGGTCCAATAAATCTAGGCTTAAACTTAGGAGAAGCCACCTTCATAGCAATATTTTTTGATGATAACCAAACCATATCACCAACCTTAAACTGGGGACCAATGGTCCTATGTCGGTTGGAAAACCGCTGGGCCTTTTCCTGGGAGAGAGATGACTTATCCACCACTTGGTCCCAGATCTGGTGCATTCTCTCCACCACAGTGTCAACACCTGGGCAGGCAGAAGGCTCCACCTGCCCTGAAGAAAATCGAGGATGAAACCCAAAGTTACAAAAAAAAGGTGACATCAAAGTGGCAGAACTAGCTCTATTATTTAAAGCAAATTCGGCCAAGGGCAAAAATGAAACCCAATCATCCTGATCAGCGGAAATAAAACATCTCAAATACGACTCCAAGGTCTGGTTTGTTCTTTCCGTCTGCCCATTGGTCTGAGGGTGAAAAGCAGAGGAGAAGGACAACTGAATTCCCAGCTTGGAACAGAAAGTCCTCCAAAATCTAGACACAAACTGAACTCCTCTGTCAGATACAATGTTCTCAGGAATCCCGTGCAAGCGAACCACCTGTTGCAAAAACAGGGGCACCAACTCAGAGGAAGATGGCAACTTAGTGAGTGGTACAAGATGAACCATCTTAGAGAACCTATCACAAATCACCCAAATAACAGTCATTCTCTGAGAGACAGGCATATAAGAGATGAAATCCATTGAAATATGGGTCCAGGGCCTCCTGGGGAGCGGCAAAGGCATCAACAACCCACTAGAGCGAGAACAAGTTTTAGACCGGGAGCAAGTCCCACAGGACTGCACAAAATTCCTGACATCACGAGACAAGGCGGGCCACCAAAAAGACCGACTCACCAGATCTCTAGTACCAAAAATACCTGGATGACCAGCCAATGCAGAGCAATGAACTTCAGACATCACCCTCTTCCTCTGGTCAGGAACATACAACTTTCCACTGGGACAACGCTCAGGTTTGTCCTCCTGGAACTCTTCCAGAGCACGTCTCAAATCGGGCGAGATGGCAGAAAGAACTACCCTCCTCGCCTAAGATGGTAGCAGGCTTGGTCACCACAAGAGAATCAGCAAGAAGCTCCTAGAGAGAGCGTCAGCCTTGCCATTCTTAGTGCCAGGAAGAAAAGAGACCACAAAATCAAAACGTGTAAAAAACAAGGCCCACCTAGCCTGTCTAGGGTTCAAGCGTTTGGCCGACTCCAGGTAAATCAAATTCTTGTGGTCAGTGAGGACCACGACTTGATGTTTAGCTCCCTCCAACCAATGTCTCCACTCCTCAAATGCCCATTTCATGGCCAACAGTTCCCGATTCCCCACATCATAGTTACGTTCAGATGGAGAGAAATTTCAGGAAAAGAAAGCACAGGGATTCATTTTAGATGTTACAGGATCTTTTTGGGACAAAACAGCTCCTGCACCAATCTCAGAAGCGTCCACCTCTACCTGGAACGGGAGTGAGACATCAGGTTGCCGCAAAACCGGGGCAGAAGTGAATCTTCGCTTCAGCTCCTGAAAGGAAGAAACAGCCTCCGGAGACCAATTCAACACATCTGCACCCTTCTTAGATCAGTCAATGGCTTGGCAATACTAGAAAATTTTGCTATAAATTTCCGATAAAAATTAGCAAAACCAAAAAACTTCTGGAGGGCCTTCAAAGAAGTGGGCTGAACCCAATCATAAATGGCCTGTACCTTGGCCGGGTCCATTTCAATAGTTGACGGAGACAAAATAAATCCCAAAAAAGAAATCCTCTGTACCCCAAAAAGGCGTTTCGATCCTTTGACATAAAGGGAATTCTCCCTCAAGATCCGGAACACAGTCCGAACATGTTCCACATGAGAATCCCAATCCTTGAAGAAGATCAAAATATCATCCAGATAGATGATCAAAAATTTATCCACAAAGTCTCGGAAAATATCGTTCATGAAGCACTGGAAGACAGAAGGGGCATTAGTGAGCCCAAAAGGCATCACCAGGTACTCAAATGTCCCTCCGGAGTATTAAACGCCGTCTTCCATTCATCCCCATGCTTAATGCGGATAAGATTATACGCCCGTCTGAGGTCAAGCTTGGTAAACCAGCAAGCACCTTTAACTCTGTAGAATAGATCAGAAATCAGGGGTAACAGATACTGATATCTAACAGTAATTTTGTTGAGGGCACGATAGTCAATACAAGGCCTTAATGAACCATCCTTTTTGGCCACGAAAAAAAAAACAGCACCTAAGGGTGACGAGGATGGTCTAATATGACCCTTCTCCAACGCCTCCTTAATATAGGATCACATAGCCTCGTGCTCGGGTACAGATATATTGAAGAGCCGACCCTTGGGAAATTTACACCCCGGGCTCAGTTCAATTGCAAAGTCATAACTCCTATGAGGAGGCAAAGACGCAGACTCATTCTCACTAAATACATCATAAAAGTCCACCAAATAGTCAGGAACATCATGCGACTGAGGAGAGGTGGAAAAAACCGGAGCCTCACTAAGGGCACACCGACAAACCCCAACTCACCACAGACACAGATTTTCAATCCAAAACTGGATTATGAATTTGCAACCAGGGAAACCCCAGAACAATGGTATCATGCAAATTATGCAACACCAAAAATCTGCAATTTTCTTGATGGTCTGGGGCGACCCGCATGACCACCTGGGTCCAAAACTGAGGTTTATTTTTCGCCAAAGGAGTGGCATCAATCCCTCTCAAAGGGATAGGTGTCCGCAGAGGTGTCATTGGAAATCCACAACGTTTAGCAAAATCCAAGTCCATTAGGTTCAGGGCTGCTCCCGAATCCACAAAAGCCTTGGCGGAAAATGTGGACAGGGAGCAGATCAGAGTAATTGCCAGAAGAAACTTAGGTTGAACACCACCCACAGAAAATTTGTGTGCAAAACGTTTCTCTCGTTTAGGACAGACAGAAATAATATGCGAGGCATCTCCACAAAAAAAACACAGCTTATTACGCCTTCTGAACTCCTGACGTTGCTCCCTGAACAAAACTATCACATTGCATAGGTTCAGACACTTGTTCAACAGGTGGCAACACCTCTCGTGCAGTCCTGCGTTCACGTAAACGCCGATCAACCTGAATGGCTAAAGACATAGAATCGTCAAGACCAGAGGGAACAGGAAATCCCACCATAGTATCTTTTACGGCTTCTGACAAACCCTTCCGAAAGAGAGCTGCCAAGGCATTATCATTCCAGGTAGTAAGGACCGCCCACTTTCAGAATTTTTGACAGTACAATTCTGCAGAATCTCGACCCTGGCTCAATGCCAACAGGGTCTTTTCAGCCTGATCAATAGCATTAGGTTCGTCATACAACAACCCCAAGGCTTGAAAAAATGAGTTCACATTAGTCAGAATAGGATCATCTGGTTTCAAAGAAAACGCCCAATCCTGGGGATCGCCACGCAGCAAAGAGAAGACAATTTTAACCTGCTGCGCGGAGCTCCCTGACGAGTTAGGCTTCAAGGCAAAAAATAATTTACAATTATTTTTGAAATTCAAAAATTTTGATCGATCCCCAAAAAACACATCAGGAGTAGGGATCTTTGGTTCAGCAGCAAGTGAATAAGCAAGGTAGGCGGAAATTCCCCGCACTTCTGCAGCGTGCTGCTCCACATGATCAGACAATTGCTTTATCTCCATTGAGAGAAAAAAAAATTCCCCCTACGGCCTCAGAGATATAGAGGAAAAAATATACACACTTTTTTTTTTTTTTTTACAATTCTCTCCTGCTATTGAGTACCCTAGGATCTGCGGTATGGCGGGTGAGTCTGTTATGAATGAGTCACCGTAGGAGGCAAAAACAGAAATACTAGCTAAGTCCAGAAAACCAGAGAAGTTGGCAGCTATCGGATTGCAGACCCCTGAACCTATCAAAAACAACTAGCAGTAGCCGTGGGGGGGGTTCCTACGGTGCCCTAGACCCCTCGATCACAGCCGGAGAACTACATAGCCTAAAGTCAGAAAGGGAAATCTCAACTTCCCCAGAGCAGACCCCAAAGCAATAGGCAGCCCCCAACATATAATGACGGTGAAGCAAGATGAAATAAACACTCACACAGATAGAAAGATAGCTTGGGCCCCATCATTTGCTCAGCCTAAATAAATAGGACAGGATAGGAAAGCTGCTGTCTGCAATCCGCCAAAAACCCTATCAAAACAAGGGCCAACCGGCTGATAGGGAAAAAGGCCCTGAAGACGCTAGGCTTCAAAAAAACTATATCAGCACTCAGGTATTTTCTGAAGACAGAGCAAAAAGGAATTCAACTCACCCCAGCAGGCAATGGCAGAAATTCAGAAAAACAAGGCAAAACACAACACAAATGCAAGAAGCAGAGCAGAAAACTTAGCTTTTGAGGAGCAGGAATCAGACTGGTCTCCTAGAATCCCTCAGAGACATCACCAGCAAGGCAGAAGGGCGTCGGCAGCCTTATATCCAGTCAGCAATTCCCGTCACCCAGTCATCATCATCATACCCAGGTGCTTGGTAATCAGCCTCACTACCTTCCTTCACTAGAAGAGGGAGTTCATCAGACCTCAATGGTGAAGGGGAAAATGAACTCACAACAGAGCTCCCTCTAGTGGTGACTGCAGATAGGATCTTATCATGTATCTCTGTATACAGGGAGCTCCCCCTAGTGGTGGCTGCAGACAGGATCTTATCATGTATCTCTGTATACAGGGAGTTCCCCCTAGTGGTGGCTGCAGACTGGATCTTATGTATCTCTGTATACAGGGAGCTCCCCCTAGTGGTGGCTGCAGACTGGATCTTATCATGTATCTCTGTATACAGGGAGCTCCCCCTAGTGGTGGCTGCAGAATGGATCTTATCATGTATCTCTGTATACAAGGAGCTCCCTCTAGTGGTGACTGCAGACTGGATCTTATCATGTATCACTGTATACAGGGAGCTCCCCCTAGTGGTGGCTGCAGACAGGATCTTATCATGTATCTCTGTATACAGGGAGCTCCCCCTAGTGGTGGCTGCAGACTGGATCTTATGTATCTCTGTATACAGGGAGCTCCCCCTAGTGGTGGCTGCAGACTGGATCTTATCATGTATCTCTGTATATAGGGAGCTCCCCCTAGTGGTGGCTGCAGACTGGAACTTATCATGTATCTCTATACAGGGAGTTCCCCCTATTGGTGACTGCAGACAGGATCTTATCATGTATCTCTGTATACAGGGAGCTCCCCCTAGTGGTGACTGCAGACTGGATCTTATCATGTATCTCTGTATACAGGGAGCTCCGAGTGATATGCTGTGTGGATATCATTTTGTGTATATTTCTATTTCACTGATATTCATAGTGTTTTTCTTGTTGCCCGGTATGTCTATAGCCTGACTGTATCTGTCTCTTGATGCCCCCCTGCAGTTCCTTAAACCTCAAGACTCCTTTGTCTCCTCAACCTGTCTGACTACCCCTGGACATAAGGAGGGGGCAGGGGAGGACAGGAGCTGTACACAAGGAAGGGGGTGGGGAGGAGAGGAGGTGGACAAGTCAGTTCCTGTGTGGAGAGCTTCTTGAAGACTGCACCCCAGAGAGAAGGACCCATTTTTATCCTCTGGTGCTAGAGTTTTGGAATCTCGTCTCCCTGTACATTTTATCCTGTTACTGGACTACATTCTTGTTCTGGACTATTGTATCCTCAGTGTGGTGGATTGTTTATGGACCTTCTAATTTTGCCTGTAATAAAGGTCTTGGGATTGTTCACACTTCTCTCGCTCTGTTGATTGTGTGGTATCGGAGAAGGACCCCGTGACACTCCCCCTAGTGTTGAGTGCGCACAGGATCTTATCATGTATCTGTATACAGGGAGCTCCCCCTACTGGTGTCTGCAAACAGAATCTTATCCTGTATCTCTGTATACAGGGAGCTCCCCCTAGTGGTGGCTGCAGACAGGATCTTATCATGTATCTCTGTATACAGGGAGCTCCCCCTAGTGGTGACTGCAGACAGGATCTTATCATGTATCTGTATACAGGGAGCTCCCTCTAGTGGTGACTGCAGACAGGATCTTATCATGTATCTCTGTATACAGGGACCTCCCCCTACTGGTGGCTGCAGACAGGACCTTATCATGTATCTGTTTATAGGGAGCTCTCCCTAGTGGTGGCTGCAGACAGGATCTTATCATGTATCTCTAGATCGGGAGCTCCCCCTAGTGGTGGCTGTAGGTATAGCAATATTTTAACCCCTTCCCTCACCTTGATGTAACAGTACATGCTCATCATGATGTGGGTCATGTGTCCTTTCCCAGCTTCTCTCTTGCAGGGATAGGAGAGTAGTCTCTGGGGGGGGGGGTGTCTGGAATGCAGACATGTCCCTGTCTCCTGACACCAGTGTTGTCTTAGCAGATGCCTGTCACTGTGGATTGTTGCATAGGTTCTCCTTGGGTACATGGGTTTAATGCAGTGTTGACTTGGTACCATGGCACGGACGGCCGTTCTTGGTGCAGACGGCTTCATTCCTTGGTCAGCTGCTTGCGTGGAATGGTCGGCTGTCCTCCAAGCTCCTGGGTCTTCTTTGCATTGTGTGTGGAAAATCCATTCATGTTGTGCTAAAATTCGCCAGCTCTGAACATTATAACGGTTATTACGATCCGGGCTGGAAAATAATGAATCTGATTTCCGTAATGAAGCGATGTCACCTGGATGATGCATGTTTACAAATAGTGGTTTGCAAAAGTTTTCACCCCCTCAACTTGGCATTTTCCTGTTTTTCTTCCTCACAGCCTGGAATTTCACTGTTTTGTTTGATGGTTGTCATGTACAGGACCTGCCGACAACTGTGAACATTTGTTTTTCTTTTTACTGTGAAGCAAACAACAAATAGGACAAAATAACTGAAAACTTCAGTGTGCATAACTCTTCACCCCCCTAAAGTCTGTACTTTGTAGAGCCTCATTTTGCGGCAATTACAGCTGCAGTCACTTTGGATGAGTCTCTATGAACTTTCCGCATTTCATCACTGGGACTTTTGCCCTTTCCTGAAGGCAGAACTGCCCCGGCTCCTTCAGGTGAGATGTTTCCTCTGGTGACCTGCGATCTTCACCTTTGACCACAGATTCTCCATTGGATTGAAGAGGTCGTCCTCTACAATGTGTAGTGGGCAGATCGATTAAACCTTAGAAAAATAATCCTTTCGTTTAATACTTTGCGTTTCCAAATGTGCCTGGGAGGGGCGCTATCGCTGTCCCCTCATCCCCATCACGTGACCCCCGGCTGCAGCTGCCTCCGATGTCTAGTGATGTCATGTCAACTTCTGGAGTTGGAAGCTGACCCATCATCACGGAGGCGGAAACCAGTGTCCCTGAATTGTCGGGGGAGCTATTTAGGGAGGGCTAAATTAACCCTTCACGGTTGATCCAGTGATTTCCAAATTACTTCACAGGGCGTTGCTAGCAACTGGGAATGACCACACGGAGACGGGGGTCTCTGTACGGGAGGATCCAGGCAGATCACTAAGCCCCTTTATTTTAGTTACATCTTTTATAATCTTTTGCTTAATTATGCAAAGTTCTCAACTACCAATAGAATCGTAATACATTTAAGCCAATAGTATTGCAAGAAAATCGGAATATGTCCCTAGTTACGTGACGTAGAATATAGAACAATAGCACATTCTTTTAGGGTCTCGTCTCATATCTCATATCTTGTACAAGCTGGAACAGTCTGGTTTCATAACAGCCGTGAACTTTCATCTAGTTAAGTTACAAAATGTAACTCGTAAACAACAAAATGGCGTCGCAAGCACAAAAATGGATCCCGGAGAACAAGATGTCCCGTACATCTGAATACTGTACTTCACAATCCCCCCTAGATAAATTTTGATAACACATATGCAGCATCAGAGGTGCTATCCCAAGCTAACAGCTTGAGGGGTACTGGTCTTCACATGGCTGATGCCGCGTTATCAGTCATGGCTGTCGCGGCGCACCCGTCCCCCCTGTATACTACAATTTACGAATAACAATTTTTGATGACGGTGATGGGGAACTTTTGTAAGTAGCCATGTGCTTGGCTTCAACATCTTCATCAAGTAGCCTTTTGAGATCGGTGCAGAGAAGAGCAGGGGCAACGACACCTTTGGTATCATCATTAGCTGTCTTAGTGCAGAATTTCCTAATACATACAGAAATACACCAAAGAACAACTTTTAGTATCACATATACAAGAAGGATACAGGCAGCAATGTGTAACAAGCCCTGTAAGATCCCAGCTATCCAGCCCCCAATTCCCTTAAATCAATTGGCTGGATTGAGAAAGGAGAAGGTGTCTGACCACCAACTGTCCTTATTACAATCATTGTCTTTATCGTATTGATCTCTGAGTCTTTGAATATCTTCTAACTTTAAACTTCTACCAACAATAATATGGAAAATGCGAAAAACCAAAACATTATGCCCCTTCATTTGCTATTGGCTCGTTGGGTGATGAGGACTTGATAGAGACCATCATACCAGGGTTCTAGTCTGTGCTTCCTGACATGCCTCTTCACGACTACCAACTCACCAGGCTTCAGGTTATAACAGGTGTCGGTTTCTGCTGAATCTGGAAAAGAAAAGGAAACTAGAGCATAGATGTTAGGCCTGTTTCAGACATCAGTTTTTTTGTGTCAGTCAAAATCCACCAAAATGGCGGAAAGCGGATCCGTTGTTAACTGATGTGAACGGATTTCACCAGATCCGCCGAATGAAAAATTTTAAAGGAACCGCTGCCCGGGAAGAGCGAGAGAGAGAACTTTTTCTGTCCGCCAGAAATGATTTCAGGGTTAAATTTCCGCCTGACTTCATTCCTCCAGGCATGCGCACTATAAAAATGCGGATCCTTCAGCGCAAAAAACGTTACATGGTCCGTCCAGGCTTCTCGGCGGACGCAAAAAAATTGACGGATCCGCAAAAAAACGGATCCAACGGATGGCCATCCGTCAAGATCCGCCGGTAATGCAAATCAATGGGGAAAAAACGGATCCGCCAAAAAAATGGCAGATCCGTTTTTTTGCAAAAACGGCGGATTTTGACTGATGGTCAAAAATGAAAGTGTGAAACAGGCCTTAGCAAGATTTTTACTAAGCTGAATAACATTGAACAGCACGGTCAGTTTCTTCTGATAACTGCTGAGGCTGGAAATTCGCAACTGGGGGCCTAGCACCAAACAATATCTCATACGGGGACAGGCCATATTTTGCAATAGGGGTAGTACGAATATGGTATAGTACAATGGGTAGGAGCTCTGGCCATGAAGCCATAGTCTCCTGCATCATTTTGGTCAATTGTCCCCTCAGTGTGCCGTTCAGCCTCTCAACTTCCCCACTGGATTG
The DNA here is from genome assembly GCF_039654945.1 of Dendrobates tinctorius. Classification (NCBI taxonomy): domain Eukaryota; kingdom Metazoa; phylum Chordata; class Amphibia; order Anura; family Dendrobatidae; genus Dendrobates; species Dendrobates tinctorius. The sequence continues at coordinate 9,003,388 of NW_027361824.1, forward strand.
TGGGTGGTACGGAGTATGGAGGGCTACAGTGGATCCAAGCATTGTCAGAAGTTCTTAATACACATGAGATGAAAAGGCCAGATCTTGATCACTTTCAACAACTTCTGGAACCCCATATCTGCATATGACTTCCACCACCAGTTTCTTCGCTGTGGTTTTTGTAGTCATGTTGGTAACGGGGAATGCTTCCGGCCAACTGGAGAACCGGGGCCCAGTAGAATTTTTGCACCAGTGCGAGGGCCTGATTCTTTCCTCGATGTGTAGGTCCATGTGCCCATGTGGCAATAGCAGGGTACATCCGCTTAGGGAGACACACGAGTCGGTCCTTTTCCAGAGACCATTATCCATACGTGCCCCATCAGTCTTCCATTGCTTCACCTCTTTGGAGACATTCTCTGCATCGTCATTAAGCGGTCTCGCGGGGTCCAACAGAAAACTTCAGTCTGTTGTAGATCATCAGGTTCTTGTAGGGTCAGTGCTTCTTGTAACTGTTTACGCTGAGAGCGTTTGGTCACCATAGTTGGTATGGTTGGTTCAACGGGTAAGAGAGCGGCGACTTTTGCTTGCATATCTGCAAATGCGTTGCCAACAGTCTGTGGACTGTTCCTAGGGCCGTGCGCCTTAACTTTGATAATGGCCACCTGAGTAGGTAATTTGATCGAGTCCATGAGGGTTTTAACAGCTTCACCATTTTTCACTGGGGTTCCGGCAGTAGTAATAAACCCTTGATTGGCCCATAGAGCCCCAAAATCGTGAGCAATACCAAATGCATACCGTGAGTCCGTGTATATATTAGCCTGTCTGTTCTTGGCCAAAGTACGTGCAGTAGACAGAGCTTGGAGTTCTGCTTCTTGTGCTGACTGTGAGGGCAGGAGCGCAGCTGCGTGCACTACAGTGTCCTCTGTGGTAACAGTGTATCCCGTGTGGAATCTACCAAACCCGTCAGAATATCTTGAACCATCCGTGTATAACACCAGATCAGGATTTGGGAGTGGATTCTCACTGACATTTGGTGAAGTAGCTGTTTCTTCAGTCAGATCCTCTGGATCAACATGTTAGGGCAAGTTAGGATAGGATATGGGTTGAACTAGATGGACTTAAAGTCTCCCTTCAACCTTAATAACTATGTTACTATGTTACTATGTTACTATGTTAGAAGTTGGGAACAGTCATGTTGGAGGTAATCCTCATCACTGCCATCTTTCCTTATAGTTCATTATACCGTCTTTCAAGGCGTTGTAAAGGGGTTGCATTATGCGGGATGCATCCGGTATCCACTGATAACAATAAGTACATAAGAAAACGCTGGAGTTCAGTTTCATCTTTTGGGAAAGGAAGGGAGCTGACAGCTATTTTTCTTCTGCGAGGTGTCTGGCACCCTGAAGCAGACAGTGTCCCAAGAATATCACTTGACCAAGGCAGAACTGAAGTCCCGAGGCCGAAACCCGACAGTTCAGTGCTGCCAGATACTTAAGGAGGCTAACAATGGCAACAATGGCAAAAGACACCTGCTCATATTTTTTTGCAAACTGGTTGGGACTGTTTTGGGCCCCTTGTGGCATAACTGTCCATATTAACTGTCGTCCCTGATAACTGAATGCAAATAGAAACTGGCAGTCTGGGTGTAACGGAATGCTAAAGAAGGCATTGGTAAGATCAATAACTGTAAACCAAGCAGTATCCTGGGGTATTTGGGACAAAAGAGTATGTGGATTAGGCACCAGGTTTGAGAAACACTTTTACTGGTTCTACAGGCATTTTCCCTATATCATTTGGCCCTTTTGACCAGAGTTTAGATGGTATCTCTGAGAGGTATGGGGTGAGTCGTTGATCCTCAGGCAATATTTGGGGTGGATCTGAGCCTATCAGGGCCATCATAACCGTGGGAAGGGCATGCAAAATACAGATTTATTCGGTCGTCCATGACAGCACCACCTGAGAGAGGGGATCCGCCCTTCAGGAACAGGAAACCTACAGATACAAAAGGGCGGCACCTCTCCCACGCATCAGTTGGTTTCCTGTTCCTAGAGGACGGGGCTTCCTTCAGATCGTCCATCATGGAGTCGTCGAGGGATTCCCAGGCCGGCTGACCGACCCAGGAAGCGGGGGGGTCTCCTACCTCGGTCAAGCTCAGGGTCCTGGAAGCGCCACGGTGGGGTCGGGTAGGTCGCCACGGCAGTGGTTGGAGCAGAGGGTCCGGTGGACAGCTGCCTCCATAGTGCCGGCACCAAGAGGTATGTATGCCCCGGGCCCCTCCTGGTGCACTCCCCCTGGGGTCCGGTCTCCCTTTCTGTCCGGGCCGGCGGTTGCGCCTGGTGCACGTGGGGGCTGCGGGCATGCCTGAGCCGGGGGCGCTGTGCCGGCTCCTTTCCGCATGCTCCCGCAGGTCTCAGACTAGCGGCGGAAGTGACGCGGCGAAAGGGGCGGAGCCGGGGCGCCAAAACCGGAAGTCGGTGCCGGCCGGCTTTCCAGTGTGCGCCGCGGTCCGGGGTGGCGCGCAGGGGCGGGGTAGGGGTGGCCGGAGCATGCGGGGGGAGGTCGCGGGGGGGTCCCGGGTGGGAGGTGCCGCGCCAGAACCCTGCTGACCCGGATAAGGAGGCCTTAAAAGGCAGGAGGTGACGCTGCGGGGGTGCTTCTGAAGGCCCAGCAATGGATATGACAGAAGCCCCCATAGAGCAGCAGGACAAGGTGCAGGAGCACCCACAGAAACAGGCCACAATGAAGCCTCATGCGAGTGGTCAGAAGAAGAAACAGAAACGAGTGAGCAGAGCCACAGAAGTTCCTCCAGACTAAAGGACCCTCCTGCCTCCCTCCGTGATCCGGTACCTGCCTCCTCTGCATGGGTAAGAGATCTCCGTGAATGTACCCTGATGCAGTGTTCCCTTATGGGTTTTTTTCGCAGGGGAGGAAAGCTACGGGAAAACAGTAGCACAGGGAATATGCCCTCTGTAGTTGCCCCTTGCCAGACGGCCACCCTAAAAAGTTGTGTCAGCCATGCGTGAGACAAACGGTAGGGGTTGAAGGGGGACAGTGGCCCAGGGGTAGATTGACAGGCCCTTACACTCTCCCCCGTCCATACAGGTAGCGGAAGAAACGCCGGACTTCACCACAAGCTTGAGGGAGATAATCAGGACAGAGATGAAGGCCTTATCTAACAGGGATTCTTCTAGGGGAAGAGAATTTAGTCTCTCAGGTTCAGAATCCTCGGCCGCCCCTAGGAACAATGACTCCTCAGATTCCCCGGCCTCCACTTCGTCTTCTTCGGAGGAAGACTCGAGACGATTCTGCTTCCCCTTAGACCAAATGGATAAGCTAGTTAAAGCAATAAGGTCCACCATGGGGGTAGCAGACACAAAGCCAGAACTTTCAGCACAGGACATGATGTTCGGGGGTCTAGATCCCAGAAAGCGCAGGGCCTTTCCATTATTTGATAAGGTCCAGAGCCTGATAGGTAGGGAATGGAAGAGACCTGAAAAAGGGGCTCCTTACCACCTGCCTTCAAGCGGAGGTACCCGTTTGATGACCCAGTGGTAGACAGATGGGATAAGGCCCCTAAGCTGGACGCGGCAGTAGCCAAAGCCTCCAAAAAATCCTCCTTACCTTTCGACGACATGGCCTCCTTGAAAGACCCGCTGGATAAAAAAGCGGATTCTTTTCTGAAGGGAACATGGGAGATGTCAGCAGGCGCTCTAAGACCAGCGACAGCTGCCACATGTACGGCCAGATCCATGATGGTCTGGCTAGATCAACTGGATTCCCAACTGAAGGACGGAGCCTCAAGAGCATCCATTTGGAAAACTCTACCAATCATCCAAAGTGCGGCGGCTGTTTTGGCTGATGCTTCAGCAGACTCTGCGAGGATGGCGGCTAGGACCGCGGGTTTATCCAACGCAGCTCGAAGGGCCCTCTGGTTAAAATGCTGGCCAGGAGATATCCAGGCCAGGTCACGACTCTGCTCCATTCCGTGTGAGGGGGAATATCTGTTTGGCCCCGTCTTGGATGAACTTTTAGAGAAAGCCGGGGATGATAAAAAGAAGTTCCCCAGTCTGCCGAATCCTTCTTATAGACGTCCCTTTACCAGGAAAGGATATTTCCGTAGAAGGCCGTCCAGAGATCAGGGCAGATGGGATGATAAAAGAAGGAGAGGTACAGGATTCATGTTCGGAGGAGGGGGCGGGCGCCAGGAAGGTCCAGCACGGGACACTAAAATGCCGCCCCAATGACTAGTTGCTCCGGTAGGGGGGAGACTAGCTGCCTTCTACCCAGCCTGGTCCATGATTTCTAGTAGTAACTGGATACTGGGGGTGATAGTGGTGGGTCTACACCTAGAATTCGCCCGGGTTCCCCAAGATCGATTTAAGGTCACCCCACTTAGGTCTTCCATATCAAAACAAGCTGCCCTGGAGGCCGAGGTGCACGATCTTTGCCGCAAAAGGGTCCTAAATATGGTTCCGCAAGCCAGACAGCTCCTTTGAGACTATAATAAATCTTAAGTCCCTCAACAAATTCCTGGTCATACGCCCGTTTAAGATGGAGACAATTAATTCAACAATAAAATTACTGTTTCAAAATTGCTTTATGGTGGTGTTAGATTTAAAAGATGCCTACTACCATATACCCATTCATGCAGCTCATCAGCGGTTTCTCAGAGTGGCGGTTCAGTTAGATGGGTCAGTTCAACATTTCCAATATGCGGCCCTCCCCTTTGGGGTGGCAATCGCTCCCCGTGTGTTTACTAAAGTAGTAGCGGAAGTTATGGCCCATCTATGTGAATCAGACATTCTAGTAGTCCCCTACTTAGATGACTTCCTGATTGTAGGGAAAACGGCGAAACATTGGAACAGCTACAAAGGGCAATGTCTGCCCTAGAGCGGTTAGGATGGCTGCTTAACATTAAAAAGTCTCGGTTACAGCCGGTGAGAGTCCAACAATTCTTGGGCCTGATCCTTGATTCTGAGAAACAGGAATGCCGTCTGGCTCCGGAGAAGCTTGTTCGCCTACACTATCAGGTCCTGAACGCTTCCAATAACCCGATCATGTCCCTCAGGAAAGCCATGTCCCTTCTGGGTTCTCTTTCGTCCTGTATCCCGGCAGTCCAGTGGGCCTAGTTTCATTCAAGAACACTACAGGGCGAGGTCTTAAGGCATCAAAGAATCCTTGGGGGTTACTTAGAGGGCCAGCTAACCTTGTCCCGAAACACAAGGGAGTCCCTAGAGTGGTGGCTAGACATGGATAATTTATCCAGAGGGGTTCCCTGGGAGTATGACATATCCCGCATAGTCACCACGGATGCTAGCCCTTCCGGTTGGGGGGCTCATATGGGGGAGATTCTGGTTTAGGGCCTATGGGAGCATCATCAGATAGAAATGTCATCTAACCTGAAAGAATTGTCAGCAGTAGAACAGGCAGCTAAGAAGCTACTTGTGTATCTACAGGGCCATCATGTGCGAGTGTTCTCCGACAATCAGGTCACCGTGGCTTATATCAACCACCAAGGCTGGACTCGTTCCAAACCCCTGATGAACGTGGCAGAACGGTTGTTCTGGCTAGCAGAGCAACATTTTCTATCTTTAACAGCTCTACACAAAAAAAGGGAAAGAAAATATCACATCAGATTTCTTAAGCTGCAATCTGCTAAAGCAAGGAGAATGGGCCCTAAAAAACTCCATCTTCGACCTGATTGTACAAAAATGGGGACAACCAGAGGTAGATCTCTTCGCCACCATGGAAAACAGAAAATTAAGTCAATTCTGCTCCCTAAATCCCAGAGAGAACCCCCTGGTGGTAGATGCCTTTCTGATAAAGTGGGACTTCAGGCTAGCCTACGCCTTCCCTCCCCTATCACTACTACCCCTGGTGATGAGAAAAATCAGGAGAGACAGAGCAAGGGTTATAGTTATCGCTCCATTCTGGCCCAGGAGGGCATGGTTCTCATGCCTCAGGACCATGTCGGTGTCCGATCCTTGGGTCCTTCCGGACATCCCGGATCTCCTATCCCAGGGCCCAGTCTTCCATCCTCAGGTGGCTGGCCTACATCTGACGCCGTGGAGTTTGAACGGACACTGCTAAAAGAGAAAGGCTTCTCCCCAGACTTGATTAACACCCTACTTAAAAGTAGAAAAATCATTACTACCAAAAATCTATGTCAGAATTTGGAAGAAATTCCTTCAGGACTCTGGGATAGTCGCTGGGGGTGCTGTACCTATAAATCAAATCTTAGAGTTTCTTCAGAAAGGTCTGGATATGGGGCTCTCCACTAGTACCCTTAAAGTACAAGTATCAGCCTTGGGGGCCCTCTTTAGCTGTAACATCGCGGGTAATTACTGGGTCAGCAGGTTCATTAAGGCGGCAGGTAGATCCAGGCCAATAGTGAAGGATAGATTCATGCCGTGGGACTTAAACCTAGTCCTCACGGCTATGACAGAAGCCCCATTCGAACCCATTTCATCAGCTTCCATAAAAAAACCTGTCCCTCAAAGTAGCCTTCCTGGTAGCTCTGACGTCAGCTCATAGAGTAAGCGACATCCAGGCATTATCTAGGGTCCTCCTTATATACAGTTCAAGGACGATAGGGTAATACTCAGACCTGATCCAGCGTACTTACCTAAGATAGTTTCTAGCTTTCACAGGACACAGGAAATAGTCCTTCCATCCTTGCTCCCTAATCCAGCTAATGAGAAGGAAGAGATACTTCACACCTTGGATGTTAGGAAATGCCTCATAGAATATCTGGCAGTTACCGATCCCTGGAAAAAAGATAATGCCCTGTTTGTCTCCCATCAAGGCCCTAGGAAAGGTTGTAGAGCGTCAAAAAATACACTAGCCAGGTGGATTAGAGAGGCGATTTCAATAGCATACACCTCAAAAGGCAGGTCGCCACCCGGGAAGCTGAGGGCGCATTCCACCAGAGCCATGGCGACCTCGTGGGCTGTGAGATCGGAAGTCTCCATTGACCAGATATGTAAGGCGGCTACTTGGTCCTCTCCGAGCACCTTTTATAGTCATTATAGGCTAGACTTGGGTGCTTCCACAGACCTCTCTTTTGGTATAAGGGTGCTGCAGGCTGTAGTCCCTCCCTAAAGTAGTTATTACTCTCTGTAATTCTCTCAGGTGGTGCTGTCATGGACGACCGAATAAAGTCTTTGTTACTCACCGGTTAACGGTATTTTTCGGAGTCCATGACAGCACCCGTATATTCCCTCCCTTTAGTTTAAATTTGGGTGTGCACGTCTTCCTCTTATATGTACACTGGTAATGAATACTTGTGTAAAGTATTGTATATAAATTATGCTATTAACCATTGTGGTCCTCTTGTGCTCTGTAATCCAACTGATGTGTGGGAGAGGTGCCGCCCTTTTGTATCTGTAGGTTTCCTGTTCCTGAAGGGCGGAGCCCCTCTCTCAGGTGGTGCTGTCATGGACTCCGAAAAATACCGTTAACCGGTGAGTAACTAAGACTTTCCTCACTGTCTTCATCTACATAGGGATTATATAACGTAAGAGCCATCTGACCATCATCTTGGAATTGTATTCCGGAGAGGAACTGTGATAATACATCTGCCCCTAGTAAATTTACAGGACGTGGGAGAGATTACGAACTGAACAGTAACCTCGGGGAAGGGTTTTATGGGGTGTATAAAAGTATATTAATTGGGTCTGCCATCTACCCCGATTAAAACAGCGGCCTGTATGACAATTTCTCTGAAAGTGTCCGAGTCTGGCACAGCGCCAGCATTAGCAGGGAGGGGCTGAGGAGTAAGGTTCTCAGTAGCTGAAGTCTGAGGGGGGGGCCATAGGTTGCTGTGTGGGCTGAAGGGCACACTGATACTGATAAGGGACTGTGTACTCGCAGCCGTGCTGGGCACAATGGTGGGGGCTGGAGCAGCTGCTGGCTGCTAGCTTTTTTTTTTCTCTTTCTGCTGAACAGAGCGGGTTAAATTCTTCTGAAAACTTTTTTTTTCTCTGGATCGGGTGAACGGGGATTGAGGCTGGCAGCGGATGATAATAGGTGCCGTCAGCGTTTGACAAAGAAAAGGTGGGGGCTGCGACTCTCGGTCTCCTTGTACAATTGTCATCTAGCAGGGAGACCTCTTCTTTTAAATCATCACTTTTAACTATTTGCCTGACACATTAGTATTATTCTTAGTTCCTTCTTAATCAATCACTTCCTCACACCACAGTCACTTTCTTGAACCACAATACATCCAGTCCCTGTCATAATAATAGACAATTTTTCCTTCTTCAACATAGCAGTAAAAGAAACAATCAGAATTCACTTCCTCTGTTCTTCCTAACACCTTCGTCACACAATTCATGTGCTAAGCCACAAAATTCTTCTTTTCCTTCCACGGATTCTCTCATTTAGAGCTAAATATCCTTACTTAAGTTGTGCACAGATCTGGCGGCCGTTTCAGTCTCTGTTCCACCGGGTCAATAATCCCCCTCTGGGATTGCCCAGGATTCGCGGTACTCAGTGAAAGGAGGAGGGCGTCTCAGACTATCCCTCCGGACACCTCTGGTTATATATATATACTAGCTGAAGAGCCCGGCGCTGCCCGGGCATAGTAACTAACTGTGGTTATAGAAAATTATAATTATCCTCCATCCCATAGTCCCGTGCCCATATACCCATCATACATATCCACGATCCCATAGGCCCGTGCCCATATACCCATCACACATCCTCCATCCCATAGTCCCATGTCCATATACCCATCACACAGCCTCCATCCCATAGTCCCATGTCCATATACCCATCATACATATTCTCCATCCCATAGTCCCATGCCCATATACCCATCATACATATCCTCCATCCCATAGTCCCGTGCCCATATACCCATCATACATCCTCCATCCCATAGTCGAGTGCCCATATACCCATCATGCATATTCTCCATCCCATAGTCCCATGCCCATATACCCATCATACATATTCTCCATCCCATAGTCCCGTGCCCATATACCCATCATAGATATTCACCATCCCATAGTCGAGTGCCCATATACCCATCACACATCCGTCATCTCATAGTCCCGTGCCCATATACCCATCATACATATCCTCCATCCCATAGTCCCGTGCCCATATACCTATCATACATATCCGCTATCTCATAGTCCCGTGCCCATATACCGTCATACATATCCTCCATCCCATAGTCCCGTGCCCATATACCCATCACACATCCTCCATCCCGTAGTCCTGTGCCCATATACATATCCGCCATCCCATAGTCCCGTGCCCATATACCCATCATACATATCCTCCATCCCATAGTCCCGTGCCCATATACCCATCATACATATCCTCCATCCCATAGTCCCATGCCCATATACCCATCATACATATCCTCCATCCCATAGTCCAGTGCCCATATACCCATCACACATCCTCCATCCCATAGTCCCATGCCCATATACCCATCATACATATCCTCCATCCCATAGTCCCGTGCCCATAAACGCATCACACATCCTCCATCTCATAGTCCCGTGCTCATATACATATCCGCCATCCCATAGTCCAGTGCCCATATACCCATCACACATTCCCCATCCCATAGTCCCGTTCCCATATACCCATCATACATATCCTCCATCCCATAGTCCGGTGCCCATATACCCATCACACATCCTCCATTCCATAGTCAACCATTATGACATCATAATGAGCGGCGGCAGGGCTTGCAACCTATGATGACATCAGCGTCGCCATGGCAACCATTGTGACATCATAATGAGGGGCGGAGCTTGATACGCACACACTGCTTCCCCAGTATGCAAATAGGGGCATTATGACATCATAATGAGGGGCGGGGCTTGACGCACACACACTTTTTCCCCCAGTATGTAGATAGGGGCAAAATTGTTTGGTGAATTGGAACGTGCGGGGTTAAAATTTCACCTCACAACATAGCTTAGGACGCTCTCGGGGTCCAGACGTGTGACTGTGCCAAATTTTGTGGCTGTAGCTGCGACGGTGCGGATGCCTATCCCGGACATACACACATACACACACACACACATACATACATACACACATACATACACACTTTGAGCTTTATATATTAGATATATATATATATATATATATATATATATACCTGAGTTACGTATCCTACCCTTCTTCGATCACATGACCACGCCTGATTACTAACAATGATCAGGAATTCAGGATATTTTGACTATAAAGAGAGCCACAATCACTGGTCAATCCGGGGTGTCCGTCCCTTATGAGGTACGGTTCGAGCACTGGGCTCCCAACGGGACTACACCTCTATATGATTCCACCCATGAATCACCCCACCACGGGGACAAACTTCAGATCCTCTTTGCAGCAACAAGCACAGGAAAACCACACCAACGGTCAGTCTGAACAGTATAACTGCCAACTTACCGTGGTTGTCGTGGGGGATGATCAGTCCCAATTTTCCATTACCTGTGTCCGCTCCGAGGGTCCTTTGTCTTGTTGTCCTCCGGGGGCAGAGGCGTCCCTATTCGGGGGCCGCACGTTGGGCGCCAAGATGTCGAGGGAGCTATTTAGGGAGGGCTAAATTAACCCTTCACGGTTGATCCAGTGATTTCCAAATTAATTCACAGGGCGTTTCTAGCAACTGGGAATGACCACACGGAGACGGGGGTCTCTGTACGGGAGGATCCAGGCAGATCACTAAGCCCCTTTATTTTAGTCACATCTTTTATAATCTTTTGCTTAATTATGCAAGGTTCTCAACTACCAATAGAATCGTAATACATTTAAGCCAATAGTATTGCAAGAAAATCGGAATATGTCCCTAGCTGCGTGACGTAGACTATAGAACAATAGCACATTCTTTTTTGGGTCTCATCTCATATCTTGTACAAGCTGGAGCAGTCTGGTTTCATAACAGCTGTGAACTTTCATCTAGTTAAGTTACAAAATTTAACTCGTAAACAACAAAATGGCATCGCAAGCACAAAAATGGAGTCTGAAGAACAAGATATCCCGAACATCTGAATACTGTACTTCACAGAATGACTGGGCTGTGGGCCGAGCTTCACCGCACATCACAGTCCAGCATCACGCGGGATCGCAGTGCAGGAGAGCATGTGGTGAAGCTCTGCCCTGTTCAGATTGATCTGCCCCCTACACATTGTAGAGAACGACCTCTTTAAGCTCTGGGATGTGACTCTGCCACTCCAGAACACTTACCGTACATGTTTCCCCTTACACCACTCGAGCATTGCTTTAGCAGTACGCTTTGGGTCCCAGTCTCAGATCACTGACAGACTGATACAGGTTTTGCTCAGGAATATCTCTGTATTTTGCACCATCTATTTTCTCATCGACTCTGACCATTTTCCTTCTCTCTGCTGCTGCAAAACATCCCCACAGCATGATGCTGCCACCACCATGTTTCACTGTGTGGATGGTGTTCTTGGGGTGATGAGCAGTGTCGGTTTGCTGCCAGACATAGCGTTTACCTTGGTGGACAAAAAGTTCCATTTTGGTGTCATCTGACCACACCACCTTCCTCCATATATTTGGGGAGTCTCCCACATGTCTTTTTGACCAACTAAAAATGAGCCTTACAATTTTTGTAAGTAACGGCTTTTTTCTGCCCATAAAGGCCCCCTCTATGGAGTGTACGGCTTATTGTGGTCATATGGACAGATACTTGTCATGTCGGACGCTATTCACACCACAGCGTCCGGCAGGCAGAGGTAGTTCCACCTCCGTCCACTATAGCCTCAGTGGCGCCGGCTTGATCTTCAGGCTCTCGGGGGTTAATCTTGCTGGAGACCAGGTTGGATGTTTAGTCACGCCCACGGTCTTTAAATAGTCATACTGGCCTATGGGCGTCGCCGATTATAGCTTGTGTTTCATACCAAGTGGTTCCGGTCTGGAGTGGAGGTGTTCAAGAGAGAGAGATTCGTATCTGGTGGCGTATGATCCGTTGTTATCCTTTCTCCTTCCCATATTTGTGTTTAGTTGTGCCCTGTTCACATTACTGTATATTCCTGTGTGCATGCGGCGCAGTGCAGTTTAAATTCTCCCTGTCTGTCATATTTGTGTGGGGGCTTTGGTGGTGTATCTCCTCACTGGGTGGAGGGTGGAGGGTTAAGTGCAGGGCCGAGCAGGAGATAAGGAAAGGTTGGAGGCTCAGGCATTTGCACCATCAGCAAAAACCCTGGGTTGAGGGTCAGACAGGGTTTTCCCTAGTTAAAGGGACATCACAGGGGCCCCGGGTATTTCAGCCTTAGTCCCGCGTGACATTATAATCGGCCTACATTTTTCAGGAGTCCATGGATCCCTTAGATTCCATAACCCGCCAGTTGGCGGCGCTGTCCTTACAGGTCTCCGAGTTGAAAGGGGCAGTTCAGCAGCAGGGCCTGGTAGTAGCAAAGGTGCAAACGGCATCTGCAGGTATCGGTGCAGAGCCGAAGATCCCGCTGCCAGAACGATTTTCAGGGGATCGCAGCAAATTTGTCATATTTCGGGAGGCCTGCAAGTTATACTTCCGCATGCTCCCTATCTCCTCAGGTGATGAGGCTCAGCGGGTAGGGCTGGTGTTGTCATTACTGAGTGGTGACCCCCAAGCATGGGCATTTTCCCTACCAGCTGACTCTGCTACATTTCTTTCTGTTGATAATGTTTTTTCTGCCCTCGGGCTCATTTACGATGATCCTGACAGACTGGCTCTAGCAGAATCTAAAATCCGCGCCCTCCGCCAGGGGGAGCGCTTGGCAGAGGATTATTGTTCGGAATTTCGCCGTTGGGCCGTAGACACACAGTGGAACGACCCAGCACTGCGGAGCCAGTTTATTCATGGGGTATCAGGGAAGGTTAAACAAGCCCTCCTGATGTATGAGACTCCGGCATCGTTGGAGTCTGCCATGAGTTTGGTGATACGTATTGATCGCCGTTTTCGTCAGGGGGCACAGGAGACGCTTCCTCTGGGGGAAAGCAGAGGTGCAAGTGTGGTTGAAGTAGATGAGTCCACTGAACCTATGCAGATTGCTGGCGTGGCACAGGTTAAGCGTCGCGTTCCGGGATTCCGGAAGCCCGGAGCATGTTTCTACTGTGGTAAAGGAGGTCATTATGTTAACGTTTGCCCTGTACTACCTAAGAGGGTCACTCCGGCGGAAAACTGTTAAGCTCAGAGGGTATGGAGGAGACCCCACTGAGCGTATGCATATCCTCCATGATGGTATCTCAATGTATGCTCCCTGCCAAGGTTATTATCGCAGGCCGAGAGCTACCAATATCAGTGTTTGTGGATAGCGGTTCCGCCACCAATCTCATAGATGAGGAGTTTGCACACACCGCCGGGTTTAAGATTGAAAGACTTCCTCACCCCATACAGGTGGTTACCATTAATGCTGTTCCCCTCCCTCAAGGGGAGATTACGGAGTTTGTGGCAGAGGTGAGACTCCACATTGGGGTCCTACATTCTGAGTCGGTTACATGTAGGGTCCTCCGTAATCTCCCAGCACAAATGGTCCTGGGTTTTCCCTGGTTGTCCAGGCACAACCCGGTAATTGATTGGAAAACTCAGGACATAGTCCAATGGAGTGGTTTCTGCCAAGACAATTGCTTGGCCACATGTGTGTCCGCCGTGACGCCCAGCCTGCCGGAGGCCTTGCAGGATTTCGCGGATGTTTTCTCTGAGAGGGGTTGCTCAGAACTGCCTCCACATCGAGCCTATGACTGTGCAATTAGGTTAAAACCCGGGGCCAAATTACCTAAGGCCAGGATGTTTAATATTTCTGGTCCTGAGAGACAAGCTCTGAAAGACTATATCGCTGAGAGTCTGAGCAAAGGACACATCCGGCCTTCTTCCTCGCCTGTAGCCGCGGGGTTTTTCTTCATTAAGAAGAAAGATGGGGGGTTACGCCCGTGTCTGGATTTCCGAGAGTTAAACCAGATTACTATCCGTGATCCCTACCCAATGCCGTTGATCCCGGATTTGTTCAACCAGGTAGCGGGGGCGAAATGGTTTTCCAAGCTGGACCTCAGGGGGGCGTATAACCTCATAAGGGTCCGTCAGGGGGATGAGTGGAAGACGGCGTTTAACACTCCTGAGGGTCATTTTGAGAGTCTGGTCATGCCGTTTGGGTTGACAACCGCGCCTGCCGTTTTCCAACATTTTATTAATGATGTATTTGCTCATGTCCTGGGGAGATTTGTGATTGTATACCTGGATGATATCCTCGTTTATTCGAGCGATCGGGACACTCATTTGGAGCATGTCAGGCAGGTGTTACAGTTACTCCGGGAGAATCAGCTCTATGCTAAGCTGGAAAAATGTTTATTTTTTGTTCAGGAGTTGCCCTTTTTGGGATATATTGTGTCCGCAGCCGGGTTTAAAATGGACACCGCGAAGGTGCAAGCGGTGCTGCAATGGGAGAGGCCGGAGAGTCTGAAAGCACTCCAGCGGTTCCTTGGGTTTGCGAATTATTATAGGAAATTTATAAAACACTTTTCGACTATCGCCAAACCGCTCACGGACATGACAAGAAAAGGTGCCGATCTGGCTAGCTGGCCTGAGGTGGCTATACGTGCATTTGAGCGTCTGAAGAATAGTTTTGCTTCAGCCCCCATTCTGGTGCAACCAGACGTGTCTAAACCTTTTGTGGTGGAGGTTGATGCGTCGGAGGTGGGAGTGGGGGCAGTACTGTCTCAAGGCTCGTCCTTGAGCGAGATGCATCCATGCGCCTACTTCTCCAAGAAGCTGTCGCCGGCCGAACGGAATTATGATATCGGCAACAGGGAGTTGTTGGCCATCAAATTGGCTTTTGAGGAATGGCGACACTTCTTGGAGGGGGCAGCTCAGCAGGTCACAGTCATCACCGACCATAAGAATCTGCTCTATCTGGAGTCGGCCAAGCGTCTGTCTCCTAGGCAGGCCCGCTGGGCATTGGTTTTTACTCGTTTCAATTTTCTTGTGACTTACCGTCCCGGGGCTAAAAACACCAAGGCGGATGCTTTGTCTAGGTGTTTTCCGGGGGGAGAACCTCGGGAAGAGCCGGTACCCATCCTCCAGGAAGGGGTAGTGGTCTCGGCTCTCACGACTGAGGTAGAGAAGATAAAACTGGGGAAAGAAAGAGCGCAATAGGGTCTTATCTGGGTAACAGATTAAATAAATTCAAGGGAATCTACTCACCTTTTCCAAGATAGATTAAAGCATGTAAGTCAATGTCAGCCTGCTGCACGCCCGAGGTTCACGTCCGTGACCACAGTTAAAGATCCTTTTGGATAGAATATTTAGGCTTACTGTGCGCTGCTGGAACCAGGATAAAGTCACCACATGAGAAACTTTAACTCTTTATTCCCAACGCGTTTCAAAGTGGAAAATCACTTCTTCTTCAGGGGATGACATAGAGTCTATGTCATCCCCTGAAGAAGAAGAAGTGATTTTCCACTTTGAAACGCGTTGGGAATAAAGAGTTAAAAAGTTTCTCATGTGGTGACTTTATCCTGGTTCCAGCAGCGCACAGTAAGCCTAAATATTCTATCCAAAAGGATCTACGACTGAGGTAGAGGCGGAGATTGCCGAGGCCCAAGAGGAGGTACCGCCAGGACTGCCCGTCAAAAAATCATTTGTACCCCTGCATCTTCGGCTTAAGGTGTTGAAGGAACACCACGACTCGGTACTGGCTGGTCATCCAGGGGTGAAGGGCACCTTAGAGCTGGTATCGCGTCGTTTCTGGTGGCCCAAAATCCGGCAGGACGTGGTCTCATACGTGGCAGCTTGCATCACGTGCGCTAGGGCTAAGTCACCCCGAACCCGTCCTGCTGGCACGCTACAGCCTCTGGGGGTACCCAATAGGCCATGGACAGAAATCTCCATGGATTTCATCACTGACTTGCCAGCCTCGGCAGGGAACACGGTCATCCTGGTGGTGGTTGACCGTTTTTCAAAGATGGCGCATTTTGTGGCGTTGTCTTCATTGCCCAATGCAAAGACGTTGGCTCAGGTATTTGTGCAGGAGGTGGTCAGACTCCACGGAGTTCCGTCGGACATAGTATCTGATAGGGGTATGCAATTTGTGGCGAGGTTTTGGAAAGCTTTTTGCTCACGTTTGGGGATCAAGTTGTCACATTCATCGGCGTTTCATCCACAGTCTAATGGACAAACTGAGCGCATGAACCAAAATCTAGAGCAGTATTTACGATGCTTTGTGTCCGACAACCAGGAGGAGTGGTCTACTTTCCTTCCTCTGGCCGAATGTGCGTTAAATAATCACCGCCAAGAGTCATCGGGAGAGTCTCCGTTCTTTTGTGTTTACGGTCAACATCCCCAGTTTTGTACCTTACGTCAGGGTGACTCGGGGGGGGTGTCCCGGAGGAGGACCAGCTAGGAGCCCAATTGTCATTGGTCTGGAGGAGGGTGAAACAGCGTTTGTTGAGCATGAGTGCTAGGTACAAATGGGTGGCTGACAGTAGACGCGTGCCAGGTCCGGACCTGTGTGTGGGTGAATGGGTGTGGTTAGCGACGAAGAACATAAAACTCAAAATTCCATCTTTAAAACTGGGTCCAAGGTTTATTGGGCCTTTTAGGATTTCTGCCATCATTAACCCAGTGGCTTATCGGTTGGAACTTCCGGCGGTGTACAAGATACACAATGTGTTTCACAGGGCTTTATTGAAAAAGGTGGTAGGCTCGGTGGACACGACGCCGATGCCACCTCCAGTCATGGTGGATGGCAATTTAGAGTTTGAGGTCGCCAAGGTAGTGGACTCTCGAGTAGTACGCCGTACTCTTCAGTATTTGGTGCACTGGCGGGGGTATGGTCCGGAGGAGAGGTCTTGGGTTCCAGCCTCAGACATACATGCTAATCGGCTGGTCAGTTCCTTTCACCATCGTCATCCGGACAAGCCGGGTCCTATGAGTCTTGAGGGTCCGGGGGTCCCTCGTAGAAGACGGGGTACTGTCATGTCGGACGCTATTCACACCACAGCGTCCGGCAGGCAGAGGTAGTTCCACCTCCGTCCACTATAGCCTCAGTGGCGCCGGCTTGATCTTCAGGCTCTCGGGGGTTAATCTTGCTGGAGACCAGGTTGGATGTTTAGTCACGCCCACGGTTTTTAAATAGTCATACTGGCCTATTGGCGTCGCCGATTATAGCTTGTGTTTCATACCAAGTGGTTCCGGTCTGGAGTGGAGGTGTTCAAGAGAGAGAGATTCGTATCTGGTGGCGTATGATCCGTTGTTATCCTTTCTCCTTCCCATATTTGTGTTTAGTTATGCCCTGTTCACATTACTGTATATTCCTGTGTGCGTGCGGCGCAGTGCAGTTTAAGTTCTCCCTGTCTGTCATTATTTGTGTGGGGGCTTTGGTGGTGTGTCTCCTCACTGGGTGGAGGGTGGAGGGTTAAGTGCAGGGCTGAGCAGGAGATAAGGAAAGGTTGGAGGCTCAGGCATTTGCACCATCAGCAAAAACCCTGGGTTGAGGGTCAGACAGGGTTTTCCCTAGTTAAAGGGACATCACAGGGGCCCCGGGTATTTCAGCCTTAGTTGAACTAAGCCCCGCGTGACAATACTCCAGTCTCTGCTTGGGAACTCTATGGCCCCTTCAGGGTTACCTTTGGTCTTAGTTCTGCCTCTCTGATGAATGCCCTCCTTGCCCGGGCACAGAGTTTTGGTGGGTGCCCTCTCTGGGCAGGTTTGTTGTACCATGTTCTTTTTATTTGATAACAATGGATTTAATGGTGCTGACTTGTCTGGACTTCTGCTTGGTCTTTGTGGTGTTGTTTGGAGATCTCCTTGGTCTTTGTGGTGTTGTTTGAAGATCTCCTTGGTCTTTGTGGTGTTGTTTGGAGATCTCCTTGGTCTTCGTGGTGGTGTTTGGAGAACTCCTTGGTCTTCGTGGTGGTGTTTGGAGAACTCCTTGGTCTTTGTGGTGGTGTTTGGAGAACTCCTTGGTCTTTGTGGTGTTGTTTGGAGAACTCCTTGGTCTTTGTGGTGGTGTTTGGAGAACTCCTTGGTCTTTGTGGTGGTGTTTGGAGAACTCCTTGGTCTTTGTGGTGGTGTTTGGAGAACTCCTTGGTCTTTGTGGTGGTGTTTGGAGAACTCCTTGGTCTTTGTGGTGGTGGGTGGGGGTCTCCTTGGTCTTTGTGGTGGTGGTTGGGGGTCTCCTTGGTCTTTGTGGTGGTGTTTGGAGGTCTCTTTGGTCTTCGTGGTGTTTAATTAGTGGTGCCTCTCGTTATTGGTGTTGCAGCCTCTGTGGCCTTTCACAATAGGTAAAGTGTATATATTGACGGACATGTTTGCGCACAAACTTGTTTATTGACGGACTTGTTTGTGCACACGCTGCGGATTGGGGTGTGGATTTGGCCGCGCGGATTTAGTAAAATCCGCAGGTCAAAAGACCTGTGGTTTTACCTGCGGATTGCTATGCGGTTTTTCATCTCCACAATGGAGGAGATGGCAAACCGCAGCGGAATCCGCAGAAAGAATTGACATGTCAATTCTTTTTGCGGTTTAGAAACCGCGCGGAAAAATCTGCACCGTCTGCACTGCGGTTTTTAATATCCATAGGATATTATGGTTCTGTACACCACAGCAAAAACTGCTGCGGATCCGCAGCGGCCAAATCCGCTGCGGAACTGCAGCAGAATCTGCAGCGTGTGCACACACCCTTAGATTGTACACAGAGGACGTCCGGTCACTAAGCATGGGACATAAGAAGGGAATTGCTTGCACCAGAATTGTTTAGGAGCTTCATAGAAAATGAGTGAATACATATACACAGGCCCAGCTATAATTTAGGCCGATATTTTTCTCACTTCATCAGCTTAGACTAATTAGTGCTGATACACAAATCAAATTACAAAAATGTTTTCACACAGGCTGTAATGTAACAAACTAGGTATAAAGCCAAGAGGCATGAATACTTTATCAAGCCACTATGTATTGTGATAAAACACTCCGGGATCGCCTTTGCTGGGGTCAAAGGTCAGGTGCGTTCTGCATGAAACTCAGGCGCAGAGCTGGGATTCGGGTGTCAGGTTTATTAATGGTGAAAGCAATGCATAAAGAAATAAAACATAAAACAAATCCTTGCCTGTCCGGCACTAACTAAACAAAGTACAACCTAACTACCAACTGGCGGGCTTCTCCCGTCCAGCCAAACCACAGTTGCAGTGGGCACTGCTCTCACTCACGTGTGTCTCTCACACAGACAGGCTGTTAAGGGCTGGCGGAACACACCAAATAATAAGATGGTGTTTAGGTGCGTTCGCAGCCCGAGGTCCACCGTGCAGAGGTGTTAACTGCTGCTCTGTAATGGCGGACGCGATATGGCAGTGCAATAACGGCACACACGGGGTTAACCTCACCCAAGGTGTACCAAGGCGAACTCTTATGACTTTTGGGCGCGAAATTTGGCTCATCTTTCATCGTTTTTAAGAAATCTCAAGATGGAAGAGGCCAGGAGCCATTTGGTGAGCTGCATTTCTTGCTACATGTTCACAGATTTACCAGTGGAAAAGCCAAACTTCACATGCCACAAATGCAAGCTTGTGTCCCTGTTGGAGGAAAAGTTGCAAAATCTCGAAGAGAGGTTAGCTACGTTGAAGATCATTAAGGAAGGTGAAGAGTTCTTGGACAGAGCAGAATTATCTCTTCATGTTACAGAAAGAGAAGAAATTCGAAGTGCACCTGAAGAAACAGAGGAATGGAGACATGTGACCCAGAGAAGCAGGAGGATCAGGAGGCAGTCAGCACCCATACTGCTCAGGAACCAGTACCAGGCTCTCACGCAGGAAAACGATGAAGAAATACATCAGGATAAGACTCTGCCAACAAACAGCAACCTTGTACGCCCCCAGAGTCCTCCTGGATGGAGAAAGAAAAATGTAGTGAAGAAGAAACGGAGAGTGGTGGTCATGGGGGATTCCCTGCTGAGAGGAACAGAGGCCGCTATCTGCAGACCGGATATAACTACAAGAGAAATGTGCTGTCTTCCAGGTGCAAAAATTAAAGATGTGTCTGACAGGATATCAGGACTCTTCAGACCTACAGATGACTACCCATTCCTGCTACTACATGTGGGGACAAATGACACCGCAAGAAACGACCTGGAAACCATCTGCAGAGACTTTGAAGACTTAGGCAAGAAAGTGAAAGAACTGGGAGCGCAGGTGGTCTTCTCTTCCATCCTCCCAGTGGATGGCGATGGAACAAGGAGGTGGAATAAGATTCTGCAGGTGAACAACTGGCTACGTCGATGGTGCCGTCAGCAACGATTTGGATTTCTGGATCACGGAGTGAACTACTTATACGATGGACTACTTGCTAGAGATGGGGTGCACCTTACGAAGACTGGAAAGCATGTATTTGGAAGTCGCCTTGCTACACTTGTAAGGAGAGCTTTAAACTAGAACAACATGGGAAGGGAAGCAAAAGACCAGAAAAAGCCATACACCTTACAAATGCTATTGAGAACTCTGCTATTAGAAGTGGAAAGGAAGAACAAAGACGAAAGAATCTAATTAATAAAAATATTGGAGAAAGAGAAACCAATCACAAACTAAAATGTTTCTATACTAATGCACAAAGCATGGGCAACAAACAAGGAGAATTGGAACTACTAACACAGGAAAAGAAATATGAAGTAATTGGAATCACTGAAACTTGGTGGGACAATACACATGATTGGAATACAAGACTAGAAGGATACAACTTATTTGCAAGAAACAGACTTGATAAACGAGGAGGGGGTGTCGCATTGTATGTTCGAAACGCGTATATCTGCACAGAGATTGAAGCTTCAGAGACTGGGAGTTCTGTGGAAACTGTTTGGGTAAGAATACAAGGACAGAACAATGGAAAGGACACCATTGTAGGCATTTACTACAGGCCGCCTGTGCAAGCCGAAGATATAGATGAACTCTTTATGCATCAGATGGCCAAGTTCTCCAAAAAATATGACATGGTTGTCATGGGAGACTTCAACTATCCAGACATTTGTTGGGAATCTCTCTCAGGCAAAACTAACAGGTCAAGGAAATTCTTATCCTCTCTTGCTGACAACTTTATCTTCCAAAAGGTAAGGGAGAAAACAAGGGGAACTGCTACCTTGTATCTAATCCTTATAAACAGGGAGGAAATGGTTGAGGAGGTAAAAGTGGCTGGGACCCTAGGAGGTAGCGACCATGCTATTTTAGAATTTTGGATAACTAGAGGTGGAAGACCTGTGAAGACTCAGACGTCAAGGTTAGATTTCAGAAAGGCAGATTTTAAGGGATTCAGAAAGAGAATTGGAGGGATCCAATGGCTGGATATCCTTAAAGACAAAAATGTCCAGGAAGGATGGGAAATCTTGAAAAATGAAATTCTCAATGCACAGTTGTTAACAATTCCGAAAAGAGGGAAGAATAGGAAGCATTTAAGGAAACCAGGATGGATGAACACAGAACTTAAGCACATGCTAAAAAGGAAGAAAAAAATGTTTATAAAATGGAAAGAGGGAGGCATATCTAAAGAAGAATATAATGCTGTCTGCAGAACCTGCAGGGCACAAATCAGATTATCTAAAGCTGAAAATGAACTGAGGCTTGCAAGAGATGTCAAAAGCAATAATAAAGGATTTTGGGGATATGTCAAAAGTAAAAGAAAAGTCAAAGATGCTATAGTATTTTTACAGGATGAAAATGATGAAATGGTAAGACAGGATGTTGAGAAGGCTAAACTTTTAAATTCCTATTTTGCATCTGTTTTCTCTCAGAAAGGAAATGCAACATCAACTGTTATTCACTGTCCTATTAAGGGAATAGAAGAATCCAGGATATCTATAAACAGAAAGATAGTGAGGAAACACTTAGCTAACCTAAATGAATTCAAGTCTCCAGGTCCAGATGAATTACACCCCAGAGTACTGAAGGAGATAGCAGAAGAAATTTTTGAACCCCTCTCCATAATCTTTGAAAATTCTTGGAGAACAGGAGAAGTGCCAGAAGACTGGAGAAGAGCAAATGTTGTTCCTATCTTCAAAAAGGGGAAGAAGGTGGACCCAGGCAACTATAGGCCGGTGAGTCTGACTTCTATACCAGGAAAGATCTTTGAACAAATTATTAAACAACATGTATGTCAATACCTGGATAAGAATGAAGTGATTAAACAGAGTCAGCATGGGTTTGTAACTGATAAGTCATGTCAGACTAACTTAATTTCCTTCTATGACGGTATCACTGATTGGGTGGATCAAGGAAATGCTGTAGATATAGTATATCTTGACTTCAGCAAAGCATTTGACAAAGTCTCTCATACAATCCTTATTGAAAAAATGACTAAGTATGGAATGGACAATGCAACTGTTAGGTGGATTCATAACTGGCTTAGTGATCGGACCCAAAGAGTGGTCGTAAATGGCTGCACATCCAGTTGGAAGAATGTCTCAAGTGGGGTACCACAGGGCTCTGTCCTGGGCCCTGTATTGTTCAACATCTTTATCAACGATTTAGATGAAGGAATTGAGGGTAAACTGATTAAATTTGCTGATGACACAAAGCTAGGAGGGATAGCTAATACTAGAGAGGAGAGAGAGGATTCAAAAAGATTTAAATAAACTGGAGAAGTGGGCAGCAACTAACAGAATGGTTTTTAACAGGGAGAAATGCAAAGTACTACATCTGGGCAATAAAAATGAAAAAAGCATATATAGAATGGGAGGAATAGGGCTAAGTGACAGCACATGTGAAAAAGACTTGGGTATACTAATAGATCACAGACTGAATATGAGTCAACAGTGTGATGCAGCAGCAAAAAAGGCAAATGCAATTCTAGGATGTATTAACAGAAGCATACAGTCTAGATCACGTGAAGTCATTATTTCCCTCTACTCCTCTTTGGTCAGACCTCATCTGGAATATTGTGTCCAGTTTTGGGCACCACATTTTAAAAAAGACATCAACAAACTGGAGCAAGTTCAGAAAAGAGCGACCAGAATGGTGACCGGTCTGCAAACCCTGTCTTATGAGGAAAGGTTGCAGGATTTGGGAATGTTTAGTTTGCAAAAGAGAAGACTGAGAGGAGACTTAATAGCTGTCTACAAATATCTAATGGGCTGTCACATTGTAGAAGGATCAACTTTATTCTCATTTGCACAAGGAAAGGCTAGAAGCAATGGGATGAAACTGAATGGGAGGAGTCACAGATTAGATATTAGAAAAAACTTTTTGACAGTTAGAGTGATCAATGAGTGGAACAGGCTGCCACGAGAAGTGGTGAGTTCTCCTTCAATGGAAGTCTTCAAACAGAGGCTGGACAGACATCTGACTGGGATGATTTAGCGAATCCTGCTTTGAGCAGGGGGTTGGACCAGATGGCCCAGGAGGTCCCTTCCAACTCTATGATTCTATGACTTAGAGCCGCACTACCGCAAATAATAGATGCCGTAGCCTGTTTTCACTCACAGAGCTCGGCAGAGTTAGCGCTAGCGTAACGTCACAGAACTCAGCCCTTAGACAGCAGGACTGAAGTCCCTCTAGACCGCTAGCGCCCGGCACCGCGACTGCGATACCAACAGGGATCAAATAAATGGCGTATGCAAGTGTGCAGACGGCCGGTATGCACTGTGGCCTACAGGCTAGTCACTAGCAGGCGCTGACTCAGTCTCTAAACCCTAACAACAGACGTATCAAAGGGTAGGGGTTTCATAATGAGTCAGACACCAGATACATGCATCCATCATCATACACACCAAACTATTTGAGTCTATCTTAGCGCATGGCCGAGCGGCCATGCGAACCTTTTATAGCCGCAGGCGTCCGTGATCCTCCTTGCTTCTCGGATGGGCCAATCCGAACACGAGCAGGACCTGAGCACATGACCTTTGATCTCCAATGGGAGATCACTCCACAGGCATGCTCAGTGGCCCGACATGAGGACTTAGTCCCTGGAGGATCTTGCTGCTGAGCAGCATGCATTGCCAAAGCTGAACCAGGGGTGGCAGCAGCAAGCAAACCCACGGAGCTGGTCTGGACAGAACGCCGGGACCGACGAGTTTGCTGAGCAAGCTCCTCTGCGGCTGGGAAGGAATGGGAGACCGTCGGAGGCAAGGCTCGGGATTCCCGCTGTGCAGCGCTGGAAATCTGACGCCTAACATTACCCCCCCTCCTCTCTGAGCCTCGCTCCGCTCAAACTCTGCAATGAGAAGAGGAGCGTGGATATTCTCCACCAGGTCCGGGCCTCTGGACCATGACCCTTCCAATCCACCAAGTAAAACTTTTTGCCCCGCATCACCTTGCATCCCACGATGGCATTGACCTCAAACTCGTCAGACGACAGATCTGATGTTCTGGCAGCTGGCTCAGAAAACCGGGACATGTGGACTGGTTTGAGGAGAGACACATGAAACGTGTCCGAGATAGCCAAGTGTGGTGGAAGGGCTAGATGGTAGACCACAGGATTAATCTGCTCGAGGACCTTGAAAGGACCGATGTAGCGTGGTGCGAACTTAGCGGATTCCACCCGCAGCCTGATGTTACGGGCAGAGAGCCACACTAAGTCGCCAGGGGCAAAGGTCAGAGTAGGGCGCCGGCGGGTATCAGCGGAGGACCTCATTCTCTCCTTGGAGGCCCGGATAGCATCCTGCGTGCGGTCCCAAATGTCACGTGCTTCCATCGCCCAGTCTGCCACCCTAGAGTCGGTGGATGACACGGGCATGGGCACGGGGACGCGCGGATGCTGACCGTAATTTAAGAGAAATGGGGTCTGACCGGTGGAATCGGCTACCGCGTTGTTCAAGGCGAACTCCGCCCACGGCAGTAAGGATGCCCAATCTTCCTGCCTAGCCGAGACAAAATGTCGCAGATATGTCACCAGGGTCTGGTTGGCTCTCTCCACCAACCCATTCGTCTCGGGATGATATCCCGAAGAGAGATTTAGCTCAATGCTGAGCAGAGAACAGAGCTCTCTCCAGAACCGAGAGGCAAACTGGGGACCCCGGTCGCTGACAATCTTATCCAGCATGCCGTGTAGGCGGAAAACATGTTTAATGAACAATGCCGCTAGGCCTCGTGCCGACGGTAACCGAGAGAGTGGTACTAGGTGCACCATCTTGGAGAAATGATCGGTGATCACCCAGATGACGGTGCTGCCACTGGACTTGGGCAGACCCACCACAAAGTCCATACCAACCATCTCCCAGGGCCTGTCCGCAACCGGCAGGGGATAGAGTAACCCAGCGGGCCGCTGCCGAGAGGGCCGATTCTGGGCGCAAGAGACGCACGCCTGAATATAGTCCTTGACGTCACGGGCCATATGCGGCCACTAGAGTTGAGCGACTTTTGGTTTTTTGGGTCGCGTTTCGTTTCGTGAAACCCGACTTTTCCAAAAGTCGGGTCGAGCAAGATCGTCCGATTATAGGGAAAAGTCGGGGTCGTCCCGAAACACGAAACCCAATGTAAGTCAATGGGGAATAAAAGTCGGCAGTGAGAGGAGGACAGGAAACACACCTACAGTGCCCATTTGAATACCAAAAGCATCAATTCTTCTTACTTAAGCTTGTCAACCTTAATTAACTTCATAATACAAGTTACGCACTGAAAAATGGGGGTTATTTGGCTAAAGTTGTGGGGGGGGAGGGCTGGCTCCAGGTTTTCATGTGCCCTGGGCGAAAGAGCGCCCCTTTAACACATACCACAACTCATCATGCTCCGATACGGCAGAGAAATAGCGGTATAGTACAATGAAAAATACTTCACTTTTTACATCTCATGACGAGGCCCATCTATTTCTCCATACAGAATCATTGGTCCCATATAATGTTTGAAACAGTATATGATGAGCTCCACATAATGCTACAGTATATGTTGGTCCCCATGGATGAAGCTCCACTGTCTTATGGGCCCAAATAATGCTCCAAACATAATGGGCCCCATTTCTAATGCTCTAGTGTATAATGGGCCCTGTAAATGCTGCTCCAGTGTCTGATGTCCACCTTTGGAATGTTCCAGTGTATGGTGGGCCCCATCTATCATTCTCCAGAGTATAGTGCTCCCCAAAAATTGCTGTCCCAACATTGAAAACAATCAAATAAGTCTCCTCGCTAGGGAATCCCTGTACTAGTCTAGACTCCTCGTCGTCCCCATCTTCCATCTCACTGCACAGTATTTCAACTTTGCAAGTGCTGTGATCCTGGGCAAGCAGGGGGGGCCCACTCGTTGGCGACGGCACTGGCACAGGGCCCCTGATAGTACGGTGGTGTGTCTGATGGCGGGTGGGCCGAACCTGCACTTTCATCTGCAGCTTCCTCTTTGTCACCGTGTAAGATGGAACTGTATATGGGAAGGGTAACCTGAGTTTCATCAGGGTCAGATTCAGGCCGGGTAGCGTGCGAGGGTAATGTAGTGGTCTGGGTCAATGTACCAGCAGATTCATCGAGCAGTGGCTGGGCATCAGTGCACTTGTGTCGCCCCCAGGAGTACGGTCGCCACAGTGGCATTACCTTCTTCCTAGGGAGTGTGATGTCATGCTTGGGAGCAACGAAGGATCTCTCTAGCAGGTTAACTGATTGGGCGGCGTTATTCCCACGAGTCATGACCCTCCAAACAACGTTCATGAAGGCAAAGTGTTTGTTTTACGTGGGCAGTATGGTTGCAAAGCTGAACCTTAAAGGAATGTCCAGAAGGGCACCACCAGGAGTGGAGCCTACGGTTTAATTCGACTCCACCTGGGAAACCTCAACCATGCAAGCTACAGAACAGATGCACACATTGCAAGCTTAATTCCGTTAACGAACGAGACTCCGTCATGCCCTGCGGTCTGAGTCTGGCTTACTAGAGGGACACGTGAGGCTCTGGCACATGAGATTGGCCAATAACTGGTGTGTCATGCCCTTACATGTCCGTGGCTGCATGTGTGCTACACTGAAAAGGCCAGCGTTTGGCGCTTACAGGTGCAGATAACCCGCTGAACAACGTTAGTGATGGGGATCACTGATTACAATTATTACCCGCGAACAATGATTTCCCAGTAAGTGCAGGTCAACCGCAGTTCCGGAATTAGGCCTAACCGTCATTCCTGAAAAAATGAAAAACTTACGTGTGCAAACCACAGGTGCTGTAGCTTGCTTATCAGCTCGCCAGCCGTTCTCACGCCCAGTATGGATTACACGTGATTGCACAAAGGTGAGAAAGGGTACCGTATCCCCAGATAACATGTATGGATAGCGTACACATTCAAAATATATGTCTATACATCAGGAGGCAGGCTCAGACAGTGTTAGGCCCAGTATGGCTTGCACGTGATTGCACAAAGGTGAGAAAGGGTTCCGTATCCCAGGATAACATGTATGGATAGCGTACACATTCAAAATATATGTCTATACATCAGGAGGCAGGCTCAGACGGTGTCAGGCCCAGTATGGATTGCACG
Organism: Dendrobates tinctorius; assembly: GCF_039654945.1. Classification (NCBI taxonomy): domain Eukaryota; kingdom Metazoa; phylum Chordata; class Amphibia; order Anura; family Dendrobatidae; genus Dendrobates; species Dendrobates tinctorius. Next base: position 9,030,755 of record NW_027361824.1, read on the forward strand.
TGATTGCACAAAGGTGAGAAAGGGTACCGTATCCCCGGATAACATGTATGGATAGCGTACACATTCAAAATATATGTCTATACATCAGGAGGCAGGCTCAGACGGTGTCAGGCCCAGTATGGATTGCACGTGATTGCACAAAGGTGAGAAAGGGTACCGTATCCCCGGATAACATGTATGGATAGCGTACACATTCAAAATATATGTCTATACATCAGGAGGCAGGCTCAGACGGTGTTAGGCCCAGTATGGCTTGCACGTGATTGCACAAAGGTGAGAAAGGGTTCCGTATCCCAGGATAACATGTATGGATAGCGTACACATTCAAAATATATGTCTATACATCAGGAGGCAGGCTCAGACGGTGTCAGGCCCAGTATGGATTGCACGTGATTGCACAAAGGTGAGAAAGGGTACCGTATCCCCGGATAACATGTATGGATAGCGTACACATTCAAAATATATGTCTATACATCAGGAGGCAGGCTCAGACGGTGTCAGGCCCAGTATGGATTGCACGTGATTGCACAAAGGTTAGAAAGGGTACCGTATCCCCAGATAACATGTATGGATAGCGTACACATTCAAAAGATATGTCTATACATCAGGAGGCAGGCTCAGATGGTGTTAGGCCCAGTATGGCTTGCACGTGATTGCACAAAGGTGAGAAAGGGTTCTGTATCCCAGGATAACATGTATGGATAGCGTACACATTCAAAAGATATGTCTATACATCAGGAAGCAGGCTCAGACGGTGTTAGGCCCAGTATGGCTTGCACGTGATTGCACAAAGGTGAGAAAGGGTTCCGTATCCCAGGATAACATGTATGGATAGCGTACACATTCAAAATATATGTCTATACATCAGGAGGCAGGCTCAGACGGTGTCAGGCTCAGTATGGATTGCACGTGATTGCACAAAGGTTAGAAAGGGTACCGTATCCCCGGATAACATGTATGGATAGCGTACACATTCAAAATATATGTCTATACATCAGGAGGCAGGCTCAGACGGTGTCAGGCCCAGTATGGATTGCACGTGATTGCACAAAGGTTAGAAAGGGTACCGTATCCCCAGATAACATGTATGGATAGCGTACACATTCAAAATATATGTCTCAGGAGGCAGGCTCAGACGGTGTTAGGCCCAGTATGGATTGCACGTGATTGCACAAAGGTTAGAAAGGGTACCGTATCCCCAGATAACATGTATGGATAGCGTACACATTCAAAATATATGTCTATACATCAGGAGGCAGGCTCAGACGGTGTTAGGCCCAGTATGGATTGCACGTGATTGCACAAAGGTTAGAAAGGGTACCGTATCCCCAGATAACATGTATGGATAGCGTACACATTCAAAATATATGTCTCAGGAGGCAGGCTCAGACGGTGTTAGGCCCAGTATGGATTGCACATGATTGCACAAAGGTTAGAAAGGGTACCGTATCCCCGGATAACATGTATGGATAGCGTACACATTCAAAATATATGTCTATACATCAGGAGGCAGGCTCAGACGGTGTCAGGCCCAGTATGGATTGCACGTGATTGCACAAAGGTTAGAAAGGGTACCGTATCCCCAGATAACATGTATGGATAGCGTACACATTCAAAATATATGTCTCAGGAGGCAGGCTCAGACGGTGTTAGGCCCAGTATGGATTGCACGTGATTGCACAAAGGTTAGAAAGGGTACCGTATCCCCAGATAACATGTATGGATAGCGTACACATTCAAAATATATGTCTATACATCAGGAGGCAGGCTCAGACGGTGTTAGGCCCAGTATGGATTGCACGTGATTGCACAAAGGTTAGAAAGGGTACCGTATCCCCAGATAACATGTATGGATAGCGTACACATTCAAAATATATGTCTCAGGAGGCAGGCTCAGACGGTGTCAGGCCCAGTATGGATTGCACGTGATTGCACAAAGGTTAGAAAGGGTACCGTATCCCCGGATAACATGTATGGATAGCGTACACATTCAAAATATATGCCTCAGGAGGCAGGCTCAGACGGTGTTAGGCCCAGTATGGATTGCACGTGATTGCACAAAGGTTAGAAAGGGTACCGTATCCCCAGATAACATGTATGGATAGCGTACACATTCAAAATATATGTCTCAGGAGGCAGGCTCAGACGTTGTTAGGCCCAGTATGGATTGCACGTGATTGCACAAAGGTTAGAAAGGGTACCGTATCCCCAGATAACATGTATGGATAGCGTACACATTCAAAATATATGTCTCAGGAGGCAGGCTCAGACGGTGTTAGGCCCAGTATGGATTGCACGTGATTGCACAAAGGTTAGAAAGGGTACCGTTTCCCCGGATAACATGTATGGATAGCGTACACATTCAAAATATATGTCTCAGGAGGCAGGCTCAGACGGTGTTAGGCCCAGTATGGATTGCACGTGATTGCACAAAGGTTAGAAAGGGTACCGTTTCCCCGGATAACATGTATGGATAGCGTACACATTCAAAATATATGTCTCAGGAGGCAGGCTCAGACGGTGTTAGAAACAGTATGGATTGCACGTGATTGCACAAAGGTTAGAAAGGGTACCGTATCCCCAGATAACATGTATGGATAGCGTACACATTCAAAATATATGTCTCAGGAGGCAGGCTCAGACGGTGTTAGGCCCAGTATGGATTGCACGTGATTGCACAAAGGTTAGAAAGGGTACCGTTTCCCCGGATAACATGTATGGATAGCGTACACATTCAAAATATATGTCTCAGGAGGCAGGCTCAGACGGTGTTAGGCCCAGTATGGATTGCACGTGATTGCACAAAGGTTAGAAAGGGTACCGTTTCCCCGGATAACATGTATGGATAGCGTACACATTCAAAATATATGTCTCAGGAGGCAGGCTCAGACGGTGTTAGAAACAGTATGGATTGCACGTGATTGCACAAAGGTTAGAAAGGGTACCGTATCCCCAGATAACATGTATGGATAGCGTACACATTCAAAATATATGTCTCAGGAGGCAGGCTCAGACGGTGTTAGGCCCAGTATGGATTGCACGTGATTGCACAAAGGTTAGAAAGGGTACCGTTTCCCTGGATAACATGTATGGATAGCGTACACATTCAAAATATATGTCTCAGGAGGCAGGCTCAGACGGTGTTAGGCCCAGTATGGATTGCACGTGATTGCACAAAGGTTAGAAAGGGTACCGTATCCCCAGATAACATGTATGGATAGTGTACACATTCAAAATATATGTCTATACATCAGGAGGCAGGCTCAGACGGTGTCAGGCACAGTATGGATTTGACGGCCCAGACTACACAGCGGAGGAGCAGGGAGAGGTAAAGATTGCAAATGCTGGGGCCCTGCACAAGCAAGGGGGGTCCACTCGTGGGCGTCGGTACTGGCACTGGGCCCCTCATAGTACGGCGGTGTGTCTGACGGCGGGTGTGCACCACCACCGTCAGACACGTGATTGCACTATGAGGGACCCTGTGCCAGTGCCCGCGCCCAAGAGTCGGCCTACCCACCTGTCCAGGGCAACGGCACTCGCACGGTGTCGTGCGCTAGGTGGTGACCCCGGCCATGGGGGGGGAGGCAGCACAGTTAGGGAGTTTTAGAAAGTGGCATATGTTGATGTTGGACATTCAGCTGATGCAAAAGGCGAAATAGGTGAAGTCCCAGGAAGAGGTGGACCAAAGCAAGCCATTTTTCTGTCACCCTATGTGTCATCAGGGGAAGGTGGAACAAAATCCTTGGAAACCCATGCATGGTTCATTTTAATGAAGGTTAGATCATCCACATTTTGGGTTGACAGACGGGTCTTTTTTTCTGTCAGGATTGATCCAGCTGCACTGAAGACTCTTTCCGATAGCACACTTGCAGCTGGGCAAGCGAGCTCCTGTAAGGCATATTGGGCCAATTCAGGCCAGGTGTCCAGTTTAGCGGCCCAATAGTCAAAGGGGAATGACCTGTGTGGGAGAACATCGATATGGGAGGAAAAGTAGTTTGTAACCATAGTTGACAACTGCTGTCTCCTGTCACTTTCCATCGATGCAGTATTACCAGTTGTGTGAGCGGTATTTGAAAAATCAGTCCACAACATTGTCATGAAACCCCTGTCTCCAACGCCACTTCTGCTGTGTGCACCACGAACACCTCTGCCAAGCTGCCCCCGGCCCGTACGGCTCGTGTGAGAACCATCACCGCTGCTGTGTGCTGGAAATGCCTCAAGCAACCGATTTACCAGAGTTGCTTGTTTATTAGCCAATATTAGGTCAAGGTTCTCCTGTGGCATGATGTTTTGTAATTTGCCTTTATAGCGTGGATCCAGGATGTTGGCCAACCAGTAGTCGTCATCGTTCATCATTTTGGCAATGCGGGGGTCCCTTTTTAGGATCTGCAAGGCATAATCTGACATGTGGGCCAATGTTCCCGGTGTCAATGATGCACTGCGAGTGCTGGGTGGAGGAGCACTTTCTGGCAAATCCACATCCCTCCAGTCACGCACAAACCCTGTACCAGACCTTGCCACGCCAACATTTTCACTTGCCCCACGAGATGCATCCTCCTCCCCATCATCCTCCTCCTCTTCTTCCTCCACCTCGTCCAGGAGAGGTCCCTGAGCAGACAATGGCTGAATGTCATCAAGGATTCCCTCCTCCTCTTCCTCCTCATCAACATTGGCTGCAGACGCCTGCTCCTTAAGGTGCGTCAAAGTTTGCATGAGCAGACGCATAAGTGGGATGCTCATGCTTAGGATGGCGTCGTCTGCGCTTACCAGCCGTGTGCATTCCTCAAAACACTGAAGGACTTTACAGAGGTCTTTCAGCTTCGACCACTGCACACCTGTCAACTCCATGTCTGCTCTCAAAGTGCCTGGCTGTGTATCCTCCCACAAATGCATTATGGCCTGCCTCTGCTCGCACAGCCACTCCACCATGTGCAGGGTGGAGTTCCACCTTGTTGCATTGTCGATAATGAGGCGGTGGTTGGGAAGGTGGAGCAATCGCTGCAGCTTCTGCATACGAACGGAGTGTACAGGCGACCGGCGGATGTGCGCGCACAGTCTTCGCACCTTCTGGAGCAGGGCTGTTAACTCCGGATAATTTTTGAGGAAGCACTGCACCACCAGGTTCAAGGTGTGAGCCAAGCAAGGTATGTGGCTGAGTTTTGAAAGGGCTATGGCTGCCACAAAATTGCGGCCGTTATCACTAACTACCTTGCCTGCCTCAAGATGTACACTGCCCAGCCATGACTCAGTTTGTCGCTTCAAGTACTCGGCCAGCACCTCGGCGGTGTGTCTGTTGCCCAAACACATCATCTGCAACACAGCCTGCTGACGCTTTCCACTAGCTGCTCGATAGGGGGACACATCGTGTGCAACAGTGGCAGCTGCAGATGGAGTGCTCATACGACTGCGCTCTGTGGACGAGCTTTCGCTTCTGGAGGAGGAGGAGGAGGAGGGTCGAACGCCTACAGCCAACTGTTTCCTATACCGTGGGCTAGGCAGCACTGTCCCACCACCGCTGTCCCCTGTGGACCCTGCATCCACCACATTAACCCAGTGCGCAGTGATGGACACGTAACGGCCCTGGCCATGCCGACTGGACCATGCATCAGTTGTGAGGTGCACCTTTCCGCTCACTGACTGCTTGAGTGCATGGACAATGCGGTCTTTCACATGATGGTGGAGGGCTGGGATGGCTTTGCGAGAGAAGAAGTGGCGACTGGGTAGGTCATAGCGTGGTACTGCATAGGCCATGAGTTCGCGGAAAGCTGTGCTTTCCACCAACCGAAAGGGCATCATCTCAAACGAGATTAGTTTGGCAATGTGGGCGTTCAAACCCAGTGTACGCGGATGAGAGACTGAGTACTTTCTTGACCTACTCATAGTGTCTGGGAGGGTGAGCTGGACTTGAGAGCTGCATATGGTGGAAGTAGCGGTGGACAGGGCGGACTGAGAGAGGGTTGATGATGGTGATGGAGTTGGTGTTCTTTCTGATGGCCTAGAATCAGTCTTTCGTTGATATAACAGTGGGATTCCCTGACTGCTGTGGCCTTGCAACGACACCTCAACATTTGCTGCTGTGCTAACCGGTGGGCTTACAGTGGGGGAAACAATGTAGCGTTGCTGACTACCTTCGTTGTGATCAGTTGCACATGTGGCACTTGAGGTTTGGTGTTGTGTCCACGCTTGCAAGTGCATGCTGGTTAAATGTCTAAGCATGCAACTGGTATTCAAATTTTTCAGATTTTTCCCTCGGCTAAAGGTCTTTGCGCACTTCTTACAGATAACCTTGGCCTGATCATGAGGATTTTGTTCAAAAAAGTGCCACACTGCACTCTTCCTACTTTGGCAGACATTTTGCCGCCTAGCACGCTGTGATCTTTTCACCCTCTGGACAAGCTGTCCAGCAACTTTTTTGATGTTTGGAACCTGTCTTTGGAGTGCTCCGGGCCTGCCAGATAACAGCTGTTGCGATGTCGATGTCTGCTGTCGATGCTCCTCATCTGAGCTATTGGAAGCAGCACCCTCTTCCCCCAATGGATGCCAATCTGGGTCAACAACTGGGTCATCCATCACCTCCTCTTCTATGTCATGTGCACCTTCCTCTGTGTCACCGTGTATGGTGGTATAGTGTGCGGGAAGGGGCACCTGAGTCTCATCAGGGTCAGAATCTGGCTCTGTACACTGCGAGGACAATGTAGTGCTCTGAGTGAATGTACCAGCAGAATCATCCATCAGCGGCTGTGCATCAGTGCACTCCATGTCAGATTCATCTTGGCCTGGGTAATTCACCATTTGACTTGATAATCCAGGCATGGTATGTGAAAACAGCTCCATGGAGTAATCAGTAGTATGGCCTGGGTCATCCTTCAATCTTGGTTGGGGTGAAGGACACAAGGAAAGGTGTGGTTCATGAACATGAGCCTCCAATGACGACAAAGTGCTTTTACTTTTTACAACTGAAGAAGAGGAGGCAATAGAGCTGGAGGCTGAGTCAGCAATGTAAGACAAAACTTTTTCCTGATGCTCTGGCTTTAAAAGCGGTTTGCCAACTCCTAGAAAACTAAGCGTTCGAGGCCTTATGTAGCCAGACGATGACGCAGGCTCAACACCTCCTGCATTTGGTCCTATTTTGCTCTTGCCACTACCATCAGATCCACCACCAACACCATCATTACCAGCTGCCAACCCCCACCCAATTCCACGGCCTCTTCCACCAGCCTTCCTCATTTTTGGTAGAAATGTAGAAAAAATCCAACAAACTATATAGTAATGTAAAACAAGGTACAAGGTGTCTATAGGACAGGGGAGATTTTGAATTTCTGCAGACACTTGTGGACACTGGACACTTTTGGATTGTGTGAGGCCCAATGAATATCTGAGCGCTATGTGACAGGCTCGATGGCACAGCTGTGACAAAAGTGACTAGAGGATAAGGGAGATTTTGAATCTCTGCACACACTTTTGGACACTGGACACTTTTGGATTGTGTGAGGCCCAATGAATATCTGAGCGCTATGTGACAGGCTCGATGGCACAGCTGTGACAAAAGTGACTAGAGGATAAGGGAGATTTTGAATCTCTGCACACACTTTTGGACACTGGACACTTTTGGATTGTGTGAGGCCCAATGAATATCTGAGCGCTATGTGACAGGCTCGATGGCACAGCTGTGACAAAAGTCACTAGAGGATAAGGGAGATTTTGAATCTCTGCACACACTTTTGGACACTGGACACTTTTGGATTGTGTGAGGCCCAATGAATATCTGAGCGCTATGTGACAGGCTCGATGGCACAGCTGTGACAAAAGTGACTAGAGGATAAGGGAGATTTTGAATCTCTGCACACACTTTTGGACACTGGACACTTTTGGATTGTGTGAGGCCCAATGAATATCTGAGCGCTATGTGACAGGCTCGATGGCACAGCTGTGACAAAAGTCACTAGAGGATAAGGGAGATTTTGAATCTCTGCACACACTTTTGGACACTGGACACTTTTGGATTGTGTGAGGCCCAATGAATATCTGAGCGCTATGTGACAGGCTCGATGGCACAGCTGTGACAAAAGTGACTAGAGGATAAGGGAGATTTTGAATCTCTGCACACACTTTTGGACACTGGACACTTTTGGATTGTGTGAGGCCCAATGAATATCTGAGCGCTATGTGACAGGCTCGATGGCACAGCTGTGACAAAAGTCACTAGAGGATAAGGGAGATTTTGAATCTCTGCACACACTTTTGGACACTGGACACTTTTGGATTGTGTGAGGCCCAATGAATATCTGAGCGCTATGTGACAGGCTCGATGGCACAGCTGTGACAAAAGTGACTAGAGGATAAGGGAGATTGGATTGCTTTTAAAAAAGCAGTTTGCAGAGCAGTGGGTAAACAGCAATGCCAGCCTGTCAGGAAGCCTTAAAAGGCAGCCCAACAACCAACACCACTGATACACCACTATATAGCCTCCCCTTGCACTGCACACACAGTGACTGGTGTGTTGTGCAGGCCAAATTGCTAGCAGCAGAAGAAGTTTTTTTTTCTTCTCAGCAGGACAAAACAAAAAAAATTGGGATTGCTTTTAAAAAAGCAGTTTGCGGAGCAGTGGGTAAACAGCAATGCAGGAATGTCAGGAAGCCTTAGAAGGCAGCCCAACAACCAACACCACTGATACACCACTATATAGCCTCCCCTTGCACTGCACACACAGTGACTGGTGTGTTGTGCAGGCCAAATCGCTAGCAGCAGAAGCAGTTTTTTTGTCTTCTTCCCTGCCTAACGCTCTCCCTACAGAATCAGCAGCAACCTCTCCCTATACTGAGATCGGCAGAAGTAAGATGGCGGTCGGCGTGCACACCCTTTATACCCCCTGTGACGCCCACCAAAGCAAGCCAATCACTTGCATGCCCTTCTGAAAGATGGTGGTGACCCCTGCCTATGTCATCACGTTGCCCACAGTGTCCGTGGATCCTGATTGGCTGAAAAAGAGCGCAAAACAAACTTTTGAAACGCGACTTTGGCGCGTAAGTCGCCGACCTCGTGGCCGACCTCATCCTAGGGTCGGGTTTCGTTTCATGAAACCCGACTTTGCCAAAAGTCGGCGACTTTTGAAATTTTTCGACCCGTTTCGCTCAACTCTAGCGGCCACCAGTACGTCCTCGCCAGTAGTTCAGTGGTCCGTTTGATCCCGAAATGACCTCCCACTCTGGACGAATGAGCCCACGAGAGGACCTCCGGTCGCAGATGGACAGCGACAAAAGTCTTGCCCGGAGGTACAGACTCAAGAGCAACCGGAGCCACGGTCCTCAGGCTCTCCGATGGGACTATCAGTCGAGGCTCCTCCTCTGATGACACCACAGAGCGAGAAAGAGCATCGGCTCGGACGTTCTTCTCCCCGGAGAGAAAATGTAGTGTGAAATGGAACCGGGAGAAGAACAAGGACCATCTGGCCTGACGAGAATTCAGCCGCTGAGCCGTCTGCAAATAGACCAAATTTTTGTGATCGGTGAACACCTGGAAAGGATGGCGAGCCCCCTCCAGGAGATGTCTCCATTCTGAGAAGGCCAGCTTCATTGCTAGCAACTCCCTGTCCCCGATGGAATAATTCCTCTCCGCCGGTGTGAAGGTCTTGGAGAAGAAGAAGCATGGGTGCTTCCGACCTTGCGAGTCCTTCTGGAAAAGGACCGCCCCAGCACCGACGGAGGAGGCATCCACTTCTAGAATGAATGGCTTATCTACATCAGGGCGATGTAGAATGGGAGCGCTAGCAAAATGGGACTTAATGGAGGCGAAAGCCTTGGAGACAGTCTCCGACCACAGTTTGGGGTTTGCACCCTTCTTGGTGAGGGCTACCACGGGTGCAACCAAAGTTGAGAAATGGGGAATGAATTGGCGATAGTAATTTATGAACCCCATAAAGCGCTGCACCGCTTTGAGAGAATGGGGTTCCTGCCAATCCATCACCGCCTGTAGCTTGGCAGGATCCATGGCCAAACCCTGGGCTGAGATGATGTAACCCAGGAAAGGCAAGGACTCCTGCTCAAACACACATTTCTCCAATTTGGCATAGAGGGAGTTGGCCCGCAGGAGATCGAAAACTTTGCGAACATCTCTCCGGTGGGAGTCAATATCTGGAGAAAAAATAAGAATATCATCCAGAAAGACTACTACCGAGGTGGCAAGCATATCCCGGAAGATATCGTTCACAAAATCTTGGAAGACGGCTGGGGCGTTACATAGCCCGAAGGGCATCACCAGATATTCATAGTGCCCATCTCTGGTGTTAAATGCCGTCTTCCATTCGTCCCCATCACGGATGCGAATCAGGTTATAGGCTCCCCGCAGATCAAGCTTAGTAAACACTCTCACTCCCCGTAGCCTATCAAATAGTTCCGATATCAGGGGCAGAGGATACTTGTTCTTAACGGTTATGGCGTTAAGTCCCCTGTAATCGATGCACGGACGTAATTCCCCATTCTTCTTTTGGACAAAGAAGAATCCCGCTCCCGCCGGGGACACCGACTTCCTAATGAATCCCCTTGCCAGATTCTCCCTGATATACTGCGACATGGCCTCTGTCTCTGGGAGAGATAGGGGGTATACTCGACCCCGGGGAGGCTCAGCGCCGGGCAAGAGGTCAATAGGACAGTCGTAAGGGCGGTGCGGCGGAAGGATCTCCGCCGCCTTCTTGGAGAAAACGTCTGCATACTGCCGATATGGCTTGGGAAGCGAGGAGAGATCTGCAGGAACCTCAGAAGTAGCGACCTGAATGCAGTCCCTCAGACACCTACCCTCGCAGGACTTACTCCAAGCGAGGATTTTCCCCGAGGACCAGTCTATGTGGGGAGAGTGGGCCCGTAACCAGGGAACCCCTAGGAGGACCTGGTCGATACCTTTTGGCATCACAAGGAGAGACAGCATCTCCTGATGAGACGGGGACAGTGAGAGTCTCAGTGGAGCCGTTTGGTGGGTGATTAGGGATGGAAGTGTCGCCCCATTCACCACCCTAATGGTGACTGGCCGAGGTAGCAAGATCAGAGGGACTGCGTGTTGTTGAGCGAAGGCAGATGACATAAAGTTGCCCTCCGCCCCAGAGTCCACGCAAACCTCCACCATCAGAGTGGAAGACTCAAACTCTAACGCCCCTTTAAACAGGAGCTTGGAGGAGAAATTAGCTGTGTCTAGTAGACCCCCTCCGATAACCACTAGACGGGGGCGTTTCCCGGCCGCTGTGGGCACTGGTTAGCGTGGTGCCCAGTCTGCCGACAACGGAAGCAGACTGGGGGTACCCGCACGGACCGGGCCCTGGACCCCGTGCGGGACACCTCCATGGCCTCTGGAGGCTCAGGCGGTGGGCCGAGGGGTTCCAGCGGTCTGGCAAAATTTGGAGCCAACTTATAGCGTTGGCGGGACCTGGAGCGCTCCAACTCTCGCTCAGTGAAGCGAACGTCAATCCGGGTGGAGACTGTAATGAGCTCCTCTAGGGTGGTGGGCACCTCCCTGGTGGCCAGGACGTCCTTGACATGATCAGCCAGGCCTCTCCAGAATATGGGTATGAGCACCTTATCTGGCCATTCCAGCTCAGAGGCCAGAGTTCTGAAGAGGATGGCATACTGGCTGACCAAAGACGAACCCTGGGCTAGCGCCAGCAACTGGAGTGCCGTATCATGTGTGACCTGAGGTCCCAGGAACACCTGTTTCAGAGCGACCAAGAAGTGGGTGGCACTCTGTACCAGGGGATCCCCACGCTCCCACAGTGGAGTGGCCCATTCCAAGGCCCTGCCCGACAGGAGGGAGATGATAAATCCCACCTTGGCCCGCTCAGAGGGAAATCGTGTAGCCAGCAGCTCTAGGTGAATGGAGCACTGACTCACGAAACCCCTACACGAAGCACTATCCCCTGAGAACTTCTCGGGCAGCGGGAGGCGGGACAAGGTCGCGGCAGGACTGGCCGTGGAGACACGAGCGACAGCCTCTGTAGCTGCCTGAACGGCGACCGAGGTAACATCCGCAGCTGAGGTGGAACGCTCTAGCGCTGCCAACCTACCCTCCAGCTGCTGGATGCACCTATGCAGTCGTTGTTCATCCGCCAGTATCGGCCAGACCCTGGCGCTAAGATAATGTTAAGGGCTGGCGGAACACACCATATAATAAGATGGTGTTTAGGTGCGTTCACAGCCCGAGGTCCACCGTGCAGAGGTGTTAACTGCTGCTCGGTAATGGCGGATGCGATATGGCGGTGCAATAACGGCACACACGGGGTTAACCTCACCCAAGGTGTACCGAGGCGAACTCTTATGACTTAGAGCCGCACTACCGCAAATAATAGATGCCGTAGCCTGTTTTCACTCACAGAGCTCGGCAGAGTTAGCGCTAGCGTAACGTCACAGGACTCAGCCCTTAGACAGCAGGACTGAAGTCCCTCTAGACCGCTAGCGCCCAGCACCGCGACTGCGATACCAACAGGGATCAAACAAATGGCGTGTGCAAGTGTGCAGGCTAGCCACTAGCAGGCGCTGACTCAGTCTCTAAACCCTAACAACAGACATATCAAAGGGTAGGGGTTTCATAATGAGTCAGACACCAGATACATGCATCCATCATCATACACACCAAACTATTTGAGTCTATCTTAGCGCATGGCCGAGCGGCCATGCGAACCTTTTATAGCCGCAGGCGTCCGTGATCCTCCTTGCTTCTCGGATGGGCCAATCCGAACACGAGCAGGACCTGAGCACATGACCTTTGATCTCCAATGGGAGATCACTCCACAGGCATGCTCAGTGGCCCGACATGAGGACTTAGTCCCTGGAGGATCTTGCTGCTGAGCAGCATGCATTGCCAAAGCTGAACCAGGGGTGGCAGCAGCAAGCAAACCCATGGAGCTGGTCTGGACAGAGAGCCGGGACCGATGAGTTTGCTGAGCAAGCTCCTCTGCGGCTGGGAAAAGGAATGGGAGACCGTCGGAGGCAAGGCTCGGGATTCCCGCTGTGCAGCGCCGGAAATCCGACACCTAACACAGCCTCTCTGTGTTCCCAGGCTGAGACCCTCACACAACCACCTGGCATCCTTTTATATCCACCTCCCATTATTCATTAGCAAGCAGGTGCGATACTGACCAGACTAGGCCACATAGGAAAGGAATCTGGGCGAGATATACCTGCCCTCATCCACTATTCCCACATGATTCTCACATATCCCCCCCCTCTGCTCAGACCACTCCGGTCGAGCAATGACACCCGCCAAACAGTGCACTCGGGACAGGGCATCTGCATTCCCCATCTGTACCCCTGGGCGGTGCTCCGCCGTAAAAGTGTAGGCCTGCATGGCAAGGAACCACCGGGTCACCCGGCTATTCCGTTCCTTGTTCAAGTGCATCCACTTGAGAGGGGCATGGTCCGTGATCAGCCTGAACTTTCGGACCACCAGGTAATATTTGAGGGCCTCTAGAGCCCACTTAATGGCGAGGCACTCTTTTTCTACGACTGCATACCTTTGCTCGTGTTTATTCAGCTTCCTGCTGAGATAGAGGACTGGGTGTTCCACTCCGTCCCTCACTTGTGAGAGTACGGCCCCGATACCGGTATCAGAGGCATCCGTTTGTACCACAAACTCGCTGCAGAAGTCCGGAGTCACCCATACGGGTTGAGAGCAAAGTGCCCGTTTTAGGCTATGGAAGGCTTCTTCAGCCGCTAAACTCCATTTAATCATGACGGAGTCTTTCCCTTTTGTAAGATCCGTCAGGGGGGTAGCGATGGCTGCAAAATTGGGTATGAACCGGCGATAATAGCCGGCGATCCCCAGAAAGGCTTGCACCTGCTTCTTGTTGACAGGTTGTGGCCAGTCCTGAACCGCCTGAATCTTATCAACCTGGGGTTTAACAACACCCCTCCCAATTACATACCCCAAATACCGGGCTTCTTCTAGCCCGATCTGACATTTCTTGGGGTTCGCGGTTAGACCTGCCTCCCACAGGTCGTCAATCACAGCTTGTACTTTCTGGAGATGAGTCTCCCAGTCCAAGCTGTAAATGACAATGTTGTCCAAATAGGCCGAAGCGTACCGCCTATGTGGCCTCAGGACTCGATTCATCAGTCTCTGGAAGGTCGCCGGTGCTCCGTGCAGTCCAAACGGCATATACACATACTGAAATAGACCTTCTGGGGTAGCAAATGCCGTCTTTTCTCTGGCAACCTCCGCCAGAGGGATCTGCCAATACCCCTTTGTTAGGTCTAGGGTCGTTATATACCGGGCTTTTCCTAACCGATCTATTAACTCGTCGACCCGGGGAATAGGATAGGCATCAAATTTTGAGACCGCATTCAGTTTCCTGAAGTCATTGCAGAACCGGATGGTGCCGTCCGGTTTAGGAATTAGCACAATCGGGCTGGACCAAGCACTGTGCGATTCCTCAATGACACCTAACTCTAACATTGCCTTCACTTCTCGGGAAACGGCTTCACGGCGCGCTTCCGGGATTCAGTAGGGCTTTACGTGAACTGTGACACCAGGTTCCGTTACGATGTCATGTTTCATTAGCATAGTCTGCCCGGGTTTTTCTGAGAAAAACTTTTGGTTGTGAAGTAGAGACTGCCTGACCTCAGTCTTTTGCCGCTCCGAGAGAGTCTCTGCAACCCGTACCTCCGGTACGGTATGCGAGCAGACGGGACGGGCCAGCTCCGCTGACAAGGCAGACCGATCTTTCCAGGGTTTTATCAGATTTACATGATAAATCTGTTCAGGTTTCCGCTTACCTGCCTGGTATACTTTGTAGTTTACTTCACCAACTCTTTCCTTAATCTCAAAGGGGCCCTGCCACTTTGCCAGGAACTTACTGTCCACCGTGGGGACGAGGATCAACACCCTATCTCCGGGTGCAAACGTACGGATCTTGGCGCCCCTATCATAGATTCTTTTTTGGGCTCCTTGAGCCTGTATCATGTGTTCTTTGACGATAGGCATAACAGCCGCAATACGGTCCTGCATTTGTGTGACGTGATCTATCACCGTTTTAAACGGAGTGACCTGACCCTCCCAGGTTTCTTTTGCAACGTCTAACAGTCCGCGAGGACGTCGGGCGTACAATAACTCGAAAGGCGAGAATCCCATGGAAGACTGGGGTACTTCCCTGATGGCAAAAAGCAAATACGGAAGTAAATAGTCCCAGTTCTTCCCATCCTTGTCTATCACCTTTCTCAGCATCTGCTTCAGAGTTTTATTGAACCGTTCGACCAACCCGTCTGTTTGAGGCTGATACACGGATGTGCGTAACGGTTCGATTTGTAACAATCGGCAGAGCTCCTTCATTACCCTGGACATAAAGGGGGTCCCCTGGTCGGTGAGTATCTGTTTTGGTATACCGACCCGACTAAACACATGCACCAGTGCCTTGGCAATCGTCTTGGTGGCCGTGTTACGCAAAGGGATGGCCTCCGGGTAACGAGTGGCATAATCCAAGATGACCAGGATATGTTGGTGTCCACATGAAGACCGTGGAAGGGGTCCAACTAAATCCATCCCAATCCTCTCAAACGGGACTTCAATAATAGGTAGGGGTACCAAAGGGCTACAGAACCGAGGCTTAGGTGCAGAGGCTTGGCAGTCAGGACAAGACTCACAATATACACGAATATCGTGATGCATGCCTGGCCAAACAAAACAGTGTAATATCCTTTCGGTGGTTGTCTGGACTCCCAGGTGACCTCCCATCACATGTCCGTGGGCCAGGTCCAGCACCTGCCGCCGGTAGGGTTTTTGGCTCGACTAATAGTTGCACCGTATCTTCCCGCTTTTTCTCTATCTGATAGAGTAAATCATTCTCCAGAACCATGTAAGGATATGCCAGCCTAGAGCCAGGTTCTACGGGTACCCCGTTTATCACTTTTACATTTGTCCTAGCCTGAGAAAGGGTAGGATCCTTTATTTGCTCGCTTTGGAAGTCATCTTTCTGAACTTCTAAATCCGTCAAACGGGGAGGTGGACGGCTGTCGGCCTCCTCCTCTTCCCCGGTCTCCTCCGTATCACCCGCCATGACTGAAAACGGGAACTGCAGGTCATTTCCCGCAGACTCTTCCCCCGAGTCTTCCGGGGAGACATCTTCCAGGGGTTCGGGACCCACACGCGCCCTGGGAGAAGAATCATGTACACGATTACCCAAGGGCATCAACTGATTCTCCCGCAATTGCCAGAAGTGGGGAAAATCCCGGCCCAGGATAACATCATGCAATAACGCCGGGACGAGTCCCACTTTATGTTGCACAGACCCATAGGAAGTAGTAATGCATATGACCGTGGTGAGGTACGAACAGGTGTCTCCATGCACACACGTTACAGAAAATTTGTCTGATGGTCCAGTCGGGGCTGACACCAGACTGGCCTTCACCAGAGTCACCACACTTCCCGAGTCTAACAATGCCACCACATTTTTGCCATCAACAGTTAAATCACACAAGTGTTTTTCCGCATCCTTTTGACCGGCATTCACACTCACTACCCGTGCCACCATAGACATGCGGTTTTTAGAGTCTGTGACGTCGCACTGCATGGGTTCAGTAGTGACCGGACAGTTCGCAGCAATATGTCCCATCTCTTGGCAGCGGAAACACCTAACGGGCCCCTTGCTTAGACCATAGTTCGTTACTCTCGGCCTCGCAGTGCGGGCAGTCCCATTTTCCTCCCCCACTGTCTTAGGGATTTTTCCATCTCCCCTACTCCCTGGAACAGTCTTACCGGTTCCACGTGGAGATGATGAAGAACGAGGTGGGGTAACGTCATCTCGGAGTCCTTCCGCCACGGAGTAACGTTCAACCAGATCCACCAGTTGATCTGCCGTCGTAGGATTTCCATGGCTTACCCACTTCCTCAGGGCTGGCGGTAGAGATCTCAGGTACTTGTCCATGACGACTCTCTGGATTATCTCTGGCGCTGTCAGCACCTCGGGTTGTAGCCACTTCTTCGTCACGTGGATCAGGTCGAACATCTGTGACCGCGGTGGTTTATCCGGCTGATAAGTCCATTGATGCACTCTCTGTGCACGGACAGCGGTCGTCACTCCCAGCCGGGCCAAGATCTCGGCTTTCAGTTTGTCAAAGTCCTGCGCAGCTTCAGGCTCTAAGTCATAATAAGCCTTTTGGGCCTCACCGGAAAGAAACGGGGCAATCAGGCCGGCCCATCGTGCCTTCGGCCATTTTTCTCGTACCGCCGTCCGTTCAAACGTGGTCAGGTATGCCTCGACGTCATCTTCGGTCGTCATCTTCTGCCAGTACCGACTCACGTGAATCACTCTCGACTCGGCTTCCAGGTTAAGCTCAGGTAAGCTTGCCAGGCGCTGCGCCACCTGCTGGAGAAGTGAACGATCGGTAGCTGTCATGTCCACCAACTCCTTCAGCTGGGCCATCATCACCCGATTAGCTTCTTGCTGGATGGCGGTGGACTGTACCAGCGCTTTCACCATGTCCTCCATGCTCATGCTTGCAACGTGATGCCCGCATTCTCCACCACAATGTGATAAAACACTCCGGGATCACCTTTGCTGGGGTCAAAGGTCACGTGCGTTCAGCATGAAACTCAGGCGCAGAGCTGGGATTCGGGTGTAACTGACACTGGGTCAGGTTTATTAATGGTGAAAGCAATGCATAAAGAAATAAAACATAAAACAAATCCTTGCCTGTCCGGCACTAACTAAACAATGGACAACCTAACTACCAACTGGCGGGCTTCTCCCATCCCGCCAAACCACAGTTGCAGTGGGCACTGCTCTCACTCACGTGTGTCTCTCACACAGACAGGCTCTCTGTGTTCCCAGGCTGAGACACTCACACAACCACCTGGCATCCTTTTATATCCACCTCCCATTATTCATTAGCAAGCAGGTGCGATACTGACCAGACTAGGCCACATAGGAAAGGAATCTGGGCGAGATATACCTGCCCTCATCCACTATTCCCACATGATTCTCACAGTATGTTAGAGGACTACAAGTATGGGGGCTCCTAATGATTGCATCTGTATCAGAGGCTCTGTCGCGTTTCCAGGGGAAAAAATTGGGGACGTGTGACAGACTGTGCTCTGATGATTCGCCCTGGTGCCGGGGGCCGGACGGAGGTGCCGCGGGCCGGACGGAGGTGCCGCTCTCTGGTGCCGGACGGAGGTGCCGCTCTCTGGTGCCGGGGCCCGGACGGAGGTGTCGCTCTCTGGTGCCGGGGCCCGGACGGAGGTGTCGCTCTCTGGTGCCGGGGCCCGGACGGAGGTGTCGCTCTCTGGTGCCGGGGCCCGGACGGAGGTGTCGCTCTCTGGTGCCGGGGCCCGGACGGAGGTGTCGCTCTCTGGTGCCGGGGCCCGGACGGAGATGCCGCTCTCTGGTGCCGGGGCCCGGACGGAGGTGTCGCTCTCTGATGCCGGACGGAGGTGCTGCTCTCTGGTGTCGGGGCCCGGACGGAGGTGTCGCTCTCTGGTGCCGGGGCCCAGACGGAGGTGTCGCTCTCTGTTGCCGGGGCCCGGACGGAGGTGTCGCTCTCTGGTGCCGGGGCCCGGACGGAGGTGTCGCTCTCTGGTGCCGGGGGGCCGGATGGAGGTGCCGCTCTCTGGTGCCGGGGCCCGGACGGAGGTGTCGCTCTCTGATGCCGGACGGAGGTGCTGCTCTCTGGTGCCGGGGCCCGGACGGAGGTGCCGCTCTCTGGTGCCGGGGCCCGGACGGAGGTGTCGCTCTCTGGTGCCGGGGCCCGGACGGAGGTGTCGCTCTCTGGTGCCGGGGCCCGGACGGAAGTGCCGCTCTCTGGTGCCGGGGCCCGGACGGAGGTGCCGCTCTCTGGTGCCGGGGGCCGGACGGAGGTGCCGCTCTCTGGTGCCGGAGGCCGGACGGAGGTGCTGCTGTCTGGTACCGGGGGAGGTGCCGCTCTCTGGTGCCGGACAGAGGGGTCGTTCCCTGTGTCCATCCCATGATCGGTGCTGACTGGTAAGAAAACTATGTGAGGCTGTGGACTAACAGCAAGCAGTGATCCTGAAAACGAAGGACTTGGTTAAGAAGGTGTTCTGGACAGTGATCAGTCCCGATGAAGCATTTGCACGTTTTTTCATTCGCTTTTTTTATATCTCATTTGAAGATTTTTCAAGATGTCACCACGGAACTTGTAAATTTTGCGCAAAATTAAAGTTTTTTTTTTATTTTATAAATCGCAGGAAGTTCCGGGTTTTGCAAATTGATCCGTTATTTTTCTATATGTAAAATCAACCTGCAGCGCGGCCCGGAGTGCGGGGGACGGCATGAGTGATGTTAAGAAGAGTTACTGAGCGTGAATGGGGAGAAACCGTCCGGAAACTCCAAACTCAACAGCAAAACAAATGAGTGCATGGTTATCAATGCAAGAAAACCCGCGCACGGGTGAAACGCTGAGGGTGAGGGCACACGTAAGTGTTTTTTTGCTTTAAGTGTTTTTACCATCAAAAACGCTTACAAGGAGCATCCCATTCATTTGAATGAATTCCACACTTTTTGTGCATATTGATTTTTTCCGTGAAAAAAAACGCATTGTGGTAAACGCAGCAGGCTCATTAATTTTGTGGAAAAATCCGCATTTCTAACTATATTCTATGAGACTGAGGACACTCTGAGAAAAAAAAAAGCATAAAAAACGCCCGTGTGTGGTTCCCACGTGCGGCCGGCCCCGTGTGAGGTTCCCGAGTGCGGCGGTCCCCGTATGAGGTTCCCGTGTGCGGCCGGCCCCGTGTGTCGTTCCCGCGTGCGGCCGACCCCGTGTGAGGTTCCAGCGTGCGGCCGGCCCCGTGTGTCGTTCCCGCGTGCGGCCGGCACCGTGTGAGGTTCCAGCGTGCGGCCGGCCCCGTGTGTCGTTCCCGCGCGCGGCCGGCCCCGTGTGTCGTTCCCGCGCGCGGCCGGCCCCGTGTATCGTTCCCGTGTGAGGTTCCCGCGTGCGGCCGGCCCCGTGTGAGGTCCCCGCGTGCGGCCGGCCCCGTGTGAGGTCCCCGCGTGCGGCCGGCCCCGTGTGTCGTTCCCGCGTGCGGCCGGCCCCGTGTGTCGTTCCCGCGTGCGGCCAGCCCCGTGTGTCGTTCCCGCGTGCGGCCGGCCCGTGTGTCGTTCCCGCGTGCGGCCGGCCCCGTGTGAGGTTCCCGCGTGCGGCCGGCCCCGTGTGTCGTTCCCGTGTGAGGTTCCCACGTGCGGCCGGCCCCGTGTATCGTTCCCGTGTGAGGTTCCCACGTGCGGCCGGCCCCGTGTATCGTTCCCGTGTGAGGTTCCCGCGTGCGGCCGGCCCCGTGTATCGTTCCCGTGTGAGGTTCCCACGTGCGGCCGGCCCCGTGTATCGTTCCCGTGTGAGGTTCCCGCGTGCGGCCGGCCCCGTGTATCGTTCCCGTGTGAGGTTCCCACGTGCGGCCGGCCCCGTGTATCGTTCCCGTGTGAGGTTCCCACGTGCGGCCGGCCCCGTGTATCGTTCCCGTGTGTGGTTCCCGCGTGCGGCCGGCCCCGTGTATCGTTCCCGTGTGAGGTTCCCGCGTGCGGCCGGCCCCGTGTATCGTTCCCGTGTGAGGTTCCCACGTGCGGCCGGCCCCGTGTATCGTTCCCGTGTGAGGTTCCCGCGTGCGGCCGGCCCCGTGTATCGTTCCCGTGTGAGGTTCCCACGTGCGGCCGGCCCCGTGTATCGTTCCCGTGTGAGGTTCCCACGTGCGGCCGGCCCCGTGTATCGTTCCCGTGTGAGGTTCCCGCGTGCGGCCGGCCCCGTGTATCGTTCCCGTGTGAGGTTCCCACGTGCGGCCGGCCCCGTGTATCGTTCCCGTGTGAGGTTCCCGCGTGCGGCCGGCCCCGTGTATCGTTCCCGTGTGAGGTTCCCACGTGCGGCCGGCCCCGTGTATCGTTCCCGTGTGAGGTTCCCACGTGCGGCCGGCCCCGTGTATCGTTCCCGTGTGTGGTTCCCGCGTGCGGCCGGCCCCGTGTATCGTTCCCGTGTGTGGTTCCCGCGTGCGGCCGGCCCCGTGTATCGTTCCCGTGTGAGGTTCCCGCGTGCGGCCGGCCCCGTATATCGTTCCCATGTGAGGTTCCTGCGTGCGGCCGGCCCCGTGTGACACTTCCACTTTCCGTCCGTTTCCTGATAGTCACAAAGAACGATCGTAAAACAGCGCCCCCGGCTCCAGCATACAGAAACTACAGGATAATAAAAGTTTTTTTCCTCTGTTAACAACACTTGAGAAAATAACAAAGCTGCAACACTTAGCCAATGGGGTGTAGCCACACGTGATAATAAAATTGACTATAATAATAATGATACATTTTATTTCTATAGCGCCGACATATTCCGCAGCACTTTACATTTCAGAGGGGATTTGTACAGACAATAGACATTACAGCATAACAATAATCACATAGATCATAACAGATACCAAGAGGAGTGAGGGCCCTGCTCGCAAGCTTACAGTCTATGAGGAAAGAGGGAGACACGAAAGGTGGGTGGTAACAGTTGCTCTGATTGTATGGACCAGCCATAATGTTAAGTATGTAACAGTACAGATACAGAGGGCTAATGGAGGCATAAAGCATGTGGGAACAAGATGCGGGGAACCTGGTTATGGTAAAACTTTTGGCTGTGCCACACTACATTTTCAACTACAAATTTGGCAATTTACAGCATCAAACATAAAAGTTTTTGAAGTCTATCTTCTCTGTGTACAACGCTGCAGTATATGACAGCGCTATCTATAAATCTGAAAGGCAATGCTTGCTGTCCCAGCGGCGGCCACCAGATGGCGATGTGACCACATGTTCCTGTCAGTGATGCCGCTCCTGTCTCCTATCTATTGGCGTTGCTGAGTCACGTGACATCTTCAGCTTCTCACCACCAGAGGCGCTGCTGTTTGTCTGTCGATCACTGCAGGCGCCATGTTTGCTGCGTCTCAACCTAACATTCCGTGTGTTATGGACTCCGGAAACATGGCGGTCGGCTCCTGAGGCAGTGACACCTCTGACCAGCTGACTTATCGTCTACTGCTGTAACTCGGAACAGTCCGCAGGAAAGGAGGAGGTGAGAAGCCAACAGCTGTGTACATGTCATAGAGGGGGCTGCGGAGTATCACAGCAGGGGCTTAGATACAGCATAAAGAATGCTAGAGGATTAGACACACAGCTCAGCAGTCAGTATCACACAGGATATGATTAGATACACGGCTGAGCAGACAGTATCACACAGGATAGGATTAGATACACGGCTCAGCATTCAGTATCACACAGGAGAGGATTAGATACACGGCTCAGCAGTCAGTATCACACAGGATAGGATTAGATACACGGCTCAGCAGTCAGTATCACAGGATAGGATTAGATACACGGCTCAGCAGTCAGTATCACACAGGATAGGATTAGATACACGGCTCAGCAGACAGTATCACACAGGATAGGATTAGATACACGGCTCAGCAGTCAGTATCACACAGGATAGGATTAGATACACGGCTCAGCAGTCAGTATCACACAGGATAGGATTAGATACACGGCTCAGCAGACAGTATCACACAGGATAGGATTAGATACACGGCTCAGCAGTCAGTATCACACAGGATAGGATTAGATACACGGCTCAGCAGACAGTATCACACAGGATAGGATTAGATACACGGCTCAGCAGTCAGTATCACACAGGATGGGATTAGATACACGGCTCAGCAGTCAGTATCACACAGGATAGGATTAGATACACAGCTCAACAGTCAGTATCACACAGGATAGGATTAGATACACGGCTCAGCAGTCAGTATCACACAGGATAGGATTAGATACACGGCTCAGCAGACAGTATCACACAGGATAGGATTAGATACACGGCTCAGCAGTCAGTATCACACAGGATGGGATTAGATACACGGCTCAGCAGTCAGTATCACACAGGATAGGATTAGATACACAGCTCAACAGTCAGTATCACACAGGATAGGATTAGATACATGGCTCAGCAGTCAGTATCACACAGGATAGGATTAGATACACAGCTCAGCAGACAGTATCACACAGGATAGGATTAGATACACGGCTCAGCAGACAGTATCACACAGAATGGGATTAGATACACGGCTCAGCAGACAGTATCACAAAGGATAGGATTAGATACACGGCTCAGCAGTCAGTATCACACAGGATAGGTTTAGATACACGGCTCAGCAGTCAGTATCACACAGGAGAGGATTAGATACCCGGCTCAGCAGTCATTATCACACAGGATAGGATTAGATACACGGCTCAGCAGACAGTATCACACAGGAGAGGATTAGACACACAGCTCAGCAGTCAGTATCACACAGGATAGGATTAGATACACGGCTGAGCAGACAGTATCACACAGGATAGGATTAGATACACGGCTCAGCAGTCAGTATCACACAGGATAGGATTAGATACACAGCTCAACAGTCAGTATCACACAGGATAGGATTAGATACACGGCTCAGCAGTCAGTATCACACAGGATAGGATTAGATACACAGCTCAACAGTCAGTATCACACAGGAGAGGATTAGATACACGGCTCAGCAGACAGTATCACACAGGATAGGATTAGATACACGACTCAGCAGACAGTATCACACAGGATAGGATTAGATACACAGCTCAGCAGTCAGTATCACACAGGATAGGATTAGATACACGGCTCAGCAGACAGTATCACACAGGATAGGATTAGATACACGGCTCAGCAGTCAGTATAACACAGGATAGGATTAGATACACAGCTCAACAGTCAGTATCACACAGGATAGGATTAGATACACGGCTCAGCAGTCAGTATCACACAGGATAGGATTAGATACACGGCTCAGCAGACAGTATCACACAGGATAGGATTAGATACACGGCTCAGCAGTCAGTATCACACAGGATGGGATTAGATACACGGCTCAGCAGTCAGTATCACACAGGATAGGATTAGAATTAGATACACAGCTCAACAGTCAGTATCACACAGGATAGGATTAGATACACGGCTCAGCAGTCAGTATCACACAGGATATGATTAGATACACGGCTGAGCAGACAGTATCACACAGGATAGGATTAGATACACGGCTCAGCATTCAGTATCACACAGGAGAGGATTAGATACACGGCTCAGCAGTCAGTATCACACAGGATAGGATTAGATACACGGCTCAGCAGTCAGTATCACAGGATAGGATTAGATACACGGCTCAGCAGTCAGTATCACACAGGATAGGATTAGATACACGGCTCAGCAGACAGTATCACACAGGATAGGATTAGATACACGGCTCAGCAGTCAGTATCACACAGGATAGGATTAGATACACGGCTCAGCAGTCAGTATCACACAGGATAGGATTAGATACACGGCTCAGCAGACAGTATCACACAGGATAGGATTAGATACACGGCTCAGCAGTCAGTATCACACAGGATAGGATTAGATACACGGCTCAGCAGACAGTATCACACAGGATAGGATTAGATACACGGCTCAGCAGTCAGTATCACACAGGATGGGATTAGATACACGGCTCAGCAGTCAGTATCACACAGGATAGGATTAGATACACAGCTCAACAGTCAGTATCACACAGGATAGGATTAGATACACGGCTCAGCAGTCAGTATCACACAGGATAGGATTAGATACACGGCTCAGCAGACAGTATCACACAGGATAGGATTAGATACACGGCTCAGCAGTCAGTATCACACAGGATGGGATTAGATACACGGCTCAGCAGTCAGTATCACACAGGATAGGATTAGATACACAGCTCAACAGTCAGTATCACACAGGATAGGATTAGATACATGGCTCAGCAGTCAGTATCACACAGGATAGGATTAGATACACAGCTCAGCAGACAGTATCACACAGGATAGGATTAGATACACGGCTCAGCAGACAGTATCACACAGAATGGGATTAGATACACGGCTCAGCAGACAGTATCACAAAGGATAGGATTAGATACACGGCTCAGCAGTCAGTATCACACAGGATAGGTTTAGATACACGGCTCAGCAGTCAGTATCACACAGGAGAGGATTAGATACCCGGCTCAGCAGTCATTATCACACAGGATAGGATTAGATACACGGCTCAGCAGACAGTATCACACAGGAGAGGATTAGACACACAGCTCAGCAGTCAGTATCACACAGGATAGGATTAGATACACGGCTGAGCAGACAGTATCACACAGGATAGGATTAGATACACGGCTCAGCAGTCAGTATCACACAGGATAGGATTAGATACACAGCTCAACAGTCAGTATCACACAGGATAGGATTAGATACACGGCTCAGCAGTCAGTATCACACAGGATAGGATTAGATACACAGCTCAACAGTCAGTATCACACAGGAGAGGATTAGATACACGGCTCAGCAGACAGTATCACACAGGATAGGATTAGATACACGACTCAGCAGACAGTATCACACAGGATAGGATTAGATACACAGCTCAGCAGTCAGTATCACACAGGATAGGATTAGATACACGGCTCAGCAGACAGTATCACACAGGATAGGATTAGATACACGGCTCAGCAGTCAGTATAACACAGGATAGGATTAGATACACAGCTCAACAGTCAGTATCACACAGGATAGGATTAGATACACGGCTCAGCAGTCAGTATCACACAGGATAGGATTAGATACACGGCTCAGCAGACAGTATCACACAGGATAGGATTAGATACACGGCTCAGCAGTCAGTATCACACAGGATGGGATTAGATACACGGCTCAGCAGTCAGTATCACACAGGATAGGATTAGAATTAGATACACAGCTCAACAGTCAGTATCACACAGGATAGGATTAGATACACGGCTCAGCAGTCAGTATCACACAGGATAGGATTAGATACACGGCTCAGCAGACAGTATCACACAGGATAGGATTAGATACACGGCTCAGCAGACAGTATCACACAGGATGGGATTAGATACACGGCTCAACAGACAGTATCACAAAGGATAGGATTAGATACACGGCTCAGCAGTCAGTATCACACAGGATAGGTTTAGATACACGGCTCAGCAGTCAGTATCACACAGGAGAGGATTAGATACATGGCTCAGCAGTCAGTATCACACAGGATATGATTAGATACACGGCTCAGCAGACAGTATCACACAGGAGAGGATTAGATACCCGGCTCAGCAGTCAGTATCACACAGGAGAGGATTAGATACACGGCTCAGCAGTCAGTATCACAGGATAGGATTAGATACACGGCTCAGCAGTCAGTATCACACAGGATAGGATTAGATACACAGCTCAACAGTCAGTATCACACAGGATAGGATTAGATACACGGCTCAGCAGTCAGTATCACAAAGGATAGGATTAGATACACGGCTCAGCAGTCAGTATCACACAGGATAGGTTTAGATACACGGCTCAGCAGTCAGTATCACACAGGAGAGGATTAGATACACGGCTCAACAGTCAGTATCACACAGGATAGGATTAGATACACGGCTCAGCAGACAGTATCACAAAGGATAGGATTAGATACACGGCTCAGCAGTCAGTATCACACAGGATAGGTTTAGATACACGGCTCAGCAGTCAGTATCACACAGGAGAGGATTAGATACACGGCTCAGCAGTCAGTATCACACAGGATAGGATTAGATACACGGCTCAGCAGACAGTATCACACAGGAGAGGATTAGATACCCGGCTCAGCAGTCAGTATCACACAGGAGAGGATTAGATACACGGCTCAGCAGTCAGTATCACACAGGATAGGATTAGATACACGGCTCAGCAGTCAGTATCACACAGGATAGGATTAGATACACAGCTCAACAGTCAGTATCACACAGGATAGGATTAGATACACGGCTCAGCAGTCAGTATCACACAGGATAGGATTAGATACACGGCTCAGCAGACAGTATCACACAGGATAGGATTAGATACACGGCTCAGCAGACAGTATCACACAGGATGGGATTAGATACACGGCTCAGCAGACAGTATCACAAAGGATAGGATTAGATACACGGCTCAGCAGTCAGTATCACACAGGATAGGTTTAGATACACGGCTCAGCAGTCAGTATCACACAGGAGAGGATTAGATACACGGCTCAGCAGTCAGTATCACACAGGATAGGATTAGATACACGGCTCAGCAGACAGTATCACACAGGAGAGGATTAGATACCCGGCTCAGCAGTCAGTATCACACAGGAGAGGATTAGATACACTGCTCAGCAGTCAGTATCACATAGGATTAGATACACGGCTCAGCAGTCAGTATCACACAGGAGAGGATTAGATACACGGCTCAGCAATCAGTATCACAGGAGAGGATTAGATACCCGGCTCAGCAGTCAGTATCACACAGGAGAGGATTAGATACGCGGCTCAGTAGACAGTATCACACAGGATAGGATTAGATACACGGCTCAGCAGTCAGTATCACACAGGATAGGATTAGATACACGCCTCAGCAGTCAGTATCACACAGGAGAGGATTAGATACACGGCTCAGCAGTCAGTATCACACAGGAGAGGATTAGATACATGGCTCAGCAGACAGTATCACACAGGATAGGATTAGATACACGGCTCAGCAGTCAGTATCACACAGGAGAGGATTAGATACCCGGCTCAGCAGTCAGTATCACACAGGAGAGGATTAGATATGCGGCTCAGCAGTCAGTATCATACAGGATAGGATTAGATACGTGGCTCAGCAGTCAGTATCACAAAGGATAGGATTAGATACACGGCTCAGCAGTCAGTATCACACAGGATAGGTTTAGATACACGGCTCAGCAGTCAGTATCACACAGGAGAGGATTAGATACACGGCTCAGCAGTCAGTATCACACAGGATAGGATTAGATACACGGCTCAGCAGACAGTATCACACAGGAGAGGATTAGATACCCGGCTCAGCAGTCAGTATCACACAGGAGAGGATTAGATACACTGCTCAGCAGTCAGTATCACACAGGATAGGATTAGATACACGGCTCAGCAGTCAGTATCACACAGGATAGGATTAGATACACGGCTCAGCAGTCAGTATCACACAGGATAGGTTTAGATACACGGCTCAGCAGTCAGTATCACACAGGAGAGGATTAGATACACGGCTCAGCAGTCAGTATCACACAGGATAGGATTAGATACACGGCTCAGCAGACAGTATCACACAGGAGAGGATTAGATACCCGGCTCAGCAGTCAGTATCACACAGGAAAGGATTAGATACACAGCTCAGCAGTCAGTATCACACAGGATAGGATTAGATACATGGCTCAGCAGTCAGTATCACACAGGATAGGATTAGATACACAGCTCAACAGTCAGTATCACACAGGATAGGATTAGATACACGGCTCAGCAGTCAGTATCACACAGGATAGGTTTAGATACACGGCTCAGCAGTCAGTATCACACAGGAGAGGATTAGATACACGGCTCAGCAGTCAGTATCACACAGGATAGGATTAGATACATGGCTCAGCAGACAGTATCACACAGGAGAGGATTAGATACCCGGCTCAGCAGTCAGTATCACACAGGAGAGGATTAGATACACTGCTCAGCAGTCAGTATCACATAGGATTTGATACATGGCTCAGCAGTCAGTATCACACAGGAGAGGATTAGATACACGGCTCAGCAGTCAGTATCACAGGAGAGGATTAGATACCCGGCTCAGCAGTCAGTATCACACAGGAGAGGATTAGATACGCGGCTCAGTAGACAGTATCACACAGGATAGGATTAGATACACGGCTCAGCAGTCAGTATCACACAGGATAGGATTAGATACACGCCTCAGCAGTCAGTATCACACAGGAGAGGATTAGATACACGGCTCAGCAGTCAGTATCACACAGGAGAGGATTAGATACATGGCTCAGCAGACAGTATCACACAGGATAGGATTAGATACACGGCTCAGCAGTCAGTATCACACAGGAGAGGATTAGATACCCGGCTCAGCAGTCAGTATCACACAGGAGAGGATTAGATATGCGGCTCAGCAGTCAGTATCATACAGGATAGGATTAGATACGTGGCTCAGCAGTCAGTATCACAAAGGATAGGATTAGATACACGGCTCAGCAGTCAGTATCACACAGGATAGGTTTAGATACACGGCTCAGCAGTCAGTATCACACAGGAGAGGATTAGATACACGGCTCAGCAGTCAGTATCACACAGGATAGGATTAGATACACGGCTCAGCAGACAGTATCACACAGGAGAGGATTAGATACCCGGCTCAGCAGTCAGTATCACACAGGAGAGGATTAGATACACTGCTCAGCAGTCAGTATCACACAGGATAGGATTAGATACACGGCTCAGCAGTCAGTATCACACAGGATAGGATTAGATACACGGCTCAGCAGTCAGTATCACACAGGATAGGTTTAGATACACGGCTCAGCAGTCAGTATCACACAGGAGAGGATTAGATACACGGCTCAGCAGTCAGTATCACACAGGATAGGATTAGATACACGGCTCAGCAGACAGTATCACACAGGAGAGGATTAGATACCCGGCTCAGCAGTCAGTATCACACAGGAAAGGATTAGATACACGGCTCAGCAGTCAGTATCACACAGGATAGGATTAGATACATGGCTCAGCAGTCAGTATCACACAGGATAGGATTAGATACACAGCTCAACAGTCAGTATCACACAGGATAGGATTGGATACACGGCTCAGCAGTCAGTATCACAAAGGATAGGATTAGATACACGGCTCAGCAGTCAGTATCACACAGGATAGGTTTAGATACACGGCTCAGCAGTCAGTATCACACAGGAGAGGATTAGATACACGGCTCAGCAGTCAGTATCACACAGGATAGGATTAGATACACGGCTCAGCAGACAGTATCACAAAGGATAGGATTAGATACACGGCTCAGCAGTCAGTATCACACATGATAGGTTTAGATACACGGCTCAGCCGTCAGTATCACGCAGGAGAGGATTAGATACACGGCTCAGCAGTCAGTATCACACAGGATAGGATTAGATACACGGCTCAGCAGACAGTATCACACAGGAGAGGATTAGATACCCGGCTCAGCAGTCAGTATCACACAGGAGAGGATTAGATACACGGCTCAGCAGTCAGTATCACACAGGATAGGATTAGATACACGGCTCAGCAGTCAGTATCACACAGGATAGGATTAGATACACAGCTCAACAGTCAGTATCACACAGGATAGGATTAGATACACGGCTCAGCAGTCAGTATCACACAAGATAGGATTAGATACACGGCTCAGCAGACAGTATCACACAGGATAGGATTAGATACACGGCTCAGCAGACAGTATCACACAGGATGGGATTAGATACATGGCTCAGCAGACAGTATCACAAAGGATAGGATTAGATACACGGCTCAGCAGTCAGTATCACACAGGATAGGTTTAGATACACGGCTCAGCAGTCAGTATCACACAGGAGAGGATTAGATACACGGCTCAGCAGTCAGTATCACACAGGATAGGATTAGATACACGGCTCAGCAGACAGTATCACACAGGAGAGGATTAGATACCCGGCTCAGCAGTCAGTATCACACAGGAGAGGATTAGATACACTGCTCAGCAGTCAGTATCACATAGGATTAGATACACGGCTCAGCAGTCAGTATCACACAGGAGAGGATTAGATACACGGCTCAGCAGTCAGTATCACAGGAGAGGATTAGATACCCGGCTCAGCAGTCAGTATCACACAGGAGAGGATTAGATACGCGGCTCAGTAGACAGTATCACACAGGATAGGATTAGATACACGGCTCAGCAGTCAGTATCACACAGGATAGGATTAGATACACGCCTCAGCAGTCAGTATCACACAGGAGAGGATTAGATACACGGCTCAGCAGTCAGTATCACACAGGAGAGGATTAGATACACGGCTCAGCAGTCAGTATCACACAGGATAGGATTAGATACACGGCTCAGCAGTCAGTATCACACAGGAGAGGATTAGATACCCGGCTCAGCAGTCAGTATCACACAGGAGAGGATTAGATATGCGGCTCAGCAGTCAGTATCATACAGGATAGGATTAGATACGCGGCTCAGCAGTCAGTATCACACAGGATAGGATTAGATACACGGCTCAGCAGTCAGTATCACAAAGGATAGGATTAGATACACGGCTCAGCAGTCAGTATCACACAGGAGAGGATTAGATACCCGGCTCAGCAGTCAGTATCACACAGGAGAGGATTAGATATGCGGCTCAGCAGTCAGTATCATACAGGATAGGATTAGATACGTGGCTCAGCAGTCAGTATCACACAGGATAGGATTAGATACACGGCTCAGCAGACAGTATCACACAGGATAGGATTAGATACACGGCTCAGCAGTCAGTATCACACAGGAGAGGTTTAGATACCCGGCTCAGCAGTCAGTATCACACAGGAGAGGATTAGATATGCGGCTCAGCAGTCAGTATCATACAGGATAGGATTAGATACGTGGCTCAGCAGTCAGTATCACAAAGGATAGGATTAGATACACGGCTCAGCAGTCAGTATCACACAGGATAGGTTTAGATACACGGCTCAGCAGTCAGTATCACACAGGAGAGGATTAGATACACGGCTCAGCAGTCAGTATCACACAGGATAGGATTAGATACACGGCTCAGCAGACAGTATCACACAGGAGAGGATTAGATACCCGGTTCAGCAGTCAGTATCACACAGGAGAGGATTAGATACACTGCTCAGCAGTCAGTATCACACAGGATAGGATTAGATACACGGCTCAGCAGTCAGTATCACACAGGAGAGGATTAGATACACGGCTCAGCAGTCAGTATCACAGGAGAGGATGAAATACCCGGCTCAGCAGTCAGTATCACACAGGAGAGGATTAGATACGCGGCTCAGCAGACAGTATCACACAGGATAGGATTAGATACACGGCTCAGCAGTCAGTATCACACAGGATAGGATTAGATACATGCCTCAGCAGTCAGTATCACACAGGATAGGATTAATCAATACCTGGATAAGAATGAAGTGATTAAACAGAGTCAGCATGGGTTTGTAACTAATAAGTCATGTCAGACTAACTTAATTTCCTTCTATGACGGTATCACTGATTGGGTGGATCAAGGAAATGCTGTAGATATAGTATATCTTGACTTCAGCAAAGCATTTGACAAAGTCTCTCATACAATCCTTATTGAAAAAATGACTAAGTATGGAATGGACAAGGCAACTGTTAGGTGGATTCATAACTGGCTTAGTGATCGGACCCAGAGAGTGGTCGTAAATGGCTGCACATCCAGTTGGAAGAATGTCTCATACCACAGGGCTCTGTCCTGGGCCCTGTATTGTTCAACATCTTTATCAACGATTTAGATGAAGGAATTGAGGGTAAACTGATTAAATTTGCTGATGACACAAAGCTAGGAGGAATAGCTAATACTAGAGAAGAGAGAGAGGATTCAAAAAGATTTAAATAAACTGGAGAAGTGGGCAGCAACTAACAGAATGGTTTTTAACAGGGAGAAATGCAAAGTACTACATCTGGGCAATAAAAATGAAAAAAGCATATATAGAATGGGAGGAATAGGGCTAAGTGACAGCACATGTGAAAAAGACTTGGGTATACTAATAGATCACAGACTGAATATGAGTCAACAGTGTGATGCAGCAGCAAAAAAGGCAAATGCAATTCTAGGATGTATTAACAGAAGCATACAGTCTAGATCACGTGAAGTCATTATTTCCCTCTACTCCTCTTTGGTCAGACCTCATCTGGAATATTGTGTCCAGTTTTGGGCACCACATTTTAAAAAAGACATCAACAAACTGGAGCAAGTTCAGAAAAGAGCGACCAGAATGGTGACCGGTCTGCAAACCCTGTCTTATGAGGAAAGGTTGCAGGATTTGGGAATGTTTAGTTTGCAAAAGAGAAGACTGAGAGGAGACTTAATAGCTGTCTACAAATATCTAAAGGGCTGTCACATTGTAGAAGGATCAACTTTATTCTCATTTGCACAAGGAAAGACTAGAAGCAATGGGATGAAACTGAATGGGAAGAGACACAGATTAGATATTAGAAAAAACTTTTTGATAGTTAGAGTGATCAATGAGTGGAACAGGCTGCCACGAGAAGTGGTGAGTTCTCCTTCAATGGAAGTCTTCAAACAGAGGCTGGACAGACATCTGACTGGGATGATTTAGCGAATCCTGCTTTGAGCAGGGGGTTGGACCAGATGGCCCAGGAGGTCCCTTCCAACTCTATGATTCTATGATTCTATGATTAGATACACGGCTCAGCAGTCAGTATCACACAGGAGAGGATTAGATACACGGCTCAGCAGTCAGTATCACACAGGATAGGATTAGATACACGGCTCAGCAGTCAGTATCACACAGGAGAGGATTAGATACCCGGCTCAGCAGTCAGTATCACACAGGAGAGGATTAGATACGCGGCTCAGCAGTCAGTATCACACAGGAGAGGATTAGATACACGGCTCAGCAGTCAGTATCACACAGGATAGGATTAGATACACGGCTCAGCAGTCAGTATCACACAGGAGAGGATTAGATACCCGGCTCAGCAGTCAGTATCACACAGGAGAGGATTAGATATGCGGCTCAGCAGTCAGTATCATACAGGATAGGATTAGATACGTGGCTCAGCAGTCAGTATCACACAGGATAGGATTAGATACACGGCTCAGCAGTCAGTATCACACAGGATGGGATTAGATACACGGCTCAGCAGTCAGTATCACACAGGATAGGATTAGATACGCGGCTCAGCAGTCAGTATCACACAGGAGAGGATTAGATACACGGCTCAGCAGTCAGTATCACACAGGAGAGGATGAGATACACGGCTCAGCAGTCAGTATCACACAGGAGAGGATTAGATACACAGCTCAGCAGTCAGTATCACACAGGAGAGGATTAGATACACGGCTCAGCAGACATTATCACACAGGAGAGGATTAGACACACGGCTCAGCAGACAGTATCACACAGGGGAGGATTAGATACACGGCTCAGCAGTCAGTATCACACAGGAGAGGATTAGATACATGGCTCAGCAGTCAGTATCACACAGGAGAGGATTAGATACATAGCTCAGTATCAGAAAAGTTAGGATGAGATACAGTGTGCATCATCGCTCGGTTCTGACCCCTCCGTTGCTCTCGGCTGTCATTCTTGTGTACCCGCTGTCTCCCAGGTTCGGGTACAGTCATGGTGGCGGAGCTCTCTCCAGACATGGTGACCCTCTACCAGCAGGATCCTGGCGGGGTCACATATCGTATCCCGGCTTTGCTCTTCCTCCCGGGTCCTTCCATCTTCTTGGCCTTGGCGGAGAAGCGCTCGTCCCCTGCTGACCAGGACGCCTTGTACCTGGTGGTGAGGCGAGGCCGGGTGCAGCACGGGGAGGTGCAGGTACGGGCAGTTGCCGCACGGAGAGGTGTAGGTATGGGGAGGTGCAGCACGGGGAGGTGCAGGTATGGGCAGTTGCCGCACGGAGAGGTGTAGGTATGGGGAGGTGCAGCACGGAGATGTGTAGGTATGGGGAGGTGCAGCACGGAGATGTGTAGGTATGGGGAGGTGCAGCACGGGGAGGTGCAGGTATGGGCAGTTGCCGCACGGAGAGGTGTAGGTATGGGGAGGTGCAGCATGGAGAGGTGTAGGTATGGGGAGGTGCAGCACGGAGAGGTGTAGGTATAGGGAGGTGTAGGTATGGGGAGGTGTAGGTATGGGGAGGTGCAGGTATGGGGAGGTGCAGCACGGAGAGGTGTAGGTATGGGGAGGTGCAGGTACGGGCAGTTGCCGCACGGAGATGTGTAGGTATGGGGAGGTGCAGCACGGAGAGGTGTAGGTATGGGAAGGTGCAGCACGGAGAGGTGTAGGTATGGGGAGGTGCAGCACGGAGAGGTGTAGGTATGGGGAGGTGCAGCATGGAGAGGTACAGGTATGGGGAGGTGCAGCACGGAGAGGTGTAGGTATGGGGAGGTGCAGCACGGAGAGGTGTAGGTATGGGGAGGTGCAGCACGGAGAGGTGTAGGTATGGGGAGGTGCAGGTACGGGCAGTTGCCGCACGGAGATGTGTAGGTATGGGGAGGTGCAGCACGGAGAGGTGTAGGTATGGGGAGGTGCTGCACGGAGAGGTGTAGGTATGGGGAGGTGCAGGTACTTGGAGTTGCAGGTATGAGTTGTAACACCTGAAGAGGTTGTCTTCCCCATGTCTGATCTTATGACTTTCCAGCTTCTCCATCTGTTTTGCCTCATTAGTGGGAAGAGATGATGGCGGTGGAAAACGCCAAGTTACCGGGGCACCGGACCATGAACCCCTGCCCGCTGTACGATCCCACCACCGACACAGTCTTCCTCTTCTTCGTTTGTGTGAAAACCGACATCTCTGAGTTAAGACAAATCTTAACTGGCCGAAATGCTGCCCGGCTCTGCTACGTCACCAGCCACGACCACGGCAAATCGTGGAGTCTACCAAAGGACGTGATGGAGGAGGTTCTGGGTGAGGACCTGAAGAGCTGTGCTACCTTTGCGGTGGGCCCCGGTCACGGCGTCTGTTCTCCGTCGGGCAGGTTGATCGTGCCCGCGTACCTGTACTACATCCACTCCCGTGTCTGCGGCCTGCCCATCCCGTGGAAGACCAAGCCCCACTCCTTTATCTTCTACAGCGACGACCGCGGTAAGAGCTGGCACAAGGGTAGCGGGCTGTGGCGGCAGAAGACGGTGGAGTGTGAGGTGGCCGAGGTGGCGTGCAGAGACGGCAACGACCTCCTGTACTGCAGTGCCAGGACCAGTCAGCACTACCGGGTGGAGGCAACCAGCAACCACCAGTCTATGGAGTTCGGAGATGCCCACTACAATAAAAGCCTCTGTGAGCCGCCTCACGGATGTCAGGGCAGCGTGGTGAGCTACCAGCCCCCAGTGGCACACCAGGACGAGGCAGACGGCGGGGAAGAGTCGCGCCTCAACCATAATGCCACGTCCTGGCTGCTCTACTCTCATCCTACCTGCAGGTGGGGGCGCGTGGACTTAGGAATCTACTTGAATAAGTCACCCCTTGTGCCGTCCAGCTGGACCCCACCGTGGATCATCAATGAGGGTCCCAGTGGGTACTCGGACTTGGCGGTGTGCCAGGACACTCACTCCTTCGCCTGCTTGTTTGAATGTGGAAAGGACGCATGCGAGAAGATCGCCTTCCGGAGGTTCACGATGGACGAGCTGCTGAATAATTCCTCTTAAGCCGTGATGACGACTGTCGGGGCGTCTGCCAAGTCTCCGGAGTGCCAAAAGTAACCCAGTGTAGGAATGAACTGGTGGGGCACAAGATGGCGCCATCCACCGATGTCTCGACCCCCGATACGTGCTCTTATTCTGCTCATTAGATGGCACCTGATCCCCGTAATTAGAAGCTCTGTCGACTCCTCTCGGTTGTGGTCGCCTTAAAGAGGTTGTGCCATAAACAATATTTCTGATCCCCGTCCACGTGTCTGATCGGAGGGGGCGTCACGTCCCTTGTGACCGGAGCGGCGCTGCACAAAACCAATGAGATCTACAGAAAATGTCACAAGATACAAAGTAAGAAATGGTCAAAGGGGGTCACCTCCCTGTAAAATCCGGGATAAGACCCCCAGTACAAGACCTAGAAGGGAGGGAGCAGCTGAAAATAAAGAAATAGAGATTGATGCGAGAATCCAAGACTGAAAGAAGAAGAAGGAGCGCTCCCCCCGGTGAGGCCACACTCCGGAGCCGTCTCTTCCCTGCACCTCCTCGCTCTCCGAGACGTGCAGCCGCCTCCACTCTGGTTCATGAGTTTTTCATCTGTTTCTTTTTATCTTTTGTTTACATTTGTGATGACATTTCTCCTCTGTAAATCTTTTTTTTTCCATGTGGTAATTGTGTTGTGATTAATTTCTGCATTTTCTCCGGTTGATCCAAAATAGCAGCGCCCTTAATTACCGTTAGTGCAACAGTAATGAGCAAGTGCAACCATCCACAGGGAATAGAGCCGTAGTTGTATCCAGACTCCCCCCCCCTCCAGCTTCCTCCGTTTTCCCCATCCAGACTCCCCCCCCCCCCAGACTCCTCCGATCCCCCTCGAGACTCCCCCGTTCCCCCTCGAGACTCCTTTGTTCCCCCTCCAGCTTCCTCCGTTTCCCCCCCCAGACTCCCCCGTTCCCCCCCCAGACTCCTCCGTTCCCCCCCGACTCCTCCGTTTCCCCCCCCAGACTCCCCCCGTTCCCCCCCAGATCCCCCGTTCCCCCCCAGACTCCCCCGATCTCCCTCCAGACTCCCCCGATCCCCCCCAGACTCCCCCGATCCCCTCCGTTCCCCCTCCAGACTCCTTCGTTCCCCCTCCAGCTTCCTCCATCCCCCCTCCAGACTCCCCCGTTCCCCCTCCAGACTCCTTTATTCCCCCTCCAGCTTCCTCCGTTCCCCCCCAGACTCCCCCGTTCCCCCCCAGACTCCCCCGTTCCCCCTCTAGACTCCTTTGTTTCCCCTCCAGCTTCCTCCGTTCCCCCCCAGATCCCCCGTTCCCCCCCAGACTCCTCCCGTTCCCCCTCCAGACTCCTTCGCTCCCCCTCCAGCTTCCTCCGTTCCCCCCCCAGACTCCCCCATTCCCCCCGACTCCTTCGCTCCCCCTCCAGCTTCCTCCGTTCCCCCCCCAGACTCCCCCGTTCCCCCCCCAGACTCCCCCGTTCCCCCCAGACTCCCCCGTTCCCCCTCCAGACTCCCCTGTTCCCCCTCCAGACTCCTTCGTTCCCCCCCAGACTCCCCCCGTTCCCCCCCAGACTCCTCCCGTTCCCCGCCAGATCCCCGTTCCCCCCCGACTCCTCCCGTTCCCCCCCAGATCCCCCGTCCCCCCCCCAGACTCCTCCGTCCCCCCCCAGACTCCTCCGTTCCCCCCCCAGACTCCCCCGATCCCCCTCCAGACTCCTCCGTTCCCGCTCCAGCTTCCTCCGTTCCCCCCCAGACTCCCCCGTCCCCCCCCAGACTCCTCCGTTCCCCTTCCAGCCTTCTCTGTTCCCTCTCCAGACCGCACTGTCCTCTGTGTCTCCAGTCTCCTCTGTTCCCCCACCAGACTCCTCTGACATACAGTATAGAAGTACATGAGCTGCACCTTTGGGAGACGAATGCCCCTTCCCTATGACCTCTGCAGATTTTTGAAAATAATTAAACTTTACCTTTATCTACAATGTGCCGCCCCTTTAAATCTCTACAGTGACTGTTAAAGGGACGGTTCTAGATGCTAATAAAGCTGAGACAATGGAAAGTGAAACATTGTGATTTTTTTTCTAGGATTAGATACACAGCTCAGCAGACAGTATCACACAGGATAGGATTAGATACACGGCTCAGCAGTCAGTATCACACAGGATAGGATTAGATACACGGCTCAGCAGTCAGTATCACACAGAGGATTAGATACACGGCTCAGCAGTCCGTATCACACAGGATAGGATTAGATACACGGCTCAGCAGTCAGTATCACACAGGATAGGATTAGATACACGGCTCAGCAGTCAGTATCACACAGGAGAGGATTAGATACACGGCTGAGCAGTCAGTATCACACAGGAGAGGATTAGATACACGGCTCAGCAGTCAGTATCACACAGGAGAGGATTAGATACACGGCTCAGCAGTCAGTATCACACAGAATAGGATTAGATACACGGCTCAGCAGTCAGCATCACACGGGAGGATTAGATACACTGCTCAGCAGTCAGTATCACACAGGAGAGGATTAGATACACAGCTCAGCAGTCAGTATCACACAGGATAGGATTAGATACATGGCTCAGCAGTCAGCATCACACAGGATAGGATTAGATACACGGCTCGGCAGTCGGTATCACACAGGAGAGGATTAGATACACGTCTCAGCAGTCGGTATCACACAGGAGAGGATTAGATACACGGCTCAGCAGTCGGCATCACACAGGAGAGGATTAGATACACTGCTCAGCAGTCGGTATCACACAGGAGAGGATTAGATACACAGCTCAGCAGTCGGCATCACACAGGAGAGGATTAGATACACGGCTCAGCAGACAGTGTCACACAGGATAGGATTAGATACACGGCTCAGCAGTCAGTATCACAGGAGAGGATTAGATACACGGCTCAGCAGTCCGTATCACACAGGATAGGATTAGATACACGGCTCAGCACACACTATCACAGGATAGGATTAGATACACGGCTCAGCAGTCAGTATCACAGAGGAGAAGATTAGACACAAGGCTCAGCACACACTATCACATGATAGGATTAGATACACGGCTCAGCAGTCAGTATCACACAGGAGAGGATTAGATACACGGCTCAGCAGTCCGTACCACACAGGAAAGGATTAGATACACGGCTCAGCAGTCAGTATCACACAGGATAGGATTAGATACACAGCTCAGCAGACATCACACAGGATAGGATTAGATACACGGCTCAGCAGTCGGCATCACACAGGAGAGGATTAGATACACGGCTCAGCAGTCGGCATCACACAGGAGAGGATTAGATACACGGCTCAGCAGTCAGTATCTCACAGGATAGGATTAGATACACGGCTCAGCAGTCAGTATCACACAGGAGAGGATTAGATACACGGCTCAGCAGTCAGTATCACACAGGAGAGGATTAGATACACGGCTCAGCAGTCAGTATCACACAGGAGAGGATTAGATACACGGCTCAGCAGTCAGTATCACACAGGAGAGGATTAGATACACGGCTCAGCAGTCAGTATCACACAGGAGAGGATTAGATACACGGCTCAGCAGTCAGTATCACACAGGATAGGATTAGATTCACGGCTCAGCAGTCAGTATCACACAGGAGAGGATTAGATACACGGCTCAGCAGTCAGTATCACACAGGATAGGATTAGATACACGGCTCAGCAGTCAGTATCACACAGGATAGGATTAGATACACGGCTCAGCAGTCAGCATCACACGGGAGGATTAGATACACTGCTCAGCAGTCAGTATCACACAGGAGAGGATTAGATACACAGCTCAGCAGTCAGTATCACACAGGATAGGATTAGATACATGGCTCAGCAGTCAGCATCACACAGGATAGGATTAGATACACGGCTCGGCAGTCGGTATCACACAGGAGAGGATTAGATACACGTCTCAGCAGTCGGTATCACACAGGAGAGGATTAGATACACGGCTCAGCAGTCGGCATCACACAGGAGAGGATTAGATACACTGCTCAGCAGTCGGTATCACACAGGAGAGGATTAGATACACAGCTCAGCAGTCGGCATCACACAGGAGAGGATTAGATACACGGCTCAGCAGACAGTGTCACACAGGATAGGATTAGATACACGGCTCAGCAGTCAGTATCACAGGAGAGGATTAGATACACGGCTCAGCAGTCCGTATCACACAGGATAGGATTAGATACACAGCTCAGCACACACTATCACAGGATAGGATTAGATACACGGCTCAGCAGTCAGTATCACAGAGGAGAAGATTAGACACAAGGCTCAGCACACACTATCACATGATAGGATTAGATACACGGCTCAGCAGTCAGTATCACACAGGAGAGGATTAGATACACGGCTCAGCAGTCCGTACCACACAGGAAAGGATTAGATACACGGCTCAGCAGTCAGTATCACACAGGATAGGATTAGATACACAGCTCAGCAGACATCACACAGGATAGGATTAGATACACGGCTCAGCAGTCGGCATCACACAGGAGAGGATTAGATACACGGCTCAGCAGTCGGCATCACACAGGAGAGGATTAGATACACGGCTCAGCAGTCAGTATCTCACAGGATAGGATTAGATACACGGCTCAGCAGTCAGTATCACACAGGAGAGGATTAGATACACGGCTCAGCAGTCAGTATCACACAGGAGAGGATTAGATACACGGCTCAGCAGTCAGTATCACACAGGAGAGGATTAGATACACGGCTCAGCAGTCAGTATCACACAGGAGAGGATTAGATACACGGCTCAGCAGTCAGTATCACACAGGAGAGGATTAGATACACGGCTCAGCAGTCAGTATCACACAGGATAGGATTAGATTCACGGCTCAGCAGTCAGCATCAGGGCTGTGGAGTCGGTAAGCCACAGTTGCGACTCCGACTCCTGGATTTTATCCAACTCCTGGATTTTATCAGGCTCCGACTCCGGCTCCGACTCCTTCATAAATGGCCAATTCATAACAACAAATTTACTGTTGTAAAATATTAAACATCGTGCTTATTCAGTTTCTCACCATCATATAAGTAATCAGACCACTTAGAGCAAAAACTACATTTATTAGAATACAATTAGAATATAGCAAATAACTTTTATAAACTTTTCTAAACTGTAAGTAAATATGCAATAAACACTTTTATGCAGTTAATAAGAAGAAATCTATAAATTTGTCCTCAGAAAAAGTTTTGCCTCTGTCAGATCCTCCTTCATGGATGCCCTCAAATCTGATCTAATTATTTTGAGAACAACCTCTCTACACTAACTTGTGTTGGTGGCAAAGCTGTAACCACTCGGGCAACATCTCTGACAATGTCAGGATACAGAGGAATCGCTTGTTGCACTGTTATTTTTGATGAACGGTCAAATTTCTGAATTTCTTTTAGTGCACATGAAAAATTCTGCTGAAATGTACTGGCTGTGTTCCTTGATGGGGGTGACTCTTCTTCTATGCGGGAACGCTTTGCACGGTCCTTGTGATCCAAATATTTTTCGAAATTAAATTCTTCATCAGTTGATGAGGGTGAAGATGTGGCAGGACGACCAAATTCTTCTTGTTCCTCCTGACTGTTCTGCAACCCTTTCATCCTTACCGCTATTTCAAACAGAGCTTCTTTTCCTTTACTTAGCTGTTGATCATCTAGAAGAATCCGATGCATTGGG
The DNA here is from genome assembly GCF_039654945.1 of Dendrobates tinctorius. Lineage (NCBI taxonomy): Eukaryota > Metazoa > Chordata > Amphibia > Anura > Dendrobatidae > Dendrobates > Dendrobates tinctorius. The sequence continues at coordinate 9,072,694 of NW_027361824.1, forward strand.
TCTACATAAACAGCTGCCAAAAGAATGTTATTTTGTAATAGTAGCTCCTCTCTCCGTTTCATTGATGTAGCAATGCCACTTGCAATTAACCCTCCTCTTTGGGACAGGCGAAACATCAGGTTCTTCCACTCCTTTAAGAAAATACCTGGAGTTAAGTCCTCTGCTTGTAATTTTTTAGTCACTGTAAATGGGTGCTCTAGCAATTTTTCCAGCTCAGTCACCTGATTCCACTGACTTTCATTTAGCATCAGTTGAGGGTTAGCCATGTCTACAAGAAAGGTTTTCAGTTCAACCAAGCGCTGAATCATTAAGTAAGTACTGCCCCATCGTGTGGCTTGATCAATAATTGCCCCTTTTCCAGCACGTCTCTTCAAAATTGAGTCAACTTTAGGGGTTCTGGCAACAGTAGCCAATTTTCTCACCTTGCCAATCAGTGCAGCAGCATGTCCTTCTTGCAGACTGTTTCTTATAGCCAGCTGTAGCGTATGCACAACACAGCGCATGTGATGAATGAAAGAACATATTGACACAGTTTCAACAAGATCATCTAAACTATCATGTTGCTGTTCATCTGAAGCAACTTCAGTTTGCTCCTCAGTTACAATACTGTGTTCCTCTATTTCAAACATTTCTGTGTCTGTGGACCCAGAATGTTCTTCTAGCTGCTGGTCACCATCATTACTCTCATTCATTAGCTTAATAGGACTTATCATATTTGAAGCATTGTCAGTTACGACAGAAAGAACTTGCTCTTTTTTAAGTTCATAGTCTTGCAGAACCTTTTCCACCAAGACCTGGAGAAACTCACTGGTGTGATGAGCTTTGGTATCTTTTACTGCCAATGTCTTGGTAACTATTTCATTTTTGTCACAAACAAATCGGACATTGATGGCAAAATAGTTCACTCTGTGACGTGTGCAGGCATCCATTTTAAGAAACAGAAAGCGTCCCTTGAGAGTTTTTTTAAGTTCTTCCTTTTGTTTAAAAGCTTCTTCGATTACTAATTTTCTAATACTCTTTCTCTCCAGAGAAACACCAAGCTTGCGGACCATTTCCCCATTCAGACACATAAAAGCTGGTCGTGAAAATAATGAAATAGGCACACTATCCTTTACAACAAGCTCTATGATCTGTTTTTTAAATGTATCTACTGTCATTGTCACAGTAACTTTGTTACTGACAAAATATCTTGCAACTGATGGCTGCAAAGTTCTCTGCTCCTTTGTTTGGCTGGAAGAGCTGGGCACTGGTTCATTGGTTTGGATGCAGTCTTTCTCATCCACTGCTTTCAGTACTTCTGGATGAAAGCGCTGTAAATGTCTCTTTAGATTAGAAGCTCTGGTAGGAGCATTTTTATCTTTGCCTGAATATGCACTCATCTTGGCTTCACAGCATTTGTTTTCGTCTGGATCATTTGTCATACACTGACAGACATAATGTTTTCTATCTTGAGTGATGGTGAAATGTTCAAATACAGCTGATTTAATGTGATGCTTCTTTGACATTCTCAGGTTTCTAATTCTGCATTCACAATCCAAATGACAATTGTTTTTCCTAAAAACAATTGTACAAAATTATTGCCAGGTCGTACAACTGATATAGTGGTCAGTAATACTGTTATTATTCCTCATGTACTCACAGTTAACTGATGCAAAGTTTGTTGAAAGGATAATACTTCTTACAGTCTTCCTCTTCTGAGTAGCAGGCAGCTGTGAGATGCTTGGAAGACGCACACCTAGTATGATCTAGTCTAGAGGAGGAGCTTTACTACTAAGAATTTGCAACACATTTTCACTTTCAGTTTCATACATTGTAAGTAGGGGGGTTGGGGCAGCATGAGGTTAACCAAGTATAAGATTAGATAAGGGCAGTGGAGAACAGTGACACACAAGAAGTAAGAAATGTCTCTATCTCCAGCAGAACTGCTTATCACTGTTGTTCATAGTTTGATAGAACATATATATTTGAGTAACATTTATAAAATTCACATGAAAGTTCAATTATAAAATATTAATACATTTTTTTTAAAGCTGGAGTCGGTACACTTCTACCGACTCCAACCAAAACTAACTCCGACTCCACGACTCCGACTCCACAGCCCTGGTCAGCATCACACAGGGGAGGATTAGATACACGGCTCAGCAGTCAGTATCACACAGGAGAGGATTAGATACACGGCTCAGCAGTTAGCATCACACAGGATAGGATTAGATACACGGCTCAGCAGTCAGCATCACACAGGATAGGATTAGATACACGGCTCGGCAGTCAGTATCACACAAGAGAGGATTAGATACACATCTCAGCAGTCGGTATCACACGAGAGGATTAGATACAACGGCTCAGCAGTCAGTATCACACAGGAGAGGATTAGATACACGGCTCAGCAGTCAGCATCACACAGGATAGGATTAGATGCACGGCTCAGCAGACTGTATCACACAGGAGAGGATTAGATACACGGCTCAGCAATCAGTATCACACAGGAGAGGATTAGATACACGGCTCAGCAGTCAGTATCACACAGGAGGATTAGATACACGGCTCAGCAGTCAGTATCACACAGGATAGGATTAGATACACGGCTCAGCAGTCAATATCACACACGATAGGATTAGATACACGGCTCAGCAGTCAGTATCACACAGGAGAGGATTAGATACACGGCTCAGCAGTCAGTATCACACAGGAGAGGATTAGATACACGGCTCAGCAGTCAGTATCACACAGGAGAGGATTAGATACACGGCTCAGCAGTCAGTATCACACAGGATAGGATTAGATACACGGCTCAGCAGTCAGTATCACACACGATAGGATTAGATACACGGCTCAGCAGTCAGTATCACACAGGAGAGGATTAGATACACGGCTCAGCAGACAGTATCACACAGGATAGGATAAGATACACGGCTCAGCAGTCAGTATCACACAGGAGAGGATTAGATACACGGCTCAGCAGTCAGTATCACACAGGATAGGATTAGATACACGGCTCAGCAGTCGGCATCACACAGGATAGGATTAGATACACGGCTCAGCAGTCAGTATCACACAAGATAGGATTAGATACACGGCTCAGCAGTCAGCATCACACAGGATAGGATTAGATACATGGCTCAGCAGTCAGTATCACACAGATGATTAGATACACGGCTCAGCAGTCAGTATCACACAGGAGAGGATTAGATACACGGCTCAGCAGTCAGCATCACATAGGATAGGATTAGATACACGGCTCAGCAGACTATCACACAGGAGAGGATTAGATACACGGCTCAGCAGTCAGCATCACACAGGAGAGGATTAGATACACGGCTCAGCAGTCAGTATCACACAGGAGAGAATTAGATACACGGCTCAGCAGACAGTATCACACAGGATAGGATTAGATACACGGCTCAACAGTCAGTATCACACAGGAGAGGATTAGATACACGGCTCAGCAGTCAGCATCACACAGGAGAGGATTAGATACACGGCTCAGCAGTCAGTATCACACAGGAGAGGATTAGATACACGGCTCAGCAGTCAGTATCACACAGGAGAGGATTAGATACATGGCTCAGCAGTCAGTATCACACAGGAGAGGATTAGATACACGGCTCAGCAGTCAGTATCACACGGAAGGATTAGATACACGGCTCAGCAGTCAGCATCACACAGGGGAGGATTAGATACACGGCTCAGCAGTCAGCATCACACAGGAGAGGATTAGATACACGGCTCAGCAGTCAGTATCACACAGGATAGGATTAGATACACGGCTCAGCAGTCGGCATCACACAGGATAGGATTAGATACACGGCTCGGCAGTCGGTATCACACAGGAGAGGATTAGATACACGTCTCGGCAGTCGGTATCACACAGGAGAGGATTAGATACACGGCTCAGCAGTCGGCATCACACAGGAGAGGATTAGATACACGGCTCAGCAGTCGGCATCACACAGGAGAGGATTAGATACACGGCTCAGCAGTCAGTATCACACAGGAGAGGATTAGATACACGGCTCAGCAGTCAGTATCTCACAGGATAGGATTAGATACACGGCTCAGCAGTCAGTATCACACAGGATAAGATTAGATACAAGGCTCAGCAGACAGTATCACACAGGAGAGGATTAGATACACGGCTCAACAGACAGTATCACACAGGATAGGATTAGATACACGCTCAGCAGTCAGTATCACAGGATAGGATTAGATACACGGCTCAGCAGTCAGTATCACACAGGATAGGATTAGATACACGGCTCAGCAGTCAGTATCACACAGGAGAGGATTAGATACACGGCTCAGCAGTCAGTATCACACAGGATAGGATTAGATACACGGCTCAGCAGTCAGCATCACACAGGATAGGATTAGATACACAGCTCAGCAGACATTATCACACAGGATAGGATTAGATACGCGGCTCAGCAGTCAGTATCACACAGATGATTAGATACACGGCTCAGCAGTCAGTATCACACAGGAGAGGATTAGATACACGGCTCAGCAGTCAGTATCACACAGGAGAGGATTAGATACACGGCTCAGCAGTCAGTATCACACAGGAGAGGATTAGATACAAGGACCAGCAGTCAGCATCACACAGGATAGGATTAGATACACGGCTCAGCAGACAGTATCACACAGGAGAGGATTAGATACACGGCTCAGCAGTCAGTATCACACAGGATAGGATTAGATACACGGCTCAGCAGTCAGTATCACACAGGATAGGATTAGATACACGGCTCAGCAGTCAGTGTCACACAGGAGAGGATTAGATACACGGCTCAGCAGTCAGTATCACACAGGATAGGATTAGATACACGGCTCAGCAGTCAGTATCACACAGGAGAGGATTCGATAGACGGCTCAGCAGTCCGTATCACACAGGAGAGAATTAGATACACGGCTCAGCAGACAGTATCACACAGGAGAGGATTAGATACACGGCTCAGCAGTCGGCATCACACAGGATAGGATTAGATACACGGCTCAGCAGTCAGTATCACACAAGATAGGATTAGATACACGGCTCAGCAGTCAGCATCACACAGGATAGGATTAGATACACGGCTCAGCAGTCAGTATCACACAGATGATTAGACACACGGCTCAGCAGTCAGTATCACACAGGAGAGGATTAGATACACGGCTCAGCAGTCAGCATCACATAGGATAGGATTAGATACACGGCTCAGCAGACTATCACACAGGAGAGGATTAGATACACGGCTCAGCAGTCAGCATCACACAGGAGAGGATTAGATACACGGCTCAGCAGTCAGTATCACACAGGAGAGAATTAGATACACGGCTCAGCAGACAGTATCACACAGGATAGGATTAGATACACGGCTCAACAGTCAGTATCACACAGGAGAGGATTAGATACACGGCTCAGCAGTCAGCATCACACAGGAGAGGATTAGATACACGGCTCAGCAGTCAGTATCACACAGGAGAGGATTAGATACACGGCTCAGCAGTCAGTATCACACAGGAGAGGATTAGATACATGGCTCAGCAGTCAGTATCACACAGGAGAGGATTAGATACACGGCTCAGCAGTCAGTATCACACAGGGAAGGATTAGATACACGGCTCAGCAGTCAGCATCACACAGGGGAGGATTAGATACACGGCTCAGCAGTCAGCATCACACAGGAGAGGATTAGATACACGGCTCAGCAGTCAGTATCACACAGGATAGGATTAGATACATGGCTCAGCAGTCGGCATCACACAGGATAGGATTAGATACACGGCTCGGCAGTCGGTATCACACAGGAGAGGATTAGATACACGTCTCGGCAGTCGGTATCACACAGGAGAGGATTAGATACACGGCTCAGCAGTCGGCATCACACAGGAGAGGATTAGATACACGGCTCAGCAGTCGGCATCACACAGGAGAGGATTAGATACACGGCTCAGCAGTCAGTATCACACAGGAGAGGATTAGATACACGGCTCAGCAGTCAGTATCTCACAGGATAGGATTAGATACACGGCTCAGCAGTCAGTATCACACAGGATAAGATTAGATACAAGGCTCAGCAGACAGTATCACACAGGAGAGGATTAGATACACGGCTCAACAGACAGTATCACACAGGATAGGATTAGATACACGCTCAGCAGTCAGTATCACAGGATAGGATTAGATACACGGCTCAGCAGTCAGTATCACACAGGATAGGATTAGATACACGGCTCAGCAGTCAGTATCACACAGGAGAGGATTAGATACACGGCTCAGCAGTCAGTATCACACAGGATAGGATTAGATACACGGCTCAGCAGTCATCATCACACAGGATAGGATTAGATACACAGCTCAGCAGACATTATCACACAGGATAGGATTAGATACGCGGCTCAGCAGTCAGTATCACACAGATGATTAGATACACGGCTCAGCAGTCAGTATCACACAGGAGAGGATTAGATACACGGCTCAGCAGTCAGTATCACACAGGAGAGGATTAGATACACGGCTCAGCAGTCAGTATCACACAGGAGAGGATTAGATACAAGGACCAGCAGTCAGCATCACACAGGATAGGATTAGATACACGGCTCAGCAGACAGTATCACACAGGAGAGGATTAGATACACGGCTCAGCAGTCAGTATCACACAGGATAGGATTAGATACACGGCTCAGCAGTCAGTATCACACAGGATAGGATTAGATACACGGCTCAGCAGTCAGTGTCACACAGGAGAGGATTAGATACACGGCTCAGCAGTCAGTATCACACAGGATAGGATTAGATACACGGCTCAGCAGTCAGTATCACACAGGAGAGGATTCGATAGACGGCTCAGCAGTCCGTATCACACAGGAGAGAATTAGATACACGGCTCAGCAGACAGTATCACACAGGAGAGGATTAGATACACGGCTCAGCAGTCGGCATCACACAGGATAGGATTAGATACACGGCTCAGCAGTCAGTATCACACAAGATAGGATTAGATACACGGCTCAGCAGTCAGCATCACACAGGATAGGATTAGATACACGGCTCAGCAGTCAGTATCACACAGATGATTAGATACACGGCTCAGCAGTCAGTATCACACAGGAGAGGATTAGATACACGGCTCAGCAGTCAGCATCACATAGGATAGGATTAGATACACGGCTCAGCAGACTATCACACAGGAGAGGATTAGATACACGGCTCAGCAGTCAGCATCACACAGGAGAGGATTAGATACACGGCTCAGCAGTCAGTATCACACAGGAGAGAATTAGATACACGGCTCAGCAGACAGTATCACACAGGATAGGATTAGATACACGGCTCAACAGTCAGTATCACACAGGAGAGGATTAGATACACGGCTCAGCAGTCAGCATCACACAGGAGAGGATTAGATACACGGCTCAGCAGTCAGTATCACACAGGAGAGGATTAGATACACGGCTCAGCAGTCAGTATCACACAGGAGAGGATTAGATACATGGCTCAGCAGTCAGTATCACACAGGAGAGGATTAGATACACGGCTCAGCAGTCAGTATCACACAGGGAAGGATTAGATACACGGCTCAGCAGTCAGCATCACACAGGGGAGGATTAGATACACGGCTCAGCAGTCAGCATCACACAGGAGAGGATTAGATACACGGCTCAGCAGTCAGTATCACACAGGATAGGATTAGATACACGGCTCAGCAGTCGGCATCACACAGGATAGGATTAGATACACGGCTCGGCAGTCGGTATCACACAGGAGAGGATTAGATACACGTCTCGGCAGTCGGTATCACACAGGAGAGGATTAGATACACGGCTCAGCAGTCGGCATCACACAGGAGAGGATTAGATACACGGCTCAGCAGTCAGTATCACACAGGAGAGGATTAGATACACGGCTCAGCAGTCAGTATCTCACAGGATAGGATTAGATACACGGCTCAGCAGTCAGTATCACACAGGATAAGATTAGATACAAGGCTCAGCAGACAGTATCATACAGGAGAGGATTAGATACACGGCTCAACAGACAGTATCACACAGGATAGGATTAGATACACGCTCAGCAGTCAGTATCACAGGATAGGATTAGATACACGGCTCAGCAGTCAGTATCACACAGGATAGGATTAGATACACGGCTCAGCAGTCAGTATCACAAAGGAGAGGATTAGATACACGGCTCAGCAGTCAGTATCACACAGGATAGGATTAGATACACGGCTCAGCAGTCAGCATCACACAGGATAGGATTAGATACACAGCTCAGCAGACATTATCACACAGGATAGGATTAGATACGCGGCTCAGCAGTCAGTATCACACAGATGATTAGATACACGGCTCAGCAGTCAGTATCACACAGGAGAGGATTAGATACACGGCTCAGCAGTCAGTATCACACAGGAGAGGATTAGATACACGGCTCAGCAGTCAGTATCACACAGGAGAGGATTAGATACAAGGACCAGCAGTCAGCATCACACAGGATAGGATTAGATACACGGCTCAGCAGACAGTATCACACAGGAGAGGATTAGATACACGGCTCAGCAGTCAGTATCACACAGGATAGGATTAGATACACGGCTCAGCAGTCAGTATCACACAGGATAGGATTAGATACACGGCTCAGCAGTCAGTGTCACACAGGAGAGGATTAGATACACGGCTCAGCAGTCAGTATCACACAGGATAGGATTAGATACACGGCTCAGCAGTCAGTATCACACAGGAGAGGATTCGATAGACGGCTCAGCAGTCCGTATCACACAGGAGAGAATTAGATACACGGCTCAGCAGACAGAATCACACAGGAGAGGATTAGATACACGGCTCAGCAGTCAGTATCACAGGACAGGATTAGATACACGGCTCAGCAGTCAGTATCACACAGGAGAGGATTCGATAGACGGCTCAGCAGTCCGTATCACACAGGAGAGAATTAGATACACGGCTCAGCATTCAGTATCACACAGGAGAGGATTAGATACACGGCTCAGCAGTCAGTATCACACAGGAGGATTAGATACACGGCTCAGCAGTCAGTATCACACAGGATAGGATTAGATACACGGCTCAGCAGTCAATATCACACACGATAGGATTAGATACACGGCTCAGCAGTCAGTATCACACAGGAGAGGATTAGATACAAGGCTCAGCAGTCAGTATCACACAGGAGAGGATTAGATACACGGCTCAGCAGTCAGTATCACACAGGAGAGGATTAGATACACGGCTCAGCAGTCAGTATCACACAGGATAGGATTAGATACACGGCTCAGCAGTCAGTATCACACACGATAGGATTAGATACACGGCTCAGCAGTCAGTATCACACAGGAGAGGATTAGATACACGGCTCAGCAGACAGTATCACACAGGATAGGATAAGATACACGGCTCAGCAGTCAGTATCACACAGGAGAGGATTAGATACACGGCTCAGCAGTCAGTATCACACAGGATAGGATTAGATACACGGCTCAGCAGTCGGCATCACACAGGATAGGATTAGATACACGGCTCAGCAGTCAGTATCACACAAGATAGGATTAGATACACGGCTCAGCAGTCAGCATCACACAGGATAGGATTAGATACACGGCTCAGCAGTCAGTATCACACAGATGATTAGATACACGGCTCAGCAGTCAGTATCACACAGGAGAGGATTAGATACACGGCTCAGCAGTCAGCATCATATAGGATAGGATTAGATACACGGCTCAGCAGACTATCACACAGGAGAGGATTAGATACACGGCTCAGCAGTCAGCATCACACAGGAGAGGATTAGATACACGGCTCAGCAGTCAGTATCACACAGGAGAGAATTAGATACACGGCTCAGCAGACAGTATCACACAGGATAGGATTAGATACACGGCTCAACAGCCAGTATCACACAGGAGAGGATTAGATACACGGCTCAGCAGTCAGCATCACACAGGAGAGGATTAGATACACGGCTCAGCAGTCAGTATCACACAGGAGAGGATTAGATACACGGCTCAGCAGTCAGTATCACACATGAGAGAATTAGATACATGGCTCAGCAGTCAGTATCACACAGGAGAGGATTAGATACACGGCTCAGCAGTCAGTATCACACAGGGAAGGATTAGATACACGGCTCAGCAGTCAGCATCACACAGGGGAGGATTAGATACACGGCTCAGCAGTCAGCATCACACAGGAGAGGATTAGATACACGGCTCAGCAGTCAGTATCACACAGGATAGGATTAGATACACGGCTCAGCAGTCGGCATCACACAGGATAGGATTAGATACACGGCTCGGCAGTCGGTATCACACAGGAGAGGATTAGATACACGTCTCGGCAGTCGGTATCACACAGGAGAGGATTAGATACACGGCTCAGCAGTCGGCATCACACAGGAGAGGATTAGATACACGGCTCAGCAGTCGGCATCACACAGGAGAGGATTAGATACACGGCTCAGCAGTCAGTATCACACAGGAGAGGATTAGATACACGGCTCAGCAGTCAGTATCACACAGGAGAGGATTCGATAGACGGCTCAGCAGTCCGTATCACACAGGAGAGAATTAGATACACGGCTCAGCAGACAGTATCACACAGGAGAGGATTAGATACACGGCTCAGCAGTCAGTATCACAGGACAGGATTAGATACACGGCTCAGCAGTCAGTATCACACAGGATAGGATTAGATACACGGCTCAGCAGTCAGTATCACACAGGAGAGGATTAGATACACGGCTCAGCAGTCAGCATCACACAGGATAGGATTAGATACACGGCTCAGCAGTCAGTATCACACAGGATAGGATTAGATACACGGCTCAGCAGTCAGTATCACACAGGACAGGATTAGATACACGGCTCAGCAGTCAGTATCACACAGGATAGGATTAGATACACGGCTCAGCAGTCAGTATCACACAGGATAGGATTAGATACACGGCTCAGCAGTCAGTATCACACAGGATAGGATTAGATACACGGCTCAGCAGTCAGTATCACACAGGAGAGGATTAGATACACGGCTCAGCAGTCGGCATCACACAGGATAGGATTAGATACACGGCTCAGCAGTCAGTATCACACAGGATAGGATTAGATACACGGCTCAGCAGTCAGTATCACACAGGATAGGATTAGATACACGGCTCAGCAGTCAGTATCACACAGGATAGGATTAGATACACGGCTCAGCAGTCAGTATCACACAGGACAGGATTAGATACACGGCTGAGCAGTCAGTATCACACAGGAGAGGATTAGATACACGGCTCAGCAGTCAGTATCACACAGGAGAGGATTAGATACACGGCTCAGCAGACAGTATCACACAGGAGAGGATTAGATACACGGCTCAGCAGTCAGTATCACACAGGAGAGGATTAGATACACGGCTCAGCAGTCAGTACTGGACTACACCGCTAGGGGGTGCACAGTACTGGGGGGGAGGCTGCGCCCCTCCTCGCACGCCTCAGGCAGTAGGATCAGTGGTCGGTTTGGGAGGGTCCCCGTCCCGCGCTCCCCTCACGGTCCTCAGCCTCATCTGCTGCCGTTAGCTCAGGACCGGACGGCGCTGACAGTGTCGCCCCCGCTGCGGTCCCGGTAGGTTCCTCGTTATCTTCTCTCTGGAGTCACAAGTGTGGAGAAACGCGTCCGAGTCGCAGCCAGTCACAGACACGGGGTGAGTACAAATCCTGGCTGGTGTCTGCGGCAAGGACGCGTTTTCTGTGAGGTGAGTCCAGGTCCCAGCACCGCTGCGTCTTATCCCCGGAGATAAGGCGGTGACCGCCCAGTACAGTCCCGTGACATCTCCGGGCGAGACCCCAAAACACCACAATGGAGACACCGAATATTAGAGGAGGGGAACCACAAGTCACAGCAGGCACCTGGAACCAGGAGCTAGTAATGTCCATGGGACCCCAAAATCAATACAGACCCCCAAAGCAAGTATAGATAGATCTGCGAAATCACAATAGACCCCGGTCCTGGCCCCTAAACTAATAACAATCCCAGACTTCAAAATCAATTCACACCAAACCCCCTATATAGCTAGAGATCCCAGACCAGCCCCCCTATATAGCTAGAGATCCCAGACCAGCCCCCCTATATAGCTAGAGATCCCAGACCAGCCCCCCTATATAGCTAGAGATCCCAGACCAGCCCCCCTATATAACTAGAGATCCCAGACCAGCCCCCCTATATAGCTAGAGATCCCAGACCAGCCCCCCTATATAACTAGAGATCCCAGACCAGCCCCCCTATATAACTAGAGATCCCAGACCAGCCCCCCTATATAGCTAGAGATCTCAGACCAGCCCCCCTATATAACTAGAGATCCCAGACCAGCCCCCCTATATAGCTAGAGATCCCAGACCAGCCCCCCTATATAACTAGAGATCCCAGACCAGCCCCCCTATATAACTAGAGATCCCAGACCAGCCCCCCTATATAACTAGAGATCCCAGACCAGCCCCCCTATATAGCTAGAGATCCCAGACCAGCCCCCCTATATAACTAGAGATCCCAGACCAGCCCCCCTATATAGCTAGAGATCCCAGACCAGCCCCCCTATATAGCTAGAGATCTCAGACCAGCCCCCCTATATAACTAGAGATCCCAGACCAGCCCCCCTATATAACTAGAGATCCCAGACCAGCCCCCCTATATAACTAGAGATCCCAGACCAGCCCCCCTATTTAACTAGAGATCTCAGACCAGCCCCCCTATATAGCTAGAGATCTCAGACCAGCCCCCCTATTTAACTAGAGATCCCAGACCAGCCCCCCTATATAGCTAGAGATCTCAGACCAGCCCTCCTAAATAACTAGAGATCCCAGACCAGCCCTCCTAAATAACTAGAGATCTCAGACCAGCCCTCCTAAATAACTAGAGATCCCAGACCAGCCCTCCTAAATAACTAGAGATCTCAGACCAGCCCTCCTAAATAACTAGAGATCCCAGACCAGCCCCCCTATATAACTAGAGATCTCTGACCAGCCCCCCTATATAACTAGAGATCTCTGACCAGCCCCCCTATATAACTAGAGATCACAGTCCAGCCCCCCTATATAACTAGAGATCCCAGACCAGCCCCCCTATATAACTAGAGATCCCAGACCAGCCCTCCTAAATAACTAGAGATCCCAGACCAGCCTTCCTAAATAACTAGAGATCCCAGACCAGCCCTCCTAAATAACTAGAGATCTCAGACCAGCCCTCCTAAATAACTAGAGATCCCAGACCAGCCCCCCTATATAACTAGAGATCTCTGACCAGCCCCCCTATATAACTAGAGATCTCAGACCAGCCCCCCTATATAACTAGAGATCACAGTCCAGCCCCCCTATATAACTAGAGATCCCAGACCAGCCCCCCTATATAACTAGAGATCCCAGACCAGCCCCCCCTATATAACTAGAGATCCCAGACCAGCCCCCCTATATAACTAGAGATCCCAGACCAGCCCCCCCTATATAACTAGAGATCCCAGACCAGCCCCCCTATATAACTAGAGATCCCAGACCAGCCCCCCTATATAACTAGAGATCTCAGACCAGCCCCCCTATATAACTAGAGATCTCAGACCAGCCCCCCTATATAGCTAGAGATCCCAGACCAGCCCCCCTAAATAACTAGAAATCCCAGACCAGCCCCCCTAAATAACTAGAGATCCCAGACCAGCCCTCCTACATAACTAGAGATCCCAGACCAGCCCTCCTAAATAACTAGAGATCCCAGACCAGCCCCCCCTATATAACTAGAGATCCCAGACCAGCCCCCCTATATAACTAGAGATCCCAGACCAGCCCCCCTATATAACTAGAGATCTCAGACCAGCCCCCAATATAACTAGAGATCCCAGACCAGCCCCCCTAAATAACTAGAAATCTCAGACCAGCCCCCCTAAATAACTAGAGATCCCAGACCAGCCCTCCTACATAACTAGAGATCCCAGACCAGCCCCCCTATATAACTAGAGATCCCAGACCAGCCCCCCTATATAACTAGAGATCCCAGACCAGCCCCCCCTATATAACTAGAGATCCCAGACCAGCCCCCCTATATAACTAGAGATCTCAGACCAGCCCCCCTATATAACTAGAGATCTCAGACCAGCCCCCCTATATAGCTAGAGATCCCAGACCAGCCCCCCTAAATAACTAGAAATCCCAGACCAGCCCTCCTACATAACTAGAGATCCCAGACCAGCCCTCCTACATAACTAGAGATCCCAGACCAGCCCCCCTATATAACTAGAGATCCCAGACCAGCCCCCCTATATAACTAGAGATCCCAGACCAGCCCCCCCTATATAACTAGAGATCCCAGACCAGCCCCCCTATATAACTAGAGATCTCAGACCAGCCCCCCTATATAACTAGAGATCTCAGACCAGCCCCCCTATATAGCTAGAGATCCCAGACCAGCCCCCCTAAATAACTAGAAATCCCAGACCAGCCCTCCTACATAACTAGAGATCCCAGACCAGCCCTCCTACATAACTAGAGATCCCAGACCAGCCCTCCTAAATAACTAGAGATCCCAGACCAGCCCTCCTAAATAACTAGAGATCTCAGACCAGCCCTCCTAAATAACTAGAGATCCCAGACCAGCCCTCCTAAATAACTAGAGATCTCAGACCAGCCCTCCTAAATAACTAGAGATCCCAGACCAGCCCTCCTAAATAACTAGAGATCTCAGACCAGCCCTCCTAAATAACTAGAGATCCCAGACCAGCCCCCCTATATAACTAGAGATCTCTGACCAGCCCCCCTATATAACTAGAGATCTCTGACCAGCCCCCCTATATAACTAGAGATCACAGTCCAGCCCCCCTATATAACTAGAGATCCCAGACCAGCCCCCCTATATAACTAGAGATCCCAGACCAGCCCTCCTAAATAACTAGAGATCCCAGACCAGCCTTCCTAAATAACTAGAGATCCCAGACCAGCCCTCCTAAATAACTAGAGATCTCAGACCAGCCCTCCTAAATAACTAGAGATCCCAGACCAGCCCCCCTATATAACTAGAGATCTCTGACCAGCCCCCCTATATAACTAGAGATCTCAGACCAGCCCCCCTATATAACTAGAGATCACAGTCCAGCCCCCCTATATAACTAGAGATCCCAGACCAGCCCCCCTATATAACTAGAGATCCCAGACCAGCCCCCCCTATATAACTAGAGATCCCAGACCAGCCCCCCTATATAACTAGAGATCCCAGACCAGCCCACCCTATATAACTAGAGATCCCAGACCAGCCCCCCTATATAACTAGAGATCCCAGACCAGCCCCCCTATATAACTAGAGATCTCAGACCAGCCCCCCTATATAACTAGAGATCTCAGACCAGCCCCCCTATATAGCTAGAGATCCCAGACCAGCCCCCCTAAATAACTAGAAATCCCAGACCAACCCCCCTAAATAACTAGAGATCCCAGACCAGCCCTCCTACATAACTAGAGATCCCAGACCAGCCCTCCTAAATAACTAGAGATCCCAGACCAGCCCCCCCTATATAACTAGAGATCCCAGACCAGCCCCCCTATATAACTAGAGATCCCAGACCAGCCCCCCTATATAACTAGAGATCTCAGACCAGCCCCCCTATATAACTAGAGATCTCAGACCAGCCCCCCTATATAACTAGAGATCCCAGACCAGCCCTCCTAAATAACTAGAAATCTCAGACCAGCCCCCCTAAATAACTAGAGATCCCAGACCAGCCCTCCTACATAACTAGAGATCCCAGACCAGCCCCCCTATATAACTAGAGATCCCAGACCAGCCCCCCTATATAACTAGAGATCCCAGACCAGCCCCCCCTATATAACTAGAGATCCCAGACCAGCCCCCCTATATAACTAGAGATCTCAGACCAGCCCCCCTATATAACTAGAGATCTCAGACCAGCCCCCCTATATAGCTAGAGATCCCAGACCAGCCCCCCTAAATAACTAGAAATCCCAGACCAGCCCTCCTACATAACTAGAGATCCCAGACCAGCCCTCCTAAATAACTAGAAATCCCAGACCAGCCCTCCTAAATAACTAGAGATCCCAGACCAGCCCTCCTAAATAACTAGAGATCTCAGACCAGCCCTCCTTAATAACTAGAGATCTCAGACCAGCCCTCCTAAATAACTAGAGATCCCAGACCAGCCCCCCTATATAACTAGAGATCTCAGACCAGCCCCCCTATATAACTAGAGATCTCAGACCAGCCCCCCTAAATAACTAGAGATCTCAGACCAGCCCTCCTAAATAACTAGAGATCCCAGACCAGCCCCCCTATATAACTAGAGATCCCAGACCAGCCCCCCTATATAACTAGAGATCTCAGACCAGCCCCCCTATATAACTAGAGATCTCAGACCAGCCCTCCTAAATAACTAGAGATCCCAGACCAGCCCCCCTATATAACTAGAGATCTCAGACCAGCCCCCCTATATAACTAGAGATCTCAGACCAGCCCCCCTAAATAACTAGAGATCTCAGACCAGCCCCCCTATATAACTAGAGATCTCAGACCAGCCCCCCTAAATTACTAGAGATCTCAGACCAGCCCTCCTAAATAACTAGAGATCCCAGACCAGCCCCCCTATATAACTAGAGATCTCAGACCAGCCCCCCTATATAACTAGAGATCTCAGACCAGCCCCCCTAAATAACTAGAGATCTCAGACCAGCCCCCCTATATAACTAGAGATCTCAGACCAGCCCCCCTAAATAACTAGAGATCTCATACCAGCCCCCCTAAATAACTAGAGATCTCAGACCAGCCCTCCTATATAACTAGAAATCTCTGACCAGCCCCCCTATATGACTAGATTTCTCAGTCCAGCCCTCTTATATAACTAGAGATCTCAGACCAGCCCTCCTAAATGACTAGAGATCTCAGACCAGCCCTCCTAAATAACTAGAGATCTCAGACCAGCCCCCCTATATAACTAGAGATCTCAGACCAGCCCCCCCCATATAACTAGAGATCTCAGACCAGCCCCCCTATATAACTAGAGATCTCAGACCAGCCCCCCTATATAACTAGATATCACAGCTGGGGGCTGCAACCCTCAGCTGTCAGCTTCAGCAAGGCTGGTTATGAAGAAGAAAGAGTTCCCCATGATGTTTTTTTAATTTATTTAAATAATTAAAAAAAAACCCGGTATGGGGTCCCCCCCATTTTTGACAACCAACCTTGCTAAAGCAGACAGCTGGGGGCTGGTATGCTCAGGGTTAAAGGGGACCATGGATATTGCCCCCCCCCAGCCTATAACTAGCAGCCCGCAGCTGCCCAGAGAAGGAACATCTATTAGATGCACCAATTCTGGCGCTTTGAACGGCTCTTCCCACTTGCCCTCAATGCCCTGTAGTGGTGGCAATTGAGGTTCATATTTGTGGGGTTGAAGTCACCTTTGTATTGTCTGGGGACATCAAACCCATGGCTTAGTAATGGAGAGGCGTCTATAAGACACCTGTCCATTACTAATCCTATAGTTATATGGTAAAGACACAGCCAGAAGAAAGTCCTTTACTAGAAATAAGACTAAACACATTTTAACTTTTGTATTTAAAAATAACAAACACAGTTATACTCACCAAATGTCTAATTCCACCGAAGACCTTGTCTCCTGTAATAAAACAAAAATAAAAAACAACAATATCACTCACCTTTCCGTCATTCTGTCTCACGCCGTAATCCATGTCTGGGGGAAAAACAGTTTTCAATCTGGACAGTGCCAAGATGCAACCGTCCAGACTGAGAACCACTGTGTCCGGCGGTGAGTTCTCACGGTGCTAGCGGGCATGTCACAGAGGCCACGGCAGTTCAGCCCTGCTGGGAGCGGAGCCTGAGTGACCGGCAGTAACCTCGATGACATCACTGATGCTGCGCTCGCACCAGCTCATTCACCAGTGGTTCTCAGCCTGAATGGTCGCATCTCGGCACAGTCCAGGTTGAAAACTGTTTTTCCCCCCAGACATGGATTACATCGTGGGACAGAACGACGGACAGGTGAGGGATATTGTTGTTTTTTATTTTTGTTTTATTACAGGAGATCGAGGGCTTCGCAGGAATTAGGCGTTTGGTGAGTATAACTGTTATTTTTAAATAAAAAGTAAAAGTGTGTTTTTATTTTATTTGTAATAAAGGACTTTATTCTGGCTGTGTCTTTATTTACAATGTAACCATAGGATTAGTAATGGATAGGTGTGTAATAGACACTTCTCCATTACTAAGCCGTGGGCTTGATGTCACCAGACAATACAAAGGTGACATCAACCCCACAAATATGAACCCCACTTGCCACCACTACAAGGCAACAGGGAAGAGCCGGGCAAAGCTCCAGAATTGGCACATTTAATAGATGTGCCTTTTCTGGGCGGCTGCTATTTTTAGGCTGGGTGGGGCCAATATCCATGGCCCCTTACCAGCCTGAGAATACCAGCCACCAGCTGTCTGCTTTAGCATTGCAGGTTGTCAAAAACGGGGGGGGGACCCATGCCACTTCTTTTAATTATTTATTTAAATAATTAAAAAATACGGCATGAAGACCCCTCTATTTAACCAGCCTTGCTGAAGCTGACAGCTGAGGGCTGCAGTCCCCAGCTGTGAGTTTTGTTTGGCTGGTTATCAAAAATGCAGGGGAACCCACGCTGTTTTTTTTTTAATTATTTATTTACAGCGCAGGAGCTGGCTAATGAATAGCTGCTGCAGGTGACGGATGATGGGAGCTGTAGTACCATCCACTGACACCAGTGACAACTATATACCTCCGATCACAGCTAAGCGTTCTTTTGACAGCATGGGAACCGCGGCTCTCTGACCAATGGGGATGATTTCACCGCCGATCAGAAGTGGTGTTTGCTGCGCTGTCATTCAAGAGTATGGGGTCCAGGTTCGGGTCTGGCTACTGTTCTGGTACCCGAACCCAAACTTTTTGTAACAGTTCGGCCGAACCTACCTGACCTGAATATCCAGGTGTCCTCCCATCTTTACTCGAGATCCCAGGACCAGCCCCCCTAAACAACTATCGATCCCAGACCAGCCCCCCTAAACAACTAGGGATCCCAGACCAGCCCCCCTAAACAACTAGGGATCCCAGACCAGCCCCCCTAAACAACTAGGGATCCCAGACCAGCCCCCCTAAACAACTAGGGATCCCAGACCAGCCCTCCTAAACAACTAGGGATCCCAGACCAGCCCCCCTAAACAACTAGGGATCCCAGACCAGCCCCCCTAAACAACTAGGGATCCCAGGCCAGCCCCCCTAAACAACTAGGGATCCCAGACCAGCCCTCCTTTAATAATTTGAGATCCCGAACCAGCCCTCCTAAAGAACTAGAGATCCCAGACCAGCAGCCCTAAATAATACAGATGCTGGACAAGTTTCCATAAACAAATACAGCTCCCTGACTCCCTAAGCAAATATGGAGCCCAGACAAGACCCCTTAATTCAATACAGCCCACATATCAGACCTTTCAGACAAATACAGACCCTACATCAGTCTTCTAAGACAACCACCCTTAAAGTAATACTGATTCTACATCAGACCCTCTTAACTAATGCAGACCCCAATCCAAACCCCCTAAATAATACAGATGCCAGGCAAGACCCCTTAAACTAATAAAGACCCCAGACCAGGCTCCTAAACAAATACAGACACCGGACCAAAGCCCCTAAACTACAGAATAAGACCACCAAAACTAACACAGATCCTCGTCCAGACCCCCAAACAATATAGACGCCAGACCTGACCCGTAAATACAGACCCCCTGAGCAGCCAGCCCCTAACTATGACCCCAGACAAGACACCTCGTGTTACAGACCCCTGACCAGTGAAACTAATGACTGCCCAGAGCACCTGTAACTGTGGACCCCGGACCCCTGCGCCGTCATCTCCCCCTGTATCCTAGGAATGATATGCCATGATTTCCTTCAGTGAATATTTTCGGACATTTCTCTGATCCTCAGATTTGTGCCCCTTCTCCTTGTGTTCAGTTTCTTATTTAACCCTTTCATGCATGTACAGGTTTCGATCAGGTGCGGACCCCCTCCCCACCCCTGTTTTCCCCGTTTCTAGCGACCATATTGATAATTTGGAGCCCGGGAGCCATAAATGGGCACACGGCGCTCGCAGTATTCACCGCCGGCACTGGCCCCTGTATGATGCTGGCACGCAGCGCCCGCCGACACAGAACCCAATAAACACAGGGAAGGAAATATCTTTATCTACAACAGAACATGAAGTCATCGCATTGTATCACTTCCTCCATGTCCTAATGAGCCGGATACCGAGCCTTAAAGGGGTATTCCCATCTCCAAGGTCCTATCCCAATATACCGTACTAGTAATGACAATAATATTAGCCAATGCCTCCAGTTAGAAATGTGGTATAGTTCTTCTGATGCGCCATGTGCAGGCATTGCCGTAGCTTAGAATAGAATGAGTAGTGTAGACATTCAGATCCTCCTGGAAACATGGACCAGAGCTGGGAACGAGTCCCCGGTGCCCACCTTATTGATGCTGCTAGCGGGGGCCTCTTTGGGCCTTTTCTGCGCTCATTTACTTTCCTCCCCCCTTACATCTTGCTCTCTCGGCCACATGGTTTACAGTTTGCCACACAGGGTCCTGGTCCTCGCAGGGCCAATCGTACTGTTACAATGCTACTGAAGTGTGATTAGTCCGGATCTCTGGGTGTAACTTTTGTTCTGGGCGCTGTAGGACGTCTACTTTGTTCAGGGCCCTCCGATCTGTGAACTTTTAGCTCCTTATTTTCTCCTATATTGGTTGCCCCCTACTGGGTATTTTGTGTATTGCTGATCTGTGTCTTTTAATAATTTCTATTTTATGTAATATTTCAATAAGTAATTAAGGGTTTTATATAGATGTCTTCGCTTGGCCAATTCTTCACCACATTATTTGGCTACCTGTTGTTTTATAGTATTTTGGTTTATTTGGACATAGTTTGAGTTGTTCCCGCTACACTTGGTGGTCCTGAAGGGGGCGCTGTCTTTCCAGGCTTATCTACATAGTAGCAATCCGAGCTCCCATCATCATCATCACCATGTGGGGTGTCTACAAAAAGCAGGACCCCCAGAACCACTCACCCAACCTGAAACACCAATGACAGCAGCCTGACAAACGCCAGAATCAGGAAGATGGTAGACGAGGGCCAGGAGAGGAACGGCAGTGACCGGAGGAGCGATATCACCCCATAGAGCCTGACCATGTCCCGGAGTCTACAGAGAGACCACAGACTGGCCGATATCTGGAGAAACTCCTGGACTCCAGAGACCGCAAGATCCTGGGCCGGTATAGACTCAGTGCCCACAGTCTGGCCATCGAGGTCAGCCGGTACAGACAGAGCTACAAGCCCAGGGAGGAAAGACTGTGCCAACACTGTGACCAGGAGGATGAGACCCACCTCCTGCTACACTGCTCCAAATACTCAGCAGTGAGGGACACTCACTTCAGGAGATTGTCCGATCTCATCTCAGATTTCAGCTCCATGAAGGAGGAAGAGAGCAGCATGGTATGTGAGTGCGGGGGAGAGAGCAACATAGTATGTGAGCATGGGGGAGAAAGCAGCGCAGTATGTGAGCATGGGGGAGAGGGCAGCGCAGTATGTGAGCTCGGGGGAGAGAGCACTGCAGTATGTGAGCTCGGGGGAGAGAGCACTGCAGTGTGTGAGCATGGGTGAGAGAGCAGTGCAGTATGTGAGCATGGGTGAGAGAGCAGCGCAGTATGTGAGCATGGGGGAAAGAGCAGCGCAGTATATGAGCATGGGTGAGAGCAGCGCAGTATGTGAGCATGGGGGAAAGAGCAGCGCAGTATGTGAGCGTGGGTGAGAGAGCAGCGCAGTATGTGAGCATAGGGGTGAGAGCAGCGTGGTATGAGCGCGGGGAGAGAGCAGCGCAGTATGTGCGCTCAGGGGAGAGGGCAGAACAGTGTATGAGCACGGGGGAGAGAGCAGCGTGGTATGTGAGCGCGGGGGAGAGAGCAGCACAGTATGTGAGCTCAGGGGAGAGGGCAGAGCAGTGTATGAGCACGGGGGAGAGAGCAGCGCGGTATGAGCGCGGGGGAGAGAGCAGCGTGGTATGTGAGCGCGGGGGAGAGAGCAGCACAGTATGTGAGCTCAGGGGAGAGGGCAGAGCAGTGTATGAGCGTGGGGGAGAGAGCAGCGCAGTATGTGAGCGCGGGGGAGAGAGCAGCGCGGTATGTGAGCGTGGGGGAGAGAGCAGCACAGTATGTGAGCATGGGGGAGAAAGCAGGGCAGTATGTGAGCATGGGGGAAAGAGCAGCGCAGTATGTGAGCATGGGGGTGAGAGCAGCGTGGTATGTGAGCGCGGGGGAGAGAGCAGCGCAGTATGTGTGCTCAGGGGAGAGGGCAGAACAGTGTAAGCGCGGGGGAGAGAGCAGCGCTGTATGTGAGCGCGGGGGAGAGAGCAGCACAGTATGTGAGCTCAGGGGAGAGGGCAGAGCAGTGTATGAGCACGGGGGAGAGTGCAGCGCGGTATGTGAGAGTGAGGGAGAGAGCAGCGCAGTATGTGAGCATGGGGGTGAGAGCAGCGCAGTGTGTGAGCATGGGGGTGAGAGCAGCGCAGTGTGTGAGCATGGGGGTGAGAGCAGCGCAGTGTGTGAGCATGGGGGTGAGAGCAGCGAAGTATGAGCGCGGGGGAGAGAGCAGCGCGGTATGTGAGAGTGAGGGAGAGAACAGCGCAGTATGTGAGCATGGGGGAGAAAGCAGTGCAGTATGTGAGCATGGGGGTGAGAGCAGCGCAGTGTGTGAGCATGGGGGAGAGAGCAGCGCAGTATGTGAGAGTGAGGGAGAGAACAGCGCAGTATGTGAGCAAGGGGGAGAAAGCAGTGCAGTATGTGAGCATGGGGGAGAAAGCAGTGCAGTATGTGAGCATGGGGGTGAGAGCAGCGCAGTGTGTGAGCATGGGGGTGAGAGCATCGCAGTATGAGTGCAGGGGAGAGAGCAGCGCGGTATGTGAGAGAGGGAGAGAACAGCGCAGTATGTGAGCATGGGGGAGAAAGCAGTGTAGTATGTGAGCATGGGGGTGAGAGCAGCGCAGTGTGTGAGCATGGGGGAGAGAGCAGCGCAGTATGTGAGCATGGGGGTGAGAGCATCGCAGTATGAGTGCAGGGGAGAGAGCAGCGCGGTATGTGAGAGTGAGGGAGAGAACAGCGCAGTATGTGAGCATGGGGGAGAAAGCAGTGCAGTATGTGAGCATGGGGGTGAGAGCAGCGCAGTGTGTGAGCATGGGGGAGAGAGCAGCGCAGTATGTGAGAGTGAGGGAGAGAACAGCGCAGTATGTGAGCAAGGGGGAGAAAGCAGTGCAGTATGTGAGCATGGGGGAGAAAGCAGTGCAGTATGTGAGCATGGGGGTGAGAGCAGCGCAGTGTGTGAGCATGGGGGTGAGAGCATCGCAGTATGAGTGCAGGGGAGAGAGCAGCGCGGTATGTGAGAGAGGGAGAGAACAGCGCAGTATGTGAGCATGGGGGAGAAAGCAGTGTAGTATGTGAGCGCGGGGGTGAGAGCAGCGCATTGTGAGTGAGAGCAATTTGTGAGCGTGGGGGAAAGAGGGCAGCACAGTGAGTAAGCACATGCCATAGACTTCGAGAAAGAGAACAGTCCATAGCCCCCATCCACCGTTCCTACAGTCCCTATCCCTGCTTTACAGTTGCTTTAGCAAAACTAAGGCTATGTGCACACTGAGTTTTTTGGCTCTGCGGATTTTGGAGTGAAATCTGCAGATAAATCCGCAGGACTAAAGTTCTGCGGTATGGATGAGGTGTGAAACTGCAGCGTTTCTGCACAAAAGAATTGACATGCTGCGGATTGTAAACCGCAGCAAAACCGCGCGGAAAAATCTGCAGCATGTGCACAGCGGTTTCCAGTTTACCATTGAAAACAATGATACTGTACAACGCACCTAAATCTGCTGCGGACCCGCAGCAGAATCCGCACCGTGTGCACATACCCTAATGTGCAGTTGGTCCTGCCAATTAGGCTTGTTTGAATTTGATCATTTAAATTTGATGTAGATAGATAATAAATGGAAAAAAAATCAGGTAGCACTCCAGTTCAAAGAAAAATTGTGGATTTTTTTCCATTTTGATTTTTTTCCATTTATATTTTGCGTTGGACAGCCGCATTACTCAGGAATTATTGCACCCAAAATCTGCTCAAGTTTGTGCTGCTGCCTGTTTTTTCTATTTAGTTAATAGCTAGATAGATAATAGATGATAAATAGATGGAGTGATGGTGTTACCCATATGATAGCCTTCTGACCGTGTCCCGGGTTTTGTCTTCCAGAATCGTCATTGCCGCCATGAAGGCCTCACAACCGGAGAGGACGCCGCTGTTCAAGAAAGAGTCCAATGGCTGTGTGTACCGGACCCCCGCGCTCCTGTACATCCCCGCGGAGAACATGTTCCTGGCGTTCGCGGAGAAGCGTAAGAGTGAGAGTGACGCTGAGGCGGACAGCCTGGTCATGAGGAGGGGCATCTACAAGACCGGATATGTGTCTGTAAGTTTACTGCAGATGTCTCGCAGGCAGCACCGGCTGTCACCCGTCATCTCACAAATGCCCGTCCCCCTATAGGGCGTGTAGACTTTTTCAAGAAACTTTTTGGTTTTGCTTTATGGCGGAAAATAAAAACTGACGCGGCTTTACAATCAGTCCCGATTAAGCATCTCCTACTGTTGTGTGTGTACACAGCACCTATGCAAACTGATGTGTCACCATGGTAACACACAGGGCCAGGTGTAGACAAAGTGGGGCCGTAAATGCTGACATACTGCTCCATCCATCACACAGAAACATATGGGTTGTAGTGAATTGAAGCTTGTTTCTCGGCCTCTTTACACTGGAGGAAGAATGGCGGGCACAGGACGATCACTCCTAGGTGGTTCTGTCCACGTGCAGCGTCAGGTCATCAGCAGCACATTCCCTGGCCTGTTTACACCAATGTGCTGCCGAGAGCAAGGACTTGTTCTGGAATAAAGAATCCAATAAATCAGCAGCATATTGCCCGGTCATTGGGTGATCGCCGACATGTTTACTCCAATAAACTTTTGTCCGCACTGATGGGATAATAGACAAACTCACAGTGTATATTACACACATATGTATGTACACAGCACCACACAGCACACACACACAGAGCACACAAATATGTATACAAATAGCACACAATATATTATAGAGTACATATGTATACACAGGGCACACAGACATGTATACACGGGGCATACAGACATGTATACACAGGGCATACAGACATGTATACACAGGGCATACAGACATGTATACACAGGGCATACAGACATGTATACACAGGGCACACAGACATGTATACACAGGGCATACAGACATGTATACACAGGGCACACAGACATGTATACACAGGGCATACAGACATGTATACACAGGGCATACTGACATGTATACACAGGGCATACAGACATGTATACACAGGGCATACTGACATGTATACACAGGGCACACAGACATGTATACACAGGGCATACAGACATGTATACACAGGGCATACAGACATGTATACACAGGGCATACTGACATGTATACACAGGGCACACAGACATGTATACACAGGGCATACAGACATGTATACACAGGGCACACAGACATGTATACACAGGGCATACAGACATGTATACACAGGGCATACAGACATGTATACACAGGGCATACTGACATGTATACACAGGGCACACAGACATGTATACACAGGGCACACAGACATGTATACACAGGGCACACAGACATGTATACACAGGGAATACAGACATGTATACACAGGGCATACAGACATGTATACACAGGGCATACAGACATGTATACACAGGGCACACAGACATGTATACACAGGGCATACTGACATGTATACACAGGGCATACTGACATGTATACACGGGGCATACTGACATGTATACACGGGGCATACTGACATGTATACACGGGGCATACTGACATGTATACACGGGGCACACAGACATGTATACACAGGGCACACAGACATGTATACACGGGGCATACAGACATGTATACACAGGGCACACAGACATGTATACACAGGGCACACAGACATGTATACACAGGGCATACAGACATGTATACACAGGGCACACTGACATGTATACACAGGGCATACAGACATGTATACACAGGGCACACAGACATGTATACACAGGGAATACAGACATGTATACACAGGGCATACAGACATGTATACACAGGGCATACAGACATGTATACACAGGGAATACAGACATGTATACACAGGGCATACAGACGTATACACATGGCACACAGACATGTATACACAGGGCACACATACATGTATACACAGGGAATACAGACATGTATACACAGGGAATACAGACATGTACACACAGCACATACACAGAGCACACAATATATAGAGTACATATGTATACACAGGGCATACACACATGTATACACAGGGCACACATACATGTATACACAGGGCATACAGACATGTATACACAGGGCATACAGACATGTATACACAGGGAATACAGACATGTATACACAGGGAATACAGACATGTATACACAGGGAATACAGACATGTATACACAGGGCATACAGACGTATACACATGGCACACAGACATGTATACACAGGGCACACATACATGTATACACAGGGCATACAGACATGTATACACAGGGAATACAGACATGTATACACAGGGAATACAGACATGTATACACAGGGAATACAGACATGTATACACAGCACATACACAGAGCACACAATATATAGAGTACATATGTATACACAGGGCATACACACATGTATACACAGGGCACACATACATGTATACACAGGGCATACAGACATGTATACACAGGGCATACAGACATGTATACACAGGGAATACAGACATGTACACACAGGGCATACTGACATGTATACACAGCACATACACAGAGCACACAATATATAGAGTACATATGTATACACAGGGCATACACACATGTATACACAGGGCATACTGACATGTATACACAGGGAATACAGACACGTATACACAGGGCATACACACATGTATACACAGGGCATACTGACATGTATACACAGCACATACACAGAGCACACAAATATATAGAGTACATATGTATACACAGGGCATACACACATGTATACACAGGGCACACAGACATGTATACACAGGGCACGCAGACATGTATACACAGGGCACACAGACATGTATACACAGGGCACGCAGACATGTATACACAGGGCATGCAGACATGTATACACAGCGCATACAGACGTATACACAGGGCACACAGACATGTATACACAGGGCACACAGACATGTATACACAGGGCATACACACATGTATACACAGGGCATACAGACGTATACACAGGGCATACAGACGTATACACAGGGCATACAGACGTATACACAGGGCACACAGACATGTATACACAGGGCACAAAGACATGTATACACAGGGCACACAGACGTATACACGGCACACAGACATGTATACACAGGGCACACAGACATGTATACACAGGGCATACACACATGTATACACAGGGCACACAGACATGTATACACAGGGCATACAGACATGTATACACAAGGCATGCAGACATGTATACACAGGGCATGCAGACATGTATACACAGGGCATACAGACATGTATACACAGGGCATACAGACATGTATACACAGGGCATACAGACATGTATACACAGGGCATACAGACATGTATACACAGGGCATGCAGACATGTATACACAGGGCATGCAGACATGTATACACAGGGCATGCAGACATGTATACACAGGGCATGCAGACATGTATACACAGGGCATGCAGACATGTATACACAGGGCATGCAGACATGTATACACAGGGCATACAGACGTATACACAGGGCATACACACGTATACACATGGCACACAGACATGTATACACAGGGCATACAGACATGTATACACAGGGCATACAGACATGTATACACAGGGAATACAGACATGTACACACAGGGCATACTGACATGTAAACACAGCACATACACAGAGCACACAATATATAGAGTACATATGTATACACAGGGCATACACACATGTATACACAGGGCATACTGACATGTATACACAGGGAATACAGACACGTATACACAGGGCATACTGACATGTATACACAGGGCATACACACATGTATACACAGGGCATACTGACATGTATACACAGCACATACACAGAGCACACAAATATATAGAGTACATATGTATACACAGGGCATACACACATGTATACACAGGGCATGCAGACATGTATACACAGGGCATGCAGACATGTATACACAGGGCATGCAGACATGTATACACAGGGCATGCAGACATGTATACACAGGGCATACAGACATGTATACACAGGGCATGCAGACATGTATACACAGGGCATGCAGACATGTATACACAGGGCATGCAGACATGTATACACAGGGCATGCAGACATGTATACACAGGGCATACAGACATGTATACTCGGGGCATACAGACATGTATACACAGGGCATGCAGACATGTATACACAGGGCATACAGACATGTATACACAGGGCATACAGACATGTATACACAGGGCATACTGACATGTATACACAGGGCATACTGACATGTATACACAGGGCATACTGACATGTATACACAGGGCATAGAGACATGTATACACAGGGCATACAGACATGTATACACAGGGCATGCAGACATGTATACACAGGGCATACACACATGTATACACAGGGAATACAGACATGTATACACAGGGAATACAGACATGTACACACAGGGCATACTGACATGTAAACAGCACATACACAGAGCACACAATATATAGAGTACACATGTATACACAGGGCATACACACATGTATACACAGGGCATACTGACATGTATACACAGGGAATACAGACACGTATACACAGGGCATACTGACATGTATACACAGGGCATACACACATGTATACACAGGGCATACTGACATGTATACACAGCACATACACAGAGCACACAAATATATAGAGTACATATGTATACACAGGGCATACACACATGTATACACAGGGCATGCAGACATGTATACACAGGGAATACAGACATGTATACACAGGGAATACAGACATGTATACACAGGGAATACAGACATGTATACACAGGGCATACTGACATGTAAACACAGCACATACACAGATCACACAATATATAGAGTACATATGTATACACAGGGCATACACACATGTATACACAGGGCATACTGACATGTATACACAGGGAATACAGACACGTATACACAGGGCATACTGACATGTATACACAGGGCATACACACATGTATACACAGGGCATACTGACATGTATACACAGCACATACACAGAGCACACAAATATATAGAGTACATATGTATACACAGGGCATACACACATGTATACACAGGGCATGCAGACATGTATACACAGGGCATGCAGACATGTATACACAGGGCATGCAGACATGTATACACAGGGCATGCAGACATGTATACACAGGGCATGCAGACATGTATACACAGGGCATGCAGACATGTATACACAGGGCATGCAGACATGTATACACAGGGCATGCAGACATGTATACACAGGGCATGCAGACATGTATACACAGGGCATACAGACATGTATACTCGGGGCATACAGACATGTACACACGGGGCATGCAGACATGTATACACGGGGCATGCAGACATGTATACACGGGGCATGCAGACATGTATACACAGGGCATACAGACATGTATACACAGGGCATACTGACATGTATACACGGCATACTGACATGTATACACAGGGCATAGAGACATGTATACACAGGGCATGCAGACATGTATACACAGGGCATGCAGACATGTATACACAGGGCATGCAGACATGTATACACAGGGCATACACACATGTATACACAGGGCATACAGACGTATACACAGGGCATACACACGTATACACATGGCACACAGACATGTATACACAGGGCACACATACATGTATACACAGGGCATACAGACATGTATACACAGGGCATACAGACATGTATACACAGGGCATACAGACATGTATACACAGGGAATACAGACATGTATACACAGGGAATACAGACATGTACACACAGCACATACACATGTATACACAGGGTATACACATGGCACACAGACATGTATACACAGGGCATACAGACATGTATACACAGGGCATACAGACATGTATACACAGGGCATACAGACATGTATACACGGCATACAGACATGTATACACAGGGAATACAGACATGTATACACAGCACATACACAGAGCACACAATATATAGAGTACATATGTATACACAGGGCATACACACATGTATACACAGGGCACACATACATGTATACACAGGGCATACAGACATGTATACACAGGGCATACAGACATGTATACACAGGGAATACAGACATGTACACACAGGGCATACTGACATGTATACACAGCACATACACAGAGCACACAATATATAGAGTACATATGTATACACAGGGCATACACACATGTATACACAGGGCATACTGACATGTATACACAGGGAATACAGACACGTATACACAGGGCATACACACATGTATACACGGCATACACACATGTATACACAGGGCATACTGACATGTATACACAGCACATACACAGAGCACACAAATATATAGAGTACATATGTATACACAGGGCATACACACATGTATACACAGGGCACACAGACATGTATACACAGGGCACGCAGACATGTATACACAGGGCACGCAGACATGTATACACAGGGCATGCAGACATGTATACACAGCGCATACAGACGTATACACAGGGCACACAGACATGTATACACAGGGCACACAGACATGTATACACAGGGCATACACACATGTATACACAGGGCATACAGACGTATACACAGGGCATACAGACGTATACACAGGGCACACAGACATGTATACACAGGGCACACAGACGTATACACGGCACACAGACATGTATACACAGGGCACACAGACATGTATACACAAGGCATGCAGACATGTATACACAGGGCATACACACATGTATACACAGGGCACACAGACATGTATACACAGGGCATACAGACATGTATACACAGGGCATGCAGACATGTATACACAGGGCATACAGACATGTATACACAGGGCATACAGACATGTATACACAGGGCATGCAGACATGTATACACAGGGCATGCAGACATGTATACACAGGGCATGCAGACATGTATACACAGGGCATGCAGACATGTATACACAGGGCATGCAGACATGTATACACAGGGCATGCAGACATGTATACACAGGGCATACAGACGTATACACAGGGCATACACACGTATACACATGGCACACAGACATGTATACACAGGGAATACAGACATGTATACACAGGGAATACAGACATGTATACACAGGGCATACTGACATGTATACACAGCACATACACAGAGCACACAATATATAGAGTACATATGTATACACAGGGCATACACACATGTATACACAGGGCATACTGACATGTATACACGGAATACAGACATGTATACACAGGGAATACAGACATGTATACACAGGGCATACTGACATGTATACACAGCACATACACAGAGCACACAATATATAGAGTACATATGTATACACAGGGCACACATACATGTATACACAGGGCATACAGACATGTATACACGGAATACAGACATGTATACACAGGGAATACAGACATGTATACACAGGGAATACAGACATGTACACACAGGGCATACTGACATGTATACACAGCACATACACAGAGCACACAATATATAGAGTACATATGTATACACAGGGCATACACACATGTATACACAGGGCATACTGACATGTATACACAGGGAATACAGACAC
Source organism: Dendrobates tinctorius (assembly GCF_039654945.1). Classification (NCBI taxonomy): domain Eukaryota; kingdom Metazoa; phylum Chordata; class Amphibia; order Anura; family Dendrobatidae; genus Dendrobates; species Dendrobates tinctorius. The sequence continues at coordinate 9,104,722 of NW_027361824.1, forward strand.
GTATACACAGGGCATACACATGTATACACAGGGCATACTGACATGTATACACAGCACATACACAGAGCACACAAATATATAGAGTACATATGTATACACAGGGCATACACACATGTATACACAGGGCATACACACATGTATACACAGGGCATACAGACATGTATACACAGGGCACACAGACATGTATACACAGGGCACACAGACATGTATACACAGGGCACGCAGACATGTATACACAGGGCATGCAGACATGTATACACAGCGCATACAGACGTACACACATGTATACACAGGGCACACAGACATGTATACACAGGGCACACAGACATGTATACACAGGGCATACACACATGTACACACAGGGCATACACACATGTATACACAGGGCATACAGACGTATACACAGGGCATACAGATGTATACACAGGGCACACAGACATGTATACACAGGGCACACAGACATGTATACACAGGGCACACAGACATGTATACACAGGGCACACAGACATGTATACACAGGGCATACACACATGTATACACAGGGCATACACACATGTATACACAGGGCGCACACACATGTATACACAGGGAATACAGACATGTATACATAGGGCACAAACATGTATACACAGGGAATACACACATGTATAAACAGGGCATACTGACGTATACACAGCACCTACACAGAGCACACAAATATATAGAGTACATATGTATACACAGGGCATACAGACATGTATACACAGGGCATACAGACATGTATACACAGGGCATACAGACATGTATACACCGGGCACACACACACGTATACACAGGGCACACACACACGTATACACAGGGCATACAGACATGTATACACAGGGCATACACATGTATACACAGGGCATACACATGTATACACAGGGCATACACACACGCATACACAGGGCACACACACACACATGTACACACGGCATACAGACATGTATATACAGGGCATACAGACATGTATACACAGGGAATACACACATGTATACACAGGGCATACACACATGTATACACAGGGCATACACACATGTATACACAGGGCACACAGACATGTATACACAGGGAATACAGACATGTATACATAGGGCACACACATGTATACACAGGGCACACACACATGTATACACAGGGCATACAGACATGTATACACAGGGCATACAGACATGTATACACAGGGCATACACATGTATACACAGGGCATACACATGTATACACAGGGCATACACATGTATACACAGGGCATACACATGTATACACAGGGCATACACACACGCATACACAGGGCACACACACACACATGTACACACGGCATACAGACATGTATATACAGGGCATACAGACATGTATACACAGGGCATACACACATGTATACACAGGGCATACACACATGTATACACAGGGCATACACACATGTATACACAGGGCACACAGACATGTATACACAGGGAATACAGACATGTATACATAGGGCACACACATGTATACACAGGGCACACACACATGTATACACAGGGCATACAGACATGTATACACAGGGCATACAGACATGTATACACAGGGCATGCAGACATGTATACACAGGGCACACACACATGAATACACAGGGCATACAGACATGTATACACAGGGCATACTGACATGTATACACAGAGCACACACACACATGAATACACAGGGCATACAGACATGTATACACAGAGCACACACATATATACAGAGCACACACACATGTACAGTGGCATGTAAATTTGGGCACTCCTGATCAAAATTACTATTATTGTGAATAGTTAAGCAAGATGAAATGATATCTAAAAGGCCTATAGTTACAGATGACACATTTCCTTTGTATTTTAGGCACATATATTTTATCTTTTACTTTTTAAAAATTACAAAAATGAAAATGAGCCCAATGCAAAAGTTCAGGCACCCTGCACGGTTAGTACCTAGAAAAAAAACACAAAAATTGAGCTTGATTTAAGTTGGCATACATGCAGCATATAAACGCAGGTTCACTTAGGCCATAAAGCATACAAAACCTACAAGAAGCAAAATAAACATAAACCCTACTGTAACTAAATCAGTACTATCACAGCTTGTAAACACTTTTTGTAGCCAGACAAGAGTCTTTCATTTGTTGTTTGAGGGATTTTCCTCCTTTCTTCCTTGGAGAATTCCTCCAGTTCTGTGAGACTCCTGGGCCGTCTTCCATCCTCTGCTATTTTGAGGTCTAGACACAGATTTTCAATGATGTTCGGATCAGGGGACTGTGAGGGTCATTGCAAATCCTTCAGCTCGCGCCTTCTGAGGTCGTCTGTTGTGGATTGAAATCTTGCCAAATCAGACAAGGTGATTTTCTGGATTTGTTTTCTCATTTTGACTCTCATAGTTGGGGTCTACCTATGATGTCAATTACAGGCCTCCATCTCAGAGGATGTAGAGGCGTATACATCTGTACCGGAGTCTGCACACACCTCCAAAGACGGAAAATTCAAAAAAAGTTCCGGGTCTTAGAAAATGGCAACACAAACACAATTGCCATTACTCCCCCCTCCCCCCCCCCACAAAAAAAATTTTTTTTATTTTTTTGCGACTGTTTACCAAGTCAGCGGCTCATACACATGCCTGAAATGCTCACTTTTATACTCACTTTCCAAAGTGGAGAGAGTGTTGTGAAATAGTTAACCGTTGCACATTTTTGCCCCTAATATGTGTGAATTTTTGACAATAAAAAAAAACTGGAACAAAGTCTCAATATACGGTATGATTTCAATTTGTAATTCCATATTTCTTTTCTCAAGACCTCCGCTTTCTGATAGTGAATTGAACTATTCTTGTTTATAGTCTGAAATGCTTTTCTTAAAGAGAATCTGTCACCCATTTTTAGTGATATCATGTAAAGTTATCACCCAATTGCGCGTCCCATAAGGATTCTATTAGGACTTTTGATTCCCCCCGACCCCGCACCTTTGATGCATAAATACCTTTTTATCTTGGTGGAGACGTGGAAATCACCGTGGTCCGGTCCGATGGGCGTGGCTTAGTCACCTTCCCCCCCCCCTCGGCTTGCTGAACGTAATCTTCATCTGTGAATATCACAGATGCAGTAGTTTTCCACGCTTGCGCATCGAAAGGCCTCCAAAGCTTGCGCAGTATGCTTTGCCCAACTGTGGGCGAAGCATATAATCGCTACTGCGCATGCGCCGGTATTTTTCAGCGCGGTCTATGCCCTGGAAGTGTGTCCTGCATGTGAAGACTTCCGGGGCATAGACCGCACTGAAAAATACCGGCGCAGTAGCGATTATATGCTTTGCCCACAGTTGGGCAAAGCATACTGCGCAAGTGTCGGAGGCGTTTTCAATGCGCAAGCGCGGAAAACTACTTCATCCGTGATATTCACAGATGAAGATTACGTTCAGCAAGGCGAGTGGGGGGGGGGAAGGCGAATAAATCCCGCCCGTCGGACCGGTCCGCGGCGATTTCCATACATGATATCTTTACATGGTATCACTAAAAATGGGTGACAGATTCCCTTTAAGGGGTCGAATGATAGCAATGTGTGAAGTCAAGTTTGTAAAGTAAAATTCCGATCATCGAGCACACGACAATCTGGAACCTCCGATGGTCGAAATAGGAGCCCAGTAGTAAAAGGACTGGGGGGAGTGATCCAGGTTAATGGAGATGGGGAATTTATTAGATTACTCTCAAGGGTCCTCATAGCTATCAAAGATCGCAGAATGGAAGCGTTAATTAATGCAATCTCCAGACCAACATTCTAAAACATATAGACACCCCAGACCAGCCCCGAAAACAAATACAGACCACCGATACCTACAGACCGATAAAACACACAGTACATATGGTATCCCAGACCTGTCACCTTACAGACCTGACTCCTAAGTAAATATAGACCCCAAACCAGACCTCAGACCAGATACCCTAATTAAATATAGACCCCCCGACTTCACAGCAAATGACTAATTACATAATAACCCCAGACCGGGACATTCAGTAAATACAGACCCCATACCAGGTCACTAAATAAATACAAACCCTAAACAACTACGAACCCCATTAATAAATACAAACCCCAAACAAATACAGACCTCAGACCAGCCCCTTAAAATAAATACAGACACCAATCCAGGGCAGTAAATACATTTAAACCCTAGACCAGACCCATAAAAAATAAGCAGACCTGACCCCTTACAGGTCATAGACCAGACTACTTAGTAAATCTGGAAACCAGAATTAATAAGACCCCCACACCAGTAAATATCGATCCCTGATGAGATCCTGACATTTTTAGTGACCTTAGACCCATAATTATATACTGAACCTTGTCTAGTTCATTCAATAAATACAGACCACAAACTAGACCCCCAAAACATACAGACTATCTGAATAATATATATCCAAGACCTCTCAATAACTACAAGCGCCAGGCCTGACCCCTTAATATACACAGACCCCAGACCAAACCCTGTATATCACAACAGACCAGGCTCTCTCAATAAATACAAAGACCAGACTATTAAATTACTACTGACCTTAGATCCCTAGTTTATTATACCAGACCCCTATATATCCATAACCATAGGCCTAACATTTAAATAAATACAGACCCCAGACCATACCCCTGAAGAAATAGTCATATTACTTAACAATTCTATGTGTTTTATATATTTTCAGTGGGAAGGTCTCCAGAGTTTACATGATATCTGCCCGAAAAATCATCATATGATCAACCCCTGTCCGGTCTACGAAGACGCCACCAAGACCCTGTTCCTCTTCTTCAACTGTGTCCCCAAAGGCGTAACGGAAGAGCGCATGAGAAAGTGGGGGAACAGTTCCAAGCTCTGCTACTCCACCAGCCAGGACTGCGGGAAGACGTGGAGCGCCCCCATAGACATCACAGACGTGACGAGCGGCGTCAGGAACCTAGCCACGCTCTACGTGTCTCCAGGCCACGGCATCCAGACCCAATGTGGCAAACTCGTGGTCCCAGCCTATGTGTATGTTGCCAAATTTTGGTGCATACGTTGGTGGTCCACCAAAGCGCATGCATTTTATATTTACAGCGAGGACCAAGGCAACCGGTGGCGCATATCGGAACGAATCGAAAAGCACGAGTGCAGAGAATCTCAACTGGCAGAAATCATGTCTGAAGACGGTCAGAAAATGCTGTACTGCAATGCACGGAGCACATCCAAGAAGCGTGTGGAGGCACTGATGCTAAACGTCGGAGGTGAATTTAAGATTGCCGATAAAAGTCGGAAGTTGAAAGAGTCAGAGAAGGGTGGATGCTCCGGCAGCATCTTGGGTTTTCCAGGTCTTGAACAGCCAGGTCAGGAGCGTCGTCACTGGCTTCTCTTCTCACACCCGGCAAAGAAAGAGAGCCGAGATTTGGGCATCTACCTGAGCAAGTCACCGCTGATGTCAGAGGCCTGGTCTAAGCCATGGGTCATTCATGATGGCCCCTCAGGATACTCAGATCTTGCTGATTGTAAGGACGCTAATACATTTGCAATCCTCTTTGAGAGTGGAGCTGAGGCGCCTTTCGAGGAGATCAACTTCTGTCTATTTACTGTGGAAGATGTCCTGGAAAATATCAACAAGAAGAAAAGTCTGTTCGCCATGTTCAGGAAGTGACCATATCAAGATCCAAAGGGCGTTCTACCCTAAAATAAAAAAAAAAATCCTTAAATATAAGAACTGGAGACATCCATCTGTCAAGTGGACGAACAATCTTGTATTTTAGAAATGTTATCAGTTATAGCTGGGTGACAACCAATATGACTGCCATTTCTGGGGAATGCATCAATGCGTGCCACAATGAAAACGTGTCCTCTAATGGACCCCATACTGGATGCCCAATAAATTCAAATTAACATCTAATCCAATACTGTCCCGAATCCAGAACCCCCAATCATAGACCCTTCAAAAAAGACTCCCATCAACACCCCTTACATTAATTCAGCTACCAGACACCTAAATACAGACCCCAAACCCTAAATATATACAGGCCTCAGACCAGACCCCTAAATAAAGTCAGCCACCAGATCCTTAATAAATATAGGTCCCAGACCCCTCAATACATACAGATTGCAAACCAGACCCCCAAAATAAACTCGGACACCAGACCCCTAAATAAATAGATAACTAGACAAGAGCCATAAATACAGACCCCAAAATAATTAGACTCCAGACCAGACCCCTATATTATTACAGACCGAAGACCAGACCCCTCAAAAATCTGGTCCAAAATCAGACCTCAGTAAATACAGACCTCAGATCTTACACCTGAACCAACCAGACCCCTAAATATACACCTAAGACCAGGCCTGTTATGAATGAGTCACCGAAGGAGGAAAAAACAAAAATACAAGCTAAGTCCAGAAAACCAGAGAGGTTGGTAGCTATCGGATTGCAGACGCCTTATACTATCCACAACAACTAACAGTAGCCATGGGGGGTTCCTACGATGCCCTAGACCCCTCGATCACAGCCGGAGAACAAAATAGGCCTAAAGAAAGAAAGGGGAAATCTAAACTGCCCCAGAGCAGACCCCAAAGCAATAGGCAGCCCCCAACATATGACGGTGAAGCAAGATGAAAACACTAACACAGATAGAAAGATAGGTTGAGCAAACGATGGGGCCCAAGCTAACTAAAAAGGACAGGATAGAAAAGCTGCTGTCTGCAATCCGTAAAAAACCCTACCAAAGAATGTCCCAACCGTCTGATAGGAAAAACAGGCCCTGAAGTCGCTAGGACTTCAAAATGACTATATCAGCACTCAGGTAAATTCTGAAGTCAGAGAAAAGAGACAAACTGATCGGAGACAAAAATGGAACTCAGCACACCCCCGACCGGGGATGGCTGAACTCCAAAAAACAAGGTAAACAAAACAAAACTAAGTTCAATAGCAGAGCAAAAACTTATCTTTGGGAAGCAGGAATCAGACTGGTCTCCAAGAATCCAGCAGAGAAATCACCAGCGACTCAAAAGGGCGTCGGCTGCCTTATATCCAGTCAGAAGTTCCTGTTACCCAGTCATCATCTACCAGATCAGGTCTTTGGTAATCAGCCTCACTACCTTCCTTCACCAGAAGAGGGAGTTCATCAGACATCGACGGTGAAGGGGAAAATGAACTCACAACACAGGCCCCTCAATAATTTCAGACCCCTAGATAAATACCAGACCCCAGTATGGCTAATCTGCACCCTAGTATATAGCTGGGTGTCGGCCATTTTAGTTGTCTCCGTCTTTGCCAGACTGCTGAGTTATATTGGCTCTGTAGTGATTCAGTAGTGACTGTGTTCTCAGGAGTTCGGGTTGATATCCCCTGTGGGAGCCATCTTGGTTGTCTCCCAGCTTTCCCACAGACAGATTTGAAGTTACTGAGGTAGAATTTTAAGAAAATGACAAGAAGACAAAGAGCCGAGAATATAAATGTGCGATCTAATGATTTTACTGTGAATTGTTTGGAATCAAAAAGGGAGAAAAATATGTCTGACAGTCAGTGTGAAAGCAAAATGAAACGTCGACTTCATTTCTAAACTCCTGTGGTAAAATGAAAGCTGAAATCTGATTGGTTGCTGTGGGCAATCGGAATCTCCTCCGAGCTTGGGAACGCAGACCGATTGGTTGTTGTAGACAGCTGCTCCACCAATCAGTTTGTCAGTTTTTCATTGCAGCAGCATCTGATTGGTTGTCAAGGCCACCATTTTGTGTACTGGTGTGTGTGTGTATATATATATATATATATATATATATATATATATACACACACACACACACACACATACAGTTGTGCTCAAAAGTTTACATACCCCGGCAGAATTTTTGCTTCCTTGGCCTTTTTTCAGAGAATATGAATGATAACACCAAACCTTATCTCCACTCATGGTTAGTGGTTGGGTGAAGCCATTTATTGTCAGACTACTGTGTTTTCTCTTTTTAAATCATAATGACAACCCAAAACATCCAAATGACCCTGATCAAAAGTTCACAAACCCCATTTCTTAATACCGTGTATGGCCCCCTGTAACATCAATGACAGCTTGAAGTCTTTTGTGGTATTTGTGGATGAGGTTCTTTATTTTCTCAGATGGTAAAGTTGCCCACTTTTCTTGGCAAAAAGCCTCCAGTTCCTGTAAATTCCTGTCTAGCATTAACTGCGTGCGCTTGAGATCTCCCCAGAGTGGCTCAATGATACGGAGGTCAGGAGACTGAGATGGCCACTCCAGAACTTTCACTTTGTTCTGCTGTAGCCAATGACAGGTCGACTTGGCCTTGTGTTTTGGATCATTGTCATGTTGGAACGTCTAAGTACGTCCCATGCGCAGCTTCCGGGCTGATGATAGCAAATTTGCCTCCTATTTGCTGATAAAATGCTGTATTCATCTTTCCTTCAACTTTGACCAAGTTTCCTGTGCCTTTCTGGTGCCCACATCCCCAAAACATCAGCGATCCACCTCCGTGCTTTACAGTAGGAATGGTGTTCCTTTTATCATAGGCATTGTTGACCTCTCTCTAAATGTAACGTCTATGGTTGTGGCCAAAAAGTTAAAGTTTGGTCTCATCACTCCAAATTACCTTGTTCCAGAAGTTTTGAGGCTTGTTTCTGTGCTGTTTTGTGTATTGTAGGCGAGATACTCTGTGGCATTTGTGCAGTAATGGCTTTCTTCTGGCGACTCGACCATGCAGCCCATTTTTCATAAAGTGCCTCCTTATTGTGCATCTTGAAACAGCCACACCGCTAGTTCTCAGAGATTCCAGTATTTCAGCTGATGTTATTTGTGGGTTTTTCTTTGCATCCCGAACAATTTTCCTGTCAGTTGTGGACTAAATTTTTGATGGTCTACCTGACTGTGGATTTGTTTTTACAGAGCCCCTGATTTTCCAATTTTTAATCACAGTTTGAATGCTGCTTACTGGCATGATCAATTCCTTGGATATCTTTTTGTATCCCTTTCCTATTTTATACAGTTCAACTACCTTTTCCCGTCGATCCGTTGACAATTCTTTTGCTTTCCTCATGACTCACAATCCAGAAACATCAGTGGCTGGATGGAAGATGCAAGAGTCTGTCTGGATCACAGAAACTCACTCAGCTTTTATGCACACACACTGATTACAAGCAAACAGGTCACAGGTGAGGATGTCACCTTTAGTAGCCATTCAAACCCATTTGTGTCAACTTCTGTGCATGTTATCAGACCAAAATCACCGGGGTATGTAAACTTTTGATCAGGGTCATTTGGATATTTTGGGTTGTCATTATATATATGGATGGATCTGATATCATCCAATCAAAACCTGTACAATCGAGATTGAATGTTCTCCTTTAACCAATTTAATTACTGTATAGAAAAATATTAATTAACCCGTCCCTTCCCGTTTTTTTCTGAATCTCACAAATGTATTCTGTATACAAGCTCAGCACTAACAGAAGACATATTCTATTTTTCTATGTTTTTACTCATATACAGTATATATTATTGTATCTGTAAAGGGCGAGATATTAATAATAACACAGTACCAGAGCATGTATATGAATACGACATATTAAAGGGACGCACCTAGTGTCATAAAGGCTGCATAAGTGCTGGACTATCAGGCCATGTGCTAGGACGACGTTCACACGTTGCAGACTTATTTTCTGAGGTGGATTTCCCACACTTTGCCTTCTAAAGTTAAAATCTGCAGGATTTTTACACAAATATGAGATTTCTTATTGCAAATTTTTATTGTTTTATAATAAAGTACACAACAAAAACAAACATATCAACAGGTTCAAACGAACATGTAATAACATGGATGCCGGGGGGTAGCCCCATCAGCCACTCCAGTAGTCACTGTGCTGGAGGCTGCTTCATCCTTGGTACCTTGTTCACTCCTGGGGTTCACAGAGGCCGGAATAACTTTAAACAGTTCATCTTTATTTTCCTCAGGACACAGCACATCCAACACACTTTTAGGACTCTTGACACGGTACCAACAATACATTTTCTACAGCAGCACCTAGCTTCTTCAGTTACAACAGTCTGGACCACACAATGACAAGGGAACGAGGAGCCCGGTGAAAACGGCACTTCGACCTCTCTTCCTGCGACCGACTTCAGCCCAAGAAGGTACCCGCCTACTAGGTCGTCCACCCCCTTTTGGTTATCCTGTCCGTGCACTCTCCAGTGGCCCACTTTACTTGATCAGCTCCCACACACTGGCTGTCATCTCCACATGGACTCTTCCATGTCTCAACAGCTCCCAGATCCAGGCTGACTTCTTCCACAGTGACTCCTCCACTGGCTTCTCTATCTGGTCAGCTCCCAGTCTCAGGCTGACATCTCTCCAGTGGCTCTCCCACTGGCTGCTGCTGTAGGCACTTCACTCTTCTCTAACAAGGATGGCTAGGTGACTCCGCTTCACACCCTGTGTGTTAGCTAGGCTTCTCAGGAGCAATGCCGTCTGACTAGTACCAAGGCTACCCCCGGCTGAACTGACCTACACCAGGAAAAATCTATCTCCACTCAGTTCCCTTTTAACCACTCCTCTAGTGTCCCCCTAGTTAACCCTCTAGTGTCCTAGTGGCTCCAATATGAATGTGCTCAGTGCCCCCATCTTGTGTCCATTCTCTATGACTATATAATGCACACAAACATAAGGTAAACAATGACAGCAATATTTACAGGGCTAAGCCCTGGCACCTTACAAACACACCATATGGTATAGTAACTACTGAAATCAAGAATTGTTTAGTTACATGAAAACAAACAACTCCATACGGTATCAACAGTAGTTTGCAAAAGACAGTTGGAAACCTGTTACACTAAATAAGAAGAGAAAAGAGAAGAAATGTTTATAAGGACATTGAGGACAAATCACTAAGGCAGACGGAGTATGTACTATGATACCGACATATCAAATATCGTAAAAGGATAAGGTAGCAATTATCTTAGAATATTTTGGTACATTGATGAGGATAAGAAGGATTCCCAATGAAACCATTTCGCAGCCACTTTGTTAGCTGCCTCTTGTGTATGGGCTATCAGGGATTCCATCCGGTGAACTCTAGCCACCTCCCCAAACCATTCCTCTAGCGAAGGCGGGTCTAAGGACTTCCAATAATTATGAGATTTTTCTCACTATCCCGTGTCTGTGCAGTGATGCAGCTACACAACAAGCTTTCCTGCACATGCTCAGTTTGCTCTACTTCACTACGCATGCGCCATTGTGGCTTGGTTCTGGAACAGGTATACAACAAACTTGGATCTTCTGTAGATGCTCCGCAGTGCGCTCTGCTTCACTGCACATGTGCCTTTATCTTTTGGTTCTGGAACAGGTATACAACAAACTTGGATCTTCTGTAGATGCTCCCCACTGCGCTCTGCTTCACTGCACATGCGCCATTGTATTTTGGTTATAGAACAGGTGTACAACAAACTTCGATCTTCTGTAAAAGTCCTCAGTGCGCTCTGCTTCGCCGCGCATGCGCCATTGTATTTTGGTTCTGGAACAGGTGTACAACAAACTTGGATCTTTTGTAGATACTCCTCAGTTCTCAGTACGCTCTGCTACACTGTGCATGCATTACTACTTGCCTGAATTGCAATTTTACAAGTTTTATCACATGCGTAATGTATTACTGACACATGACAAGTGCATCCTGTTTCCTTTCACATGCGCTGTAACTACAGGACAATGGCACATGCATGGGATTTCAGAAGGCTCACTGTGACGCAAGTCACATCTCACGGCTAAGCCGTGAATCAGAGTGGTCAAGGAGTCCAAGGTCAGAAGCCAGGAGAGTATGTCACAAATGGAAGAGACAAAAGCGTAGTTAGGTGAAGTTCTGAGGTCAGAGTACCGGTAGGATAACGGATCAGAGCTGAAGGGGTTAAACAGGCGGATGGTCAGAACGAAGTCCAAGGTCGGGCAACAGATCAAGCATACAGAACTCAAGGCACAGGAAAACAAACCTCACAAGCTGAATGTACGTCTGGCAGGGTTCAGGGAGACACAGATAAGAAGCATGGCAATTAACGAATAATGAACACTTGGAAACAGCCGATGCCTCACAGTCTCAGATTGGATAGTTGAGCTGTCAATCAACACACTGACAGATCAGCACGCCCCCGTACCAAATTGGATGGCCAAGCTGTCAAAGTACTGACAGCTCCAGAACGCCCCTATAACAGATTGGACGGCCGAGCTGTCAGTAACTGCATCCCAGACTCACTGAGGGGTGGAACTGTGACAGTAACCATTCTTCTAAGGGGGGACAAATGGACCCTCAGGCTTCCCAGGAAATTTTAGATGGAAGGCCCTGACTAACCCGATCGGCCTTCACATCTCGAGAGGGGACCCAGGATCTGTCCTCTGGTCTGTATCCCCTCATGTGTATCGGTACTGGAGGGAATTACTGACCCTCCGAGAATCCAGAACTCTCTGAACCTCATGCTCCAGGCCACCGTCTACTGAAAGCGGAGGAGGCGGTGATGAGGGAGACAATGCAGAAGGGACATACTCCTTTAATAGGGGTTTATGGAATACGTAAGGGATGGAGGAAGCTTTAATCTAAATGCCACAGGATTGACCACCTCTAGAATCTCATATGGACCAATAAACTTTGGACCCGGCTTCGCCGACGGCACTTTAAATTTAATGTTCCCAGAAGACAACCAAACCTTATCTCTAATCTTAAAAACAGGACCCACCGAACGTCTTTATCAGCCTTTCGTTTTTGAGCAATCCCAATATTCTTTTGAACCTCCCTCCAGACATCCCCAAGTCTCTGCACGGCGACCTCCACCCCAGGGCATTCAGAACTAATCCTAGAAAACTCACCAAGATGGGGATGAAAACCATAATTATGGAAGAACGGTGAGGTTCCAGTAGATTGATTTACTCGACTGTTAAAAAGCAAACTCAGCGAGAGGTAAAAATGAAGACCAGTCCTCCTGCCACGCTACCACAAAGCACCTTAAAATTTGTTCCAATGATTGATTTGTCCTCTCAGTCTGAACATTGGTTTCAGGGTGATAAGCAGATGAAAATGATGAGTCAATCCCTAGTTTACTGCAAAAAGCTCTCCAAAATTTAGAGACAAATTGGACTTCCCTATCAGGCACAATGTTCAGTGGGATCCCATGTAACCTTACAATGTGAGAAATAAACACCCTGGAGAGTGTCTCTGCAATAGGTAATCCTGACAAAGGAACAAAATGAGCTTGTTTTCTGAATCGATCAACTACCACCCAAATATCGGTCTTCCCATCAGACAGAGGCAAATCTGTAATAAAATCCATGGCCAAATTAGTCCTTGGTCTTTCATGAATAGGCAATAGAGCCAAATCCCCATCTGGCAAGCTATGACTGACTTTGGCGCATGCGCAGACTTTACAGGCAGATACAAAATCTTTAATATAATGTATGAATGACCACCAAAAAAGTCTAGCAACGGCTTTCCTTGTGGCAGTAACCCCAGGATGGCCACTTAAAACGGAATCATGAAATTCCTGTAACACCTGCAATCTTAGGTACAGAGGCACAAATTTGGACCCTGTGGAAGTGGAAGGAGCCAACGACTGGATTTTACGAATCTCCTTCCATTTCCGAGCTTACCATAGACACCACAATACCCTGAGGTATAATGGCAGACAGAGGTTCTGCAGGAGAAATGGAATCTAGACGAGCGTCAGCTTTCACATTTTTAGACCCTCGTCTGAAAGTAATAGAAAAATGAAACCGAGAGAAAAACAAGGACCATCTGGCCTGTCTAGGAGTTAACCTTTTAGCCGATTCAATGTAAGCTAAATTCTTGTGATCACCGTAACTTGATGAACCGCCCCCCTTCAAAAAAGCCTCTATTCTTCAAAGGCCAATTTGACGGCAAGTAACTCCTGATTCCCAATATCATAATTTCTCTCCGCCGGTGAAAATTTTTTAAGAGAGTAAAGCACATGGACACAGGTTAGTCAGTTTTAGGCCCCTGAGATACGACTGCCCCCACTCCGATCTCCGAAGCATCCACCTCCAGAATGAACGGTTCTTGGAGGTCAGGTTGGATCAGAATGGGTGCAGACATAAAACCCTCTTTTAATCTTTCAAAAGCCCTGATAGCACCTGGCGACCAAACCTTGAGATTCACCCCCTTACGTGTAAGGTCAGTAAGTGGTTTAGGAATCTGTGAAAACCCCTTGATAAATTTTTTTTAACAGTTGGCGAATCCCAGAGAACGCTGCAAAGCCTTAAGATCACAAGGTTGAACCCAATCAATTATGGTCTGTGCCTTTCCAGGGTCCATCTTAAACCCTTCTGCTGACAAGATAAACCCCAAGAAAGAGATTACCTGCACAGAAAAAACACATTTCTCTAATTTAGCAAATAGAGAGTTCTCCCTCAGTTTCTGTAACACAACACGGACATGTTCCTGGTGAGTGTCCAAGTCTGGCGAGAAAATTAGAATTTCATTGAGGTAAATCAAAGCAAATCTTCCAATGCAATCAGAGAAAATATCATTCATGAAATTTTGAAACACAGTGATGGGGAGAGGGTTAAATTAAGGCCTCTTTCACACATCAGTTTTTCGCCGTCAGGCGCGATCCGGCTTTTTTTTGTAAAACCGGATCCAGCGAAATGCAATGCCGGATCCAGTTTTTCCCCATTGACTTGCATTAGCGCCGGATCGCGCCGGATGGCATTGCGTTTCATCCGTTTTTTGCCGGATCTGGCTACTTGTCTCATTCCGGCGTCTGGAAAAAACGGCTACTGTAACGTTTTTTGTCTCCTGCGAAAAAGCCGGAAGCGCCGGATCCGACGCTTCCGGCTTTTTGCCACAATGAAAGTCTATGGGCGCTGGATCCAGAAAAAGACGGATCCAGCCAACGTATCCGTTTTTTTAAGTCTGCGCATGCTCAGATCCAATTGGCCAGCCCCCAGGAAACAGATATAACCTGCTAGACGGATCCGGCAGAAAAACGGATCCATTTCTACAGTTCTCCAAAATTTATGCCGGATCCGTTTTTTCTAAAAATAGCCGGATCCTACCTGACAGCAAAAAAATTGATGTGTGAAAGTAGCCTAACCCTTCACGGTTGATCCAGTGATTTCCAAATTAATCCACGGGGCGTTGCTAGCAACTGGGAATGACTACACGGAGACGGGGGTCTCTGTACGGGAGGATCGAGACAGATCACTAGTCCCTTTATTTTCGTCACTTTTAAAATATTTTGCTTAATTATGCAAAGTTCTCAACTACCAATAGCATCATTTCACTTTATACGCCAATAATATTGCAAGAAAACCGGAAACTGCATATATGTCCGTATCCAAATAGCATAGAAAGTAGTATAATGGCATATTCTTCAGAATTCTACACCCCCGGTTCCCTTATCTTGCACCTGGTTTCATGACAGCCTGAACTTTTTCATTCTAATTACAAAAATGTATCTTACAGCAACAAAAATGGAGAAAAGAAACCTTCAGAGAATGGAGAAAATGAAACTTCAGCTCTGATTTTAGTTTTAACCCTTCACAACAGCAGGTGCACTAGATAATCCGAAAGGCATGACAAGGTTTTCAAACAGACCCTCAGGCTTTAAAAATGTCGTTTTCACTCATCACCCTTCCGGATCCATATCACATTGGAAGCCCCTCTAAGATCATGTTTAGGAAACACCCTGGCCCACAGAAGCTGATTGCATAGTCAGGGATGATTGGAAGTGGGTATTTTTAACCTTGATTTTGTTTAGTTCTCAGAAATCAAGGCAAGGACATCTTTCTTTTTAACAAAGAAGAATCCAGCAGCTACAGGGGAGGAGGAAGGATAGATATGACCCTTCCGTAAACTTTCGCTAACATACTCTTTCATGGTGGCCCGCTCAGACCCCGTCAAATTGTAAAGGTGAGCTTTTGGCAACTTGGTGCTAGGTATAATATCAATAGCACAATCAGAGGAACGATAGGGAGGTAGTATCTCCGCCTCTTTTTCCGAGGAGACATATCTGAAGTCCTTCAGGTACCCCAGAAGACCTCCAGACTAGTTATTTAGACATTTCTTGGAACAGTTGGGGATCCATTTCACAATCTCCTTCAGACACCAATCAATAACTGGATTGTGAATCTCCAACCATGGAAACCCCAGCACCAATCCAGCAGGTAAATTACCTAACACAGAACAGGAGATGGATTCAGTATACGCGACCTGGATTCTGTCGGGTTCGTCATATATCAGACCAAAACTCAAAAAAGGCATCAACAGAAAACCATTCTGGGGCTTGTGGGAACAAAGAAAGTGCCCAGGTCTGAGGATTCCCTCGCATTGGGGACATGATTATTCCCACCCTCTGGAACTCCTCCCCTGACAACCGGGGACGCAGGGTAAAAAATAACTTCCAGCTCTCCCTGAATACCCTAAACTGGTCTTAATCTCCCAAAAATTTATCAGGGAGGGATATCACAGGTTCGGGAGAAACCAATTGTACATCAGAGGATACTGCTGTCACATCCACTACCGGCAGTGAGGGGCTTTGGGAGATCTTCATCAAGTTATTTATCTGACTCTGTAACTGATATTACCATGACTGTAGACTCTGGCAATCCTTCGCCAGATCCTGTGTCATCTGCGTCAAATTCGCCACCTGGTCACAAAGCGTGTTAACAGGATCCATACTGGCGGAAAAAAAAAAAGTATTGGCCAGACGTAATGTGACGCTAGTCATTTCTCATGGCCAAGCTGTGAGTCGGAGTGGTCAAGGAGTCCAAGGGTGTCCTGACCTTATGGACACCTCTGTCCTGGGCCCTGTATTGATCAACATCTTTATCAACGATTTAGATGAAGGAATTGAGGGTAAACTGATTAAATTTGCTAATGACACAAAGCTAGGAGGGATAGCTAATACTAGAGAAGAGAGAGAGAGGATTCAAATAGATTTAAATAAACTGGAGAAGTGGGCAGCAACTAACAGAATGGTTTTTAACAGGGAGAAATGCAAAGTACTACATCTGGGCAATAAAAATGAAAAAAGCATATACAGAATGGGAGGAATAGAGCTAAGTGACAGCACATGTGAAAAAGACTTGGGTATACTAATAGATCACAGACTGAATATGAGTCAACAGTGTGATGCAGCAGCAAAAAAGGCAAATGCAATTCTAGGATGTATTAACAGAAGCATACAGTCTAGATCACGTGAAGTCATTATTTCCCTCTACTCCTCTTTGGTCAGACCTCATCTGGAATATTGTGTCCAGTTTTGGGCACCACATTTTAAAAAAGACATCAACAAACTGGAGCAAGTTCAGAAAAGAGCGACCAGAATGGTGACCGGTCTGCAAACCCTGTCTTACTAGGAAAGGTTGCAGGATTTGGGAATGTTTAGTTTGCAAAAGAGAAGACTGAGAGGAGACTTAATAGCTGTCTACAAATATCTAAAGGGCTGTCACATTGTAGAAGGATCAACTTTATTCTCATTTGCACAAGGAAAGACTAGAAGCAATGGGATGAAACTGAATGGGAGGAGACACAGATTAGATATTAGAAAAAACTTTTTGACAGAGTGATCAATGAGTGGAACAGGCTGCCACGAGAAGTGGTGAGTTCTCCTTCAATGGAAGTCTTCAAACAGAGGCTGGACAGACATCTGACTGGGATGATTTATCGAATCCTGCTTTGAGCAGGGGGTTGGACCAGAAGGCCCAGGAGGTCCCTTCCAACTCTACGATTCTATGATTCTATGACACCTCTCCATTACTAAGCTGTGGGCTTGATGTCACCTGACAATACAAAGGTGACATCAACATCACAAATATGAACCCCACTTGCCACCGCTACAGGGCAAGTGGGAAGAGCCGGGTAAAGTGCCACAATTGGTGCATCTTTGGATGTGCCAATTGTGGGGAGGTTGCGGGCATCTACTTTTAGACTGGTGAGGTCCAAAATCCATGGGCCTCACCAGCCTGAGAATACCAGGCTGCAGCTGTCTGCTTTTTCCTTGGCTGGTTAATAAATATAAGGGGACTCCATGCCATTTTTTTTTTGGAGGGGATCCCACTATTTTTGCTAACCATCCAAGATAAGCAGACTGCTGCAGCCTGGTATTATCAGGCTGGTAAGGTTCATGGATATTGGATCCTTACCAGCCTGAAATACCAGTCCCAGCTGTCTGCTTTACTCTGACTGGTTAACATATATAGGGGGACCCCACGCCATTTTTTTTTTTTTTAAATTAATATTAAATTAAAAAGGAGGGGACCGCTCTCTGTGCTTTCCTCCACTTCTTGTGTACATCCGGCTGTGTCACAAGATTCACCATTATGTAAATTAGTGCACAGTGTAGTGAGCTGCGTTCCCGCACTGAATACACATGTGACTAGGAATATAAT
This sequence comes from Dendrobates tinctorius, assembly GCF_039654945.1. Taxonomy (NCBI): domain Eukaryota; kingdom Metazoa; phylum Chordata; class Amphibia; order Anura; family Dendrobatidae; genus Dendrobates; species Dendrobates tinctorius. Next base: position 9,123,135 of record NW_027361824.1, read on the forward strand.
GCAGTTTTACAGCATCTAATGAAAGTCTATGGGTAATTTACACAGCGGAGTCTGAGCGTCTCCATTACATAAATTGACATGCTGCGGTCTGGAAAGACGCGCCACATGTCCGTCCCTGCGGGTGAGGCGCGGGCGTCGGTGCACACATATTGGGCATGAGATTTCTTGAAATCCCCTCCACTATGCTGTAACATCTGGACGCTGCAGGTTGCATATTGCGGATATACGCAGCGTCAAACCCGCAGCGTTTACTGACCGTGGGGACTTACCCCAATATATCTGCACAGAGGAAATCACTTTTTTCTTCCCAGAAGCCAACTTTCAATTAGCTTTATTTCAAGTACTGAAAAAAAGCATGCAATGAAAAAATGCGTCAAAAACGCATGTGGAAAAAACGCATCAAAAGCGCAGGTGACCTGCCAGTGACCTCAGATGCGTCAAATCCTGAGCCATTCCTGACCGTGGGAACATACCCTTACGGGACCGGCGCCTCCATCGTCGTGTGATTACGTGACGCCTATGACCACTCTAATATTTCGGTCTTGGAGAAATCTGTTTTTCTTATTTCACAGTACAAATCTGTAAGTGTCTCACGAGAAGGAAGGAAATATCTCACAGGAATACACTGTATGCACCAAGGCTTCCGTCTTTTTATTTTTCTGCGCTCTCGGCCAGCGGAGGTGACATTCTTATACCAGATGTGTCACGAGAAGGTCGCATGAAGGTCGGACAGTGCAGAATGCCCCGAATCAGCAGAAAAGAGAAACAAAGAAATCACCGAATGTTACACAACTGCTATTCTGCTGGGCGACCCGATGTCCTACAGACCCGGACAGCAGCCATGTGGATGTCATCGCTGCGGAACTCCGCACACTGGCCATGTTAGTCTGAGAAAATCAAGATCTGTGCCGGCAGCCATGATGTTACTGGTGTGGAAAAAAATGCCACCGAGTAACGGTATCAACAGTAGAAGATAACAGTTTATTAATTAAAGAAATATGTGAATCAACAAAAAGAGACGTACAGCCCATGGATATTCGGTGACTGCCCATCGCCTCCATCCACAAAGTCTGGGATTTTGTAGGATTCTATTTGAGTGTATCAGTAGCCAATTATACCAAACAGGTAATGATCATTTCCATATCCAGGTTGAAACACATTGACTGAAACAGAAACAGCTGTGTAGGAGGCTTAAAATTTGGTGAGGAACAGACAAATTCCGCTACAAAAAGACGAGGTTGTGGAAGACATCACAGGTCATGCACCATGGCAAGGCTGAGACCAGCAACAAGACAAGGTAATTATACTGCATCAGCCAGGTGTCTCCCAGGTAGACTGGGGATACACGGTGTGCCGGTCAAGATCTGTAGAAACACCAAAAATGGACGACACTGAAGACTATAGATGCACTGGCGAAGGAAACTCAGAACTGGCAGCAAACAGTGGGACCAGCTACACCCACCTAGAGGAAGCCTGGACCGAAGGCTTTATGGAAAAATTCCAAGAAGTGAGGATGTAGGAGACGGGCAATCACCAGATAGTGATGATGGAGGTGACGGGTGGTCACCAGATACTAACGATGGAGATGAAGGGCGGTCACCAGATACTGATGATTGAGGTGAAGGGCGATCACTAGATACTGATGATGGAGGCAATGGCCAGTCACCAGATAGTGATGATGGAGGTGATGGGCAATCACCAGACACTGATGATGGAGGCGATGGGCGGTCACCAGATACTGATGATGGAGGCGATGGGCAGTCACCAGATACTGATGATGGAGGCAGCAGCCAGTCACCAGATATTGATGATGGAGGCGACGGGTAATCACCAGATATTGATGATGGAGGTGACGGGCAATCACCAGACACTGATGATGGTGCTGACGAGCGGTTACCAGATACTGATGACGGCACTGATGGGCAACCACCAGATACTGATGATGGAGGCGACTAGTGATGGGCGAGTATATTTGTTGCTCGGGTGTCCTTTGAGTATTTTGGCCTGCTCGGAGATTTAGTTTGTGCTGCCGGAGCTGCATGATTTGCAGCTGCTGGACAGCCTGAATGCATGTAGGCGTTGCCTGTTTGTTAGAGAATCCCCACATGTATTCAGGCTGTCTAGCAGCCGCCAATCATGCAGCTCCGGCAACACAAACTAAATCTCCGAGCACGCCAAAAAACTCAGAGCATGCATGATACTGATGATGGAGGCAACGGGCGGTCACCAGATGCTGATGATGGAGGCGACGGGCGGTCAAAATTCCAAATTCAGACTATTTTTATTTTTTATGTAACAAAATTTATTTTAATTAGCAAAGCTAAAATATTATATACAATATACAGTATATGTTAACCCTTCCTTCTCCTTAATTATCATTATCAGCTCCGCATGGGCCGTCCAGCCAGTCCCAGATATGTAATGAGCCGTCATTAGCGACGGATACCAGCATCCTCTCTTTCCACGGGTGCCAGGAGTGGACGGTGACCCTGGGGATGCTCCCATCCTCACACTGTCCCATAGCGGAGAGACCCCTGTGAATGAACAGCGCATCGACCTCCTTCATGACGGCGTTCCATGGTTCCGTATTGTAGATCTGGACAGTTCCATCAAGGCCTAAGAAAAATAAAGACTTGATGTGATCAACAGATGCCTACCAGTGAGAGCAGGGTATATAGATGGGTGGTCACCCCTCTTATGCCACCCATAACGAACATTTTACCTGAGATGGAGATGCAATCTTCCAGTCGAGGGGCCCAGCAAATACACATTAGATCCTCGGGGGTGGGACTATTGGATGACTTGACTTTGCCACATTTCAGTGGAGCCCCCATATCACGAGTATCTGTGATGCTGATGTGGCCCTCATTAGATACACTTGCAATCTTGGCACTGGTGATATGGGCGTTTGTCGGTACAGTGGCAACCCATCGTCTGTCCCCAGACATACTGGGGGCCACGTTTCCCTCACTGGTGATCCCCGGTTGCCGGATGTCAGCAATTATCTGCCGGCCATTCAGACAGCACAAGTGGACAGTACTGGAATCCAGAAAGGAAAGTGATCTGATCGCCTCGCTGCTAGATACACCTGGGGAAAGGAAAGAAGCTCGTTTACAGCTCAGACAGTGGGTGAAATAAGTATTGAACGCGTCACCATTTTCATAAGGAAATCTATTTCTAAAGGTGCTATTGACGTGAAATTCTCACCAGATGTCTGTAACAATCACCATAGAAGTTCACAAATTATGTTTAATAATGAGAAATGACAGAGGGAAAAGTAATGAACACGTTTACTGAAAATTATTTAGTACTTTGTACAAAAGCCTTTGTTGATGATGAAGCTTCAAGATGCCTCTTGTGTGGAGAAACTAGTCGCAGACATTGCTCAGGTGTGATTTTGGCTCATTGCTTAAAAAAAAAAAAAAAAAAGAAAAATAAAGCACGTCCAAGCGATTAAGGTTTGCTCAGCAATATTTAGACAAGTCTGTGAAATACTGGGAGACTATAGTCTGGTCAGATGAGGCCAAAATTGAACTCTTTGGATGTCATAATACACACCATGTTTGGAGGCCAAAAGGTACTGCATATCACCCCAAAATCACCATACCCACAGTGAAATTTGGAGGTGGAAACATCATGGTGTGGGGCTGTTTTTCAGCATACGGAACTGGCAAACTTCATATAATTGAAGGAAGGATGAAAGGACAAATGCATCGAGATATTCTTGATAATGAAGGTGGGCATTTCAGCAAGAAAATGATCCCAAACACACAGCCAAGGAAACGAGACAGAAAATAAAGCTGCTAGAATGTCCGAGCCGATCACCGGACCTGAATCCAAAAGAAAAAGTATTGAACGAACTAAAGCTCAGAGTTCAGAGAAGAAGCCCAAAGGACCCTCAGAATGTGAAGTGTTTGTGTGAATGAATGGGACAAAATCACAGCTGAGCAATTCCTGTGACTAGTTTCTCCTTACAAGAGGCATGTTGAAGCCTCATCATCAACAAAGGTTTTTGTAAGAAGCATTAATTACATTTTAGTGTTATGATTAGGTAACCGAGGAGGACAGCAGGTGAATAGGCTAGGCAACCAGATGACCAGAGAATCATAGAATGGTAGAGTTGGAAGGGACCTCCTGGGCCATCTGGTCCAACCCCCTGCTCAAAGCAGGATTCGCTAAATCATCCCAGTCAGATGTCTGTCCAGCCTCTGTTTGAAGACTTCCATTGAAGGAGAACTCACCACTTCTCGTGGCAGCCTGTTCCACTCATTGATCACTCTAACTGTCAAAAAGTGTTTTTCCAATATCTAATCTGTGTCTCCTCCCATTCAGTTTCATCCCATTGCTTCTAGTCTTTCCTTGTGCAAATGAGAATAAAGATGATCCTTCTACAATGTGACAGCCCTTTAGATATTTGTAGACAGCTATTAAGTCTCCTCTCAGTCTTCTCTTCTGCTAGCTAAACATTCCCAAATCCTGCAACCTTTCCTCATAAGACAGGGTTTGCAGACCGGTCACCATTCTGGTCACTCTTTTCTGAACTTGCTCCAGTTTGTTGATGTCTTTTTTAAAATGTGGTGCCCAAAACTGGACACAATATTCCAGATGAGGTCTGACCAAAGAGGAGTAGAGGGCAATAATGACTTCCCGTGATCTAGACTGTATGCTTCTGTTAATACATCCTAGAATTGCATTTGCCTTTTTTGCTGCTGCATCACACTGTTGACTCATTTTCAGTCTGTGATCTATTAGTATACCCAAGTCTTTTTCACATGTGCTGTCACTTAGCCCTATTCTTCCCATTCTGTATATGCTTTTTTCATTTTTATTGCCCAGATGTAGTACTTTGCATTTTTCCCTGTTAAAAACCATTCTGTTAGTTGCTGCCCACTTCTCCAGTTTATTTATATCTTTTTGAATCCTCTCTCTCTCTTCTCTAGTATTAAGGGGGTTTTACACATAGCGATATCGCTAGCAATATCGATAAAGCATAACCGATTTTGTGACGCAGCAGCGATATCGCTATGTGTGATAATTACCTCCGACTGGCTCCCCCGCTGTCTGTCGCTGATCGCGCGAGATCGTGCAGCTCCATTTCTCCATTTATACAGACATGTATACACAGGGCATGCAGACATGTATACACAGAGCACACACACACACGTATACACAGGGCACACACATATACACAGAGCACACACACATGTACAGTGGCATGTAAATTTGGGCACTCCTGATCAAAATTACTATTATTGTGAATAGTTAAGCAAGATGAAATGATATCTAAAAGGCCTATAGTTACAGATGACACATTTCCTTTGTATTTTAGGCACATATATTTTATCTTTTACTTTTTAAAAATTACAAAAATGAAAATGAGCCCAATGCAAAAGTTCAGGCACCCTGCACGGTTAGTACCTAGAAAAAAAACAAAAATTGAGCTTGATTTAAGTTGGCATACATGCAGCATATAAACGCAGGTTCACTTAGGCCCTAAAGCATACAAAACCTACAAGAAGCAAAATAAACATAAACCCTACTGTAACTAAATCAGTACTATCACAGCTTGTAAACGCTTTTTGTAGCCAGACAAGAGTCTTTCATTTGTTGTTTGAGGGATTTTCCTCCTTTCTTCCTTGGAGAATTCCTCCAGTTCTGTGAGATTCCTGGGCCGTCTTCCATCCTCTGCTATTTTGAGGTCTAGACACAGATTTTCAATGATGTTCGGATCAGGGGACTGTGAGGGTCATTGCAAATCCTTCAGCTCGTGCCTTCTGAGGTCGTCTGTTGTGGATTGAAATCTTGCCAAATCAGACAAGGTGATTTTCTGGATTTGTTTTCTCATTTTGACTCTCATAGTTGGGGTCTACCTATGATGTCAATTACAGGCCTCCATCTCAGAGGATGTAGAGGCGTATACATCTGTACCGGAGTCTGCACACACCTCCAAAGACGGAAAATTCAAAAAAAGTTCCGGGTCTTAGAAAATGGCAACACAAACACAATTGCCATTACTCCCCCCTCTCCCCCCCCCCCCACAAAAAATTTTTTTTTTATTTTTTTGCGACTGTTTACCAAGTCAGCGGCTCATACACATGCCTGAAATGCTCACTTTTATACTCGCTTTCCAAAGTGGAGAGAGTGTTGTGAAATAGTTAACCGTTGCACATTTTTGCCCCTAATATGTGTGAATTTTTGACAATAAAAAAAAACTGGAACAAAGTCTCAATATACGGTATGATTTCAATTTGTAATTCCATATTTCTTTTCTCAAGACCTCCGCTTCCTGATAGTGAATTGAACCATTCTTGTTTATAGTCTGAAATGCTTTTCTTAAAGAGAATCTGTCACCCATTTTTAGTGATATCATGTAAAGTTATCACCCATTTGCGCGTCCCATAAGGATTCTATTAGGACTTTTGATTCCCCCCGACCCCGCACCTTTGATGCACCTTTTTATCTTGGTGGAGACGTGGAAATCACCGTGGTCCGGTCCGATGGGCGTGGCTTAGTCACCTTCCCCCCCCCTCGGCTTGCTGAACGTAATCTTCATCTGTGAATATCACAGATGCAGTAGTTTTCCACGCTTGCGCATCGAAAGGCCTCCAAAGCTTGCGCAGTATGCTTTGCCCAACTGTGGGCGAAGCATATAATCGCTACTGCGCATGCGCCGGTATTTTTCAGAGCGGTCTATGCCCTGGAAGTGTGTCCTGCATGTGAAGACTTCCGGGGCATAGACCGCGCTGAAAAATACCGGCGCAGTAGCGATTATATGCTTTGCCCACAGTTGGGCAAAGCATACTGCGCAAGTGTCGGAGGCGTTTTCAATGCGCAAGCGCGGAAAACTACTTCATCCGTGATATTCACAGATGAAGATTACGTTCAGCAAGGCGAGTGGGGGGGGGAAGGCGAATAAATCCCGCCCGTCGGACCGGTCCGCGGCAATTTCCATACATGATATCTTTACATGGTATCACTAAAAATGGGTGACAGATTCCCTTTAAGGGGTTGAATGATAGCAATGTGTGAAGTCAAGTTTGTAAAGTAAAATTCCGATCATCGAGCACACGACAATCTGGAACCTCCGATGGTCGAAATAGGAGCCCAGTAGTAAAAGGACTGGGGGGAGTGATCCAGGTTAATGGAGATGGGGAATTTATTAGATTACTCTCAAGGGTCCTCATAGCTATCAAAGATCGCAGAATGGAAGCGTTAATTAATGCAATCTCCAGACCAACATTCTAAAACATATAGACACCCCAGACCAGCCCCGAAAACAAATACAGACCACCGATACCTACAGACCGATAAAACACACAGTACATATGGTATCCCAGACCTGTCACCTTACAGACCTGACTCCTAAGTAAATATAGACCCCAAACCAGACCTCAGACCAGATACCCTAATTAAATATAGACCCCCCGACTTCACAGCAAATGACTAATTACATAATAACCCCAGACCGGGACATTCAGTAAATACAGACCCCATACCAGGTCACTAAATAAATACAAACCCTAAACAACTACGAACCCCATTAATAAATACAAACCCCAAACAAATACAGACCTCAGACCAGCCCCTTAAAATAAATACAGACACCAATCCAGGGCAGTAAATACATTTAAACCCTAGACCAGACCCATAAAAAATAAGCAGACCTGACCCCTTACAGGTCATAGACCAGACTACTTAGTAAATCTGGAAACCAGAATTAATAAGACCCCCACACCAGTAAATATCGATCCCTGATGAGATCCTGACATTTTTAGTGACCTTAGACCCATAATTATATACTGAACCTTGTCTAGTTCATTCAATAAATACAGACCACAAACTAGACCCCCAAAACATACAGACTATCTGAATAATATATATCCAAGACCTCTCAATAACTACAAGCGCCAGGCCTGACCCCTTAATATACACAGACCCCAGACCAAACCCTGTATATCACAACAGACCAGGCTCTCTCAATAAATACAAAGACCAGACTATTAAATTACTACTGACCTTAGATCCCTAGTTTATTATACCAGACCCCTATATATCCATAACCATAGGCCTAACATTTAAATAAATACAGACCCCAGACCATACCCCTGAAGAAATAGTCATATTACTTAACAATTCTATGTGTTTTATATATTTTCAGTGGGAAGGTCTCCAGAGTTTACACGATATCTGCCCGAAAAATCATCATATGATCAACCCCTGTCCGGTCTACGAAGACGCCACCAAGACCCTGTTCCTCTTCTTCAACTGTGTCCCCAAAGGCGTAACGGAAGAGCGCATGAGAAAGTGGGGGAACAGTTCCAAGCTCTGCTACTCCACCAGCCAGGACTGCGGGAAGACGTGGAGCGCCCCCATAGACATCACAGACGTGACGAGCGGCGTCAGGAACCTAGCCACGCTCTACGTGTCTCCAGGCCACGGCATCCAGACCCAATGTGGCAAACTCGTGGTCCCAGCCTATGTGTATGTTGCCAAATTTTGGTGCATACGTTGGTGGTCCACCAAAGCGCATGCATTTTACATTTACAGCGAGGACCAAGGCAACCGGTGGCGCATATCGGAACGAATCGAAAAGCACGAGTGCAGAGAATCTCAACTGGCAGAAATCATGTCTGAAGACGGTCAGAAAATGCTGTACTGCAATGCGCGGAGCACATCCAAGAAGCGTGTGGAGGCACTGATGCTAAACGTCGGAGGTGAATTTAAGATTGCCGAAAAAAGTCGGAAGTTGAAAGAGTCAGAGAAGGGTGGATGCTCCGGCAGCATCTTGGGTTTTCCAGGTCTTGAACAGCCAGGTCAGGAGCGTCGTCACTGGCTTCTCTTCTCACACCTGGCAAAGAAAGAGAGCCGAGATTTGGGCATCTACCTGAGCAAGTCACCGCTGATGTCAGAGGCCTGGTCTAAGCCATGGGTCATTCATGATGGCCCCTCAGGATACTCAGATCTTGCTGATTGTAAGGACGCTAATACATTTGCAATCCTCTTTGAGAGTGGAGCTGAGGCGCCTTTCGAGGAGATCAACTTCTGTCTATTTACTGTGGAAGATGTCCTGGAAAATATCAACAAGAAGAAAAGTCTGTTCGCCATGTTCAGGAAGTGACCATATCAAGATCCAAAGGGCGTTCTACCCTAAAATAAAAAAAAAAATCCTTAAATATAAGAACTGGGGACATCCATCTGTCAAGTGGACGAACAATCTTGTATTTTAGAAATGTTATCAGTTATAGCTGGGTGACAACCAATATGACTGCCATTTCTGGGGAATGCATCAATGCGTGCCACAATGAAAACGTGTCCTCTAATGGACCCCATACTGATTGCCCAATAAATTCAAATTAACATCTAATCCAATACTGTCCCGAATCCAGAACCCCCAATCATAGACCCTTCAAAAAAGACTCCCATCAACACCCCTTACATTAATTCAGCTACCAGACACCTAAATACAGACCCCAAACCCTAAATATATACAGGCCTCAGACCAGACCCCTAAATAAAGTCAGCCACCAGATCCTTAATAAATATAGGTCCCAGACCCCTCAATACATACAGATTGCAAACCAGACCCCCAAAATAAACTCGGACACCAGACCCCTAAATAAATAGATAACTAGACAAGAGCCATAAATACAGACCCCAAAATAATTAGACTCCAGACCAGACCCCTATATAATTACAGACCGAAGACCAGACCCCTCAAAAATCTGGTCCAAAATCAGACCTCAGTAAATACAGACCTCAGATCTTACACCTGAACCAACCAGACCCCTAAATATACACCTAAGACCAGGCCTGTTATGAATGAGTCACCGAAGGAGGAAAAAACAAAAATACAAGCTAAGTCCAGAAAACCAGAGAGGTTGGTAGCTATCGGATTGCAGACGCCTTATACTATCCACAACAACTAACAGTAGCCATGGGGGGTTCCTACGATGCCCTAGACCCCTCGATCACAGCCGGAGAACAAAATAGGCCTAAAGAAAGAAAGGGGAAATCTAAACTGCCCCAGAGCAGACCCCAAAGCAATAGGCAGCCCCCAACATATAATGACGGTGAAGCAAGATGAAAACACTAACACAGATAGAAAGATAGGTTGAGCAAACGATGGGGCCCAAGCTAACTAAAAAGGACAGGATAGAAAAGCTGCTGTCTGCAATCCGTAAAAAACCCTACCAAAGAATGTCCCAACCGTCTGATAGGAAAAACAGGCCCTGAAGTCGCTAGGACTTCAAAATGACTATATCAGCACTCAGGTAAATTCTGAAGTCAGAGAAAAGAGACAAACTGATCGGAGACAAAAATGGAACTCAGCACACCCCCGACCGGGGATGGCTGAACTCCAAAAAACAAGGTAAACAAAACAAAACTAAGTTCAATAGCAGAGCAAAAACTTATCTTTGGGAAGCAGGAATCAGACTGGTCTCCAAGAATCCAGCAGAGAAATCACCAGCGACTCAAAAGGGCGTCGGCTGCCTTATATCCAGTCAGAAGTTCCTGTTACCCAGTCATCATCTACCAGATCAGGTCTTTGGTAATCAGCCTCACTACCTTCCTTCACCAGAAGAGGGAGTTCATCAGACATCGACGGTGAAGGGGAAAATGAACTCACAACACAGGCCCCTCAATAATTTCAGACCCCTAGATAAATACCAGACCCCAGTATGGCTAATCTGCACCCTAGTATATAGCTGGGTGTCGGCCATTTTAGTTGTCTCCGTCTTTGCCAGACTGCTGAGTTATATTGGCTCTGTAGTGATTCAGTAGTGACTGTGTTCTCAGGAGTTCGGGTTGATATCCCCTGTGGGAGCCATCTTGGTTGTCTCCCAGCTTTCCCACAGACAGATTTGAAGTTACTGAGGTAGAATTTTAAGAAAATGACAAGAAGACAAAGAGCCGAGAATATAAATGTGCGATCTAATGATTTTACTGTGAATTGTTTGGAATCAAAAAGGGAGAAAAATATGTCTGACAGTCAGTGTGAAAGCAAAATGAAACGTCGACTTCATTTCTAAACTCCTGTGGTAAAATGAAAGCTGAAATCTGATTGGTTGCTGTGGGCAATCGGAATCTCCTCCGAGCTTGGGAACGCAGACCGATTGGTTGTTGTAGACAGCTGCTCCACCAATCAGTTTGTCAGTTTTTCATTGCAGCAGCATCTGATTGGTTGTCAAGGCCACCATTTTGTGTACTGGTGTGTGTGTGTGTGTGTATATATATATATATATATATATATACACACACACACACATACAGTTGTGCTCAAAAGTTTACATACCCCGGCAGAATTTTTGCTTCCTTGGCCTTTTTTCAGAGAATATGAATGATAACACCAAACCTTATCTCCACTCATGGTTAGTGGTTGGGTGAAGCCATTTATTGTCAGACTACTGTGTTTTCTCTTTTTAAATCATAATGACAACCCAAAACATCCAAATGACCCTGATCAAAAGTTCACAAACCCCATTTCTTAATACCGTGTATGGCCCCCTGTAACATCAATGACAGCTTGAAGTCTTTTGTGGTATTTGTGGATGAGGTTCTTTATTTTCTCAGATGGTAAAGTTGCCCACTCTTCTTGGCAAAAAGCCTCCAGTTCCTGTAAATTCCTGTCTAGCATTAACTGCGCGCTTGAGATCTCCCCAGAGTGGCTCAATGATACGGAGGTCAGGAGACTGAGATGGCCACTCCAGAACTTTCACTTTGTTCTGCTGTAGCCAATGACAGGTCGACTTGGCCTTGTGTTTTGGATCATTGTCATGTTGGAACGTCTAAGTACGTCCCATGCGCAGCTTCCGGGCTGATGATAGCAAATTTGCCTCCTATTTGCTGATAAAATGCTGTATTCATCTTTCCTTCAACTTTGACCAAGTTTCCTGTGCCTTTCTGGTGCCCACATCCCCAAAACATCAGCGATCCACCTCCGTGCTTTACAGTAGGAATGGTGTTCCTTTTATCATAGGCATTGTTGACCTCTCTCTAAATGTAATGTCTATGGTTGTGGCCAAAAAGTTAAAGTTTGGTCTCATCACTCCAAATTACCTTGTTCCAGAAGTTTTGAGGCTTGTCTCTGTGCTGTTTTGTGTATTGTAGGCGAGATACTCTGTGGCATTTGTGCAGTAATGGCTTTCTTCTGGCGACTCGACCATGCAGCCCATTTTTCATCAAGTGCCTCCTTATTGTGCATCTTGAAACAGCCACACCGCTAGTTCTCAGAGATTCCAGTATTTCAGCTGATGTTATTTGTGGGTTTTTCTTTGCATCCCGAACAATTTTCCTGTCAGTTGTGGACTAAATTTTTGATGGTCTACCTGACTGTGGATTTGTTTTTACAGAGCCCCTGATTTTCCATTTGTTAATCACAGTTTGAATGCTGCTTACTGGCATGATCAATTCCTTGGATATCTTTTTGTATCCCTTTCCTATTTTATACAGTTCAACTACCTTTTCCCGTCGATCCGTTGACAATTCTTTTGCTTTCCTCATGACTCACAATCCAGAAACATCAGTGGCTGGATGGAAGATGCAAGAGTCTGTCTGGATCACAGAAACTCACTCAGCTTTTATGCACACACACTGATTACAAGCAAACAGGTCACAGGTGAGGATGTCACCTTTAGTAGCCATTCAAACCCATTTGTGTCAACTTCTGTGCATGTTATCAGACCAAAATCACCGGGGTATGTAAACTTTTGATCAGGGTCATTTGGATATTTTGGGTTGTCATTATATATATGGATGGATCTGATATCATCCAATCAAAACCTGTACAATCGAGATTGAATGTTCTCCTTTAACCGATTTAATTACTGTATAGAAAAATATTAATTAACCCGTCCCTTCCCGTTTTTTTCTGAATCTCACAAATGTATTCTGTATACAAGCTCAGCACTAACAGAAGACATATTCTATTTTTCTATGTTTTTACTCATATACAGTATATATTATTGTATCTGTAAAGGGCGAGATATTAATAATAACACAGTACCAGAGCATGTATATGAATACGACATATTAAAGGGACGCACCTAGTGTCATAAAGGCTGCATAAGTGCTGGACTATCAGGCCATGTGCTAGGACGACGTTCACACGTTGCAGACTTATTTTCTGAGGTGGATTTCCCACACTTTGCCTTCTAAAGTTAAAATCTGCAGGATTTTTACACAAATATGAGATTTCTTATTGCAAATTTTTATTGTTTTATAATAAAGTACACAACAAAAACAAACATATCAACAGGTTCAAACGAACATGTAATAACATGGATGCCGGGGGGTAGCTCCATCAGCCACTCCAGTAGTCACTGTGCTGGAGGCTGCTTCATCCTTGGTACCTTGTTCACTCCTGGGGTTCACAGAGGCCGGAATAACTTTAAACAGTTCATCTTTATTTTCCTCAGGACACAGCACATCCAACACACTTTTAGGACTCTTGACACGGTACCAACAATACATTTTCTACAGCAGCACCTAGCTTCTTCAGTTACAACAGTCTGGACCACACAATGACAAGGGAACGAGGAGCCCGGTGAAAACGGCACTTCGACCTCTCTTCCTGCGACCGACTTCAGCCCAAGAAGGTACCCGCCTACTAGGTCGTCCACCCCCTTTTGGTTATCCTGTCCGTGCACTCTCCAGTGGCCCACTTTACTTGATCAGCTCCCACACACTGGCTGTCATCTCCACATGGACTCTTCCATGTCTCAACAGCTCCCAGATCCAGGCTGACTTCTTCCACAGTGACTCCTCCACTGGCTTCTCTATCTGGTCAGCTCCCAGTCTCAGGCTGACATCTCTCCAGTGGCTCTCCCACTGGCTGCTGCTGTAGGCACTTCACTCTTCTCTAACAAGGATGGCTAGGTGACTCCGCTTCACACCCTGTGTGTTAGCTAGGCTTCTCAGGAGCAATGCCGTCTGACTAGTACCAAGGCTACCCCCGGCTGAACTGACCTACACCAGGAAAAATCTATCTCCACTCAGTTCCCTTTTAACCACTCCTCTAGTGTCCCCCTAGTTAACCCTCTAGTGTCCTAGTGGCTCCAATATGAATGTGCTCAGTGCCCCCATCTTGTGTCCATTCTCTATGACTATATAATGCACACAAACATAAGGTAAACAATGACAGCAATATTTACAGGGCTAAGCCCTGGCACCTTACAAACACACCATATGGTATAGTAACTACTGAAATCAAGAATTGTTTAGTTACATGAAAACAAACAACTCCATACGGTATCAACAGTAGTTTGCAAAAGACAGTTGGAAACCTGTTACACTAAATAAGAAGAGAAAAGAGAAGAAATGTTTATAAGGACATTGAGGACAAATCACTAAGGCAGACGGAGTATGTACTATGATACCGACATATCAAATATCGTAAAAGGATAAGGTAGCAATTATCTTAGAATATTTTGGTACATTGATGAGGATAAGAAGGATTCCCAATGAAACCATTTCGCAGCCACTTTGTTAGCTGCCTCTTGTGTATGGGCTATCAGGGATTCCATCCGGTGAACTCTAGCCACCTCCCCAAACCATTCCTCTAGCGAAGGCGGGTCTAAGGACTTCCAATAATTATGAGATTTTTCTCACTATCCCGTGTCTGTGCAGTGATGCAGCTACACAACAAGCTTTCCTGCACATGCTCAGTTTGCTCTACTTCACTACGCATGCGCCATTGTGGCTTGGTTCTGGAACAGGTATACAACAAACTTGGATCTTCTGTAGATGCTCCGCAGTGCGCTCTGCTTCACTGCACATGTGCCTTTATCTTTTGGTTCTGGAACAGGTATACAACAAACTTGGATCTTCTGTAGATGCTCCCCACTGCGCTCTGCTTCACTGCACATGCGCCATTGTATTTTGGTTATAGAACAGGTGTACAACAAACTTCGATCTTCTGTAAAAGTCCTCAGTGCGCTCTGCTTCGCTGCGCATGCGCCATTGTATTTTGGTTCTGGAACAGGTGTACAACAAACTTGGATCTTTTGTAGATACTCCTCAGTTCTCAGTACGCTCTGCTACACTGTGCATGCATTACTACTTGCCTGAATTGCAATTTTACAAGTTTTATCACATGCGTAATGTATTACTGACACATGACAAGTGCATCCTGTTTCCTTTCACATGCGCTGTAACTACAGGACAATGGCACATGCATGGGATTTCAGAAGGCTCACTGTGACGCAAGTCACATCTCACGGCTAAGCCGTGAATCAGAGTGGTCAAGGAGTCCAAGGTCAGAAGCCAGGAGAGTATGTCACAAATGGAAGAGACAAAAGCGTAGTCAGGTGAAGTTCTGAGGTCAGAGTACCGGTAGGATAACGGATCAGAGCTGAAGGGGTTAAACAGGCGGATGGTCAGAACGAAGTCCAAGGTCGGGCAACAGATCAAGCATACAGAACTCAAGGCACAGGAAAACAAACCTCACAAGCTGAATGTACGTCTGGCAGGGTTCAGGGAGACACAGATAAGAAGCATGGCAATTAACGAATAATGAACACTTGGAAACAGCCGATGCCTCACAGTCTCAGATTGGATAGTTGAGCTGTCAATCAACACACTGACAGATCAGCACGCCCCTGTACCAAATTGGATGGCCAAGCTGTCAAAGTACTGACAGCTCCAGAACGCCCCTATAACAGATTGGACGGCCGAGCTGTCAGTAACTGCATCCCAGACTCACTGAGGGGTGGAACTGTGACAGTAACCATTCTTCTAAGGGGGGACAAATGGACCCTCAGGCTTCCCAGGAAATTTTAGATGGAAGGCCCTGACTAACCCGATCGGCCTTCACATCTCGAGAGGGGACCCAGGATCTGTCCTCTGGTCTGTATCCCCTCATGTGTATCGGTACTGGAGGGAATTACTGACCCTCCGAGAATCCAGAACTCTCTGAACCTCATGCTCCAGGCCACCGTCTACTGAAAGCGGAGGAGGCGGTGATGAGGGAGACAATGCAGAAGGGACATACTCCTTTAATAGGGGTTTATGGAATACGTAAGGGATGGAGGAAGCTTTAATCTAAATGCCACAGGATTGACCACCTCTAGAATCTCATATGGACCAATAAACTTTGGACCCGGCTTCGCCGACGGCACTTTAAATTTAATGTTCCCAGAAGACAACCAAACCTTATCTCTAATCTTAAAAACAGGACCCACCAAACGTCTTTATCAGCCTTTCGTTTTTGAGCAATCCCAATATTCTTTTGAACCTCCCTCCAGACATCCCCAAGTCTCTGCACGGCGACCTCCACCCCAGGGCATTCAGAACTAATCCTAGAAAACTCACCAAGATGGGGATGAAAACCATAATTATGGAAGAACGGTGAGGTTCCAGTAGATTGATTTACTCGACTGTTAAAAAGCAAACTCAGCGAGAGGTAAAAATGAAGACCAGTCCTCCTGCCACGCTACCACAAAGCACCTTAAAATTTGTTCCAATGATTGATTTGTCCTCTCAGTCTGAACATTGGTTTCAGGGTGATAAGCAGATGAAAATGATGAGTCAATCCCTAGTTTACTGCAAAAAGCTCTCCAAAATTTAGAGACAAATTGGACTTCCCTATCAGGCACAATGTTCAGTGGGATCCCATGTAACCTTACAATGTGAGAAATAAACACCCTGGAGAGTGTCTCTGCAATAGGTAATCCTGACAAAGGAACAAAATGAGCTTGTTTTCTGAATCGATCAACTACCACCCAAATATCGGTCTTCCCATCAGACAGAGGCAAATCTGTAATAAAATCCATGGCCAAATTAGTCCTTGGTCTTTCATGAATAGGCAATAGAGCCAAATCCCCATCTGGCAAGCTATGACTGACTTTGGCGCATGCGCAGACTTCACAGGCAGATACAAAATCTTTAATATAATGTATGAATGACCACCAAAAAAGTCTAGCAATGGCTTTCCTTGTGGCAGTAACCCCAGGATGGCCACTTAAAACGGAATCATGAAATTCCTGTAACACCTGCAATCTTAGGTACAGAGGCACAAATTTGGACCCTGTGGAAGTGGAAGGAGCCAACGACTGGATTTTACGAATCTCCTTCCATTTCCGAGCTTACCATAGACACCACAATACCCTGAGGTATAATGGCAGACAGAGGTTCTGCAGGAGAAATGGAATCTAGACGAGCGTCAGCTTTCACATTTTTAGACCCTCGTCTGAAAGTAATAGAAAAATGAAACTGAGAGGAAAAACAAGGACCATCTGGCCTGTCTAGGAGTTAACCTTTTAGCCGATTCAATGTAAGCTAAATTCTTGTGATCACCGTAACTTGATGAACCGCCCCCCTTCAAAAAAGCCTCTATTCTTCAAAGGCCAATTTGACGGCAAGTAACTCCTGATTCCCAATATCATAATTTCTCTCCGCCGGTGAAAATTTTTTAAGAGAGTAAAGCACATGGACACAGGTTAGTCAGTTTTAGGCCCCTGAGATACGACTGCCCCCACTCCGATCTCCGAAGCATCCACCTCTAGAATGAACGGTTCTTGGAGGTCAGGTTGGATCAGAATGGGTGCAGACATAAAACCCTCTTTTAATCTTTCAAAAGCCCTGATAGCACCTGGCGACCAAACCTTGAGATTCACCCCCTTACGTGTAAGGTCAGTAAGTGGTTTAGGAATCTGTGAAAACCCCTTGATAAATTTTTTATAACAGTTGGCGAATCCCAGAGAACGCTGCAAAGCCTTAAGATCACAAGGTTGAACCCAATCAATTATGGTCTGTGCCTTTCCAGGGTCCATCTTAAACCCTTCTGCTGACAAGATAAACCCCAAGAAAGAGATTACCTGCACAGAAAAAACACATTTCTCTAATTTAGCAAATAGAGAGTTCTCCCTCAGTTTCTGTAACACAACACGGACATGTTCCTGGTGAGTGTCCAAGTCTGGCGAGAAAATTAGAATTTCATTGAGGTAAATCAAAGCAAATCTTCCAATGCAATCAGAGAAAATATCATTCATGAAATTTTGAAACACAGTGATGGGGAGAGGGTTAAATTAAGGCCTCTTTCACACATCAGTTTTTCGCCGTCAGGCGCGATCCGGCTTTTTTTTGTAAAACCGGATCCAGCGAAATGCAATGCCGGATCCAGTTTTTCCCCATTGACTTGCATTAGCGCCGGATCGCGCCGGATGGCATTGCGTTTCATCCGTTTTTTGCCGGATCTGGCTACTTGTCTCATTCCGGCGTCTGGAAAAAACGGCTACTGTAACGTTTTTTGTCTCCTGCGAAAAAGCCGGAAGCGCCGGATCCGACGCTTCCGGCTTTTTGCCACAATGAAAGTCTATGGGCGCTGGATCCAGAAAAAGACGGATCCAGCCAACGTATCCGTTTTTTTAAGTCTGCGCATGCTCAGATCCAATTGGCCAGCCCCCAGGAAACAGATATAACCTGCTAGACGGATCCGGCAGAAAAACGGATCCATTTCTACAGTTCTCCAAAATTTATGCCGGATCCGTTTTTTCTAAAAATAGCCGGATCCTACCTGACAGCAAAAAAACTGATGTGTGAAAGTAGCCTAACCCTTCACGGTTGATCCAGTGATTTCCAAATTAATCCACGGGGCGTTGCTAGCAACTGGGAATGACTACACGGAGACGGGGGTCTCTGTACGGGAGGATCGAGACAGATCACTAGTCCCTTTATTTTCGTCACTTTTAAAATATTTTGCTTAATTATGCAAAGTTCTCAACTACCAATAGCATCATTTCACTTTATACGCCAATAATATTGCAAGAAAACCGGAAACTGCATATATGTCCGTATCCAAATAGCATAGAAAGTAGTATAATGGCATATTCTTCAGAATTCTACACCCCCGGTTCCCTTATCTTGCACCTGGTTTCATGACAGCCTGAACTTTTTCATTCTAATTACAAAAATGTATCTTACAGCAACAAAAATGGAGAAAAGAAACCTTCAGAGAATGGAGAAAATGAAACTTCAGCTCTGATTTTAGTTTTAACCCTTCACAACAGCAGGTGCACTAGATAATCCGAAAGGCATGACAAGGTTTTCAAACAGACCCTCAGGCTTTAAAAATGTCGTTTTCACTCATCACCCTTCCGGATCCATATCACATTGGAAGCCCCTCTAAGATCATGTTTAGGAAACACCCTGGCCCACAGAAGCTGATTGCATAGTCAGGGATGATTGGAAGTGGGTATTTTTAACCTTGATTTTGTTTAGTTCTCAGAAATCAAGGCAAGGACATCTTTCTTTTTAACAAAGAAGAATCCAGCAGCTACAGGGGAGGAGGAAGGATAGATATGACCCTTCCGTAAACTTTCGCTAACATACTCTTTCATGGTGGCCCGCTCAGACCCCGTCAAATTGTAAAGGTGAGCTTTTGGCAACTTGGTGCTAGGTATAATATCAATAGCACAATCAGAGGAACGATAGGGAGGTAGTATCTCCGCCTCTTTTTCCGAGGAGACATATCTGAAGTCCTTCAGGTACCCCAGAAGACCTCCAGACTAGTTATTTAGACATTTCTTGGAACAGTTGGGGATCCATTTCACAATCTCCTTCAGACACCAATCAATAACTGGATTGTGAATCTCCAACCATGGAAACCCCAGCACCAATCCAGCAGGTAAATTACCTAACACAGAACAGGAGATGGATTCAGTATACGCGACCTGGATTCTGTCGGGTTCGTCATATATCAGACCAAAACTCAAAAAAGGCATCAACAGAAAACCATTCTGGGGCTTGTGGGAACAAAGAAAGTGCCCAGGTCTGAGGATTCCCTCGCATTGGGGACATGATTATTCCCACCCTCTGGAACTCCTCCCCTGACAACCGGGGACGCAGGGTAAAAAATAACTTCCAGCTCTCCCTGAATACCCTAAACTGGTCTTAATCTCCCAAAAATTTATCAGGGAGGGATATCACAGGTTCGGGAGAAACCAATTGTACATCAGAGGATACTGCTGTCACATCCACTACCGGCAGTGAGGGGCTTTGGGAGATCTTCATCAAGTTATTTATCTGACTCTGTAACTGATATTACCATGACTGTAGACTCTGGCAATCCTTCGCCAGATCCTGTGTCATCTGCGTCAAATTCGCCACCTGGTCACAAAGCGTGTTAACAGGATCCATACTGGCGGAAAAAAAAAAAGTATTGGCCAGACGTAATGTGACGCTAGTCATTTCTCATGGCCAAGCTGTGAGTCGGAGTGGTCAAGGAGTCCAAGGGTGTCCTGACCTTATGGACACCTCTGTCCTGGGCCCTGTATTGATCAACATCTTTATCAACGATTTAGATGAAGGAATTGAGGGTAAACTGATTAAATTTGCTAATGACACAAAGCTAGGAGGGATAGCTAATACTAGAGAAGAGAGAGAGAGGATTCAAAAAGATTTAAATAAACTGGAGAAGTGGGCAGCAACTAACAGAATGGTTTTTAACAGGGAGAAATGCAAAGTACTACATCTGGGCAATAAAAATGAAAAAAGCATATATAGAATGGGAGGAATAGGGCTAAGTGACAGCACATGTGAAAAAGACTTGGGTATACTAATAGATCACAGACTGAATGAGTCAACAGTGTGATGCAGCAGCAAAAAAGGCAAATGCAATTCTAGGATGTATTAACAGAAGCATACAGTCTAGATCACGTGAAGTCATTATCTCCCTCTACTCCTCTTTGGTCAGACCTCATCTGGAATATTGTGTCCAGTTTTGGGCACCACATTTTAAAAAAGACATCAACAAACTGGAGCAAGTTCAGAAAAGAGCGACCAGAATGGTGACCGGTCTGCAAACCCTGTCTTACTAGGAAAGGTTGCAGGATTTGGGAATGTTTAGTTTGCAAAAGAGAAGACTGAGAGGAGACTTAATAGCTGTCTACAAATATCTAAAGGGCTGTCACATTGTAGAAGGATCAACTTTATTCTCATTTGCACAAGGAAAGACTAGAAGCAATGGGATGAAACTGAATGGGAGGAGACACAGATTAGATATTAGAAAAAACTTTTTGACAGAGTGATCAATGAGTGGAACAGGCTGCCACGAGAAGTGGCGAGTTCTCCTTCAATGGAAGTCTTCAAACAGAGGCTGGACAGACATCTGACTGGGATGATTTAGCGAATCCTGCTTTGAGCAGGGGGTCGGACCAGAAGGCCCAGGAGGTCCCTTCCAACTCTACGATTCTATGATTCTATGACACCTCTCCATTACTAAGCTGTGGGCTTGATGTCACCTGACAATACAAAGGTGACATCAACCTCACAAATATGAACCCCACTTGCCACCGCTACAGGGCAAGTGGGAAGAGCCGGGTAAAGTGCCACAATTGGTGCATCTTTGGATGTGCCAATTGTGGGGAGGTTGCGGGCATCTACTTTTAGACTGGTGAGGTCCAAAATCCATGGGCCTCACCAGCCTGAGAATACCAGGCTGCAGCTGTCTGCTTTTTCCTTGGCTGGTTAATAAATATAAGGGGACTCCATGGCTTCTTTTTTTGGAGGGGATCCCACTATTTTTGCTAACCATCCAAGATAAGCAGACTGCTGCGGCCTGGTATTATCAGGCTGGTAAGGTTCATGGATATTGGATCCTTACCAGCCTGAAATACCAGTCCCAGCTGTCTGCTTTACTCTGACTGGTTAACATATATAGGGGGACCCCACGCCATTTTTAAAAAAAAAAATTAATATTAAATTAAAAAGGAGGGGACCGCTCTCTGTGCTTTCCTCCACTTCTTGTGTACATCCGGCTGTGTCACAAGATTCACCATTATGTAAATTAGTGCACAGTGTAGTGAGCTGCGTTCCCGCACTGAATACACATGTGACTAGGAATATAATGCAGTTTTACAGCATCTAATGAAAGTCTATGGGTAATTTACACAGCGGAGTCTGAGCGTCTCCATTACATAAATTGACATGCTGCGGTCTGGAAAGACGCGCCACATGTCCGTCCCTGCGGGTGAGGCGCGGGCGTCGGTGCACACATATTGGGCATGAGATTTCTTGAAATCCCATCCACTATGCTGTAACATCTGGACGCTGCAGGTTGCATATTGCGGATATACGCAGCGTCAAACCCGCAGCGTTTACTGACCGTGGGGACTTACCCCAATATATCTGCACAGAGGAAATCACTTTTTTCTTCCCAGAAGCCAACTTTCAATTAGCTTTATTTCAAGTACTGAAAAAAAGCATGCAATGAAAAAATGCGTCAAAAACGCATGTGGAAAAAACGCATCAAAAGCGCAGGTGACCTGCCAGTGACCTCAGATGCGTCAAATCCTGAGCCATTCCTGACCGTGGGAACATACCCTTACGGGACCGGCGCCTCCATCGTCGTGTGATTACGTGACGCCTATGACCACTCTAATATTTCGGTCTTGGAGAAATCTGTTTTTCTTATTTCACAGTACAAATCTGTAAGTGTCTCACGAGAAGGAAGGAAATATCTCACAGGAATACACTGTATGCACCAAGGCTTCCGTCTTTTTATTTTTCTGCGCTCTCGGCCAGCGGAGGTGACATTCTTATACCAGATGTGTCACGAGAAGGTCGCATGAAGGTCGGACAGTGCAGAATGCCCCGAATCAGCAGAAAAGAGAAACAAAGAAATCACCGAATGTTACACAACTGCTATTCTGCTGGGCGACCCGATGTCCTACAGACCCGGACAGCAGCCATGTGGATGTCATCGCTGCGGAACTCCGCACACTGGCCATGTTAGTCTGAGAAAATCAAGATCTGTGCCGGCAGCCATGATGTTACTGGTGTGGAAAAAAATGCCACCGAGTAACGGTATCAACAGTAGAAGATAACAGTTTATTAATTAAAGAAATATGTGAATCAACAAAAAGAGACGTACAGCCCATGGATATTCGGTGACTGCCCATCGCCTCCATCCACAAAGTCTGGGATTTTGTAGGATTCTATTTGAGTGTATCAGTAGCCAATTATACCAAACAGGTAATGATCATTTCCATATCCAGGTTGAAACACATTGACTGAAACAGAAACAGCTGTGTAGGAGGCTTAAAATTTGGTGAGGAACAGACAAATTCCGCTACAAAAAGACGAGGTTGTGGAAGACATCACAGGTCATGCACCATGGCAAGGCTGAGACCAGCAACAAGACAAGGTAATTATACTGCATCAGCCAGGTGTCTCCCAGGTAGACTGGGGATACACGGTGTGCCGGTCAAGATCTGTAGAAACACCAAAAATGGACGACACTGAAGACTATAGATGCACTGGCGAAGGAAACTCAGAACTGGCAGCAAACAGTGGGACCAGCTACACCCACCTAGAGGAAGCCTGGACCGAAGGCTTTATGGAAAAATTCCAAGAAGTGAGGATGTAGGAGACGGGCAATCACCAGATAGTGATGATGGAGGTGACGGGTGGTCACCAGATACTAACGATGGAGATGAAGGGCGGTCACCAGATACTGATGATTGAGGTGAAGGGCGATCACTAGATACTGATGATGGAGGCAATGGCCAGTCACCAGATAGTGATGATGGAGGTGATGGGCAATCACCAGACACTGATGATGGAGGCAATGGGCGGTCACCAGATACTGATGATGGAGGCGATGGGCAGTCACCAGATACTGATGATGGAGGCAGCAGCCAGTCACCAGATATTGATGATGGAGGCGACGGGTAATCACCAGATATTGATGATGGAGGTGACGGGCAATCACCAGACACTGATGATGGTGCTGACGAGCGGTTACCAGATACTGATGACGGCACTGATGGGCAACCACCAGATACTGATGATGGAGGCGACTAGTGATGGGCGAGTATATTTGTTGCTCGGGTGTCCTTTGAGTATTTTGGCCTGCTCGGAGATTTAGTTTGTGCTGCCGGAGCTGCATGATTTGCAGCTGCTGGACAGCCTGAATGCATGTAGGCGTTGCCTGTTTGTTAGAGAATCCCCACATGTATTCAGGCTGTCTAGCAGCCGCCAATCATGCAGCTCCGGCAACATAAACTAAATCTCCGAGCACGCCAAAAAACTCAGAGCATGCATGATACTGATGATGGAGGCAACGGGCGGTCACCAGATGCTGATGATGGAGGCGACGGGCGGTCAAAATTCCAAATTCAGACTATTTTTATTTTTTATGTAACAAAATTTATTTTAATTAGCAAAGCTAAAATATTATATACAATATACAGTATATGTTAACCCTTCCTTCTCCTTAATTATCATTATCAGCTCCGCATGGGCCGTCCAGCCAGTCCCAGATTTGTAATGAGCCGTCATTAGCGGCGGATACCAGCATCCTCTCTTTCCACGGGTGCCAGGAGTGGACGGTGACCCTGGGGATGCTCCCATCCTCACACTGTCCCATAGCGGAGAGACCCCTGTGAATGAACAGCGCATCGACCTCCTTCATGACGGCGTTCCATGGTTCCGTATTGTAGATCTGGACAGTTCCATCAAGGCCTAAGAAAAATAAAGACTTGATGTGATCGACAGATGCCTACCAGTGAGAGCAGGGTATATAGATGGGTGGTCACCCCTCTTATGCCACCCATAACGAATATTTTACCTGAGATGGAGATGCAATCTTCCAGTCGAGGGGCCCAGCAGATACACATTAGATCCTCGGGGGTGGGACTATTGGATGACTTGACTTTGCCACATTTCAGTGGAGCCCCCATATCACGAGTATCTGTGATGCTGATGTGGCCCTCATTAGATACACTTGCAATCTTGGCACTGGTGATATGGGCGTTTGTCGGTACAGTGGCAACCCATCGTCTGTCCCCAGACATACTGGGGGACACGTTTCCCTCACTGGTGATCCCCGGTTGCCGGATGTCAGCAATTATCTGCCGGCCATTCAGACAGCACAAGTGGACAGTACTGGAATCCAGAAAGGAAAGTGATCTGATCGCCTCGCTGCTAGATACACCTGGGGAAAGGAAAGAAGCTCGTTTACAGCTCAGACAGTGGGTGAAATAAGTATTGAACGCGTCACCATTTTCATAAGGAAATCTATTTCTAAAGGTGCTATTGACGTGAAATTCTCACCAGATGTCTGTAACAATCACCATAGAAGTCCACAAATTATGTTTAATAATGAGAAATGACAGAGGGAAAAGTAATGAACACGTTTACTGAAAATTATTTAGTACTTTGTACAAAAGCCTTTGTTGATGATGAAGCTTCAAGATGCCTCTTGTGTGGAGAAACTAGTCGCAGACATTGCTCAGGTGTGATTTTGGCTCATTGCTTAAAAAAAAAAAGAAAAAAAAAAAGAAAAATAAAGCACGTCCAAGCGATTAAGGTTTGCTCAGCAATATTTAGACAAGTCTGTGAAATACTGGGAGACTATAGTCTGGTCAGATGAGGCCAAAATTGAACTCTTTGGATGTCATAATACACACCATGTTTGGAGGCCAAAAGGTACTGCATATCACCCCAAAATCACCATACCCACAGTGAAATTTGGAGGTGGAAACATCATGGTGTGGGGCTGTTTTTCAGCATACGGAACTGGCAAACTTCATATAATTGAAGGAAGGATGAAAGGACAAATGCATCGAGATATTCTTGATAATGAAGGTGGGCATTTCAGCAAGAAAATGATCCCAAACACACAGCCAAGGAAACGAGACAGAAAATAAAGCTGCTAGAATGTCCGAGCCGATCACCGGACCTGAATCCAAAAGAAAAAGTATTGAACGAACTAAAGCTCAGAGTTCAGAGAAGGAGCCCAAAGGACCCTCAGGATGTGAAGTGTTTGTGTGAATGAATGGGACAAAATCACAGCTGAGCAATTCCTGCGACTAGTTTCTCCTTACAAGAGGCATGTTGAAGCCTCATCATCAACAAAGGTTTTTGTAAGAAGCATTAATTACATTTTAGTGTTATGATTAGGTAACCGAGGAGGACAGCAGGTGAATAGGCTAGGCAACCAGATGACCAGAAGGGACCTCCTGGGCCATCTGGTCCAACCCCCTGCTCAAAGCAGGATTCGCTAAATCATCCCAGTCAGATGTCTGTCCAGCCTCTGTTTGAAGACTTCCATTGAAGGAGAACTCACCACCTCTCGTGGCAGCCTGTTCCACTCATTGATCACTCTAACTGTCAAAAAGTGTTTTTCTAATATCTAATCTGTGTCTCCTCCCATTCAGTTTCATCCCATTGCTTCTAGTCTTTCCTTGTGCAAATGAGAATAAAGATGATCCTTCTACAATGTGACAGCCCTTTAGATATTTGTAGACAGCTATTAAGTCTCCTCTCAGTCTTCTCTTCTGCTAGCTAAACATTCCCAAATCCTGCAACCTTTCCTCATAAGACAGGGTTTGCAGACCGGTCACCATTCTGGTCACTCTTTTCTGAACTTGCTCCAGTTTGTTGATATCTTTTTTAAAATGTGGTGCCCAAAACTGGACACAATATTCCAGATGAGGTCTGACCAAAGAGGAGTAGAGGGCAATAATGACTTCCCGTGATCTAGACTGTATGCTTCTGTTAATACATCCTAGAATTGCATTTGCCTTTTTTGCTGCTGCATCACACTGTTGACTCATTTTCAGTCTGTGATCTATTAGTATACCCAAGTCTTTTTCACATGTGCTGTCACTTAGCCCTATTCTTCCCATTCTGTATATGCTTTTTTTCATTTTTATTGCCCAGATGTAGTACTTTGCATTTTTCCCTGTTAAAAACCATTCTGTTAGTTGCTGCCCACTTCTCCAGTTTATTTATATCTTTTTGAATCCTCGCTCTCTCTTCTCTAGTATTAAGGGGGTTTTACACATAGCGATATCGCTAGCAATATCGATAAAGCATAACCGATTTTGTGACGCAGCAGCGATATCGCTATGTGTGATACTTACCTCCGACTGGCTCCCCCGCTGTCTGTCGCTGATCGCGCGAGATCGTGCAGCTCCATTTCTCGTCGGGCGCTTCCTGCTGGCGGCGACGAGCGACGCGTGGACGAGGGCGGGAGAACGTCAGGATCGCCGCGTCTGAAAGGTAGGTAACGACCGCTGCTGCGTTGCTACGTCGCTGTGAGATCTTCCTGTGTGGAAGCTCACTAGCGATCATTTAGCGATGCACCAGCGATCCTGACCGGGTCGTATCGTGGTCAGGATCGCTGGTGCATCGCTAAATGTAAAGGGGCCTTTAGCTATCCCTCCTAGCTTTGTGTCATCAGCAAACTTAATCAGTTTACCCTCAATTCCTTCATCTAAATCGTTGATAAAGATGTTGAACAATACAGGGCCCAGGACAGAGCCCTGTGGTACCCCACTTGAGACATTCTTCCAGCTGGATGTGCAGCCATTTACGACCACTCTTTGGGTCCGATCACTAAGCCAGTTATGAATCCACCTAACAGTTGCCTTGTCCATTCCATACTTAGTCATTTTTTCAATAAGGATTGTATGAGAGACTTTGTCAAATGCTTTGCTGAAGTCAAGATATACTATATCTACAGCATTTCCCTGATCCACCCAATCAGTGATACCGTCATAGAAGGAAATTAAGTTAGTCTGACATGACTTATTAGTTACAAACCCATGCTGACTCTGTTTAATCACTTCATTCTTATCCAGGTATTGACATACATGTTGTTTAATAATTTGTTCAAAGATCTTTCCTGGTATAGAAGTCAGACTCACCGGCCTATAGTTGCCTGGGTCCACCTTCTTCCCCTTTTTGAAGATAGGAACAACATTTGCTCTTCTCCAGTCTTCTGGGACTTCTCCTGTTCTCCAAGAATTTTCAAAGATTATGGAGAGGGGTTCGAAAATTTCTTCTGCTATCTCCTTCAGTACTCTGGGGTGTAATTCATCTGGACCTGGAGAGGTTGGTAGCTTAGCGGATTGCAGACCCCTAAACTGACGACACAGCTAGAATTAGCCATGGGACGTACCTAAGATGCCCTAGACGCCTCGGCACAGCCAAAGAATTAACTAAGCCTAAAGAGAGAAATGAGAAAGCTAAACTGTTCCGGAGTAGAACCCCAAAGGAATAGATAGCCCCCGAACATATATTGCCGGTGAGACAAGATGAGACACAAAACACAGGCAGAAAATAGAGTAAGCAAATGATGGGGACCAAACTGTTTAGATAGAACAGGACAGGAAAGGATACTGTCTACAATCGCGCAAAAAACCCTAAGAAAAATCTAACACGTCTGATATGCAAAATATAAAAATACTGAGGCCACACTGGCTCTCCCCCACTAAATCAGAACTCTGGTGTGAACTGGACGCAAAACGAAGATACTGATATAACAGGGGATTAGAAATACTGAACAGACTGACATGAGCTGTGGCATATGGAACGGGGTCCAGCATAGGTCCCAACAGGGAACCCGGCTGAACTCACACCAGCAGAGCAGAAATCAGAGAAAAACAAAAATGAATCAAAATGCAAAAAAGATTCAAGCAGACAAATAACTTATCTGAAAGATGCAGGACGGAGCAGGAGGCAAGCAGACTTCTAAAATGCACAGGAAGTAAACCAAATCACCGGCAACAACCGAGGGAAGGTTGCTCACATAAATCTCTCCAGTCTGAAACACCTGACCTCCAATCATCATCCTCAAGTGATTGACTTCTGTCAGCCAGACCAGCTCCATTACCAGCAGCAACCACCAGGGGGAGCCCACACTCAGAAGCCAGGTCAAAGGTGTTCACAACATTTTAGTACACGTGTTTCCCTGTGCCATTTCTCATTATTATTATGGACATCATGGTGATTTCTTTGCCTGCTTGGATTGAATGGATTGTTACCGACATGTGGGGAGAATCTCTTGTCAACAGCACCTTTAGAAATAGATTTATTTAGAAAATTGGTGACGAGTTCAATACTTATTTCAGACATAACTAAAGCCGCGCTTGCATTTTTGGCATCTACACAGTGGCCAAGAAAGAAGAGGAAACGAGCAGCATTATGAATGCAGCTCTGGGGTTTGTAGTAAGAGCAGTGCTCATACCAAGCACTACATCACCCACAATGCAGCACAGCGCCCCTCCATATATAAGGCTACGTCCCGCCACTCACCTAATGTGTAGAGGAGCCCGGCTGTCTCAATCTCTGTGACGTTGACGCCATTGACCTGAGACCCGTGGACCACACAGGGCGATGCGGTGCCCGACACGGCAATCTTTGTCCATGTTTCTTGGCTGGGAGTGGACGGAATGGACGTCGTCGGCTGAATGACATCTGTAGAGCAAGTAACAGAATGTAACGGCAGAAAGCAGCAGCTACCAGAGAATAATAACGGTACACAATGATATATTACAGGGAATTTATCTCATAGAAAGGAAAACATCGGACATCACAAAGGAGAAGATCAGGAGCCAAGAAAAGACGTGACACGAGAAGACGACTACCACCTTTATCTTCAGCTCCGATCTGCCAGATCTGAACGTGGGACGGAGATGGAGAAGTGGTGGCAAGGAGCCTGAAAGAAGGAACACTGGAAGAGGTCACCTGTACAGATATACACAGAGCCTTGAAAAAGTATTCATACCGCGTGATCTTTTCCACATTTTTTCACGTTACACCTAGAGTTGAGCGATACCGTCCGATACTTCAAAGTATCGGATCGGAATGGATCGGCCGATCTTAAAAAAAAGTATCGGTATCGCCGATTCCGATACCGGAAGTCCCATTCAAGTCTATGGGACTTCCGGTATCGGAATAAGAAAAACCCTGTTTTTGCCTTGTACAGCCTCTCTGGGGTCTGTACGGGCCTTTCGGGGGGCTGTGCCGGCCTGCCAGGGGGTCTGTGCAGGCTCCGGTGGTCTGTGCCGGCCTGCCGGTGGTCTGTGCAGGCTCCGGTGGGCTGTGCCGGCCTGCCGGGGGGCTGTGCCGGCCTGCCGGTGGTCTGTGCAGGCTCCGGTGGGCTGTGCCGGCCTGCCGGGGGGCTGTGCCGGCCTGCCGGTGGTCTGTGCAGGCTTCGGGGGTCTGTGCAGGCATCGTCCGATGGGACTACAAGTCCCATCGGGCGATGCCTGCTACCATGACAGTGATTGACACATTAGCCAATGATGGGACAGTAGTAGTCCCATCATCCGGCTAATGTGTTGAATGTAAAAAAAAAAAATTAAAAAAAAAAAAATTACATGCTACATACATGCTACATACATACAACATGCATACTACATACATGCTACATACTACATATATACTACATGCATGCAACATGCATACTACATATATACTACATGCTACATACTACATATATGCTACATACATACTACATACATACTGCATGCTACATACATACTACATGCTACATACATACTACATATATACTACATGCATGCTACATACATACTACATACATACCACATATATACTACATACATACTACATGCATGCTACATGCTACATACATACCACATACATACTACATACATACTACATGCATGCTACATACATACTACATGCTACATACATACTACATATATACTACATGCATGCTACATACATACTACATACATACTACATGCATGCTACATACATACTACATGCTACATACATACCACATATATACTACATACATACTACATGCATGCTACATACATACCACATACATACTACATACATACTACA
The DNA here is from genome assembly GCF_039654945.1 of Dendrobates tinctorius. Taxonomy (NCBI): domain Eukaryota; kingdom Metazoa; phylum Chordata; class Amphibia; order Anura; family Dendrobatidae; genus Dendrobates; species Dendrobates tinctorius. Next base: position 9,153,735 of record NW_027361824.1, read on the forward strand.
TACATACTACATGCATGCTACATACATACATGCTACATACATACTACATATATACTACATGCATGCTACATACATACTACATATATACTACATGCATGCTACATACATACTACATACATACTACATGCATGCTACATGCTACATACATACCACATACATACTACATATATACTACATGCATGCTACATACATACTGCATGCTACATGCATGCTACATACATACTACATGCTACATACATACCACATATATATTACATACATACTACATACAATACATTCATAGACATACAGTACATATAACATAGAGTAACATACTTACCAATACTTGTCACATTGTTCCCCGAAGCCATTGTCTTTTACGGAATAAATATTAACATAACAAACCACAAAAATACTCACCCACGATCCGAAGCAGTCCACGAGTGTGTGGAATTTCCCACGCAGCAATGGCATAAAGTGAGACTAGGGACTTTTTTTTAAGTAGCGGAGGAATACAGTGCGGAAGGATACCTACCTTCCGTCATTGGATTCCTGCAGCCCGTAGAGAACGGCAGCAACAGCTGATGCTGCAGTTCTCTACCCAAGATCGTCGTGGGACACACTCGTGGACTGCTTCGGATCGTGGGTGAGTATTTTTGTGGTTTGTTATGTTAATATTTATTCCGTAAAAGACAATGGCTTCGGGGAACAATGTGACAAGTATTGGTAAGTATGTTACTCTATGTTATATGTACTGTATGTCTATGTATGTATTGTATGAATGTATTGTATGTAGTATGTATGTAGTATATATGTGGTATGTATGTAGCATGTAGTATGTATGTAGTATGTATGTAGCATGCATGTAGCATGCAGTATGTATGTAGCATGCATGTAGTATATATGTAGTATGTATGTGGTATGTATGTAGCATGTGGTATGTATGTAGCATGCATGTAGTATGTATGTAGTATGTATGTAGCATGCATGTAGTATATATGTAGTATGTATGTAGCATGTAGTATGTATGTAGCATGCATGTAGTATATATGTATGTATGTAGCATGCATGTAGTATGTATGTAGTATGTATGTAGTATGTATGTAGCATGCAGTATGTATGTAGCATGTATGTAGTATGTATGTAGTATATATGTAGTATGTATGTAGCATGTATGTAGCATGCATGTAGTATGTATGTAGTATATATGTAGTATGTATGTAGCATGTAGTATGTATGTAGCATGCATGTAGTATATATGTAGTATGTATGTAGCATGTAGTATGTATGTAGTATATATGTAGTATGTATGTAGCATGTAGTATGTATGTAGCATGCATGTAGTATATATGTAGTATGTATGTTGCATGTAGTATGTATGTAGTATATATGTAGTATGTATGTAGCATGTAGTATGTATGTAGCATGCATGTAGTATATATGTGTTATGTATGTAGCATGCATGTAGTATGTATGTAGCATGCATGTAGTATGTATGTAGCATGCATGTAGTATGTATGTAGTATATATGTGGTATGTATGTAGTATGTATGTAGTATGTATGTATGTAGTATGTATGTAGTATGTATGTAGCATGCATGTAGTATGTATGTAGTATGTATGTAGCATGCATGTAGTATATATGTGGTATGTATGTAGTATGTATGTAGTATGTATGTAGTATGTATGTAGTATGTATGTAGCATGCATGTAGTATGTATGTAGTATATATGTGGTATGTATGTAGTAGGTATGTAGTATGTATGTAGTATGTATGTAGCATGCAGTATGTATGTAGCATGCATGTAGTATATATGTAGTATGTATGTAGCATGTAGTATGTATGTAGCATGCATGTAGTATGTATGTAGTATGTATGTAGTATTTTTTTTTTTTTAACATTTAACACATTAGCCGGATGATGGGACTACTACTGTCCCATCATTGGCTAATGTGTCAATCACTGTCATGGTAGCAGGCATAGCCCGATGGGACTTGTTGTCCCATCGGACGATGCTTGCACAGACCCCCGGACCTCAGCACAGCCCCCCGGCAGGCCGGCACAGCCCCCCGGCAGGCCGGTACAGACCCCCACAGGGTGCACAGACCACCGGCAGGCCGGCACAGCCCCCCGGCAGGCCGGTACAGACCCCGGGCAGTCCACACAGCCCCCCGGCAGGCCGGCACAGCCCCCCGGCAGGCCGGCAGAGACCCCCGGAAGGCCCGAAATGACGGCGCATCATGATGCGCACACACCGCGCATCATGATGACGTCAGGCTGTCAATCAACTTTGAACTTCCGATTCCGATGCCGACTTCCGATATTGAAAAAATATCGGAAGTCGGTATCGGAATTCCGATACAGCAAGTATCGGCCGATACCCGATACTTGCGGTATCGGAATGCTCAACACTAGTTACACCCAAAAACTTGAATTTATATTATTGGGATTTTCTGCGACACCAACACAAAGTAACAAGTATTTGTGATGTGTACGGGAAACTATACAAGGTTTTCTAAATATATTACAAATATAAATCTGAGCATTGTGCAGTGGATTTGTAGTCAGCCCTCTAATAAAATCCTAAGTGACCAATCCCCTCCAGAAGTCACATAATTCGTACATTGTGTCCACCTGGGTGTGATTCCTTCTCAGTATAACTACCGCTATTCTGTGAAGGCCTCAGAGGCTTGAGAACATTAGGGATCAAACAGCATCACGCAAACCAAGGAGCCCACCAGACAGGTCAGGGATAAAGCTGCGAAAACAGTAAAGCTGGTTTAGGTTATAAAAAAAATAGCCCAAGCTCTGACCATGTCGCAGAGCGCTGTTTAAACCATCATGCAAAACTGGAAGGTGCATAGCAAAACTGCAAACCTACCAAGCCATGGCCACCCACCTGACCTGACATCCCAAGCAAGGAGAGCACTGATTAGAAAAGCAGCCAAGAGGCCCATGATCACTGGAGGAGCTGCAGATTCACAGCTCAGGTGGGATTAATCTGTCCACAGGATAATTATTAGTCGTATAGTCCACAAATCTGGCCTATATGGAAGAGCGGAAAGACAAAGCCATTTTTTAAAGCCTGAAGAAGTCCTGTTTGCAGTAAGTCATGAAGAGGACACCGTGAGCATGAAGAAGATATAGATGAACTCTTTATGCATCAGATGGCCAAGTTCTCCAAAAAATATGACATAGTTGTCATGGGAGATTTCAACTATCCAGACATTTGTTGGGAATCTCTCTCAGGCAAAACTAACAGGTCAAGGAAATTCTTATCCTCTCTTGCTGACAACTTTATCTTCCAAAAGGTAGGGGAGAAAACAAGGGGAACTGCTACCTTGGATCTAATCCTTATAAACAGGGAGGAAATGGTTGAGGAGGTAAAAGTGGCTGGGACCCTAGGAGGTAGCGACCATGCTATTTTAGAATTTTGGATAACTAGAGGTGGAAGACCTGTGAAGACTCAGACGTCAAGGTTAGATTTCAGAAAGGCAGATTTTAAGGGATTCAGAAAGAGAATTGGAGGGATCCAATGGCTGGATATCCTTAAAGACAAAAATGTCCAGGAAGGATGGGAAATCTTGAAAAATGAAATTCTCAAAGCACAGGTGTTAACAATTCCGAAAAGAGGGAAGAATAGGAAGCATTTAAGGAAACCAGGATGGATGAACACAGAACTTAAGCACATGCTAAAAAGGAAGAAAAAAATGTTTATAAAATGGAAAGAGGGAGGCATATCTAAAGAAGAATATAATGCTGTCTGCAGAACCTGCAGGGCACAAATCAGATTATCTAAAGCTGAAAATGAACTGAGGCTTGCAAGAGATGTCAAAAGCAATAATAAAGGATTTTGGGGATATGTCAAAAGTAAAAGAAAAGTCAAAGATGCTATAGGATTTTTACAGGATGAAAATGATGAAATGGTAAGACAGGATGTTGAGAAGGCTGAACTTTTAAATTCCTATTTTGCATCTGTTTTCTCTCAGAAAGGAAATGCAACATCAACTGTTATTCACTGTCCTATTAAGGGAATAGAAGAATCCAGGATATCTATAAACAGAAAGATAGTGAGGAAACACTTAGCTAACCTAAATGAATTCAAGTCTCCAGGTCCAGATGAATTACACCCCAGAGTACTGAAGGAGATAGCAGAAGAAATTTTTGAACCGCTCTCCATAATCTTTGAAAATTCTTGGAGAACAGGAGAAGTGCCAGAAGACTGGAGAAGAGCAAATGTTGTTCCTATCTTCAAAAAGGGGAAGAAGGTGGACCCAGGCAACTATAGGCCGGTGAGTCTGACTTCTATACCAGGAAATATCTTTGAACAAATTATTAAACAACATGTATGTCAATACCTGGATAAGAATGAAGTGATTAAACAGAGTCAGCATGGGTTTGTAACTAATAAGTCATGTCAGACTAACTTAATTTCCTTCTATGACGGTATCACTGATTGGGTGGATCAAGGAAATGCTGTAGATATAGTATATCTTGACTTCAGCAAAGCATTTGACAAAGCCTCTCATACAATCATTATTGAAAAAATGACTAAGTATGGAATGGACAAGGCAACTGTTAGGTGGATTCATAACTGGCTTAGTGATCGGACCCAAAGAGTGGTCGTAAATGGCTGCACATCCAGTTGGAAGAATGTCTCAAGTGGGGTACCACAGGGCTCTGTCCTGGGCCCTGTATTGTTCAACATCTTTATCAACGATTTAGATGAAGGAATTGAGGGTAAACTGATTAAATTTGCTGATGACACAAAGCTAGGAGGGATAGCTAATACTAGAGAAGAGAGTGAGAGGATTCAAAAAGATTTAAATAAACTGGAGAAATGGGCAGCAACTAACAGAATGGTTTTTAACAGGGAGAAATGCAAAGTACTACATCTGGGCAATAAAAATGAAAAAAGCATATATAGAATGGGAGGAATAGGGCTAAGTGACAGCACATGTGAAAAAGACTTGGGTATACTAATAGGTCACAGACTGAATATGAGTCAACAGTGTGATGCAGCAGCAAAAAAGGCAAATGCAATTCTAGGATGTATTAACAGAAGCATACAGTCTAGATCACGTGAAGTCATTATTTCCCTCTACTCCTCTTTGGTCAGACCTCATCTGGAATATTGTGTCCAGTTTTGGGCACCACATTTTAAAAAAGACATCAACAAACTGGAGCAAGTTCAGAAAAGAGCGACCAGAATGGTGACCGGTCTGCAAACCCTGTCTTATGAGGAAAGGTTGCAGGATTTGGGAATGTTTAGTTTGCAAAAGAGAAGACTGAGAGGAGACTTAATAGCTGTCTACAAATATCTAAAGGGCTGTCACATTGTAGAAGGATCAACTTTATTCTCATTTGCACAAGGAAAGACTAGAAGCAATGGGATGAAACTGAATGGGAAGAGACACAGATTAGATATTAGAAAAAACTTTTTGACAGTTAGAGTGATCAATGAGTGGAACAGGCTGCCACGAGAAGTGGTGAGTTCTCCTTCAATGGAAGTCTTCAAACAGAGGCTGGACAGACATCTGACTGGGATGATTTAGCGAATCCTGCTTTGAGCAGGGGGTTGGACCAGATGGCCCAGGAGGTCCCTTCCAACTCTACGATTCTATGATTCTATGATTCTAAGAAGAAGGTTCTCTGGTCAGATGGGACCAAAAGAAAACTTTATGGGCTAAATGTAAAATGCTATGTGTGGTGGAACACTAGCACTGCACATCACCATGAAAACACCCTGATGGCAGCATCATGCTGGGGGGAGGCTTTTCTTCAGCAGGGGCAGGGAAGCTGGTCAGAGGTGATGGGAAAATGGATGGAGCTAAATGCAGGACAATCCTGGAGGAAAAAAAACTGTTAGAGGCTGCAGAAGACTATAGACTGGGGTGTAGGTTCCAGCAGGACAGCACCCTAAACAACCTGCCAGAGCCACAATGGAGGGGTAGATCAGAGCATATTCCTGTGTGTGAGCGGCGCAGTCACCGTCCAGACCAAAGTCCCAGAGAATCTGTGACAAGACGGGAAAATTACTGATCACAGACGGCTCCATCCAATGTCACTGAAGAAGGGGCAAATTGTCACCTGTAGATGTGCAAAGCTGGAGAGACAGACCCCAAAAGACTGCAGAGAAAGGTGGAGAGACAGACCCCAAAAGACTGCAGAGAAAGGTGGAGAGACAGACCCCAAAAGACTGCAGAGAAAAGTGGGAGAGACAGACCCCAAAAGACTGCAGAGAAAGGTGGGAGACAGACCCCAAAAGATGGCAGAGAAAGGTGGGAGAGACAGAACCCAAAAGACTGCAGAGAAAGGTGGGAGAGACAGACCCAAAAGACTGCAGAGAAAGGTGGGAGAGACAGACCCCAAAAGACTGCAGAGAAAGGTGGGAGAGACAGACCCCAAAAGATGGCAGAGAAAGGTGGGAGAGACAGACCCCAAAAGATGGCAGAGAAAGGTGGAGAGACAGACCCCAAAAGACTGCAGAGAAAGGTGGAGAGACAGACCCCAAAAGACTGCAGGGAAAGGTGGGAGAGACAGACCCCAAAAGATGGCAGAGAAAGGTGGAGAGACAGACCCCAAAAGACTGCAGAGAAAGGTGGAGAGACAGACCCCAAAAGACTGCAGAGAAAGGTGGGAGAGACAGACCCCAAAAGACTGCAGAGAAAGGTGGGAGAGACAGACCCCAAAAGATGGCAGGGAAAGGTGGGAGAGACAGACCCCAAAAGGCTGCAGAGAAAGGAGGGAGAGACAGACCCCAAAAGACTGCACAGAAAGGTTGGAGAGACAGACCCAAAAGACTGCAGGGAAAGGTTGGAGAGACAGACCCCAAAAGATGGCAGAGAAAGGTGGGAGAGACAGACCCCAAAAGACTGCAGAGAAAGGTGGGAGAGACAGACCCCAAAAGACTGCAGAGAAAGGTGGGAGAGACAGACCCCAAAAGACTGCAGAGAAAGGTGGGAGAGACAGACCCCAAAAGACTGCAGAGAAAGGTGGGAGAGTCAGACCCCAAAAGGCTGCAGAGAAAGGAGGGAGAGACAGACCCCAAAAGACTGCACAGAAAGGTTGGAGAGACAGACCCAAAAGACTGCAGGGAAAGGTTGGAGAGACAGACCCCAAAAGATGGCAGAGAAAGGTGGGAGAGACAGACCCCAAAAGACTGCAGAGAAAGGTGGGAGAGACAGATCCCAAAAGACTGCAGAGAAAGGTTGGAGAGACAGACCCCAAAAGACTGCAGAGAAAGGTGGGAGAGACAGACCTCAAAAGACTGCAGAGAAAGGTTGGAGAGACAGACCCCAAAAGACTGCAGAGAAAGGTGGGAGAGACAGACCCCAAAAGACTGCAGAGAAAGGTTGGAGAGACAGACCCCAAAAGACTGCAGAGAAAGGTGGGAGAGACAGACCCCAAAAGACTGCAGAGAAAGGTGGGAGAGACAGACCCCAAAAGGCTGCAGAGAAAGGAGGGAGAGACAGACCCCAAAAGACTGCACAGAAAGGTTGGAGAGACAGACCCAAAAGACTGCAGGGAAAGGTTGGAGAGACAGACCCCAAAAGATGGCAGAGAAAGGTGGGAGAGACAGACCCCAAAAGACTGCAGAGAAAGGTTGGAGAGACAGACCCCAAAAGACTGCAGGGAAAGGTGGGAGAGACAGACCCCAAAAGATGGCAGAGAAAGGTGGGAGAGACAGACCCAAAGAGACTGCAGAGAAAGGTGGGAGAGACAGACCCAAAGAGACTGCAGAGAAAGGTGGGAGAGACAGACCCCAAAAGACTGCAGAGAAAGGTGGGAGAGACAGACCCCAAAAGATGGCAGAGAAAGGTGGGAGAGACAGACCCCAAAAGACTGCAGAGAAAGGTCAAGAGACAGACCCCAAAAGACTGCAGAGAAAGCTGGAGAGACAGACCCCAAAAGACTGCAGAGAAAGGTGGGAGAGACAGACCCCAAAAGACTGCAGAGAAAGGTTGGAGAGACAGACCCCAAAAGACTGCAGAGAAAGGTGGGAGAGACAGACCCCAAAAGACTGCAGAGAAAGGTGGGAGAGACAGATCCCAAAAGACTGCAGAGAAAGGTGGGAGAGACAGACCCCAAAAGACTGCAGAGAACGGTGGGAGAGACAGACCCCAAAAGACTGCAGAGAAAGCTGGAGAGACAGACCCCAAAAGACTGCAGAGAACGGTGGGAGAGACAGACCCCAAAAGACTGCAGAGAAAGGTGGGAGAGACAGATCCCAAAAGACTGCAGAGAAAGCTGGAGAGACAGACCCCAAAAGACTGCAGAGAAAGGTGGGAGAGACAGACCCCAAAAGACTGCAGAGAACGGTGGGAGAGACAGACCCCAAAAGACTGCAGAGAAAGGTGGGAGAGACAGATCCCAAAAGACTGCAGAGAAAGCTGGAGAGACAGACCCCAAAAGACTGCAGAGAACGGTGGTCCTACAAAGTACTGACTCAGGGGGTTGAATACAAATGCACAATGTTTAGATTTCTATCTGTTATCATTCCCTTATATCACAGATTCTCGTCACTTTGTGTCGGTGTCACAGAGAATCCCAATAACTTACATTTAGGTTTGTGGAGGAAAGAAAAAAATGTGGAAAAGTTCCCGGGGGATGAAGAGTTTTTCAAGGCACATTAACTCCTCCATTACTGCCCCTATTAGGACACATTGGAGTGAATTATTCGTTGATAGCTACAATGTAATTCTTCCTCTTCTCCGCTCACTGGTGTCAAGAGACCAGAGGACCTCAGTATACAGACGGCAGCGAGAGGGAAACCAGGTCCGATCATAACAGGAAGGGCCGAGCGGGAAATCACTGCCGGATCCTGTGCAGATCAGATACTGGGAGAGTCCGGGCCGCACCACACAGCAGAGGACACAGCAGCAGTGTCACCCCCCGAGCACCGACACTCCCAGTGCAGAGCACATCACTGCAGCCCCGTATACAAAGAGCAGAACTCCCATCATCCACACAGACACCGTGAGAAAGCTACATTGATAATGTATGTACACAGTGACTGCACCAGCAGAATAGTGAGTGCAGCTCTGGGGTATAATACAGGATGTAACTCAGGATCAGTAATGTAATGTATGTATACAGTGACTGCACCAGCAGAACAGTGAGTGCAGCTCTGGGGTATAATACAGGATGTAACTCAGGATCAGTAATGTAATGTATGTATACAGTGACTGCACCAGCAGAATAGTGAGTGCAGCTCTGGAGTATAATACAGGATGTAACTCAGGATCAGTAATGTAATGTATGTACACAGTGACTGTACCAGCAGAATAGTGAGTGCAGCTCTGGGGTATAATACAGGATGTAACTCAGGATCAGTAATGTAATGTATATATACAGTGACTGCACCAGCAGAATAGTGAGTGCAGCTCTGGAGTATAATACAGGATGTAACTCAGGATCAGTAATGTAATGTATGTACACAGTGACTGCACCAGCAGAATAGTGAGTGCAGCTCTGGGGTATAATACAGGATGTAACTCAGGATCAGTAATGTAATGTATGTACACAGTGACTGCACCAGCAGAACAGTGAGTGCAGCTCTGGGGTATAATACAGGATGTAACTCAGGATCAGTAATGCAATGTATGTATACAGTGATTGCACCAGCAGAATAGTGAGTGCAGCTCTGGAGTATAATACAGGATGTAACTCAGGATCCGTAATGTAATGTATGCACACAGTGACTGCACCAGCAGAATAGTGAGTGCAGCTCTGGGGTATAATACAGGATGTAACTCAGGATCAGTAATGTAATGTATGTACACAGTGACTGCACCAGCAGAATAGTGAGTACAGCTCTGGAGTATAATACAGGATGTAACTCAGGATCAGTAATGTAATGTATGCACACAGTGACTGCACCAGCAGAATAGTGAGTGCAGCTCTGGAGTATAATACAGGATGTAACTCAGGATCAGTAATGTAATGTATGTACACAGTGACTGCACCAGCAGAATAGTGAGTGCAGCTCTGGAGTATAATACAGGATGTAACTCAGGATCAGTAATGTAATGTATGCACACAGTGACTGCACCAGCAGAATAGTGAGTGCAGCTCTGGGGTACAATACAGGATGTAACTCAGGATCAGTAATGTAATGTATGTACACAGTGACTGCACCAGCAGAATAGTGAGTGCAGCTCTGGAGTATAATACAGGATGTAACTCAGGATCAGTAATGTAATGTATGTACACAGTGACTGCACCAGCAGAATAGTGAGTGCAGCTGTGGAGTATAATACAGGATGTAACTCGGGATCAGTAATGTATGTACACAGTGACTGCACCAGCAGAATAGTGAGTGCAGCTCTGGGGTATAATACAGGATGTAACACAGGATCAGTAATGTAAAGTATGTACACAGTGACTGCACCAGCAGAATAGTGAGTGCAGCTCTGGAGTATAATACAGGATGTAACTCAGGATCAGTATTGTAATGTATGTACACAGTGACTGCACCAGCAGAATAGTGAGTGCAGCTCTGGGGATACAGGATGTAACTCAGGATCAGTAATGTAATGTATGTACACACACAGTGACTGCACCAGCAGAATAGTGAGTGCAGCTCTGGAGTATAATACAGGATGTAACTCAGGATCAGTAATGTAATGCATGTATACAGTGACTGCACCAGCAGAATAGTGAGTGCAGCTCTGGGGTATAATACAGGATGTAACCCATGATCAGTAATGTAAAGTATGTACACAGTGACTGCACCAGCAGAATAGTGAGTGCAGCTCTGGAGTATAATACAGGATGTAACTCAGGATTAGTAATGTAATGTATGCACACAGTGACTACACCAGCAGAATAGTGAGTGCAGCTCTGGAGTATAATACAGGGTGTAACCAAGGATCAGTAATGTAAAGTATGTACACAGTGACTGCACCAGCAGAATAGTGAGTGCAGCTCTGGAGTATAATGCAGGATGTAACTCAGGATCAGTATTGTAATGTATGTACACAGTGACTGCACCAGCAGAATAGTGAGTGCAGCTCTGGGGTATAATACAGGATGTAACTCAGGATCAGTATTGTAATGTATGTACACAGTGACTACACCAGGAGAATAGTGAGTGCAGCTCTGGAGTATAATACAGGATGTAACTCAGGATCAGTATTGTAATGTATGTACACAGTGACTGCACCAGCAGAATAGTGAGTGCAGCTCTGGGGTATAATACAGGATGTAACTCAGGATCAGTAATGTAATGTATGTACACACACAGTGACTGCACCAGCAGAATAGTGAGTGCAGCTCTGGAGTATAATACAGGATGTAACTCAGGATCAGTAATGTAATGTATGTACACAGTGACTGCACCAGCAGAATAGTCAGTGCAGCTCTGGGGTATAATACAAGTTGTAACTCAGGATCAGTAATGTAATGTATGTACACAGTGACTGCACCAGCAGAATAGTGAGTGCAGCTCTGGGGTATAATACAGGATGTAACTCAGGATCAGTAATGTAATGTATGTACACAGTGACTGCACCAGCAGAATAGTGAGTGCAGCTCTGGAGTATAATACAGGATGTAACTCAGGATCAGTAATGTAATGTATGTATACAGTGACTGCACCAGCAGAATAGTGAGTGCAGCTCTGGGGTATAATACAGGATGTAACTCAGGATTAGTAATGTAATGTATGCACACAGTGACTACACCAGCAGAATAGTGAGTGCAGCTCTGGAGTATAATATAGGGTGTAATCCAGGATCAGTAATGTAAAGTATGTACACAGTGACTGCACCAGCAGAATAGTGAGTGCAGCTCTGGAGTATAATACAGGATGTAACTCAGGATTAGTAATGTAATGTATGCACACAGTGACTACACCAGCAGAATAGTGAGTGCAGCTCTGGAGTATAATATAGGGTGTAATCCAGGATCAGTAATGTAAAGTATGTACACAGTGACTGCACCAGCAGAATAGTGAGTGCAGCTCTGGAGTATAATACAGGATGTAACTCAGGATTAGTAATGTAATGTATGCACACAGTGACTACACCAGCAGAATAGTGAGTGCAGCTCTGGAGTATAATACAGGATGTAACTCAGGATCAGTAATGTAATGTATGTATACAGTGACTGCACCAGCAGAATAGTGAGTGCAGCTCTGGGGTATAATACAGGATGTAACCCAGGATCAGTAATGTAAAGTATGTACACAGTGACTGCACCAGCAGAATAGTGAGTGCAGCTCTGGAGTATAATACAGGATGTAACTCAGGATCAGTAATGTAATGTATGCACACAGTGACTACACCAGCAGAATAGTGAGTGCAGCTCTGGAGTATAATACAGGGTGTAACCCAGGATCAGTAATGTAAAGTATGTACACAGTGACTGCACCAGCAGAATAGTGAGTGCAGCTCTGGAGTATAATGCAGGATGTAACTCAGGATCAGTATTGTAATGTATGTACACAGTGACTGCACCAGCAGAATAGTGAGTGCAGCTCTGGAGTATAATACAGGATGTAACTCAGGATTAGTAATGTAATGTATGCACACAGTGACTACACCAGCAGAATAGTGAGTGCAGCTCTGGAGTATAATACAGGGTGTAACCCAGGATCAGTAATGTAAAGTATGTACACAGTGACTGCACCAGCAGAATAGTGAGTGCAGCTCTGGTGTATAATGCAGGATGTAACTCAGGATCAGTATTGTAATGTATGTACACAGTGACTGCACCAGCAGAATAGTGAGTGCAGCTCTGGGGATACAGGATGTAACTCAGGATCAGTAATGTAATGTATGTACACACACAGTGACTGCACCAGCAGAATAGTGAGTGCAGCTCTGGAGTATAATACAGGATGTAACTCAGGATCAGTAATGTAATGCATGTATACAGTGACTGCACCAGCAGAATAGTGAGTGCAGCTCTGGGGTATAATACAGGATGTAACCCAGGATCAGTAATGTAAAGTATGTACACAGTGACTGCACCAGCAGAATAGTGAGTGCAGCTCTGGAGTATAATACAGGATGTAACTCAGGATTAGTAATGTAATGTATGCACACAGTGACTACACCAGCAGAATAGTGAGTGCAGCTCTGGAGTATAATACAGGGTGTAACCAAGGATCAGTAATGTAAAGTATGTACACAGTGACTGCACCAGCAGAATAGTGAGTGCAGCTCTGGAGTATAATGCAGGATGTAACTCAGGATCAGTATTGTAATGTATGTACACAGTGACTGCACCAGCAGAATAGTGAGTGCAGCTCTGGGGTATAATACAGGATGTAACTCAGGATCAGTATTGTAATGTATGTACACAGTGACTACACCAGGAGAATAGTGAGTGCAGCTCTGGAGTATAATACAGGATGTAACTCAGGATCAGTATTGTAATGTATGTACACAGTGACTGCACCAGCAGAATAGTGAGTGCAGCTCTGGGGTATAATACAGGATGTAACTCAGGATCAGTAATGTAATGTATGTACACACACAGTGACTGCACCAGCAGAATAGTGAGTGCAGCTCTGGAGTATAATACAGGATGTAACTCAGGATCAGTAATGTAATGTATGTACACAGTGACTGCACCAGCAGAATAGTCAGTGCAGCTCTGGGGTATAATACAAGTTGTAACTCAGGATCAGTAATGTAATGTATGTACACAGTGACTGCACCAGCAGAATAGTGAGTGCAGCTCTGGGGTATAATACAGGATGTAACTCAGGATCAGTAATGTAATGTATGTACACAGTGACTGCACCAGCAGAATAGTGAGTGCAGCTCTGGAGTATAATACAGGATGTAACTCAGGATCAGTAATGTAATGTATGTATACAGTGACTGCACCAGCAGAATAGTGAGTGCAGCTCTGGGGTATAATACAGGATGTAACTCAGGATTAGTAATGTAATGTATGCACACAGTGACTACACCAGCAGAATAGTGAGTGCAGCTCTGGAGTATAATATAGGGTGTAATCCAGGATCAGTAATGTAAAGTATGTACACAGTGACTGCACCAGCAGAATAGTGAGTGCAGCTCTGGAGTATAATACAGGATGTAACTCAGGATTAGTAATGTAATGTATGCACACAGTGACTACACCAGCAGAATAGTGAGTGCAGCTCTGGAGTATAATATAGGGTGTAATCCAGGATCAGTAATGTAAAGTATGTACACAGTGACTGCACCAGCAGAATAGTGAGTGCAGCTCTGGAGTATAATACAGGATGTAACTCAGGATTAGTAATGTAATGTATGCACACAGTGACTACACCAGCAGAATAGTGAGTGCAGCTCTGGAGTATAATACAGGATGTAACTCAGGATCAGTAATGTAATGTATGTATACAGTGACTGCACCAGCAGAATAGTGAGTGCAGCTCTGGGGTATAATACAGGATGTAACCCAGGATCAGTAATGTAAAGTATGTACACAGTGACTGCACCAGCAGAATAGTGAGTGCAGCTCTGGAGTATAATACAGGATGTAACTCAGGATCAGTAATGTAATGTATGCACACAGTGACTACACCAGCAGAATAGTGAGTGCAGCTCTGGAGTATAATACAGGGTGTAACCCAGGATCAGTAATGTAAAGTATGTACACAGTGACTGCACCAGCAGAATAGTGAGTGCAGCTCTGGAGTATAATGCAGGATGTAACTCAGGATCAGTATTGTAATGTATGTACACAGTGACTGCACCAGCAGAATAGTGAGTGCAGCTCTGGAGTATAATACAGGATGTAACTCAGGATTAGTAATGTAATGTATGCACACAGTGACTACACCAGCAGAATAGTGAGTGCAGCTCTGGAGTATAATACAGGGTGTAACCCAGGATCAGTAATGTAAAGTATGTACACAGTGACTGCACCAGCAGAATAGTGAGTGCAGCTCTGGTGTATAATGCAGGATGTAACTCAGGATCAGTATTGTAATGTATGTACACAGTGACTGCACCAGCAGAATAGTGAGTGCAGCTCTGGGGTATAATACAGGATGTAACTCAGGATCAGTAATGTAATGTATGTACACAGTGACTGCACCAGCAGAATAGTGAGTGCAGCTCTGGAGTATAATACAGGATGTAACTCAGGATCAGTAATGTAATGTATGTACACAGTGACTGCACCAGCAGAATAGTGAGTGCAGCTCTGGGGTATAATACAGGATGTAACTCAGGATCAGTATTGTAATGTATGTACACAGTGAGTGCACCAGGAGAATAGTGAGTGCAGCTCTGGGGTATAATACAGGATGTAACTCAGGACCAGTAATGTAATGTATGTACACAGTGACTGCACCAGCAGAATAGTGAGTGCAGCTCTGGAGTATAATACAGGATGTAACTCAGGATCAGTAATGTAATGTATGTACACAGTGACTGCACCAGCAGAATAGTGAGTGCAGCTCTGGAGTATAATACAGGATGTAACTCAGGACCAGTAATGTAATGTATGTACACAGTGACTGCACCAGCAGAATAGTGAGTGCAGCTCTGGAGTATAATACAGGATGTAACTCAGGATCAGTAATGTAATGTATGTACACAGTGACTGCACCAGCAGAATAGTGAGTGCAGCCCTGGGGTATAATTCAGGATGCATCACTGTGATTATTACTCTGTGTCGCTGTGATTCTGTGGATGTAAATAACACGGCTTCTTCTCACTGACAGGAAGCAGAGATCCTATATGTGGTGATAGACGGGTTGGAACGTTTCCTGATACAGTGATCACCTCCATTTCCTCTATCTCAGCGCCGTCCCTTCACCGCGGGTGGCGTCTGCACTCAGCGGTGCCATTATTAGAGCTGGGTGTCTCGTACTTTCTTCCTGGGACGTGTCTCAGGCTGTAGACGGGATGTTGGGAGAATCCTCCATATTGCACCTTCAGATCCCTTTCTGGACACAGGCCCTGGCAGAGGGGGAGACAAAAGTGCAAGTGAATTCCTGTGGTGGAAGACAGCAGAAAACAGTTGCGGAGGGGATGGTCAGAGCCGTGAACTCTGCGTGTGACGCACCATTCATTTCGAAAATCAGATGTGGCCGAGATGGATTACAGCGTGGGGCAGTGTGGTTTATCTTCACATCAGATAGGTGAGGGATATGGTTGTTTATTATTTTTGTTTTTTGTTTTTTTTACAGGCGACAAGGCCTTCACTGGAATAGGTGTAAAGGAGAGTATAACTTTAATTTTTTTTTTTTTAAGATAAATGTGTAAAACACGGTTTTGTTAGAATTCAAACAAAGGATTTTATTCTTGCCTTGTTTATTTCAATACTTACTATGGGGTTGGTAATGAAGGCGTCTTATCGAGCTGATATCAACCCCACAAATATTACCCTACTTGACACAGCCACAGAGAAAGTGGGAAGAGCTCGGTTATGTGCCAGGTTTTGCGCATCTTATAAATGCGCCATTTCTGATGTTGGTAGAATGGGAGGGGGGCCAATATCTCTGGCCCCTTCCCAGGTTATTAATATCAGGCCGCAGCTGTCTGTTTAGCCTTTGCTGGTTTGCATTTATAGGGGAGCCTATGTCATTTTCTTTATGGGGTTCCCATAAATTCATCAGTAAATGCTAAGCTAACAACTGTGAGCTGTTATTAATAGCCTGGGAACCTTTTGGGATATTGTCCCCTTTCCCAGATTATAAACATCAGCCCCCAGCCGTGGGCTTTCCCTCTGCTGGTTATCAAAACCCCACACTGTTTTTGTATTTAATTCTTCATTTTACGCGAAATGTACACAGGCGGTGCAGAATACAGTGACGCTGATCTCAGGAAGACCAGGCAACAATGATGAGAGCTGCCTTCAGCTGCTGGCGCCTGGGATAAGCAAGAACTGTACTGCTTTTCCCAGGCACTGGGAAACACGGCCAGCAAACGGATACACAGATGTCACATACATACGGATGTCACCTGGACATGGACCACGGATCTCACCAGTACTGGGTTTCATGTACAGGAATCACCAGAACGAGTGAAGCTACTCTTACTGTGTGCACACAGGAGGATTAGCCATTCAGGATTCTGGGAGAGCTGGGAACGACCCCACCTACTACTGTAACTTGGGATCATCACTGCTAGTATTAACATGAATGAAAACATGTATGAGAGTAACACCGCCACCTGGTGGTGAAAATTGAGAATGCAGACTCAATATTAGGAACGGATGGAACCCATTTTCCGTTGCAGCCAATTTTTTGTTTTTCCTTCGCCTTTCTTCCACGAACCCTAGATCCAGATTTTGCAGCTGATCCTCTGATTTTTTTTATTTCTTTATTTTTACTTTACGATTTTAAATTTTGTTTTTTGTTTAATATTTTTCCAAACTTTCTCTTTATAACTTTTTCCTGTGTCTTTTCGCCCCCTCTGGTCACTTCTCCTATATCGGGTATTGTACTAGTATTGCGGTATGTAGTAAAATCCAGCGGCATTTATTCGGCTCCGTCCATGATGGCAAACCATCAGGACCCCGCGATTACGTGGTGGGTGGGCAGATGGTGTCCTAACAGGCGGCGCTCCAGGGTCATGCCTGTTACACACAGCGCAGGCGTCACTGATCGGATCCCCATCCATTGTTCTCTGCCCTGGCCCAAAAGCGGGGTCCGGAGCAGGGGGCTAGTCAGTGTCTACTGCGCTCACTGGCGGACTCAGCCAGCTGCGTCCTAATAACTGGGGTCACCAACTCCGGCATGGATCTA
This sequence comes from Dendrobates tinctorius, assembly GCF_039654945.1. Taxonomy (NCBI): domain Eukaryota; kingdom Metazoa; phylum Chordata; class Amphibia; order Anura; family Dendrobatidae; genus Dendrobates; species Dendrobates tinctorius. The sequence continues at coordinate 9,171,419 of NW_027361824.1, forward strand.
CCAGTGATCGGGTATCCGGAAGATAAAGAGGAAAGCCAAGAGCTGAAGCCCCCGGAGCCGCTGCAGCCCGTTACCTGGTTCTGCTGCTCCAGGAGCTTCTGCGGGAAGAGCAGCTGCAGGATCTCGTGTCTCCGGACCCCCGTGAACCCCGCGATACAGAGACCTACAGGACAGAACCATCAGTAATAAGGCAGAGGCCGACGGACCCCCGTACTGCGCGGCATAAAGGGGACCCCGAACTACAACCGAGCCGGAAATCTATATACAACAGGACGGAGCTACTGACTGCAGCACACGCAACACTACAAGTCTCAGCAGGCCCTGTGCCAGTATGATGGGAGCTGTGGTTACCAGCAGTAATGTATATACACAGCCCCCAGGTAACACGAGACCCCCGCTACAGGTAACACGAGACCCCCGCTACAGGTAACACGAGACCCCCGCTACAGGTAACACGAGACCCCCGCTACAGGTAACACGAGACCCCGATACAGGTAACACGAGACCCCCGATACAGGTAACACGAGACCCCCCGCTACAGGTAACACGAGACCCCGATACAGGTAACACGAGACCCCCGATACAGGTAACACGAGACCCCCGATACACGTAACACGAAACCCCCGATACAGGTAACACGAGACCCCCGATACAGGTAACACGAGACCCCCGATACAGGTAACACGTGACCCCCGATACAGGTAACACGTGACCCCCGATACACGTAACACGAGACCCCCGATACACGTAACACGAGACCCCCGAAACAGGTAACACGAGACCCCCCAAAACAGGTAACACGAGACCCCCCGATACAGGTAACACGTGACCCCCGATACAGGTAACACGTGACCCCCGATACACGAGACCCCCGATACAGGTAACACGAGACCCCCGATACAGGTAACACGAGACCCCCGATACAGGTAACACGAGACACCCGATACAGGTAACACGAAACCCCCGATACAGGTAACACGAGACCCGCGATACAGGTAACACGAGACCCCCGATACAGGTAACACGAAACCCCCGATACAGGTAACACGAGACCCCCGATACAGGTAACACGAGACCCCCGATACAGGTCACACGAGACCCCCGATACAGGTCACACGAGACCCCCGATACAGGTAACACGAGACCCCCGATACACGTAACACGAGACCCCCGATACAGGTAACACGAGACCCCCGATACACGTAACACGAGACCCCGATACAGGTAACACGAGATCCCCGATACAGGTAACACGAGACCCCCGATACAGGTAACACGAGACCCCCGATACAGGTAACACTAGACCCCCGATACAGGTAACACGAGACCCCCGATACACGTAACACGAGACCCCCGATACACGTAACACGAGACCCCCGAAACAGGTAACACGAGACCCCCCAAAACAGGTAACACGAGACCCCCCGATACAGGTAACACGTGACCCCCCGATACAGGTAACACGTGACCCCCGATACACGAGACCCCCGATACAGGTAACACGAGACCCCCGATACAGGTAACACGAGACACCCGATACAGGTAACACGAGACCCCCCAAAACAGGTAACACGAGACCCCCCGATACAGGTAACACGTGACCCCCCGATACAGGTAACACGTGACCCCCGATACACGAGACCCCCGATACAGGTAACACGAGACCCCCGATACAGGTAACACGATACACCCGATACAGGTAACACGAGACACCCGATACAGGTAACACGAAACCCCCGATACAGGTAACACGAGACCCGCGATACAGGTAACACGAGACCCCCGATACAGGTAACACGAGACCCCCGATACAGGTCACACGAGACCCCCGATACAGGTCACACGAGACCCCCGATACAGGTCACACGAGACCCCCGATACAGGTCACACGAGACCCCCGATACAGGTCACACGAGACCCCCGATACAGGTAACACGAGACCCCCGCTACAGGTAACACGAGACCCCCGATACACGTAACACGAGACCCCCGATACAGGTAACACGAGACCCCCGATACACGTAACACGAGACCCCGATACAGGTAACACGAGATCCCCGCTACAGGTAACACGAGACCCCCGATACAGGTAACACGAGACCCCCGATACAGGTAACACTAGACCCCCGATACAGGTAACACGAGACCCCTGATACACGTAACACGAGACCCCCGATACACGTAACACGAGACCCCCGCTACAGGAAACACGAGACCCCCCGATACAGGTAACACGAGACCCCCGATACAGGTAACACGAGAACCCCGATACAGGTAACACGAGAACCCCGCTACAGGTAACACGAGACCCCCGATACAGGTAACACGAGAACCCCGCTACAGGTAACACGAGAACCCCGCTACAGGTAACACGAGACCCCCGCTACAGGTAACACGAGATCCCCCGCTACAGGTAACACGAGACCCCCGATACACGTAACACGAGACCCCCGCTACAGGAAACACGAGACCCCCGATACAGGTAACACGAGACCCCCCGATACAGGTAACACGAGACCCCCAATACAGGTAACACGAGACCCCCGATACACGTAACACGAGACCCCGATACAGGTAACACGAGATCCCCGATACAGGTAACACGAGACCCCCGATACAGGTAACACGAGACCCCCGATACAGGTAACACTAGACCCCCGATACACGTAACACGAGACCCCCGCTACAGGAAACACGAGACCCCCGATACAGGTAACACGTGACCCCCCGATACAGGTAACACGTGACCCCCGATACACGAGACCCCCGATACAGGTAACACGAGACCCCCGATAAACGTAACACGAGACCCCCGCTACAGGAAACACGAGACCCCCGCTACAGGTAACACGAGAACCCCGCTACAGGTAACACGAGAACCCCGATACACGTAACACGAGACCCCCGATACACGTAACACGAGACCCCCGATACACGTAACACGAGACCCCCGCTACAGGTAACACGAGACCCCCCGATACAGGTAACACGAGACCCCCGCTACAGGTAACACGAGACCCCCGATACAGGTAACACGAGAACCCCGATACACGTAACACGAGACCCCCGACACAGGTAACACGAGACCCCCGACACAGGTAACACGAGACCCCCGACACAGGTAACACGAGACCCCCGACACAGGTAACACGAGACCCCCGCTACAGGAAACACGAGACCCCCGCTACAGGAAACATGAGACCCCCGCTACAGGTAACACGAGACCCCCGCTACAGGTAACACGAGACCCCCGCTACAGGTAACACGAGACCCCCGCTACAGGTAACACGAGACCCGCGCTACAGGTAACACGAGACCCCCGCTACAGGTAACACGAGACCCCCGCTACAGGTAACACGAGACCCCCTCTACAGGTAACACGAGACCCCCGACACAGGTAACAAGAGACCCCCGATACAGGTAACACGAGACCCCCGATACAGGTAACACGAGACCCCCGATACAGGTAACACGAGACCCCCGATACAGGTAACACGAGACCCCCGCTACAGGTAACATGAGACCCTCGCTACTGGTAACACGAGACCCCCGATACAGGTAACACTAGACCCCCGATACACGTAACACGAGACCCCCGCTACAGGAAACACGAGACCCCCGATACAGGTAACACGTGACCCCCCGATACAGGTAACACGTGACCCCCGATACACGAGACCCCCGATACAGGTAACACGAGACCCCCGATAAACGTAACACGAGACCCCCGCTACAGGAAACACGAGACCCCCGCTACAGGTAACACGAGAACCCCGCTACAGGTAACACGAGAACCCCGATACACGTAACACGAGACCCCCGATACACGTAACACGAGACCCCCGATACACGTAACACGAGACCCCCGCTACAGGTAACACGAGACCCCCCGATACAGGTAACACGAGACCCCCGCTACAGGTAACACGAGACCCCCGATACAGGTAACACGAGAACCCCGATACACGTAACACGAGACCCCCGACACAGGTAACACGAGACCCCCGACACAGGTAACACGAGACCCCCGACACAGGTAACACGAGACCCCCGACACAGGTAACACGAGACCCCCGCTACAGGAAACACGAGACCCCCGCTACAGGAAACATGAGACCCCCGCTACAGGTAACACGAGACCCCCGCTACAGGTAACACGAGACCCCCGCTACAGGTAACACGAGACCCCCGCTACAGGTAACACGAGACCCGCGCTACAGGTAACACGAGACCCCCGCTACAGGTAACACGAGACCCCCGCTACAGGTAACACGAGACCCCCTCTACAGGTAACACGAGACCCCCGACACAGGTAACAAGAGACCCCCGATACAGGTAACACGAGACCCCCGATACAGGTAACACGAGACCCCCGATACAGGTAACACGAGACCCCCGATACAGGTAACACGAGACCCCCGCTACAGGTAACATGAGACCCCCGATACAGGTCACACGAGACCCCCGATACAGGTCACACGAGACCCCCGATACAGGTCACACGAGACCCCCGATACAGGTAACACGAGACCCCCGATACACGTAACACGAGACCCCCGATACAGGTAACACGAGACCCCCGATACACGTAACACGAGACCCCGATACAGGTAACACGAGATCCCCGATACAGGTAACACGAGACCCCCGATACAGGTAACACGAGACCCCCGATACAGGTAACACTAGACCCCCGATACAGGTAACACGAGACCCCCGATACACGTAACACGAGACCCCCGATACACGTAACACGAGACCCCCGAAACAGGTAACACGAGACCCCCCAAAACAGGTAACACGAGACCCCCCGATACAGGTAACACGTGACCCCCCGATACAGGTAACACGTGACCCCCGATACACGAGACCCCCGATACAGGTAACACGAGACCCCCGATACAGGTAACACGAGACACCCGATACAGGTAACACGAGACCCCCCAAAACAGGTAACACGAGACCCCCCGATACAGGTAACACGTGACCCCCCGATACAGGTAACACGTGACCCCCGATACACGAGACCCCCGATACAGGTAACACGAGACCCCCGATACAGGTAACACGATACACCCGATACAGGTAACACGAGACACCCGATACAGGTAACACGAAACCCCCGATACAGGTAACACGAGACCCGCGATACAGGTAACACGAGACCCCCGATACAGGTAACACGAGACCCCCGATACAGGTCACACGAGACCCCCGATACAGGTCACACGAGACCCCCGATACAGGTCACACGAGACCCCCGATACAGGTCACACGAGACCCCCGATACAGGTCACACGAGACCCCCGATACAGGTAACACGAGACCCCCGCTACAGGTAACACGAGACCCCCGATACACGTAACACGAGACCCCCGATACAGGTAACACGAGACCCCCGATACACGTAACACGAGACCCCGATACAGGTAACACGAGATCCCCGCTACAGGTAACACGAGACCCCCGATACAGGTAACACGAGACCCCCGATACAGGTAACACTAGACCCCCGATACAGGTAACACGAGACCCCTGATACACGTAACACGAGACCCCCGATACACGTAACACGAGACCCCCGCTACAGGAAACACGAGACCCCCCGATACAGGTAACACGAGACCCCCGATACAGGTAACACGAGAACCCCGATACAGGTAACACGAGAACCCCGCTACAGGTAACACGAGACCCCCGATACAGGTAACACGAGAACCCCGCTACAGGTAACACGAGAACCCCGCTACAGGTAACACGAGACCCCCGCTACAGGTAACACGAGATCCCCCGCTACAGGTAACACGAGACCCCCGATACACGTAACACGAGACCCCCGCTACAGGAAACACGAGACCCCCGATACAGGTAACACGAGACCCCCCGATACAGGTAACACGAGACCCCCAATACAGGTAACACGAGACCCCCGATACACGTAACACGAGACCCCGATACAGGTAACACGAGATCCCCGATACAGGTAACACGAGACCCCCGATACAGGTAACACGAGACCCCCGATACAGGTAACACTAGACCCCCGATACACGTAACACGAGACCCCCGCTACAGGAAACACGAGACCCCCGATACAGGTAACACGTGACCCCCCGATACAGGTAACACGTGACCCCCGATACACGAGACCCCCGATACAGGTAACACGAGACCCCCGATAAACGTAACACGAGACCCCCGCTACAGGAAACACGAGACCCCCGCTACAGGTAACACGAGAACCCCGCTACAGGTAACACGAGAACCCCGATACACGTAACACGAGACCCCCGATACACGTAACACGAGACCCCCGATACACGTAACACGAGACCCCCGCTACAGGTAACACGAGACCCCCCGATACAGGTAACACGAGACCCCCGCTACAGGTAACACGAGACCCCCGATACAGGTAACACGAGAACCCCGATACACGTAACACGAGACCCCCGACACAGGTAACACGAGACCCCCGACACAGGTAACACGAGACCCCCGACACAGGTAACACGAGACCCCCGACACAGGTAACACGAGACCCCCGCTACAGGAAACACGAGACCCCCGCTACAGGAAACATGAGACCCCCGCTACAGGTAACACGAGACCCCCGCTACAGGTAACACGAGACCCCCGCTACAGGTAACACGAGACCCCCGCTACAGGTAACACGAGACCCGCGCTACAGGTAACACGAGACCCCCGCTACAGGTAACACGAGACCCCCGCTACAGGTAACACGAGACCCCCTCTACAGGTAACACGAGACCCCCGACACAGGTAACAAGAGACCCCCGATACAGGTAACACGAGACCCCCGATACAGGTAACACGAGACCCCCGATACAGGTAACACGAGACCCCCGATACAGGTAACACGAGACCCCCGCTACAGGTAACATGAGACCCTCGCTACTGGTAACACGAGACCCCCGATACAGGTAACACTAGACCCCCGATACACGTAACACGAGACCCCCGCTACAGGAAACACGAGACCCCCGATACAGGTAACACGTGACCCCCCGATACAGGTAACACGTGACCCCCGATACACGAGACCCCCGATACAGGTAACACGAGACCCCCGATAAACGTAACACGAGACCCCCGCTACAGGAAACACGAGACCCCCGCTACAGGTAACACGAGAACCCCGCTACAGGTAACACGAGAACCCCGATACACGTAACACGAGACCCCCGATACACGTAACACGAGACCCCCGATACACGTAACACGAGACCCCCGCTACAGGTAACACGAGACCCCCCGATACAGGTAACACGAGACCCCCGCTACAGGTAACACGAGACCCCCGATACAGGTAACACGAGAACCCCGATACACGTAACACGAGACCCCCGACACAGGTAACACGAGACCCCCGACACAGGTAACACGAGACCCCCGACACAGGTAACACGAGACCCCCGCTACAGGAAACACGAGACCCCCGCTACAGGAAACATGAGACCCCCGCTACAGGTAACACGAGACCCCCGCTACAGGTAACACGAGACCCCCGCTACAGGTAACACGAGACCCCCGCTACAGGTAACACGAGACCCGCGCTACAGGTAACACGAGACCCCCGCTACAGGTAACACGAGACCCCCGCTACAGGTAACACGAGACCCCCTCTACAGGTAACACGAGACCCCCGACACAGGTAACAAGAGACCCCCGATACAGGTAACACGAGACCCCCGATACAGGTAACACGAGACCCCCGATACAGGTAACACGAGACCCCCGATACAGGTAACACGAGACCCCCGCTACAGGTAACATGAGACCCTCGCTACTGGTAACACGAGGTCTTAGATACACGTAACACGGGACCCACCGCTACAGGTAACACGAGACCCCCGCTACAGGTAACACGAGACCCCCGCTACAGGTAACCCAAGACCCCCCGATACAGGTAACACGAGACCCCTGCTACAGGTAACACGAGACCCCCGGGTAACACGAGACCCCCGCTACAGGTAACACGAGACCCGCGCTACAGGTAACACGAGACCCCCGCTACAGGTAACACGAGACCCCCGCTACAGGTAACACGAGACCCCCGCTACAGGTAACACGAGACCCACCGATACAGGTAACACGAGACCCCCGATACAGGTAAAACGAGACCCCCGATACAGGCCATAACAGCCATGTACACACCGGTATCACCCGTCCAATCCACGACTCTCGTCGCCTCCTGCAGCTCAAAGTCGTGAAGATCCCAATATCTGAGGACACAGAGAATAATCACTGCGAGCCGATAGTGTACGGACCCCCATAACAGTGCCACCCACAGACCCCCATAAAGTGCCACACACAGACCCCCATAACAGTGCCACCCACAGACCCCCCATAATAGCATCACCAACAGATCCCCCATAACAGTGCCATCCACAGACCCCCATAACAGTGCGTCACCCACAGATCCCCCATAACAGTTCGTCACCCACAGATCCCCCATAACAGTTCGTCACCCACAGATCCCCCATAACAGTGCGTCATCCACAGATCCCCCATAACAGCGCGTCATCCGCAGATCCCCCATAACAGCGCGTCATCCACAGATCCCCCATAACAGCACATCCTCCACAGATCCCCCATAACAGCGCGTCACCCACAGATCCCCCATAACAGCGCGTCACCCACAAATCCCCCATAACAGAGCGTCACCCACATATCCCCCATAACAGCGCATCCTCCACAGATCCCCCATAACAGTGCGTCACCCGCAGATCCCCCATAACAGCGCGTCACCCACAGATCCCCCATAACAGTGCGTCACCCACAGATCCCCCATAACTGCGTCACCCACAGATCCCCCATAACAGTGCATCCTCCACAGATCCCCCATAACAGCGCATCCCACACAGACCCCCATAACAGCGTGTCACCCACAGATCCCCCATAACAGCGCATCAGCCACAGATCCCCCATAACAGTGCGTCCTCCACAGATCCCCCATAACAGTGCATCCTCCACAGATCCCCCATAACAGCGCGTCACCCACAGATCCCCCATAACAGGCGTCACCCACAGATCCCCCATAACAGCGCGTCATCCACAGATCCCCATAACAGCGCGTCACCCACAGATCCCCCATAACAGTGCGTCCTCCACAGATCCCCATAACAGCGCGTCACCCACAGATCCCCCATAACAGTGCGTCACCCACAGATCCCCCATAACAGTGCGTCACCCACAGATCCCCCATAACAGTGCGTCACCCACAGATCCCCCATAACAGTGCGTCACCCACAGATCCCCCATAACAGCGCGTCACCCACAGATCCCCCATAACAGCGCGTCACCCACAGATTCCCCATAACAGCGCGTCACCCACAGATCCCCCATAACTGTGCATCACCCACAGATCCCCCATAACTGTGCGTCACCCACAGATCCCCCATAACAGCGCGTCATCCACAGATCCCCATAACAGTGCGTCACCCACAGATCCCCCATAACAGCCCGTCACCCACAGATCCCCCATAACAGCGCGTCACCCACAGATCCTCCATAACAGCGCGTCACCCACAGATCCCCCATAACAGTGCGTCACCCACAGATCCCCCATAACAGCGCGTCGTCCACAGATCCCCATAACAGTGCGTCACCCACAGATCCCCCATAACTGTGCGTCACCCACAGATCCCCATAACAGTGCGTCACCCACAGATCCCCATAACAGTGCGTCACCCACAGATCACCCATAACAGTGCGTCACCCACAGATCCCCCATAACAGAGCGTCACCCACAGATCCCCCATAACAGCGCGTCACCCACATATCCCCCATAACAGCGCGTCATCCACAGATCCCCCATAACAGTGCGTCACCCACAGATCCCCCATAACAGCGCGTCACCCACAGATCCCCCATAACAGCGCGTCACCCACAGATCCCCCATAACCCCATAACAGTGCGTCACCCACAGATCCCCCATAACAGCGCGTCATCCACAGATCCCCCATAACAGCGCGTCATCCACAGATCCCCCATAACAGTGCGTCACCCACAGATCCCCCATAACAGTGCATCACCCACAGATCCCCCATAACAGTGCGTCACCCACAGATCCCCCATAACAGCGCGTCACCCACAGATCCCCCATAACAGTGCGTCACCCACAGATCCCCCATAACAGCGCGTCATCCACAGATCCCCCATAACAGCGCGTCACCCACAGATCCCCCATAACAGTGCGTCATCCACAGATCCCCCATAACAGTGCGTCACCCACAGATCCCCCATAACAGCGCGTCACCCACAGATCCCCCATAACAGTGCGTCACCCACAGATCCCCCATAACAGCGCGTCATCCACAGATCCCCCATAACAGTGCGTCACCCACAGATCCCCCATAACAGTGCGTCATCCACAGATCCCCCATAACAGTGCGTCACCCACAGATCCCCCATAACAGTGCGTCACCCACAGATCCCCCATAACAGTGTGTCCCCGCTGCCCCCTGTGCACTCACTGCCTTATAGACTCCAGCATCCAGTCCTCACTTTCCATTGAAGTGAAATCCTCTAACTTCTTCCGGCAGAAGGTCACGTGACGCCACACCAAGTCACGTGACTCCTCCCCTTGTTGGATTTCACAGCTGTGTGCCCCTAACGAACATGGCCGGACACCTGCCGGCGCCTCACTGCTCAGTGTCTGGAAGCCATGCTGGTCACTGGCAGATAACCTGTACTGGTAACACAATGAGCTCTCTTTTCCGTCTGTGACTCGGTGCTCCGTGTTTAGAGATTTAGATAGAAGATCGTTATATTTTATTACCATGAAATTTCCAGTCACAAATGTCCCGACTCAAACATGGCCGCTCTGCAGCTTCCGTCACGCTCAGCGCATGCGTGTTATGTGAACGCTTAAAAGGCAATTTAGTGGCGCGTCACGCCCGTTTGGAGCAGAGCGGTCCGCGCATGCGCACTCAGTAGTGAGCGGTTTGTGGAGCGGTGAGGTGATGATGAGCTCGTGGTCTGTAGAAGCAGTGCTGTAGAACTACAAGTCTCAGGATCTCCTATTACTACACTTTAGGGTTTTTTGCAGTATTTTGTGCCTGTGAAGTGTTTATGATAAGTTTCTGTGAGTCTGAGCGCCATTTTACTTCACGTCGTGTGATGTGGGGATCCCCACGTGCACAGGCGCTTGGTGTTGTTTTTGCAAAGTCTTAATTGTTTTTCTTTTCCAACTGAACAGCATTCGGGGGGGGCACTGACTTTCTTTTTGTGGGTTACACCGCAGTGATTGGAGTTTGCCTCCGGTCGCTGCTGTTAGAGGCGAGTGCTGACTGTGGCCACGTGATGCTTTCCCAATGCGACTTTTGCTGCGACTTTCTAAAAAATCTGGTAAAATTATGGTATTTCATGTGGCTCCATGACGGATATTTACGTGGCGTGAAGGGGATAAATAATTGGATTTTGGGCTCGTGTCTGCATTGCAGCTCCGCACCGAGGCTGTGACATAGGGCCGGGTTATACCGCTATAGGCTACCGGCGTCTATACAGACCTAGATGCAGAAAAAACAAAAAGTGCTCCCGGCCTCCCTGGGGTCGTTATGTGGCTGCATTCAACCCAGCTGGCGACTCTACGCTTCATCTACATACGGGGCCCTCCTCTAATGTTAGTATCACATGTGGCAGCTACCGGGGTAGGGCCCCCTTTCCAATTGCTGGGTTGCTGGGGGGGGGGGTGCGGCCCCTTCCCGGTGGCGGTTGCCGGGGGGGGGGTGCGGCCCCTTCCCGGTGGCGGTTGCCGGGGGGGGGGGTGCGGCCCCTTCCCGGTGGCGGTTGCCGGGGGGGGGGGTGCGGCCCCTTCCCGGTGGCGGTTGCCGGGGGGGGGGGGGGGTGCGGCCCCTTCCCGGTGGCGGTTGCCCAGGGGGGGGCCTGATGGTGACGGTTAATTTTTTTTTTTTTTTTACATAATTAACCCCTTCACGCTGCAGTCCATTCCCATTTTTCGCTTTAGGTTTTTGCTCCCCTTCTTCCCAAACCCGACACACAGAGCTTGGGTCCCCTGTGCAAGAAATGTGTCTGGGCCCCCTTCCTTTTATGGCGACAAAGCTATATATATATATATATATATATATATATATATATATATATATATATATATATATATATATGTGTGTGTGTGTATATATATATATAGCCACTCGCATTTACGTCTATATATATATTCCAGTCTCCTTTATTATGTATATTGCCATCCCCTATTATACAGCGCCCTCTCATTATGTACAGTACTGGCCCTTACATATTGGATTATATAGAGCCCTGTTTTTTATTACATACCGTCCTGTCTTGTTAGCTGTATAATGCCATGATGGCTAATGGAGCATGGGAAAGCTTGTTATCTGCTGGAGGAGCTGATGGACTGGTCTACTGGTCACCGGCTCCTCCATCAGCAGTCATTTTATATCTAAAAAGAGAGGGGAGTATGTAATAAAAGAGGGCGCTGTGAATAACAAGAATACACTATGTAAGAGACAGCACTGTACATAACAGCAGAGGAAGCTATATAATAAGGGACGGCACCATGTATAACTAGAGGATGGTACGTAATAAGGGACGGTGTTCTACATAAAAAAAGAGGAAACTGTAACTAAGGATGGTGTTATACAGAATTAGTAAGTACACTATATGCTAAGGGACTGTTAGACATAATAAGCGATAATAATGTCTTCCTCCACCTCCCCCTGTTCCTAAGTCTATTATAAGCCCCCCTTCCTCCCATCCCAATTCCCCACACCCCTCGTTGTCCTCCTCCCCCCGCATCCCATTATTGTCTTCTTCACCACCTCCTCTATCATTGCTTTTTCCCCTACCACCCCATCATTGCCCATTCCAGTACCTCCATCATTAATAATAATAATAACAATAATAATAATAATAAATTTTTATAGCGCCGACATATTCCGCAGCACTTTACATTTCAGAGGGGATTTGTACAGGCAATAGACATTACAGCATAACAATAATCACATAGATCATAACTGATACCAAGAGGCGTGAGGGCCCTGCTCGCAAGCTTACAGTCTATGATTGTATGGACCAGCCATAATGTTGTGTGTAACAGTACAGACACAGAGGGCTAATGGATGCATAAAGCATCATTGCCTTCTCCTGCACCACCCCATCATTGACTCCTTCCCCATCACTCCCATCATTGTATTTTCCACTACCACCTTCATTTCCTTCTCCCCCAACATGGCCTTCTCCTCATCACCCCCCCTCATGGCCTCCTCATCACCCCCCCCATGGCCTCCTCATCACCCCCCCCTCATGGCCTTCTCCCCATCACCCCCCCTCATGGCCTTCTCCCCATCACCCCCCCCCTCATGGCCTTCTCCCCATCACCCCCCCCCCCCCCTCATGGCCTTCTCCCCATCACCCCCCCCCCTCATGGCCTTCTCCCCATCACCCCCCCCACCCTCATGGCCTTCTCCCCATCACCCCCCCCCCTCATGGCCTTCTCCCCATCACCCCCCCCCCTCATGGCCTTCTCCCCATCACCCCCCCCCCATGGCCTTCTCCCCATCACCACCCCCCCTTATGGCCTTCTCCTCCATCTACACACACACAGACACACACAGCAACATTCACCTCTGCACATTCCCCCGCAGTGCTGCACATGCGCGCGCGCACACACACACACACCACCACTCATCTCTATACACACACACACACACACACACACTACCTCTCACCTGTGTGCACCGCAGGCACTCCCGCTGCATCACCAGCGCCCGCTCTTCCTCTCTCTGCCACAGCCGGACGCTGAATGATGATGTCATCCAGCAGCGCTGCTGTCTATAGGAGAGGAAGCGTGGGCGCCGGGCAGGACGGATCGCTGCAGCTCCACTGCTACTTTCTCTTGTAAGCAGTGGAGCTGCTGGGACCGCTTCCTGCCCGCCGCAAGTGAGGGCAATCTGACCAGGGGTCCTGGTGTAGCTGCACATGTGGTATGTCTGCCCATGCCAAGTGCGTCAAAATTCCAATAAAAAGTGCAATTCCACAGTAGGTTTTTTTGGTATTTTGTAACCATGTTCACTATTTGATGACTGACCAGGCAGTCCGATTTTCCCCCCCCCCCCCATGCAGACTCACCTGCGATCAATATCCGGCAGCGTACATGTGCTGCGTCCAAAGCGCTGTCGGTTACTGAGTCTGTGCATCTTCCCTAAAATTGTGCTTGGAATGTTTTGTTTTTCTGCATTTCACCTTTTTTAGAGAATTGATTGAACACCACCTGTCCACCCCCCGTATGAGGAAGCCTCTGTTGTAATTGTTACATATGGAATCCTTAATGGACCAAGGACTAACGTTTTCAATGATAATAAGTTCAATAATTCCTTTCTGACTTGTAAGGTCGAAGACCTTGTTCCACCTGAATCATCTTCTTAAAGGGAATCCGTCAGCAGGATTCCAAACTCCATATTATTCATATGCGTATGTAGCTCTGTCAAAGATAAGTCCAAGGCTACCTTTACACAGCCGTGCCATTCCACCATTACTGAGAAATCGGCCTTTGTAATTGATATGTAAATGAGATTGAAGAGCTATTGTAGATCTGAAGCCTCTCGGTCCTGCCCAAAGCTCTCTCTCCTGCCTGACTGATGGCTTCTTTTCCATGAAGTCACACACTGCCTGCCTGTCTGCCAGCAGTGATTGAGATTTGTCACTACCTGCTACATGTAATACCATTTTTACTCTTCGCCACGACAGCACCAACTGGAGAGAGGGATCCGCCCATGGGAACAGGAAACCTACAGAGCTAAAAGAGGGCGGTCCGCCTCTCCTCCTCAGTCGGTTTCATGTTCCTATAGGAACCGCAGGATTTTCTACAGAAGACATACCTGGGCCAGGGAACCGCCTGTGCAGTATCTGCGTGAACGGCAGGGGTTCTGGTCCAGAAGCAGCGACGGGGGAGTGCTGGAGCCCGGCTCCTCGACTGACACAGCAGCAGCGCGATAAGAAACACCGGTACCGGGTGGAGCCGACCGGGGGTTTTCTGATAACATACACGCCACCGGGATTATGGAGGAAAGCCATCCCGGTCCGTGTGGGAGTGCGGAACTGAGGAGAAGCGGTAATCTCCGGCGTTCCTGGGGCTTCAGCGTCCAGGAGGACGCACATGCAGCGCTTACAGGAGGTAAGCAGGAACTTCCGGGTTACCGGAGGTTCCTCAGCACACAGCGCACGTGCGGTCTCACAGAGCCGCGTGAGACTAAAGCATGGAGGAGCACTCCCCGCCCCCTCCAGGAAGAAAGAAGAGAAAAAAAAAAAGGGAAATGGTTTAATGTTTGCGGCGCCGGTGGCTGTATTCCAGGCCAGTCGCATGCTAATTAGCCGTGCCACAGGCAGGCGCACCTGGGGGGGGGGAGGTACCGGATAATGAAGGGGGCTATAAAAAGACCGTGGGGATATGGATAGAGCGTGCAAGCATGTCTTCCCCAAGACAGGACACGCATCCCCAGGCAGAGGATCACTCTCACCGAGGTTCCTCGAATAGGAGCCACAGAAGCCACACCAGCAAACCTCCTTCTCAGCCTCCTGAGCCGGTACCTACAGCTTCTCTGGGTGAGTGGATAACTCTCTGCCTTTCAAGCTGTTAAATATCTCTGTCTCTCTCTCCTCCGCCATGTCCACCATAGGCTAAGAGGAAAGAAAAATCCAAAAATAAGGAATGTGCCCTCTGTACACGTCCTCTACTGGACTCTTATACAAAGAGGCTATGCAAAAAATGCATTAGTGAAAACGCAAAACTGGCTTCAACATCAGCCACAGGCATAAGGGCTATAATAAGGGAGGAATTACAGGCCCTAACCCAGTCTAGCAGCGTACCTAACAAAAACTAAGACTAACAAACCAGCTACTGTTAGCTTAGATATGGATGAGGACGAAGCATTAGTCTCTGACAGTTCCAATACATCCACATCGTCTTCCTCTGATATCGAGGGGCGTTCATGTTTTCCAATAGATAACATGTACAACTTGGTGAAATCTGTGAGAAACACCATGGGATGCACAGAGACTAAGGAACCGCAAACAACATGAGATTATGTTTGCGGGGTTAACAGGAAGAGGAGAGCTTTTCCCGTTATACCATTTATAAAGGCCTTGGTGAAAAAGGAATGGGAGAAGCAGGACCAGAGGGGTTATGTTCCCTCGGCGTCACAAATAAGGTACCCCTTCAGCGACGAGGAGTTGTCAACGTGGTCTAAGGTCCCGAAAGTCGACGCGGCAGTCTCCTCAGCCTCAAAACAGTCGGCCATACCAGTGGAAGACGCAGGGATTCTAAAAGACCCACTGGACCGGAAAGTGGATGCCTCACTAAAGAGGGCATGGGATGCAGCTACGGGCACGTTTAAACCGGCAATAGTACGTGCACAACTCGCTCTATGCTGGTCTGGATTGATCAGCTAGACCAGCAAATAGAACAAAAAATCTCCAGAGACAAGCTTCGAGCTGCTATACCACTGATTCGTGGTGCAGCAGCATATATAGCGGATGCTTCGGCCGATTCGCTACGCAGGGCAGCCAGGACAGCAGGCTTACTTAATAACGCCAGACGGAGCCTGTGTGTGTGTAAGGTGCTATGTTTAGAGGATCCTCCTTCCGCAGGGATAGGAGCTAAGGACCCAGTCCCTCCAGTAGGAGGGAGACTAAAATTTTTCCTTCAGGAATGGGAGAAGATTACGGCCAGCTCGTGGGTCCTGGGCATCATTAGGGAAGGATTAAAATTACAGTTCCATCACGTACCCCGTGACTCAGTCATCCTAACACCAGTCCAACAGCGGGCCCTAGAGACTGAAATTTTCAGTCTACTGGAAAAAAAAAGTTTTGATCCAGGTGCCCAAAGGACATGAAGGGAGAGGATTTTACTCCCCTCTCTTTCTGATACCTAAACCAGATGGCTCCTTCAGGACTATAATTAACCTGAGGAAGCTAAATTCATTTATAATAAATCATAAATTTAAAATGGAGTCCATTAGATCGGCAATTAAGCTCCTTTTCCCCAATTGTATGATGGCAGGCCTAGATCTGAAAGATGCCTATTATCATCTTCCCATCCATTAGATTCCAGAAATACCTCAGAATGGCGGTCTTCCTCGAGGGCACCATACAACACCTCCAGTTCACAGCCATGCCATTCGGCCTTTCCATCGCACCAAGAGTCTTTACAAAGGTGATGCTGGAAGTAATGGCTTTCTTACGCCAGAAGGACACTTAGTACCCTATTTGGATGACTTTTTGATAATAGGGAACTCAGCTAGACAATGTAATAAACGAGTGGCTGATGCAATCTTATCCCTACAGGCTCTGGGTTGGATAATAAACTTCAAGAAGTCCAGAATCGAGCCACAGTAAGTTAAGTCCTTCCTGGGTCTCCAACTAGACTCCATAAGCCAAAAATGTCTGCTACCACAGGTAAAGATTACAGCAATTAAAACGAAGGTCAGGTCAGCACTAGTCAAGCCACACATATCCTTAAGAGAGGCAATGTCCCTCCTGGGGTCCCTTACTTCCTGCATCCCGGCAGTTCGGTGGGCCCAATTCCACACGAGAGAATTACAGCATCAAATTCTCTTAGAGGAGACCCAGGACCGTGGAAATTTGAGAAAGAAAATCACTTTATCTCAGACGGTCCTAACTTCCCTAGCATGGTGGCTAGAGGAGGATAATCTATCGGGAGGAGTACCATGAGTGATAACACCCTCCCGTATAATTACTACTGACGCCAGCCCCACAGGATGGGGAGCTCATATGGGAAGCACCTTCGCCCAAGGCCTATGGGATATAAGTGAGGAGCAGGATTCATCAAACTTAAGAGCTAAAGGCAATCACTCATGCATTATATCGTTTTCTTCCGCAGTTACAAGGCGAAAACGTGAGGATCCTGTCAGACAACACCACAGCGGTCGCATATCTGAACAGGCAAGGCGGGACTCGATCAGTCGCATTAATGTCTTCTGCAAGAAAGATCTGGGCTTTAGCTGAAAAACATTTTTTTGTCTCTCTCAGCCCTCCACATAAGAGGGAGAGACAATTCGGAAGCAGACTTTCTAAGCCACCATACACTTAGGCAAGGAGAGTGGTGCCTGAGCCGACAGAGTTGAGCAACTTTTGTTTTTTTAGGGTCGAGTTTCGTTTCGTTTCGTGAAACTCGACTTTTCCAAAAGTCGGGTCGAGCAAGATCGGCCGATTATAGGGAAAAGTCGGGGTCGTCCCGAAACACGAAACCCAATGTAAGTCAATGGGGAATAAAAGTCGGCAGTGAGAGGAGGACAGGAAACACACCTACAGTGCCCATTTGAATGCCAAAAGCATCAATTCTTCTTACTTAAGCTTGTCAACCTTAATTAACTTCATAATACAAGTTACGCACTGAAAAATGGGGGTTATTTGGCTAAAGTTGTGGGGGGTAGGGCTGGCTCCAGGTTTTCATGTGCCCTGGGCGAAAGAGCGCCCCTTTAACACATACCACAACTCATCATGCTCCGATACGGCAGAGAAATAGCGGTATAGTACAATGAAAAATACTTCACTTTTTACATCTCATGACGAGGCCCATCTATTTCTCCATACAGAATCATTGGTCCCATATAATGTTTGAAACAGTATATGATGAGCTCCACATAATGCTACAGTATATGTTGGTCCCCATGGATGAAGCTCCACTGTCTTATGGGCCCAAAAAATGCTCCAAACATAATGGGCCCCATTTCTAATGCTCTAGTGTATAATGGGCCCTGTAAATGCTGCTCCAGTGTCTGTTGTCCACCTTTGGAATGTTCCAGTGTATGCTGGGCCCCATCTATCATTCTCCAGAGTATAGTGCTCCCCAAAAATTGCTGTCCCAACATTGAAAACAATCAAATAAGTCTCCTCGCTAGGGAATCCCTGTACTAGTCTGGACTCCTCGTCGTCCCCATCTTCCATCTCACTGCACAGTATTTCAACCTTGCAAGTGCTGTGATCCTGAGCAAGCAGGGGGGCCCACTCGTTGGCGACGGCACTGGCACAGGGCCCCTGATAGTACGGTGGTGTGTCTGATGGCGGGTGGGCCGAACCTGCACTTTCATCTGCATCTTCCTCTTTGTCACCGTGTAAGATGGAACTGTATATGGGAAGGGTAACCTGAGTTTCATCAGGGTCAGATTCAGGCCGTGTAGCGTGCGAGGGGAATGTAGTGGTCTGGGTCAAGGTACCAGCAGATTCATCGAGCAGTGGCTGGGCATCAGTGCACTTGTGTCGCCCCCAGGAGTACGGTCGCCACAGTGGCATTACCTTCCTCCTAGGGAGTGTGATGTCATGCTTGGGAGCAACGAAGGATCTCTCTAGCAGGTTAACTGATTGGGCGGCGTTATTCCCACGAGTCATGACCCTTCAAACAGCGTTCATGAAGGCAAAGTGTTTGTTTTACGTGGGCAGTATGGTTGCAAAGCTGAACCTTAAAGGAATGTCCAGAAGGGCACCACCAGGAGTGGAGCCTACGGTTAAATTCGACTCCACCTGGGAAACCTCAACCATGCCAGCTACAGAAAAGATGCACACATTGCAAGCTTAATTCCATTAACGAACGAGACTCCGTCATGCCCCGCGGTCCGAGTCCGGCTTACTAGAGGGACACGTGAGGCTCTGGAACATGAGATTGGCCAATAACTGGTGTGTCATGCCCTTACATGTCCATGGCTGCATGTGCGCTAAACTGAAAAGGCCAGCGTTTGTCGCTTACAGGTGCAGATAACCCGCTGAACAACGTTAGTGATGGGGATCACTGATTACAATTATTACCCGCGAACGATGATTTCCCAGTAAGTGCAGGTCAACCGCAGTTCCGGAATTAGGCCTAACAGTCATTCCTGAAAAAATGAAAAACTTACGTGTGCAAACCACAGGTGCAGTAGCTTGCTTAACAGCTCGCCAGCCGTTCTCACGCCCAGTATGGATTACACGTGATTGCACAAAGGTGAGAAAGGGTACCGTATCCCCTGATAACATGTATGGATAGCGTACACATTCAAAATATGTCTATACATCAGGAGGCAGGCTCAGATGGTGTTACGCCCAGTATGGCTTGCACGTGATTGCACAAAGGTGAGAAAGGGTACCGTATCCCCGGATAACATGTAAGGATAGCGTACACATTCAAAATATATGTCTATATATCAGGAGGCAGGCTCAGACGGTGTTAGGCCCAGTATGGATTGCACGTGATTGCACAAAGGTGAGAAAGGGTACCGTATCCCTGGATAACATGTATGGATAGCGTACACATTAAAAATATGTCTATACATCAGGAGGCAGGCTCAGACGGTGTCAGGCACAGTATGGATTTGACGGCCCAGACTACACAGCGGAGGAGCAGGGAGAGGTAAAGATTGCAAATGCTGGGGCCCTGCACAAGCAAGGGGGGCCCACTCGTGGGCGTCGGTACTGGCACTGGGCCCCTCATAGTACGGCGGTGTGTCTGACGGCGGGTGTGCACCACCACCGTCAGACACGTGATTGCACTATGAGGGACCCTGTGCCAGTGCCCGCGCCCAAGAGTCGGCCTACCCACCTGTCCAGGGCAACGGCACTCGCACGGTGTCGTGCGCTAGGTGGTGACCCGGCCATGGGGGGGGAGGCAGCACAGTTAGGGAGTTTTAGAAAGTGGCATATGTTGATGTTGGACATTCAGCTGATGCAAAAGGCGAAATAGGTGAAGTCCCAGGAAGAGGTGGACCAAAGCAAGCCATTTTTCTGTCACCCTATGTGTCATCAGGGGAAGGTGGGACAAAATCCTTGGAAACCCATGCATGGTTCATTTTAATGAAGGTTAGATCATCCACATTTTGGGTTGACAGACGGGTCCTTTTTTCTGTCAGGATTGATCCAGCTGCACTGAAGACTCTTTCCGATAGCACACTTGCAGCTGGGCAAGCGAGCTCCTGTAAGGCATATTGTGCCAATTCAGGCCAGGTGTCCAGTTTAGCGGCCCAATAGTCAAAGGGGAATGACCTGTGTGGGAGAACATCGATATGGGAGGAAAAGTAGTTTGTAACCATAGTTGACAACTGCTGTCTCCTGTCACTTTCCATCGATGCAGTATTACCAGTTGTGTGAGCGGTACTTGAAAAATCAGTCCACAACATTCATGAAACCCCTGTCTCCAACGCCACTTCTGCTGTGTGCACCATGAACACCTCTGCCAAGCTGCCCCCGGCCCGTACGGCTCGTGTGAGAACCATCACCGCTGCTGTGTGCTGGGAATGCCTCAAGCAACCAATTTACCAGAGTTGCTTGTTTATTAGCCAATATTAGGTCAAGGTTCTCCTGTGGCATGATGTTTTGTAATTTGCCTTTATAGCGTGGATCCAGGATGCTGGCCAACCAGTAGTCGTCATCGTTTATCATTTTGGCAATGCGGGGGTCCCTTTTTAGGATCTGCAAGGCATAATCTGACATGTGGGCCAATGTTCCCGGTGTCAATGATGCACTGCGAGTGCTGGTTGGAGGAGCACTTTCTGGCAAATCCACATCCCTCCAGTCACGCACAAACCCTGTACCAGACCTTGCCACGCCAACATTTTCACTTGCCCCACGAGATGCATCCTCCTCCCCTAAGTAATCATCCCCATCATCATCCTCCTCCTCCTCTTCTTCCTCCACCTCGTCCAGGAGAGGTCCCTGAGCAGACAATGGCTGAATGTCATCAAGGATTCCCTCCTCCTCTTCCTCATCAACATTGGCTGCAGACGCCTGCTCCTTAAGGTGCGTCAAAGTTTGCATGAGCAGACGCATAAGTGGGATGCTCATGCTTAGGATGGCGTCGTCTGCGCTTACCAGCTGTGTGCATTCCTCAAAACACTGAAGGACTTTACAGAGGTCTTTCAGCTTCGACCACTGCACACCTGTCAACTCCATGTCTGCTCTCAAAGTGCCTGGCCGTGTATCCTCCCACAAATGCATTATGGCCTGCCTCTGCTCGCACAGCCGCTCCACCATGTGCAGGGTGGAGTTCCACCTTGTTGCAATGTCGATAATGAGGCGGTGGTTGGGAAGGTGGAGCAATCGCTGCAGCTTCTGCATACGAACGGAGTGTACAGGCGACCGGCGGATGTGCGCGCACAGTCTTCGCACCTTCTGGAGCAGGGCTGTTAACTCAGGATAATTTTTGAGGAAGCACTGCACCACCAGGTTCAAGGTGTGAGCCAAGCAAGGTATGTGGCTGAGTTTTGAAAGGGCTATGGCTGCCACAAAATTACGGCCGTTATCACTAACTACCTTGCCTGCCTCAAGATGTACACTGCCCAGCCATGACTCAGTTTGTCGCTTCAAGTACTCGGCCAGCACCTCGGCGGTGTGTCTGTCGCCCAAACACATCATCTGCAACACAGCATGCTGACGCTTTCCACTAGCTGCTCGATAGGGGGACACCTCATGTGCAACAGTGGCAGCTGCAGATGCAGTGCTCGTACGACTGCGCTCTGTGGACGAGCTTTCGCTTCTGGAGGAGGAGGAGGGTCGAACGCCTACAGCCAACTGTTTCCTATACCGTGGGCTAGGCAGCACTGTCCCACCACCGCTGTCCCCTGTGGACCCTGCATCCACCACATTAACCCAGTGCGCAGTGATGGACACGTAACGGCCCTGGCCATGCCGACTGGACCATGCATCAGTTGTGAGGTGCACCTTTCCACTCACTGACTGCTTGAGTGCATGGACAATGCGGTCTTTTACATGATGGTGGAGGGCTGGGATGGCTTTGCGAGAGAAGTGGCGACTGGGTAGGTCATAGCGTGGTACTGCATAGGCCATGAGTTCGCGGAAAGCTGCGTTTTCCACCAACCGATAGGGCATCATCTCAAACGTGATTAGTTTGGCAATGTGGGCGTTCAAACCCAGTGTACGCGGATGAGAGACTGAGTACTTTCTTGACCTACTCATAGTGTCTGGGAGGGTGAGCTGGACTTGAGAGCTGCATATGGTGGAAGTAGCGGTGGACATGGCGGACTGAGAGAGGGTTGATGATGGTGATGGAGTTGGTGTTCTTTCTGATGGCCTAGATTCAGTCTTTCGTTGATATAACAGTGGGATTCCCTGACTGCTGTGGCCTTGCAACGACACCTCAACATTTGCTGCTGTGCTAACCGGTGGGCTTACAGTGGGGGAAACAATGTAGCGTTGCTGTCTACCTTCTTTGTGATCAGTTGCACATGTGGCACTTGAGGTTTGGTGTTGTGTCCACGCTTGCAAGTGCATGGTGGTTAAATGTCTAAGCATGCAACTGGTATTCAAATTTTTCAGATTTTTCCCTCGGCTAAAGGTCTTTGCGCACTTCTTACAGATAACCTTGGCCTGATCATGAGGATTTTGTTCAAAAAAGTGCCACACTGCACTCTTCCTACTTTGGCAGACATTTTGCGGCCTAGCACGCTGTGATCTTTTGACCCTCTGCACAAGCTGTCCAGCAACTCTTTTGATTTTTGGAACCTGTCTTTGGAGTGCTCCGGGCCTGCCAGATAACAGCTGTTGCGATGTCGATGCCTGCTGTGGATGCTCCTCATCTGAGCTATTGGAAGCAGCACCCTCTTCCCCCAATGGATGCCAATCTGGGTCAACAACTGGGTCATCCATCACCTCCTCTTCAATGTCATGTGCACCTTCCTCTGTGTCACCGTGTATGGTGGTATAGTGTGCGGGAAGGGGCACCTGAGTCTCATCAGGGTCAGAATCTGGCTCTGTACACTGCGAGGACAATGTAGTGCTCTGAGTGAATGTACCAGCAGAATCATCCATCAGCGGCTGTGCATCAGTGCACTCCATGTCAGATTCATCTTGGCCTGGGTAATTCACCATTTCACTTGATAATCCAGGCATGGTATGTGAAAACAGCTCCATGGAGTAATCAGTAGTATGGCCTGCGTCATCCTTCAATCTTGGTTGGGGTGAAGGACACAAGGAAAGGTGTGGTTCATGAACATGAGCCTCCAATGACGACTCGGTGCTTTTACTTTTTACAACTTCAGAAGAGGAGGCGATAGAGCTGGAGGCTGAGTCAGCAATGTAAGACAAAACTTTTTCCTGATGCTCTGGCTTTAAAAGCGGTTTGCCAACTCCTAGAAAACTAAGCCTTCGAAGCCTTATGGAGCCAGACGATGACGCAGGCTCAACACCTCCTGCATTCGGTCCTATTTTGCTCTTGCCACTACCATCAGATCCACCACCAACACCATCATTACCAGCTGCCAACCCCCACCCAATTCCACGGCCTCTTCCACCAGCCTTCCTCATTTTTTTGTAGAAATGTAGACAAAATCCAACAAACTATATAGTAATGTAAAACAAGGTACAAGGTGTCTATAGGACAGGGGAGATTTTGAATTTCTGCACACACTTGTGGACACTGGACACTTATGGATTGTGTGAGGCCCTCTGAATATCACAGCGCTATGTCACAGGCTCGATGGCACAGGTGTGAAAAAAGTGACTACAGGATCACAGAGATTTTGAATTTCTGCACACACCAGTGGACACTGGACACTTTTGGATTGTGTGAGGCCCACTGAATATCAGAGCGCTATGTCACAGGCAGAAATTGGCTAGTGTATCACAAACTACAAGGTGTATGTAGAATTGGGCAGAATAGGAATCTCCCTAGAGTGTAGGTCTGTAAGAACGGAACAAGTCCTCCACTTATCCTTCCACAGTGACACACAGCTTCACTGTGGCCGTGATAACAGCCGTTACACGGTACTGAGAGGAGCGTGCACGTACACGGCTGTCCGGTGTACGTAAAATTGTCAAGCTCCGTGTTTTTTAAGTATACGGACTGACACGCTGTCTCTCTATAGTTTTGAATGTGATCAAACAGCAAATATATTTAACTGAAAGCTAGACAAAACTAGTAGGTGCAGGTCTGTAAGAACGGAACATGTCCTCGACTTATTCTCAGAGTGACACACAGATAGCTTCACTGTGGCTGTGATAACAGCCGTTACACAGTACTGTGTGAGGAGCGTACACCGCTGTATGGTGTGAAAAAATGCACGCTCAGTACCTCAGCAGGACAAAAAAAAAAATTGGGATTGCTTTTAAAAAAGCAGTTTGCAGAGCAGTGGGTAAACAGCAATGCAGCTGTCAGGAAGCCTTAGAAGGCAGCCTAACAACCAACACCGCTGATCCACCACAATATAGCCTCCCCTTGCACTGCACACACAGTGACTGGTGTGTTATACAGGCAAAATCGCTAGCAGCAGAAGCAGTTTTTTTTTCTTTTTCCCTGCCTAACGCTCTCCCTACAGAATCAGCAGCAGCAACCTCTCCCTATGCTAAGATCGGCAGAATTAAGATGGCGGTCGGCGTGCACGCCCTTTTATAACCCCTGTGACGCTCACCAAAGCAAGCCAATCACTTGCATGCCCTTCTGAAAGATGGTGGTGACCCCTGCCTATGTCATCACGTTGCCCACAGTGTCCGTGGATCCTGATTGGCTGAAAAAGAGCGCATAACAAACTTTTGAAACGCGACTTTGGCGCGTAAGTCGCCGACCTCGTGGCCGACCTCATCCTAGGGTCGGGTTTCGTTTCATGAAACCCGACTGCCAAAAGTCGGCGACTTTTGAAATTTTTCGACCCGTTTCGCTCAACTCTACCGACAAATATTCACAGGCATTGTGTCATTATGGGGTCTTCCCCAGATAGATCTCTTCGCCACCAGGGAGAACAGGCAGGTGCGAAGATTCGCCTCTATAAAAATAGCAGACAATCCGGAAATTCTGGATGCCCTTCAAGTCCCATGGCGGTTCAAACTTGCATATGCATTTCCCCCAATCATACTACTACTGCAGGTGATCAGGGCAGAGAAGTCACGGATAATCTTGATAGCGCCATTCTGGCCCAGGAGGCCATGGTTTTCATGCCTACAGACAATGTCAGTGACAGACCCTTGGGTACTTCCTTCAATCCCCAAGCTCCTCTCGCAGGGGCCATTCTTCCATCCTCAAGTGGACAACCTCCACTTGACGGCTTGGAACTTGAAAGGGAAATGTTGAGAGCAAGAGGATTCTCGGAAGGGTTAGTCAATACTCTCCTGCAGAGTCGAAAGTTAGCTACGACAAAAATTTACACCAGAGTATGGAGAAAATTCCTAGAATTTCATAAGGCTCCCGACTCTAGAGAAATTCCGATAACATCAATCCTAGAGTTTCTACAGAAAGGGAAAGAATTAGGACTATCTGTTAACACACTAAAAGTCCAGGTCTCTGCTCTAGGAGCCCTTTATAGTTATAACGTGGCAGGCAATAGGTGGATAGCCAGATTCATCTCGGCCTGTGAGAGGAGTGAACCAGTACACATACCTAGAGTTCCTCCTTGGGACTTGAATCTGGTACTGGAGGCCCTTATACGACCCCCCTTTGAACCATTAAACTCAATATCCCTTAAGCACCTATCTCTCAAGAGAGTACTACTAGTGGCACTAACCTCAGCCAGAAGAGTTAGCGACATACAAGCACTCTCAATAGAACCCCCTTTTTTGTTGACATTCCAGGATCAACTAGTATTAAAACCAGACCCTTCATACTTACCAAAAGTAGCCGGGAACTTTCATAGGTCTCAAGAAATTCACCTTCCCTCATTTTTTAGTAACGCTTCTACTCCAGAGGAAGAGAAGTTCCATACACTAGACGTTAGAAGAGCAGTATTACAATATATTGAGAGATCTAGTAGTTGGAGGAAGAGTAGGGCTCTATTTGTTTCCTTCCAGGGCCAAAAGAAGGGATATGAGGTCACAAGGAGCACTCTGTCTCGGTGGATCAGAGACGCGATCAGTCTTGCATACGCGGAAAGCAATGAAGATCCTCCGGTGGGTACCAGGGCACATTCCGCCAGAGCTATGGCTTCCTCTTGGGCAGAGAGGGGAGACGTCGCAATCGAGTCTATATGTAAGGCCGCAACTTGGTCCACGCCCTCTACTTTTTATAACCACTATAGGCTTGATCTATCAGGCTCGTCTGACCTAGCTTTTGGTAGAGCGGTCCTTGACACGGTGGTCCCTCCCAGGTGAAGGTCTCTGAAAGTCTCTCCAGTGGGTGCTGTCATGGTGAAGAGTAAAAAGCCGGATTACTTACCGGTAATGCTCTTTTAATGAGTCCACGACAGCACCCGATCACTACCCTCCCTAGAAGTTAACATAATGTATATACACCACCTTAGTTGTAAAATTAATACATTTAGATTATTAAATAAATGGCCTAATAATTGGCGGTCCTCCGGGTACTCTGGAATCCAACTGAGGAGGAGAGGCGAACCGCCCTCTTTTATCTCTGTAGGTTTCCTGTTCCTATGGGCGGATCCCTCTCTCCAGTGGGTGCTGTCGTGGACTCATTAAAAGAGCATTACCGGTAAGTAAACTGGCTTTTATACGAGGTTCTCTACAAAGTTCAAACAATATAAACTTGATCCCCATCCCCCGCTTTGTAGGAAGGTCGATCTTGTGTCTCCTCCGCCATTACCTTATAGTATCAAGCTTCCCATTTTCAGGGTTTATGATTCTTTCAACCATGTCCATGAAAAATTACTTTTCTCCGAAAATGGCAACACTAAAAAAAAGTGTTTTTATTTTTTTTATTTTTTTTTTTTTTTTTTACAAACTTTCATTTTTTTAAGTGACCTAAAATGAAAAAACAAAAAAATCCTGTAATCATACTGAGTTTTATTCCATGGTCTTTATACCACAAAATGTACTGTAGAGAGGAAGCAAAAGAAACAATGGCAGAAGCTTTTTCTTTTGTTTATTTTTATTTTTTCATTTTTCACTGCATTTGAAATTTCTCCCCCTTTTTTTCCCCATACCGCATATGGCAGAGTGAATGGTGTCATTCAAAACCACAACTTGTCCTGCAAAAAAAAAAAAAAATCGTAGCTCTTGGGTGGAAAAAAGGGAAATAAATTGCAAAAAAATAATTGGCCACATGCTTTAGTAGTTATCGGATTGCCCAGCAATAAGTGCTGCACTGCTGCTTGCTTTTCATAAGCCTTTTTGATCTTTCTGTTTTCCTTTTCTTTTCATTTTTCCCTCTTGCTTTCTTTTTCTCTAGCAACCTTCCACGACAGCATAGGAGGTTGTCTCCACGCCCTAATGGGGGACAGGAAGCAAGAGAGGGGGTAGCACTACCCTGGGGGTAGATGCCTTCGCCCACAAGTGGAGATTTCGTCTGGCGTATGCCTTCCTGCCAGTTCCAATCCTTGCCGCAACCCTGAGGAAAATCCGGGAGGATCGGACCCAAACCATCCTAGTAGCCCCGCTATGGCCAAAGAGGAGCTGGTATTCTCTAATTACAGAACTACAGGTAGACGGGCCATTCCTCCTACCCCTGGAAGACGACCTTCTCTTGCAGGGCCCTCTACATCACCCAAACCTCTGGGGAATGAAGTTAGCGGCCCGGTTACTGAGACCCAGATCTTGAAGGCCAGGGGGCTATCAGAGGCAGTAATAAAAACCCTCCAGAAATCTCGGAAACCGGTCACCATTGCTATTTATAACAAAATATGGAAAAAGTTTTCCTCATGGTGTCTGCCAGATTTGCCTGACCCAGAAAACCCTAACATTTCCTGTATTCTGGATTTCTTCGAGAGGGGGCTTGAGCTAGGTCTAAAGCCTAGCACACTGAAAGTACAGGTATCGGCATTAAGCTCTATGTTCGACTGTGACTTGGCCAACCACAGGTGGATAAAAAGATTCATTACATCAGCCACTAGGCTACATCCAAAAAGGCTAGTTGCCATTCCACCATGGGACTTGAATGTGGTACTTACAGGACTCACTCAATCCCCCTTTGAGCCCCTGCCATCTTGTACTCCTCAGCTCCTCTCCTGTAAGGTGGCCTTCCTTATAGCAATAACGTCAGCAAGGCGAATAGCAGAGATCCAAGCTCTCTCAATCAGGGAACCCTACTTAACAGATGATTCCATAGTTCTTTCCCTTGATCCATCGTTCCTACCAAAGGTTGTAAAAAACATACAAAAACGCCCAATACTTTATATGAAAAAAATAGCGGTAACCGTGATAAATCAACCGCCATCATATAAATTGTTCCACTCCATAGATAATATACACACAGGAGAAAAAGAGGGAGTAGTGGATTCAAACGTAATTATAAAAATACAAAATTTATTAGTAAATGCATGCACAGAAGAGACATTACAAGTCAAAATTCAATTTTCCATAAGATCATAGGACGCAAGACAGGACAGACCCTGACGGGAAGAAAGAAGTGGACAGACTGTGCACACCAGCAATCACAGAAGCACAAATGATGCAAAAAGATCTAAAAAAAAAAAAAAATATATATATATTAATCCAATCCATGTGTATCACGGCCAAAAGAAATGTATTCATAGCCAAGAGTAAGAGGATTCCCTGCAAAAATATAGTAGAGTGCTGCTAGTGATAGCGGTAGGTAGCAACCATTAAAATACTCCCCAGATCCATAGTGGGTACATATGAGGTAACAGTGGGTTGCCTACCAAAAGTGCATAGGTGGCCTCGTGCGGACGGCGACCCCCGACTCGCGTTTCGTGCCTACTGCGGGCGCTTTCTCAAGGGAGTCAAGGCTGAGTGTGGGAAAGGACTTTTTTATATCGTGGCATCGCGATCACATGTGTGATCATGTGATATGAATGGACAAATTGGAGCTGCACTGGCGGCGCCTGCGCGCAAAGGTAACCACATCCTCTCACAGTAAGACGTGACCACGACTGTGATCACGTAATATACACTGTGTTCCAAATTATTATGCAAAAAGAGTTTAGGAGTGATAAGTTTAGAATTTTTTGTTTGTCATTTACACTCATTGCTGGTGATGTGTGTCAGGGCTCTGTATATCACTGAAAGCAATTGCAGATACCTGTGCACATTAGTTTGGCAGGTGTGTCCAAATAAAGGCAAGACTACTTAGAAGGCTGTTCCACATTATTAAGCAGCCTACATTTTTTGCCTAAACGGGAAAGAAAAAGGATGTGTCGGCTGCTGAGAAGCAACAAATTGTGGAGTATTTAGGTCAAGGCATGACTACAATCAACATTGCCAAGACACTTCATAGAATCATAGAATCGTAGAGTTGGAAGGGACCTCCTGGGCCATCTGGTCCAACCCCCTGCTCAAAGCAGGATTCTCTAAATCATCCCAGTCAGATGTCTGTCCAGCCTCTGTTTGAAGACTTCCATTGAAGGAGAACTCACCACTTCTCGTGGCAGCCTGTTCCACTCATTGATCACTCTAACTGTCAAAAAGTTTTTTCTAATATCTAATCTGTGTCTCTTCCCATTCAGTTTCATCCCATTGCTTCTAGTCTTTCCTTGTGCAAATGAGAATAAAGTTGATCCTTCTACAATGTGACAGCCCTTTAGATATTTGTAGACAGCTATTAAGTCTCCTCTCAGTCTTCTCTTTTGCAAACTAAACATTCCCAAATCCTGCAACCTTTCCTCATAAGACAGGGTTTGCAGACCGGTCACCATTCTGGTCGCTCTTTTCTGAACTTGCTCCAGTTTGTTGATGTCTTTTTTAAAATGTGGTGCCCAAAACTGGACACAATATTCCAGATGAGGTCTGACCAAAGAGGAGTAGAGGGAAATAATGACTTCACGTGATCTAGACTGTATGCTTCTGTTAATACATCCTAGAATTGCATTTGCCTTTTTTGCTGCTGCATCACACTGTTGACTCATATTCAGTCTGTGATCTATTAGTATACCCAAGTCTTTTTCACATGTGCTGTCACTTAGCCCTATTCCTCCCATTCTATATATGCTTTTTTCATTTTTATTGCCCAGATGTAGTACTTTGCATTTCTCCCTGTTAAAAACCATTCTGTTAGTTGCTGCCCACTTCTCCAGTTTATTTAAATCTTTTTGAATCCTCTCTCTCTCTTCTCTAGTATTAGCTATCCCTCCTAGCTTTGTGTCATCAGCAAATTTAATCAGTTTACCCTCAATTCCTTCATCTAAATCGTTGATAAAGATGTTGAACAATACAGGGCCCAGGACAGAGCCCTGTGGTACCCCACTTGAGACATTCTTCCAACTGGATGTGCAGCCATTTACGACCACTCTTTGGGTCCGATCACTAAGCCAGTTATGAATCCACCTAACAGTTGCCTTGTCCATTCCATACTTAGTCATTTTTTCAATAAGGATTGTATGAGAGACTTTGTCAAATGCTTTGCTGAAGTCAAGATATACTATATCTACAGCATTTCCTTGATCCACCCAATCAGTGATACCGTCATAGAAGGAAATTAAGTTAGTCTGACATGACTTATTAGTTAGAAACCCATGCTGACTCTGTTTAATCACTTCATTCTTATCCAGGTATTGACATACATGTTGTTTAATAATTTGTTCAAAGATCTTTCCTGGTATAGAAGTCAGACTCACCGGCCTATAGTTGCCTGGGTCCACCTTCTTCCCCTTTTTGAAGATAGGAACAACATTTGCTCTTCTCCAGTCTTCTGGCACTTCTCCTGTTCTCCAAGAATTTTCAAAGATTATGGAGAGGGGTTCAAAAATTTCTTCTGCTATCTCCTTCAGTACTCTGGGGTGTAATTCATCTGGACCTGGAGACTTGAATTCATTTAGGTTAGCTAAGTGTTTCCTCACTATCTTTCTGTTTATAGATATCCTGGATTCTTCTATTCCCTTAATAGGACAGTGAATAACAGTTGATGTTGCATTTCCTTTCTGAGAGAAAACAGATGCAAAATAGGAATTTAAAAGTTCAGCCTTCTCAACATCCTGTCTTACCATTTCATCATTTTCATCCTGTAAAAATCCTATAGCATCTTTGACTTTTCTTTTACTTTTGACATATCCCCAAAATCCTTTATTATTGCTTTTGACATCTCTTGCAAGCCTCAGTTCATTTTCAGCTTTAGCTAATCTGATTTGTGCCCTGCAGGTTCTGCAGACAGCATTATATTCTTCTTTAGATATGCCTCCCTCTTTCCATTTTATAAACATTTTTTTCTTCCTTTTTAGCATGTGCTTAAGTTCTGTGTTCATCCATCCTGGTTTCCTTAAATGCTTCCTATTCTTCCCTCTTTTCGGAATTGTTAACAACTGTGCTTTGAGAATTTCATTTTTCAAAATTTCCCATCCTTCCTGGACATTTTTGTCTTTAAGGATATCCAGCCATTGGATCCCTCCAATTCTCTTTCTGAATCCCTTAAAATCTGCCTTTCTGAAATCTAACCTTGACGTCTGAGTCTTCACAGGTCTTCCACCTCTAGTAATCGAAAATTCTAAAATAGCATGGTCGCTACCTCCTAGGGTCCCAGCCACTTTTACCTCCTCAACCATTTCCTCCCTGTTTATAAGGATTAGATCCAAGGTAGCAGTTCCCCTTGTTTTCTCCCTTACCTTTTGGAAGATAAAGTTGTCAGCAAGAGAGGATAAGAATTTCCTTGACCTGTTAGTTTTGCCTGAGAGAGATTCCCAACAAATGTCTGGATAGTTGAAATCTCCCATGACAACTATGTCATATTTTTTGGAGAACTTGGCCATCTGATGCATAAAGAGTTCATCTATATCTTTAGCTTGCACAGGCGGCCTGTAGTAAATGCCTACAATGGTGTCCTTTCCATTGTTCTGTCTTTGTATTCTTACCCAAACAGTTTCCACAGAACTCCCAGTCTCTGAAGCTTCAATCTCTGTGCAGATATACGCGTTTCGAACATACAATGCGACACCCCCTCCTCGTTTATCAAGTCTGTTTCTTGCAAATAAGTTGTATCCTTCTAGTCTTGTATTCCAATCATGTGTATTGTCCCACCAAGTTTCAGTGATTCCAATTACATCATATTTCTGTTCCTGTGTTAGTAGTTCCAATTCTCCTTGTTTGTTGCCCATGCTTTGTGCATTAGTATAGAAACATTTTAGTTTGTGATTGGTTTCTCTTTCTCCAATATTTTTATTAATTAGATTCTTTCGTCTTTGTTCTTCCTTTCCACTTCTAATAGCAGAGTTCTCAATAGCATTTGTCAGGTGTATGGCTTTTTCTGGTCTTTTGCTTCCCTTCCCATGTTGTTCTAGTTTAAAGCTCTCCTTACAAGTGTAGCAAGGCGACTTCCAAATACCTGCTTTCCAGTCTTCGTAAGGTGCACCCCATCTCTAGCAAGTAGTCCATCGTATAAGTAGTTCACTCCGTGATCCAGAAATCCAAATCGTTGCCGACGGCACCATCGACGTAGCCAGTTGTTCACCTGCAGAATCTTATTCCACCTCCTTGTTCCATGGCCATCCACTGGGAGGATGGAAGAGAAGACCACCTGCGCTCCCAGTTCTTTCACTTTCTTGCCTAAGTCTTCAAAGTCTCTGCAGATGATTTCCAGGTCGTTTCTTGCGGTGTCATTTGTCCCCACATGTAGTAGCAGGAATGGGTAGTCATCTGTAGGTCTGAAGAGTCCTGATATCCTGTCAGACACATCTTTAATTTTTGCACCTGGAAGACAGCACATTTCTCTTGTAGTTATATCCGGTCTGCAGATAGCGGCCTCTGTTCCTCTCAGCAGGGAATCCCCATGACCACCACTCTCCGTTTCTTCTTCACAACATTTTTCTTTCTCCATCCAGGAGGACTCTGAAGGCGTACAAGGTTGCTGTTTTTTGGCAAAGTCTTATCCTGATGTATTTCTTCATCGTTTTCCTGCGTGAGAGCCTGGTACTGGTTTCTGAGCAGTATGGGTGCTGACTGCCTCCTGATCCTCCTGCTTTTCTGGGTCACATGTCTCCATTCCTCTGTTTCTTCAGGTGCACTTCGAATTTCTTCTCTTTCTGTAACATGAAGAGATAATTCTGCTCTGTCCAAGAACTCTTCACCTTCCTTAATGATCTTCAACGTAGCCAACCTCTCTTCGAGATTTTGCAACTTTTCCTCCAACAGGGACACAAGCTTGCATTTGTGGCATGTGAAGTTTGGCTTTTCCACTGGTAAATCTGTGAACATGTAGCAAGAAATGCAGCTCACCAAATGGCTCCTGGCCTCTTCCATCTTGAGATTTCTTAAACACGATGAAAGATGAGCCAAAAGACTCTTCACTTATCCCAGAAGGCACTGGGAATATGCAAATGATCTCCTCAAGACTCTTCCCCTGGTTTTCCGATTTCCTCTTTTCAGCTGCAACGGCCAAAACCCAGTGATCGTTGAGCTCGCGGAGACTCTTCACTTATCCCAGAAGGCACTGGGAATATGCAAATGATCTCCTCAAGACTCTTCCCCTGGTTTTCCGATTTCCTCTTTTCAGCTGCAACGGCCAAAACCCAGTGATCGTTGAGCTCGCGGAGACTCTTCACTTATCCCAGAAGGCACTGGGAATATGCAAATGATCTCCTCAAGACTCTTCCCCTGGTTTTCCGATTTCCTCTTTTCAGCTGCAACGGCCAAAACCCAGTGATCGTTGAGCTCGCGGAGACTCTTCACTTATCCCAGAAGGCACTGGGAATATGCAAATGATCTCCTCAAGACTCTTCCCCTGGTTTTCCGATTTCCTCTTTTCAGCTGCAACAGCCAAAACCCAGTGATCGTTGAGCTCGCGGAGACTCTTCACTTATCCCAGAAGGCACTGGGAATATGCAAATGATCTCCTCAAGACTCTTCCCCTGGTTTTCCGATTTCCTCTTTTCAGCTGCAACGGCCAAAACCCAGTGATCGTTGAGCTCGCGGAGACTCTTCACTTATCCCAGAAGGCACTGGGAATATGCAAATGATCTCCTCAAGACTCTTCCCCTGGTTTTCCGATTTCCTCTTTTCAGCTGCAACGGCCAAAACCCAGTGATCGTTGAGCTCGCGGAGACTCTTCACTTATCCCAGAAGGCACTGGGAATATGCAAATGATCTCCTCAAGACTCTTCCCCTGGTTTTCCATCGTGATCATCGCACAATCAAGAAGTATGTAGCTGATTTCCAGCACACACGTGTGCATGCTGATAAGGAAAGATTGAGGACTCTTTCAAACAGGCAATTGCGTCAGGTTAAAAGAGCAGCTGCAAAAATGCCTTGTCATAGCAGCAGACAAGTTTTTGAAGCTGCTGGTGCCTCCAACGTCCCCCGAACAACAAGACGCAGGGTCCTTCAGAGGTTTGCAGCTGTGCGTAAGCCATCCTGTCGACCACCTCTATCCACTGCACACAAGCAGAAACTGCTCCAGTGGGCCAAACGATACATGAAGACTGAGTGCCGTGCAACACTCGATGGTCTAGATGGATGGAGTGGAGGATGGCTGGTTGATGGATACCCCATGAAAACACGGCTAAGGTGCCAACAAGGAGGAGGTGGAGTAATGTTTTGGGCTGGAATCATGGGGAGAGAGATTGTCAGCCCCTGTAGGATCCCTGAAGGGGGAAAGATTAACTCCATAATCTATGTGGAGTTTCTAAAACAGCACTTCCATGGTTCAAGAGGAAGAACCGTGCTTTCCGCAGCAAGATCATTTTCATGCCTGATAATGCACTGTCTCATGCTGCAAATAACACATCTGCATCTCTGGCTGCTATGGGCATAAGAGGACAAACTTTTGGTGTGGCCACCATCTTCCCCTGACCTCAACACCATTGAGAACCTCTGGAGCATCATCAAAAGGAGCGTCTATGATGGCGGGAGGCAGTTCACATCTAATCAACAGCTCTGGGAGGGTATTCTGTCCACAGGCAAAACAATTGAAGCACAAACCATCCAAAAACTGACAAATTCAATGGACGAGAGAGTTCAGAAGCTTCTTTCCAACAAGGGGTCTTATGTGCAAATGTAACATCACCCAGAAGAAAGTTTTGACTTGAAAACTGTTTGATTTCATTTTGTAATAAGCTGATAATGCTTAT
Organism: Dendrobates tinctorius; assembly: GCF_039654945.1. Lineage (NCBI taxonomy): Eukaryota > Metazoa > Chordata > Amphibia > Anura > Dendrobatidae > Dendrobates > Dendrobates tinctorius. The sequence continues at coordinate 9,207,310 of NW_027361824.1, forward strand.
AATTTCACAACTGACCATTTTTTTGTTCAAAATAAAAATAAAAAGGTTGAAAACTCTGCTGTGCATAATAATTTGGAACATGCATTTTGAGGGTTTCTTATTTTTAAAAAAAATGTTTTCATAGGCAGTTTGTTCAAAAACATTGCAATTATACTAGAATATTAGATGACTGGAATATAACAATGACTGCACTTCATATAGGTAATTTAGAGAGAATATGAGGAAATATTTTTTGCTTAATAATTTGGAACAGTGTATGGATCGGATCCAAGCCACAATAGCGGCGCATGCGCCATGTAGCAGCCAGGTTCTCTGACAGTGGGACAGGCATCAGGCATCAGGGCGCATGTGCCGGGGAAAAATCCCCAACACGTACCCGAGGCACAACAGACACCCACCTCCATGCAGAGGTTATCCAGAGAACATAGGCCATGCGCGCCGCGGTGGAATAGGGATTCACATGAGTAGTGAGATACAAAGACTGGGTCAAGGAAATGCTGTAGATATAGTATATCTTGACTTCAGCAAAGCATTTGACAAAGTATCTCATACAATCCTTATTGAAAAAATGACTAAGTATGGAATGGACAAGGCAACTGTTAGGTGGATTCATAACTGGCTTAGTGATCGGACCCAAAGAGTGGTCGTAAATGGCTGCACATCCAGTTGGAAGAATGTCTCAAGTGGGGTACCACAGGGCTCTGTCCTGGGCCCTGTATTGTTCAACATCTTTATCAACGATTTAGATGAAGAAATTGAGGGTACACTGATAAAATTTGCGGATGACACAAAGCTAGGAGGGATAGATAATACTAGAGGAGAGAGAGAGGATTCAAAAAGATATAAATAAACTGGAGAAGTGGGCAGCAACTAACAGAATGGGTTTTTAACAGGGAAAAATGCAAAGTACTACATCTGGGCAATAAAAATAAAAAAGCATATACAGAATGGGAGGAATAGGCCTAAGCAACAGCACATGTGAAAAAGACTTGGGTATACTAATAGATCACAGACTGAATATGAGTAAACAGTGTGATGCAGCAGCAAAAAAGGCAAATGCAATTCTAGGATGTATTAACAGAAGCATACAGTCTAGATCATGTGAAGTCATTATTTCCCTCTACGCCTCTTCGGTCAGACCTCATCTGGAATATTGTGTCCAGTTTTGGGCACCACATTTTAAAAAAGACATCAACAAACTGGAGAAAGTTCAGAAAAGAGCGACCAGAATGGTGATCTGTGTTGTGAGTTCATTTTTCCCTTCACCATTGAGGTCTGATGAACTCCCTCCTCTGGTGAAGGAAGGTAGTGAGGCTGATTACCAAACACCTGGGCAGCTAGATAATGACTGGGTGGCTGGAATTGAGGACTGGATATAAGGCTGCCGACGCCCTTCTTCCTGGCTGGTGATTTTCCTGCTGGATTCTTGGAGACCAGTCTGATTCCTGCATCTCAAAGCTAAGTTTTTCTGCTCTGCTTTGTACTCTTCAGTTTTGTTTTTGTTTTGCCTTGTTTTTTGGGAGTTCTGCCATCCCCGGCCGGGGGTGAGCTGAATTCCATTTTTGTCGTTGATCTTTTGCTCTGTCTTCAGAATATACCTGAGTGCTGATATAGTCTTTTGAAGCCTAGCGACTTCAGGGCCTGTTTTTCCTATCAGTCGGTTGGCTCATTTTGATAGGGTTTTTGCGGATGGTAGACAGCAGCTTTCCTATCCTGTCCTATGTAGTTAGCTTGGGCCCCATCATTTGCTCAACCTATCTTTCTATCTGTGTTAGTGTTTTCATCTTGCTTCACCGTCATTATATGTTGGGGGCTGCCTATTGCTTTGGGGTCTGCTCTGGGGCAGTTTAGTTTTTCCCCTTTCTGTCTTTAGGCTATGTAGTTCTCTGGCTGTGATCGAGGGGTCTAGGGCTCCATAGGAACCCCCCACGGCTACTGCTAGTTGTTGTGGATAGGTTCAGGGGTCTGCAATCCGATAGCTGCCAACCTCTGGTTTTTCTGGACTTGGCTGGTATTTTGTTTTTTCCTCCTTCGGTGACTCATCATAACAGACCGGTTTGCAAACCCTGTCTTATGAGGAAAGGTTGCAGGATTTGGGAATGTTTAGTTTGCAAAAGAGAAGACTGAGCGGAGACTTAATAGCTGTCTATAAAGATCTCAAGGGCTGTCACATTGTAGAAGGATCAACTTTATTCTCATTTGCACAAGGAAAGACTAGAAGCAATGGGATGAAACTGAATGGGAGGAGACACAGATTAGATATTAGAAAAAACTTTTTGACAGAGTGATCAATGAGTGGAACAGGCTGCCACGAGAAGTGGTGAGTTCTCCTTCAATGGAAGTCTTTAAACAGAGGCTGGAGTTCATTTTTCCCTTCACCATTGAGGTCTGATGAACTCCCTCCTCTAGTGAAGGAAGGTAGTGAGACTGATTACCAAACACCTGGGCAGCTAGATGATGACTGGGTGGCTGGAATTGAGGACTGAATATAAGGCTGCCGACGCCCTTCTTCCTGGCTGGTGATTTTCCTGCTGGATTCTTGGAGACCAGTCTGATTCCTGCATCTCAAAGCTAAGTTTTTCTGCTCTGCTTTGTACTCTTCAGTTTTGTTTTTGTTTTGCCTTGTTTTTTGGGAGTTCTGCCATCCCCGGCCGGGGGTGAGCTGAATTCCATTTTTGTCTCTGATCTGTTGTTCTTTTGCTCTGTCTTCAGAATATACCTGAGTGCTGATATAGTCTTTTGAAGCCTAGCGACTTCAGGGCCTGTTTTTCCTATCAGTCGGTTGGCTCATTTTGAAAGGGTTTTTGCGGATGGCAGACAGCAGCTTTCCTATCCTGTCCTATGTAGTTAGCTTGGGCCCCATCATTTGCTCAACCTATCTTTCTATCTGTGTTAGTGTTTTCATCTTGCTTCACCGTCATTATATGGTGGGGGGCTGCCTATTGCTTTGGGGTCTGCTCTGGGGCAGTTTAGTTTTTTCCCTTTCTGTCTTTAGGCTATGTAGTTCTCCGGCTGTGATCGAGGGGTCCAGGGCACCGTAGGAACCCCCCATGGCTACTGCTAGTTGTGGATAGGTTCAGGGGTCTGCAATCCGATAGCTGCCAACCTCTCTGGTTTTTCTGGACTTAGCTGGTATTTTGTTTTTTCCTCCTTCGGTGACTCATCATAACAGGCAACACAGTGGCCTCATGGGAAAGATCCCAAAACTGGACCTCTGGATCCAAAGGGGCTGGCAATCACAGGGGCATAGTGGCTCTTTACCAAGAGATCCCTGAGATTCTTAGATCTCCTTGCAGTCATTATCGGATGGTCACCAATAACCATACTCGAGGAAGGCTCCGAGCTCAAAACTGCCCAATGTCTGGAAAGTATCCTCCTCATGTGATCCCACTCATGATTAAATGGTCGAGATAAAACTGATGGGATTAGACCCATCCTTCCCTCTACCTCTGCTTGTGGCGCCAGCTCTAGGGTACAACAGATCTTTACGGGCAGTAGCCCTGGCCCTGTCGTACCCCCTCCCTATACACCTGTTGCTGTATCCTCGATCGCGGAAACGTGCCCGCAGATCTCCGGCACTACCAAAGGTTGAGTCTGACTTCCATGGATCACAGAATGTAATTCTTCCCTCATTTTGTCAAAACCCAGCAAACCCTAAAGAAGAGGTGTTTCATACGTAAGGCGCATAATTCTCCACTACTTAGAGTGTACCAAGCCCTATAGAATCGACCACAACCTATTCATCCATACCTCTGGTCCAAACAAGGAAAAAAAGGTAGCAAAGAACAACATTGCCAATTGGATTAAGAAGGCCATCTCCGAAGCATACCTGGCGCAGAACATCACTCTCCCTACGGGGATCAAAGCGCGTTCAACACGATCTACCTCTACTTCATGGGCTGAGAGGACAGGTGCATCTTCAGAGCAGATTTGTAAGGCAGCAACCTGGTACTCCTTACATACTTTTACTAAACGCTACAGGTTGGACCTTGTGTCCAACAGAGATCTAGTCTTTGGCCGAAAAATTCTTCAGGTCGTTGTCCCCCCCCCCCCCCCCCATAGTGCAGTATAGGTTGTTATGCCTCCTATGATGTCGTGGAAGGTTGCTAGAGAAAATAGAATTAGACTTACCGGTAATTCGGTTTCTAGAAACCTTCCACGACACCACTATTTCCCTCCCTGTATTCTTGGACACAACTCTGAGAATCTTAAGGTAACCGGTGCTATGGTGATCAGTTATAAGTCACAGGTGGGAGGGACCTTTTAACCTCTCGTGCTTCCTGTCCCCCATTAGGGCGTGGAGACAACCTCCTATGCTGTCGTGGAAGGTTTCTAGAAACCGAATTATCGGTAAGTCTAATTCTATTTTTTATGCTTTTCTGCTTTTCTTAGTAAAGAGCTTCAGTGCTCACAATTTTTGACACATCTCCTATCCACTTCACCTTAGGTGGTAAAAGAAGCAGTGGGTCTGCAATGATTTTGAGTGCGTGACCCCCTGACACCCCAGTAATTTAGCGCAGGGCAGAGTCAGGGTGATGTAGGAACCGATGTTTTGGGGATTCCTATGAGGTTTTTGAGAAGCAGTTCATCTGCCTTTATCAGGGTACATCTGAGGATGTGCCATTTTCTTAGGTTGTTTTCGCCCTTTATCTCTGGATGCATTGACCCCACAACCACATCTGAGTCCCTGTCTACCTCTTCATAGAGTACAGGATGGGACGATCTCTGTGAACTTGTATGGGAAGCAAATGCTTCTTTGTTGGAACGTGGATGACTGATCACATGTCCTTTTTTGGTTCGTGATATATTGCGTTTAAACAAAACTAGACTTGCCATGGCTGATCGTAATTTTTCCATCTGATTCCCTCTTGGAGAGTGAGCATTGTAGGGTGCTGTCACCTACAGTGTATCTTCTCTTTTCTCATCTTTGTTTTCTCACACCTGATCTGGATTCACAACTATACTGCTCAGTACTTCCTATGTCTGGAAGGCATTAATATATGTATCTAATGTTTGGAGCTCCAGATGCTCCACGTTGTCATAATTATGTTGTAACATTCTGATGCCTGTAGACACAATTACCTCTAGTTCAGGAGCTGAAATCATACTATCATGTATTGAAATTAAAGTGACTTTTCAGAATTAGCTGTCCAATGAGGAAACCCACTATTTCTGGCTACCCTGTCATTTTTACCCTGCTTGTCACCAGTGTTCCTCTCTGCAGGATCAGTCTCTAATTTTCAGTGGTCTCTCTGAGTTGGTGCATGGAGACTAGCTGCTATAATGTCTCCCATACACAGCATAAACACACATGAGGGATTACTGCTCCCCTGTTCCTATGTTGCACATGTTCAGAAGCAGCAGCAACATGGAGGAGTAGTGTATATGTGAATCCAGCTCTGGGGTAAGATTAAACAATTACAAGACAGTAATCTTCAGCCTAAAAAACGTAATAGAGCAGTGTAACTGGAAATCAAGCTCTGTGGTGAGTTGAAGTTACTAGAAAGCAGCAGCAGCATTAAGGCATTATACAGTAGCACCGAACATTGCAGCTGTGAGTCCAACTCTGAGGTGATCAAACACTAGAAAGCATCTTTAGCCTAGAAGATATTATAGAGCAGTACTGAGCAATGTAGCTGAAAGTCCAGCTCTGTGTGTGTTGAAAAGGTTACTAGAATGCAAGATGGAGGTCATTGTACAGAGCCATGTAGCTGGAAATAGAGCTAAGGGGTGAGATTAAACACATACTAGAAAGCGCAGCAGCATGGAGGCAGTTATACCGCAGTACTGAGCAATGTAGCTATGAATCCAACTAGGGTAAGATCACTTACTAGATGACAGGCCTCTCACTGATCTCCTCTGTATAGCCTCCAATAGGCAGCTATAATGTGATCCCTCAGTGAGCCAGCAGTCAGTCTTGTCTTGAGTAAGATGATGCCCCTTAGCAGTTTTTCAGACTGAATAACTTTTTTTTCCCATTTTTGTGTTCTTTTTTCATTTTATATATTGAAATTGATCTTTTTCCTTTGCAGAAGTAAAAGATGACCGGACGAGCCAGATCCCGAGCCCGCGGCCGAGCTCGTGGGCAGGAGCAGGCCCCACAGATACCACCTGGACAGGTTTTGTACCCCACACTCGTTAACCCTTTTAGTAAGGCTGTGCCCACGTTGGCGTTTTTAAACGCTCAGGAAACTGATCCCCTTCCCAGAAAATGCGCATCTTTTTTCCGCGCGTTTCTTGCACAAAAGGCGCGCGTTTTTGACGCACGTTTTCTGGGAACATTGGGGAAGGCTAAAAACGCTCAGCAATGCGGAAATTAATGAGCACGCTGCGTTTTTAGCCGCTAAGCGATCCCTGAGCGTTTACAAACGCATGCATTGGCACAAAAAGCCAAAAACGCATGCAAATTAATTTGAAGCTTCTTTTAAGCGTTTCTGCAGCGTTTGAGCCGGCACAAATGCTGCGGAAACGCTTAAAAAAACGCAATGTGGGCACACAGCCTAACTCCTGCTGCTTTTTTCATAATGGAGGGGCTTCAGCTGTTTTGCCCCCTTGACTCTAATGCAAAGATGGAAGCGCTACATCTCCCACAATGCATTGCTGTAGAGGCTTCTCTCTAATCCTGCAGAGGCAGCAGAATCATGGGAACATTATCTGGGTCCAACTTTTTTTTTTTTTTTTTCTCCTTACTATGTTAATGGGTAACTCTCAAATTTACAGGCACCGCAGCCCCAAGGACCCCAGCCAGGAGTCAGGCCACCGCAGCCCCAAGGACCCCAGCCAGGAGTCAGGCCACTGCAGCCCCAAGGACCCCAGCCAGCAGCCAGGCTACCGCAGCCCCAAGGCGCCTGGCCAGCAGCCAGGCCACCGCAACCCCAAGGCGCCTGGCCAGCAGCCAGGCCACCGCAGCCCCAAGGCGCCTGGCCAGCAGCCAGACCACCGCAGCCGCAAGGCGCCTGGTCAGCAGTCAGACCATCGCAGCCCCAAGAAACCCGGCCAGCAGTCAGACCACAGCAGCCCCAAGACCCCTGGCCGGCGCTAAGACCACAGCAGCCCCAAGAACCCCGGCCAGCAGTCAGACCACAGCAGCCCCAAGGACCCCGGCCAGCAGTCAGGCCACAGCAGCCCCAAGGACCCCAGCCAGCAGTCAGGCCAAAGCAGCCCCAAGGACCCCAGCCAGCAGTCAGACCACAGCAGCCCCAAGAACCCCGGCCAGCAGTCAGACCACAGCAGCCCCAAGAACCCCAGCCAGCAGTCAGACCACAGCAGCCAGCGCCTGAGCCTTTGCTTGTCGGAAGAGGGCGCCAGAGAGGTGCACCAGCAGCAGAGAGACCATCGCCCGAGGGTGAGTGTCCTTAATGTTCCAGTGTTAAGTGCGAAATGTGATTTAAAAGGGGCTTGTCCGTGGCTTTAGGAATGTGGTGTAAGGGCAAAATGTTACAAAACATAAACATCCTACAAAATATAAGTGGGAGAGATGCTGTGCATCATTTACGGGACCGATGGAGCCAATCACTGGCTGCAGCAGTTACGTGGTGTACATGTAAGCTTCACTACTGAGGCCAGTGATTGGCTGCTGTTATCACATGGATGTTGGCTGTGTCGCCATATACTGCAGGATGACGGGTAATATCACTGACCAGTTGTGTGGGCTTTATTATTTATTGTGTTAACTTTTTCTCCTTCGCCTCATTGGGGGACACAGATACTGTGGGTGTATGCTTCTGCCGCTAGGAGGCTGACACTAAGTGAAAAAAAGAGGTTAGCTCCTCCTCCGCAGTATACACCCTCCCCCCTATTGCGGGCGGAAATCAGTTTTTTGCTTAGTGTCCTATGGAGGCACACACAGTTTGGATCTCTCCAGACTATTTTTTTCTAGTTTACTATGAAGATGAGACAGGGGCGACTGATCCTATTGAAAGGGTCCGATCTCCCCAAACCATCAACGGGCGAGCACGCGTTGAGTATTGTCTCCGCGTATACTTTCCCGCACCGAGGGACATATCTGGGACTTTTCCCCAGACTTCTATTTTTGTTTGTTATTTTATGAAGATGAGACAGGGGCAACGCATCCTATTGAAAGGATCCGATTTCCCCAAACCATCAACGGGCGAGCACGTGCGAGTATCACTCCACGTATCCTTTCCCGCGACGTGGGACATTATGCCAGACTTAGCCCTGTCCACTCCTAGGTATTGAAACCATGGGCTTGCACAGAGGCACACGACTAGTCTGTGCGGCCCCCACTGCTCCACCAACGCTGGACGGCGGTGCTGCAAGGTGGCGGACGGTCCCTCTCCTCACCCCCTGAAGGGGTTAGATGGAGCTAGGGTGCCTGCACCGCCCTATTTTTTATCAAAGACCCCCTCACATATCTGCGCTCAGGCTGAAGAGGATCATCGGTGAGGAGAGGGTCGGGGAGGGCTCCTGCGAAGATTTCGGGCTGGAGCCCACAGCCGCAGCGCCTCGCGGCGTCCACTAGCCATGCAAGAGAGGGGCTGGATCCGTCAGGACAGGAACGCTGCGCCGGTCAGTAGCGCCACTTTTGGTACCACGCCCCCCCCCCGCCCCGGTCGGGTAGGGGAAAAATTGAGGCCGCGGCTTCGGCCGGAGCTAGGCCGCGGCCGGAAGTTCCGCCCTTGGGGCTGCGTGTCACTTCCGGCAGCCCGCCCCGCACTTGGCGGTAAAAATCGAGGCCCTGGCTTCAGAGCACGGGCTAGGCCGCAAAGTGGGAGTACCGCCCCTAGAGCGATTTTACAGGCTGGCGCGCGCCACAGATGTCGGCACGCGATTTTAAAGGAAGCATCCAGGTCGGGGGGGGGCGCAGGATTGGGGTAAGTGCTGCCTGAGAGGCCACGCTATAGGGAAAAACAAGGGGCTACCTCTTCCCCATATCCCCAGCAGCGGACAGATACAGCATGTCCGAAAAAAGCAAAGACGCACACGTTCTTTTACGCGGCATGCATCTCTTGTCGGGCTGCGTTTCCGCGGGCGCAGAGCAAGCATTTATGCGAAGCCTGCGAATCCAAACACGCCCAGGAGCCCTCCCCTGCGACCGCGACCAATGTGTCAAATCCCCCCGAGTGGGCCCGATCACTGTCACAGTACATGGCGTCGCTTGCGAGAGCAATAGAATCCCTTTAAGCCCCAGATAGGGGCAGGGACAGTGTCTCGCCGCCTTTAGAGGGAACCTCCACCTCACAGGAGCCTCTGGCCTGCAGGGGCCGCCCTCACTCCAGGCATACCCGGGGGAAACGAATCCACACGGTGTCGCCCAGTCCATCCGGTGCCTTCGGCATCTGTAAGATCTGCTTCTCGCTCCCCGTCACCAGTGGTTGATAGCGAGCAGACCTCAGATTGCGACTCAGACGAGCCCATTGACCTGGACACTCCAGAGTCACGTGAAACAGTGGACAGCCTCATAGAAGCCATCAATCAGACCCTGGGGATTGAGGATGATACCGCAGCGGCTACGGGGCATAAAGTGGCGTGTAAACGAGTGAAGCGGCCGCACAGAATTTTTTCCTCTCACCCTGAGTTTGAGGACGTAGTGCAGCGGCACAGAGAACGTCCAAAAACTGCATTTTTCTCGGGTTAAAGGGCACTCGAAACGCGTTATCTGTTTGCTCCGGACCTCCGTAAACAATGGCTGGAATCCCCGATAGTGGATCCTCCGGTTTCACGCCTGGCCACTAATACCCTGTTATCTGTCCCTAGGGTTTCCTCGATTATAGATCCCACGGACTGCCTTATTGAGAGCCTAGCTCGTTCAGTATATGAGGCGTCAGGGTCTGCACTCGCTCCCTCGCTCGCAGCAACTTGGGTAGCCAAGGCTATGATATCATAGTCAGAAACATTAAACAAGGTCGCGCAGGAGCAGGATCTACCTGCAGAGATCTCGGAGGTCACATGTCAGATGACGATAGCCGGAGATTATGTATTGAATGCGTCTTTGGATGCAGTCAATTGTTCAACACTTGCTGCCGCTAATGCAATCTCTATCTGAAGAGCCCTATGGTTGAGGACATGGCGGGCCGATTCTACTTCCAAGAAGTCCTTGACTTCCCTGCCTTATCAGTGCGGCCGCCTATTTTTGGATCAACTTATCTCTGACTCCACAGGAGGAAAGAGCGGGTTTCTCCCTCAACAGAAGGTTAAATCGTTTTTTCGTCACCTGGTTCAGGCACGTTTTCGGGCCTTTCGCAGTGCCACCGGCCATTCTAGGCCGGGCGTGACGGCATTGGTCAGGTGGCGGCCGCTAAGCAGCCTGAGCCTGGTCCGGGACCCGAATAGGAGACCGGTCCGGGGTCATGCGTTAAGACTCTGGGGCAGCCTGAGGTGGCGGAATTGGTCCCCGTAGTCCACCCGATCAGGATAGGGAGCGGCAGGTCATATAGAGCCAACCCATTGGTGAGAATGCGTGCTCAACAGGCCAGATCGAGGGGACCCAGATCCTAAGGATCATCGGCCAAATGACTCGAGATCTTTACCAGACAACACCATCGGAGTGGGCGGCCGCCTACTCTGTTTTCACCACGTCTGGGCCAACATCGCTCACGACGCATGGGTAAAAGAATTGGTGTCCTCAGGTTACAAAATAGAATTTGTCAGATACCCTCCAAGATGGTTTTTTCTTTCCCGGCTTCCCAGGGTGGATACCCAGGTAAGGGCTCTATTGGGAGCCATCAAGTCGCTCCTGCACAATGGAGTCATTGTTCCAGTGCCGGAACACGGAAGAGCTCGGGGGTTTTATTCCAACCTTTTTGCGGTTCCCAAAAAGGACGGGTCTGTCAGGCCTGTTTTTGGACCTAAAGCTTCTGAACAAATTCATCAGGATCAGACATTTCCGGATGGAGTCTCCGTTCAGTCATAGCGGTCATGGAGCAGTGAGAATACTTGGCCTCAATTGACAGCCAGGACGCATTTCTGCATATTCCCATTTTTTTCCTCCTCATCAGAGGTGGCTACGCTTCGCCATCACGTTCAGCATTTTCAGTTCGTAGCGCTGCCCTTCGGGCTAGCCATGGCTCCTAGAGTGTTCACAAAAGTTATGGCAATTGCCAGGGCCACACTGCATTCTTGAGGCATAGTCGTCTTGCCTTATCTGGACGACCTCTTGGTCAAGGGCCCGTCAATACGGGCATGTGAGGAAGGTGTCAACATCACGCTAGATACTCTTGCCGCTTAGATGGTTGGTCAATGCAAAGAAATCATCCCTTGTACCAGCTCAGAGGATCTCCTTCCTAGGAATGATCTTCGACACTTGCTGAAGGTTAATTCTCCCTCAGGAAAGGGCGCTAGTCTCCGGAAGGGTGTCCGGACACTACGCCAACCAGTCCCTCATACCATCCGATCCGCGATAAGGATCCTAGGGAAAATGGTGGCAGCAATTGAAGCGATACCTTTCGTCCAGTTCCATCCTTCACCCCCTGCAGCACGCCTCGTGTCAGCCTGGGACAAGAATCCTTTCACGCTCGATCGGCGGTGCAAACTGTCCTCTCAAGTCCGGCAGTCGCTCGGATGGTGGATAACCAGTTCCTCTCTTGCCTAGGGGAAACCTTTCCCCCATGTCATGGGCTGATAATGACAATCGACGTCAGTCTCCTCGGTTGGGGAGCGGTGTTTCGCCACCACACAACCCAGAAACGGTGGTTGCCACAGGAGGCACGCCTCCCGATCAACTTATTGGGGATACGAGCAATTCGGCTGGCTCTGCAGAAGTTTCATCACTTTCTAGCAGGCCGCCCCGTCTGGATTCCATCGGACATCGCCACGGTGGTGGTTTACATAATTTGTCAGGGGGGCACCCGCAGCAGAACAACCATGCGCGAGGTGGAGCACGTTCTTCAGTGGGCCGAAGCAAACCACTCGGTGATTTCGGCTGTCCACATCCCGGGCGTGGAAAATTGGGCGGCAGACTTCCTCAGCCGGCAGGGTCTTGCATCTGGAGAGTAGTCTCTACATCCCGAAGTTCTTCAACAGATTTGTCAACTGTGGGGAGCTCCGGATGTGGACCTGACGGCTTCCAGAGTGAATGCCAAGGTGCCAACATATGTCGCTCGGGCCAGGGACCCGCAGGCATTCGCGGTGGACGCGTTGGTTCTGCCATGGAACCAGTTTTGCCTCCCATATCTACAGTGGGGCAAAAAAGTATTTAGTCAGTCAGCAATAGTGCAAGTTCCACCACTTAAAAAGATGAGAGGCGTCTGTAATTTACATCATAGGTAGACCTCAACTATGGGAGACAAACTGAGAAAAAAAAATCCAGAAAATCACATTGTCTGTTTTTTTTTCATTTTATTTGCATATTATGGTGGAAAATAAGTATTTGGTCAGAAACAAAATTTCATCTCAATACTTTGTGATATATCCTTTGTTGGCAATGACAGAGGTCAAACGTTTTCTGTAAGTCTTCACAAGGTTGCCACACACTGTTGTTGGTATGTTGGCCCATTCCTCCATGCAGATCTCCTCTAGAGCAGTGATGTTTTTGGCTTTTCGCTTGGCAACACGGACTTTCAACTCCCTCCAAAGGTTTTCTATAGGGTTGAGATCTGGAGACTGACTAGGCCACTCCAGGACCTTGAAATGCTTATTACGAAGCCACTCCTTCGTTGCCCTGGCGGTGTGCTTTGGATCATTGTCATGTTGAAAGACCCAGCCACGTTTCATCTTCAATGCCCTTGCTGATGGAAGGAGGTTTGCACTCAAAATCTCACGATACATGGCCCCATTCATTCTTTCATGTACCCTGATCAGTCGTCCTGGCCCCTTTGCAGAGAAACAGCCCCAAAGCATGATGTTTCCACCACCATGCTTTACAGTAGGTATGGTGTTTGATGGATGCAACTTAGTATTCTTTTTCCTCCAAACACGACAAGTTGTGTTTCTACCAAACAGTTCCAGTTTGGTTTCATCAGACCATAGGACATTCTCCCAAAACTCCTCTGGATCATCCAAATGCTCTCTAGCAAACTTCAGACGGGCCCGGACATGTACAGGCTTAAGCAGTGGGACACATCTGGCACTGCAGGATCTGAGTCCAAGGTGGCGTAGTGTGTTACTTATGGTAGGCCTTTTTACATTGGTCCCAGCTCTCTGCAGTTCATTCACTAGGTCCCCCCGCGTGGTTCTGGGATTTTTGCTCGCCGTTCTTGTGATCATTCTGACCCCACGGGGTGGGATTTTGCGTGGAGCACCAGATCGAGGGAGATTATCAGTGGTCTTGTATGTCTTCCATTTTCTAATTGTTGCTCCCACAGTTGATTTCTTCACTCCAAGCTGGTTGGCTATTGCAGATTCAGTCTTCCCAGCCTGGTGCAGGGCTACAATTTTGTTTCTGGTGTCCTTTGACAGCTCTTTGGTCTTCACCATAGTGGAGTTTGGAGTCAGACTGTTTGAGGGTGTGCACAGGTGTCTTTTTATACTGATAACAAGTTTAAACAGGTGCCATTACTACAGGTAATGAGTGGAGGAAAGAGGAGACTCTTAAAGAAGAAGTTACAGGTCTGTGAGAGCCAGAAATCTTGATTGCTTGTTTCTGACCAAATACTTATTTTCCACCATAATATGCAAATAAAATGAAAAAAAAACAGACAATGTGATTTTCTGGATTTTTTTTTCTCAGTTTGTCTCCCATAGTTGAGGTCTACCTATGATGTAAATTACAGACTCCTCTCATCTTTTTAAGTGGTGGAACTTGCACTATTGCTGACTGACTAAATACTTTTTTGCCCCACTGTATTTCCCCCACTGCCACTACTCCCGAGAGTCAGCAAAGGGATCAAGACGGAAGGGGGGCCGGCGATTCTGCTGGCCCCCGTCGAGCGTGGTACGCAGATCTAAGGCAGCTGCTCACCGATCTTCCTGGGCGCCTGCTAGAGCGCCCAGATCTACAGTCTCAAGGGCTAATTTGCCACCCGAACTCAGGGACCCTGTGTTTGACGGCAGGGCCGTTGAATCTTGGATTCTAACCCAGGCAGGGTTCGGTAGCAAGGTGGTCGCTACAACGATTAGCGCCCGGAGGCCTGCTTCAGCATGAATTTACCACAAGGTGTTCTTTGCTTGATTTCGAGGCCGCGGTGTTTCTCCGCTAAGATTCTCGATCTCCAGCATCTTGGTTTTTCTCCAGTCGGGCTCAGAGAGCCCGGAGAGCCCAGTCGGTAGAGCATTAGACTCGGGCTTTGCCCCAGGTTTCCGCAGGAGACAAATGTCGTCCTTATCTGTCCTGTTCCAGTGCAGGATTGCTACCAATTTGCAGGTGAAAACTTTTCATCCGGGGAGTGTCCCACTTGATACCTCCCTATATGGCGCCGATGGACGCCTGGGTTCTTAACATGGTCCTAAGTGTTCTGCAGAAAGGTCCATTGGAACCGCTTCAGGATATCGCTTTGAGGTACCTTTCCTGGAAAGTTGTTCCCTTAGTGGCCATCACTTCCATCAGGCGTGTTTCAGAGCTGGCGGTTCTATCCTGCCGAGCTCCGTTCCTCACTTTCCATAGGTATAAGGTGGTCCTCAGACCAGCCCCTCCTTTTCTGCAGAAGGTCGTGTCCTCTTTTTCACATCAATGAAGATGTTTTGCCTTCATTTTGTCCAGCATCGGTGCACCGTGTGGAAGAAGGCTCTTCACACGTTAGACCTGGTAAGAGCCCTCGGTACGTGTCGCGGACGACACCCTTTACTCAGACGGATACGCTGTTCATGCTCCCTGAAGAACGCAGGAAGGGACTCGCTGCCTCAATGTCGACCATAGCCAGATGGATTCGTTTGAATATTCAGGAGTCCTACTGCATTAGAGGCACACCGATTCCAGCAGGGATCAGAGCGCACTCTACCCGGGCGGTGGGCGCCTCTTGGGCGCTTCGGCATCAGCCTTTGACGGAACAGGTTTGCAAGGCAGCAACCTGGTCCAGCCTGCACATATTTGCCAAACATAATATCCATGCTCAGGCCTCGGCGGATGCAAGCCTGGGTAGAAGGATTCTCCAAGCAACGGTGGCGCAACTTTAATCAGGAGGTGCATGTAGCTTGGATCGGTGAGTCAATCTCTCACCCAGGGACTGCTTTAGGACGTCCCACAGTATTTGTGTCCCCCAATGAGGCGAAGGAGAAACATGGATTTTTGTGAGTACTCACCGTAAAATCGTTTTCTCCGAGACGCTCATTCGGGGACACAGCACCCACCCTATTAGCCAGTTGGCTCTTGTTTAAATGAATGTTTACTTATTTGATATTAGGGTGGTGTTTTCCTTTGGACTTGTTGTACCTGTATTAAGGCTGATTTGTTAGCCTCCTACTGCTTTGGCACCAAACTGATTTCCGCCCGCAGTAGGAGCGAGGGTGTATACTGCGGAGGAGGAGCTAACCTCTTTTTCACTTAGTGTCAGCCTCCTAGCGGCAGAAGCATACAACCACAGTATCTGTGTCCCCCAATGAGTGTCTCGGAGAAAAGGATTTTACGGTGAGTACTCACAAAAATCCATGTTTTTTTTCTGTTCCCCCTTTAACACTATCCTGGCCTAGGAAGTGCTGGTAGTCCTCATATGGGATTCAGCTGTACGGACCTGTTACATAGGTGGAACCTGCCTCTAACAGCAGAGATCGGAGCCGGCTCTGATCACTGCTGTGTAAACAGTTTAGATGCTGCTGTCATCTAATATATAAAGCTCAATGTGTTTATGTATGTATGTACTGTATGTGTGTGTGTGTGTGTGTGTGTGTGTGTGTGTGTGTGTGTGTGTGTGTATGTCCGGGATTGGCATCCGCACCATCGCAGCTACAGCCACAAAATTTGGCACAGTCTCACGTCTGGACCCCAAGAGCGTCCTAGGCTATGTTGTGAGGTGAAATTTTAACCCTGCGCGTTCCAATTCACCAAACAATTTTGCTCCTATCTACATATTGGGGAAAAGTGTTGGAGGCAAATTGACAGCTGCCAGATGTGAACAAGGGGGACTTAAAGGGAATCTGTCGCCCTTTTTTTCGGCTTGCAGCTGCCGGCATAGACATCGGGGCTTATCTACAGCATTCTGTAATGCTGTAGATAAGCCTCTGATGTAACCTGAAAGAGAAGAAAAACACGTTATATTATACTCACCGGGGTGGCCGGTCCTGTCCGGTGGGCGTTGCGGTCTGGTCCGACGCCTCCCTTCTTCATGCGATGACGTCCTCTTCTCCCGTCCTGTAATGGCTGCGGCACAAGCGCACTGCTCTGCCCTGTTGAGGGCAGAGCAGAGTCCTGCAGTGCGCAGGCATCTGGAGAGGTCCGGCGCCTGCGCACTGCATAATTCTGCTCTGCCCGCAACAGGGCAGAGCAGTGCGCTTGCGCCGCAGCCATTACAGGACGGGAGAAGAGGACGTCATCGCATGAAGAAGGGAGGCGTCGGACCAGACCACAACGCCCACCGTACCGGACCGCCCACCCCGGTGAGTATAATATAACGTGTTTTTCTTATCTTTCAGGTTACATCGGAGGCTTATCTACAGCATTACAGAATGCTGTAGATAAGCCCCCGATGTCTATGCCGGCAGCTTATAGGGGCTAAAAAGGGTGACAGATTCCCTTTAAAGAATGAGAGCGATGGCGCCAAAGAGTATATACCGTACTGTTGCTAAGGTGGGGCCCTGACATGGGATACTCGCCACACACGGGGATATGAACACACACACAAAATGCGCCACACACTACCACGTGCTTCAACACATAGACCACCCTCAGCACACATTTCACCACACATACACCAACCTCGCCACATAAAAGTCGCCACTCAAAACTCGCCACTCAAAACTCGCCACGCTGTCCCAGAGCTGTTTAAAGGATGAAAGCTGAGCTGTGATTGGCTGCGATCAGCAACAGTTTTCTTTGTAGACAGTTGTGGTAACCGAGGCCTATTATTCTTATCATTTCTATGGTGTTATCGTCCTTCTGTAAAGCTGGAAATTATAACACAATTTATTACCGTGCCAACACAGACCACCCTCTGACACAGACTGCAGGGGGAGCCCAGTATCACACAGGATAGGATTAGATACATGACTCAGCAGTCAGTATCACACAGGATAGGATTAGATACACAGTTCAGCAGTCAGTATCACACAGGATAGGATTAGATACACGGTTCAGCAGTCAGTATCACACAGGATAGGATTAGATACATGGTTCAGCAGTCAGTATCACACAGGATAGGATTAGATACACGGCTCAGCAGTCAGTATCACACAGGATAGGATTAGATGCACGGCTCAGCAGTCAGTATCACACAGGATAGGATTAGATGCACGGCTCAGCAGTTAGTATCACACAGGATAGGATTAGATGCACGGCTCAGCAGTCAGTATCACACAGGATAGGATTAGATGCACGGCTCAGCAGTCAGTATCACACAGGATAGGATTAGATACACGGCTCAGCAGTCAGTATCACACAGGATAGGATTAGATACACGGCTCAGCAGTCAGTATCACACAGGATAGGATTAGGTACACGGCTCAGCAGTCAGTATCACACAGGATAGGATTAGATACACGGCTCAGCAGTCAATATCACAAAGGATAGGATTAGATACACGGCTCAGCAGTCAGTATCACAAAGGATAGGATTAGATACATGGCCCAGCAGTCAGTATCACACAGGATAGGATTAGATACACGGCTCAGCAGACAGTATCACACAGGATAGGGTTAGATACACGGCTCAGCACACAGTATCCACACAGGATAGGATTAGATACACTGCTCAGCACACAGTATCACACAGGATAGGGTTAGATACACGGCTCAGCAGACAGTATCACACAGGATAGGGTTAGATACACGGCTCAGAAACAGGATGTGCCAAAGGAGAGGACATTTTCATTCCAAGAATTCCACTCATTCCATCTGATTTGTTTTTTGATTTTAAATGCCTCCAGTTTCCAGTTCAACTGCTATTTGCAATGTCCATTAACAATGCTCAGGGACAGTCCTTGAAAGTAGTAGGGATCAATTTGCAATCTCCATGCTTTTCTCATGGTCAACTTTACGTGGTCTGTTCAAGAGTTGGAACTGCCAAAAATCTGTTCATCTTTGCACCGAAAGGAAAAACCAAACATGTTGTTTATCAAAAGGCTCTTGAATGAGTTGAAAATAAAACACTCAATACTTGGGTAATCGTTTAGTTAATTTGTATTGCAAATCTGTAGTGTTGAATATATGATGTGAAATGTTTTTATGTGCAATATAATCATTATAATTTGTTATAACTAACCACAGTTGGTTACTATGCCCAGGCAACGCCAGGCTTTTCAGCTAGTTCATAATAACAACAGAAGTTCCCCACACATTGAGGAAGACCTTGCACAGCTCCAGGTCTCAGGAATAGGGCAGTACCATTATTTTATTTGTCGTATTGTATTATAAAAATGAAGTTTCTTTTAGAAATATTTGTGGTTTGAACATTTTCTAATTAAAAATATTTTTTCGAAAATTTCCCAGACCACAAGTATGATGCAATCTGTATATAATATCTCCAGATGGCTGCTGTCACCGAATCTCATAAGGCACCGCTGCAGTCAGTTGCGCCTGCCCAAGTGGCATACACGTCTCCCCTATTCCCACGCAGGCGCAGTAACAGCCACGTTGTTACTACGCATGCACGGGAATAGCGGTGACGTGTATGTCACTTGCGCAATGCCCCCCAGACAGACATAGTGCAAAAGGTACCTGCAGCTGCTCCAGGACGGGGATGCTGCTCCTGCAGGCCGGTGATTGTTCCCAGGCCGGCCCCGCTCCCGGCACAGCAATGAACGCACGTACAGCGGCTGCCGGAGAACGGTACCCTAGGGTATCGCTCGCACTGACACAGCCGGGGAGGAGGGACCACAGCGGGAACCGGCGACATTTGCCGGCCACCCAGGGGCACTGCAGCCGGGCCTGGAGAACAGAGGGTGACTCAGCAGCAGCATGGACATGTGTATATACACTGCAACAAACAAATATATATTTCTATAATATTATACTCAACGATATATATCTAAATATATAATCGCCTGTTTGGACTTCCGGCTGCTGTCCCTGAATCCCATAAGGCACCGCGGCAGTGTCACTTGTGCAGGCGCAGTCTGCATGTTACTAGCATACGCAGGAATAGCGAACTGCGCCTGCGCAAGTGACATTCACGTCACCGCCACAACTGCACGCTCTACCCGCGCATGCGTGGTAACGACACGGCTGTTAAGGTTCCTGTGTGGGGATATAGCGGTGATGTCTGTTTTAAAGCATACACAGATGTTAATTTCACCGCACTATTGTGTGTGTATAGTATGTGCAAATATACCGTATGTTAATTTTGTGGCTTTGAAAAGTGTCCAAAAAGATATACGGTATGTGCACTGCTCAAAAAAATAAAGGGGGCACTAAAATGCCACATCCTAGATATCACTGAATGAAATATTCCTGTTACAAATCTTTATTCATTACATAGTGGCATGCGTTGAGGACAATAAAACATAAAAATGATCAATGTAAATCACAATTAATATCCCTTGGAGGTCTGGATTTGGAATGATACTCAAAATCAAAGTGGAAAATCAAATTACAGGCTGATCCAACTTCAGTGGACATATCTCAAGACAAGGAAATGATGCTCAGTAGTGTGTGTGGCCTCCATGTGCCTGTATGATCTGCCTATACTGCCTAGGAATGATGATGCTGATGAGGCGGCGGATGGTCTCCTGAGGGATCTCCTCTCAGATCTGGATTAAATCATCAGTCAACTCCTGGAAATCTGTGATGCAACATGGCGTTGGTGGACTGAAGGAGACATGATGTCGCAGATGTGCTCGATTGGATTCAGGTCTGGGGAATAGGCGGGCCAGTCCATAACATTAATGCATTCATCATGAAGGAACTGCTGACACACTTCAGCCATATGAGTCCTAGCATTGTTATACATCAGAAGGAACCCAGAGCCCACTGCACCTCCATATGGTCTCACAAGGGGTCTGAGGATCTCATCCTGGTACCTAATAGCAGTCAGGGTACCTCTGTCTAGCACATGGAGGGCTGTGCGGCCCCCTAAAGAAATGCCTCCCCACACCATTACTGACCCACTGCCAAACCGGTCATTCTGGAGGATATTCCAGACAATGGAACGTTCTCCACGGCGTCTCCAGATTTATCTGTCACGTGCTCAATGTGAACCTGCTCTCATCCGTGAAGATCACAGGGCACCAATGTCAAATCTGCCAATCACACTGCATGATGTTGGGCTGTAAGTACAACACCCACTTGTGGATACACCGGGCCCCCGTACCATCCTCATGGAGGCTGTTTCTGACAGTTTGAGCAGACACATGCACATTTGTGGCCTGCTGGAGGTCATTTTGCAGGGCTCTAGCAGTGCTCCTCTTGTTCCTCGTTGCACAAAGGAGGAGGTAGTGGTCCTGCTGCTGGTTGCTGACCTCTTACGGCCCACTCCATATCTCCTGGTGTACTGGCCTGTCTCCTGGTATCTGCGCCATGCTCTGGAAACTGTGCTGACAGACACTGCTACCCTTCTTGCCACAGCTTTCATTGATGTGCCATCCTGGATGAGCTGCACTGCCTGAGACGCTTCTGTGGGTTGTAAACTCCGCGTCATGCTGCTGTACTTCTAAGAGTGAGAACAATGACAAAATGCCAAAGTGGCCAAAACAGCCAAAAAGGATGAGAACAGAGAAATGGTCTGGTGTCACCCCCTGCAGAACCACTCCTTTATAGGGGCTGTCTTGCTAATTGCTTATTTGCCTGTTGTTCCATTTGCACAACAGTAGGAGAAATTGATTCACAACCGGTGCTGCTTGATAACTGGACAGGTTGAATATTTCAAACCACAAATAATCTATATGGTTAAAATCCCAGGCAATCCTATAAAAGGTTATTCCAAATTTGGCAAATGATCACCTATTCACAGGATAAGTAAGAACTTGCTGGATGCTGGGGTCCGGCTGTGGGGCCACTACCGATTGCTAGAATGGAGCACCTCTAGTTGTAGTCTTGCTGGATTCTTCCTATGGTAGTTGTGCCACCACTGTGCAGTTTTGGGGGCTGCTTTTTTCTGTCCTGTAACCCCTGTATGTGGAAGGGAGACCTTGGTATCTAATAGTTTAACAAACCTCTTTTCTCTCATTTAGTTCTGCAGGTGTCAGCCGGACTTGCAGAAGTGTCTATCGGGGATCGGGGTGGCCGTAGGCGCGACTTCCATGACGTCGGGGTGAACACCCGGCAGACTATCGAACACGTCCAAAGATCAAAAGCAGGTAATCGCAATGACCTTTGAGGGAACTGACAAATTAGGTGTCTTAGGAAAGCAACTGAATGGAGAGAGAGATGCTAAAATAATTTTTTTTTTTTCTATAGCGCCTACATATTCCGTAGCCCTTTACATTTTAGAGGAGACGTGTACAGACAATAAAAGACATTACAATAACAATAATCACATAAATAAACAGATACCAAGAGGCGTGAGGGCCCTGCTCCTCGCAAACTACAATCTGAGGAAATAGGGGAGATACGAGAGGTGGATGGTAACAGCTGCTTGTATTGTACGGTGCAGCCATCAATTTAATAGGGTGTTCACGTAATGCTGCATGAACCGGTCACCAACCAGTATGTGTACGAACACAGAGGGCTAATAATTGCATGAAGGCTATAAGAACAGATACGAGGGTTCTGGTTTTGATGAAAATGTTGAATGGGCAACAGAGGGATAGTTAGATATTTTGAGGCGGTAGGCCAGTCTGAAGAAATGTGTTTTTAGGGCATGCTTAAAACACTGGATATTGGGGATTAATCAAATTATCCTGGGTAGTGCATTCCAAAAGAAATAGCGCAGCATGAAAGATGTCTTGGAGACAGAAGTGGGAGGTTCTGATTGAGGATGTTAACCTCAGGTCGTTAGCAGAACAGAGGGCACGGGTAGGGTGTTAGACTGAGACGAGGGAGATGTACGGTGGTTCTGAACTGTGGAGGGCTTTGTGGGTGAGAGTGATAAGTTTATATTGAATTCTGGAGTGGATGGGTAACCAGTGTAATGACTGGCACAAGGTAGAGGCATCGGTGTAACGATTAGTGAGGAATATGATCCTTGCTGCAGCATTCAGGATGGATTGAAGAGGGGAGTAATTAGTAAGAGGAAGACCGATTGGAAGAGAGTTTCAATAGTCGAGACGAGAATGAATAAGAGAAACAGTTAGAGATTTTGCAGAGTCAAAAGTAAGAAAAGGTCGAATTCTAGGAATGTTTTTGAGGTGCAGATGACAAGCGCGAGCCAGTAATCGGGTGTGAGGGGTGAAAAAAAGCTCGGAATCAAGTATGACCCCAAGACAGCGGGCATGTTGCTGGGGAATAATGGTGGAACCACACACGGAAATGGCAATGTCGGGCATAGGTAGGTTAGTAGAGGGAGGATACATGAGGAGTTCAGTTTTTGACAGGTTCAGTGTCAGAGGGAGGACATGATGTTGGAGACAGTGGTAAGACAATCACTATGTACTTTGTAATAATTCTGGAGTGATGTCAGGAGTAGAGGTGTATGTTTAGCTGTCATCAGCATAGAGATGGTACTGGAGACCAAATCTACAGATCGTTCAACCAATAGGGGCACTATACAACACTAAGAAGGAGGGGGCCTAGGACTCATCCTTGAGGAACCCCAACAGTAAGGGAAAAGGAGAGGAGGAGAAGCCAGCAAAAGATATAGTGAAGGAGCGGTCAGAGAGTAGGATGAGAACCAGGAGAGAACGGTGTCCTTGAGCCTGATAGACCGGAGCATAGTGAGGAGGAGCTGGTGATCCACCGTGTCGAATGCTGCCGAGAGATCTAGGAAAATGAGCAGTGACCATAAGATTTAGTTGTTAGTAGATCATTAGAGACTTTAGTGCAGGCAGTTTCAGTAGAATGTAAAGAGCGGAAACGGGATTGTAGAGGGTCAAGAAGCGTGATCTGAGAGATAGCAGATAAGACTGGAGTGGACCAGGCATTCCTGGAGTTTAGAGATGAAGGGAAGATTAGAGACAGGTCTACAGTTAGCAGCACACTTGTGGTCGACGGATGGTTTTTTAAGTAATGGACGTATACTGGTGTGATAAAATGAGTAGGGAAAGATATCGGAAGAGAGAAGTTGAATATTTGTTAGGTGAGTGGTGAAAGCTGGAGAAATGGACTGGTTGAGATGAGAGAATAGGGCCAGTATTGCATGTAGTAGGGCAAGAAGATGGAAGGAGCCTGATTACTTCTTCTTCCGTGACTGGTTCAAATGGGTAAAATATAACCATCTCCCCTAATATCGGCAGGCACCTCTGGAACCATTATTGCTCTTGTGACCAACCACATCAAGCTGGTGTCCCGACCACAGTGGGCCCTGTACCAGTATCACGTTGACTTCAACCCCGCCATGGAGTCCAAGCGTTTGCGGTATGCCCTCCTGTACCAGCATGAAGAAACAATCGGGAAGGCGCGGGCGTTTGATGGAACCGTGTTGTTTTTACCAAAAAGACTGAATAAGGTAAAGTTGTTCCAAGGACAGCGGGTCATCAATAGAGAGCAGTAATGGAGTGTATCACTTGGGACCATGTTTGATCTGACATTGATGACCTTGTTCATCACCAGTGTCTGTCCTCTCACTCCTCTCTGGTAATTGACATAACGGTGATTGCATTTGATGTTTTTGGATTTTTCTTGTTGTTTTTGAAGGTCACCGAGGTGTTCAGCCAAACTCGAAATGGAGAGAACGTGCGGATAACAATCACCCTGACCAATGAGCTTCCACCGACCTCGCCGACCTGCTTCCATTTCTACAACATCATTTTCCGAAGGTCCGAGGACGTAGGATCTGCTCTTTGGGAGAATGTCCAGACTGATTGTTCTTTATGGTCGCATCCTGACCACTTTTTTTTTCTTTTCATACCCCCTTAGATGACTCTGTTGTAAAATTATCGGCTTTAAAGGGTTAATCCCAAAATATTAAGTTACTCCTCCTTTGCCCAATTATTGGGACCCCACACCATCCTAAAATTGGGCTCTGCAGAATCCGTTTTGAAAGTAGCTTAGGTGTGCATGCTGAACCTCCTCTCCAGCAGTCAGATGAGGGTGTAACGTGAAAATTTGGGAGTATTCCTCTTAAAGTAATGGCGTGGACCGATCAGCAAACTATCTTGTATCTGGAGGTTCTCAAGCAAGACTGAAACTTTAGGCTCCTTGGTCCCCCCGCCCACATTTCATGCTCCATTTATATTACTGTTAAAGGGGTTGTCCAGGGTTAGAAAAACATGTCTGCTTTCCTTTAGAAACAGCGCCACTCTTCACCATGGGTTGTATTGCAAGCCAACTCCATTGAGATTACTGGAGCTGCGTTACCACGCACACTCAATGGTCAGGGGTGAAAGAAAGCGGCCGTGTTTTTCTGATCCTCGACAACCCCTTTTAAAGGGTATTCCCATCTCCAAGATCTTATCCCAATATGTAGTAGGTGTAATAATATTAGCAAATACCTCCAATTACAAATTTAGTATAGTTCTTCTAATTCACTTACCTCATGTGCAAAACATTGCAGTAAGCGTAGGTATCCATGGTTATGACCACTCATATAGTGACAGTTAGTTGTTAGTGGTCGTAACCATGGATACCTAAGCTTACTGCAATGCCCTGCACATGAGGTAAGCGACATAGTGAATCAGAAGAACTATAATACATATCTACTAAGAGGAATTCGCTATTTTAATTTCTCCTACGCCTCATTGGGGGACACAGAGACAGTGGGTGTTATGCTTTCCTTCCACTAGGAGGACACTAAGTAAACCAGAAAAATTAACTCCTCCCCTGCAGCATACACCCTCTCGCTGGACGAGATCTCATCAGTTCTTGCTTAGTGTCTGTAGGAGGCACTTTGGTCTGGTTTCAGACCCCATCGTTTTTATTTTTTGAATTTTCTGTAAATTTTTATTTTTTAATTAACGGAGTGAAGGGGGCGACGGTTCCTTTCTACGGCCCGCTCTCCCCCGAACCAACAAGAGGCGAGCATGCGGAGTAACCCTTCACGTACACTTTCCTGCGACGAATGAGGCTGATTTCTTACCGATCCACGGATTCGAGGGCGAGCGCAGGAGACCCGTTATGGAGAAGATCGTACAGTGCTTTCTTCAGCCCTGAGTCAGCCCCATAGCTCTCCGTCCCCCTCCCCATAGAGAGGACCGATTGAGCATATCTCTTTAAGCTCTCCGTCCCCCTGCCCAGAGGGAGGACCGATCGAGCATCCCCCTTCAAGAACTCCTCCGTCTCTGCTACATCAGCCCAGGATGAGAAGAATGGACTCGGCGCTGAGTGAGCACTGGAGTGGAGGTACGGGGTCGGGTCCTGTCCCCCCCCCCGGGTTCAGCGTTCTTGGGTGGCCTGAGATATTTAGTCCCTGCTAGGCCGCAATTTCCATAGCGCCGCCCCGCCCCCTGGGCCTACCGCAGGTTGGCCAGAGCTAGGCCGCAATTTGAATAGCGCCGCCCGCGCTATTATCGCCGCCCCATCCTCTTGGCGCCTCTCATTACTGACGAGACGCGCAATTTTAATCTCAGGGGACCTTCTCCTTTTACCTCAGAGCTGTGAGGTGACCTCTCAGGTGGATACCGGGTGACACCACAACAGCTATTCCTCCCGGGGGACACAGTACGGGACCGGGTAAGCTGCATCTGCCCCCAGAATAAAGCTTAACCCCTTCCCGTCACATTCTCCGCTGCTGCAGTCAGACTCTGCCGTTAACCCTTTCCGGAGCGCTATGTCTCAATCTAAGGAAGCTAAGCAGGCTGCTAAGAAGCCCAGATTAATCCGTTATGCACGGACTGTGACGCGGCCTGCGCCCAAACGCTGCTGCGGGTCTTCCTGCTTTTAGTCCCCCTGAGTGGACTGCGTCCCTGTCACGGTCGGTGGAGTCACTGACCCAGGCTATAGACTCTCTCCGGGAAGCTTCTTTAAGTCAGAAGGCGACTTCGCCGCCCAAGCAGGGCTCTGGCGACAGCGGGGAACCGTCCACCAGCAGGGGCCGTACTTGTTCAATGGACAGTCAAGCTAGAAAGCGAACCCATGATGCGTCCCTCAGTCACGTTCGTGCTTCAGCACCAGCGAGTTCTGTTTCTCGCTCTCCCTCTCCTATTGGTCACAGCAAGTACGACTCTGAATTGGAATCTGACGCTTCAGCCCCAGAATCCTCCAACTGATCAAGAGTCGCTTGATTCACTCACTTATAGAATCCGTCAACAGGATTCTGGAGTTGAAGGAGGAAAATACTCCTCCTCCAGCACACGCTTTTTCGTTTAAGAGGACCAAGCGTGTACGCAAATTATTTACCAGCCACCCTGATTTTAAGGACATTGTCCAGAAACATAGGGATCGACAACATAAGAGGTTCACAGGGCAAAAGTCTATTCAGGCTAAATACCCTTTTGACCCAGACCTAATGAAAGATTGGTTGCAGTCCCCTTCTGTGGACCCTCCTGTATCGAGGCTGGCTTCTAAGGACCTCCTATCCGTTTCGGAAGGTTCCTCAGTCAGAAACCCCTCCGATCGTCAAATTGATTCTCGCCCGCTCAGTTTTTGAAGCTTCAGGAGCGGTGCTTTTTCCATCGTTTGCAGCGATTTGGGTCACTAAGGCTATGGCCACTTGGTCAGAAGTCTTAATCACTGCTATTCAGGGTAGCAATCTCCCTCCGGAGGCTACCAACGTCACCAGGCAGATAGTTCACGCAGGAGATTTTGTATTTGATGCCTGTTTTGATACCGCCAATGGTGCTGCTCAAATTGCCGCTAATGCAATCTCCATTAGAAGAGCTCTTTGGCTCCGCGACTGGCGAGTGGACGCCATGTCTAAAAGATCGCTAACTTCTCTACCTTATCAATCTGGTCACCTCTTTGGGGAGAAACTGGACCAGCTCATCTCTGATTCTACCGGGGGAAAGAGTAATTTCCTTCCTCAGCAAAGGGCTGTTCGGCCGTTTTGGAACCAACAGCCGACGCGATTTCGATCCTTTCGCAATAACTCCGATTGGTCCTTCTCTTCCGACTCTGGTCGGCCCCCCCGTGGAGACAGAGGCACCCAGGTCTCATACAGACCTAATCACTCTTGGAAGCCCAGACCCAGGACATCCGGTTCTCAAGGACCCCGATCCCACAAATCTTCTACACAATGACTTGTTGCGGTATCTGGTGGACGACGGCAGAATAGGAGGTTGTCTTCTTTCATTGTCACACCTGGCTCGCAGTTGTCCACGACAAGTGGGTCAGGGAACTGGTGTCCTCCGAATACAAGATAGAATTCTCCTGTCCTCCGCCAGCACGTTTCTTCCCATTCCCCCCCAAAAAAGGAAGACAACAGCCTTCCTTCGGGCTGTTCAGGCGCTGCAAAAGGACGGAGTCGTCATTCCGGTCCCTCAAGACGAACGGTTCAGAGGTTTTTATTCAAACCTTTTTGTGGTTCCAAAGAAGGACGGGATGATGCGGCCCATACTGAACCTCAAACTGTTAAATCAGTTTGTCAATTTACGGCGGTTCCGAATGGAATCTCTCCAATCAGTTGTCGCTTCCATGGTAAAAGGAGAGTTCCTAGCATCCATCGACATCAAGGACGCTTGCCTTCACATTCCGATTACCCCGTCCCACCAGCAGTTCCTACGTTTTGCAATTCACGAGGAACACTTCCAGTTCGTTGCCTTCCCTTTTGGACTCGCCACCGCCCCCAGGGTCTTTACCAAGGTCATGGCGGCTGTCATGGCCATTCTTCACTCTCGGGGAGTGGTAGTGTTACCGTATCTGGACGACCTGCT
Organism: Dendrobates tinctorius; assembly: GCF_039654945.1. Taxonomy (NCBI): domain Eukaryota; kingdom Metazoa; phylum Chordata; class Amphibia; order Anura; family Dendrobatidae; genus Dendrobates; species Dendrobates tinctorius. Next base: position 9,235,131 of record NW_027361824.1, read on the forward strand.
CATCAAGGGCCCGTCCTTTCCAGTATGCGAGGAATCCGTAGATATAACAATAAATACACTTTCTCGCCTGGGCTGGAAAATTAAACTTTGAAAAGTCCTTCCCAAAGGAAGATTTCCTTTTTGGGAATGATCTTGGACACTTCCCGCGGGTTGGTCATTCTCGCTCCAGAGAAGACCCGAGCCTTACAACAAGCAGCGCGGTCTTTCTAGACCAGATTCTCACTTCATTCGTTTCAGCATGAGAGTTCTCGGACAGATGGTAGCAGCGATTGAGGCTGTCCCGTTCGCCCAGTTCCATCTCTGTCCCTTGCAACATGCTCTTCTGTTAGCCTGGTACAAGAACCTGGTCTCTCTGGACCATCTGTTCCTCCTGTCTCTGCGGATCAGACAAGCCCTCAAGTGGTGGACTCTGAAATCCTCCCTGAATCAAGGGAAGTCTTTTCTCCCAGTACAATGGTTGGTAGTGACCACCAACGCAAGTCTTCTGGGCTGGGGCGCGGTTTTTCTTCACCACACGGCACAGGGTCGGTGGTCTCCTCGAGAGTCTTGTCTCCCCATCAACATCCTAGAGATTTGAGCAATCACATTAGCCCTACAGAGTTTTCATCATCTCCTTGCAGGCCACTCCATCAGGATCCAATCCGACGAAGCCACGGCTGTGGCGTGTATCAACCGCCAGGGGGGTACTCTAAGCAGGATGGCCATACACGAAGTGAGTCACATCCTCCTTTGGGCCGAAACCAATCATTCGCCCATCTCGGCAGTCCACGTCACCAAGGCCTGGCCTCGGGAGAGTTGTTCCTTCATCCGGAGGTTTTTCAGCAGATTTGCCATTGTTGGGGGACTCCGGATGTGGATCTCATGGCTTCGAGATTAAACAACAAGGTTCCTCAATTCATCGCCCGATCACTCGATCCACGCGCCATCGGTGCGGACGCCCTAGTTCTGCCGTGGCACCGGTTCCGGCTTCCGTACATCTTTCCTCCTCTTCCCTTGCTTCCCAGGGTCATCAAGAAGATCAGATCGGAAAGGGTACCAGTGATTCTTGTCGTGCCAGATTGGCCATGCCGCGCTTGGTACGCAGAACTGATTCAACTAGTCGCCGACATTCCCTGGCGTCTTCCACATCATCCGGATCTGCTCTCTCGGGGTCCGATTTACCACCAGAACTCCGGGGCCCTGTCTTTGACGGCGTGGCCGTTGAATCCTGGACTTTAACAAAGGCTGGGTTCTACGTGATTTCCACAATGATAAGTGCTAGGAAGCCCGTGTCTATGCGCATCTATCACCGCACCTGGAAGACCTTTTTCTCGTGGTGCAAGGATCATGGCCGGTCCCCTATGACGTTTCCATTCCTACTACTTTGGAATACCTTCAATCTGGACTAACATTGGGCCTCGCGCTTAGTTCGCTCAAAGGCCAGATCTCAGCCTTGTCAGTGTTATTCCAACACATACTTGCCACCAAACCTCAAGTCAGGACTTTCCTTCAGGGAGTTGCCCATGTAGCGGCTCCTTATAGACGACCATTGGAACCTTGGGACCTTAACCTGGTTCTTGGGGCCCTACAGGAGGCTCCCTTTTGAACCCCTTAACGACGTTCCACTAACCTCTCTTGGAAGGTGGTCTTTCTAGTGGCAATTACGTCAATCAGACGTGTTTCCGAATTGGCAGCTCTATCCTGCCGCCCTCCGTTCCTGAATTTTCAGCAGAACAAGGCAGTTCTCAGGACGTCTCCGTCCTTCCGGCCCAAGGTCATATCCTCTTTCCACCTCAATGAGGAAATTGTTTTGCCTTCTTTTTGTCCGGCACCAGTCCATCGTATTGAGAAAGCCCTCCACACTCTGGATGTTGTTTAGGGCTCTGAGATGGTTCATCTCACGGACGGCAAGTCAGATGCCCTGTTCATACTTCCAGAAGGGTATAAGAAGGGTCTAGCCGCTTCAAAGGCAACGCTAGCCTGGTGGATCAGCCTCGCGATTCAAGAATCCTATCGTGTCAGGAATGCGCCTGTCCCAGCAGGGATTAAGGCACATTCTACCTGCTCAGTGGGCGCCTCTTGGGCCATTCGGCACCAGGCCTCGGCAGTACAGGTCTGCAAGGCTGCGACTTGGTCCAGTCTGCATACCTTTACAAAGCATTACCAGATTCATTCTCAGTCCTCTGCGGATGCAGCTCTCGGCAGACGCATCCTGCAAGCGGCAGTACCTCCGAGTTGAGGTAGTGGTACATGGGGTATTAGCAGATGTTTGCTCCCCACCCAGGGACTGCTTTGGGACGTCCCACGGTCTCTGGTCCCCCAATGAGGCGTAGGAGAAATAGGGATTTTTGTGTACTTACCGTAAAATCCTTTTTTCCGAGCCATTCATTGGGGGACACAGCACCCACCCTGATTAGCATCTTTATGTTGTGACATAGTTATGGTTATTGTTCAACTGTTTAAGCTCCTACTGCTTTTTCACCGAACTGGTGAGATCTCGTCCAGCGAGAGGGTGTATGCTGCAGGGGAGGAGTTAACTTTTTCTGGTTTACTTAGTGTCCTCCTAGTGGCAGGAAAGCATAACACCCACGTTCTCTGTGTCCCCCAATGAATGGCTCGGAGAAAAGGATTTTACGGTGAGTACACAAAAATCCCTATTTTATTATTTTGTGCTACATATTAGTATAGGATCTTGGAGATGGAAATACCCCTTGAATCTTCTGTCCCTGACTGTTGGGTGTCCAGGTGCAGAGCGGCCTCTCCGGGACATGATTGCAGGATGGCGATAGATGACGTCTCCGCACCCTTTGGGCTTCATAGGAGACCGTGAAGTTTGCTCTGTAATGCCATACTGACAAGTTCTAGTCTACGATGACGAATATGGAACAAAAAAGGACAATAAAAATCTACATATTAAAACAAAATAAAAAACCTATCTCTAACCTTTGGATTTGACCACCTTTTCCCTCATTACAATGCACACTAAATAAAACAATCCTATTAGGTATCGCCACGTCCAGGAAAATCTAAAGGGATTCATTTCGTGCGCTAAACTCTGTAAGGAAAAAAGACAGAATTGTTTGCAGCATAAAATGTATTAGGAAGTGACCGAAACGTTGTCTGTTCCCCAAAATGATAACCTCAGTCACATCTTCCACTGGATTCCCACATCCACTCGCTCACTGCTGGTATCATACACATCCTCCACCTGCAGAGCTGACAGCGCCTGTTCTCTCCCCCCAGACTCCTGAAGATCATGGATATGAAGCAGATAGGACGCAACTATTACAACCCGAACGACGCCACCGAAGTCAGAGCTCACCGGTAACGTAACCAGCAGAACAGCGTTTACATGGGGCTGACCATGTTTTAGTCATGGGAGCATGTAATGTATGTACACAGTGACTGCACCAGCAGAATAGTGAGTGCAACTCTGGGGTATATAATACAGGCTGTAACTCAGGATCAGTAATGTAATGTATGTACACAGTAACTGCACCAGCAGAATAGTGAGTGCAGCTCTGGAGTATAATACAGGATGTAACTCAGGATCAGTAATGTATGTACATAGTGACTGCACCAGCAAAATAGTGAGTGCAGCTCTGGGGTATAATACAGGATGTAACTCAGGATCAGTAATGTAATGTATGTACACAGTGACTGCACCAGCAGAATAGTGAGTGCAGCTCTGGAGTATAATACATGGTATAACTCAGTATCAGTAATGTAATGAATGTACACAGTGACTGCACCAGCGGAATGAGTGCAGCTCTGGAGAGTAAGTAATGTATGCCTGTAGGTGTCTACAGACTGATGCGTGTTACTTCAGCTCCCCTATTTTCAGCCTCCATCTTGTCTCCTCTCTCATCAGACTCTCCATCTGGCCGGGGTTTTCCACCTCCATCCTCCAGTATGAGTCCAGCATCATGTTGAGCATTGATGTCAGCCATAAAGTCCTCAGGAACGAGACTGTGCACGACATCATGAGCAGCCTCTACTCTTCTTGTGGCCCTCAGAGGTTCCAAGACGCCTGCTGCAAAGAGCTGATAGGACAGATCGTCCTCACCAAGTAAGAACCACCATTGCCTCATACTTGGCCGCTCTGTGGGCCGAGGCACTAGCCGCCTCTAGATTCAATCTTATAACTTGTTTACATTTTGTTCCTTAACCACGTAACGTCCAATGATGTACACAGTCCGTCATGGCAGGGTGTCCGTTCCAGCACGAGGACAGTGTGTGTCCGTCATGCATTTATCACTGTGTGTAAACGTAGTGATAGTTCAGTGCCGACGGCTGTCTGACAGCTAAGAGGCACGGGAAGAGGTGCGGGGACCCATGTTGTTGGACCCCGCACTCAGATCGCTGTGAATGCGCAGGAGATGCTGAAATACCATCACTTCCTGCCCGATCAGGTCAGCAGCTCAGTGGCTGAGCTTCTGCACTAACAGCAAGGAGCGGTGTCCGCAGCACCCCTGGCTGTTAACCCCCTATTTGCTGCGATCGAGCGCTATCGCAGTGTTCAGGAGGGAGGCAGAGGGACAGGAGCTCCCTCTACCTTCAGATCGGCGTCCCCGCGGGGCCCAAACGCTACCTTGGTGATCCGGGGTCATCATGACGACCCCTGGGTCATCAAGCTACAGAAAGCCTCGAAGACCATGCTACAACATGGTGTCAGAAGCTTTGAGTACAGGTATAATGCACTGCCATGCTAGTGCATTGCAATGCATTATACCTTCAATCAAAGTTAAAAAAAAAAAAAAGTGAAAGTCCCATAAAGGGACTAGGTAAAGAAAACTTTAAAAAAAAAAAAAAAATTACTAAATAAAAATCCATGCATAAATACACATTTTACGTTAAAAAAAAAAAAAAATAAATAAAAGAAGTTCACATGTTTGGTGTCGCCGCGTCCGGAACAATCCGATCTATAATTGTCACACTAGTTAGCCCCTTCAGTGAACGCCGTAATAAAAAACACAAAAAATGTAGTAAATTGTGCTTGAGCATCATACTGCTTGGAAAAGGTGGAAAAAAAAAAGTGATCCAAAAAGACGAATGTAAATAAAAAATAGTATCACTGAAAAAGTCATCTTGTCCCGCAAAAAAACAGGCCGCCGTACAGCGCCATCAGTGGAAAAATAAAAAGTTATAGCTCTTAGAATAAAGCAATGCAAAAATAATTTTTTTCTATAAAAGTTTTTATGTAAAAGCTCCAAAACATAAAAAACAGAGAAAAAAAAACAATTCCTGAACTGCTGATTTTGTTCATTCTGCCTCCACAAAAATCATATTATAAAGCGATCAAAAATTGTCATGTGACCAAAAATGGTACCAATAAAGTCAGCTTGTCCCGCAAAAAAACAAGCCCACACATGACTGTGAGCCTAAATATGGAAAAAATTATAGCTCTCAAAATATGGTGATGCAAAAACCTCTTGCAAAAAAAAGCAAGATTTTTGGTTGCTTTAACGTAAAATCTGTTTCTCGGAGCCTTCATTGGGGGACACAGGAAGCCATGGGTGTATGCTATGCTGCCACTAGGAGGCTCACACTATGCAGACAAAAGTTAGCTCCTTCTCCTCAGTGTACATGCTACCGACTGGAACTAGGATATTCAGTAAGGCTAGCTTCAGACTTGCGTTTTTGCCTGCAGCGCACGGCCGCCGCTAAGCCCTGCCCCCTCCGGTCATCTCCTTCTATTGTCGCACATCGCTGCATGCGATCTGCACACCCTATCTTTAGCATAGGGTGCGCAGATCATGCGCTAGTAGGATTTTGGGTGCGCTGCGCCCTTTTGACGGTGCTCCGAGCGCACCAAAATGCAACATGGTGTGTTCGGCGCACCGTCAAAAGGGCGCAGTGCACGCAAAATCCTACTAGCGCACGGTCTGTGCACCCTATGCCAAAGATAGGGTGTGCAGATCGCATGCAGCGATGTGCGACAATAGGAGGAGATGACCGGAGGGGGCGCGGCGGGGGGGGGGCTTAACGGCGGCCGTGCGCTCGCTGCGGGCAAAAACGCTAGTCTGAAGCTAGCCTTAGTGAGAAAACAGTAGGAGAAGTGAGAAATAAACACAAACTCAAAGTGTAACAGTATAATTCAATTAAACAGCTGTTCAACGTGGGAGGGTGCGGTGTCCCCCAATAAAGGCTCCTAGAAACAGATTTTACGGTAAGCAACCAAAAATCCTGTTTTCTCTATTGCTTCATGGGGGAGGGAAACAGGAAACCATGGGATGTCCCAAAGCAAATACCTAAGGGAAGGGAACAGCAGACAACTCCAATCAGGACGAAGAACGGCGCTTCCCCCTCCCGACACACAGAGCTCAGGAACCAGCCTGATCTTCCACGCCGGCACGAGAGAGGGGCAGGTACGTGATCTTCAGAACACGGGTCCCTGTCAGGACAGGAAACCCAACCGAAGCGAGGGAGAGGTACCACCCCTTTTATCTTCAGTAGGGTTCCTGTCCTGACTGGGCGGATCCCCTCTCTCATGTGTGCCGTCATGGGAGACGGGAAAAAATAGTTTCAAAAATGGTGCTGATGTAAAGTAGACATGTGGGAAATGTTGTTGTTCTTTATTAACTATTGTGTGACATAACACTGATTTAGGGTCATAAAAATTAAGTTTGAAAATTTTCAATTTTTTTTGCGAAATTTACATTTTTTCACAAATAGACACAAGAAATTTTGAAGAAATTTTACCACTATCATAAAGTACAATATGTCACGAAAAAACAATCTCCGAATCAGCGGGATCTGTTGAAGCCTTCCAGAGTTATAACCTCATAAAGTGACAGTGGTCAGATTTCCAAATTAAGGCCTGGTCATTAACCTACAAAGTGGCTTGGTCCTTAAGGGGTTAACTTTTGCAACCAAATTTATGTAATTAACCCCTTAATGATGAGCACAGTTTTCTTTCCTGATTAATTTTTCCTCTCCTTCAAAGATGCATCGGTTTTTTTTTCATTTTTCCTTCACTATCGCCATATTACATCTTGTTTTTTTTGCAGGACAAGTTGTAGTTTTAAATGACACCATTAATTTTACCGTGTAATGTGCTAAAAACGAAGTGTCATGAAATTTGAGAAAAATAAAATTCTGCAGTTTTTTTTAGGTTTTCGTATTGATGACTTTCATTGTATGAGAAAAATGACCCAATAACATTCTCCTTATTGGTACAACTACAGTAATGCTAAATTTGTGCAATTTTTCTTTTTTTAAGTGGGTAAAAAAATAATTTGAACTTTGTTTAAAAAAAATAAATTGGTTTAACTATTTTGAGTCCTTTTGTGTTTTTTTTCCATCCATGGAGCGGTGTGAGGCTTTGATTTTTGTGGGGCGAGCTGTAGTTTTTGTTGATACCACTTTGAGGTACATACAATGTTTTCTTTGCATATTATTGTTTTTTTAGTCGATCCAAGTTTCCTAAAAATACAACAGTTCCGCCATTATTTTCTTTTACTTTACAGCGTTAAATCATTTTATTTTATTCCTTTTTTTTATTACGGGTGTGATGACAGTAAATATGCTCTTATTTTATTATTTAAGATTCTTTATTTTTGACCTAGCAAAAAGGTGTTTAGATTTTTTTTTTTTTTTTTAGAATAGTTTTAATTTTTTTTTTATTTTGTTTTTCTACTAGAGAGCTTGAAATTAAGATTATTTGATCACTTAATCTGTACTGAATTTTTAATTTCACTAATCAACACTGCTTTTTGTGCAGGTACAACAATAAAACCTACCGTATAGACGAGATCGCCTGGCACATGACTCCAGAGTCTACCTTCAAGAAGGCAGACGGAAGCGAGATCAGCTTTGTGGACTACTATAAGAACGTAAGACCTGCTAGGATTAATGAGATCTGGAAGCCTTGAGCGCGAAAACTCAGGAAATGTGTTTTCGTTTTTTTTTTGTTTTTTTAATTTTCTCGTTAAATACATTAGATAGAAAAAAATTCTTAAAAAAAAACAAAACCTTAGATTGTTCACAACTCAAATTGATTTATCCTTGGAGTGGGTGGACACCTGATACCAACATCGATTGCTGTTTTCAGCTCCCGTTGCGACTGTGTACAAAGCAAGACTTTGGGTACTCACCGTAAAATCTGTTTCTCAGAACCTTCATTGAGGGACACGAAGCCACGGGTGTAAGCTGCTGACACTAGGCAGAATAAAGGCTTACTCCTCCCCAGAAATATATACCCACCAGCTGGGAGAGAGCCAAACAGTTTGTGAGAAAGCAGTGGGAAAGGAGTTAAAGGTGTGGTTCCACTATTACTCCCCAGCAACATGCCCGCTGTCTTGGGGTCATACGTGACTCCGAGCTTTCCTTTGCCCCCCACATTCGATCACTGGCTCGCTCTTGTTATCTGCACCTCAAAAACATTTCTAGAATTCGACCTTTTCTTACTTTGACTCAGCAAAAACTTACTGTTTCTCTTATTCATTCTCGTCTCGACTATTGTAACTGTCTTCTAATTGGTCTCCCTTACGGTCTTACCAAACTCTCCCCCCTCCAATCTGTCTTGAATGCTGCAGCCAGGATCATATTTCTCACCAATCGTTACACCGATGCCTCTACCTTGTGCCAGTCCTTACCCTGGCTACCCATCCACTCCAGAATCCAATACAAACTTATTACCCTCACCCACAAAGCCCTCCATGGCTCAGCACCACCCTACATCTCCTCCCTTGTTTCAATCTACCACCCTACCCGCGCCCTCCGTTCTGCTGATGACCTGAGGTTAGCATCCTCAATAATCAGAACCTCCCACTCCCGTCTCCAAGACTTTACACGTGCTACGCCAATTCTTTGGAATGCACTTCCCAGGTCAATACGATTAGTCCCCAATCCCCACAATTTTAAGCGTGCCCTGAAAACGCATTTATTCAGACTGGCCTACCGCCTCAACACATTAAGCTAATCTATCCCTCTGTGGCACAGCCAAAAGTTTTACCATAACCAGGTTCCCTGCATCATGTTCCCACATGCTTTATGCATCCATTAGCCCTCTGAGTCTGTACTGTTACACACTTAACATTATGGCTGGCCCAAACAATCAGGGCAATTGTTACCACCCACCTTTCCTGTCTACCTCTTTCCTCATAGACTGTAAGCTTGCGAGCAGGGCCCTCATTCCTCTTGGTATCTGTTATGATCTATGTGATTATTGTTATGCTGTAATGTCTATCGTCTGTTCTATTCCCCTCTGAAATGTAAAGTGCTGCGGAATATGTAGGAGCTATAGAAATAAACTTTATTATTAATAAAGGAGATTACCCTAAATTGAACCAACAATGGCTCAAACAGGGAGCAATGGGTGCTGTGTCCCCCAGTGAAGGCTCAGAGAAAAAGATTTTATGGAAAGTACCCAAAATCTTCTTTTCTCTATTGCTTCTTTGGGCAGAGACAGTAAATCATGGGACATCCTAAAACAGTCCCTAGGGTGGGAAGTGACAGGTACTCAAAAATGTAAGATTGGCAATCGCTAAAGAATAGGTGAGAACCGTGTAGCACTAGGAGAAGGTGTGGACTGAAGATGAGGAAGCAACCTAACAGCCCATGAAGCTCCGACTGTTGTGATCCTAAGTGGAATAGGTCTTTACCTCACTCTGATCCTGGAAAGATGCTGATTGAAAATAGGCCACTCCAGAAGATGGGAGGAAAGAGGTATGATGTACCTAGAGAAGGAAGGGAAGTAACTGCCTTAGAACAGTTTCACACATCCAGATAATTCCGATACCGGAAAAAATGGTACCGGAGCTATCCGTGTGGACACGTGGTACCTCCGTGTGGCAACCATTTGCCGCACGTGAGCCGCATCAGGACCACACGGACGGCCGCCGGGAAGAAGCACTACAGTAAGCGCTGTTCCCGGTGGTAGGAGCTGACCGCGGCTGTCATTATTCTCTCCTGCTCTGCTGGCAACAGAGAGCAGGAGAGAAGAATGAATGAAAACCCGTCGTGGGGTCCCCCTCAGTTTGTGAACCAACCAGACGAATGGTGGGGGCTTCAGCCCTCATCTGTCAGCTTCATCATGGTTGGTTCTCAAGAATAGAGGGGTCCCCACGCTGTTTTTAAAATTATTTAAATAAATTAAAAAATGGCGTAGGGTCCCCCCTATTTTTGACAACCAACCTGACCAATGCTAACAGCTGAGGGCTGATATTCTCAGGCTGGTAAGGGGCCACTGATCTTGGGCCCCCCACAGCCTAAAAACAGAAGGCCCCCAGCTGCCCAGAAAAGGCGCATCTATTAGATGCGCCTATTCTGGATTGTTGCCCGGTTCTTCCCATTTGTCCTGTAGCGGTGGAAAGTGGGGTAATAAGGGGTTAATGTCACCTTGCTATTGTAAGGTGACATTAAGCCCGGATTAGTAATGGAGAGGTGTCAATAAGACACCTCTCCATTACTAATCGTAGTTACTCAAGGGTTAAATAAACACACAATAAGAATAAAGTAATTTAATGAAAGAATACAACACACTCATTGTTTAAATCTTTATTACACTGCTAATTCCTTTGCGACGCCATCGATAATAAAGCAACAATATACATTACCCGTCCGGGCTCAGTCACATCCCACGGCGTAAATCCATCTCGGGGGTTAATCAGTTTACAGGCGGAGCGCTGCTAACACAGTCGTTCCCGAATGTAAACTACTGGGGAGTGAATGGAAGCAGCCGGCGCATGCTCAGTAACTAGCGGTGACGTCACTGCTCTTCACTAAGTCTTTGCTCTGCTTCCATTCATTCCCCAATAGTTTACAGTCGGAGAGGCTGTATTAGCAGCGCTCTGCCTGTAAACTGATTAACCCCCGAGATGGATTTACGCTGTGGAACGTGACTGAGCGCCGGACGGGTAATGTATATTGTTGCTTTATTATTTTAAACTTTTTTTTTACAGGAAATCGATGGCCTCGCAAAGGAATTAGCAATGTAATTGGCTCCTCCCGGTCAGAGATGCTTCATCCGAGGGGGGAGAGAAACTAAGGTACGATCTAGGGACGGACCATCGTGTCACCTGAATTTGGTGAGCACGCTGAAGAAGAGGGGAAGGGGCAGGGAGATGGACACCGAAGAGACAAGATCACAAGAAAGATCGAGGACTCTTTCACCATGGGCGCCAAGGTCTTTCCATGGTAAAATTCCACACCTAGGTGAAATAGGCATGCTAACGCCTACAAGGGAGCAGTAATGAGCGCCCGTCTTAATGGAAGGCTCTGAAAGAAAGGCTCTGAAGAGAAGATCCTTACCTGTCTCTGGAAATGGAAAACTACTGGTCATGTTGAAGCAGAAAAGAACCAGCTTAAGGATGAACTCTCACATCTTGATGGGCGAAGTTCTCTCGGCGAATGAGATTCGTCAAGAGGCACAGCCTTAATGAGGTCCTTGTCTAGTATGGCTGGCCCAGGCTGCGAAATCAGGTGCTTCATGTTGAGGCATATGGAAACAGTCCGTCACAGTCCAAGACAGGTGATGCCCCTGAAAGGAAGGAAAAAAGGCGAATAACTGCATGCAGTTACGTGAAACCAGAGATAAGTATTCTTAGCTGAGTCCCCTTAACAGATTAACCTAATGACAACCGTAGGGAGAAAGAAAGAACCAGCGTTAATCACTTTTTTAGGGGCTTCGGTCCGCTAGGATCAACAACTTCGTTGTGGGAGCCCAGAGGGAAACTTTGTACAGGAACCTGGACAGATAGGGAGAGTCCTACCTGTCCAATAGTGGTAAAACACAGTCCTAAACACAGATCCTGCGACCCAAGTGCAGAGATAGCTGGCGGTTTCGAACCAATTGTGGATTGATTAGGGGAGCCTGTGTTGAGTCTGGGGGCAATGGTGTGGGGCAACGTACCAAAAAATAATGAACGAGGACCACTGAAAAAAGGATACAGTATCAGTGGGATTAGGGGGAGCCATTTCGTTGATGAACAGCGACCTGTTTTCTGGCTCTAACCTTGTCTGTAATTCCATCTAGACTGTAGTACCATTTCTGTAACTTCACCAACTAATTATCCTATATTATAGCCGTAAAGAAACCTAAAAACACCAAAAACAAGAGGGACTTTACAAATGGCCAGGGAGTGAATAGTTAAAAAGTGTAAAGTTTTTTTCAATACATTAAAAACAATATAAAACGGAGAGAGCACTGCAGGTTTACAAGAGGAAGATGGGTACACCCAGGTAGTATATAAACATTAGCAAATACTCCCAGAATTAAGATACCATATTCACATAGAATCCCCATGCATGTATTGAGATCCCAGGAAGGGGATAAGGGTAATCATAGAATGCAGTAATTGTTACTATCTATTATACACATGTCAAAGAAAAAAACATATAATGTAAAAGGTGTATAGCAACGATTATACGGTATGACAGTTTGTATGTTCATACAGAGCTGTCAGCTTCACATCCATGTTTAAATACATAAAAGGCAAGGTTGCCAAGTGGGGAAAAAAAGGCTATTGGTAAATGCAGTGCTGTCAGTTAGGCATGCAAAGAAAGTATGTTGGATATACTCATATGTCCGGATTCTTTTCATGGACTTTAGCTCAGCGTTCAATACCATTGATCCGAATTTACTTCATAAGAAAATGGTAGCTCTTGGAGTCCCTCTTAACTTATGCTTGTGGATTTATAACTTCCTGACAGCCAGGATACAGAGTGTAAAAGTTGGACCATTCACTTCGGACACCTTGGTCACAAACATCGGGGCACCTCAGGGGTGTGTTTTGTCCCCGTTACTGTTTTCTCTCTATACGAATGATTGCATCTCTTCAGCAGACTCAGTAAAAATCTTGAAATTTGCCGATGATATGACACTGATTGGTCTCATCAGGGGAAATGCTGAAGACTTGTATCGGAGTGAGGTGGAAAGAATATGTGACTGGTGTAAAGCCAATAATCTTGTACTCAACACTAAAAAAACTGCTGAGATGGTTGTGGATTTTAGGAAAGATCAACATGAGATACTTCCAATCTACATCCATGACGAAGTGGTTCTTAGGGTCACAGAGACCAAATTCCTTGGTGTTATCATCTCTCATGATCTTAAATGGGGGAAAAACGTGGATGCTGTTATAAGAAAAGCACAACAGAGGATGTTCTTCCTGCGTCAGCTGAAAAGATATGGTTTGTCTAAGAATCTGCTGATCTTATTCTTTAATGCTGTCATCAGATCTGTGATTTGTTCCTCTCTGATAGTCTGGTATGGGGGAGCCACTGCGCATGACAAACTCCGCTTACAAAGGACTTTCAGAACAGCAGAGAGAATTATAGGTTCCCCCCTGTCTAAAATCCAGGATCTTTATGATAAGAGTATTCGATCCCACGCATTGAAAATTTCATCCGATCCCTCTCACCCGGGACACTCCTCATTCCAACTACTCCCTTCAGGACGTCGCTTCAGAGTCCCCAAATGCAGCACCAACCGCCATATGAACAGCTTCTATCCACTCTCTGTTCAACAATTAAATCGTCATGTGTAGACTATATACTGTATCTGTCTTGTTAGATGTTACTTGTTGTATCTGTTGTTATATATTATGTTGCCTCTTTGCCACAAAGAATTCCTTGTATATATGTAATATGTACTTGGCGATAATAAATTTGATTTGATTGATTGATTTGATACAGAGGACAACAAACAGTTTCAAATAATGGAGTACATAATAAAAGGTATTGTACCATAAAAATGATGACTGGGGACCCCCCACACCCGATGCACGTTTCGCAATGAAATGCTTCGTCCAGGGGGCCATATCTGGAACTTATTGAAGACTCAACGTGATCTGTTTCTGAGGACACAAAAAAGGTGCCGACAATAAACAGACTGTGGATAGTGGATCGAGCACTAGACAGTTGGCGGCTTGGGCAAATGCATTATAGCTACAGATAAGGGGGTAGTATGACACGCTATGGATAGTGGACAGAGTGCCGGGTGGTGGTTAATATAGGTAACTGCTCCCTTTTCATGGTTGTGGAACTGGTGGAGCACCTGGTGAGTTTTATCCATAGAAAAAAAGGGTGACCGCTGTATAGCTGATAGCTCTGGCATGGAAGTTGGGGATTCTTGCATAGTGCAGAGAGTGGATAGAATGCCAGACAGTTTACACATAGGTAATCACTCCATAGATGAGCTCAGGGAGGCTGGTGGGTGTGATTCACTAAAGTTCTGCATATGTACTGTATCATTAAATAACAGAGGCAAGGAAACACATGACAGACTATTGCCCGTAGAAGCGCTGTCTGAATAAGTCAGGGATGTGTACTACTCTAACGGGTTACAGCACATCCCTTGTGGATCTGTGGACTTGTCCCATGTGCGGCTCCTGTGTATAACATAGGCAGGTGCGCCTTGCGAGGAACTGGGAATCTGACTGACCGGCCACCAAATGCTGCAGGGGTACCTGAGAGATCCCTCAGACAGGGCCGCAGGAAAAAAGATCTCAGAATGTTACCTGAACTGCATACATTTTCCTGAAAGTTCTCAGTTCTGTGGGGACACTCCACCAGATTCAGCATGATGGAAACCCCCGCTGGGAGCATAGGGCTGCACAGAAGGTCTGTCTTCCCTGACTCTGAGAGGCTGCTTGACAGCTGTCATCTAGCTGTCCAACATGTCTTGTAGCTTGGAGATCACCAGCCGCCCTGAAGAGTGACTGAGGAAGACCGGAGTACCAGTTTCCAGACGTGGTCTCAACTTTTTCTTCACAGTTCTGAAGACTGTATCGGGAGCCCCCGGGTGAAGGAGTCGCTGGATTGGCAACATCTTCCTTCCTACACAGTCATGTCTAGATCAAAGTGAATTGGGGAACGTGTCCGATCCTGGGGTTGCCTCTGGGAAAGAGGAGCAAGACATGACAGTAATCCCAGATAATGAAGGGAGCAAAGGGGATCCAGTCATGGAGCTGGAGTAAGCCTGCTTCCTGGACCTATGTGAGATCTGTCATCACTGCATGATTCTGAGTCATGTGGGAAATTGATCAGAGCTGCAGGGCGAAGGATTTATTAGTCCAATGCATGGAGACCTCTGCCACTGACTAAGATGCCTTGGTCAGGTCTCTACTTCTTAAGATCGGGAGGCAACCTACTCGGAGGAGTGGGTACGCTGTTATCCCTGGTGGAGGGGGGTTCCAGAGACACTTTCATGTTTGGGTTGCTGCAGTCAGTGCAGGGACCAATTCCATAAAGACACTAGTAGTCTTACTATGAGGGGAGCAATAAAATTAACCTATAAACTATGGTTTTGGAGTGGGATGTCCCTTGAGAGAGATGTCCTGTAGTCTCTATGGTATTGGAATGATAGGTCCATAAACTCTATGGTGTTGGAAAGAGATTTTCTGTAGACCTAGTGGTGAGCCTGTGCTGGAAAGAGTAAAAACTTACGCGATTAGCCGGGGGAAAAAAGACGCAAGGAAGTTTCCGTGACTGGCCAAGGGGCATGGCCTAATTGGAGAATAGAACTAGGATGAAGCTGGGACCTAAATTTGGAAATGGCTTTGTGGGACGAGAATAAATGGGGAGCTATCTTTGGGAAAAAAACAAGGCAGAGAAGGGACTTGAATAAACTTGGGTGCTATCCAGCAGGAGGACGCCTGTGCCACGACTTTTAACAACATTTTCCCTTGATCCTGTGGAGCCCTTGCCGCCATGAAGAGTGACTGGAAAGAGGGGGAACCTGTTTTCAGATGTGGTCCCGACTCATACTTCATAGTTATGAAGACTGCATCGGGAGCCCCCAAGTGAGTGGGGGTTGCTGAAAAGGGTATGTGGTCCTTCCCACACAGTCGTGGTCCCAGACGGTGCAGAAAATGGTGTCAACCCTGGATGAGGAGTGGGGGGATCACTGGGGGTGAAAAGCAGGACTGTCTGCCATGATCCGTCACGAGACACTCGTGAAGTGTTAGGGGGAAGAGAGTCCCGCCTCGGTCTAGAGAGGGGACGATGTGCATGGCGCCACACTGTTCTCTCTATCCCCTAGGTGGAAAAAACGGTGATAATTTACACACTGTTACAAGCTGTATCTGAAAGAAAAAGGGAAATCATTGGAAAAACACAAGATGGTAGAGACTGGTCTGAACACGGACCTGTGTCTGGCCTTCTCTGGGTGGGTGTAGCCTGACTGGGAGGAGTTGTCTTTTTTTTATTTCTGCCTAGTGGTAGCAGCATACCCTCATGCTTTCCTGTGTTCCCCAATGAGTTTTATGACACAGCATTTTATTCATTGACTGTTTATATGTTGACTTTTGAGTTTGTTTCTTTCTGGTTCGTCAAGAAAACAGACTCTTGTTGTATAAGCCTGTAATAGTGACTTAAAAGTTGACATTTGATGTAACATATTGTGGTGTTATCCTTGATGACTAGAAACGCATGATAATTGAACAATGATGTTTGTTGATATGTTGATTACACATTGTCCAGACCAGCTAGCTTGCTGACCTGCAAAACACAGGAGGGAAAACTATGCAAATAAATTAAATAATTAAACAGTGCAAGTTGATCTCGTCACCATTCTTCCCCTTTACCTCTTGGTGCTGATTTGAAGGACAGTTTTTAACTATAAAAAGAAGATATATGCGCCTCTATAAGATACACCTTCACAGACAGATATACATCCAGAGATCCAAAGAACCAGAAACTCTCTACAGGACAACAGCCAGGGCATCATGGCTCCATCATGAGGGACCAAGATATGATATTCTTCAGAATGTCAGCTTAGAGAACCATGGCCTCTACTGAAAGAATACAGATCTGCTCCATTGACAATCGCTGAACCATGGATATGTTTGGGGTAGTCAGGATTTCGACACACCGGTCACCTGAGCCCCATAGATACGTTTCTGAAAGCCAGGAATGGGACCCACTAGTCACCTGGCTCCATGGAGATATTAGGAGAAGCCAGGCTGTGACCCTCTGGTCAACTGGTCTTGTACCTAAATGGACTGTCATCTTCCTAAACTAGTCGACACCTCCTCTCTGTGATACCGGGCTTGGAAGCTGAGAATCCCAGCTGCTTTAATCTTAATCCCGGTGAGTCAGCACAAGGGTGAGACTCCATCTTGGGTATTTTGCTTGGACTGTTCTACGTGGTGTCTGCCAGTTTTTGTGGTTCAGTAAAGCATCGCCACACTGTTTTACCCCTCACCCTGTGTTATGAGTAGTATTACGCACATCGGGAAAGTAGAGCGGTCGTTCGGTGGGATGTGCCCTGGTTCATGTGGTTTTGGCTAGTGGACCAGGGCACCCGCTGATCTTCCCTCCTCCTCCCTGTGTCTCCAGAGATGGCTCAGAGAGAGGATTTTACGGTAAGTGCCCAAAATCTTCTTTTTGTTTCGTCTCGTGTCCCCATTACACCGTGCATGGAGCGGTGCTGTCCTGGCTGTGTACACGGTCACAACGGGAGCTGAAAATGAAGCAATAGAGAGAATTAAATTTTTTTTTTTCTTTTTTAAGAATTTTGCTTATGGGTGATCCCCTCCTTTTATTATTTGCTGGTGACTTGGACAAAGTTTAAATAACCGAGACCTTCATCGTCCTGCTATTTATTTGCATCGCCCTCAGCAATACAATGAACAAGTGAAAGACCTGAGCCAGCCGCTAGTCGTGAACATTCCCCGGAGACCCAAGCCGGGAGCCACAGACGGAGCCATCATACTGGTGCCAGAGTTATGTAACCTAACAGGTGAGCGCAAGCCCCGGCCGGGTTACTAGCAGTGCTCGCTGACCACGCCGCAGTTACCTCTGTAATTGTAAATGGTAGCTAAATAGCCATAAGGCTGGATTTGTCTGTCCAACATTCTTGGTCCAAGTGCTGACTGCTCTGTCCGCATTGGCTGTGGGCCTCCGGTCTTGGGCTCAGCTAACTGTAGACATGTACAAGTTTGACGCATTGCCGGTCTGGACATCGCAGGGTGTGCACGGACCAATAATGTCATGTGTGAAAACAGCCTAAAGCAGAGCTCAAGAAGGTGGTGGGAGTGCAGTATTAATGCCTTCCCAAAAATAATGACCTGGGAAGGGGTCTTCACATAAGGGGAATGAGAAGCTGTGCTCCCGCCACACACTGTAGATGCCGGCTAGATTATATAGCCGGCATCTGTCTGACAGTCGTGGCCGTCCTGTTGTGTTCCTGTTGCAGCTGTTAACCATTTAAATGCCGCTGTCAATCTCCGACAGTAGCATTAAACAGAACGCATGCTCGTTCCCTATCCCTTTGGCTTCCCGCGATGTGATTTTCACAATATACTGCAGTACTGTGGTATAGTACAAGTGATTGTTGGTTGAAATTCCCTAATAAACTTTTTAAAGTAATGTAGAAAATTAAAGGAAAATTGTTTTTAGAAATATATAAAGAATTAAAAGAATATATAAAATTCTTATTGTCCCCATTTTACCGTGTTAAAACAGAAAAAAATACACTTGCTAATGTCACGTTTGTAAAACTCTGATCTATTTAAACATGGAAATAATTAACCTGATTGGTGAATGCCATTAAGAGAAAAAAGTCAGAATCCATTTTTTTTTTTTGATCACCTCACCTCCCTAAAAAAATGAAAAAAATTAAAACATTTAATAAGCAATCAAAGCATCGTATGTACACAAAACTGATATAAATATAATCCGCTTCCACATGAAAAAAGAGCCTCATCAACAGAAAAATACAAATGTTACAGATCTCAGAAAATGGGAATAAAGCAAAACATTTTTTCTTTACAATAATCTGATCATTTTTTCTATTTGACGGGAAAAAAAAATTGACGTTTGGCATCGCCATAATCAGACTGACATGGACAATAATGTTTCCGATCCTGTGCTCGGACCGCCCTGCTCCCACCCCACAGACACCGCGCCAGGAAAATAAATTTTCCTCCTGTGTGGTTTTAGGCAATAAACTCCATCTAGGATTCGGCCTATTTTGTTAGTTTTCTGCTAAATAAAATGATGGGACCTGTTATACCGGAATGATTAGGTCTGCCCTGTCCGCTGTATGGCTGGTATCTTGCAGATCGCTAGGGATCGCCGTCTGAAATACGCCGGTCCCAGTAATGCCCCCCGGGGCTCCTCACCAGGAGGCAGCCGCTCGTATTCTCATCTCTTACCGCTTCTCCCTTATAACACAGGTCTGACCGACAGAATGAGAAACGACTTCAACGTCATGAAAGATCTGGCCGTTCACACCCGCTTGCCACCAGAACAGAGGGAGCGGCAAGTTGGGAAGTTCCTCAAATACATTCACAAGTGAGTAGCCATGGTGGCTGGTAAGGGCCGTCTGCCTCTGATCTGTGTCTTCTATAGGGCAAGATAAGTTTGGTTAGAAGCCATGTTTGAGTTTGTGGTTTCCAAATTGGTTCTCCATTGAGGTGGTGAGTGCCTCAGGCATAGCAAACACACTCATTATGGAGGCTCCTCGTAGCAACCTCAGCTGTCAGTATGATTGGCACATGACCGAACAGCTCATATAAGCTGGAATTTCTGTGATGTCGACCCTTCAGCCTCATGAGAACAGTAGATCGGAGACATTCCTCTATTGTTTTTCTTGCTGCTTGACTACAAATGCAAGGGAGACCTTGCCCAATGAGATAAAAATAAAACCAGAGATGCCTGACCACAGTTTAATGCTTACCTAACCAAATACATGTTTCACCACTGCTTCCTCTGGGGACCACACCTCCAGAAGAAGCGATGCATTCTGAGATGGGAAAGCACTATACTGAGGTATGGCTTCTCTTGTGGGCCCTAAAGCTGCTGGATCCAATAGAAGCAATGGCCACTTTTCCATTCCTGACAGTGGGGTCCTGTTCTAGAGATGGATATGTCCCAATAGAGGATCGGCAGTGGGGTCCTGTTCTAGGGATGGATACGGTCCCAATAGAGGATCTGCATTCAAGACACTTATTGGGCTCCTTCCATTCACCACACAATAGTGATGAGTCCGGAGATTGTATTTTTCTCCTCTCTTTAGGGACGAGAGTGTACAGAAAGAGCTACGTGACTGGGGGCTGAATTTTGATACCGAACTGCTACAGTTCGAAGGGAGAATCGCACCTCCGGAAAGAATCCTGCAAAAAGACAAAACTGTGAGTAGTTAAGTAGAGTGAGCGCACCGCGACACCTTTCCATTCCCCCCACCCCCCCCCCACACTATTTTTTTCTTTTATTATTTTCATCTTCTTCGCCACAGGAGGGCTTGTATTTTGCGGGATGAGGTGTAGTTTTGAAGGATTAATAATAAATTGCACTGAAAGTGAGAAGAAAATGGTATAATTTCTACAGTGTTCTCAGATTGATTCTTGGTTGCCCACTGCTTTACACAGATCTGGCACGTAATTCAGGTTGCTGAGAATCCGGGTGACGACCTCCCGGAGATCCTGCACTGAGGTGTGTAATTTGTGATTTCTGATTTGCAGGCAGTATATGATCCACAGTTTGCTGACTGGTCGCGAGAGCTGAGGGGTCCCGTCCTGCTCAGCACCCTGGATCTGAATAATTGGCTGCTCTTTTACACCCGGAGAAATTACGATGCGGCGAACACTCTTCTGCAGAACATGTTCAAAATCACACAGCAACTGCGCATCAAGATGAACCGGGCGGTGATGTGAGACTCGGGGGGGGCTCAGCCGAGGGGCTCGCGTTTTGCAGATCTTACACCGTAACGTTTTGTTTTTGTCTTTTCTAAAGGGTTGAAGTCGAGGACACGGTGGGAGGATATTTGCAGGCCTTCCAGCAGAACGTTACGGACCGCACAGAGATGGTGAGGAGATATTGGACTGGGTGGAGATGTAACCAGCAAGAATGTCCGAAATGTCGCCATGATCTGTCTCTGCTCTCCAGGTCGTCTGTATCCTGTCCAGCAATAATAAGATGAAGTATGACGCCATCAAGAAGCACCTGTGCGTGGACTTCCCCATCCCCAGTCAGTGTGTCGTCGCCAGGACCTTGAGCAAACCCCAGACTGTCCTCTCCGTCTGCACCAAAATCGCCTTACAGATGAACTGCAAGTTAGGAGGAGAGCTGTGGTCCGTGGAGATGCCGGTACTTGCGTCCTAACACATATACATGGCAAGGGGTCTTGGCTCCTCTCCCCCATGTGGCGAGGAGCAGGGAAGCTTGACCCCTTCCATGTGGCGATAACCCCCCGGTGGGGGCTGAGGGGCAGGGAGTGTAATTCATGCATGGTAAAATCCAGTGAAAAATGTATTTTTTTTTTTTTCTTTCTCAGCTGGAAAAAACAATAATCATTGGGATTGATTGCTACCACGACACCCTGCAAGGGAGGAGATCTATTGCTGGCTTTGTCGCGAGCACAAATAAGCAAATGACTCGGTAATGTATCTGCTACGTCTAGGTTCCTCATACATTGCTGGCTCTTCACTCCGGCTAATGCAGAGAACTACATTCAATGTTTTTAATGTTTTTCTGTGTCTTCACGTGGCCTAAACTTATGCACAGTGCTGCTGTTCTGGGCTATGGGATCGTGGATATGTATGATGGGTATATGGGCATGGAACTATGGGATGGAGGATGTGTATGACGGGTATATGGGCATGGGACTATGGAATGGAGGATGTGTGATGGGTATATGGGCACGGAACTATGGGATGGAGGATACGTGTGATGGGTATATGGGCACGGGACTATGGGATGGAGGATGTGTATGATGGGTATATGGGCACAGGACTATGGGATGGAGGATATGTGTGATGGGTATATGGGCACGGGACTATGAGATGGAGGATGTATGATGGGTATATGGGCATGAAACTATGCGATGGAGGGATATGTGTGATGGGTATATGGGCGCAGGACTATGGGATGGAGGATATGTATGATGGGTATATGGGCACAGGACTATGGGATGGAGGATATGTGTGATGGCTATATGGGCACAGGACTATGGGATGGAGGATATGTGTGATGGCTATATGGGCACAGGACTATGGGATGGAGGATATGTGTGATGGCTATATGGGCACAGGACTATGGGATGGAGGATGTGTGTGATGGGTATATGGGCACAGGACTATGGGATGGAGGATGTGTGATGGGTATATGGGCACGGGACTATGGGATGGAGGATGTGTATGATGGGTATATGGGCACTGGACTATGGGATGGAGGATATGTATGATGGGTATATGGGCACGGGACTATGGGATGGAGGATGTGTATGATGGGTATATGGGCACTGGATTATTGGATGGGGGGAAATGATTATAATTTTTTATAAATATCCACAGTTGGTTACTATGCCAGGGCAACGCCGGGCTCTTCAGCTTGCATATAATATTTTCTATTTTTTTTTTTTTTTTAACTATGCACAAGATCAGAGAATGGTGCAAATGAAGATGTACTGATGACAACATGCATGTTTTCAGGTCGCAATTCAGGATTTTTCCTACGCCTCATTGGGGGACACACAGTGGGTGTTATGCTGCTTGCCACTAGGAGGACACTAAGTAAACACAGAAAAAAGTTAACTCCTCCTCTGCAGTATACACCCTCTCGCTGGCTGGGAATTCCCCAGTTGTTGCTTAGTGTCTGTAGGAGGCACTTGGGTCTGGTTTCAGACCCCACCATTTTTATTTTCATTTTTGAATTTTCTGTAAATTTTTTTTTTTTTAATTAACGAAGTGAAAGGGGCGACGGTTCCTTTCAAAGGCCCGCTCTCCCCCAAACCAACAACTGGCAAGCACGCGGAGTATACCTCCCCATACACTTTCCTGCGACGACTGGGGCATACCTGATTCTTCTGGGTGACTGTTCCTTCATGGTCCCGGTCTCCCCGCACGGATACGAGGGCAAGCGTGGAGCACACGGATAGCATGGAGAAGAACTTGTGGAGCGCTTCGGATGCCCTGAATCAGCCCCATAGCCTCTCCATCCCCCTGCCCATAGGGTGGATCGATTGAGGTATACCCCTTTAACAACTCCTCCAGCTCTGCTACATCGCCCGGGAGCTTTTTTACCTCAGGATCTGAGGTGGGATGAAATCTGCAGGCTCCTGGACAGCACAGCCGGCGCGAACACCGGATTGGAGGTATGGGGTCGGGTCCTGGTCCCTGGGAGAAGCGCTGACCTAGTCTCAGCGGTGGTATATCGGCGCCCCGTCGTGGCCCCCCGCTTCCCCCCTTCACCCGGCGCTCGCCGCGGGTAGGCCCAAAAATGTGGTCCCCGGCTTTTCGGCCAACTAGGCCGCAATTTACCTAGCGCCGCCCACCGTTAGCGCCACAGCCCACGTCTTTGGCGCTTCTCGTTCTGTACGAGAGGTGCCCTGCTAGTCGCGGGGGCCATGTCCTTAACCCCCTCTGTGCCCCTCGGGCTCTGTGACTGCTGCGGGGGTGTGCACATGGATGGACAGCACCTGGTGACGCTACAGGGCCACCGATATTCTTCCCAGGAACACAGCATCAGGACCGAGTGTAAGCTGCATCTGCCTCAGAGCAAAGCTTAACCCCTACTCTGCACATTCCCTGCAGCCCAGGCTCTGCTTGTAACCCTTTCATGGGCACTATGTCTCAATCTAAAGAGGCAAAATGGGGGGCTAATAAGAAGCACACTGCATTCTTTACTGCTTGTACCACAAGACTGTCTTTCTCAGTGCCCAGACTAATCCGCTATGCACGGATTGTGACCCGGCTTGCGCTAAATTGCCATCCGCCGCTGCAAGGTGTTCCCTGCGTTTAGTTCCCCTGAGTGGGCTGCGTCCTTGTCACGGTCTCTGGAGTCACTAACCAAGGCTATAGACTTCCTCCGGGAATCCTCTTTAAGTCAGAACGCGTCTTTACCACCCGAGGAGGGCTTTGGCGACCGCCGGGAACCGTCCACCAGCAGGGGCCGTGCTCGTTCAGGGGATCCTCGGTCTCTAGAAAGCGGACCCATGACGCGTCCCCTAGTCACGTTCGCGCTTCAGCATCGGCGAGTTCTGCCTCTCGCTCTCCTAATGTTCACAGAGAACATGAATCCGAATTCGAGTCTGACACGTCAGTCCCTCAGAATCCCCCAAATGTCCTGAGTCGCTTGATTCTCTTACAAAGTCAGTCAACAAGTTTTCTGACGTTGGATGAGGAGGATATTCCTGCTCCGGTACACGTTTTCTCCTTTCAGAAGACTAAACGTGAACGCAGGGTATTTGCCTGCCATCCAGAGTTTTTGAACATTGTCCAGAAATGTAGGAACCGACCGCATAAACGGTTCAAAGCCTATCGAGGCTAAATACCCCTTTGCTCCAGATCTAATGAAGGATTGGTTACAGTCCCCCTCGGTGGATCCTCCTGTATTGTGTCTTGCTCCTAAAACGCTTCGATCCGTTTCTGAGGGCTCTTGAGTCAGAACCCCCCCCTTCCCGATCGTCAAATTGGCTACTTCGCCCGTTCATTTTTTGGAGCTTCAGGAGCTGCTCTTTTCCCTTTCGTGACGACGTGAGTGGCTAAGGACAACCAGTGTCGCCAAGCAGATAATTCACGCAGATTTTGTAGTAGACTCCTCTTTAGATGCCGCTAATTGCGCTGCTAAGGCAACCACTAATGTAGTCTCCATCAGAAGAGCCCTATGGCTACGTGACTGGCGGGCAGATTCCACTTCCAAGAGATCAAAGACTTCTCTGCCCTATCAAACTGGTCGCCTGTTTGGAGGAAAACTAGACCAGCTCATTTCTGACACTTCTGGGGGAAGAGTAGGTTCCACCCCCAACACGGGGCTGTCCGGCCATTTTTGGAATCAACAGCTGTCTTGTTTTTCGACCTTTTCCTAACTGCTCCAGCTGGTCCTCCACAACCTTTTCTTCCGGATCAGGTCGGTCCCCGCGTGGAGACAGAGGTTCCCAGGTCTCTTACAGACCTAACCGCTCTTGGAAACCCAGGCCATGAGCATCTGGATCTAGGGGAGCAGATCCCATAGATTCTCTACTCAATGCCTTGTTGTGGTATCTGGCAGACACCGATAAAGTAGGCGGCCATCTGCTGTCATTCAGTCACAGCCTTCCTTCGGGCCGTTTCATGCACCACAAAGAGACGGAGTCTTCCTTCCGGTCCCTCAAGACAAATGGTTCAGCGATTTATTTTTTTTCTTTTTCGAAACTTTTCTTTGTGTTTCCAAAGAAGTAAGGAACGATGTGGCTCATACTGGACTTCAAGCTGTTAAATCAGTTTGTCAAGGTACGGCGATTCCGAATGGAATTCCTCCGATCGGTTGTCGCCTCCATGTAAAAGGGAGATTCCCTATCATCCATCGGTATCAAAGATGCTTACTGTCACATCCAGATTTGCCCGTCTCACCAGCAGTTCCTGCGTTTTGCAATTCAAGAGGAACACTTCTAGTTCGTTGCCTTGCCCTTTGGACTCGCCACCTCCCCCAGGGTCTATACCAAGGTCATGCCGGATGTCATGGCCATTCTCCACATTCGGGGAGTGGTGGTACTGCCGTTTCTGGGTGACCTGCTGACTGCTGATCAAGGGTCTGTCCCTTCCAGCCTGCGAGGAGTCTGTGGATATCACAGTAAATACACTTTCTCGCCTGGGTCGGAAGATAAACTTCAAAAGGTCTTCCCCAACACCGGTCCAGCAGATTTCCTTTTTGGAAATGATCTTGGACACTTCTGGAGGGAGAATGACCAACCCGCGGGAAAAGGCCCGAGCCTTACAACAGGCAGCACGGACTCTTTCCCGACCGGTTTCTCACTCCGTACGTTTCAGCATGATTGTTCTCGGAAGGATGGTGGCAGCGATGGGAGTGGTCCCATTCGCACAGTTCCATTTCTGCCCTTTACAACATGCGTTGCTGTTAACTTGGGACAAGAACCCGTTCTCCCTGGACCGCCGGTTCCTTCTGTCCCTGCGGGTCAGACGAGCCCCCAAGCCGGGGGACACTGAAATCCTCCCTGAGATAAGGGAAGTTCTTTCTCCCAGTACGATGGTCGGTGGTGACCATCGACGCCAGTCTTCTGGGCTGGTGTGTGGTTTTTTCTTCGTCACCACACTACACAGCGTTGTTGGTTAATTCGAGAGTCACGTCTCCCCATCAACATCTTGGACATTTGAGCGATCAGATAAGTCCTACTGCGTTTCCACCATCTCCTCGCAGGTCACCTCATCAGGATCCAATCCGACAACGCCACGGCTGTGGCGTATATCAACCGTCAAGGGGGTACTCTGAACAGGATGGCCATGCACGAATTGAGTCACATCCTCCATTGGGCCGAGACCAACCATTCGCCTATCTCAACAGTCCACACCCCGGGTGTAGACAATTGGGCGGTGGATTTTCTCAGTCGCCAAGGCCTTGCCTCAGGAGAGTGGTCTCTTCATCCGGAAGTTTTTTCAGCAGATTTGCTATTGCTGGGGGACTCCGGATGTGGATCTTATTTCCTCAAGACTAAACAAGGTACCTCGATTCATTACATGATCGCGCAATCAATACGCCATCGGAACGGACACCCTAGTTCTGCCGTGGCACCGGTTCCGGCTCCCGTGCATTCTTCCCCCTCTTCCCTTGCTCCCGAGGGTAATCAAGAAAATTAGAGCAGAGGGAGTACCAGTGATCCTAGTCATGCCAGATTGGTCGCGCCTGCCATGGTACACAGAACTAATACAACTAGTCGCAGACCTTCCCTGGCGACTTCCAGATCGCATGGATCTACTCTCACATGGCCCGATTTACCACCAGAACTCTGGGGCCCTGTCTTTGACGGCGTGGCCGTTGAATCCTGGATTTTAGCACAGGCTGGTTTTTCTCCCGATGTGATCTACACTGATTAATGTTAGGAAGCCCGTGTCCATGCGCATTTATCACCGCACCTGGAGAACCTTCTTCTCGTGGTGCAAGGACCATGGTCGATCCCCACTGGTGTTTTCTATTCCTTCCATATTGGAATTTCTACAATCTGGATTAAGGTCAGGTCACGCGCTTAGCTCGCTCAAGGGCCAGATTTAAGCCTTGTCAGTGCTATTCCAACACAAAATTGCCACCAAACTTCAGGTGAAGACATTCATTCAGGGAGTCTCCCATGTTGCGCCTCCCTATATTAAGGGCCATTGAAATCATGTGACTTTAATTTGGTTCTCGGAGCCTTACAGGAAGCTCCTTTCAAACCACTGCAGTACGTACCACTAGCTATTCTCTCTTGGAAGGTGGTCTTTCTAGCGGTAATTACATCAATCAGATGAGATTCGGAATTGGCGGCCCTGTCCTGCCGTCCTCCGTTCCTGAATTTTGATCAGGACAAAGCAGCTCTCAGGACGTCCCCGTCTTTCCTGCCCAAAGTCGTGTTTTCTTTTCATCTCAATGAAGAAATTGTTTTGCCTTCCTTCTGTCCAGCACCAGTCCATTGCATTGAGAGGGCCCTCCACACCCTGAATGTGGTTAGGGCTCTGAGACGGTACATCTCGCGGACGGCTCCCTTCCACAAGTAAAATGCCCTGTTCATACTTCCACAGGGGCATAGGAAGCGTCTAGCTGCTTCAAAAACCACGCTAGCCAGGTGGATTTGCTTGGCTAATCAGGAATCCTACCGTGTCAGGGACACACCTGTCCCAGCAGGGATTAAGGCGCATTCTACCCGCTCAGTGGGCGCCTCTTGGGCCATTCGGCACCAGGCATCGGCAGAACAGGTCTGCAAGGCTGCGACTTAGTCCAGCCTGCATACCTTTACAAAACATTACCAAATTCTTTCTCAGGCCTCTGCGGATGCAGCTCTTGGCAGACGCATCCTTCAATCGGCAGTACCACATTGTTGAGTCAGTGATGCATGGGGTATTGGCAATTGTATGTTCCCCACCCAGGAACTGCTTTAAGACATCCCACTGTCTGTGTCCCCCAATGAGGCGTATGAGAAATAGGGATTTTTGTGTACTCACCGTAAAATCCTTTTCTCCGAGCCAATCATTGGGGGACACTTCACCCACCCTGTTCAGCCTATTGGCTAACTGTAGCATTCTTAGGTTTTCACAGAGTTATGGTTATTGTCATTTGTTTAATGCTCCTACTGCTTTTTCTCCGAACTGGGGAATTCCCAGCCAGCGAGAGGGTGTAGTTAGGAGGAGTTAACTTTTTTCTGTGTTTACTTAGTGTCCTCCTAGTGGCAAGCAGCATAACACCCACTGTCTGTGTCCGCCACTGATTGGCTCGGAGAAAAGGATTTTACGGTGAGTACACAAAAATCCCTAAGTACTCTTTGATGTTTCTTTCTATTTTAGCTGGTTTTCCCGATGCGTCGTCCAGGATCAGAGACAAGAGATTGTCGATGGCCTGAAATTTTGTATGCAAGGTAAACAAAAAAGAAAAGTTCCAGTTGTTAAAAGAAAAAAAAAAATCTGGACGGATTTTCACTGAACAGAGTCTGGTGCAGGAGACCTCGGCGTAGATTTGTGCTACAATTTATGCCATTTTCTACCACATTTTAGTAAATGTGCCTGCTCCACCAGATTCTCCGGGAAATGCCGTGGCTGTGAAAATAGTGGGGGAAAAATATCACATTTGTTTATAACACACGAGGCAAATTTGCTAAGATTTTTTCCCGTGTCTGTTAGACTGGTGCAAGATCCGTTTGCAGCAGGCTGTATCCGTACACCATGTAGTGGCCATTCATGGTACTGCAGCTGAATTAAATGTGATACGAGCTGCAGTACTGAGAACGGCCACTACATGGTGTACGGAGCTGCGCTGTGCATTGCACACATCTAATGCAGGGGTGTCTGATCCCCACCCATCCAATGTCGATGACCTATAAAAGAATTTCAATGCACCTATGGGGGGCATTATTTACTGGTCTATCATGATGCCATGATTGGGGGGCATTATTTACTGGTCTATCATGATGCCATGATTTTTTTTTCTTTTCTTTGTCCTTTCTTTCCCTCTAGCGGCGCTGCACGCGTGGACTAAGTTGAACAAAGACCTGCCGCAACGCATCATCATCTACAGAGACGGTGTAGGCGACGGGCAGCTCAAAACCTTAGTGAACTACGAGATCCCACAGATCATTGACTGCATCAAGTCTGCTGGACAGAATTACAGGTGCGGTTCAGAGGTGGCCCCAAACCCTTATGTTTCCTGACAGACTTTATTAATTTTTGCACTTTTTAGTATTAAAAAAAACTTTTTTTTTTTTTTCCCTAAATTTCTCCATCAACCTAAGCCGTACCAGGACTTGATCATTGCGGAATGAGTTGTAGTGTTGAATGACGCCATTCATTGTGCCATAAAGTGTACTGATAAATCGGAAAATAATTCCATGTGGGGGGAAATTTTGGGGAAAAAAAAATTCGGCCATAGTTTTGTAGTTTTTATCTTTTTTTGTTTTTACAACGTGCTGTGTGCGGTGAAAATGACCTGACAGTGTGATTCTCAAGGTCAGGACGATGACAGCGACACCAAACTTCTATATGGTTTTTATTTAAATGGTGGCACGTTTTTGTGACCTGTTAGAAATGATGCAGAGAGAGTCCTTCCTTCGTTTTTCTCTAGTCTAAAAAATCAGAAGGAAGAGAAACTTCAAACTCTAGATGTTAAAAGATGTATAGGCAGAAGATACCCGTCTGCTCCAGAGGCCTGGAGGAAAGACTGTTCATTGTTTGTGTCCTTACAGGGACCCAGCCATAATCATCAACATTAACCGAGATAAACACGTGACATGTATCACTCTGTGTGTAATGACTCTATAGAATATCAGAGATTCACTTTCTGTATTGAAGAAGTGAAATAAATTAACTTTTTGCTGATATTGTAATTTTGTGAGAAGCATGTGATCCAGGCCAATCCCTAGTCTGAAGATTCTTCCTTGGGATCTGATCTCGGTGGTGGAGGTGTGAACCAGCCCCTCTTTGATCCATTGGGGGGGGGTGTAATCTGTATAAAATCTTACATTTAATGATAGTAATTCTGGTAGTGTTGACTTCAGCCCATAGGGTCAGTGATATCCAAGCCTTGTCAGATTTTGGAAGCTAGGAAGGATCTGGTCTTAAAATAACCTTACCTTCCGAAAATAGCCATGAAATTTCCTAGGAGTCGAGAGAATATTCTTCCCTCCATTTGTACGAATCGTAGGAACCCAAAGGAGGAGAAATTTCACACCCTGGATGTTGGGGACTTTAATAAATTACATGTTGGTAACCAAACCATGGAGGAAGAGCCGGTGTTTTTCTGTTTCCTTCCAGGGCTCTAGGAAAGTCCTTGCGTCTCGAGGTGTACCTAGCTAGATGGGTTAGGGAAGCCATTAGGCTGGCCTACTACTCTTGTGGTGTATCAGTCCCAGAGAGTATAAAGGCTTACTGTACCCAGGCAGTCACAACCTCTTAGCAAGAGAGTACA
This sequence comes from Dendrobates tinctorius, assembly GCF_039654945.1. Classification (NCBI taxonomy): domain Eukaryota; kingdom Metazoa; phylum Chordata; class Amphibia; order Anura; family Dendrobatidae; genus Dendrobates; species Dendrobates tinctorius. Next base: position 9,265,416 of record NW_027361824.1, read on the forward strand.
GAGGTGTCTATTGACCAGATATGTAAGGCAGCAACATCTCCTCTCCGTCCACCTTCTACAAGCTCTCCAGGCTTGATCTGAGCTCCTCTGCTGATCTGTCCTTTGGGAGATGTGTTCCACAAGCTTCGCTCCCTCCCTAATATGGCTTTGGTGTCTCTGTAAATCTCTCATGTGGTGCTATCAACGGAGAAAGGATAAGACTAAATTACTTACCGATAATGGGTTTTACCATGATGGCACCCAAATATATCTCTCCCGTCATTGGTTTTGGTGTACACTAATATTTAGGTGTATCGTCTAGAGGGTGTTGTAGTTGTCTGGTGACTGTATGGCCATATGCCTGTATTGGAGGTCCTCTCATGCTCTGTAATCCAACTGATGCCAAGGAGGGGTTCCGCTCTTATATTCAGTAGGCTCATGTCCTTGATGGGCAGATCCCCTCTCTCGTGTGGAGCGGTCATGGGCTCTGGAAATCAAAATGTTGTATATATCCTGAAATGTTATGATTAAAAGCTACAGCTCGCCACACAAGGGACCAGCGCGGGCACCTCTCCATCCACGGAAAACTGCAAAAAGTTGTGACAGAAAATTCTTTTTTAACCACTGAAATATACATAACATACCTTACAATTTTGCTATCGCCACAATGGTACTGACCTGAAGAATCACGTTGAACACCAACAAAACTAAACCCAATGATGGAATTCTTTATTTATTTATTTTTATCATTTATTTGATGCACCTTTTTTTTTCTTTTATCTTCCTGCAAAAAAAAAAAGTCTCTTACGGCAACAGATGAAAAAAAAAGTTATGGCTTTTGAGAAAAGTGGAAAAAATTGAAAGTCTAAAATTGAGAATTGGTTGTGGATGGGGGCTTTCAGGCAGAAGGTACAAGATTAAGCTGCTTTTGTCCCTCAACATCATCTTTAACCCCTTTCCGACATCGGGCATATTAGTACACCGATGTTGAACTCCTCTGGTGCTGGCGCTGACATGTGACATGCTGACATGCGCGCAACAGCCATGGGTGGAATAGCAATCCACCCACGGCTGTTAACTGGTTAAATGTCATAGCCAGGTTGCTATGAATTCCGCCCGGTGGTCGACACTCATAGCAAGTGAGCGTTTCTTCTACATACAGGCGATCTGATCATTGCCAGTATGTAGCAGAGCCGATCGGACAACTGCAGCTTTTAGTGGCCCATGGGGACTATTGCATCATGCAAAAAGTAAATAAAAAATAAAAAAAAAATAGAAGTTCAAATCACCTACCATTCGCCCCATTCAAAATAAAACAATAAAAAAAAAAATCACACATACACATATTTGGTGTCACCACATTCAGAATCGCCTGATCTATCAATATAAAAATAAAAAAGAATTAACCCGCCTGTTAAACGGCATAACGAGAAAAAGTCAAAATGCCAGAATTACATTTTTTTGGGCGCTGCAACGTTGCATTAAAATGCAATAACTGGTGATCAAAAGATTGTATCTGCACCAAAATGGTATCATTAAAAACATCAGCTCGGCGCACAAAAAACAAGCCCTCATCCAACCCCAGATCATGAAAAACAGAGACGCTACAGGAACCGGAAAATGGCGCATTTTTTTTTTTTTTTTAACAAAACTTGTATTTTTTTTCACCACTTAAATAAGAGAACCTAGACATGTTTGGTGTCTAGGAACTCGTAATGACCTGGAGAATCATAATGGCAGGGCAGTTTTAGCATTTAGTGAACCTAGTAAAAAAGCCAAACCAAAAACAACTGTGGGATTGCACTTTTTTTTGCATATTCACCGCACTTGGAATTTTTTTCCTATTTTTCAGTACATGATATGTTAAAACCAATGATGGCATTCAAAATTGCAACCTTTCCTGCAAAAACCAAGCCCTCACATGGTCATATTGACCGAAAAATAAAAATTATGGTTAAGGGAAGAAGGGGAACAAAAAATGAAAATGGTTATTAAGGGGTTGAGAAGCCGGCTTGTAGATGCAGTTGATCCCATTAGGTCACTTTTAGGAGGATGTCCAGTATCAGATTGCCAAGTTAATGGGGGCCGCTCTGCTGACTTCTGCTGTGTTTTTGTAGATGCTATTCATTAATCACATGAAATGTGTTTTTTTTTTTTTTTTTTTTTTTTAAGCCCTAAACTAACCGTGGTGGTGGTGAAGAAAAGAATAAATGCCAGATTCTTTGCCGTTATGGGCGGCCGGCTCCAGAATCCACCTCCGGGAACAATAGTTGATAGTGAAGTCACCAGACCTGAATGGTTAGTACCCATATGCCCAGAATAAGTATGGAGGGAGGACTAGTTATGTCTGAAGTGTGACTCGAGATGAGCGAATTTGATTGCGTCAGGGTTTATTTGGCAAGCGAAAGCGCTTACCGAAGAAGCTATAGCGGGAACCCGGATACCTGGAGCATGCCGGCTGATCTGCTGTCCGGCTCCGCAGCTGCATGTGTCGCGGCTGTGTGACAGTCACAACACATGCATGGAGAGCCCAACACAGTGTCTCCATGCATGTATCGTGACTGTCACACAGCCGCGACACATGCAGCTGCGGAGCAGAGCAGCTGATCAGCTGGCGCCATCCAGGTATCCAGGTTCCCGCTGTTGCTTATTCGGCAAGCGCTATAGCTTGCCAAATAAACCCTGTCAGATCAAATTCGCTCATCTCCTGGGAGACTCTCACTTTATTCCAGACCCCACGCCGGGAGTTGTTTGTCAGTCAAATAAATGAGGATGAGTTGCAAAGCCAGACTCTGCCACATACAAAAAGTAGCACTGGTTTCTAATTTCAGATCAAGGGAAAGTGGACACTAGGAGGTATTTTACTGTAAGCTCCTGGCGTTTTAAACATTTCCATAGGTCTCTCTTCCTCCATGGTCAGGAGGCTCAAACGTGGTGTGCTCAGTATCTTAAAGCGATTGTCTATTACTTGTAAAAAATTGGCCAATGGGGTCTTAAATAAAAAAAAAAAAAGCCTCCTGCCGGACCCTTGACATTCCTCTGTGATACAGATCAATTCTCTTCCTCTTCCTGTGAATGTGATCCCTGAAGTTCATCAGTCATCACTAACTGGCTGCAGCGGTCACTTGGTGTTCCCCGCTGGAAGAAGTGCAGAGACTTGGGTGGTGGGGCTCTTGTAGAGGACTATCTTTTTGACCTTTTAAGACACCTTGGGCCCAGTTTTAATATAACCTGTAGTGGAGTGGCCAGCAAAGATGTGAGTGCTGCTCTTGGCAATGAATCCAAACGTCTTCTGTAAAGTCTCCGGCACAGAACTCGCTCAGAGGTGGCATGGACTTTAGGGCAGCCGCAAATCCATTGTTCATGGACTTTCCGGAGTCTCCATAGTTGTCAGGTTAAACCGAAAGAAATTAAGTGGAGTACGAGTTAGTATGCAAGCGAAATAGGAGCATGTTCACACGCGCCATCAATACAGAAAAAAGCCCAAGACCGAAACGCAATATCCTGCTGTAAGTAAAAGCAATCGTGCATATGACATATGAATAACACTGGGTATTTAATAAACACAGTTTTTTTATTAAAAAAAAAAAGCGATAAGCATCCCACCAACGTTAAGGTGTAGCCAAGTTCTGGATGGTGTTGATGAAGTCTCCAATGTTATCTCTATCCACTACGGCTTTTACTTATTTACTTACAGCGGGTATTTATCTTGTGTGTCTTGGGTTTTATAGTTGCCAGGTTGCTCTCGATAGATTAGCGATGGCTGACACGATCGTCTATAAACCATTAATGCCCGTGTCGTCTGCTTCCGCACAGGTATGACTTCTTCATCATCAGCCAGTCTGTGAGACAAGGGACCGTCTCCCCCACACATTACAACGTTGTGTACGACACCATAGGCCTGAATCCCGACCGCATGCAGCGCCTCACCTACAAGCTCTGCCACCAGTACTATAACTGGCCTGTATGTAATTACTCGGAGATTGCTGGAGAAGGGACTTCCAAAGTCCTTGGTGTTCACTGTTGTTTTTTTTCCTCTTAGGGTGTCATCAGAGTTCCAGCACCGTGTCAGTACGCTCACAAGCTTGCCTTCCTGGTCGGGCAAAGCATCCACAGAGAACCACACAATTCTCTGTCCAATCTCCTGTACTACCTGTAGAAATTGTGCAGGGCTGAGGATTGTTCAAATTTCTGTCTGGTTTGATTTGAAGTTTTTGAGAAAATTGGCAGAGTTGGAAAAGCCAAAAGTGGCAGCCATCAAATTGTAGCTGTCATATATATTTTTTCTTTTTGCTTATATTTTATTAATTGTAAATTATATTGGTTTATGTGAACAATAGGTTAAATAAAAGTTACGTTCTGGCTCTTCAATCATCCGATGTCCATTAGACCTGAGATTCTTCTGCTAATTTTTTGGACGATTTATGGAAGCCTCACTTGCTTAAAAGGAGTTTTTTGGAATCTGATTATTTTAGGGTCTGATAAAATAGAATCTTTAGTCTAAACTAATGTTCTGTAAATTCAGGCCATCTGTTTGACTTTTGACCCAGCTTCATAAAGGTCACTCCTTTAGGTGTTGGGGCAAACAACACAGCCTATTCAAACCATGATGGAGACTTGAAGCACCACAGCCACATCAAGAACAACCAGCATTCTGACATTGGGAGAAGGACACTGCATTTCTCTCGCCATGTCTACATTCCCAGAAATATGGATCATTTGGGTTATTAGCTCCCATCCAAATTAGGATCAAACAAGACTAATAGGTTCTTCATTCCAAGTTATTATATAGTGACTCCAGGTGTTGTCTCCCAGATGTAAACCTAGTGACTTTCAGATGTAACCATTAACTTCCTTCATGGGAATTAAAATTCCATAGCTTTGATGGTCATCCCTTGGAACTGGTTTACATTTCCATATATGTTTCTTTCTCTCCTGCTCATTCACCTTGACTCATTTTCTGACCTTCTGGAAGGTATCATAATTATTCTCATTGTTTATGGCAAGCCAGCGGAAGGGAGAGATTCTGTCATTTTGCACCATCTTGTGTACTTGCTGGGAATGTACTATTTTCCCTTCAACCATGACAGCACACCTGAGAGAGGGATCCGCCCCGCCAGGACAGGAACCTACTGAAATATAAGGGGTGGCACCTCTCCCCCGCTTCAGTTGGGTTCCTGTCCTAGGAAGGGAATCCCAGACTGACAGCGGCGGTGCCTGTCATGGCTGAAGAGACCCAGGGCCGTCCCAGCTCGGCAAGAACAGGTCATCTTACCTGTAACGCCAGCTGTCTGTTTCCTGGTAGCGCAGTCACTGGGGTCTCCTTGGGGCTCCGGGTTCGTGCGGGTGCGGCTGGCGGCCTCTATGCTCCAGGGCGCTCCACTGTGCCTCTCTCCCCTCGTGCGTTTTCCGGCCACTGACGTCAGCGGCGCAGGGCATCCTGGGAGCGCGCCGGCTGACGTCAGAAGTGTGACGGCAACATGGCGCCTGGTGCGATGCTGACGTCAGAAGTGTGACGGCAACATGGCGCCTGGTGCGATGCCGGCCGCATGCAAAAGGATAGCGCTCGGCTGGCGGTCGCAGGGGGAGGGGAAGAAAAAACTGCTCACTGGGCCAGACCTACTTAAAGGAGGAGGACATCAGTGCAGCCAGGTAAACCATGGGGTCAGAGCAGGAACGGTCGCCGTCTCCACCGTCTCTGCCTCCATCAGAAACCTCAGCTCACAAGCATGGCAGCTGTTCAAGCGGCAAAAGCAGCAGTCGCCTGAGCCACAGGTCTGGAGACTCCTCGGTGTCCAGAGAGCATAGGTCACGTGCTCCACCACAGCCTCCGAGTCCGGTACCCTACCTTACGGGTGGTGAGTGATCTCCGTGAATGTTAGTATGGTGTTAATGGGGTCCTTCTTGTGTGTTAAATTCCTTAAAAGCCCAAAAAAGCAGGGAGCAAGAGGAACAATAGAGATGGTGCCATATGTAGAAGCCCCCTAGCGAGAGATTGGCAGAAGGACCTTTGTGCTAACTGCATCCGGCGAACCATGGCGGAGGAGGCGCCGAGCTTTGCAACCAACCTCAGATTGGTCATCAGGTCAGAGGTGGAAGGCTCACTTAAAGTATTGTTGAAGAAAAAGAGTAGAGAAGACTCCCCTAGCTCTTTCTCAGGCTCTTCCTCAGCCCTATCTCATGCCGAACACCCATCCTCCTCGGATAGCGACACAGGTGGCAAGCCGTGTTTTCTAGTAGAGGATACGGTTGTTCTCCTCAAGGCCATCAGAGTAACAATGGGCCTACAGGAGGAAAAAACAGCTAAGTCCCTGGAAGATGTCATGTTCGGGGGTCTACAGGAAAGGAAGAAATGTACCTTTCCAGTCAATGAGAAAGTACAAGCACTCATTGAAAGAGAATGGAAGAAGCCTGAGAGATCAGGAGCACTTCCCTCCTCTAAAAGGAGGGTACCCCTTTGAACATAAGGACTCGGAGATATGGGATAAGGTCCCAAAGGTTGATGCAGCGGTGTCCAGGTCATCCAAAAAATCGGCCCTGCCCCTGGAAGACTTTCCAGCGGATCAGTGAAGGCCGTCCTTTCAGAGAGGAAAATTCAACAGGGGCCGTCCTCTGGGGGATAGGAGAAAATGGGAGGACAAAAGGAAGGAGTCCGGATTCATATTCGGAGGAGCCACCTCATCCTCCAAAAAATCCCCACAATGATGCCAGCATTCCGGTAGGGGGGAGACTGATGCTTTTTTCCCAGGCCTGGGAAGGTATCTCTTCCAATGCCTGGATCTTAAACATCATAAGAGAAGGCCTCAAAATCCTGTTTTTTCAGCGGCCAGAAGCATCATTTGTCGTGACCCCCATCAGGAAGGGGATAGAACAACAATTGGCCCTGGAGTCAGAAATCTTAAGTCTGCTAGACAAGCACGTTCTGTCCGAGGTCCCGAGCGGACAGGAGAGAACGGGATTCTACTCACCCCTCTTCCTGATTAAAAAAGAAAACCCGGACCAGTCATTCATGACAATCATAAACCTCAGAGGCCTCTAAAGGGTGCATACTATCACATCCCGATTCACCCAGGTTATCAAAGATACTTAAGAGTGGCTCTCTACATCCTGGGCAATCTCAGACATTTTCAATTCCGATCCCTTCCATTCGGCATATCCATAGCCCCGAGAGTGTTTACCAAAGTCGTAGCGGAGATGACAGCCTTCCTCCGAATCCACAACACGGTCATAATACCCTATTTGGACGACTTACTAATAGTGGGCAGCTCAGAAGACCATTGCCCGGTGCAGGTGGAAAGAGTAACAGACACCCTACAAAGACTGGGGTGGATGGTAAACATCAAAAAATCAAAGCTATAACCCCTAAAGAGACAGATTTTTCTAGGCTTCATCCTGGACTCAGAACAACAAACTTGTCTGTTACCAGAGGCCAAGATGGAAAAGGTGAGAAATGACTTTGGTGGCCCTAGACCAACCTCACATGACCCTGAGGAGTGCGATGTCCTTGCTAGGCACCCTGACAGCATGTATCCCAGCTTGTCAGGTGGGCACAATTCCACACCCGACAGCTTCAGGGAGAAATTCTGTCAGCACAAAAATCGCTGAGAGGGCGTTTAGAAGGAAGGCTGGAGCTTTCCTTAGAGGTCAAAAACTCAAATGGTGGTTAGACAGGACAAACCTGACATCAGGGATACTATGGGACAGACCGGTGACCGACATAATTCTGACAGATGCGAGTTCCACAGGCTGGGGAGCGCACCTAAGGGGTCAGGCGGACCAGGGACCCTAGGGGCCTCGAGCAAAACGCATCCTCCAACTTGAGAGAACTATGGGCAGTAAACAAAGCCTTAAAAAACTATCCACCTTCTAAACGGCCGCAATGTCAGGATCATCTCGGATAACAGCGTAACAGTGGTGTACATCAATCACCAGGGGGGGAACAAGGTCACACTCCCTAATGAAGGTGGCCAGCGACATTTTTGACAGAGCAGAGCGACATCTACTCTCCCTGTCGGCACTACATATAAGAGGGGTAGAAAACATAGAAGCCGACTTCCTGAGCCGCAATATACTAAAGCAACGGGAATGGACCCTAAATCAGTTAGTTTTTCAGAAGATAGTACAACTTTTGGGGGAACCGGTAGTAGACCTCTTTGTCAACAAAAGCAGCAGACAAGTAGAAAGGTTTTGTTCATTAAACCCAAAAGAAAAACCATGGGCGTGATACAATGATGTAATGTAACCGCCTACTCAAATGAGCATATAAGCTACCTAATTAAATTAGGAGTTGTGACATCCTACAGATACATACCCTGTCTCTGTGTTTGTTCACCACTACTCGAGTAGGCCTCAAACCAAAATCTGGCAACCCTCCAGCATATCAATCTCCCTATGAGAGATAAAGATCAAATCACAGACTCCAGTTGGCGTCCCTGGGTGGACCTGGTCACAACAGAAAACCTCAGTATCCTGAGATCCGGCACCCGCAGACTGAGGCCTAGAGGACACACAGACCAAAATCACCGGTGAAGGTAAGAGCCATTGTTTCTTACAAAATTCTGTGTCTCCCCTTTGCTACATGTTCTGAAGCCGGCTGTTGGGGTACAATATAGTCCATCTTACATACCAGCGCCAAGAACTGTAGAATATTCTTGTGATACACAAAACGTATACTGGAGGGAGAAACCTAAAAGCTGCTACGCATGAATGAATGACCTAACCTTGAGGGTACTAAGCATTCTTTACTGTGTTTTTGCCCCTTGGGAGCGTCCCTCCATGATAACTGGCTTGCCAGGATTCATGTGAGGACACGTCTCTGGCGGCATATGCATAAAGAAGGCTGTGTACGTCCTCTTGGAGAGCGCTAGAGGTACTATTACGGTGTTACAACGCCGGTTGAGACAGGATAGGTTGATCTACCTTCTATCCTGTCTGATACTCACAAACTGCCCCCTAATGGTGCTAAAGAATTTTGAGGTAGTAGGGATTACATTAGCCTGCATATTAATGATAGCTCTAGTCTTCTGGTTGATAAATAAGATCTCTGAGTATACAAGGTCTAGCAGGTCTAGTTGAGGCAAAGATTCTTACTGGGCTAATGAGAAAATTTGGGTCATATTAGTCTGCCTATAGTTAATTGGAATTTGCTCTCTGGTGTGTGTATATATATTTCTATTGCAGATACTAGGAATAACTGCAGAGAAGTGCCATCTCATACCGAGCACGTAGAGATTTAGTGGCAAAATGACCGGGTGGGTCACGTTGGCCAGACCACTAAATAATTAAACTTCCTTATCAGGGTTCCTATGGGTTTTTGATGCCTATCAACTGACATCACGCCAGTTTAGGATACGCAAGTTCAGACACTGAGCAGGAACCCCTTATTACAACGGCACGCAGCCTATGCATCGAATTAGCGAAGTGCAGTCGGCATAGGTCAAGAAATTGCTAGCAAAGTGATAAAGAAGTAGGAAGTAAGGAGGTGGGCACAAAATAACAGCACCTATTAAGAAAATAGTGAATAGCAACCAGAGAAAGAGGCAGACAGAGAGGAAAAGAGATAGAGATACGGTCTAGGTGTGGCCTGTACATTGAATTAGCAAAGTGCAGTCAGTATGGGTCCGCAAGCCACAGACATTTAGGCATTTTAGGATAGGCCAGGAGAATTTTAGCCCCAAATACAGTCAAGTATCAACCAGAAAACAAAGATAGGATTTTAAGCAAGCACCAGGAGATAGAAAGTAGGGGCTGCAGTGATTAGAAGCAGAAGACAGATATAACAAGCTTAATGAGTTCACAGTTTACTGAATCTGTGTGAAAGAATGTGAATGACCTTTGAGACTCTGCTGATAAAGTGAAAGTGCATGATCTGGTGTAAAAGAAATTCTGTGTGAATGAGAGGCCACTGCAGGTTCTGTCTGCAGACTGCGATTTTCAAAAGAAAATCTGATGCGAATCATGTTTTGTATGATAGATGGATATTTGCTAGGACACTCCCAGGCACGAATGTGAAGAAATTTCATTATGTACAGCGAGGAGATGATTGGTGGGCGCTGTTAGCATTAAACGCGCATATCCCTTTAAGTAATGCACTGAAGGGACACACTTTACAAGACCTGAGGTTTAGCGAACAGTTTATATTGCAGAGCCCAGACGGACAAGTTTTCCACAATAGACGTTTCCGTGTCAGGAATAGAGACCCCCATTGAGTGGTGTATATTGCGGGTCACATTATATAGGAAAGTTCTGTTTTGTGGTCTGAGCTTGCCTTGTGTGTGTGTGCCAAGTATTCCATGAGAAAATGCCGTGCCTTAATTGCACATTTTGGATTAATGTTGATTATATCTCCTGAAGGTTGGAGAACTGTCAAAATTATACCAGGAGGGTATATCCAACAGCTCACTGGTTTTGGATTTCTGTCAGACAGCTTTCCAGAGTATAAAGTATTCCGGCTTAATGTACATGGAATTCCTGCAATTCCCTGGGTCGATGGAATTTTGCTAAGTGACATAGGGAATTATAATCTTGTCAGATGTCCGTTAAATAATGGAGAGCCAGAATCTTACCTGGTGCAAGCGCAGCTCGCAGCTCTCCTCACTGGATTCACACTGTAGCATAATACGTATTTGTAAAAGGTATAAAGCTAGATTTTTCTCAATGTTGGGTTAAGTGTTTAGAGTGTGTAAAGCATGTTGATAGGGAAGGTAGAGGCATATGGTTCAAAGTACAACTTTGCCTTTGACTTGAAGCAGTGTCAGATATCCATGGAAAGCAGTTGTCAGGTAGCAAAGATAAGGAATGCTTTTAGTATGTTTGAAGGAAAAAAAAAAAAAGTTTAGTTGAAATGAAAAAAAAAAAAAAAAACCCCGAAATATGTGTAATGGAAATCCACCACTCTGCCCCCTATTCGGTACTAGCATGGTGATTTCCAAAGGGGGGAGAAGAGAGGAGAATCCGCTATTTTTAAAATATATGCTAATCCATAAGGGTATCTCACTTATCTGGATGTTGAGCTTTTCTTTCCGGAAGGTCCAAGAACCTGGTTGTATGGCGATCACACAGCATGAGATAGTAGAAAGCAGAACCACTCCTCCCTCATAACTCTACAGGGGAGGTGGAGATGACGGCACTCATTGAGGCGTTTAGGGGGCCTTAAGGTAAGCAAGACACCACATATACAAGTTATTGTTTTCAGGTGAACCCACAACTACGGCCCCATGTGGGGAGGAAAGGTCTTTTCTTACACCAACAGGCCCTGAAAGAGGTTGCCATAGTGAAAGTGAGGGTGCATATGAGAAAGAACCCATGGAGCACGAAGCAAACAAAGTGGCTGGGAATCAGCCAGAAGACCAAGGTACTGGGAGACCCCTGAGGCACCTCCACTGGTCATGGTGAGCATTAAAAATAACCAGTTAGACTTAAGTATCTTACAGGCTCTGACTCGGTCACCAACCGGGGAAGAGACTGAAGTCTGGTCGGAAGCTGGAGCTCAGAACCGTGGATGGCGGGACCGGGTATGTTTGCCAAAATCCTTGCACATGTGATGGCTCATGACTCAACGCACGTGAGTGAAGACAAAAACTATGTGCTCTGAAGAAAGATGTTGGGTCCACCTGCTTAGCTTTACATTAACATAGATTAGATGCGCACAACACTGATAGACTAGAAAAATGCCATAAACACACACGTGCGCCTGGGCCCTCCTATCCGTTTCAATGACTGCAGATTGACTTCATACAGGCTGCCCAAGGTAGGATGTATGAAGTATGTGCTCGTGTGTGTTGATCTCTTTTCAGGGGACTGGAAGCCTTCCTGATGTCAGAAACTACCACAACTGAGGTACTCTTTTGTCCACACAGATGCTGTAACTATTTGACAACCCTTGCAGCAGGTCCGGAGTCCAAAAGGGACTCCCATTTGTGTATAAATAAGTTTTTGATTCTCTTCTAGTTAATCCAGACATTGGTTGCTGACCAAAAGACACAAAGACCACTGGTTGTTTGTCCCCGCTAAGCCACGGCCGTAGAGCTAAAAGGAAGAACAGTCCATACAAGCTACTATGAGGTCCTGGAGCGGAAGAATGAGGGTCCTGCCCCTGATAATGCTGGCAGCCTTACTGCAAGTGGCCGAGACACCTCAAAATAACACATCAGTAGCCTTGTGGTTTGACACCAAGGCAGCAACAGCTACATTTAGGGTGGACTTGTGTCAGATAGTGAAGTGTCAATGGAACCTTAAATTTGGGAAAAAGAGTAGCAACCCCAGTTATAAATATCTAACAGGAACTGAAGGGGTGGTGGTATATATCTGTGTAACTAGACCTGGAAATGAGAACTGTAATTCTTGGTCAGATGCAGCTTGGAACACGGGAACTTCATGGGGGTGTAAGCCGGAGGAAGCCATGACTTGTGTTATTTCATCAGGAAAGCCTCTCCTCAAAAGGATGAATATTGCTGTACCCATTCCAAAATGGGGTTGTGATCCAGAGGTTTTGGACTGGAGATTCTCTTGCAATCCTCTCCTTATAACGCTTGATGAACCCTCTCTTGGAGAAGAAGGTCTCTATGTATTGGGACTGTATATCCCAGGTAGACAGGTTCAGCAGGGAACATTTTGGTTAAAAGCTGTACCTGCACAGGACAAGGAACAAGAGGAGGACAAACCCCAAAGGTCAGGAGAAATGTTGGATGTTGATGGAATTGGGGAATTAGGCTATGAGGAGAAGTTAGCCGTAGAAACGGGCTACAAAGAGAGGAATGAATGGGTGCTGTGGATGAAGTATACTACAGAGCAAAATAACAAAACTGATTGTATTGCATGTGTAACTGCTAGGCCCCATTTAGGGACTATTCCCCATTTAGGGACTATTCCCCTCAGATATTCAGAACAGGATCAAGTAGATTTACAGTGTATTCTAGCCTTGTATAACGCCACATATGACCCTAGTGTTAATGTTTTGTGTCAATCTCTATCAATCCGGTATCCAATAGCAAAAATTGATCAAGTGCCACCTAGAGTTTATGCATATCCAGGTGACTACACTTGTTTCCTGAGGACAGGACCAGGGAGATGGGTAGGAAATCTAACTTCAGAGTTTTGTCACATCACCATCCCCATAAATACAGATACAGGAGGCTTTAAAGCCAGTTGGTTTCAAAACCAAACTATAGCAAGGAGGGATAGCTGAACAATTAGGCCCAACTTCTTTAATGACGCACCAGAATAGAATGGCTTTGGATATGTTGCTAACGGAAAAGGGGGGCATGTGTAAGATGTTTGGAACGTTTTGTTGTACCTTCATCCCCAATAATACTTCGCCAGATGGCAGTATCACAAAGGCGTTGGAGGGTCTTGCATCCCTGTCTGAAGAACTGGAGGAAAATTCTGGTATCAACAATCTGTTCATGGACTGGTTGGAATCCTGGTTCGGTAGATGGAGTCATCTTGTGTCCAGCCTTCTCATCTCTCTCGCAGTAGTGGCAGCAGTACTTGTGACCTGTGGATGCTGCTGCATACTATGCATCAGAGGACTACTTCAAAGATTGATTGATGCGTCTATTACAAAAACTATGTACATTACATTGAAACCCAATAGTGATGAATATGAGCAAATAGTATGAGGTTGAGAATTAGATATGATCTCCCTTTCCAAATGGGGAATTCGGCAGAAGAAGGGTTAGGAAGTCCGACACTGGCATTAGGCCTTTGAATGTACCTATATGTGAGTGGTAGAGTCATATCTGTTATCAAAAGGGGGGATTGATAGGGAAACCATGATTCTATGGGGTCCCTTCATACCCTCATACACCATATTTTCATATTCCTATAATATTAGCTGACTGCAATAGTCACCTCTCACCTTAATCTTGTCATTCTGTGCTCTCACCTCTATGACACATGATTCATGTAGCTTAAGCATTTATCAGTAATTCCACATACCTCTAATGGGTACAGAGTCTTAGAACTACAGATAAAGGGGCTATGAACCCTTAGTAAGACAGGTTAATGAGGGTAATATTAGAGTATTGTATAACAACCAACCTGTATTAACCTTTTTCTGGAAATTCCCGAATGTATCTAATAATTAACGGCCGAATACAATCTGATTGGTTAACAAATATGAATATGATTGGTTGAAACCATTTATGCTTACTGTCGAATAATCAATTGTCCAATTGAATACAATGATGTAATGTAACCGCCTACTCAAATGAGCATATAAGCTACCTAATTAAATTAGGAGTTGTGACATCCTACAGATACATACCCTGTCTCTGTGTGTGTTTGTTCACCACTACTCGAGTAGGCCTCAAATCAAAATCTGGCAACCCTCCAGCATATCGATCTCCCATTGAGAGGTAAAGATCAAATCACAGACTCCAGGCGGTGGACTCATTGCAAATCCCGTGGAATTTCAAACTAGCTTATGTGTTTCCCCCAGTGGCTCTGATCCCAACAGTTGTGAGGAAAATTGGGAAAGATCAAGCCAGAGTGATCTTAATAGCCCCGTTCTGGCCAAAAAGGCCCTGGTTCTCGCTGCTGCAGATGATGTCCCTCTCGGATCCATGGGTACTACCAGAGATCCCAGACCTGCTAACTCAGGGTCCAATATTCCACGCGCAGGTCAAGAGATTCCATCTGACGGTGTGGAATTTGAAAGGTCACTTTTAATGGATAGAGGGTTCTCTCCAGGGTTGGTGGCTACACTTTTGAAAAGTAGAAAGCCAGTAACAACTAATATGGTTGAACTTGGAATAAGTTCCTACGGTTCCTGGGGAAGCCGTTAGACCAAAAGCCCCCCAATTACGCCATCTTGGAATTTGTACAAGCAGGATTACAGCTGGGACTAGCGGTAAATACCCTTAAAGATCTGGTGTCTGCACTGGGTGCATTATACAACTGCAACTTAGCAGCAAACATATGGGTGGCTAGATTCATTAAATCCTGCCATAGGTCCAGACCTATCCCATTACCAAGAATAGCCCCGTGGAATTTAAACCTGGTATTAGAAGCCCTTACAAAAGAGCCATTTGAACCAATTCAACAACTGCATATAAAATATCTTACCCTAAAGACTAGAGATGAGCAACTTTGCCTTTCTCAAAAGTCGGGTCGAACGAAATTGGCTGATTATCGTGAAAAGTCGAAGGCCGACTGAAACCCGAAACCCAATGCAAGTCAATAGGGAAGCAAAGTCGGCAGGGAGTGGAGGACAGGAAACACACCTACAGTGCCCATTTGAATGCCAAAACATCAATTTTTATTACTGAAGCTTGTCAACCTTAATTTACTTCATAATAATAGTTACGCATTGAAAACTGGGGGTTATTTGGTTAAAGTTGTGGGTAGGTAGGGCTGGCTCCAGGTTGTCATGTGCCCTGGGACAAAGAGTGCCCCTTTAACACATACCACAACTCATGATGCTCCGATACAGCAGAGAAATAGCGGTATAGTACAATGAAAAATACTTCACTTTTTACATCTCATGACTGATATCGATTTTAAATTCTCCAATAGCTCCAAAAACGGACAGTATATTACTCCATACAGTATTATGGGCACCGCATAGTGCGCTATACAGAGTAATGAGGCCCATATATTTCTCCATACAGAATCATTGGTCCCATATAATGTTTGAAACAGTATAGGATGAGCTCCACATAATGCTACAGTATATGTTGGTCCCCATGGATGAAGCTCCACTGTCTTATGGGCCCAAATAATGCTCCATATATAATGGGCCCCATTTCTAATGCTCTAGTGTATAATGGGCCCTGTAAATGCTGCTCCAGTGTCTGATGTCCACCTTTGGAATGCTCCAGTGTATGGTGGGCCCCATATATCATTCTCCAGAGTATAGTGCTCCCCAAAAATTGCTGTCCCAACATTGAAAACAAATAAGTCTCCTCGCTATTGAATCCCTGTACTAGTCTGGACTCCTCGTCATTCCCATCTTCCATCTCACTGCACTTGGCTGTTTAGGCAGAGGGCGTACAGACGTGATGTCATTGCGCTCTCTGATCAGAATATCACTGTCAGGACACGCAGAAGATGTCATGGCGGTGGAGCAGGGAGAGGTAAGTATTTCAACTTTGCAAGTGCTGTGATCCTGAGCAAGCAGGGAGGGCCCACTCGTTTGCGACGGCACTGGCACAGGGCCCCTCATAGTATGGCGGTGTGTCTGACGGTGGGTGGGCCCTCTCCCTCCCACCGGCACAGACACTTTTGCGTACTATGAGGGGCCCTGTGCCAGTGCCGTTGCCGATGAGAATGCCCCCCACCTGCTCAAGGAACCTGCACTTTCATCTGCACCTTCCTATTTGTCACCGTGTAAGGTGGTATAGTATGTGGGAAGGGGAACCTGAGTTTCCTCGGTCAGATTCTGGCTGTGTAGAGTGTGAGGGGAATGTAGTGGTCTGGGTTAATGTACCAGCAGAATCATCTAGCAGTGGCTGGGCATCCGTGCACTCGTGGCGTCCCCAGGAGTACGGTCGCCACAGTGGCATTACCTTCCTCCTAGGGAGTGTGATGTCATGCTTGGGAGCAACGAAGGATCTCTCTAGCAGTTAAACCAACTTCCAACACATTTCCCACTCCAGGCCAGCAGGGAGACCTCTGAACCTGACTGCTGAGGAGCTGCTCTATGTGGTCGGGAGCAGGTAAGTTAGGGCACTCTGTGCAGGAAAGGGGAAGTGTGTGGACGTGAGAAGGGGAACTGGAGGATGAGCAGAGTTAAGGCTCACTCCTAGCTGGAGCGCATGGTCCGGATTCCAGTCTCCGAGTTTGTAGGGACACTGACATTCCTGCAGCAGAAACCGGAGGAAGTAGCAGCTGTAAATGCTCTCTACCCAACTAAGGCTGGGAGGCCCCAGCATCGACGTGTGGGAGCCAGAAGGAAAAGGCTATGGCTGCCTGCCATACGAGAAAGTTCCAAAAGAGAGTCAACAGGGGGAACTTCATTGAACTCAGCACTGCGAGTACCTCAGATAAGCGCTAGAACGGAGGCCATACTACCTGTCTGCAGAGAGAGAATTTGAAATTGGCTTCCAGGCTGACCAACTCCTCCATCTGTACTCTGGGTTCTGGACGGCACTTACCAAGTACAGGTAAAGGAACTGCACGACTGTGTCTGTCATCTTTCTCCTGCGCCTGGCACACAGCTCTGCTACATCCTGCACTGCACACCATCTACCTACTCTTTCATCTGCCCTGCGACTACGGCCCTACCTGTGCAGGGCTTCTACATCTTACCTGCACCACAACTTCTGTCCCAGAGAAGCGACACTGCAGCAATGGTCAATCTAATCAGAAACCACAGGTGATGTCACGTATCATTCACCTATAAACGTAATTCACCCCTTTGCATGGACGCCCAGGGCCACGGAATGATTCACCACCACCGTGACATCCCTGTGAGACACCGGCCTGGGACCAATTAACCCCACTGCCCTGGCTGGCCACCCACGCTCCATGTCAGATTCATCTTGGACTTGGGAAATCACGATTTGACTTGATAACCCAGGCATGGTATGATAGCAAGAGCTACATGGACTAAATAAAAATGGAAAAAGCATATATAGAATGGGAGGAATAGGGCTAAGTGACAGCACATGTGAAAAAGACTTGGGTATACTAATAGATCACAGACTGAATATGAGTCAACAGTGTGATGCAGCAGCAAAAAAGGCAAATGCAATTCTAGGATGTATTAACAGAAGCATACAGTCTAGATCACGTGAAGTCATTATTTCCCTCTACTCCTCTTTGGTCAGACCTCATCTGGAATATTGTGTCCAGTTTTGGGCACCACATTTTAAAAAAGACATCAACAAACTGGAGCAAGTTCAGAAAAGAGCGACCAGAATGGTGACCGGTCTGCAAACCCTGTCTTATGAGGAAAGGTTGCAGGATTTGGGAATGTTTAGTTTGCAAAAGAGAAGACTGAGAGGAGACTTAATAGCTGTCTACAAATATCTAAAGGGCTGTCACATTGTAGAAGGATCAACTTTATTCTCATTTGCACAAGGAAAGACTAGAAGCAATGGGATGAAACTGAATGGGAGGAGACACAGATTAGATATTAGAAAAAACTTTTTGACAGTTAGAGTGATCAATGAGTGGAACAGGCTGCCACGAGAAGTGGTGAGTTCTCCTTCAATGGAAGTCTTCAAACAGAGGCTGGACAGACATCTGACTGGGATGATTTAGCGAATCCTGCTTTGAGCAGGGGGTTGGACCAGATGGCCGAGGAGGTCCCTTCCAACTCTACGATTCTACGATTCTATGATTCTAATGTGAAGTGTGGCCTGCTGCATCATTCACTTTTGGTGGGGGTGAAGGACACAAGGAAAGGGGTTCTTGACCGGGAGCCAGCACTTGATGAGTCAGTGCTTGCATTTTTTGAAACTTCAGAAGAGGAGGGCATATTTGCTGGAGTCTGTTTCGGCAATGTAAGCCAAAACCAGTTCCTCATGCTCCGGCTTTAAAAGCGGTTAACCTACTCCCAGAAAAGGTAGCCTTCCAGGCGTTCCGGAGCCAGACCATGACACAGGCTCAACACCTCCTGCCTTAGCTGCTATTGTGCTTTTGCCACTACCAGCAGATGCACCACCACCATCAGCACCAGCTGGCCCCCCCACGTCCACGTCCGCGGCCTCTTCCACCAAACTTCAAAATTTTGCAGAAAATAGACCCAAAATAACATCAGATATATGGCACTGTATCAGAAGCGTACAGCTCTATTCAGTCAAAGGATAATTGTCAATCTCCCTATATATTCCATCAGTCACACAGAGGCGCTCACAGGCTCAGTATGGATTACACAAGAATATAAAAAGTAGACAAAGTGTACAGTATCATCAGATAGCAGGTATATATAGTATAGTTTAAACATTCTAAATCTACGTAGATATTTGAGGAGGCACACACAGACACTCTCAGGCTCAGTATTGGATTACAACACAATCTAAAAAGCCATAAAACGGTAATGGATCTCAAGAGTACAGCTGTACACAGTGTAGGGGTCATTGTTGTCATCTCAGTATTTATTTCCACAGTCAGAAAATAACTCTCACTTGGTCAGTTTGGATTAGACCAGAATATAACAAGCAGTAAATGGGTAATGTATCACAAGCGTAGAGCTGTATACAGTGTTGGGGTAATTTTTAAATGTACATCTGAATTGCAGGAGTAACCCATAGACACTCACACGCTCAGGATGAATCACACCACAATATAACAAGAAGATCCGCAATAAATAATCACACATGTGGGACAATGTTACAGGTGTCAATGATACACTTAGAGTGTTGGTTGGAGGAAGACTTCCTGGCAGAAAGGGTACAGTATCGCCAGATACCAGGTATATATAGCCTAGTTTAAACGTTAACAATGTACGTCTATATAGCAGGAGTAGTGTTGAGCCACCCCGGTAGTGTTTTGGTTCGTCGCACAGGAGGCAAGTTGGTCGAATGTTCGTCGAACACCATTGAAAACAATGGCAGGCAAACACAAACACATACAACCACATAGAAAACAATTACAAAACACCTTAAAAGGTGTCCCAAAGCAGACAAAATGCTCAGAAAACAAAAATAAAATATGGAAAAGGGCAACTACATTTAGAAAAGAGGTGGAAGAGTAAAAGGAGAAGGTGGAGGAGACACAGATATAGGCTTGTCATTCCCTTATGAAGTCAAGAAAGGCTGGAATAAAAATGTAAAATACAAACAAAAAAAAAAAATCGAACACGATCATATACCTTCGGACTTCCCACCAATAAATTATGCCAACTTCCGATCGGGCGGCGTTATTCCCACGAACCTCCAAACAGCGTCCATGAAGGCAAAGCGTTTGGTTTCCAGGGGCTGTATGATTGCAAAGCTGAACCTTAAAGGAATGTCCAAAAGGGCACCACCAGGAGTGGAGTCTGTGGCTTAATTGGACTCCACCCGGGAAACCACAACCATGCCAACTACAGAAAAGAAGGACAGATTGCAAGCTTTGTTGATTCTGTGTGTGGTGTGGTATGTCCGTTTGTAGTTGTGCTAGCGATTTCTCAGCTTTATTCCGTTAACGACAGACTTCGGCATGCCCCCGCGGTACGCGTCAAGCTTACTAGAGGGATACGCGAGGCACGCGAGATTGAGCAATAACAGGTCTATCATGCCCTTACATGTCTGGGGCTACATGCGCGCTACACTGAAAGGATCAGCTTTTGTCGCTTACAGGTGCCGATAACCCGCTGAACACCGTTAGTGATGGGGATCTGGGATTCCAATTATTCCCCGCGAACGATGATTTCCCAGTAAGTGCAGGGCAACCGCAATTACGGAATTAGGCCTAACCGGAATTCCTGACAAAATGAAAAAATTACGTGTCCAAACCACAGGTGCTGTAGCTTGCTTAACAGCTCGGCAGCCGTTCTCAGGCCCAGTATGGATTCAACAATATTGTAGAAAGTTGATAAAGGGTACAGTTTCACCAGATAACACGTATATATGTAGCATAGTTTACACATTAAAAACCTATGTCTATATATCATGAGGCAAGCTCAGACGGTCTCAGGCCCAGTATGGATTAGACGTGATTGGACAAAGGTGAGAAAGGGTAACGTATCACTGGATAACATCAATCAATCAATCAATCAATCAAATTTATTATCGCCAAGTACATATTACATATATACAAGGAATTCTTTGTGGCAAAGAGGCAACATAATATATAACAACAGATACAACAAGTAACATCTAACAAGACAGATACAGTATATAGTCTACACATGACGATTTAATTGTTGAACAGAGAGTGGATAGAAGCTGTTCATATGGCGGTTGGTACTGCATTTGGGGACTCTGAAGCGACGTCCTGAAGGGAGTAGTTGGAATGAGGAGTGTCCCGGGTGAGAGGGATCGGATGAAATTTTCAATGCGTGGGATCGAATACTCTTATCATAAAGATCCTGGATTTTAGGCAGCGGGGAGCCTATAATTCTCTCTGCTGTTCTGAAAGTCCTTTGTAAGCGGAGTTTGTCATGCGCAGTGGCTCCCCCATACCAGACTATCAGAGAGGAACAAATCACAGATCTGATGACAGCATTAAAGAATAAGATCAGCAGATTCTTAGACAAACCATATCCATAACATGTATGGATAGCATAGTGTACACATTAAAAACCTATGTCTATAGATCAGGAGGCAGGCTCAGACAGTCTCAGGCCCAGTATGGATTAGATGTGATTGGACAAAGGTGAGAAAGGGTAACGTATCACTGGATAACATGTATGGATAGCATAGTGTACACATTAAAAACCTATGTCTATAGATCAGGAGGCAGGCTCAGACAGTCTCAGGCCCAGTATGGATTAGATGTGATTGGACAAAGGTGAGAAAGGGTATTGTATCACCGGATTACAGGTATGTATAGCATAGTTTACACATTAAAAAAATATGTCTATAGATCAGGAGGCAGACTCAGACGTTCTCAGGCCCAGTATGGATTTGACCAGATTGTACAAAGTTGAGAAAGGGTACATTATCACTGGATAGCAGGTATATATAGCATAGTTTAAACATTTAAAATCTCCGTGTTCTCAGTATGGATTAGACAACAATCTAAAAAGTAGAAAAAAGGAAATGTATTTGAAGCGTACACCATGATACACTTTTGGTGGTATTTTTAAATATTCATATATATTTCTGTCTCAGTAATACAGTCCAGCCTCTCCGCAATAGGAAATGAGATGCAAACAATTACTGACATAAACTCTAGTGATTGCAGAAATCTAGGAATTCCTATTCACGGGATAAACTTCCATCACAATTCTCAGAGGCGATGCAGACCCGCAATTAATTTGTGTGTGGAGACAGGGAAAACCTTTCTTTGTAAAGAAAGTGTTGCTGTATCGCAGTACCGTTGATCCCATGAGCGTTACTCATCTACATCAAATTTTTATCACAGGGAGAGATGTAAACATGTTGCTCACTGCCTATCATGATCTGTCACGTAACTTTGGAGTGCAAAAGACAGAAGCCACAGGCCGTAGGCGATTCTATGGGATTGGCATGAGAGGGCACATTTAAAAATGTGTGCCGGAATGTC
The DNA here is from genome assembly GCF_039654945.1 of Dendrobates tinctorius. Lineage (NCBI taxonomy): Eukaryota > Metazoa > Chordata > Amphibia > Anura > Dendrobatidae > Dendrobates > Dendrobates tinctorius. The sequence continues at coordinate 9,287,493 of NW_027361824.1, forward strand.
ACACGTCTGTGAGTAGGAAAACTGTGAAAGCTGATGATAAACCATCACTGCATGTCACTGTGAGTTGATGTCCATAAGAAATGGAAGCCATTGATCATCTTAAGCTAGAGCCCGGACAGCGGGACAGGGCATAGCTACGTCTTAACCATCATCTATCAGTTCAACAAATTTGTAGTGGCAGTCCCAGTGAAGGATTTGACAGGCCAGACTACACAGCGGAGGAGCAGGGAGAGGTAGACATTGCACATGCTGTGGCCCTGCCCAAGCAAGGGGGGCACACTCGTGGGCGTCGGTACTGGCACTGGGCCGCTCATAGTACGGCGGTGTGTCTGACGGCGGGTGTGCACCCCCACCGTCAGAGACACTTGATTTCACTATGAGGGACCCTGTGCCAGTGCCCGCGCCCAAGAGTCGGCTTACCCACCTGTCCAGGGCAACGGCACTCGCACGGTTGCATGCGCTAGGTGGTGACCCCGGCCATGGGGGGGAGGCAGCCCAGTTAGGGAGTTTTAGAAAGTGACATATGTTGATGTGGGACATTCAGCTGCTGCTAAAGGCGAAATTGGTCAAGTCCGAGGAAGAGGGGGACCAAAGAAAGTCATTTTTCTGGCAACCTATGTGTCATCAGGGTAAGGTGGGACAAAATCCTTGGAAACACATGCATGGTTCATTTTAATGAAGGTTAGATCATCCACATTTTCGGTCGACAAACGGGTCCTTTTTTCTGTCAGGATTGATCCAGCTGCACTGAAGACTCTTTCCGATAGCACACTTGCAGCTGGGCAAGCAAGCTCCTGTAAGGTATATTGTGCCAATTCTGGCCAGGTGTCCAGTTTAGCGGCCCAATAGTCAAATGGGAATGACCTGTGAGGAAGAACATCGATATGGGACGAGAAGTAGTTTGTAACCATAGTTGACAACTGCTGTCTCCTGTCACTTTCCATCGATGCAGTATTACCAGTCGTGTGAGCGGGACTTGAAAAATCAGTCCACAACATGGTCATGAAACCCCTGTCTCCAACGCCACTTCTGATGTGCGCACCACGAACACCTCTTCCAAGCTGCCCCCGGCTCCTACGGCTCATGGGAGAACCATCACTGCTGCTGTGTGCTGGGAATGCCTCAACCAACTGGTTTACCAGAGTTGCTTGTTTGTTAGCCAATATTAGGTCAAGGTTCTCCTGTGGCATTATGTATTGGAATTTGCCTTTATAGCGTGGTTCCAGGATGCTGGCCAACCAGTAGTCAACATCGTTCATCATTTTGGCAATGCGGGGTCCCTTTTTAGGATCTGCAAGGCATAATCTGACGTGGGCCAATGTTCCCGGTGTCAATGATGCACTGCGAGTGCTGGGTGGAGGAGCACTTTCTGGCAAATCCACATCCCTCCAGTCACGCACAAACCCTCTACCAGACCTTGCCATGCCAACATTTTCTCTTGCCCCATGAGAAGCATCCTCCTCCCCTAAATAATCATCCCCATCATCCTCCTCCTCCTCTTCCTCTTCTTCCTCCACCTCGTCCACGAGACTTCCCTGATCAGACAATGGCTGACTGTCATCAAGGCTTCCCTCCTCCTCTTCCTCCTCGGCTGCAGACACCTGCTTCTTAATGTGCGTCAAAGTTTGCATGAGCAGACGCGTAAGTGGGATGCTCATGCTTATGATGGCATCGTCTGCGCTTACCAGCCATGTGCATATCTCAAAACACTGAAGGACTTTACAGAGGTCTTTCAGCTTCGACCACTGCACACCTGTCAACTCCATGTCTGCCCTCAAAGTGCCTGCCCGTGTATCCTCCCACAAATGCATTATGGCATGCCTCTGTTCGCGCAGCCACTCAACCATGTGCAGGGTGGTGTTCCACCTTGTTGCAATGTCGATAATTAGGCGGTGCTTGGGAAGGTGGAGCAATTGCTGCAACTTCTGCATATGATTGGAGTGTACCGGCGGATGTGCGAGCACAGTCTTCGAACCTTATGGAGCAGGCATGTTAACTCTGGATAATTATTGAGGAAGCACTGCACCACCAGGTTCAAGGTGTGAGCCAGGCAAGGTATGTGTGAGTTTTGAAAGGGCTATGGCTGCCATAAAATTCCGGCCGTTATCACTAACTACCTTGCCTGCCTCAAGATGTAGACTGCCCAGCCATGACTCAGTTTGTCGCTGAAAGTAGTCGGCCAGTACCTCCGCAGTGTGTCTGTCGCCCAAACACATCATCTTCAACACAGCCTGCTCACGCTTTCCACTAGCTGATCGATAGGGGGACACGTCGTGTGCAACACTGGCAGCTGCGGATGGAGTGCTCGTGCGACTGCGCTCTTTGGATGAGCTTTCGCTTCTGGAGGAGGAGGGTCGAACGCCTACAGCCAACTTTCCTATACCGTGGGCTAGGCAGCACTGTCCCACCACTGCTGTCCCCTGTGGACCCTGCATCCACCACATTAACCCAGTGCACAGTGATGGATACGTAATGGCCCTGGCCATGTCTACTGGACCATGCATCAGTTGTGAGGTGCACCTTTCCACTCACTGATTGCTTGAGTGCATGGACAATGCGGTCTTTCACATGAAGGTGGAGGGCTTGGATGGCTTTGCGAGAAAAGAAGTGGCGACTGGGTAGGTCATAGCGTGGTACTGCGTAGGCCATGAGTTCGCGGAAAGCTGCGCTTTCAAGCAACCAATAGGGCATCATCTCTAACGAGATTAGTTTGGCAATGTGGGTGTTCAAAGCCAGTGTACGCGGATGAGAGGATGACTACTTTCTTGTCCAACTCATAGTCTCTGGTTGGGTGAGCTGGACTTGAGAGCTGCATATGATGGAACTAGCGGTGGACATGGCGGACTGAGAGAGGGTTGATGATGGTGATGGAGTTGGTGTTCTTTCTGTTGGCCTAGATTCAGTCTTTCGTTGATATAACATTGTGATTCCCTGACTGCTTTTCCTTGCGACGACACCTCAACATTTGCTGCTGGTGGTGTGCTAACCGGTGGGCTTACAGTAGGGGAAACAATGTAGCGTTGCTGACTACCTTCTTTGGGAGCAGTTGCACATGTGGTACGTGAGGTTTGGTAGTCCGTCCACGCTTGCAAGTGCATGGTGGTTAAATGTCTAAGCATGCAACTGGTATTCAAATTTCTCAGATTTTTCCCTCGGCTAAAGGTCTTTGCACACTTCTTACAGATTACCTTTGCCTGATCATTAGGATTTTGTTCAAAAAAGTGCCACACTGCACTCTTCCTACTAGGGAAGATAGTTTGAGGCCTTGCACGCTGTGCTATTTTGACCGTCTGGCCAAGCTGTCCTGCAATTTTTGGGGTTTTTGTAACCCGTTTTTGGACTGCTCCGGGCCTGCCAGATAACAACTGTTGTGATGTCGATGCCTGCTGCGGATGCTCCTCCTCCTCTTCTGAGCTATTGGCAGCGGCACACTCTACCCCCAATGGATGCCAATCTGGGTCAACAACTGGGTCATCCATCACCTCCTCTTCAATGTCATGTGCACCTTCCTCTGTGTCACTGTGTATGGTGGTATAGTATGCGGGAGGGGGCACCTGAGTTTAATCAGGGTCAGATTCTGGCTCAATACACTGCGAGGACAATGTAGTGCTCTGAGTGAATGTACCAGCAGATAAATCTAGCAGTGGCTGTGCATCAGTGCACTCCATGTCAGATTCATCTTGGCCTGGGTAATTCACGATTTGACTTGATTACCCAGGCATGGTATGTGAAAACAGCTCCATGGAGTAATCTGTAGTGTGGCCTGCCGCATCCTTCAGTTTTGGTTGGGGTGAAGGACACAAGGAAAGGTGTGGTTCATGACCATGAGCCTCCAATGACGACTCAGTGCTTTTATTTTTTACAAATTCAGAAGAGGAGGCGATAGAGCTGGAGGCTGAGTCAGCAATGTAAGCCAAAACTTGTTCCTGAAGCTCCGGCTTTAAAAGTAGTTTACTTTCTCCCAGAAAAGGGAGCCTTTGAGGCCTTGTGGAGCCAGACGATGATGCAGGCTCAACACCTCCTGCATTTGGTGCCATTTTGCTTTTGCCACTGTCGGGGTCGTAAACGACAATAAATCCTCATTCACCAGTCATTCCAAATCATTGTGCGAGCGCAAAACATCTGGTACCAATTAAGAATGACTCAGACACGCAGCTGATTCAGTCTTAGCTAATGTCCCGCATCCACACCTGTCAGGAGCAGTACAACAACTGGCTTTATTTACAAATACACAATACTATATTGAGTGTTAGGGGAAGGCGTGCATTAGGCGGGGTTTATGCAGTATACATCTAGTGTCCAGTCTCTCTCTGATTCGTCAAAAAGTCTCCCGATGGTTACTTCTTCTTCACATTCCTGAGTTATCTTTTTTTAGGAGAAATGAAACTTAACTCTTTAGACACTGAATTTAAGTGAAAGTGAACACTGGCAGCCATCTTTAATACAGTTACATTTGCATTAGCAAGCAATTAGGAAAAACTTATTGTTTCACAGTATAAAAGTATAAAAGTTATATAAGAAAATATATTTTCACCTTGACAATCCCCCCTAAACACTAAGTTTTTCCCTTAATGAAAGATCCTTCGAGACTGTCCATACGATGGGAAAAGGGGAGGTGGATTTCTTCATCCAGACACCTCAGAAGCTCTCCCCTAGCGAGAGGCCTCCAGGCAGCTGAACCCTTCACTAACCTCACATGGAGTTCTCCCGCTGTCCCTAAACTAAGTCTCTTAACATCATCTGAGAATGGGGGGTTTTGTCTACTCTCTTGAGGGGAATATACTTAGGGATCTCCCCTAGATCAGTACCATCGTACTCTGGTGGGTCTACTTCTTGATTGAGGAAGGTGCCAGTCGGAGTTGCTTTGGCAATAACCTTTTTATACAAGGGAATAACACAACAAAGAGTTATCGATCCAATTACAAGGAGGGCAATCAGTACTATACAAGCTTGTTGAAGGAATCCCTTGAGTCCACCCAACCAGCCGGAAAAGAAAGATGTGTCTACTCCAGCATTAGTTTTCAATTCTGCTGCTAACCCAGTTATCTTTTTAAGGGCTATCATGGTTTTTCCATTCACCCCAGAGTTCTGAGGGATATAGGTACAACACTCCTCTCCCACCATCCCACAAACTCCTCCTTTCTCAGCTAATATCATATCAAGGGCTAGTCGATTTTGGAGTGTCATTCTAGTGTTAGGGCCCAATTCTTCAACTATACCTTGGAAGGCATCTTGGCTGAAATTGACAAACCTTTGTTCACTGTAATATATGTAATTGATCCATTCAACATTTTTATTAATCTGCACCTGTGGGATTATAGAAGCAAAGCCAGCATAGATCTGGTTCTGGGCTTTAAATAGGTCAGGCACCCCCCTTGGCACTCCAATAGCATCAATATATACTAGTGGATCTTCTTCATAACTCATATGGAGCTGATCGAGGCTTCTCCTTTTCCTGGTAGGTTCATCAGGTATCTTTGGATCCCAGGGTAGAATCTTGAACTGCATAGCTAGTTTAACAAGGGTGCATTGGCCTGTCCAGGCATTTGGCAACCTAGGACGGAGCTTACCATCTCCACATAACCAATAAATGTCATACATATATTGTGTATGTTTGATTAACAAGTCAGTATCTAGAGAACTATTCTCTTTGCAGAAACCTGTCTCGAAGATCCCTACTGGTGTACCTGTGGTGTCGTGGGAATTATAGCAGGTGTAATTGTCAGCTAATACAGTTACTTCTCCTGGGACCTTTAGTTTGGGTTCCTTATGAATTAGTGGGACGTAATCTGGGCAATCAGTGGGCTTCAAACCTTTCAACAAATTCATGACACAGGCAGTGGTGTTGTCATCAGGGAAAAGCAATGCATGTGTGTATAGGTGTGTATTCGCAGCAGCACAAGCAATACATCCTACAGAGATATTCTGGACTTTTACATTGTACCTCACCCATTCTAACCACAAATTTTTCCTTGGGGCTGTTTGTGTTTCTATGGAGAAAACCTCTTGCCAACTGAGACCTGGAATGGGGATCACTTCATTAACTACATTTTGCAAACGCTCACCTGGGCCTATTTTAGGTGTACTGGTAACGGGGGCCTTGGTTGGTCTGAAGCTAATATCCTGAAGCCGTATATGGCCTAAATACGCATAAGGTCCAGCACTAAATACATAATTATAATGCCTTCCTAGTACGAACGTCTGCAGATCAGCAGATTGAGGGCTTTCAAGATTTAGGAGAAGGGGGTGACAGCTTCTACCCCATTTACAGCCCCTAAATGGTTGCAGAAGGGCTGTTAGATGCATTCTCTCACGAAGACTCCTACCCGTCCCATCCTTGGGGAACATGGCTTCGCTAGGTTTATATCCCCAATCATTCCCCGTACTCCAGGCAGCATCTGTCCAATAATGACAATTATTGTTGTCTTGTCTGGTAACACACATATAGAACTGGATGATCCCCTCTACCACCCGTTCAGTCTCAAGGCACTTGACTACATCACAGAAATCAAATCGCCAGATATTCACCGGGGCTGTCAGGTTTACCCAGAGAATAAAGGGACCAGAATTCTTATTTACAATAGGGGCCGAAGAGGTAGGGGCGAGGATGGCCCCAAGTCCCAAGGTCAAAAACAACAGCAACATTTCCCTTCAGTCACTACTGTGACTAAACACTGGTTCGGTCTCTTTTACAGTGTGAAGCATGAATCCAGGTGCTCTTTCCTTCAAGTTTTACTGCAGTGGGGGTGACCAGGATCACCGTGTGGGGTCCTTCAAATCTCGGCTGGAGACAATCTCTGCGCACAAACTTTTTCACATACACCAGGTCTCCTGGCACAAAGTCATGGACCACGTCACCTGTGGATTCTGGATGAGAAGCAGAAACTGTAGAGTGGGTGTTAGACAGTTCCTTAGACAATGCAATCACAAATTGTACAACTTTATCATTTGTCTCAGACAACTCTTGTGGCCTAATGTCTCCTATTTTAGGTGGAGCACCAAAAAGAATCTCAAAGGGAGTCAGGCCGTGTTTTCCCTGTGGGGTGTGTCTGATATGGTATAGGACCACGGGGAGCAAATCTGGCCATGGGAGTGGGTGGTCCTGGCTCATTTTAAGCAACTGGGTCTTAATTGTGGAGTTCATTCTCTCAACTTTGGCTGAACTGGAGGGGTGATAGGGGGTGTGCAGACCCAAATCTGTCCCTAACATGTGCCACAATTCCTCGTAGACATTGGCAGTGAAGGCTGGGCCTTGATCTGATTCAACAACTTCGGGAATTCCAAATCTGCACGAAATTTCAGTGATGAGCTTCTTAGCTGTAGTTTTGGCAGTCATGTTGGTCACTGAGTAGGCTTCGGGCCATCCTGAGAACATATCCACAGCCACTAGGACGTACTCATACTTTCCTGACTTGGGCATCTGAATATGATCAACCTGGATTCTCTGCCAAGGGTAGTCTGGTTTGGCAAGATGCTGAAGTGGAACCTTGGCGGTGGCTGTTGGGTTACAGATGGCACAGACTGGGCAGGCTCTTGAGTAGGCTGTGACAGTGGTAGAGATTCCTGGGGCCCAGTAGAGCTTCTTGATACAGGCCAGAGCTTGGTTCTTTCCTCGATGAGTTGATCCATGAGCCCATGCTGCAACGGCTGGATACATTCTTTTGGGTAGACAGGGTTTCCCATCCACCTTATAGAGTCTAGGAAATTGGTATTGTCCGGCAGAACTACGATTCCCATGAATGGCTCCTGCAGCTTCCCACTGCTTCTTTTCTTCTTTAGAGGTCAACTTTTGTTCTTCCCACAATCTCTCTTCAGGTGGTCGGGCTGGCTTCCAGACAGATCCGGTGACAGGGTATTCCATTTCCATGTCTTCTATCAACTCCCTCTTCTTTCTTCGGGCTTCGGACTTCTCAAAGTCTCGTTCTTCTTCGGCTTGGGTAGCTTCTTTGGTTGCCTGTTCTCTTGTTTGTGCTCTGGTAAGCACAGGCATCACAGGTGTATCAGTGCCTTCCCAACAGGGTTTTTCTGGTGCTGTTTCTTCTTCTTCCCACTTTGCTGAGACATTCTTTATGGCAGCAGCTTTGGCAGCTTGATCTGCTAAATGGTTTCCTCTAGTCTCCTTCGAATTGACTTTCCCGTGAGCTTTGACCTTGATCACCGCAATTTGTACAGGTAGCTCCAATGCCTTCATCAGGGCTTTAATCCTTAGTGCATGTTTAACAGGGGTTCCTGTAGCCGTAATGAACCCTCGGGACTTCCACAGGAATCCAAAATCGTGACAGATTCCATAGCCGTATCTTGAGTCAGTGTAGACATTGGCCGTCTTCCCTTCCGCTAGATAACATGCTTGTTGTAGGGCCACAAGTTCGGCTTCTTGAGCCGAAAGGTGAGGTGGCAAGGCTTCAGCCAGAAGGACTTCTGTTTCAGTGGTGACCGCATATCCAGTGTGGAACTTGCCATAAGAGTCTGCAAATCGAGATCCATCAGTCCATAGTTGCAAATCAGGGTTGAGAAGTTCTTGAGTTACCACATTTTGTGGTGCAGAGGCTTCTTGTTCCAGTGCTTTTACACAGTCATGCGGGTCATCAGGTGACCTCCCGTCTGGTAAGTCCTTATACCCGTCAGGGAACTCCCCCCTAGAATGTGGAAGCAAAGTGGCTGGGTTGATGGTAGTACATTTCTGGAAGGTGATGTTGGAGGGCAGAAGTAGAGAGCATTGAAGTCTGAGATGTCTTTGGCTCGTTAGATGCTTAGGAGATGTTTGTTGGAGGACAGCAGAGAGATCATGTCCAGCTTGAATGACCAAGTCATGACCAAGTGCTATGTCAGCAGACTTATCCAGAAGAACATGGGCTGCATGCACAGCCTTGAGGCAGGAAGGAGCAGTTCTGGCAACAGGGTCTAGCCTGGCTGAGTAGTAGGCCAGAGGACGGAAACGATCAGCATGTTTCTGTGCCAGCACACCAGAGGCATGTCCTTCAGATTCTGAAACAAAGAGATGAAACGGCTGAGTGTAGTCAGGGAGACCCAGAGCAGGGGCGCTGACAACAGCTTCCTTGAGAGCCAGGAAACAGTCCTTTTGCTGAGCATAGATATACGGATTTTCAGCATGATCCCAGTCCGGTCCTCCAGTCTTGAGGCAATCATACAAAGGTTGCATGAGTCTTGAAGCATCCGGAATCCACTGTCTGCAGTAGGTAATGAGTCCTAAGAAAGACTGCATAGCAGAGTATGTCTTTGGATAAGGGATATCCTCGATTGCATGTTTTCTGTCCTCGGTGAGGTGTCTCGAGCCTTGAGAGATGCAGTGTCCGAGGAAGACGACTTTCTCTTTGCACCACTGGACCTTGGCCTTTGAGACTTTGCAGTTGGCAGAATGAAGAAAAAGGAGCAAGGACTCAGAAGCAGCAAACAGATTCTCTTCAGTTCCACAGAGGAGTAGGTCATCAACATACTGGAGAAGCGTGACATGAAGATTCTGTAACACCCACGGATCCAGGGTCATCTTCATAGCATGAGTGAACTGGTTAGGGGAGTTCTGGGCACCCTGTGGTGTCCTGGTCCAGGTCAGCTGAGATCCTTGAAACGTGAAGGCAAATAAAAACTGTGAGTCTTCATGAAGCGGGACACTGAAGAAAGCATTAGCCAGGTCAATAACGGTGAAGAGTGTTGCTGAAGTAGGCACTTGAGAAAGCAAGGTGTTTGGGTTGGGTACCACAGGAGTTTCCAAGATGGTGGCTGAATTGACTGCTCTGAGGTCCTGTACAAGTCTGTACTTCGGAGGGTCTCCAGGAGCTGTCTTCTTCTTCACTGGAAACAGGGGTGTGTTACAGGGTGAAACACATCTGATTAGCACTCCAGAATGTAAGAGGGAGGTAATCTGAACTCCAAGGCTCCGCTCTTGGGCAGCCTTAAGCGGATACTGAGGTAGTCTGGGGTATGGGTGCCCAGGTTTGAGGTGGACTTTTACTGGAGGCACTTTGAGCAGACCCACATCCTCAGGTCCAGTTGACCACAGAGTGGTAGGTAGATTGGGCAAATCCGGGGAAGGTGTCGTTTGCAGAGTCATCATCATCAGAGGGAAAGCCTTAAGGACACAACGATCTTCAGTGCCTTGTTGTGAGGCAGGATCTTGTAATTGCAATTCCATCCCTTGATCACCGAAGATGATGGTAGCGTGAAGCCTTTGAAGGAGGTCAGCTCCTAGAAGGTTGACGGGGCAGGTTTCAGACACCAGAAATTTGGCAAAGACACCAGAGAATGGGCCAGCTGGGACGGGAACAGTGAGTGGTGATGAGGTTTGTTGACCTTCAACTCCAATACATGTGAGGAAATCTGAAGACAGGGAGATTGTAGGAGGCAGCTGAGATGACGAGATAACAGAGGTGGCCGCCCCAGTGTCCACTAAGAACTTGAGAGGTTGATTGTCCACTTCCAGGGTCACTGTACCACAAGACGAGGAAGTACAGGTGGCGGGAAAAGTGGGCACCGGTTGGCCTGAACTTCATGAGTGTGGAGGAGGAAGAGGTCTCTGAGGGTGCCCCCTGCGAGGACAACTTCTTCTCATATGACCAGGGCTGGCACACTCCCAACACAGAGGTCTCCCTTGGTCATCACGAACTGGTCTGTCCCTGTAGTTTTGGCCCTGGGACCCTCTCGGCCTCAAGCGTGGTGATCCATACCGATCCTGAGCCTGATACACCATAACAGGTACTTCTGAGGCTTCTGCCATATACATGGCTGGTTTCTTCTTGCCTTTGTCCTTCTGTGCTTCCTTCTCTGCTTCCTTTTCTGCTTCTTTTTCTTCCCTTTGAAGCATTTTCTGATAACTCTTCACAACAGTGAGGGCCTGTTTTAGGGGACCATCAGGTAATTCGGGACGAAGCTTCATGACCTTATCCTTCAGTGGATCTTCCAGACCATCAATAAAAGCACGGACCAACAAGGCTGCCTGCGTCTTCACATGAGTTGAATAACCCAAGTCTTCAAACTGCATAGTTAGTCTGGCAGCGTATTTCTCCACAGCTTCACCAGATTCTTGTTGTATATCCTGTATTGATCCTGCTTCGTCACAGAGACGATCCTGGGCCCACTTTGTGAGTTGAGCGATAAACTCCTTTCCAGACTTGAACTTGTTGAGAGGTCCTGCTTTAGTGGGGTCCAATTCCTTCATGATGGTGGGGAGAAAATATTCGGAGGCTTTGATTGAGGTGATGCCTGATAGATCAGACCATGTAGCCCCGTAGATGCTCCTAGTCTGTTCCAGTTTCCTTACATACTGCATGGGAAATTTGTCTGGGTCAGGTAACTTGTTAACAATAGCATCAATTTGTACCGGAGTGAAGGGTTTGTATTTCAGCTTCAGCCCTTCTTCTTCTTCGTCATGTGTCACTGCCTCATCCTTCGGGGCAGTTGGGGGTGCTGTGGGTATTACCTCATCCAGGGGCTTTATACCTGTGTGCATCAGTGGTATCATGTATTCAGCTACCAAGGGCATGATGCCCTCTAATCCGGATTCATGGTAACAGACGATCCTAACTTCTTGTAAATCGAGATCTGGGGTTGATTGGAGACAATTCTTGATGACTTCAACGTGTTCCTTCATACAGGGGCCCAGTGGGTATCCAAAGAGTCCTGAAGATATCAATGGTATAGCCAAAGTTCTACGAGGAAGTGTATCTCTCCCTAGCCGTCCTGCAAAGATAAGCACTGTCTGTAAGGCGGTCTGCAATATTGTACGGCAATGCTCGGGTGTCCTGTAATCATATATAGGGCCTGCAGTGTGTAACACTATATCACAGGGCAAATTCCCTCCCTGGGTGGACATAGCGTCTCCTGGATGCAAGGGGCCATAATTGGTAAGGTAGGCCTGACACTCTTGGGTTATGGCTGGGCCTCCCTTTTTAGCTATCTGTTGGGCCAAACCACCTCTATGCGACAGGGTAGAGTTAGCTGGGTTCACTATGACTCATACCTGGTGGGTAACTATGTCCCCATACCCCACTGAGAAAAGAACCTGGGAGCCCTGAGGTGTGATGTAATAGCGTGAATGACAGGGGAACCAGATTTCAGGGTCATGGGGCAACCTAGAGGATTTGTTGAGAGGGGTAGGTAGTGGGCTCCTTCCGGGCCGGGGGGATTCGAACGGACCTAATAGCAGTGGCGGGGCAGGGGGAATTGTAGCAACCTGATTGTCAGAATCTTCTGATCCCTCATCATCTCCGATAGCTTGGCGCCTCATACGCATTACGGACCGGAAAGCCGTACTGCCGGTCAGGGCATCAAGAGTGAAGGGACCTTGACCAGGTGTATTTACAAATATCACAGTGGGTTGCACCGGGAGACTAGGCCCAGAGGCCGGAACAGAAACAGGAACATTAGAGGTGGGAACAGCATCGGTCGGTGCCGGAGGTTTCTCAGGAAGTGGTGGTCCCTGATAGTACTCGCCGGAAAGTGTTACCAGCGGACATAGTGGCTGGGGAGGAATTCCGGGTGCACCAAGATGGCTGCCGGTGGAGGCGTGGCATGCCCCACTTCCGTCCATGGTCTGGGCGGAACCCCAAGGACGGCCCGCCCCACACACACGGCAGGTTTCCACCCAGGTTGGATTCTGCACGCCACAAACAGGACACACCCACGCTTCTGGAGAGCTCGTCTTGTCGCCATTATAGGGCGGTGGTTGGGACTGCATTTTCATCATCAGTGGCACGGCGGCCATTTTACAATCTATAAGATCACAGTTCAAAGGCATTTTATAACCAAACACAGGTTCCACATTGTCTGATCCTCCTTCCCCATCAATCTCTTTCCATCCTTCATTCTTCAAGCCTCGCGCAACTCGCAGATGAGCTTGTGCTTGTTCTAACAATCCTTTATCTTTCAACATGCCTCGTTTGTTCTCTATGAGATTATGCCACATAGCCGGCTGTAATCTCCCTGACGAGGGCAATCCTACATGCTTATACAATCTCTCAACATTCTTGACTGCCTTCTTGCCTTCCCGTGACGCTACTATTGCCTTGACCTCCACAGCATCCTCATCTAACTTGTGGGGCACAGACTTCTTCTGCTTTAAGATACGCAGCATGACTCTTACAGAATACTATGGTTCTCTGCAGAAAAACCACTGGTAGCGATATCAACACTGATGTTCCACAGTACGGAGCCTCACGTTCGACGTACTAGGAAAAGAGCCTCGCGCTCAATATTTCCTTTCCCTAACCTTGAACAGCAGTGATTAACAGATTATCCTGCCACGATATTCCAACAGTCGGGAGGCGGTCTCCTAGTGAGAGCCCTCCACAGAAATACAGGTGGTCCCTTCTCGGGACGTCTTAATTACCTAGTTGGTACAATATCACAGAGGCTGCGTCTCCTATCCCTTCATCTAAGTTGCCCCACAATCTGCAACTAGCTCAATTTATCACTCCACTTCACTACTAGACAATAGTCACGGGTAGGGTGGTTAAATGGAGTACAATGACCGGTGGAGGAGGTGTGGTGTACACGAGGACGCGCAGAATGCGACGTCTCTCAGTTGCTGGTTCAGAGCGTGGCACAGGATCGCACTCAGTCTCACCACTCGACCGGTCACCCCTCAGACCCAAGGAGACCACAGACAAACCAATAACGGCTGAGACACTAGCAAGTGTGACACATACAGTGTATATGATCTCACTTACCGTGTTTTGGAGGGTGATCAGTCCTCGAGGTCAGCCACTACAGGTATCATCCACAGACATCCAGGCATGGGTCCAGAGGAGCCTCGGATCACTGTCCACGCCCCCCGTTGGGCTCCAAATTGTCGGGGTCGTAAACGACAATAAATCCTCATTCACCAGTCATTCCAAATCATTGTGCGAGCGCAAAACATCTGGTACCAATTAAGAATGACTCAGACACGCAGCTGATTCAGTCTTAGCTAATGTCCTGCATCCACACCTGTCAGGAGCAGTACAACAACTGGCTTTATTTACAAATACACAATACTATATTGAGTGTTAGGGGAAGGCGTGCATTAGGCGGGGTTTATGCAGTATACATCTAGTGTCCAGTCTCTCTCTGATTCGTCAAAAAGTCTCCCGATGGTTACTTCTTCTTCACATTCCTGAGTTATCTTTTTTTAGGAGAAATGAAACTTAACTCTTTAGACACTGAATTTAAGTGAAAGTGAACACTGGCAGCCATCTTTAATACAGTTACATTTGCATTAGCAAGCAATTAGGAAAAACTTATTGTTTCACAGTATAAAAGTATAAAAGTTATATAAGAAAATATATTTTCACCTTGACACCACTACCAGCAGATCCACCACCATCATAACCAGCTGCCAACCCCCGCGCACTTCCACGGACTCTTCCACCACACTTCCTCATTTTTGGGGAAAATGTACCCAAAATACCACCCACTATATGGTACAGTAAAACAAGGTACAAGGTGTTTTTGTATAAGGACTGACACACGCTGTCTCTCTCTAGTTTTGAATGTAATCAAATAGCAGATATACGAAACTGTTTGAAAAATGGACAAAACTCTAAGGTGTAGGTCTGTAAGAATGGACAAACTCCTCGGCTTTTCCTTACAGAGTCACACATGTAGATAGCTTCAATTTGGCCGTGATGACAGCCATTACACGGTACTGTGTGAGGAGCGTACACCGGTGTACGGTGTGTGAAAAAATGAATGCTCAGTACTTCACCAGGACAAAACAATAACATTTGGATTGCTTTTAAAAAAAGCAGTTTGAACACCAGTGTGCACACAGCAATGAAGGTAGCCTTATAAGGCAGCCTAATCACCACCAGCGCTGCTGCACAAAAGCAAAAATCTTCACCTTTCACTGCACACTAACTACAGTGAAAAGCGCTAGCAGCAGAAGCAGTTTTTTTTCTTTTGGCCTTCCTAATTCTCTCCCTACAGAATCATCATCAGCAGCAGCTCTCCCTATTCTGAGATCAGCATAAGTAACATGGCGGTCGGCGTGCACGCCCTTTTATACCTCCTGTGACGCCACACAAAGCAAGCCAATCACTTGCATGCCCTTCTCAAAGATGGTGGTGACCGCTGCCTAAGTCATCACGTTGCCCACAGTGTCCGTTCTTCCTGATTGGCTGAAAAAGGGAGCTAAAGCATCTTTGAAACGCGACTTTGGCGCGATGGTCGCCGACCTCGTGGCCGACCTCACGCTAAGGTCGGGTTTCGTTTCATGAAATCCGACTTTGGCGAAAGTCGGTGACTTTTGAATTTTTTTCAACCCGTTTCGCTCAACTCTACTAACGATCATTATTTTAGTGGCCCTTACATCGGCCCGTAGAGTAAGGGTACCATTACACTTAGCGATGCACCAGCGATCCCGACAACGATATGGATCGCTGGTTCATCGCTAAGTGGTTGCTAGTGAGCTGCCACACAGGCAGATCTCACCAGCGACATAGCCGGGGTCGCTACTTACCTGTCAGACGCGGCGATCCTGACGTCCTCCCGCCCGCGTCCACGCGTCGCTCGTCGGCACCACAGGAAGCCCAGCAGGAAGCGCCCGACGAGAAATGGTCCAGGACGTTCTCGCGCGATCAGCGATGAGCAGCGGGGGAGCCGGTCGGAGGTAGGTATCACATGTAGCGATATCGCTATAAAGTCACAAAACCAGTGACGTTACAGTGATATTGCTAGCGATATCGCTATGTGTAACGGGCCCTTAAGTGACTTGCAGGCTCTCAGTGAATCCACCTTATACCCAGGTGTACCAGGACAGGATTGTGTTAAAAACAGACCCTGCATATCTACCTAAAGTAGTATCAGATTTCCATCGGAGCCAGGAAATTGTCCTCCCCTCCTGTGAGAATCCAAAAAACCCAGGGGAGGAGAAATTCCACAAACTGGATGTTAAAAGGGCCCTGCTAGAATATACAGTGGGGCAAAAAAAAGTATTTAGTCAGTCAGCAATAGTGCAAGTTCCACCACTTAAAAAGATGAGAGGCGTCTGTAATTTACATCATAGGTAGACCTCAACTATGGGAGACAAACTGAGAAAAAAAAATCCAGAAAATCACATTGTCTGTTTTTTTTTCATTTTATTTGCATATTATGGTGGAAAATAAGTATTTGGTCAGAAACAAGCAATCAAGATTTCTGGCTCTCACAGACCTGTAACTTCTTCTTTAAGAGTCTCCTCTTTCCTCCACTCATTACCTGTAGTAATGGCTCCTGTTTAAACTTGTTATCAGTATAAAAAGACACCTGTGCACACCCTCAAACAGTCTGACTCCAAACTCCACTATGGTGAAGACCAAAGAGCTGTCAAAGGACACCAGAAACAAAATTGTAGCCCTGCACCAGGCTGGGAAGACTGAATCTGCAATAGCCAACCAGCTTGGAGTGAAGAAATCAACTGTGGGAGCAATAATTAGAAAATGGAAGACATACAAGACCACTGATAATCTCCCTCGATCTGGTGCTCCACGCAAAATCCCACCCCGTGGGGTCAGAATGATCACAAGAACGGTGAGCAAAAATCCCAGAACCACGCGGGGGGACCTAGTGAATGAACTGCAGAGAGCTGGGACCAATGTAACAAGGCCTACCATAAGTAACACAATACACCACCATGGACTCAGATCCTGCAGTGCCAGATGTGTCCCACTGCTTAAGCCTGTACATGTCCGGGCCCGTCTGAAGTTTGCTAGAGAGCATTTGGATGATCCAGAGGAGTTTTGGGAGAATGTCCTATGGTCTGATGAAACCAAACTGGAACTGTTTGGTAGAAACACAACTTGTCGTGTTTGGAGGAAAAAGAATACTGAGTTGTATCCATCAAACACCATACCTACTGTAAAGCATGGTGGTGGAAACATCATGCTTTGGGGCTGTTTCTCTGCAAAGGGGCCAGGACGACTGATCCGGGTACATGAAAGAATGAATGGGGCCATGTATCGTGAGATTTTGAGTGCAAACCTCCTTCCATCAGCAAGGGCATTGAAGATGAAACGTGGCTGGGTCTTTCAACATGACAATGATCCAAAGCACACCGCCAGGGCAATGAAGGAGTGGCTTCGTAAGAAGCATTTCAAGGTCTTGGAGTGGCCTAGCCAGTCTCCAGATCTCAACCCTATAGAAAACCTTTGGAGGGAGTTGAAAGTCCGTGTTGCCAAGCGAAAAGCCAAAAACATCACTGCTCTAGAGGAGATCTGCATGGAGGAATGGGCCAACATACCAACAACAGTGTGTGGCAACCTTGTGAAGACTTACAGAAAACGTTTGACCTCTGTCATTGCCAACAAAGGATATATCACAAAGTATTGAGATGAAATTTTGTTTCTGACCAAATACTTATTTTCCACCATAATATGCAAATAAAATGAAAAAAAAACAGACAATGTGATTTTCTGGATTTTTTTTTCTCAGTTTGTCTCCCATAGTTGAGGTCTACCTATGATGTAAATTACAGACGCCTCTCATCTTTTTAAGCGGTGGAACTTGCACTATTCCTGACTGACTAAATACTTTTTTGCCCCACTGTATGTCAGTGACTAGCCAGTGGAGGAGGTCCCAGTCCCTATTTATAGCCTTCGAGGGTGCCAGAAAAGGTTACAGAGTGTCAAAGGGGACCATTGCCAGATGGATTAGGGAGGCCATTAGTGTAGCCTACTCAGCTAGTGGCGTTCTGATTCCTGATTGCATCAAGGCTCATTCCACTAGAGTCGTGGCAACCTCCTGGGCTGAAAAGGCAGAGGTATCAATAGACCAAATTTGTAAGGCCGCTACCTGGGCCTCACCATCAACCTTCTTTAGACAATATAGATTAAATCTATCCTCCTCTGCTGACTTAACCTTTGGTAGAAGGGTGTTGCAAGCGGTGGTCCCTCCCTAAGGTGTTTCAAAGTCTCCAAAAATCTCTCAGGTGTGCTGTCATGGGTGAAGGGAACACCACCATGGTTACTTACCGGTCGCCTGTTTTCCGGAACCCATGACAGCACCCGTATACCCCCCCCTTTTCACCGTATGGGTGTGCACGTTAGTAGGGTGTATTTGTGTGATGTGGTGTTGGATAAACATGTAACTAACTGGGAAGTCCTCTCATGCTCTGTAACCCACTGAAGCGGGGGAGAGGTGTCCTGGCAGGGCGGATCCCTCTCAGGTGTGTTGTCATGGGTTCCGGAAAAACTGGCTACTGGTAAGTAACCATGGTGGTATATTGCTGAATGGTGATTATCGAGAATGCTCATGTGCTAATAAGAGTATCTTCGGCGTGCTCGAATATAATACTTGCCGCCTCTATGACTTGAGCATAGTACTTGATCATGCCTAAGATACTCAATTAGCACACGAGTAGGCTCAGATATCACCTTATAGGAGCACATCCTCATGCTGTATTGTCTGAGTAGTATTCTGCCCACGATAAAGGCGTATGGACGTTCAGTTGTATGAGTACTGGCCCGTGCAGTCTTTCTAAAGACGGCCAGGCCTGCAGACAAGAGTACCCACTGACCCTCGTGCCTCCACAGGAGGGCACTTGAGAATGCTGGGAGTACACAATGAAAATGAAGAATCTCAGGAAGACTCCAATGTGGTTCTCGGGAAAACTCCACCAAGGGGAGTAGTTGAACCCAGCCATCGTGATGGGCAAGATGGTGGCAAAGGTAATTTTCAAGAATCTAATTAACCCGTTCCACTTCACCATTAAACTACGGGTGATATGCAGAGTAAACATCCAGCTGTATATTCAACAGCTTGCAAAGAGCACTCAAGACTTTGAAAGCATCCTGGATTCCACAAACAGATACTATGTGGTGCGGAAGACCGTGAAGACTAAATACATGCTGGAAGAACAGTATAGTGAGCTTGGGTGTAGAGGGAAAGCTGGTCAGGGGAATGAAGTGAGCCATCTTAGAGAACCGATTCACCATGACCCAGATGGTGTTGCAAACCTCAGAAAGGGGCATGTCTGTGATGAAATCCATGGCTAGGTGTTGTCAGGGAGTTGAAGGAAGCGGCAGAGGCTTGTCCCTGACGACTTGTTTTGCTGCACTGTCGACAGGCGGTTATAAAGTCACGGACATCCTTTACCAGCGAGGGCCACCAGATGAGGTGGACAATCAGCTCAGAGGACTTGCGTATGCCAATATGACCAGCCTAAGTGAATTGATGTCACCCTCACAGAATTCTGTCCCAACTACTAAGAGACAAAGCTTTTGACTGGAGGAATCCTGGCCCTGTTAACGATGTGCTGAGTCTCCTTCACAGAATCTGTCACATCAAAAAACTGAGACAGAGCATCTACTTTGACATTCTTCTCCACAGGTTGGAATTGTAACTGGAAGTTAAAATGAGTTAAGAGTTCCCACCTGCATTGATGAATATTCAACCACTGCGTGGACTGCAGGAAGGTCAAGCTTTTTTGGTCCTGGCATATTAATACCAAAGAGCTGGCACCCTCCAGTTGATGGCACCATTTCACGAGCACCATATTAACGTACAGCAGCTCACAATCCCCAATGGTATAGATTCTCTCCGCCCATGCAAACATTTTGGAGGAAAAACCGCAAGAGACAGACTTCCCAGAAGAAGTTCTTTGCAGGAGCACTGCCCCATTACTGATAGAAGAGACATCTACCTCCAAGAGAAACCGCTTGTTTGGATCAGTGGGGTGCTGAACTTGAGCTTTCGCAAAGACCTATTTCAATTGCTGGAAGGTTGACATGACCAACTAAGACCAGACTCTGGCATATTATCCTCCTTGATTAAGGCAGAGATTGGTGCAATCAAAGATGAAAAAATGAGGGATAAATTGTCTATAGAAGTTGATGAAATGCTAGAACTACTTGATTTCACGTAAGCCTTGGGTAGGAGGCTAGGCGAGAAAAGTAGAAACCTTTTCCGAATCCATCTCGAGGTCCTGGCTGCAAACAATGTAGCCAATGAAAGGCAAGAAGGGTCTTTTGAAAGACACATTTTGATTAACTTTTTAAACAGATTCTTGTAGGCTCTGCAAAACTTGAGAGGTGTCTTGTATGTATAGGTAGATTAGGAGAGAAAATCAGGATGTTGTCCAACTACACAACCACTGAGACATAGAGGTGGTCCCAGGATGTCTTTAACAAATTTCTGAAATACGGCGGGCGCATTGCGAAGGCCAAAGGACATGACAAGATACTTGTAGTGACAGTCATGGGTGTTAAAGGTTGTCTTCCATTTGTTGCCCTTATGGATCTGAAGCAAGTTATAAGCTCCTTGTAAATCCAGTTTGGTGAACACCTTTGCTCCACAGATTCTATCAAACAGTTCATAAATCAAAGACGGGTTCTTGTTTATAGTGATTTTGTTAAGACCTTGATAGTCTATACTGCGTTTTAGGAAACTATCCTTCTTGGACAGGAAGAAGCGGACACCAGCAAGAGAAGAGGACTTGCGTATGAATCCTTTCACCAAGTTCTCTTGGATGTATTCTGACACGGCCTGAGTCACAGGTAGAGACAGAGAATATGCCCGCCCACAGGGTGGTGAAGTACCATGTAGAATGTTGAGTGGACTGTCATTAGGTCTGTGAAGTGGCAGGACCTCAGCCGCCTTTTCGCAGAAGACGTCTGCAAAGGCACAATAATTGACTGCCAGAGAAGCAAAGTTCGAGGGCACAGGAGGCTTAGTGTTGGGCGTGACCTTGGCTAGGCAATTGGAAGTACAATACAGTCCCCAATGAATACCCCGACCGATGGACCAGTCAATAACCGTTGCATTTAGATGCATCCATGGAAGGCTCAGGAGAAAATTCATAGATTTGGCCAGTACGTAGAAGGAAGTATTTTCAGCATGCAGGACTCCAATCTGTAGCGTGACTAGCAGCATAATTAATTGAATAGGCTCTGCCAGGAGTCCTCCATCACCAGAGACAATAGTCAGGGAATTAACCAGCTATTCTGTAGGAAGCTGAAGTTGAATGACCAGATCCTGATGATTTGAAGTTGCCTGTGGCGCCGAATTTCAGATGGGCAGCCGCGGAGAAAGACATTTCCTCTTCAAGTCAGGATAACTACAGACGATAGATTTGGAGAACAATTACTGTCACCTTCGGTCATCTCTCCAGCCAATTCCTAGGTGCTGGAGTTTCCCAGTCTCACAGCGCACTGGCGAACAAAATGTACCAAGCCTCCACAGTGCATGCATAGGTTCTCCATGTACCTTTACTCTTTAGCCCACTCAACTTGCATCGGCTCAGTGACTGGTGGTGCGGCTTGTGGCAGCAAGGGGAACTGGAAGTTTGGAGCCAGTGTGGGTGGTCTTCTGACATGTGGAGACACCAGAGCTTGTTTCAGAGAACGCTCATGGAAGCAGAGATCTATTCTAGTGACCAGGTGTATGAGAATACTTATACTTGTGAAGATAGTAGATCTTTGCCTGCCAACTCATCCTTTTATACGATCAGACAGGCCTTGCCGAAAGGGTCGCCACTAGGGCTTCTTCCTTACAAGCCAGTTCCGCCGCCGGCATACTGGACTACGGTGTCTGTGCTCTGCCTTAGAGACAAAAGGGACCAAGAAGCTGAGGTGATGTGGCCTGGAACGTTGAATAGAGCTTAGAACATCTCCTCAAATCACCCACCATTGCGTGTCTCTGGACCACCACACACCCAAATGGGGTTTGTCAAGGCTATAGCGTGTGAAGACAGCAGAGTGTCCATAAATACTATATTGGTCTGGTCCAAAGAAAGAGATGAGCGTAGAGTGTGAAATGGATCAAGCACTGATTAATGCAGCCATGGCTCTCCCTAGGATTTTGTATCGTAGTTTGGACTCAAGTGGAAGCTGGAGCTTGGCAGTTCCACCAGAAACTGAGGTCCTAGGCCGTACCCTCAAAGAGACTGACAGTCCTGAGGAGGGTTGGTCAGACAATGTAGGGGTGAACATGGTGGCAGACAGACCCTGCCACTGGGTTGCCCCCCATATTGATAGCCTGCATCATCTGGTCGTGACTCTCACTTTGAGAGCTCACCTTCTCGTACAGTACTTGCACATTAGACGTGGTATCTCTGGATCTTGATTTGTCGGCAGAGTCCATGGCCTGATCTAACTGTAAGACTGGTGGATGTGGTCCCGCTGCACTACAAGCTACTTTTTACCTTGGAGGGGTGTAACTAAGCAACTATCAGGTATTCACTAGAGCCTTTGATGGTGAGGATAGGCTTGGCCGCTGGTAGCCACCAGGTACCACTCTAGGGCAGTCCCTGAGTCTCTAGCTACTGACTGGAGGCTCAGAGACACGGGTACAAGGTGCAGATGACGGAAGCAAAGACGTGGTCAGACAATCCAACGTCAAGGCAGGCAGCATGGGTTCAATATATGTTGCCAAGGTCAGGTCAGGAGTGGAGAGGTCAGGATAAACAAGTGGTAAGCTGGGTTAGAACGAGAGACTAGAAGCCAGCACCTTACAGGAATATAGAGAGACTGAACAAGAACCTTAGATCAGTTGAGGAATGGTAGGAGGAGCTGCCTAGTAAAACCCGCTGCTGTTTGTGGATAGACCAGAGGATCTCGCCTCTGCAGGACATAATGGGGTTAAATACCTGCAGAAAGTGGCTTTGCTTCCCTATTGCCAGTCGGAGAGTACAAGAGCCAGGTCAGCGAGAAAGACCATGACTGGGAAGAGCAGAGCGGTGAGTAAGGTGGCATAACAATGGCCTTGGCTCTTTGTCGCTTATCAATCAACTCAATGGTGGATGCATCCCATACCATCCCCACTTGAAAATTCTGTATGGGTAAACAGCATCAGGTGATGAACAGTTAAGATTCAATTGTTTTATTTAGTACAGTGATGCCATTTAGACCTTTTCTCTTTACATCTACTTCTGTTCCACCAGACTTATTTAACTGCCATGAATCTTATTTTGTTCTCCTTCTGTGTTCCTTTATTTGACATACCATGTGGAATATGCTACCCTAAGGGGATGTATCCTATGTTATAGGATAGGGCGGCTATTTACACAAAAGGCACATTGAAGTATTTACTTATAATCTCTCCCCACCCCCTCATTTTTCATCTCCCTTTCCCCTCTACATACATCCTCCCCTTTGTACTGGGTATGGATATATTTGTATAACAAAACTGACTCATTGGTGGTTTGATGATTTGATCGCCCGCACATTTATCTGTCCGCCCATGGTAGATGCATGACCTTGTGATGATGTATCTCCCCAGACCATCCTGTGATAGGTCATGTGGTGACGGCGTGCTGATTGGCCCGTCCACAGCATATGCATGGTGCCGTGTTGGGATAGATCACCTGACCGGCACATGATGAATGATGTGATGTCAAGCAAGCAGGAAGTGACATATGTCGAGTTGTGTTTCATACGGCCTTCCACTGAGCTAGGCGTGCATTCTACCTTTTCCGCATCTCTCGGTGAAAGGGGTAGTTAAGAATGCCTGATCAACACCACTTGCATTGGTATATGAATCAGGGTGGAGCCCTTGGATTGACTGTCCTCCATAGGAACAGCTAATTAAACCTACTGTAGGGTTTTTATTTATTGACAGGTCCAACACCACAACACTATGCTATGATGTCAATATAGTGTAGGCCTGAAGATCCATCTGAAGAAACGCGTTGGGGGCACACAGGGACATTTCAGGGCTTATTTGCCACATAGGGCCAGATGTGGACCGCCCTTCTTAGGGCGGGTAAATTGGCAAATCAGGGTCAGCTTAATATATGACCAGGAACTATTAGGCTTTTCTTGGAAGTTCGCTGTGAATCCAGACTGGTGTGGACAGGATCGACGCTCCCTATGGTGAAATTCGTCCTGGATGCACTGAATTGGCTGAGAGCGTTCTTATTTATTCATTTCCTATCCATTATCAGCTTTGAATTGAAGTTTAAATTAAGACGAGGTGGCTAAGGGAGCGGTGTAAACCTTCTTTGCTGAGATTCCTGATACCTCATGCAACAGCTAAAACTTTTTTTTCCCCAGCCACATTCAGGTGGCACAAATATCAGTTTCGTAGACTACTATTGATAGAAAATGTAGGGATAGTGACACAGGTACTTGACTGATAGTGCTGGCCTGCCAGTCTGGGAATGTTACTGCTAGAGGAAACAGACATGAAGGAGACCCAACTTGGATTCTCCAGATTTCAAAAAATAATTGTCTCCCAGCACTAAAGTGGTATCAGTTTCCACAGAGTAGAAACAGTACAATAGGCCTCTGACACTTCTACTACAGGCAACCCACCAGATGGAGACTGAACTTGGAGTTTTCAGATTTCATAAAATTGTAACATCAACAGCACTAGCAACAGAGACGCCACAAAGATGGCACAGACTGCAATAACGCGAGACCAATGCAGGACACTGAAAATGACACCATCGCCTAGTCTGCAACCGGGGTGCAAAAGTCATTGGAGATCCATGATTTGTTCATTTTGATGAAAGTTAGGTTAGTTAGTTAGGTGATCTTCACTTTCAGGGGACAGCCGGATGTGCTTATCCGACAGGACACCACCAGCAGCCATGAAGACACGTTTTGAGAGAACGATGGCTGCCTGGCATGACAAAACCTCCATAGTGTGACAGGCGAGCTCGGGCTACGCTTCTATTTTTGAAGACCAAAATGCATAAAGGTCCAAATTCCCCTGGATGGCATTGATATTGCACTTAAGACACTCCTGCACCATCCTTTCCAGTCGTTCACTACGTGTCAGACTTGTACTTCGTCCTTCTGGTGCACGGGCTGGTCTAAAAAATGTGTGAAATGACTCCCAGAAATTGCTTTTGCCACTTACACTGTTTCTGCTGCTAATGTTTTTACGATGACTTCTTGCCGTTCCTGGGGTTGGATGTCTAGAACTGCGATGCACATTGTGTGCCTCACTGCTGTCTCGAGGACAACCATTCTTAAGACTGTCTACAAGCGTGTTTCGATACTCCAGCATGTGCATGTTCGTTTCCCGGGGAGGGGGCATCTGTCAAAATTTACTCTTGTACCATGGATCTGAGTGGCAATCCAGTACTCGGCACTATTTCTAACACTAATAGTTATTTTAGCCCAAACAATTTTGAGTAGGAAATGTGGACAACACTATTAGCAAAAACTAGTTAGATGCTGTAAGATCGATTTCACACTGGACATAATCCTAGCTAACTAAATGACAAGTTCACTTTGCCGTAGCAGCAGGAGCGGCCTCTCTGCACTGTCACACTAAGAAAATGGCGCCAGCAAAACAAGATGTCCACTTTTTATATGGAGAGGGACATGTGCCCTCGGCAGTCAATCACAGAAGCCCTTGTGTCATGACATTGTGGATGATTTCTGCGCCCTGATTGGCTGCCGGAATGTACACACATTGATTTATCAAAAAAAAATAAAAATACACTCCGCTGCTCCTCTAACCTACACACTGCTCCTCCTCCTCATAAAACATGTCCACTCATAAAATACTTCACCACTATCCTAGACAAAGTCAAAATGAAACCATTAGTGGAAACGCGATTATTTGACGAACTCTGACCGAATTTTGCCAACTTTGAGGAAAAATTCTTGGAAAACCGAACATGAATCCGATAGTGCTGCGTTCGTGCTGAATTTGAGATTGGCAAACGTTTTCCGAACAAGTTCACTCATCTCTAGTGGTGGAAAAAGCTAACAATGTTCGTGACTAATCAGCTGAAATTTCCAAGCTCCCTTATGATGGCGCCTGATCATCTGGATCTCCAGGATTCTGCAAATCTCATCTTTTATGCTGCTTGCCACATTCATTACTATCGGCGGTGTTTGGTGTAGATGCCTGATGGAGTCATGAAGGCTTCTCGTGACTCTACAGCAGATGTTTTCTTGGGCGCGTTGACCTTACATGTCTCAAAATAAAAATGTCTTTTTGACAACTTGTCAGGCCTACGTTTTGTGGTCGTCAATGTCCCTCTGTTTTTACAAACACTAGTGGAACTCTGTGGCAATTGTAGGATGTTTTCTGTAGATCCTGTTCTAGTAATTACATTCTGCTTTTTAGGACAATGGAAGAGGTTGTTGTCCTCATTTGGCTTTTGTGGCTTTTTTTTGTTTTGAGATTAAATTGGATGTAGTTTAGAAAAGCAGGAGATATTTTTGATTCCAATTGGGGGGGCGGGGAAGCCATTAATGACTGGCAAATCGGAGACTGTTGTCCAATCCTGTATGTGATTGTATCTCTGCAGTCACTCGGATGTCCTCGGCTCACCTCTCCACCTGACCTGACATGACCAGATCCAGGGGCTTCAATGGAATCCATTTAGTTTTCAGCAAGCTTGTTGTCACTTGAGAGTACGTAACTCTTTTCTTCCAACTTTTCTAAACTTTGATTATTAAATGGCTTGAGAGGATTTCAGAAAAAGGAACTTAAGGCAAAGTGCAGGTGGATTTTTCAAGTGGAATTCTATTCCGGAAGCGCTTCTTCTTTGGGGAGTCTTTAGAGGAGTTTTTCCATTTTCTGGAGCATTTTTGCAGCCATTTGATTGGTCTGGTGCCTAGGATGGAGTGGATTCTGTCAGGAGCTTCTTAAGAGAAATGAGGAGCACTTTCTTTTTTTAGAACCTAAAGCAGAAAAAAAAACCTCAAAAGGCGACACACTGAAAACAGACCTTCTTCCAAGAGACATAACTCTTTATTGTCCCCATCACAGTTTGTGGGCTAGTTTTTTGTGGGACAAGTTGTACTTTTGAATGACAGCATTGATTTTACCATGTAGAGTACTGGAAAACGAGAAAAAATTCCAAGTGTGTTGAAATTGCAGAAAAAAAAGAGCAATTTCACAATCTTTTTTTTTTTTAATTTACCATGTTCACTATGTAAAACTGACCTGGGAATATGCTTCTCCAGATTACTATGATTATGCAGATACTATAGATATATATTTTTTTACAGCGGTAAAAAAAAAATCAGAAATTTATTAAAAAAAAAAAAAATTAAACAAAAACAAAAAAAGCCTAAAAAAATTTTGTTTCCATTTTTTGAGTTTTTCAAGGCCCATAAAGTTTTTACTTTTGGAATATAGGGCTGTGAGAGGCTTATTTTTCTTGTGCTCTGACCTGACGTTTTACTGATATTTTGGGTTAGATGTTTTGTTCGCCTCTTTTGCGTTTTATTGCAGTGAGGCCAAAAAAATCCATAATTTTCTGATTGCTTCTTTTTTCTCCTTACACCGTTTATCGAAGGAATTAATTTATTTTATATATTGACAGATCAGACTTTTACGACTGCAGCAATAGCAAGCGTGTGTGTGTTTTTTATTTTATATTTGTTTCATCTTCTAATAGGGGAAATGATTTGAACCTTTGATTTTGCATTTTTTTCATATTTTTACTCCCCTCACCTCCCTTTTTCTGTATTTGATAGTCCCCTTAGGGGACTTGAAGCTGCGATCATTTGATCACTTGTTCTGCTGTGTATAGCACATCTACACTGCTATGTGTGGTGACAATCATGATGATCTATGAACACCAGCGAAACGTCGGCTTTCATGGTAGGATTGTAGTGACGGGCATGGGAGTCATCAACAGAACCCTGACTGTGAAGACAATCCATCGGTGCTCCGCCATCACATCAGGGGCGTGCCGGTGTTGAATGACTCTCCTCCCTGCCAGTGCTGGTGCAATGCCACTGTCAGAGTGACTGCTGGAGGCACACAATGACTGATTACATCAGCCGTCTTGTGCATGGTGTTAGCCGAGTATGCTCAGTATGGTCCTTTGGGCGTCCTCGCTGCGGCGTCTGTCCTTCCTCTCTGCTCCTCACCTCCATTCTCCTGCTCTGATTGCTGTTGATGACGTACCATACGTCACCGACGTCTCGTGTCTGCGCAGTAGTATCACCGGATTTGTGGAGAAAAAGAAGTATGTAAAGCCAAGAGATCACCTACCGATATGTTTTTGGCTCATGTGTCAAATATTAATATCTTTAAAAAAATGTAAATAACATAGCTAGATAAAATTAATATGTATGAATTTACAAAAACCACCCAGAAGCTAGAAAGGCTCAAAATTATAACCAACATTCTACTAGCACAGACAAAGAACCCGATGATCAGTGCAAGAGGAAAATACTGTGCTCACCTGTAAATAGATAGGGGTAGAGACCTCACACGTATCACCATGAAAGCTGTGGCTTCATCAGGGGTAAAGGGCAATGTATGAAGTTCTGTTTAAATACGTGTAGATAGATAATAAATCAGTTAAATTATTATCAGCTGTGGGAGGAAAGGTCCATGTGGTCAGCTTCACTGAGTGTTTGTCCAAAAATTATGTTAATAAAGCTACATGAACATTGAAAGTGTGTGTATGAGCACTGGATATGATGAAATCCTAGAATGTTAGAGTTGGAAGGGACCTCCAGGGTCATTGTGTCCAACCCTCTGCTCAATGCAGGAATCACTAAACTATCTCAGACAGATGTCTGTGCAGCCTCTGTTTGAAGTCTTCCACTGAAGGAGAGCTCACCACCTCTCGTGGCCACCTGAATGAGTTAATCATGTCTGCAATCTCATCTGGGTACACTCATGACGTGTTCTCGGTGAGTCTTCCAAAGCCTGTGCAGAGTGCACATGTGTAAATCGGCGTCTGTAAATTCTGGGGAAAAGTTACAGATGCCGATTTATCCATACCTCTTGGTTGTCCACACCTATTCGTTACGCATACCTCTTGGTTATCCACACCTCTTGGTTATCTATATCTCTTGGGTAGCCACACCTCTTGGTTATCCACACCTCTTGGTTATACATACCTCTTGGTTATCCACACCTCTTCGTTATACATACCTCTTGGATATCCATATCTCTTGGGTAGCCATACCTCTTAGTTATCCACACCTCTTGGATATCCATATCTCTTGGGTAGCCATGCCTCTTGGTTATCTATATCTCTTGGTTATCCACACCTCTTCGTTATACATACCTCTTGAATATCCATATCTCTTGGGTAGCCATACCTCTTGGTTATCCATATCTCTTGGTTATCCACACCTATTGGTTAGCCATATCTCTTGGTTATCCACACCTCTTGGTTATACATACCTCTTGGATATCCATAACTCTTGGTTATCCACACCTTTTGGTTATCCACACCTCTTGTTTATGCACAACTCTTGGTTATCCACACCCCTTCGTTATCCATATCTCTTGGTTATCCATACCTCTTAGTTATCCATACTTCCTTTTCTCTATACATTGCGCTTCTTCCGGTGTGTTCAGGGTTGATCCCTTTTTATTGTGAGCCCTCCCTGTTTTGCAGCATCGGCAACTTGCGCGAGCACACTTTGCGCTGCCCCTATTGAGGACAGATGAAAGGACATCACTGTGCGAGCGCCAAAACACGTCATTCCGGCTCCAGTGAAAGTGCGCTTGCTGAGGCTGCTAATGCTATTGCTCAGGCGTGAGATTTCTGCGATGCGGGACGTGTCCTCCACAGCAATCAGAGCCGGAGGATGGTGATTAGGAGCAGAGAGGAGTCACAGACACTGCAGCGAGGACACCCAGAGTGAATCGAAATAGTGAGGACTTCTGGAGTCAATTGAAATAGTATTTTTGGGGCCTACAGGAGGAGTCTGGAGATGATCGTCACTTTTGTGGTGGCATTTGTTGAGAGACTCAAAAACTGGTGAGAATTTCCTTTTAATGGATTCTTGGCATTAGGCCACGTTCACACACTCAGTATTTGGTCAGTATTTCACATCAGTATTTGTAGCAAAAACCAGGAGAGAAACAATCAAAGTAAAAGTATAATAAATACAGAAGTGGGGACGTGTTTCTATCACCCACTACTAATGTTGAGCGAAACCGCCCGATATTGAGAAATATCGGATCGGATTGGATCAGCCGATACCCAAAAAGTATCGGGTATCCCATTCAAGTCAATGGGACAGAAATATCGGAATTAAAAAAAACCCTTTCTGTGCTTGCACATCCTGTTCGGAAGGGGGGGAAGAGTGTGGGCGGTGCGTGGGCGGACACTGTGCGTGTGTGCGGGGTCTGTGCGGGCCTGCCGGGGGTCTGTGCGGACTGCCGGGGGTCTGTGCCGGCTGCTAGGGGTCTGTGCCGGCTGCTAGGGGTCTGTGCCGGCTGCCGGCGGTCTGTGCGGGGCTGCCGTGGGTCTGTGCGGGCCTGCCGGGGGTCTGTGCGGGCCTGCCGGGGGTCTGTGTGGGCCTGCCGGGGGTCTTTGTGTCTGTGTGCAGGCATCGTCTGATGGGACTACAAGTCCCATCGCACTATGCCTGCTACAATGACAGTGATTGACACATTAGCCAATGATGGGACAGTAGTAGACCCATCATCCGGCTAATGTGTTGAATGTAAAAAAATATATATATATACATAGTATATACATACTACATATATACAACATTCATACAACATACATACTACATACATACAACATTCATACAACATTCATACAACATACATACAGCATACATACTTCATATATACTACATTCATACAGCAAGCATACATACATACTACATACATACATACTACATACTACATATTTCATATATACTACATTCATACAACATATATACTACATATATACTACATTCATACAGCATACATACATACTAAATACATACTACATATAAACTACATTCATACATACTACATAATACATACATACTTCATATATACTACATTCATACTACATATATACTACATACATACTACATACAATACATTCATACATTCATACAATGATGCTGCTGTTCTCCATGGGAGATCGGCGTGGGACACTCGTGGATTTCATAGATGACAATGGCTTCGGGGATCAAAGTGACAAGTGATGGTGAGAATGTACTCTGTTATATGTACTGTATGTCTATATGTATGTATTATATGAATGTACTGTATGCAGTATATATGTAGTATGTATGTAGTATGTATGTAGTATTTTTTTTTTTTTTTTACATTCAACACATTAGCCGGATGATGGGACTACTACTGTCCCATCTTTGGCTAATGTGTCAATCACTGTCACTGTAGCAGGCATAGCCCGATGGGACTTATCCCATTGGACGATGCCTGCACACACACAAGACCCCCGGCAGCCGGCACAGGCCCCCGGCAGGCCCGTACAGACCCCCGACAGCCGGCACAGGCCCCCGGCAGGCCCGTACAGACCCCTGGCAGTTGGCACAGGCCCCCGGTAGGCCTGTACAGACCCTCGACAGCCGGCACAGGCCCCCGGCAGGCCCATACAGATCCCCGGCAGCCGGCACAGGCCCCCGGCAGGCCCGTACAGACCCCTGGCAGCCGGCACAGACCCCTGGCAGGCCGCACAGACCCCTGGCAGGCCGCACAGACCCCCGGCAGGCCCGCACAGACCCCCGGCAGCCTGCACAGACCTCCGGCAGGCCCGTACAGACCCTCCGCAGTCGGCACAGACCGCGCATCATGATGCACACAGACCGCGCATCATGATGCACACAGACCGCGCATCATGATGACATCATTTCAGCAGCCAATCACAGACACAACAGTGGCTCATTGCATTATGGGGACTTCCGATTCCGGTATCCGATATTGAAAAAATATCGGTACTCGGTATCGGAATTCCAATACAGCGAATATCGGCCAATACCCGATATTTGCAGTATCGGAATGCTCAACACTACCCACTACTGGTGTTGGCTACAAATACTGATGTAAAATACTGAGCAAATACTGAGCGTGTGACCGTGGCCTTACTGAGAGATGATGTGATGAGCATTACCTGTGCATAGAAACTTAAACAATGATGTTTTGCAGCCGGTGATGCTCCGTTTTATTAGACATTGGATTGATGAATCCACCTAGCGCAGGCGGCGAGTGATGAATACTCCCATCAGCCGCTCCTGCTCTCACTGTTATTAGTGGCAGCAGGCATAGGATGACGGGAGTTGTAGTCCCAGCAGCTGCCGCCCGCTATCGCTGTTATCAGTTGAATATAACTCTCATCATTCTCCCTGCTCTTGATGATCGCCGACAGAGCAGGGGAGAATGGTGAGAGTCTTCTTCAGCACCCGGCATCGGGGAACAGCGCTTACTGTAGAGCTTCCTCCCTGGCACCCGTCCATGTGGTACTGATGCAGCACATGGTTGGCACACGTGTGCCGCAAGTATTACACACATGGACACACGGACACTGAGCTCTCCTGGGACCGGAAAAAAAAACGGAAGAGTGAAACCAGCCTTAGTCTGCGCTTTCTCCAACGCTTTCTTTTTTTCTCTTCTACCGCTCCTCTCAGTCTCCACTCGCCTTTTTTAATGATCTCTATGGCCAACCAAACCTTTTTCTGTAAAAGAACGTTGCAGTTCCGTTGAGGAAGGATCTACAGAAATTGCTGCAGATGGTGAACTAATTAGAAACCATGACGGCTTTCATAAAAAAAAAAAATAGAGCACCACATTGTCCATAGGTTATGTCTGGTATTGCAGATTAACGCTATTGAAGTGAATGACCCTGAACTGTAATACCACACATGACCTATAGAGAGAGGTGGCGCTGTTTTTGTAGAAATTCTACCACTATTCAATTAAATCAGTAACTAAACGCTATTTGGGGGTCCGAGTGCTTGCCAGCCCAGTGACATAAAATACTTATTCCGACTCTAGTATCGTTGATCCGTTTGCTGCTTCCGTTCATGACGGACTGCGGAAAGACTATTAGCGCAAGTCGAAGACATTTATTTTTCACATTGACAAACCAAAGCCTTCACTAATGAAATCTGAGACTAACGGCAAGACTGTCCAACTACGGCTGAAGAAGCTCCCTCTGCCCCTCTCCCAGCAGAAACTCTCAGCACTGAAGACTTCCGGCCAGTGAGCGGCACCGGACGCCTGGTCTCAGGCTGCCCAATGCTGAGCACTCTCCATTTAGGTGACTTCCTCCTCAGCTGCTCCTACTTTCATCATGTTGGTCGGGGACAAGACTACGCATAAAATGACGGGAGTTTAATAACTGCCGACCGGAAACACAGATTTCTGGATAAATAAAGTTTATTAGTTTAGTATCTCATTCACATTGTTGAGGGATTGGAAAGCTTCTGCTGCATTTTTTTCTGTAACCGTCATGCTCTTTTTCTGATTGGACCCACAGCTTGTAGGCGACAGTCTGCGATACTCGGTCTCATTGAGGAAGATTTAAGTCCCAGGGATGCAACATCTGGAAAGCAGAGAATTCTGATCATAGAACAGTATAGCGACTGCCAGACTCCGTCACAGATTCCTAAGGGGCTGACACTCAGTTTTTCTACTACCCTGATTGGTGCATCTCTAACCAGACAGTTTTCTGTCTCTGTAGGGAATATATTGACCCAAAAACTTTTTCTTAAACTGTTGTTTTAAGAAATTTAGTAGATTTTGTGCGAATTAAAAGAAGTTTCCTATAATATGTAAAGTTTTTAAGGAAAAAATGTTTTTTTTTTTAAGTTTCTTTCTCCATTTGAAGGGAGCTGGAACATAAGTGTTAAACTCTCCTATAAGAAGCAACTCACTGACAGATTCTCAGTGTCATGATCCAGGGTGGATTACAAGTAACCATTTTTTTTCCTTTAAGCTGTTTGCTTAAAGTTAGCTTTGCCCCTGGTGGCCATTAGGGTCATTACACTGTGGTTGTTTCAGTTCTAGTTTTGCCCCCGATGGCCGCTAGTGTTATTGCACGTGATTATGAAGCAGGTGTGATTCCCTGGCTCCTACCTATAAAGGAGTTGCAGGTGGTCTTACTCACGGTTGGTGATATTGCTCATTTCCAACCAAGTCTGGTGAAGGAAGGAACTACAGAGAGGAGTTCCTGACAGATCAGGGGAGCTCTGGTGTAATAGCTTCAGGCGGAAGCTGAATTCAGGAGTCGAGCTTCAGGGGTGAAGCTGAACTTTGGTGTTGTACTCTGTTGCTGGGAGCAATAGCAACAGAGCAAAGCTAAGTGGTGTTTTTCCCTGTTTGTTACTTTCCTTATGTGTGTATTAGTGCAGTGGTGGGATTAGTTTCTGCACCATCCAATTCACTATAATGGGATAGGTGCAGGGCGAGCTAGGGATTTGAGGTATCCTGCTCGTCGCCAGGTGCTGAACCTGCCTAGGGACCATCAGGAGTGTAGGGACACTGACTCAGGGGAGTGCAGGAGGTCTCCACGTCCCAGTTCCCTATTGCAGGGCCCTCCATTGTAACGGTTTCCGAGGGATTTCCCTTAACTCTGTTTAAATTCACCCTGCTGGAGGCAGTGTATCCAGGATCACGGGTGTTATAGAAATTCACCCTGCTGGAGGCGGTGTATCCAGTCACACGTGACATTACACTCAGTTAACGCTATGCTAAATTTTCAATGAAACTCAATTAAAAAAAAGAAGAAAACAATTGAAAGCTCAAAATACATGCATCTAAAGAGAATTGGTCATCAGAAATTTAATAACCCTAACTACTTGCATGTATATAAAGACTCTGATGCTGGGGAAATCTTTACATTTCGTGTTGAAATCCATTTTTTTTAGAGAAATCCATAGTTTTAATTGTATCCTAATGAGATTCAATTGTAATTTGGGCGGGGCATGCACTAACAGATTCCCTCCCTGTTCTCTGCCCACTGCCTGCCTCCTGTCTCTGACTGATGGATCACTCGTGTCAGTAAGTGTTCAGGCAGAGGAAGGAGGCAGGAGAGTAAGTGCAGGCCCCGCCCCCACTGCACTTGCAACTAGTGTTGAGCGATACCATCCGATACCGTGAAGTATCGGATCGGATTGGATCGGACCGATACCCAAAAAGTATCGGGTATCGCCGATTCAGATACCGGAAACCCCATTCAAGTCAATGGGACAGAAATATCGGAATTAAAAAAAACCCTTTCTTTACTTGTACATCCAGTTCGGGAGGGGGGAAGAGTGTGGGCAGTGCGTGGGCGGACACTGTGCGGGCGGGGTCTGTACGGGCCTCTCGGGCGTCTGTGCGGGCCTCTCGGGGGTCTGTGCGGGCCTGCCGGGGGTCTGTGCGGGCTGCCAGAGGTCTGTGCGGGCCTGCCGGGGGTCTGTGCGGGCTGCCGGGGGTCTGTGCGGGCCTGCCGGGGGTCTGTATGGGCTGCCGTGGGTCTATACGGGCCAGCCGGGGGTCTGTGCGGGCCTGCTGGGGGTTTGTGCGGGCTGTCGGGGGTCTGTACAGGCCTGCCGGGGGTCTGTGCGGGCTGCTGGGGGTCTGTGCGGGCCTGCCGGGGGTTGTGTGTGTGTGTGCAGGCATCGTCCGATGGGACTACAAGTCCCATCGGGCTATGCCTGCTACAATGACAGTGATTGACACATTAGCCAAAGATGGGACAGTAGTAGTCCCATCATCCGGCTAATGTGTTGAATGTAAAAAAAACCAAACATACAGACTACATACATACTACATATATACATTCATACAACATACATACATACTACATACATACTTCATATATACTACATTCATACAACATACATACTACATTCATGCAACATACATACTACATACATACTTCATATATACTACATTCATACAACATACATACTACATACATACTACATATATACTACATTCATACATACATACTACATGCTACATACATACTACATATATACTACATTCATACAACATACATACATAGTACATACATACTACATACAACATACATACTGCATACAATACATTCATACAATACATACATATAGACATACAGTACATATAACATAGAGTACATACTCACCATCACTTGTCACTTTGATCCCCGAAGTCAGTGTCATCTTAAAAAAATATTAAAATAACAAACAACCGATATTCTCCCTGATCCGCAGAAATCCACGAGTGTCCCACGACGATCTCCCATGGAGAACAGCAGCATCAGCTGATGCCACCGCTCTCTAGGGGCCCCAGGAATACAATGACGGGAGGTAGGTATCCTTCCGCACTGTATTCCTCCGCCACTGTAAATAAATAGTCCCTAGTCTCACTTTTGGCATTGCTGTGTGAGAAAGTTCCCACACAGATTTTGCCATAAAGTGAGGCCAGTGAACTATAGTAACCTCTCAGTGATGCAGTGCAGGAGATCGTCGTGGGACACTTGTGGATTTCTGGGATCAGGGAGTATATCGCTTGTTTGTTATTTTAATATTTTTAAAAATGACACTTGCTTCGGGGATCAAAGTGACAAGTGATGGTGAGTATGTACTCTATGTTATATGTATTGTATGTAGTATGTATGTAGTATGTATGAATGTAGTATATATGTAGTATGTATGTATGTATGTTGTATGTATGTATGTATGTATGTTGTATGAATGTAGTATATATGTAGTATGTATGTAGTATGTATGTAGTATGTATGAATGTAGTATATATGTAGTATGTATGTATGTATGTTGTATGAATGTAGTATGTATGTAGTATGTGTGTATGTTGTATGAATGTAGTATACATGTAGTATGTATGTATGTATGTTGTATGAATGTAGTATATATGTAGTATGCATGAATGTAGTATATATGTAGTATGTATGTATGTATGTTGTATGAATGTAGTATATATGTAGTATGTATGAATGTAGTATATATGTAGTATGTATGTTGTATGAATGTAGTATATATGTAGTATGTATGTTGTATGAATGTAGTATATATGTAGTATGTATGTTGTATGAATGTAGTATGTATGTATGTATATATGTAGTATGTATGAATGTAGTATATATGTAGTATGTATGTATGTTGTATGAATGTAGTATATATGTAGTATGTATGAATGTAGTATATATGTAGTATGTATGAATGTAGTATATATGTAGTATGTATGAATGTAGTATATATGTAGTATGTATGAATGTAGTATATATGTAGTATGTATGAATGTAGTATATATGTAGTATGTATGTACAGGTATGTTGTATGAATGTAGTATGTATGAATGTTGTATATATGTAGTATGTATGCAGTATGCATGTTTTTTTTTTTTTTACATTCAACACATTAGCCGGATGATGGGACTACTACTGTCCCATCATTGGCTAATGTGTCAATCACTGTCATTGTAGCAGGCATGCCTGCACACACACAACCCCCGGCAGGCCCGCACAGACCCCCGGCAGGCCCGCACAGACCCCCGGCAGGCCCGCACAGACCCCCGGCAGGCCCGCACAGACCCCCGGCAGGCCCGCACAGACCGCGTATCATGATGCTCACAGACCGCGCATCATGATGCTCACAGACCGCGCATCATGATGACATTTCAGCAGCCAATCACAGTCACAACACTGGCTCATTGCATTATGGGAACTTCCGATTTCGGTATCCGATATTGTAAAAATATTGGAACTCAGTATCGGAATTCCAATACAGCGAATATCGGCCGATACCCGATATTTGCAGTATCGGAATGCTCAACACTACTTGCAACTCATTAGCATACGGTTTCTACTGTGGATTTCTCTAATACAGAAAAAACAGATATCTGTGTGCAAATATAGTATTTAATCAGGATAAAAGCCCTTTCTACCTTCATGCCACTAGTTAATGACAGGCTCCCTTTAAAGGAAAAAGACGCCTTCATTTATTCTTTGGCCATCCTTTAAATTTAGCATTGAGTTAACTGAGAATCCATCAGTGAGCTGCTTCTGATGGGAGAGTTTAACACTTATCTTTCGTCTTCTAAGCTCCGTTTGGCTGATTTGTTACTACAAAGTTCAGTCCAACCGTCCTATAGTCATAAATTGGCTAAAAAAAAGCTCAGAAGAAGGAAGATAATAAGATATAAACTCTATTACTATCCAATTTTTATATTTTGTGCAGTTAAAGACGAATAATCTACTAGACAAAAACGAAAAGACAAGACAGAAAAATGACTGTAAAAAAAACAACTCCAGACCTAATTTACAAGACAATATTCCAACTGCTCCGAGAACCAGGAAAACTTTACGTTACCTGAATTTTCGAGGACAACCAAATACCCCTACGAAACTCTCATGGGTAAAGCAGTAGCGGCGACAGTAACCCTGGTGGTTCCCACAGGTCCATAAGGAGAACTTCAGTTCCTCGCTGCTGCTAGCTGCAATAATAGTGACTTTATTAAAGGGGAACTCCATCAACACTTTCTCCAACCACAATGTTCGTAAGATACTGAGCGCTAGTACTAAAGTGTCAGCTGTTCCATCTGCAAGTGTTGACAACCTGCCTCTATACATAATGTAAATCAGTAGGAAGTTGTCACATCCTTTCCCCGTTTCCTGGCATAACTGATTATCAGGGTATGACTTTGAGTGGCAGAAACCTTATGGGTAATTGTTTTGCAGCATCTGCATCCATTTTGAGAAGAGGACCCCGATGCGCGCTCTCAGGGATGGAGTGATGGCCGCGTTTGAGAAGATTTTTTCCATTGCTGTGAAAATTCTGAAAATTGCTGCATGAGGGCAAAGAAAGTGGCCAAACTCTAGTGAGAAATCTGTTCGCGCAACCCCATAAATCAAGAAATGGCGTTATCTGGCTTCCTTTAAAAGAAAACTTGCAAAAACATGCTAAAAAGTAGATTGAGAAGCTCGCGGAACCATATAGACTCCAGAGCCACCATTTACCAGAAGTGCAATCTTCTTGAACTCTACACCTAAAGCTAATTTTACAAACTACTCAAGACTCGTGACCCAAAGGCTAATCTTAAAATGTAGATTTGTCACCGAGCATTGAGAGAAGAATGACTCTTGATGGACGAGTAGTTTAATAATGGATATGGAGTCCAAGTTGGAGAAACCTAGGAACCAAGAGTCCATCTAAGGTAGACCTTCTGAAGTGTCCTCCAGACATTCATTGCTGTTGTATGACACTTCAATAAATGTTGATCGCAAAATTTAATTACTTTAAATCTGACTAGACGTTGTAAATAATAACATCTGGTTAACACAAATGTATTTTCCAGTAATGGAAACATCTTGGAGGTCAGACAGTGTTGGGGTCATCCTTCGATATGTGTGACGGTCATGACCCAATGTCAAGAAAAGGCTTAAGATCTCAAAGATTAGCAGATGAGTGGAGAAAGTGATAGATGAGTTAAAGTGGATCTGTAGCTATGGAGGATGTGAGGACCCATCATTTGCCATAAGTAAGGAATTTTGTTACCCGGTGTAAATGCCGACGTTCTCCTGAATCCAGCGTTACTTTTCTTTTGTTCCTGCTCCTCTCCGTTTCTGAGATATGGCCGCCTCTTCCATGCCCACTTGCCCAAAAGACAAGATTTATAGACAAGGAAGACGGGGCCGTATCTCGGGAATGGAGAGGCGCAGGAACAAAAGAAAAACAGCACCAGATTTAGGAGAACGGCGGCATTTATACACTAGGTAATAGAATTACAGATTTATGCTGGAGCGCTAACCAAGTGTCTTCGGTATGCTCGAAAAAAAAGTTGGCTTCCCGTGGCTGCTCGTCTATTCGCTCAGACACTCGCCCCTACTGGTCAGTAGTTTTTGAATAGAGGATGTATTTAAAAGTCTACATGATGTTATTGTTTTTTTTCTTCTTTTATCTCTTTTGTTTAGAGAAAAAAACAATAAGACCACAATATTTTTTGAGTTCACTGTTGTTTTTCGTGGTCCAAAACCAATTTGCATCCTACAGAGAAATTATGGTTCCTTCTAGGAGGTCACTCTTCTTTCTTCTGGTGGGATCCCTTTCTCCAGATGTCAAAACTTTGAATAGAGATTAGAATTTTAGATACAATCCTCATACTCTAATACAGAAAAAAAAAAATCTGCCCAAGTTAGTCTGAACAGGGACTAGAGTCAATAATTTCTTGGAGATCTGAAAATTTCCAAGCACAATGTTCTGGGGTTGTTACTGTGTCCTTCATGAATTCACAACACAAAGGGTTGACCACCATGACTCAACTGAGCATTATGTGTAACCTGTCAATTAGTTCTCCAAGCGATGCTCCAGATCGCTTGGAAAGCGCTAGCAATTCTGCAAGCTAATTACGTTGGCAAAATGCTAGTTTTTCCGCGGGAAAATCGCGGGAATTTAAAATGCGATTTTCCCACGGAATGGAATTCCGGAATTCTCGCGGTAATTTCTGCGAGAGTTCCACTACGTGTGAACCCAGCCTAATGGTTTCCATGAAGGTCGTACAGTAAAAGTATACATATGGAACTTTTGTGGAAGGATAGAACTACATGATAAGAGCCCTACCTTAACCCAAGCAGGTGTCACGCTGCACAAATAGCACACGCAGCACTGCTACATCCAACAGAAGGCAGTCATGATCTGAAGACATAAAGTATACGAACCGAGCAGCAAAGTTGCAGTAAACAAGAGCAGCAGGGCCAGCGTCCCGAGGCAGCGCATGGTGGAGCGGTGCTGATGATTGCCCAGATGATCACACTGCCCCTGCATTTATCCCCTGATACCATACAATAGCAGGGAGCGGGCAGCGTGCCAAGGCACGGACAATGCACGGTGTCACTCAGTGCCCAGTCTAGACAACAAGTAAGCAGGATTTCCACACTGAATACATGTTTCCAAGAGAAATTGGTCGAAACAGATTTTTTTTTTTGTCCCCGAGAAAATGCAGAAAAAAACATCAAAACAGATGAAAAAGAAAATTAGAAATTAACCAGTTGTAATAATGAGTGCACTGTGTATGATCAGCCCCTGTCTCGGTGACCGGTGGTCCGGTAAGCCTTGTTTCACACATCCGTTTTTTGGCATCCGTCTGCATCCGCCAGAGTGTGAAAAAACGGATCCGCGGTAGCCGCTAATGGAAGTCTATGGGACTAAAAAACGGATCCTTCAAAAAATGGCGGATCCGTTTTTTAACGGAAACCAATGGATTTTGACGGATTTACAAAAACGGAAGTGTGATCCAGGCCTAAGGTGTGGCTGGAGACCATCTCTGCAAGAGCATGGCGTCCTGGAGCCCTCAGGTGGAGCAATGTTACCTTCCCATTTGGCATCTCCACTGTGAACCTCCTGTAGCGGTAATTGCTTCGGCGAGTAACACTGCGGCTTTTTCTGCTGCAGATATCATTGCAGGTTAATAGCTGGAGGATCTGCACATCTAATCTTTTGCATTGAAAAAGTTGAATTTCGTGCGTACATCTGCAGCATAAATTGACATGTTGCTCCTCTCACCCGGGGCTCCTATCATTTTCCAGTGCGGGTGCATTCTGCAGCATGCATTGTCTTATGCATGCACTGTAAGGCTAAGTGCACATGTAGCAGAAAATTTCTGCTCAAAAACCTGACTCCCTTCCCAGAAACCGCGCCTTTTTTGTCTGCGCGTTTTCATTGCGGTTTTTGCGCATTTTTTGCGCGGTTTTGATGCATTTTTTTCGGCGCGTTTTCAAAACGCATTGAACTAGCCAGAAACGTGGAAAAATCAGCGCAATTAATGAGCATGCTGCGTGTTTTACCGCTATGTGTTTTTTCGCGGTAAACGCATCAATATGCACAAAAAGTGCAAAATGCATAGAAATTAATGGGAAGCTTATTTTTAGCGGTTTTATTGGCAAAAGCGCTAAAAATACCCATTAAAAAACGCTGTGTGTGAACACAGCCTAAAAAGCAGCAGGTTTTCCATAAATTAATGTATAGTTTTGCACAATGGGAGCGTAGCCTTGAGCAGTAGCCTGTCTAGGCGATGCATTTGCCCTGGGTACAGCTGACAGGTGGGCACCGTCAGACGGCCTGATGTGCTGAAGTGTCTCCCAGGTGGCTGCATTTTACTTGCCCCCTCAAGGGCCATTCTCCAAGCTGTGGAAAATGCCGACTCCCTGGATTCAATTGCACTCACGCCTTTCAGGAATTAGTACAATTGAAGCACTTCCGGGTCAGGGCAACATCGACATAATTCCTGCGCCGCAGAGAAGGAAAGCGACGCTATGAGTAATTATGAGAAGAGCAGAAGATACAGTATTGGTATCTGTACTGGTAGTGATTCTTTTGATGTATTCATGTACTGATAGTGGTTATGGTAATGCATTTATATACCAATAATGGGTTTGATGCTATATTTCGGTACTTATGGTTCTTCTGTTGATGCATTTCTGTACTGATGGTGGTTCTGGTGATGCATTTCTGTACTTTTTGTGCTTCTTTTGATGTGTTTCTGTTGTGATAGTGATTCTCGTCTTGCATTTGTGTATAGTTGATGGGCCATTTATTATTATTATTATTATTATTATTATTATTATTTATTGTTATACCGCTTTACATGTAAGGAGGGGTATACATAAAAACAAGTACAATTATGTTGAACAATACAAGTCACGACTGGTCCAGGAGGAGAGAGGACCCTGCCCGCGAAGGCTCACAATCTACAAGGGATGGGTGAGAATACAGTAGGCGAGGGTAGAGCTGGTCATGCAGCGGTTTGGTCGATCGGTGGTTACTGCAAGTTATAGGCTTGTCGGAAGAGGTGGGTCTTCAGGCTCTTTTTGAAGGTTTCGATGGTAGGTGAGAGTCTGATATGTTGTGGTAGAGAGTTCCAGAGTAGGGGGGAAGCACGGGAGAAATCTTGTATGCGATTGTGGGAAGAGGAGATAAGAGGGGAGTAGAGAAGGAGATCTTGTGAGGATCGGAGGTTGCGTGCAGGAAAGTACCGGGAGACGAGGTCACAGATGTATGGAGGAGACAGGTTGTGGATGGCTTTGTATGTCATGGTTAGGGTTTTGTAATGGAGTCTCTGGGCAATGGGGAGCCAGTGAAGGGATTGACAGAGGGGAGAAGCCGGGGAATAGCGGGGGGACAGGTGGATTAGTCGGGCAGCAGAGTTTAGAATAGATTGGAGGGGTGCGAGAGTGTTCAAGGGGAGGCCACAGAGCAGGAGGTTGCAGTAGTCAAGGCGAGAGATTATGAGGGCATGGACTAGGGTTTTTGCAGATTTATATGGATACACCTAAATAAAATGGGAATGGTTGGTGATATCAACTTCCTGTTTGTGGCACATTAGTATATGGGAGGGGGGAAAATTTTCAAGATGGGTGGTGACCATGACACCCATTTTGAAGTCGGCCATTTTGGATTCAACTTTATTTTTTTTCAATGGGAAGAGGGTCATGTGACACATCAAACAATGGTGTGCTTGGTTTTAATGTAATTTTATTCTTTCATGAGTTATTTACTAGTGTTTGATCACTTATAAAATGTGTTCACAGTGCTGCCCATTGTGTTGGATTGTCAATGCAACCCTCTTCTCCCACTCTTGACACACTGATAGCAACATCGCAGAAGAAATGCTAGTCTAAGGGGGTCAGAGTCCTTGTAGGAATGCTCAGACCTGACACCCAACCTCAAAATGGCTGCCATGGTCACCACCCATCTTGAAAAGTTTCCCACTTCCCATATACTAATGTGCCACAAACGAGAGGTTGATATCACCAACCATTCCCATTTTATTTAGGTGTATCCACATAAATGGCCCACCCTGTATTACATGCTATTAGGATTCTCTGTCTCTCTCTCTGTTCTTTCTTTCTTTCCCCTCTTTCTCTCTATCTCTCAGTTCTTTCCTTCCCCTCTTTCTTTCTCTCTGTTCTTTCTTTCCTGTCTTTCTTTCCTGTCTTTCTTTCTTTCTTTCTTTCTTTCTTTCTTTCTTTCTTTCTCTCTGTTCTTTTTTCGCTCTCTGCTTTCTTTCCCCTCTTTCTTTCTCTCTCTCTGTTCTTCATTTCTCTTTCTCTCTCTGTTCTTTCTCTCTCTCTCTGTTCTCTCTCCCCTCATTCTGCTCTATAGTGTGACTGCTCTGACAGTACAGAGCTCTATAGTGTGACCGCTCTTACAGTACAGAGCTCTATAGTGTGACCGCTCTTACAGTACAGAGCTGTATAGTGTGACGGCTCTTACAGTACAGAGCTCTAAAGTGTGACCGCTCGTATAGTACAGAGCTCTATAGTGTGACGGCTCTTACAGTACAGAGCTCTATAGTGTGACCGCTCTTACAGCACAGAGCTCTATAGTGTGACCGCTCTTACAGTACTGAGCTCTATATTGTGACCGCTCTTACAGTACAGAGCTCTATATTGTGACCGCTCTTACAGTACAGAGCTCTATAGTGTGACCGCTCTTACAGTACACAGCTCTATAGTGTGACCGCTCTTACAGTACAGAGCTCTATAGTGTGACTGCTCTTACAGTACACAGCTCTATAGTGTGACCGTTCTTACAGTACAGAGCTCCATAGTGTGACCGCTGCTAAAGTACAGAGTTCTATAGTGTGACCGCTCTTAAAGTATAGAGCTGTATAGTGTGACCGCTCTTAAAGTACAGAGCTCTATATTGTGACCTCTCTTACAGTACAGAGCTCTATAGTGTGACCGCTCTAACAGTACAGAGCTCTATAGTGTGACCGCTCTTACAGTACAGAGATCTATAGTGTGACCGCTCTTACAGTACAGAGCTCTATAGTGTGACCGCTCTTACAGTACAGAGCTCTATAGTGTGACCGCTCTTACAGTACAGAGATCTATAGTGTGATCGCTCTTACAGTACAGAGATCTATAGTGTGACCGCTCTTACAGTGCAGAGCTCTATAGTGTGACCTCTCTTACAGTACAGAGATCTATATTGTGACCTCTCTTACAGTACAGAGATGTATAGTGCGACCGCTCTTACAGTACAGAGCTCTATAGTGTGACCGCTCTTACAGTACAGAAATCTATAGTGTGACCGCTCTTACAGTACAGAGCTCTATAGTGTGACCGCTCTTACAGTACAGAGATCTATAGTGTGATCGCTCTTACAGTACAGAGATCTATAGTGTGACCGCTCTTACAGTGCAGAGCTCTATAGTGTGACCTCTCTTACAGTACAGAGATCTATATTGTGACCTCTCTTACAGTACAGAGATGTATAGTGCGACCGCTCTTACAGTACAGAGCTCTATAGTGTGACCGCTCTTACAGTACAGAGATCTATAGTGTG
Source organism: Dendrobates tinctorius (assembly GCF_039654945.1). Taxonomy (NCBI): domain Eukaryota; kingdom Metazoa; phylum Chordata; class Amphibia; order Anura; family Dendrobatidae; genus Dendrobates; species Dendrobates tinctorius. The sequence goes on from NW_027361824.1 coordinate 9,332,363, forward strand.
ACCGCTCTTACAGTACAGAGCTCTATAGTGTGACCGCTCTTACAGTACAGAGATCTATAGTGTGATCGCTCTTACAGTACAGAGATCTATAGTGTGACCGCTCTTACAGTGCAGAGCTCTATAGTGTGACCTCTCTTACAGTACAGAGATCTATAGTGTGACCGCTCTTACAGTACAGAGATCTATAGTGTGACCGCTCTTACAGTACAGAGATCTATAGTGTGACCGCTCTTACAGTACAGAGCTCTATAGTGTGTCCGCTCTTACAGTACAGAGCTCTATAGTGTGACCGCTCTTACAGTACAGAGCTCTATAGTGTGACCTCTCTTACAGTACACAGCTCTATAGTGTGACCGCTCTTACAGTACAGAGCTCTATAGTGTGACCGCTCTTACAGTACAGAGCTCTATAGTGTGACCGCTCTTACAGTACAGAGCTCTATAGTGTGACCGCTCTTACAGTACAGAGCTATATAGTGTGACCGCTCTTACAGTACAGAGCTCTATAGTGTGACCGCTCTTACAGTACAGAGCTCTATAGTGTGATCGCTCTTACAGTACAGAGCTCTATAGTGTGACTGCTCTTACAGTACAAAGCTCTATAGTGTGACCGCTCTCACAGTACAGAGCTCTATAGTGTGACAGCTCTTACAGTACAGAGCTATATAGTGTGACCGCTCTTACAGTACAGAGCCCTAAAGTGTGACCGATCTTACAGTACAGAGCTCTATAGTGTGACCGCTCTTACAGTACAGAGCTCTATAGTGTGACCGCTCTTACAGTACACAGCTCTATAGTGTGATCGCTCTTACAGTACAGAGCTCTATAGTGTGACTGCTCTTACAGTACAGAGCTCTATAGTGTGACAGCTCTTACAGTACAGAGCTATATAGTGTGACCGCTCTTACAGTACAGAGCCCTAAAGTGTGACCACTCTTACAGTACAGAGCTCTATAGTGTGACCGCTCTTACAGTACACAGGTCTATAGTGTGATCGCTCTTACAGTACAGAGCTCTATAGTGTGACTGCTCTTACAGTACAGAGCTCTATAGTGTGACAGCTCTTACAGTACAGAGCTATATAGTGTGACCGCTCTTACAGTACAGAGCCCTAAAGTGTGACCGCTCTTACAGTACAGAGCTCTATAGTGTGACCGCTCTTACAGTACACAGCTCTATAGTGTGATCGCTCTTACAGTACAGAGCTCTATAGTGTGACTGCTCTTACAGTACAGAGCTCTATAGTGTGACCTCTCTTACAGTACAGGGCTCTATAGTGTGACCGCTCCTAAAATACAGAGCTCTATATTGTGACCGCTCTTACAGTATAGAGCGCTATAATGTGACAGCTCTTACAGTACAGAGCTCTACAGTGTGACCGTTCTTACAGTACAGAGCTCCATAGTGTGACCGCTCTTACAGTACAGAGCTCTATATTGTGACCGCTCTTACAGTACAGAGCTCTATAGTGTGACCGCTCTTACAGTACACAGCTGTATAGTGTGACCGTTCTTACAGTACAGAGCTCTATAGTGTGACCGCTCTTACAGTACAGAGCTCTATAGTGTGACCGCTCTTACAGTACAGAGCTCTATAGTGTGACCGCTCTTACAGTACAGAGCTCTATAGTGTGACTGCTCTTACAGTACACAGCTCTATAGTGTGACCGCTCTTACAGTACAGAGCTCCATAGTGTGACCGCTGCTAAAGTACAGAGTTCTATAGTGTGACCGCTCTTAAAGTATAGAGCTGTATAGTGTGACCGCTCTTAAAGTACAGAGCTCTATATTGTGACCGCTCTTACAGTACAGAGCTCTATAGTGTGACCGCTCTTACAGTACAGAGCTCTATAGTGTGACTACTCTTACAGTACAGAGATGTATAGTGCGACCGCTCTTACAGTACAGAGCTCTATAGTGTGACCGCTCTTACAGTACAGAGATATATAGTGTGACCGCTCTTACAGTACAGAGATCTATAGTGTGACCGCTCTTACAGTACAGAGATCTATAGTGTGACCGCTCTTACAGTACAGAGATCTATTGTGTGATCGCTCTTACAGTACAGAGATCTATAGTGTGACCGCTCTTACAGTGCAGAGCTCTATAGTGTGACCTCTCTTACAGTACAGAGATCTATAGTGTGACCGCTCTTACAGTACAGAGCTCTATAGTGTGACCGCTCTTACAGTACAGAGCTCTATAGTGTGTCCGCTCTTACAGTACAGAGCTCTATAGTGTGACCGCTCTTACAGTACACAGCTGTATAGTGTGACCGTTCTTACAGTACAGAGCTCTATAGTGTGACCGCTCTTACAGTACAGAGCTCTATAGTGTGACCGCTCTTACAGTACACAGCTCTATAGTGTGATCGCTCTTACAGTACAGAGATCTATAGTGTGACCGCTCTTACAGTGCAGAGCTCTATAGTGTGACCTCTCTTACAGTACAGAGATCTATAGTGTGACCGCTCTTACAGTACAGAGATCTATAGTGTGACCGCTCTTACAGTGCAGAGCTCTATAGTGTGACCTCTCTTACAGTACAGAGCTCTATAGTGTGACCGCTCTTACAGTACACAGCTGTATAGTGTGACCGTTCTTACAGTACAGAGCTCTATAGTGTGACCGCTCTTACAGTACAGAGCTCTATAGTGTGACCGCTCTTACAGTACACAGCTCTATAGTGTGATCGCTCTTACAGTACAGAGATCTATAGTGTGACCGCTCTTACAGTGCAGAGCTCTATAGTGTGACCTCTCTTACAGTACAGAGATCTATAGTGTGACCGCTCTTACAGTACAGAGATCTATAGTGTGACCGCTCTTACAGTACAGAGATCTATAGTGTGACCGCTCTTACAGTACAGAGCTCTATAGTGTGTCCGCTCTTACAATACAGAGCTCTATAGTGTGACCGCTCTTACAGTACAGAGCTCTATAGTGTGACCGCTCTTACAGTACACAGCTCTATAGTGTGACCGCTCTTACAGTACAGAGCTCTATAGTGTGACCGCTCTTACAGTACAGAGCTCTATAGTGTGACCGCTCTTACAGTACAGAGCTCTATAGTGTGACCGCTCTTACAGTACAGAGCTATATAGTGTGACCGCTCCTAAAATACAGAGCTCTATATTGTGACCGCTCTTACAGTATAGAGCGCTATAATGTGACAGCTCTTACAGTACAGAGCTCTACAGTGTGACCGCTCTTACAGTACAGAGCTCCATAGTGTGACCGCTCTTACAGTACAGAGCTCTATATTGTGACCGCTCTTACAGTACAGAGCTCTATAGTGTGACCGCTCTTACAGTACACAGCTGTATAGTGTGACCGTTCTTACAGTACAGAGCTCTATAGTGTGACCGCTCTTACAGTACAGAGCTCTATAGTGTGACCGCTCTTACAGTACAGAGCTCTATAGTGTGACCGCTCTTACAGTACAGAGCTCTATTGTGTGACTGCTCTTACAGTACACAGCTCTATAGTGTGACCGCTCTTACAGTACAGAGCTCCATAGTGTGACCGCTGCTAAAGTACAGAGTTCTATAGTGTGACCGCTCTTAAAGTATAGAGCTGTATAGTGTGACCGCTCTTAAAGTACAGAGCTCTATATTGTGACCGCTCTTACAGTACAGAGCTCTATAGTGTGACCGCTCTTACAGTACAGAGCTCTATAGTGTGACTACTCTTACAGTACAGAGATGTATAGTGCGACCGCTCTTACAGTACAGAGCTCTATAGTGTGACCGCTCTTACAGTACAGAGATCTATAGTGTGACCGCTCTTACAGTACAGAGCTCTATAGTGTGACAGCTCTTACAGTACAGAGATCTATTGTGTGATCGCTCTTACAGTACAGAGATCTATAGTGTGACCGCTCTTACAGTGCAGAGCTCTATAGTGTGACCTCTCTTACAGTACAGAGATCTATAGTGTGACCGCTCTTACAGTACAGAGATCTATAGTGTGACCGCTCTTACAGTACAGAGATATATAGTGTGACCGCTCTTACAGTACAGAGCTCTATAGTGTGTCCGCTCTTACAGTACAGAGCTCTATAGTGTGTCCGCTCTTACAGTACAGAGCTCTATAGTGTGACCGCTCTTACAGTACACAGCTGTATAGTGTGACCGTTCTTACAGTACAGAGCTCTATAGTGTGACCGCTCTTACAGTACAGAGCTCTATAGTGTGACCGCTCTTACAGTACACAGCTCTATAGTGTGATCGCTCTTACAGTACAGAGATCTATAGTGTGACCGCTCTTACAGTGCAGAGCTCTATAGTGTGACCTCTCTTACAGTACAGAGATCTATAGTGTGACCGCTCTTAAAGTACAGAGATCTATAGTGTGACCGCTCTTACAGTACAGAGATCTATAGTGTGACCGCTCTTACAGTACAGAGCTCTATAGTGTGTCCGCTCTTACAATACAGAGCTCTATAGTGTGACCGCTCTTACAGTACAGAGCTCTATAGTGTGACCGCTCTTACAGTACACAGCTCTATAGTGTGACCGCTCTTACAGTACAGAGCTCTATAGTGTGACTGCTCTTACAGTACAGAGCTCTATAGTGTGACCGCTCTTACAGTACAGAGCTCTATAGTGTGACCGCTCTTACAGTACAGAGCTATATAGTGTGACCGCTCTTACAGTACAGAGCTCTATAGTGTGACCGCTCTTACAGTACAGAGCTCTATAGTGTGATCGCTCTTACAGTACAGAGCACTATAGTGTGACTGCTCTTACAGTACAGAGCTCTATAGTGTGACCGCTCTCACAGTACAGAGCTCTATAGTGTGACAGCTCTTACAGTACAGAGCTATATAGTGTGACCGCTCTTACAGTACAGAGCCCTAAAGTGTGACCGCTCTTACAGTACAGAGCTCTATAGTGTGACCGCTCTTACAGTACAGAGCTCTATAGTGTGACCGCTCTTACAGTACACAGCTCTATAGTGTGATCGCTCTTACAGTACAGAGCTCTATAGTGTGACTGCTCTTACAGTACAGAGCTCTATAGTGTGACCTCTCTTACAGTACAGGGCTCTATAGTGTGACCGCTCCTAAAATACAGAGCCCTAAAGTTTGACCGCTCTTACAGTACAGAGCTCTATAGTGTGACCGCTCTTACAGTACACAGCTCTATAGTGTGATCGCTCTTACAGTACAGAGCTCTATAGTGTGACTGCTCTTACTGTACAGAGCTCTATAGTGTGACAGCTCTTACAGTACAGAGCTATATAGTGTGACCGCTCTTACAGTACAGAGCCCTAAAGTGTGACCGCTCTTACAGTACAGAGCTCTATAGTGTGACCGCTCTTACAGTACACAGCTCTATAGTGTGATCGTTCTTACAGTACAGAGCTCTATAGTGTGACTGCTCTTACAGTACAGAGCTCTATAGTGTGACAGCTCTTACAGTACAGAGCTATATAGTGTGACTGCTCTTACAGTACAGAGCCCTAAAGTGTGACCACTCTTACAGTACAGAGCTCTATAGTGTGACCGCTCTTACAGTACACAGCTCTATAGTGTGATCGCTCTTACAGTACAGAGCTCTATAGTGTGACTGCTCTTACAGTACAGAGCTCTATAGTGTGACCTCTCTTACAGTACAGGGCTCTATAGTGTGACCGCTCCTAAAATACAGAGCTCTATATTGTGACTGCTCTTACAGTACAGAGCACTATAATGTGACAGCTCTTACAGTACAGAGCTCTACAGTGTGACCGCTCTTACAGTACAGAGCTCCATAGTGTGACCGCTCTTACAGTACAGAGCTCTATATTGTGACCGCTCTTACAGTACAGAGCTCTATAGTGTGACCGCTCTTACAGTACACAGCTCTATAGTGTGACCGTTCTTACAGTACAGAGATCTATAGTGTGACCGCTCTTACAGTACAGAGCTCTATAGTGTGACCGCTCTTACAGTACAGAGCTCTATAGTGTGACCGCTCTTACAGTACACAGCTCTATAGTGTGACCGCTCTTACAGTAGAGAGCTCTATAGTGTGACCGCTCTTACAGTACAGAGCTCTATAGTGTGACCGCTCTTAAAGTACAGAGCTCTATAGTGTGACCAGTCTTACAGTACAGAGCTCTATAGTGTGACCGCTCTTACAGTACAGAGATCTATAGTGTGACCGCTCTTACAGTACAGAGCTCTATAGTGTGACCACTCTTACAGTACAGAGCTCTATAGTATGACCGCTCTTACAGTACAGAGCTCTATAGTGTGACCGCTCTTACAGTACAGAGCTCTATGGTGTGATCGCTCTTACAGTACAGAGCTCTATAGTGTGACCGCTCTTACAGTACAGAGCTCTATAGTGTGACCGCTCTTACAGTACAGAGCTCTATAGTGTGAGCGCTCTTACAGTACACAGCTCTATAGTGTGACCGCTCTTACAGTACAGAGCTCTATAATGTGACCGCTCTCACAGTACAGAGCTCTATAGTGTTACAGCTCTCACAGTACAGAGCTCTATAGTGTGACCACTCTTACAGTATAGAGCTGTATAGTGTGACCGCTCTTACAGTACAGATCTCTATATTGTGACCGCTCTTACAGTACAGAGCTCTATAGTGTGACCGCTCTTACAATGCAGGGCTCTATAGTGTGACTGCTCCTAAAATACAGAGCTCTATATTGTGACCGCTCTTACAGTAGAGAGCTCTATAGTGTGACCGCTCTTACAGTACAGAGCGCTATAATGTGACAGCTCTTACAGTACAGAGCTCTACAGTGTGACCGCTCTTACAGTACAGAGCTCTATAGTGTGACCGCACTTACAGTACAGAGCTCTATAGTGTGACCGCTCTTACAGTACAGAGCTCTATAGTGTGACTGCTCTTACAGTACAGAGCTCTATAGTGTGACCGCTCTTACAGTACAGAGATCTATAGTGTGACCGCTCTTACAGTACAGAGCTCTATAGTGTGACCGCTCTTACAGTACAGAGCTTTATAGTGTGACCGCTCTTACAGTACAGAGCTCTATAGTGTGACCACGCTTACAGTACAGAGCTCTATAGTGTGACCGCTCTTACAGTACAGAGCTCTATAGTGTGACCGCTCTTACAGTACAGAGCTCTATAGTGTGACCGCTCTTACAGTACAGAGCTCCATAGTGTGACCGCTCTTACAGTACAGAGCTCTATAGTTTGACCGCTCTCACAGTACAGAGCTCTATAGTGTGACCGCTCTTACAGTACAGAGCTCTATTGTGTGACCGCTCTTACAGTACAGAGCTCTATAGTGTGACCGCTCTTACAGTACAGAGCTCTATAGTGTGACCGCTCTTACAGTACAGAGCTCTATAGTGTGACCGCTCTTACAGTACAGAGCTCTATAGTGTGACCGCTCTTACAGTACAGAGCTCTATAGTGTGACCGCTCTTACAGTGCCGAGCTCTGTAGTGTGACCGCTCTTACAGTACAGAGCTCTATAGTGTGACCGCTCTTACAGTATAGAGCTCTATATTGTGACAGCTCTTACAGTACAGAGCTCTATAGTGTGATCGCTCTTACAGTACAGAGCTCTATAGTGTGACCGCTCTTACAGTACAGAGCTCTATAGTGTGACCGCTCTTACAGTACAGAGCTCTATAGTGTGACAGCTCTTACAGTACAGAGCTCCATAGTGTGACCGCTCTTACAGTACAGAGCTCTATAGTTTGACCGCTCTCACAGTACAGAGCTCTATAGTGTGACCGCTCTTACAGTACAGAGCTCTATAGTGTGACCGCTCTTACAGTACAGAGCTCTATAGTGTGACCGCTCTTACAGTACAGAGCTCTATAGTGTGACCGCTCTTACAGTACAGAGCTCTATAGTGTGACCGCTCTTACAGTACAGAGCTCTATAGTGTGACCGCTCTTACAGTGCCGAGTTCTGTAGTGTGACCGCTCTTACAGTACAGAGCTCTATAGTGTGACCGCTCTTACAGTATAGAGCTCTATAGTGTGACAGCTCTTACAGTACAGAGCTCTATAGTGTGACCGCTCTTACAGTACAGAGCTCTATAGTGTGACCGCTCTTACAGTACAGAGCTCTATACTGTGACTGCTCTTACAGTACAGAGCTCTATAGTGTGACCGCTCTTACAGTACACAGCTCTATAGTGTGACCGCTCTTACAGTGCCGAGCTCTATAGTGTGACCGCTCTTACAGTACAGAACTCTATAGTGTGACCGCTCTTACAGTACAGAGCTCTATTGTGTGACCGCTCTTACAGTACAGAGCTCTATAGTGTGACTGCTCTTACAGTACAGAGCTCTATAGTGTGACCGCTCTTACAGTGCCGAGCTCTATAGTGTGACCGCTCTTACAGTACAGAGCTCTATATAGTGTGACCGCTCTTACAGTACAGAGCTCTATAGTGTGACAGGTCTTACAGTACAGAGTTCTATAGTGTGACCGCTCTTACAGTACAGAGCTCTATAGTGTGACCGCTCTTACAGTACAGAGCTCTATTCTGTGACTGCTCTTACAGTACAGAGCTCTATAGTGTGACCGCTCTTACAGTACACAGCTCTATAGTGTGACCGCTGTTACAGTACTGAGCTCTATAGTGTGACCGCTCTTACAGTACAGAGCTCTATAGTGTGACCACTCTTACAGTACAGAGCTCTATAATGTGACCGCTCTTACAGTACAGAGCTCTATAGTGTGACCGCTCTTACATTGCCGAGCTCTATAGTGTGACCGCTCTTACAGTATAGAGCTCTATAGTGTGACCGCTCTTACAGTATAGAGCTCTATAGTGTGACAGCTCTTACAGTACAGAGCTCTATAGTGTGACCGCTCTTACAGTACAGAGCTCTATAGTGTGACCGCTCTTACAGTACAGAGCTCTATACTGTGACTGCTCTTACAGTACAGAGCTCTTTAGTGTGACCGCTCTTACAGTACACAGCTCTTTAGTGTGACCGCTCTTACAGTACAGAGCTCTATAGTGTGACCGCTCTTACAGTGCCGAGCTCTATAGTGTGACCGCTCTTACAGAATAGAGCTCTATAGTGTGACCGCTCTTACAGTATAGAGCTCTATAGTGTGACAGCTCTTACAGTACAGAGCTCTATAGTGTGACCGCTCTTACAGTACAGAGCTCTATAGTGTGACCGCTCTTACAGTACAGAGCTCTATAGTGTGACCGCTCTTACAGTACACAGCTCTATAGTGTGACCGCTCTTACAGTTCAGAGCTCTATAGTGTGACTGCTCTTACAGTACAGAGCTCTATAGTGTGACCGCTCTTACAGTGCCGAGCTCTATAGTGTGACCGCTCTTACAGTACAGAGCTCTATATAGTGTGACCGCTCTTACAGTACAGAGCTCTATAGTGTGACAGGTCTTACAGTACAGAGTTCTATAGTGTGACCGCTCTTACAGTACAGAGCTCTATAGTGTGACCGCTCTTACAGTACAGAGCTCTATTCTGTGACTGCTCTTACAGTACAGAGCTCTATAGTGTGACCGCTCTTACAGTACACAGCTCTATAGTGTGACCGCTGTTACAGTACTGAGCTCTATAGTGTGACCGCTCTTACAGTACAGAGCTCTATAGTGTGACCACTCTTACAGTACAGAGCTCTATAATGTGACCGCTCTTACAGTACAGAGCTCTATAGTGTGACCGCTCTTACATTGCCGAGCTCTATAGTGTGACCGCTCTTACAGTATAGAGCTCTATAGTGTGACCGCTCTTACAGTATAGAGCTCTATAGTGTGACAGCTCTTACAGTACAGAGCTCTATAGTGTGACCGCTCTTACAGTACAGAGCTCTATAGTGTGACCGCTCTTACAGTACAGAGCTCTATACTGTGACTGCTCTTACAGTACAGAGCTCTTTAGTGTGACCGCTCTTACAGTACACAGCTCTTTAGTGTGACCGCTCTTACAGTACAGAGCTCTATAGTGTGACCGCTCTTACAGTGCCGAGCTCTATAGTGTGACCGCTCTTACAGAATAGAGCTCTATAGTGTGACCGCTCTTACAGTATAGAGCTCTATAGTGTGACAGCTCTTACAGTACAGAGCTCTATAGTGTGACCGCTCTTACAGTACAGAGCTCTATAGTGTGACCGCTCTTACAGTACAGAGCTCTATAGTGTGACCGCTCTTACAGTACACAGCTCTATAGTGTGACCGCTCTTACAGTTCAGAGCTCTCTAGTGTGACCGCTCTTACAGTACAGAGCTCTATAGTGTGACCGCTCTTACAGTACAGAGCTCTATTGTGTGACCGCTCTTACAGTACAGAGCTCTATAGTGTGACCGCTCTTACAGTACAGAGCTCTATAGTGTGACCGCTCTTACAGTACACAGCTCTATATTGTGACCGCTTTTACTTTAAACAAAGGGTGGAGCAGAGAAAGAGAGAGACGCAGAGAAATACCTGTTGTGTTGCTGCTTTCTAGTTTTCTATGTCTCCTAGAGCTGGATTCAGAACAACACTGTTCAGTACTGCTGTTTAATGTCCACCAAGCTGCTGATACAGGTATGATATATATATCTTTGTACCGTGTTAGCCAGTAGATAGAAAAATATCTAGATTTGAGAGTCCTCAGTGGTTGATACCTTTTAATGGCTAACTGAAAAGATGGTAAAAAATTGTGAATTCACAGCTACATTGTTCAGTACTACCATATAATATCTTTCATGCTGCTTCTGCCCATGTACTATGTAGAGACAGGAGAGCAGGAATCCCTTACATTAGCCCGTGCTGCATATGGGAGACATCATAGCAGCAAGGGGTCAGACACAAATGGAAATTACAGAAAAATGGAAGATACAAGTCATAGAATGACTATTCCTCATGTGCACACACAGGTGGACCATTAAAATTAGCCTTCCATCCTCTAATGTATGGAGATAAGATGACTTGCAATGACTAGGGTCCTTCAAATCGCCCAGAACATATTATACTTCTTTTTCTTACTAAATTTGGGAGAAAATGTGATTATTGAGTTAAAATGATTCTATATATAGATATATATATATATCTATATATATTTATATATATATATATATATATATAATTCTTATATACAAAGGAAAGCATTTTCCTGCCTGTGCACTCAGAACTACCTGTTGCATAAGTAATGGCACCCCTAGGGATAGGCTAATCAGTGTTTATTACATTCACATTGGTAATTGCTGAACTTATTGGCCAAGTGTGAAAACCGACTCTAAACCATGGTATTAATGATCCCCCCAGGGGCCGCATATAGTCAGTCAGGCGGTGGCTGATCCCCTCGGGGGTGGAGGCTGAGAGCGCTTATCTCTACCAGTCTCCTCCCTCGGGGATCCCTATTTACCTGACAAGTGATTTCATATGAGAACTTTCTGTGATCTTCTCTATGAAGACTTTCACAAAATTCCAAAATTAAAAAATAAAAAAAATTGAATGTTTTTAATAAAAAATATTTAAATTTAAAATTTAAATAGATTTATATATAGTTACATATGTATTAATATCTGATAATGGAAATAATGGAAAAACTAGAACGCTTCCATCTTTGCATTTTTATTTATTCCTCTTCTTCTTCCTAGAGCCATAACTTTATTTTTCTATCCTTATTGTTATATGAGGGCTTGTTTTTTGTGGGATGAGTTGTACTTTTGAATAAAGCCATTCATGTCTAGTGCACAACTTCTTTTTTGCTTTGTTACTTACCATGTCCACTATATAGTAAAACTGACCTAGCAATATAATTCTCCAGGTCCGTATGAGTACGCAGATACCAAGCATGCGTAGGTTTTTATTTAACCCCTTCCCGAGTTGTGCCGTATATGAAGAGTGTTGCCGGAGCTGCGTTCCCAATGACCACCGTACATATACTTCTTCTCAATCGCGCGGGCTCACACTGATGTATGGATGTGGGATGTATATGAGAGCTGACACCCTGCAGCTAGCACCGATTGTGGACGTTTAACCTCTGTGATACCGCTGTCAATAGTGACAGCGACATTGAGGAGCATCGCACAGGGAGGGAACTCCTTGTGTGCATTCATCACACATGTGTGCTTCCATGATGACCCCGGGCCACAAGATGACCGTGGGGTCCTGGAGGGAAGGTCGCTTGTGCCCACCTGCTCAGAGCAGGAGCTGACATGCCTCCTCTTCTGCCTTCGGTGCAGAAGCATTGCAGAGTATCGGATCAGCGATCTATCAGTGTAAAGATGATGTCCCATCCTGGGACAATGTAAAAAAAAAGTTATTAAAAACACTTTTCAAAGTGCTTTATGATCCATGTAGTGCTGGACATGTGTTTATTTGACCACAACATTTTATTGGGTCCTGGTGTCTCAATTTAGTGTGATTGATTAACGAGAAGAGAGAGAGCCAAAAAAAAAAAAAAAAGTTCTAAGTCTTATCCTCCTATATATTCAGACATAGCTTGGGGATAGCATTTATGCAGGGGGCATTTATGCACACTTTATCCAAGTACAGTTTATCAAAGTACTGGCAGTTATAACATGGCAGTTAGACAGGGCAGGAGACAGGTAAGACATTTATATACATCTACTCCCTGTACATTTGGAGTACAACAAATATATACCATATGCATTTGTGTAATTTTAATCCTGGCCGCTGCATTCACACACATCCACCGCCCTGGCATTAACTCTCTACACTCCATCCACATTGGCCCCTCGCTTCTTTCCTCTCCTATGTATAGCACTCATGCTCTTTTCACGTTGTTAAACTGCACAGATCCAGTCAGTCCCACCATTCAACATCAGAGACGCTCTCACAAATCACTTAACCATCTGCTCACTCTTTCTATCCTCCTTCTCCTAGTCGCAGGAGACATTGCTCCCAACCCTGGTCCCCCATGTTATAGAAAGTCAAACCTCCCGACTGCTACACTCAGAAACCCCTCTAATCTTATTAATATTCCCTGCATGCCATCTGTCTCTCTTAATTGTGCACTTTGGAATTCTCGCTCAGTGTGTAACAAACTCTCCTTCATTCATGACTTTTTCCTTTCTAATTCTCTTAACCTCCTGGCTCTTACTAAAACCTGTATCCAGCAGTCAGACACTACCGCTGCTGCTGCTCTTTCATACGGGGGGCTTCACTTCTCTCATACCCCAAGATCAGACAATAGAGCTGGTGGAGGCGTTGGTCTGTTCCTATCACCAAAATGTACCTTTCAGGTTATCCCTCAAGTACCCTCACTTGTCTTCCCTTCTTTTGAGGTCCATGCCGTCAGACTCTACACCCCCTTCTCCATGCGAGTGGCGGTGGTGTATCGTCCTCCCGGCCCCTCCCATCAGTTCCTGGATCATTTTGCCACTTGGCTTCCACATTTTCTCTCCTGTGACATCCCTACCGCTCTTACAGTACAGAGCTCTATAGTGTGACCGCTCTTACAGTACAGAGCTCTATAGTGTGACCGCTCTTACAGTGCCGAGCTCTATAGTGTGACCGCTCTTACAGTGCCGAGCTCTATAGTGTGACCGCTCTTACAGTACAGAACTCTATAGTGTGACCGCTCTTACAGTACAGAGCTCTATTGTGTGACCGCTCTTACAGTACAGAGCTCTATAGTGTGACCGCTCTTACAGTACAGAGCTCTATAGTGTGACCGCTCTTACAGTGCCGAGCTCTATAGTGTGACCGCTCTTACAGTACAGAGCTCTATATAGTGTGACCGCTCTTACAGTACAGAGCTCTATAGTGTGACAGGTCTTACAGTACAGAGCTCTATAGTGTGACCGCTCTTACAGTACAGAGCTCTATAGTGTGACCGCTCTTACAGTACAGAGCTCTATTCTGTGACTGCTCTTACAGTACAGAGCTCTATAGTGTGACCGCTCTTACAGTACACAGCTCTATAGTGTGACCGCTGTTACAGTACTGAGCTCTATAGTGTGACCGCTCTTACAGTACAGAGCTCTGCAGTGTGACCGCTCTTACAGTACAGAGCTCTATAGTGTGACCGCTCTTACAGTGCCGAGCTCTATAGTGTGAGCGCTCTTACAGTACAGAGCTCTATAGTGTGACCACTCTTACAGTACAGGGCTCTATAGTGTGACCGCTCTTACAGTACACAGCTCTATAGTGTGACCGCTCTTACAGTACAGAGCTCTATAGTGTGACCGCTCTTACAGTACAGAGCTCTATAGTGTGACCGCTCTTACAGTGCAGAGCTCTATAGTGTGACCGCTCATAGTACAGAGCTCTATAGTGTGACCGCTCTTACAGTACAGAGCTCTATAGTGTGACCACTCTTACAGTACAGAGCTCTATAGTGTGACCGCTCTTACAGTACAGAGCTCTATAGTGTGACCGCTCTTACATTGCCGAGCTCTATAGTGTGACCGCTCTTACAGTATAGAGCTCTATAGTGTGACCGCTCTTACAGTATAGAGCTCTATAGTGTGACAGCTCTTACAGTACAGAGCTCTATAGTGTGACCGCTCTTACAGTACAGAGCTCTATAGTGTGACCGCTCTTACAGTACAGAGCTCTATACTGTGACTGCTCTTACAGTACAGAGCTCTTTAGTGTGACCGCTCTTACAGTACACAGCTCTTTAGTGTGACCGCTCTTACAGTACAGAGCTCTATAGTGTGACCGCTCTTACAGTGCCGAGCTCTATAGTGTGACCGCTCTTACAGAATAGAGCTCTATAGTGTGTCCGCTCTTACAGTATAGAGCTCTATAGTGTGACAGCTCTTACAGTACAGAGCTCTATAGTGTGACCGCTCTTACAGTACAGAGCTCTATAGTGTGACCGCTCTTACAGTACAGAGCTCTATAGTGTGACCGCTCTTACAGTACACAGCTCTATAGTGTGACCGCTCTTACAGTTCAGAGCTCTCTAGTGTGACCGCTCTTACAGTACAGAGCTCTATAGTGTGACCGCTCTTACAGTACAGAGCTCTATTGTGTGACCGCTCTTACAGTACAGAGCTCTATAGTGTGACCGCTCTTACAGTACAGAGCTCTATAGTGTGACCGCTCTTACAGTACACAGCTCTATATTGTGACCGCTTTTACTTTAAACAAAGGGTGGAGCAGAGAAAGAGAGAGACGCAGAGAAATACCTGTTGTGTTGCTGCTTTCTAGTTTTCTATGTCTCCTAGAGCTGGATTCAGAACAACACTGTTCAGTACTGCTGTTTAATGTCCACCAAGCTGCTGATACAGGTATGATATATATATCTTTGTACCGTGTTAGCCAGTAGATAGAAAAATATCTAGATTTGAGAGTCCTCAGTGGTTGATACCTTTTAATGGCTAACTGAAAAGATGGTAAAAAATTGTGAATTCACAGCTACATTGTTCAGTACTACCATATAATATCTTTCATGCTGCTTCTGCCCATGTACTATGTAGAGACAGGAGAGCAGGAATCCCTTACATTAGCCCGTGCTGCATATGGGAGACATCATAGCAGCAAGGGGTCAGACACAAATGGAAATTACAGAAAAATGGAAGATACAAGTCATAGAATGACTATTCCTCATGTGCACACACAGGTGGACCATTAAAATTAGCCTTCCATCCTCTAATGTATGGAGATAAGATGACTTGCAATGACTAGGGTCCTTCAAATCGCCCAGAACATATTATACTTCTTTTTCTTACTAAATTTGGGAGAAAATGTGATTATTGAGTTAAAATGATTCTATATATAGATATATATATATATCTATATATATTTATATATATATATATATATATATAATTCTTATATACAAAGGAAAGCATTTTCCTGCCTGTGCACTCAGAACTACCTGTTGCATAAGTAATGGCACCCCTAGGGATAGGCTAATCAGTGTTTATTACATTCACATTGGTAATTGCTGAACTTATTGGCCAAGTGTGAAAACCGACTCTAAACCATGGTATTAATGATCCCCCCAGGGGCCGCATATAGTCAGTCAGGTGGTGGCTGATCCCCTCGGGGGTGGAGGCTGAGAGCGCTTATCTCTACCAGTCTCCTCCCTCGGGGATCCCTATTTACCTGACAAGTGATTTCATATGAGAACTTTCTGTGATCTTCTCTATGAAGACTTTCACAAAATTCCAAAATTAAAAAATAAAAAAAATTGAATGTTTTTAATAAAAAATATTTAAATTTAAAATTTAAATAGATTTATATATAGTTACATATGTATTAATATCTGATAATGGAAATAATGGAAAAACTAGAACGCTTCCATCTTTGCATTTTTATTTATTCCTCTTCTTCTTCCTAGAGCCATAACTTTATTTTTCTATCCTTATTGTTATATGAGGGCTTGTTTTTTGTGGGATGAGTTGTACTTTTGAATAAAGCCATTCATGTCTAGTGCACAACTTCTTTTTTGCTTTGTTACTTACCATGTCCACTATATAGTAAAACTGACCTAGCAATATAATTCTCCAGGTCCGTATGAGTACGCAGATACCAAGCATGCGTAGGTTTTTATTTAACCCCTTCCCGAGTTGTGCCGTA
The DNA here is from genome assembly GCF_039654945.1 of Dendrobates tinctorius. NCBI lineage: Eukaryota > Metazoa > Chordata > Amphibia > Anura > Dendrobatidae > Dendrobates > Dendrobates tinctorius. Next base: position 9,348,821 of record NW_027361824.1, read on the forward strand.
TATGAAGAGTGTTGCCGGAGCTGCGTTCCCAATGACCACCGTACATATACTTCTTCTCAATCGCGCGGGCTCACACTGATGTATGGATGTGGGATGTATATGAGAGCTGACACCCTGCAGCTAGCACCGATTGTGGACGTTTAACCTCTGTGATACCGCTGTCAATAGTGACAGTGACATTGAGGAGCATCGCACAGGGAGGGAACTCCTTGTGTGCATTCATCACACATGTGTGCTTCCATGATGACCCCGGGCCACAAGATGACCGTGGGGTCCTGGAGGGAAGGTCGCTTGTGCCCACCTGCTCAGAGCAGGAGCTGACATGCCTCCTCTTCTGCCTTCGGTGCAGAAGCATTGCAGAGTATCGGATCAGCGATCTATCAGTGTAAAGATGATGTCCCATCCTGGGACAATGTAAAAAAAAAGTTATTAAAAACACTTTTCAAAGTGCTTTATGATCCATGTAGTGCTGGACATGTGTTTATTTGACCACAACATTTTATTGGGTCCTGGTGTCTCAATTTAGTGTGATTGATTAACGAGAAGAGAGAGAGCCAAAAAAAAAAAAAAAAGTTCTAAGTCTTATCCTCCTATATATTCAGACATAGCTTGGGGATAGCATTTATGCAGGGGGCATTTATGCACACTTTATCCAAGTACAGTTTATCAAAGTACTGGCAGTTATAACATGGCAGTTAGACAGGGCAGGAGACAGGTAAGACATTTATATACATCTACTCCCTGTACATTTGGAGTACAACAAATATATACCATATGCATTTGTGTAATTTTAATCCTGGCCGCTGCATTCACACACATCCACCGCCCTGGCATTAACTCTCTACACTCCATCCACATTGGCCCCTCGCTTCTTTCCTCTCCTATGTATAGCACTCATGCTCTTTTCACGTTGTTAAACTGCACAGATCCAGTCAGTCCCACCATTCAACATCAGAGACGCTCTCACAAATCACTTAACCATCTGCTCACTCTTTCTATCCTCCTTCTCCTAGTCGCAGGAGACATTGCTCCCAACCCTGGTCCCCCATGTTATAGAAAGTCAAACCTCCCGACTGCTACACTCAGAAACCCCTCTAATCTTATTAATATTCCCTGCATGCCATCTGTCTCTCTTAATTGTGCACTTTGGAATTCTCGCTCAGTGTGTAACAAACTCTCCTTCATTCATGACTTTTTCCTTTCTAATTCTCTTAACCTCCTGGCTCTTACTAAAACCTGTATCCAGCAGTCAGACACTACCGCTGCTGCTGCTCTTTCATACGGGGGGCTTCACTTCTCTCATACCCCAAGATCAGACAATAGAGCTGGTGGAGGCGTTGGTCTGCTCCTATCACCAAAATGTACCTTTCAGGTTATCCCTCAAGTACCCTCACTTGTCTTCCCTTCTTTTGAGGTCCATGCCGTCAGACTCTACACCCCCTTCTCCATGCGAGTGGCGGTGGTGTATCGTCCTCCCGGCCCCTCCCATCAGTTCCTGGATCATTTTGCCACTTGGCTTCCACATTTTCTCTCCTGTGACATCCCTACCCTCATCATGGGTGATTTCAACATCCCCATTGCTCTTCCCCTCTCCCCATCTGCTACTCACCTTTTATCTCTAACCTCCTCATTTGGCCTTTCGCAGCTTACTAATTCTCCAACGCATGAAGACGGAAACTCCCTCGATTTGGTCTTCTCTCGGCTTTGTGCAGTGGATGATTTTGCAAACTCCCCTCTCCCGCTCTCTGACCACAATCTTCTTTCATTCTCTATCAAGAACTGCCAGGCCGCTCAGGTCACCCCCACTGTCCAGACTTATAGAAACATACAGGCCATTAACACCCAGAAACTTATGAAGAACTTGCAGTCTTCATTGGCCCCTATCTCCTCCCTCTCATGTCCTGATTCTGCATTGAAGCATTACAATGAAACACTTCAAAGTGCCCTGGATGAATTTGCTCCTCCTATAAATAGAACACCACAATGCAGACGGCGACAACCCTGGCACACGGTGCAAACACGTTTCCTGAAGCGGTGCTCCAGGTGCGCCGAACGTCTGTGGAGAAAATCCAATCTACACGAAGATTTCATCCATTTTAAGTTTATGCTTAGAACATACAACACTGCCCTTCACCTCTCCAAACAAACCTATTTCAACACCCTCATCACCTCACTGTCCAATAACCCGAAACGTCTCTTTGACACTTTTCATTCTCTACTCAATCCAAGAGTGCAGGCCCCAACCACGGAGCTCCGAGCTGACGATCTGGCCAATTACTTCAAAGAAAAAATTGACCAGATCCGACAGGAAATTATCTCCCAATCCCCTCATACCATGCACTGTCCTCCCTCCCCCACTGCATCTAACTCACTCTCTGATTTTGAACCAGTCACAGAAGAAGTAAGCAGGCTCCTTGCATCTTCTCGCCCAACTACTTGCACCAGTGACCCATTTCCGTCACAGCTCCTCCAGTCCCTTTCCCCTGCTGTCACCCCTCACCTAACTAAAATATTTAACCTCTCTCTCTCTTCTGGTATTTTTCCCTCCTCATTTAAGCATGCCATCATACATCCACTACTTAAAAAACCATCCCTCGACCAAAACTGTGCCGCTCACTATAGACCTGTTTCTAATCTTCCCTTCATCTCTAAACTCCTGGAACGCCTGGTCCACTCCCGTCTTATCCGCTATCTCTCAGAAAACTCTCTTCTCGACCCTCTCCAATCCTGTTTCCGCTCTTTACACTCCACTGAAACTGCCCTCACTAAAGTCTCTAATGATCTGCTAACAGCTAAATCAAATGGTCACTACTCCATGCTAATTCTCTTGGATCTCTCTGCAGCATTCGACACTGTGGATCATCAGCTCCTCCTCACTATGCTCCGTTCCATTGGCCTCAAGGACACCGTTCTCTCCTGGTTCTCCTCCTATCTCTCCGACCGCTCCTTTACTGTATCTTTTGCCAGTTCCTCCTCCTCTCATCTTCCCCTTACTGTTGGGGTCCCCCAAGGATCGGTTCTAGGCCCCCTCCTCTTCTCCTTGTACACTGCCCCTATTGGTCAAACAATCAGTAGATTTGGTTTCCAGTATCATCTCTATGCTGATGACACCCAATTATACGCTTCTTCTCCTGACATCACGCCAGCCTTTCTAGAAAACACCGGCGATTGTCTAAACGCTGTGTCTAATATCATGTCCTCACTATATCTGAAACTGAACCTGTCAAAGACTGAACTCCTGGTGTTTCCTCCCTCTACTAATGTACCTATACCCGACATTGCCATTTCTGTGTGTGGTTCCACTATTACTCCCCAGCAACAGGCCCGCTGTCTTGGGGTCATACTTGATTCCGAGCTTTCCTTTGCCCCCCACATTCGATCACTGGCTCGCTCTTGTCATCTGCACCTCAAAAACATTTCTAGAATTCGACCTTTTCTTACCTTTGACTCTGCAAAAACTCTTACTGTTTCTCTTATTCATTCTCGTCTCTACTATTGTAACTCTCTTCTAATCGGTCTCCCTCTTACCAAACTCTCCCCTCTCCAATCTGTCTTGAATGCTGCAGCCAGGATCATATTCCTCACCAATCGTTACACCGATGCCTCTACCTTGTGCCAGTCATTACACTGGCTACCCATCCACTCCAGAATCCAGTATAAACTTATTACCCTCACTCACAAAGCCCTCCATGGCTCAGCATCACCCTACATCTCCTCCCTTGTTTCAGTATACCACCCTACCCGCGCCCTCCGTTCTGCTGATGACCTGAGGTTAGCATCCTCAATAATCAGAACCTCCCACTCCCGTCTCCAAGATTTTACACGTGCCGCGCCAATTCTTTGGAATGCACTTCCCAGGTCAATACGATTAGTCCCCAATCCCCACAATTTTAAGCGTGTCCTGAAAACGCATTTATTCAGACTGGCCTATCGCCTCAACACATTAACCTAACCTATCCCTGTGTGGCACAGCCAAAAGTTTTACCATAACCAGGTTCCCCGCATCATGTTCCCACATGCTTTATGCATCCATTAGCCCTCTGTGTCTGTACTGTTACACACTTAACATTATGGCTGGTCCATACAATCAGGGCAACTGTTACCACCCACCTTTCGTGTCTCCCTCTTTCCTCATAGACTGTAAGCTTGCGAGCAGGGCCCTCACTCCTCTTGGTATCTGTTATGATCTATGTGATTATTGTTATGCTGTAATGTCTATTGTCTTTGCAAATCCCCTCTGAAATGTAAAGTGCTGCGGAATATGTCGGCGCTATAAAAATAAAATTTATTATTATTATTATTATTTAAAAAAAACAACAAAAAAATGAAAAAAATATTATTCCAATAAATGCATTTATTTATGTAAAAAAAAAAGTACACATATTTGGTATCGCAGCATCTGAGACGACCCTCTCTATAAAACTGTCCCACTAGTTAACCCCTTCAGTGAACACTGTAAAAAAAAGAGGCAAATAATGCTTTATTATCATACCGCCAAACAAAAAGTGAAATAAAACATGATCAGAAATGTGAGGCTATGTGCACACTTAGCGTTTTAAAACGCTCACTAAAAACCGGGCTCCTTCCCAGAAATCGCGCGGTTTTTTCCCGCGTGATTTCACCGCGATTATGATCGCGATTTTGCCGCGATTTTCGCGTGCGATATTCAAGCACTTTCCAAGCGATTTGAAGCATCGCTTGGAAAGTGATTGACAGGTTGGTCACACTCATCAAACATAGTGTTTGACAAGTGTGACCAGGTTTTTACTATTGAGGCCGCCTATGCGACATCAATAGTAAAAGATAGAATGTTAAAATGCTAAAAAAAATAAAAAAATCGGGGTATATTTACCTTCCGGCGTCCCGCGCTGCATTCCCGTCCTCAGCGCTCCCAGTAATGCCTTGCGAGACCTGTGATGACGTAGTCTCGCGTTGCTATAGCGATCTCGCGAGACTACGTCATCACAGGACCTTGCCGCAAGGCATCGCTGGGAACGCTTAGGTCGGGAATGCAGCGCGGGACACTGGAAGGTAAATATACCCCGATTTTTTATTTTTTATTCTTTTTTTTACAGGGGTATGGTACCCAGGGCCTGGAGGACAGTCTCCTCTCCTCCACACCGTGGGTACCAACCGCACATGAGACGCTTAACTTCCCGCATGGTGGGCATAGCCACATGCGGGAAGTCAGCGATTCTCATACATTCCTATGGGTGCGGAATCACGGCAATTCTTTGCGATTCCGCACAAAAGAATGAGCATGATGCGATTTTTTCCGCGATGCGATTCCGCCGCGGAAAAAAGCGCAGCATTAGCACAGCATGTGCGGAATGCCATAGGAATGCATGGGGGGCGTTCTGTACAAGATTTTTAAACGTTTTCGCTGCGTTTTCGCGCCAAAAATCGCGGCAAAAACGCTTAAAAATCGCTACGTGGGCACACAGCCTGAATGTAAATAAAAATGGTACCGCTGAAAATGTCACCTTTCACCAGAAGAAAAAAACAAGCTTTGTCAGTGCAGAAATAAAAAAGTTATAGCTCTCAGCATGAAGTGATGCAAAATTAATTCTTTTTTCTACAAAATAGTTTTCATTGCATAAAAGCGCCAAAACATAAAAAATATAAAAGAGGCAAATGTACTGATCCGAAGAATATAACTGGCTTATCAATTTTACTATATGTGGAACGGCATAAAAATCCCCCCCAAAAACAAACATTTCCTGAATTTCTGGTTTTTGTTCATTCTGCCTCTCAAAATTTGTAATAGAAAGAGACCAAAAAATGTCATGTGCCCGAAAATGGTACCAATAAAAACGTCAACTCGTCCAACAAAAATCAAGCCCTCTGTCGGCCGATATATCAAAAAATTACAGCTGTCTAAATATGGCTATGCAAAAAAAGTAGATTTTTCAATAAAAAGCGTCTTTTAGTGTATGTCAGCAGCCAAACATAAAAACCCGATATAAACCTGGTATTGCTGTAATCGCACCGACCCGAAAAAAAAAGACACCTAATCACTAATACCGCATGAGAAACGATGTAAAAAATAAATAAAACCAATTCTTCACCTGCTGTTGATTTGTTCATTCTGCCTCCTAAAGATCGCAGTAAGGCTCAGCTCACATTTATCCTGAGCCTTCTGCTGAGCGCTTACACCGGAGTTTCCATGTAAATCTCTGAAATATGTGATTCAGGTAGAACCCCAGGCAGAAGATTCCCTATAATGAGGCAGATGGGGTCACCATGGATGCCATAGGACCTGTGATCTGCCAGTTTTCTACACTTTAGAAAATTTACGTGTGCGTGTCTCCAGAAGCATGAGCTGGGCACTACCACGTACTGGTCACTACAATGATTTACAACAGTGGCTGTCCACTTCATCAAAAATTGCCCTCCATTGCTGGGCTGCAGTTCTTATTAGAATATATTCACAACAAAAAATTATAGAAAAAATAGAAGTGACAATTTTTTTTTCATGGAAACATAATTTTTATTTAGAAAAGTCAATTACATTTTATTTTGTATTAAATTGGAATAGGTACTGGACATAACAGAAGACTGGAAGCTCCTACATATTGGCAGCAGCGAGGTATACAATGACAATACGGTCGTGCAAATCACAACTTATTGGTGTCAGGATAGGTATACAATTGCCAATTGGATCTAAGCATTTGTTACATGAAGGATAATAAATGTATCACACAAGGAACTGCACGCTCCGAGTATTAGAATCCTGCCGTTTCCACTAAAATTGTTCCACTAACAGCTCATCAGAAAACCAAATAAACGATTGTAGCAACTTAGATTTGTCAGCAGATGGCACTAAATATTTATAGGTATAAAATGCTTGTGCTTATAGGAACCATTGGACACATAATGAAGATCACAATACTGTAGTATACTGAGATAACCATGTGCTTAGAAATTAAAAATAAGTATCATCTTTGAAAACTACTGCAACAGGAAACAAACATGAGATCGACCCAACTTGGAGTCCTAAAAAGTAAAAAAAAATATTGTCACACATCACTAAGTGGCATCAATTTCTCCAAAGTAGAAACAGTATAATAGGCCTCTGACACCCCTTCTACAGGCATGGCCAAAAGTTTTGAGAATGACACAAATATTATATTTTCTCATGATCTGCTGCCCTCTGGTTTTTATGTGTGTTTGTCAGATGTTTTTATCACATACAGAAATATAATTGCAATCATATTATGAGTAACAAAATGTTATATTGACAGTCAGAATAAGTTAATGCAGCAAGTCAATATTTGCAGTGTTGACCCTTCTTCTTCAGGACCTCAGCAATTCTCCCTGGCATGCTCTCAATCAACTTCTGGATCAAATCCTGACTGATAGCAGTCCATTCTTGCAAAATCAATGCTTTTATTTTGTCTGAATTTGAAGGTTTTTGTTTGTCCACCCGTCTCTTGATGATTGACCACAAGTTCTCAATGGGATTAAGATCTGGGGAGTTTCCAGGCCATGGTCCCAAAATCTCTATGTTTTGTTCCCTGAGCCATTTAGTTATCACCTTTGCTTTATGGCAAGGTGCTCCATCATGTTGAAAAAGGCATTGTTGATCGCCAAACTGCTCTTGGAAGGTTGGGAGAAGTTGCTCTTGGAGGACATTCTGGTACCATTCTTTATTCATGGCTGTGTTTTTAGGCAAGACTGAGAGAGAGCCCATTCCCTTGGCTGAGAAGCAACCCCACACATGAATGGTTTCAGGATGCTTGACAGTTGGCATGAGACAAGACTGGTGGCAGCGCTCACCTGGTCTTCTCCGAATAAGCTGTTTTCCAGATGTCCCAAACAATCGAAAAGGGGATTCATCAGAGAAAATGACTTTACCCCAGTCCTCAGCAGTCCACTCCCTGTACCTCTTGCAGAATATCAGTCTGTCCATGATGTTTTTCCTGGAGAGAAGTGGCTTCTTTGCTGCCCTCCTTGAGACCAGGCCTTGCTCCAAGACTCTCTGCCTCACAGTGCGTGCAGATGCACTCACACCTGCCTGCTTCCATTCCTGAGCAAGCTCTGCACTGCTGGTAGCCCGATCCCGCAGCTGAAACACTTTTAAGAGACGGTCCTGGCGCTTGCTGGTCTTTCTTGGGCGCCCTGGATCCTTTTTGGCAACAAGGGAACCTCTCTCCTTGAAGTTCTTGATGATGTGATAGATTGTTGACTGAGGTGCAATCTTTCTAGCTGCGATACTCTTCCCTGTTAGGCCATTTTTGTGCAGTGCAATGATGACTGCACGTGTTTCTTTAGAGATAGCCATGGTTAACAGAAGAGAAACAATGATGCCAAGCACCAGCCTCCTTTTAAAGTGTCCAGTGGTGTCATTCTTACTTAATCATGACAGATTGATCTCCAGCCCTGTCCTCATCAACACCCACACCTGTGTTAATGGAGCAATCACTGAAACAATGTTAGCTGGTCCTTTTAAGGCAGGGCTGCAATGATGTTGAAATGTGTTTTGGGGGATAAAGTTCATTTTCTAGGCAGATATTGACTTTGCAAGTAATTGCTGTTAAGCTGATCACTCTTTATAACATTCTGGAGTATATGCAAATTGCCATTAGAAAAAATGAAGCAGTAGACTTTGTAAAATTAATATTTGTGTCATTCTCAAAACTTTTGGCCATGACTGTACTACAGGCCACCCACCAGATGGAGACCACACATTGCTGGCCCAGGATATGCAAAAGGAGATACTGCACCAGGGCTCCTCGCTGCTGCCACAGTCGCTGCAACATGTGGAGAGTGAAATTGCACATTTTACGCACATCGCATATCAAACGGTTAACCGATAGGCCGAAAGATCTCTGTAGCAATGCAAGTCGATGACCTGCAGAGTGCGAATGGCGGAAGTGACATAGCGACTCTGCTATCTGCAGCAGCGCATCCAGGCCAGTATCATGGTGGAGAAATTGCTGTACCACCAGGTTGAGGGCGTGAGCCATGCACGGCACGTGTGTGATATTGTCCCGACATAGGTTTGCACCATTATCGCACACATTCAAACAAGAAAAATTATAGCCAGCTCACCCAGCTAGACGTCCTTAGTGGTTCTGCTCACTGCCAGGAAGCCGCACGGAGTTGTAATGGGAGAGGCACACCCATGTTGCAATAGAAACAAAAAAACAGCAATAATTCCAGCGGATGCTTCCTATTTGGCCATAAAATCCATTTTATTTTTATCTTTTAAAATAGTTCCATGTGGCAGAAACCCAAATATATACAGGGGGTCAGAAGAAAAAAAGGGGCACACTGCTGCTTTATGCGTGCAGACTACGCGTTTCGACCTTACTAGGTCTTCTTCTAGGTCTTAAGTGTGAGCAGTGTTCAAGATAGTAATATACCCTGCTTCCAGGAACTTGATCCAATTACAAAATTTGGTTTAATTAAAATAGGGTGTATGCCCTTACACAGGGATAAAACTTTGTTAAATACAAAATATACTACATATTTAAAGCATATCGCTACAAAGTGCCCTTATTTTTCTCTAATACATTATTATTCACATCTTATATTTATTCTTAGATATCACAAAATTTACCATATGAACAAAAAAAAAAAAAAAAAAAAGGAAATTCAAGTGTTTTTATATATATGGATATTTACCACTGGAAAACCTACCATTTAGAATTGACTGATTAAGTCCAACCTATTATTCAGTCCATTAGGTATACGGCTTTCCAGTGTAAAAATCCAATAACTTTCATGATTTAATAAAGTCCTTCTATTATTACCTCCCCGTAAGGATTTCTTTACTTTCTCTAAACCATAGAAGGACAAATCATTCAAATTTCCTTTATGTTCATACCAGAAATGTCTAGAAACTGCAGAGCCTCCTATCATATTCTCTTTTACTGCATCAGATAAATGCCTACGGATTCTTTTTTTCAAAGAGCCCGTAGTACATCCAATATATTGTAATTTACAACTATTACATACCACAGAATAAACTACATTAGTAGTATTGCAATTGATAAAACTATTAATATTATATTCTTTACAATTTTTTACTGAAACTATTTTTTCTGTTTTATTTACAAATCTGCAACATTTACATTTTTTAGCTCCACATTTATAAAAGCCCTTTAAATCAAGCCAAGTATGAGATTTTTGTTGGTCAACAATGTTATATTCACTAGGTGACAGAATAGACTTAATCGAACGCGCTTTTTTAGCGACAAATCTGATTTTATTTCTTTCTAAAATTTTATCCAAATCTTTGTCTTGTTTTAGGATAGGTAGATATTTCTTTATTATTTTAATTATATCTGTGTATTGTGGTGTATATTCAGTACTAAAAGTAATATTTTGTTCACTATTTCTATTAGAACATTTTTTATTCTTATTTTTACTTTTATTTTGCAATAATTTTTTCCTATCCACATTATCCACTATTGATATTGCTCTTGTTAAACTCCAATCTGGATAATGTCTATCATGTAATCTCTGACATGTTTTAACTTTTTCACTTTCATAAATCTGCTTATTTGAGCTATTTCTATGTATTCTAATTAGTTCTCCCACTGGTATATTTTTGATAGTGTGTGCTGGATGACCTGAATCAGCATGTAAAATTGTATTTGATGCTGTCTGTTTCCTAAATGGAGCAATATCTACTTTCTTAGTTTCTGCATTTCCTGAAAGAGTGATATCCAAAAAATCTATTTTATGACTATCATAAATACAAGTAAATTTTAGATTAAATTCATTACAGTTAATATATTCGTTGAAAACATCTAATGATTTTTTATCCCCATTCCATACAAATAACAGATCATCTATATAACGTCCCATCCAAATGATGCGATTCTTAAAAGGATTTTGCTCATTATATAGGTGTTTTTCTTCCCATCTTCCCATGACTAAATTAGCCAGGGATGGTGAGAACTTCGCACCCATACTAACTCCTTTTGTTTGGAGAAAATATCTGTCACAAAATCTGAAATAATTATGTTCCAATAAAAATTTAACTGCATCCAACAAAAAATCTTTTATCTCTTTTCTATAATTACTATAGATTTCCAAATAGTAATGTAAACTTGCCATTGCTACATTAAATGGTATCGAAGGGTATAAACCGATGACATCACAGGTGACCCAAGAATAAGTAGGTTGCCATTCAAATGATTCCATCATACCTACAACTGCTTTAGTATCCCGCATAAAGCTGGGAATATTTTTTACCAAAGGTTGCAAATAAAAATCCACCCACTCACCCAATCTTTCCCCCAAACTTCCTATACCTGCCACTATGGGCCTTAGTGGTGGGGGAAAAATGTTTTTGTGAACTTTCGGGAGTGAATGATATATAGGTATTATAGGAAACTCAATATACATATATTCTTTTAATTTATTACTAATGGCACCAGTGTATACACCTTCGTCTAGTAATTTTTTTATTAACAAATTAAATTTATTCGTTGGATCTTGTTTTAATTCAATAAAGGAATCCTCATTCTGTAATACCATTAAATTCAGTTTTTCATATAAACCTGCATTAATCAGGACTATCCCTCCTCCCTTGTCTGATTTTCTTATTAATAAATCTTGATTTTTTTCTAACTCCTCCAAACCTATCCTTTCTTTATAAGTCAAATTATCTCTTTTCTTGGTTTTTCCAATACCATTATTTAAATTGATCAACTCTTTCTCTATCAGTTCTTGAAAAATATCCAAAATAGGCGGCCGGGATTTCAGAGGGTAAAAGGAGGGATTAGATAGAAAAAAAAAAGAATCCGTAGGCATTTATCTGATGCAGTAAAAGAGAATATGATAGGAGGCTCTGCAGTTTCTAGACATTTCTGGTATGAACATAAAGGATATTTGAATGATTTGTCCTTCTATGGTTTAGAGAAATTAAAGAAATCCTTACGGGGAGGTAATAATAGAAGGACTTTATTAAATCGTGAAAGTTATTGGATTTTTACACTGGAAAGCCGTATACCTAATGGACTGAATAATAGGTTGGACTTAATCAGTCAATTCTAAATGGCAGGTTTTCCAGTGGTAAATATACATATATATAAAAACACTTGAATTTCCTTTTTTTTTTTTTTTTTTTTTTTAAATCTTTTTTTTTTGTTCATATGGTAAATTTTGTGATATCTAAGAATAAATATAAGATGTGAATAATAATGTATTAGAGAAAAATAAAGGCACTTTGTAGCGATATGCTTTAAATATGTAGTATATTTTGTATTTAACAAAGTTTTATCCCTGTGTAAGGGCATACACCCTATTTTAATTAAACCAAATTTTGTAATTGGATCAAGTTCCTGGAAGCAGGGTATATTACTATCTTGAACACTGCTCACACTTAAGACCTAGAAGAAGACCTAGTAAGGTCGAAACGCGTAATCTGCACGCATAAAGCAGCAGTGTGCCCCTTTTTTTCTTCTGACCCCCTGTATATATTAGGGTTTCTGCCACATGGAACTATTTTAAAAGATAAAAATAAAATGGATTTTATGGCCAAATAGGAAGCATCCGCTGGAATTATTGCTGTTTTTTTGTTTCTATTGCAACATGGGTGTTCCTCTCCCATTACAACTCCGTGCGGCTTCCTGGCAGTGAGCAGAACCACTAAGGACGTCTAACTGGGTGAGCTGGCTATAATTTTTCTTGTTTGAATTTGTATTTTGAGGCATTTAGCCGTACACATAAATCCCAGTTTTTATACAGGGGGTAAAGTTTTTTGGACTCACATCTTATTAAACCAAAATGACTGAAAATACAGGTCAAAGTTTTGAAGACATTGAAGATTACAAGGCAAGGTTGAACAAATCTGCCTCTATATTCCAGGGGTCTAAATCGAACCCAGGACATCTAATGAGTACATCAGTGGAACTGACCACTTTAATGAAAGACTTGGAATTGAAAATGTGTAAGGAATTAAAGATTTGGTGGGATCAAAATACCTTACAAACCTATTATGATAAAAATATGGTCCCCAGAGGCCTCCGTATAAAAAAAAGAGTTACACAGCAATATGATGAAAACTTTCACAAAGACTGGGATGGAATACTCAGTGACTGTTCCTTAAAGTTGATACAACTAATAATTAAGGAAGAAAATAAACAGTTGGAAATAGTAAAGAAAGAGATTAAAACTTTACAGAACAGCATGCAAAGATTTACAGCTACTGAGGAATTCAAATTATTAAATAATAAACTTAAAAACAATCTGATGAAATTGGAAACCAAAATTACGGATTTGAAAAAGAAAAAATATGAAAGAGATTTAGAGGATTATAAAAATAATAAGGTTTACACATGGGCTAAACCAATAATAATAATAATAATAATCTTTATTTATATAGCGCCAACATATTCCGCAGCGCTTTACAGTTTAACAGTTTCAAAACACAAGTCATAAGTAACAACGCTAACAATACAATAATTAAAGCAAAATAAGACGCTCCTGCTTGTGAGAGCGTACAATCTACAATGAGGTGAGGGAGATACAGAGTACAGGTGTGTATTTACAATGGTGTATTTACAATGAAGGTCCAGCCATCTTGCAGGAGTGAAGGATGGATGGAGATAGTGAATGGGCTACACATGCACACTTACACAGAGAATGACTTTGATTAGTGAATGTGATAGGCCGCTCTGAACAGGTGTGTTTTGAGGGAGCGCCTAAAACTATGCAAATTGTGGATAGTCCTGATTTCTTGGGGTAGAGCATTCCAGAGGATAGGAGCAGCACGGGAGAAGTCTTGGAGTCGGGAGTGGGAGGTACGGATTAGTGCAGAGGTTAGTCGAAAGTCGTTTGCAGAGCGCAGCGATCGGCTAGGCCGATAGACAGAAATGAGAGAAGAGATGTAAGGGGGTGCCGCACTGTGGAGAGCTTTGTGGGTGAGAACAAGTACTTTGAATTGGATCCTATAATGAATGGGCAGCCAATGTAAGGACTGGCGAAGAGCGGACGCGTCCGAGTACCGATTACCCAGATGGACGATCCTGGCCGCTGCATTAAGTATGGACTGGAGAGGGGATAGTCGAGTGACGGGGAGGACAATTAATAGAGCGTTGCAGTAATCCAGGCGAGAGTGGATCAATGCAACAGTGAGGGTTTTTGTTGTTTCCATAGTGAGAAAAGGGCGGATTCTAGAGATGTTCTTTAGGTGTAAGCGGCAAGAGCGGGTAAGGGATTGTATATGGGATGTGAAGGAGAGATTGGTGTCAAACATAACACCCAGACAGCGCACCTGCTGCCGGGGTGTTATTGTGGTACCACCCACGGAGAGGGAAATGTCAGATTTAGGGAGGTTAGTAGACGGTGGGAGCAGAAGAAGTTCAGTTTTGGAGAGGTTGAGTTTCAGATAGAGAGCGGACATGATATTGGAGACTGCGGACAGACAGTTACTGGCGTTCTGTAGTACAGCGGGGGTAAGGTCGGGGGAAGACGTGTATAGTTTTGTGTCATCAGCATAAAGATGGTACTGAAAGCCAAATCTGCTGATGGTCTGTCCAATTGGGGCTGTGTAGAGAGAGAAAAGAAGGGGGCCAAGGACTGATCCCTGAGGTACCCCGACAGCAAGAGGAAGAGGAGATGACGTGGAGCCAGAGAACAAAACACTGAAGGAGCGGTCAGAGAGATAGGAAGAGAACCAGGAGAGTGCAGTGTCCTTAATGCCTAGTAACTGGAGCCTAGAGAGTAGGAGATGGTGGTCAACAGTATCGAAAGCTGCAGATAGGTCAAGAAGAATGAGCAGAGAGTGGTCACCGTTACGTTTTGCTGTCAGAAGGTCATTGGTCACTTTGATGAGTGCAGTTTCAGTCGAATGTAGGGGGCGGAAGCCGGACTGTGAAGGGTCTAGAAGGGAGTGAATGGAGAGGTAACGGGTAATGCGATCATCATATGGTAGTTATAAAAATTTAAAAGGAAAGAAAAAAACCATATTGAAGGAACCAAGAGTTACCTTTCGAGAGTTAAATACCACATTGGAAACCACTGTGTACTCCTCAGAGGAAAACATGGAATCCTCTGATGAATCCGGAGAAGAAAGAAGGACTATGCTGGAAAATTCTTCTAAGGCGGCATTTCCAAAAAACGGAGGAAGCGGGGAGGGAGGAAGCACTGCAAGAAAGGGCTACAACACACGGAAAAAAAATTGTATGAAACAATGAAACCAATCTGGAATTTATCCAGTTATTTGCTAACAGAGGCCCAAATCTCAGTGCTTTCCAAAGGTCTCAGTTTTGCTCCTACTAATCAGTTTAATGTCTTCAGAACAATACTGGATGTTAATCGTTTAGCAAGATCCCTTACCTTGAAATGCCATTTCAAAGAACAGGAGATGGTAGAACAGAATATCTCCATTGATGAGGATATAGAAGTAGATAATTTGCTTTTATTTGATGAACAGATCGCCTTAATGAATATGAATGCGATGAAAAAAAGTGGGAATTTAGAAGAAATCACACTGAATCAGGACTTTCCTATATCTAATCCCTCCTTTTACCCTCTGAAATCCCGGCCGCCTATTTTGGATATTTTTCAAGAACTGATAGAGAAAGAGTTGATCAATTTAAATAATGGTATTGGAAAAACCAAGAAAAGAGATAATTTGACTTATAAAGAAAGGATAGGTTTGGAGGAGTTAGAAAAAAATCAAGATTTATTAATAAGAAAAGCAGACAAGGGAGGAGGGATAGTCCTGATTAATGCAGGTTTATATGAAAAACTGAATTTAATGGTATTACAGAATGAGGATTCCTTTATTGAATTAAAACAAGATCCAACGAATAAATTTAATTTGTTAATAAAAAAATTACTAGACGAAGGTGTATACACTGGTGCCATTAGTAATAAATTAAAAGAATATATGTATATTGAGTTTCCTATAATACCTATATATCAATCACTCCTGAAAGTTCACAAAAACATTTTTCCCCCACCACTAAGGCCCATAGTGGCAGGTATAGGAAGTTTGGGGGAAAGATTGGGTGATTGGGTGGATTTTTATTTGCAACCTTTGGTAAAAAATATTCCCAGCTTTATGCGGGATACTAAAGCAGTTGTAGGTATGATGGAATCATTTGAATGGCAACCTACTTATTCTTGGGTCACCTGTGATGTCATCGGTTTATACCCTTCGATACCATTTAATGTAGCAATGGCAAGTTTACATTACTATTTGGAAATCTATAGTAATTATAGAAAAGAGATAAAAGATTTTTTGTTGGATGCAGTTAAATTTTTATTGGAACATAATTATTTCAGATTTTGTGACAGATATTTTCTCCAAACAAAAGGAGTTAGTATGGGTGCGAAGTTCTCACCATCCCTGGCTAATTTAGACATGGGAAGATGGGAAGAAAAACACCTATATAATGAGCAAAATCCTTTTAAGAATCGCATCATTTGGATGGGGCGTTATATAGATGATCTGTTATTTGTATGGAATGGGGATAAAAAATCATTAGATGTTTTCAACGAATATATTAACTGTAATGAATTTAATCTAAAATTTACTTGTATTTATGATAGTCATAAAATAGATTTTTTGGATATCACTCTTTCAGGAAATGCAGAAACTAAGAAAGTAGATATTGCTCCATTTAGGAAACAGACAGCATCAAATACAATTTTACATGCTGATTCATGTCATGCAGCACACACTATCAAAAATATACCAGTGGGAGAACTAATTAGAATACATAGAAATAGCTCAAATAAGCAGATTTATGAAAGTGAAAAAGTTAAAACATGTCAGAGATTATATGATAGACATTATCCAGATTGGAGTTTAACAAGAGCAATATCAATAGTGGATAATGTGGATAGGAAAAAATTATTGCAAAATAAAAGTAAAAATAAGAATAAAAAATGTTCTAATAGAAATAGTGAACAAAATATTACTTTTAGTACTGAATATACACCACAATACACAGATATAATTAAAATAATAAAGAAATATCTACCTATCCTAAAACAAGACAAAGATTTGGATAAAATTTTAGAAAGAAATAAAATCAGATTTGTCGCTAAAAAAGCGCGTTCGATTAAGTCTATTCTGTCACCTAGTGAATATAACATTGTTGACCAACAAAAATCTCATACTTGGCTTGATTTAAAGGGCTTTTATAAATGTGGAGCTAAAAAATGTAAATGTTGCAGATTTGTAAATAAAACAGAAAAAATAGTTTCAGTAAAAAATGGTAAAGAATATAATATTAATAGTTTTATCAATTGCAATACTACTAATGTAGTTTATTCTGTTGTATGTAATAGTTGTAAATTACAATATATTGGATGTACTACGGGCTCTTTGAAAAAAAGAATCCGTAGGCATTTATCTGATGCAGTAAAAGAGAATATGATAGGAGGCTCTGCAGTTTCTAGACATTTCTGGTATGAACATAAAGGAAATTTGAATGATTTGTCCTTCTATGGTTTAGAGAAAGTAAAGAAATCCTTACGGGGAGGTAATAATAGAAGGACTTTATTAAATCGTGAAAGTTATTGGATTTTTACACTGGAAAGCCGTATACCTAATGGACTGAATAATAGGTTGGACTTAATCAGTCAATTCTAAATGGCAGGTTTTCCAGTGGTAAATATACATATATATAAAAACACTTGAATTTCCTTTTTTTTTTTAAAAAAAAAAAATTTTTTTTTATTTATTTTTTTATTTATTTAATTTTTTTTTTTTTTTTAAATATTTTTTTTTTTTTTTTGTTCATATGGTAAATTTTGTGATATCTAAGAATAAATATAAGATGTGAATAATAATGTATTAGAGAAAAATAAGGGCACTTTGTAGCGATATGCTTTAAATATGTAGTATATTTTGTATTTAACAAAGTTTTATCCCTGTGTAAGGGTATACACCCTATTTTAATTAAACCAAATTTTGTAATTGGATCAAGTTCCTGGAAGCAGGGTATATTACTATCTTGAACACTGCTCACACTTAAGACCTAGAAGAAGACCTAGTAAGGTCGAAACGCGTAGTCTGCACGCATAAAGCAGCAGTGTGCCCCTTTTTTTCTTCTGACCCCCTGTATATATTTGGGTTTCTGCCACATGGAACTATTTTAAAAGATAAAAATAAAATGGATTTTATGGTCAAATAGGAAGCATCCGCTGGAATTATTGCTGTTTTTTTGTTTCTATTATCGCACACAACCTTCCCTGGCTTCAGGTTCAAACTCGGCCTGGATAGCTGTCCACAACTCTTAAGCAGATTGACTGCGATCTCCCAGGTATATTAATTTAAACACTGCATGTTTGCAGTGAGCACTGGCTGTGCAGTGCAGAGGTGGGGGATTCTCGCTGCACTGTTGGAACTTGTGAACTTGTGCGTCATTAAGGGAGAGATTTAGGGCGCAGGTGGATGCCCTAGAGTAGATAGAGGAGGCAGGAGCAGTGGAGGAAGTGTTAGATACTGTGGTTTGCCTGCAAGCCTTGGGGATTAAAGAGTTGTGGAGCAGCCCCATGCCTGCTTGCACCCACAGCCAAGAGTCACCCATAGCCCAGTCAGCAAAGATGTAACACCCTTGGCCATGTTTGCTTGTCAAGGTGTCAGGGGTGAAATGCACCCTTGCAGACAGATTTTTTCAAGGAACGGGAGATGTCTGCAATGTGCTGCAACGTAGCCTTATCTTCCTCCTTCTTCACCTTCTCTGCTGAGCTACTCAACTGTATGCCTCTAAGTCCACACCAAGTGGGATCTACAACATTGTCATCCTCTCTGTTATCCCACTCCTCACCCTGAGAGTCACCCTCCTCCTCTTCCTGCCCTGACAGCACAATACAGTCTGCATGCACCTCTGGTATTTAAATTTCATCAGGATCCAGTCCCGAGGTTTAATGTCTGGTGATAAGGGAATGGATCTAACTTCATCTGGCCCCAGATCCAACAGGAAAAAATTTGGGGTATCGGTGCAGATGTTTACCTCCTCTTGATTCTGTGAATCTTTGGAGCAGACCTCTGATTTCCATGGAATAGAATGTGTGAACAGCTCTGCAGAATGGCCCATCTGTGGTTCCCCACAGTCAGTTGGGCTGTTGGAAAGTTGTGATGTGTTGGGAAACAAGGGTGATTGGGTTGCCACCTCTGAGGATTGTACTGTGTGTGATGTTACGGTGGAGGAAGAGGCGGAGAGGCCACTTGATGCAGCACTTGACATCAACTGTAGCACATGCTCCTTCTGAGCCTTATCTACAAGATGTACTGCTGTGCAGCTGCCAAAGAAAGGGAGTCGAGTAGCCCATTCTGTGACAGATGTCAGATGTCTTTGGATAGGAAAAGACTGTGTTTGTTTAGTAGAGCTTTCAGTAGCATTACCACATTACCCACGTAAACATCGAACACCAAGCCTATTCCCCCTTCCACCACGACCTAACTTTTTGCCACTCTTGTTGTTTTTACCCTTCCTCTCTTTTAACCAGCTGTTTCACAACCATAGGCCCAGACCTGCCAGTCACCTGTCACTATATTAACAATCAGAGATTGCGTGTCTGGACCACACTATTAGCAGAAAGGATTTAGATTCTAAAACATTGCCCAATTTCTGCCTCACAGTATTAATACAAACAATTTAAATTAGGAAATGTGGCCTCCTGCCTGCACCACAGTATTAATACAAACAATTTAAATTAGGAAATGTGGCCTCCTGCCTGCACCACAGTATTAGCACAAATGATTTAGATTAGGAAATGTGGCCTCCTGCCTGCACCACAGTATTAGCACAAATGATTTAGATTAGGAAATGTGGCCTCCTGCCTGCACCACAGTATTAGCACAAATGATTTAGATTAGGAAATGTGGCCTCCTGCCTGCACCACAGTATTAGCACAAATGATTTAGATTAGGAAATGTGGCCTCCTGCCTGCACCACAGTAATAGCACAAATGATTTAGATTAGGAAATGTGGCCTCCTGCCTGCACCACAGTATTAGCACAAATGATTTAGATAAGGAAATGTGGCCTCCACACAGAAAGCTGGGAGTACAAAAACCCATTTAAAATATCAAAAATAATTTTATTCAAGAAATATCACAGAATAATTAAATACATAAGATTTATAAGATTCTGCAGGTGAACAACTGGCTACGTCGTTGGTGCCGTCAGCAACGATTTGGATTTCTGGATCACGGAGTGAACTACTTATACGATGGACTACTTGCTAGAGATGGGGTGCACCTTACGAAGACAGGAAAGCATGTATTTGGAAGTCGCCTTGCTACACTTGTAAGGAGAGCTTTAAACTAGAACAACATGGGAAGGGAAGCAAAAGACCAGAAAAAGCCATACACCTGACAAATGCTATTGAGAACTCTGCTATTAGAAGTGGAAAGGAAGAACAAAGACGAAAGAATCTAATTAATAAAAATATTGGAGAAAGAGAAACCAATCACAAACTAAAATGTTTCTATACTAATGCACAAAGCATGGGCAACAAACAAGGAGAATTGGAACTACTAACACAGGAAAAGAAATATGATGTCATTGGAATCACAGAAACTTGGTGGGACAATACACATGATTGGAATACAAGACTAGAAGGATACAACTTATTTGCAAGACACAGACTTGATAAACGAGGAGGAGGTTTCGCATTGTATGTTAGAAACGCGTATATCTGCACAGAGATTGAAGCTTCAGAGACTGGGAGTTCTGTGGAAACTGTTTGGGTAAGAATACAAGGACAGAACAATGGAAAGGACACCATTGTAGGCATTTACTACAGGCCGCCTGTGCAAGCTGAAGATATGGATGAACTCTTTATGCATCAAATGGCCAAGTTCTCCAAAAAATATGACATAGTTGTCATGGGAGATTTCAACTATCCAGACATTTGTTGGGAATCTCTCAGGCAAAACTAACAGGTCAAGGAAATTCTTATCCTCTCTTGCTGACAACTTTATCTTCCAAAAGGTAAGGGAGAAAACAAGGGGAACTGCTACCTTCGATCTAATCCTTATAAACAGGGAGGAAATGGTTGAGGAGGTAAAAGTGGCTGGGACCCTAGGAGGTAGCGACCATGCTATTTTAGAATTTTGGATATCTAGAGGCGGAAGACCTGTGAAGACTCAGACGTCAAGGTTAGATTTCAGAAAGGCAGATTTTAAGGGATTCAGAAAGAGAATTGGAGGGATCCAATGGCTGGATATCCTTAAAGACAAAAATGTCCAGGAAGGATGGGAAATCTTGCAAAATGAAATTCTCAAAGCACAGTTGTTAACAATTCCGAAAAGAGGGAAGAATAGGAAGCATTTAAGGAAACCAGGATGGATGAACACAGAACTTAAGCACATGCTAAAAAGGAAGAAAAAAATGTTTATAAAATGGAAACAGGGAGGCATATCTAAAGAAGAATATAATGCTGTCTGCAGAACCTGCAGGGCACAAATCAGATTATCTAAAGCTGAAAATGAATTGAGGCTTGCAAGAGATGTCAAAAGCAATAATAAAGGATTTTGGGGATATGTCAAAAGTGAAAGAAAAGTCAAAGATGCTATAGGATTTTTACAGGATGAAAATGATGAAATGGTAAGACAGGATGTTGAGAAGGCTGAACTTTTAAATTCCTATTTTGCATCTGTTTTCTCTCAGAAAGGAAATGTAACATCAACTGTTATTCACTGTCCTATTAAGGGAATAGAAGAATCCAGGATATCTATAAACAGAAAGATAGTGAGGAAACACTTAGCTAACCTAAATTAATTCAAGTCTCCAGGTCCAGATGAATTACACCCCGGAGTACTGAAGGAGATAGCAGAAGAAATTTTTGAACCCCTCTCCATAATCTTTGAAAATTCTTGGAGAACAGGAGAGGTGCCAGAAGACTGGAGAAGAGCAAATGTTGTTCCTATCTTCAAAAAGGGGAAGAAGGTGGACCCAGGCAACTATAGGCCGGTGAGTCTGACTTCTATACCAGGAAAGATCTTTGAACAAATTATTAAACAACATGTATGTCAATACCTGGATAAGAATGAAGTGATTAAACAGAGTCAGCATGGGTTTGTAACTAATAAGTCATGTCAGACTAACTTAATTTCCTTCTATGACGGTATCACTGATTGGGTGGATCAAGGAAATGCTGTAGATATAGTATATCTTGACTTCAGCAAAGCATTTGACAAAGTCTCTCATACAATCCTTATTGAAAAAATGACTAAGTATGGAATGGACAAGGCAACTATTAGGTGGATTCATAACTGGCTTAGTGATCGGACCCAAAGAGTGGTCGTAAATGGCTGCACATCCAGTTGGAAGAATGTCTCAAGTGGGGTACCACAGGGCTCTGTCCTGGGCCCTGTATTGTTCAACATCTTTATCAACGATTTAGATGAAGGAATTGAGGGTAAACTGATTAAATTTGCTGATGACACAAAGCTAGGAGGGATAGCTAATACTAGAGAAGAGAGAGAGGATTCAAAAAGATTTAAATAAACTGGAGAAGTGGGCAGCAACTAACAGAATGATTTTTAACAGGGAGAAATGCAAAGTACTACATCTGGGCAATAAAAATGAAAAAAGCATATATAGAATGGGAGGAATAGGGCTAAGTGACAGCACATGTGAAAAAGACTTGAGTATACTAATAGATCACAGACTGAATATGAGTCAACAGTGTGATGCAGCAGCAAAAAAGGCAAATGCAATTCTAGGATGTATTAACAGAAGGATACAGTCTAGATCACGTGAAGTCATTATTGCCCTCTACTCCTCTTTGGTCAGACCTCATCTGGAATATTGTGTCCAGTTTTGGGCACAACATTTTAAAAAAGACATCAACAAACTGGAGCAAGTTCAGAAAAGAGCGACCAGAATGGTGACCAGTCTGCAAACCCTGTCTTATGAGGAAATGTTGCAGGATTTGGGAATGTTTAGTTTGCAAAAGAGAAGACTGAGAGGAGACTTAATAGCTGTCTACAAATATCTAAAGGGCTGTCACATTGTAGAAGGATCAACTTTATTCTCATTTGCACAAGGAAAGACTAGAAGCAATGGGATGAAACTGAATGGGAGGAGACACAGATTAGATATTAGAAAAAACTTTTTGACAGTTAGGGTGATCAATGAGTGGAACAGGCTGCCACGAGAAGTGGTGAGTTCTCCTTCAATGGAAGTCTTCAAACAGAGGCCGGACAGACATCTGACTGGGATGATTTAGCGAATCCTGCTTTGAGCATGGGGTTGGACCAGATGGCCCAGGAGGTCCCTTCCAACTCTACGATTCTATGATTCTATAAAAAATATATATAAAAGTTAAAGTCAGTACAAAGTCAAAAGCACATACAAATCATTTATGGACCGAGAAATTAAAACCCCTAATGGACACCCATAAGTATTACATTATTCAAGTTCCATTATAAAGTGACAACAACACAAAAAAGACCATCAAGTGAATAAATATCATATAATAGAAGCTGCCACTAATGAAACTCTTGTATTGGGACACCAAAAGTAACTATAGATCAATAAAGTGTCATAGTGCCATCAGAGTCAATCTTGCCCATATAAGTCCTTTATGTGCAAAGAGACCACGCAGCCCCAAAGCGCGTTTTGCGTGGGCTTCCTCAGGGGTGTTTTCTTCCCCTCAAAGTAACTTCAAGTGTAATGTAGTCCCAACAAAAAATGGTTTTGTAAATTTTGTTGTAAAAATGAGAAATCGCTGGTCAAAATTCATATATATGTAAAATAGACATGTGGAAAATGTTATTTATTAACTATTTTGTGTGACTCCATGCTCTGATGTATGACTATTTGTGAAAAAAATGGAAATTTGGTGAAAATTTTGAAAATTTCGCAATTTTCCATCTTTTCATGCCTTTAAAACAGAGAAATATGTCACACAAAATAGTTAATAAATAACATTTCCCATATGTCTACTTTACATCAGCACAATTTTGGAACCCAAATTTTTTTCTTTGTTAGGAAGTTCTAAGGATTAAAAGTTGACCGGCGATTTCTCATTTTTACAACACCATTTTTTTTTAGGGACCACATCACACTTGAAGTCACTTTTAGGTGTCTATATGATAGAAAATATCCAAAAGTGACACTATTCTAAAAACTGCACCCCTCAAGGTGCTCAAAGCCACATTCAAGAAGTTTATTAACCCTTCAGGTGCTTCACAGGAATTTTTGGTATGTTTAAAAAAAATAAACATTTAACTTTTTTTCACAAGAAATTTATTTCAGATCCTATTTGTTTTATTTTACCAAGGGTAACAGGTGAAATTGGACCACATAAGTTGTTGTGCAATTTGTCCTGAGTACGCTGATACCCTATATGTGGGGGTAAAGCACTGTTTAGGCGCATGGCAAAGCTCAGAAGGGAAGGAGTGCCGTTTGTCTTTTCAATGCAAAATTGGCTGGAATTGAGATCAGATGCCGTGTTGCATTTGGAGAGCCCCTGATGTGCCCAAACAGTGGAAAACCCCAATTCTAACTCCAACCACAAACCCAACACATCCCTGACCCTAATTTCAACCCTAACCCTAATGTGGTGCCCCTGAGGCTCAGTCACCACAGAGGTACTACACCTTCTCCTAAGGTGTGGTGCCCCACCGCCTAGGTAAGTTGGGAACTCCCTGCCACACTCCAACACATACATCCCACACACAGGATAGTTCAGTAGGTCCGCCTAGCAGCTTCAGGCTGGGGGTAGCAGAGCACCCTTTGTGGAACCCTGCTTCATAACACGAGATGTGCTGGGAGGTGGGTGGAGTTAGTATAAAAGAGAGGGAAAGTTGAGAATTGTAGGTCAGTCTGACAGGAGGTCAGGCGAGAGGAGTTCAGTTCTGAAGTTAGTTTTGAGTTCAGTTTGAGTTCAGTTTAGAAAGAGTGCTGCAGCTGCCTCAGTGATCTGAGCCAGCTGGCACGGGATAGAGAAGAGAAGGAGAAAGACGTAGACCTGCAACCTAAGCTTTCATACGAGAGAGAAGGAACAGCGCGGAACGAAGGAGTAGGAGAACAGAGAGGAGTAGTGGGTTGGAAGAGGAACCCAGCCTATAGGTTCTCAGCGCAAGGCTGGGGCCCGGTCCCCAAGGTTGTATAAACACTTATGGTTCTGCAGCAGACACCAGTGGAGTAGTTGGCTGTAAATGCACTACAGCTGTCTGTCATACAAGTAAGGTTCTAGGAACATCTGACAGGAGGAATTCCAGAGAACTACGGTACTGGATTTCTTCACACTAAAAGGTGCAATAGAGGAGTCTGTTATGAGCTCATTTTCTGCTCCACCAGTTGAGAGTTCCCCTTCCGTTCTCCCTCTGGTGGTGACGGGATGTAGTGAGGTTGGTTTAAGTGGTAGTGATCTGCCACCTGGTGAGGAAGATAATGATTGGATCTCTGGAGTATCAGACTGGATATAAGACAGCCGACGCCCTATCCTGTTGCTGGTGATTCAGTCTGATTCTCAGGTCTAGGACTCAGCTCTGTTCCAGTCTTTCAAGATAAGTTTGTTTTTTTGCTAATGTTCACACTTGCTCTTGTTGGTCTTTTTAGTTTTTTTTTGTGGTCAGCCAGCACAGCTGGGCTGTGCTGAATTTACACTCTTATTTGCCAAATTGCCTTTTTTTTGTCCCTTGCTAGATTGGCCTCTTTTTGCTCTGTCTCAGAATATTTCAGAGTGCTGATATAGTGGGAGAAGTCTAGTGACTTCAGGGTTAATTTTGCTATCAGTTGTGTTGGACATTTTGTAGGGTTTTTTGGCAGACTGCAGACAGTGTCTTTCCTTTCCTGTCCTTTCTAGTTAGTCGGGCCCCATCGCTTGCTCAGCCTATTTTCCTGCCTTTGTGTGTTTTCATCTTGTTTCACCATCAAGACATGCTGTCTTTCCTTTGGGGTCTGCTCTGGGGCAGTTAGTTTTCCTCTTTTCCTGCTTTAGACTTATGTAGCTCTCCGGTTGTGTCGAGGCGTCTAGTACCAACGTAGGAATGCTCCACGACTGCTACATGTTGTGTGGTTAGAATTGGGGATCTGCAGTCTGCATAGTTACCAACCTTTTTGGTTTTCTGAGACTTAGCTTGTGTTGTTTTTTATTTTCTCCTCGGCTACCCATTCATAACAGGAGTCGTTCAGGAAAGGTACATGTTGGCGGAGTGTTGGAGAGGAGAACCCTGACTTGCCCGGGAGGTTGATTGAGTCTCTACCCCGGAGGATGCGGCACGGAGGCAGGCACCAGTGGGTACCACGAACTGTGAGTAAAGCTTTGAAACTGCAAGCCCTGGTGTCCTCCATTCATTCGCCGTTAACACCTTCAGCACCGCTACATCTGGGTACCAGCATCTATACCATTCTGCGCCGCTCCTCATCCATTGCACCTACTCTGCCCTGGGACTACAGCTCCACCTGTGGGGAGCTATACCATCTTTGTTGCACCACACCATCAGTCCCAGTGGATCTGCACACAGCGTTGGCTCAACATCTTACTTGCCAAATACCACGGGTGGCGTCACGAACCATCTAAATAAACTATTACACTATTAACATCACCGCCATTGATATTGGGCGCCCAGGGCCACGGACCGGGTCACTGCTGCTGTGACACATTCCCCCAGATGCTGGCTCGGGAACCGGGTACCCCGCTGCCCTGGGTGTGAGGGCGACCCACTAAGGCTAATTTCACACTTGCTTTTTTTTGCAGCGCGTTTTTTCCCGCAAAAAAACGCATTGAAAAAACGCATACAAACGCATACAAATGCTGCGTTTTTTTCAAGCATTTTTTTGAGCATGCATAAAAAAGCAGCGTTTTTATGCGTTTGTATGGGTTTTTAGTGCGTTTTTACCGCGTTTGCGTTTTTTTCCAACATTAGGTGGCCCCTCACACTAACCCAAACCATGACTTTACTAACCCTAACCCTAACCCTAACCCTAACCCTGACCCTGACCCTGACCCTAACCCTAACCCTAACCCTAACCCTGACCCTAACCCTAACCCTGACCCTGACCCTAAACCCTAGCTAACCCTAACCCTTAACCAAACCATACTAACCCTAACCCTAACCCTGACCCTAACCCTTAACCAAACCATACTAACCCTAACCCTAACCCTAACCCTAAACCCTAGCTAACCCTAACCCTAGCCCTAAACCCCCTTAACTAACCCTAACTCTAACCCAAACCCCTAAATTCCATTGTCCAACTAATGGTAAAAAAAAACGCATGCGCAAAAAAACGCATACATAAGCATGCCAATGCGCACATATGCTCACCCATAGACTTATAATGGGTGTCTTGCTGTAAAAAAACGCATTGCGTGCGCATGCGTTTTTTTGAGGCAAGTCGGACGCCCAAAAAATGCAACAGGATGCATTTTGTGCGCCCGAGCGCATACCGCAAAAAAACGCATGCGCGGAAAAACGCATACAAACGCATGTGTATGCGCACATAAGCGCATCCCATGCAAAGTATAGGAAAAAAAACGCATGCGTTTTTTAGCGCTAAAATCCCGCGAAAAAAAACGCAAGTGTGAAACCAGCCTAACACACCCCTAACCCTAATCCCAAACCTAACCCTAATCCTAACCCTAATCCTAATCCCAACCGTAGCCTTAACCCTAAATTTAGCCCCAACCCTAGCTTTAGCCCTATCCCTAGCCATAAGCCTAACCCTAATGGGAAAATGGAAATAAATACATTTTTTTATTTAATTATTTTTCCCTAACTAAGGGGGTGATAAAGGGGGGTTTGATTTACTATTTATGGCGGGTTTTTATGTTTGGCAGCTGTCGCACGCTAAAAGACGCTTTTTATTGCAAAAAATTGCTTTTGCATCACCTCATTTTGAGAGCTATAATTTTTCCATATTTTGGCCCACAGAGTCATGTGAGGTCTTATTTTTTGCAGGACGAGTTGACGTTTTTATTGGTACCATTTTAGGGATCATGACATTTTTGATCACTTTTTATTCCGACTTTTGTGAGGCAGAATGGACAAAAACCAGCATTTCATGAATTTCCGCATTCCTCGTGTGGTAAATTTGATAAAGCAGTTTTATTCTTCGGGTCAGTACGATTACAGCGATACCTAATTTATATCATTTATACTGCGCATTGCAGTATTCTGCTCTGCCCTCAACAAGGCACAGCAAGGCGCCTGCGCAGGAGCCACGACATGCAGCAAAGAAGATGACGTCACCGTTAAAAGATGGGAGGCGCCGGACTGCGACACCCATCGGAGCAAGACTGGACCGCCTCCCCGGTGAGTATAATATAACTCTTTTTTCTTCTCTTTCAGGTTACATCACGGGCTTATCTACAGCATTACAGAATGCTGTAGATAAGCCCCTGATGGCAGTGCCGGCAGCTGATAGGCAAAAAATAGGTGACAGATTCCCTTTAATGTCAGCACCCCATGTGGTCTACTGTAATGAAGATCTTAATGTCATCATTCCTGATGATCAAGGGGAGAAGAGTGATTAGGGTAAGCCTCCCTGGTGGTCCAAAGTAACAAAGGGCTTGATGTAAGCATCCCTTAGGGTCTATAGTAAGTGAATGGTTTGATCTAGGATCCATGGTGGTCTAGAGTTATGTAGGGCTTGATGCCAGAATCTCTAGTACTCTACATTATTGAAGAACTTCATGCAAGCATCCTTGGTGGTCAAGAGTTGTAAAGGACTTAATCTGAGCATTCCAGGTGGTTGACAGTAGTGGGGGAGTTAATGTTAGCATCCCTAGTGGAAGTGTCCCTGGTGGGTTAGGGTAATGAAGGGCTTAACGTCAGCATCCCTGGTGGTCTACAGTAGTGAATTATTGAATGTCTCCTCATGATTGGTTATTTAGTGTAGTAAAGAGCCTAATGTCAGGTTCCCTGTTGGCCTAGAGTAGAGAATGGCTTAACATTAGCATGTTGTCAAGAGTAATGAAGATCTTCATTACAGTAATCCTGGAGGTTGAGAGTAATGTTAGGAAGTCATGGTGGTGTAGCCTAATGAAATGCTTAATGTGAGCTTCCCTGGTGATCTAGAGTAGTGAAGATCTTAATGTCAGACTCCTTGGTGATCTAGACTAATGAAGGGCTTAATATTAGCATCACTGTTGGTCTAGTGTAGTGAAGGACTTAATGTCCTCATCCCCAGTAGTCTAGAGTAGAGTAGTGTACTGTAATAATTTGTTCAATCACCAAGTTTTGACAGCCGTGAATTATCTATTTATTTTCTTGTCTTAACCCTAGCTCTAGCCCTAGCATTAACACTAGTCCTACACCTAGCCATAGTCTTAGCTGTA
Organism: Dendrobates tinctorius; assembly: GCF_039654945.1. Taxonomy (NCBI): domain Eukaryota; kingdom Metazoa; phylum Chordata; class Amphibia; order Anura; family Dendrobatidae; genus Dendrobates; species Dendrobates tinctorius. Next base: position 9,378,040 of record NW_027361824.1, read on the forward strand.
ACCCTAGTCCTTAATCTGGTACTTACCATTGCTTTTACCCTAGCCCTAATACTAGCCCTAGTCCTAACCCTAGCGATAACCCTAGCCCTAACTTTAATCCTAGCCTTAACACTGGTCCTTAGCATAGCTTTAACCCTAGCCCTAACCCTAGCTCTAGTCCTAACCCTAGCCCTAACCCTAGCTCTAGCCCTAATCCTAGATCTAGCCCTAGCTCTAGTCGTAACCCTAGCCCTAACCTTAGCTCTAACCCTAGCTCTAGCCCTAACCCTAGCCCCAACCCTAGCTCTAGCCCCAACCCTAGCTCTAGCCCCAACCCTAGCCCTAGCCCCAACCTTATCTCAAGAAAAAATCATCACGGAAGGTACCATGAAGATTAACCCCTTCACTACCAAGGGTGGTTTGCATGTTAACTCTCGGGCTAATTTTTACAATTCTGACCACTGTCCCTTTATGAGGTCATAACTCTGAAACGCTTACATGGATCCCGGTGATTCTGACACTGTTTTCTCGTGACATATTGTGCTTCATATTAGTGGTAAAATTTCACTCAAATAACTTGCGTTTATTTGTGAAAAAAACGGAAATTTGGCGAAAATGTTGAAAATTTCGCAATTTTCCAACTTTGAATTTTTATGCCCTTAAATCACAGAGATACAGCACACAAAAAACTTAATAAATAACATTTCCCACATGTTTACTTTACATCAAACCAAAATTTTTTTTTGTTAGGAAGTTATAAGGGTTAAAAATTGACCAGCGATTTCTCATTTTTGCAACACCATTTTATTTTTAGGGACCACATCACATTTGAAGCCACTTTGAGGGGTCTATATGATAGAAAATACCCAAAAGTGACACCATTCTAAAAACTGCACCCCTTAAGGTGCTTAAAACCACATTCAAGAAGTTTATTAACCCTTTAGGTGCATCACAGGAATTTTTTGAATATTTAAAAAAAAAATGAACATTTTTTTTTTCACAAAAAAAATACTTCAGGTTCAATTTTTTTATTTTACCAAGGGTAGCAGGAGAAATTGGACTGCAAAAGTTAATGTGCAATTTGTCCTGAGTACGCTGATACCTGATATGTGGGGAGGAACCACTGTTTCGGCGCATGGCAGACCTCCGTAGGGAAGGAGCGCTGTTTGACTTTTTCAATGCAAAATTGGCTGGAATTCAGATTGGACGCCATGTCGCATTTGGAGAGCCCCTGATATACCTAAACAGTGGAAACCCCCCAATGTGAACCCATTTTGGAAATTAGACCCCCCAAGGAACTTATCTAGATATGTGGTGAGAACTTTGAACCCACAAGGGTGTCACAGAAGTTTATAACGTACCGCTGTACAATTAAAAAATCATATTTTTTCCAAAAAATGATCTTTTCACCCTCAATTCTTATTTTTCCATGAGTAACAGGACCCTAAAAGATATTGTGCAATTTATCCTGAGTACGCTGATACCCCACATGTGGGGGTAAACCACTATTTGGGCGCATAGCAGAGCTTGGAAGGGAAGCAGCACCATTTGACGTTTTTGGCTGGAATTGAGATTGGACACCATGTCGCGTTTGGAAAGCCCCTGATGTACCAAAACAGTGGAAACCCCCCACAAATGACACCATTTTGGAAACTAGACCCCCCAAGGAACTTATCTAGATGTGTGGTGAGCACTTTGAACCCCCAGTGCTTCACAGAAGTTTATAACGCCAGGGCGTGTAAATAAAAAAACTTATTTTTTCCACAAACATCATCTTTTAGTCCCCATTTTTTTTATTTTCCCAAGGGTAACAGGAGAAATTGGACCCCAAAAGTTTTTGTCCAATTTGTCCTGAGTACGCTGACACCCCATATGTGGGAGAAAACTACTGTATGTGGACACGTCGGGGCTCGGAAGGGAAGTAGTGACGTTTTGGAATGCAGACTTTGATGGAATGGTCTGCGGGTGTCATGTTGCCTTTGGAGAGCCCCTAATGTACCTAAACAGTGGAAACCCCCCACAAATGACCCCATTTTGTAAACTAGACCCCCTAAGGAACTTATGTAGATGTGTGGTGAGCACTTTGAACCCCTAAGGGCTTCACAGAAGTTTATAACGCCCGGCATGAAAATAAAAAAATCGTATTTTTTCCACAAACATGATCAATTAGTCTCCAATTTTTTTATTTTCCCAAGGGTAACAGGAGAAATTGGACCCCAAAAGTTGTTGTCCAATTTGTCCTGAGTACGCTGATACCTCATATGTGGGAGAAAACTACTGTATGGGCACACGTCGGGGCTCGGAAGGGAAGTAGTGACGTTTTGGAATGCAGACTTTGATGGAATGGTCTGCGGGTGTCATGTGCATTTGGAGAGCCCCTGATGTACCTAAACTATTGAAACTCCCCACAAGTGACCCCATTATGGAAACTAGACCCCCCATGGAACTTATCTAGATGTGTGGTGAGCAATTTCAACCTCCAAGTGCTTCACAGAAGTTTATAACGCCTGGACGTGAAAATAAAAAAATCATTTTTTTCCGCAAAAATGATATTTTTGCCCCCAATTTTTTATTTTCCTAAGGGTAACAGGAGAAATTGGACCCCAAAAGTTGTTTTGTAATTTGTCCTGAGTAGGCTGATACCCCATATGTGGGGGTAAAACACTGTTTGGGCGCATGGCAGGGAAGGAGCACCATTTGACTTTTTCAACGCAGAATTGGCTGCAATTGAGATCAGACGCCATGTTGCATTTGGATAGCACCTGATGTGTCCAGACAGTGGAAACCCCCCAATTATAACTCCAACCCTAACCCCAACACACCCCTAACCCTTATCTGAGCCCTAACCCTAGCCCTAACCCTAGCCCTAACCCTAACCCTAGCCCTAGCCCTAACCCTAACCCTAACCCTAATGGGAAAATGGAAATAAATACATTTTTTTTAATTATTTTTCCCTAACTAAGGGGGTGATAATGGGGGGTTTGATTTACTATTTATTTTATTTCACATGTTCCTCTTCCAATGTGGTGTATTTAATTCTATGCAATATATGTCCTGTGGGAAGCCTGTATGTTGGAGAAACAGGACAGAGACTGAGAGCAAGGATGAGGTCTCATCGTCATACAATTACAGACAAAAAAACCCATTTACCTGTGGCTAAACATTTCTGTGGTCCAGGACACAACATAGGCAATATAAAAGTTGTCATTTTAAAAGGCAATTTTAAATCACAGACACATTGGAGAGTGTGGGAGCATAAATTCATTACTATCTTTGATTCTATTCACACAGGACTCAATTTGTCAGAAGGTTTTATGACCCATTACCATATCTGAGCTATCTTCTCCAAGTAGACATTTGATCTTCAGAACTTTTCATACTACCTATCTGATCTTACCTAATTAAGGATTCTCTCTTCAAGCTCATTGCTTGTTTATTGAAATGTTGTGCTTTAAACTGTATATAAATAAGGTTTCTTCAAATATTTTGTCATATCAGCCTGATGAAGGGACATAAGCAGTCCCGAAAGCTTGCTTTGTAACAACATTCACTATTATTTGTTAGCCATTAAAAGGTATCATACCCACAAGATTCCTATTTTGTTTCTCTCACTGAGAGCACTTTATATATTTTTTTTCTACTGGCTAACACGGTACCAAACCACTTTTTTCGTTTCAATTAAAAATAACATGATTACATAAAAAAGACAGGACTAATTGGTCTCCAAGCATAGGGGGGTGAGAATAACCAGCAAAAAAGATTATTGAGTCTCCATAAAGAGCAAAAGGTATAGAGTAGCCAAAAAATCTAGATATGTTCACAATAGTATGCATCTACAGTCCATAAATCCCTCCCAGACAGAATTAATGGTATATATTGAGGCGATGAGCGTGGAGCCGGGCGGGAGGACGTCAGGATCGCCTAGTGTGACAGGTAAGAAGCGACCCCCGACCCCTGCGATGTCGCTGGTGAGATCTGCCTGTGTGGCAGCTCACTAGCGACCACTTAGCGATGCACCAGCGATCCTGACCGCGTCATATCGCTGGTCGGGATGGCTGGTACATCGCTAAGTGTGACAGTACCTTTAGTTGTGGAGGCACTTGAGTGGTTAGTTTGGGTGAGAGACCTTTGACAACTAGTGTTGAGCATTCCGATACCGCAAATATCGAGTATCGGCCGATATTCTCGGTATCGGAGTTCCGATACTGAGTTCCGATACTTTTTGCATATCGAATACCGGAATCGGAAGTTCCCATAATGCTATGAGCCAGTTTGATTTGATTCAGCCAATGAGGAATCCTCAGAAGTGTGGGCACATCCTGTTAGGCATGTAGGCATGTTAACTATTGGCATGGCTGTGATTGGCTGCTGAAATGATGTCATGATGCACTATAAAAGCCACCGCCGCCGCCATTTCGGGTTCACTCTGCTGTGAATTCAGTTAGGGACAGGCTGCTGTTCAAGACTCTGAGGGACAGTTAGAAATAGCGATTTGCTATATAATATTGTGCTTTATCCAGGCTACATTATCAATCACTGTAGCTTTCTTTTGCCTTGCAGCAGTGTTCACAGCTGTCTGCAAGGTCTGTGTGTCCTGCACCACCTCTGGTTGTAGGTCACTCAGCGTGCGTCACTGCCTCATACATATTTATTTTTGTTTTATTGCTGCTCATTTTTCATTAATTCTCATATTAGTGTGCATCCATCCGTATCCATCTACAGTGGTTGGTTGCAAACACTATATAGGAGTAGATAGAGGAGCCTTTTTTCTGGCTTGTGCCCTGCAGCCGCAGCCAGATTAGTATTAGCCTATTTTTTGGAGCCTCATCTATTGCATTGTAATAACTCCAAAAAGTTTGTGATACTATCGCTTTCACCTCTTTGGTCACATCCTTTTTGTTTTTTTGAAAAAAACACATAAAGTTCACCAAACAGTCCACTTGACAGTTGTGTAGGCCACATTAGCTCATATTAAAGTGTAGTCCACAGACTTTATAAAATTAGTGTTTCTTATACCTGTTAGCAGCTGTTCAGGAATAAGCACACTAAGCCCTTTGTACTTTTCTGCCTATCTTTATCATTCTACCAAGATAAAAAAGGCAGGGAGTAAGGCACGTAAGATAAGATAAGATAATCCTTTAATCGTCCCACCATGGGGAAATTCAGAGCATTACAGCAGCAAGGCAGGAACAAGTACAGATACAGATGCATAAAGGCATTACATTGACAGTAGGTAGGTAGGTACATATACGAAAAAAAACGTGGGCGTGGGCATGGAGTTTCAGCAGGGAGAGGACGTGGGGATTCTGTGCCTGCTGCGGGCACCAGTGAGTCAGCATCCCCCAGTTTTACCAGGCAACAGTCCTTTATGTGCAGCTTTGTAGGACCTCCCCATACCCCACTGCTGCGGGACGAACAAATTGAAGCCGTTGTCGGATGGATGGCAGCTAACGCATCAACTTCAATTACTTCCACATCCTCTCAGGGCCAGAGCACTGAAGAGCAACCATCTGTCTCTTCACCACCTGCCAAATTGCCCAGGCAGTCAGAGAGCACTGGACAGGAGCCATCACAGTCTCTACTTCTGTTCTCTGAATCTCTTGACTTGGAAACAGGGGGCCAGCCAAGCAGCATTCTAGAATGTGAAGAAGAGGGAGTATGCAGTGATGCGCAACAGCTTTGTCCCTCTGAATCTGAAGAGGAGGGTGGGCCAGTGCCTATGGTCAGCACACCTCAGTACGCATCAGATGATGAGACTCAGTTGCCACTTTCTGGTGCGTACTGTGCTGGTGAGACTACCCAGGAGAAGCTGGTGTTTGAAGAGGGGAATGTAGATGATGAGGTCCTTGACCCATCATGGCGTGAGGAACAGGAAGGTGGTGGGAGCAGCTCTGAGGAAGAGATTCCCCGAATGGCCAAAACAGGAGGGAGAGGGAGGGGGCAGACTTGGTTGCCTGTAGCCTCCACTTCGGCACCCGTTAGGAGCATTCCTCTTCCAAAACCCAAAATGGGCACTCCCAGGACTTGCAGTGCCTGGTCCTTTTTTGACACAGTTGCAGATGACATTTGCTTTGTCAAATGCAAGTTGTGTAATCAGAAAGTCAAAAGAGGGAAAAATGTCAGCAACCTCAATACCACAAATACGTGGAAACATGTGCGGACCAAGCACGAGGTGGAGTTACACAGACATACTGAAGACGTAGGCCAACCTACTGGATCACCTACCACCTCTTCAGCTCATGTTGTAGCCTCTTCCACCAGCTCACACATAGCTGGTTCGGCTTCCTCACAGGATCGCCATGGAAGAACCTCTGGCACTGTTGTCCAGAGACCCAGTGTAATTCCACCCACAGCACCACATTCCCTGTCATCCTCACACTCCCAGGCCACTCTACAGCCATCGGTAGCACAGGCATGAGAGAAAAGGCGGCCATACTCGGCAAACCATCCTCGAGCACAGGCTCTGAATGCTGGCATTGCAAAACTACTGGCCCTTGAAATGCTCTCATTCAGGCTGGTGGAGACTGACACCTTCCGTAACTTCATGGCATTGGCAGTCCCGCAATACACCGTGCCCAGCCGCTTTTATTTCAGCAGGCAAGCCTTCCCTGCCCTTCAAAAGCATGTGGAGGGAAAAATTAAACATGCGCCACTAAACGCCGTCAGTAGCAAGGTCCACCTGACCACCGATGCGTGGACCAGTAACCATGGACAGGGACGATACCTTTCCCTCACTGCCCATTGGGTTAATGTTGTGGAGCCGGGTACAGATCTTGAGAGTGGCGCTGTACGTGTTCTGCCAACTCCAAGTATTGCAGGAATCCAGTCTGTACACATTGACTCCTCCTCATACTCAAGTTCCTCAGAATCAGCGCTGCAGGAGCCATCACGGTCTACCTCCACATGGACCCATGAACGCTTACCCGATATGAGCACAGCCGTGGCCAAACGTCAACAGGCCGTACTGAAATTAATTTCTTTGGGGAATCGAAGCCACACAGCGCAGGAGCTCTGGAATGCCATCAAGCAGAAGAGCGACGTGTGGTTTGTGCCAGCGAATCTCCAGCCAGGCTTGGTAGTGTGTGACAATGGCCGAAATCTGGTGGCAGCTCTGGGCCTAGGCAACCTCACTCACATCCCATGTCTGGCACATGTGCTCAACTTGGTCGTGCAGAGCTTTCTGAGGGACTATCCGGATCTTGATGCACTGCTGCACAAGGTCCGCATAGAGTGCGCTCACTTGCGGCGTTCCAGCATGGCAAGATCGCGCATTGCAGCTCTGCAGCGCCGATTCCGACTTCCGGAACATCGCATCATATGTGACCTACCCACCAGGTGGAATTCAACATTACATATGTTGGAGCGGTTGTGTGAGCAGCAGGCAGCAGTAATGGAGTACCAGCTGCATCAGGCGCAAACAAGTTGCACTGTGCGCCGGTCACACTTCAGCACCACTGAGTGGGCCTCTATGAAGGACATCTGCCACGTTTTGCGTGCCTTCGATGATTCCACGCGGATGGCGAGTGCAGATGATGCACTAGTCAGCATGACTGTCCCCCTTATCTGCCTGCTTCAAAAAACACTGCAAGCACTAAGGGAGGAGGTTTTGGAAGAGGTGGAGGACGAGGAGTCACAAATGCCATCTGCTTCTGGACAGTCTGCGCAACGTGCTTCCTCACAAAGGCCTAGGCAGGGGACACTTTGTGAGGAGGATGAGGAGGAGTCGATGGAGGAGGAAGACATCTCTCCAGAGGAGGGAGTTACACAATGCTCTATTAGTATGTACAGCGAGGGTGGGGTGATGCAGAGCAGGCAGAGATGACGCCTCAAGCAGGGGACAACGTTTCTTGTGCAGTTGGGAGTCTGCAGCACATGGTTGTTTCATGCTGCAGTGCCTGAGAAACGACCGCCGCATGGCCCACATTCTCAATACGGCTGATTATTGGGTGTACACCCTCCTAGATCCTCGCTACCGGGACAACTTACAAAGCCTCATAACACCGTTGAACCGGGAGCATAAAATGCGGGAGTACCAAGACACACTGGTGCATTCCATCATGCTCTCCATTCCACAGGAGAGCAGTGCTGCTAGTGCTTTACAAAGCAGCTCTGTGCATCGAGGCAGTGGAGGAAGCTCTGCACAAAGAGGGAGCAGAAGCAGCGCCTTAGCATAAGGCAAGACCAGTATGGCCCAAATGTGGAAATGTGGAAAAGTTTTGTGTGCCCGCCACAAATGTCTATACCATCACAGACGGCTCCAGTCAGCAGGAGGCAACGTTTCCGTCAGATAGTGACAGACTACATGTCTTGCCCTATCAGTGTGCTCCAAGACGGCTCTTCCCCCTTCAAGTTTTGGGTCTCTAAGCTGGATACATGGCCAGAGTTTAGCCAGTATGCATTGGAGGTGCTGGCTTGCCCTGCTGCTAGTGTATTATCGGAACGCGTCTTTAGTGCCGCAGGTGGTGTACTTATGTGGCGCCCCTGAGGCTCAGTCGTCACAGAGGTACTGCACCTTCTCCCAAGGTGTGGTGCCCCACCACCCAGGTAAGTTGGAGGCTCCTGACCACGCTCCAACACTCGCACCCCACGTAATAGAGTAGTTCAGCAAAACCACATTGCGGCTCCTTGCTTAGAGAGAAGCAGAGCAACTTTGGTGGTTCCCTGCTTGGAACACTAGACGTGCTGGGAGGTGGGTGGAGTTCAGAATATATATATGAGCGGGATGGTTTAGGATTACAGGTCAGTCTGACAGGAGGTCAGTGAGGAAGGAAGCCACTCGGAGAGGAGTGGGGATCCCGGGAAGAGGGATGGAGGAAGGAGTGCTGCAGCTGCCTCAGTGATCTGAGCCAGCTGGCACGGGAAAGGAAAGAAGGAGAAGGACATTGAACTGAAGCCTGAGCTTCCATAGAAGGGAAAAGACAAGTACGGAACGTAGGAGTAAAAGGAAACACAGAGGACGTGGGTTAGAGGAAGAACCCTGCCTAGAAGTTCTAAGCGCAAGGCCGGGGCCCGGTCCCCGAGGTTGTATGGACACTAATGGTTCTGCAGGAGACACCGGTGGAGTAATGGGCTGTAAATGCACTACCCCATCTAAGACTTGAGGGCACAACAGCAACATGGATAGAGAGCCGGGACTAGGAGTAGAGAGTCCCCGAAGCAGGCTACAGCTGTCTGCCGTGCAAGTAGAGTTCTTGGGAACATCTGTCAGGAGGAACTCCAGTATAACACAGTACTAGGAGATCTTCACACTTAAAGGCGCTATAGAGGAGACGTTCAGAAAAGGCACATAAGTTGGCGGAGTGTGGAAGGGAGCATTCCATCTTGCCTGGAGGTTGACTGAGTCCCTGACCCGGAGGACACGGCACAGAAGCGGGCACTTCAGACTGTGAGTAAAGCTTTGGAACTACATGCCCTGGTGTCCTCCATTCCTTCCTGTGTCCGTCCGCCTGGCACTGCTACGTCCCCTGCGCCAAACACTACAACATCTAAGTGTCTCCATACCTACACTGCCCTGGGACAGCAGCCCTGCCTGTGGAGGGCTATAACACCATTGCTGCACCACCCTATCAGTCCCAGTGGATCTGCATGCAGCGTCGGCTTAACATCTCCCTTGCCGAGCACCACAGGTGGCGTCACAAACTATTCATTTAACTACATTTCACCATTCACTTCTTTCTATTACTTGGGCGCCCGGGGCCATGGTCCAGGTCACCGCCACTGTGACACATCCCACTGATACCGGCCCGGTACCGAGTACCCTGCAGCCCTGGGAGGGCGACCCACTAACAGACCGTCGCACGCGACTATCCTCCGATAACGTTGACCGGCTTACTTTTCTGTAAATGAACAAGTCCTGGATCTCGCTGGAATTTGCCAGTCCTCTTCCAGAATAAATAATTGGTTGGCAACAGTATCCAGGTCTCCGGTTGTGTTCATGTTTCTACCACCTGAACTGTAATCCCTGGCCTCCAACACGACCAGTTGCTGCTCAGAAGTTCCGTCTGCACAGAAAAAAACACTAGCTCCTGTGTTAGTGGGGTTCAGTAACGCCAGCTGCTCCCCTGCTGTGTGTACGGCAATGTCTCCTGCTCCCTCCACATTCAAACTACATCAGATACTAAACGTGCTCCAATTAGGCCTCAGCCTACTCCTTGATTGACCCTGGGCTCCAACACCGCCAGTTGTTGCTCCGAAGTGCCGTCTGCACAGAAAAAAACACTAACTCCTGTGTAAGTGGGGTTCAGTAACGCCAGCTGCTCCCCTGCTGTGTGTCCGGCAATATCTCCTGCTCCCTCCACATTCAAACTACATCAGATATTAAACTTGCTCCAAGTAGGCCTCAGCCTGCTCCATGATTGACCCTGGGCTCCAACACCGCCAATTGCTGCTCGGAAGTGCCGTCTGCACAGAGAAAAACACTAGCTCCTGTGCTAGTGGGGTTCAGTAACGCCAGCTGCTCCCCTGCTGTGTGTCCGGCAATATCTCCTGCTCCCTCCACATTCAAACTACATCAGATATTAAACTTGCTCCAAGTAGACCTCAGCCTGCTCCATGTTTGACCCTGAGCTCCAACAGAGCCAGTTACTGCTCGGAAGTGCCATCTGCACAGCGAAAAACACTAGCTCCTGTGTTAGTGGGGTTCAGTAACGCCAGCTGCTCCCCTGCTGTGTGTCCGGCAATATCTCCTGCTCCCTCCACATTTAAACTACATCAGATATTAAACTTGCTCCAAGTAGGCCTCAGCCTACTCCTTGATTGACCCTGGGCTCCAACACCGCCAGTTGTTGCCCAGAAGTGCCATCTGCACAGAAAGAAAACACTAGCTCCTGTGTTAGTGGGGTTCAGTAACGCCAGCTGCTCCCCTGCTGTGTGTCCGGCAATATCTCCTGCTCCCTGCACTTTCAAACTACATCAGATATTAAACTTGCTCCAAGAAGGCCTCAGCCTGCTCCACGATTGACCCTGGGCTCCAGCACCGTCAGTTGCTGCTCGGAAGTGCCATCTGCACAGAGAAAAACACTAGCGCCTGTGTTATTGGGGTTCAGTAACACCAGCTGCTCTCCTGCTGTGTGTCCGGCAATATCTCCTGCTCCCTCCACATTCAAACTACATCAGATATTAAACTTGCTCCAAGTAGGCCTCAGCCTGCTCCATGATTGATCCTGGGCTCCAACACCGCCAGTTGCTGCTCGGAAGTGCCGTCTGCACAGAGAAAAACACATGCTCCAGTGTTAGTGGGGTTCAGTAATGCCAGCTTCTCCCCTGCTGTGTGCTCGGCAATATCTCCTGCTCCCTCCACATTCAAACTACATCAGATATTAAACTTGCTCCAAGTAGGCCTCAGCCTGCTCCATGATTGATCCTGGGATCCAACACCGCCAGTTGTTGCTCAGAAGTGCCGTCTGCAAAGAGAAAAACACATGCTCCAGTGTTAGTGGGGTTCAGTAACGCCAGCTGCTCCCCTGCTGTGTGTGTGGCAATGTCTCCTGCTAGTAGTGGGAATGTGGACAGAGCAGGAGACATTGCCGGACACACATCAGGGGATCAGCTGATGTTACTGAACCCCAGTAACACAGGAACAAGTGTTGATTGTGCAGAAGGCACTTCTGAGCAGCAACTGGCAGTGTTGGAGGCCAGGGTAAATACTAGAGACAGAGTGGAGCCAGAGGCATAATTGGAGCACGTTTAAAATCAGTAGCAGTCTACAACAGATATTAAACTTGATGAAATTAGGCCTCAGTCTCACCCTGATTGACCCTGGGCTCCAACATCGCCAGTTGCTGCTCAGAAGTGCCGTCTGCACAGTCAACATATGCTCCAGTGTTATTGGGGTTCAGAAATGTCATCTGAACCCCAGCTGTGTGTCCGGCAATTTCTCCTGCTCTGTCCAACTCACACAACTACAGATTTTAAACTTGTTCCAATTAGGCCTCTGTCTCCACTCTGTTTGTAGTATTTTCCCTGGGTTCCAGCACCGCTAGCTGTTTCCCGGCATTGTCTTTGGCACAGGTACTCCCTCCTGCCCAGCCTGGTTCCAGCACGCCTGCTGTTTCCAGGTAGTGTCAATGTCACTTTGCCACCAATACGTTGTCCTGTCGTGTTGCGGTCGGGTTAGCCGAGTCTATGGTGCCTGCAGTTTATGGGCTTCCTATGTGGGCTGCGGGATCTGGCAACAAAGGCTGGTTCCGTAGTGCCAATAGGACAAGCACCCCCTGTAGGACTGTGGGTTTCGGTAACTGCGGCCGGCTCGCGTCCTTGCAACTTTGTTTTTCATGGGTACCTTCTGCTACCCATCTGGGTTCCAGTACCGTCATCTGGTTCTCGGCAGTGCCTTTGGCTTAGGTGCCTCCTTCTCGGTATCCGAGTTCCAGCAACGTCTGCTGGTCCTTGATAGTGTTTTCTAGCACAGGTACCTCCTGCTTAGTAACTGGGTTCCAGCACCGTCAGCTGGTCCTCGGTAGTGCCATTGGCTCTTGTTCCTTCTGCTGTCCCTCCGGGTTCCAGCACCGTCAGCTGGTTCTCGGCAATATCTTTGGCACGGGTACTCCCTCCTGCCCAGCCTGGTTCCAGCACGCCTGCTGTTTCCAGGTAGTGTCAATGTCACTTTGCCACCAATACGTTGTCCTGTTGTGTTGCAGTCGGGTTAGCCGAGTCTATGGTGCCTGCAGTTTATGGGCTTCCTATGTGGGCTGCGGGATCTGGCAACAAAGGCTGGTTCCGTAGTGCCAATACGACAAGCACCCCCTGTAGGACTGTGGGTTTCGGTAACTGTGGCCGGCTCGTGGCCTTGCAACTTTGCTTTTCATGGGTACCTTCTGCTACCCATCCGGGTTCCAGTACCGTCAGCTGGTTCCCGGCAGTGCCTTTGGCTTAGGTGCCTCCTTCTCGGTATCCGAGTTCCAGCAACGTCTGCTGGTCCTTGGTAGTGCTTTCTAGCACAGGTACCTCCTGCTTAGTAACCAGGTTCCAGCACCGTCAGCTGGTCCTCGATAGTGCCATTGGCTCTTGTTCCTTCTGCTGCCTCTCCGGGTTCCAGTACCGTCAGCTGGTTCTCGGCAGTTCCTCAGCCTTCTTGTACCTTCTACTACATTTCCAAGTTCAAGCTTTTGGAAATGGTTTTTGGTTATCACTCTGGATCTCCCAGATGACGACCCTGAAGACGACGACCCTGAAGACCACCCCGAAGAAGTTGACGACCACGAAAACGATGACCCTGAAGACGACGACTCGGAAGACCACCCCGAAGGAGACCAAAAAGATGACCCTGAAGAAGATGACCAAGAGGACAAAGAACATGAAGACAACCACCAAGATGCACAACAACAAGAGACAGAAGACCAAGAAGCAGAAGAACAAAAAGCAGAAGAACAAAAAGCAGAAATCGCTAAATAAGTTAAAAAAAAATATTCCCTAATAAATTCATTTTTTGTAAATAAAAAAAACAATAAAAGTACACATATTTGGTATCGCCGCGTCCGTAACGACCTGCCCTATAAAACTGTCCCATTAGTTAATCCCTTTAGCAAACCCCTTAAAAAATAAAAATAAAAAACGAAACATGATTTATTATCATACCGCCGAACAAAAAGTGCAATAACGCGCAATCAAAAAGACGCATATAAATATCCGTGGTACCGCTGAAAACATCATCTTGTCCCGCAAAAAATGAGCCACCACACAGCATCATCAGAGAAAAAATAAAAAAGTTATATCTCGCAGAATAAAGCGATGCAAAAATAATTATTTTTTATATAAAATTGTTTTTATTGCATAAAAGCGCCAAAACATAAAAAAACCTAAATGAGGTATCACTGTAACCGTACTGACCCGAAGAATAAAAACACTTTATCAATTTCACCGCACGCGGAACGGTGTAAACGCACCCCCCAAAAAAAAATTCATGAAACGCTGGTTTTTGTTCATTCTGCGTCCCAAAAATCGGAATAAAACGCGATCAAAAAATGTCACGTGCCCGAACATGATACCATTAAAAACATCAACTCGTCCCACAAAAAATAAGACCTCACATGACTCGGTGGGTCAAAATACGGAAAAATTATAGCTCTCAATATGTGGTGATGCAAAAACTATTTTTACAATAAAAAGCGTCTTTTAGCGTGTGACAGCTGCCAAAAATAAAAACCCCCATAAATAGTAAATCAAACCCCCCGTTATCACCCCCTTAGTTAGGAAAAGATAATAAAACTAAAAGAAAATGTATTTATTTCCATTTTCCCATTAGGGTTAGGGCTAGGGCTAGGGCTAGGGTTAGGGCTAGGGCTAGGGTTAGGGCTAGGGTTGGGGCTAGGGTTAGGGCTGAGATTAGGGTTAGGGGTGTGTTGGGGTTAGGGTTGGAGTTAGAATTGGGGGGTTTCCACTGTTTGGGCACATCAGGTGCTCTCCAAACGCAACATGGCGTCTGATCTCAATTCCAGCCAATTCTGCGTTGAAAAAGTCAAATGGTGCTCCTTCCCTTCCAAGCTCTGCCATGCGCCCAAACAGTGTTTTACCCCCACATATAGGGTATCAGCCTACTCAGGACAAATTGCAAAACAACTTTTGGGGTGCTATTTCTCCTGTTGCCCTTAGGAAAATAACAAATTGGGGGCAAAAACACATTTTTGTGGGAAAAAAATATGATTTTTTATTTTCACGCCCAGGCGTTATAAACTTCTGTGAAGCCCTTGGGGGTTCAAAGTGCTCACCACACATATAGATAAGTTCCTTAGGGGGTCTAGTTTCCAAAATGGGGTCATTTGTGGGGGGTTTCCACTGTTTAGGTACATCAGGGGCTCTCCAAAGGCAACATAACACCCGCAGACCATTCCATCAAAGTCTGCATTCCAAAATGTCACTACTTCCCTTCCGAGCCCCGACGTGTGCCCATACAGTAGTTTTCTCCCACATATTTGGTATCAGGGTACTCAGGACAAATTGGACAACAATTTTTGGGGTCCATTTTCTCCTGGTACCCTTGGGAAAATAAAAAAATGGGGACTAAATGATCATGTTTGTGGAAAAAATACGATTTTTTATTTTCACGCCCGGGCGTTATTAACTTCTGTGAAGCACTGGGGGAGTTCAAAGTGCTCACCACACATCTAGATAAGTTCCTTTAGGGGGGGTCTAGTTTCCAAAATGGGGTCACTTGTGGGGGGATTCCACTGTTTAGGTACATCCGGGGCTTTCCAAACGCGACATGATGTCCGATCTCAATTCCAGCCAAAATAGTCAAATGGCGCTGTTTCCCTTCCGAGCTCTGCCATGCGCCCAAATAGTGGTTTACCCCCACATATGGGGTATCAGAGTACTCAGGACAAATTGCACAATAACTTTTAGGGTCCTGTTACCCTTGGGAAAATAAAAATTGGGGGTGAAAAGATCATTTTTGTGGAAAAAATATTATTTTTTAATTGTACAGTGGTACGTTATAAACTTCTGTGAAGCCCTTGTGAGGGTATCAGCGTACTCAGGTCAAATTGCACAATAACTTTTAGGGTCCTGTTTGTTACCCTTGGGAAAGTAAGAATTGAGGGTGAAAAGATCATTTTTGTGGAAAAAATATGATTTTATAATTGTACGGCTGTACGTTATAAACTTCTGTGAAGCTCTTGGGGGTTCAAAGTTCTCACCAAACATCTAGATAAGTTCCTTATGGGGTCTAGTTTCCAAAATGGTGTCATTTGTGGGGGGTTTCCACTGTTTTGGTATATCAGGGGCTTTCCAAACGCGACATGGTGTCCGATCTCAATTCCAGCCAAAAAAGTCAAATGGCGCTGCTTCCCTTCCAAACTCTGCCATGCGCCCAAATAGTGGTTTACCCCCACATATGGGGTATCAGAGTACTCAGGACAAATTGCACAATAACTTTTAGGGTCCTGTTACCCTTGGGAAAATAAAAATTGGGGGTGAAAAGATCATTTTTGTGGAAAAAATATTATTTTTTAATTGTACAGTGGTACGTTATAAACTTCTGTGAAGCCCTTGTGAGCTCAAAGTTCTCACCATATATCTAGATAAGTTCCTTGGGGGGTCTAGTTTCCAAAATGGGGTCACTTGTGGGGGTTTTCCACTGTTTAGGTACATCAGGGGCTCTCCAAACGTGACATGGCGTCCGATCAGAATTCCAGCCAATTTTGCATTGAAAAAGTCAAACGGCGCTCCTTCCCTTCTGAGCTCTGCCATGCGCCCAAACAGTGGTTC
This sequence comes from Dendrobates tinctorius, assembly GCF_039654945.1. NCBI lineage: Eukaryota > Metazoa > Chordata > Amphibia > Anura > Dendrobatidae > Dendrobates > Dendrobates tinctorius. The sequence continues at coordinate 9,394,222 of NW_027361824.1, forward strand.
CCCCCCACATATCAGTTATCAGCGTACTCAGGACAAATTGCACAATAACTTTTCCAGTCCAATTTCTCCTGTTACCCTTGGTAAAATAAAAAAAATTGAACCTGAATTATTTTTTTTGTGAAAAAAAGTTAAATGTTCATTTTTTTTTAAATATTCAAAAAATTCCTGTGAAGCACCTGAAGGGTTAATAAACTTCTTGAATGTGGTTTTGAGCACCTTGAGGGGTGCAGTTTTTAGAATGGTGTCACTTTTGGGTATTTTCTATCATATAGACACCTCAAAGTGGCGTCAAATGTGATGTGGTCCGTAAAAATAAAATGGTGTTGTAAAAATGAGAAATCTCTGGTCAATTTTTAACCCTTATAACTTCCTAACAAAAAAAATTTTTGTTCCAAAATTGTGCTGATGTAAAGTAAACATGTGGGAAATGTAAATTATTAAGTTTTTTGTGTGCCGTATCTCTGTGATTTTAGGGCATAAAAATTCAAAGTTGCAAAATTGCGAAATTTTCAAAATTTTCACCAAATTTCCATTTTTTTCACAATTAAACGCAAGTTATATGAATGAAATGTTACCACTAACATGAAGTACAATATGTCACGAGAAAACAATGTCAGAATCACCGGGATCCATGGAAGCTCCTGAGTTATTACCTCATAAAAGTACAGTGGTCAGAATTGTAAAAATTGGCCCGGTCAAGAACGTGCAAACCACCCTTGGGGGTGAAGGGGTTTAAAAAAAAATGTATTCCTGCTATTCCATTTGATTGGGCTAAACCTCTATGCCTTTAATGTCTCCTCCACCTCCCCCAATACATTCTACATTATTATTTGTTGTTTTTCTTCATGTAGAATTAACCTACAAGGAAAGAAAGGGTGTATTTTAATTCCGATATTTCTGTCCCATTGATTTGCATTGGTTTCCGGTATCGGAATCGGCGACATCCGATACTTTTTGGGTATCGGTCCGATCCAATCCGATATTTCACGATGGTATCGCTCAACACTACTGACAACACATTGAGCCCCTGCAAGGTGATCCTGTAAATCCAATGAGTTGTTTAAAGGCAGCCAAGAGCCCATAGCATGGTTCCCATTTCAGACCTATATTTAGGGACCCTTGGATTTCATTCTATAGCCCTGGGTTTGGGGTTTTCCATTGGGCGATGGAGACTTCCAAATTCCAAAGTCCACGTAACAGGCTTTCATTATTCTATTGGCAACGTGATATTGTGGCACAAAGGATAATGTGTCAGCAAAGAAAAGTGTAATAACACCAGTAATGGTAGACGTTAATAATAATAATAATAATAATAATAAATGAATTTGGAAAAAAAATGGTAAATTATCACTTACAGGGGATATGGGAAAAGAGTTACAAAAAAACCCTCCAAAAACTAAAATGAATGAGTAAAAAATAATAAACAAAATCCATTAAAAAATACTATAAATGTGAGTATAAAAATGTTATGCTTCGATTTTATAAAAACAAATATAGCGACACATATAAAATATTCCTTTAGCTGCAAAAACACAAACAATAAAGTTAGAGCACTACCTGGTGTGAAATGCGAAAACTATAAAAAATACCGTATATGTAGCTATATAGAAACTAAACATTATTGTATTTGTTAACCAGAAATGGTGATTATAAAACAATTCTTCTTACATTACACAAAACTTCATAGAGATATGATGGAAAAGTAACCCAAGTATGTAAAGGAAATACAACGCCCCTGTTTGTAAATGTACATGGAGCGTCACTCATTTCATCACCATTTATTTTATTTTGTTACTTTTTGTTGATTTTGATCTTTCATCTTCCACTAATCTCCATCATTACTTGACTCCTGTAATTGTGCGTTTCTTGTAGAAGCCTTTGTGATGTTTAATAGGATCTCTCCGGGGTCAGGAGACTTCACCATAAGGAGACAAGCTTCTTTTCTGAGGCCGTTGTTTTCCCTCTTGGGCCCGGGCCGCTCGCACCTCTTACATCTTGATGAAATGTGTTGTTTACTGCTCAGCGACCGAAGATAATTTGCGTCTCATCAGTGCGAGACTAATGTAGAAAATATTGTCATTAGCGGCTGTTATCCTAATGAGTACCGGAGGGGAGACATGGCTCGCATCTCTCGGGGTAGGAGCTCACTTAGAGTTTCCATCCCTTGTGCTCCTGATCATAGATTTGTAAAGTACGACTTGAAATGTAAGATCAGACCCGTCTATCGCTAGAACTGGGAGATAACTTCCAACGTGCTTGGTGCCAGGACTAGGGTTAGGGTTGAGGAGAGGACTAGGGTTAGGACTATGGTTGAGGACAGGGCTAGGGTTAGGACTAGGGTTGGGGAGGGGACTAGGATTAGGACTAGGGTTGGGGAGTGGACTAGGGTTAGGACTAGGGTTGGGGAGAGGACTAGGGTTAGGACTAGGGTTGGGGAGAGGGCTAGGGTTAGGACTAGGGTTGGGGAGGGGACTAGGATTAGGACTAGGGTTGGGGAGTGGACTAGGGTTAGGACTAGGGTTGGGGAGAGGACTAGGGTTAGGACTAGGGTTGGGGAGAGGGCTAGGGTTAGGACTACGGTTGGGAAGAGAGTTAGGGTTAGACTTGGTGCTAGTATTAATCATTGTCCTCTACCCAGAGACATAGGTAGGGATTCTCATACGGGATGAAACGCTTACAATGATGAAGATAGAGCCTAATTCTAATGGAGGACAATGCTGTTACTGTATAACAGTCACTAAGACCGATATTACCACCATACAGTGACCATAGAAAGGTACCAGCACTGTAGACAGTATAAAATATTACTGTACAATTAATGACTCACAGGTGACTTTCCTTCTTTCACTATTCATTTATTTTCCATCTGGCCCAGACCACCATGAAGACTTCTTCCAGCCATGATTTCTATCCACAGTGATTGTAACACAGACACATTTGACTTCACATTTCAAGCACCGCCCTCATCTATTTCTACACAAACTCCCCATACTGTTGATATTTCTGGTTTTGTGACTATTGCTTCCTCTTGTTGTGAAATACCCTAAATTCTGTATTCAAAAAGCATTTGTGTCATCAATAGGCTGTGAATCATCATGGTGTAACAAGGGCGACTGGGCTGTTAGTTGTGGTGAGTTATTTAAAGGCACAGTACATAGACAGAGTCCACTGAGCAAACCGTCAGTGATCTCCCCCAGGCCCTTTTACATAGATAGACGGGACCTACACAGCTTTTCCCCACAGGTTACCTTCTCCTCCTCTGGTCACAGCAGTCCTGGTAATGAAGAGTCAATGTAGCTGTTCTCCAACAGGGAAAAATAACTTTATTTGAACAATGGTGAAGGATGGATGAAAAGACAATTTCAACACTGGCTTCCTGCTCTCTTCCTGACACTTGCTGCGGCCATACCCACAACGTCCACAGTTACAGAGATTCGCAGTAGAACAATCGCTGGCATCTGGGTGCCTGAGACCCCTTCAGCGAAGGCCCCTCCCAAGTCCTGGGGACCTGTGTTGTAAGCCTTCAGTCCATATAGTTCCTTGATCCGGGGCAGCAGATCTCTCCCCTCCGGGAGTCTGGCAATGCCCCTTCTGTAGCACACATCTGCCCTGGTCAATGTACCCACAACATTAACTCTTTCCCTACTCCTAACTATACACATGCAGCAAATACACATAGATGATTTAAAGGGGACCATTACAATACACAGTAAACGGGTGCAACATATGGCGGTACACACATTGCAAACACATAACATTATGTACTGCATAACAGATTTAGCACATACAATCAGAGCATGTTTATATCAAGTGCTCAGGGGGTTACATGAAAGGAGAGGAGAGCATAACTAAGGGGACCTGCCACCCCCTTACAATGGTGCACTACAAGTATCTGTGTGACTGGAGCCTTATACAAGTCTTATCCATGTGCATCTATAATACCAACCCTTCCCCCCATGATGGTCGGGGTGTGACTGAATGCTCATCAGTACTTTGCACCTTTGTTACCTTTGTCTGTTATCATGAGGAATTGTTGCGCACTGCAGTTTATTGATAGTGTGACCAGGCATTGGTAAGTATGGGCATTTTTTGCACGTCCCAAAATGTCATGATGCCCCATGAACAGGGCCGGTTTTAGACAAAGTTGGGACCTGCACAAAAGTTTAAAATGGGGCCACAAATGCTGACATACTGTCCAATCACACAATTGGTTGTATTTACATGCACTGAGTAAAACGAGCGTGATCGACAATATTGAAGTCATTCGGCGCTTGTTTCCCAACTTCATTACAGGCTTAGGAACAATGATGGGCACAGAACAATCACTAATAGATCAACCTGTCCCCATACAGGATCATGTTATCAGCAGCAGGTCTGCAGGTTTCACCGGGCGATGTGCTGCTGAGAACAAGGATTTCTGTTCCAGCATAAACAACTCAATCACACGATCAATCAGCAGCATTTTGCTCTTCTGCGCTCCCGGGATTTATAAATATGGATAGTACATACATACAGCATATGACACACACTGTATGTTACACGCACGCATGCATGTATACACTGAGCACATACACACATATACAGAGCACATACATACATATATATGTACACACACACACATAGCAAACATATTTGAATACACAGAGCACATACACACACATTTGTCTTAACATATACAGTTGTGCTCAAAAGTTTACATACCCCAGCAGAATTTTTGTTTTCTTTTCCTTTTTTCAGAGAATATGAATGATAACATCAAAACTTTTTCTCCACTCATGGTTAGTGTTTGGGTGAAGCCATTTATTGCCAAACTAATGTGTTTTATCTTTTTAAATCATAATGACAACCCAAAACATCCAAATGACCCTGATCAAAAGTTTACATACCCTGGTGATTTTGGTCTGATAACATGCACAGAAGTTGACACAAATGGATTTGAATGGCTACTAAAGGTAACATTTTCACCTGTGACCTGTTTGCTTGTAATCAGTGTGTGTGTATAAAAGCTGAGTGAGTTTCTGGGATCCAGACAGACTCTTGCATCTTTCATCCAGCTACTGTCATTTCTGGCTTGTGAGTCATGGGGAAAGCAAAAGAATTTTCAACGGATCTGTGGGAAAAGGTAGTTGAACTGTATAAAACAGGAAAGGGATACAAAAAGATATCGAAAGAATTGACAATGCCAGTCAGCAGCGTTCTAACTGTGATTAACAAATGGAAAATCAGGGGCTCTGTAAAAACAAAACCATGGTCAGGGAGACCAACAAAAATTTTGCGCACAACTGTCAGGAAAATTATTCGGGATGCAAAGAAAACCCACAAATAACATCAGCTGAAATACTGGACTCTGAAAACTAGCAGTGTGGCTGTTCCAAAATGCACAATAAGGAGGCACTTGAAGAAAAATGAACTGCATGGTCAAGTTGCCAGAAGAAAGCCATTACTGCGCAAATGCCACAAAGTATCTTGCCTACAATACACAAAACAACACAGAGACAAGCCTCAAAATTTCTGTAGCAAGGTAATTTGGAGCAATGAGACCAAAATTTTACTTTTTGGCCACAACCATAAATGTTACATTTGGAGAGAAGTCAACAAGGCCTATGATGAAAAGAACACCATTCCTACTGTGAAGCATGAAAGTGGATTGGTACTTTTGGCAGTGTGGACAGGGGCCAAGTCCTGCTGGAGAATGACATTTCCTTCTCCAAAAAGCTTGCCGGCAGAGGGAAGCATGAAGTGCTCTAAAATGTCCTGGTAGACGGCTGCACTGACTTTGGTCTTGATAAAACACAGTGGACCTACACCAGCAGATGACATGGCTCCCCAAACCATCACTGATTGTGGAAACTTCACACTAGACCTTGGAAATCAAAGAATCCAACTGTTTCCAAGATGCCTGCCTATGCCTCCCTTGTTTCCTAGCTCCAGTGCTCTCCAGAGGTTCTCTAGCACTTCCCTCCAGCTGTGTCTCCTTTGACTTGGAATTCTCCAAAAGGTTATTTGGTGTGTAAAGTAGAAATGCCTCCATGCTCGCACCTCCCACCTTCCCTATTGTGTCACCCCAATTCTCACCCTCCTCTGCCAGCTCATGCTCCCTCTGTCACTGCCTAATAGCAACTGAACCAATAGGTTTGGTTGTTGATGATGTGATCATCAGGACATAACCATGGAAATCCCCAAAATATTTATTTGATCCCTTCCAAACATCTCTGCATATACTGTATAAAGCCCATGAAGGCCATCAAAATTCATAGTATGATGTCCTCCACAGCCCCCTATACAGTAGGATTTCCATCACAGACCCCCGTACAATATGATGTCCTCCATAGCCCCCTCTACAGTATGATGCACATCATAGCCCCCCATATATTATGATTTCTATCACAGTCCCCATACCGTATATGTTCTCTAACCCCCATACAGTATAATGTCACCCACAGTCTCCATACAGTATAATGTCACCCACAGTCCCCATACACTATGTCACCCACAGTCCCCATACAGTATAATGTCACCCACAGTCCCCATACAGTATAATGTCACCCACAGTCTCCATACAGTATAATGTCACCCACAGTCCCCATACAGTATAATGTCACCCACAGTCCCCATACAGTATAATGTCACCCACAGTCTTTATACAGTATAATGTCACCCACAGTCTCCATACAGTATAATGTCACCCACAGTCCCCATACAGTATAATGTCACCCACAGTCTCCATACAGTATAATGTCACCCACAGTCCCCATACAGTATAATGTCACCCACAGTCTCCATACAGTATAAAGTCACCCACAGTCTCCATACAGTATAATATCACCCACAGTCTTCATACAGTATAATGTCACCCACAGTCTCCATATGGTATAATGTCACCCACAGTCCCCATACGGTATAATGTCACCCACAGTCCCCATACGGTATAATGTCACCCACAGACTCCATACGGTATAATGTCACCCACAGTCCCCATACAGTATAATGTCACCCACAGTCTCCATACAGTATAAAGTCACCCACAGTCTCCATACAGTATAAAGTCACCCACAGTCTTCATACATTATAATGTCACCCACAGTCTCCATACAGTATAATGTCACCCACAGTCCCCATACAGTATAATGTCACCCACAGTCCCCATACAGTATAATGTCACCCACAGTCTCCATACAGTATAAAGTCACCCACAGTCTCCATACAGTATAAAGTCACCCACAGTCTCCATACAGTATAATGTCACCCACAGTCTTCATACGGTATAATGTCACCCACAGTCTCCATACGGTATAATGTCACCCACAGTCCCCATACGGTATAATGTCACCCACAGTCCCCAAACGGTATAATGTCACCCACAGTCTCCATACGGTATAATGTCACCCACAGTCCCCATACAGTATAATGTCACCCACAGTCTCCATACAGTATAATGTCACCCACAGTCCCCATACAGTATAATGTCACCCACAGTCTTCATACAGTATAATGTCACCCACAGTCTCCATACAGTATAATGTCACCCACAGTCTTCATACAGTATAATGTCACCCACAGTCCCCATACAGTATAATGTCACCCACAGTCCCCATACAGTATAATGTCACCCACAGTCCCCATACAGTATAATGTCACCCACAGTCTCCATACAGTATAAAGTCACCCACAGTCTCCATACAGTATAAAGTCACCCACAGTCTCCATACGGTATAATGTCACCCACAGTCTTCATACGGTATAATGTCACCCACAGTCTCCATACGGTATAATGTCACCCACAGTCCCCATACGGTATAATGTCACCCACAGTCCCCAAACGGTATAATGTCACCCACAGTCTCCATACGGTATAATGTCACCCACAGTCCCCATACAGTATAATGTCACCCACAGTCTCCATACAGTATAATGTCACCCACAGTCCCCATACAGTATAATGTCACCCACAGTCTTCATACAGTATAATGTCACCCACAGTCTCCATACAGTATAATGTCACCCACAGTCTTCATACAGTATAATGTCACCCACAGTCCCCATACAGTATAATGTCACCCACAGTCTTCATACAGTATAATGTCACCCACAGTCCCCATACAGTATAATGTCACCCACAGTCTTCATACAGTATAATGTCACCCACAGTCCCCATACAGTATAATGTCACCCACAGTCCCCATACAGTATAATGTCACCCACAGTCTCCATACAGTATAATGTCCTCTCTAAGCCCCACACAGTATAATATCCACAGTCTATAAAGTATGATGTCATCCATACATCATTTAGAATAATGTCCTCCTTAGGCCTCCATACAGTTTGATCACCTTCATAGCGCCCCATACAGTATGATGTCCTCTCTAAGCCCCATACAGTTTAATATCCATAACAGTCTATAAAGTATGATGTCATCCATATATCTTTTAGAATAATGTCTTCCATAGGCCTCCATACAAATGATCACCTTCATAGCCCCTCATACAGTATGATATACCCCACATCCTACTCCCAGGCCCGATAATTTAAGAAAAATAAAAAAAACTTACACTCCCTTAATTCCTGTGCCCCAACCACCACAGCCTCTGTCTCCTTCTCTATCTTGTCTCACAGTGAGATGGATCAACTAGGAGTGACGGCACTGCGGCACCCAAGTTTCCCCTGTATGGAGCTGGAATCCAGCAGGCCATAGGCCAGAAGAAGCAAATGAAGGCGCAGAGAGTGGGTGGCTCTCTGCTCCGCCATAGCTGTTAACAGAATAAATACTGGAGCAAAATCCTGAGCTTTGGCAACTACTGATTGAGGGAATTCGAATGAACTGAAAAGTAGATCCAGCAGGTCAGATGTAGAAGAAGTATTTTATTGTGAAAAAGTTACTGAAAGGTGAATTTTTTCTTAAAAAGGCAAGAAAAGGGTAATCAGCGGACCGGCGTCTCCGTCAGGTATGGCCCTGACTGTATATTAACAGCTGTCATGGAGATACCGCATGGTGTAAATAATATTGTAATTGTGGGAAAAACTTACATATTAAGTTTTATTTCTTTAATTAATTTTTCCTAATATATATATATTTTTTTTAATTTAAATTGCAATAAAGAATACAGTGAACCAAGAATTGTCCTTATTCTTTACTTCTTCTCATTCATTCTGCTTTGCGACCCCTGGGGAAATAAATGCTAAATGCAAAGAATGTCAGTTGTGGCCATTTGAAAATCCTACAGCAGAATGTTATCATCTCCTGATTATCTTGTGGTCGGTCCTACAGGGAGCAGACAGGTATAAATAGTGGAGTGTGTGACACACACAAGAGAGAACCCGGGATACACAGAGCTGTTACCTGCACAGGTGAGACCTCAGGACCGGTGGGTGACAGACAGAGATCCATAATAACTATACAGTGCTTATAATGACTGATGTGATACAATGGACTCGCTGTCCAATCAGCCTTACACATGGCTTCAGGATCTATTCACAATGTATCTTCCATCTCCTCTTTTCTGGTTTGTGCAAAAACAACTAAACTAACTAGTGACTTACAAGTAAAAATGCCTCAAGAGTCATCCAAAGGGAGCATGGAGTGATAGTATCCACCTTCGATTGCTGCTCCATTGAAATGATGGAATGGGGGGTGACCTTCCATAATTGGGGGGATACAACCTGCACTTTATTATTTAAACAGAACCTGTCACGTCATTTCAAACATCTAAACAGCATTGCTTTGTTAGTGATTAATTTTTTTTTCATGAAAAACGGTGCAGTAATGTCCAAAAAGCACTTTATACAGTTATATGGTACCTGCTCGTTTAGTAATAGGGGTGTGCTTAGTTTTCTGCTCAGTCACAGGTGTCGCCATCCACTCACTTTAATTGATTTCCTTGGTTGCGCCAATGTCATTGGAATCCTGTGCTTGTCTGGTGCTTGGAGACATTACAATTCTAACAACCCTATGGGGACAGTTTAGATGCTTGAAGTGACGTGACAGGTTCCCTTTAACAGCCTTCAGCTGAATCTCAAGAAATGACAACTTGATGGATAAACAATCTGTAGAAGATTGATATTACCCAAGCCTAGATAGGTCCAACTGGGTCTTCTTCACCATTATCTTTATAGTATCAAGCCATCGGTTTGCTGGATTTCCTCTTTGCCTTGTTCTATCTGACCATGAAGTCTTTCTCCAGTGATTGCTCTCTTTGTATGATGTGTCCAAAGTACGTAAGTCCTAGCTTGTGATCCTTGATTCGAGTTACATGTTTGGTTTGATTTGTTCCAAAATTGTTTAGTTTGTTCTTCTTGCCACCCATGGTATTGATAACATCCTTCTCCAGCACCACATTTCGAAGGCCTCGATTCTTCTTCTGTCTTGTTTCTTTATCGTCCAGATTTCGCATCCGTATGTTACTAAATAAAATACCAGACTATGTATGAGTCGTGTCTTCATCACCAGTGAAATGTTCCTCGATTTGAAGACCTTGTCTAGTGACATCATTGTTGACTTGCCCACAGCAATTCTCCTATTGACTCCTACTCCGCTGTCGACGCTGCACTATAGGGTCTAAAATAAAGGGCATTTGAGAGATTGCGCCCAAAAATAGAGCAAGTCCCAAACAATGGCGCACATGAGACTCCTCTACGCAGGGGGAGATAAATGACCGCCTACTTGTGTTTGCTCACAGGTCAGGCCACCTGCTGGTGCTGACCATTTCCTGCAGAGACGTGGACAAGAAAAATGTTTAATTGGGCAGAAGTTGGTGATTGTATCACTCGTTTCTATGAATTTGTCTTTCCAGGCTTCTGGAGAAGTCCATATTCTTAAAGTCATTTATATCTTCTGGAAAGATAGAGAATTATGATAAAACCCAATGTAGTTCCCGCCACTGGTCCATGATGCCAGACAGCACAATAGAACTTGGAAGTTTCACAACTTTCTGATCTATAGTTGGAGAGATGGTTGGCTTCACCAGTCCCCACCAGTAGAGCTCTGCATTTTCACAACTTTCATAACCATTGCAGGAGAAAAGGTTGGCTTCAACATCAGGACAGGTTTCCTTCTTCCCTTTTCCTTAAAGATTACCATAATAAAGATTTAAACCATCTAAGTTGTATGAGGAATGTGTCTCACCTGAGCTGGTCCTTCTTTGGCCATCAGAATCCCAGAGCAACATTCAGTGTGGACATGGTTTATTATACTTCCCTGATAACTGTTTCTTTCTCTTTTAGCCTACATTCGGGGCTGCTCCGTGATGGTAAATTCTAGTATTTCTGCTCTGGCATCGAAAATTGCGTTGCTTAACTCTAACATCCTCTACTTGTCATTAATAACTTTGTTGCTGGTGTCCTTTATCCTGTTCCTTTGCTTCATGGTCATCATGCTGAGCGTGTATTTCACCACCTTCCACATGCACGAGGAGCCCCGTTATATCCTTTTTGCCCACATGTTGATCAGTGACACCATCTACACAAGCATAGGACTCCTTCTCTTCTTCAGCATGGTATATCTAGTTTACTTCCCTGTGCCAATTTGCTATATAGCAGTGACCATAACTTCTTTGTCCTTTAAAATTGCCCCATACAATCTGGCAGTAATGTCCTTGGAACGTTATGTGGCCATCTGTTTCCCATTACGACACACAGAATGGTGCACCCGCCAGAAGACGATTCTGACTATTGTGGCCCTTTGGCTAATTGGGATAATGCCCAACGTGGCCGATTTCATGATTTTGTGCCTCTCCGTAGAGAATGACTACTTCTCTCTTTACTGTCTCTGCACAAAATCTGAATTTATGAAGAATGAAGCTCAGAGTATCCTGAGGTCTGTTATCCAAGGCTTGAGTTTTTCTTTGGTGGGGTTGATCATCATCTTCACCTACGTCAAGATCATGTTGGTCGCTAAGAAAATAGACTCCAGAAAATCCATGGCTTCGAAGGCTGGTAAAACGGTCATGCTCCACGCAGTTCAGCTCTTGCTTTCTTTAACATCCTTCTCCTATAACCTGACCGAAACGTACCTGAGACAATTCTTCTCTTTGTTACCATTGATCAATTTTTTCTTCTTCATGTGTCTTCCGAGGTTCATCAGCCCCTTAATCTACGGCTTCCGGGATGAAACGTTCCTCAAATACATCAAGCGAATTGCGCTTTGTAAACATCTAAGAACTTTTATAAATTTAGGGACATCATGAACTCTCTTGTATCCTCCTTTGTTTCAATAAAAAAAAAATAATTTCGTTTTCAAAAATTACAGATTAAAATGTTTCAGTAATCAATTTATATCTAAATGTAATGATAAGGAAATTTACCAAGGTTTTGTCAAGATCTGTGGGGAAAGACTGGTTAATTATTCAGCCAAGGGGACTGTAGTGGAGCAGTTTCTGCAAGAAAGAACTTTTTTAAATTTAATACGTCACCTTTTCCTTAGATTTAATGACCAATTTGATCCATTGCAGGAGATATAGAATTTTTACATTGGATTAATGAAGAGACTCCAATAAATCATAACACTAGAGATTACTATGTGCAGACACTGAACAAGCGAGGATCAATCAAAGGAATCGAAGTTTGAAACCAGTAAAACAAATGCAGGTTTTTGTTTACATATCAGTAAATGCTGGTTATGTGTAACAACATGTGAATCTCAAATCAAGGGACAATTGTACATCCCACCGTATGTCTCCAACACAAACACAACCGTTAAAGGGGGCAAGCAATGAAATATTGGTCAATTAGAGAGTATCGTTGTATCCCACTGGGCCATTTAGTAAAGCGACAAGTACTAGAAATGATGAGTCAATAAATTAGACTGGAATTGAATTCTACTCAAATTTTTAAAAATTGTGGAATTTTTTTAGTACCGTATATACTCGAGTATAAGCCGACCCGAGTATAAGCCGACACCCCTAATTTTGCCACAAAAACTGGGAAAACTTATTGACTCGACCATAAGCCTAGGGTGGAAAATGCAGCAGCTACTGGTGAATTTAAAAAATAAAAATAGATACCAATAAAAGTAAAATTAATTGAGACATCAATAGGTTAAATGTTTTTGAATATCCATATTGAATCAGGAGCCCCACATAATGTTCCATACAGTTTATGATAGCCCCATAAGATGCTCCATACAAAATACACCCCATATAATGCTGCACAAAGGTTAATAATAGCCTCATAAGATGCTCCATAGAATAATATGCCCCATATGCTGCTCCATAAAGGTTATGGCCCCATAAGATGCTCCATAGATTATGCCCCCATATGCTGCCCCCATAAGATGCTCCATAGATTATGCCCCATATGCTGCCCCATAAGATGCTCCATAGATTATGCCCCCATATGCTGCCCCCATAAGAAGCTCCATAGATTATGCCCCCATAAGATGCTCCATAGATTATTCCTCCATATGCTGCCCCCATAAGATGCTCCATAGATTATTCCCCCATATGCTGCCCCCATAAGATGCTCCATAGATTATTCCCCCATATGCTGCCCCCATAAGATGCTCCATAGAATATTCCCCCATATGCTGCCTCATAAGATGCTCCATAGATTATGCCCCCATATGCTGCCCCCATAAGATGCTCCATAGATTATTCCCCCATATGCTGCCCCCTTAAGATGCTCCCTAGATTATGCCCCCATATGCTGCCCCCATAAGATGCTCCATGGATTATGCCCCCATAAGATGCTCCATAGATTATTCCCCCATATGCTGCCCCCATAAGATGCTCCATAGATTATTCCCCCATATGCTGCCCCCATAAGATGCTCCATAGATTATGCCCCCCATAAGATGCTCCATAGATTATTCCTCCATATGTTGCCCCCATAAGATGCTCCATGGATTATGCCCCCATAAGATGCTCCATAGATTATTCCCCCATATGCTGCCCCCATAAGATGCTCCATAGATTATTCCCCCATATGCTGCCCCCATAAGATGCTCCATAGATTATGCCCCTATATGCTGCCCCCATAAGATGCTCCATAGATTATTCCCCCATATGCTGCCCCATAAGATGCTCCATAGATTATGCCCCCATATGCTGCCCCCATAAGATGCTCCATAGATTATGCCCCCATAAGATGCTCCATAGATTATTCCTCCATATGCTGCCCCCATAAGATGCTCCATAGATTATGCCCCTATATGCTGCCCCCATAAGATGCTCCATAGATTATGGCCCCATGTGCTGTTGCTGCTGCTGCATTTAAAAATAAAAAAATGACATACTCACCTCTCCGTCGCTGGGGGCCTGGCGCCGGTGTCACTGCTGGCACCTGAGATACTCACCTGTCCTGCGTCCATGGCTGCCTGCTGCTGTCTGGCACATCATCTGTCAGTGATGTTCAGACTGCAGGGGGCGCAACGCGCACTAACCACATCACCGCGCCCTCTGCTGTCTGAACATCATTGACAGATGACGTGCCAGACAGCAGCAAGAAGCCATGGACGCAGGACAGGTGAGTATTGCTATACTTACCCGTCCTGGGGCTGTCTCTTCAGCCCCCAGCTTCTCCGCGATCTCCCTTCCTGCCTTCAGCGGTCACGTGGTACCGCTCATTAAAACTCATGAATATGCACATATTCATGAGTTTAATGAGCGGTACCATGTGACTGCTGAAGGAAGGGAGATCGCGGAGAACCTGGGGGCTAAAAGAGACAGCGCCGGGACGGGTAAGTATGACCTGACACCCCCACCCACCCTCCCCCTCTGACCCCCTGGTGTATATAACTCGAATATAAGCCAAGAGGGGGACTTTCAGCCCAAAAATCTCAGCTTATATTCGAGTATATACGGTAATTTGCTTCCATGTGGATTCAACAATGTGGTGGCTGCCGGCTACCATTTTTCTAAACTGTACAGGGCTATCAAAAGTTAAAAAAAAAAGAATCCTTATACTCACTTCATCACTCACCTCTCCAGACCCTCCACTCCTTACCGTCACCTGTCTGGTCAAAGTTGCCTATTCTGATCCCTGACGCTCACGGGAGTTCCACGAGTGGTGGGAAATCAGAAGATATGACAAGAACCGGACGAGTGGCGGTAACGAGTGGAGGGACAGGAGAGATGAGCAGCGAGGTGAGGGTAAGGATTTTTTTAATACATATTCCAGACCCCTGAGCATAATAAGGGACACTAACCCCTTCACCCCCGAGCCTGTTTTCACTTTCCTGACCAGGCCAAATTTTACAATTCTGACCACTGTCACTTTATCAGGTAATAATTTTGGAATGCTGCAATGGATCCCAGTGATCCTAAGAATGTTTTTTCATGACACATTGTAATTTATGTTAGTAGGAAATTTAGGTCAAATTTTTTAGTGTTTATTTCTGAAAACATCAGAATTTTGGTGAATATTAAAATTTTGCAATTTTCAAATTTTAATTTTTATATCCTTAATCTAGTTAGTCATCCTGTACAAAATAATTTATAAATAACATTTCTCATATGTCTACTTTTAGATCAGCACAATTTTTTTAAACATAATTTTAGTTGTTAGGAAGTTAGAAGGGTTAAAAGTTGATCAACAATTTCATACTTTTCCAACAAAATTTACAAAACTAATTTTTATAGGGACCACATCACATTTGAAGTGATTTTGAGGGGCCTATCTGACAGAAAAAAAACTAAAAAGTGACACCCTTTAAGAACCACACCCTTCAAAGTGCTTGAAACAATGTTCAAAAAGTTTATTAGCCCTTTAGGTGCTTCACAGGAATTAATGCAATGTGGAAGGAAAAAAAATAACATTATATTCTTTTCCAACAGAAATATTCATTTATCCTCAATTTTTCATTTTTACAAGGGTAGCGAAGAAATTGAACCACACAATTTGTTGTGAAATTTCTCCTGAGTACGCCGATACCACATATGTGGTGGACAACTACTGCACGGCACAGCTCGAAAGGGAAGAAGCACTATTTGACTTTTGGAGGGCAACATTTTCTGGAATAGATATTGCCATGTCGTGTTTACAGAGCCCCTGATGTGCCTAAGCAGTGGAACCCCCCCGCATTTTGGGAACTACACCCCTCAAGGAACTTATCTAGCGGAGTGGTGAGCAACTTGAACCTACAAATGCTTCACAGAATTTTATAATGTTGAGCCGCAAAAATGAAAAAATATTTTTTTTTCCCACAAAAATGTTACTTCAGCCATATATTTTTCATTTTCACCAGGGCATACAATCTATTGCGCAATTTCTCCTGAGTACACCAATACCCAATATATGGCTGAAAACTACTTTTGAGGCACAGTGCAAAGCTCAGAAGTGAAAGAGCACCATATTGTAGTCCAGATTTTGCTGGAATGGTTTAAGGATGGCATGTCACATTGTCAGAGCCCCTGAGGTGCCAGAACAGCAGAACTTCACTTTGCAAACTACACCTCTCAATTAATTCATCTAGGGGTTCAGTGATCATATTGGCACCACAGGCAGGGCAGGGACGAGGGGTAGGCACCTTCACAGGGTGCTACCTCCTGCCTACCCAAGGGGGCTCATTTCAGAAAAAAAAACCCTGAAATTGCTTATTCCCTGCTTCTGCCCATCACCTTCCTCCAGCCGCAGTCATTCAGCACAGTCACGGCTAGGAGGCAGTCACACAGGGTAGCAGTGTCAGTCACTGACACCGCACACCCCTCTCTCCGCTTGCGCCCCGTCCATTGCTCATTCCTCACACTCAATTGTATTTGCATCTGGAGACGGCGTTGTTTTGAACAGGGAGCCGCAATTACATGAGTGTTAGCTTTTTCTTATATTTTTTTCATTTTTTTCCTAATGAATGGAAGCTATTATACCTAGGACCTAGTAACATAGTAACATAGTTATTAAGGTTGAAGGGAGACTTTAAGTCCATCTAGTTCAACCCATATCCTATCCTAACTTGCCCTAACATGTTGATCCAGAGGAAGGCAAAAAAACCCCATGTGGCAAACAGTAAGCTTCACATTGGGGAAAAAAATTCCTTCCCGACTCCACATACGGCAATCAGACTAGCTCCCTGGATCAACGCAATATTAAGGACACTAGTGTATATACCCTGTAATATTATACTTTTCAAGAAAGGCATCCAGTCCCTTCTTAAATTTTAGTAGGGAATCACTCATTACAACATCATTTGACAGAGAGTTCCATAGTCTCACTGCTCTAACAGTAAAGAATCCGCGTCTGTTATTATGCTTAAACCTTCTTTCCTCCAGACGTAGAGGATGCCCCCTTGTCCCCGTCACAGGTCTAAGAGTAAAAAGATCATTAGAAAGCTCTTGGTATTGTCCCCGCATATATTTATACATTGTAATAAGATCACCCCTAAGCCTTCGAATCTCCAAACTAAATAACCCCAAATGTAATAACCTGTCTTGGTATTGCAGACCCCCTAGTTCCCTAATAACCTTGGTCGCTCTTCCCTGCACCCGCTCCAGTTCAGCTATGTCTTTCTTATACACCGGAGACCAGAACTGTACACAGTATTCTAAGTGTGGTCGCACTAGTGACTTATATAGAGGTAAAATTATGTTCTCCTCCTGAGCATCTATGCCTCTTTTAATGCATCCCATTATTTTATTTGCCTTTGCAGCAGCTGCCTGACACTGGCCGCTAAATGTGAGTTTGTCGTCCACCCATACACCCAGGTCTGTTTCAGTGACTGTTTTGCCCAGTGTTTTACAATTAAGCACATAATTATACATCTTGTTCGTTCTACCCAAGTGCATGACCTTATATTTATCCCCATTAAAGCTCATTTGCAATTTATCAGCCCAAGCTTCTAGTTTACATAAATCCTCCTGTAATATAAAATTGTCCTCCTCTGTATTGATTACCCTGCAGAGTTTAGTGTCATCTGCAAATATTGAAATTCTACTCTCTATGCCCCCTACAAGGTCATTAATAAATATGTTAAAAAGAAGCGAGCCCAACACTGACCCCTGTGGTACCCCACTGCTAACCGTGACCCAGTCTGAGTGTGCTCCATTAATAACCACCCATTAATAACCACCACCCTCGAGCGCCAGGTAGGCAGCACACGGTTCGACGATCCCTGTCTTTGTGACAGATTGCCCTATCTGTTCCCCTAATAATTGAGTCTCCCACTACCAGCACCTGTCTGGCCTGCCCTGCTCTCCTATTTCCCCCCTTACTGGAGCAGACACTCCTCCGGCTTTCAGAGGACATGCCTTGCTGCAGCAGTGCTACTCCTGCACTAACACTCCCCTCATCTGCCAACTTAGCAAACTTATTGGGGTGTGCCAGATCAGGACTAGCCTCCCTGGTGCTCTTCCCTCTACCCCGCCTTCTAACTGTCACCCAGCTAGCTGTTTCATTGTCCTGCAGCTCCAACCTAGCATCCCCCCCTCATCTATCCCATTGAGCGTCTGCTCAGTGAGCAGAAGACTCCTTTCCATATTGTCTATGGATCTCAGTGTTGCCAGCTGCACATTTAGATCCAGTATCTGGGCTTCCAAATGCACAACGTGCTCACATCTCGCACAGCAGTATGCACCCTCGACCGGCTGTTCAAGGATTTCATACATGCGGCAAGACGTGCACTGGATGGCATTGGCAATAGTGGAGCACATCCTAATGGGGATTGCACCAGACAATAAGATAAGCAAAAATAAATTAAAAAAAAAAAAAAAAAAGTATTAATATAATATAACAGCAATTCAGTAAGACCTCCCTTGGAAACTCCCTGAATCCAAAGTCACAGAATCTCAAGTCACACACTTACCACAGTTCGCACTTACGCTCTGGTCACACTCAGCTCGTTCACACTCGATCAGGTAGAAGATTTAAAAGAGTTTTTTTTTTGTTTTTTTTCCCCCTTTCACCAGCACACCACCTTGCTGCTCAATGCACTTCCAAAAGGGACATTCCAAGAGGAGCTGGGTATGGAGACATAAGAGGGTCTGTGGGGACATCACACGAGAGGCTGGATAAAAGGACATAAGGTGGGTGGGCACTACTACTAGTGCTGATATTAGGGGGCACTTCCTGGTTAGAGGAAGTTCCGTGTTAGCTAGTGAAATGTATAGTGGAGATCAAGATTAGATGGAAGGGCAGCATGGCTGCTAGGGGTAACATGGGCCAAATGTTCAAGGCAGTGGGAGGCCACAATGGAGATCCCAGATGGACATTCCAACAGTGTATGGAGCCTAGGGCTCAGACTAGTACCATGGAGCGGGCCTGGTCTTCCGACATCACGAAGTCGGTGGACATGGAGTTACATGGGGGACAGGTGGCCGGTTATAGGTTCACTGCCGGAGTGGACAAAGAATCCCTGAGGCTGATGGATTCAACGGGCTTGTGGGTAGCTCATAATGAATGGGTGGCAGAACAGAAGATGAGTAGTACTATGGTAGGGGGCCGGATAGGGGGGAGGTCCACTGCTTACTGTTATGAATGAGTCACCGTAGGAGGCAAAAACAGAAATACTAGCTAAGTCCAGAAAACCAGAGAAGTTGGCAGCTATCGGATTGCAGACCCCTGAACCTATCCACAACAACTAGCAGTAGCCGTGGGGGGTTCCTACGGTGCCCTAGACCCCTCGATCACAGCCGGAGAACTAAATAGCCTAAAGACAGAAAGGGAAATCTAAACTGCCCCAGAGCAGACCCCAAAGCAATAGGCAGCCCCCAACATATAATGACAGTGAAGCAAGATGAAAAAACACTCACACAGATAGAAAGATAGGCTGAGCAAATGATGGGGCCCAAGCTAACTAAATAGAACAGGATAGAAAAGCTGCTGTCTGCAATCCGCCAAAACCCTATCAAAACAAGAGCCAACAGACTGATGGGGAAAAAAGCCCTGAAGACGCTAGGCTTCAAAAAGACTATATCAGTACTCAGGTATTTTCTGAAGACAGAGCAAAAAGGAATTCAGCTCACCCCAGCAGGGAATGGCAGAAATCCAGAAAAACAAGGCAAAACAAAACCAAAACACAAATGCAAAAAGCAGAGCAGAAAACTTAGCTTTTGAGGAGCAGGAATCAGACTGGTCTCCTAGAATCCCTCAGAGAAGTCAGGAGCAAGGCAGAAGGGCGTCGGCAACCTTATATCCAGTCAGCAATTCCCGTCACCCAGTCATCATCATCCAGCTCAGGTGCTTGGTAATCAGCCTCACTACCTTCCTTCACCAGAAGAGGGAGTTCATCAGACCTCAATGGTGAAGGGGAAAATGAACTCACAACAGTACCTCCCCCTTGAGGAGGGGTCATCGAACCCTCATCTATGCCACCAGGGCGATCAGGGTGAGCCCGATGAAAGGCACGCACCAATCTTTTGGCATGAATATCAGAGGCAGAGACCCAGGAATTATCCTCCTGACCATAACCCTTCCACTTAACCAATTACTGGAGTCTCCGTCTAGCCAGACGGGAATCCAGTATCTTCTCTACCTCATATTCCATGTTACCTTCAACCAATACAGGGTCAGGAGGTGCCACCCCAGGAACTACTGGTTCAACAAACTTCTTCAACAAGGAATTCTGAAACACATTATGGATTTTAAATCTGACAGGAAGAGCCAAATGAAAAGTGACCGGATTAATAATCTCCAAAATCTTGTAAGGTCCAATAAATCTAGGCTTAAACTTAGGAGAAGCCACCTTCATAGCGATATTTTTTGATGATAACCAAACCATATCACCAACCTTAAACTGGGGACCAATGGTCCTATGTCGGTTGGAAAACCGCTGAACCTTTTCCTGGGAGAGAGATAACTTATCCACCACTTGGTCCCAGATCTGGTGCATTCTCTCCATCACAGTGTCAACACCTGGGCAGGCAGAAGGCTCCACCTGCCCTGAAGAAAATCGAGGATGAAACCCAAAGTTACAAAAAAAAGGTGACATCAAAGTGGCAGAACTAGCTCTATTATTTAAAGCAAATTCGGCCAAGGGCAAAAATGAAACCCAATCATCCTGATCAGCGGAAATAAAACATCTCAAATACGACTCCAAGGTCTGGATGGTTCTCTCCGTCTGCCCATTGGTCTGAGGGTGAAAAGCAGAGGAGAAGGTCAACTGAATTCCCAGCTTGGAACAGAAAGTCCTCCAAAATCTAGACACAAACTGAACTCCTCTGTCAGATACAATGTTCTCAGGAATCCCGTGCAAGCGAACCACCTGTTGCAAAAACAGGGGCACCAACTCAGAGGAAGATGGCAACTTAGGGAGTGGTACAAGATGAACCATCTTAGAGAACCAATCACAAATCACCCAAATAACAGTCATTCTCTGAGAGACAGGCATATCAGAGATGAAATCCATTGAAATATGGGTCCATGGCCTCCTGGGGACCGGCAAAGGCATCAAAAACCCACTAGAGCGAGAACAAGGTTTAGACCAGGAGCAAGTCCCACAGGACTGCGCAAAATTCCTGACATCACGAGACAAGGCGGGCCACCAAAAAGACCGACTCACCAGATCTCTAGTACCAAAAATACCTGGATGACCAGCCAATGCAGAGCAATGAACTTCAGACATCACTCTCTTCTTCCACTGGTCAGGAACATACAACTTTCCACTGGGACAACGCTCAGGTTTGTCCTCCTGGAACTCTTCCAGAGCACGTCTCAAATCGGGCGAGATGGCAGAAAGAACTACCCCTTCGCCTAAGATGGTAGCAGGCTTGGTCACCACAGGAGAATCAGCAAAGAAGCTCCTAGAGAGAGCGTCAGCCTTGACATACTTAGTGCCAGGAAGAAAAGAGACCACAAAATCAAAAAGTGTAAAAAACAAGGCCCACCTAGCCTGTCTAGGGTTCAAGCGTTTGGCCGACTCCAGGTAAATCAAATTCTTGTGGTTAGTGAGGACCACGACTTGATGTTTAGCTCCCTCCAACCAATATCTCCACTCCTCAAACGCCCATTTCATGGCTAACAGTTCCCGATTCCCCACATCATAGTTACGTTCAGATGGAGAGAACTTTCGGGAAAAGAAAGCACAGGGATTCATTTTAGATGTTACAGGATCCTTTTGGGACAAAACAGCTCCTGCACCAATCTCAGAAGCGTCCACCTCTACCTGGAACGGGAGTGAGACATCAGGTTGCCGCAAAACCGGGGCAGAAGTGAATCTTCGCTTCAGCTCCTGAAAGGAAGAAACAGCCTCCGGAGACCAATTCAACACATCAGCACCCTTCTTAGTCAGATCAGTCAATGGCTTGGCAATACTAGAAAATTTTGCTATAAATTTCAGATAAAAATTAGCAAAACCCAAAAACTTCTGGAGGGCCTTCAAAGAAGTGGGCTGAACCCAATCATAAATGGCCTGTACCTTGGCCAGGTCCATTTCAGTAGTTGACGGAGACAAAATAAATCCCAAAAATGAAATCCTCTGTACCCCAAAAAGGCATTTAGATCCTTTGACATACAGGGAATTCTCCCTCAAGATCCAGAACACAGTCCAGCATGTTCCACATGAGAATCCCAATCCTTGGAGAAGATCAAAATATCATCCAGATAGATAATCAAAAATTTATCCACAAAGTCTCGGAAAATGTCGTTCATGAAGCACTGGAAGACAGAAGGGGCATTAGTGAGCCCAAAAGGCATCACCAGGTACTCAAAATGTCCCTCCGGAGTATTAAACGCCGTCTTCCATTCATCCCCATGCTTAATGCGGATAAGATTATACGCCCCCCCTGAGGTCAAGCTTGGTAAACCAGCAAGTACCTTTAACTCTGGAGAATAGATCCGAAATCAGGGGTAACGGATACTGATATTTAACAGTAATTTTGTTGAGGACACGATAATCAATACAAGGCCTTAATGAACCATCCTTTTTGGCCACGAAAAAAAAAACAGCACCTAAGGGTGAAGAGGATGGTCTAATATGACCCTTCTCCAACGCCTCCTTAATATAGGATCACATAGCCTCGTGCTCGGGTACAGATAAATTGAAGAGCTGACCCTTGGGAAATTTACACCCCGGGCTCAGTTCAATTGCACAGTCATAACTCCTATGAGGAGGCAAAGACGCAGACTCATTCTCACTAAATACATCATAAAAGTCCGCCAAATAGTCAGGAACATCATGCGACTGAGGAGAGGTGGAAAAAACCAGAGCCTCACTAAGGGCACACCGACAACCCCAACTTACCACAGACACAGATTTCCAATCCAAAACTGGATTATGAATTTGCAACCAGGGAAACCCCAGAACAATGATATCATGCAAATTATGCAACACCAAAAATCTGCAATTTTCTTGATGGTCTGGGGCGACCTGCATTACCACCTGGGTCCAAAACTGAGGTTTATTTTTTGCCAAAGGAGTAGCATCAATCCCCCTCAAAGGGATAGGCGTCCGCAGAGGTGTCATCAGAAATCCACAACGTTTAGCAAAATCCAAGTCCATTAGGTTCAGGGCTGCTCCCGAATCCACAAAAGCCTTGGCGGAAAATGTGGACAGAGAGCAGATCAGAGTAATTGCCAGAAGAAACTTAGGTTGAACACCACCCACAGAAAACGTGTGTGCAAAACGTTTCTCTCGTTTAGGACAGACAGAAATAATATGCAAGGCATCTCCACAAAAAAAACACAGCTTATTACGCCTTCTGAACTCCTGACGTTGCTCCCTGGACAAAACTCTATCACATTGCATAGGTTCAGACACTTGTTCAACAGGTGGCAACACCTCTCATGCAGTCCTGCGTTCACGTAAACGCCGGTCAACCTGAATGGCTAATGACATAGAATCGTCAAGACCAGAGGGAACAGGAAATCCCACCATAGTATATTTTACGGCTTCTGACAAACCCTTCCGAAAGAGAGCTGCCAAGGCACCATCATTCCAAGTAGTAAGGACCGTCCACTTTTGGAATTTTTGACAGTACAACTCTGCAGAATCCTGACCCTGGCTCAATGCCAACGGGGTCTTTTCAGCCTGATCAATAGCATTAGGTTCGTCATACAACAACCCCAAGGCTTGAAAAAATGCGTTCACATTAGTCAAAATAGGATCATCTGGTTTCAAAGAAAATGCCCAATCCTGGGGATCGCCACGCAGCAAAGAGATGACAATTTTAACCTGCTGCGCGGAGTTCCCTGATGAGTTAGGCTTCAAGGCAAAAAATAATTTACAATTATTTTTGAAATTCAAAAATTTAGACCGATCCCCAAAAAACATATCAGGAGTAGGGATCTTTGGTTCAGCAGCATGTGAATGAGCAAGGTAGGCGGAAATTCCCCGGACTTCCGCAGCGAGCTGCTCCACACGATCAGACAATTGCTTTATCTCCATTGAGAGAAAAAAAAAAATTCCACCTACGGTCTCAGAGATATAGAGGAAAAAATATACACCCTTTTTTTTTTTTTTTTTACAATTCTTTCCTGCTATTGAGTACCCTAGGATCTGCGGTATGGCTGGTGATTCTGTTATGAATGAGTCACCGTAGGAGGCAAAAACAGAAATTCTAGCTAAGTCCAGAAAACCAGGGACGTTGGCAGCTATCGGATTGCAGACCCCTGAACCTATCCACAACAACTAGCAGTAGCCGTGGGGGGTTCCTACGGTGCCCTAGACCCCTCGATCACAGCCGGAGAACTAAATAGCCTAAAGACAGAAAGGGAAATCTAAACTGCCCCAGAGCAGACCCCAAAGCAATAGGCAGCCCCCAACATATAATGACAGTGAAGCAAGATGAAAAAACACTCACACAGATAGAAAGATAGGCTGAGCAAATGATGGGGCCCAAGCTAACTAAATAGGACAGGATGGAAAAGCTGCTGTCTGCAATCCGCCAAAACCCTATCAAAACAAGAGCCAACAGACTGATGGGGAAAAAAGCCCTGAAGATGCTAGGCTTCAAAAATACTATATCAGTACTCAGGTATTTTCTGAAGACAGAGCAAAAAGGAATTCAGCTCACCCCAGCAGGGAATGGCAGAAATCCAGAAAAACAAGGCAAAACAAAACCAAAACACAAATGCAAAAAGCAGAGCAGAAAACTTAGCTTTTGAGGAGCAGGAATCAGACTGGTCTCCTAGAATCCCTCAGAGAAGTCACCAGCAAGGCAGAAGGGCGTCGGCAACCTTATATCCAGTCAGCAATTCCCGTCACCCAGTCATCATCATCCAGCTCAGGTGCTTGGTAATCAGCCTCACTACCTTCCTTCACCAGAAGAGGGAGTTCATCAGACCTCAATGGTGAAGGGGAAAATGAACTCACAACAGTACCTCCCCCTTGAGGAGGGGTCATCGAACCCTCATCCATGCCACCAGGGCGATCAGGGTGAGCCCGATGAAAGGCACGCACCAATCTTTTGGCATGAATATGAGAGGCAGAGACCCAGGAATTATCCTCCTGACCATAACCCTTCCACTTAACCAATTACTGGAGTCTCCGTCTAGCCAGACGGGAATCCAGTACCTTCTCTACCTCATATTCCATGTTACCTTCAACCAATACAGGGTCAGGAGGTGCCACCCCAGGAACTACTGGTTCAACAAACTTCTTCAACAAGGAATTCTGAAACACATTATGGATTTTAAATCTGACAGGAAGAGCCAAATGAAAAGTGACCGGATTAATAATCTCCAAAATCTTGTAAGGTCCAATAAATCTAGGCTTAAACTTAGGAGAAGCCACCTTCATAGCGATATTTTTTGATGATAACCAAACCATATCACCAACCTTAAACTGGGGACCAATGGTCCTATGTCGGTTGGAAAACCGCTGAACCTTTTCCTGGGAGAGAGATAACTTATCCACCACTTGGTCCCAGATCTGGTGCATTCTCTCCATCACAGTGTCAACACCTGGGCAGGCAGAAGGCTCCACCTGCCCTGAAGAAAATCGAGGATGAAACCCAAAGTTACAAAAAAAAGGTGACATCAAAGTGGCAGAACTAGCTCTATTATTTAAAGCAAATTCGGCCAAGGGCAAAAATGAAACCCAATCATCCTGATCAGCGGAAATAAAACATCTCAAATACGACTCCAAGGTCTGGATGGTTCTCTCCGTCTGCCCATTGGTCTGAGGGTGAAAAGCAGAGGAGAAGGTCAACTGAATTCCCAGCTTGGAACAGAAAGTCCTCCAAAATCTAGACACAAACTGAACTCCTCTGTCAGATACAATGTTCTCAGGAATCCCGTGCAAGCGAACCACCTGTTGCAAAAACAGGGGCACCAACTCAGAGGAAGATGGCAACTTAGGGAGTGGTACAAGATGAACCATCTTAGAGAACCTATCACAAATCACCCAAATAACAGTCATTCTCTGAGAGACAGGCATATCAGAGATGAAATCCATTGAAATATGGGTCCATGGCCTCCTGGGGACCGGCAAAGGCATCAACAACCCACTAGAGCGAGAACAAGGTTTAGACCGGGAGCAAGTCCCACAGGACTGCGCAAAATTCCTGACATCACGAGACAAGGCGGGCCACCAAAAAGACCGACTCACCAGATCTCTAGTACCAAAAATACCTGGATGACCAGCCAATGCAGAGCAATGAACTTCAGACATCACTCTCTTCTTCCACTGGTCAGGAACATACAACTTTCCACTGGGACAACGCTCAGGTTTGTCCTCCTGGAACTCTTCCAGAGCACGTCTCAAATCGGGCGAGATGGCAGAAAGAACTACCCCTTCGCCTAAGATGGTAGCAGGCTTGGTCACCACAGGAGAATCAGCAAAGAAGCTCCTAGAGAGAGCGTCGGCCTTGACATTCTTAGTGCCAGGAAGAAAAGAGACCACAAAATTAAAACGTGTAAAAAACAAGGCCCACCTAGCCTGTCTAGGGTTCAAGCGTTTGGCCGACTCCAGGTAAATCAAATTCTTGTGGTTAGTGAGGACCACGACTTGATGTTTAGCTCCCTCCAACCAATGTCTCCACTCCTCAAATGCCCATTTCATGGCTAACAGTTCCCGATTCCCCACATCATAGTTACGTTCAGATGGAGAGAACTTTCGGGAAAAGAAAGCACAGGGATTCATTTTAGATGTTACAGGATCCTTTTGGGACAAAACAGCTCCTGCACCAATCTCAGAAGCGTCCACCTCTACCTGGAACGGGAGTGAGACATCAGGTTGCCGCAAAACCGGGGCAGAAGTGAATCTTCGCTTCAGCTCCTGAAAGGAAGAAACAGCCTCCGGAGACCAATTCAACACATCAGCACCCTTCTTAGTCAGATCAGTCAATGGCTTGGCAATACTAGAAAATTTTGCTATAAATTTCAGATAAAAATTAGCAAAACCCAAAAACTTCTGGAGGGCCTTCAAAGAAGTGGGCTGAACCCAATCATAAATGGCCTGTACCTTGGCCAGGTCCATTTCAGTAGTTGACGGAGACAAAATAAATCCCAAAAATGAAATCCTCTGTACCCCAAAAAGGCATTTAGATCCTTTGACATACAGGGAATTCTCCCTCAAGATCCAGAACACAGTCCAGCATGTTCCACATGAGAATCCCAATCCTTGGAGAAGATCAAAATATCATCCAGATAGATAATCAAAAATTTATCCACAAAGTCTCGGAAAATGTCGTTCATGAAGCACTGGAAGACAGAAGGGGCATTAGTGAGCCCAAAAGGCATCACCAGGTACTCAAAATGTCCCTCCGGAGTATTAAACGCCGTCTTCCATTCATCCCCATGCTTAATGCGGATAAGATTATACGCCCCCCCTGAGGTCAAGCTTGGTAAACCAGCAAGTACCTTTAACTCTGGAGAATAGATCCGAAATCAGGGGTAACGGATACTGATATTTAACAGTAATTTTGTTGAGGACACGATAATCAATACAAGGCCTTAATGAACCATCCTTTTTGGCCACGAAAAAAAAAACAGCACCTAAGGGTGAAGAGGATGGTCTAATATGACCCTTCTCCAACGCCTCCTTAATATAGGATCACATAGCCTCGTGCTCGGGTACAGATAAATTGAAGAGCCGACCCTTGGGAAATTTACACCCCGGGCTCAGTTCAATTGCACAGTCATAACTCCTATGAGGAGGCAAAGACGCAGACTTATTCTCACTAAATACATCATAAAAGTCCGCCAAATAGTCAGGAACATCATGCGACTGAGGAGAGGTGGAAAAAACCGGAGCCTCACTAAGGGCACACCGACAACCCCAACTTACCACAGACACAGATTTCCAATCCAAAACTGGATTATGAATTTGCAACCAGGGAAACCCCAGAACAATGGTATCATGCAAATTATGCAACACCAAAAATCTGCAATTTTCTTGATGGTCTGGGGCGACCTGCATTACCACCTGGGTCCAAAACTGAGGTTTATTTTTTGCCAAAGGAGTAGCATCAATCCCCCTCAAAGGGATAGGCGTCCGCAGAGGTGTCATCAGAAATTCACAACGTTTAGCAAAATCCAAGTCCATTAGGTTCAGGGCTGCTCCCGAATCCACAAAAGCCTTGGCGGAAAATGTGGACAGGGAGCAGATCAGAGTAATTGCCAGAAGAAACTTAGGTTGAACACCACCCACAGAAAACGTGTGTGCAAAACGTTTCTCTCGTTTAGGACAGACAGAAATAATATGCAAGGCATCTCCACAAAAAAAACACAGCTTATTACGCCTTCTGAACTCCTGACGTTGCTCCCTGGACAAAACTCTATCACATTGCGTAGGTTCAGACACTTGTTCAACAGGTGGCAACACCTCTCGTGCAGTCCTGCGTTCACGTAAACGCCGGTCAACCTGAATGGCTAATGACATAGAATCGTCAAGACCAGAGGGAACAGGAAATCCCACCATAGTATATTTTACGGCTTCTGACAAACCCTTCCGAAAGAGAGCTGCCAAGGCACCATCATTCCAAGTAGTAAGGACGTCCACTTTTGGAATTTTTGACAGTACAACTCTGCAGAATCCTGACCCTGGCTCAATGCCAACGGGGTCTTTTCAGCCTGATCAATAGCATTAGGTTCGTCATACAACAACCCCAAGGCTTGAAAAAATGCGTTCACATTAGTCAAAATAGGATCATCTGGTTTCAAAGAAAATGCCCAATCCTGGGGATCGCCACCCAGCAAAGAGATGACAATTTTAACCTGCTGCGCGGAGTTCCCTGATGAGTTAGGCTTCAAGGCAAAAAATAATTTACAATTATTTTTGAAATTCAAAAATTTAGACCGATCCCCAAAAAACATATCAGGAGTAGGGATCTTTGGTTCAGCAGCATGTGAATGAGCAAGGTAGGCGGAAATTCCCCGCACTTCCGCAGCGAGCTGCTCCACACGATCAGACAATTGCTTTATCTCCATTGAGAGAAAAAAAAAAAATTCCACCTACGGTCTCAGAGATATAGAGGAAAAAATATACACCCTTTTTTTTTTTTTTTACAATTCTTTCCTGCTATTGAGTACCCTAGGATCTGCGGTATGGCTGGTGATTCTGTTATGAATGAGTCACCGTAGGAGGCAAAAACAGAAATTCTAGCTAAGTCCAGAAAACCAGAGAAATTGGCAGCTATCGGATTGCAGACCCCTGAACCTATCCACAACAACTAGCAGTAGCCGTGGGGGGTTCCTACGGTGCCCTAGACCCCTCGATCACAGCCGGAGAACTAAATAGCCTAAAGACAGAAAGGGAAATCTAAACTGCCCCAGAGCAGACCCCAAAGCAATAGGCATCCCCCAACATATAATGACAGTGAAGCAAGATGAAAAAACACTCACACAGATAGAAAGATAGGCTGAGCAAATGATGGGGCCCAAGCTAACTAAATAGGACAGGATAGAAAAGCTGCTGTCTGCAATCCGCCAAAACCCTATCAAAACAAGAGCCAACAGACTGATGGGGAAAAAAGCCCTGAAGACGCTAGGCTTCAAAAAGACTATATCAGTACTCAGGTATTTTCTGAAGACAGAGCAAAAAGGAATTCAGCTCACCCCAGCATGGAATGGCAGAAATCCAGAAAAACAAGGCAAAACAAAACCAAAACACAAATGCAAAAAGCAGAGCAGAAAACTTAGCTTTTGAGGAGCAGGAATCAGACTGGTCTCCTAGAATCCCTCAGAGAAGTCACCAGCAAGGCAGAAGGGCGTCGGCTGCCTTATATCCAGTCAGCAATTCCCGTCACCCAGTCATCATCATCCAGCTCAGGTGCTTGGTAATCAGCCTCACTAAGAAAATAGAGGGGGAAGCCAGCACTGCTTAAGGTTAGAATGCATAAATTGGAGTGCATATGCACATAATGTCTAGCTGTATTCAAAAATGAGATATTTAGCAAAAAAATTGATCAATTCAATTGAGCCACCCCGCCGCGCCAAGGCAATCTCATATGGGGGGTCCTACTCTATATATTTTTAATAAATGCTGTGCCATTACGGCCTCCTAAATACATTTAGAGCATGACCACATCAAGTGCAATCTGTACCTGAACATTGCTGGATCGCTCCCATGAAGCCAGATGAAGCAAGTGCAGATGAAGGCCAACCAGGTCTGAACACAGACATATCAGGAATGGCCTCCACACATTGCCTGACCAGCAAACATAGATGAAGGGCGATGTTGGTCCAGACACAGGTGCACAATTAAATAAAGCTTGGGGCAGGGTGGGGCTGCCGTGTGTGTGCACAGCAGCCTAATCCATCACAATGAACACAGAAAAATTATGGCGGACATAACCAAGCGTTCACGGCAACAGTGGTGGTGAGCCACAAACCAACAACAAGAAAATAGAGGGGGAAGCCAGCACTGCTTAAGGTTAGAACGCATAAATTGGAGTGCATATGCACATAATATCCAGCTGTATTCAAAAATGAGATATTTAGCAAAAAAATTGATCAATTCAATTGAAGGCCAACCAGGTCTGAACATCTGCACTTGCTCCATCTGGCTTCATGGGAGCGATCCAGTAATGTTCAGGTACAGATTGCACTTGATGTGGTCATGCTCTAAATGTATTTAGGAGGCCGTAATGGCACAGCATTTATTAAAAATATATAGAGTAGGACCCCCCCATATGAGATTGCCTTGGCGCGGCGGGGTGGCTCAATTGAATTGATCAATTTTTTTGCTAAATATCTCATTTTTGAATACAGCTAGACATTATGTGCATATGCACTCCAATTTATGCGTTCTAGCCTTAAGCAGTGCTGGCTTCCCCCCCTATTTTCTTGTTGTTGGTTTGTGGCTCACCACCACTGTTGCCGTGCACGCTTGGTTATGTCCGCCATAATTTTTCTGTGTTCATTGTGATGGATTAGGCTGCTGTGCACACACACGGCAGCCCCGCCCTGCCCCAAGCTTTATTTAATTGTGCACCTGTGTCTGGACCAACATCGCCCTTCATCTATGTTTGCTGGTCAGGCAATGTGTGGAGGCCATTCCTGATATGTCTATGTTCAGACCTGGTTGGCCTTCATCTGCACTTGCTCCATCTGGCTTCATGGGAGCGATCCAGTAATGTTCAGGTACAGATTGCACTTGATGTGGTCATGCTCTAAATGTATTTAGGAGGCCGTAATGGCACAGCATTTATTAAAAATATATAGAGTAGGACCCCCCATATGAGATTGCCTTGGCGCGGCGGGGTGGCTCAATTGAATTGATCAATTTTTTTGCTAAATATCTCATTTTTGAATACAGCTAGACATTATGTGCATATGCACTCCAATTTATGCGTTCTAACCTTAAGCAGTGCTGGCTTCCCCCCCTATTTTCTAATCAGCCTCACTACCTTCCTTCACCAGAAGAGGGAGTTCATCAGACTTCAATGGTGAAGGGGAAAATGAACTCACAACAGCTTACCCTGTCCAGATGACACAGACACCAGGCGATGCAAGGACGAGGCGGAGACAGATTTCAGAAGTAACAGTTCCGGATTTATTTGTCGTCCTCCTGACGACCACAACCACGCACCACAGCCTCTTTACAGTTGTCTGTCTCCAGGCCCAAGTACCTGCACCTTTGCTACAGTCGTAGTAACGTTCCTCGCGGATCTTGCACTGGGGCTGTCCTAGACCAATCTACCTCCAGCGCTTCACCTGCCTGAGGTCGTCGTCCAATCGGTACCCCCGGGGCCTCGTCTGTCCTGCGGTCCGTCGGGTCAGGGACACCCCTGACTGTCTCTTTGCTGTCCGTCCCCTGGTCGAGCTCTCCTCTCTTCACCGTATTCTACCGAGCTCCTCCCGGGACTGGCCTACCTGGAACCCTACCCTGTTCTATTTATCCCCTCTCTCACCGGGAATTCCCCTCCTGGGTTCCTATCTCTCCGCCCCCCATGACTAAGCGTTTCTCAAGCCATAAGCTGATGTTAAGTCCTAAGCTACTCCCCACTGCCATCTTATGGTCATTTCCTGGTACTGCACTCTCCTATCTACCTTTCCTAGCTGTCACCCTTCTATCCTGTCAATCTCCGTCTCTTGTGCACAATCCGTCCCCTCCTTCTATCAGTCACATCTGTCCGTCAAGTCACCTTCCCCACAGTACTATGGAGAAAGAAAGTCTATCCCACCTATATACACCTGTTGAACCTGGACTGTTTAGTAAAAGTTTGACAGTTGCATGGTGGACCATGCATTATGTGGGGTAGTTCCTAAGGAATGAAGCCTGGAAGAAGCGTAGACCTGCAGCCTACAAGTGAGTTTGATGCACCCCACACCCTACAGCACAATGGGGCCAGGACACCCCTTTCCTGTAAAGTGCCAGAGCACAATCGGACAGCAGTTCGGTCACGACTACTGCTGTCGTACACATTACATATGGGCGGCTGTGGTGACTAACATATTGTGTAGGAGGACAGAATGAGGGAGGGGCACAGTTTTGAGAGGACAACATAGTTGGCAGGATGAGGATATAGCGTGAAAAAGGGCACAGAATGAATATGGAGAAGGGGCAGAGTGCAATGGGGCAAAGAATGGAGAGGGGTTAGCATGGCACGGGGACAGTACGGAGCTATAGAGAGTGTAAGGGAAAACAGTGGAAAGGGGACAGTCATTGTATAGGCCGTGGTTCATAGGGGCCAAAGGTGTGGCGGTTATAGCTTATAATGGCAGACACTGGGGATGTTATAGCTGATAATGACAGACAGTGGGGTGGTTATACCTCTTTATCGCGGACAGTGTGGCAGGTGTAGCTCATAAGGGCGGATAGTGTGGAGATCACATACCATAGGAGGCCTATTTAGGTCATTATAGGTACAACAACAGAAAGAATATAGGGCTGTATAAGCCACCACCCATGTCAGTAAACATTATCATCATCAAATCATATCATCCATTATCATGACCTAGTAGGGTAGACACAGAACCAAGGCACATAGAGCAGGTATCACAATAACTAAACGGTAATTACCTTATGCAGAGTGGAACACCGTACAGGACCAGCCCACCCGTCCCTGACCTGGGTGGTGGCTTATACAGCCCTATATACATATGTTATCTGTAAGCACATACTGTCTCATTTTTTGTACTATATGGGGATATATATACCTTGTAGGTGTTCCCGTATGTGGATCTGCCTTGGGCAATTTTAATTGTTGGAATTCATCTGATTCCATCTTTTAGCCCCACTTTTTCCAGTGTGTTTGGTATATTTGGCTATTTGTCCTAATAAAGTTGTCAGTACCTTTTTGTGGACTCTGTGACTGCTTTCTTTCTGTTGTTGTTGCTCTTTATATGCAGTTGTCCATATTTGTCCTAAATCTGGGTGGCTATTAGGGATACCTCTATCATGATATTGACTTTGTGCACCCATAATGTTCATCAGAATTCTCTCATAGGTCATTATAGGTACAGATATTTTTATGCAAAGGGCGTTTTAAGGGCATGTCGGGATGTGCTGCAGAAAACTGGAGAACAGGAAAGTCAGCAGAAAAGAGCTGTGGATATGAAGTCACCATGGCTTCTGGACTTGATGGAGATGAAAAGAAAGAAATGACTAAATCAGAGAAGATGTCACCTCTAAGGTACCTGGTTGTAGGTGTATACTTATTTATGCTGACTATGTCTCATCAGTATTGTGGTTCTTGTATGGTCCACAGTCTGATAATGACTGATAACTAGAGTTGAGCGACTTTGGTCGGATCGGGTTTCATGAAACAAAATTTGTTTCAGATGAAACTGGTCCGACTAGGGCAAAAAAAGTCGGAGTTTCGTCCGAAACCCGACCCCAATGGAAGTCAATGGGGAATAAAAGTCGGCATTGAGCGGATGACATTCAACCACTCAATGCCGACTTTTATTCCCCATTGACTTGCATTGGGGTTGGGTTTCGGACGAAACTCCGACTTTGTTTGACCTAGTCGGACCAGTTTCATCTGAAACAAATTTTGTTTCATGAAACCCAATCCGACCAAAGTCCCTCAACTCTACTGATAACAACAACTCCCAGCATCTACTTATTGTTAAGGACATACTTGGAGTTGTAGATTCATGAGATACAAATATATATTGGCCTGTACCAAGCTTGATGATGTATTCATGTACTGATGTTGATTCTGGTGATGTATTCATGTAGTGATGGTGGTTCTGGTGGCTTTTTCATGTACTGATGGTGGTCTGGTGTTGTATTTATTTACTGACAGTGGTTTTGTGATGTATTTGTAAGGAGGTGGTGGAGAACCTCGGTTGCCCCTTCCCCCACACTGAGCCCATGCGGCCCTGTTTGCACATTTTATGCCTCATGTGCTTTAAGATCTTCTGTAAATTGTCTGTCATATATTGCACTGCCTATGTCCATTGCTCATTCCCCATACCCTGTTTTGTAATCATCTTTTTACTAGCACTTGCTGTTTACTGTTACTGTTTTACAACAGGATATTTTTATACATTTGTTTTACTGTGTTTTTGTGTTTTCAGACTTTTGGTGGTGTGAACACTGTGTGCATGGCCCATGTGTTTGTGTCTAATTGGTTTCTTGCTCATGCAAGATAGGTAGGTTTCCACCCCTTCCTTATGGGCCGTGCACTCAAAAGCCGTCTTCCATAGCGTGTCCACATCGGACCTTACTTGCCTGAATCCTGCTCATACAGGTACTGTACACATGATCAGGTTTTTAAATACATTGGTTGGTACATTGGACAGCTCTGAGATGGGTATACCTTGACGTTGGTGGAGTGGCTTAGTATACATTTTTTGCAAAACAGTATCAACTAAATACCCTGTTTTGTAATCATCTTTTTACTAGCACTTGCTGTTTACTGTTACTTTTTTACAACAGAGTATTTTTATACGTTTGTTTTATTGTGTTTTTCTGTTTACTGCCTATGTCATGTAGTTTTATTAAGCTGTGCTGTGTCCTATATGTATTACTGTTGCATTCCACCATGTATGCCATATAACTACATGAACCTGACTTGTATTGTTATACCGTGCACTGTAAAATGTACATGCTGTATAAAGTTAGGGACAGCTAAGGGTTAAGGTGATGGGCTGGGCCAGCAGCAGAAAAGGCGGGAGGGAGCTGCTGCTCCTGGTCAGTAGCCCAACCACGTTGGCTCAGGGCAGATGTAACTTCAGCCAGGGCATTGCCAAACTCCCAAGGAGGGAGAGGATCTGCTGCCCCACATAATGGACTTAAGTACTGCAACATGGGCCCCGGGACTTTGGAAGGGCCGCTCGCTGAAGGGATTTTAAGCGTCCAGATTCCAGCATGAAAGACTACTTGCTAAATCTCGGCTACCGTGGCTGTTGTGGGTACTTCTGTGGACAGCATCAGGGAAAGAGCAGGAAACTTGTGTTATACTTTTCTTTCATTTTTTTTATTATTAAAAAGTTTGTTCCCTGTTGGACTGTAAACTGTGCCTGTGGATTGTGTTCATCAGATCTATCTCTGTACAAGGTACCCGGGGTCCTCACTGACTGTTTTTTAAGGTGACTCGGCTGGGACTACCTCCCCGGGTGGCCTTGTTACATATTCATGTACTGATGGTGGTTTTAGTGATCTATTAATTTACTGATGATGGTTTTCATGCCATTTTTATGTGCTGTTGATGGCTCTGATGATGTTTACTTGTACGTATGTGTTCATGTAGTGATGATGGTTCTGGTGATGAATACAGCACCAGAACCATCATCACATTGTGAGTACATCACTAGAACCATTAATAGGGCACAAATACAGCACCATTATAATTATTATTTATTTCTATAGCACCATTGATTCCATGGTGCTGTACATGAGAAGGGGTTACACAAAATACAAATATCACTTACAGTAAACAAACTAATGACAGACTGGTACAGAGGAGAGAGGACCCTGCCCTTTCGGCCTTACATTCTACAGGATTATGGGGAAGGAGACAGTTGGTCGGGGGTTGCAGTAGCTCTGATGGTGTTGAGATGGCCGTGTGGTCATTACAAGTTGCAAGCTTATTTGAAGAGTTGGGTTTTCAGGTTCCATCTGAAGGATCAAATTGCTGTGGATAACCAGACATGTTGGGGCACAGAATTCCAGAGGATGGGGGATATCCGGGAGAAATCTTGGAGGCGATTGGGTGAGGAGCGAATAAGCGTGGAAGAGAGAAGGAGGTCTTGGGAGGACCGGAGATTATGTGAGGGAAGGTATTGGTTCAGAAATATACGAGCAGAAAGGTTATGGGTGGCTTTGTAGGTCAGTGTAAAGTAGTTTAAACTGGATATGCTGGGAAATTGGGAGCCAGTGAAGGGATTTGTAAAGAGGGGAAGCAGGAGTGTAGTGATGCAAGAGATTGATTAGTCTGGCAGCAGAGTTAATTACGGACTGGAGGGGTGCGAGAGTGTTAGAAAGTAGGCCACAGAGGAGGATGTTGCAGTAGTCAAGGCAGGAGATGATTAGGGCATGCACATGTAGGGAAGGTGACCTGACGGAAGGACTTGTTAGTAGGAAGGAAGGACGCGTTGCACACTTTTGACGGATGTCAGTTATGACAAAAGGGAGACAGCTAGAAAAGTGTAGATGGAATGCAGTACCTTGGGTTGACCACAAGATGGCAGGGGAGAGTGTAAGTTCAGGTCTTGACAGCAGCTTAGGGCTTTAGAAACCGTTGGTCATGGGGGAGGAGTTACAGGGAATCGGGAAAGTTATAAATTTGACAGGAGGGTTCCAGAAAGTTCCAGTCCCTGGGAGGAGCTCAAGAGAAGAGGAGCCTGTGGCAAAGTGGGTGTTGTGAGGAAAGCTCAACCAGGGGACTGAGGAAAGAGAAAGTCAGGGGGGTGGTCCTGACACGAAGTACCGCAGTACAGACGAACCCCCATAGGCAAACATACCAAAATGACGACGACCTCTGATCAGTAAAATTGCTGTTGGTGTACAGGCCTAAGGCGGCCATAGTGACCGAGCTGGCGGGAACGTCACTGAGTTAAAAAGAAGGACGGTGTGTGTATCAACGTCTCAAGTGAAAAGTACGGTGTGTGTACCGGGGCCTGGAAACGGAGAGCCGGGGAAGAATTGCGGGGTATTGCTGGGGCCGTCAGACAGACGGCTAGAAATAAACTGGGACCTGTTGCACCCGAAACCTGCCTCCACTTTATGTCTGTGACGTCTTTGCGCGGTAAGAGAGGGACCACCCCCCCAGTCCGGCCGTCGACCCTACACACAGACATTTTGGTAGAGTGAGGATTGAGGAAAGGACGGATTCTGGAAATATTTTTCAGCTCGAGGTGACAGGAAGTGGCGAGAGCTTGGATGTGCGGTTTGAAGGACAAGGCAGAGTCAAGGGTTACTCCGAGGCAGTGGATTTCCAGGACAGGCAAAAGTGTGATGTCATTTATCGTGACAGATAGATCAGGTATGGAAGATTTGTGAGATGTAGGAAAGATGATGAGTTCAGATTTGTCCACATTGAGCTTGAGGAAGCGAGAGGAGAAGATGGAGGAATTGACTGATAGACACACTTCACTACATGAAGTTGTCATCACAACCACCATCAGTGCAGCAATATAAGAACAGGACCACGATCAGTACATGAATATATCACCAAAACCACTATCCATAAAGGAATATGACACCAGAACCACCATGAATTTTGTTGCAAACTGTATTTCTTGAATGACGGATATAAAAACTATTGTACGTATCCCTTTATATTGAAGTCAGTTTAGCATCCATTGAGATATACATCTACTGATGCATCACTTTTTTGAACTGCTGGTATTTTTTGATGAAACAGATAACAATTCTAGTAGAAGTGGTTGTCGGAGCATGTTACCTGACTCATCGAAGGAAGTGGGGGGGGAGCCTTAGGAGCTGTTATCGTAGTCTCTGACCTATTCCTTTACATGTGGTCTGAAGGTTCCTGGTGAATTTTGGGGGATGCCATTGGCTTCATCTGCCTAGGGCACCAAAATAACTTGCCCTGGTCCTGACCACCGGTGTGTCACAGAATTTTATACTATTTGGCAGTGAAGACAAAATTACACTTTTTACTACAAAAATTTTGTTTTAGCCCCCGATTTTACATTTTCACATGGAGAAATAGGTAAAAGTGGCAACAAAATTTGTCACACCATTAATTCTGAACGTGTCAATACCCAATATGTGGCTGTACAGTTCTGCGTAGCCACACAGCATGATTTGGGAGGAACGGAGTGCTATTTGACTCTTGAAGAGCAAATTATCATAGAATACTTTGCAGACTCCATATATACAGGGTGGGCCATTTACTGTATATACTTGAGTATAAGCCGACCCAAGTATAAGCCGAGGCCCCTAAGTTTGCCACAAAAAACTGGGAAAACTTATTGTCTCGAGTATAAGCTGAGGGTGGAAATGCAGCTACTGGTAAATTTCAAAAATAAAAATAGATACTAATAAAAGTAAAATGGTGGCCCCATAAGATGCTCCATATTAATATATGCCCCATATAATGCCGCACAAAAGGTTAATGGTGGCCCCATAAGATGCTCCATATTAATATATGCCCTATATAATGCTGCAGAAAGGTTAATGGTGGCCCTATAAGATGCTCCATATTAATATATGCCCCATATAATGCCGCACAAAGGTTAATGGTGGCCCTATAACGTGCACCATATTAA
Source organism: Dendrobates tinctorius (assembly GCF_039654945.1). Taxonomy (NCBI): domain Eukaryota; kingdom Metazoa; phylum Chordata; class Amphibia; order Anura; family Dendrobatidae; genus Dendrobates; species Dendrobates tinctorius. The sequence goes on from NW_027361824.1 coordinate 9,433,147, forward strand.
TATATGCCCAGGGCTAGACTGGCCATCTGGCAATTCTGGCAAATTCCAGAAGGGCCTCTCTGGTTGTGGGCTGCCTTGTCTGCTACGTTGTTAACAGAATCAGTGTTCTCAAGACACCCACACTATTAAGAGTTGTGATGAGCACAAAGTCGCTGACTCCATCACTTACCCCAGCAGGCCACAGGTACCATTAGAAACATTGGTGTTGTAGTAAATCTTCCTTTCCTCCATGCAGGGTAATATTAGTAATTTATCCCATCTGGTGCTTGGGACGGGGACAACATGGGCCTGTGTGATTTCAAATGCCATGGCTGAATTTCATCCCCAGTCCGTACCTGTATATGCCCCATATAATGCTGCACAAAGGTTAATGTTGGGAGTGGAGATGCATCCATATTCATTACTTTAAGGAGCGGTACTATGTGACCGCACAGGAAGAAGACAGGAAGAGAGAAGCAGATGCCGAAAATGAGATGTAGCAGAGCCTGATATGCAGATGCCAGGAGGGTGAGTATGATGTCTCCTGCTCCGCCTCCCCCCGCAGGCTTTCTGGTGTATGACTCATGTATAAGCCGAGAGGGTCTTTTTCAGCCCAAAAAAGGGGCTGAAATACTCGGCTTATACACGAGAATATACGGTAAATGGATACACTTAAATAAAATGGGAATGGTTGGTGATATCAACTTCCTGTTTGTGGCACATTAGTATATGGAAGGAGGAAAACTTTTCAAGATGGGTGATGACCGTGTCGGCCATTTTGAAGTCGGCCATTTTGGATCCAATTTTATTTTTTCAATGGGAAGAGGGTCATGTGACACATCAAACTTATTGAGAATTTCACAAGAAAAGCAAAGGTGTGCTTGGTTTTAACGTAACTTTATTCTTTCATGAGTTATTTACAAGTTTCTCTTTGTTTACAGCCATTGACATGTCGCAGAGGTTAACACATGAGGGGCGGTTAGAAATTGTGTTGATGTCTGGTGAACGCAAGACACCCTATGCAAGAAAACTCTCACCATTCTCATTTTATTTAGGTGTTTCCATATAAATCGCCTACCCAAAAAAGTTTGCCTCATCACTGAACATAATGTTCAGTGTAAACTGAGGGTCCTGTTCCAATTTTTGTTTTGCAAATTCAGCACGCCGATCTGGTTCACCAACCATTCCCATTTTATTTAGGTGCATCCATATAAATGGCCCACCATGTGGAGCCAATTAGTGCCAGAACAGCAGTTTCCCCCTCAATTGATCCCAATGTTTAAATTACACTCCTCTGGGAAGTTATCTACAGATGCAGTGACTATTTTAACTCCATGGGTATTGTGACTCTAGTCACTACTCACAGACAAGCTGAGAGGCTGGGTAATTAAAATATCCGAGTTCTTAAGCCAGGAGGAAATGTTAAAGATAGAGGCACTGCAACATAGTTCCTTCACCTTTCTTGCCTTTTCTGAATAAGATAGCCGTGAACAAGGACCTTTTACGGCCAAAATGTCGGTTGTTTTGTTATAGCAAACACATCTTATGCCAAGCGTGTATAATAATCCATGATGCAATAAATATTGAATTGCAAGAATTTACTACGTGCCTCAAGGTTTTTCCTATATCATTTTATCTTGTTTCCTAGCGGGCACATTTTTTGGTCAGTGATCCCTCTTGTCACTATTATTTGAAAGATAGAGGGGTGATACAAAAAAATAGTCACGTCATAGTCCAGGGGTCAAACGCCAGGATGGTATATCTCTTAGGGTGATCTCTTAAAGGTGAGACCTCTAGTGATTGCCTGTACCTGACCTAATATGAGCCGAGTGCATGCTTAGAGGAAAGAATGTATCGGATACACAGAGTCAGTTACACACTCCTCTCAGCAAGAGATGGCACACAACTGCACTTTATTTTGAGGACAAAGAATTCTACAACAGACCGGAAATGGGTGTCACGCAATCTTCAGAGCAGCCAGTGTCAGTCTATGATAGGTCCATTCCAACTTCACTTCCATATATGGTCTCCAGTGTCTTAGCTTCTGCATTCCAGAGATTCCTTCCAGGGTTTTATTTAGGGCACAGATGCCATCTTGCTACACCATGTGTTAAGGTCTGGCAATGGAACCACCAAATGAAATAAACGTAGAGGCTAGGTGCGATCGCAGTCCGGGGTCCACCGTGCAGAGGTGTTAACTGCTGCTAGACAATAACGGACAGTGTATAGTAACAAACAGCCGAACTCACGTGGGTTAAAGTCACCCGGTGTGAACTGAGGCAAACTTTGTTACCTCACAGAGAGTGCCCTGAACGGTGTAGGAACCGTAATCTGTTCAACCTCACAGATTACAGCTAGGAGAGTGCAGGTGTGACGTCACAGGACGCTGCCCCAAGACACGGGGTCAGCGCTCCTCTAGACCCACCTGCGCACGGAGCCGCTACTGCGGTGCCAGGGCTATGCCCTTAAGGTACGCTGTGCCTTGTTAACTGTCACAGGGTATGTATAGCGCCGCACTGGCGGGCGCCACTAGCCAGCCTCAGCATGGAGCTGGAAAGCGCACTAACTGCGCACGGCGCCACTTTGACGGATGCTGTGGTAATAAGGTACCGAGGTGTCGTGTGCTGACTGGCGCCCTCGGGTGCTAAAGTGTAGATGGAGCTGAGAGCACAGCGGTGCTAGGCAGTGCCAGTACTCGGTGCTGACTCAAAGACCCTAAGCCCTAACAACATGAGAATCAAAGGGAGGGGAAATATAATAAGTCATTCACCAGAGTCAGACATCCATCATCAAACACACCACTTAGCTTCAAGTCTCTATATTAGCGCATGGCTTGGGCAGCACGGTGGGTCAGTGGTTAGCGCTGCAGCCTTGCAGCGCTGGAGTCCTGGGTTCGAATCCCACCAAGGATAACATCTGCAAGGAGTTTGTATGTTCTCCCCATGTTTGCGTGGGTTTCCTCCGGGTACTCCGGTTTCCTCCCACACTCCAAAGACATACTGATAGGGAATTTAGATTGTGAGCCCCATCAGGGACAGTGATGATAATATGTTCAAACTGTAAAGCGCTGCGGAATATGTTAGCGCTATATAAAAATAAAGATTATTATTATGGCTAAAGCATATATAAAAGCATATCAGCTGGAGAACGAGTGCAAAAAGGAGATAGCAACGACGATCGTTTTGCGCTGCAAAGGTGCTTCCACAGGTTACATGGTTATTTTCCATGAATGTGCACCTAAGGGTAAAACAGTTGTATTGCCGGCTGCGTCTCTTTCATACACGTATGATGGTTCGGATGTGTGGACTATTGTGATGGTGCTCGCCTTGTATTTCTGGATTTTGTATTGCGAACCTTTTATAGCTGCAGCCTTCTGGGACCTTCCTGATAGCCCAATCGGAGCAGCAATAGGACCTGAGCACGTGACCTCCAACCTCCAATTATTCTTTATTATTCTCCAATGAGAAGTCGTCCCACGGGCATGCTCAGTAGGGGAAAAGCAGGACTTAGTCACAGGAGCAATTGTTTGCTGCTGACTCACGCATGATATAATAGTAGAACCAGAAGGAGCAACCAGACGCCTATAATATAATAATAATAATTAATTTTATTTCTATAGCACCGACATATTCCGCAGCACTTTACATTTCAGAGGGGATGTCTACAGACGATAGACATTACAGCATAACAATAATCACATAGATTATAACAGATACCAAGAGGAATGAGGGCCCTGATCGCAAGCTTACAGTCTATGAGGAAAGAGGGAGACACGAAAGGTGGGTGGTAACAGTTGCCCTGATTGTATGGACCAGCCATAATGTTAAGTGTGTAACAGTACAGACACAGAGGGCTAATGGATGCATAAAGCATGTGGGAACATGATGCGGGGAACCTGGGTATGGTAAAAGTTTTGACTGTGCCACACAGGAATAGTTAGGTTAATGTGTTGAGGCGATAGGCCAGTCTGAATAAATGCATTTTCAGGGCACGCTTAAAATTGTAGGGAATGGGGACTACTCACCTAGAATTATCCTGGGCAAGGCGCTGTGACCGCCTCTGCTGAGCAGCCTCCTCTCTGGCTGGAGAGGAAAGGGAGACTGCAGAAGGCAAGGCTCGAGTTCCCTCCTGTGCACTGTCCACAACATGGTCATGAAACCCCTGTCTCCAACGCCACTTCTGATGTGTGCACCACAAACACCTCTTCCAAGCTGCCCCCAGCCCCTATGCCTCGAGTGAGAACCATCACTGCTGCTGTGTGCTGGGAATGCCTCAACCAACCGGTATACGAGAGTAGCTTGTTTGTTAGCCAATATTAGGTCAAGGTTCTCCTGTGGCATGATGTTTTGGAATTTGCTTTTATAGCGTGGATCCAGGATGCAGGCCAACCAGTAGTCATCATCATTCATCATTTTGGCAATGCGGGGGTCCCTTTTTAGGATCTGCAAGGCATAATCTAACATGTGAGCCAATGTTCCCGGTGAGTGCTGGGTGGAGGAGCACTTTCAGGCAAATCCACATCCCTCCAGTCACGCTCAAACCCAGTACAAAGCCAATATTTTCTCTTGCCCCACGAGAAGCATCCTCCTCCCCTAAATAATCATCCCCATCATCATCCTCTTCCTCTTTTTCCTCCACCTCGTCCATGACAGTTCCCTGACCAGACAATTGCTGACTGTCATCAAGGCTTCCCTCCTCCTTTTCCTCCTCATCAACCTCGGCTGCAGACGCCTGCTCCTTAATATGCGTCAAAGTTTGCATGAGCAGACGCATAAGTGGGATGCTCATGCTCATGATGGCGTCGTCTGCACTTACCAGCCGTGTGCATTCCTCAAAACACTGAAGGACTTTACAGAGGTCTTTCAGCTTCAACCACTGCACACCTGTCAACTCCATGTCTGCCCTCAAAGTGCCTGTCCGTGTATCCTCCCACAAATGCATTATGGCCTGCCTTTGTTCGCACAGCCGCTCAACCATGTGCAGGGTGGAGTTCCACCTTGTTGCAACTTCGATAATTAGGCGGTGCTTGGGAAGGTGGAGCAATCGCTGCAGCTTCTGCATACGACTGGAGTGTACCGGCGACCGGCGGATGTGTGAGCAAAGTCTTCGAACCTTCTGGAGCAGGGCTATGGCTGCCACAAAATTCCGGCTGTTATCACTAACTATCTTGCCTGCTCAAGATGTAGACTGCCCAGCCATGACTCTTTTGTCGCTGAAAGTAGTCAGCCAGTAGCTCCGCAGTGTGTCTGTTGCCCAAACACATCATCTGCAACACAGCCTGCTGACGCTTTCCACTAGCTTATCGATAGGGGGACACCTCATTTGCAACACTGTCAGCTGCGGATGCAGTGCTCATGCGACTGCGCTCTGTGGACCAGCTTTCACTTCTGGAGGAGGAGGAGGAGGAGGGCCGAACGCCTACAGCCAACTGTTTCCTATACTGTGGGCTAGGCAGCACTGTGCCACCACTGCTGTCCCCTGTGGACCCTGCATCCACCACATTAACCCAGTGCGCAGTGATTGACACGTAACGGCCCTGGCCATGCCCACTGGACCATGCATCAGTTGTGAGGTGCACCTTTCCACTCACTGACAGCTTGAGTGCATGGACAATGGACAATGCGGTCTTTCACATGAAAGTGGAGGGCTAGGATGGCTTTACGAGAAAAGAAGAGGCGACTGGGTAGCTCATAGCGTGGTACTATGTAGGCCATTAGTTCGCAGAAAGCTGCGCTTTCAACCAACCAATAGGGCATCATCTCTAACGAGATTAGTTTGGCAATGTGGGCGTTCAAACACAGTGTACGCGGATGAGAGGATGAGTACTTTTTTATCCTACTCATAGTCTCTGGTAGGGTGAGCTGGACTTGAGAGCTGCATATGGTGGAACGAGCGGTGGACATGGCGGACTGAGAGAGGGTTGATGATGGTGATGGAGTTGGTGTTCTTTCTGATGGCCTAGATTCAGTCTTTCGTTGCAATAACAGTGTGATTCCCTGACTGATTTGCCCTGGCGACGAAAACTCAACATTTGCTGGTGGTGGTGTGCTAACCGGTGGACTTACAGTGGGAGAAACAATGTTGCGTTGCTGACTACCTTCTTTGTGATCAGTTGCACATGTGGCACTTGAGGTTTGGTGTTGTGTCCACGCTTGCAAGTGCATGGTGGTTAAATGTCTTAGCATACAACTGGTATTCAAATTTCTCAGATTTTTCCTTCGGCTAAAGGTCTTTGCGCACTTCTTACAGATAACCTTGGCCTGATCATGAGGATTTTGTTCAAAAAAGTGCCACACTGCAGTCTTCCTACTAGGGAAAACAGTTTGAGGCCTTGCACGCTGTGCTATTTTGACCGTCTGGCCAAGTTGTCCTGCAATTTTTTGGGTTTTTATAACCCGTTTTTGGACTGCTCCGGGCCTGCCAGATAACAACTGTTGCGATGTCGATGCACGCTGCGGATGCTCCTCCTCCTCTTCTGAGCTATTGGCAGTGGCACACTCTACCCCCAATGGATGCCAATCTGGGTCAACAACTGGGTCATCCATCACCTCTTCTTCAATGTCATGTGCACCTTCCTCTGCGTCACCGTGTATGGTGGTATAGTATGCGGGAAGGGACACCTGAGTTTCATCTGGATCAGATTCTGGCTCAGTAAACAGCGAGGACAATGTAGTGCTCTGAGCAGAATCATCTATCAGTGGCTGTGCATCAGTGCTCTCCATGTCAGATTCATTTTTGCCTGGGTAATTCACGATTTGACTTGGTAACCCAGGCATGGTATGTGAAAACAGCTCCATGGAGTAATCTGTAGTGTGGCCTGCCACATCCTTCAATTTTGGTAGGGGTGAAGGACACAAGGAAAGGTGTGGTTCATGACCATGAGCCTCCAATGACGACTCAGTGCTTTTATTTTTTAAAACTTCAGAAGAGGAGGCGATAGAGCTGGAGGCTGAGTCAGCAATGTAAGCCAAAACTTGTTCTTGAAGCTCTGGCTTTAGAAGCGGTTTAGCTACTCCCAGAAAAGGGAGCCTTCGAGGCCTTGTGGAGCCAGACTATGACGCAGCCTCAACACCTCCTGCATTAGGTGCTATTTTGCTTTTGCCACTACCAGCAGATCCACCACCAACACCATCATTACCAGCTGCCAACCCCCGCTCCCTTCCACGGACTCTTCCACCACACTTCCTCATTTTTTGGAAAAATGTACCCAAATTTCCACCAACTTTCTGGTACTTTAAAACAAGGTACAAGGTGTATAGAGGACTGTGGAGAATTGGAATGTCTCTACACTTCAGTACACTGTTGGATTCAGTCAGGCCCTGTTTATACAACACCGCAATATGACAGGCAGATTCTCTATGCTGTTAGAAAGGTGTATAGAGGACTGTGTAGAATTGGAATGTCTCTACACTTCAGGACACTGTTGGATTCAGTCAGGCCCTGTTTATTTAACACCGCAATGTGACCGGCAGAAATTGCCTAGTGTATGACAAACTACAAGGTGTATATAGAATTGGGCAGAACTGGAATCTCCCTAGAGTGTAGGTCTGTAAGAACGGATCAACTCCTCGACTTTTCCTTACAGAGTCACACACTTAGCTTCAATTTGGCCGTGATAACAGCCGTTACACGGTACTGAGAGAAGAGCGTGCACGTATACCGCTGTCCGGTGTATGTAAAATTGTCATGCTCCATGTTTTTGGATACGGACTGACACACGCTGTCTCTCTATAGTTTTGAATGTAATCAAACAGCAAATATACTGAACTGTTTGAAAACCAGACAAAAGTATAAGGTGGAGGTCTATAAGAACGGAACAACTCCTCGACTTATCCTTACAAAGTCACACACAGATAGCTTCACTGTGGCTGTGATAACAGCCGTTACACGGTACTGTGTGAGGAGCGTACACCACTGTACGGTGTGTGAAAAATGAACGCTCAGTGCTCTTACCCCCATTTTGCCTACTTAAGTGAACCCGTAGCCCTTACTAAAACCATTTTCCTGCATCAAAGTTCAGGTCCCCATTGACTAATATGAGGTTCAGGTCCGGGGTCAAGCTTTGGTCAGGTTCTGGTACTCGAACCAAACTTTGGACTAAAGTTTGTCCGAACCCGACAAACCCGAACTCCCATGAGTCCTGCTCATCTTAATATTAACCTGCATTATTATATGATGCCATGCATAAAGCAGCCCAGGATAATAAATGCTCCCTCCTATTCATCTGACTCCACAGGCTCCATGCGCATGAAAACCGCACTTGATATCTGCATTTAAACATACTGGTTGATGACCGGATCGTGCAGCTTTATATGAAAACCCCTATTTATTATAATGGCTGGACCTGAAATAACAAGTGCTTCTCACCTATGTGCCCCTCCCAATTCCTTGTAGATTGTAAGCTTGCGAGCAGGGCCCTCACTTCTCCTGTATTGATGACATGATAGAGTATATGCATAATACAGACCAAGTGAGCATGCCACAAATCCAGCACGCGTTTCGCTTCCGCTTTGACAGGACGTGTGGTGGAGGGGTATCGGCTGGCTAATAAAGTGCGAATACAGCTGCTGCAAATGGGTCATCAGGGAAAACGTCCCCTTATTGAGCGCTGCCGCGTGCGCATGGGCATGACATCTGCTGCCGGCCGGCAGCAAGAAGCGCGTCAATGAAGTGCAGCAATATCACGGTTCATGATGTGGGACCAGCTAGCCAGTCAGGACAGTGCACAACAATCATGGCCGCCATCTTTACCATTGGAAAAAGAGTTGGTGAAGATATTTTGTGATAATATGGCTGTTGATGACTATGAACAAAGGGGCATAGTGATATTTAATGGGAAGGGGAATGGGGAGAAAGATATCGTGGAAAAAAGGAAAAATGTGACTGTAAGTGATAATGATAGTGAAAAAACCTAGTAAAAAGGTAGAAAGGAGAAAAGTTTCTATGTGAATATGAACCGTATGTGCAAATGAATAAAAATGCAATTAAAGTGGAAAACAAAATAATGAAAAGAAAAAATGTGTAAAGAATGTTGAAAAAAGTCAATGACTGAATGTGAGAATGATTATTCTCCCAAATGGGAACACATTTCTGTTGTATAAAAGGACATAAAATATAATAAATGTGAGTATGTGAAAAAAAAGTGATCTTTCCTTTTTGAGTTATTTATTTTTCTTCTTTCCTTTTCTTTCTTTTGTATATTCTTATTATATACATTGGGAACGTTTAGTGGATGAGCCCCAATTGTGACATCACTCATGTGAAGCCCCGCCCCATGATGTCACTCATGTGTAGCCCCGCCCACCATGATGTCACTATTGGGTTCCAGCTGTGATGTCACGGAATGCTTGGTTCTAACCAGCGATGTTGCAGTGAGACGCTTTGTCTGGAGAAGCTGATTGTGCCGCACACAGTAAGCGATATTCCTCCAGGCTCCAATGCTGTTTAGACTACTTCTAGTTCTCAGCGTGCTATTAGCACCCGCGGAAGGTGCTCCCATCTTTATCCACAACCCTCGATCACTAGAGCAGATCAGGATTAACGAAGGTAAGTGCATTACCAGATATACTCTGACTACGGGGTTAACCCCTTCCCTTCTGCAGCCAATTTTCGTTTTTGGGCTTTTTTTCTCCTCTCCTTCTTCCAAGAGCCATAACTTTCTTCCCTTCATATGGCCGTATGAGGACTTGTTTATCTTTTTGCTGAACGAGTTGTAGTTGTGAATTACATTCTTCATTTTACCATGTAATGTGAAATTGGGGAAAGATGCCGTTTGGCTTCCAGGGTCCAGTCTAATAACACATAGAGGAGACGCCGAGCATTAATCCTGTTCTCTCCGGGCTGGAGGCTCCGACTACTACATGTAGCAGAAGGCGCCCACAAGAGACCGGCGATCAGCAGCTCAGAACTCAGATCTGTCCCTCACATGGAACATTTCACCTCCGGCCCCAGACACTATTAGGATCCATGATTAGGGCCCGGTGTATGAGGGTCAGGCTCCGGGTCATTAGGGGTTCTGTCACTTCTCTTCTGTGACTGGAGAGTTAGATGACGTCACATCATACATGGAATGGAGGATTCTTCATGTGTTACTTGTAATTACAGGTGTCGTCTCCCATCATGTGTTTGTTCCCTATTCCAGAAATATAAAGGAGCAGATCTCTGTATGGTCCATTATATATTGATATGACATAAAAATAATCCATCATTTTCCACACTAAATTCCCCTCTGTTAATAGTCATACTTGGCTCCTCAGGCCGCCCGGTCCAGGGATTTGGTTTCCACTTCTGAACACATTCCAGCTCTGGTCACCTGATCACTTATGTTCTTTCTCTTTTTAGAGAATGTCACCGTGCCTCCAGAACCATCTGAGGATACAGTCTATAGGATGGTTATACCTGCCGCCATTCTCTTCGCCCTCGCAGTATTCATGCGTCCCATTGCCATCATCTATGGGTAAGTATAGTAAGTCATGATTTATGGGCTACACAGGAGTCTGTAGAGGAAATGTCACATCTTCAGGTTACTCCAGTAATGGGAATACTTTAGTGTAGGCCTCTTGTGGCTCACACACACGTCACCCTGGAGCTGTGCCCTGCGGGTAACTGATGGGCATATATTAGACTTTGTAGGGATTCACGCTCTCAGATAGGCATTAGGTACCATTCACATAGTCAATGCTGTTTGGGTCAAACCGGTGCAGTTTTATTGCTCTCACAAAATTCCAAGGGATTCCAAACCAAAAACATCCTCTTCTAGGCACAAAGGTGTCACAGCAAATAATTCATTTAGCAGGGCCCATATGTCAGTGTGAGCTCACCTGAACAGATTACAGTCCTTTCTCCAAAAGCAAACTTCATACATAGAAGAGGCACGATCCCACCAGTCTTGGTGTCCCCTTCAGTACGAGTTCCAGCAGCCTCCAGTGCCAATCAGAAGTGTCCAACTCCTGGGCACGGTTCATACTATACAGGCTGCAGCTGACGAACGGTTCTCTGCCGCTCCTGCACACAGACTGCTCAGCTTTCCTAGCTGACCCATGCTGTCTCCATTCACAGAGAGATCCCGGCACATCTTCCTCTCAGCTATAGCTCTAATGTTGGCTGAACACTCACTAGCTCCAATACACTCGACTCTGCTTCATCTAGCAGACACAAAGAGTGAACAGAGGTCCTGGCTGTAGTAAAAAAAAAAAAAAGCTAAGTGGGTGCATCTAATCAAATCCTGCAAAGCTCGGACTTAACCCTGTCCTACCTGACTCTGCTACAACTTGTATATACTTTATTAAAATAACTTGTTGATTGTCCTAGACACCAAAATGACTGACTGGTGACCTCTCTACAGATAGGACTAGATAACATGTTTCATTCTTACATTCTGCAGAATACAGACATGTTTTACTTTGTGATTTATAATGTGATTTTTATTTTTTCATTTTTATAGGTGTCTGAAAAAGAAGAAACCAATGAAAGACGTTGAAAGTCAAAATTGTGCCAACGACTTTAGAGAGAACAACACCAATCTAAATGGTAACTACAGCCGGATAAATCTGCAAAACTGAATCAGAGGGAGAGAGGGCCAAAAAAATTACAACAACTTACACTAAAAAAGACCCTCCTACTATATATAACATTTATATTCAAAATTATCATAAAAAGGGGGGACATATAGATATAATAGAGTCACAGGAGGGAAGTGGGCCTGGCCCTAAAGCAGCCTAAAAAGATGCCCCTACCTTTCTGGGGAGGTTCACACCCTAATATTGCCATATGGCGCCCCCGCTCCTTGTCGGCTCTCCCTCCCAGACCCTATTATGCACCAGAAAAGTGTGATGAGGGGACAGTAATAATGAAAACAGTAACAATGTCATTTTCACGTCACAGAAAAAGAGGCCATTAATAAGATGGTTTTTGAGAATCAGCACAAAAAATTTGCATTTGGTCACGGTTACAAAAGAGGAGCAAGTTATCTCCAATAGATAAAAATACTAAAGGGTCATAATCCCAAAAGATGGTGTTAGAATCCTTCCTGTTATAGCGATATATAGATGAATGCGGCTGATATTACTAGATAGTTTACATTTTCATGTAATACCCTGAGGATTGGGACTATAAAGGGGACAGCGCAATGCAGGATCTAAGCGCAATATTCAAAAGAGCACAAAGAAAAGTGCTTTTTTAGTTTAAGTTGTAGCTTAGCAAATCTGACATTCCAGAAGCTCTCCAGCTGCACATGTATTGTCTAATCCCTTCTAGATATATCAGTAGTTTAGTGTACAGGTGATAAAATACTTACTATTTGCAATCTACTCTGTTTTCCAGCGCCATTCTAGTCGTCTTCTGAACCATATGACCGTAATTCAGTTTTGTCGGCTCACAAAATGTCTTATGTGTGGTTGTGGTAGTGGTTTCCTATGAGACTCAGTGTGAGGTTCCATATACTTATAATGAGAAAGCAACTTCCAGTCCGCACATAAGAAAGACATTGTGATAGCCCTAGACATAGAGTAGAAACATGATGGAAGCTTTTATTTTAGAAATGATGATTTCTATGTTCTGTGTTACAGGAAAACGTGAGGACTACATCACAATTACCATTGGTGATTCACCTCATGGACCTGGGAATGAACAGAGAGACGTCCTCACAGGCAACAAGATCTCAGTGCCTGGACCCCCTGATGTAATAATCGATATGAGCCCATATGAGGATGAGGTCACCTCCTCTGACAGTAAGTTCTCAGGGCATTCACAAGAAACATGATGGAAGCTTTTATTTTAGAAATGTTGATTTCTATGTTCTGTGTTACAGGAAAACGTGAGGACAACATACCAATTACCATTAGTGATTTGCTTCATGGACCCGGGAATGAACAGAGAGACGTCCTCACAGACCACAAGATCTCAGTGCCTGGACCCCCTGATGTAATAATCGATATGAGCCCATATGAGGATGAGGTCACCTCCTCTGACAGTAAGTTCTCAGTGCATTCACAAGAAACATGATGGAAGCTTTCATTTTAGAAATGTTGATTTCTATGTTCTGTGTTACAGGAAAACGTGAGGACTACATACCGATTACCATTAGTGATTTGCTTCATGGACCCGGGAATGAACAGAGAGACGTCCTCACAGACCACAAGATCTCAGTGCCTGGACGCCCTGATGTAATAATCGATATGAGCCCATATGAGGATGAGGTCACCTCCTCTGACAGTAAGTTCTCAGGGCATTCACAAGAAACATGATGGAAGCTTTCATTTTAGAAATGTTGATTTCTATGTTCTGTGTTACAGGAAAACGTGAGGACTACATACCGATTACCATTAGTGATTTGCTTCATGGACCCGGGAATGAACAGAGAGACGTCCTCACAGACCACAAGATCTCAGTGCCTGGACCCCCTGATGTAATAATCGATAACAGCCCAGATGAGGATGAGGTCACCTCCTCTGACAGTAAGTTCTCCGAGCATTCGTGAAATAGATTTAATAGAAAAACAACCTAATATATAAATTAAAACATGGTCTTCTATAGGAACTTGTCAGTGAACGAGCCGTTAATATATTGATAGCTATAGAGACTCAGCCCCTCTGTTGTCATAATTCAATGTATCATTCTAGGGGTGATAATATCAGATATCTGTAGAAAACATATTTTGCAGAGCTGACCAGTGACCACATGGAGAGACTTGACAAATCTGGTGCTGTCCCAAGCTGGCATCTCCTTGACTGACAGGTCTCTCCCATATCTTTCATTAGAGTAGACCTGTCCAGCAAGTGCAGCAGCGCAGGGGGAAGCCGACTGGGAGCAGCGTTGGGCCAGTCAGGTCTCACTTTAGTCCCGGGTGGCTCTTTAAGCTTTGCTTTCTCTGAATTGCTGGAGCTTTTCTCTGGGGATTGGGTCCCTCTTTTCTCAGTCTAATATACTATTTAGAAGTTATAATAACCTGTAAGTGTCAATAATCTTAATCACATAGAATTTTGTATTTTATTAAATCTAATTTCAATATTTTGCGTTACAGGAGAATCTGACATTTTCTGTACATCTGGAGACATTACAATGCTGCACAAGGCCAGTATAGTGGAGGTGAAAGAGTCCAAGATTAATCCGGACTTAGATGGCTACAGACAGACACCTCCGTCTATTCTAAAAGGAAGAAATCCCGTGAAAAATAAAAGCAAAGGGAAAAATGTTTCCTTTCGAGAATCGGATGATCGATATGTTTATATCTATGATTCTGAGTCCTCACAACCTGGACGTCAAATGAGATATTTCCGAAACAAAGAAGGATTCTATAAAAAGAAGTAAGTGTTTTACTATCTCAGCTCAAAGTTTATCAGAAGATCATCTTAGATTTATTTCAAAAGGATTTAGGGTCCTGATTTATCAACTCATTTACCCCAGTATTCTGACATTAAAAAGCTTTGAAATGTCACAACATTTTGGTGAAACTACAGGCTGCGCTAAAATATTGTGGCTTTTGGCATTCTCACGCCATTTTCGCCCAGTTCTGATAAGGTGCCAGAGCTTGGGCAGGTTGGGTGGCGTGGCAGCCTCAGCTCGTCAAATTCATGATGATCGGCGGCATTTGTTAAGCCACGAAACATGTTCCCACCATTGTGATGGGAATAGGTTCATTGATTAAAAGACTGGGGTCTTGGGTGAGGAATTATTACAGCCACTAATAGGGGGGATTTCATGGTATTTAAGGTGCAGTGTACGTGTTCTGCAAATACTGTCTCTTGTTAAATGGTTGACGTGCAATGCTTCATCGCAGCATTCCAGCAGGCCACAGGATGTAACTATTGCTGCCCTGTCCCATTATTTGGATGATTACACTTGATACAGTAAAGAAATGAGTTTGTAATTTCTTCAGTGCTTTATCTACAGTACTTAATTCTATTTTTTTTATTTTGAAAAGGAATCCAGCAGGAGGGGACAACTCCACTACAACTCCTTTACATGGTGGCTACCATGTGAGAATCAGGCAACCAGTGATGAAGCAAAACAGACACAGATTCCAGGATTGGTCTCTGCATTCACCCATGGATATGACACTTACCAGCGTTTCTGCAGCCAGACATGTTCACGGACAAGAGACTTACCTGCTGCACAACGGGGTAGATTCCGGGATCGGTCTCTACTCTCACCCATGGATGTGACATTTACTGGACTTTCCGCAGTCAGGTGTGTTCACGGACAAGTGAATTACCTGCTGCATAAAGAGGCAGATTCCAGGCTTGGACTGCTCTCACCTATGGATATGACATTTACTGGACTTTCCACAGTCAGGCATGCTCAAAGATAAGTAACTTACCTGCTATATGAAGAGGCAGATTCCAGGCTTGGACTGCTCTCACCTATTGATATGACACTTACCGGACTTTCCAGTCAGATATGTTCACAGATAAGTGACTTACTTGCTGCATTAAGAGGCAGATTCCAGGCTTGGACTGCTCTCACCTATGGATATAACACTTACCGGACTTTCCACAGTCAGACGTGTTCACAGACAAGTGACTTACTTGCTGCATGAAGAGGCAGATTCCAGGCTTGGACTGCTCTCACCTATGGATATAACACTTACCGGACTTTCCACAGTCAGACGTGTTCACAGACAAGTGACTTACTTGCTGTATGAAGAGGCAGATTCCAGGCTTGGACTGCTCTCACCTATGGATGTAACACTTACCGGACTTTCTACAGTCAGACATGTTCACAGACAAGTGACTTACTTGCTACATGAAGAGGCAGATTCCAGGCTTGGACTGCTCTCACCTATTGATATGACACTTACCAGACTTTCCACAGTCAGACGTGTTCACAGACAAGTGACTTACTTGCTGCATGAAGAGGCAGATTCCAGGCTTGGACTGCTCTCACCTATGGATATGACACTTACCGGACTTTCCACAGTCAGACGTGTTCACAGAAGAGTGACTTACTTGCTGCATGAAGAGGCAGATTCCAGGCTTGGACTGCTCTCATCCAGTCATACTACATTTACCAGACTTTCAGCAGCCAAGTGTACCCACGACACAGGTGAGGTACCGGCTGTAAGAAGAGGCAGATTCCGGGCTCGGTCTCTGTTCTCACCTATCCACAGCCCAAGGGAAGGGCACTCCTTTAACCTTGGTTCCCTAGAGGTTTCCTCCACTGGGGGTTTTTCCTCTCTTGTTAAAGGACGACTCTTCAGGAGTCAAGTACCCATGATCATCAGGGCCAAATTTAATAACTTGAATAAAGTAATTAATGAAGTCAGCGTATATCATGTATATTTGAGCTTTCTTTTATGGATCATTACAATACAGCAGAATATACATAGCACTGGACTACTTTGTATAGTCATTACCATTACACATGGCTACTGATCATTCCTTTTTATTGCACACATGTAAAATAGGGTACAAGTAGTGTTGTGCTTAAAAACAATATATCCCTTTCTTGACATGCAATCTACATGTATGTCACATGTCTAATGCACTTCTATGGAGAGAGTTCTGGAGCATAGCCCAATTCATATACTTTGGAATATAAAAGTTTGGGCACTCGGTCAAAATTACTGTTATAGGGAACAGTTAAGTAAGTTGAAGAGGAAATGATCTCTAAAAGGCCTAAAGTTACACATGACATATTTTCTTTGCATGTTAGGTAAAAAAATATATATTTTCATCATTTACATTTTAAAAACTACAAAATTCTTCCTTGGAAAATTCTTCCTGCTTTGTGAGATTTCCGGATCGTCTTGCATGCACTGCTATTTTGAGGTCTTGCCACAGATTTTCAATAATGTTCAGATCACAGAGCTGTGAGGGTCATTGTAAAACTTTCAGCTTCTGCCTTTTGAGATAGTCTATTTTGGATTCTGACATGTGTTTAGGATCATTATCCATTTGTAGAAGCCATCCCCTTTTAACTTCATCCTTTTTACAGATGGTGTAATGTTTCCATTAAGAATTTATTGAAATTTCATTGAATCCATTCATCCCTTTACTTGTAAAATATTTCCCATGCCATTGGCTGCAACACAACCCCACAGCTTGATTGATTCACGCACATGTTTAACCCCTTTACCCCCAAGGGTGGTTTGCACGTTAATGACCGGGCCAGTTTTTACAATTCTGACCACTGTCTCTTTATGAGGTAATAACTCTGGAACGCTTCCATGGATCCCGGTGACTCTGACACTGTTTTCTCGTGACATATTGTCCTTCATGTTAGTGGTAAAATTTCATTCATATAACTTGCGTTTATTTGTGAAAAAAACAGAAATTTGGCAAAAATTTTGAAAATGTTGCCATTGTCCAAATTTGAATTTTTATGCCCTTAAATCACAGAGATATGGCACACAAAAAACTTAATAAATAAAATTTGCCACATGTTTACTTTACATCAGCACAATTTGGGAACCAAAATATTTTTTGTTAGGAAGTTATAACGGTTAAAATTTGACCAGCGATTTCTCATTGTTACAACACCATTTTATTTTTAGGGACCACATCACATTTGAAGTCACTTTGAGGGGTCTATATGATAAGAAATACCCAAAAGTGACACCATTCTAAAAACTGCACCCCTCAAGGTGCTCAAAACCACATTAAAGAAATGTATTAACCCTTCAAGTGCTTCACAGGAATTTTTTGAATGATTAAAAAAAAATTGAACATTTAACTTTTTTTTCACAAAAAAATTACTTCAGGTCCAATTTTTTTATTTTACCAAGGGTAACAGGAGAAATTGAACTGCAAACATTATTGTGCAATTTGTTCTGAGTACGATAATACCTGATATGTGCAGGGAAACCACTGTTTCGGTGCATGATAGAGCTCAGAGAAGGGAAGGACTTTTTCAATGCAAAATTGGCTGGAATTCAGATCGGACGCCATGTCACAATTGGAGAGCCCCTGGTGTGCATAAACAGTGGAAACCCCCACAAGTGACCCATTTTGGAAACTAGACCCCCCAAGGAACTTATCTAGATGTGTGGTGAGAACTTTAAACCCCCAAGGGCTTCACAGAAGTTTATATGATACAGCCGTAAAATTAAAAAATCTTATTTTTTCCACAAAAATGATCTTTTCACTCCCAATTTTAATTTTACCAAGGGTAAGCAGCGCCATTTGACTTTTTTGGCTGGAATTGAGATTGGACGCCATGTCGCGTTTGGAAAGCCCCTGATGTGCCTAACCAGTGGAAACCCCACAGAAATGACACCATTTTGGAAACTAGACCCCCCAAGGAACTTATCTAGATGTGTGGTGAGCACATTGAACCCCCAATTGCTTCACAGACATTTATGACGCCTTGGCTTGAAAATACAAAAAATCATATTTTTTTCACAAACATGATCTTTTAGTCCCCAATTTTTTTATTTTCCCAAGGGTAACAGGAGAAATTGGACCCCATACATTGTTGTTCAATTTGTCCTGAGCACGCTGATACCCAATATGTGGGAGAAATCTACTGTATGGGCACACATAGAGGCTTGGAAGGGAAGTAGTGATGTTTGGAATGCAGTCTTTGATTGAATGGTCTGCGGCTGTCATGTCGCATTTGGAGAGCCCCTGATAAGCCTAAACTGTTGAAACCCCCCACAAGTGACCCCATTTTGGAAACTAGACCCCCAAAGGAACTTATCTTGATGTGTTGTGAGCACTTTGAACCAACAAGTGCTTCACAGAAGTTTATAACGCCCGGGCGTGCAAATAAAAAAATAATTTTTTCCACAAAAATGATATTTTAGTCCCCAATATTTTTATTTTCCCAAGGGTAACAGGAGAAATTGGACCCCAAAAGTTGTTGTGCAATTTGTCCTGAGTAGGCTGATACCCCATATGTGGGGGTAAACCACTGTTTGAGCTCATGTCATGGCTTGGAAGGGAAGGATCACCATTTGACTTTTTCAATGCAAAATTGACTGCAATTGAGATCAGATGCCATGTTGCGTTTTGAGACCACCTGATGTGCCCAAACAGTGGAAACGCCCAATTCTAACTCCAACCCTAACCCCAACACACCCCTAACCCTAATCTCAGCCCTATCCCTAACCCTATCCCTAACTCCAAACCTAGCCCAGACCCCAACCCTAAAGGGAAAATGGAAATAAATACTTTTTTTAAATTTTATTATTTTCCCTAACTAAGGGGGTGATAACGGGGGGTTTGATTTACTATATATGGCGGTTTTTATGTTTTGCAGCTGTCACACGCTAAAAGACACTTTATTGTAAAAATAGTTTTTGCATCACCACATTTTGAGGGCTATAATTTTTCCATATTTTGACCAACAGAGTTATGTGAGGACTTATTTTTTGCGGGAAGAGTTGGCGTTTCTATTGGTGCCATTTTCGGGCACATTACATTTTTTGATCGCTTTTTATTCTGATTTTTGGGATGCAGAATGAACAAAAACCAGCATTTCAATAATTTCTTTTGGGGGGTGCGTTTACACTGTTCTGCGTGTGGTAAAATTGATAAAGCGGTTTTATTCTTTGGGTCAGTACGATTACAGTGATACCTCATTTATGTCATTTTTTTATGTTTTGGTGCTTTTATGTAATGAAAAGTATTTTATATCAAAAATAATTATTTTTGCATCACTTTATTCTGCGAGCTATAACTTTTTTATTTTTTCGCTGATGATGCTGTATGGCGGCTAATTTTCAGCGGTTCCATGATTATTTATATGCGTCTTTTTGATCGCGCGTTATTGCACTTTTTGTTCGGCGATATGATGATAACGCATTGTTTTTTGCTTTGTTATTTATTTATATTTTTTAAGGGGTTCACTAAAGGGGTTAACTAGTGGGACAGTTTTATAGGACGGGTTGTTTCAGACGCGACGATACTAATTATGTGTACTTTTATTGTTTTTTTTTTTTATTTCCAAAAAATGAATTTATTAGGGAATATTTTTTTTTTTCATTTATTTAGGGATTTTTTTATAAATTATTTTTCCACTTTTTTTTTCACTTTATTGCTTTGCCTCAGGGGGGGCATTGCTGTGAAGTCTCAGATCGCTGATCTGACATTTAGAACAGCGCTGTGTCAGATCAGCGGTCTGACAGCTGCGGCACAGGCTTCCTCACTGCCTGCTTTCAGCAGCCACTGAGGACACCGCCTCCCTGAAGGCCATATTTGTGCAAGTGTCTTCAGAAATCCTATGAGCAGTTCTCACTCAAATATTGCTTGGTCTTCCTGGCCTTATCTTTACCTCCACTGCTCATATTAACTTTCATTTCTTAATTACATTTCAAACTGAGGAAAGGGCGACTTGAAAACGCTTTGTTGTGTTCTTGTAGCCTCCTGCTTTGTGGGCCTCCACTATTTTCATTTTCAGAGTGCTAGGCAGCTGCTTAGAAAAACCCATGGCTGCTGTTTTTTTGGGACAACGTTAGAGGAGGCTGGGTTTTTATAAAGCTGTGAAATTTGCATCACCTGGCCTTTCCTAATGATGATAGTGAGCAAGCAGCACTCTTACAGGCTAATTAATGTCCGAAACCTTGGTCAAAGTTATCTGAGCACACAAGGTTCCAAGGGTGACCAAAGTTTTGCATTTAACCATTTTCCTTTTTGTCATTTTAAAATGTAAAAAAATGACTTTTTTTGCCTAAAATACAAAGGAAATGTCATGTTTAACTTTTGACCTATTTAAAGACCATTTCATCTTATAATAAATAATCTTTATTTTTATATAGCGGTAACATATACCGCAGCGCTTTACAGTTTGCACACATTATCATCGCTGTCCTCGATGGGAATCACAATCTAAGCTCCCTATCAGTATGTCTTATGAGCATACTTCTTCCAATGAAATGAGTGCAATGCTATTTGGTTTGCACCCGCCATCCTCAGTAATAGGCCGGGGTCACACTAGAGAGGAATACGGACGAGTGAGAGGCGCTAAAAGCACGCATTACACACGGACCAATGATTCTCTATGGGGCAGCTCCCAACAGCCGTATATTTCTCGGCCGTATTCTACTGTCCGTGACAATCGCAGCATGCTGCGTATATCAGCGTACTACTCCCGTAATACGTCAGTGCAAGTCTATGGGTGCGCAAAAAATACGGATTACACACGGACCACACGTGTGACTTGCGAGAAATACGCAGGTCTTTTGGCTGGTGACAGGAAATGGGCCAATCCATCATCAGGAAGCCTAGACATGCAAATGAGCTCAAAAACCGCTCCAGACATCCAGGAAGTACGCCTCCACGGAGTACAGCAGCGTCATGGCGCCATATTTCCCAAATGTGGAGATGCTCATTGTACTGATGCAGGAGCGTCCCGAACTCTGGGACCAACGTGATCACATTATGAACCGGGCAAGAAAGGAGGCGTCATGGAGGCGCATATGTCGGCAGATGTTCCATGATTTTGGTGATCGCCCACGTGAGGAGCAGCAGAAACTGAGTAAGTACAAGGCCAAGAAATGATTAAAATTACCTCACATCAAAAAATGCATACAGAATCAGCCCCCCCTCCTGTGCTTCTACTTTTTTCCTCATGAGGCGGTTATATTTTGATGTGACACGTGGTTTGACACTGCCAGAATTTTGCCCAGGCCACAAGCTCCTCATCCTCTTAGCCAACCAAGTTATTAAGTGCAGTTACTTGATACATGAACTATTGTGACCCTGTGTATCTGGCCTGGATGGCCCAATTAGATATGCCACCCTGGGTAGAAAGCACACCCCAGAAGGCCACATGCCTAGACTACTGGTAGCAAATGTGACCGATCAAATATGTAAAATTGATAATATTTCCTGTCACATTGCAGTGGAAGATGTGATGAAACGCTGGCGCAGCATCCGCGATCAGTACAGGCGGGAACGTCAGCAGCGGGCCAGGAGTGGTGATGAGGGCTACGTCAAAAGAAAATACATTTATTATGACCGCCTCTCCTTCCTCACCCCTATTCTGGATCTGAGACCGTAAGTAGATACCTCACACCACATTACACAGATACTTTACAGGGCCAAAAATATTAATGTATTTTTGGCTCTGTTCTCTTTCATAACAGAACTCACTCCAACCTTACGGATCGAGGAACGGGCTCAGAGACAGAGCCCATAATTGACCCTGTAGGGATGAGGTGGCTGGCCCATCTTCTCCCCCTACAAGAAGCATGGGTGAAGAATCATCTCAGGAGAACCCATTGCCTGTGCCCCAAACCACACCACCAGGACCGTCTGCTGCTGCAACATCACCCATACTGGAGGAGCAGGGCAACATGAGCAGCAGCCCAACTGCCCAGATCCGGGGCTCCCCACAGCCTGCTGGAACATCCCGGCGAGGACGAAGAAGGCGCCAGATCCCTACACAAGATACCAGGACCAATGTGGACACAGGGGTCCTAAATTATCTGGCTAGAGTGAATACAGATGATGGGGAGGAGGCATATTCACGTAGCCTGGCCCTTTATCTCCGTGCCCTTACCTGTGAGGTGAGGCTCCGTATTCGAGGATGTTTTCAGATCCTGCTTGATGCAAGCACACCCCCCAATACCCCATATGAGCTGTTTGAATATCTGGAGAGGTGGCAGCTTTCCCCCCGAAATCTAATGTGCATGAGACCACCCACACAGACGCTTGCTCAAGCAGGGTCTGATGATACTCAAATACGTGGGCTTACACCTCACCCCCTTCCTCCCCCTACCCAACCTTCACAACAGCAACAACATATGTCTGCCTCTAGCCAACCCCACCGATATGGCCACTTTTTCCCACCCAGTGTTGGAGGCTGGTCCCAACCTGGTTGGGGACGACATGGCTATATTGGTGGGTACCAGAGCCAACAAGATGCTCCTCATCATTATTACTCTGGCCAGTACCCCCAACAATCACATGAGGAAGGACACTACCCACATCATGGGCAACAGTATGCCCCCACACAGGGCGATGTTGCTCAAAGTAGCCAGCAGCAACCACAGGCTGCTCTTCCGCCTTCTCCTTCCCCAACTTTCCACAATTTATAACAGCATAAAAACATGCAAATTGTTTACACATACTGTACATCAGTGTCCATAAGCGGTCTGATGGCCGGAGATGTCCAGTGTGGTTCAACTGGTGCTCAAAATCCCTATCCAAAGGAAAAAAGAGGTGGTCTCCATCATCAATTTTAGATAAAAAGCCTAAAAAAATCACATTTCTTTGGAATGTTTGATAATCATATTAATAAGCCACCATGACAGCCAAGGCTACTTACGCGTTTCTGACACATATTACATGTCTGTAAAAAAGACTATATTTCACCAAGCTATACTGGGAAAGTCAAAGGATCAAAATAGACTACTCACTTGATAATGCCGAGAAAAGGCGTGCTGCCCTTATTCAAGTAGTCACTTTTTTGCCTGCTAAATATATTCCAGAATCAAGGCGAACAGCCTCGAGAACATCACGCTCTCTCTATGTATTATCAAGTGAGTAGTCTGTTTTGGTCCTTTCACTTTCCCAGTATAGCTTTATAGAATTGATGTTTTTGGCATTCAAAAGGGCACTGTAGGTGTGTTTCCTGGCCTCCACTCCCTGCCGACTTTGCTTCCGCATTGACTTGCATTGGGTTTCGTGTTTCAGTCAGCCTTCGACTTATTTTGTTCGACCCGACTTTTGAGAAAGTCCGGTTTCATGAAACCCGGCTCGACCCCAAAAAAAGCAAAGTCGCTCATCTTTATCAACAACTATTAGATCTTGGGATTTCAACTCCACCCTCCCCACTTTAACAGTAATTTCTTTACACCCAATCTGTGGCAAAGACTGGCCATTACTAGCAACTACTGTCAGTTCATCAGTGGGGCCACGGGTGAGTTCAGAATCAGCCCAATACCTTTTGTACAGAATGTACGGCATAGTGGTCACCTGGGAGCCAGTGTCCAGCAAAGCGTTGAGGGGAATACCATCAATGACCACAGTAAGGATTGGTCTCCCTTCAACATACTTGGTTCTCCAGTTCTTTGGGCCTGGTGATCCTATTCCTGGGGGTTGGTCCTCGGCCCCAGGGGTTGCTCGTTTAAAGGACAGTATCTGGCGAAATGGTCTGCCTTGCGGCAGCGGCGGCAGATGGGACGTCCTTCCTGGTCATAGCGATCGTTGGTCCTTCCTCGAAGTGGCGGGATTCTCCTCCTCCGGAGCCATGGGACATCCTCTGGACTGGAAGCAAGCTGGGTCTTTTCCTTGGAGGACACCTGCAGGGACTGCACGGTTTTGGTGAGTGCAGTCATCCCTTTGGTCAACTCCTGGACCTGAAGTCGCAGCTCCTCAGTTGGATCTTTATCCAGAGTCTGTGCATCAGCCTCCACAGGGACAGAAGGAAAAGATGTTACTTCCTGATGGTAGGTGATCACTGGGTGCATAGGGGGCGCTGGACGGCTGTCAGCTGATTCCTGCAGTACCCGAATAGCCCTGTCCTTAAAATCAGCAAAGTTCAAATCAGGGTTTTGCAGGGTTAAAATGCGCAACTGTCCTCTGTGGGTACTGGACAGGAGTCCTTCAATGAACTGCTCCTTTAACAGTTTGTCTTCCTCCGTTACACTGTCAGGATCCACTTGCTTAACTGCTCACAGCGCCTCTTGCAGGTTGAGGGCATAGTCTATGATACTGTCCTGTGCCTTCTGTTTACAGCCAAAGAACCTCATCTTGATTTCAGCTGCAGTGCGTGTGTCAAAAGTGCTTCCCAGCTTGGCCAGGATCTTAGCAACAGTCTCTTTATCAGTGTCCTGCCAGGCTTTCACTTCTCTTTGTGCTGCACCCGTTAGCTATCCAATCAGGATATTCACTTTCTGACTTTCAGACAGGGGGTAAACTTTAAACAAACTGCACAGTCTTTCTTGAAATTCACTCAGGGTACGTGACTCACCCGAGCACTGCGGTAGCCAGGCCGCTCCCGGAATGTAGGGCATGGACAGCGGCATAATGGGGACCGTTGCGGCGGGGTTGACATCCTCTCTCCCCCCTAGTTAATGTTAGCTAGGGCCGGGGGTTGCATGAGCTCTCCGGCGGCCGCATCACAGGCCCGATGCTCCGGGCTGTAGGCCTCAGCTCCTCCCCTTCTCGCGCGCTGTCCTCTCTTCCCGCTCGGCACTTTACTTCTTCGCGCTCTGTGGCAAGCTCCGCCCACAAAGGACTGCCCCTTCTTCTTCCCGCGAGCGCCAAGCAGCGCGGGAATGGCGGCAATTGGCGCCAATTTCACACACAGTCTTTTTAACACAGTCTATGGCACACAGGACCCGGGGATACCGGGCTCCGTAATCCTGTTCGTAAAGCCAAAATGGGTCGCCCTCCCATTACTGTGGGGTACTCGGTGCCGGTCCGCTATCAGCGGACCGTGGCCCTGGGCGCCCATGTGAAATGGTGTGCTTGGTGTTGATAGTTTATAGATATAATTCGTGATGCCACCTGTGGTGTTCGGCAAGGGAGGTGTTAAGCCGACGCTGCATGCAGATCCGCTGGGACTGATGGTATGGTGCAGCAGAGATGTAAAAGCTTCCCACAGGTGAAGCTATAGTCCCAGGGCAGTGTAGATGTAGTTGGCACGGGGATGTAGCAGTGCCGGAAGGGTAGGAAGCAGACAAGACACAGCGGGTGCAATTTCTGCACCTATACTTGATAACTGCAGTCCAGGGTCCTGATTACAGATGGTAACGGAGCAGGCTAGCCTGGAAGCAACTCAGGTATCTCTCTCAGCAGACGGGCTGTGCAGTCTCCTTTCCTAGCGCCATAAGTGTGAAGCACTCCAGTTCTAAGTTACTCTGAAGTTCCTCCTGTCAGTTGTTCCCGAGAACCTTACATGTACGGCAGACAGCTGTAGCCTATCTCGGGGACTCCTCACTCCTGAGTCCCGGCTCTCTATCCAAGCTGCTGTTGTGCCCTCAAGTCGTAGCTGGGAGTAGGGCATTTACAGCCTCCTACTCCCCTGGTATCTGTTGCAGGATATTAAGGATCCGCACAAACGTGGAGACCAGGCTACAGTTCTTGCGCTCTGGCCGTGAGGGAGCTCTCCTTTTGCAGCTCAACCTCCATGCTTTTCTCAACACGTCTGCACACTTCACCATCCACAGACTCACTGACCAGTCCTCTCACTTGGCCCTCAAGGAGCACCCATCCCCTCATATCCGGTTCAGAGTTTTCCCTGCTGGCCTGGAGTGGAACTGAGTGGCATGTTTAGGTAAACTGCTGGAGAGACCCTTCATTGCCTCCAAGCCTGGCATTACCCTCCCCTGGAGGAAGGCAAAGCCAGTGTGGCGACCGTACTCCTGGGGGAGCCAAATTCCCCCCTAGTGCAAGTCAGCACTCATGGGCTGAACAAAATATGAAACACATGAATGCAATATAAACACACAACAATAATAATTGTACAAGATTTGAAAAAGGGGAAAAATGTACAAAAACCAAGTGTTTCCAAAAATGATCCAATGATGATAAGTCCAGCATCAATGTCCATGGTCCATTCCTGGTAAATGGTTAATTATTTTTAAATAAAGTTTTGGACCACACACAAGTCCTGTGTAGAGTTGAGCGACTTTTGGTTTTTTAGGGTCGCGTTTCGTTTCGTGAAACCCGACTTTTCCAAAAGTCGGGTCGAGCAAGATCGTCCGATTATAGGGAAAAGTCGGGGTCGTCCCGAAACACGAAACACAATGTAAGTCAATGGGGAATAAAAGTCGGCAGTGAGAGGAGGACAGGAAACACACCAACAGTGCCCATTTGAATGCCAAAAGCATCAATTCTTCTTACTTAAGCTTGTCAACCTTAATTAACTTCATAATACAAGTAACGCACTGAAAAATGGGGGTTATTTGGCTACAGTTGTGGGGGGGGAGGGCTGGCTCCAGGTTTTCATGTGCCCTGGGCGAAAGAGCGCCCCTTTAACACATACCACAACTCATCATGCTCCGATACGGCAGAGAAATAGCGGTATAGTACAATGAAAAATACTTCACTTTTTACAGCTCATGACAAGGCCCATCTATTTCTCCATACAGAATCATTGGTCCCATATAATGTTTGAAACAGTATATGATGAGCTCCACATAATGCTACAGTATATGTTGGTCCCCATGGATGAAGCTCCACTGTCTTATGGGCCCAAATAATGCTCCAAACATAATGGGCCCCATTTCTAATGCTCTAGTGTATAATGGGCCCTGTAAATGCTGCTCCAGTGTCTGATGTTCACCTTTGGAATGTTCCAGTGTATGGTGGGCCCCATCTATCATTCTCCAGAGTATAGTGCTCCCCAAAAATTGCTGTCCCAACATTGAAAACAATGAAATAAGTCTCCTCGCTAGGGAATCCCTGTACTAGTCTGGACTCCTCGTCGTTCCCATCTTCCATCTCACTGCACAGTATTTCAACCTTGCAAGTGCTGTGATCCTGAGCAAGCAGGGGGGGCCCACTCGTTGGCGACGGCACTGGCACAGGGCCCCTGATAGTACGGTGGTGTGTCTGATGGCGGGTGGGCCGAACCTGCACTTTCATCTGCAGCTTCCTCTTTGTCACCGTGTAAGATGGAACTGTATATGGGAAGGGTAACCTGAGTTTCATCAGGGTCAGATTCAGGCCGTGTAGCGTGCAAGGGGAATGTAGTGGTCTGGGTCAATGTACCAGCAGATTCATCGAGCAGTGGCTGGGCATCAGTGTACTTGTGTCGCCCCCAGGAGTATGGTCGCCACAGTGGCATTACCTTCCTCCTAGGGAGTGTGATGTCATGCTTGGGAGCAACGAAGGATCTCTCTAGCAGGTTAACTGATTGGGCGGCGTTATTCCCATGAGTCATGACCCTCCAAACAGCGATCATGAAGGCAAAGTGTTTGTTTTACGTGGGCAGTATGGTTGCAAAGCTGAACCTTAAAGGAATGTCCAGAAGGGCACCACCAGGAGTGGAGCCTACGGTTTAATTCGACTCCACCTGGGAAACCTCAACCATGCAAGCTACAGAACAGATGCACACATTGCAAGCTTAATTCCGTTAACGAACGAGACTCCTTCATGCCCCGCGGTCCGAGTCTGGCTTACTAGAGGGACACGTGAGGCTCTGGCACATGAGATTGGCCAATAACTGGTGTGTCATGCCCTTACATGTCCGTGGCTGCATGTGCGCTACACTGAAAAGGCCAGTGTTTGTCACTTACAGGTGCAGATAACCCGCTGAACAACGTTAGTGATGGGGATCTGTGATTACTAGAGTTGAGCGACTTTTGCTTTTTTAGGGTCGCGTTTCGTTTCGTGAAACCCGACTTTTCCAAAAGTCGGGTCGAGCAAGATCGTCCGATTATAGGGAAAAGTCGGGGTCGTCCCGAAACACGAAACCCAATGTAAGTCAATGGGGAATAAAAGTCGGCAGTGAGAGGAGGACAGGAAACACACCTACAGTGCCCATTTGAATGCCAAAAGCATCAATTCTTCTTACTTAAGCTTGTCAACCTTAATTAACTTCATAATACAAGTTACGCACTGAAAAATGGGGGTTATTTGGCTAAATTTGTCGGGGGGCAGGGCTGGCTGCAGGTTTTCATGTGCACTGGGCGAAAGAGCGCCCCTTTAACACATACCACAACTCATCATGCTCCGATACGGCAGAGAAATAGCGGTATAGTACAATGAAAAATACCTCACTTTTTACATCTCATGACGAGGCCCATCTATTTCTCCATACAAAATCATTGGTCCCATATAATGTTTGAAACAGTATATGATGAGCTCCACATAATGCCACAGTATATGTTGGTCCCCATGGATGAAGCTCCACTGTCTTATGGGCCCAAATAATGCTCCAAACATAATGGGTCCCATTTCTAATGCTCTAGTGTATAATGGGCCCTGTAAATGCTGCTCCAGTGTCTGATGTCCACCTTTGGAATGTTCCAGTGTATGGTGGGCCCCATCTATCATTCTCCAGAGTATAGTGCTCCCCAAAAATTGCTGTCCCAACATAGAAAACAATCAAATAAGTCTCCTCGCTAGGGAATCCCTGTACTTGTCTGGACAGGTGCTGTAGCTTGCTTAACAGCTCGCCAGCCGTTCTCACGCCCAGTATGGATTGCACGTGATTGCACAAAGGTTAGAAAGGGTACCGTATCCCTGGATAACATGTATGGATAGCGTACACATTCAAAATATATGTCTATACAGCATGAGGCAGGCTCAGACGGTGTTAGGCCCAGTATGGATTGCACGTCATTGCACAAAGGTTAGAAGGGGTACCGTATCCCCGGATAACATGTATGGATAGCGTACACATTCAAAATATATGTCTATACAGCATGAGGCAGGCTCAGACGGTGTTAGGCCCAGTATGGATTGCACGTCATTGCACAAAGGTTAGAAAGGGTACCGTATCCCTGGATAACATGTATGGATAGCGTACACATTCAAAATATATGTCTATACAGCATGAGGCAGGCTCAGACGGTGTTAGGCCCAGTATGGATTGCACGTCATTGCACAAAGGTTAGAAAGGGTACCGTATCCCCGGATAACATGTATGGATAGCGTACACATTCAAAATATATGTCTATACAGCATGAGGCAGGCTCAGACGGTGTTAGGCCCAGTATGGATTGCACGTCATTGCACAAAGGTTAGAAGGGGTACCGTATCCCCGGATAACATGTATGGATAGCGTACACATTCAAAATATATGTCTATACAGCATGAGGCAGGCTCAGACGGTGTTAGGCCCAGTATGGATTGCACGTCATTGCACAAAGGTTAGAAGGGGTACCGTATCCCCGGATAACATGTATGGATAGCGTACATATTCAAAATATATGTCTATACAGCATGAGGCAGGCTCAGACGGTGTTAGGCCCAGTATGGATTGCACGTCATTGCACAAAGGTTAGAAAGGGTACCGTATCCCCGGATAACATGTATGGATAGCGTACACATTCAAAATATATGTCTATACAGCATGAGGCAGGCTCAGACGGTGTTAGGCCCAGTATGGATTGCACGTCATTGCACAAAGTTTAGAAGGGTACCGTATCCCTGGATAACATGTATGGATAGCGTACACATTCAAAATATATGTCTATACAGCATGAGGCAGGCTCAGACGGTGTTAGGCCCAGTATGGATTGCACGTCATTGCACAAAGGTTAGAAGGGGTACCGTATCCCCGGATAACATGTATGGATAGCGTACACATTCAAAATATATGTCTATACAGCATGAGGCAGGCTCAGACGGTGTTAGGCCCAGTATGGATTGCACGTCATTGCACAAAGGTTAGAAGGGGTACCGTATCCCCGGATAACATGTATGGATAGCGTACACATTCAAAATATATGTCTATACAGCATGAGGCAGGCTCAGACGGTGTTAGGCCCGGTATGGATTGCACGTCATTGCACAAAGGTTAGAAAGGGTACTATCCCTGGATAACATGTATGGATAGCGTACACATTCAAAATATATGTCTATACAGCGTGAGGCAGGCTCAGACGGTGTTAGGCCCAGTATGGATTGCACGTCATTGCACAAAGGTTAGAAGGGGTACCGTATCCCCGGATAACATGTATGGATAGCGTACACATTCAAAATATATGTCTATACAGCATGAGGCAGGCTCAGACGGTGTTAGGCCCAGTATGGATTGCACGTCATTGCACAAAGGTTAGAAAGGGTACCATATCCCTGGATAACATGTATGGATAGCGTACACATTCAAAATATATGTCTATACAGCATGAGGCAGGCTCAGACGGTGTTAGGCCCAGTATGGATTGCACGTCATTGCACAAAGGTTAGAAGGGGTACCGTATCCCCGGATAACATGTATGGATAGCGTACACATTCAAAATATATGTCTATACAGCATGAGGCAGGCTCAGACGGTGTTAGGCCCAGTATGGATTGCACGTCATTGCACAAAGGTTAGAAGGGGTACCGTATCCCCGGATAACATGTATGGATAGCGTACACATTCAAAATATATGTCTATACAGCATGAGGCAGGCTCAGACAGTGTTAGGCCCAGTATGGATTGCACGTCATTGCACAAAGGTTAGAAAGGGTACCGTATCCCTGGATAACATGTATGGATAGCGTACACATTCAAAATATATGTCTATACAGCATGAGGCAGGCTCAGACGGTGTTAGGCCCAGTATGGATTGCACGTCATTGCACAAAGGTTAGAAGGGGTACCGTATCCCCGGATAACATGTATGGATAGCGTACACATTCAAAATATATGTCTATACAGCATGAGGCAGGCTCAGACGGTGTTAGGCCCAGTATGGATTGCACGTCATTGCAGAAAGGTTAGAAGGGGTACCGTATCCCCGGATAACATGTATGGATAGCGTACACATTCAAAATATATGTCTATACAGCATGAGGCAGGCTCAGACGGTGTTAGGCCCAGTATGGATTGCACGTCATTGCACAAAGGTTAGAAGGGGTACCGTATCCCTGGATAACATGTATGGATAGCGTACACATTCAAAATATATGTCTATACAGCATGAGGCAGGCTCAGACGGTGTTAGGCCCAGTATGGATTGCACGTCATTGCACAAAGGTTAGAAAGGGTACCGTATCCCTGGATAACATGTATGGATAGCGTACACATTCAAAATATATGTCTATACAGCATGAGGCAGGCTCAGATGGTGTTAGGCCCAGTATGGATTGCACGTCATTGCACAAAGGTTAGAAGGGGTACCGTATCCCCGGATAACATGTATGGATAGCGTACACATTCAAAATATATGTCTATACAGCATGAGGCAGGCTCAGACGGTGTTAGGCCCAGTATGGATTGCACGTCATTGCACAAAGGTTAGAAGGGGTACCGTATCCCCGGATAACATGTATGGATAGCGTACACATTCAAAATATATGTCTATACAGCATGAGGCAGGCTCAGACGGTGTTAGGCCCAGTATGGATTGCACGTCATTGTACAAAGGTTAGAAAGGGTACCGTATCCCTGGATAACATGTATGGATAGCGTACACATTCAAAATATATGTCTATACAGCATGAGGCAGGCTCAGACGGTGTTAGGCCCAGTATGGATTGCACGTCATTGCACAAAGGTTAGAAGGGGTACCGTATCCCCGGATAACATGTATGGATAGCGTACACATTCAAAATATATGTCTATACAGCATGAGGCAGGCTCAGACGGTGTTAGGCCCAGTATGGATTGCACGTCATTGCACAAAGGTTAGAAAGGGTACCGTATCCCTGGATAACATGTATGGATAGCGTACACATTCAAAATATATGTCTATACAGCATGAGGCAGGCTCAGACGGTGTTAGGCCCAGTATGGATTGCACGTCATTGCACAAAGGTTAGAAGGGGTACCGTATCTCCGGATAACATGTATGGATAGCGTACACATTCAAAATATATGTCTATACAGCTTGAGGCAGGCTCAGACGGTGTTAGGCCCAGTATGGATTGCACGTCATTGCACAAAGGTTAGAAGGGGTACCGTATCCCTGGATAACATGTATGGATAGCGTACACATTCAAAATATATGTCTATACAGCATGAGGCAGGCTCAGACGGTGTTAGGCCCAGTATGGATTGCACGTCATTGCACAAAGGTTAGAAGGGGTACCGTATCCCCGGATAACATGTATGGATAGCGTACACATTCAAAATATATGTCTATACAGCATGAGGCAGGCTCAGACGGTGTTAGGCCCAGTATGGATTGCACGTCATTGCACAAAGGTTAGAAGGGGTACCGTATCCCCGGATAACATGTATGGATAGCGTACACATTCAAAATATATGTCTATACAGCATGAGGCAGGCTCAGACGGTGTTAGGCCCAGTATGGATTGCACGTCATTGCACAAAGGTTAGAAGGGGTACCGTATCCCCGGATAACATGTATGGATAGCGTACACATTCAAAATATATGTCTATACAGCATGAGGCAGGCTCAGATGGTGTTAGGCCCGGTATGGATTGCACGTCATTTCACAAAGGTTAGAAAGGGTACTATCCCTGGATAACATGTATGGATAGCGTACACATTCAAAATATATGTCTATACAGCATGAGGCAGGCTCAGACGGTGTTAGGCCCAGTATGGATTGCACGTCATTGCACAAAGGTTAGAAAGGGTACCATATCCCTGGATAACATGTATGGATAGCGTACACATTCAAAATATATGTCTATACAGCATGAGGCAGGCTCAGACGGTGTTAGGCCCAGTATGGATTGCACGTCATTGCACAAAGGTTAGAAGGGGTACTGTATCCCCGGATAACATGTATGGATAGCGTACACATTCAAAATATATGTCTATACAGCATGAGGCAGGCTCAGACGGTGTTAGGCCCAGTATGGATTGCACGTCATTGCACAAAGGTTAGAAGGGGTACCGTATCCCCGGATAACATGTATGGATAGCGTACACATTCAAAATATATGTCTATACAGCATGAGGCAGGCTCAGACAGTGTTAGGCCCAGTATGGATTGCACGTCATTGCACAAAGGTTAGAAAGGGTACCGTATCCCTGGATAACATGTATGGATAGCGTACATATTCAAAATATATGTCTATACAGCATGAGGCAGGCTCAGACGGTGTTAGGCCCAGTATGGATTGCACGTCATTGCACAAAGGTTAGAAGGGGTACCGTATCCCCGGATAACATGTATGGATAGCGTACACATTCAAAATATATGTCTATACAGCATGATGCAGGCTCAGACGATGTTAGGCCCAGTATGGATTGCACGTCATTGCAGAAAGGTTAGAAGGGGTACCGTATCCCCGGATAACATGTATGGATAGCGTACACATTCAAAATATATGTCTATACAGCATGAGGCAGGCTCAGACGGTGTTAGGCCCAGTATGGATTGCACGTCATTGCACAAAGGTTAGAAGGGGTACCGTATCCCTGGATAACATGTATGGATAGCGTACACATTAAAAATATATGTCTATACAGCATGAGGCAGGCTCAGACGGTGTTAGGCCCAGTATGGATTGCACGTCATTGCACAAAGGTTAGAAAGGGTACCGTATCCCTGGATAACATGTATGGATAGCGTACACATTCAAAATATATGTCTATACAGCATGAGGCAGGCTCAGATGGTGTTAGGCCCAGTATGGATTGCACGTCATTGCACAAAGGTTAGAAGGGGTACCGTATCCCCGGATAACATGTATGGATAGCGTACACATTCAAAATATATGTCTATACAGCATGAGGCAGGCTCAGACGGTGTTAGGCCCAGTATGGATTGCACGTCATTGCACAAAGGTTAGAAGGGGTACCGTATCCCCGGATAACATGTATGGATAGCGTACACATTCAAAATATATGTCTATACAGCATGATGCAGGCTCAGACGGTGTTAGGCCCAGTATGGATTGCACGTCATTGCAGAAAGGTTAGAAGGGGTACCGTATCCCCGGATAATATGTATGGATAGCGTACACATTCAAAATATATGTCTATACAGCATGAGGCAGGCTCAGACGGTGTTAGGCCCAGTATGGATTGCACGTCATTGCACAAAGGTTAGAAGGGGTACCGTATCCCTGGATAACATGTATGGATAGCGTACACATTCAAAATATATGTCTATACAGCATGAGGCAGGCTCAGACGGTGTTAGGCCCAGTATGGATTGCACGTCATTGCACAAAGGTTAGAAAGGGTACCGTATCCCTGGATAACATGTATGGATAGCGTACACATTCAAAATATATGTCTATACAGCATGAGGCAGGCTCAGATGGTGTTAGGCCCAGTATGGATTGCAAGTCATTGCACAAAGGTTAGAAGGGGTACCGTATCCCCGGATAACATGTATGGATAGCGTACACATTCAAAATATATGTCTATACAGCATGAGGCAGGCTCAGACGGTGTTAGGCCCAGTATGGATTGCACGTCATTGCACAAAGGTTAGAAGGGGTACCGTATCCCCGGATAACATGTATGGATAGCGTACACATTCAAAATATATGTCTATACAGCATGAGGCAGGCTCAGACGGTGTTAGGCCCAGTATGGATTGCACGTCATTGTACAAAGGTTAGAAAGGGTACCGTATCCCTGGATAACATGTATGGATAGCGTACACATTCAAAATATATGTCTATACAGCATGAGGCAGGCTCAGACGGTGTTAGGCCCAGTATGGATTGCACGTCATTGCACAAAGGTTAGAAGGGGTACCGTATCCCCGGATAACATGTATGGATAGCGTACACATTCAAAATATATGTCTATACAGCATGAGGCAGGCTCAGACGGTGTTAGGCCCAGTATGGATTGCACGTCATTGCACAAAGGTTAGAAAGGGTACCGTATCCCTGGATAACATGTATGGATAGCGTACACATTCAAAATATATGTCTATACAGCATGAGGCAGGCTCAGACGGTGTTAGGCCCAGTATGGATTGCACGTCATTGCAGAAAGGTTAGAAGGGGTACCGTATCCCCGGATAACATGTATGGATAGCGTACACATTCAAAATATATGTTTATACAGCATGAGGCAGGCTCAGACGGTGTTAGGCCCAGTATGGATTGCACGTCATTGCACAAAGGTTAGAAGGGGTACCGTATCCCCGGATAACATGTATGGATAGCGTACACATTCAAAATATATGTCTATACAGCATGAGGCAGGCTCAGACGGTGTTAGGCCCAGTATGGATTGCACGTCATTGCACAAAGGTTAGAAAGGGTACCGTATCCCTGGATAACATGTATGGATAGCGTACACATTCAAAATATATGTCTATACAGCATGAGGCAGGCTCAGACGGTGTTAGGCCCAGTATGGATTGCACGTCATTGCACAAAGGTTAGAAGGGGTACCGTATCCCCGGATAACATGTATGGATAGCGTACACATTCAAAATATATGTCTATACAGCATGAGGCAGGCTCAGACGGTGTTAGGCCCAGTATGGATTGCACGTCATTGCAGAAAGGTTAGAAGGGGTACCGTATCCCCGGATAACATGTATGGATAGCGTACACATTCAAAATATATGTCTATACAGCATGAGGCAGGCTCAGACGGTGTTAGGCCCAGTATGGATTGCACGTCATTGCACAAAGGTTAGAAGGGGTACCGTATCCCTGGATAACATGTATGGATAGCGTACACATTCAAAATATATGTCTATACAGCATGAGGCAGGCTCAGACGGTGTTAGGCCCAGTATGGATTGCACGTCATTGCACAAAGGTTAGAAAGGGTACCGTATCCCTGGATAACATGTATGGATAGCGTACACATTCAAAATATATGTCTATACAGCATGAGGCAGGCTCAGATGGTGTTAGGCCCAGTATGGATTGCACGTCATTGCACAAAGGTTAGAAGGGGTACCGTATCCCCGGATACCATGTATGGATAGCGTACACATTCAAAATATATGTCTATACAGCATGAGGCAGGCTCAGACGGTGTTAGGCCCAGTATGGATTGCACGTCATTGCACAAAGGTTAGAATGGGTACCGTATCCCCGGATAACATGTATGGATAGCGTACACATTCAAAATATATGTCTATACAGCATGAGGCAGGCTCAGACGGTGTTAGGCCCAGTATGGATTGCACGTCATTGTACAAAGGTTAGAAAGGGTACCGTATCCCTGGATAACATGTATGGATAGCGTACACATTCAAAATATATGTCTATACAGCATGAGGCAGGCTCAGACGGTGTTAGGCCCAGTATGGATTGCACGTCATTGCACAAAGGTTAGAAGGGGTACCGTATCTCCGGATAACATGTATGGATAGCGTACACATTCAAAATATATGTCTATACAGCATGAGGCAGGCTCAGACGGTGTTAGGCCCAGTATGGATTGCACGTCATTGCAGAAAGGTTAGAAGGGGTACCGTATCCCCGGATAACATGTATGGATAGCGTACACATTCAAAATATATGTTTATACAGCATGAGGCAGGCTCAGATGGTGTTAGGCCCAGTATGGATTGCACGTCATTGCACAAAGGTTAGAAGGGGTACCGTATCCCCGGATAACATGTATGGATAGCGTACACATTCAAAATATATGTCTATACAGCATGAGGCAGGCTCAGACGGTGTTAGGCCCAGTATGGATTGCACGTCATTGCACAAAGGTTAGAAAGGGTACCGTATCCCTGGATAACATGTATGGATAGCGTACACATTCAAAATATATGTCTATACAGCATGAGGCAGGCTCAGACGGTGTTAGGCCCAGTATGGATTGCACGTCATTGCACAAAGGTTAGAAGGGGTACCGTATCCCCGGATAACATGTATGGATAGCGTACACATTCAAAATATATGTCTATACAGCATGAGGCAGGCTCAGACGGTGTTAGGCCCAGTATGGATTGCACGTCATTGCACAAAGGTTAGAAGGGGTACCGTATCCCCGGATAACATGTATGGATAGCGTACACATTCAAAATATATGTCTATACAGCATGAGGCAGGCTCAGAAGGTGTTAGGCCCAGTATGGATTGCACGTCATTGCACAAAGGTTAGAAGGGGTACCGTATCCCCGGATAACATGTATGGATAGCGTACACATTCAAAATATATGTCTATACAGCATGAGGCAGGCTCAGACGGTGTTAGGCCCGGTATGGATTGCACGTCATTGCACAAAGGTTAGAAAGGGTACTATCCCTGGATAACATGTATGGATAGCGTACACATTCAAAATATATGTCTATACAGCATGAGGCAGGCTCAGACGGTGCTAGGCCCAGTATGGATTGCACGTCATTGCACAAAGGTTAGAAAGGGTACCATATCCCTGGATAACATGTATGGATAGCGTACACATTCAAAATATATGTCTATACAGCATGAGGCAGGCTCAGACGGTGTTAGGCCCAGTATGGATTGCACGTCATTGCACAAAGGTTAGAAGGGGTACCGTATCCCCGGATAACATGTATGGATAGCGTACACATTCAAAATATATGTCTATACAGCATGAGGCAGGCTCAGACGGTGTTAGGCCCAGTATGGATTGCACGTCATTGCACAAAGGTTAGAAGGGGTACCGTATCCCCGGATAACATGTATGGATAGCGTACACATTCAAAATATATGTCTATACAGCATGAGGCAGGCTCAGACAGTGTTAGGCCCAGTATGGATTGCACGTCATTGCACAAAGGTTAGAAAGGGTACCGTATCCCTGGATAACATGTATGGATAGCGTACACATTCAAAATATATGTCTATACAGCATGAGGCAGGCTCAGACGGTGTTAGGCCCAGTATGGATTGCACGTCATTGCACAAAGGTTAGAAGGGGTACCGTATCCCCGGATAACATGTATGGATAGCGTACACATTCAAAATATATGTCTATACAGCATGATGCAGGCTCAGACGGTGTTAGGCCCAGTATGGATTGCACGTCATTGCAGAAAGGTTAGAAGGGGTACCGTATCCCCGGATAACATGTATGGATAGCGTACACATTCAAAATATATGTCTATACAGCATGAGGCAGGCTCAGACGGTGTTAGGCCCAGTATGGATTGCACGTCATTGCACAAAGGTTAGAAGGGGTACCGTATCCCTGGATAACATGTATGGATAGCGTACACATTCAAAATATATGTCTATACAGCATGAGGCAGGCTCAGACGGTGTTAGGCCCAGTATGGATTGCACGTCATTGCACAAAGGTTAGAAAGGGTACCGTATCCCTGGATAACATGTATGGATAGCGTACACATTCAAAATATATGTCTATACAGCATGAGGCAGGCTCAGATGGTGTTAGGCCCAGTATGGATTGCAAGTCATTGCACAAAGGTTAGAAGGGGTACCGTATCCCCGGATAACATGTATGGATAGCGTACACATTCAAAATATATGTCTATACAGCATGAGGCAGGCTCAGACGGTGTTAGGCCCAGTATGGATTGCACGTCATTGCACAAAGGTTAGAAGGGGTACCGTATCCCCGGATAACATGTATGGATAGCATACACATTCAAAATATATGTCTATACAGCATGAGGCAGGCTCAGACGGTGTTAGGCCCAGTATGGATTGCACGTCATTGTACAAAGGTTAGAAAGGGTACCGTATCCCTGGATAACATGTATGGATAGCGTACACATTCAAAATATATGTCTATACAGCATGAGGCAGGCTCAGACGGTGTTAGGCCCAGTATGGATTGCACGTCATTGCACAAAGGTTAGAAGGGGTACCGTATCCCCGGATAACATGTATGGATAGCGTACACATTCAAAATATATGTCTATACAGCATGAGGCAGGCTCAGACGGTGTTAGGCCCAGTATGGATTGCACGTCATTGCACAAAGGTTAGAAAGGGTACCGTATCCCTGGATAACATGTATGGATAGCGTACATATTCAAAATATATGTCTATACAGCATGAGGCAGGCTCAGACGGTGTTAGGCCCAGTATGGATTGCACGTCATTGCACAAAGGTTAGAAGGGGTACCGTATCTCCGGATAACATGTATGGATAGCGTACACATTCAAAATATATGTCTATACAGCATGAGGCAGGCTCAGACGGTGTTAGGCCCAGTATGGATTGCACGTCATTGCAGAAAGGTTAGAAGGGGTACCGTATCCCCGGATAACATGTATGGATAGCGTACACATTCAAAATATATGTTTATACAGCATGAGGCAGGCTCAGACGGTGTTAGGCCCAGTATGGATTGCACGTCATTGCACAAAGGTTAGAAGGGGTACCGTATCCCCGGATAACATGTATGGATAGCGTACACATTCAAAATATATGTCTATACAGCATGAGGCAGGCTCAGACGGTGTTAGGCCCAGTATGGATTGCACGTCATTGCACAAAGGTTAGAAAGGGTACCGTATCCCTGGATAACATGTATGGATAGCGTACACATTCAAAATATATGTCTATACAGCATGAGGCAGGCTCAGACGGTGTTAGGCCCAGTATGGATTGCAAGTCATTGCACAAAGGTTAGAAGGGGTACCGTATCCCCGGATAACATGTATGGATAGCGTACACATTCAAAATATATGTCTATACAGCATGAGGCAGGCTCAGACGGTGTTAGGCCCAGTATGGATTGCACGTCATTGCACAAAGGTTAGAAGGGGTACCGTATCCCCGGATAACATGTATGGATAGCGTACACATTCAAAATATATGTTTATACAGCATGAGGCAGGCTCAGACGGTGTTAGGCCCAGTATGGATGGCACGTCATTGCAGAAAGGTTAGAAGGGGTACCGTATCCCCGGATAACATGTATGGATAGCGTACACATTCAAAATATATGTCTATACAGCATGAGGCAGGCTCAGACGGTGTTAGGCCCAGTATGGATTGCACGTCATTGCACAAAGGTTAGAAGGGGTACCGTATCCTCGGATAACATGTATGGATAGCGTACACATTCAAAATATATGTCTATACAGCATGAGGCAGGCTCAGACGGTGTTAGGCCCAGTATGGATTGCACGTCATTGCACAAAGGTTAGAAAGGGTACCGTATCCCTGGATAACATGTATGGATAGCATACACATTCAAAATATAT
Organism: Dendrobates tinctorius; assembly: GCF_039654945.1. Classification (NCBI taxonomy): domain Eukaryota; kingdom Metazoa; phylum Chordata; class Amphibia; order Anura; family Dendrobatidae; genus Dendrobates; species Dendrobates tinctorius. Next base: position 9,473,678 of record NW_027361824.1, read on the forward strand.
GTCTATACAGCATGAGGCAGGCTCAGACGGTGTTAGGCCCAGTATGGATTGCACGTCATTGCACAAAGGTTAGAAAGGGTACCGTATCCCCGGATAACATGTATGGATAGCGTACACATTCAAAATATATGTCTATACAGCATGAGGCAGGCTCAGACGGTGTTAGGCCCAGTATGGATTGCACGTCATTGCACAAAGGTTAGAAAGGGTACCGTATCCCTGGATAACATGTATGGATAGCGTACACATTCAAAATATATGTCTATACAGCATGAGGCAGGCTCAGACGGTGTTAGGCCCAGTATGGATTGCACGTCATTGCACAAAGGTTAGAAAGGGTACCGTATCCCTGGATAACATGTATGGATAGCGTACACATTCAAAATATATGTCTATACAGCATGAGGCAGGCTCAGACGGTGTTAGGCCCAGTATGCATTGCACGTCATTGCACAAAGGTTAGAAAGGGTACCGTATCCCTGGATAACATGTATGGATAGCATACACATTCAAAATATATGTCTATACAGCATGAGGCAGGCTCAGACGGTGTTAGGCCCAGTATGGATTGCACGTGATTGCACAAAGGTTAGAAAGGGTACCGTATCCCTGGATAACATGTATGGATAGCGTACACATTCAAAATATATGTCTATACAGCATGAGGCAGGCTCAGACGGTGTTAGGCCCAGTATGGATTGCACGTCATTGCACAAAGGTTAGAAGGGGTACCGTATCTCCGGATAACATGTATGGATAGCGTACACATTCAAAATATATGTCTATACAGCATGAGGCAGGCTCAGACGGTGTTAGGCCCAGTATGGATTGCACATCATTGCACAAAGGTTAGAAAGGGTACCGTATCCCCGGATAACATGTATAGATAGCGTACACATTCAAAATATATGTCTATACAGCATGAGGCAGGCTCAGACGGTGTTATGCCCAGTATGGATTGCACGTCATTGCACAAAGGTTAGAAGGGGTACCGTATCCCCGGATAACATGTATGGATAGCTTACACATTCAAAATATATGTCTATACATCAGGAGGCAGGCTCAGATGGTGTCAGGCACAGTATGGATTTGACGGCCCAGATTACACAGCGGAGGAGCAGGGAGAGGTAAAGATTGCAAATGCTGGGGCCCTGGCCAAGCAAGGGGGGCACACTCGTGGGCGTCGGTACTGGCACTGGGCCCCTCATAGTACAGCGGTGTGTCTGACGGCGGGTGTGCACCACCACCGTCAGAGACACTTGATTGCACTTTGAGGGACCCTGTGCCAGTGCCCGCGCCCAAGAGTCGGCCTACCCACCTGTCCAGGGCAACGGCACTCGCACGGTGTCGTGCGCTATGTGGTGACCCCGGCCATGGGGGGGGAGGCAGCACAGTTAGGGAGTTTTAGAAAGTGGCATATGTTGATGTTGGACATTCAACTGATGCAAAAGGCGAAATAGGTGAAGTACCAGGAAGAGGTGGACCAAAGCAAGCCATTTTTCTGTCACCCTATGTGTCATCAGGGGAAGGTGGGACAAAATCCTTGGAAACCCATGCGTGGTTCATTTTAATGAAGGTTAGATCATCCACATTTTGGGTAGACAGACGGGTCCTTTTTTCTGTCAGGATTGATCCAGCTGCACTGAAGACTCTTTCCGATAGCACACTTGCAGCTGGGCAAGCGAGCTCCTGTAAGGCATATTGGGCCAATTCAGGCCAGGTGTCCAGTTTAGCGGCCCAATAGTCAAAGGGGAATGACCTGTGTGGGAGAACATCGATATGGGAGGAAAAGTAGTTTGTAACCATAGTTGACAACTGCTGTCTCCTGTCACTTTCCATCGATGCAGTATTACCAGTTGTGTGAGCGGTATTTGAAAAATCAGTCCACAACATTGTCATGAAACCCCTGTCTCCAACGCCACTTCTGCTGTGTGCACCACGAACACCTCTGCCAAGCTGCCCCCGGCCCGTACAGCTCGTGTGAGAACCATCACCGCTGCTGTGTGCTGGGAATGCCTCAAGCAACCGATTTACCAGAGTTGCTTGTTTATTAGCCAATATTAGGTCAAGGTTCTCCTGTGGCATGATGTTTTGTAATTTGCCTTTATAGCGTGGATCCAGGATGCTGGCCAACCAGTAGTCGTCATCGTTCATCATTTTGGCAATGCGGGGGTCCCTTTTTAGGATCCGCAAGGCATAATCTGACATGTGGGCCAATGTTCCCGGTGTCAATGATGCACTGCGAGTGCTGGGTGGAGGAGGACTTTCTGGCAAATCCACATCCCTCCAGTCACGCACAAACCCTGTACCAGACCTTGCCACGCCAACATTTTCACTTGCCCCACGAGATGCATCCTCCTCCCCTAAGTAATCATCCCCATCATCCTCCTCCTCCTCCTCCTCTTCTTCCTCCACCTCGTCCAGGAGAGGTCCCTGAGCAGACAATGGCTGAATGTCATCAAGGATTCCCTCCTCCTCTTCCTCCTCATCAACATTGGCTGCAGACGCCTGCTCCTTAAGGTGCGTCAAAGTTTGCATGAGCAGACGCATAAGTGGGATGCTCATGCTTAGGATGGCGTCGTCTGCGCTTACCAGCCGTGTGCATTCCTCAAAACACTGAAGGACTTTACAAAGGTCTTTCAGCTTCGACCACTGCACGCCTGTCAACTCCATGTCTGCTCTCAAAGTGCCTGGCCGTGCATCCTCCCACAAATGCATTATGGCCTGCCTCTGCTCGTACAGCCGCTCCACCATGTGCAGGGTGGAGTTCCACCTTGTTGCAATGTCGATAATGAGGCGGTGGTTGGGAAGGTGGAGCAATCGCTGCAGCTTCTGCATACGAACGGAGTGTACAGGCGACCGGCGGATGTGCGCGCACAGTCTTCGCACCTTCTGGAGCAGGGCTGTTAACTCCGGAGAATTTTTGAGGAAGCACTGCACCACCAGGTTCAAGGTGTGAGCCAAGCAAGGTATGTGGCTGAGTTTTGAAAGGGCTATGGCTGCCACAAAATTACGGCCGTTATCACTAACTACCTTGCCTGCCTCAAGATGTACACTGCCCAGCCATGACTCAGTTTGTCGCTTCAAGTACTCGGCCAGCACCTCGGCGGTGTGTCTGTCGCCCAAACACATCATCTGCAACACAGCCTGCTGACGCTTTCCACTAGCTGCTCGATAGGGGGACACATCGTGTGCAACAGTGGCAGCTGCAGATGGAGTGCTTGTACGACTGCGCTCTGTGGACGAGCTGTCGCTTCTGGAGGAGGAGGAGAAGGAGGAGGGTCGAACGCCTACAGCCAACTGTTTCCTAGACCGTGGGCTAGGCAGCACTGTCCCACCACCGCTGTCCCCTGTGGACCCTGCATCCACCACATTAACCCAGTGCGCAGTGATGGACACGTAACGGCCCTGGCCATGCCGACTGGACCATGCATCAGTTGTGAGGTGCACCTTTCCGCTCACTGACTGCTTGAGTGCATGGACAATGCGGTCTTTCACATGATGGTGGAGGGCTGGGATGGCTTTGCGAGAGAAGAAGTGGCGACTGGGTAGGTCATAGCGCGGTACTGCATAGGCCATGAGTTCGCGGAAAGCTGTGCTTTCCACCAACCGAAAGGGCATCATCTCAAACGAGATTAGTTTGGCAATGTGGGCGTTCAAACCCAGTGTACGCGGATGAGAGACTGAGTACTTTCTTGACCTACTCATAGTGTCTGGGAGGGTGAGCTGGACTTGAGAGCTGCATATGGTGGAAGTAGCGGTGGACAGGGCGGACTGAGAGAGGGTTGATGATGGTGATGGAGTTGGTGTTCTTTCTGATGGCCTAGAATCAGTCTTTCGTTGATATAACAGTGGGATTCCCTGACTGCTGTGGCCTTGCAACGACACCTCAACATTTGCTGCTGTGCTAACCGGTGTGCTTACAGTGGGGGAAACAATGTAGCGTTGCTGACTACCTTCGTTGTGATCAGTTGTACATGTGGCACTTGAGGTTTGGTGTTGTGTCCACGCTTGCAAGTGCATGCTGGTTAAATGTCTAAGCATGCAACTGGTATTCAAATTTTTCAGATTTTTCCCTCGGCTAAAGGTCTTTGCGCACTTCTTACAGATAACCTTGGCCTGATCATGAGGATTTTGTTAAAAAAACTGCCACACTGCACTCTTCCTACTTTGGCAGACATTTTGCGGCCTAGCACGCTGTGATCTTTTGACCCTCTGGACAAGCTGTCCAGCAACTCTTTTGATGTTTGGAACCTGTCTTTGGAGTGCTCCGGGCCTGCCAGATAACAGCTGTTGCGATGTCGATGTCTGCTGTGGATGCTCCTCATCTGAGCTATTGGAAGCAGCACCCTCTTCCCCCAATGGATGCCAATCTGGGTCAACAACTGGGTCATCCATCACCTCCTCTTCTATGTCATGTGCACCTTTCTCTGTGTCACCGTGTATGGTGGTATAGTGTGCGGGAAGGGGCACCTGAGTCTCATCAGGGTCAAAATCTGGCTCTGTACACTGCGAGGACAATGTAGTGCTCTGAGTGAATGTACCAGCAGAATCATCCATCAGCGGCTGTGCATCAGTGCATTCCATGTCAGATTCATCTTGGCCTGGGTAATTAACCATTTGACTTGATAATCCAGGCATGGTATGTGAAAACAGCTCCATGGAGTAATCAGTAGTATGGCCTGCGTCATCCTTCAATCTTGGTTGGGGTGAAGGACACAAGGAAAGGTGTGGTTCATGAACATGAGCCTCCAATGACGACTCAGTGCTTTTACTTTTTACAACTGAAGAAGAGGAGGCGATAGAGCTGGAGGCTGAGTCAGCAATGTAAGACAAAACTTTTTCCTGATGCTCTGCCTTTAAAAGCGGTTTGCCAACTCCTAGAAAACTAAGCGTTCGAGGCCTTATGTAGACAGACGATGACGCAGGGTCAGCACCTCCTGCATTTGGTCCTATTTTGCTCTTGCCACTACCATCAGATCCACTACCAACACCATCATTACCAGCTGCCAACCCCCGCCCAATTCCACGGCCTCTTCCACCAGCCTTCCTCATTTTTGGTAGAAATGTAGACAAAATCCAACAAACTATATAGTAATGTAAAACAAGGTACAAGGTGTCTATAGGACAGGGGAGTTTTAGAATTTCTGCACACACTTGTGGACAGTGGACAATTGTGGATTGTGTGCGGCCCACTGATATCTGAGCGCTATGTGACACGCTCGATGGCACAGCTGCCTGTGACCAAAGTGACGAGAGGATAATGGAGATTTTGAATCTCTGCGTACACTTTTGGACACTGGACACTTGTGGATTGTGTGCGGCCCACTGATATCTGAGCGCTATGTGACACGCTCGATGGCACAGCTGCCTGTGACCAAAGTGACGAGAGGATAATGGAGATTTTGAATCTCTGCGTACACTTTTGGACACTGGACACTTGTGGATTGTGTGCGGCCCACTGATATCTGAGCGCTATGTGACACGCTCGATGGCACAGCTGCCTGTGACCAAAGTGACGAGAGGATAATGGAGATTTTGAATCTCTGCGTACACTTGTGGACAGTGGACACTTGTGGATTGTGTGCGGCCCACTGATATCTGAGCGCTATGTGACACGCTCGATGGCACAGCTGCCTGTGACCAAAGTGACGAGAGGATAATGGAGATTTTGAATCTCTGCGTACACTTTTGGACACTGGACACTTGTGGATTGTGTGCGGCCCACTGATATCTGAGCGCTATGTGACACGCTCGATGGCACAGCTGCCTGTGACCAAAGTGACGAGAGGATAATGGAGATTTTGAATCTCTGCGTACACTTTTGGACACTGGACACTTGTGGATTGTGTGCGGCCCACTGATATCTGAGCGCTATGTGACACGCTCGATGGCACAGCTGCCTGTGACCAAAGTGACGAGAGGATAATGGAGATTTTGAATCTCTGCGTACACTTTTGGACACTGGACACTTGTGGATTGTGTGCGGCCCACTGATATCTGAGCGCTATGTGACACGCTCGATGGCACAGCTGCCTGTGACCAAAGTGACGAGAGGATAATGGAGATTTTGAATCTCTGCGTACACTTTTGGACACTGGACACTTGTGGATTGTGTGCGGCCCACTGATATCTGAGCGCTATGTGACACGCTCGATGGCACAGCTGCCTGTGACCAAAGTGACGAGAGGATAATGGAGATTTTGAATCTCTGCGTACACTTTTGGACAGTGGACACTTGTGGATTGTGTGCGGCCCACTGATATCTGAGCGCTATGTGACACGCTCGATGGCACAGCTGCCTGTGACCAAAGTGACGAGAGGATAATGGAGATTTTGAATCTCTGCGCACACTTGTGGACAGTGGACACTTGTGGATTGTGTGCGGCCCACTGATATCTGAGCGCTATGTGACACGCTCGATGGCACAGCTGCCTGTGACCAAAGTGACGAGAGGATAATGGAGATTTTGAATCTCTGCGTACACTTGTGGACAGTGGACACTTGTGGATTGTGTGCGGCCCACTGATATCTGAGCGCTATGTGACACGCTCGATGGCACAGCTGCCTGTGACTAGAGTTGAGCGATACCGTTCGATACTTCAAAGTATCGGATCGGAATGGATCGGCCGATCTTAAAAAAAAGTATCGGTATCGCCGATTCCGATACCGGAAGTCCCATTCAAGTCTATGGGACTTCCGGTATCGGAATAAGAAAAATCCTGTTTTTCCCTTGTACAGCCTCTCTGGGGTCTGTACGGGCCTTTCGGGGGGCTGTGCCGGCCTGCCAGGGGGTCTGTGCAGGCTCCGGTGGTCTGTGCCGGCCTGCCGGGGGGCTGTGCCGGCCTGCCAGGGGGGCTGTGCAGGCTCCGGTGGGCTGTGCCGGCCTGCCGGGGGGCTGTGCCGGCCTGCCGGGGGGCTGTGCAGGCTCCGGGGGGCTGTGCCGGCCTGCCGGGGGGCTGTGCAGGCTTCGGGGGTCTGTGCAGGCATCGTCCGATGGGACTACAAGTCCCATCTGGCGATGCCTGCTACCATGACAGTGATTGACACATTAGCCAATGATGGGACAGTAGTAGTCCCATCATCCGGCTAATGTGTTGAATGTAAAAAAAAAAAAAAAAATTACATGCTACATACATACAACATGCATACTACATACATGCTACATTCATACTACATACTACATACATGCTACATTCATACTACATATATACTACATGCAACATACATACTACATATATACTACATGCAACATACATACTACATATATACTACATGCATGCAACATGCATACTACATATATACTACATGCAACATACATACTACATATATACTACATGCAACATACATACTACATATATACTACATGCATGCAACATGCATACTACATATATACTACATGCATGCAACATGCATACTACATATATACTACATGCAACATACATACTACATATATACTACATGCAACATACATACTACATATATACTACATGCATGCAACATGCATACTACATATATACTACATACATGCTACATTCATACTACATACAGTATATACTACATGCAAAATACATACTACATATATACTACATGCAACATACATACTACATATATACTACATGCATGCAACATGCATACTACATATATACTACATGCAACATACATACTACATATATACTACATGCAACATACATACTACATATATACTACATGCATGCAACATGCATACTACATATATACTACATGCATGCAACATGCATACTACATACAGTATATACTACATGCTACATACATACTACATATATGCTACATACATACTACATATATACTACATGCATGCTACATACATACTGCATGCTACATACATACTACATGCTACATACATACTACATATATGCTACATACATACTACATATATACTACATGCATGCTACATACATACTGCATGCTACATACATACTACATGCTACATACATACCACATATATACTACATACATACTACATGCATGCTACATGCTACATACATACCACATACATACTACATACATACTACATACATACTACATGCTACATACATACTACATATATACTACATGCATGCTACATACATACTACATGCTACATACATACTACATATATACTACATGCATGCTACATACATACTGCATGCTACATGCATGCTACCTACATACTACATACATACTACATGCTACATACATACCACATATATACTACATACATACTACATACAATACATTCATACAATACATACATAGACATACAGTACATATAACATAGAGTAACATACTTACCAATACTTGTCACATTGTTCCCCGAAGCCATTGTTTTTTACGGAATAAATATTAACATAACAAACCACAAAAATACTCACCCACGATCCGAAGCAGTCCACGAGTGTGTCCCACGACGATCTTGGGCAGAGAACGGCAGCATCAGCTGTTGCTGCCGTTCTCTACGGGCTGCAGGAATCCAATGACGGAAGGTAGGTATCCTTCCGCACTGTATTCCTCCGCCACATAAGTGCAGAGATTTTGAATCTCTGCGTACACTTTTGGACACTGGACACTTGTGGATTGTGTGCGGCCCACTGATATCTGAGCGCTATGTGACACGCTCGATGGCACAGCTGCCTGTGACCAAAGTGACGAGAGGATAATGGAGATTTTGAATCTCTGCGTACACTTTTGGACACTGGACACTTTTGGATTGTGTGCGGCCCACTGATATCTGAGCGCTATGTGACACGCTCGATGGCACAGCTGCCTGTGACCAAAGTGACGAGAGGATAATGGAGATTTTGAATCTCTGCGTACACTTTTGGACACTGGACACTTGTGGATTGTGTGCGGCCCACTGATATCTGAGCGCTATGTGACACGCTCGATGGCACAGCTGCCTGTGACCAAAGTGACGAGAGGATAATGGAGATTTTGAATCTCTGCGTACACTTGTGGACAGTGGACACTTGTGGATTGTGTGCGGCCCACTGATATCTGAGTGCTATGTGACACGCTCGATGGCACAGCTGCCTGTGACCAAAGTGACGAGAGGATAATGGAGATTTTGAATCTCTGCGTACACTTGTGGACAGTGGACACTTGTGGATTGTGTGCGGCCCTCTGATATCTGAGCGCTATGTGACACGCTCGATGGCACAGCTGCCTGTGACCAAAGTGACGAGAGGATAATGGAGATTTTGAATCTCTGCGTACACTTTTGGACACTGGACACTTGTGGATTGTGTGCGGCCCACTGATATCTGAGCGCTATGTGACACGCTCGATGGCACAGCTGCCTGTGACCAAAGTGACGAGAGGATAATGGAGATTTTGAATCTCTGCATACACTTTTGGACACTGGACACTTGTGGGTTGTGTGCGGCCCACTGATATCTGAGCGCTATGTGACACGCTCGATGGCACAGCTGCCTGTGACCAAAGTGACGAGAGGATAATGGAGATTTTGAATCTCTGCATACACTTTTGGACACTGGACACTTGTGGATTGTGTGCGGCCCACTGATATCTGAGCGCTATGTGACACGCTCGATGGCACAGCTGCCTGTGACCAAAGTGACGAGAGGATAAGGGAGATTGGATTGCTTTTAAAAAAGCAGTTTGCGGAGCAGTGGGTAAACAGCAATGCCAGCGTGTCAGGAAGCCTTAGAAGGCAGCCCAACAACCAACACCACTAGAGTTGAGCGATACCATCCGATACTTCAAAGTATCGTATCGGATGGTATCGGCCGATCTTTAAAAAAAGTATCGGTATCGCCGATTCCGATACCGGAAGTCCCATTCAAGTCTATGGGACTTCCGGTATCGGAATAAGAAAAACCCTTTCCTGCCCTTGTACAGCCTCTCTGGGGTCTGTACGGGCCTTTCGGGGGGCTGTGCCGGCCTGCCAGGGGGTCTGTGCAGGCTCCGGTGGTCTGTGCCGGCCTGCCGGTGGTCTGTGCAGGCTCCGGGGGGCTGTGCCGGCCTGCCGGGGGGCTGTGCCGGCCTGCCGGGGGGCTGTGCCGGCCTGCCAGGGGGTCTGTGCAGGCTCCGGTGGTCTGTGCCGGCCTGCCGGTGGTCTGTGCAGGCTCCGGGGGGCTGTGCCGGCCTGCCGGGGGGCTGTGCCGGCCTGCCGGTGGTCTGTGCAGGCTCCGGGGGTCTGTGCAGGCATCGTCCGATGGGACTACAAGTCCCATCTGGCGATGCCTGCTACCATGACAGTGATTGACACATTAGCCAATGATGGGACAGTAGTAGTCCCATCATCCGGCTAATGTGTTAAATGTAAAAAAAAAAAAAAAAAAAAATTACATGCTACATACATACAACATGCATACTACATACATGCTACATTCATACTACATACTACATACATGCTACATTCATACTACATGCAACATACATACTACATATATACTACATGCATGCTACATACATACTACATGCTACATACATACTACATGATACATACTACATATATACTACATGCATGCTACATACATACTACATATATACTACATGCATGCTACATACATACTACATGCTACATGCATGCTACATACATACTACATGCTACATGCATGCTACATACATACTACATACATGCTACATATATACTACATACATACTACATATATACTACATGCATGCTACATATATACTACATGCATGCTACATACATACTACATATATACTACATGCATGCTACATACATACTACATGCTACATGCATGCTACATATATACTACATACATGCTACATATATACTACATACATACTACATATATACTACATGCATGCTACATACATACTACATGCTACATGCATGCTACATACATACTACATGCTACATACATACCACATATATACTACATACATACAATACATTCATACAATACATACATAGACATACAGTACATATAACATAGAGTAACATACTTACCAATACTTGTCACATTGTTCCCCGAAGCCATTGTCGTCTACGGAATAAATATTAACATAACAAACCACAAAAATACTCACCCACGATCCGAAGCAGTCCACGAGTGTGTCCCACGACGATCTTGGGTAGAGAACTGCAGCATCAGCTGATGCTGCCGTTCTCTACGGGCTGCAGGAATCCAATGACGGAAGGTAGGTATCCTTCCGCACTGTATTCCTCCGCCACTTAAAAAAAAAAAAAGTCCCTAGTCTCACTTTATGCCATTGCTGTGTGGGAATTTCCCACACAGCAATGGCATAAAGTGAGACTAGGGACTTTTTTTTTTTTAAGTGGCGGAGGAATACAGTGCGGAAGGATACCTACCTTCCGTCATTGGATTCCTGCAGCCCGTAGAGAACGGCAGCATCATCTGATGCTGCAGTTCTCTACCCAAGATCGTCGTGGGACACACTCGTGGACTGCTTCGGATCGTGGGTGAGTATTTTTGTGGTTTGTTATGTTAATATTTATTCCGGAAAGACAATGGCTTCGGGGAACAATGTGACAAGTATTGGTAAGTATGTTACTCTATGTTATATGTACTGTATGTCTATGTATGTATTGTATGAATGTATTGTATGTATGTAGTATATATGTGGTATGTATGTAGCATGTAGTATGTATGTAGTATGTATGTAGCATGCATGTAGCATGTAGTATGTATGTAGCATGCATGTAGTATATATGTAGTATGTATGTAGCATGCATGTAGTATATATGTAGCATGTATGTAGTATGTATGTGGTATGTATGTAGCATGTAGTATATATGTAGCATGCATGTAGTATATATGTAGTATGTATGTAGTATGTATGTAGCATGTATGTAGTATATATGTAGTATGTATGTAGTATATATGTAGCATGTATGTAGTATATATGTAGCATGTATGTAGTATATATGTAGTATGTATGTAGTATATATGTAGCATGCATGTAGTATATATGTAGTATGTATGTAGTATATATGTAGCATGCATGTAGTATATATGTAGTATGTATGTAGTATATATGTAGCATGTATGTAGTATGTATGTAGCATGCATGTAGCATGTAGTATGTATGTAGCATGCATGTAGTATATATGTAGTATGTATGTAGCATGCATGTAGTATATATGTAGCATGCATGTAGTATGTATGTGGTATGTATGTAGCATGTAGTATATATGTAGCATGCATGTAGTATGTATGTAGTATGTATGTAGTATGTATGTAGCATGCAGTATGTATGTAGTATGTATGTAGTATATATGTAGTATGTATGTAGCATGCATGTAGTATGTATGTAGTATGTATGTAGTATATATGTAGTATGTATGTAGCATGTAGTATGTATGTAGTATTTTTTTTTTTTTTTTTTTTTTAACATTTAACACATTAGCCGGATGATGGGACTACTACTGTCCCATCATTGGCTAATGTGTCAATCACTGTCATGGTAGCAGGCATCGCCCGATGGGACTTGTAGTCCCATCGGACGATGCTTGCACAGACCCCCGGACATCAGCACAGCCCCCCGGCAGGCCGGCACAGCCCCCCGGCAGGCCGGTACAGACCCCCACAGGGTGCACAGCCCCCCGGCAGGCCGGCACAGCCCCCCGGCAGGCCGGTACAGACCCCCACAGGGTGCACAGCCCCCCGGCAGGCCGGCACAGCCCCCCGGCAGGCCGGCAGAGACCCCGGGCAGTCCACACAGCCCCCCGGCAGGCCGGCACAGCCCCCCGGCAGGCCGGCAGAGACCCCCGGAAGGCCCGAAATGACGGCGCATCATGATGCGCACACACCGCGCATCATGATGACGTCAGGCCGTCAATCAACTGAACTTCCGATTCCGATGCCGAATTCCGATATTGAAAAAATATCGGAAGTCGGTATCGGAATTCCGATACAGCAAGTATCGGCCGATACCCGATACTTGCGGTATCGGAATGCTCAACACTAAACACCACTGATACACCACAATATAGCCTCCCCTTGCACTGCACACACAGTGACTTGTGTGTTGTGCAGGCCAAATCGCTAGCAGCAGAAGCAGTTTTTTTGTCTTCTTCCCTGCCTAATGCTCTCCCTACAGAATCAGCAGCAACCTCTCCCTATACTAAGATCGGCAGAAGTAAGATGGCGGTCGGCGTGCACGCCCTTTTATACCCCCTGTGACGCCCACCAAAGCAAGCCAATCACTTGCATGCCCTTCTGAAAGATGGTGGTGACCCGTGTCTATGTCATCACGTTGCCCACAGTGTCCGTGGATCCTGATTGGCTGAAAAAGAGCGCAAAACAAACTTTTGAAATGCGACTTTGGCGCGTAAGTCGCCGACCTCGTGGCCGACCTCATCCTAGGGTCGGGTTTCGTTTGCCAATTATTACCCGCGAACGATGATTTCCCAGTAAGTGCAGTTCAACCGCAGTTCCGGAATTAGGCCTAACCGTCATTCCTGAAAAAATGAAAAACTTACGTGTGCAAACCACAGGTGCTGTAGCTTGCTTAACAGCTCGCCAGCCGTTCTCAGGCCCAGTATGGATTACACGTGATTGCACAAAGGTGAGAAAGGGTACCGTATCCCCGGATAACATGTATGGATAGCGTACACATTCAAAAGATATGTCTATACATCAGGAGGCAGGCTCAGACGGAAGCACTGCACCACCAGGTTCAAGGTGTGAGCCAAGCAAGGTATGTGACTGAGTTTTGAAAGGTCTATGGCTGCCACAAAATTACACCCGTTATCACTAACTACCTTGCCTGCCTCAAGATGTACACTGCCCAGCCATGACTCAGTTTGTCGCTGAAAGTACTCGGCCAGCACCTCGGCGGTGTGTCTGTCGCCCAAACACATCATCTGCAACACAGCCTGCTAACGCTTTCCACTAGCTGCTCGATAGGGGGACACCTCGTGTGCAACAGTGGCAGCTGCAGATGGAGTGCTCGTACGACTGCGCTCTGTGGACGAGCTTTCGCTTCTGGAGGAGGAGGGTCGAACGCCTACAGCCAACTGTTTCCTATACCGTGGGCTAGGCAGCACTGTCCCACCAATGCTGTCCCCTGTAGACCCTGCATCCACCACATTAACCCAGTGAGCAGTGATGGACACGTAACGCCCTGGCCATGCCGACTGGACCATGCATCAGTTGTGAGGTGCACCTTTCCGCTCACTGACTGCTTGAGTGCATGGACAATGCGGTCTTTCACATGATGGTGGAGGGCTGGGATGGCTTTGCGAGAGAAGAAGTGCCGACTGGGTAGGTCATAGCGTGGTACTGCATAGGCCATGAGATCGCGGAAAGCTGCGCTTTCCACCAACCGAAAGGGCATCATCTCAAACGAGATTAGTTTGGCAATGTGGGCGTTCAAACCCAGTGTACGCGGATGAGAGACTGAGTACTTTCTTGACCTAATCATAGTGTCTGGGAGGGTGAGCTGGACTTGAGAGCTGCATATGGTGGAAGTAGCGGTGGACAGGGCGGACTGAGAGAGGGTTGATGATGATGATGGAGTTGGTGTTCTTTCTGATGGCCTAGAATCAGTCTTTCGTTGATATAACAGTGGGATTCCCTGACTGCTGTGGCCTTGCAACGACACTTCAGCATTTGCTGCTGTGCTAACCGGTGGGCTTACAGTGGGGGAAACAATGTAGCGTTGCTGACTACCTTCGTTGTGATCAGTTGCACATGTGGCACTTGAGGTTTGGTGTTGTGTCCACGCTTGCAAGTGCATGGTGGTTAAATGTCTAAGCATGCAACTGGTATTCAAATTTTTCAGATTTTTCCCTCGGCTAAAGGTCTTTGCGCACTTCTTACAGATAACCTTGGCCTGATCATTAGGATTTTGTTCAAAAAAGTGCCACACTGCACTCTTTCTACTATGGAAGACATTTTGCGTCCTTGCACGCTGTGCTATTTTGACCGTCTGGCCAAGCAGTCCAGCAACTTTTCGGCTTTTTGTAACCCGTTTTTGGACTGCTCCGTGCCTGCCAGATAACAGCTGTTGCGATGTCGATGCCTGCGGCGGATGCTCCTCCTCCTCTTCTGAGCTATTGCAGCGGCACCCTCTTCCCCCAATGGATGCCAATCTGGGTCAACACCTGGGTCATCCATCACCTCCTCTTCAATGTCATGTGCACCTTCCTCTGTGTCACCGTGTATGGTGGTATAGTGTGCGGGAAGGGGCACCTGAGTCTCATCAGGGTCAGAATCTGGCTCTGTACACTACGAGGACAATGTAGTGCTCTGAGTGAATGTACCAGCAGAATCATCCATCAGCGGCTGTGCATCAGTGCACTCCATGTCAGATTCATCTTGGCCTGGGTAATTCACCATTTGACTTGATAATCCAGGCATGGTATGTGAAAACAGCTCTATGGAGTAATCAGTAGTATGGCCTGCGTCATCCTTCAATCTTGGTTGGGGTGAAGGACACAAGGAAAGGTGTGGTTCATGAACATGAGCCTCCAATGACGACTCAGTGCTTTTACTTTTTACAACTGAAGAAGAGGAGGCGATAGAGCTGGAGGCTGAGTCAGCAATGTAAGACAAAATTTTTCCTGATGCTCTGGCTTTAAAAGCGGTTTGCCAACTCCTAGAAAACTAAGCCTTCGAAGCCTTATGGAGCCAGACGATGACGCAGGCTCAACACCTCCTGCATTTGGTCCTATTTTGCTCTTGCCACTACCATCAGATCCACCACCAACACCATCATTACCAGCTGCCAACCCCCGCCCAATTCCACGGCCTCTTCCACCAGCCTTCCTCATTTTTGGTAAAAATGTAGACAAAATCCAACAAACTATATAGTAATATAAAACAAGGTACAAGGTATATATAGGACAGGTGAGATTTTCAATTTCAGCAGACACTTGTGGACACTGGACACTTTTGGATTGTGAGAGGCCCAATGAATATCTGAGCGCTATGTGACAGGCTCGATGGCACAGCTGTGACCAAAGTGACTAGAGGATAAGTGAGATTTTGAATTTCAGCAGACACTTGTGGACACTGGACACTTTTGGATTGTGTGAGGACCAATGAATATCTGAGCGCTATGTGACAGGCTCGATGGCACAGCTGTGACCAAAGTGACTAGAGGATAAATGAGATTTTGAATTTCAGCAGACACTTGTGGACACTGGACACTTTTGGATTGTGTGAGGCCCAATGAATATCTGAGCGCTATGTGACAGGCTCGATGGCACAGCTGTGACCAAAGTGACTAGAAGATAAGTGAGATTTTGAATTTCAGCAGACACTTGTGGACACTGGACACTTTTGGATTGTGTGAGGCCCACTGATATCTGAGCGCTATGTCACAGGCTCGATGGCACAGCTGTGACAAAAGTGACGAGAGGATAAGGGAGATTTTGAATTTCTGCAGACACTTGTGGACACTGGACACTTTTGGATTGTGTGAGGCCCAATGAATATCTGAGCGCTATGTGACAGGCTCGATGGCACAGCTGTGACCAAAGTGACTAGAGGATAAGTGAGATTTTGAATTTCAGCAGACACTTGTGGACACTGGACACTTTTGGATTGTGTGAGGCCCACTGAATATCTGAGTGCTATGTGACAGGCTCAATGGCACAGCTGTGACCAAAGTGACTAGAGGATAAGTGAGATTTTGAATTTCTGCAGACACTTGTGGACACTGGACACTTTTGGATTGTGTGAGGCCCACTGATATCTGAGCGCTATGTCACAGGCTCGATGGCACAGCTGTGACAAAAGTGACGAGAGGATAAGGGAGATTTTGAATTTCTGCAGACACTTGTGGACACTGGACACTTTTGGATTGTGTGAGGCCCACTGAATATCTGAGTGCTATGTCACAGGCTCGATGGCACAGCTGTGACAAAAGTGACTAGAGGATAAGGGAGATTTTGAATTTCTGCAGACACTTGTGGACACTGGACACTTTTGGATTGTGTGAGGCCCAATGAATATCTGAGCGCTATGTGACAGGCTCGATGGCACAGCTGTGACCAAAGTGACTAGAGGATAAGTGAGATTTTGAATTTCAGCAGACACTTGTGGACACTGGACACTTTTGGATTGTGTGAGGCCCAATGAATATCTGAGCGCTATGTGACAGGCTCGATGGCACAGCTGTGACCAAAGTGACTAGAGGATAAGTGAGATTTTGAATTTCAGCAGACACTTGTGGACACTGGACACTTTTGGATTGTGTGAGGCCAAATGAATATCTGAGCGCTATGTGACAGGCTCAATGGCACAGCTGTGACCAAAGTGACTAGAGGATAAGTGAGATTTTGAATTTCAGCAGACACTTGTGGACACTGGACACTTTTGGATTGTGTGAGGCCCAATGAATATCTGAGCGCTATGTGACAGGCTCGATGGCACAGCTGTGACCAAAGTGACTAGAGGATAAGTGAGATTTTGAATTTCTGCAGACACTTGTGGACACTGGACACTTTTGGATTGTGTGAGGCCCACTGATATCTGAGCGCTATGTCACAGGCTCGATGGCACAGCTGTGACAAAAGTTACGAGAGGATAAGGGAGATTTTGAATTTCTGCAGACACTTGTGGACACTGGACACTTTTGGATTGTGTGAGGCCCACTGAATAGCTGAGCGCTATGTCACAGGCTCGATGGCACAGCTGTGACAAAAGTGACTAGAGGATAAGGGAGATTTTGAATTTCTGCAGACACTTGTGTACACTGGACACTTTTGGATTGTGTGAGGCCCACTGATATCTGAGCGCTATGTCACAGGCTCGATGGCACAGCTGTGACAAAAGTGACGAGAGGATAAGGGAGATTTTGAATTTCTGCAGACACTGGTGGACACTTGACACTTTTGGATTGTGTGAGGCCCACTGATATCTGAGCGCTATGTCACAGGCTCGATGGCACAGCTGTGACAAAAGTGACTAGAGGATAAGTGAGATTTTGAATTTCAGCAGACACTTGTGGACACTGGACACTTTTGGATTGTGTGAGGCCCAATGAATATCTGAGCGCTATGTGACAGGCTCAATGGCACAGCTGTGACCAAAGTGACTAGAGGATAAGTGAGATTTTGAATTTCAGCAGACACTTGTGGACACTGGACACTTTTGGATTGTGTGAGGCCCAATGAATATCTGAGCGCTATGTGACAGGCTCGATGGCACAGCTGTGACCAAAGTGACTAGAGGATAAGTGAGATTTTGAATTTCTGCAGACACTTGTGGACACTGGACACTTTTGGATTGTGTGAGGCCCACTGATATCTGAGCGCTATGTCACAGGCTCGATGGCACAGCTGTGACAAAAGTGACGAGAGGATAAGGGAGATTTTGAATTTCTGCAGACACTTGTGGACACTGGACACTTTTGGATTGTGTGAGGCCCACTGATATCTGAGCGCTATGTCACTGGCTCAATGTCACAGCTGTGACAAAAGTGACTAGAGGATAAGTGAGATTTTGAATTTCAGCAGACATTTGTGGACACTGGACACTTTTGGATTGTGTGAGGACCAATGAATATCTGAGCGCTATGTGACAGGCTCGATGGCACTGCTGTGACCAAAAAAACTAGAGGATAAGTGAGATTTTGAATTTCTTCTCACACTTGTGGACACTGGACACTTTTGGATTGTGTGAGGCCCAATGAATATCTGAGCGCTATGTGACAGGCTCGAAGGCACAGCTGTGACCAAAGTGACTAGAGGATAAGTGAGATTTTGAATTTCTGCAGACACTTGTGGACACTGGACACTTTTGGATTGTGTGAGGCCCACTGATATCTGAGCGCTATGTCACAGGCTCGATGGCACAGCTGTGACAAAAGTGACGAGAGGATAAGTGAGATTTTGAATTTCAGCAGACACTTGTGGACACTGGACACTTTTGGATTGTGTGAGGCCCAATGAATATCTGAGCGCTATGTGACAGGCTCGATGGCACAGCTGTGACCAAAGTGACTAGAGGATAAGTGAGGTTTTGAATTTCAGCAGACACTTGTGGACACTGGACACTTTTGGATTGTGTGAGGCCCAATGAATATCTGAGCGCTATGTGACAGGCTCGATGGCACAGCTGTGACCAAAGTGACTAGAGGATAAGTGAGATTTTGAATTTCTGCAGACACTTGTGGACACTGGACACTTTTGGATTGTGTGAGGCCCACTGATATCTGAGCGCTATGTCACAGGCTCGATGGCACAGCTGTGACAAAAGTGACGAGAGGATAAGGGAAATTTTGAATTTCTGCAGATACTTGTGGACACTGGACACTTTTCGATTGTGTGAGGACCAATGAATATCTGAGCGCTATGTGACAGGCTCGATGGCACAGCTGTGACCAAAGTGACTAGAGGATAAGTGAGATTTTGAATTTCAGCAGACACTTGTGGACACTGGACACTTTTGGATTGTGTGAGGCCCAATGAATATCTGAGCGCTATGTGACAGGCTCGAAGGCACAGCTGTGACCAAAGTGACTAGAGGATAAGTGAGATTTTGAATTTCTGCAGACACTTGTGGACACTGGACACTTTTGGATTGTGTGAGGCCCACTGATATCTGAGCGCTATGTCACAGGCTCGATGGCACAGCTGTGACAAAAGTGACGAGAGGATAAGGGAGATTTTGAATTTCTGCAGACACTGGTGGACACTGGACACTTTTGGATTGTGTGAGGCCCACTGATATCTGAGCGCTATGTCACAGGCTCGATGGCACAGCTGTGACAAAAGTGACGAGAGGATAAGTGAGATTTTGCATTTCAGCAGACACTTGTGGACACTGGACACTTTTGGATTGTGTGAGGCCCAATGAATATCTGAGCGCTATGTGACAGGCTCGATGGCACAGATGTGACCAAAGTGACTAGAGGATAAGTGAGATTTTGAATTTCAGCAGACACTTGTGGACACTGGACACTTTTGGATTGTGTGAAGCCCAATGAATATCTGAGCGCTATGTGACAGGCTCGATGGCACAGCTGTGACCAAAGTGACTAGAGGATAAATGAGATTTTGAATTTCTGCAGACACTTGTGGACACTGGACACTTTTGGATTGTGTGAGGCCCACTGATATCTGAGCGCTATGTCACAGGCTCGATGGCACAGCTGTGACAAAAGTGACGAGAGGATAAGGGAGATTTTGAATTTCTGCAGACACTTGTGGACACTGGACACTTTTGGATTGTGTGAGGCCCACTGAATATCTGAGCGCTATGTCACAGGCTCGATGGCACAGCTGTGACAAAAGTGACTAGAGGATAAGGGAGATTTTGAATTTCTGCAGACACTTGTGGACACTGGACACTTTTGGATTGTGTGAGGCCCACTGATATCTGAGCGCTATGTCACAGGCTCGATGGCACAGCTGTGACCAAAGTGACTAGAGGGTAAGTGAGATTTTGAATTTCTGCAGACACTTGTGGACACTGGACACTTTTGGATTGTGTGAGGCCCAATAAATATCTGAGCGCTATGTGACAGGCTCGATGGCACAGCTGTGACCAAAGTGACTAGAGGATAAGTGAGATTTTGAATATCAGCAGACACTTGTGGACACTGGACACTTTTGGATTGTGTGAGGCCCACTGATATCTGAACGCTATGTCACAGGCTCGATGGCACAGCTGTGACAAAAGTGACGAGAGGATAAGGGAGATTTTGAATTTCTGCAGACACTTGTGGACACTGGACACTTTTGGATTGTGTGAGGCCCACTGATATCTGATCGCTATGCCACAGGCTCGATGGCACAGCTGTGACAAAAGTGACGAGAGGATAAGGGAGATTTTGAATTTCTGCAGACACTTGTGGACAGTGGACACTTTTGGATTGTGTGAGGCCCACTGATATCTGAGCGCTATGTCACAGGCTCGATGGCACAGCTGTGACAAAAGTTACGAGAGGATAAGGGAGATTTTGAATTTCTGCAGACACTTGTGGACACTGGACACTTTTGGATTGTGTGAGGCCCACTGATATCTGAGCGCTATGTCACAGGCTCGATGGCACAGCTGTGACAAAAGTGACGAGAGGATAAGGGAGATTTTGAATTTCTGCAGACACTTGTGGACACTGGACACTTTTGGATTGTGTGAGGCCCACTGATATCTGAGCGCTATGTCACAGGCTCGATGGCACAGCTGTGACAAAAGTGACGAGAGGATAAGGGAGATTTTGAATTTCTGCAGACACTTGTGGACACTGGACACTTTTGGATTGTGTCAGGCCCACTGATATCTGAGCGCTATGTCACAGGCTCGATAGCACAGCTGTGACAAAAGTGACTAGAGGATAAGGGAGATTGGATTGCTTTTAAAAAAGCAGTTTGCAGAGCAGTGGGTAAACAGCAATGCCAGCCTGTCAGGAAGCCTTAAAAGGCAGCCCAACAACCAACACCACTGATACACCACAAAATAGCCTCCCCTTGCACTGCACACACAGTGACTGGTGTGTTGTGCAGGCCAAATCGCTAGCAGCAGAAGCAGTTTTTTTGTCTTCTTCCCTGCCTAACGCTCTCCATACAGAATCAGCAGCAACCTCTCCCTATACTGAGATCGGCAGAAGAAAGATGGCGGTCGGCGTGCACGCCCTTTTATACCCCCTGTGACTCCCACTAAAGCAAGCCAATCACTTGCATGCCCTTCTGAAAGATGGTGGTGACCCGCGCCTATGTCATCACGTTGCCCACAGTGTCCGTGGATCCTGATTGGCTGAAAAAGAGCGCAAAACAAACTTTGAAACGCGACTTTGGCGAGTAAGTCGCCGACCTCGTGGCCGACCTCATCCTAGGGTCGGGTTTCGTTTCATGAAACCCGACTTTGCCAAAAGTCGGCGAGTTTTGAAATTTTTCGACCCGTTTCGCTCATCCCTAGTCCTGTGGTTCAGTGTCCATAAAACAAGGTAAAACTCCAAAGGAAACTCTTACAGGTTACCTGTAGGCACAAAACTTGAAAAACAGTTACAAATATACATTTCAGCAATTTCAGCAATCACATTTACTTTACTATTTTAGATACGGTATCTGATGGATAGTGTGCCTTGTGTGGTGCGGGTAGACCTGCGTAATGTACTGGGAATTCTAAGTAACACAGGGATACTAGACTGTCTGTGGATTCTTGGACTCACCAGAGGCATAACAGGTTCACCACTGGCAGGGCGAGGGTTCTCTGGCTCCACTGCTGGTGTGGCATCTGCTGCCTGATTTTCCTGCTCTTCAGGATTTTCTTGAGTCCCGTCTTCCTGTGCTACCTCTTGGGGAAATATCAACACTGGCACCACCACAGCATCCTTCACTTTAGTTCAATTCACAGGGAACTCTCCAAGCACTGTACTGACCTTCTTTTCTTTCTCCACGTGTTGGATGTTATCTTGCTCTTCCACCCTCTCTTTCAACTGGTCAGGATATAATTTCAAATGGTCCCTGGATACCGCTGCTGAGGTCTCTCCTCCATCTTTGCTAACAAGGCACACTTTTGCATTATTAAAGTTTGAGGGAAGCATGGTGTAAGGTTCAGCTTCCCATTGATCGTTTAGCTTATGCAGTCTTCTTTTCCTCTTGAGAACTTGTTCTCCCGGCGAAAAAGGAATGGCAGGTACAATTTGGTTGTAAAGCTTCTCCTGCTTCTGCCTTGCCTGGGCCAGACTCTTCTCCACACACTCTTGTACACTTCTGTACTGCTGCTGCCTCTCTTTGTCCCAGTCATCTTCTGGTGACATTACTTCAGGCGTCAGGGCTCCCATGTCCAAATCAATGGGCAGTTTACCCGGTCTCGCTCTCATCAGGTACGCTGGAGTACAGTTGGTAGAGTTCACTGGAATATGGTTGTAGAGGTCTACCAGATCTGGCAACTTTTCTGGCCACAGATTTCTCTCCTCCAAGGGCAGCGTCTTCAGTAGATCAATCACTACCTGGTTCATCTTCTCGCACATGCCATTGGTCTGTGGGTGATAAGGCGTTGTCCGGATCTTCTTACAACCATATAAGTTGCAGAATTCATGGAACACTTCTGCCTCAAAAGCTGGACCTTGATCAGTAAGAACTCTCTCTGGGTAACCATGTGGTCTACAAAAGTGCAATTGGAATGCTCTGGCTGCGGTCCTGGCTGTTAGATCTTTGACAGGCACAACCACCAGGAACCTGGAGTAGTGATCCATGATGGTAAGAGCATAGAGGTAGCCTGACTGGCTTGGTACCAGCTTCACATGGTCCAGGGCTACCAGCTCAAGCGGCTGTTTGGTGATGATTGGCTGCAAGGGAGCCCTCTGGCTGCTTCGATCCTTTCTGCGCAGGTTACATTGTCCACACTCCCGGCACCACTTCTCAATGGCTTTCCTCATACCAGCCCAGTAAAACCTCTCTCGGAGCAATACTTCCAACTTCTTCCATCCGAAGTGTCCAGCTCCAATGTGATAGGCTTCCAGGACCATCGATGCCTCTCTCCTTGGGACTACCACCTGCCAGAACAGCTCATGTGTGTGGGCATTGATTCCGACACAGCTTCCCTTCATAAATGAACAGCCGACCTCTTTCCTTCCACAACTGCTGGGTTTCCTCATGAGCATTCGACTCAGGGCTTGAGTCTGGTTGGGACAGTAGCTCCTTCTCTAGGCGGACTGCAGGGTCACTATCTTGCGCTTCTGCCCAGTCATGGTGAGGCAATGGGTTCAGGGTGACTTCTTTCAAGCCAGACCGCCTGTTTCTCACTCCTTGAGCACGCTGGGCCGCCAGGGGCCGGTGGAAGGGAGGCAGCTTTATTTCCTCAAGAGCCTCAGGGTCTTCTCCTGTATCTGGCAGATTAGGCATCCTGGACAGCGCATCAGCATTGGCATTCTTGTGTCCTGCCCGGTACTTGATAGTAAACTCATAGTTAGACAGCCGGGCCATCATCGCTGCTCCAGTGCACCCAGTTTTGCAGTGTCCAAGTGGGTCAACGGATTATTGTCCGTGAAGATAGTAAACTTGGCTGAAGCCAGGTAATGCTTGAATCTCTCAGTCACCGCCCAGACTATGGCAAGGAACTCCAGCTTGAAAGAACTGTAATTGTCATGGTTCCTTTCAGTGGGACGCAACTTCCTGCTGGCGTAGGAGATCACTCTTTCCTTTCCATTCTGTACCTGTGACAGTACTGCTCCTAGCCACACATTGCTGGCATCCGTATACAACACAAAGGGTTTGTCATAATCTGGGTAGGCCAGAACTTCGTCACCTGTGAGAGCCATCTTCAATCTGGTGAAGGATCTCTCCAAATCCTCAGTCCATTCAAATGTGGAGTTCTTTTGTTTGGCCTTCTTGGACTGCCCCACCAGGAGATTTTGCATAGGGGTGGCGATTTCAGTAAAATCTTTGATGAATCTTCTGTAGTAGCCTACCAGTCCAAGGAATTGGCGGACTTCATGGAGGTTGCTGGGCTTCGGCAAGTCCCGGATGACTGTGACCTTGTCAGGATCTGGTGCCACACCTTCTGCACTCACCACATGACCGAGGTCCTGTACCTTGGGCTTCAGCAGGTGACACTTAGAGGGCTTCACCTTCAGGCCAAAATTGGACAGAGCTTCAAACACTTCAGCCAGGTGTTCCAGATGATCCTCATAGGTCTTGGAGAAAACAATGACATCATCCAGGTACAGCAGGACTGTCTCAAAGTTCATGTGTCCCAGGCAGCACTCCATCAACCGTTGAAATTTTCCTGGGGCAGTGCAGAGCCGAAATGGCATATTGTTGAACTCACAGAGACCCACTGGAGTGGTAAATGCGATTTTCTCGTTGTCTGCCTCGGAACTTGCCAATACCCACTGGTGAGATCCAAGGTGGAAAAGTAGTTAGCATTTTTAAGTGCAGCTAATGATTCCTCAATTCTAGGTAATGGGTAGGCATCTTTATGTGTAATGCTGTTAATTTTCCTGTAATCAACACACATTCTCATGGTACCATCCTTTTTCTTTACAAACACTATTGGAGCTGCCCATGGGCTAAAACTGTCCCTGATGACCCCTGCTTCCTTCATCTCTTTCAACATACTCTTAGCACATTGGTACTGTGTTGGGGGTATAGGTCTGTACCTCTCCTTTATGGGTGGATGGTCTCCTGTGGGGATATGATGTTGGACCCCTTTTGCCTGCCCAAAATCTAGTGGGTGTTTGCTGAATACCCGCTCATACTCTTGTGTCACTCTGTAAACCCCATTTCTCTGGTATGAAGGTGTAGAGTCAGTCCCCACCTGCAGTTGCTGGCACCATTCTTCTAGCTGCTTGACAGGGCCATTGTCTTCCACCTGGTCGGATAAAGCCAAGGGCTCTGCTGCCTGCAATGAGTTGTTATTAACAGTGAGCAGCTTGGCAACTGTGGTGTACCGAGGTATTGTGGCTTCCTACATGAAGAAAAATAACTAATAATAATATAGAATGTATTGTGGGAGGTGTAGAAGACATTAAAGCCATAAAGGTTTAGCCCAATCAAATGGAATAGCAGTAATTTTTTTTTTTTAAATACGTTCGTAGTTACAAAGACTATTGACTATGTTAAAGTCTTTAATATTTTGTCAGATATGTATGTTTCACTACTTCCATGCTCTTCACCTTCTTTTTTACTTCTCCCACACTTTCTCCTTCATCATCCTCAGCAGCATCTTTTTGATCAACTTCTTCTTCACCTTCTTTATCTTCTTCACCTTCTTCCTATTTTTTTTTTACATTCTTCATATTCTTCTTATTCAACTATTATTCTTCTTCATATTCTACTTCTTCATCTTCTTCCTATTCTTCTTCATCATATTCTTATTTGTGTCAGGCATTCCTGTAGTTGTAATCTATAAAAGTTTGAAGATTACACCTTCCGTTCAGCCTGTCACAAAAGATTTACAACAGGATTTGTCCGCGTTCAGTTTGGCCTGCAGCAGCAGGCCTTTTCCAGGGGCACCACGAGGAGGAACGGACTCACCCTCATACACTGCTTAGTCTTCTTCTGCTTATAAATTAGATAATATCATTTGCTCAGATTTTTAGTCTTATGCTTAATGTTCTTCTGCTTTTGGTTTTTATGCTTCTTGTTCTTCTGTCTCTTGTTGTTCTGCAACTTGGTGGTTGTCTTCATGTTCTTTGTCCTCTTGGTCATCTTCTTCAGGGTCATCTTTTAGGTATTCTTCTGTGTGGTCTTCAGGGTCGTCGTCTTCAGGGTCATTGTCAGGGAGATCCAGAGTGAGAATCAAAAACCATTTCCACAAGCTTGAACTTGGAAAAGCAGCAGAACGTACAAGAAGGCTGAGGAACTGCGGGGAACCAGCTGACGGTACTCGATCCCGGATGGGTAGCAGAAGGAACAATAGCAAAAGGAACTAGCAAGGACCAGCTGATGGTGCTGGAACCCGGAGGGGCAGCAGAAGGAACAAGAGCCAATGGCACAACTGTGGACCAGCTGACAGTGCTGGAACACGGTTTCTAAGCAGGAGGTACCTGTGCTACAAAGCACTACCAAGGACTAGCAGACGTTGCTGAAACTCGGATACCAAGAAGGAGGCACCTAGGCCAAAGGCTCTGCCGAGAACCATCTGACGGTGCTGGAACCCGAATGGGTAGCAGAAGCTGTAATAGCAAAAGAAACTAGCGAGGACCACCTGACGGTGCTGGAACCCGGAGGGGCAGCAGAAGGAAGAAGAGCTAATGTGACAACCGTGGACCAGCTGACGGTGCTGGAACATGGTTACTAAGCAGGAGGTACCGGTGCTACAAAGCACTACCAAGGACCAGCAGACACTGCTGGAACTTGGATACCAAGAAGGAGGCACCTAGGCCCAAGGCTCTGCCGAGAACCAGCTGATGGTGCTGGAACCCGGATGGGTAGCAGAAGGTACCCATAATCAACAAAGTTGCAAGGCCGCGAGCAGGACGCAGTTACCGAATCCCACAGTCCAACAGGGGGTGCTTGTCCTATTGGCACTACGGAACCAGCCTTTAGTACCAGATCCAGCAGCCCACTTAGGAAGCACCGAAACTGCAGGCACCATAGACTCGGCTAACCCGACCGCAACAGGACAGGACAACGTATTGGTGGCAAAGTGAAGTTGACGCTACCCAGAAACAGCAGGCGTGCTGGAACCAGGCTGGGCAGGAGGGAGTACCCGTGCCAAAGACACTGCCGAGAACCAGCTGACGGTGCTGGAACCCGGATGGGTAGCAGAAGAAACAAGAGCCAATGGCACAACTGTGGACCAGCTGACGGTGCTGGAACATGGTTTCTAAGCAGGAGGTACCTGTGCTTTAAAGCACTACCAAGAATCAGCAGACATTGCTGGAACTCGGACACCGAGAAGGAGGCACCTCGGCCAAAGGCTCTGCCGAGAAACAGCTGACGGTGCTGGAACCCGGATGGGCAGGAGGGAGTACCCGTGCCAAAGACACTGCCGAGAACCAGCTGATGGTGCTGGAAACCGGATGGGTAGCAGAAGGTACCAATAATCAACAAAGTTGCAAGGCCGCGAGCGGGACGCAGTTACCGAATCACACAGTCCAACAGGGTGTGCTTGTCCTATTGGCACTACGGAACCAGCCTTTAGTACCAGAACCCGCAGCCCACATTGGAAGCACCGAAACTGCAGGCACCATAGACTTGGCTAACCCGACCGCAACACGACAGGACAACGTATTGGTGGCAAAGTGACGTTGACACTACCCAGAAAAAGCAGGCGTGCTGGAACCAGGCTGGGCAGGAGAGAGTACCGGTGCCAAAGACACTGCCGAGAACCAGCTGACAGTGCTGGAACCCGGATGGGTAGCGGAAGATTCCCATAATCAACAAAGTTCCAAGGCCGCGAGCTGGACGCAGTTACCGAATCATACAGTCCAACAGGGGGTGCTTGTCCTATTGGCACTACGGAACCAGCCTTTAGTACCAGAACCCGCAGCCCACATAGGAAGCACCGAAACTGCCGGCACCATAGACTCGGCTAACCCGACTGCAACACGACAGGACAACGTATTGGTGGCAAAGTGACGTTGACACTACCCAGAAACCGCAGGCATGCTGGAACCAGGCTGGGCAGGAGGGAGTACCCGTGCCAAAGACACTGCCGAGAACCAGCTGACGGTGCTGGAACACGGATGGGTAGCAGAAGGTACCCATAATCAACAAAGTTGCAAGGCCGCGAGCAGGACGCAGTTACCGAATCACACAGTCCAACATGGGGTGCTTGTCCTATTGGCATTACGGAACCAGCCTTTAGTACAAGAACCCGCAGCCCACATAGGAAGCACCAAAACTGCAGGCACCATAGACTCGGCTAACCCGACCGCAACAGGACAGGACAACATATTGGTGGCAAAGTGACGTTGACACTACCCAGAAACAGCAGGTGCGCTGGAACCAGGCTGGGCAGGAGGGAGTACCCGTGCCAAAGACACTGCCGAGAACCAGCTGATGGTGCTGGAACCCGGATGGGTAGCAGAAGAAACAAGAGCCAATGGCACAACTGTGGACCAGCTGACGATGCTGGAACACGGTTTCTATGCAGGAGGTACCTGTGCTTTAAAGCACAACCAAGAACCAGCAGACGCTGCTGGAACTCGGACACCGAGAAGGAGGCACCTCGGCCAAAGGCTCTGCCGAGAAACAGCTGATGGTGCTGGAACCCGGATGGACAGGAGGGAGTACCCGTGCCAAAGACACTGCCGAGAACCAGCTGACGGTGCTGGAACCCGGAAGGGTAACAGAAGGTACCCATAATCAACAAAGTTGCAAGGCCGCGAGCAGGACGCAGTTACTGAATCACACAGTCCAACAGGGGGTGCTTGTCCTATTGGCACTACGGAACCAGCCTTTAGTACCAGAACCCGCAGCCCACATGGGAAGCACCGAAACTGCAGGCACCATAAACTCGGCTAACCCGACCGCAACAGGAGAGGACAATGTATTGGTGGCAAAGTGACATTGACACTACCCAGAAACAGCAGGCATGCTGGAACCAGGCTGGGCAGGAGGGAGTACCCGTGCCAAAGACACTGCCGAGAACCAGCTGACGGTGCTGGAACCCGGATGGGTAGCAGAAGAAACAAGAGCCAATGGCACAACTGTGGACCAGCTGACGGTGCTGGAACACAGTTTCTAAGCAGGAAGTACCTGTGCTTTAAAGCACTACCAAGAACCAGCAGACGTTGCTGAAACTCGGACACCGAGAAGGAGGCACCTCGGCCAAAGGCTCTGCCGAGAACCAGCTGACGGTGCTGGAACCCGGATGGGCAGGAGGGAGTACCCGTGCCAAAGACATTGCCGAGAACCAGCTGACAGTGCTGGAACCAGGCTGGGCAGGAGGGAGTACCCGTGCTAAAGACACTGCCGAGAACCAGCTGACGGTGCTGGAACCCGGATGGGTAGCAGAAGATTCCCATAATCAACAAAGTTGCAAGGCCGCGAGCAGGACGCAGTTACCGAATCACACAGTCCAACAGGGGGTGCTTGTCCTATTGGCACTATGGAACCAGCCTTTAGTACCAGAACCCGCAGCCCACATAGGAAGCACCGAAACTGCCGGCACCATAGCCTCGGCTAACCCGACCGCAACACGACTGGACGACGTATTGGTGGCAAAGTGACGTTGACACTACCCAGAAAACGCAGGCATGCTGGAACCAGGCTGGGCAGGAGGGAGTACCCATGCCACAGACACTGCCGAGAACCAGCTGACGGTGCTGGAACTCGGATGGGTTTCAGAAGGTACCCATAATCAACAAAGTTGCAAGGCCGCGAGCAAGACGCAGTTACCGAATCACACAGTCCAACAGGGGGTGCTTGTCCTATTGGCACTACGGAACCAGCCTTTAGTAC
Organism: Dendrobates tinctorius; assembly: GCF_039654945.1. Taxonomy (NCBI): domain Eukaryota; kingdom Metazoa; phylum Chordata; class Amphibia; order Anura; family Dendrobatidae; genus Dendrobates; species Dendrobates tinctorius. Next base: position 9,503,463 of record NW_027361824.1, read on the forward strand.
AAGAACCCGCAGCCCACATAGGAAGCACCAAAACTGCAGGCACCATAGACTCGGCTAACCCGACCGCAACAGGACAGGACAACATATTGGTGGCAAAGTGACGTTGACACTACCCAGAAACAGCAGGTGCGCTGGAACCAGGCTGGGCAGGAGGGAGTACCCGTGCCAAAGACACTGCCGAGAACCAGCTGACGGTGCTGGAACCCGGATGGGTAGCAGAAGAAACAAGAGCCAATAACACAATTGTGGACCAGCTGACGGTGCTGGAACACGGTTTCTATGCAGGAGGTACCTGTGCTTTAAAGCACAACCAAGAACCAGCAGACGCTGCTGGAACTCGGACACCGAGAAGGAGGCACCTCGGCCAAAGGTTCTGCCGAGAAACAGCTGATGGTGCTGGAACCCGGATGGGCAGGAGGGAGTACCCGTGCCAAAGACACTGCCGAGAACCAGCTGACGGTGCTGGAACCCGGATGGGTAGCAGAAGGTACCCATAATCAACAAAGTTGCAAGGCCGCGAGCAGGAAGCAGTTACCGAATCACACAATCCAACAGGGGGTGCTTGTCCTATTGGCACTACGGAACCAGCCTTTAGTAGCAGAACCCGCAGCCCACATAGGAAGCACCGAAACTGCAGGCACCATAGACTTGGCTAACCCGACCGCAACAGGACAGGACAACGTATTGGTGGCAAAGTGACGTTGACACCACCCAGAAACAGCAGGCGTGCTGGAACCAGGCTGGGCAGGAGGGAGTACCCGTGCCAAAGACACTGCCGAGAACCAGCTGACGGTGCTGGAACCCGGATGGGTAGCAGAAGAAACAAGAGCCAATGGCACAACTGTGGACCAGCTGACAGTTCTGGAACACAGTTTCTAAGCAGGAAGTACCTGTGCTTTAAAGCACTACCAAGAACCAGCAGACGTTGCTGGAACTCGGACACCGAGAAGGAGGCACCTCGGCCAAAGGCTCTGCCGAGAAACAGCTGACGGTGCTGGAACCTGGATGGGCAGGAGGGAGTACCCGTGCCAAAGACATTGCCGAGAACCAGCTGACGGTGCTGGAACCAGGCTGGGCAGGAGGGAGTACCCGTGCCAAAGACACTGCCGAGAACCAGCTGACGGTGCTGGAACCCGGATGGGTAGCAGAAGAAACAAGAGCCAATAACACAATTGTGGACCAGCTGACAGTGCTGGAACACGGTTTCTATGCAGGAGGTACCTGTGCTTTAAAGCACAACCAAGAACCAGCAGACGCTGCTGGAACTCGGACACCGAGAAGGAGGCACCTCGGCCAAAGGCTCTGCCGAGAAACAGCTGACGGTGCTGGAACCCGGATGGGCAGGAGGGAGTACCCGTGCCAAAGACATTGCCGAGAACCAGCTGACGGTGCTGGAACCAGGCTGGGCAGGAGGGAGTACCCGTGCCAAAGACACTGCTGAGAACCAGCTGATGGTGCTGGAACCCGGATGGATAGCAGAAGGTACCCATAATCAACAATGTTGCAAGGCCGCGAGCAGGACGCAGTTACCGAATCCCACTGTCCAACAGGGGGTGCTTGTCCTATTGGCACTACGGAACCAGCCTTTAGTACCAGAACCCACAGCCCACGTAGGAAGCACCGAAACTGCAGGCACCATAGACTCGGCTAACCCGACCGCAACAGGACAGGACAACATATTGGTGGTAAAGTGACGTTGACACTACCCAGAAACAGCAGGCGTGCTGGAACCAGGCTGGGCAGGAGGGAGTACCCGTGCCAAAGACACTGCCGAGAACCAGCTGACGGTGCTGGAACCCGGATGGGTAGCAGAAGAAACAAGAGCCAATGGCACAACTGTGGACCAGCTGATGTTGCTGGAACACTGTTTCTAAGCAGGAGGTACCTGTGCTTTAAAGCACTACCAAGAACCAGCAGACATTGCTGGAACTCGGACACCGAGAAGGAGGCACCTCGGCCAAAGGCTCTGCCGAGAAACAGCTGACGGTGCTGGAACCCGGATGGGCAGGAGGGAGTACCCGTGCCAAAGACACTGCCGAGAACCAGTTGACGGTGCTGGAACCCGGATGGGTAGCAGAAGGTACCCATAATCAGCAAAGTTGCAAGGCCGCGAGCAGGAAGCAGTTGCCGAATCCCACTGTCCAACAGGCGGTGCTTGTCCTATTGGCACTACGGAGCCAGCCTTTAGTACCAGAGCCCGCAGCCCACATAGGAAGCACCGAAACTGCAGGCACCATAGACTCGGCTAACCCGACTGCAACACGACAGGACAACGTATCAGTGGCAAAGTGACATTGATACTACCCGGAAACAGCAGGCGTGCTGGAACCAGGCTGGGCAGGAGGGAGTACCCGTGCCAAAGACACTTCTGAGCAGCAACTGGCCATGTTGGAGCCCAGGGGTCAATCATGCAGCAGGATGAGGCCTACTTGGAGCGAGTTTTATATTGGTTGTACACAACTACTGATTGTAACCGTGCTCCACTTCGGCCTCTGGCTCTACTGTCTCTAGTATTTCCCCTGGCCTCCAACCCCGCCAGTTGCTGCTCTGAAGTGTTGTCTGCACAATCCACACTTGCTCCTGGGTTACAGGGGTTCAGTCACGTCAGTTGATCCCATGATGTGTGTCCGGCAAGGTCTCCTGCTCTGTCCACATTCCCACTACTAGTAATGGGAATGGGGACAGAGCAGGAGACATTGCCGGACACACATCAGGGTATCAACTGACGTGACTGAGCCCCAGTAACACAGGAACAAGTGTGGATTGTGCAGACGACACTTCAGAGCAGCGACTGGCGGTGTTGGAGGCCAGGGGAAAAACTAGAGACAGTGGAGCCAGAGGCCTAAGTGGAGCACGGTTAAAAATCAGTAGTAGTTTGAATGTTTATGGAGCAGGAGACTTTGCCGTCTACACAGCAGGGGAACAGCTGGTGTTTCTGAACCCCACTAACACAGGAGCTAGTGTGTTTTTCTCTGTGAAGACGGCACTTCTGAACACCAACTGGCGTTGTTGGAGCCCAGGATGAGGCATGGAGCAGGCTGAGGCCTGATGTTGTTGGCATGTGGAGGCAGCAGGATACTTCGCCGTCTACACAGCAGGGGAACAGCTGGCATTACTGAACCCCACTAACACAGGAGCTAGTATGTTTTTCTCTGTGAAGACGGCACTTCTGAACACCAACTAGCGTTGTTGGAGCCCATGTTGAGGCATGGAGCAGGCTGAGGCCTGATGTTTTGGGCATGTGGAGTCAGCAGGAGACATTGCCGTCTACACAGCAGGGGAAAAGCTGGCGTTACTGAACCCCACTAACATAGGAGCTAGTGTGTTTTTCTCTGGGAAGACGACACTTCTACTTCTGAACACAAACTAGCGTTGTTGGAGCCCAGGTTGAGGCATGGAGCAGGCTGAGGCCTGATGTTTTGGGCATGTGGAGTCAGCAGGAGACATTGCCGTCCACACAGCAGGGGAGCAGCTGGCGTTACTGAACCCCACTGACACAGGAGCGAGTGTTTCTATCTGAGCGGATGGCACTTCCAAGCAACAACTGGCTGTGTTGAAGCCCAGGATCAATCATGGAGCAGGCTGAGGCCTATTTGAGGCAAGTTTTATATCGGTTGTGCACCACTACTGATTGTAATCGTGCTCCACTTATGCCTCTGGCTCTACTGTCTCCAGTATTTCCCCTGGTCTCCAACCCCGCCAGTTGCTGCTCTGAAGTGGCGTCTGCACAAATCACACTTGTTCCTGGGTTACAGGGGCTCTGTCACGTCGGTGGATCCCCTGATGTGTGTCCGGCAAGGTCTCCTGCTCTGTCCACATTCCCACTACTAGTAATGGCCGAATACTTTCAGCGACAAACTGAGTCATGGCTGGGCAGTCTACATCTTGAGGCAAGCAAGGTAGTTAGTAGAGTTGAGCGACTTTTGCTTTTTTAGGGTCGCGTTTCGTTTCGTGAAACCCGACTTTTCCAAAAGTCGGGTCGAGCAAGATCGTCCGATTATAGGGAAAAGTCGGGGTCGTCCCGAAACACGAAACCCAATGTAAGTCAATGGGGAATAAAAGTCGGCAGTGAGAGGAGGACAGGAAACACACCTACAGTGCCCATTTGAATGCCAAAAGCATCAATTCTTCTTACTTAAGCTTGTCAACCTTAATTAACTTCATAATACAAGTTACGCACTGAAAAATGGGGGTTATTTGGCTAAATTTGTGGGGGGGGAGGGCTGGCTGCAGGTTTTCATGTGCCCTGGGCGAAAGAGCGCCCCTTTAACACATACCACAACTCATCATGCTCCGATACGGCAGAGAAATAGCGGTATAGTACAATGAAAAATACCTCACTTTTTACATCTCATGACGAGGCCCATCTATTTCTCCATACAAAATCAATGGTCCCATATAATGTTTGAAACAGTATATGATGAGCTCCACATAATGCTACAGTATATGTTGGTCCCCATGGATGAAGCTCCACTGTCTTATGGGCCCAAATAATGCTCCAAACATAATGGGCCCCATTTCTACTGCTCTAGTGTATAATGGGCCCTGTAAATGCTGCTCCAGTGTCTGATGTCCACCTTTGGAATGTTCCAGTGTATGGTGGGCCCCATCTATCATTCTCCAGAGTATAGTGCTCCCCAAAAATTGCTGTCCCAACATAGAAAACAATCAAATAAGTCTCCTCGCTAGGGAATCCCTGTACTTGTCTGGACAGGTGCTGTAGCTTGCTTAACAGCTCGCCAGCCGTTCTCACGCCCAGTATGGATTGCACGTGATTGCACAAAGGTTAGAAAGGGTACCGTATCCCTGGATAACATGTATGGATAGCGTACACATTCAAAATATATGTCTATACAGCATGAGGCAGGCTCAGACGGTGTTAGGCCCAGTATGGATTGCACGTCATTGCACAAAGGTTAGAAGGGGTACCGTATCCCCGGATAACATGTATGGATAGCGTACACATTCAAAATATATGTCTATACAGCATGAGGCAGGCTCAGACGGTGTTAGGCCCAGTATGGATTGCACGTCATTGCACAAAGGTTAGAAAGGGTACCGTATCCCCGGATAACATGTATGGATAGCGTACACATTCAAAATATATGTCTCAGGAGGCAGGCTCAGACGGTGTCAGGCACAGTATTGATTGCACGTCATTGCACAAAGGTTAGAAGGGGTACCGTATCCCCGGATAACATGTATGGATAGCGTACACATTCAAAATATATGTCTATACAGCATGAGGCAGGCTCAGACGGTGTTAGGCCCAGTATGGATTGCACGTCATTGCACAAAGGTTAGAAGGGGTACCGTATCCCCGGATAACATGTATGGATAGCGTACACATTCAAAATATATGTCTATACAGCATGAGGCAGGCTCAGACGGTGTTAGGCCCAGTATGGATTGCACGTCATTGCACAAAGGTTAGAAGGGGTACCGTATCCCCGTATAACATGTATGGATAGCGTACACATTCAAAATATATCTCTATACAGCATGAGGCAGGCTCAGACGGTGTTAGGCCCAGTATGGATTGCACGTCATTGCACAAAGGTTAGAAAGGGCACCGTATCCCCGGATAACATGTATGGATAGCGTACACATTCAAAATATATGTCTCAGGAGGCAGGCTCAGACGGTGTCAGGCACAGTATGGATTGCACGTCATTGCACAAAGGTTAGAAGGGGTACCGTATCCCCGGATAACATGTATGGATAGCGTACACATTCAAAATATATGTCTATACAGCATGAGGCAGGCTCAGACGGTGTTAGGCCCAGTATGGATTGCACGTCATTGCACAAAGGTTAGAAGGGGTACCGTATCCCCGGATAACATGTATGGATAGCGTACACATTCAAAATATATGTCTATACAGCATGAGGCAGGCTCAGACGGTGTTAGGCCCAGTATGGATTGCACGTCATTGCACAAAGGTTAGAAGGGGTACCGTATCCCCGGATAACATGTATGGATAGCGTACACATTCAAAATATATGTCTATACAGCATGAGGCAGGCTCAGACGGTGTTAGGCCCAGTATGGATTGCACGTCATTGCACAAAGGTTAGAAGGGGTACCGTATCCCTGGATAACATGTATGGATAGCGTACACATTCAAAATATATGTCTATACAGCATGAGGCAGGCTCAGACGGTGTTAGGCCCAGTATGGATTGCACGTCATTGCACAAAGGTTAGAAGGGGTACCGTATCCCCGGATAACATGTATGGATAGCGTACACATTCAAAATATATGTCTATACAGCATGAGGCAGGCTCAGACGGTGTTAGGCCCAGTATGGATTGCACGTCATTGCACAAAGGTTAGAAGGGGTACCGTATCCCCGGATAACATGTATGGATAGCGTACACATTCAAAATATATGTCTATACAGCATGAGGCAGGCTCAGACGGTGTTAGGCCCAGTATGGATTGCATGTCATTGCACAAAGGTTAGAAGGGGTACCGTATCCCCGGATAACATGTATGGATAGCGTACACATTCAAAATATATGTCTATACAGCATGAGGCAGGCTCAGACGGTGTTAGGCCCAGTATGGATTGCACGTCATTGCACAAAGGTTAGAAGGGGTACCGTATCCCCGGATAACATGTATGGATAGCGTACACATTCAAAATATATGTCTATACAGCATGAGGCAGGCTCAGACGGTGTTAGGCCCAGTATGGATTGCACGTCATTGCACAAAGGTTAGAAGGGGTACCGTATCCCCGGATAACATGTATGGATAGCGTACACATTCAAAATATATGTCTATACAGCATGAGGCAGGCTCAGACGGTGTTAGGCCCAGTATGGATTGCACGTCATTGCACAAAGGTTAGAAAGGGTACCGTATCCCCGGATAACATGTATGGATAGCGTACACATTCAAAATATATGTCTATACAGTATGAGGCAGGCTCAGACGGTGTTAGGCCCAGTATGGATTGCACGTCATTGCACAAAGGTTAGAAAGGGTACCGTATCCCCGGATAACATGTATGGATAGCGTACACATTCAAAATATATGTCTATACAGCATGAGGCAGGCTCAGACGGTGTTAGGCCCAGTATGGATTGCACGTCATTGCACAAAGGTTAGAAGGGGTACCGTATCCCCGGATAACATGTATGGATAGCGTAAACATTCAAAATATATGTCTATACAGCATGAGGCAGGCTCAGACGGTGTTAGGCCCAGTATGGATTGCACGTCATTGCACAAAGGTTAGAAAGGGTACCGTATCCCCGGATAACATGTATGGATAGCGTACACATTCAAAATATATGTCTCAGGAGGCAGGCTCAGACGGTGTCAGGCACAGTATGGATTGCACGTCATTGCACAAAGGTTAGAAGGGGTACCGTATCCCCGGATAACATGTATGGATAGCGTACACATTCAAAATATATGTCTCAGGAGGCAGGTTCAGACGGTGTCAGGCACAGTATGGATTTGACGGCCCAGATTACACAGCGGAGGAGCAGGGAGAGGTAAAGATTGCAAATGCTGGGGCCCTGGCCAAGCAAGGGGGGCCCACTCGTGGGCGTCGGTACTGGTACTGGTCCCCTCATAGTACAGCGGTGTGTCTGACGGCGGGTGTGCACCACCACCGTCAGAGACACTTGATTGCACTTTGAGGGACCCTGTGCCAGTGCCCGCGCCCAAGAGTCGGCCTACCCACCTGTCCAGGGCAACGGCACTCGCACGGTGTCGTGCGCTAGGTGGTGACCCCGGCCATGGGGGGGGGAGGCAGCACAGTTAGGGAGTTTTAGAAAGTGGCATATGTTGATGTTGGACATTCAACTGATGCAAAAGGCGAAATAGGTGAAGTACCAGGAAGAGGTGGACCAAAGCAAGCCATTTTTCTGTCACCCTATGTGTCATCAGGGGAAGGTGGGACAAAATCCTTGGAAACCCATGCGTGGTTCATTTTAATGAAGGTTAGATCATCCACATTTTGGGTTGACAGACGGGTCCTTTTTTCTGTCAGGATTGATCCAGCTGCACTGAAGACTCTTTCCGATAGCACACTTGCAGCTGGGCAAGCGAGCTCCTGTAAGGCATATTGGGCCAATTCAGGCCAGGTGTCCAGTTTAGCGGCCCAATAGTCAAAGGGGAATGACCTGTGTGGGAGAACATCGATATGGGAGGAAAAGTAGTTTGTAACCATAGTTGACAACTGCTGTCTCCTGTCACTTTCCATCGATGCACTATTACCAGTTGTGTGAGCGGTATTTGAAAAATAAGTCCACAACATTGTCATGAAACCCCTGTCTCCAACGCCACTTCTGCTGTGTGCACCACGAACACCTCTGCCAAGCTGCCCCCGGCCCATACGGCTCGTGTGAGAACCATCACCGCTGCTGTGTGCTGGGAATGCCTCAAGCAACCGATTTACCAGAGTTGCTTGTTTATTAGCCAATATTAGGTCAAGGTTCTCCTGTGGCATGATGTTTTGTAATTTGCCTTTATAGCGTGGATCCAGGATGCTGGCCAACCAGTAGTCGTCATCGTTCATCATTTTGGCAATGCGGGGGTCCCTTTTTAGGATCCGCAAGGCATAATCTGACATGTGGGCCAATGTTCCCGGTGTCAATGATGCACTGCGAGTGCTGGGTGGAGGAGGACTTTCTGGCAAATCCACATCCCTCCAGTCACGCACAAACCCTGTACCAGACCTTGCCACGCCAACATTTTCACTTGCCCCACGAGATGCATCCTCCTCTCCTAAGTAATCATCCCCATCATCCTCCTCCTCCTCCTCCTCTTCTTCCTCCACCTCGTCCAGGAGAGGTCCCTGAGCAGACAATGGCTGAATGTCATCAAGGATTCCCTCCTCCTCTTCCTCCTCATCAACATTGGCTGCAGACGCCTGCTCCTTAAGGTGCGTCAAAGTTTGCATGAGCAGACGCATAAGTGGGATGCTCATGCTTAGGATGGCGTCGTCTGCGCTTACCAGCCGTGTGCATTCCTCAAAACACTGAAGGACTTTACAAAGGTCTTTCAGCTTCGACCACTGCACGCCTGTCAACTCCATGTCTGCTCTCAAAGTGCCTGGCCGTGTATCCTCCCACAAATGCATTATGGCCTGCCTCTGCTCGCACAGCCGCTCCACCATGTGCAGGGTGGAGTTCCACCTTGTTGCAATGTCGATAATGAGGCGGTGGTTGGGAAGGTGGAGAAATCGCTGCAGCTTCTGCATATGAACGGAGTGTACAGGCGACCGGCGGATGTGCGCGCACAGTCTTCGCACCTTCTGGAGCAGGGCTGTTAACTCCGGATAATTTTTGAGGAAGCACTGCACCACCAGGTTCAAGGTGTGAGCCAAGCAAGGTATGTGGCTGAGTTTTGAAAGGGCTATGGCTGCCACAAAATTACGGCCGTTATCACTAACTACCTTGCCTGCCTCAAGATGTACACTGCCCAGCCATGACTCAGTTTGTCGCTTCAAGTACTCGGCCAGCACCTCGGCGGTGTGTCTGTCGCCCAAACACATCATCTGCAACACAGCCTGCTGACGCTTTCCACTAGCTGCTCGATAGGGGGACACATCGTGTGCAACAGTGGCAGCTGCAGATGGAGTGCTCGTACGACTGCGCTCTGTGGACGAGCTGTCGCTTCTGGAGGAGGAGGAGGAGGAGGAGGGTCGAACGCCTACAGCCAACTGTTTCCTATACCGTGGGCTAGGCAGCACTGTCCCACCACCGCTGTCCCCTGTGGACCCTGCATCCACCACATTAACCCAGTGCGCAGTGATGGACACGTAACACCCTGGCCATGCCGACTGGACCATGCATCAGTTGTGAGGTGCACCTTTCCGCTCACTGACTGCTTGAGTGCATGGACAATGCGGTCTTTCACATGATGGTGGAGGGCTGGGATGGCTTTGCGAGAGAAGAAGTGGCGACTGGGTAGGTCATAGCGTGGTACTGCATAGGCCATGAGTTCGCGGAAAGCTGTGCTTTCCACCAACCGAAAGGGCATCATCTCAAACGAGATTAGTTTGGCAATGTGGGCGTTCAAACCCAGTGTACGCGGATGAGACCTTGACCTACTCATAGTGTCTGGGAGGGTGAGCTGGACTTGAGAGCTGCATATGGTGGAAGTAGCGGTGGACAGGGCGGACTGAGAGAGGGTTGATGATGGTGATGGAGTTGGTGTTCTTTCTGATGGCCTAGAATCAGTCTTTCGTTGATATAACAGTGGGATTCCCTGACTGCTGTGGCCTTGCAACGACACCTCAACATTTGCTGCTGTGCTAACCGGTGGGCTTACAGTGGGGGTAACAATGTAGCGTTGCTGACTACCTTCGTTGTGATCAGTTGCACATGTGGCACTTGAGGTTTGGTGTTGTGTCCACGCTTGCAAGTGCATGCTGGTTAAATGTCTAAGCATGCAACTGGTATTCAAATTTTTCAGATTTTTCCCTCGGCTAAAGGTCTTTGCGCACTTCTTACAGATAACCTTGGCCTGATCATGAGGATTTTGTTCAAAAAACTGCCACACTGCACTCTTCCTACTTTGGCAGACATTTTGCGGCCTAGCACGCTGTGATCTTTTGACCCTCTGGACAAGCTGTCCAGCAACTCTTTTGATGTTTGGAACCTGTCTTTGGAGTGCTCCGGGCCTGCCAGATAACAGCTGTTGCGATGTTGATGTCTGCTGTGGATGCTCCTCATCTGAGCTATTGGAAGCAGCACCCTCTTCCCCCAATGGATGCCAATCTGGGTTAACAACTGGGTCATCCATCACCTCCTCTTCTATGTCATGTGCACCTTTCTCTGTGTCACCGTGTATGGTGGTATAGTGTGCGGGAAGGGGCACCTGAGTCTCATCAGGGTCAAAATCTGGCTCTGTACACTGCGAGGACAATGTAGTGCTCTGAGTGAATGTACCAGCAGAATCATCCATCAGCGGCTGTGCATCAGTGCACTCCATGTCAGATTCATCTTGGCCTGGGTAATTCACCATTTGACTTGATAATCCAGGCATGGTATGTGAAAACAGCTCCATGGAGTAATCAGTAGTATGGCCTGCGTCATCCTTCAATCTTGGTTGGGGTGAAGGACACAAGGAAAGGTGTGGTTCATGAACATGAGCCTCCAATGACGACTCAGTGCTTTTACTTTTTACAACTGAAGAAGAGGAGGCGATAGAGCTGGAGGCTGAGTCAGCAATGTAAGACAAAACTTTTTCCTGATGCTCTGCCTTTAAAAGCGGTTTGCCAACTCCTAGAAAACTAAGCGTTCGAGTCCTTATGTAGCCAGACGATGACGCAGGGTCAGCAACTCCTGCATTCGGTCCTATTTTGCTCTTGCCACTACCATCAGATCCACCACCAACACCATCATTACCAGCTGCCAACCCCCGCCCAATTCCACGGCCTCTTCCACCAGCCTTCCTCATTTTTGGTAGAAATGTAGACAAAATCCAACAAACTATATAGTAATGTAAAACAAGGTACAAGGTGTCTATAGGACAGGGGAGTTTTAGAATTTCTGCACACACTTGTGGACAGTGGACACTTGTGGATTGTGTGCGGCCCACTGATATCTGAGCGCTATGTGACACGCTCGATGGCATAGCTGCCTGTGACCAAAGTGACGAGAGGATAATGGAGATTTTGAATCTCTGCGTACACTTGTGGACAGTGGACACTTGTGGATTGTGTGCGGCCCACTGATATCTGAGCGCTATGTGACACGCTCGATGGCACAGCTGCCTGTGACCAAAGTGACGAGAGGATAATGGAGATTTTGATTCTCTGCGTACACTTTTGGACACTGGACACTTGTGGATTGTGTGCGGCCCACTGATATCTGAGCGCTATGTGACAAGCTCGATGGCACAGCTGCCTGTGACCAAAGTGACGAGAGGATAATGGAGATTTTGAATCTCTGCGTACACTTGTGGACAGTGGACACTTGTGGATTGTGTGCGGCCCACTGATATCTGAGCGCTATGTGACACGCTCGATGGCACAGCTGCCTGTGACCAAAGTGACGAGAGGATAATGGAGATTTTGAATCTCTGCGTACACTTTTGGACACTGGACACTTGTGGATTGTGTGCGGCCCACTGATATCTGAGCGCTATGTGACACGCTCGATGGCACAGCTGCCTGTGACCAAAGTGACGAGAGGATAATGGAGATTTTGAATCTCTGCGTACACTTTTGGACACTGGACACTTGTGGATTGTGTGCGGCCCACTGATATCTGAGCGCTATGTGACACGCTCGATGGCACAGCTGCCTGTGACAAAAGTGACGAGAGGATAATGGAGATTTTGAATCTCTGCGTACACTTGTGGACAGTGGACACTTGTGGATTGTGTGCGGCCCACTGATATCTGAGCGCTATGTGACACGCTCGATGGCACAGCTGCCTGTGACCAAAGTGACGAGAGGATAATGGAGATTTTGAATCTCTGCGTACACTTTTGGATACTGGACACTTGTGGATTGTGTGCGGCCCACTGATATCTGAGCGCTATGTGACACGCTCGATGGCACAGCTGCCTGTGACCAAAGTGACGAGAGGATAATGGAGATTTTGAATCTCTGCGTACACTTGTGGACAGTGGACACTTGTGGATTGTGTGCGGCCCACTGATATCTGAGCGCTATGTGACACGCTCGATGGCACAGCTGCCTGTGACCAAAGTGACGAGAGGATAATGGAGATTTTGAATCTCTGCGTACACTTGTGGACACTGGACACTTGTGGATTGTGTGCGGCCCACTGATATCTGAGCACTTTGTGACACGCTCGATGGCACAGCTGCCTGTGACCAAAGTGACGAGAGGATAATGGAGATTTTGAATCTCTGCGTACACTTGTGGACAGTGGACACTTGTGGATTGTGTGCGGCCCACTGATATCTAAGCGCTATGTGACACGCTCGATGGCACAGCTGCCTGTGACCAAAGTGACGAGAGGATAATGGAGATTTTGAATCTCTGCGTACACTTTTGGACACTGGACACTTGTGGATTGTGTGCGGCCCACTGATATCTGAGCGCTATGTGACACGCTCGATGGCACAGCTGCCTGTGACCAAAGTGACGAGAGGATAATGGAGATTTTGAATCTCTGCGTACACTTGTGGACAGTGGACACTTGTGGATTGTGTGCGGCCCACTGATATCTGAGCGCTATGTGACACGCTCGATGGCACAGCTGCCTGTGACCAAAGTGACGAGAGGATAATGGAGATTTTGAATCTCTGCGTACACTTTTGGACACTGGACACTTGTGGATTGTGTGCGGCCCACTGATATCTGAGCGCTATGTGACAAGCTCGATGGCACAGCTGCCTGTGACCAAAGTGACGAGAGGATAATGGAGATTTTGAATCTCTGCGTACACTTGTGGACAGTGGACACTTGTGGATTGTGTGCGGCCCACTGATATCTGAGCGCTATGTGACACGCTCGATGGCACAGCTGCCTGTGACCAAAGTGACGAGAGGATAATGGAGATTTTGAATCTCTGCGTACACTTTTGGACACTGGACACTTGTGGATTGTGTGCGGCCCACTGATATCTGAGCGCTATGTGACACGCTCGATGGCACAGCTGCCTGTGACCAAAGTGACGAGAGGATAATGGAGATTTTGAATCTCTGCGTACACTTGTGGACAGTGGACACTTGTGGATTGTGTGCGGCCCACTGATATCTGAGCGCTATGTGACACGCTCGATGGCACAGCTGCCTGTGACCAAAGTGACGAGAGGATAATGGAGATTTTGAATCTCTGCGTACACTTTTGGACACTGGACACTTGTGGATTGTGTGCGGCCCACTGATATCTGAGCGCTATGTGACACGCTCGATGGCACAGCTGCCTGTGACCAAAGTGACGAGAGGATAATGGAGATTTTGAATCTCTGCGTACACTTGTGGACAGTGGACACTTGTGGATTGTGTGCGGCCCACTGATATCTGAGCGCTATGTGACACGCTCGATGGCACAGCTGCCTGTGACCAAAGTGACGAGAGGATAATGGAGATTTTAAATCTCTGCGTACACTTTTGGACACTGGACACTTGTGGATTGTGTGCGGCCCACTGATATCTGAGCGCTATGTGACACGCTCGATGGCACAGCTGCCTGTGACCAAAGTGACGAGAGGATAATGGAGATTTTGAATCTCTGCGTACACTTGTGGACAGTGGACACTTGTGGATTGTGTGCGGCCCACTGATATCTGAGCGCTTTGTGACACGCTCGATGGCACAGCTGCCTGTGACCAAAGTGACGAGAGGATAATGGAGATTTTGAATCTCTGCGTACACTTTTGGACACTGGACACTTGTGGATTGTGTGAGGCCCACTGATATCTGAGCGCTATGTGACACGCTCGATGGCACAGCTGCCTGTGACCAAAGTGACGAGAGGATAATGGAGATTTTGAATCTCTGCGTACACTTTTGGACACTGGACACTTGTGGATTGTGTACAGCCCACTGATATCTGAGCGCTATGTGACACGCTCGATGGCACAGCTGCCTGTGACCAAAGTGACGAGAGGATAATGGAGATTTTGAATCTCTGCGTACACTTGTGGACAGTGGACACTTGTGGATTGTGTGCGGCCCACTGATATCTGAGCGCTATGTGACACGCTCGATGGCACAGCTGCCTGTGACCAAAGTGACGAGAGGATAATGGAGATTTTGAATCTCTGCGTATACTTGTGGACAGTGGACACTTGTGGATTGTGTGCGGCCCACTGATATCTGAGCGCTATGTGACACGCTCGATGGCACAGCTGCCTGTGACCAAAGTGACGAGAGGATAATGGAGATTTTGAATCTCTGCGTATACTTGTGGACAGTGGACACTTGTGGATTGTGTGCGGCCTACTGATATCTGAGCGCTATGTGACACGCTCGATGGCACAGCTGCCTGTGACCAAAGTGACGAGAGGATAATGGAGATTTTGAATCTCTGCGTACACTTGTGGACAGTGGACACTTGTGGATTGTGTGCGGCCCACTGATATCTGAGCGCTATGTGACACGCTCGATGGCACAGCTGCCTGTGACCAAAGTGACGAGAGGATGATGGAGATTTTGAATCTCTGCGTACACTTTTGGACTCTGGACACTTGTGGATTGTGTGCGGCCCACTGATATCTGAGCGCTATGTGACACGCTCGATGGCACAGCTGCCTGTGACCAAAGTGACGAGAGGATAATGGAGATTTTGAATCTCTGCGTACACTTGTGGACAGTGGACACTTGTGGATTGTGTGCGGCCCACTGATATCTGAGCGCTATGTGACACGCTCGATGGCACAGCTGCCTGTGACCAAAGTGACGAGAGGATAATGGAGATTTTGAATCTCTGCGTACACTTGTGGACAGTGGACACTTGTGGATTGTGTACGGCCCACTGATATCTGAGCGCTATGTGACACGCTCGATGGCACAGCTGCCTGTGACCAAAGTGACGAGAGGATAATGGAGATTTTGAATCTCTGCGTACACTTTTGGACACTGGACACTTGTGGATTGTGTGCGGCCCACTGATATCTGAGCGCTATGTGACACGCTCTATGGCACAGCTGCCTGTGACCAAAGTGACGAGAGGATAATGGAGATTTTGAATCTCTGCGTACACTTGTGGACAGTGGACACTTGTGGATTGTGTGCGGCCCACTGATATCTGAGCGCTATGTGACACGCTCGATGGCACAGCTGCCTGTGACCAAAGTGACGAGAGGATAATGGAGATTTTGAATCTCTGCGTACACTTGTGGACAGTGGACACTTGTGGATTGTGTGCGGCCCACTGATTTCTGAGCGCTATGTGACACGCTCGATGGCACAGCTGCCTGTGACCAAAGTGACGAGAGGATAATGGAGATTTTGAATCTCTGCGTACACTTTTGGACACTGGACACTTGTGGATTGTGTGCGGCCCACTGATATCTGAGCGCTATGTGACACGCTCGATGGCACAGCTGCCTGTGACCAAAGTGACGAGAGGATAATGGAGATTTTGAATCTCTGCGTACACTTGTGGACAGTGGACACTTGTGGATTGTGTGCGGCCCACTGATATCTGAGCGCTATGTGACACGCTCGATGGCACAGCTGCCTGTGACCAAAGTGACGAGAGGATAAGGGAGATTGGATTGCTTTTAAAAAAGCAGTTTGCGGAGCAGTGGGTAAACAGCAATGCCAGCGTGTCAGGAAGCCTTAAAAGGCAGCCCAACAACCAACACCACTGATACACCACAATATAGCCTCCCCTTGCACTGCACACACAGTGACTTGTGTGTTGTGCAGGCCAAATCGCTAGCAGCAGAAGCAGTTTTTTTGTCTTCTTCCCTGCCTAACGCTCTCCCTACAGAATCAGCAGCAACCTCTCCCTATACTAAGATCGGCAGAAGTAAGATGGCGGTCGGCGTGTACGCCCTTTTATACACCCTGTGACGCCCACCAAAGCAAGCCAATCACTTGCATGCCCTTCTGAAAGTTGGTGGTGACCCGTGCCTATGTCATCACGTTGCCCACAGTGTCCGTGGATCCTGATTGGCTGAAAAAGAGCGCAAAACAAACTTTTGAAACGCGACTTTGGCGCTTAAGTCGCCGACCTCGTGGCCGACCTCATCCTAGGGTCGGGTTTCGTTTCATGAAACCCGACTTTGCCAAAAGTCGGCGACTTTTGAATTTTTTCGACCCGTTTCGCTCAACTCTAGTAGTTAGTGATAACAGCCGGAGTTTTGTGGCAGCCATAGCGCTTTCAAAACTCAGACACATACCTTGCTTGGCTCACACCTTGAACCTGGTGGTGCAGTGCTTGCTCACTAATTATCCAGAGGTAACAGGCCTGCTCCAGAAGGTTCGAAGACTGTACTCGCACATCCGCCGGTCGCCGGTACACTCCATTCGTATGCATAAGCTGCAGCGATTGCTCCACCTTCCCAAGCACCACCTAATTATCGACGTTGCAACAAGGTGGAACTCCACCCTGCACATGGTTGAGCGGCTGTGCGAACAAAGGCAGGCCGTAATGCATTTGTTGGAGGATACACGGGCAGGCACTTTGAGGGCAGACATGGAGTTGACAGGTGTGCAGTGGTTGAAGCTGAGAGACCTCTGTAAAGTCCTTCATTTTTTTGAGGAATGCACACAGCTGGTAAGCTCAGACGACGCCATCATAAGCATGAGCATCCCACTTATGCGTCTCATGCAAACTTTGACGCACATTGAGGAGCAGGCGTCTGCAACCGAGGTTGATGAGGAGGAAGAGGAGGAGGGTAGCCTTGATGACAGTCAGCCATTGTCTGGTCAGGGAACTGTCGTGGACGAGGTGGAGGAAGAAGAGGAAGAGGAGGAGGATGATGATGGGGATGATTATTTAGGGGAGGAGGATGCTTCTCGTGGGGCAAGAGAAAATGATGACTTTGTAAGGTCTGGTACTGGGTTTGAGCGTGACTGGAGGGATGTGGATTTGCTTGAAAGTGCTCCTCCACCCAGCACTCGCAGTGCATCATTGACATTGGCCCACAGGTCAGATTATGCCTTGCAGATCCTAAAAAAGGACCCCCACATTGCCAAAATGATGAATGATGATGACTACTGGTTGGCCAGCATCCTGGATCCACGCTATAAAGGCAAATTCCAAAACATCACGCCACTGGAGAACCTTGACCTAAGATTGGCTAACAAACAAGCTACTCTGGTAAACCGGTTGGTTGAGGCTTTCCCAGCACACAGCCGCGGTGAAGGTTCTCACAAAAGCCGTAAGGGCCGGGGGCAACTTGGAAGAGGTGTTGGTGGTGCACACATGAGAAGTGGCATTGGAGACAGGGGTTTCATTACCATGCTGTGGACTGATTTTTCAAGTCCCGCTCACACGACTGGTAATACTGCATCGATTGAAAGTGACAAGAGACAGCACTTGTCAAGTATGGTTACAAACTACTTTTCCTCCCATATCGATGTTCTCCCTCACAGGTCATTCCCATTTGACTATTGGGCAGTTAAACTGGACACCTGGCCTGAATTGGCACAATATGCCTTACAGGAGCTCGCATGCCCAGCTGCAAGTGTGCTATCCGAAAGTCTTCAGTGCTGCTGGATCAATGCTGACAGAAAAAAGGACCCGTCTGTCGACCCAAAATGTGGATGATCTAACCTTCATTCAAATGAACCATGCATGGGTTTCCAAGGATTTTGTCCCACCTTACCCTGATGACACATAGGTTGCCAGAAAAATTGTGAGTCGACGTCCATAAGAAATGGAAGCCATTGATCATTTGAAGCTAGATCCCGGCCAGCGGGACAGGGCATAGCCAGAAAAATTGTTTTCTTTGGTCCGCCTGTTCCTGGGACTTGACCAATTTCGCCTTTAGCAGCAGGTGAATGTCCCACATCAACATATGGCATTTTGTAAACCTCCCTAACTGGGCAGCCTCCTCCCCCCTGGGCCGGGGTCACCACAGAGCGCATGCAACCGTGCAAGTGCCGTTGCCCTTTACAGGTGGGTGGGCCGACACGTGGGCGCGGGACTGGCACAGGGTCCCTCATAGTGCAATAAAGTGTCTCTGACGGTGGGGGTGCACACCCGCCATCAGACACACCGCCGTACTATGAGGGGCCCAGTGCCAGTGCCGACGTCCACGAGTGGGCCCCCCTTGCTTGGGCAGAGCTCCAGCATTTGCATGTTTACCTCTCGCTGCTCCTCCGCTGTGTAGTCTGGGCTGTCAAATCCATCACTGGGACTGGCACTTCAAATTTGGTGAACTGATAGAAGATGATAGTTAAGACGTAGCTATGCCCTGTCCCGCTGGCCGGGATCTAGCTTCAAATGATCAATGGCTTCCATTTCTTATGGACGTCGACTCACAATGAGATGCAGTGGTGGTTTCTCATCAGCTTTAACAGTTTTCCTACCCACAGACGTGTGAAATTCCAGCGCACATTTTTAAATGTGCCCTCCCTCTCATGCCAATCCAATTGAATCGCCTACGGCCTGTGGCTTCTGTGTTTTGCACTCCAAAGTTACATGACAGAACATGATAGGCAGTGAGCACCATGTTTTACATCTGTCCCTGTGATCAAAATTGGATGGATATGAGTAACGGTGATGGGATCAACAGTACTGCGATACAGCAACACTTTCTTCACAAAGGAAGGTTTTTGCTGTGTCCACACACTAATTAATTGAGGGTCAGCATCGCCTCTGAGAATTGTGACGGAAGTTGTTCCCGTGAATAGTAATTCGTAGATTTCTGCAATCACTAGACTTTAGGTCAATAATTGTATGCATCTCATTTCCTATTGCAGAGAGTCTGGGCTGTCTTACTGAGACATAAATATAAATGAAGATTTAAAAATACCACCAAAAGTGTATCATGGTGTACGCTTGAAATACATTTCCTTTTTTCTAGTTTTTAGATTGTTGTGTAATCCATGCAGAGAACATGGAGATTTTAAATGTTTAAACTATGCTCTATATACCTGCTATCCAGTGATAATGTACCCTATCTCAACTTTGTACAATCTGGTCAAATCCATACTGGGCCTGAGACCATCTGAGCCTGCCTCCTGATCGATACACATAGGTTTTTAATGTGTAAACTATGCTACATATATACATGTTATCCGGTGTAACTGTACCCTTTATCAACTTTCTCGAATCTTGTAGAATCCATACTGGGCCTGAGAACGGCTGCAGAGCTGTTAAGCAAGCTACAGCACCTGTGGTTTGGACACGTAATGTTTTGCATTTTTTCTGGAATGGCGGTTAGGCCGAAATCATCGTTCACGGCGAATAATTGGAATCCCAGATCCCCATCACTAACGGTGTTCAGCGGGTTATCTGAACCTGTAAGCGACAAAAGCTGGTCCTTTCAGTGTAGCGCGCATGTAGCCCCGGACATGGAAGGCCATGATAGCCCTGTAATTGCTCCATCGTGCGTGCCAGAGCCTCGCGTATCCCTCTAGTAAGCTTGACGCGTACCGCGAGGGGCATGCCGGAGTCTCGTTCGTTAACGGAATAAAGCTGACAAATCGCTAGCACAGCTACAAACCAACATACCACACCACACACAGAATCGACAAAGCTTTCAATGTGTGCATCTTTTTGTGACGTGGCATGGTTGTGGTTTCCCGGGTGGAGTCCAATTAAGCCGCATGCTCCACTCCTGGTGGTGCCCTATTGGACATTCCTTTAAGGTTCAGCTTTGCAACCATACTGCCCCCAGAAAACAAACACTTTGCCTTCATGGACATTGTTTGGAGGGTCGTGGGAATAACGCCGCCCGATCGCCAGTTGCTATAATTTATTGGTGGGAAGTACGACGGTATTTGATCGTGTTCGTTTTCAGATTTTGTTTTTTTGGTTTTGTTTTTTACATTTTTAGTCCAGCCTTTCTTAACTTCATAAGGGCATGACAAGCCTATATCAGTGTCTCCTCCACCTCCTCCTTTTACTCCTCCAACTCTTTTTTAAATGTAGTTGCCTTTTTCCATATGTTATTTTTGTCTTCTGAGCATTTTGTCGGCTTTGGGGCACCTTTTAAGGTGTTTTGTAATTGTTTTCTATGTGTTAGTATGTGTTTGTGTTTGCCTGCCATTGTTTTCAGTGTGGTTTGACGAACATTCGACGAACTTGCCTCCTGTGCGAAGAACCAAAACACTAGCGGGGTGGCTCATCACTACTCATGATATATAGACGTACACTGTTAATGTTTAAACTATGCTATATATACCTGCTATCTGATGATACTGTACACTTTGTCTACTTTTTATATTCTTGTCTAATCCATACTGAGCCTGGGAGCGTTTCTGTGTGACTTATGGAATATATATGGAGATTGACAATTATCCTTTGACTGAATAGAGCTGTACGCTTCTGATACAGTGCCATATATGTGATGTTATTTTGTGTCTATTTTGTGCTAAATTTGGAAGTTTGGTGGAAGAGGCCGCGGACGTAGGTGTGGGGGGGCCAGCTGGTGCTGATGGTGGTGGTGCATCTGCTGGTAGTGGCAAAAACACAATAGCACCTAAGGCAGGAGGTGTTGAGCCTGCGTCATGGTCTGTCTACGGAACGCCTGGAAGGCTACCTTTTCTGGGAGTAGGTTAACCGTTTTTAAAGCCGGAGCATGAGGAACTGGTTTGGCCTTACATTGCCGAAACAGACTCCAGCAAATATGCCCTCCTCTTCTGAAGTTTCAAAAAATGCTAGCACTGAGTCATCAAGTGCTGGCTCCTGGTCAGGAAGAACCCCTTTCCTTGTGTCCTGCACCCCCACCCAAAGTGAATGATGCAGCAGGCCATGCTTCACATTAGTCCATGTAGTTCTTTCCCACATACCATGCCTGGGTTATCAAGTCAAATTGTGAATTTCCCAGTCCAAGATGAATCTGACATGGAGTGTGGGTGGCCAGGCAGGGCAGTGGGGTTAATCAGTACCGGGCCGGTGTCTCACAGGGATGTGTCACGGTGGTGGTGACCCATTCCGTGGCCCTGGGCGTCCATGCAAAGGGGTGAATTACGTTTATAGGTGAATGATACGTGACGCCACCTGTGGTTTCTGATTAGATTGACCAGCGCTGTATTGGCGCTTCTCTGGGACAGATGTTGTGGTGCAGCTAAGATGTAGAAGCCCTGCACAGGTATGGCCGTTGTCGCAGGGTACATGAAAGAGTTGGTAGATGGTATGCAGTGCAGGATGTAGCAGAGCCGTGCGCCAGGTGCAGGAGAAAGAGGACAGACACAGTCGTGCAGTTCCTTTACCTGTACTTGGTAATTGCCGTCCAGGACCCAGAGTACAGATGGAGAAGGAGTTGGTCAGCCTGGAAGCCAATTTAACATTCTCTCTCTGCAGATAGGTAGTGTGGCCTCCGTTCTAGCGCTTATCTGAGGTACTCGCAGTGCTGAGTACAATGAAGTTCCCCCTGTTGACTCTCTCTTGGAACTTTCTCGTATGGCAGGCAGCCGTAGCCTTTTCCTTCTGGCTCTCACACATCACTGCTGGGGCCTCCGAGCCTTAGTTGGGTACAGAGCATTTACAGTTGCTACTTTCTCCGGTTTCTGCTGCAGGAACGTCAGTGTCCCTACAAACTCGGAGACCGGAATCCGGACCATGCGCTCAAGCTAGGAGTGAGCCATAACTCTGCTCATCCTCCAGCTCCCCTTCTCACGTCCACACACTTCCCCTTCCCTTCACAGACTGCCCTAGCTTACCTCCTCCCGACCACAGAGAGCAGCTCCTCAGCAGTCAGGTTCAGAGGTCTCCCTGCTGGCATGGAGTGGGAAATGTGTTGTGTGTTGGTTTAACTGCTAGAGAGATCCTTCATTACTCCCAAGCATGACATCACACTCCCTAGGAGGAAGGTAATGCCACTGTGGCGACCGAACTCCTGGGGGCGCCACAAGTGCACTGAGGCCCAGCCACAGCTAGATGATTCTGCTGGTATATTGACCCAGACCACTACATTCCCCTCGCACTCTACACAGCCAGAATGTGACCCAGATGAAACTCAGGTTACCCTTCCCATGTACTGTACCACCTTACACGGTGACAAAAAGGATGGTGCAGCTGAAAGTGCAAATTCGGCCCACCCGCCGTCAGACACACCGCCGTACTATGAGGGGCCCTGTGCCAGTGCCGTTGCCAACGAGTGGGCCCCCCCTGCTTGCTTTGGATCACAGCACTTGCAAAGTTGAAATACTTACCTCTCCCTGCTCCACCGCCATGATGTCTTCCGCGTTTCCTGACAGTGATATTCTGATCAGAGAGCGCAATGACATCATGTCTGTATGCCCAGACTAGTACAGGGATTCCCTAGCGAGGAGACTTATTTAATTGTTTTCAATGTTGGGACAGCAATTTTTGGGGAGCACTATACTCTGGAGAATTATATATGGGGCCCACCATACACTGGAGCATTCCAAAGGAGGACATCAGACACTGGAGCAGCATTTACAGGGCCCATTATACACTAGAGCAGGGGTCCCCAACCACCGGTCCGCGGCCCAGCACCGGGCCGTTGCAGTGCCCTTGCCGGTCCGTGGACAGAAGGGGAGCTGGCGGCGGTGCAGCAGCTGATACTCACCCTGCATCCCGCGGCGGCTTCATCCAGCGCTGAGCGGTCACGTGCTACCGCTCATTTAAGGTCATGAATATGGACGCCACTCATCTCCCATAGGCGTGGCGTCCATATTCATGGACCTTGATGAGCGGTAGCACGTGACCGCTACGCACAGGAGCTGAAGCGCCGCGAGATGCAGGGAGGGAAGTTCAGCGACGGGAAGCAAGGTCAGCGATGTGAGGGTAAGTATGATTGGGGAGGATGGGGAAACCGAGCGGAGCCATATATATAAGGGAGGGAGAGTGGGAGCGGAGCCATATATATAAGGGAGGGAGAGTGGGAGCAGAGCCATATATAAGGGAGGGAGAGTGGGAGTGGAGCCATATATACAAGGGAGGGAGAGTGGAAGCAGAGCCATATATACAGGGGAGGCCGGGAGACTGGGAGCGGAGCCACATATACAAGGGAGGGAGAGTGGGAGCGGAGCCATATATATACAAGGGAGGGAGAGTGGGGGCAGTGCCATATATACAAGGGAGGGAGAGTGGGAGCGGAGCCATATATATAAGGGAGGGAGAGTGGGAGCAGAGCCATATATAAGGGAGGGAGAGTGGGAGCGGAGCCATATATAAGGGAGGGAGGGAGAGTGGGAGCGGAGCCATATATACAAGGGAGGGAGAGTGGAAGCAGAGCCATATATACAGGGGAGGCCGGGAGACTGGGAGCGGAGCCATATATACAAGGGAGGGAGAGTGGGAGCGGAGCCATATATATATACAAAGGAGGGAGAGTGGGGGCAGTGCCATATATACAAGGGAGGGAGAGTGGGAGCGGAGCCATATATACAAGGGAGGGAGAGTGGGAGCGGAGCCATATATATAAGGGCGACTTTTGAATTTTTTCGACCCGTTTCGCTCAACTCTAGTAGTTAGTGATAACAGCCGGAGTTTTGTGGCAGCCATAGCGCTTTCAAAACTCAGACACATACCTTGCTTGGCTCACACCTTGAACCTGGTGGTGCAGTGCTTGCTCACTAATTATCCAGAGGTAACAGGCCTGCTCCAGAAGGTTCGAAGACTGTACTCGCACATCCGCCGGTCGCCGGTACACTCCATTCGTATGCATAAGCTGCAGCGATTGCTCCACCTTCCCAAGCACCACCTAATTATCGACGTTGCAACAAGGTGGAACTCCACCCTGCACATGGTTGAGCGGCTGTGCGAACAAAGGCAGGCCGTAATGCATTTGTTGGAGGATACACGGGCAGGCACTTTGAGGGCAGACATGGAGTTGACAGGTGTGCAGTGGTTGAAGCTGAGAGACCTCTGTAAAGTCCTTCATTTTTTTGAGGAATGCACACAGCTGGTAAGCTCAGACGACGCCATCATAAGCATGAGCATCCCACTTATGCGTCTCATGCAAACTTTGACGCACATTGAGGAGCAGGCGTCTGCAACCGAGGTTGATGAGGAGGAAGAGGAGGAGGGTAGCCTTGATGACAGTCAGCCATTGTCTGGTCAGGGAACTGTCGTGGACGAGGTGGAGGAAGAAGAGGAAGAGGAGGAGGATGATGATGGGGATGATTATTTAGGGGAGGAGGATGCTTCTCGTGGGGCAAGAGAAAATGATGACTTTGTAAGGTCTGGTACTGGGTTTGAGCGTGACTGGAGAGATGTGGATTTGCTTGAAAGTGCTCCTCCACCCAGCACTCGCAGTGCATCATTGACATTGGCCCACAGGTCAGATTATGCCTTGCAGATCCTAAAAAAGGACCCCCACATTGCCAAAATGATGAACGATGATGACTACTGGTTGGCCAGCATCCTGGATCCACGCTATAAAGGCAAATTCCAAAACATCACGCCACTGGAGAACCTTGACCTAAGATTGGCTAACAAACAAGCTACTCTGGTAAACCGGTTGGTTGAGGCTTTCCCAGCACACAGCCGCGGTGAAGGTTCTCACAAAAGCCGTAAGGGCCGGGGGCAACTTGGAAGAGGTGTTGGTGGTGCACACATGAGAAGTGGCATTGGAGACAGGGGTTTCATTACCATGCTGTGGACTGATTTTTCAAGTCCCGCTCACACGACTGGTAATACTGCATCGATTGAAAGTGACAAGAGACAGCACTTGTCAAGTATGGTTACAAACTACTTTTCCTCCCATATCGATGTTCTCCCTCACAGGTCATTCCCATTTGACTATTGGGCAGTTAAACTGGACACCTGGCCTGAATTGGCACAATATGCCTTACAGGAGCTCGCATGCCCAGCTGCAAGTGTGCTATCCGAAAGTCTTCAGTGCTGCTGGATCAATGCTGACAGAAAAAAGGACCCGTCTGTCGACCCAAAATGTGGATGATCTAACCTTCATTCAAATGAACCATGCATGGGTTTCCAAGGATTTTGTCCCACCTTACCCTGATGACACATAGGTTGCCAGAAAAATTGTGAGTCGACGTCCATAAGAAATGGAAGCCATTGATCATTTGAAGCTAGATCCCGGCCAGCGGGACAGGGCATAGCCAGAAAAATTGTTTTCTTTGGTCCGCCTGTTCCTGGGACTTGACCAATTTCGCCTTTAGCAGCAGGTGAATGTCCCACATCAACATATGGCATTTTGTAAACCTCCCTAACTGGGCAGCCTCCTCCCCCCTGGGCCGGGGTCACCACAGAGCGCATGCAACCGTGCAAGTGCCGTTGCCCTTTACAGGTGGGTGGGCCGACTCGTGGGCGCGGGACTGGCACAGGGTCCCTCATAGTGCAATAAAGTGTCTCTGACGGTGGGGGTGCACACCCGCCATCAGACACACCGCCGTACTATGAGGGGCCCAGTGCCAGTGCCGACGTCCACGAGTGGGC
Source organism: Dendrobates tinctorius (assembly GCF_039654945.1). NCBI lineage: Eukaryota > Metazoa > Chordata > Amphibia > Anura > Dendrobatidae > Dendrobates > Dendrobates tinctorius. The sequence continues at coordinate 9,529,407 of NW_027361824.1, forward strand.
CCCCCTTGCTTGGGCAGAGCCCCAGCATTTGCATGTTTACCTCTCGCTGCTCCTCCGCTGTGTAGTCTGGGCTGTCAAATCCATCACTGGGACTGGCACTTCAAATTTGGTGAACTGATAGAAGATGATAGTTAAGACGTAGCTATGCCCTGTCCCGCTGGCCGGGATCTAGCTTCAAATGATCAATGGCTTCCATTTCTTATGGACGTCGACTCACAATGAGATGCAGTGGTGGTTTCTCATCAGCTTTAACAGTTTTCCTACCCACAGACGTGTGAAATTCCAGCGCACATTTTTAAATGTGCCCTCCCTCTCATGCCAATCCAATTGAATCGCCTACGGCCTGTGACTTCTGTGTTTTGCACTCCAAAGTTACATGACAGAACATGATAGGCAGTGAGCACCATGTTTTACATCTGTCCCTGTGATCAAAATTGGATGGATATGAGTAACGGTGATGGGATCAACAGTACTGCGATACAGCAACACTTTCTTCACAAAGGAAGGTTTTTGCTGTGTCCACACACTAATTAATTGAGGGTCAGCATCGCCTCTGAGAATTGTGACGGAAGTTGTTCCCGTGAATAGTAATTCGTAGATTTCTGCAATCACTAGACTTTAGGTCAATAATTGTATGCATCTCATTTCCTATTGCAGAGAGTCTGGGCTGTTTTACTGAGACATAAATATAAATGAAGATTTAAAAATACCACCAAAAGTGTATCATGGTGTACGCTTGAAATACATTTCCTTTTTTCTAGTTTTTAGATTGTTGTGTAATCCATGCAGAGAACATGGAGATTTTAAATGTTTAAACTATGCTCTATATACCTGCTATCCAGTGATAATGTACCCTATCTCAACTTTGTACAATCTGGTCAAATCCATACTGGGCCTGAGACCATCTGAGCCTGCCTCCTGATCGATACACATAGGTTTTTAATGTGTAAACTATGCTACATATATACATGTTATCCGGTGTAACTGTACCCTTTATCAACTTTCTCGAATCTTGTAGAATCCATACTGGGCCTGAGAACGGCTGCAGAGCTGTTAAGCAAGCTACAGCACCTGTGGTTTGGACACGTAATGTTTTGCATTTTTTCTGGAATGGCGGTTAGGCCGAAATCATCGTTCACGGCGAATAATTGGAATCCCAGATCCCCATCACTAACGGTGTTCAGCGGGTTATCTGAACCTGTAAGCGACAAAAGCTGGTCCTTTCAGTGTAGCGCGCATGTAGCCCCGGACATGGAAGGCCATGATAGCCCTGTAATTGCTCCATCGTGCGTGCCAGAGCCTCGCGTATCCCTCTAGTAAGCTTGACGCGTACCGCGAGGGGCATGCCGGAGTCTCGTTCGTTAACGGAATAAAGCTGACAAATCGCTAGCACAGCTACAAACCGACATACCACACCACACACAGAATCGACAAAGCTTTCAATGTGTGCATCTTTTTGTGAAGTGGCATGGTTGTGGTTTCCGGGGTGGATTCCAATTAAGCCGCATGCTCCACTCCTGGTGGTGCCCTATTGGACATTCCTTTAAGGTTCAGCTTTGCAACCATACTGCCCCCAGAAAACAAACACTTTGCCTTCATGGACGTTGTTTGGAGGGTCGTGGGAATAACGCCGCCCGATCGCCAGTTGCCATAATTTATTGGTGGGAAGTACGACGGTATTTGATCGTGTTCGTTTTCAGATTTTGTTTTTTTGGTTTTGTTTTTTACATTTTTAGTCCAGCCTTTCTTAACTTCATAAGGGCATGACAAGCCTATATCAGTGTCTCCTCCACCTCCTCCTTTTACTCCTCCAACTCTTTTGTAAATGTAGTTGCCTTTTTCCATATGTTATTTTTGTCTTCTGAGCATTTTGTCGGCTTTGGGGCACCTTTTAAGGTGTTTTGTAATTGTTTTCTATGTGTTAGTATGTGTTTGTGTTTGCCTGCCATTGTTTTCAGTGTGGTTTGACGAACATTCGACGAACTTGCCTCCTGTGCGAAGAACCAAAACACTAGCGGGGTGGCTCAACACTACTCATGATATATAGACGTACACTGTTAATGTTTAAACTATGCTATATATACCTGCTATCTGATGATACTGTACACTTTGTCTACTTTTTATATTCTTGTCTAATCCATACTGAGCCTGGGAGTGTTTCTGTGTGACTGATGGAATATATATGGAGATTGACAATTATCCTTTGACTGAATAGAGCTGTACGCTTCTGATACAGTGCCATATATGTGATGTTATTTTGTGTCTATTTTGTGCTAAATTTGGAAGTTTGGTGGAAGAGGCCGCGGACGTAGGTATGGGGGGGCCAGCTGGTGCTGATGGTGGTGGTGCATCTGCTGGTAGTGGCAAAAACACAATAGCACCTAAGGCAGGAGGTGTTGAGCCTGCGTCATGGTCTGTCTACGGAACGCCTGGAAGGCTACCTTTTCTGGGAGTAGGTTAACCGTTTTTAAAGCCGGAGCATGAGGAACTGGTTTGGCCTTACATTGCCGAAACAGACTCCAGCAAATATGCCCTCCTCTTCTGAAGTTTCAAAAAATGCTAGCACTGAGTCATCAAGTGCTGGCTCCTGGTCAGGAAGAACCCCTTTCCTTGTGTCCTGCACCCCCACCCAAAGTGAATGATGCAGCAGGCCATGCTTCACATTAGTCCATGTAGTTCTTTCCCACATACCATGCCTGGGTTATCAAGTCAAATTGTGAATTTCCCAGTCCAAGATGAATCTGACATGGAGTGTGGGTGGCCAGGCAGGGCAGTGGGGTTAATCAGTACCGGGCCGGTGTCTCACAGGGATGTGTCACGGTGGTGGTGACCCATTCCGTGGCCCTGGGCGTCCATGCAAAGGGGTGAATTACGTTTATAGGTGAATGATACGTGACGCTACCTGTGGTTTCTGATTAGATTGACCAGCGCTGTATTGGCGCTTCTCTGGGACAGATGTTGTGGTGCAGCTAAGATGTAGAAGCCCTGCACAGGTATGGCCGTTGTCGCAGGGTACATGAAAGAGTTGGTAGATGGTATGCAGTGCAGGATGTAGCAGAGCCGTGCGCCAGGTGCAGGAGAAAGAGGACAGACACAGTCGTGCAGTTCCTTTACCTGTACTTGGTAAGTGCCGTCCAGGACCCAGAGTACAGATGGAGAAGGAGTTGGTCAGCCTGGAAGCCAATTTAACATTCTCTCTCTGCAGATAGGTAGTGTGGCCTCCGTTCTAGCGCTTATCTGAGGTACTCGCAGTGCTGAGTACAATGAAGTTCCCCCTGTTGACTCTCTCTTGGAACTTTCTCGTATGGCAGGCAGCCGTAGCCTTTTCCTTCTGGCTCTCACACATCACTGCTGGGGCCTCCGAGCCTTAGTTGGGTACAGAGCATTTACAGTTGCTACTTTCTCCGGTTTCTGCTGCAGGAACGTCAGTGTCCCTACAAACTCGGAGACCGGAATCCGGACCATGCGCTCAAGCTAGGAGTGAGCCATAACTCTGCTCATCCTCCAGCTCCCCTTCTCACGTCCACACACTTCCCCTTCCCTTCACAGACTGCCCTAGCTTACCTCCTCCCGACCACAGAGAGCAGCTCCTCAGCAGTCAGGTTCAGAGGTCTCCCTGCTGGCATGGAGTGGGAAATGTGTTGTGTGTTGGTTTAACTGCTAGAGAGATCCTTCGTTGCTCCCAAGCATGACATCACACTCCCTAGGAGGAAGGTAATGCCACTGTGGCGACCGAACTCCTGGGGGCGCCACAAGTGCACTGAGGCCCAGCCACAGCTAGATGATTCTGCTGGTATATTGACCCAGACCACTACATTCCCCTCGCACTCTACACAGCCAGAATGTGACCCAGATGAAACTCAGGTTACCCTTCCCATGTACTGTACCACCTTACACGGTGACAAAAAGGATGGTGCAGCTGAAAGTGCAAATTCGGCCCACCCGCCGTCAGACACACCGCCGTACTATGAGGGGCCCTGTGCCAGTGCCGTTGCCAACGAGTGGGCCCCTCCTGCTTGCTTTGGATCACAGCACTTGCAAAGTTGAAATACTTACCTCTCCCTGCTCCACCGCCATGATGTCTTCCGCGTTTCCTGACAGTGATATTCTGATCAGAGAGCGCAATGACATCATGTCTGTATGCCCAGACTAGTACAGGGATTCCCTAGCGAGGAGACTTATTTAATTGTTTTCAATGTTGGGACAGCAATTTTTGGGGAGCACTATACTCTGGAGAATTATATATGGGGCCCACCATACACTGGAGCATTCCAAAGGAGGACATCAGACACTGGAGCAGCATTTACAGGGCCCATTATACACTAGAGCAGGGGTCCCCAACCACCGGTCCGCGGCCCAGCACCGGGCCGTTGCAGTGCCCTTGCCGGTCCGTAGACAGAAGGGGAGCTGGCGGCGGTGCAGCAGCTGATACTCACCCTGCATCCCGCGGCGGCTTCATCCAGCGCTGAGCGGTCACATGCTACCGCTCATTTAAGGTCATGAATATGGACGCCACTCATCTCCCATAGGCGTGGCGTCCATATTCATGGACCTTGATGAGCGGTAGCACGTGACCGCTACGCACAGGAGCTGAAGCGCCGCGAGATGCAGGGAGGGAAGTTCAGCGACGGGAAGCAAGGTCAGCGATTTGAGGGTAAGTATGAAAGGGTGGCGGATGTGGAAACCGAGCGGAGCCATATATATAAGGGAGGGAGAGTGGGAGCGGAGCCATATATATAAGGGAGGGAGAGTGGGAGCAGAGCCATATATAAGGGAGGGAGAGTGGGAGTGGAGCCATATATACAAGGGAGGGAGAGTGGAAGCAGAGCCATATATACAGGGGAGGCCGGGAGACTGGGAGCGGAGCCATATATACAAGGGAGGGAGAGTGGGAGCGGAGCCATATATATACAAGGGAGGGAGAGTGGGGGCAGTGCCATATATACAAGGGAGGGAGAGTGGGAGCGGAGCCATATATACAAGGGAGGGAGAGTGGGAGCGGAGCCATATATATAAGGGAGGGAGAGTGGGAGCAGAGCCATATATAAGGGAGGGAGAGTGGGAGCGGAGCCATATATACAAGGGAGGGAGAGTGGGAGCGGAGCCATATATATAAGGGAGGGAGAGTGGGAGCAGAGCCATTCATACAGGATGGGAGGATGGGAGCGGAGCCATGTATACAGGATGGGACAGGGGAGCCATGCATACAACAGGGGGAGCCACACAAAGCTGCACAGGACGGGGGAACCACACATAAATTTTCTGATGATTAGAAAATAATCAGCATGTACAGTACTCCAGTACAATTTTTCTTAAGTGCTCAATGCTCCATTTCCTTGTAGGTTCCAATCATCATTAGCAGTGACGGTCATCAGTAGAAGTAGCCGGTGCTCCCACTGAAACAGAGAAACAAGCCAGGTGCTCCCACTCATTAAAAACCTATGGTGAGTTGAGTCACATTAAAAATGTTATAATTAAATGATAAGTATGCACTGCTAAACTACAACCGCGTCCATAGCCCCACCCCCTTATGACCAAAGCCCCACCCCTGTCACACCTCCATCCCCGCCCTGCTGGGCCATGGAAGAATGGTCTTGGTTCAAGCCGGTCCCTGGTGCAAAAAAGGTTGGGGACCACTGCACTAGAGCATTCGAAATGGGGCCCATTATACTGTATATAGAGCATTATTTGGGCCCATAAGACAGTGGAGCTTCATCCATGGGGACCAACATATACTGTAGCATTATGTGGAGCTCATCATATACTGTATGGAACATTATATGGGACCAATGATTCTGTATGGAGAAATATATGGGCCTCATTACTCTGTATAGCGCACTATGCGGTGGCCATAATACTCTATGGAGTAATATACTGTCCGGTTTTGGAGCTATTGGAGAATTTAAAATGGATATCAGTCATGAGATGTAAAAAGTGAAGTATTTTTCATTGTACTGTACCGCTATTTCTCTGCCGTATCGGAGCCTCATGAGTTGTGTTATATGTTAAAGGGGCGCTATTTGGCCCAGGGCACATGAAAACCTGGAGCCAGCAAAACCCCCCCACAAATTTAGCCAAATAACCCCCATTTTTCAGTGCGTAACTAGTATTATGAAGTAAATTAAGATTGAAATGCTTCAGTAATAAGAATTGATGTTTTTGGCATTTAAAAGGGCACTGTAGGTGTGTTTCCTGGCCTCCACCCCCTGCCGACTTTGCTTCCGCATTGACTTGCATTGGGTTTCGTGTTTCAGTCGGCCTTCGACTTTTCACAAAAATCAGCCGATTTCGTTCGACCCGACTTTTGAGAAAGTCGGGTTTCGTGAAACCCGACTCGACCCAAAAAAAGGCAAAGTCGCTCATCTTTATCAACAACTATTAGATCTTGGGATTTCAACTCCACCCTCCCCACTTTAACAGTAATTTCTTTACACCCAATCTGTGGCAAAGACTGGCCATTACTAGCAACTACTGTCAGTTCATCAGTGGGGCCACGGGTGAGTTCAGAATCAGCCCCATACCTTTTGTACAGAATGTACGGCATAGTGGTCACCTGGGAGCCAGTGTCCAGCAAAGCGTTGAGGGGAATACCATCAATGACCACAGGAAGGATTGGTCTCACTTCAACATACTTGGCTCTCCAGTTCTTTCGGCCTGGTGATCCTATTCCTGGGGGTTGGCCCTCGGCCCCAGGGGTTGCTCGTTTAAAGGACAGTATCTGGCGAAATGGTCTGCCTTGCGGCAGCGGCGGCAGATGGGACGTCCTTCCTGGTCATAGCGATCGTTGGTCCTTCCTCAAAGTGGCGGGATTCTCCTCCTCCAGAGCCATGGGACATCCTCTGGACTGGAAGCAAGCTGGGTCTTTTCCTTGGAGGACACCTGCAGGGACTGCACGGTTTTGGTGAGTGCAGCCATCCCTTTGGTCAACTCCTGGACCTGAAGTCGCAGCTCCTCAGTTGGATCTTTATCCAGAGTCTGTGCATCAGCCTCCACGGGGACAGAAGGAAAAGATGTTGCTTCCTGATGGTAGGTGATCGCTGGGCGCCTAGGGGGCGCTGGACGGCTGTCAGCTGATTCCTGCAATACCCGAATAGCCCTCTCCTTAAAATCAGCAAAGTTCAAATCAGGGTTTTGCAGGGTTATAATGCACAACTGTCCTCTGTGGGTACTGGACAGCAGTCATTCAATGAACTGCTCCTTTAACAGTTTGTCTTCCTCCTTTACACTTTCAGGATCCACTTGCTTAACTGCTTGCAGCGCCTCCTGCAGGTTGAGGGCATAGTCTCTGATACTGTCCTATGCCTTCTGTTTACAGCCAAAGAACCTCATCTTGATTTCAGCTGCAGGCGGGTGTCAAAAGTGCTTCTCAGCTTGGCCAGGATCTTAGCAACAGTCTCTTTATCAGTGTCCTGCCAGGCTTTCACTTCTCTCTGTGCTGCACCCGTTGGCTGTGCAATCAGGATATTCACTTTCTGGCTTTCAGACGGGGGGGTAAACTTTAAACAAACTGCACAGTCTTTCTTTAAATTCACTCAGGGTATGTGACTCACCCGAGTACTGCGGTAGCCAGGCCGTTCCCGGAATGTAGGGCATGGACAGCGGCATAATGGGGACCGTTGCAGCGGGGTTGGCAGCGTCCGCCGCTGCATTGCTGCCCGGCGTGGACATCCTCTCTCCCCCTAGTTAATGTTAGCTAGGGCCAGGGGTTGCATGAGCTCTCTGGCGGCCGCTTCACAGGCCCGATGCTCCGGGCTGTAGGCCTCAGCTCCTCCCCTTCTCGCGCACTGTCCTCTCTTCCCGCTCGGCACTTTACTTCTTCGCGCTTTGTGGCAAGCTCCGCCCACGAAGGACTGCCCCTTCTTCCCGCGCATGCCAAGCAGCGCGGGAATGGCGGCAATTGGCGCCAATTTCACACACAGTCTTTTTAACACAGTCTATGGCATACAGGACCCGGGGATACCGGGCTCCGTAATCCTGTTCGTGACACCAAAATGGGTCGCCCTCCCAGGGCTGTGGGGTACTCGGTGCCGGGCAGGTATCAGCGGGATGTGTCACAGCAGTGGTGACCTGTACCGTGGCCCTGGGCGCCCATGTGAAATGGCGTGTTTGGTGTTGATAGTTTATAGATATAGTTCGTGACGCCACCTGTGGTGTTCGGCAAGGGAGGTGTTAAGCCGACGCTGCATGCAGATCCGCTGGCACTGATGGTATGGTGCAGCAGAAATGTAAAAGCTTCCCACAGGTGAAGCTGTAGTCCCAGGGCAGTGTAGATGTAGTTGGCATGGGGATGTAGCAGTGCCGGAAGGGTAGGAAGCAGACAAGACACAGCGGGTACAATTTCTGTACCTATACTTGATAACCGCAGTCCAGGGTCCTGATTACAGATGGTAACGGAGCAGGCTAGCCTGGAAGCAACTCAGGTATCTCTCTCAGCAGACGGGCTGTGCAGTCTCCTTTCCTAGCGCCTTAAGTGTGAAGTACTACAGTCCTAAGTTACTCTGAAGTTCCTCCTGTCAGTTGCTCCCGAGAACCTTACTTGCACGGCAGACAGCTGTAGCCTATCTTGGGGACTACTCACTTCTGAGTCCCGTCTCTCTATCCAAGCTGCTGTTGTGCCCTCAAGTCTTAGCTGGGAGTAGGGCATTTACAGCCTCCTACTCCCCTGGTATCTGTTGCAGGATATTAAGGATCCGTACAACCGTGGAGACCAGGCTCGAGTTCTTGTGCTCTAGCCGTGAGGGAGCTCTCCTTTTGCAGCTCAACCTCCATGCTTCTCTCTACACGTCTGCACACTTCACCCTCCGCAGACTAACTGACCACTCCTCTCACTTGGCCCTCAGGGAGCACCCCTCCCCTCAAATCCGGTTCAGAGTTCCCCCTGCTGGCCTGGAGTGGAACTGTGTTGCATGTATAGATAAACTGCAGGAGAGACCCTTCATTGCCTCCAAACCTGGCATTACCCTCCCCTGGAGGAAGGCAAAGCCAGTGTGGCGACCGTACTCCTGGGGGTGCCACACACAGTGCAAAAGACGAGCCCCCACAGAGCGCCAAAGACACGCCCCACACAGTGCCAAAGAATAGCCCCCACACAGTGCCAAAGACAAGCCCCACACAGCGACAAAGACAAGTCACACATAGTGCCAAAGACAAGCCCCCACACAGCGCCAAAGACAAGCCCCCACAAAGTGCCAAAGACAAGCCACACACACTGCCAAAGACAAGCCCCACACAGTGCCAAAAACAAGCACCGACACAGCGCCAAAGGCAGGCCCCCACGCAGCACCAAAGTCAAGCCCCCACAGAGCGCCAAAGACAAGCCCCAGACAGCGCCAAAGACAAGCCCCACACAGTGCCAAAGACAAGCCCCACACAGTGCCAAAGACAAGCTGCACACAGTGCCAAAGACAAGCCCCACACAGTGCCAAAGACAAGCCCCCACACAGCACCAAAGACAAGCCCCACACATTGCCAAAGACAAGCTCCCACACAGCGCCAAAGACAAGCCCCCACACAGTGCCAAAGATAAGCCCCCACACAGCGCCAAAGAAAAGCCCCACACAGAGCCAAAGACAAGCCCCCCACACAGCACCAAAGACAAGCCCACACAGTGCCAAAGACAAGCCCCACACAGTGCCAAAGACAAGCCCCCACACAGCGCCAAAGACAAGCCCCCACACAGCGCCAAAGACAAGCCCCACACAGCACCAAAGACAAGCTGCACACAGCACCAAAGACAAGCCCCACACAGCACCAAAGCAAGCGCCACACAACGCCAAAGACAAGCCCCCACACAGTGCCAAAGATAAGCCCCACACAGAGCCAAAGAAAAGCCCCAACACAGCACCAAAGACAAGCCCCGAAATCGCCAACGACAAGCCCCACACAGTGCCAAAGACAAGCCCCCACACTGCTCCAAAGACAAGTCCCCACACAGCGCCAAAGACAAGCCGCACACAGCGCCAAAGACAAGCCCCCACACAACACCAAAGACAAGCCCCCACACAGCGCCAAAGACAAGCTACACACACTCTGCCAAAGACAAGCCTCACACAGCGCCAAAGACAAGCCCCCACACAGCGCCAAAGACAAACCCCCACACAGCGCCAAAGACAAGCCCCCACACAGTGCCAAAGACAAGCCACCATACAGCGCCAAAGACATGCCCCACACAGTTCCAAAGACAAGCCGCACACGGCACCAAACACAAGCCCAACACAGCACCAAAGACAAGCCCCACACAGCCCCAAAGACAAGCCCCACACAGCACAAAAGACAAGCCCCACACAGCACAAAAGACAAGCCCCACACAGTGCCAAACACAAGCCCCACACAGCGCCAAAGACAAGCCCCACACAGCACCAAAGACAAGCCCCACACAGCACCAAAGACAAGCCCCCACACAGCACCAAAGACAAGCCCCACACAGTGCCAAAGACAAGCCCCCCCACAGTGCCAAAGACAATCCCACACACAGCACCAAAGACAAGACCCACACAGCACCAAAGTCAAGCCCCCACACAGCACCAAAGACAAGCCTGTTGTGAATGCATTTTTTGGTTCACCTCTGTCTTCTGATGAGGGTGATGGAGCTGGCTGTGCTGACAGAGGAGTAGTGAGTTCTCTATATGGACTCCCTCTGTTGGTGAAAGGAGGTATGTTGTGAGTTCATTTTCCCCTTCGTAACTGAGGTCTGGTGAACTCCCCATTCTGGTGAAGGAAGGTAATGAGCCTGATTATCAGGCACCTGAGCCTGATGAGGATGACTGGCTGAGTGGAGTCACGGACTGGATATAAGGCTGCCGACGCCCTTTTGCCCTGCGGGTGATTTCTCTGTGGACTTCTAGGACACCAGTCTGATTCCTGCTCCTCTAAGCTAAGTTTTTCTGCTTTGCCTGTTTGCATTAGTGTTTAGTTTTTGTTTTCCTTGCTTTTCTGGATTCTGCCATTCCCTGCTGGGGTGAGCTGAATCTCCTTTTGCCTGTAGCTCTGTCTTCAGAATATTCCTGAGTACTGACATAGCTTTTTTGAAGCCTAGCGTCTTCAGGGCCTTTTTCACTGTCAGTCTGTTGGCTCTTATTTTCATAGGGTTTTTCACGGATTGCAGACAGCAGCCTTCCTGTCCTTTCCTATGTAGGTAGTTTGGGCCCCGTCTTTGCTCAGTCTATCATTCTGTCTGTGTTAGTGTTTTCATCTTGCTTCACCGTCATTATATGTTGGGGGCTGCCTATTGCTTTGGGGTCTGCTCTGGGGCAGTTTAGTTTTCCCCTTTCTTTCTTTAGGCCTAGTTATTTCTCTGGCTGTGATCGAGGAGTCTAGGGCATCGTAGGAACCCCCCACGACTACTGCTAGTTGTGTTGATAGGTTCAGGGGTCTGCAATCCGATAGCTGCCAACTTCTCTGGTTTTCTGGACTTAGCTAGCAGTTCTGTTTTTGCCTCCTACGGTGACTCAATCATAACAGAATCACCCGCCATACCGCAGATCCTAGGGTACTCTATAGCAGGAAAGAATTGTGTTTAAAAAAATAAATAAATAAATAAAAAAAGGTGTTTGTATATTCTTTCCTCTATATCTCTGAGGCCGTAGGGGGAATTTTTTTTTTTTCCCCAATGGAGACAAAGCAATTGTCTGATCGTGTGGAGCAGCTCGCTGCGGAAGTGCGGGGAATTTCCGCCTATCTTGCTCGTTCGCATGCTGTTGAACCAAAGATCCCTACACTTGATGTATTTTTTGGGGATCAATCTAAATTTTTGAGTTTCAAAAATAATTGTAAATTATTTTTTGCCTTGAAGCCTAACTTGTCAGGGAGCTCCGCGCAGCAGGTTAAAATTGTCATCTCTTTACTGCGTGGCGATCCCCAGGATTGGGTGTTTTCTTTGAAACCAGATGATCCTATTCTGACTAATGTGAAAGCATTCTTTCAAGCTTTGGGGTTGTTGTATGACGAACCTAATGCTATTGATCAGGCTGAAAAGACCCTGTTAGCATTGAACCAGGGTCGAGATTTTGCAGAGTTGTACTGTCAAAAGTTCCAAAAGTGGGCGGTCCTTACTACCTGGAATGATAATGCCTTGGCTGCTCTCTTTCGGAAGGGTTTGTCAGAAGCCGTAAAAGATACTATGGTGGGATTTCCTGTTCCCTCTGGTCTGGACGATTCTATGTCATTAGCCATTCAGGTTGATCGGCGTTTACGTGAACGCAGGATTGCATGAGAGGTGTTGCCACCGGTTGAACAGACGTCTGAACCTATGCAATGTGATAGAGTTTTGTCTAAGGCGCAACGTCAGGAGTTCAGAAGGCGTAATAAGCTGTGTTTTTTCTGTGGAGATGCCTCGCATATTATTTCTGTTTGTCCTAAACGAGAGAAACGCTTTGCACACACGTTTTCTGTTGGTGGTGTTCAACCTAAGTTTCTTCTGGCAATTACTCTGATCTGCTCCCTGTCCACATTTTCCGCCAAGGCTTTTGTGGATTCGGGAGCAGCGCTAAACCTAATGGACTTGGATTTTGCTAAACGTTGTGGATTTCCGATGACACCTCTGCAGACGCCTATCCCTTTGAGGGGGATTGATGCTACTCCTTTGGCTAAAAATAAACCTCAGTTTTGGACCCAGGTGGTCATGCGGGTCGCCCCAGACCATCAAGAAAATTGCAGATTTTTGGTGTTGCATGGTCTGCATGATGCCGTTGTTCTGGGGTTTCCCTGGTTGCAAATTCATAATCCAGTTTTGGATTGGAAATCTGTGTCTGTGGTGAGTTGGGGTTGTCGGTGTACCTTTAGTGAGGCTCCGGTTTTTTCCACCTCTCCGCAGTCGCATGATGTTCCTGACTATTTGGCGGACTTTTATGATGTATTTAGTGAGAATGAGTCTGCGTCCTTGCCTCCTCATAGGAGTTATGACTGTGCAATTGAACTAAGCCCGGGGTGTAAATTTCCCAAGGGTCGGCTCTTCAATTTATCTGTACCCGAGCACGAGGCTGTGCGGTCCTATATTAAGGAGGCGTTGGAGAAGGGTCATATTAGACCATCCTCTTCACCCTTAGGTGCCGGTTTTTTTTTTGTGGCCAAAAAGGATGGTTCTTTAAGGCCTTGTATTGATTATCGTGCCCTCAATAAAATTACTATTAAATATCAGTATCCGTTACCCCTGATTTCGGATCTATTCTCTAGAGTTAGAGGTGCTTGCTGGTTTACCAAGCTTGACCTCAGGGGGGGCGTATAATCTTATCCGCATTAAGCAGGGGGATGAATGGAAGATGGCGTTTAATACTCCGGAGGGACATTTTGAGTACCTGGTGATGCCTTTTGGGCTCACTAATGCCCCTTCTGTCTTCCAGTGCTTCATGAACGATATTTTTCGAGACTTGTCGATAAATTTTTGATTATCTATCTGGATGATATTTTGATCTTCTCCAAGGATTGGGATTCTCATGTGGAACATATTCGGACTGTGTTCCGGATCTTGAGGGAGAATTCCCTGTATGTCAAAGGATCGAAATGCCTTTTTGGAGTACAGAGGATTTCATTTTTGGGATTTATTTTGTCTGCGTCAACTATTGAAATGGACCCTACCAAGGTACAGGCCATTTATGATTGGGTTCAGCCCACTTCTTTGAAGGCCCTCCAGAAGTTTTTGGGTTTTGCTAATTTTTATCGGAAATTTATAGCAAGATTTTCTAGTATTGCCAAGCCATTGACTGATCTGACTAAGAAGGGTGCTGATGTGTTGAATTGGTCTCCGGAGGCTGTTGCTTCCTTTCAGGAGCTGAAGCGAAGATTTACCTCCGCCCCGGTTTTGCGGCAACCTGATGTCTCACTCCCGTTCCAGGTAGAGGTGGATGCTTCTGAGATTGGTGCAGGAGCTGTTTTGTCCCAAAAGGATCCTGTAACAGCTAAAATGAATCCCTGTGCTTTCTTTTCCCGAAAGTTCTCTCCATCTGAACGTAACTATGATGTGGGGAATCGGGAACTGTTGGCCATGAAATGGGCCTTTGAGGAGTGGAGACATTGGTTGGCGGGAGCTAAACATCAAGTTGTGGTCCTCACTGTCCACAAGAATTTGATTTACCTAGAGTCGGCTAAACGCTTGAACCCTAGACAGGCTAGATGGGCCTTGTTTTTTACATGTTTTGATTTTGTGGTCTCTTTTCTTCCTGGAACTAAGAATGTCAAGGCAGACGCCCTCTCTAGGAGTTTCTTTGCTGATTCTCCTGTGGTGACCAAGCCTGCTACCATCTTAGGTGAAGGGGAAGTTCTTTCTGCCATCTCGCCCGATTTGAGACTTGCTCTGCAAGAGTTCCAGGAGGACAAACCTGAGCGTTGTCCCAGTGGAAAGTTGTATGTTCCTGACCAGTGGAAGAAGAGAGTGATGTCTGAAGTTCATTGCTCTGCATTGGCTGGTCATCCAGGTATTTTTGGTACTAGAGATCTGGTGAGTCGCTCTTTTTGGTGGCCCACCTTGTCTCATGATGTCAGGAATTTTGTGCAGTCCTGTGGGACTTGCTCCCGGTCTAAATCTTGTTCTCGCTCTAGTGGGTTGTTGATGCCTTTGCCTGTCCCCTAGAGGCCATGGACCCATATTTCAATGGATTTCATCTCTGATATGCCGGTCTCTCAAAGAATGACTGTTATTTGGGTGATTTGTAATAGGTTCTTTAAGATGGTTCATCTTGTACCACTCCCTAAGTTGCCATCTTCCTCTGAGTTGGTGCCCCTGTTTTTGCAACAGGTGGTTCGCTTACACGGGATTCCTGAGAACATTGTATCTGACAGAGGAGTTCAGTTTGTGTCTAGATTTTGGAGGACTTTCTGTTCCAAGCTGGGAATTCAGTTGTCCTTCTCCTCTGCTTTTCACCCTCAGACCAATGGGCAGACAGAGAGAACAAACCAGACCTTGGAGTCGTATTTGAGATGTTTTATTTCCGCTGATCAGGATGATTGGGTTTCATTTTTGCCCTTGGCCGAATTTGCTTTAAATAATAGAGCTAGTTCTGCCACTTTGATGTCACCTTTTTTTTGTAACTTTGGGTTTCATCCTCGATTTTCTTCAGGGCAGGTGGAGCCTTCTGCCTGCCCAGGTGTTGACACTGTGGTGGAGAGAATTCACCAGATCTGGGACCAAGTGGTGGATAAGTTATCTCTCTCCCAAGAAAAGGCCCAGCGGTTTTCCAATCGACATAGGACCATTGGTCCCCAGTTTAAGATTGGTGATATGGTGTGGTTATCATCAAAAATATTGCTATGAAGGTGGCTTCTCCTAAGTTTAAGCCTAGATTTATTGGACCTTACAAGATTTTGGAGATTATTAATCCGGTCTCTTTCCGTTTGGCTCTTCCTGTCACATTTAAAATCCATAATGTGTTCCATAAGTCCTTGTTGAAGAGGTTTGCTGAACAAGTTGTTCCTGGGGTGGCACCTCCAGACCCTGTATTGGTTGAAGGTAACATGGAATATGAGGTAGAGAAAATACTGGATTCCCGTCTGGCTAGACGGAGACTCCAGTATTTGGTTAAGTGGAAGGGTTATGGTCAGGAGGATAATTCCTGGGTCTCTGCCTCTGATATTCATGCCAAAAGATTGGTGCGTGCCTTTCATCGGGCTCACCCTGATCACCCTGGTGGCGTGATTGAGGGTTCGGTGACCCCTCCTCAAGGGGGAGGTACTGTTGTGAGTTCATTTTCCCCTTCGTCACTGAGGTCTGGTGAACTCCCTATTCTGGTGAAGGAAGGTAATGAGCCTGATTATCAGGCACCTGAGCCTGATGAGGATGACTGGCTGAGTGGAGTCACGGTCTGGATATAAGGCTGCCGATGCCCTTCTGCCCTGCGGGTGATTTCTCTGTGGACTTCTAGGACACCAGTCTGATTCCTGCTCCTCTAAGCTAAGTTTTTCTGCTTTGCCTGTTTGCATTAGTGTTTAGTTTTTGTTTTCCTTGCTTTTCTGGATTCTGCCATTCCCTGCTGGGGTGAGCTGAATCTCCTTTTGCCTGTAGCTCTGTCTTCAGAATATTCCTGAGTACTGACATAGCTTTTTTGAAGCCTAGCGTCTTCAGGGCCTTTTTCACTGTCAGTCTGTTGGCTCTTATTTTCATAGGGTTTTTCACGGATTGCAGACAGCAGCCTTCCTGTCCTTTCCTATGTAGGTAGTTTGGGCCCCGTCTTTGCTCAGTCTATCTTTCTGTTTGTGTTAGTGTTTTCATCTTGCTTCACCGTCATTTTATGTTGGGGGCTGCCTATTGTTTTGGGGTCTGCTCTGGGGCAGTTTAGTTTTCCCCTTTCTTTCTTTAGGCCTAGTTATTTCTCCAGCTGTGATCGAGGGGTCTAGGGCATCGTATGAACCCCCCACGGCTACTGCTAGTTGTGTTCATAGGTTCAGGGGTCTGCAATCCGATAGCTGCCAACTTCTCTGGTTTTCTGGACTTAGCTAGCAGTTCTGTTTTTGCCTCCTACGGTGACTCAATCATAACAGAGGTAATGAAGCAAATCTAAATGGCAGAGACCTGCCACCTGTGGAGGAGAACTGCGATTGGACATCAGGAGTCTCTGATTGGATTTAAGTCAGCCGACTCCCTATTTTCTTGCTGGTGATTTCTCCTGCCTGTGGCTTCTGGTTTCCAGTTCGGTTCCTGCCTTCTCAAAGCTAAGTTTGCTCTACTATTGTTCATATGAGTTTTAGTCTGGTTACTTAGTTTTTTGTGTTCAGTCAGTCCCGGCTGGGGCTGTGCTGAATTCCCATTTTTGTCTCTGATTATTTCAGTTTGTTTTTGTACCTGATCACTTGATCTCTTTTGCTCTGTCTTCAGAATATACCTGAGTGCTGATATAGGGATTTGAAGTCTAGCGACTTCAGGGCTTTTTCCTATCAGACGTGTTGGACATCTTTTTGGCAGGGTTTTTTCGGATTGCAGACAGCAGCTTTCCTTTCCTATCCTTTCTAGTTAGTGTGAGCCCCACCGTTTGCTCAGCCTATTTTTCTATCTGTGTTTGTGTTTTCATCTTGTTTCACCGACAATACATGTTGGGGGCTGTCTATTGCTTTGTGGTCTGCTCTGGGGCAGTTTAGATTTTCCCTTTCTTTCTTTAGGCTTATTTAGTTCTCCGGCCATGACAAGGCGTCTAGGACCACTGTAGGCACGCTCCACGGCTACTGCAAGTTGTTGTGGGTAAGATCAGGGGTCTGAAATACGCTAGTTACCAACCTCTCCGGTTTTCTGGGCTTAGCTTGCTTTTTGATTTTCCTCCTCGGTGACTCCTTCATAACACAAGCCCCACACAGCACCAAAGACAAGCCCCACACATCTAAATCGATCGAAAAACGGCCCAGGCCCCTCGAGCACGATCAGCGATAACTGGCAGGGGGGCCAGTCGCTGATCCCCATCACACACAGCGATTTCACTGGTGAGATCGCTGAAGTGTCACAAAATCAGCGATCTCGCTAGCGAGATCACTGTGTGTGACGGGACCCTAAGGGTAAGACTGTCTCCATTCTTTCTTGCATTTTTGCAACATGTTCTATCACACTTTTGTGGGGGTAGGTTGGTTCTCCCAGGCCTCTTTGGTTATATCGAGTAAGCCCCGTGGATGTCTGCCGTACAATAGTTCAAAGGGCGAGAACCCCGTAGATGCCTGAGGCACCACCCGCACTGCAAACAACAAATATGGCAATAAAAGATACCAGTCCTTCCCATCTTTGGAAACTGTCTATTTAAACATGCTTTTCAGCGTCTTATTGAACCTTTCTACCAGACCGTCTGTTTGGGGATGATAGACCAATGTGTGCAACTGCTTAACATTTAGCAAACGGCAGAGTTCCTTCATAATTTTTTACATAAAGGGGGTTCCCTGGTCTATTAAAATCTCTTGAGGAATTCCCACCTGCGAAAACATACCCATGAGTTCCTTTGCTAAAAGCTTAGCTGATGTGTGGCGCAGAGGAATGGCCTCAGGATATCGGGTAGCATAATCTAGAACTACCAGGATGTGTTGGTGTCCCCTTGCTGACTTATTGAGAGGCCCCACCAGATCCATTGCCACTCTCTCGAAGGGTACCTCTATAATTGGCAAAGGCACCAAAGGACTCCGAAAGTGAGGCTGGGGACTGGTTACCTGGCACACAGGACAGGAATTACAGTACCGTTTAACTTCTTCATGGACCCCTAGCCAGCAGAACTGCTGCAGAATTCGGTCTAGGGTTTTCTTTTGGCCCAAATGCCCACCAAGTACATGCACATGCGCTAAGTCCATTACCAGCCTACGATATGTCTGAGGTACGAGTATCTTTTCTACCAGTTCCCCACATATTTTCTCCACTCGGTACAACAAATCTTGATGGAGCTCAAAGTGTGGCAGCACTGTAGCTGCCCCAGGTTGTTGGGGTTCCCCATTGACAAACAATACATTTTCTCTGGCCCGGGCCAAAGTAGGGTCTCGGAGTTGTGCCGTACCAAAATTATCACCTGACACATTCAAGTCTGACAACTCAGGTCCCGGCGGCAAGTCTTCCAACTCTCCAGCTAACACTTCCGTGGGAGAATTCTTCCCCTCATCCACCGAAGGGAAGGTTACCCCTACCGCCAGCACTTCTTCCTCTGGGCCACAAGGTTCATGCCCTACTTCTGGAGAATGTAACCTGGTTGCCTCTGGTGCCGGCAGTTGCTCTGTGGGTGAGACAACAGATGGCCACAGCATAGAAAATAAATGAAAGTCTCTTCCAATTACTACCTCAAAATGCAAATTAGTCACAACACCCACCTCGTGTCACCGCCTCCCCGCTGGCGCGCTGATCACCACAAGCGCGGTGGGATAGTCTTTCAAGTCCCCATGTATACACAACACCCCAATTTTCCGACCCGTATACTTGTTGGTTTGTATCCAGCTGGCTCGTACCAGGGTTACAAGACTCCCTGAGTCCAATAGGGCCACAGCCGGGGTGCCCACCACTTCAACTTGACACAAATGTTACATATTGGGACCTTTCAGGGTGCCCATTGCACACATCGGTTCGGCATAGTGAGACTGGTGGTACCCAAAGTTGGTGTCCATGGGCTCAGCCAGGTGGGGGCAATCAGCTTTCATACGCCCTGGTTCCTGGCACTGCCAGCAGATTATGGGGCTCCTTACTTCCCCAGATAAGTCCTAAGCGGCCTTCCTGGGCTCTGCTCGCCGAACCAGGGGTGGAGACTTAGGGAACCTTCCTGTGAGCTTCCGAGAAGTCCCTCCCTGTAGCTCTTTGGTGGCACCATACCTTTTTATGAGGGCTATCATCTGCATGGCATTAGTAGGGGATGCCTGTCCGACTCATGTCTGGAGGGAGGGGGCAAAGCCCTCCAAAACTTATCAGTCACTATGCGGTCCAGCATGGCCCTGGGAGACAACACCTCAGGCTGCAACCACTTTCGTAACAGGTGCATCAGGTCGTAATACTGGGACCGAGCCGGCTTGGAGGGGGTAAACTCCCACTGGTGTACCCGCTGGGCCCGAACTAACACATTTACCCCAAGACGTGCCAGTATCTCACCCTTGACGACCATGTAGTCCGCCCTTTGCTCCGTGGATAGGTCCTGATACACTTTCAAAGGTCCTGGGGCCAGAAATGGAACGATGATTTCTGCCCACTGGGCCCAGGGTAGCTTCTCTCTGCCAGTGACTCCTTCGAACATCTCCAGGTATTCCTCCACATCGTCTGACTTCCATTTTTGGAACCGCTGTATGAACCGCTTTCTGGACATCATGGATTCCCCAGTTAGTTCCTTTTGTCTCTGCTGTTGTGATATGCTGTATAAACAGCTGATTGGTTTCCTGCTGCTGCATAGCCTGCTGCTGCATAGCCTGCTGTCGCATGGCCTCTATGAGCGTTTTGACCGTGGCCTCCATTTCTGGAGAGTTCCCCGCCTGGTTCTGTGCCACTTGTTTCACTCAGGACATAGGCTGGGGTACAGATCAAAAATAAGCAAAAACAGCCTGGCCTCACTGCGTTCTCCACCAATTGTAGCAATCCGCTTTGGTAGGTAATGGCAGGGCTGCAGTAATGAGGCAACACACAGGCTTAAAGTCTAATTTCAGAGGTTTAATGTCACTTTGCAAACAGCAGGTTAACAGAAAATAAGGAAAAACATAAATATACTCCAGCTTGGAGAACCACTGGTCCCAGACTCACCCCTTGCACGGGACGGGCTTAATTAAGCGGCTGTCAGGTCCTGCGGCATCTGCCAGGTGTCATTCCCAGGGTTGTTGAGAGTCTTGCTGCTATAGTCCTGCAACACGGGGATCCTGTATACAAGTTCAGGCTATGTCCAGCCAAGTTCCTGTAACTTCCAGACACATACTCACCATGTGCCAAATACCAACCTCCATTACATAGCCCATAATCCCTCCCACCGGTGAGGTAGACATCACATGGGCTGATCACGTGAGCATGACATCATCGCAGGTCCTGTCTTTAGGGAAAAACCCGGCCAAACATTAATCTGCTGGGAGAAATGTATCTCCCATCCAGTTAAACACTCTTTACTGTACCACACTCCGTATTTATTTCCGGAGTCACACACAGACGCTCACTCAGTATGAATTTGACCATAATACAAACAGCAGATATACGGTACTGTACGAGGAGCGTACAGCTGCATACGGTGTAGGGGAAATCTTAAATCTCCGTATATATTTCCGGAGTCACACACAGACGCTTTCTCAGTATGGATTTCACCGTAATACAAACAGCAGATATACGGTACTGTATCAAAAGCGTGCAGCTGTATACGGTGTAGGGGAAAATTTAAATCTCCATATTTATTTCCGGAGTCACACACAGACGCTTTCTCAGTATGGATTTCACCGTAATACAAACAGCAGATATACGGTACTGTATCAGAAGCATACAGCTGTATACGGTGTAGTGAAAAATTTAAATCTCCGTATATATTTCCGGAGTCACACACAGACGCTCGCTCAGTATGTATTTGACCGTAATAAAAACAGCAGATATACGGTACTGTATGAGGAGCGTACAGCTGTGTATGGTGTAGGGGAACATTTAAATCTCCGTATTTATTTCCGGAGTCACACACAGATAGTCAGCATGTATTTGTCCGTGATACCAGCCGATACACGGTAGTGTGTGAGGAGCGTACAGCTCTATACGGTGTGGGAAAAATGAACGGTCGGTAACTGTGCAGAAAAAAAGAATAAAAGTATTAGTGCTGTGTTAAAAGCAGTTTGCACGGCAGTGTACACACAGCAATACAGCTATCAGGCAGCCTAATAACCAGGACTGCTGCACACAAGAAAATCCTCCCCTGTCACTGCACACTAACTGTACAGCACAATTGCTATCAGCACAAGCACATAAGAACTTCTCATATCTTTACAGCACTATCTCTCTCCCTACTGATAAACAGCAACCTCTCCCTACTGTTAAGATCGGCAGAAGTAAAATGGAGGTCGTCGGTCAGGGCTTTTATAGACACTATGATGACCCCCCAAAGCAAGCCAATCACTGCAATGCCCTTCTCTAAGATGGTGGTGGACGCTGCACATGTCATCTCGTTGCCCACAGTGTACGTCCTTGCTCATTGGCTGAAAAAAAGGCACCTGCATGCATTCTGGGAAATCCAACTTTGGCGACCGTTTTGCCTACAGCATGACCGACTTCACGCTATGGTCGGGTTTCGGTTGGCGAAACCCGTCTTTGGCATAAGTCGGCGACTTATGAATCTGGCCGACCTGTTTCGCTCATTTCTACTTATGACCATGTGATATTTCAGTTTTTCTTTTTTAATAAATTTGCAGAAATTTCTACATTGCTGGTTTTTTAGTCAATATGGGGTGCAGAGTAGAGATGAGCGACTTTGCCTTTTTTCGGGTCGAGTTGGGTTTCGCGAAACCCGACTTTCGCAAAAGTCGGGTCGAACGAAATCGGCCGACTATAGGGAAAAGTCGGGGGTCCGACTGAAACACAAAACCCAATTATAGTCAATGGGGAAGAAAAGTTGGCAGTGAGAGGACAGGAAACACACCTACAGTGCCCATTTGAATGCCAAAAGCATAAATTTTTATTACTGAAGCTTGTCACCCTTTATTTACTTCATAATACTAGTTATGCACTGAAAAATGGGGGTTATTTGGCTAAAGTTGTGGGGGGGGTAGGGCTGGCTCCAGGTTTTCTTGTGCCCTGGGCCAAAGAGCGCCCATTTAACACATAGCACACCTCATGATGCTCCGATACGGCAGAGAAATAGTGGTATACTACAATGAAAAATACTTCACTTTTTACATCTCATGACTGATATCCATTTTATATTCTCCAATAGCTCCAAAAACGGACAGTATATTACGCCATACAATATTATGGCCACCACATAGTGCGCCATACAGAGTAATGAGGCCCATCTATTTCTCCATACAGAATCATTGGTCCCATATAATTTTTGAAACAGTATATGATGAGCTCCACATAATGCTACAGTATATGTTGGTCCCCATGGATGAAGCTCCGCTGTGTTATGGGCCCAAATAATGCTCCAAACATAATGGGCCCCATTTCTAATGCTCTAGTGTATAATGGGCCCTGTAAATGCTGCTCCAGTGTCTGATGTCCACCTTTGGAATGTTCCAGTGTATGGTGGGCCCCATCTATCATTCTCCAGAGTATAGTGCTCCCCAAAAATTGCTGTCCCAACATTGAAAACAATGAAATAAGTCTCCTCGCTAAGGAATCCCTGTACTAGTTTGGACTCCTCGTCGTCCCCATCTTCCATCTCACTGCACTTGGCTGTTTAGGCAGAGGGCGTACAGACGTGATGTCATTGCGCTCTCTGATCAGAATATCACTGTCAGGAAATGCGGAAGACGTCATGGAGGTGGAGCAGGGAGAGGTAAGTATTTCAACCTTGCAAGTGCTGTGATCCTGAGCAAGCAGGGGGGGCCCACTCGTTGGCGACGGCACTGGCACAGGGCCCCTGATAGTACGGTGGTGTGTCTGATGGCGGGTGGACCGAACCTGCACTTTCATCTGCAGCTTCCTCTTTGTCACCGTGTAAGGTGGAACAGTATATGGGAAGGGTAACCTGAGTTTCATCAGGGTCAGATTCAGGCTGTGTAGAGTGCTAGGGGAATGTAGTGGTCTGGGTCAATGTAGCAGCAGATTCATCGAGCAGTGGCTGGGCATCAGTGCACTTGTGTTGCCCCTATGAGTACGGTCGCCACAGTGGCATTACCTTCCTCCTAGGGAGTGTGATGTCATGCTTGGGAGCAACAAAGGATCTCTATAGCAGGTTAACTAATTGGGCGGCGTTATTCCCATGAGTCATGACCCTCCAAACAGCGTCCATGAAGGCAAAGTGTTTGTTTTACGTGGACAGTATGGTTGCAAAGCTGAACCTTAAAGGAATGTCCAGAAGGGCACCACCAGGAGTGGAGCATGCAGCGTAATTTGACTCAACACGGGCAACCTCAACCATCCAGCAACTGAAAAGATGCACAAATTGCAAGCTTAATTCCGTCATGCCCCCGCGGTCCGCGTCCAGCTTACTAGAGGGACACACGAGGCTCTGGCACGCGAAATTGGCCAATAACTGGTGTGTCATGCCGTTACATGTCCGTGGCTGCAAGCGCGCTACACTGAAAGGGCCAGCATGTGTCGCTTAAAGGTGCAGATAACCCGCTGAACACCGTTACTGATGGGGATCTGGGATTACAATTATTACCCGCGAACGATGATTTCCCACTAAGTGCAGGTCAACCGCAGTTCCGGAATTAGGCCTAACCGTCATTCCTGAAAAAATGAAAAACTTACGTGTGCAAACCACAGGTGCTGTAGCTTGCTTAACAGCTCGCCAGCCGTTCTCAGGCCTATTATGGATTACACGTGATTGCACAAAGGTGAGAAAGGGTACCGTATCACCGGATAACATGTATGGATAGCATAGTTTACACATTAAAAATATATGTCTATAGATCAGGAGGCAGGCTCAGACGGTGTCAGGCCCAGTATGGATTACATGTGATTGCACAAAGGTGAAAAAGGGTACCGTATCACCGGATAACATGTATGGATAGCATAGTTTACACATTCAAAATATATGTCTATAGATCAGGAGGCAGGCTCAGACGGTGTCAGGCCCAGTATGGATTACACATGATTGCACAAAGGTGAGAAAGGGTACCGTATCACCAGATAACATATGTGGATAGCATAGTTTACACGTTAAAAATATATGTCTATAGATCAGGAGGCAGGCTGAGACGGTGTCAGGCCCAGTATGGATTTGACAGCCCAGACTACACAGCGGAGGAGCAGGGAGAGGTAAAGATTGCAAATGCTGGGGCCCTGCCTGAGCAAGGGGGGTCCACTCGTGGGCGTCGGTACTGGCACTGGGCCCCTCATAGTATGGCGGTGTGTCTGACGGCGGGTGTGCACCCCCACCGTCAGAGACACTTGATTGCGCTATGAGGGACCCTGTGCCAATGCCGGCGCCCAAGAGTCGGCCTACCCACCTGTCCAGGGCAACAGCAATCACACGGTTGCGTGCGCTAGGTGGTGACCCCAGCCATGGGGGGAGGGGAGGCAGCCCAGTTAGGGAGGTTTACAAAGTGGCATATGTTGATGTTGGACATTCAACTAATGCAAAAGGCGAAATTGGTCAAGTCCCAGGAAGAGGAGGACCAAAGCAAGCCATTTTTCTGTCAACCTATGTGTCATCAGGGGAAAGTGGGACAAAATCCTTGGAAACCCATGCATGGTTCATTTTAATGAAGGTTAGATCATCCACATTTTGGGTCAACAGACGGGTCCTTTTTTCTGTCAGAATTGATCCAGCTGCACTGAAGACTCTTTCTGATAGCACACTTGCAGCTGGGCAAGCGAGCTCCTGTAAGGCATATTGTGCCAATTCAGGCCAGGTGTCCAGTTTAGCGGCCCAATAGTCAAAGGGAAATGACCTGTGAAGGAGAACATCGACATGGGAGGAAAAGTAGTTTGTAACCATAGTTGACAAGTGATGTCTCCTATATATAACAACAATTTTCCAATAAAGGTAGATAGGGCACTTCAACCAATAATACACAACTAATCCCACATATCACAAAGTAGGAAAAAGAAGAGATCCCACAATATAATATAATAAAAAAGTATATACTTTATTGAAAGAAATCACTAAAACCAACGTGAAATAGCAGCAAGATTGCCATGAAGAGGACACACTGCAAAGGCCTTTATGGGACTATATATTCATGCAGTATGGCATATAAACATACAATTACATGTAATTACACAAGAAAATTAAAAATATGCAGTGCTTTATTATAGTGAATACATAAATATGGGCTCTACAATAGAGTAATCCCCAGACACAATGACTGTAACGAACACCATAAAAGCCCATGCTGCATAAAGAAATAACCATACGATTGCTAATGAAGTCCTAATAATGCCAAAGAAAGCCACAGAGTGTAAATTAACTAACTCAGCTCCGTAATACCCACCAATGGAAATGGTATATAATAAACCGCGTGAAAAACGAAGGAGCAGAGTAAATGAATATATCTATCTGTGGCAGAGCGGTGTCCCCACACCCCGACGCGCGGTTCGCCGCCTGCTTCTTCCGGGGGCGTCTCCTGTCACTTTCAATCGATGCAGTATTACCAGTTGTGTGAGCGGGACTTGAAAAATCAGTCCACAACATGGTCATGAAACCCCTGTCTCCAACGCCACTTCTGATGTGTGCACCATGAACACCTCTTCCAAGCTGCCCCCAGCCCCTACGGCTCGTGTGAGAACCATCACTGCTGCTGTGTGCTGGGAATGCCTCAAGCAACCGGTTTACGAGAGTAGCTTGTTTGTTAGCCAATATTAGGTGAAGGTTCTCCTGTGGCATGATGTTTTGGAATTTGCCTTTATAGCGTGGATCCAGGATGCTGGCCAACCAGTAGTCATCATCGTTCATCATTTTGGCAATGCGGGGGTCCCTTTTTAGGATCTGCAAGGCATAATCTGACATGTGGGCCAATGTTCCCGGTGTCAATGATGCACTGCGAGTGCTGGTTGGAGGAGCACTTTCTGGCAAATCCACATCCCTCCAGTCACGCTCAAACCCAGTAACAGACCTTGCAAAGCCAATATTTTGTCTTGCCCAACGAGAAGCATCCTCCTCCCCTAAATAATCATCCCCATCATCATCCTCCTCCTCTTCCTCTTCTTCCTCCACCTCGTCCACGACAGTTCCCTGACCAGACAATGGCTGACTGTCGTCAAGGCTTCCCTCCTCCTCTTACTCCTCATCAACCTGGGCTGCAGACGCCTGCTCCTTAATGTGCGTCAAAGTTTGCATGAGCAGACGCATAAGTGGGATGCTCATGCTCATGATGGCGTCGTCTGCGCTTACCAGCCGTGTGCATTCCTCAAAACACTGAAGGACTTTACAGAGGTCTTTCAGCTTCGACCACTGCACACCTGTCAACTCCATGTCTGCCCTCAAAGTGCCTGCCCGTGTATCCTCCCACAAATGCATTACGGCCTGCCTTTGTTCGCACAGCCGCTCAACCATGTGCAGGGTGGAGTTCCACCTTGTTGCAACGTCGATAATTAGGCGGTGCATGGGAAGGTGGAGCAATCGCTGCAGCTTCTGCATACGACTGGAGTGTACCGGTGACCGGCGGATGTGCGAGCACAGTCTTCGAACCTTCTGGAGCAGGCCTGTTAACTCCGAATAATTAGTGAGGAAGCGCTGCACCACCAGTTTCAAGGTGTGAGCCAAGCAAGGTATGTGTCTGAGTTTTGAAAGGGCTATGGCTGCCACAAAATTCCGGCTGTTATCACTAACTACCTTGCCTGCCTCAAGATGTAGACTGCCCAGCCATGACTCAGTTTGTCGCTGAAAGTAGTCGGCCAGCACCTCCGTGGTGTGTCTGTCGCCCAAACACATCAACTGCAACACAGCCTGCTGACGCTTCCCACTAGCTGATCGATAGGGGGACACCTCGTTTGCAACACTGTCAGCTGCTGATGCATTGCTCGTGCGACTGCGCTCTGAGAACCAGCTTTCGCTTCTGGAGGAGGAGGAGGAGGTGGAGGAGGGCCGAACTCCTACAGCCAACTGTTTCGTATACCTTGGGCTAGGCAGCACTGTGCCACCACCGCTGTTCTCTGTGGACCCTGCATCCACCACATTAACCCAGTGCGCAGTGATGGGCACGTAACGGCCCTGGCCATGCCTACTGGACCATGCATCAGTTGTGAGGTGCACCTTTCCACTCACTGACTGCTTGAGTGCATGGATAATGCGGTCTTTCACATGAAGGTGGAGGGCTGGGATGGCTTTGCGAGAAAAGAAGTGGCCACTGGGTAGTTCATAGCGTGGTACTGCATAGGCCATTAGTTCGCGGAAAGCTGCGCTTTCAACCAACCGATAGGGCATCATCTCTAACGAAATTAGTTTAGCAATGTGGGCGTTCAAACACAGTGTACACATTTGAGAGGATGAGTACTTTTTTGTCCTACTCATAGTCTCTGGTAGGGTGAGCTGGACTTGAGAGCTGCATATGGTGGAACTAGCGGTGGACATGGCGGACTGAGAGATGGTTGATGATGGTGATGGAGTTGGTGTTCTTTCTGATGGCCTAGATTCAGTCTTTCGTTGCAATAACAGTGTGATTCCCTGACTGATTTGACCTTGTGACGACAACTCAACATTTGCTGCTGGTGGTGTGCTAACAGGTGGACTTACAGTGGGGGAAACAATGTTGCGTTGCTGACTACCTTCTTTGGGAGCAGTAGCACATGTGGTACGTGAGTTTTGGTAATCCATCCACGCTTGCAAGTGCATGGTGGTTAAATGTCTTAGCATGCAACTGGTATTCAAATTTCTCAGATTTTTCCCTCGGCTAAAGGTCTTTGCGCACTTCTTACATATAACCTTTGCCTGATCATTAGGATTTTGTTCAAAAAAGTGCCACACTGCACTCTTCCTACTAGGGAAAACAGTTTGAGGCCTTGCACGCTGTGCTATTTTGACTGTCTGGCCAAGTTGTCCTGCAATTTTTGGGGTTTTTGTAACACGTTTTTGGACTGCTCCGGGCATGCCTGATAACAACTGTTGCGATGTCGATACCCGCTGCGGATGCTCCTGCTCCTCTTTTGAGCTATTGGCAGCGGCACACTCTTGCACCAATGGATGCCAATCTGGGTCAACAACTGGGTCATCCATCACCTCCTCTTCAATGTCATGTGCACCTTCCTCTGTGTCACCGTGTATGGTGGTATAGTATGCGGGAAGGGGCACCTGAGTTTCATCTGGATCAGATTCTGGCTCAGTACACAGTGAGGACAATGTAGTGCTCTGAGTGAATTTACCAGCAGAATCATCTATCAGTGGCTGTGCTTCAGTGCACTCCATGTCAGATTCATCTTTGCCTGGGTAATTCACGATTTGACTTGATAACCCAGGCATGGTATGTGAAACAGCTCCATGGAGTAATCTGTAGTGTGGCCTGCCGCATCCTTCAATTTTGGTAGGGGTGAAGGACACAAGGAAAGGTGTGGTTCATGACCATGAGCCTCCAATGACAACTCAGTGCTTTTATTTTTTAAAACGTCTGAAGAGGAGGCGATAGAGCTGGAGGCTGAGTCAGCAATGTAAGCCAAAACTTGTTCTTTAAGCTCCGGCTTTAGAAGCGGTTTACCTACTCCCAGAAAAGGGAGCTTTCGAGGCCTTGACGCAGCCTCAACACCTCCTGCATTAGGTGCTATTTTGCTTTTGCCACTACCTGCAGATCCACCACCAACACCAACACCATCATTACCAGCTGCCAACCTCCACCCACTTGCACGGACTCTTCCACCACACTTCCTCATTTTTTGGAAAAATGTACCCAAATTTCCACCAACTCTCTGGTACTTTAAAGCACGGTACAAGGTGTATAGAGGACTGTGGAGAATTGGAATGTCTACACTTCAGGACACTGTTGGATTCAGTCAGGCACTGTTTATTTAACACCGCAATATGACAGGCAGATTCTCTATGCTGTTAGAAAGGTGTATAGAGGACTGTGTAGAATTGGAATGTCTCTACACTTCAGGACACTGTTGGATTCAGTCAAGCCCTGTTTATTTAACACCGCAATGTGATCGGCAGAAATTGCCTAGTGTATGACAAACTACAAGGTGTATATAGAATTGGGCAGAACTGGAATCTCCCTAGAGTGTAGGTCTGTAAGAATGGAACAACTCCTCGACTTTTCATTACAGCGTCACACACTTAGCTTCGATTTGTCCGTGATAACAGCCATTACACGGTACTGAGAGAAGAGCGTGCACGTATACCGCTGTCCGGTGTATGTAAAATTGTCAAGCTCCATGTTTTTGGATACGGACTGACACACGCTGTCTCTCTATAGTTTTGAATGTAATCAAACAGCAAATATACTGAACTATTTGAAAACCAGACAAAACTATAAGGTGGAGGTCTGTAAGAAGGGAACAACTCCTCGACTTATCCTTACAGATTCACACACAGATAGCTTCACTGTGGCCGTGATAACAGCCTTTACACGGTACTGTGTGAGGAGCATTCACCGCTGTACGGTGTGTGAAAAATGAATGCTCAGTAACTCACAAGGACAAAACAATAAAATCTGGATTGCTTTGAAAAAAGCAGTTTGCTCAGCAGTGTGCACACAGCAATGCAGCTACCAGGTAGCCTTAAAAGGCAGCCTAATAACCAACAGAGCTGATTCACCAAAATATAGCCTCTCCTTGCACTGCACAGTGACTGGTGTGTTGTACAGGCAAAATCGCTAGCAGTAGAATCAGTTTTTGGTATCTTCTATCCTGCCTAACGCTCTCCCTATAGAATCACCAGCAGCAGCTCTCCCTATTCTGAGATCAGCATGAGTAACATGGCGGTCGGCGTCCCCGCCGTTTTATGCCCCCTGTGACGCCCCACAAAGCAAGCCAATCACTTGCATGCCCTTCTCCAAGATGGTGGTGACCGCTGCCTATGTCATCACGTTGCCCACAGTGTCCGTTCTTCCTGATTGGCTGCAAAAAGGGCGCTCAAGCATCTTTTGAAACGCGACTTTGGTGCTAAAGTCGCCGACCTCGTGGCCAACCTCACGATAAGGTCGGGTTTCGTTTCATGAAACCCGACTTTGGCGAAAGTCGGCGACTTTTCAATTTTTTTAACCCGTTTCGCTCAACTCTAGTGCAGAGTGTACATTAATGAGAAAAAAAATGAACTTTTTTGAATTTGCCAAATGGCTGCAAAGAAACAAAGAGTGAAAAATATAAAGTGGTTTGAATAATTTCCGTACCCACTGTATAGTACACCTACAGAACCCAGCAATTACCGTAACTAAACTTTAAAGCAATTTCCCTAAAAAACAAAAACTCCACAAAATCAGTGTTGGATACCTCCTCCCGTGCTTCTTCCACTTACACTGCCACATCCATCTACACCTCTTCACCTTGGCATCTGCCTCCTGGTTCAAGATAATTATTATATTTTTTTTACTCTCTGTAATTTTAAGTGAAATTGCTATCCACATTTGTTTGCAGAGCAGCTGTCGTGCTCTTACCCCCATTTTGCCTACTTAAGTGAACTCGTAGCCCTTACTAAAACCATTTTACAGCATCAAAGTTCAGGTCCCCATTGACTAATATTAGGTTCAGGTCCGGGGTCAAGCTTTGGTCAGGTTCTGGTACTCGAACCCAACTTTGGACTAAAGTTTGTCCGAACCCGACAAACCCGAACTCCCATGAGTCCTGCTCATCTTAATATTAACCTACATTATTATATGATGCCATCAGTGGCGGATTAAGTGGACTATGGGCCCGGGGCTGTTCATAAAACCTGGGCCCCTGTACCCCCCTTCCCACCTGAGCGCTGCGGTCCCCGTGCGGGAATTGACAGCCGTACGGACCGCAGCACTTTGTTTGCTGCTGGTCCATACGGAAAACCCGCCACCATTCCACCACGTGTGGACATGGCCTAAAAAGACGTTGCACATAAGCTGTAGGCCTACGGCCAATACGCACAAAATTGCCCAACGTGATCCTGGCCATAGGGGATCCACTTTAATGTCCCCACTTTAATTTGAAGTCCCCTTACTTCATCCATTGCAGTCCCCTATCACCCACTCACTTCATCTGCAGTGCCGCTTCATCATTTGCAGCCCCTTATCCCCCCTTCCATTTCATCATGTGCAGTCCCCTTCCCCCCCAACTTCATGTGCAGCCCCACTCCCCCATCATCATGTGCAGTTAATTTTACCCCCACATCATGTGCAGTTCCCCTTACCCCCACTTCATGTGCAGTGCCCCTTACCCCCAATTCATCATGTGCAGTCCCCCTTACCCCCAATTCATCATGTGCAGTCCCCCTTACCCCCAATTCATCATGTGCAGTCCCTCTTACCCCCAATTCATCATGTTCAGTCCCACTTACCCCTTAATTCATCATGTGCAGTCCCACTTACCCCTTAATTCATCATGTGCAGTTCCCCTTACCCCCAATTTATCATGTTCAGTCCCACTTACCCCTTAATTCATCATGTGCACTCCCACTTACCCCTTAATTCATCATGTGCAGTCCCACTTACCCCCAATTCATCATGTGCAGTCCCACTTACCCCTTAATTCATCATGTGCAGTCCCACTTAGGCCTCTTTCACACATCAGTTTTTTGCCTTCAGGCGCGATCCGGCTTTTTTTTGTAAAACCGGATCCGGCAAAATGCAATGCCGGATCCGGTTTTTCCCCATTGACTTGCATTAGCGCCGGATCGTGCCGGATGGCATTGCGTTTCATCCGTTTTTTGCCGGATCCGGCAACTTGTCTCATTCCGGCGTCTGGAAAAAACGTCTACTGTAACGTTTTTTGCCTCCGGCGAAAAAGCCGGAAGCGCCGGATCCGGCGCTTCCAGCTTTTTCCTACAATGAAAGTCTATGGGCGCCGGAATGCGCCGGATCCAGAAAAAGACGGATCCAGCCACCGGATCCGGTTTTTTTAAGTCTGCGCATGCTCAGATCCAATTGGCCAGCCTCCAGGAATAGAGACGATCCAGCAAAAAAATGGATCCGTTTCTACAGTTCTCCAAAATTTATGCCGGATCCGTTTTTTCTAAAAAAAGCCGGATCCTGCCTGACAGCAAAAAAGTAATGTGTGAAAGTAGCCTTACCCCTTAATTCATCATGTGCAGTCCCCCTTATCCCCCACTTCATCATGTGCAGCCCCACTCACCCCCTTCATCATATGCAGCCCCACTCACCCCCCTTCATCATGTGCAGCCCCAATCACCCCCCTTCATCATGTGAAGCCCCCACTCATCCCCCCTTCATCCTGTGAAGCCCCCACTCACCCCCTTCATCCTGTACAACCCCAGTCACCCCCTTCATCATATACAGCCCCCAGTCACCCCCGTCATCATATACAGCCCCCAGTCACCCCCCCGTCATCATATACAGCCCCCAGTCACCCCCCTTCATCATATACAGGCCCCAGTCACCCCCCCTTCATCATATACAGGCCCCAGTCACCCCCCTTCATCATATACAGCCCCCAGTCACCCCCCCGTCATCATATACAGCGCCCAGTCACCCACCCGTCATCATATACAGCCCCCAGTCACCCCCCCTTCATTATATACAGGCCCCAGTCACCCCCCCGTCATCATATACAGGCCCCAGTCACCCCCCCTTCATCATATACAGGCCCCAGTCACCCCCCCTTCATCATATACAGGCCCCAGTCACCCCCCCTTCATCATATACAGCCCCCAGTCACCCCCCTTCATCATATACAGCCCCCAGTCACCCCCCTTCATCATATACAGCCCCCAGTCACCCCCCTTCATCATATACAGCCCCCAGTCACCCCCCTTCATCATATACAGCCCCCAGTCACCACCCCGTCATCATATACAGCCCCCAGTCAACCCCCCATCATCATATACAGCCCCCAGTCACCCCCCTTCATCATATACAGCCCCCAGTCACCCCCCCCTTCATCATATACAGGCCCCAGTCACCCCCCCCTTCATCATATACAGCCCCCAGTCACCCCCCTTCATCATATACAGCCCCCAGTCACCCCCCTTCATCATATACAGCCCCCAGTCACCCCCCTTCATCATATACAGCCCCCAGTCACCCCCCCTTCATCATATACAGCCCCCAGTCACCCCCCTTCATCATATACAGGCCCCAGTCACCCCCCTTCATCATATACAGGCCCCAGTCACCCCCCTTCATCATATACAGCCCCCAGTCACCCCCCTTCATCATATACAGCCCCCAGTCACCCCCCCTTCATCATATACAGCCCTCAGTCACCCCCCGTCATCATATACAGCCCCCAGTCACCCCCCCGTCATCATATACAGCCCCCAGTCACCCCCCCTTCATCATATACAGCCCCCAGTCACCCCCCTTCATCATATACAGCCCCCAGTCACCCCCCTGTCATCATATACAGCCCCCAGTCACCCCCCTGTCATCATATACAGCCCCCAGTCACCCCCCTTCATCATATACAGCCCCCAGTCACCCCCCCTTCATCATATACAGCCCCCAGTCACCCCCTTCATCATATACAGGCCCCAGTCACCCCCCCGTCATCATATACAGCCCCCAGTCACCCCCCCTTCATCATATACAGCCCCAGTCAACCCCCTTCATCATATACAGGCCCCAGTCACCCCCCCTTCATCATATACAGCCCCCAGTCACCCCCCCTTCATCATATACAGGCCCCAGTCACCCCCCCGTCATCATATACAGCCCCCAGTCACCCCCCTTCATCATATACAGCCCCCAGTCACCCCCCTTCATCATATACAGGCCCCAGTCACCCCCCCTTCATCATATACAGCCCCCAGTCACCCCCCTGTCATCATATACAGCCCCCAGTCACCCCCCTTCATCATATACAGGCCCCAGTCACCCCCCCGTCATCATATACAGTCCCCAGTCACCCCCCCTTCATCATATACAGGCCCCAGTCACCCCCCCTTCATCATATACAGCCCCCAGTCACCCCCCTGTCATCATATACAGCCCCCAGTCACCCCCCTTCATCATATACAGGCCCCAGTCACCCCCCCGTCATCATATACAGTCCCCAGTCACCCCCCCTTCATCATATACAGCCCCCAGTCAACCCCCTTCATCATATACAGGCCCCAGTCACCCCCCCTTCATCATATACAGCCCCCAGTCACCCCCCTGTCATCATATACAGCCCCCAGTCACCCCCCTGTCATCATATACAGCCCCCAGTCACCCCCCTTCATCATATACAGCCCCCAGTCACCCCCCGTCATCATATACAGCCCCAAGTCACCCCCCGTCATCATATACAGCCCCCAGTCACCCCCCCTTCATCATATACAACCCCCAGTCACCCCCCCTTCATCATATACAGCCCCCAGTCACCCCCCTGTCATCATATACAGCCCCCAGTCACCCCCCTTCATCATTTACAGCCCCCAGTCACCCCCCCTTCATCATATACAGCCCCCAGTCACCCCCCCTTCATCATATACAGCCCCACTCACCCCCTCCCCCATTTAATTCGTTTTATAAATAAAAAAAATAAAAAAAGTTCCCCATACTTACCTCACAGCCGGCTCGCTCCCCAGCAGCGCCTCGGCTTTCAGCATCCTCCGGGACATGTCGGCGCGTGCACGATGACGTCATCGCGCACGCCCGACATCTGACCCGGAAGTACAGCCGGAGGGAGCCGGAGCTGAGCAGCCGTCAAGGTGATGGCCGTGCACAGCTCCCGGCCCCTCATAGAATGTGACGCGGGCGGCTGTCTGCTGCCGGCGGCGTCACAGCACAGGGCACGGCCGGTCCTGTACAGGTGCTGGGGGAGCGGTCCGGGGGGCATTTGCCTCTCTGCCACACGGCCCAGCTCGCCCCTGCCCCTGAGCCCCCAAAAAACCTTGGGCCCGGGGCGACCGCCCCATCCGCCCCTATTAAGATCCGCCATTGGATGCCATGCATAAAGCAGCCCAGGATAATAAATGCTCCCTCCTATTCATCTGACTCCACAGGCTCCATGCACATGAAAACCGCACTTGATATCTGCATTTAAACATACTGGTTGATGACCGGATCGTGCAGCTTTATATGAAAACCCCTATTTATTATAATGGCTGGACCTGAAATAACAAGTGCTTCTCACCTATTGCGCCCCTCCCAATTCCTTGTAGATTGTAAGCTTGCGAGCAGGGCCCTCACTTCTCCTGTATTGATGACATGATAGAGTATATGCATAATACAGACCAAGTGAGCATGCCACAAATCCAGCACGCGTTTCGCTTCCGCTCTGACAGGACGTGTGGTGGAGGGGTATCGGCTGGCTAATAAAGTGCGAATACAGCTGCTGCAAATGGGTCATCAGGGAAAACGTCCCCTTATTGAGCGCTGCCGCGTGCGCATGGGCATGACATCTGCTGCCGGCCGGCAGCAAGAAGCGCGTCAATGAAGTGCAGCAATATCACGGTTCATGATGTGGGACCAGCTAGCCAGTCAGGACAGTGCACAACAATCATGGCCGCCATCTTTACCATTTGAAAAAGAGTTGGTGAAGATATTTTTGATAATATGGCTGTTGATGACTATGAACAAAGGGGCATAGTGATATTTAATGGGAAGGGGAATTGGGAGAAAGATATTGTGGAAAAAAAGAAAAATGTGACTGTAAGTGATAATGATAGTGAAAAAACCTAGTAAAAAGGTAGAAAGGAGAAAAGTTTCTATGTGAATATGAACCGTATGTGCAAATGAATAAAAATGCAATTAAAGTGGAAAACAAAATAATCAAAAGAAAAAATGTGTAAAGAATGTTGAAAAAAGTCAATGACTGAATGTGAGAATGATTATTCTCCCAAATGGGAACACATTACTGTTATATAAAAGGACATAAAATATAATAAATGTGAGTATGTGAAAAAAAGTGATCTTTCCTTTTTGAGTTATTTATTTTTCTTCTTTCCTTTTCTTTCCTTTGTATATTCTTATTATATACATTGGGAACGTTTAGTGGACGAGCCCCAATTGTGACATCACTCATGTGAAGCCCCGCCCCATGATGTCACTCATGTGTAGCCCCGCCCACCATGATGTCACTATTGGGTTCCAGCTGTGATGTCACGGAATGCTTGGTTCTAACCAGCGATGTTGCAGTGAGACGCTTTGTCTGGAGAAGCTGATTGTGCCGTACACAGTAAGCGATATTCCTCCAGGCTCCAATGCTGTTTAGACTACTTCTAGCTCTCAGCGTGCTATTAGCACCCGCAGAAGGTGCTCCCATCTTTATCCGCAACCCTCGATCACTAGAGCAGATCAGGATTAACGAAGGTAAGTGCATTACCAGCTATACTCTGACTACGGGGTTAACCCCTTCCCTTCTGCAGCCAATTTTCGCCTTTGGGCTTTTTTTCTCCTCTCCTTCTTCCAAGAGCCATAACTTTCTTCCCTTCATATGGCCGTATGAGGACTTGTTCATCTTTTTGCGGGACGAGTTGTAGTTGTGAATTACATTCTTCATTTTACCATGTAATGTGAAATTGGGGAAAGATGCCGTTTGGCTTCCAGGGTCCAGTCTAATAACACATAGAGGAGACGCCGAGCATTAATACTGTTCTCTCCGGGCTGGAGGCTCCGACTACTACATGTAGCAGAAGGCGCCCACAAGAGACCGGCGATCAGCAGCTCAGAACTCAGATCTGTCCCTGACATGGAACATTTCACCTCCGGCCCCAGACACTATTAGGCTCCATGATTAGGGCCCGGTGTATGAGCGTCCGGCTCCGGGTCATTAGGGGTTCTGTCACTTCTCTTCTGTGACTGGAGAGTTAGATGACGTCACATCATACATGGAATGGAGGATTCTTCATGTGTTACTTGTAATTACAGGTGTCGTCTCCCATCATGTGTTTGTTCCCTATTCCAGAAATATAAAGGAGCAGATCTCTGTATTGTCCATTATATATTGATATGACATAAAAATAATCCATTGTTTTCCACACTAAATTCCCCTCTGTTAATAGTCATACTTGGCTCCTCAGGACGCCCGGTCCATGGATTTGGTTTCCACTTCTGAACACATTCCAGCTCTGGTCACCTGATCACTTATGTTCTTTCCCTTTTTAGAGAATGTCACCGTGCCTCCAGAACCATCTGAGGATACAGTCTATAGGATGGTTATACCTGCCGCCATTCTCTTCGCCCTCGCAGTATTCATGCGTCCCATTGCCATCATCTATGGGTAAGTATAGGAAGTCATGATTTATGGGCTACACAGGAGTCTGTAGAGGAAATGTCACATCTTCAGGTTACTCCAGTAATGGGAATACTTTAGTGTAGGCCTCTTGTGGCTCACACACGTCACCCTGGAGCTGCCCTGCGGGTAACTGATGGGCATATATTAGACTTTGTAGGGATTCACGCTCTCAGATAGGCATTAGGTACCATTCACATAGTCAATGCTGTTTGGGTCAAACCGGTGCAGTTTTATTGCTCTCACAAAATTCCAAGGGATTCCAAACCAAAAACATCCTCTTCTAGGCACAAAGGTGTCACAGCAAATAATTCATTTAGCAGGGCCCATATGTCAGTGTGAGCTCACCTGAACAGATTACAGTCCTTTCTCCAAAAGCAAACTTCATACATAGAAGAGGCACGATCCCACCAGTCTTGGTGTCCCCTTCAGTACAAGTTCCAGCAGCCTCCAGTGCCAAACAGAAGTGTTCAACTCCTGGGCACGGTTCATACTATACAGGCTGCAGCTGACGAACGGTTCTCTGCCGCTCCTGCACACAGACTGCTCAGCTTTCCTAGCTGACCCATGCTGTCTCCATTCACAGAGAGATCCCGGCACATCTTCCTCTCAGCTATAGCTCAAATGTTGGCTGAACACTCACTAGCTCCAGTACACTCGACTCTGCTTCATCTAGCAGACACAAAGAGTGAACAGAGGTCCTGGCTGTAGTAAAAAAAAAAAAAAAAGCTAAGTGGGTGCATCTAATCAAATCCTGCAAAGCTCGGACTTAACCCTGTCCTACCTGACTCTGCTACAACTTGTATATACTTTATTAAAATAACTTGTTGATTGTCCTAGACACCAAAATGACTGACTGGTGATCTCTCTACAGATAGGACTAGATAACATGTTTCATTCTTACATTCTGCAGAATACAGACATGATTTACTTTGTGATTTATAATGTGATTTTTATTTTTTCATTTTTATAGGTGTCTGAAAAAGAAGAAACCAATGAAAGACGTTGAAAGTCAAAATTGTGCCAACGACTTTAGAGAGAACAACACCAATCTAAATGGTAACTACAGCCGGATAAATCTGCAAAACTGAATCAGAGGGAGAGAGGGCCAAAAAATTACAACAACTTACACTAAAAAAGACCCTCCTACTATATATAACATTTATATTCAAAATTATCATAAAAAGGGGGGACTTATAGATATAATAGAGTCACAGGAGGGAAGTGGGCCTGGCCCTAAAGCAGCCTAAAAAAATGCCCCTACCTTTCTGCGGAGGTTCACACCCTAATATTGCCATATGGCGCCCCCGCTCCTTGTCGGCTCTCCCTCCCAGACCCTATTATGCACCAGAAAAGTGTGATGAGGGGACAGTAATAATGAAAACAGTAACAATGTCATTTTCACCTCACAGAAAAAGAGGCCATTAATAAGATGGTTTTTGAGAATCAGCACAAAAAATTTGCATTTGGTCACGGTTACAAAAGAGGAGCAAGTTATCTCCAATAGATAAAATACTAAAGGGTCATAATCCCAAAAGATGGTGTTAGAATCCTTACTGTTCTAGCGATATATAGAGGAATACGGCTGATATTACTGGATAGTTTACATTTTCATGTAATCCCCTGAGGATTGGGACTATAAAGGGGACAGCGCAATGCAGGATCTAAGCGCAATATTCAAAAGAGCACAAAGAAAAGTGCTTTTTTAGTTTAAGTTGTAGCTTAGCAAATCTGACATTCCAGAAGCTCTCCAGCTGCACATGTATTGTCTAATCCCTTCTAGATATATCAGTAGTTTAGTGTACAGGTGATAAAATACTTACTATTTGCAATCTACTCTGTTTTCCAGCGCCATTCTAGTCGTCTTCTGAACCATATGACCGTAATTCAGTTTTGTCGGCTCACAAAATGTCTTATGTGTGGTTGTGGTAGTGGTTTCCTATGAGACTCAGTGTGAGGTTCCATATACTTATAATGAGAAAGCAACTTCCAGTCCGCACATAAGAAAGACATTGTGATAGCCCTAGACATAGAGTAGAAACATGATGGAAGCTTTTATTTTAGAAATGATGATTTCTATGTTCTGTGTTACAGGAAAACGTGAGGACTACATCACAATTACCATTGGTGATTCACCTCATGGACCTGGGAATGAACAGAGAGACGTCCTCACAGGCAACAAGATCTCAGTGCCTGGACCCCCTGATGTAATAATCGATATGAGCCCATATGAGGATGAGGTCACCTCCTCTGACAGTAAGTTCTCAGGGCATTCACAAGAAACATGATGGAAGCTTTTATTTTAGAAATGTTGATTTCTATGTTCTGTGTTACAGGAAAACGTGAGGACAACATACCAATTACCATTAGTGATTTGCTTCATGGACCCGGGAATGAACAGAGAGACGTCCTCACAGACCACAAGATCTCAGTGCCTGGACCCCCTGATGTAATAATCGATATGAGCCCATATGAGGATGAGGTCACCTCCTCTGACAGTAAGTTCTCAGTGCATTCACAAGAAACATGATGGAAGCTTTCATTTTAGAAATGTTGATTTCTATGTTCTGTGTTACAGGAAAACGTGAGGACTACATACCGATTACCATTAGTGATTTGCTTCATGGACCCGGGAATGAACAGAGAGACGTCCTCACAGACCACAAGATCTCAGTGCCTGGACCCCCTGATGTAATAATCGATAACAGCCCAGATGAGGATGAGGTCACCTCCTCTGACAGTAAGTTCTCCGAGCATTCGTAAAATAGATTTAATAGAAGAACAACCTAATATATAAATTAAAAAATGGTCTTCTATAGGAACTTGTCAGTGAACGAGCCGTTAATATATTGATAGCTATAGCGACTCAGCCCTTCTGTTGTCATAATTCAATGTATCATTCTAGGGGTGATAATATCAGATATCTGTAGAAAACATATTTTGCAGAGCTGACCAGTGACCACATGGAGAGACTTGACAAATCTGGTGCTGTCCCAAGCTGGCATCTCCTTGACTGACAGGTCTCTCCCATATCTTTCATTAGAGTAGACCTGTCCAGCAAGTGCAGCAGCGCAGGGGGAAGCCGACTGGGAGCAGCGTTGGGCCAGTCAGGTCTCACTTTAGTCCCGGGTGGCTCTTTAAGCTTTGCTTTCTCTGAATTGCTGGAGCTTTTCTCTGGGGATTGGGTCCCTCTTTTCTCAGTCTAATATACTATTTAGAAGTTATAATAACCTGTAAGTGTCAATAATCTTAATCACATAGAATTTTGTATTTTATTAAATCTAATTTCAATATTTTGCGTTACAGGAGAATCTGACATTTTCTGTACATCTGGAGACATTACAATGCTGCACAAGGCCAGAATAGTGGAGGTGAAAGAGTCCAAGATTAATCCGGACTTAGATGGCTA
Source organism: Dendrobates tinctorius (assembly GCF_039654945.1). Classification (NCBI taxonomy): domain Eukaryota; kingdom Metazoa; phylum Chordata; class Amphibia; order Anura; family Dendrobatidae; genus Dendrobates; species Dendrobates tinctorius. The sequence continues at coordinate 9,570,089 of NW_027361824.1, forward strand.
CAGACAGACACCTCCGTCTATTCTAAAAGGAAGAAATCCCGTGAAAAATAAAAGCAAAGGGAAAAATGTTTCCTTTCAAGAACCGGATGATCGATATGTTTATATCTATGATTCTGAGTCCTCACAACCTGGACGTCAAATGAGATATTTCCGAAACAAAGAAGGATTCTATAAAAAGAAGTAAGTGTTTTACTATCTCAGCTCAAAGTTTATCAGAAGATCATCTTAGATTTATTTCAAATGGATTTAGGGTCCCGATTTATCAACTCATTTACCCCAGTATTCTGACATTAAAAAGCTTTGAAATGTCACAACATTTTGGTGAAACTACAGGCTGCGCTAAAATATTGTGGCTTTTGGCATTCTCACGCCATTTTCGCCCAGTTCTGATAAAGTGCCAGAGCTTGGGCAGGTTGGGTGGCGTGGCAGCCTCAGCTCGTCAAATTCATGATGATCGGCGGCATTTGTTAAGCCACGAAACATGTTCCCACCATTGTGATGGGAATAGGTTCGTTGATTAAAAGACTGGGGTCTTGGGTGAGGAATTATTACAGCCACTAATAGGGGGGATTTCATGGCATTTAAGGTGCAGTGTACGTGTTCTGCAAATGCTGTCTCTTGTTAAATGGTTGACGTGCAATGCTTCATCGCAGCATTCCAGCAGGCCACAGGATGTAACTATTGCTGCCCTGTCCCATTATTTGGATGATTACACTTGATACAGTAAAGAAATGAGTTTGTAATTTCTTCAGTGCTTTATCTACAGTACTTAATTCTATTTTTTTTATTTTGAAAAGGAATCCAGCAGGAGGGGACAACTCCACTACAACTCCTTTACATGGTGGCTACCATGTGAGGATCAGGCAACCAGTGATGAAGCAAAACAGACACAGATTCCAGGATTGGTCTCTGCATTCACCCATGGATATGACACTTACCAGCGTTTCTGCAGCCAGACATGTTCACGGACAAGAGACTTACCTGCTGCACAACGGGCTAGATTCCGGGATCGGTCTCTACTCTCACCCTTGGATGTGACATTTACTGGACTTTCCACAGTCAGGCGTGTTCACGGACAAGTGAATTACCTGCTGCATAAAGAGGCAGATTCCAGGCTTGGACTGCTCTCACCTATGGATATGACATTTACTGGACTTTCCACAGTCAGGCATGCTCAAAGATAAGTAACTTACCTGCTATATGAAGAGGCAGATTCCAGGCTTGGACTGCTCTCACCTATTGATATGACACTTACCGGACTTTCCAGTCAGATATGTTCACAGACAAGTGACTTACTTGCTGCATGAAGAGGCAGATTCCAGGCTTGGACTGCTCTCACCTATGGATATAACACTTACCGGACTTTCCAAAGTCAGACGTGGTCACAGACAAGTGACTTACTTGCTGCATGAAGAGGCAGATTCTAGGCTTGGACTGCTCTCACCTATGGATATAACACTTACCGGACTTTCCACAGTCAGACGTGTTCACAGACAAGAGACTTACTTGCTGCATGAAGAGGCAGATTCCAGGCTTGGACTGCTCTCACCTATGGATATAACACTTACCGGACTTTCCACAGTCAGACGTGGTCACAGACAAGTGACTTACTTGCTGTATGAAGAGGCAGATTCCAGGCTTGGACTGCTCTCACCTATGGATGTAACACTTACCGGACTTTCTACAGTCAGACATGTTCACAGACAAGTGACTTACTTGCTACATGAAGAGGCAGATTCCAGGCTTGGACTGCTCTCACCTATTGATATGACACTTACCAGACTTTCCACAGTCAGACGTGTTCACAGACAAGTGACTTACTTGCTGCATGAAGAGGCAGATTCCAGGCTTGGACTGCTCTCACCTATGGATATGACACTTACCGGACTTTCCACAGTCAGACGTGTTCACAGAAGAGTGACTTACTTGCTGCATGAAGAGGCAGATTCCAGGCTTGGACTGCTCTCATCCAGTCATACTACATTTACCAGACTTTCAGCAGCCTAGTGTACCCACGACACAGGTGAGGTACCGGCTGTAAGAAGAGGCAGATTCCAGGCTCGGTCTCTGTTCTCACCTATCCACAGCCCAAGGGAAGGGCACTCCTTTAACCTTGGTTCCCTAGAGGTTTCCTCCACTGGGGGTTTTTCCTCTCTTGTTAAAGGACGACTCTTCAGGAGTCAAGGACCCATGATCATCAGGGCCAAATTTAATAACTTGAATAAAGTAATTAATGAAGTCAGCGTATATCATGTATATTTGAGCTTTCTTTTATGGATCATTACAATACAGCAGAATATACATAGCACTGGACTACTTTGTATAGTCATTACCATTACACATGGCTACTGATCATTCCTTTTTATTGCACACATGTAAAATAGGGTACAAGTAGTGTTGTGCTTAAAAACAATATATCCCTTTCTTGACATGCAATCTACATGTATGTCACATGTCTAATGCACTTCTATGGAGATAGTTCTGGAGCATAGCCCAATTCATATACTTTGGAATATAAAAGTTTGGGCACTCGGTCAAAATTACTGTTATAGGGAACAGTTAAGTAAGTTGAAGAGGAAATGATCTCTAAAAGGCCTAAAATTACACATGACATATTTTCTTTGCATGTTAGGTAAAAAAATATATATTTTCATCATTTACATTTTAAAAACTACAAAATTCTTCCTTGGAAAATTCTTCCTGCTTTGTGAGATTTCCGGATCGTCTTGCATGCACTGCTATTTTGAGGTCTTGCCACAGATTTTCAATAATGTTCAGATCAGAGAGCTGTGAGGGTCATTGTAAAACTTTCAGCTTCTGCCTTTTGAGATAGTCTATTTTGGATTCTGACATGTGTTTAGGATCATTATCCATTTGTATAAGCCATCCCCTTTTAACTTCATCCTTTTTACAGATGGTGTAATGTTTCCATTAAGAATTTATTGAAATTTCATTGAATCCATTCATCCCTTTACTTGTAAAATCTTTCCCATGCCATTGGCTGCAACACAACCCCACAGCTTGATTGATTCACGCACATGCTTAACCCCTTTACCCCCAAGGGTGGTTTGCACGTTAATGACCGGGCCAATTTTTACAATTCTGACCACTGTCTCTTTATGAGGTAATAACTCTGGAACGCTTCCATGGATCCCGGTGACTCTGACACTGTTTTCTCGTGACATATTGTCCTTCATGTTAGTGGTAAAATTTCATTCATATAACTTGCGTTTATTTGTGAAAAAAACAGAAATTTGGCCAAAATTTTGAAAATGTTGCCATTGTACAAATTTGAATTTTTATGCCCTTAAATCACAGAGATATGGCACACAAAAAACTTAATAAATAAAATTTGCCACATGTTTACTGTACATCAGCACAATTTGGGAACCAAAATATTTTTTGTTAGGAAGTTATAACGGTTAAAAGTTGACCAGCGATTTCTCATTTTTACAACACCATTTTATTTTTAGGGACCACATCACATTTGAAGTCACTTTGAGGGGTCTATATGATAAGAAATACCCAAAAGTGACACCATTCTAAAAACTGCACCCCTCAAGGTGCTCAAAACCACATTAAAGAAATGTATTAACCCTTCAAGTGCTTCACAGGAATTTTTTGAATGATTAAAAAAAAATTGAACATTTAACTTTTTTTTCACAAAAAAATTACTTCAGGTCCAATTTTTTTATTTTACCAAGGGTAACAGGAGAAATTGAACTGCAAACATTATTGTGCAATTTGTTCTGAGTACGATAATACCTGATATGTGCGGGGAAACCACTGTTTTGGTGCATGATAGAGCTCAGAGAAGGGAAGGACTTTTTCAATGCAAAATTGGCTGGAATTCAGATCGGACGCCATGTCACGATTGGAGAGCCCCTGGTGTGCATAAACAGTGGAAACCCCCACAAGTGACCCATTTTGGAAACTAGACCCCCCAAGGAACTTATCTAGATGTGTGGTGAGAACTTTAAACCCCCAAGGGCTTCACAGAAGTTTATATGATACAGCCGTAAAATTAAAAAATCTTATTTTTTCCACAAAAATGATCTTTTCACTCCCAATTTTAATTTTACCAAGGGTAAGCAGCGCCATTTGACTTTTTTGGCTGGAATTGAGATTGGACGCCATGTCGCGTTTGGAAAGCCCCTGATGTGCCTAACCAGTGGAAACCCCACAGAAATGACACCATTTTGGAAACTAGACCCCCCAAGGAACTTATCTAGATGTGTGGTGAGCACATTGAACCCCCAATTGCTTCACAGACGTTTATGACGCCGTGGCTTGAAAATACAAAAAATCATATTTTTTTCACAAACATGATCTTTTAGTCCCCAATTTTTTTATTTTCCCAAGGGTAACAGGAGAAATTGGACCCCATACATTGTTGTTCAATTTGTCCTGAGCACGCTGATACCCAATATGTGGGAGAAATCTACTGTATGGGCACACATAGAGGCTTGGAAGGGAAGTAGTGATGTTTGGAATGCAGTCTTTGATTGAATGGTCTGCGGCTGTCATGTCGCATTTGGAGAGCCCCTGATAAGCCTAAACTGTTGAAACCCCCCACAAGTGACCCCATTTTGGAAACTAGACCCCCAAAGGAACTTATCTTGATGTGTTGTGAGCACTTTGAACCAACAAGTGCTTCACAGAAGTTTATAACGCCCGGGCGTGCAAATAAAAAAATAATTTTTTCCACAAAAATGATATTTTAGTCCCCAATATTTTTATTTTCCCAAGGGTAACAGGAGAAATTGGACCCCAAAAGTTGTTGTGCAATTTGTCCTGAGTAGGCTGATACCCCATATGTGGGGGTAAACCACTGTTTGAGCTCATGTCATGGCTTGGAAGGGAAGGATCACCATTTGACTTTTTCAATGCAAAATTGACTGCAATTGAGATCAGATGCCATGTTGCGTTTTGAGACCACCTGATGTGCCCAAACAGTGGAAACGCCCAATTCTAACTCCAACCCTAACCCCAACACACCCCTAACCCTAATCTCAGCCCTATCCCTAACCCTATCCCTAACTCCAAACCTAGCCCAGACCCCAACCCTAAAGGGAAAATGGAAATAAATACTTTTTTTAAATTTTATTATTTTCCCTAACTAAGGGGGTGATAACGGGGGGTTTGAATTACTATATATGGCGGTTTTTATGTTTTGCAGCTGTCACACGCTAAAAGACACTTTATTGTAAAAATAGTTTTTGCATCACCACATTTTGAGGGCTATAATTTTTCCATATTTTGACCAACAGAGTTATGTGAGGACTTATTTTTTGCGGGAAGAGTTGGCGTTTCTATTGGTGCCATTTTCGGGCACATTACATTTTTTGATCGCTTTTTATTCTGATTTTTGGGATGCAGAATGAACAAAAACCAGCATTTCAATAATTTCTTTTGGGGGGTGCGTTTACACTGTTCTGCGTGTGGTAAAATTGATAAAGCGGTTTTATTCTTTGGGTCAGTACGATTACAGTGATACCTCATTTATGTCATTTTTTTATGTTTTGGTGCTTTTATGTAATGAAAAGTATTTTATATCAAAAATAATTATTTTTGCATCACTTTATTCTGCGAGCTATAACTTTTTTATTTTTTCGCTGATGATGCTGTATGGCGGCTAATTTTCAGCGGTTCCATGATTATTTATATGCGTCTTTTTGATCGCGCGTTATTGCACTTTTTGTTCGGCGATATGATGATAACGCATTGTTTTTTGCTTTGTTATTTATTTATATTTTTTAAGGGGTTCACTAAAGGGGTTAACTAGTGGGACAGTTTTATAGGACGGGTTGTTTCAGACGCGACGATACTAATTATGTGTACTTTTATTGTTTTTTTTTTTTATTTCCAAAAAATGAATTTATTAGGGAATATTTTTTTTTTTCATTTATTTAGGGATTTTTTTATAAATTATTTTTCCACTTTTTTTTTCACTTTATTGCTTTGCCTCAGGGGGGGCATTGCTGTGAAGTCTCAGATCGCTGATCTGACATTTAGAACAGCGCTGTGTCAGATCAGCGGTCTGACAGCTGCGGCACAGGCTTCCTCACTGCCTGCTTTCAGCAGCCACTGAGGACACCGCCTCCCTGAAGGCCATATTTGTGCAAGTGTCTTCAGAAATCCTATGAGCAGTTCTCACTCAAATATTGCTTGGTCTTCCTGGCCTTATCTTTACCTCCACTGCTCATATTAACTTTCATTTCTTAATTACATTTCAAACTGAGGAAAGGGCGACTTGAAAACGCTTTGTTGTGTTCTTGTAGCCTCCTGCTTTGTGGGCCTCCACTATTTTCATTTTCAGAGTGCTAGGCAGCTGCTTAGAAAAACCCATGGCTGCTGTTTTTTTGGGACAACGTTAGAGGAGGCTGGGTTTTTATAAAGCTGTGAAATGTGCATCACCTGGCCTTTCCTAATGATGATAGTGAGCAAGCAGCACTCTTACAGGCTAATTAATGTCCGAAACCTTGGTCAAAGTTATCTGAGCACACAAGGTTCCAAGGGTGACCAAAGTTTTGCATTTAACCATTTTCCTTTTTGTCATTTTAAAATGTAAAAAAATGACTTTTTTTGCCTAAAATACAAAGGAAATGTCATGTTTAACTTTTGACCTATTTAAAGACCATTTCATCTTATAATAAATAATCTTTATTTTTATATAGCGGTAACATATACCGCAGCGCTTTACAGTTTGCACACATTATCATCGCTGTCCTCGATGGGAATCACAATCTAAGCTCCCTATCAGTATGTCTTATGAGCATACTTCTTCCAATGAAATGAGTGCAATGCTATTTGGTTTCCACCCGCCATCCTCAGTAATAGGCCGGGGTCACACTAGAGAGGAATACGGACGAGTGAGAGGCGCTAAAAGCACGCATTACACACGGACCAATGATTCTCTATGGGGCAGCTCCCAACAGCCGTATATTTCTCGGCCGTATTCTACTGTCCGTGACAATCGCAGCATGCTGCGTATATCAGCGTACTACTCCCGTAATACGTCAGTGCAAGTCTATGGGTGCGCAAAAAATACGGATTACACACGGACCACACGTGTGACTTGCGAGAAATACGCAGGTCTTTTGGCTGGTGACAGGAAATGGGCCAATCCATCATCAGGAAGCCTAGACATGCAAATGAGCTCAAAAACCGCTCCAGACATCCAGGAAGTACGCCTCCACGGAGTACAGCAGCGTCATGGCGCCATATTTCCCAAATGTGGAGATGCTCATTGTACTGATGCAGGAGCGTCCCGAACTCTGGGACCAACGTGATCACATTATGAACCGGGCAAGAAAGGAGGCGTCATGGAGGCGCATATGTCGGCAGATGTTCCATGATTTTGGTGATCGCCCACGTGAGGAGCAGCAGAAACTGAGTAAGTACAAGGCCAAAAAATGATTAAAATTACCTCACATCAAAAAATGCATACAGAATCAGCCCCCCCTCCTGTGCTTCTACTTTTTTCCTCATGAGGCGGTTATATTTTGATGTGACACGTGGTTTGACACTGCCAGAATTTTGCCCAGGCCACAAGCTCCTCATCCTCTTAGCCAACCAAGTTATTAAGTGCAGTTACTTGATACATGAACTATTGTGACCCTGTGTATCTGGCCTGGATGGCCCAATTAGATATGCCACCCTGGGTAGAAAGCACACCCCAGAAGGCCACATGCCTAGACTACTGGTAGCAAATGTGACCGATCAAATATGTAAAATTGATAATATTTCCTGTCACATTGCAGTGGAAGATGTGATGAAACGCTGGCGCAGCATCCGCGATCAGTACAGGCGGGAACGTCAGCAGCGGGCCAGGAGTGGTGATGAGGGCTACGTCAAAAGAAAATACATTTATTATGACCGCCTCTCCTTCCTCACCCCTATTCTGGATCTGAGACCGTAAGTAGATACCTCACACCACATTACACAGATACTTTACAGGGCCAAAAATATTAATGTATTTTTGGCTCTGTTCTCTTTCATAACAGAACTCACTCCAACCTTACGGATCGAGGAACGGGCTCAGAGACAGAGCCCATAATTGACCCTGTAGGGATGAGGTGGCTGGCCCATCTTCTCCCCCTACAAGAAGCATGGGTGAAGAATCATCTCAGGAGAACCCATTGCCTGTGCCCCAAACCACACCACCAGGACCGTCTGCTGCTGCAACATCACCCATACTGGAGGAGCAGGGCAACATGAGCAGCAGCCCAACTGCCCAGATCCGGGGCTCCCCACAGCCTGCTGGAACATCCCGGCGAGGACGAAGAAGGCGCCAGATCCCTACACAAGATACCAGGACCAATGTGGACACAGGGGTCCTAAATTATCTGGCTAGAGTGAATACAGATGATGGGGAGGAGGCATATTCACGTAGCCTGGCCCTTTATCTCCGTGCCCTTACCTGTGAGGTGAGGCTCCGTATTCGAGGATGTTTTCAGATCCTGCTTGATGCAAGCACACCCCCAAATACCCCATATGAGCTGTTTGAATATCTGGAGAGGTGGCAGCTTTCCCCCCGAAATCTAATGTGCATGAGACCACCCACACAGACGCTTGCTCAAGCAGGGTCTGATGATACTCAAATACGTGGGCTTACACCTCACCCCCTTCCTCCCCCTACCCAACCTTCACAACAGCAACAACATATGTCTGCCTCTAGCCAACCCCACCGATATGGCCACTTTTTCCCACCCAGTGTTGGAGGCTGGTCCCAACCTGGTTGGGGACGACATGGCTATATTGGTGGGTACCAGAGCCAACAAGATGCTCCTCATCATTATTACTCTGGCCAGTACCCCCAACAATCACATGAGGAAGGACACTACCCACATCATGGGCAACAGTATGCCCCCACACAGGGCGATGTTGCTCAAAGTAGCCAGCAGCAACCACAGGCTGCTCTTCCGCCTTCTCCTTCCCCAACTTTCCACAATTTATAACAGCATAAAAACATGCAAATTGTTTACACATACTGTACATCAGTGTCCATAAGCGGTCTGATGGCCGGAGATGTCCAGTGTGGTTCAACTGGTGCTCAAAATCCCTATCCAAAGGAAAAAAGAGGTGGTCTCCATCATCAATTTTAGATAAAAAGCCTAAAAAAATCACATTTCTTTGGAATGTTTGATAATCATATTAATAAGCCACCATGACAGCCAAGGCTACTTACGCGTTTCTGACACATATTACATGTCTGTAAAAAAGACTATATTTCACCAAGCTATACTGGGAAAGTCAAAGGATCAAAATAGACTACTCACTTGATAATGCCGAGAAAAGGCGTGCTGCCCTTATTCAAGTAGTCACTTTTTTGCCTGCTAAATATATTCCAGAATCAAGGCGAACAGCCTCGAGAACATCACGCTCTCTCTATGTATTATCAAGTGAGTAGTCTGTTTTGGTCCTTTCACTTTCCCAGTATAGCTTTATAGAATTGATGTTTTTGGCATTCAAAAGGGCACTGTAGGTGTGTTTCCTGGCCTCCACTCCCTGCCGACTTTGCTTCCGCATTGACTTGCATTGGGTTTCGTGTTTCAGTCAGCCTTCGACTTATTTTGTTCGACCCGACTTTTGAGAAAGTCCGGTTTCATGAAACCCGGCTCGACCCCAAAAAAAGCAAAGTCGCTCATCTTTATCAACAACTATTAGATCTTGGGATTTCAACTCCACCCTCCCCACTTTAACAGTAATTTCTTTACACCCAATCTGTGGCAAAGACTGGCCATTACTAGCAACTACTGTCAGTTCATCAGTGGGGCCACGGGTGAGTTCAGAATCAGCCCAATACCTTTTGTACAAAATGTACGGCATAGTGGTCACCTGGGAGCCAGTGTCCAGCAAAGCGTTGAGGGGAATACCATCAATGACCACAGTAAGGATTGGTCTCCCTTCAACATACTTGGTTCTCCAGTTCTTTGGGCCTGGTGATCCTATTCCTGGGGGTTGGTCCTCGGCCCCAGGGGTTGCTCGTTTAAAGGACAGTATCTGGCGAAATGGTCTGCCTTGCGGCAGCGGCGGCAGATGGGACGTCCTTCCTGGTCATAGCGATCGTTGGTCCTTCCTCGAAGTGGCGGGATTCTCCTCCTCCGGAGCCATGGGACATCCTCTGGACTGGAAGCAAGCTGGGTCTTTTCCTTGGAGGACACCTGCAGGGACTGCACGGTTTTGGTGAGTGCAGTCATCCCTTTGGTCAACTCCTGGACCTGAAGTCGCAGCTCCTCAGTTGGATCTTTATCCAGAGTCTGTGCATCAGCCTCCACAGGGACAGAAGGAAAAGATGTTACTTCCTGATGGTAGGTGATCACTGGGTGCATAGGGGGCGCTGGACGGCTGTCAGCTGATTCCTGCAGTACCCGAATAGCCCTGTCCTTAAAATCAGCAAAGTTCAAATCAGGGTTTTGCAGGGTTAAAATGCGCAACTGTCCTCTGTGGGTACTGGACAGGAGTCCTTCAATGAACTGCTCCTTTAACAGTTTGTCTTCCTCCGTTACACTGTCAGGATCCACTTGCTTAACTGCTCACAGCGCCTCTTGCAGGTTGAGGGCATAGTCTATGATACTGTCCTGTGCCTTCTGTTTACAGCCAAAGAACCTCATCTTGATTTCAGCTGCAGTGCGTGTGTCAAAAGTGCTTCCCAGCTTGGCCAGGATCTTAGCAACAGTCTCTTTATCAGTGTCCTGCCAGGCTTTCACTTCTCTTTGTGCTGCACCCGTTAGCTATCCAATCAGGATATTCACTTTCTGACTTTCAGACAGGGGGTAAACTTTAAACAAACTGCACAGTCTTTCTTGAAATTCACTCAGGGTACGTGACTCACCCGAGCACTGCGGTAGCCAGGCCGCTCCCGGAATGTAGGGCATGGACAGCGGCATAATGGGGACCGTTGCGGCGGGGTTGACATCCTCTCTCCCCCCTAGTTAATGTTAGCTAGGGCCGGGGGTTGCATGAGCTCTCCGGCGGCCGCATCACAGGCCCGATGCTCCGGGCTGTAGGCCTCAGCTCCTCCCCTTCTCGCGCGCTGTCCTCTCTTCCCGCTCGGCACTTTACTTCTTCGCGCTCTGTGGCAAGCTCCGCCCACAAAGGACTGCCCCTTCTTCTTCCCGCGAGCGCCAAGCAGCGCGGGAATGGCGGCAATTGGCGCCAATTTCACACACAGTCTTTTTAACACAGTCTATGGCACACAGGACCCGGGGATACCGGGCTCCGTAATCCTGTTCGTAAAGCCAAAATGGGTCGCCCTCCCATTACTGTGGGGTACTCGGTGCCGGTCCGCTATCAGCGGACCGTGGCCCTGGGCACCCATGTGAAATGGTGTGCTTGGTGTTGATAGTTTATAGATATAATTCGTGATGCCACCTGTGGTGTTCGGCAAGGGAGGTGTTAAGCCGACGCTGCATGCAGATCCGCTGGGACTGATGGTATGGTGCAGCAGAGATGTAAAAGCTTCCCACAGGTGAAGCTATAGTCCCAGGGCAGTGTAGATGTAGTTGGCACGGGGATGTAGCAGTGCCGGAAGGGTAGGAAGCAGACAAGACACAGCGGGTGCAATTTCTGCACCTATACTTGATAACTGCAGTCCAGGGTCCTGATTACAGATGGTAACGGAGCAGGCTAGCCTGGAAGCAACTCAGGTATCTCTCTCAGCAGACGGGCTGTGCAGTCTCCTTTCCTAGCGCCATAAGTGTGAAGCACTCCAGTTCTAAGTTACTCTGAAGTTCCTCCTGTCAGTTGTTCCCGAGAACCTTACATGTACGGCAGACAGCTGTAGCCTATCTCGGGGACTCCTCACTCCTGAGTCCCGGCTCTCTATCCAAGCTGCTGTTGTGCCCTCAAGTCGTAGCTGGGAGTAGGGCATTTACAGCCTCCTACTCCCCTGGTATCTGTTGCAGGATATTAAGGATCCGCACAAACGTGGAGACCAGGCTACAGTTCTTGCGCTCTGGCCGTGAGGGAGCTCTCCTTTTGCAGCTCAACCTCCATGCTTTTCTCAACACGTCTGCACACTTCACCATCCACAGACTCACTGACCAGTCCTCTCACTTGGCCCTCAAGGAGCACCCATCCCCTCATATCCGGTTCAGAGTTTTCCCTGCTGGCCTGGAGTGGAACTGAGTGGCATGTTTAGGTAAACTGCTGGAGAGACCCTTCATTGCCTCCAAGCCTGGCATTACCCTCCCCTGGAGGAAGGCAAAGCCAGTGTGGCGACCGTACTCCTGGGGGAGCCAAATTCCCCCCTAGTGCAAGTCAGCACTCATGGGCTGAACAAAATATGAAACACATGAATGCAATATAAACACACAACAATAATAATTGTACAAGATTTGAAAAAGGGGAAAAATGTACAAAAACCAAGTGTTTCCAAAAATGATCCAATGATGATAAGTCCAGCATCAATGTCCATGGTCCATTCCTGGTAAATGGTTAATTATTTTTAAATAAAGTTTTGGACCACACACAAGTCCTGTGTAGAGTTGAGCGACTTTTGGTTTTTTAGGGTCGCGTTTCGTTTCGTGAAACCCGACTTTTCCAAAAGTCGGGTCGAGCAAGATCGTCCGATTATAGGGAAAAGTCGGGGTCGTCCCGAAACACGAAACACAATGTAAGTCAATGGGGAATAAAAGTCGGCAGTGAGAGGAGGACAGGAAACACACCAACAGTGCCCATTTGAATGCCAAAAGCATCAATTCTTCTTACTTAAGCTTGTCAACCTTAATTAACTTCATAATACAAGTAACGCACTGAAAAATGGGGGTTATTTGGCTACAGTTGTGGGGGGGGAGGGCTGGCTCCAGGTTTTCATGTGCCCTGGGCGAAAGAGCGCCCCTTTAACACATACCACAACTCATCATGCTCCGATACGGCAGAGAAATAGCGGTATAGTACAATGAAAAATACTTCACTTTTTACAGCTCATGACAAGGCCCATCTATTTCTCCATACAGAATCATTGGTCCCATATAATGTTTGAAACAGTATATGATGAGCTCCACATAATGCTACAGTATATGTTGGTCCCCATGGATGAAGCTCCACTGTCTTATGGGCCCAAATAATGCTCCAAACATAATGGGCCCCATTTCTAATGCTCTAGTGTATAATGGGCCCTGTAAATGCTGCTCCAGTGTCTGATGTTCACCTTTGGAATGTTCCAGTGTATGGTGGGCCCCATCTATCATTCTCCAGAGTATAGTGCTCCCCAAAAATTGCTGTCCCAACATTGAAAACAATGAAATAAGTCTCCTCGCTAGGGAATCCCTGTACTAGTCTGGACTCCTCGTCGTTCCCATCTTCCATCTCACTGCACAGTATTTCAACCTTGCAAGTGCTGTGATCCTGAGCAAGCAGGGGGGGCCCACTCGTTGGCGACGGCACTGGCACAGGGCCCCTGATAGTACGGTGGTGTGTCTGATGGCGGGTGGGCCGAACCTGCACTTTCATCTGCAGCTTCCTCTTTGTCACCGTGTAAGATGGAACTGTATATGGGAAGGGTAACCTGAGTTTCATCAGGGTCAGATTCAGGCCGTGTAGCGTGCAAGGGGAATGTAGTGGTCTGGGTCAATGTACCAGCAGATTCATCGAGCAGTGGCTGGGCATCAGTGTACTTGTGTCGCCCCCAGGAGTATGGTCGCCACAGTGGCATTACCTTCCTCCTAGGGAGTGTGATGTCATGCTTGGGAGCAACGAAGGATCTCTCTAGCAGGTTAACTGATTGGGCGGCGTTATTCCCATGAGTCATGACCCTCCAAACAGCGATCATGAAGGCAAAGTGTTTGTTTTACGTGGGCAGTATGGTTGCAAAGCTGAACCTTAAAGGAATGTCCAGAAGGGCACCACCAGGAGTGGAGCCTACGGTTTAATTCGACTCCACCTGGGAAACCTCAACCATGCAAGCTACAGAACAGATGCACACATTGCAAGCTTAATTCCGTTAACGAACGAGACTCCGTCATGCCCCGCGGTCCGAGTCTGGCTTACTAGAGGGACACGTGAGGCTCTGGCACATGAGATTGGCCAATAACTGGTGTGTCATGCCCTTACATGTCCGTGGCTGCATGTGCGCTACACTGAAAAGGCCAGTGTTTGTCACTTACAGGTGCAGATAACCCGCTGAACAACGTTAGTGATGGGGATCTGTGATTACTAGAGTTGAGCGACTTTTGCTTTTTTAGGGTCGCGTTTCGTTTCGTGAAACCCGACTTTTCCAAAAGTCGGGTCGAGCAAGATCGTCCGATTATAGGGAAAAGTCGGGGTCGTCCCGAAACACGAAACCCAATGTAAGTCAATGGGGAATAAAAGTCGGCAGTGAGAGGAGGACAGGAAACACACCTACAGTGCCCATTTGAATGCCAAAAGCATCAATTCTTCTTACTTAAGCTTGTCAACCTTAATTAACTTCATAATACAAGTTACGCACTGAAAAATGGGGGTTATTTGGCTAAATTTGTCGGGGGGCAGGGCTGGCTGCAGGTTTTCATGTGCACTGGGCGAAAGAGCGCCCCTTTAACACATACCACAACTCATCATGCTCCGATACGGCAGAGAAATAGCGGTATAGTACAATGAAAAATACCTCACTTTTTACATCTCATGACGAGGCCCATCTATTTCTCCATACAAAATCATTGGTCCCATATAATGTTTGAAACAGTATATGATGAGCTCCACATAATGCCACAGTATATGTTGGTCCCCATGGATGAAGCTCCACTGTCTTATGGGCCCAAATAATGCTCCAAACATAATGGGTCCCATTTCTAATGCTCTAGTGTATAATGGGCCCTGTAAATGCTGCTCCAGTGTCTGATGTCCACCTTTGGAATGTTCCAGTGTATGGTGGGCCCCATCTATCATTCTCCAGAGTATAGTGCTCCCCAAAAATTGCTGTCCCAACATAGAAAACAATCAAATAAGTCTCCTCGCTAGGGAATCCCTGTACTTGTCTGGACAGGTGCTGTAGCTTGCTTAACAGCTCGCCAGCCGTTCTCACGCCCAGTATGGATTGCACGTGATTGCACAAAGGTTAGAAAGGGTACCGTATCCCTGGATAACATGTATGGATAGCGTACACATTCAAAATATATGTCTATACAGCATGAGGCAGGCTCAGACGGTGTTAGGCCCAGTATGGATTGCACGTCATTGCACAAAGGTTAGAAGGGGTACCGTATCCCCGGATAACATGTATGGATAGCGTACACATTAAAAATATATGTCTATACAGCATGAGGCAGGCTCAGACGGTGTTAGGCCCAGTATGGATTGCACGTCATTGCACAAAGGTTAGAAAGGGTACCGTATCCCTGGATAACATGTATGGATAGCGTACACATTCAAAATATATGTCTATACAGCATGAGGCAGGCTCAGACGGTGTTAGGCCCAGTATGGATTGCACGTCATTGCACAAAGGTTAGAAAGGGTACCGTATCCCCGGATAACATGTATGGATAGCGTACACATTCAAAATATATGTCTATACAGCATGAGGCAGGCTCAGACGGTGTTAGGCCCAGTATGGATTGCACGTCATTGCACAAAGGTTAGAAGGGGTACCGTATCCCCGGATAACATGTATGGATAGCGTACACATTCAAAATATATGTCTATACAGCATGAGGCAGGCTCAGACGGTGTTAGGCCCAGTATGGATTGCACGTCATTGCACAAAGGTTAGAAGGGGTACCGTATCCCCGGATAACATGTATGGATAGCGTACATATTCAAAATATATGTCTATACAGCATGAGGCAGGCTCAGACGGTGTTAGGCCCAGTATGGATTGCACGTCATTGCACAAAGGTTAGAAAGGGTACCGTATCCCCGGATAACATGTATGGATAGCGTACACATTCAAAATATATGTCTATACAGCATGAGGCAGGCTCAGACGGTGTTAGGCCCAGTATGGATTGCACGTCATTGCACAAAGTTTAGAAGGGTACCGTATCCCTGGATAACATGTATGGATAGCGTACACATTCAAAATATATGTCTATACAGCATGAGGCAGGCTCAGACGGTGTTAGGCCCAGTATGGATTGCACGTCATTGCACAAAGGTTAGAAGGGGTACCGTATCCCCGGATAACATGTATGGATAGCGTACACATTCAAAATATATGTCTATACAGCATGAGGCAGGCTCAGACGGTGTTAGGCCCAGTATGGATTGCACGTCATTGCACAAAGGTTAGAAGGGGTACCGTATCCCCGGATAACATGTATGGATAGCGTACACATTCAAAATATATGTCTATACAGCATGAGGCAGGCTCAGACGGTGTTAGGCCCGGTATGGATTGCACGTCATTGCACAAAGGTTAGAAAGGGTACTATCCCTGGATAACATGTATGGATAGCGTACACATTCAAAATATATGTCTATACAGCGTGAGGCAGGCTCAGACGGTGTTAGGCCCAGTATGGATTGCACGTCATTGCACAAAGGTTAGAAGGGGTACCGTATCCCCGGATAACATGTATGGATAGCGTACACATTCAAAATATATGTCTATACAGCATGAGGCAGGCTCAGACGGTGTTAGGCCCAGTATGGATTGCACGTCATTGCACAAAGGTTAGAAAGGGTACCATATCCCTGGATAACATGTATGGATAGCGTACACATTCAAAATATATGTCTATACAGCATGAGGCAGGCTCAGACGGTGTTAGGCCCAGTATGGATTGCACGTCATTGCACAAAGGTTAGAAGGGGTACCGTATCCCCGGATAACATGTATGGATAGCGTACACATTCAAAATATATGTCTATACAGCATGAGGCAGGCTCAGACGGTGTTAGGCCCAGTATGGATTGCACGTCATTGCACAAAGGTTAGAAGGGGTACCGTATCCCCGGATAACATGTATGGATAGCGTACACATTCAAAATATATGTCTATACAGCATGAGGCAGGCTCAGACAGTGTTAGGCCCAGTATGGATTGCACGTCATTGCACAAAGGTTAGAAAGGGTACCGTATCCCTGGATAACATGTATGGATAGCGTACACATTCAAAATATATGTCTATACAGCATGAGGCAGGCTCAGACGGTGTTAGGCCCAGTATGGATTGCACGTCATTGCACAAAGGTTAGAAGGGGTACCGTATCCCCGGATAACATGTATGGATAGCGTACACATTCAAAATATATGTCTATACAGCATGAGGCAGGCTCAGACGGTGTTAGGCCCAGTATGGATTGCACGTCATTGCAGAAAGGTTAGAAGGGGTACCGTATCCCCGGATAACATGTATGGATAGCGTACACATTCAAAATATATGTCTATACAGCATGAGGCAGGCTCAGACGGTGTTAGGCCCAGTATGGATTGCACGTCATTGTACAAAGGTTAGAAAGGGTACCGTATCCCTGGATAACATGTATGGATAGCGTACACATTCAAAATATATGTCTATACAGCATGAGGCAGGCTCAGACGGTGTTAGGCCCAGTATGGATTGCACGTCATTGCACAAAGGTTAGAAGGGGTACCGTATCCCCGGATAACATGTATGGATAGCGTACACATTCAAAATATATGTCTATACAGCATGAGGCAGGCTCAGACGGTGTTAGGCCCAGTATGGATTGCACGTCATTGCACAAAGGTTAGAAAGGGTACCGTATCCCTGGATAACATGTATGGATAGCGTACATATTCAAAATATATGTCTATACAGCATGAGGCAGGCTCAGACGGTGTTAGGCCCAGTATGGATTGCACGTCATTGCACAAAGGTTAGAAGGGGTACCGTATCTCCGGATAACATGTATGGATAGCGTACACATTCAAAATATATGTCTATACAGCATGAGGCAGGCTCAGACGGTGTTAGGCCCAGTATGGATTGCACGTCATTGCAGAAAGGTTAGAAGGGGTACCGTATCCCCGGATAACATGTATGGATAGCGTACACATTCAAAATATATGTTTATACAGCATGAGGCAGGCTCAGACGGTGTTAGGCCCAGTATGGATTGCACGTCATTGCACAAAGGTTAGAAGGGGTACCGTATCCCCGGATAACATGTATGGATAGCGTACACATTCAAAATATATGTCTATACAGCATGAGGCAGGCTCAGACGGTGTTAGGCCCAGTATGGATTGCACGTCATTGCACAAAGGTTAGAAAGGGTACCGTATCCCTGGATAACATGTATGGATAGCGTACACATTCAAAATATATGTCTATACAGCATGAGGCAGGCTCAGACGGTGTTAGGCCCAGTATGGATTGCACGTCATTGCACAAAGGTTAGAAGGGGTACCGTATCCCCGGATAACATGTATGGATAGCGTACACATTCAAAATATATGTCTATACAGCATGAGGCAGGCTCAGACGGTGTTAGGCCCAGTATGGATTGCACGTCATTGCACAAAGGTTAGAAGGGGTACCGTATCCCCGGATAACATGTATGGATAGCGTACACATTCAAAATATATGTTTATACAGCATGAGGCAGGCTCAGACGGTGTTAGGCCCAGTATGGATGGCACGTCATTGCAGAAAGGTTAGAAGGGGTACCGTATCCCCGGATAACATGTATGGATAGCGTACACATTCAAAATATATGTCTATACAGCATGAGGCAGGCTCAGACGGTGTTAGGCCCAGTATGGATTGCACGTCATTGCACAAAGGTTAGAAGGGGTACCGTATCCTCGGATAACATGTATGGATAGCGTACACATTCAAAATATATGTCTATACAGCATGAGGCAGGCTCAGACGGTGTTAGGCCCAGTATGGATTGCACGTCATTGCACAAAGGTTAGAAAGGGTACCGTATCCCTGGATAACATGTATGGATAGCATACACATTCAAAATATATGTCTATACAGCATGAGGCAGGCTCAGACGGTGTTAGGCCCAGTATGGATTGCACGTCATTGCACAAAGGTTAGAAAGGGTACCGTATCCCCGGATAACATGTATGGATAGCGTACACATTCAAAATATATGTCTATACAGCATGAGGCAGGCTCAGACGGTGTTAGGCCCAGTATGGATTGCACGTCATTGCACAAAGGTTAGAAAGGGTACCGTATCCCTGGATAACATGTATGGATAGCGTACACATTCAAAATATATGTCTATACAGCATGAGGCAGGCTCAGACGGTGTTAGGCCCAGTATGGATTGCACGTCATTGCACAAAGGTTAGAAAGGGTACCGTATCCCTGGATAACATGTATGGATAGCGTACACATTCAAAATATATGTCTATACAGCATGAGGCAGGCTCAGACGGTGTTAGGCCCAGTATGCATTGCACGTCATTGCACAAAGGTTAGAAAGGGTACCGTATCCCTGGATAACATGTATGGATAGCATACACATTCAAAATATATGTCTATACAGCATGAGGCAGGCTCAGACGGTGTTAGGCCCATTATGGATTGCACGTGATTGCACAAAGGTTAGAAAGGGTACCGTATCCCTGGATAACATGTATGGATAGCGTACACATTCAAAATATATGTCTATACAGCATGA
Organism: Dendrobates tinctorius; assembly: GCF_039654945.1. Taxonomy (NCBI): domain Eukaryota; kingdom Metazoa; phylum Chordata; class Amphibia; order Anura; family Dendrobatidae; genus Dendrobates; species Dendrobates tinctorius. The sequence continues at coordinate 9,589,622 of NW_027361824.1, forward strand.
GGCAGGCTCAGACGGTGTTAGGCCCAGTATGGATTGCACGTCATTGCACAAAGGTTAGAAGGGGTACCGTATCTCCGGATAACATGTATGGATAGCGTACACATTCAAAATATATGTCTATACAGCATGAGGCAGGCTCAGACGGTGTCAGGCCCAGTATGGATTGCACATCATTGCACAAAGGTTAGAAAGGGTACCGTATCCCCGGATAACATGTATAGATAGCGTACACATTCAAAATATATGTCTATACAGCATGAGGCAGGCTCAGACGGTGTTATGCCCAGTATGGATTGCACGTCATTGCACAAAGGTTAGAAGGGGTACCGTATCCCCGGATAACATGTATGGATAGCTTACACATTCAAAATATATGTCTATACATCAGGAGGCAGGCTCAGACGGTGTCAGGCACAGTATGGATTTGACGGCCCAGATTACACAGCGGAGGAGCAGGGAGAGGTAAAGATTGCAAATGCTGGGGCCCTGGCCAAGCAAGGGGGGCACACTCGTGGGCGTCGGTACTGGCACTGGGCCCCTCATAGTACAGCGGTGTGTCTGACGGCGGGTGTGCACCACCACCGTCAGAGACACTTGATTGCACTTTGAGGGACCCTGTGCCAGTGCCCGCGCCCAAGAGTCGGCCTACCCACCTGTCCAGGGCAACGGCACTCGCACGGTGTCGTGCGCTATGTGGTGACCCCGGCCATGGGGGGGGAGGCAGCACAGTTAGGGAGTTTTAGAAAGTGGCATATGTTGATGTTGGACATTCAACTGATGCAAAAGGCGAAATAGGTGAAGTACCAGGAAGAGGTGGACCAAAGCAAGCCATTTTTCTGTCACCCTATGTGTCATCAGGGGAAGGTGGGACAAAATCCTTGGAAACCCATGCGTGGTTCATTTTAATGAAGGTTAGATCATCCACATTTTGGGTAGACAGACGGGTCCTTTTTTCTGTCAGGATTGATCCAGCTGCACTGAAGACTCTTTCCGATAGCACACTTGCAGCTGGGCAAGCGAGCTCCTGTAAGGCATATTGGGCCAATTCAGGCCAGGTGTCCAGTTTAGCGGCCCAATAGTCAAAGGGGAATGACCTGTGTGGGAGAACATCGATATGGGAGGAAAAGTAGTTTGTAACCATAGTTGACAACTGCTGTCTCCTGTCACTTTCCATCGATGCAGTATTACCAGTTGTGTGAGCGGTATTTGAAAAATCAGTCCACAACATTGTCATGAAACCCCTGTCTCCAACGCCACTTCTGCTGTGTGCACCACGAACACCTCTGCCAAGCTGCCCCCGGCCCGTACAGCTCGTGTGAGAACCATCACCGCTGCTGTGTGCTGGGAATGCCTCAAGCAACCGATTTACCAGAGTTGCTTGTTTATTAGCCAATATTAGGTCAAGGTTCTCCTGTGGCATGATGTTTTGTAATTTGCCTTTATAGCGTGGATCCAGGATGCTGGCCAACCAGTAGTCGTCATCGTTCATCATTTTGGCAATGCGGGGGTCCCTTTTTAGGATCCGCAAGGCATAATCTGACATGTGGGCCAATGTTCCCGGTGTCAATGATGCACTGCGAGTGCTGGGTGGAGGAGGACTTTCTGGCAAATCCACATCCCTCCAGTCACGCACAAACCCTGTACCAGACCTTGCCACGCCAACATTTTCACTTGCCCCACGAGATGCATCCTCCTCCCCTAAGTAATCATCCCCATCATCCTCCTCCTCCTCCTCCTCTTCTTCCTCCACCTCGTCCAGGAGAGGTCCCTGAGCAGACAATGGCTGAATGTCATCAAGGATTCCCTCCTCCTCTTCCTCCTCATCAACATTGGCTGCAGACGCCTGCTCCTTAAGGTGCGTCAAAGTTTGCATGAGCAGACGCATAAGTGGGATGCTCATGCTTAGGATGGCGTCGTCTGCGCTTACCAGCCGTGTGCATTCCTCAAAACACTGAAGGACTTTACAAAGGTCTTTCAGCTTCGACCACTGCACGCCTGTCAACTCCATGTCTGCTCTCAAAGTGCCTGGCCGTGCATCCTCCCACAAATGCATTATGGCCTGCCTCTGCTCGTACAGCCGCTCCACCATGTGCAGGGTGGAGTTCCACCTTGTTGCAATGTCGATAATGAGGCGGTGGTTGGGAAGGTGGAGCAATCGCTGCAGCTTCTGCATACGAACGGAGTGTACAGGCGACCGGCGGATGTGCGCGCACAGTCTTCGCACCTTCTGGAGCAGGGCTGTTAACTCCGGATAATTTTTGAGGAAGCACTGCACCACCAGGTTCAAGGTGTGAGCCAAGCAAGGTATGTGGCTGAGTTTTGAAAGGGCTATGGCTGCCACAAAATTACGGCCGTTATCACTAACTACCTTGCCTGCCTCAAGATGTACACTGCCCAGCCATGACTCAGTTTGTCGCTTCAAGTACTCGGCCAGCACCTCGGCGGTGTGTCTGTCGCCCAAACACATCATCTGCAACACAGCCTGCTGACGCTTTCCACTAGCTGCTCGATAGGGGGACACATCGTGTGCAACAGTGGCAGCTGCAGATGGAGTGCTTGTACGACTGCGCTCTGTGGACGAGCTGTCGCTTCTGGAGGAGGAGGAGAAGGAGGAGGGTCGAACGCCTACAGCCAACTGTTTCCTAGACCGTGGGCTAGGCAGCACTGTCCCACCACCGCTGTCCCCTGTGGACCCTGCATCCACCACATTAACCCAGTGCGCAGTGATGGACACGTAACGGCCCTGGCCATGCCGACTGGACCATGCATCAGTTGTGAGGTGCACCTTTCCGCTCACTGACTGCTTGAGTGCATGGACAATGCGGTCTTTCACATGATGGTGGAGGGCTGGGATGGCTTTGCGAGAGAAGAAGTGGCGACTGGGTAGGTCATAGCGCGGTACTGCATAGGCCATGAGTTCGCGGAAAGCTGTGCTTTCCACCAACCGAAAGGGCATCATCTCAAACGAGATTAGTTTGGCAATGTGGGCGTTCAAACCCAGTGTACGCGGATGAGAGACTGAGTACTTTCTTGACCTACTCATAGTGTCTGGGAGGGTGAGCTGGACTTGAGAGCTGCATATGGTGGAAGTAGCGGTGGACAGGGCGGACTGAGAGAGGGTTGATGATGGTGATGGAGTTGGTGTTCTTTCTGATGGCCTAGAATCAGTCTTTCGTTGATATAACAGTGGGATTCCCTGACTGCTGTGGCCTTGCAACGACACCTCAACATTTGCTGCTGTGCTAACCGGTGTGCTTACAGTGGGGGAAACAATGTAGCGTTGCTGACTACCTTCGTTGTGATCAGTTGTACATGTGGCACTTGAGGTTTGGTGTTGTGTCCACGCTTGCAAGTGCATGCTGGTTAAATGTCTAAGCATGCAACTGGTATTCAAATTTTTCAGATTTTTCCCTCGGCTAAAGGTCTTTGCGCACTTCTTACAGATAACCTTGGCCTGATCATGAGGATTTTGTTAAAAAAACTGCCACACTGCACTCTTCCTACTTTGGCAGACATTTTGCGGCCTAGCACGCTGTGATCTTTTGACCCTCTGGACAAGCTGTCCAGCAACTCTTTTGATGTTTGGAACCTGTCTTTGGAGTGCTCCGGGCCTGCCAGATAACAGCTGTTGCGATGTCGATGTCTGCTGTGGATGCTCCTCATCTGAGCTATTGGAAGCAGCACCCTCTTCCCCCAATGGATGCCAATCTGGGTCAACAACTGGGTCATCCATCACCTCCTCTTCTATGTCATGTGCACCTTTCTCTGTGTCACCGTGTATGGTGGTATAGTGTGCGGGAAGGGGCACCTGAGTCTCATCAGGGTCAAAATCTGGCTCTGTACACTGCGAGGACAATGTAGTGCTCTGAGTGAATGTACCAGCAGAATCATCCATCAGCGGCTGTGCATCAGTGCATTCCATGTCAGATTCATCTTGGCCTGGGTAATTAACCATTTGACTTGATAATCCAGGCATGGTATGTGAAAACAGCTCCATGGAGTAATCAGTAGTATGGCCTGCGTCATCCTTCAATCTTGGTTGGGGTGAAGGACACAAGGAAAGGTGTGGTTCATGAACATGAGCCTCCAATGACGACTCAGTGCTTTTACTTTTTACAACTGAAGAAGAGGAGGCGATAGAGCTGGAGGCTGAGTCAGCAATGTAAGACAAAACTTTTTCCTGATGCTCTGCCTTTAAAAGCGGTTTGCCAACTCCTAGAAAACTAAGCGTTCGAGGCCTTATGTAGACAGACGATGACGCAGGGTCAGCACCTCCTGCATTTGGTCCTATTTTGCTCTTGCCACTACCATCAGATCCACTACCAACACCATCATTACCAGCTGCCAACCCCCGCCCAATTCCATGGCCTCTTCCACCAGCCTTCCTCATTTTTGGTAGAAATGTAGACAAAATCCAACAAACTATATAGTAATGTAAAACAAGGTACAAGGTGTCTATAGGACAGGGGAGTTTTAGAATTTCTGCACACACTTGTGGACAGTGGACAATTGTGGATTGTGTGCGGCCCACTGATATCTGAGCGCTATGTGACACGCTCGATGGCACAGCTGCCTGTGACCAAAGTGACGAGAGGATAATGGAGATTTTGAATCTCTGCGTACACTTGTGGACAGTGGACACTTGTGGATTGTGTGCGGCCCACTGATATCTGAGCGCTATGTGACACGCTCGATGGCACAGCTGCCTGTGACCAAAGTGACGAGAGGATAATGGAGATTTTGAATCTCTGCGTACACTTTTGGACACTGGACACTTGTGGATTGTGTGCGGCCCACTGATATCTGAGCGCTATGTGACACGCTCGATGGCACAGCTGCCTGTGACCAAAGTGACGAGAGGATAATGGAGATTTTGAATCTCTGCGTACACTTTTGGACACTGGACACTTGTGGATTGTGTGCGGCCCACTGATATCTGAGCGCTATGTGACACGCTCGATGGCACAGCTGCCTGTGACCAAAGTGACGAGAGGATAATGGAGATTTTGAATCTCTGCGTACACTTTTGGACACTGGACACTTGTGGATTGTGTGTGGCCCACTGATATCTGAGCGCTATGTGACACGCTCGATGGCACAGCTGCCTGTGACCAAAGTGACGAGAGGATAATGGAGATTTTGAATCTCTGCGTACACTTTTGGACACTGGACACTTGTGGATTGTGTGCGGCCCACTGATATCTGAGCGCTATGTGACACGCTCGATGGCACAGCTGCCTGTGACCAAAGTGACGAGAGGATAATGGAGATTTTGAATCTCTGCGTACACTTTTGGACAGTGGACACTTGTGGATTGTGTGCGGCCCACTGATATCTGAGCGCTATGTGACACGCTCGATGGCACAGCTGCCTGTGACCAAAGTGACGAGAGGATAATGGAGATTTTGAATCTCTGCGCACACTTGTGGACAGTGGACACTTGTGGATTGTGTGCGGCCCACTGATATCTGAGCGCTATGTGACACGCTCGATGGCACAGCTGCCTGTGACCAAAGTGACGAGAGGATAATGGAGATTTTGAATCTCTGCGTACACTTGTGGACAGTGGACACTTGTGGATTGTGTGCGGCCCACTGATATCTGAGCGCTATGTGACACGCTCGATGGCACAGCTGCCTGTGACTAGAGTTGAGCGATACCGTTCGATACTTCAAAGTATCGGATCGGAATGGATCGGCCGATCTTAAAAAAAAGTATCGGTATCGCCGATTCCGATACCGGAAGTCCCATTCAAGTCTATGGGACTTCCGGTATCGGAATAAGAAAAATCCTGTTTTTCCCTTGTACAGCCTCTCTGGGGTCTGTACGGGCCTTTCGGGGGGCTGTGCCGGCCTGCCAGGGGGTCTGTGCAGGCTCCGGTGGTCTGTGCCGGCCTGCCGGGGGGCTGTGCCGGCCTGCCAGGGGGGCTGTGCAGGCTCCGGTGGGCTGTGCCGGCCTGCCGGGGGGCTGTGCCGGCCTGCCGGGGGGCTGTGCAGGCTCCGGGGGGCTGTGCCGGCCTGCCGGGGGGCTGTGCAGGCTTCGGGGGTCTGTGCAGGCATCGTCCGATGGGACTACAAGTCCCATCTGGCGATGCCTGCTACCATGACAGTGATTGACACATTAGCCAATGATGGGACAGTAGTAGTCCCATCATCCGGCTAATGTGTTGAATGTAAAAAAAAAAAAAAAAATTACATGCTACATACATACAACATGCATACTACATACATGCTACATTCATACTACATACTACATACATGCTACATTCATACTACATATATACTACATGCAACATACATACTACATATATACTACATGCAACATACATACTACATATATACTACATGCATGCAACATGCATACTACATATATACTACATGCAACATACATACTACATATATACTACATGCAACATACATACTACATATATACTACATGCATGCAACATGCATACTACATATATACTACATGCATGCAACATGCATACTACATATATACTACATGCAACATACATACTACATATATACTACATGCAACATACATACTACATATATACTACATGCATGCAACATGCATACTACATATATACTACATACATGCTACATTCATACTACATACAGTATATACTACATGCAAAATACATACTACATATATACTACATGCAACATACATACTACATATATACTACATGCATGCAACATGCATACTACATATATACTACATGCAACATACATACTACATATATACTACATGCAACATACATACTACATATATACTACATGCATGCAACATGCATACTACATATATACTACATGCATGCAACATGCATACTACATACAGTATATACTACATGCTACATACATACTACATATATGCTACATACATACTACATATATACTACATGCATGCTACATACATACTGCATGCTACATACATACTACATGCTACATACATACTACATATATGCTACATACATACTACATATATACTACATGCATGCTACATACATACTGCATGCTACATACATACTACATGCTACATACATACCACATATATACTACATACATACTACATGCATGCTACATGCTACATACATACCACATACATACTACATACATACTACATACATACTACATGCTACATACATACTACATATATACTACATGCATGCTACATACATACTACATGCTACATACATACTACATATATACTACATGCATGCTACATACATACTGCATGCTACATGCATGCTACCTACATACTACATACATACTACATGCTACATACATACCACATATATACTACATACATACTACATACAATACATTCATACAATACATACATAGACATACAGTACATATAACATAGAGTAACATACTTACCAATACTTGTCACATTGTTCCCCGAAGCCATTGTTTTTTACGGAATAAATATTAACATAACAAACCACAAAAATACTCACCCACGATCCGAAGCAGTCCACGAGTGTGTCCCACGACGATCTTGGGCAGAGAACGGCAGCATCAGCTGTTGCTGCCGTTCTCTACGGGCTGCAGGAATCCAATGACGGAAGGTAGGTATCCTTCCGCACTGTATTCCTCCGCCACATAAGTGCAGAGATTTTGAATCTCTGCGTACACTTTTGGACACTGGACACTTGTGGATTGTGTGCGGCCCACTGATATCTGAGCGCTATGTGACACGCTCGATGGCACAGCTGCCTGTGACCAAAGTGACGAGAGGATAATGGAGATTTTGAATCTCTGCGTACACTTTTGGACACTGGACACTTTTGGATTGTGTGCGGCCCACTGATATCTGAGCGCTATGTGACACGCTCGATGGCACAGCTGCCTGTGACCAAAGTGACGAGAGGATAATGGAGATTTTGAATCTCTGCGTACACTTTTGGACACTGGACACTTGTGGATTGTGTGCGGCCCACTGATATCTGAGCGCTATGTGACACGCTCGATGGCACAGCTGCCTGTGACCAAAGTGACGAGAGGATAATGGAGATTTTGAATCTCTGCGTACACTTGTGGACAGTGGACACTTGTGGATTGTGTGCGGCCCACTGATATCTGAGTGCTATGTGACACGCTCGATGGCACAGCTGCCTGTGACCAAAGTGACGAGAGGATAATGGAGATTTTGAATCTCTGCGTACACTTGTGGACAGTGGACACTTGTGGATTGTGTGCGGCCCTCTGATATCTGAGCGCTATGTGACACGCTCGATGGCACAGCTGCCTGTGACCAAAGTGACGAGAGGATAATGGAGATTTTGAATCTCTGCGTACACTTTTGGACACTGGACACTTGTGGATTGTGTGCGGCCCACTGATATCTGAGCGCTATGTGACACGCTCGATGGCACAGCTGCCTGTGACCAAAGTGACGAGAGGATAATGGAGATTTTGAATCTCTGCATACACTTTTGGACACTGGACACTTGTGGGTTGTGTGCGGCCCACTGATATCTGAGCGCTATGTGACACGCTCGATGGCATAGCTGCCTGTGACCAAAGTGACGAGAGGATAATGGAGATTTTGAATCTCTGCATACACTTTTGGACACTGGACACTTGTGGATTGTGTGCGGCCCACTGATATCTGAGCGCTATGTGACACGCTCGATGGCACAGCTGCCTGTGACCAAAGTGACAAGAGGATAAGGGAGATTGGATTGCTTTTAAAAAAGCAGTTTGCGGAGCAGTGGGTAAACAGCAATGCCAGCGTGTCAGGAAGCCTTAGAAGGCAGCCCAACAACCAACACCACTGATACACCACAATATAGCCTCCCCTTGCACTGCACACACAGTGACTTGTGTGTTGTGCAGGCCAAATCGCTAGCAGCAGAAGCAGTTTTTTTGTCTTCTTCCCTGCCTAACGCTCTCCCTACAGAATCAGCAGCAACCTCTCCCTATACTAAGATCGGCAGAAGTAAGATGGCGGTCGGCGTGCACGCCCTTTTATACCCCCTGTGACGCCCACCAAAGCAAGCCAATCACTTGCATGCCCTTCTGAAAGATGGTGGTGACCCGTGTCTATGTCATCACGTTGCCCACAGTGTCCGTGGATCCTGATTGGCTGAAAAAGAGCGCAAAACAAACTTTTGAAATGCGACTTTGGCGCGTAAGTCGCCGACCTCGTGGCCGACCTCATCCTAGGGTCGGGTTTCGTTTGCCAATTATTACCCGCGAACGATGATTTCCCAGTAAGTGCAGGTCAACCGCAGTTCCGGAATTAGGCCTAACCGTCATTCCTGAAAAAATGAAAAACTTACGTGTGCAAACCACAGGTGCTGTAGCTTGCTTAACAGCTCGCCAGCCGTTCTCAGGCCCAGTATGGATTACACGTGATTGCACAAAGGTGAGAAAGGGTACCGTATCCCCGGATAACATGTATGGATAGCGTACACATTCAAAAGATATGTCTATACATCAGGAGGCAGGCTCAGACGGAAGCACTGCACCACCAGGTTCAAGGTGTGAGCCAAGCAAGGTATGTGACTGAGTTTTGAAAGGTCTATGGCTGCCACAAAATTACACCCGTTATCACTAACTACCTTGCCTGCCTCAAGATGTACACTGCCCAGCCATGACTCAGTTTGTCGCTGAAAGTACTCGGCCAGCACCTCGGCGGTGTGTCTGTCGCCCAAACACATCATCTGCAACACAGCCTGCTAACGCTTTCCACTAGCTGCTCGATAGGGGGACACCTCGTGTGCAACAGTGGCAGCTGCAGATGGAGTGCTCGTACGACTGCGCTCTGTGGACGAGCTTTCGCTTCTGGAGGAGGAGGGTCGAACGCCTACAGCCAACTGTTTCCTATACCGTGGGCTAGGCAGCACTGTCCCACCAATGCTGTCCCCTGTAGACCCTGCATCCACCACATTAACCCAGTGAGCAGTGATGGACACGTAACGCCCTGGCCATGCCGACTGGACCATGCATCAGTTGTGAGGTGCACCTTTCCGCTCACTGACTGCTTGAGTGCATGGACAATGCGGTCTTTCACATGATGGTGGAGGGCTGGGATGGCTTTGCGAGAGAAGAAGTGCCGACTGGGTAGGTCATAGCGTGGTACTGCATAGGCCATGAGATCGCGGAAAGCTGCGCTTTCCACCAACCGAAAGGGCATCATCTCAAACGAGATTAGTTTGGCAATGTGGGCGTTCAAACCCAGTGTACGCGGATGAGAGACTGAGTACTTTCTTGACCTAATCATAGTGTCTGGGAGGGTGAGCTGGACTTGAGAGCTGCATATGGTGGAAGTAGCGGTGGACAGGGCGGACTGAGAGAGGGTTGATGATGATGATGGAGTTGGTGTTCTTTCTGATGGCCTAGAATCAGTCTTTCGTTGATATAACAGTGGGATTCCCTGACTGCTGTGGCCTTGCAACGACACTTCAGCATTTGCTGCTGTGCTAACCGGTGGGCTTACAGTGGGGGAAACAATGTAGCGTTGCTGACTACCTTCGTTGTGATCAGTTGCACATGTGGCACTTGAGGTTTGGTGTTGTGTCCACGCTTGCAAGTGCATGGTGGTTAAATGTCTAAGCATGCAACTGGTATTCAAATTTTTCAGATTTTTCCCTCGGCTAAAGGTCTTTGCGCACTTCTTACAGATAACCTTGGCCTGATCATTAGGATTTTGTTCAAAAAAGTGCCACACTGCACTCTTTCTACTATGGAAGACATTTTGCGTCCTTGCACGCTGTGCTATTTTGACCGTCTGGCCAAGCAGTCCAGCAACTTTTCGGCTTTTTGTAACCCGTTTTTGGACTGCTCCGTGCCTGCCAGATAACAGCTGTTGCGATGTCGATGCCTGCGGCGGATGCTCCTCCTCCTCTTCTGAGCTATTGCAGCGGCACCCTCTTCCCCCAATGGATGCCAATCTGGGTCAACACCTGGGTCATCCATCACCTCCTCTTCAATGTCATGTGCACCTTCCTCTGTGTCACCGTGTATGGTGGTATAGTGTGCGGGAAGGGGCACCTGAGTCTCATCAGGGTCAGAATCTGGCTCTGTACACTACGAGGACAATGTAGTGCTCTGAGTGAATGTACCAGCAGAATCATCCATCAGCGGCTGTGCATCAGTGCACTCCATGTCAGATTCATCTTGGCCTGGGTAATTCACCATTTGACTTGATAATCCAGGCATGGTATGTGAAAACAGCTCTATGGAGTAATCAGTAGTATGGCCTGCGTCATCCTTCAATCTTGGTTGGGGTGAAGGACACAAGGAAAGGTGTGGTTCATGAACATGAGCCTCCAATGACGACTCAGTGCTTTTACTTTTTACAACTGAAGAAGAGGAGGCGATAGAGCTGGAGGCTGAGTCAGCAATGTAAGACAAAATTTTTCCTGATGCTCTGGCTTTAAAAGCGGTTTGCCAACTCCTAGAAAACTAAGCCTTCGAAGCCTTATGGAGCCAGACGATGACGCAGGCTCAACACCTCCTGCATTTGGTCCTATTTTGCTCTTGCCACTACCATCAGATCCACCACCAACACCATCATTACCAGCTGCCAACCCCCGCCCAATTCCACGGCCTCTTCCACCAGCCTTCCTCATTTTTGGTAAAAATGTAGACAAAATCCAACAAACTATATAGTAATATAAAACAAGGTACAAGGTATATATAGGACAGGTGAGATTTTGAATTTCAGCAGACACTTGTGGACACTGGACACTTTTGGATTGTGAGAGGCCCAATGAATATCTGAGCGCTATGTGACAGGCTCGATGGCACAGCTGTGACCAAAGTGACTAGAGGATAAGTGAGATTTTGAATTTCAGCAGACACTTGTGGACACTGGACACTTTTGGATTGTGTGAGGACCAATGAATATCTGAGCGCTATGTGACAGGCTCGATGGCACAGCTGTGACCAAAGTGACTAGAGGATAAATGAGATTTTGAATTTCAGCAGACACTTGTGGACACTGGACACTTTTGGATTGTGTGAGGCCCAATGAATATCTGAGCGCTATGTGACAGGCTCGATGGCACAGCTGTGACCAAAGTGACTAGAAGATAAGTGAGATTTTGAATTTCAGCAGACACTTGTGGACACTGGACACTTTTGGATTGTGTGAGGCCCACTGATATCTGAGCGCTATGTCACAGGCTCGATGGCACAGCTGTGACAAAAGTGACGAGAGGATAAGGAAGATTTTGAATTTCTGCAGACACTTGTGGACACTGGACACTTTTGGATTGTGTGAGGCCCAATGAATATCTGAGCGCTATGTGACAGGCTCGATGGCACAGCTGTGACCAAAGTGACTAGAGGATAAGTGAGATTTTGAATTTCAGCAGACACTTGTGGACACTGGACACTTTTGGATTGTGTGAGGCCCACTGAATATCTGAGTGCTATGTGACAGGCTCAATGGCACAGCTGTGACCAAAGTGACTAGAGGATAAGTGAGATTTTGAATTTCTGCAGACACTTGTGGACACTGGACACTTTTGGATTGTGTGAGGCCCACTGATATCTGAGCGCTATGTCACAGGCTCGATGGCACAGCTGTGACAAAAGTGACGAGAGGATAAGGGAGATTTTGAATTTCTGCAGACACTTGTGGACACTGGACACTTTTGGATTGTGTGAGGCCCACTGAATATCTGAGTGCTATGTCACAGGCTCGATGGCACAGCTGTGACAAAAGTGACTAGAGGATAAGGGAGATTTTGAATTTCTGCAGACACTTGTGGACACTGGACACTTTTGGATTGTGTGAGGCCCAATGAATATCTGAGCGCTATGTGACAGGCTCGATGGCACAGCTGTGACCAAAGTGACTAGAGGATAAGTGAGATTTTGAATTTCAGCAGACACTTGTGGACACTGGACACTTTTGGATTGTGTGAGGCCCAATGAATATCTGAGCGCTATGTGACAGGCTCGATGGCACAGCTGTGACCAAAGTGACTAGAGGATAAGTGAGATTTTGAATTTCAGCAGACACTTGTGGACACTGGACACTTTTGGATTGTGTGAGGCCAAATGAATATCTGAGCGCTATGTGACAGGCTCAATGGCACAGCTGTGACCAAAGTGACTAGAGGATAAGTGAGATTTTGAATTTCAGCAGACACTTGTGGACACTGGACACTTTTGGATTGTGTGAGGCCCAATGAATATCTGAGCGCTATGTGACAGGCTCGATGGCACAGCTGTGACCAAAGTGACTAGAGGATAAGTGAGATTTTGAATTTCTGCAGACACTTGTGGACACTGGACACTTTTGGATTGTGTGAGGCCCACTGATATCTGAGCGCTATGTCACAGGCTCGATGGCACAGCTGTGACAAAAGTTACGAGAGGATAAGGGAGATTTTGAATTTCTGCAGACACTTGTGGACACTGGACACTTTTGGATTGTGTGAGGCCCACTGAATAGCTGAGCGCTATGTCACAGGCTCGATGGCACAGCTGTGACAAAAGTGACTAGAGGATAAGGGAGATTTTGAATTTCTGCAGACACTTGTGTACACTGGACACTTTTGGATTGTGTGAGGCCCACTGATATCTGAGCGCTATGTCACAGGCTCGATGGCACAGCTGTGACAAAAGTGACGAGAGGATAAGGGAGATTTTGAATTTCTGCAGACACTGGTGGACACTTGACACTTTTGGATTGTGTGAGGCCCACTGATATCTGAGCGCTATGTCACAGGCTCGATGGCACAGCTGTGACAAAAGTGACTAGAGGATAAGTGAGATTTTGAATTTCAGCAGACACTTGTGGACACTGGACACTTTTGGATTGTGTGAGGCCCAATGAATATCTGAGCGCTATGTGACAGGCTCAATGGCACAGCTGTGACCAAAGTGACTAGAGGATAAGTGAGATTTTGAATTTCAGCAGACACTTGTGGACACTGGACACTTTTGGATTGTGTGAGGCCCAATGAATATCTGAGCGCTATGTGACAGGCTCGATGGCACAGCTGTGACCAAAGTGACTAGAGGATAAGTGAGATTTTGAATTTCTGCAGACACTTGTGGACACTGGACACTTTTGGATTGTGTGAGGCCCACTGATATCTGAGCGCTATGTCACAGGCTCGATGGCACAGCTGTGACAAAAGTGACGAGAGGATAAGGGAGATTTTGAATTTCTGCAGACACTTGTGGACACTGGACACTTTTGGATTGTGTGAGGCCCACTGATATCTGAGCGCTATGTCACTGGCTCAATGTCACAGCTGTGACAAAAGTGACTAGAGGATAAGTGAGATTTTGAATTTCAGCAGACATTTGTGGACACTGGACACTTTTGGATTGTGTGAGGACCAATGAATATCTGAGCGCTATGTGACAGGCTCGATGGCACTGCTGTGACCAAAAAAACTAGAGGATAAGTGAGATTTTGAATTTCTTCTCACACTTGTGGACACTGGACACTTTTGGATTGTGTGAGGCCCAATGAATATCTGAGCGCTATGTGACAGGCTCGAAGGCACAGCTGTGACCAAAGTGACTAGAGGATAAGTGAGATTTTGAATTTCTGCAGACACTTGTGGACACTGGACACTTTTGGATTGTGTGAGGCCCACTGATATCTGAGCGCTATGTCACAGGCTCGATGGCACAGCTGTGACAAAAGTGACGAGAGGATAAGTGAGATTTTGAATTTCAGCAGACACTTGTGGACACTGGACACTTTTGGATTGTGTGAGGCCCAATGAATATCTGAGCGCTATGTGACAGGCTCGATGGCACAGCTGTGACCAAAGTGACTAGAGGATAAGTGAGGTTTTGAATTTCAGCAGACACTTGTGGACACTGGACACTTTTGGATTGTGTGAGGCCCAATGAATATCTGAGCGCTATGTGACAGGCTCGATGGCACAGCTGTGACCAAAGTGACTAGAGGATAAGTGAGATTTTGAATTTCTGCAGACACTTGTGGACACTGGACACTTTTGGATTGTGTGAGGCCCACTGATATCTGAGCGCTATGTCACAGGCTCGATGGCACAGCTGTGACAAAAGTGACGAGAGGATAAGGGAAATTTTGAATTTCTGCAGATACTTGTGGACACTGGACACTTTTCGATTGTGTGAGGACCAATGAATATCTGAGCGCTATGTGACAGGCTCGATGGCACAGCTGTGACCAAAGTGACTAGAGGATAAGTGAGATTTTGAATTTCAGCAGACACTTGTGGACACTGGACACTTTTGGATTGTGTGAGGCCCAATGAATATCTGAGCGCTATGTGACAGGCTCGAAGGCACAGCTGTGACCAAAGTGACTAGAGGATAAGTGAGATTTTGAATTTCTGCAGACACTTGTGGACACTGGACACTTTTGGATTGTGTGAGGCCCACTGATATCTGAGCGCTATGTCACAGGCTCGATGGCACAGCTGTGACAAAAGTGACGAGAGGATAAGGGAGATTTTGAATTTCTGCAGACACTGGTGGACACTGGACACTTTTGGATTGTGTGAGGCCCACTGATATCTGAGCGCTATGTCACAGGCTCGATGGCACAGCTGTGACAAAAGTGACGAGAGGATAAGTGAGATTTTGCATTTCAGCAGACACTTGTGGACACTGGACACTTTTGGATTGTGTGAGGCCCAATGAATATCTGAGCGCTATGTGACAGGCTCGATGGCACAGATGTGACCAAAGTGACTAGAGGATAAGTGAGATTTTGAATTTCAGCAGACACTTGTGGACACTGGACACTTTTGGATTGTGTGAAGCCCAATGAATATCTGAGCGCTATGTGACAGGCTCGATGGCACAGCTGTGACCAAAGTGACTAGAGGATAAGTGAGATTTTGAATTTCTGCAGACACTTGTGGACACTGGACACTTTTGGATTGTGTGAGGCCCACTGATATCTGAGCGCTATGTCACAGGCTCGATGGCACAGCTGTGACAAAAGTGACGAGAGGATAAGGGAGATTTTGAATTTCTGCAGACACTTGTGGACACTGGACACTTTTGGATTGTGTGAGGCCCACTGAATATCTGAGCGCTATGTCACAGGCTCGATGGCACAGCTGTGACAAAAGTGACTAGAGGATAAGGGAGATTTTGAATTTCTGCAGACACTTGTGGACACTGGACACTTTTGGATTGTGTGAGGCCCACTGATATCTGAGCGCTATGTCACAGGCTCGATGGCACAGCTGTGACCAAAGTGACTAGAGGGTAAGTGAGATTTTGAATTTCTGCAGACACTTGTGGACACTGGACACTTTTGGATTGTGTGAGGCCCAATAAATATCTGAGCGCTATGTGACAGGCTCGATGGCACAGCTGTGACCAAAGTGACTAGAGGATAAGTGAGATTTTGAATATCAGCAGACACTTGTGGACACTGGACACTTTTGGATTGTGTGAGGCCCACTGATATCTGAACGCTATGTCACAGGCTCGATGGCACAGCTGTGACAAAAGTGACGAGAGGATAAGGGAGATTTTGAATTTCTGCAGACACTTGTGGACACTGGACACTTTTGGATTGTGTGAGGCCCACTGATATCTGATCGCTATGCCACAGGCTCGATGGCACAGCTGTGACAAAAGTGACGAGAGGATAAGGGAGATTTTGAATTTCTGCAGACACTTGTGGACAGTGGACACTTTTGGATTGTGTGAGGCCCACTGATATCTGAGCGCTATGTCACAGGCTCGATGGCACAGCTGTGACAAAAGTTACGAGAGGATAAGGGAGATTTTGAATTTCTGCAGACACTTGTGGACACTGGACACTTTTGGATTGTGTGAGGCCCACTGATATCTGAGCGCTATGTCACAGGCTCGATGGCACAGCTGTGACAAAAGTGACGAGAGGATAAGGGAGATTTTGAATTTCTGCAGACACTTGTGGACACTGGACACTTTTGGATTGTGTGAGGCCCACTGATATCTGAGCGCTATGTCACAGGCTCGATGGCACAGCTGTGACAAAAGTGACGAGAGGATAAGGGAGATTTTGAATTTCTGCAGACACTTGTGGACACTGGACACTTTTGGATTGTGTCAGGCCCACTGATATCTGAGCGCTATGTCACAGGCTCGATAGCACAGCTGTGACAAAAGTGACTAGAGGATAAGGGAGATTGGATTGCTTTTAAAAAAGCAGTTTGCAGAGCAGTGGGTAAACAGCAATGCCAGCCTGTCAGGAAGCCTTAAAAGGCAGCCCAACAACCAACACCACTGATACACCACAAAATAGCCTCCCCTTGCACTGCACACACAGTGACTGGTGTGTTGTGCAGGCCAAATCGCTAGCAGCAGAAGCAGTTTTTTTGTCTTCTTCCCTGCCTAACGCTCTCCATACAGAATCAGCAGCAACCTCTCCCTATACTGAGATCGGCAGAAGAAAGATGGCGGTCGGCGTGCACGCCCTTTTATACCCCCTGTGACTCCCACTAAAGCAAGCCAATCACTTGCATGCCCTTCTGAAAGATGGTGGTGACCCGCGCCTATGTCATCACGTTGCCCACAGTGTCCGTGGATCCTGATTGGCTGAAAAAGAGCGCAAAACAAACTTTGAAACGCGACTTTGGCGAGTAAGTCGCCGACCTCGTGGCCGACCTCATCCTAGGGTCGGGTTTCGTTTCATGAAACCCGACTTTGCCAAAAGTCGGCGAGTTTTGAAATTTTTCGACCCGTTTCGCTCATCCCTAGTCCTGTGGTTCAGTGTCCATAAAAGAAGGTAAAACTCCAAAGGAAACTCTTACAGGTTACCTGTAGGCACAAAACTTGAAAAACAGTTACAAATATACATTTCAGCAATTTCAGCAATCACATTTACTTTACTATTTTAGATACGGTATCTGATGGATAGTGTGCCTTGTGTGGTGCGGGTAGACCTGCGTAATGTACTGGGAATTCTAAGTAACACAGGGATACTAGACTGTCTGTGGATTCTTGGACTCACCAGAGGCATAACAGGTTCACCACTGGCAGGGCGAGGGTTCTCTGGCTCCACTGCTGGTGTGGCATCTGCTGCCTGATTTTCCTGCTCTTCAGGATTTTCTTGAGTCCCGTCTTCCTGTGCTACCTCTTGGGGAAATATCAACACTGGCACCACCACAGCATCCTTCACTTTAGTTCAATTCACAGGGAACTCTCCAAGCACTGTACTGACCTTCTTTTCTTTCTCCACGTGTTGGATGTTATCTTGCTCTTCCACCCTATCTTTCAACTGGTCAGGATATAATTTCAAATGGTCCCTGGATACCGCTGCTGAGGTCTCTCCTCCATCTTTGCTAACAAGGCACACTTTTGCATTATTAAAGTTTGAGGGAAGCATGGTGTAAGGTTCAGCTTCCCATTGATCGTTTAGCTTATGCAGTCTTCTTTTCCTCTTGAGAACTTGTTCTCCCGGCGAAAAAGGAATGGCAGGTACAATTTGGTTGTAAAGCTTCTCCTGCTTCTGCCTTGCCTG
Source organism: Dendrobates tinctorius (assembly GCF_039654945.1). Taxonomy (NCBI): domain Eukaryota; kingdom Metazoa; phylum Chordata; class Amphibia; order Anura; family Dendrobatidae; genus Dendrobates; species Dendrobates tinctorius. Next base: position 9,608,063 of record NW_027361824.1, read on the forward strand.
GGCCAGACTCTTCTCCACACACTCTTGTACACTTCTGTACTGCTGCTGCCTCTCTTTGTCCCAGTCAACTTCTGGTGACATTACTTCAGGCGTCAGGGCTCCCATGTCCAAATCAATGGGCAGTTTACCCGGTCTCGCTCTCATCAGGTACGCTGGAGTACAGTTGGTAGAGTTCACTGGAATATGGTTGTAGAGGTCTACCAGATCTGGCAACTTTTCTGGCCACAGATTTCTCTCCTCCAAGGGCAGCGTCTTCAGTAGATCAATCACTACCTGGTTCATCTTCTCGCACATGCCATTGGTCTGTGGGTGATAAGGCGTTGTCCGGATCTTCTTACAACCATATAAGTTGCAGAATTCATGGAACACTTCTGCCTCAAAAGCTGGACCTTGATCAGTAAGAACTCTCTCTGGGTAACCATGTGGTCTACAAAAGTGCAATTGGAATGCTCTGGCTGCGGTCCTGGCTGTTAGATCTTTGACAGGCACAACCACCAGGAACCTGGAGTAGTGATCCATGATGGTAAGAGCATAGAGGTAGCCTGACTGGCTTGGTACCAGCTTCACATGGTCCAGGGCTACCAGCTCAAGCGGCTGTTTGGTGATGATTGGCTGCAAGGGAGCCCTCTGGCTGCTTCGATCCTTTCTGCGCAGGTTACATTGTCCACACTCCCGGCACCACTTCTCAATGGCTTTCCTCATACCAGCCCAGTAAAACCTCTCTCGGAGCAATACTTCCAACTTCTTCCATCCGAAGTGTCCAGCTCCAATGTGATAGGCTTCCAGGACCATCGATGCCTCTCTCCTTGGGACTACCACCTGCCAGAACAGCTCATGTGTGTGGGCATTGATTCCGACACAGCTTCCCTTCATAAATGAACAGCCGACCTCTTTCCTTCCACAACTGCTGGGTTTCCTCATGAGCATTCGACTCAGGGCTTGAGTCTGGTTGGGACAGTAGCTCCTTCTCTAGGCGGACTGCAGGGTCACTATCTTGCGCTTCTGCCCAGTCATGGTGAGGCAATGGGTTCAGGGTGACTTCTTTCAAGCCAGACCGCCTGTTTCTCACTCCTTGAGCACGCTGGGCCGCCAGGGGCCGGTGGAAGGGAGGCAGCTTTATTTCCTCAAGAGCCTCAGGGTCTTCTCCTGTATCTGGCAGATTAGGCATCCTGGACAGCGCATCAGCATTGGCATTCTTGTGTCCTGCCCGGTACTTGATAGTAAACTCATAGTTAGACAGCCGGGCCATCATCGCTGCTCCAGTGCACCCAGTTTTGCAGTGTCCAAGTGGGTCAACGGATTATTGTCCGTGAAGATAGTAAACTTGGCTGAAGCCAGGTAATGCTTGAATCTCTCAGTCACCGCCCAGACTATGGCAAGGAACTCCAGCTTGAAAGAACTGTAATTGTCATGGTTCCTTTCAGTGGGACGCAACTTCCTGCTGGCGTAGGAGATCACTCTTTCCTTTCCATTCTGTACCTGTGACAGTACTGCTCCTAGCCACACATTGCTGGCATCCGTATACAACACAAAGGGTTTGTCATAATCTGGGTAGGCCAGAACTTCGTCACCTGTGAGAGCCATCTTCAATCTGGTGAAGGATCTCTCCAAATCCTCAGTCCATTCAAATGTGGAGTTCTTTTGTTTGGCCTTCTTGGACTGCCCCACCAGGAGATTTTGCATAGGGGTGGCGATTTCAGTAAAATCTTTGATGAATCTTCTGTAGTAGCCTACCAGTCCAAGGAATTGGCGGACTTCATGGAGGTTGCTGGGCTTCGGCAAGTCCCGGATGACTGTGACCTTGTCAGGATCTGGTGCCACACCTTCTGCACTCACCACATGACCGAGGTCCTGTACCTTGGGCTTCAGCAGGTGACACTTAGAGGGCTTCACCTTCAGGCCAAAATTGGACAGAGCTTCAAACACTTCAGCCAGGTGTTCCAGATGATCCTCATAGGTCTTGGAGAAAACAATGACATCATCCAGGTACAGCAGGACTGTCTCAAAGTTCATGTGTCCCAGGCAGCACTCCATCAACCGTTGAAATTTTCCTGGGGCAGTGCAGAGCCGAAATGGCATATTGTTGAACTCACAGAGACCCACTGGAGTGGTAAATGCGATTTTCTCGTTGTCTGCCTCGGAACTTGCCAATACCCACTGGTGAGATCCAAGGTGGAAAAGTAGTTAGCATTTTTAAGTGCAGCTAATGATTCCTCAATTCTAGGTAATGGGTAGGCATCTTTATGTGTAATGCTGTTAATTTTCCTGTAATCAACACACATTCTCATGGTACCATCCTTTTTCTTTACAAACACTATTGGAGCTGCCCATGGGCTAAAACTGTCCCTGATGACCCCTGCTTCCTTCATCTCTTTCAACATACTCTTAGCACATTGGTACTGTGTTGGGGGTATAGGTCTGTACCTCTCCTTTATGGGTGGATGGTCTCCTGTGGGGATATGATGTTGGACCCCTTTTGCCTGCCCAAAATTTAGTGGGTGTTTGCTGAATACCCGCTCATACTCTTGTGTCACTCTGTAAACCCCATTTCTCTGGTATGAAGGTGTAGAGTCAGTCCCCACCTGCAGTTGCTGGCACCATTCTTCTAGCTGCTTGACAGGGCCATTGTCTTCCACCTGGTCGGATAAAGCCAAGGGCTCTGCTGCCTGCAATGAGTTGTTATTAACAGTGAGCAGCTTGGCAACTGTGGTGTACCGAGGTATTGTGGCTTCCTACATGAAGAAAAATAACTAATAATAATATAGAATGTATTGTGGGAGGTGTAGAAGACATTAAAGCCATAAAGGTTTAGCCCAATCAAATGGAATAGCAGTAATTTTTTTTTTTTAAATACGTTCGTAGTTACAAAGACTATTGACTATGTTAAAGTCTTTAATATTTTGTCAGATATGTATGTTTCACTACTTCCATGCTCTTCACCTTCTTTTTTACTTCTCCCACACTTTCTCCTTCATCATCCTCAGCAGCATCTTTTTGATCAACTTCTTCTTCACCTTCTTTATCTTCTTCACCTTCTTCCTATTTTTTTTTTACATTCTTCATATTCTTCTTATTCAACTATTATTCTTCTTCATATTCTACTTCTTCATCTTCTTCCTATTCTTCTTCATCATATTCTTATTTGTGTCAGGCATTCCTGTAGTTGTAATCTATAAAAGTTTGAAGATTACACCTTCCGTTCAGCCTGTCACAAAAGATTTACAACAGGATTTGTCCGCGTTCAGTTTGGCCTGCAGCAGCAGGCCTTTTCCAGGGGCACCACGAGGAGGAACGGACTCACCCTCATACACTGCTTAGTCTTCTTCTGCTTATAAATTAGATAATATCATTTGCTCAGATTTTTAGTCTTATGCTTAATGTTCTTCTGCTTTTGGTTTTTATGCTTCTTGTTCTTCTGTCTCTTGTTGTTCTGCAACTTGGTGGTTGTCTTCATGTTCTTTGTCCTCTTGGTCATCTTCTTCAGGGTCATCTTTTAGGTATTCTTCTGTGTGGTCTTCAGGGTCGTCGTCTTCAGGGTCATTGTCAGGGAGATCCAGAGTGAGAATCAAAAACCATTTCCACAAGCTTGAACTTGGAAAAGCAGCAGAACGTACAAGAAGGCTGAGGATCTGCGGGGAACCAGCTGACGGTACTCGATCCCGGATGGGTAGCAGAAGGAACAATAGCAAAAGGAACTAGCAAGGACCAGCTGATGGTGCTGGAACCCGGAGGGGCAGCAGAAGGAACAAGAGCCAATGGCACAACTGTGGACCAGCTGACAGTGCTGGAACACGGTTTCTAAGCAGGAGGTACCTGTGCTACAAAGCACTACCAAGGACTAGCAGACGTTGCTGAAACTCGGATACCAAGAAGGAGGCACCTAGGCCAAAGGCTCTGCCGAGAACCATCTGACGGTGCTGGAACCCGAATGGGTAGCAGAAGCTGTAATAGCAAAAGAAACTAGCGAGGACCACCTGACGGTGCTGGAACCCGGAGGGGCAGCAGAAGGAAGAAGAGCTAATGTGACAACCGTGGACCAGCTGACGGTGCTGGAACATGGTTACTAAGCAGGAGGTACCGGTGCTACAAAGCACTACCAAGGACCAGCAGACACTGCTGGAACTTGGATACCAAGAAGGAGGCACCTAGGCCCAAGGCTCTGCCGAGAACCAGCTGATGGTGCTGGAACCCGGATGGGTAGCAGAAGGTACCCATAATCAACAAAGTTGCAAGGCCGCGAGCAGGACGCAGTTACCGAATCCCACAGTCCAACAGGGGGTGCTTGTCCTATTGGCACTACGGAACCAGCCTTTAGTACCAGATCCAGCAGCCCACTTAGGAAGCACCGAAACTGCAGGCACCATAGACTCGGCTAACCCGACCGCAACAGGACAGGACAACGTATTGGTGGCAAAGTGAAGTTGACGCTACCCAGAAACAGCAGGCGTGCTGGAACCAGGCTGGGCAGGAGGGAGTACCCGTGCCAAAGACACTGCCGAGAACCAGCTGACGGTGCTGGAACCCGGATGGGTAGCAGAAGAAACAAGAGCCAATGGCACAACTGTGGACCAGCTGACGGTGCTGGAACATGGTTTCTAAGCAGGAGGTACCTGTGCTTTAAAGCACTACCAAGAATCAGCAGACATTGCTGGAACTCGGACACCGAGAAGGAGGCACCTCGGCCAAAGGCTCTGCCGAGAAACAGCTGACGGTGCTGGAACCCGGATGGGCAGGAGGGAGTACCCGTGCCAAAGACACTGCCGAGAACCAGCTGATGGTGCTGGAAACCGGATGGGTAGCAGAAGGTACCAATAATCAACAAAGTTGCAAGGCCGCGAGCGGGACGCAGTTACCGAATCACACAGTCCAACAGGGTGTGCTTGTCCTATTGGCACTACGGAACCAGCCTTTAGTACCAGAACCCGCAGCCCACATTGGAAGCACCGAAACTGCAGGCACCATAGACTTGGCTAACCCGACCGCAACACGACAGGACAACGTATTGGTGGCAAAGTGACGTTGACACTACCCAGAAAAAGCAGGCGTGCTGGAACCAGGCTGGGCAGGAGAGAGTACCGGTGCCAAAGACACTGCCGAGAACCAGCTGACAGTGCTGGAACCCGGATGGGTAGCGGAAGATTCCCATAATCAACAAAGTTCCAAGGCCGCGAGCTGGACGCAGTTACCGAATCATACAGTCCAACAGGGGGTGCTTGTCCTATTGGCACTACGGAACCAGCCTTTAGTACCAGAACCCGCAGCCCACATAGGAAGCACCGAAACTGCTGGCACCATAGACTCGGCTAACCCGACTGCAACACGACAGGACAACGTATTGGTGGCAAAGTGACGTTGACACTACCCAGAAACCGCAGGCATGCTGGAACCAGGCTGGGCAGGAGGGAGTACCCGTGCCAAAGACACTGCCGAGAACCAGCTGACGGTGCTGGAACACGGATGGGTAGCAGAAGGTACCCATAATCAACAAAGTTGCAAGGCCGCGAGCAGGACGCAGTTACCGAATCACACAGTCCAACATGGGGTGCTTGTCCTATTGGCATTACGGAACCAGCCTTTAGTACAAGAACCCGCAGCCCACATAGGAAGCACCAAAACTGCAGGCACCATAGACTCGGCTAACCCGACCGCAACAGGACAGGACAACATATTGGTGGCAAAGTGACGTTGACACTACCCAGAAACAGCAGGTGCGCTGGAACCAGGCTGGGCAGGAGGGAGTACCCGTGCCAAAGACACTGCCGAGAACCAGCTGATGGTGCTGGAACCCGGATGGGTAGCAGAAGAAACAAGAGCCAATGGCACAACTGTGGACCAGCTGACGATGCTGGAACACGGTTTCTATGCAGGAGGTACCTGTGCTTTAAAGCACAACCAAGAACCAGCAGACGCTGCTGGAACTCGGACACCGAGAAGGAGGCACCTCGGCCAAAGGCTCTGCCGAGAAACAGCTGATGGTGCTGGAACCCGGATGGACAGGAGGGAGTACCCGTGCCAAAGACACTGCCGAGAACCAGCTGACGGTGCTGGAACCCGGAAGGGTAACAGAAGGTACCCATAATCAACAAAGTTGCAAGGCCGCGAGCAGGACGCAGTTACTGAATCACACAGTCCAACAGGGGGTGCTTGTCCTATTGGCACTACGGAACCAGCCTTTAGTACCAGAACCCGCAGCCCACATGGGAAGCACCGAAACTGCAGGCACCATAAACTCGGCTAACCCGACCGCAACAGGAGAGGACAATGTATTGGTGGCAAAGTGACATTGACACTACCCAGAAACAGCAGGCATGCTGGAACCAGGCTGGGCAGGAGGGAGTACCCGTGCCAAAGACACTGCCGAGAACCAGCTGACGGTGCTGGAACCCGGATGGGTAGCAGAAGAAACAAGAGCCAATGGCACAACTGTGGACCAGCTGACGGTGCTGGAACACAGTTTCTAAGCAGGAAGTACCTGTGCTTTAAAGCACTACCAAGAACCAGCAGACGTTGCTGAAACTCGGACACCGAGAAGGAGGCACCTCGGCCAAAGGCTCTGCCGAGAAACAGCTGACGGTGCTGGAACCCGGATGGGCAGGAGGGAGTACCCGTGCCAAAGACATTGCCGAGAACCAGCTGACAGTGCTGGAACCAGGCTGGGCAGGAGGGAGTACCCGTGCTAAAGACACTGCCGAGAACCAGCTGACGGTGCTGGAACCCGGATGGGTAGCAGAAGATTCCCATAATCAACAAAGTTGCAAGGCCGCGAGCAGGACGCAGTTACCGAATCACACAGTCCAACAGGGGGTGCTTGTCCTATTGGCACTATGGAACCAGCCTTTAGTACCAGAACCCGCAGCCCACATAGGAAGCACCGAAACTGCCGGCACCATAGCCTCGGCTAACCCGACCGCAACACGACTGGACGACGTATTGGTGGCAAAGTGACGTTGACACTACCCAGAAAACGCAGGCATGCTGGAACCAGGCTGGGCAGGAGGGAGTACCCATGCCACAGACACTGCCGAGAACCAGCTGACGGTGCTGGAACTCGGATGGGTTTCAGAAGGTACCCATAATCAACAAAGTTGCAAGGCCGCGAGCAAGACGCAGTTACCGAATCACACAGTCCAACAGGGGGTGCTTGTCCTATTGGCACTACGGAACCAGCCTTTAGTACAAGAACCCGCAGCCCACATAGGAAGCACCAAAACTGCAGGCACCATAGACTCGGCTAACCCGACCGCAACAGGACAGGACAACATATTGGTGGCAAAGTGACGTTGACACTACCCAGAAACAGCAGGTGCGCTGGAACCAGGCTGGGCAGGAGGGAGTACCCGTGCCAAAGACACTGCCGAGAACCAGCTGACGGTGCTGGAACCCGGATGGGTAGCAGAAGAAACAAGAGCCAATAACACAATTGTGGACCAGCTGACGGTGCTGGAACACGGTTTCTATGCAGGAGGTACCTGTGCTTTAAAGCACAACCAAGAACCAGCAGACGCTGCTGGAACTCGGACACCGAGAAGGAGGCACCTCGGCCAAAGGTTCTGCCGAGAAACAGCTGATGGTGCTGGAACCCGGATGGGCAGGAGGGAGTACCCGTGCCAAAGACACTGCCGAGAACCAGCTGACGGTGCTGGAACCCGGATGGGTAGCAGAAGGTACCCATAATCAACAAAGTTGCAAGGCCGCGAGCAGGAAGCAGTTACCGAATCACACAATCCAACAGGGGGTGCTTGTCCTATTGGCACTACGGAACCAGCCTTTAGTAGCAGAACCCGCAGCCCACATAGGAAGCACCGAAACTGCAGGCACCATAGACTTGGCTAACCCGACCGCAACAGGACAGGACAACGTATTGGTGGCAAAGTGACGTTGACACCACCCAGAAACAGCAGGCGTGCTGGAACCAGGCTGGGCAGGAGGGAGTACCCGTGCCAAAGACACTGCCGAGAACCAGCTGACGGTGCTGGAACCCGGATGGGTAGCAGAAGAAACAAGAGCCAATGGCACAACTGTGGACCAGCTGACGGTTCTGGAACACAGTTTCTAAGCAGGAAGTACCTGTGCTTTAAAGCACTACCAAGAACCAGCAGACGTTGCTGGAACTCGGACACCGAGAAGGAGGCACCTCGGCCAAAGGCTCTGCCGAGAAACAGCTGACGGTGCTGGAACCTGGATGGGCAGGAGGGAGTACCCGTGCCAAAGACATTGCCGAGAACCAGCTGACGGTGCTGGAACCAGGCTGGGCAGGAGGGAGTACCCGTGCCAAAGACACTGCCGAGAACCAGCTGACGGTGCTGGAACCCGGATGGGTAGCAGAAGAAACAAGAGCCAATAACACAATTGTGGACCAGCTGACAGTGCTGGAACACGGTTTCTATGCAGGAGGTACCTGTGCTTTAAAGCACAACCAAGAACCAGCAGACGCTGCTGGAACTCGGACACCGAGAAGGAGGCACCTCGGCCAAAGGCTCTGCCGAGAAACAGCTGACGGTGCTGGAACCCGGATGGGCAGGAGGGAGTACCCGTGCCAAAGACATTGCCGAGAACCAGCTGACGGTGCTGGAACCAGGCTGGGCAGGAGGGAGTACCCGTGCCAAAGACACTGCTGAGAACCAGCTGATGGTGCTGGAACCCGGATGGATAGCAGAAGGTACCCATAATCAACAATGTTGCAAGGCCGCGAGCAGGACGCAGTTACCGAATCCCACTGTCCAACAGGGGGTGCTTGTCCTATTGGCACTACAGAACCAGCCTTTAGTACCAGAACCCACAGCCCACGTAGGAAGCACCGAAACTGCAGGCACCATAGACTCGGCTAACCCGACCGCAACAGGACAGGACAACATATTGGTGGTAAAGTGACGTTGACACTACCCAGAAACAGCAGGCGTGCTGGAACCAGGCTGGGCAGGAGGGAGTACCCGTGCCAAAGACACTGCCGAGAACCAGCTGACGGTGCTGGAACCCGGATGGGTAGCAGAAGAAACAAGAGCCAATGGCACAACTGTGGACCAGCTGATGTTGCTGGAACACTGTTTCTAAGCAGGAGGTACCTGTGCTTTAAAGCACTACCAAGAACCAGCAGACATTGCTGGAACTCGGACACCGAGAAGGAGGCACCTCGGCCAAAGGCTCTGCCGAGAAACAGCTGACGGTGCTGGAACCCGGATGGGCAGGAGGGAGTACCCGTGCCAAAGACACTGCCGAGAACCAGTTGACGGTGCTGGAACCCGGATGGGTAGCAGAAGGTACCCATAATCAGCAAAGTTGCAAGGCCGCGAGCAGGAAGCAGTTGCCGAATCCCACTGTCCAACAGGCGGTGCTTGTCCTATTGGCACTACGGAGCCAGCCTTTAGTACCAGAGCCCGCAGCCCACATAGGAAGCACCGAAACTGCAGGCACCATAGACTCGGCTAACCCGACTGCAACACGACAGGACAATGTATCAGTGGCAAAGTGACATTGATACTACCCGGAAACAGCAGGCGTGCTGGAACCAGGCTGGGCAGGAGGGAGTACCCGTGCCAAAGACACTTCTGAGCAGCAACTGGCCATGTTGGAGCCCAGGGGTCAATCATGCAGCAGGATGAGGCCTACTTGGAGCGAGTTTTATATTGGTTGTACACAACTACTGATTTTTAACCGTGCTCCACTTAGGCCTCTGGCTCCACTGTCTCTAGTTTTTCCCCTGGCCTCCAACACCGCCAGTTGCTGCTCTGAAGTGTTGTCTGCACAATCCACACTTGCTCCTGGGTTACAGGGGTTCAGTCACGTCAGTTGATCCCATGATGTGTGTCCGGCAAGGTCTCCTGCTCTGTCCACATTCCCACTACTAGTAATGGGAATGGGGACAGAGCAGGAGACATTGCCGGACACACATCAGGGTATCAACTGACGTGACTGAGCCCCAGTAACACAGGAACAAGTGTGGATTGTGCAGACGACACTTCAGAGCAGCGACTGGCGGTGTTGGAGGCCAGGGGAAAAACTAGAGACAGTGGAGCCAGAGGCCTAAGTGGAGCACGGTTAAAAATCAGTAGTAGTTTGAATGTTTATGGAGCAGGAGACTTTGCCGTCTACACAGCAGGGGAACAGCTGGTGTTTCTGAACCCCACTAACACAGGAGCTAGTGTGTTTTTCTCTGTGAAGACGGCACTTCTGAACACCAACTGGCGTTGTTGGAGCCCAGGATGAGGCATGGAGCAGGCTGAGGCCTGATGTTGTTGGCATGTGGAGGCAGCAGGATACTTCGCCGTCTACACAGCAGGGGAACAGCTGGCATTACTGAACCCCACTAACACAGGAGCTAGTATGTTTTTCTCTGTGAAGACGGCACTTCTGAACACCAACTAGCGTTGTTGGAGCCCATGTTGAGGCATGGAGCAGGCTGAGGCCTGATGTTTTGGGCATGTGGAGTCAGCAGGAGACATTGCCGTCTACACAGCAGGGGAAAAGCTGGCGTTACTGAACCCCACTAACATAGGAGCTAGTGTGTTTTTCTCTGGGAAGACGACACTTCTACTTCTGAACACCAACTAGCGTTGTTGGAGCCCAGGTTGAGGCATGGAGCAGGCTGAGGCCTGATGTTTTGGGCATGTGGAGTCAGCAGGAGACATTGCCGTCCACACAGCAGGGGAGCAGCTGGCGTTACTGAACCCCACTGACACAGGAGCGAGTGTTTCTATCTGAGCGGATGGCACTTCCAAGCAACAACTGGCTGTGTTGAAGCCCAGGATCAATCATGGAGCAGGCTGAGGCCTATTTGAGGCAAGTTTTATATCGGTTGTGCACCACTACTGATTGTAATCGTGCTCCACTTATGCCTCTGGCTCTACTGTCTCCAGTATTTCCCCTGGTCTCCAACCCCGCCAGTTGCTGCTCTGAAGTGGCGTCTGCACAAATCACACTTGTTCCTGGGTTACAGGGGCTCTGTCACGTCGGTGGATCCCCTGATGTGTGTCCGGCAAGGTCTCCTGCTCTGTCCACATTCCCACTACTAGTAATGGCCGAATACTTTCAGCGACAAACTGAGTCATGGCTGGGCAGTCTACATCTTGAGGCAAGCAAGGTAGTTAGTAGAGTTGAGCGACTTTTGCTTTTTTAGGGTCGCGTTTCGTTTCGTGAAACCCGACTTTTCCAAAAGTCGGGTCGAGCAAGATCGTCCGATTATAGGGAAAAGTCGGGGTCGTCCCGAAACACGAAACCCAATGTAAGTCAATGGGGAATAAAAGTCGGCAGTGAGAGGAGGACAGGAAACACACCTACAGTGCCCATTTGAATGCCAAAAGCATCAATTCTTCTTACTTAAGCTTGTCAACCTTAATTAACTTCATAATACAAGTTACGCACTGAAAAATGGGGGTTATTTGGCTAAATTTGTGGGGGGGGAGGGCTGGCTGCATGTTTTCATGTGCCCTGGGCGAAAGAGCGCCCCTTTAACACATACCACAACTCATCATGCTCCGATACGGCAGAGAAATAGCGGTATAGTACAATGAAAAATACCTCACTTTTTACATCTCATGACGAGGCCCATCTATTTCTCCATACAAAATCAATGGTCCCATATAATGTTTGAAACAGTATATGATGAGCTCCACATAATGCTACAGTATATGTTGGTCCCCATGGATGAAGCTCCACTGTCTTATGGGCCCAAATAATGCTCCAAACATAATGGGCCCCATTTCTACTGCTCTAGTGTATAATGGGCCCTGTAAATGCTGCTCCAGTGTCTGATGTCCACCTTTGGAATGTTCCAGTGTATGGTGGGCCCCATCTATCATTCTCCAGAGTATAGTGCTCCCCAAAAATTGCTGTCCCAACATAGAAAACAATCAAATAAGTCTCCTCGCTAGGGAATCCCTGTACTTGTCTGGACAGGTGCTGTAGCTTGCTTAACAGCTCGCCAGCCGTTCTCACGCCCAGTATGGATTGCACGTGATTGCACAAAGGTTAGAAAGGGTACCGTATCCCTGGATAACATGTATGGATAGCGTACACATTCAAAATATATGTCTATACAGCATGAGGCAGGCTCAGACGGTGTTAGGCCCAGTATGGATTGCACGTCATTGCACAAAGGTTAGAAGGGGTACCGTATCCCCGGATAACATGTATGGATAGCGTACACATTCAAAATATATGTCTATACAGCATGAGGCAGGCTCAGACGGTGTTAGGCCCAGTATGGATTGCACGTCATTGCACAAAGGTTAGAAAGGGTACCGTATCCCCGGATAACATGTATGGATAGCGTACACATTCAAAATATATGTCTCAGGAGGCAGGCTCAGACGGTGTCAGGCACAGTATTGATTGCACGTCATTGCACAAAGGTTAGAAGGGGTACCGTATCCCCGGATAACATGTATGGATAGCGTACACATTCAAAATATATGTCTATACAGCATGAGGCAGGCTCAGACGGTGTTAGGCCCAGTATGGATTGCACGTCATTGCACAAAGGTTAGAAGGGGTACCGTATCCCCGGATAACATGTATGGATAGCGTACACATTCAAAATATATGTCTATACAGCATGAGGCAGGCTCAGACGGTGTTAGGCCCAGTATGGATTGCACGTCATTGCACAAAGGTTAGAAGGGGTACCGTATCCCCGTATAACATGTATGGATAGCGTACACATTCAAAATATATCTCTATACAGCATGAGGCAGGCTCAGACGGTGTTAGGCCCAGTATGGATTGCACGTCATTGCACAAAGGTTAGAAAGGGCACCGTATCCCCGGATAACATGTATGGATAGCGTACACATTCAAAATATATGTCTCAGGAGGCAGGCTCAGACGGTGTCAGGCACAGTATGGATTGCACGTCATTGCACAAAGGTTAGAAGGGGTACCGTATCCCCGGATAACATGTATGGATAGCGTACACATTCAAAATATATGTCTATACAGCATGAGGCAGGCTCAGACGGTGTTAGGCCCAGTATGGATTGCACATCATTGCACAAAGGTTAGAAGGGGTACCGTATCCCCGGATAACATGTATGGATAGCGTACACATTCAAAATATATGTCTATACAGCATGAGGCAGGCTCAGACGGTGTTAGGCCCAGTATGGATTGCACGTCATTGCACAAAGGTTAGAAGGGGTACCGTATCCCCGGATAACATGTATGGATAGCGTACACATTCAAAATATATGTCTATACAGCATGAGGCAGGCTCAGACGGTGTTAGGCCCAGTATGGATTGCACGTCATTGCACAAAGGTTAGAAGGGGTACCGTATCCCTGGATAACATGTATGGATAGCGTACACATTCAAAATATATGTCTATACAGCATGAGGCAGGCTCAGACGGTGTTAGGCCCAGTATGGATTGCACGTCATTGCACAAAGGTTAGAAGGGGTACCGTATCCCCGGATAACATGTATGGATAGCGTACACATTCAAAATATATGTCTATACAGCATGAGGCAGGCTCAGACGGTGTTAGGCCCAGTATGGATTGCACGTCATTGCACAAAGGTTAGAAGGGGTACCGTATCCCCGGATAACATGTATGGATAGCGTACACATTCAAAATATATGTCTATACAGCATGAGGCAGGCTCAGACGGTGTTAGGCCCAGTATGGATTGCATGTCATTGCACAAAGGTTAGAAGGGGTACCGTATCCCCGGATAACATGTATGGATAGCGTACACATTCAAAATATATGTCTATACAGCATGAGGCAGGCTCAGACGGTGTTAGGCCCAGTATGGATTGCACGTCATTGCACAAAGGTTAGAAGGGGTACCGTATCCCCGGATAACATGTATGGATAGCGTACACATTCAAAATATATGTCTATACAGCATGAGGCAGGCTCAGACGGTGTTAGGCCCAGTATGGATTGCACGTCATTGCACAAAGGTTAGAAGGGGTACCGTATCCCCGGATAACATGTATGGATAGCGTACACATTCAAAATATATGTCTATACAGCATGAGGCAGGCTCAGACGGTGTTAGGCCCAGTATGGATTGCACGTCATTGCACAAAGGTTAGAAAGGGTACCGTATCCCCGGATAACATGTATGGATAGCGTACACATTCAAAATATATGTCTATACAGCATGAGGCAGGCTCAGACGGTGTTAGGCCCAGTATGGATTGCACGTCATTGCACAAAGGTTAGAAGGGGTACCGTATCCCCGGATAACATGTATGGATAGCGTAAACATTCAAAATATATGTCTATACAGCATGAGGCAGGCTCAGACGGTGTTAGGCCCAGTATGGATTGCACGTCATTGCACAAAGGTTAGAAAGGGTACCGTATCCCCGGATAACATGTATGGATAGCGTACACATTCAAAATATATGTCTCAGGAGGCAGGCTCAGACGGTGTCAGGCACAGTATGGATTGCACGTCATTGCACAAAGGTTAGAAGGGGTACCGTATCCCCGGATAACATGTATGGATAGCGTACACATTCAAAATATATGTCTCAGGAGGCAGGTTCAGACGGTGTCAGGCACAGTATGGATTTGACGGCCCAGATTACACAGCGGAGGAGCAGGGAGAGGTAAAGATTGCAAATGCTGGGGCCCTGGCCAAGCAAGGGGGGCCCACTCGTGGGCGTCGGTACTGGTACTGGTCCCCTCATAGTACAGCGGTGTGTCTGACGGCGGGTGTGCACCACCACCGTCAGAGACACTTGATTGCACTTTGAGGGACCCTGTGCCAGTGCCCGCGCCCAAGAGTCGGCCTACCCACCTGTCCAGGGCAACGGCACTCGCACGGTGTCGTGCGCTAGGTGGTGACCCCGGCCATGGGGGGGGGAGGCAGCACAGTTAGGGAGTTTTAGAAAGTGGCATATGTTGATGTTGGACATTCAACTGATGCAAAAGGCGAAATAGGTGAAGTACCAGGAAGAGGTGGACCAAAGCAAGCCATTTTTCTGTCACCCTATGTGTCATCAGGGGAAGGTGGGACAAAATCCTTGGAAACCCATGCGTGGTTCATTTTAATGAAGGTTAGATCATCCACATTTTGGGTTGACAGACGGGTCCTTTTTTCTGTCAGGATTGATCCAGCTGCACTGAAGACTCTTTCCGATAGCACACTTGCAGCTGGGCAAGCGAGCTCCTGTAAGGCATATTGGGCCAATTCAGGCCAGGTGTCCAGTTTAGCGGCCCAATAGTCAAAGGGGAATGACCTGTGTGGGAGAACATCGATATGGGAGGAAAAGTAGTTTGTAACCATAGTTGACAACTGCTGTCTCCTGTCACTTTCCATCGATGCACTATTACCAGTTGTGTGAGCGGTATTTGAAAAATAAGTCCACAACATTGTCATGAAACCCCTGTCTCCAACGCCACTTCTGCTGTGTGCACCACGAACACCTCTGCCAAGCTGCCCCCGGCCCATACGGCTCGTGTGAGAACCATCACCGCTGCTGTGTGCTGGGAATGCCTCAAGCAACCGATTTACCAGAGTTGCTTGTTTATTAGCCAATATTAGGTCAAGGTTCTCCTGTGGCATGATGTTTTGTAATTTGCCTTTATAGCGTGGATCCAGGATGCTGGCCAACCAGTAGTCGTCATCGTTCATCATTTTGGCAATGCGGGGGTCCCTTTTTAGGATCCGCAAGGCATAATCTGACATGTGGGCCAATGTTCCCGGTGTCAATGATGCACTGCGAGTGCTGGGTGGAGGAGGACTTTCTGGCAAATCCACATCCCTCCAGTCACGCACAAACCCTGTACCAGACCTTACCACGCCAACATTTTCACTTGCCCCACGAGATGCATCCTCCTCTCCTAAGTAATCATCCCCATCATCCTCCTCCTCCTCCTCCTCTTCTTCCTCCACCTCGTCCAGGAGAGGTCCCTGAGCAGACAATGGCTGAATGTCATCAAGGATTCCCTCCTCCTCTTCCTCCTCATCAACATTGGCTGCAGACGCCTGCTCCTTAAGGTGCGTCAAAGTTTGCATGAGCAGACGCATAAGTGGGATGCTCATGCTTAGGATGGCGTCGTCTGCGCTTACCAGCCGTGTGCATTCCTCAAAACACTGAAGGACTTTACAAAGGTCTTTCAGCTTCGACCACTGCACGCCTGTCAACTCCATGTCTGCTCTCAAAGTGCCTGGCCGTGTATCCTCCCACAAATGCATTATGGCCTGCCTCTGCTCGCACAGCCGCTCCACCATGTGCAGGGTGGAGTTCCACCTTGTTGCAATGTCGATAATGAGGCGGTGGTTGGGAAGGTGGAGAAATCGCTGCAGCTTCTGCATATGAACGGAGTGTACAGGCGACCGGCGGATGTGCGCGCACAGTCTTCGCACCTTCTGGAGCAGGGCTGTTAACTCCGGATAATTTTTGAGGAAGCACTGCACCACCAGGTTCAAGGTGTGAGCCAAGCAAGGTATGTGGCTGAGTTTTGAAAGGGCTATGGCTGCCACAAAATTACGGCCGTTATCACTAACTACCTTGCCTGCCTCAAGATGTACACTGCCCAGCCATGACTCAGTTTGTCGCTTCAAGTACTCGGCCAGCACCTCGGCGGTGTGTCTGTCGCCCAAACACATCATCTGCAACACAGCCTGCTGACGCTTTCCACTAGCTGCTCGATAGGGGGACACATCGTGTGCAACAGTGGCAGCTGCAGATGGAGTGCTCGTACGACTGCGCTCTGTGGACGAGCTGTCGCTTCTGGAGGAGGAGGAGGAGGAGGAGGGTCGAACGCCTACAGCCAACTGTTTCCTATACCGTGGGCTAGGCAGCACTGTCCCACCACCGCTGTCCCCTGTGGACCCTGCATCCACCACATTAACCCAGTGCGCAGTGATGGACACGTAACACCCTGGCCATGCCGACTGGACCATGCATCAGTTGTGAGGTGCACCTTTCCGCTCACTGACTGCTTGAGTGCATGGACAATGCGGTCTTTCACATGATGGTGGAGGGCTGGGATGGCTTTGCGAGAGAAGAAGTGGCGACTGGGTAGGTCATAGCGTGGTACTGCATAGGCCATGAGTTCGCGGAAAGCTGTGCTTTCCACCAACCGAAAGGGCATCATCTCAAACGAGATTAGTTTGGCAATGTGGGCGTTCAAACCCAGTGTACGCGGATGAGACCTTGACCTACTCATAGTGTCTGGGAGGGTGAGCTGGACTTGAGAGCTGCAT
This sequence comes from Dendrobates tinctorius, assembly GCF_039654945.1. NCBI lineage: Eukaryota > Metazoa > Chordata > Amphibia > Anura > Dendrobatidae > Dendrobates > Dendrobates tinctorius. The sequence goes on from NW_027361824.1 coordinate 9,625,227, forward strand.
ATGGTGGAAGTAGCGGTGGACAGGGCGGACTGAGAGAGGGTTGATGATGGTGATGGAGTTGGTGTTCTTTCTGATGGCCTAGAATCAGTCTTTCGTTGATATAACAGTGGGATTCCCTGACTGCTGTGGCCTTGCAACGACACCTCAACATTTGCTGCTGTGCTAACCGGTGGGCTTACAGTGGGGGTAACAATGTAGCGTTGCTGACTACCTTCGTTGTGATCAGTTGCACATGTGGCACTTGAGGTTTGGTGTTGTGTCCACGCTTGCAAGTGCATGCTGGTTAAATGTCTAAGCATGCAACTGGTATTCAAATTTTTCAGATTTTTCCCTCGGCTAAAGGTCTTTGCGCACTTCTTACAGATAACCTTGGCCTGATCATGAGGATTTTGTTCAAAAAACTGCCACACTGCACTCTTCCTACTTTGGCAGACATTTTGCGGCCTAGCACGCTGTGATCTTTTGACCCTCTGGACAAGCTGTCCAGCAACTCTTTTGATGTTTGGAACCTGTCTTTGGAGTGCTCCGGGCCTGCCAGATAACAGCTGTTGCGATGTTGATGTCTGCTGTGGATGCTCCTCATCTGAGCTATTGGAAGCAGCACCCTCTTCCCCCAATGGATGCCAATCTGGGTTAACAACTGGGTCATCCATCACCTCCTCTTCTATGTCATGTGCACCTTTCTCTGTGTCACCGTGTATGGTGGTATAGTGTGCGGGAAGGGGCACCTGAGTCTCATCAGGGTCAAAATCTGGCTCTGTACACTGCGAGGACAATGTAGTGCTCTGAGTGAATGTACCAGCAGAATCATCCATCAGCGGCTGTGCATCAGTGCACTCCATGTCAGATTCATCTTGGCCTGGGTAATTCACCATTTGACTTGATAATCCAGGCATGGTATGTGAAAACAGCTCCATGGAGTAATCAGTAGTATGGCCTGCGTCATCCTTCAATCTTGGTTGGGGTGAAGGACACAAGGAAAGGTGTGGTTCATGAACATGAGCCTCCAATGACGACTCAGTGCTTTTACTTTTTACAACTGAAGAAGAGGAGGCGATAGAGCTGGAGGCTGAGTCAGCAATGTAAGACAAAACTTTTTCCTGATGCTCTGCCTTTAAAAGCGGTTTGCCAACTCCTAGAAAACTAAGCGTTCGAGTCCTTATGTAGCCAGACGATGACGCAGGGTCAGCAACTCCTGCATTCGGTCCTATTTTGCTCTTGCCACTACCATCAGATCCACCACCAACACCATCATTACCAGCTGCCAACCCCCGCCCAATTCCACGGCCTCTTCCACCAGCCTTCCTCATTTTTGGTAGAAATGTAGACAAAATCCAACAAACTATATAGTAATGTAAAACAAGGTACAAGGTGTCTATAGGACAGGGGAGTTTTAGAATTTCTGCACACACTTGTGGACAGTGGACACTTGTGGATTGTGTGCGGCCCACTGATATCTGAGCGCTATGTGACACGCTCGATGGCATAGCTGCCTGTGACCAAAGTGACGAGAGGATAATGGAGATTTTGAATCTCTGCGTACACTTGTGGACAGTGGACACTTGTGGATTGTGTGCGGCCCACTGATATCTGAGCGCTATGTGACACGCTCGATGGCACAGCTGCCTGTGACCAAAGTGACGAGAGGATAATGGAGATTTTGAATCTCTGCGTACACTTTTGGACACTGGACACTTGTGGATTGTGTGCGGCCCACTGATATCTGAGCGCTATGTGACACGCTCGATGGCACAGCTGCCTGTGACCAAAGTGACGAGAGGATAATGGAGATTTTGAATCTCTGCGTACACTTGTGGACAGTGGACACTTGTGGATTGTGTGCGGCCCACTGATATCTGAGCGCTATGTGACACGCTCGATGGCACAGCTGCCTGTGACCAAAGTGACGAGAGGATAATGGAGATTTTGAATCTCTGCGTACACTTTTGGACACTGGACACTTGTGGATTGTGTGCGGCCCACTGATATCTGAGCGCTATGTGACAAGCTCGATGGCACAGCTGCCTGTGACCAAAGTGACGAGAGGATAATGGAGATTTTGAATCTCTGCGTACACTTGTGGACAGTGGACACTTGTGGATTGTGTGCGGCCCACTGATATCTGAGCGCTATGTGACACGCTCGATGGCACAGCTGCCTGTGACCAAAGTGACGAGAGGATAATGGAGATTTTGAATCTCTGCGTACACTTTTGGACACTGGACACTTGTGGATTGTGTGCGGCCCACTGATATCTGAGCGCTATGTGACACGCTCGATGGCACAGCTGCCTGTGACCAAAGTGACGAGAGGATAATGGAGATTTTGAATCTCTGCGTACACTTTTGGACACTGGACACTTGTGGATTGTGTGCGGCCCACTGATATCTGAGCGCTATGTGACACGCTCGATGGCACAGCTGCCTGTGACAAAAGTGACGAGAGGATAATGGAGATTTTGAATCTCTGCGTACACTTGTGGACAGTGGACACTTGTGGATTGTGTGCGGCCCACTGATATCTGAGCGCTATGTGACACGCTCGATGGCACAGCTGCCTGTGACCAAAGTGACGAGAGGATAATGGAGATTTTGAATCTCTGCGTACACTTTTGGACACTTGACACTTGTGGATTGTGTGCGGCCCACTGATATCTGAGCGCTATGTGACACGCTCGATGGCACAGCTGCCTGTGACCAAAGTGACGAGAGGATAATGGAGATTTTGAATCTCTGCGTACACTTGTGGACAGTGGACACTTGTGGATTGTGTGCGGCCCACTGTTATCTGAGCGCTATGTGACACGCTCGATGGCACAGCTGCCTGTGACCAAAGTGACGAGAGGATAATGGAGATTTTGAATCTCTGCGTACACTTTTGGACACTGGACACTTGTGGATTGTGTGCGGCCCACTGATATCTGAGCGCTATGTGACACGCTCGATGGCACAGCTGCCTGTGACCAAAGTGACGAGAGGATAATGGAGATTTTGAATCTCTGCGTACACTTGTGGACAGTGGACACTTGTGGATTGTGTGCGGCCCACTGATATCTGAGCGCTATGTGACACGCTCGATGGCACAGCTGCCTGTGACCAAAGTGACGAGAGGATAATGGAGATTTTGAATCTCTGCGTACACTTTTGGACACTGGACACTTGTGGATTGTGTGCGGCCCACTGATATCTGAGCGCTATGTGACACGCTCGATGGCACAGCTGCCTGTGACCAAAGTGACGAGAGGATAATGGAGATTTTGAATCTCTGCGTACACTTGTGGACAGTGGACACTTGTGGATTGTGTGCGGCCCACTGATATCTGAGCGCTATGTGACACGCTCGATGGCACAGCTGCCTGTGACCAAAGTGACGAGAGGATAATGGAGATTTTGAATCTCTGCGTACACTTTTGGACACTGGACACTTGTGGATTGTGTGCGGCCCACTGATATCTGAGCGCTATGTGACACGCTCGATGGCACAGCTGCCTGTGACCAAAGTGACGAGAGGATAATGGAGATTTTGAATCTCTGCGTACACTTGTGGACAGTGGACACTTGTGGATTGTGTGCGGCCCACTGATATCTGAGCGCTATGTGACACGCTCGATGGCACAGCTGCCTGTGACCAAAGTGATGAGAGGATAATGGAGATTTTGAATCTCTGCGTACACTTTTGGACACTGGACACTTGTGGATTGTGTGCGGCCCACTGATATCTGAGCGCTATGTGACACGCTCGATGGCACAGCTGCCTGTGACCAAAGTGACGAGAGGATAATGGAGATTTTGAATCTCTGCGTACACTTGTGGACAGTGGACACTTGTGGATTGTGTGCGGCCCACTGATATCTGAGCGCTATGTGACACGCTCGATGGCACAGCTGCCTGTGACCAAAGTGACGAGAGGATAATGGAGATTTTGAATCTCTGCGTACACTTTTGGACACTGGACACTTGTGGATTGTGTGCGGCCCACTGATATCTGAGCGCTATGTGACACACTCGATGGCACAGCTGCCTGTGACCAAAGTGACGAGAGGATAATGGAGATTTTGAATCTCTGCGTACACTTGTGGACAGTGGACACTTGTGGATTGTGTGCGGCCCACTGATATCTGAGCGCTTTGTGACACGCTCGATGGCACAGCTGCCTGTGACCAAAGTGACGAGAGGATAATGGAGATTTTGAATCTCTGCGTACACTTTTGGACACTGGACACTTGTGGATTGTGTGAGGCCCACTGATATCTGAGCGCTATGTGACACGCTCGATGGCACAGCTGCCTGTGACCAAAGTGACGAGAGGATAATGGAGATTTTGAATCTCTGCGTACACTTTTGGACACTGGACACTTGTGGATTGTGTACGGCCCACTGATATCTGAGCGCTATGTGACACGCTCGATGGCACAGCTGCCTGTGACCAAAGTGACGAGAGGATAATGGAGATTTTGAATCTCTGCGTACACTTGTGGACAGTGGACACTTGTGGATTGTGTGCGGCCCACTGATATCTGAGCGCTATGTGACACGCTCGATGGCACAGCTGCCTGTGACCAAAGTGACGAGAGGATAATGGAGATTTTGAATCTCTGCGTATACTTGTGGACAGTGGACACTTGTGGATTGTGTGCGGCCCACTGATATCTGAGCGCTATGTGACACGCTCGATGGCACAGCTGCCTGTGACCAAAGTGACGAGAGGATAATGGAGATTTTGAATCTCTGCGTATACTTGTGGACAGTGGACACTTGTGGATTGTGTGCGGCCTACTGATATCTGAGCGCTATGTGACACGCTCGATGGCACAGCTGCCTGTGACCAAAGTGACGAGAGGATAATGGAGATTTTGAATCTCTGCGTACACTTGTGGACAGTGGACACTTGTGGATTGTGTGCGGCCCACTGATATCTGAGCGCTATGTGACACGCTCGATGGCACAGCTGCCTGTGACCAAAGTGACGAGAGGATGATGGAGATTTTGAATCTCTGCGTACACTTTTGGACTCTGGACACTTGTGGATTGTGTGCGGCCCACTGATATCTGAGCGCTATGTGACACGCTCGATGGCACAGCTGCCTGTGACCAAAGTGACGAGAGGATAATGGAGATTTTGAATCTCTGCGTACACTTGTGGACAGTGGACACTTGTGGATTGTGTGCGGCCCACTGATATCTGAGCGCTATGTGACACGCTCGATGGCACAGCTGCCTGTGACCAAAGTGACGAGAGGATAATGGAGATTTTGAATCTCTGCGTACACTTGTGGACAGTGGACACTTGTGGATTGTGTACGGCCCACTGATATCTGAGCGCTATGTGACACGCTCGATGGCACAGCTGCCTGTGACCAAAGTGACGAGAGGATAATGGAGATTTTGAATCTCTGCGTACACTTTTGGACACTGGACACTTGTGGATTGTGTGCGGCCCACTGATATCTGAGCGCTATGTGACACGCTCGATGGCACAGCTGCCTGTGACCAAAGTGACGAGAGGATAATGGAGATTTTGAATCTCTGCGTACACTTGTGGACAGTGGACACTTGTGGATTGTGTGCGGCCCACTGATATCTGAGCGCTATGTGACACGCTCGATGGCACAGCTGCCTGTGACCAAAGTGACGAGAGGATAATGGAGATTTTGAATCTCTGCGTACACTTGTGGACAGTGGACACTTGTGGATTGTGTGCGGCCCACTGATTTCTGAGCGCTATGTGACACGCTCGATGGCACAGCTGCCTGTGACCAAAGTGACGAGAGGATAATGGAGATTTTGAATCTCTGCGTACACTTTTGGACACTGGACACTTGTGGATTGTGTGCGGCCCACTGATATCTGAGCGCTATGTGACACGCTCGATGGCACAGCTGCCTGTGACCAAAGTGACGAGAGGATAATGGAGATTTTGAATCTCTGCGTACACTTGTGGACAGTGGACACTTGTGGATTGTGTGCGGCCCACTGATATCTGAGCGCTATGTGACACGCTCGATGGCACAGCTGCCTGTGACCAAAGTGACGAGAGGATAAGGGAGATTGGATTGCTTTTAAAAAAGCAGTTTGCGGAGCAGTGGGTAAACAGCAATGCCAGCGTGTCAGGAAGCCTTAAAAGGCAGCCCAACAACCAACACCACTGATACACCACAATATAGCCTCCCCTTGCACTGCACACACAGTGACTTGTGTGTTGTGCAGGCCAAATCGCTAGCAGCAGAAGCAGTTTTTTTGTCTTCTTCCCTGCCTAACGCTCTCCCTACAGAATCAGCAGCAACCTCTCCCTATACTAAGATCGGCAGAAGTAAGATGGCGGTCGGCGTGTACGCCCTTTTATACACCCTGTGACGCCCACCAAAGCAAGCCAATCACTTGCATGCCCTTCTGAAAGTTGGTGGTGACCCGTGCCTATGTCATCACGTTGCCCACAGTGTCCGTGGATCCTGATTGGCTGAAAAAGAGCGCAAAACAAACTTTTGAAACGCGACTTTGGCGCTTAAGTCGCCGACCTCGTGGCCGACCTCATCCTAGGGTCGGGTTTCGTTTCATGAAACCCGACTTTGCCAAAAGTCGGCGACTTTTGAATTTTTTCGACCCGTTTCGCTCAACTCTAGTAGTTAGTGATAACAGCCGGAGTTTTGTGGCAGCCATAGCGCTTTCAAAACTCAGACACATACCTTGCTTGGCTCACACCTTGAACCTGGTGGTGCAGTGCTTGCTCACTAATTATCCAGAGGTAACAGGCCTGCTCCAGAAGGTTCGAAGACTGTACTCGCACATCCGCCGGTCGCCGGTACACTCCATTCGTATGCATAAGCTGCAGCGATTGCTCCACCTTCCCAAGCACCACCTAATTATCGACGTTGCAACAAGGTGGAACTCCACCCTGCACATGGTTGAGCGGCTGTGCGAACAAAGGCAGGCCGTAATGCATTTGTTGGAGGATACACGGGCAGGCACTTTGAGGGCAGACATGGAGTTGACAGGTGTGCAGTGGTTGAAGCTGAGAGACCTCTGTAAAGTCCTTCATTTTTTTGAGGAATGCACACAGCTGGTAAGCTCAGACGACGCCATCATAAGCATGAGCATCCCACTTATGCGTCTCATGCAAACTTTGACGCACATTGAGGAGCAGGCGTCTGCAACCGAGGTTGATGAGGAGGAAGAGGAGGAGGGTAGCCTTGATGACAGTCAGCCATTGTCTGGTCAGGGAACTGTCGTGGACGAGGTGGAGGAAGAAGAGGAAGAGGAGGAGGATGATGATGGGGATGATTATTTAGGGGAGGAGGATGCTTCTCGTGGGGCAAGAGAAAATGATGACTTTGTAAGGTCTGGTACTGGGTTTGAGCGTGACTGGAGGGATGTGGATTTGCTTGAAAGTGCTCCTCCACCCAGCACTCGCAGTGCATCATTGACATTGGCCCACAGGTCAGATTATGCCTTGCAGATCCTAAAAAAGGACCCCCACATTGCCAAAATGATGAATGATGATGACTACTGGTTGGCCAGCATCCTGGATCCACGCTATAAAGGCAAATTCCAAAACATCACGCCACTGGAGAACCTTGACCTAAGATTGGCTAACAAACAAGCTACTCTGGTAAACCGGTTGGTTGAGGCTTTCCCAGCACACAGCCGCGGTGAAGGTTCTCACAAAAGCCGTAAGGGCCGGGGGCAACTTGGAAGAGGTGTTGGTGGTGCACACATGAGAAGTGGCATTGGAGACAGGGGTTTCATTACCATGCTGTGGACTGATTTTTCAAGTCCCGCTCACACGACTGGTAATACTGCATCGATTGAAAGTGACAAGAGACAGCACTTGTCAAGTATGGTTACAAACTACTTTTCCTCCCATATCGATGTTCTCCCTCACAGGTCATTCCCATTTGACTATTGGGCAGTTAAACTGGACACCTGGCCTGAATTGGCACAATATGCCTTACAGGAGCTCGCATGCCCAGCTGCAAGTGTGCTATCCGAAAGTCTTCAGTGCTGCTGGATCAATGCTGACAGAAAAAAGGACCCGTCTGTCGACCCAAAATGTGGATGATCTAACCTTCATTCAAATGAACCATGCATGGGTTTCCAAGGATTTTGTCCCACCTTACCCTGATGACACATAGGTTGCCAGAAAAATTGTGAGTCGACGTCCATAAGAAATGGAAGCCATTGATCATTTGAAGCTAGATCCCGGCCAGCGGGACAGGGCATAGCCAGAAAAATTGTTTTCTTTGGTCCGCCTGTTCCTGGGACTTGACCAATTTCGCCTTTAGCAGCAGGTGAATGTCCCACATCAACATATGGCATTTTGTAAACCTCCCTAACTGGGCAGCCTCCTCCCCCCTGGGCCGGGGTCACCACAGAGCGCATGCAACCGTGCAAGTGCCGTTGCCCTTTACAGGTGGGTGGGCCGACTCGTGGGCGCGGGACTGGCACAGGGTCCCTCATAGTGCAATAAAGTGTCTCTGACGGTGGGGGTGCACACCCGCCATCAGACACACCGCCGTACTATGAGGGGCCCAGTGCCAGTGCCGACGTCCACGAGTGGGCCCCCCTTGCTTGGGCAGAGCTCCAGCATTTGCATGTTTACCTCTCGCTGCTCCTCCGCTGTGTAGTCTGGGCTGTCAAATCCATCACTGGGACTGGCACTTCAAATTTGGTGAACTGATAGAAGATGATAGTTAAGACGTAGCTATGCCCTGTCCCGCTGGCCGGGATCTAGCTTCAAATGATCAATGGCTTCCATTTCTTATGGACGTCGACTCACAATGAGATGCAGTGGTGGTTTCTCATCAGCTTTAACAGTTTTCCTACCCACAGACGTGTGAAATTCCAGCGCACATTTTTAAATGTGCCCTCCCTCTCATGCCAATCCAATTGAATCGCCTACGGCCTGTGGCTTCTGTGTTTTGCACTCCAAAGTTACATGACAGAACATGATAGGCAGTGAGCACCATGTTTTACATCTGTCCCTGTGATCAAAATTGGATGGATATGAGTAACGGTGATGGGATCAACAGTACTGCGATACAGCAACACTTTCTTCACAAAGGAAGGTTTTTGCTGTGTCCACACACTAATTAATTGAGGGTCAGCATCGCCTCTGAGAATTGTGACGGAAGTTGTTCCCGTGAATAGTAATTCGTAGATTTCTGCAATCACTAGACTTTAGGTCAATAATTGTATGCATCTCATTTCCTATTGCAGAGAGTCTGGGCTGTCTTACTGAGACATAAATATAAATGAAGATTTAAAAATACCACCAAAAGTGTATCATGGTGTACGCTTGAAATACATTTCCTTTTTTCTAGTTTTTAGATTGTTGTGTAATCCATGCAGAGAACATGGAGATTTTAAATGTTTAAACTATGCTCTATATACCTGCTATCCAGTGATAATGTACCCTATCTCAACTTTGTACAATCTGGTCAAATCCATACTGGGCCTGAGACCATCTGAGCCTGCCTCCTGATCGATACACATAGGTTTTTAATGTGTAAACTATGCTACATATATACATGTTATCCGGTGTAACTGTACCCTTTATCAACTTTCTCGAATCTTGTAGAATCCATACTGGGCCTGAGAACGGCTGCAGAGCTGTTAAGCAAGCTACAGCACCTGTGGTTTGGACACGTAATGTTTTGCATTTTTTCTGGAATGGCGGTTAGGCCGAAATCATCGTTCACGGCGAATAATTGGAATCCCAGATCCCCATCACTAACGGTGTTCAGCGGGTTATCTGAACCTGTAAGCGACAAAAGCTGGTCCTTTCAGTGTAGCGCGCATGTAGCCCCGGACATGGAAGGCCATGATAGCCCTGTAATTGCTCCATCGTGCGTGCCAGAGCCTCGCGTATCCCTCTAGTAAGCTTGACGCGTACCGCGAGGGGCATGCCGGAGTCTCGTTCGTTAACGGAATAAAGCTGACAAATCGCTAGCACAGCTACAAACCAACATACCACACCACACACAGAATCGACAAAGCTTTCAATGTGTGCATCTTTTTGTGACGTGGCATGGTTGTGGTTTCCCGGGTGGAGTCCAATTAAGCCGCATGCTCCACTCCTGGTGGTGCCCTATTGGACATTCCTTTAAGGTTCAGCTTTGCAACCATACTGCCCCCAGAAAACAAACACTTTGCCTTCATGGACATTGTTTGGAGGGTCGTGGGAATAACGCCGCCCGATCGCCAGTTGCCATAATTTATTGGTGGGAAGTACGACGGTATTTGATCGTGTTCGTTTTCAGATTTTGTTTTTTTGGTTTTGTTTTTTACATTTTTAGTCCAGCCTTTCTTAACTTCATAAGGGCATGACAAGCCTATATCAGTGTCTCCTCCACCTCCTCCTTTTACTCCTCCAACTCTTTTTTAAATGTAGTTGCCTTTTTCCATATGTTATTTTTGTCTTCTGAGCATTTTGTCGGCTTTGGGGCACCTTTTAAGGTGTTTTGTAATTGTTTTCTATGTGTTAGTATGTGTTTGTGTTTGCCTGCCATTGTTTTCAGTGTGGTTTGACGAACATTCGACGAACTTGCCTCCTGTGCGAAGAACCAAAACACTAGCGGGGTGGCTCATCACTACTCATGATATATAGACGTACACTGTTAATGTTTAAACTATGCTATATATACCTGCTATCTGATGATACTGTACACTTTGTCTACTTTTTATATTCTTGTCTAATCCATACTGAGCCTGGGAGCGTTTCTGTGTGACTGATGGAATATATATGGAGATTGACAATTATCCTTTGACTGAATAGAGCTGTACGCTTCTGATACAGTGCCATATATGTGATGTTATTTTGTGTCTATTTTGTGCTAAATTTGGAAGTTTGGTGGAAGAGGCCGCGGACGTAGGTGTGGGGGGGCCAGCTGGTGCTGATGGTGGTGGTGCATCTGCTGGTAGTGGCAAAAACACAATAGCACCTAAGGCAGGAGGTGTTGAGCCTGCGTCATGGTCTGTCTACGGAACGCCTGGAAGGCTACCTTTTCTGGGAGTAGGTTAACCGTTTTTAAAGCCGGAGCATGAGGAACTGGTTTGGCCTTACATTGCCGAAACAGACTCCAGCAAATATGCCCTCCTCTTCTGAAGTTTCAAAAAATGCTAGCACTGAGTCATCAAGTGCTGGCTCCTGGTCAGCAAGAACCCCTTTCCTTGTGTCCTGCACCCCCACCCAAAGTGAATGATGCAGCAGGCCATGCTTCACATTAGTCCATGTAGTTCTTTCCCACATACCATGCCTGGGTTATCAAGTCAAATTGTGAATTTCCCAGTCCAAGATGAATCTGACATGGAGTGTGGGTGGCCAGGCAGGGCAGTGGGGTTAATCAGTACCGGGCCGGTGTCTCACAGGGATGTGTCACGGTGGTGGTGACCCATTCCGTGGCCCTGGGCGTCCATGCAAAGGGGTGAATTACGTTTATAGGTGAATGATACGTGACGCCACCTGTGGTTTCTGATTAGATTGACCAGCGCTGTATTGGCGCTTCTCTGGGACAGATGTTGTGGTGCAGCTAAGATGTAGAAGCCCTGCACAGGTATGGCCGTTGTCGCAGGGTACATGAAAGAGTTGGTAGATGGTATGCAGTGCAGGATGTAGCAGAGCCGTGCGCCAGGTGCAGGAGAAAGAGGACAGACACAGTCGTGCAGTTCCTTTACCTGTACTTGGTAATTGCCGTCCAGGACCCAGAGTACAGATGGAGAAGGAGTTGGTCAGCCTGGAAGCCAATTTAACATTCTCTCTCTGCAGATAGGTAGTGTGGCCTCCGTTCTAGCGCTTATCTGAGGTACTCGCAGTGCTGAGTACAATGAAGTTCCCCCTGTTGACTCTCTCTTGGAACTTTCTCGTATGGCAGGCAGCCGTAGCCTTTTCCTTCTGGCTCTCACACATCACTGCTGGGGCCTCCGAGCCTTAGTTGGGTACAGAGCATTTACAGTTGCTACTTTCTCCGGTTTCTGCTGCAGGAACGTCAGTGTCCCTACAAACTCGGAGACCGGAATCCGGACCATGCGCTCAAGCTAGGAGTGAGCCATAACTCTGCTCATCCTCCAGCTCCCCTTCTCACGTCCACACACTTCCCCTTCCCTTCACAGACTGCCCTAGCTTACCTCCTCCCGACCACAGAGAGCAGCTCCTCAGCAGTCAGGTTCAGAGGTCTCCCTGCTGGCATGGAGTGGGAAATGTGTTGTGTGTTGGTTTAACTGCTAGAGAGATCCTTCATTGCTCCCAAGCATGACATCACACTCCCTAGGAGGAAGGTAATGCCACTGTGGCGACCGAACTCCTGGGGGCGCCACAAGTGCACTGAGGCCCAGCCACAGCTAGATGATTCTGCTGGTATATTGACCCAGACCACTACATTCCCCTCGCACTCTACACAGCCAGAATGTGACCCAGATGAAACTCAGGTTACCCTTCCCATGTACTGTACCACCTTACACGGTGACAAAAAGGATGGTGCAGCTGAAAGTGCAAATTCGGCCCACCCGCCGTCAGACACACCGCCGTACTATGAGGGGCCCTGTGCCAGTGCCGTTGCCAACGAGTGGGCCCCCCCTGCTTGCTTTGGATCACAGCACTTGCAAAGTTGAAATACTTACCTCTCCCTGCTCCACCGCCATGATGTCTTCCGCGTTTCCTGACAGTGATATTCTGATCAGAGAGCGCAATGACATCATGTCTGTATGCCCAGACTAGTACAGGGATTCCCTAGCGAGGAGACTTATTTAATTGTTTTCAATGTTGGGACAGCAATTTTTGGGGAGCACTATACTCTGGAGAATTATATATGGGGCCCACCATACACTGGAGCATTCCAAAGGAGGACATCAGACACTGGAGCAGCATTTACAGGGCCCATTATACACTAGAGCAGGGGTCCCCAACCACCGGTCCGCGGCCCAGCACCGGGCCGTTGCAGTGCCCTTGCCGGTCCGTGGACAGAAGGGGAGCTGGCGGCGGTGCAGCAGCTGATACTCACCCTGCATCCCGCGGCGGCTTCATCCAGCGCTGAGCGGTCACGTGCTACCGCTCATTTAAGGTCATGAATATGGACGCCACTCATCTCCCATAGGCGTGGCGTCCATATTCATGGACCTTGATGAGCGGTAGCACGTGACCGCTACGCACAGGAGCTGAAGCGCCGCGAGATGCAGGGAGGGAAGTTCAGCGACGGGAAGCAAGGTCAGCGATGTGAGGGTAAGTATGATTGGGGAGGATGGGGAAACCGAGCGGAGCCATATATATAAGGGAGGGAGAGTGGGAGCAGAGCCATATATAAGGGAGGGAGAGTGGGAGTGGAGCCATATATACAAGGGAGGGAGAGTGGAAGCAGAGCCATATATACAGGGGAGGCCGGGAGACTGGGAGCGGAGCCACATATACAAGGGAGGGAGAGTGGGAGCGGAGCCATATATATACAAGGGAGGGAGAGTGGGGGCAGTGCCATATATACAAGGGAGGGAGAGTGGGAGCGGAGCCATATATATAAGGGAGGGAGAGTGGGAGCAGAGCCATATATAAGGGAGGGAGAGTGGGAGCGGAGCCATATATAAGGGAGGGAGGGAGAGTGGGAGCGGAGCCATATATACAAGGGAGGGAGAGTGGAAGCAGAGCCATATATACAGGGGAGGCCGGGAGACTGGGAGCGGAGCCATATATACAAGGGAGGGAGAGTGGGAGCGGAGCCATATATATATACAAAGGAGGGAGAGTGGGGGCAGTGCCATATATACAAGGGAGGGAGAGTGGGAGCGGAGCCATATATACAAGGGAGGGAGAGTGGGAGCGGAGCCATATATATAAGGGCGACTTTTGAATTTTTTCGACCCGTTTCGCTCAACTCTAGTAGTTAGTGATAACAGCCGGAGTTTTGTGGCAGCCATAGCGCTTTCAAAACTCAGACACATACCTTGCTTGGCTCACACCTTGAACCTGGTGGTGCAGTGCTTGCTCACTAATTATCCAGAGGTAACAGGCCTGCTCCAGAAGGTTCGAAGACTGTACTCGCACATCCGCCGGTCGCCGGTACACTCCATTCGTATGCATAAGCTGCAGCGATTGCTCCACCTTCCCAAGCACCACCTAATTATCGACGTTGCAACAAGGTGGAACTCCACCCTGCACATGGTTGAGCGGCTGTGCGAACAAAGGCAGGCCGTAATGCATTTGTTGGAGGATACACGGGCAGGCACTTTGAGGGCAGACATGGAGTTGACAGGTGTGCAGTGGTTGAAGCTGAGAGACCTCTGTAAAGTCCTTCATTTTTTTGAGGAATGCACACAGCTGGTAAGCTCAGACGACGCCATCATAAGCATGAGCATCCCACTTATGCGTCTCATGCAAACTTTGACGCACATTGAGGAGCAGGCGTCTGCAACCGAGGTTGATGAGGAGGAAGAGGAGGAGGGTAGCCTTGATGACAGTCAGCCATTGTCTGGTCAGGGAACTGTCGTGGACGAGGTGGAGGAAGAAGAGGAAGAGGAGGAGGATGATGATGGGGATGATTATTTAGGGGAGGAGGATGCTTCTCGTGGGGCAAGAGAAAATGATGACTTTGTAAGGTCTGGTACTGGGTTTGAGCGTGACTGGAGAGATGTGGATTTGCTTGAAAGTGCTCCTCCACCCAGCACTCGCAGTGCATCATTGACATTGGCCCACAGGTCAGATTATGCCTTGCAGATCCTAAAAAAGGACCCCCACATTGCCAAAATGATGAACGATGATGACTACTGGTTGGCCAGCATCCTGGATCCACGCTATAAAGGCAAATTCCAAAACATCACGCCACTGGAGAACCTTGACCTAAGATTGGCTAACAAACAAGCTACTCTGGTAAACCGGTTGGTTGAGGCTTTCCCAGCACACAGCCGCGGTGAAGGTTCTCACAAAAGCCGTAAGGGCCGGGGGCAACTTGGAAGAGGTGTTGGTGGTGCACACATGAGAAGTGGCATTGGAGACAGGGGTTTCATTACCATGCTGTGGACTGATTTTTCAAGTCCCGCTCACACGACTGGTAATACTGCATCGATTGAAAGTGACAAGAGACAGCACTTGTCAAGTATGGTTACAAACTACTTTTCCTCCCATATCGATGTTCTCCCTCACAGGTCATTCCCATTTGACTATTGGGCAGTTAAACTGGACACCTGGCCTGAATTGGCACAATATGCCTTACAGGAGCTCGCATGCCCAGCTGCAAGTGTGCTATCCGAAAGTCTTCAGTGCTGCTGGATCAATGCTGACAGAAAAAAGGACCCGTCTGTCGACCCAAAATGTGGATGATCTAACCTTCATTCAAATGAACCATGCATGGGTTTCCAAGGATTTTGTCCCACCTTACCCTGATGACACATAGGTTGCCAGAAAAATTGTGAGTCGACGTCCATAAGAAATGGAAGCCATTGATCATTTGAAGCTAGATCCCGGCCAGCGGGACAGGGCATAGCCAGAAAAATTGTTTTCTTTGGTCCGCCTGTTCCTGGGACTTGACCAATTTCGCCTTTAGCAGCAGGTGAATGTCCCACATCAACATATGGCATTTTGTAAACCTCCCTAACTGGGCAGCCTCCTCCCCCCTGGGCCGGGGTCACCACAGAGCGCATGCAACCGTGCAAGTGCCGTTGCCCTTTACAGGTGGGTGGGCCGACTCGTGGGCGCGGGACTGGCACAGGGTCCCTCATAGTGCAATAAAGTGTCTCTGACGGTGGGGGTGCACACCCGCCATCAGACACACCGCCGTACTATGAGGGGCCCAGTGCCAGTGCCGACGTCCACGAGTGGGCCCCCCTTGCTTGGGCAGAGCCCCAGCATTTGCATGTTTACCTCTCGCTGCTCCTCCGCTGTGTAGTCTGGGCTGTCAAATCCATCACTGGGACTGGCACTTCAAATTTGGTGAACTGATAGAAGATGATAGTTAAGACGTAGCTATGCCCTGTCCCGCTGGCCGGGATCTAGCTTCAAATGATCAATGGCTTCCATTTCTTATGGACGTCGACTCACAATGAGATGCAGTGGTGGTTTCTCATCAGCTTTAACAGTTTTCCTACCCACAGACGTGTGAAATTCCAGCGCACATTTTTAAATGTGCCCTCCCTCTCATGCCAATCCAATTGAATCGCCTACGGCCTGTGACTTCTGTGTTTTGCACTCCAAAGTTACATGACAGAACATGATAGGCAGTGAGCACCATGTTTTACATCTGTCCCTGTGATCAAAATTGGATGGATATGAGTAACGGTGATGGGATCAACAGTACTGCGATACAGCAACACTTTCTTCACAAAGGAAGGTTTTTGCTGTGTCCACACACTAATTAATTGAGGGTCAGCATCGCCTCTGAGAATTGTGACGGAAGTTGTTCCCGTGAATAGTAATTCGTAGATTTCTGCAATCACTAGACTTTAGGTCAATAATTGTATGCATCTCATTTCCTATTGCAGAGAGTCTGGGCTGTCTTACTGAGACATAAATATAAATGAAGATTTAAAAATACCACCAAAAGTGTATCATGGTGTACGCTTGAAATACATTTCCTTTTTTCTAGTTTTTAGATTGTTGTGTAATCCATGCAGAGAACATGGAGATTTTAAATGTTTAAACTATGCTCTATATACCTGCTATCCAGTGATAATGTACCCTATCTCAACTTTGTACAATCTGGTCAAATCCATACTGGGCCTGAGACCATCTGAGCCTGCCTCCTGATCGATACACATAGGTTTTTAATGTGTAAACTATGCTACATATATACATGTTATCCGGTGTAACTGTACCCTTTATCAACTTTCTCGAATCTTGTAGAATCCATACTGGGCCTGAGAACGGCTGCAGAGCTGTTAAGCAAGCTACAGCACCTGTGGTTTGGACACGTAATGTTTTGCATTTTTTCTGGAATGGCGGTTAGGCCGAAATCATCGTTCACGGCGAATAATTGGAATCCCAGATCCCCATCACTAACGGTGTTCAGCGGGTTATCTGAACCTGTAAGCGACAAAAGCTGGTCCTTTCAGTGTAGCGCGCATGTAGCCCCGGACATGGAAGGCCATGATAGCCCTGTAATTGCTCCATCGTGCGTGCCAGAGCCTCGCGTATCCCTCTAGTAAGCTTGACGCGTACCGCGAGGGGCATGCCGGAGTCTCGTTCGTTAACGGAATAAAGCTGACAAATCGCTAGCACAGCTACAAACCGACATACCACACCACACACAGAATCGACAAAGCTTTCAATGTGTGCATCTTTTTGTGAAGTGGCATGGTTGTGGTTTCCGGGGTGGATTCCAATTAAGCCGCATGCTCCACTCCTGGTGGTGCCCTATTGGACATTCCTTTAAGGTTCAGCTTTGCAACCATACTGCCCCCAGAAAACAAACACTTTGCCTTCATGGACGTTGTTTGGAGGGTCGTGGGAATAACGCCGCCCGATCGCCAGTTGCCATAATTTATTGGTGGGAAGTACGACGGTATTTGATCGTGTTCGTTTTCAGATTTTGTTTTTTTGGTTTTGTTTTTTACATTTTTAGTCCAGCCTTTCTTAACTTCATAAGGGCATGACAAGCCTATATCAGTGTCTCCTCCACCTCCTCCTTTTACTCCTCCAACTCTTTTGTAAATGTAGTTGCCTTTTTCCATATGTTATTTTTGTCTTCTGAGCATTTTGTCGGCTTTGGGGCACCTTTTAAGGTGTTTTGTAATTGTTTTCTATGTGTTAGTATGTGTTTGTGTTTGCCTGCCATTGTTTTCAGTGTGGTTTGACGAACATTCGACGAACTTGCCTCCTGTGCGAAGAACCAAAACACTAGCGGGGTGGCTCAACACTACTCATGATATATAGACGTACACTGTTAATGTTTAAACTATGCTATATATACCTGCTATCTGATGATACTGTACACTTTGTCTACTTTTTATATTCTTGTCTAATCCATACTGAGCCTGGGAGTGTTTCTGTGTGACTGATGGAATATATATGGAGATTGACAATTATCCTTTGACTGAATAGAGCTGTACGCTTCTGATACAGTGCCATATATGTGATGTTATTTTGTGTCTATTTTGTGCTAAATTTGGAAGTTTGGTGGAAGAGGCCGCGGACGTAGGTGTGGGGGGGCCAGCTGGTGCTGATGGTGGTGGTGCATCTGCTGGTAGTGGCAAAAACACAATAGCACCTAAGGCAGGAGGTGTTGAGCCTGCGTCATGGTCTGTCTACGGAACGCCTGGAAGGCTACCTTTTCTGGGAGTAGGTTAACCGTTTTTAAAGCCGGAGCATGAGGAACTGGTTTGGCCTTACATTGCCGAAACAGACTCCAGCAAATATGCCCTCCTCTTCTGAAGTTTCAAAAAATGCTAGCACTGAGTCATCAAGTGCTGGCTCCTGGTCAGGAAGAACCCCTTTCCTTGTGTCCTGCACCCCCACCCAAAGTGAATGATGCAGCAGGCCATGCTTCACATTAGTCCATGTAGTTCTTTCCCACATACCATGCCTGGGTTATCAAGTCAAATTGTGAATTTCCCAGTCCAAGATGAATCTGACATGGAGTGTGGGTGGCCAGGCAGGGCAGTGGGGTTAATCAGTACCGGGCCGGTGTCTCACAGGGATGTGTCACGGTGGTGGTGACCCATTCCGTGGCCCTGGGCGTCCATGCAAAGGGGTGAATTACGTTTATAGGTGAATGATACGTGACGCTACCTGTGGTTTCTGATTAGATTGACCAGCGCTGTATTGGCGCTTCTCTGGGACAGATGTTGTGGTGCAGCTAAGATGTAGAAGCCCTGCACAGGTATGGCCGTTGTCGCAGGGTACATGAAAGAGTTGGTAGATGGTATGCAGTGCAGGATGTAGCAGAGACGTGCGCCAGGTGCAGGAGAAAGAGGACAGACACAGTCGTGCAGTTCCTTTACCTGTACTTGGTAAGTGCCGTCCAGGACCCAGAGTACAGATGGAGAAGGAGTTGGTCAGCCTGGAAGCCAATTTAACATTCTCTCTCTGCAGATAGGTAGTGTGGCCTCCGTTCTAGCGCTTATCTGAGGTACTCGCAGTGCTGAGTACAATGAAGTTCCCCCTGTTGACTCTCTCTTGGAACTTTCTCGTATGGCAGGCAGCCGTAGCCTTTTCCTTCTGGCTCTCACACATCACTGCTGGGGCCTCCGAGCCTTAGTTGGGTACAGAGCATTTACAGTTGCTACTTTCTCCGGTTTCTGCTGCAGGAACGTCAGTGTCCCTACAAACTCGGAGACCGGAATCCGGACCATGCGCTCAAGCTAGGAGTGAGCCATAACTCTGCTCATCCTCCAGCTCCCCTTCTCACGTCCACACACTTCCCCTTCCCTTCACAGACTGCCCTAGCTTACCTCCTCCCGACCACAGAGAGCAGCTCCTCAGCAGTCAGGTTCAGAGGTCTCCCTGCTGGCATGGAGTGGGAAATGTGTTGTGTGTTGGTTTAACTGCTAGAGAGATCCTTCGTTGCTCCCAAGCATGACATCACACTCCCTAGGAGGAAGGTAATGCCACTGTGGCGACCGAACTCCTGGGGGCGCCACAAGTGCACTGAGGCCCAGCCACAGCTAGATGATTCTGCTGGTATATTGACCCAGACCACTACATTCCCCTCGCACTCTACACAGCCAGAATGTGACCCAGATGAAACTCAGGTTACCCTTCCCATGTACTGTA
The DNA here is from genome assembly GCF_039654945.1 of Dendrobates tinctorius. Taxonomy (NCBI): domain Eukaryota; kingdom Metazoa; phylum Chordata; class Amphibia; order Anura; family Dendrobatidae; genus Dendrobates; species Dendrobates tinctorius. Next base: position 9,644,907 of record NW_027361824.1, read on the forward strand.
CCACCTTACACGGTGACAAAAAGGATGGTGCAGCTGAAAGTGCAAATTCGGCCCACCCGCCGTCAGACACACCGCCGTACTATGAGGGGCCCTGTGCCAGTGCCGTTGCCAACGAGTGGGCCCCTCCTGCTTGCTTTGGATCACAGCACTTGCAAAGTTGAAATACTTACCTCTCCCTGCTCCACCGCCATGATGTCTTCCGCGTTTCCTGACAGTGATATTCTGATCAGAGAGCGCAATGACATCATGTCTGTATGCCCAGACTAGTACAGGGATTCCCTAGCGAGGAGACTTATTTAATTGTTTTCAATGTTGGGACAGCAATTTTTGGGGAGCACTATACTCTGGAGAATTATATATGGGGCCCACCATACACTGGAGCATTCCAAAGGAGGACATCAGACACTGGAGCAGCATTTACAGGGCCCATTATACACTAGAGCAGGGGTCCCCAACCACCGGTCCGCGGCCCAGCACCGGGCCGTTGCAGTGCCCTTGCCGGTCCGTAGACAGAAGGGGAGCTGGCGGCGGTGCAGCAGCTGATACTCACCCTGCATCCCGCGGCGGCTTCATCCAGCGCTGAGCGGTCACATGCTACCGCTCATTTAAGGTCATGAATATGGACGCCACTCATCTCCCATAGGCGTGGCGTCCATATTCATGGACCTTGATGAGCGGTAGCACGTGACCGCTACGCACAGGAGCTGAAGCGCCGCGAGATGCAGGGAGGGAAGTTCAGCGACGGGAAGCAAGGTCAGCGATTTGAGGGTAAGTATGAAAGGGTGGCGGATGTGGAAACCGAGCGGAGCCATATATATAAGGGAGGGAGAGTGGGAGCGGAGCCATATATATAAGGGAGGGAGAGTGGGAGCAGAGCCATATATAAGGGAGGGAGAGTGGGAGTGGAGCCATATATACAAGGGAGGGAGAGTGGAAGCAGAGCCATATATACAGGGGAGGCCGGGAGACTGGGAGCGGAGCCATATATACAAGGGAGGGAGAGTGGGAGCGGAGCCATATATATACAAGGGAGGGAGAGTGGGGGCAGTGCCATATATACAAGGGAGGGAGAGTGGGAGCGGAGCCATATATACAAGGGAGGGAGAGTGGGAGCGGAGCCATATATATAAGGGAGGGAGAGTGGGAGCAGAGCCATATATAAGGGAGGGAGAGTGGGAGCGGAGCCATATATACAAGGGAGGGAGAGTGGGAGCGGAGCCATATATATAAGGGAGGGAGAGTGGGAGCAGAGCCATTCATACAGGATGGGAGGATGGGAGCGGAGCCATGTATACAGGATGGGACAGGGGAGCCATGCATACAACAGGGGGAGCCACACAAAGCTGCACAGGACGGGGGGAACCACACATAAATTTTCTGATGATTAGAAAATAATCAGCATGTACAGTACTCCAGTACAATTTTTCTTAAGTGCTCAATGCTCCATTTCCTTGTAGGTTCCAATCATCATTAGCAGTGACGGTCATCAGTAGAAGTAGCCGGTGCTCCCACTGAAACAGAGAAACAAGCCAGGTGCTCCCACTCATTAAAAACCTATGGTGAGTTGAGTCACATTAAAAATGTTATAATTAAATGATAAGTATGCACTGCTAAACTACAACCGCGTCCATAGCCCCACCCCCTTATGACCAAAGCCCCACCCCTGTCACACCTCCATCCCCGCCCTGCTGGGCCATGGAAGAATGGTCTTGGTTCAAGCCGGTCCCTGGTGCAAAAAAGGTTGGGGACCACTGCACTAGAGCATTCGAAATGGGGCCCATTATACTGTATATAGAGCATTATTTGGGCCCATAAGACAGTGGAGCTTCATCCATGGGGACCAACATATACTGTAGCATTATGTGGAGCTCATCATATACTGTATGGAACATTATATGGGACCAATGATTCTGTATGGAGAAATATATGGGCCTCATTACTCTGTATAGCGCACTATGCGGTGGCCATAATACTCTATGGAGTAATATACTGTCCGGTTTTGGAGCTATTGGAGAATTTAAAATGGATATCAGTCATGAGATGTAAAAAGTGAAGTATTTTTCATTGTACTGTACCGCTATTTCTCTGCCGTATCGGAGCCTCATGAGTTGTGTTATATGTTAAAGGGGCGCTATTTGGCCCAGGGCACATGAAAACCTGGAGCCAGCAAAACCCCCCCACAAATTTAGCCAAATAACCCCCATTTTTCAGTGCGTAACTAGTATTATGAAGTAAATTAAGATTGAAATGCTTCAGTAATAAGAATTGATGTTTTTGGCATTTAAAAGGGCACTGTAGGTGTGTTTCCTGGCCTCCACCCCCTGCCGACTTTGCTTCCGCATTGACTTGCATTGGGTTTCGTGTTTCAGTCGGCCTTCGACTTTTCACAAAAATCAGCCGATTTCGTTCGACCCGACTTTTGAGAAAGTCGGGTTTCGTGAAACCCGACTCGACCCAAAAAAAGGCAAAGTCGCTCATCTTTATCAACAACTATTAGATCTTGGGATTTCAACTCCACCCTCCCCACTTTAACAGTAATTTCTTTACACCCAATCTGTGGCAAAGACTGGCCATTACTAGCAACTACTGTCAGTTCATCAGTGGGGCCACGGGTGAGTTCAGAATCAGCCCCATACCTTTTGTACAGAATGTACGGCATAGTGGTCACCTGGGAGCCAGTGTCCAGCAAAGCGTTGAGGGGAATACCATCAATGACCACAGGAAGGATTGGTCTCACTTCAACATACTTGGCTCTCCAGTTCTTTCGGCCTGGTGATCCTATTCCTGGGGGTTGGCCCTCGGCCCCAGGGGTTGCTCGTTTAAAGGACAGTATCTGGCGAAATGGTCTGCCTTGCGGCAGCGGCGGCAGATGGGACGTCCTTCCTGGTCATAGCGATCGTTGGTCCTTCCTCAAAGTGGCGGGATTCTCCTCCTCCAGAGCCATGGGACATCCTCTGGACTGGAAGCAAGCTGGGTCTTTTCCTTGGAGGACACCTGCAGGGACTGCACGGTTTTGGTGAGTGCAGCCATCCCTTTGGTCAACTCCTGGACCTGAAGTCGCAGCTCCTCAGTTGGATCTTTATCCAGAGTCTGTGCATCAGCCTCCACGGGGACAGAAGGAAAAGATGTTGCTTCCTGATGGTAGGTGATCGCTGGGCGCCTAGGGGGCGCTGGACGGCTGTCAGCTGATTCCTGCAATACCCGAATAGCCCTCTCCTTAAAATCAGCAAAGTTCAAATCAGGGTTTTGCAGGGTTATAATGCACAACTGTCCTCTGTGGGTACTGGACAGCAGTCATTCAATGAACTGCTCCTTTAACAGTTTGTCTTCCTCCTTTACACTTTCAGGATCCACTTGCTTAACTGCTTGCAGCGCCTCCTGCAGGTTGAGGGCATAGTCTCTGATACTGTCCTATGCCTTCTGTTTACAGCCAAAGAACCTCATCTTGATTTCAGCTGCAGGCGGGTGTCAAAAGTGCTTCTCAGCTTGGCCAGGATCTTAGCAACAGTCTCTTTATCAGTGTCCTGCCAGGCTTTCACTTCTCTCTGTGCTGCACCCGTTGGCTGTGCAATCAGGATATTCACTTTCTGGCTTTCAGACAGGGGGGGTAAACTTTAAACAAACTGCACAGTCTTTCTTTAAATTCACTCAGGGTATGTGACTCACCCGAGTACTGCGGTAGCCAGGCCGTTCCCGGAATGTAGGGCATGGACAGCGGCATAATGGGGACCGTTGCAGCGGGGTTGGCAGCGTCCGCCGCTGCATTGCTGCCCGGCGTGGACATCCTCTCTCCCCCTAGTTAATGTTAGCTAGGGCCAGGGGTTGCATGAGCTCTCTGGCGGCCGCTTCACAGGCCCGATGCTCCGGGCTGTAGGCCTCAGCTCCTCCCCTTCTCGCGCACTGTCCTCTCTTCCCGCTCGGCACTTTACTTCTTCGCGCTTTGTGGCAAGCTCCGCCCACGAAGGACTGCCCCTTCTTCCCGCGCATGCCAAGCAGCGCGGGAATGGCGGCAATTGGCGCCAATTTCACACACAGTCTTTTTAACACAGTCTATGGCATACAGGACCCGGGGATACCGGGCTCCGTAATCCTGTTCGTGACACCAAAATGGGTCGCCCTCCCAGGGCTGTGGGGTACTCGGTGCCGGGCAGGTATCAGCGGGATGTGTCACAGCAGTGGTGACCTGTACCGTGGCCCTGGGCGCCCATGTGAAATGGCGTGTTTGGTGTTGATAGTTTATAGATATAGTTCGTGACGCCACCTGTGGTGTTCGGCAAGGGAGGTGTTAAGCCGACGCTGCATGCAGATCCGCTGGCACTGATGGTATGGTGCAGCAGAAATGTAAAAGCTTCCCACAGGTGAAGCTGTAGTCCCAGGGCAGTGTAGATGTAGTTGGCATGGGGATGTAGCAGTGCCGGAAGGGTAGGAAGCAGACAAGACACAGCGGGTACAATTTCTGTACCTATACTTGATAACCGCAGTCCAGGGTCCTGATTACAGATGGTAACGGAGCAGGCTAGCCTGGAAGCAACTCAGGTATCTCTCTCAGCAGACGGGCTGTGCAGTCTCCTTTCCTAGCGCCTTAAGTGTGAAGTACTACAGTCCTAAGTTACTCTGAAGTTCCTCCTGTCAGTTGCTCCCGAGAACCTTACTTGCACGGCAGACAGCTGTAGCCTATCTTGGGGACTACTCACTTCTGAGTCCCGTCTCTCTATCCAAGCTGCTGTTGTGCCCTCAAGTCTTAGCTGGGAGTAGGGCATTTACAGCCTCCTACTCCCCTGGTATCTGTTGCAGGATATTAAGGATCCGTACAACCGTGGAGACCAGGCTCGAGTTCTTGTGCTCTAGCCGTGAGGGAGCTCTCCTTTTGCAGCTCAACCTCCATGCTTCTCTCTACACGTCTGCACACTTCACCCTCCGCAGACTAACTGACCACTCCTCTCACTTGGCCCTCAGGGAGCACCCCTCCCCTCAAATCCGGTTCAGAGTTCCCCCTGCTGGCCTGGAGTGGAACTGTGTTGCATGTATAGATAAACTGCAGGAGAGACCCTTCATTGCCTCCAAACCTGGCATTACCCTCCCCTGGAGGAAGGCAAAGCCAGTGTGGCGACCGTACTCCTGGGGGTGCCACACACAGTGCAAAAGACGAGCCCCCACAGAGCGCCAAAGACACGCCCCACACAGTGCCAAAGAATAGCCCCCACACAGTGCCAAAGACAAGCCCCACACAGCGACAAAGACAAGTCACACATAGTGCCAAAGACAAGCCCCCACACAGCGCCAAAGACAAGCCCCCACAAAGTGCCAAAGACAAGCCACACACACTGCCAAAGACAAGCCCCACACAGTGCCAAAAACAAGCACCGACACAGCGCCAAAGGCAGGCCCCCACGCAGCACCAAAGTCAAGCCCCCACAGAGCGCCAAAGACAAGCCCCAGACAGCGCCAAAGACAAGCCCCACACAGTGCCAAAGACAAGCTGCACACAGTGCCAAAGACAAGCCCCACACAGTGCCAAAGACAAGCTGCACACAGTGCCAAAGACAAGCCCCACACAGTGCCAAAGACAAGCCCCCACACAGCACCAAAGACAAGCCCCACACATTGCCAAAGACAAGCTCCCACACAGCGCCAAAGACAAGCCCCCACACAGTGCCAAAGATAAGCCCCCACACAGCGCCAAAGAAAAGCCCCACACAGAGCCAAAGACAAGCCCCCCACACAGCACCAAAGACAAGCCCACACAGTGCCAAAGACAAGCCCCACACAGTGCCAAAGACAAGCCCCCACACAGCACCAAAGACAAGCCCCCACACAGCGCCAAAGACAAGCCCCACACAGCACCAAAGACAAGCTGCACACAGCACCAAAGACAAGCCCCACACAGCACCAAAGCAAGCGCCACACAACGCCAAAGACAAGCCCCCACACAGTGCCAAAGATAAGCCCCACACAGAGCCAAAGAAAAGCCCCAACACAGCACCAAAGACAAGCCCCCAAATCGCCAACGACAAGCCCCACACAGTGCCAAAGACAAGCCCCCACACTGCGCCAAAGACAAGTCCCCACACAGCGCCAAAGACAAGCCGCACACAGCGCCAAAGACAAGCCCCCACACAACACCAAAGACAAGCCCCCACACAGCGCCAAAGACAAGCTACACACACTCTGCCAAAGACAAGCCTCACACAGCGCCAAAGACAAGCCCCCACACAGCGCCAAAGACAAACCCCCACACAGCGCCAAAGACAAGCCCCCACACAGTGCCAAAGACAAGCCACCATACAGCGCCAAAGACATGCCCCACACAGTTCCAAAGACAAGCCGCACACGGCACCAAACACAAGCCCCACACAGCACCAAAGACAAGCCCCACACAGCCCCAAAGACAAGCCCCACACAGCACAAAAGACAAGCCCCACACAGCACAAAAGACAAGCCCCACACAGTGCCAAACACAAGCCCCACACAGCGCCAAAGACAAGCCCCACACAGCACCAAAGACAAGCCCCACACAGCACCAAAGACAAGCCCCCACACAGCACCAAAGACAAGCCCCACACAGTGCCAAAGACAAGCCCCCCCACAGTGCCAAAGACAATCCCACACACAGCACCAAAGACAAGACCCACACAGCACCAAAGTCAAGCCCCCACACAGCACCAAAGACAAGCCTGTTGTGAATGCATTTTTTGGTTCACCTCTGTCTTCTGATGAGGGTGATGGAGCTGGCTGTGCTGACAGAGGAGTAGTGAGTTCTCTATATGGACTCCCTCTGTTGGTGAAAGGAGGTATGTTGTGAGTTCATTTTCCCCTTCGTCACTGAGGTCTGGTGAACTCCCCATTCTGGTGAAGGAAGGTAATGAGCCTGATTATCAGGCACCTGAGCCTGATGAGGATGACTGGCTGAGTGGAGTCACGGACTGGATATAAGGCTGCCGACGCCCTTTTGCCCTGCGGGTGATTTCTCTGTGGACTTCTAGGACACCAGTCTGATTCCTGCTCCTCTAAGCTAAGTTTTTCTGCTTTGCCTGTTTGCATTAGTGTTTAGTTTTTGTTTTCCTTGCTTTTCTGGATTCTGCCATTCCCTGCTGGGGTGAGCTGAATCTCCTTTTGCCTGTAGCTCTGTCTTCAGAATATTCCTGAGTACTGACATAGCTTTTTTGAAGCCTAGCTTCTTCAGGGCCTTTTTCACTGTCAGTCTGTTGGCTCTTATTTTCATAGGGTTTTTCACGGATTGCAGACAGCAGCCTTCCTGTCCTTTCCTATGTAGGTAGTTTGGGCCCCGTCTTTGCTCAGTCTATCATTCTGTCTGTGTTAGTGTTTTCATCTTGCTTCACCGTCATTATATGTTGGGGGCTGCCTATTGCTTTGGGGTCTGCTCTGGGGCAGTTTAGTTTTCCCCTTTCTTTCTTTAGGCCTAGTTATTTCTCTGGCTGTGATCGAGGAGTCTAGGGCATCGTAGGAACCCCCCACGACTACTGCTAGTTGTGTTGATAGGTTCAGGGGTCTGCAATCCGATAGCTGCCAACTTCTCTGGTTTTCTGGACTTAGCTAGCAGTTCTGTTTTTGCCTCCTACGGTGACTCAATCATAACAGAATCACCCGCCATACCGCAGATCCTAGGGTACTCTATAGCAGGAAAGAATTGTGTTTAAAAAAATAAATAAATAAATAAAAAAAGGTGTTTGTATATTCTTTCCTCTATATCTCTGAGGCCGTAGGGGGAATTTTTTTTTTTTCCCCAATGGAGACAAAGCAATTGTCTGATCGTGTGGAGCAGCTCGCTGCGGAAGTGCGGGGAATTTCCGCCTATCTTGCTCGTTCGCATGCTGTTGAACCAAAGATCCCTACACTTGATGTATTTTTTGGGGATCAATCTAAATTTTTGAGTTTCAAAAATAATTGTAAATTATTTTTTGCCTTGAAGCCTAACTTGTCAGGGAGCTCCGCGCAGCAGGTTAAAATTGTCATCTCTTTACTGCGTGGCGATCCCCAGGATTGGGTGTTTTCTTTGAAACCAGATGATCCTATTCTGACTAATGTGAAAGCATTCTTTCAAGCTTTGGGGTTGTTGTATGACGAACCTAATGCTATTGATCAGGCTGAAAAGACCCTGTTAGCATTGAACCAGGGTCGAGATTTTGCAGAGTTGTACTGTCAAAAGTTCCAAAAGTGGGCGGTCCTTACTACCTGGAATGATAATGCCTTGGCTGCTCTCTTTCGGAAGGGTTTGTCAGAAGCCGTAAAAGATACTATGGTGGGATTTCCTGTTCCCTCTGGTCTGGACGATTCTATGTCATTAGCCATTCAGGTTGATCGGCGTTTACGTGAACGCAGGATTGCATGAGAGGTGTTGCCACCGGTTGAACAGACGTCTGAACCTATGCAATGTGATAGAGTTTTGTCTAAGGCGCAACGTCAGGAGTTCAGAAGGCGTAATAAGCTGTGTTTTTTCTGTGGAGATGCCTCGCATATTATTTCTGTTTGTCCTAAACGAGAGAAACGCTTTGCACACACGTTTTCTGTTGGTGGTGTTCAACCTAAGTTTCTTCTGGCAATTACTCTGATCTGCTCCCTGTCCACATTTTCCGCCAAGGCTTTTGTGGATTCGGGAGCAGCGCTAAACCTAATGGACTTGGATTTTGCTAAACGTTGTGGATTTCCGATGACACCTCTGCAGACGCCTATCCCTTTGAGGGGGATTGATGCTACTCCTTTGGCTAAAAATAAACCTCAGTTTTGGACCCAGGTGGTCATGCGGGTCGCCCCAGACCATCAAGAAAATTGCAGATTTTTGGTGTTGCATGGTCTGCATGATGCCGTTGTTCTGGGGTTTCCCTGGTTGCAAATTCATAATCCAGTTTTGGATTGGAAATCTGTGTCTGTGGTGAGTTGGGGTTGTCGGTGTACCTTTAGTGAGGCTCCGGTTTTTTCCACCTCTCCGCAGTCGCATGATGTTCCTGACTATTTGGCGGACTTTTATGATGTATTTAGTGAGAATGAGTCTGCGTCCTTGCCTCCTCATAGGAGTTATGACTGTGCAATTGAACTAAGCCCGGGGTGTAAATTTCCCAAGGGTCGGCTCTTCAATTTATCTGTACCCGAGCACGAGGCTGTGCGGTCCTATATTAAGGAGGCGTTGGAGAAGGGTCATATTAGACCATCCTCTTCACCCTTAGGTGCCGGTTTTTTTTTTGTGGCCAAAAAGGATGGTTCTTTAAGGCCTTGTATTGATTATCGTGCCCTCAATAAAATTACTATTAAATATCAGTATCCGTTACCCCTGATTTCGGATCTATTCTCTAGAGTTAGAGGTGCTTGCTGGTTTACCAAGCTTGACCTCAGGGGGGGCGTATAATCTTATCCGCATTAAGCAGGGGGATGAATGGAAGATGGCGTTTAATACTCCGGAGGGACATTTTGAGTACCTGGTGATGCCTTTTGGGCTCACTAATGCCCCTTCTGTCTTCCAGTGCTTCATGAACGATATTTTTCGAGACTTGTCGATAAATTTTTGATTATCTATCTGGATGATATTTTGATCTTCTCCAAGGATTGGGATTCTCATGTGGAACATATTCGGACTGTGTTCCGGATCTTGAGGGAGAATTCCCTGTATGTCAAAGGATCGAAATGCCTTTTTGGAGTACAGAGGATTTCATTTTTGGGATTTATTTTGTCTGCGTCAACTATTGAAATGGACCCTACCAAGGTACAGGCCATTTATGATTGGGTTCAGCCCACTTCTTTGAAGGCCCTCCAGAAGTTTTTGGGTTTTGCTAATTTTTATCGGAAATTTATAGCAAGATTTTCTAGTATTGCCAAGCCATTGACTGATCTGACTAAGAAGGGTGCTGATGTGTTGAATTGGTCTCCGGAGGCTGTTGCTTCCTTTCAGGAGCTGAAGCGAAGATTTACCTCCGCCCCGGTTTTGCGGCAACCTGATGTCTCACTCCCGTTCCAGGTAGAGGTGGATGCTTCTGAGATTGGTGCAGGAGCTGTTTTGTCCCAAAAGGATCCTGTAACAGCTAAAATGAATCCCTGTGCTTTCTTTTCCCGAAAGTTCTCTCCATCTGAACGTAACTATGATGTGGGGAATCGGGAACTGTTGGCCATGAAATGGGCCTTTGAGGAGTGGAGACATTGGTTGGCGGGAGCTAAACATCAAGTTGTGGTCCTCACTGTCCACAAGAATTTGATTTACCTAGAGTCGGCTAAACGCTTGAACCCTAGACAGGCTAGATGGGCCTTGTTTTTTACATGTTTTGATTTTGTGGTCTCTTTTCTTCCTGGAACTAAGAATGTCAAGGCAGACGCCCTCTCTAGGAGTTTCTTTGCTGATTCTCCTGTGGTGACCAAGCCTGCTACCATCTTAGGTGAAGGGGAAGTTCTTTCTGCCATCTCGCCCGATTTGAGACTTGCTCTGCAAGAGTTCCAGGAGGACAAACCTGAGCGTTGTCCCAGTGGAAAGTTGTATGTTCCTGACCAGTGGAAGAAGAGAGTGATGTCTGAAGTTCATTGCTCTGCATTGGCTGGTCATCCAGGTATTTTTGGTACTAGAGATCTGGTGAGTCGCTCTTTTTGGTGGCCCACCTTGTCTCATGATGTCAGGAATTTTGTGCAGTCCTGTGGGACTTGCTCCCGGTCTAAATCTTGTTCTCGCTCTAGTGGGTTGTTGATGCCTTTGCCTGTCCCCTAGAGGCCATGGACCCATATTTCAATGGATTTCATCTCTGATATGCCGGTCTCTCAAAGAATGACTGTTATTTGGGTGATTTGTAATAGGTTCTTTAAGATGGTTCATCTTGTACCACTCCCTAAGTTGCCATCTTCCTCTGAGTTGGTGCCCCTGTTTTTGCAACAGGTGGTTCGCTTACACGGGATTCCTGAGAACATTGTATCTGACAGAGGAGTTCAGTTTGTGTCTAGATTTTGGAGGACTTTCTGTTCCAAGCTGGGAATTCAGTTGTCCTTCTCCTCTGCTTTTCACCCTCAGACCAATGGGCAGACAGAGAGAACAAACCAGACCTTGGAGTCGTATTTGAGATGTTTTATTTCCGCTGATCAGGATGATTGGGTTTCATTTTTGCCCTTGGCCGAATTTGCTTTAAATAATAGAGCTAGTTCTGCCACTTTGATGTCACCTTTTTTTTGTAACTTTGGGTTTCATCCTCGATTTTCTTCAGGGCAGGTGGAGCCTTCTGCCTGCCCAGGTGTTGACACTGTGGTGGAGAGAATTCACCAGATCTGGGACCAAGTGGTGGATAAGTTATCTCTCTCCCAAGAAAAGGCCCAGCGGTTTTCCAATCGACATAGGACCATTGGTCCCCAGTTTAAGATTGGTGATATGGTGTGGTTATCATCAAAAATATTGCTATGAAGGTGGCTTCTCCTAAGTTTAAGCCTAGATTTATTGGACCTTACAAGATTTTGGAGATTATTAATCCGGTCTCTTTCCGTTTGGCTCTTCCTGTCACATTTAAAATCCATAATGTGTTCCATAAGTCCTTGTTGAAGAGGTTTGCTGAACAAGTTGTTCCTGGGGTGGCACCTCCAGACCCTGTATTGGTTGAAGGTAACATGGAATATGAGGTAGAGAAAATACTGGATTCCCGTCTGGCTAGACGGAGACTCCAGTATTTGGTTAAGTGGAAGGGTTATGGTCAGGAGGATAATTCCTGGGTCTCTGCCTCTGATATTCATGCCAAAAGATTGGTGCGTGCCTTTCATCGGGCTCACCCTGATCACCCTGGTGGCGTGATTGAGGGTTCGGTGACCCCTCCTCAAGGGGGAGGTACTGTTGTGAGTTCATTTTCCCCTTCGTCACTGAGGTCTGGTGAACTCCCTATTCTGGTGAAGGAAGGTAATGAGCCTGATTATCAGGCACCTGAGCCTGATGAGGATGACTGGCTGAGTGGAGTCACGGTCTGGATATAAGGCTGCCGATGCCCTTCTGCCCTGCGGGTGATTTCTCTGTGGACTTCTAGGACACCAGTCTGATTCCTGCTCCTCTAAGCTAAGTTTTTCTGCTTTGCCTGTTTGCATTAGTGTTTAGTTTTTGTTTTCCTTGCTTTTCTGGATTCTGCCATTCCCTGCTGGGGTGAGCTGAATCTCCTTTTGCCTGTAGCTCTGTCTTCAGAATATTCCTGAGTACTGACATAGCTTTTTTGAAGCCTAGCGTCTTCAGGGCCTTTTTCACTGTCAGTCTGTTGGCTCTTATTTTCATAGGGTTTTTCACGGATTGCAGACAGCAGCCTTCCTGTCCTTTCCTATGTAGGTAGTTTGGGCCCCGTCTTTGCTCAGTCTATCTTTCTGTTTGTGTTAGTGTTTTCATCTTGCTTCACCGTCATTTTATGTTGGGGGCTGCCTATTGTTTTGGGGTCTGCTCTGGGGCAGTTTAGTTTTCCCCTTTCTTTCTTTAGGCCTAGTTATTTCTCCAGCTGTGATCGAGGGGTCTAGGGCATCGTATGAACCCCCCACGGCTACTGCTAGTTGTGTTCATAGGTTCAGGGGTCTGCAATCCGATAGCTGCCAACTTCTCTGGTTTTCTGGACTTAGCTAGCAGTTCTGTTTTTGCCTCCTACGGTGACTCAATCATAACAGAGGTAATGAAGCAAATCTAAATGGCAGAGACCTGCCACCTGTGGAGGAGAACTGCGATTGGACATCAGGAGTCTCTGATTGGATTTAAGTCAGCCGACTCCCTATTTTCTTGCTGGTGATTTCTCCTGCCTGTGGCTTCTGGTTTCCAGTTCGGTTCCTGCCTTCTCAAAGCTAAGTTTGCTCTACTATTGTTCATGTGAGTTTTAGTCTGGTTACTTAGTTTTTTGTGTTCAGTCAGTCCCGGCTGGGGCTGTGCTGAATTCCCATTTTTGTCTCTGATTATTTCAGTTTGTTTTTGTACCTGATCACTTGATCTCTTTTGCTCTGTCTTCAGAATATACCTGAGTGCTGATATAGGGATTTGAAGTCTAGCGACTTCAGGGCTTTTTCCTATCAGACGTGTTGGACATCTTTTTGGCAGGGTTTTTTCGGATTGCAGACAGCAGCTTTCCTTTCCTATCCTTTCTAGTTAGTGTGAGCCCCACCGTTTGCTCAGCCTATTTTTCTATCTGTGTTTGTGTTTTCATCTTGTTTCACCGACAATACATGTTGGGGGCTGTCTATTGCTTTGTGGTCTGCTCTGGGGCAGTTTAGATTTTCCCTTTCTTTCTTTAGGCTTATTTAGTTCTCCGGCCATGACAAGGCGTCTAGGACCACTGTAGGCACGCTCCACGGCTACTGCAAGTTGTTGTGGGTAAGATCAGGGGTCTGAAATACGCTAGTTACCAACCTCTCCGGTTTTCTGGGCTTAGCTTGCTTTTTGATTTTCCTCCTCGGTGACTCCTTCATAACACAAGCCCCACACAGCACCAAAGACAAGCCCCACACATCTAAATCGATCGAAAAACGGCCCAGGCCCCTCGAGCACGATCAGCGATAACTGGCAGGGGGGCCAGTCGCTGATCCCCATCACACACAGCGATTTCACTGGTGAGATCGCTGAAGTGTCACAAAATCAGCGATCTCGCTAGCGAGATCACTGTGTGTGACGGGACCCTAAGGGTAAGACTGTCTCCATTCTTTCTTGCATTTTTGCAACATGTTCTATCACACTTTTGTGGGGGTAGGTTGGTTCTCCCAGGCCTCTTTGGTTATATCGAGTAAGCCCCGTGGATGTCTGCCGTACAATAGTTCAAAGGGCGAGAACCCCGTAGATGCCTGAGGCACCACCCGCACTGCAAACAACAAATATGGCAATAAAAGATACCAGTCCTTCCCATCTTTGGAAACTGTCTATTTAAACATGCTTTTCAGCGTCTTATTGAACCTTTCTACCAGACCGTCTGTTTGGGGATGATAGACCAATGTGTGCAACTGCTTAACATTTAGCAAACGGCAGAGTTCCTTCATAATTTTTTACATAAAGGGGGTTCCCTGGTCTATTAAAATCTCTTGAGGAATTCCCACCTGCGAAAACATACCCATGAGTTCCTTTGCTAAAAGCTTAGCTGATGTGTGGCGCAGAGGAATGGCCTCAGGATATCGGGTAGCATAATCTAGAACTACCAGGATGTGTTGGTGTCCCCTTGCTGACTTATTGAGAGGCCCCACCAGATCCATTGCCACTCTCTCGAAGGGTACCTCTATAATTGGCAAAGGCACCAAAGGACTCCGAAAGTGAGGCTGGGGACTGGTTACCTGGCACACAGGACAGGAATTACAGTACCGTTTAACTTCTTCATGGACCCCTAGCCAGCAGAACTGCTGCAGAATTCGGTCTAGGATTTTCTTTTGGCCCAAATGCCCACCAAGTACATGCACATGCGCTAAGTCCATTACCAGCCTACGATATGTCTGAGGTACGAGTATCTTTTCTACCAGTTCCCCACATATTTTCTCCACTCGGTACAACAAATCTTGATGGAGCTCAAAGTGTGGCAGCACTGTAGCTGCCCCAGGTTGTTGGGGTTCCCCATTGACAAACAATACATTTTCTCTGGCCCGGGCCAAAGTAGGGTCTCGGAGTTGTGCCGTACCAAAATTATCACCTGACACATTCAAGTCTGACAACTCAGGTCCCGGCGGCAAGTCTTCCAACTCTCCAGCTAATACTTCCGTGGGAGAATTCTTCCCCTCGTCCACCGAAGGGAAGGTTACCCCTACCGCCAGCACTTCTTCCTCTGGGCCACAAGGTTCATGCCCTACTTCTGGAGAATGTAACCTGGTTGCCTCTGGTGCCGGCAGTTGCTCTGTGGGTGAGACAACAGATGGCCACAGCATAGAAAATAAATGAAAGTCTCTTCCAATTACTACCTCAAAATGCAAATTAGTCACAACACCCACCTCGTGTCACCGCCTCCCCGCTGGCGCGCTGATCACCACAAGCGCGGTGGGATAGTCTTTCAAGTCCCCATGTATACACAACACCCCAATTTTCCGACCCGTATACTTGTTGGTTTGTATCCAGCTGGCTCGTACCAGGGTTACAAGACTCCCTGAGTCCAATAGGGCCACAGCCGGGGTGCCCACCACTTCAACTTGACACAAATGTTACATATTGGGACCTTTCAGGGTGCCCATTGCACACATCGGTTCGGCATAGTGAGACTGGTGGTACCCAAAGTTGGTGTCCATGGGCTCAGCCAGGTGGGGGCAATCAGCTTTCATACGCCCTGGTTCCTGGCACTGCCAGCAGATTATGGGGCTCCTTACTTCCCCAGATAAGTCCTAAGCGGCCTTCCTGGGCTCTGCTCGCCGAACCAGGGGTGGAGACTTAGGGAACCTTCCTGTGAGCTTCCGAGAAGTCCCTCCCTGTAGCTCTTTGGTGGCACCATACCTTTTTATGAGGGCTATCATCTGCATGGCATTAGTAGGGGATGCCTGTCCGACTCATGTCTGGAGGGAGGGGGCAAAGCCCTCCAAAACTTATCAGTCACTATGCGGTCCAGCATGGCCCTGGGAGACAACACCTCAGGCTGCAACCACTTTCGTAACAGGTGCATCAGGTCGTAATACTGGGACCGAGCCGGCTTGGAGGGGGTAAACTCCCACTGGTGTACCCGCTGGGCCCGAACTAACACATTTACCCCAAGACGTGCCAGTATCTCACCCTTGACGACCATGTAGTCCGCCCTTTGCTCCGTGGATAGGTCCTGATACACTTTCAAAGGTCCTGGGGCCAGAAATGGAACGATGATTTCTGCCCACTGGGCCCAGGGTAGCTTCTCTCTGCCAGTGACTCCTTCGAACATCTCCAGGTATTCCTCCACATCGTCTGACTTCCATTTTTGGAACCGCTGTATGAACCGCTTTCCGGACATCATGGATTCCCCAGTTAGTTCCTTTTGTCTCTGCTGTTGTGATATGCTGTATAAACAGCTGATTGGTTTCCTGCTGCTGCATAGCCTGCT
This sequence comes from Dendrobates tinctorius, assembly GCF_039654945.1. NCBI lineage: Eukaryota > Metazoa > Chordata > Amphibia > Anura > Dendrobatidae > Dendrobates > Dendrobates tinctorius. Next base: position 9,660,863 of record NW_027361824.1, read on the forward strand.
GCTGCATAGCCTGCTGTCGCATGGCCTCTATGAGCGTTTTGACCGTGGCCTCCATTTCTGGAGAGTTCCCCGCCTGGTTCTGTGCCACTTGTTTCACTCAGGACATAGGCTGGGGTACAGATCAAAAATAAGCAAAAACAGCCTGGCCTCACTGCGTTCTCCACCAATTGTAGCAATCCGCTTTGGTAGGTAATGGCAGGGCTGCAGTAATGAGGCAACACACAGGCTTAAAGTCTAATTTCAGAGGTTTAATGTCACTTTGCAAACAGCAGGTTAACAGAAAATAAGGAAAAACATAAATATACTCCAGCTTGGAGAACCACTGGTCCCAGACTCACCCCTTGCACGGGACGGGCTTAATTAAGCGGCTGTCAGGTCCTGCGGCATCTGCCAGGTGTCATTCCCAGGGTTGTTGAGAGTCTTGCTGCTATAGTCCTGCAACACGGGGATCCTGTATACAAGTTCAGGCTATGTCCAGCCAAGTTCCTGTAACTTCCAGACACATACTCACCATGTGCCAAATACCAACCTCCATTACATAGCCCATAATCCCTCCCACCGGTGAGGTAGACATCACATGGGCTGATCACGTGAGCATGACATCATCGCAGGTCCTGTCTTTAGGGAAAAACCCGGCCAAACATTAATCTGCTGGGAGAAATGTATCTCCCATCCAGTTAAACACTCTTTACTGTACCACACTCCGTATTTATTTCCGGAGTCACACACAGACTCTCACTCAGTATGAATTTGACCATAATACAAACAGCAGATATACGGTACTGTACGAGGAGCGTACAGCTGCATACGGTGTAGGGGAAATCTTAAATCTCCGTATATATTTCCGGAGTCACACACAGACGCTTTCTCAGTATGGATTTCACCGTAATACAAACAGCAGATATACGGTACTGTATCAAAAGCGTGCAGCTGTATACGGTGTAGGGGAAAATTTAAATCTCCATATTTATTTCCGGAGTCACACACAGACGCTTTCTCAGTATGGATTTCACCGTAATACAAACAGCAGATATACGGTACTGTATCAGAAGCATACAGCTGTATACGGTGTAGTGAAAAATTTAAATCTCCGTATATATTTCCGGAGTCACACACAGACGCTCGCTCAGTATGTATTTGACCGTAATAAAAACAGCAGATATACGGTACTGTATGAGGAGCGTACAGCTGTGTATGGTGTAGGGGAACATTTAAATCTCCGTATTTATTTCCGGAGTCACACACAGATAGTCAGCATGTATTTGTCCGTGATACCAGCCGATACACGGTAGTGTGTGAGGAGCGTACAGCTCTATACGGTGTGGGAAAAATGAACGGTCGGTAACTGTGCAGAAAAAAAGAATAAAAGTATTAGTGCTGTGTTAAAAGCAGTTTGCACGGCAGTGTACACACAGCAATACAGCTATCAGGCAGCCTAATAACCAGGACTGCTGCACACAAGAAAATCCTCCCCTGTCACTGCACACTAACTGTACAGCACAATTGCTATCAGCACAAGCACATAAGAACTTCTCATATCTTTACAGCACTATCTCTCTCCCTACTGATAAACAGCAACCTCTCCCTACTGTTAAGATCGGCAGAAGTAAAATGGAGGTCGTCGGTCAGGGCTTTTATAGACACTATGATGACCCCCCAAAGCAAGCCAATCACTGCAATGCCCTTCTCTAAGATGGTGGTGGACGCTGCACATGTCATCTCGTTGCCCACAGTGTACGTCCTTGCTCATTGGCTGAAAAAAAGGCACCTGCATGCATTCTGGGAAATCCAACTTTGGCGACCGTTTTGCCTACAGCATGACCGACTTCACGCTATGGTCGGGTTTCGGTTGGCGAAACCCGTCTTTGGCATAAGTCGGCGACTTATGAATCTGGCCGACCTGTTTCGCTCATTTCTACTTATGACCATGTGATATTTCAGTTTTTCTTTTTTAATAAATTTGCAGAAATTTCTACATTGCTGGTTTTTTAGTCAATATGGGGTGCAGAGTAGAGATGAGCGACTTTTTTCGGGTCGAGTTGGGTTTCGCAAAACCCGACTTTCGCAAAAGTCGGGTCGAACGAAATCGGCCGACTATAGGGAAAAGTCGGGGGTCCGACTGAAACACAAAACCCAATTATAGTCAATGGGGAAGAAAAGTTGGCAGTGAGAGGACAGGAAACACACCTACAGTGCCCATTTGAATGCCAAAAGCATAAATTTTTATTACTGAAGCTTGTCACCCTTTATTTACTTCATAATACTAGTTATGCACTGAAAAATGGGGGTTATTTGGCTAAAGTTGTGGGGGGGGTAGGGCTGGCTCCAGGTTTTCTTGTGCCCTGGGCCAAAGAGCGCCCATTTAACACATAGCACACCTCATGATGCTCCGATACGGCAGAGAAATAGTGGTATACTACAATGAAAAATACTTCACTTTTTACATCTCATGACTGATATCCATTTTATATTCTCCAATAGCTCCAAAAACGGACAGTATATTACGCCATACAATATTATGGCCACCACATAGTGCGCCATACAGAGTAATGAGGCCCATCTATTTCTCCATACAGAATCATTGGTCCCATATAATTTTTGAAACAGTATATGATGAGCTCCACATAATGCTACAGTATATGTTGGTCCCCATGGATGAAGCTCCGCTGTGTTATGGGCCCAAATAATGCTCCAAACATAATGGGCCCCATTTCTAATGCTCTAGTGTATAATGGGCCCTGTAAATGCTGCTCCAGTGTCTGATGTCCACCTTTGGAATGTTCCAGTGTATGGTGGGCCCCATCTATCATTCTCCAGAGTATAGTGCTCCCCAAAAATTGCTGTCCCAACATTGAAAACAATGAAATAAGTCTCCTCGCTAAGGAATCCCTGTACTAGTTTGGACTCCTCGTCGTCCCCATCTTCCATCTCACTGCACTTGGCTGTTTAGGCAGAGGGCGTACAGACGTGATGTCATTGCGCTCTCTGATCAGAATATCACTGTCAGGAAATGCGGAAGACGTCATGGAGGTGGAGCAGGGAGAGGTAAGTATTTCAACCTTGCAAGTGCTGTGATCCTGAGCAAGCAGGGGGGGCCCACTCGTTGGCGACGGCACTGGCACAGGGCCCCTGATAGTACGGTGGTGTGTCTGATGGCGGGTGGACCGAACCTGCACTTTCATCTGCAGCTTCCTCTTTGTCACCGTGTAAGGTGGAACAGTATATGGGAAGGGTAACCTGAGTTTCATCAGGGTCAGATTCAGGCTGTGTAGAGTGCTAGGGGAATGTAGTGGTCTGGGTGAATGTACCAGCAGATTCATCGAGCAGCGGCTGGGCATCAGTGCACTTGTGTTGCCCCTATGAGTACGGTCGCCACAGTGGCATTACCTTCCTCCTAGGGAGTGTGATGTCATGCTTGGGAGCAACAAAGGATCTCTATAGCAGGTTAACTAATTGGGCGGCGTTATTCCCATGAGTCATGACCCTCCAAACAGCGTCCATGAAGGCAAAGTGTTTGTTTTACGTGGACAGTATGGTTGCAAAGCTGAACCTTAAAGGAATGTCCAGAAGGGCACCACCAGGAGTGGAGCATGCAGCGTAATTTGACTCAACACGGGCAACCTCAACCATCCAGCAACTGAAAAGATGCACAAATTGCAAGCTTAATTCCGTCATGCCCCCGCGGTCCGCGTCCAGCTTACTAGAGGGACACACGAGGCTCTGGCACGCGAAATTGGCCAATAACTGGTGTGTCATGCCGTTACATGTCCGTGGCTGCAAGCGCGCTACACTGAAAGGGCCAGCATGTGTCGCTTAAAGGTGCAGATAACCCGCTGAACACCGTTACTGATGGGGATCTGGGATTACAATTATTACCCGCGAACGATGATTTCCCACTAAGTGCAGGTCAACCGCAGTTCCGGAATTAGGCCTAACCGTCATTCCTGAAAAAATGAAAAACTTACGTGTGCAAACCACAGGTGCTGTAGCTTGCTTAACAGCTCGCCAGCCGTTCTCAGGCCTATTATGGATTACACGTGATTGCACAAAGGTGAGAAAGGGTACTGTATCACCGGATAACATGTATGGATAGCATAGTTTACACATTAAAAATATATGTCTATAGATCAGGAGGCAGGCTCAGACGGTGTCAGGCCCAGTATGGATTACATGTGATTGCACAAAGGTGAAAAAGGGTACCGTATCACCGGATAACATGTATGGATAGCATAGTTTACACATTCAAAATATATGTCTATAGATCAGGAGGCAGGCTCAGACGGTGTCAGGCCCAGTATGGATTACACATGATTGCACAAAGGTGAGAAAGGGTACCGTATCACCAGATAACATATGTGGATAGCATAGTTTACACGTTAAAAATATATGTCTATAGATCAGGAGGCAGGCTGAGACGGTGTCAGGCCCAGTATGGATTTGACAGCCCAGACTACACAGCGGAGGAGCAGGGAGAGGTAAAGATTGCAAATGCTGGGGCCCTGCCTGAGCAAGGGGGGTCCACTCGTGGGCGTCGGTACTGGCACTGGGCCCCTCATAGTATGGCGGTGTGTCTGACGGCGGGTGTGCACCCCCACCGTCAGAGACACTTGATTGCGCTATGAGGGACCCTGTGCCAATGCCGGCGCCCAAGAGTCGGCCTACCCACCTGTCCAGGGCAACAGCAATCACACGGTTGCGTGCGCTAGGTGGTGACCCCAGCCATGGGGGGAGGGGAGGCAGCCCAATTAGGGAGGTTTACAAAGTGGCATATGTTGATGTTGGACATTCAACTAATGCAAAAGGCGAAATTGGTCAAGTCCCAGGAAGAGGAGGACCAAAGCAAGCCATTTTTCTGTCAACCTATGTGTCATCAGGGGAAAGTGGGACAAAATCCTTGGAAACCCAAGCATGGTTCATTTTAATGAAGGTTAGATCATCCACATTTTGGGTCAACAGACGGGTCCTTTTTTCTGTCAGAATTGATCCAGCTGCACTGAAGACTCTTTCTGATAGCACACTTGCAGCTGGGCAAGCGAGCTCCTGTAAGGCATATTGTGCCAATTCAGGCCAGGTGTCCAGTTTAGCGGCCCAATAGTCAAAGGGGACTGACCTGTGTGGGAGAACATCGATATGGGAGGAAAAGTAGTTTGTAACCATAGTTGACAAGTGATGTCTCCTATATATAACAACAATTTTCCAATAAAGGTAGATAGGGCACTTCAACCAATAATACACAACTAATCCCACATATCACAAAGTAGGAAAAAGAAGAGATCCCACAATATAATATAATAAAAAAGTATATACTTTATTGAAAGAAATCACTAAAACCAACGTGAAATAGCAGCAAGATTGCCATGAAGAGGACACACTGCAAAGGCCTTTATGGGACTATATATTCATGCAGTATGGCATATAAACATACAATTACATGTAATTACACAAGAAAATTAAAAATATGCAGTGCTTTATTATAGTGAATACATAAATATGGGCTCTACAATAGAGTAATCCCCAGACACAATGACTGTAACGAACACCATAAAAGCCCATGCTGCATAAAGAAATAACCATACGATTGCTAATGAAGTCCTAATAATGCCAAAGAAAGCCACAGAGTGTAAATTAACTAACTCAGCTCCGTAATACCCACCAATGGAAACGGTATATAATAAACCGCATGAAAAACGAAGGAGCAGAGTAAATGAATATATCTATCTGTGGCAGAGCGGTGTCCCCACACCCTGACGCGCGGTTCGCCGCCTGCTTCTTCCGGGGGCGTCTCCTGTCACTTTCCATCAATGCAGTATTACCAGTTGTGTGAGCGGGACTTGAAAAATCAGTCCACAACATGGTCATGAAACCCCTGTCTCCAACGCCACTTCTGATGTGTGCACCATGAACACCTCTTCCAAGCTGCCCCCAGCCCCTACGGCTCGTGTGAGAACCATCACTGCTGCTGTGTGCTGGGAATGCCTCAACCAACCGGTTTACGAGAGTAGCTTGTTTGTTAGCCAATATTAGGTGAAGGTTCTCCTGTGGCATGATGTTTTGGAATTTGCCTTTATAGCGTGGATCCAGGATGCTGGCCAACCAGTAGTCATCATCGTTCATCATTTTGGCAATGCGGGGGTCCCTTTTTAGGATCTGCAAGGCATCATCTGACATGTGGGCCAATGTTCCCGGTGTCAATGATGCACTGCGAGTGCTGGTTGGAGGAGCACTTTCTGGCAAATCCACATCCCTCCAGTCACGCTCAAACCCAGTAACAGACCTTGCAAAGCCAATATTTTCTCTTGCCCAACGAGAAGCATCCGCCTCCCCTAAATAATCATCCCCATCATCATCCTCCTCCTCTTCCTCTTCTTCCTCCACCTCGTCCACGACAGTTCCCTGACCAGACAATGGCTGACTGTCGTCAAGGCTTCCCTCCTCCTCTTCCTCCTCATCAACCTGGGCTGCAGACGCCTGCTCCTTAATGTGCGTCAAAGTTTGCATGAGCAGACGCATAAGTGGGATGCTCATGCTCATGATGGCGTCGTCTGCGCTTACCAGCCGTGTGCATTCCTCAAAACACTGAAGGACTTTACAGAGGTCTTTCAGCTTCGACCACTGCACACCTGTCAACTCCATGTCTGCCCTCAAAGTGCCTGCCCGTGTATCCTCCCACAAATGCATTACGGCCTGCCTTTGTTCGCACAGCCGCTCAACCATGTGCAGGGTGGAGTTCCACCTTGTTGCAACGTCGATAATTAGGCGGTGCATGGGAAGGTGGAGCAATCGCTGCAGCTTCTGCATACGACTGGAGTGTACCGGTGACCGGCGGATGTGCGAGCACAGTCTTCGAGCCTTCTGGAGCAGGCCTGTTAACTCCGAATAATTAGTGAGGAAGCGCTGCACCACCAGTTTCAAGGTGTGAGCCAAGCAAGGTATGTGTCTGAGTTTTGAAAGGGCTATGGCTGCCACAAAATTCCGGCTGTTATCACTAACTACCTTGCCTGCCTCAAGATGTAGACTGCCCAGCCATGACTCAGTTTGTCGCTGAAAGTAGTCGGCCAGCACCTCCGTGGTGTGTCTGTCGCCCAAACACATCAACTGCAACACAGCCTGCTGACGCTTCCCACTAGCTGATCGATAGGGGGACACCTCGTTTGCAACACTGTCAGCTGCTGATGCATTGCTCGTGCGACTGCGCTCTGAGAACCAGCTTTCGCTTCTGGAGGAGGAGGAGGAGGTGGAGGAGGGCCGAACTCCTACAGCCAACTGTTTCGTATACCTTGGGCTAGGCAGCACTGTGCCACCACCGCTGTTCTCTGTGGACCCTGCATCCACCACATTAACCCAGTGCCCAGTGATGGGCACGTAACGGCCCTGGCCATGCCTACTGGACCATGCATCAGTTGTGAGGTGCACCTTTCCACTCACTGACTGCTTGAGTGCATGGATAATGCGGTCTTTCACATGAAGGTGGAGGGCTGGGATGGCTTTGCGAGAAAAGAAGTGGCCACTGGGTAGTTCATAGCGTGGTACTACGTAGGCCATTAGTTCGCGGAAAGCTGCGCTTTCAACCAACCGATAGGGCATCATCTCTAACGAAATTAGTTTAGCAATGTGGGCGTTCAAACACAGTGTACACGGTTGAGAGGATGAGTACTTTTTTGTCCTACTCATAGTCTCTGGTAGGGTGAGCTGGACTTGAGAGCTGCATATGGTGGAACTAGCGGTGGACATGGCGGACTGAGAGATGGTTGATGATGGTGATGGAGTTGGTGTTCTTTCTGATGGCCTAGATTCAGTCTTTCGTTGCAATAACAGTGTGATTCCCTGACTGATTTGACCTTGTGACGACAACTCAACATTTGCTGCTGGTGGTGTGCTAACAGGTGGACTTACAGTGGGGGAAACAATGTTGCGTTGCTGACTACCTTCTTTGGGAGCAGTAGCACATGTGGTACGTGAGTTTTGGTAATCCATCCACGCTTGCAAGTGCATGGTGGTTAAATGTCTTAGCATGCAACTGGTATTCAAATTTCTCAGATTTTTCCCTCGGCTAAAGGTCTTTGCGCACTTCTTACATATAACCTTTGCCTGATCATTAGGATTTTGTTCAAAAAAGTGCCACACTGCACTCTTCCTACTAGGGAAAACAGTTTGAGGCCTTGCACGCTGTGCTAATTTGACTGTCTGGCCAAGTTGTCCTGCAATTTTTTGGGTTTTTGTAACACGTTTTTGGACTGCTCCGGGCATGCCAGATAACAACTGTTGCGATGTCGATACCCGCTGCGGATGCTCCTGCTCCTCTTTTGAGCTATTGGCAGCGGCACTCTCTTGCACCAATGGATGCCAATCTGGGTCAACAACTGGGTCATCCATCACCTCCTCTTCAATGTCATGTGCACCTTCCTCTGTGTCACCGTGTATGGTGGTATAGTATGCGGGAAGGGGCACCTGAGTTTCATCTGGATCAGATTCTGGCTCAGTACACAGTGAGGACAATGTAGTGCTCTGAGTGAATTTACCAGCAGAATCATCTATCAGTGGCTGTGCTTCAGTGCACTCCATGTCAGATTCATCTTTGCCTGGGTAATTCACGATTTGACTTGATAACCCAGGCATGGTATGTGAAACAGCTCCATGGAGTAATCTGTAGTGTGGCCTGCCGCATCCTTCAATTTTGGTAGGGGTGAAGGACACAAGGAAAGGTGTGGTTCATGACCATGAGCCTCCAATGACAACTCAGTGCTTTTATTTTTTAAAACGTCTGAAGAGGAGGCGATAGAGCTGGAGGCTGAGTCAGCAATGTAAGACAAAACTTGTTCTTTAAGCTCCGGCTTTAGAAGCGGTTTACCTACTCCCAGAAAAGGGAGCCTTCGAGGCCTTGACGCAGCCTCAACACCTCCTGCATTAGGTGCTATTTTGCTTTTGCCACTACCTGCAGATCCACCACCAACACCAACACCATCATTACCAGCTGCCAACCTCCACCCACTTGCACGGACTCTTCCACCACACTTCCTCATTTTTTGGAAAAATGTACCCAAATTTCCACCAACTCTCTGGTACTTTAAAGCACGGTACAAGGTGTATAGAGGACTGTGGAGAATTGGAATGTCTACACTTCAGGACACTGTTGGATTCAGTCAGGCACTGTTTATTTAACACCGCAATATGACAGGCAGATTCTCTATGCTGTTAGAAAGGTGTATAGAGGACTGTGTAGAATTGGAATGTCTCTACACTTCAGGACACTGTTGGATTCAGTCAAGCCCTGTTTATTTAACACCGCAATGTGATCGGCAGAAATTGCCTAGTGTATGACAAACTACAAGGTGTATATAGAATTGGGCAGAACTGGAATCTCCCTAGAGTGTAGGTCTGTAAGAATGGAACAACTCCTCGACTTTTCATTACAGAGTCACACACTTAGCTTCGATTTGTCCGTGATAACAGCCATTACACGGTACTGAGAGAAGAGCGTGCACGTATACCGCTGTCCGGTGTATGTAAAATTGTCAAGCTCCATGTTTTTGGATACGGACTGACACACGCTGTCTCTCTATAGTTTTGAATGTAATCAAACAGCAAATATACTGAACTATTTGAAAACCAGACAAAACTATAAGGTGGAGGTCTGTAAGAAGGGAACAACTCCTCGACTTATCCTTACAGATTCACACACAGATAGCTTCACTGTGGCCGTGATAACAGCCTTTACACGGTACTGTGTGAGGAGCATTCACCGCTGTACGGTGTGTGAAAAATGAATGCTCAGTAACTCACAAGGACAAAACAATAAAATCTGGATTGCTTTGAAAAAAGCAGTTTGCTCAGCAGTGTGCACACAGCAATGCAGCTACCAGGTAGTCTTAAAAGGCAGCCTAATAACCAACAGAGCTGATTCACCAAAATATAGCCTCCCCTTGCACTGCACAGTGACTGGTGTGTTGTACAGGCAAAATCGCTAGCAGCAGAATCAGTTTTTGGTATCTTCTATCCTGCCTAACGCTATAGAATCACTAGCGGCAGCTCTCCCTATTCTGAGATCAGCATGAGTAACATGGCGGTCGGCGTCCCCGCCGTTTTATGCCCCCTGTGACGCCCCACAAAGCAAGCCAATCACTTGCATGCCTTTCTCCAAGATGGTGGTGACCGCTGCCTATGTCATCACTTTGCCAACAGTGTCCGTTCTTCCTGATTAGCTGCAAAAAGGGCGCTCAAGCATCTTTTGAAACGCGACTTTGGTGCTAAAGTCGCCGACCTCGTGGCCAACCTCACGATAAGGTCGGGTTTCGTTTCATGAAACCCGACTTTGGCGAAAGTCGGCGACTTTTCAATTTTTTCAACCCGTTTCGCTCAACTCTAGTGCAGAGTGTACATTAATGAGAAAAAAAATGAACTTTTTTGAATTTGCCAAATGGCTGCAAAGAAACAAAGAGTGAAAAATATAAAGTGGTTTGAATAATTTCCGTACCCACTGTATAGTACACCTACAGAACCCAGCAATTACCGTAACAAAACTTTAAAGCAATTTCCCTAAAAAACAAAAACTCCACAAAATCAGTGTTGGATACCTCCTCCCGTGCTTCTTCCACTTACACTGCCAGATCCATCTACACCTCTTCACCTTGGCATCTGCCTCCTGGTTCAAGATAATTATTATTTTTTTTTATTCTCTGTAATTTTAAGTGAAATTGCTATCCACATTTGTTTGCAGAGCAGCTGTCGTGCTCTTACCCCCATTTTGCCTACTTAAGTGAACTCGTAGCCCTTACTAAAACCATTTTACAGCATCAAAGTTCAGGTCCCCATTGACTAATATTAGGTTCAGGTCCGGGGTCAAGCTTTGGTCAGGTTCTGGTACTCGAACCCAACTTTGGACTAAAGTTTGTCCGAACCCGACAAACCCGAACTCCCATGAGTCCTGCTCATCTTAATATTAACCTACATTATTATATGATGCCATCAGTGGCGGATTAAGTGGACTATGGGCCCGGGGCTGTTCATAAAACCTGGGCCCCTGTACCCCCCTTCCCACCTGAGCGCTGCGGTCCCCGTGCGGGAATTGACAGCCGTACGGACCGCAGCACTTTGTTTGCTGCTGGTCCATACGGAAAACCCGCCACCATTCCACCACGTGTGGACATGGCCTAAAAAGACGTTGCACATAAGCTGTAGGCCTACGGCCAATACGCACAAAATCGCCCAACGTGATCCTGGCCATAGGGGATCCACTTTAATGTCCCCACTTTAATTTGAAGTCCCCTTACTTCATCCATTGCAGTCCCCTATCACCCACTCACTTCATCTGCAGTGCCGCTTCATCATTTGCAGCCCCTTATCCCCCCTTCCATTTCATCATGTGCAGTCCCCTTCCCCCCCCAACTTCATGTGCAGCCCCACTCCCCCATCATCATGTGCAGTTAATTTTACCCCCACATCATGTGCAGTTCCCCTTACCCCCACTTCATGTGCAGTGACCCTTACCCCCAATTCATCATGTGCAGTCCCCCTTACCCCCAATTCATCATGTGCAGTCCCCCTTACCCCCAATTCATCATGTGCAGTCCATCTTACCCCCAATTCATCATGTTCAGTCCCACTTACCCCTTAATTCATCATGTGCAGTCCCACTTACCCCTTAATTCATCATGTGCAGTTCCCCTTACCCCCAATTCATCATGTGCAGTCCCACTTACCCCTTAATTCATCATGTGCAGTCCCACTTACCCCCAATTCATCATGTGCAGTCCCACTTACCCCTTAATTCATCATGTGCAGTCCCACTTAGGCCTCTTTCACACATCAGTTTTTTGTCTTCAGGCGCGATCCGGCTTTTTTTTGTAAAACCGGATCCGGCAAAATGCAATGCCGGATCCGGTTTTTCCCCATTGACTTGCATTAGCGCCGGAAAAAGACGGATCCAGCCACCGGATCCGTTTTTTTTTAAGTCTGCGCATGCTCAGATCCAATTGGCCAGCCTCCAGGAACAGAGACGGATCCAGCAAAAAAACGGATCCGTTTCTACAGTTCTCCAAAATTTATGCCGGATCCGTTTTTTCTAAAAAAAGCCGGATCCTGCCTGACGGCAAAAAACTGATGTGTGAAAGTAGCCTTACCCCTTAATTCATCATGTGCAGTCCCCCTTATCCCCCACTTCATCATGTGCAGCCCCACTCACCCCCTTCATCATATGCAGCCCCACTCACCCCCCTTCATCATGTGCAGCCCCACTCACCCCCCTTCATCATGTGAAGCCCCCACTCATCCCCCCTTCATCCTGTGAAGCCCCCACTCACCCCCTTCATCCTGTACAACCCCAGTCACCCCCCTTCATCATATACAGCCCCCAGTCACCCCCCCGTCATCATATACAGCCCCCAGTCACCCCCCCGTCATCATATACAGCCCCCAGCCACCCCCCCGTCATCATATACAGCCCCCAGTCACCCCCCCGTCATCATATACAGGCCCCAGTCACCCCCCTTCATCATATACAGGCCCCAGTCACCCCCCCTTCATCATATACAGCCCCCAGTCACCCCCCCGTCATCATATACAGCCCCCAGCCACCCCCCCGTCATCATATACAGCCCCCAGTCACCCCCCCGTCATCATATACAGGCCCCAGTCACCCCCCTTCATCATATACAGGCCCCAGTCACCCCCCCTTCATCATATACAGCCCCCAGTCACCCCCCTTCATCATATACAGCCCCCAGTCACCCCCCTTCATCATATACAGCCCCCAGTCACCCCCCTTCATCATATACAGCCCCCAGTCACCCCCCTTCATCATATACAGCCCCCAGTCACCCCCCCTTCATCATATACAGCCCCCAGTCACCCCCCCTTCATCATATACAGCCCCACTCACCCCCTCCCCCATTTAATTCGTTTTATAAATAAAAAAAATAAAAAAAGTTCCCCATACTTACCTCACAGCCGGCTCGCTCCCCAGCAGCGCCTCTGCTTTCAGCATCCTCCGGGACATGTCGGCGCGTGCACGATGACGTCATCGCGCACGCCCGACATCTGACCCGGAAGTACAGCCGGAGGGAGCCGGAGCTGAGCAGCCGTCAAGGTGACGGCCGTGCACAGCTCCCGAACCCTCATAGAATGTGACACGGGCGGCTGTCTGCTGCCGGCGGCGTCACAGCACAGGCCTGTACAGGTGCTGGGGGAGCGGTCCGGGGGGCATTTGCCTCTCTGCCACCCGGCCCAGCTCGCCCCTGCCCCTGGGCCCCCAAAAAACCTTGGGCCCGGGGCGACCGCCCCATCCGCCCCTATTAAGATCCGCCATTGGATGCCATGCATAAAGCAGCCCAGGATAATAAATGCTCCCTCCTATTCATCTGACTCCACAGGCTCCATGCACATGAAAACCGCACTTGATATCTGCATTTAAACATACTGGTTGATGACCGGATCGTGCAGCTTTATATGAAAACCCCTATTTATTATAATGGCTGGACCTGAAATAACAAGTGCTTCTCACCTATTGCGCCCCTCCCAATTCCTTGTAGATTGTAAGCTTGCGAGCAGGGCCCTCACTTCTCCTGTATTGATGACATGATAGAGTATATGCATAATACAGACCAAGTGAGCATGCCACAAATCCAGCACGCGTTTCGCTTCCGCTCTGACAGGACGTGTGGTGGAGGGGTATCGGCTGGCTAATAAAGTGCGAATACAGCTGCTGCAAATGGGTCATCAGGGAAAACGTCCCCTTATTGAGCGCTGCCGCGTGCGCATGGGCATGACATCTGCTGCCGGCCGGCAGCAAGAAGCGCGTCAATGAAGTGCAGCAATATCACGGTTCATGATGTGGGACCAGCTAGCCAGTCAGGACAGTGCACAACAATCATGGCCGCCATCTTTAACATTGGAAAAAGAGTTGGTGAAGATATTTTGTGATAATATGGCTGCTGATGACTATGAACAAAGGGGCATAGTGATATTTAATGGGAAGGGGAATTGGGAGAAAGATATTGTGGAAAAAAAGAAAAATGTGACTGTAAGTGATAATGATAGTGAAAAAACCTAGTAAAAAGGTAGAAAGGAGAAAAGTTTCTATGTGAATATGAACCGTATGTGCAAATGAATAAAAATGCAATTAAAGTGGAAAACAAAATAATCAAAAGAAAAAATGTGTAAAGAATGTTGAAAAAAGTCAATGACTGAATGTGAGAATGATTATTCTCCCAAATGGGAACACATTTCTGTTGTATAAAAGGACATAAAATATAATAAATGTGAGTATGTGAAAAAAAGTGTTCTTTCCTTTTTGAGTTATTTATTTTTCTTCTTTCCTTTTCTTTCTTTTGTATATTCTTATTATATACATTGGGAACGTTTAGTGGATGAGCCCCAATTGTGACATCACTCATGTGTAGCCCCGCCCCATGATGTCACTCATGTGTAGCCCCGCCCACCATGATGTCACTGTTGGGTTCCAGCTGTGATGTCACGGAATGCTTGGTTCTAACCAGCGATTTTGCAGTGAGACGCTTTGTCTGGAGAAGCTGATTGTGCCGCACACAGTAAGCGATATTCCTCCAGGCTCCAATGCTGCTTAGACTACTTCTAGTTCTCAGCGTGCTATTAGCACCCGCGGAAGGTGCTCCCATCTTTATCCGCAACCCTCGATCACTAGAGCAGATCAGGATTAACGAAGGTAAGTGCATTACCAGATATACTCTGACTACGGGGTTAACCCCTTCCCTTCTGCAGCCAATTTTCGCCTTTGGGCTTTTTTTCTCCTCTCCTTCTTCCAAGAGCCATAACTTTCTTCCCTCCATATGGCCGTATGAGGACTTGTTCATCTTTTTGCGGGACGAGTTGTAGTTGTGAATTACATTCTTCATTTTACCATGTAATGTGAAATTGGGGAAAGATGCCGTTTGGCTTCCAGGGTCCAGTCTAATAACACATAGAGGAGACGCCGAGCATTAATACTGTTCTCTCCGGGCTGGAGGCTCCGACTACTACATGTAGCAGAAGGCGCCCACAAGAGACCGGCGATCAGCAGCTCAGAACTCAGATCTGTCCCTCACATGGAACATTTCACCTCCGGCCCCAGACACTATTAGGATCCATGATTAGGGCCCGGTGTATGAGCGTCAGGCTCCGGGTCATTAGGGGTTCTGTCACTTCTCTTCTGTGACTGGAGAGTTAGATGACGTCACATCATACATGGAATGGAGGATTCTTCATGTGTTACTTGTAATTACAGGTGTCGTCTCCCATCATGTGTTTGTTCCCTATTCCAGAAATATAAAGGAGCAGATCTCTGTATGGTCCATTATATATTGATATGACATAAAAATAATCCATCATTTTCCACACTAAATTCCCCTCTGTTAATAGTCATACTTGGCTCCTCAGGACGCCCGGTCCATGGATTTGGTTTCCACTTCTGAACACATTCCAGCTCTGGTTACCTGATCACTTATGTTCTTTCTCTTTTTAGAGAATGTCACCGTGCCTCCAAAACCATCTGAGGATACAGTCTATAGGATGGTTATACCTGCCGCCATTCTCTTCGCCCTCGCAGTATTCATGCGTCCCATTGCCATCATCTATGGGTAAGTATAGTAAGTCATGATTTATGGGCTACACAGGAGTCTGTAGAGGAAATGTCACATCTTCAGGTTCCTCCAGTAATGGGAATACTTTAGTGTAGGCCTCTTGTGGCTCACACACACATCACCCTGGAGCTGTGCCCTGCGGGTAACTGATGGGCATATATTAGACTTTGTAGGGATTCACGCTCTCAGATAGGCATTAGGTACCATTCACATAGTCAATGCTGTTTGGGTCAAACCGGTGCAGTTTTATTGCTCTCACAAAATTCCAAGGGATTCCAAACCAAAAACATCCTCTTCTAGGCACAAAGGTGTCACAGCAAATAATTCATTT
The DNA here is from genome assembly GCF_039654945.1 of Dendrobates tinctorius. NCBI lineage: Eukaryota > Metazoa > Chordata > Amphibia > Anura > Dendrobatidae > Dendrobates > Dendrobates tinctorius. The sequence continues at coordinate 9,676,781 of NW_027361824.1, forward strand.
AGCAGGGCCCATATGTCAGTGTGAGCTCACCTGAACAGATTACAGTCCTTTCTCCAAAAGCAAACTTCATACATAGAAGAGGCACGATCCCACCAGTCTTGGTGTCCCCTTCAGTACAAGTTCCAGCAGCCTCCAGTGCCAAACAGAAGTGTCCAACTCCTGGGCACGGTTCATACTATACAGGCTGCAGCTGACGAACGGTTCTCTGCCGCTCCTGCACACAGACTGCTCAGCTTTCCTAGCTGACCCATGCTGTCTCTATTCACAGAGAGATCCCGGCACATCTTCCTCTCAGCTATAGCTCTAATGTTGGCTGAACACTCACTAGCTCCAGTACACTCGACTCTGCTTCATCTAGCAGACACAAATAGTGAACAGAGGTCCTGGCTGTAGTAAAAAAAAAAAGAAGCTAAGTGGGTGCATCTAATCAAATCCTGCAAAGCTCGGACTTAACCCTGTACTACCTGACTCTGCTACAACTTGTATATACTTTATTAAAATAACTTGTTGATTGTCCTAGACACCAAAATGACTGACTGGTGATCTCTCTACAGATAGGACTAGATAACATGTTTCATTCTTACATTCTGCAGAATACAGACATGTTTTACTTTGTGATTTATAATGTGATTTTTATTTTTTCATTTTTATAGTTGTCTGAAAAAGAAGAAACCAATGAAAGACGTTGAAAGTCAAAATTGTGCCAACGACTTTAGAGAGAACAACACCAATCTAAATGGTAACTACAGCCGGATAAATCTGCAAAACTGAATCAGAGGGAGAGAGGGACAAAAAAATTACAACAACTTACACTAAAAAAGACCCTCCTACTATATATAACATTTATATTCAAAATTATCATAAAAAGGGGGGACTTATAGATATAATAGAGTCACAGGAGGGAAGTGGGCCTGGCCCTAAAGCAGCCTAAAAAGATGCCCCTACCTTTCTGCGGAGGTTCACACCCTAATATTGCCATATGGCGCCCCCGCTCCTTGTCGGCTCTCCCTCCCAGACCCTATTATGCACCAGAAAAGTGTGATGAGGGGACAGTAATAATGAAAACAGTAACAATGTCATTTTCATCTCACAGAAAAAGAGGCCATTAATAAGATGGTTTTTGAGAATCAGAACAAAAAATTTGCATTTGGTCACGGTTACAAAAGAGGAGCAAGTTATCTCCAATAGATAAAAATACTAAAGGGTCATAATCCCAAAATATGGTGTTAGAATCCTTACTGTTATAGCGATATATAGATGAATACGGCTGATATTACTAGATAGTTTACATTTTCATGTAATACCCTGAGGATTGGGACTATAAAGGGGACAGCGCAATGCAGGATCTAAGCGCAATATTCAAAAGAGCACAAAGAAAAGTGCTTTTTTAGTTTAAGTTGTAGCTTAGCAAATCTGACATTCCAGAAGCTCTCCAGCTGCACATGTATTGTCTAATCCCTTCTAGATATATCAGTAGTTTAGTGTACAGGTGATAAAATACTTACTATTTGCAATCTACTCTGTTTTCCAGCGCCATTCTAGTCGTCTTCTGAACCATATGACCGCAATTCAGTTTTGTCGGCTCACAAAATGTCTTATGTGTGGTTGTGGTAGTGGTTTCCTATGAGACTCAGTGTGAGGTTCCATATACTTATAATGAGAAAGCAGCTTCCAGTCCACACATAAGAAAGACATTGTGATAGCCCTAGGCATAGAGGAGAAACATGATGGAAGCTTTTCTTTTAGAAATGATGATTTCTATGTTCTGTGTTACAGGAAAACGTGACGACTACATCACAATTACCATTAGTGATTCACCTCATGGACCCGGGAATGAACAGAGAGACGTCCTCACAGGCAACAAGATCTCAGTGCCTGGACCCCCTGATGTAATAATCGATATGAGCCCATATGAGGATGAGGTCACCTCCTCTGACAGTAAGTTCTCAGGGCATTCACAAGAAACATGATGGAAGCTTTTATTTTAGAAATGTTGATTTCTATGTTCTGTGTTACAGGAAAACGTGACGACTACATCACAATTACCATTGATGATTCACCTCATGGACCCGGGAATGAACAGAGAGACGTCCTCACAGGCAACAAGATCTCAGTGCCTGGACGCCCTGATGTAATAATCGATATGAGCCCATATGAGGATGAGGTCACCTCCTCTGACAGTAAGTTCTCAGGGCATTCACAAGAAACATGATGGAAGCTTTTATTTTAGAAATGTTGATTTCTATGTTCTGTGTTACAGGAAAACGTGAGGACTACATACCGATTACCATTAGTGATTTGCTTCATGGACCCGGGAATGAACAGAGAGACGTCCTCACAGGCAACAAGATCTCAGTGCCTGGACCCCCTGATGTAATAATCGATATGAGCCCATATGAGGATGAGGTCACCTCCTCTGACAGTAAGTTCTCAGGGCATTCACAAGAAACATGATGGAAGCTTTTATTTTAGAAATGTTGATTTCTATGTTCTGTGTTACAGGAAAACGTGAGGACTACATACCAATTACCATTAGTGATTTGCTTCATGGACCCGGGAATGAACAGAGAGACGTCCTCACAGACCACAAGATCTCAGTGCCTGGACGCCCTGATGTAATAATCGATATGAGCCCATATGAGGATGAGGTCACCTCCTCTGACAGTAAGTTCTCAGGGCATTCACAAGAAACATGATGGAAGCTTTCATTTTAGAAATGTTGATTTCTATGTTCTGTGTTACAGGAAAACGTGAGGACTACATACCGATTACCATTAGTGATTTGCTTCATGGACCCGGGAATGAACAGAGAGACGTCCTCACAGACCACAAGATCTCAGTGCCTGGACCCCCTGATGTAATAATCGATAACAGCCCAGATGAGGATGAGGTCACCTCCTCTGACAGTAAGTTCTCCGAGCATTCGTGAAATAGATTTAATAGAAAAACAACCTAATATATAAATTAAAACATGGTCTTCTATAGGAACTTGTCAGTGAACGAGCCGTTAATATATTGATAGCTATAGAGACTCAGCCCCTCTGTTGTCATAATTCAATGTATCATTCTAGGGGTGATAATATCAGATATCTGTAGAAAACATATTTTGCAGAGCTGACCAGTGACCACATGGAGAGACTTGACAAATCTGGTGCTGTCCCAAGCTGGCATCTCCTTGACTGACAGGTCTCTCCCATATCTTTCATTAGAGTAGACCTGTCCAGCAAGTGCAACAGCGCAGGGGGAAGCCGACTGGGAGCAGCGTTGGGCCAGTCAGGTCTCACTTTAGTCCCGGGTGGCTCTTTAAGCTTTGCTTTCTCTGAATTGCTGGAGCTTTTCTCTGGGGATTGGGTCCCTCTTTTCTCAGTCTAATATACTATTTAGAAGTTATAATAACCTGTAAGTGTCAATAATCTTAATCACATAGAATTTTGTATTTTATTAAATCTAATTTCAATATTTTGCGTTACAGGAGAATCTGACATTTTCTGTACATCTGGAGACATTACAATGCTGCACAAGGCCAGTATAGTGGAGGTGAAAGAGTCCAAGATTAATCCGGACTTAGATGGCTACAGACAGACACCTCCGTCTATTCTAAAAGGAAGAAATCCCGTGAAAAATAAAAGCAAAGGGAAAAATGTTTCCTTTCGAGAATCGGATGATCGATATGTTTATATCTATGATTCTGAGTCCTCACAACCTGGACGTCAAATGAGATATTTCCGAAACAAAGAAGGATTCTATAAAAAGAAGTAAGTGTTTTACTATCTCAGCTCAAAGTTTATCAGAAGATCATCTTAGATTTATTTCAAAAGGATTTAGGGTCCCGATTTATCAACTCATTTACCCCAGTATTCTGACATTAAAAAGCTTTGAAATGTCACAACATTTTGGTGAAACTACAGGCTGCGCTAAAATATTGTGGCTTTTGGCATTCTCACGCCATTTTCGCCCAGTTCTGATAAAGTGCCAGAGCTTGGGCAGGTTGGGTGGCGTGGCAGCCTCAGCTCGTCAAATTCATGATGATCGGCGGCATTTGTTAAGCCACGAAACATGTTCCCACCATTGTGATGGGAATAGGTTCATTGATTAAAAGACTGGGGTCTTGGGTGAGGAATTATTACAGCCACTAATAGGGGGGATTTCATGGTATTTAAGGTGCAGTGTACGTGTTCTGCAAATACTGTCTCTTGTTAAATGGCTGACGTGCAATGCTTCATCGCAGCATTCCAGCAGGACACAGGATGTAACTATTGCTGCCCTGTCCCATTATTTGGATGATTACACTTGATACAGTAAAGAAATGAGTTTGTAATTTCTTCAGTGCTTTATCTACAGTACTTAATTCTATTTTTTTTATTTTGAAAAGGAATCCAGCAGGAGGGGACAACGCCACTACAACTCCTTTACATGGTGGCTACCATGTGAGAATCAGGCAACCAGTGATGAAGCAAAACAGACACAGATTCCAGGATTGGTCTCTGCATTCACCCATGGATATGACACTTACCAGCGTTTCTGCAGCCAGACATGTTCACGGACAAGAGACTTACCTGCTGCACAACGGGGTAGATTCCGGGATCGGTCTCTACTCTCACCCATGGATGTGACATTTACTGGACTTTCCGCAGTCAGGTGTGTTCACGGACAAGTGAATTACCTGCTGCATAAAGAGGCAGATTCCAGGCTTGGACTGCTCTCACCTATGGATATGACATTTACTGGACTTTCCACAGTCAGGCATGCTCAAAGATAAGTAACTTACCTGCTATATGAAGAGGCAGATTCCAGGCTTGGACTGCTCTCACCTATTGATATGACACTTACCGGACTTTCCAGTCAGATATGTTCACAGATAAGTGACTTACTTGCTGCATTAAGAGGCAGATTCCAGGCTTGGACTGCTCTCACCTATGGATATAACACTTACCGGACTTTCCACAGTCAGACGTGTTCACAGACAAGTGACTTACTTGCTGCATGAAGAGGCAGATTCCAGGCTTGGACTGCTCTCACCTATGGATATAACACTTACCGGACTTTCCACAGTCAGACGTGTTCACAGACAAGTGACTTACTTGCTGTATGAAGAGGCAGATTCCAGGCTTGGACTGCTCTCACCTATGGATGTAACACTTACCGGACTTTCTACAGTCAGACATGTTCACAGACAAGTGACTTACTTGCTACATGAAGAGGCAGATTCCAGGCTTGGACTGCTCTCACCTATTGATATGACACTTACCAGACTTTCCACAGTCAGACGTGTTCACAGACAAGTGACTTACTTGCTGCATGAAGAGGCAGATTCCAGGCTTGGACTGCTCTCACCTATGGATATGACACTTACCGGACTTTCCACAGTCAGACGTGTTCACAGAAGAGTGACTTACTTGCTGCATGAAGAGGCAGATTCCAGGCTTGGACTGCTCTCATCCAGTCATACTACATTTACCAGACTTTCAGCAGCCAAGTGTACCCACGACACAGGTGAGGTACCGGCTGTAAGAAGAGGCAGATTCCGGGCTCGGTCTCTGTTCTCACCTATCCACAGCCCAAGGGAAGGGCACTCCTTTAACCTTGGTTCCCTAGAGGTTTCCTCCACTGGGGGTTTTTCCTCTCTTGTTAAAGGACGACTCTTCAGGAGTCAAGTACCCATGATCATCAGGGCCAAATTTAATAACTTGAATAAAGTAATTAATGAAGTCAGCGTATATCATGTATATTTGAGCTTTCTTTTATGGATCATTACAATACAGCAGAATATACATAGCACTGGACTACTTTGTATAGTCATTACCATTACACATGGCTACTGATCATTCCTTTTTATTGCACACATGTAAAATAGGGTACAAGTAGTGTTGTGCTTAAAAACAATATATCCCTTTCTTGACATGCAATCTACATGTATGTCACATGTCTAATGCACTTCTATGGAGAGAGTTCTGGAGCATAGCCCAATTCATATACTTTGGAATATAAAAGTTTGGGCACTCGGTCAAAATTACTGTTATAGGGAACAGTTAAGTAAGTTGAAGAGGAAATGATCTCTAAAAGGCCTAAAGTTACACATGACATATTTTCTTTGCATGTTAGGTAAAAAAATATATATTTTCATCATTTACATTTTAAAAACTACAAAATTCTTCCTTGGAAAATTCTTCCTGCTTTGTGAGATTTCCGGATCGTCTTGCATGCACTGCTATTTTGAGGTCTTGCCACAGATTTTCAATAATGTTCAGATCACAGAGCTGTGAGGGTCATTGTAAAACTTTCAGCTTCTGCCTTTTGAGATAGTCTATTTTGGATTCTGACATGTGTTTAGGATCATTATCCATTTGTAGAAGCCATCCCCTTTTAACTTCATCCTTTTTACAGATGGTGTAATGTTTCCATTAAGAATTTATTGAAATTTCATTGAATCCATTCATCCCTTTACTTGTAAAATATTTCCCATGCCATTGGCTGCAACACAACCCCACAGCTTGATTGATTCACGCACATGTTTAACCCCTTTACCCCCAAGGGTGGTTTGCACGTTAATGACCGGGCCAGTTTTTACAATTCTGACCACTGTCTCTTTATGAGGTAATAACTCTGGAACGCTTCCATGGATCCCGGTGACTCTGACACTGTTTTCTCGTGACATATTGTCCTTCATGTTAGTGGTAAAATTTCATTCATATAACTTGTGTTTATTTGTGAAAAAAACAGAAATTTGGCAAAAATTTTGAAAATGTTGCCATTGTCCAAATTTGAATTTTTATGCCCTTAAATCACAGAGATATGGCACACAAAAAACTTAATAAATAAAATTTGCCACATGTTTACTTTACATCAGCACAATTTGGGAACCAAAATATTTTTTGTTAGGAAGTTATAACGGTTAAAATTTGACCAGCGATTTCTCATTGTTACAACACCATTTTATTTTTAGGGACCACATCACATTTGAAGTCACTTTGAGGGGTCTATATGATAAGAAATACCCAAAAGTGACACCATTCTAAAAACTGCACCCCTCAAGGTGCTCAAAACCACATTAAAGAAATGTATTAACCCTTCAAGTGCTTCACAGGAATTTTTTGAATGATTAAAAAAAAATTGAACATTTAACTTTTTTTTCACAAAAAAATTACTTCAGGTCCAATTTTTTTATTTTACCAAGGGTAACAGGAGAAATTGAACTGCAAACATTATTGTGCAATTTGTTCTGAGTACGATAATACCTGATATGTGCGGGGAAACCACTGTTTCGGTGCATGATAGAGCTCAGAGACGGGAAGGACTTTTTCAATGCAAAATTGGCTGGAATTCAGATCGGACGCCATGTCACGATTGGAGAGCCCCTGGTGTGCATAAACAGTGGAAACCCCCACAAGTGACCCATTTTGGAAACTAGACCCCCAAAGGAACTTATCTAGATGTGTGGTGAGAACTTTAAACCCCCAAGGGCTTCACAGAAGTTTATATGATACAGCCGTAAAATTAAAAAATCTTATTTTTTCCACAAAAATGATCTTTTCACTCCCAATTTTAATTTTACCAAGGGTAAGCAGCGCCATTTGACTTTTTTGGCTGGAATTGAGATTGGACGCCATGTCGCGTTTGGAAAGCCCCTGATGTGCCTAACCAGTGGAAACCCCACAGAAATGACACCATTTTGGAAACTAGACCCCCCAAGGAACTTATCTAGATGTGTGGTGAGCACATTGAACCCCCAATTGCTTCACAGACGTTTATGACGCCGTGGCTTGAAAATAAAAAAAATCATATTTTTTTCACAAACATGATCTTTTAGTCCCCAATTTTTTTATTTTCCCAAGGGTAACAGGAGAAATTGGACCCCATACATTGTTGTTCAATTTGTCCTGAGCACGCTGATACCCAATATGTGGGAGAAATCTACTGTATGGGCACACATAGAGGCTTGGAAGGGAAGTAGTGATGTTTGGAATGCAGTCTTTGATTGAATGGTCTGCGACTGTCATGTCGCATTTGGAGAGCCCCTGATAAGCCTAAACTGTTGAAACCCCCCACAAGTGACCCCATTTTGGAAACTAGACCCCCAAAGGAACTTATCTTGATGTGTTGTGAGAACTTTGAACCAACAAGTGCTTCACAGAAGTTTATAACGCCCGGGCGTGCAAATAAAAAAATAATTTTTTCCACAAAAATGATATTTTAGTCCCCAATATTTTTATTTTCCCAAGGGTAACAGGAGAAATTGGACCCCAAAAGTTGTTGTGCAATTTGTCCTGAGTAGGCTGATACCCCATATGTGGGGGTAAACCACTGTTTGAGCTCATGTCATGGCTTGGAAGGGAAGGATCACCATTTGACTTTTTCAATGCAAAATTGACTGCAATTGAGATCAGATGCCATGTTGCGTTTTGAGACCACCTGATGTGCCCAAACAGTGGAAACGCCCAATTCTAACTCCAACCCTAACCCCAACACACCCCTAACCCTAATCTCAGCCCTATCCCTAATCCTATCCCTAACTCCAAACCTAGCCCAGACCCCAACCCTAATGGGAAAATGGAAATAAATACTTTTTTTTAATTTTATTATTTTCCCTAACTAAGGGGGTGATAACGGGGGGTTTGAATTACTATATATGGCGGGTTTTTATGTTTTGCAGCTGTCACACGCTAAAAGACACTTTATTGTAAAAATAGTTTTTGCATCACCACATTTTGAGGGCTATAATTTTTCCATATTTTGACCAACAGAGTTATGTGAGGACTTATTTTTTGCGGGAAGAGTTGGCGTTTCTATTGGTGCCATTTTCGGGCACATTACATTTTTTGATCGCTTTTTATTCTGATTTTTGGGATGCAGAATGAACAAAAACCAGCATTTCAATAATTTCTTTTGGGGGGTGCGTTTACACTGTTCTGCGTGTGGTAAAATTGATAAAGCGGTTTTATTCTTTGGGTCAGTACGATTACAGCGATACCTCATTTATGTCATTTTTTTATGTTTTGGTGCTTTTATGTAATGAAAAGTATTTTATATCAAAAATAATTATTTTTGCATCACTTTATTCTGCGAGCTATAACTTTTTTATTTTTTCGCTGATGATGCTGTATGGCGGCTAATTTTTTGCGGGACAAGATGACGTTTTCAGCGGTTCCATGATTATTTATATGCGTCTTTTTGATCGCGCGTTATTGCACTTTTTGTTCGGCGATATGATGATAACGCATTGTTTTTTGCTTTGTTATTTATTTATATTTTTTAAGGGGTTCACTAAAGGGGTTAACTAGTGGGACAGTTTTATAGGACGGGTTGTTTCAGACGCGACGATACTAATTATGTGTACTTTTATTGTTTGTTTTTTTTATTTCCAAAAAATGAATTTATTAGGGAATATTTTTTTTTTTCATTTATTTAGGGATTTTTTTATAAATTATTTTTCCACTTTTTTTTTCACTTTATTGCTTTGCCTCAGGGGGGGCATTGCTGTGAAGTCTCAGATCGCTGATCTGACATTTAGAACAGCGCTGTGTCAGATCAGCGGTCTGACAGCTGCGGCACAGGCTTCCTCACTGCCTGCTTTCAGCAGCCACTGAGGACGCCGCCTCCCTGAAGGCCATATTTGTGCAAGTGTCTTCAGAAATCCTATGAGCAGTTCTCACTCAAATATTGCTTGGTCTTCCTGGCCTTATCTTTACCTCCACTGCTCATATTAACTTTCATTTCTTAATTACATTTCAAACTGAGGAAAGGGCGACTTGAAAACGCTTTGTTGTGTTCTTGTAGCCTCCTGCTTTGTGGGCCTCCACTATTTTCATTTTCAGAGTGCTAGGCAGCTGCTTAGAAAAACCCATGGCTGCTGGTTTTTTGGGACAACGTTAGAGGAGGCTGGGTTTTTATAAAGCTGTGAAATGTGCATCACCTGGCCTTTCCTAATGATGATAGTGAGCAAGCAGCACTCTTACAGGCTAATTAATGTCTGAAACCTTGGTCAAAGTTATCTGAGCACACAAGGTTCCAAGGGTGCCCAAAGTTTTGCATTTAACCATTTTCCTTTTTGTCATTTTAAAATGTAAAAAAATGACTTTTTTTGCCTAAAATACAAAGGAAATGTCATGTTTAACTTTTGACCTATTTAAAGACCATTTCATCTTATAATAAATAATCTTTATTTTTCTATAGCGGTAACATATACCGCAGCGCTTTACAGTTTGCACACATTATCATCGCTGTCCTCGATGGGAATCACAATCTAAGCTCCCTATCAGTATGTCTTATGAGCATACTTCTTCCAATGAAATGAGTGCAATGCTGTTTGGTTTCCACCCGCCATCCTCAGTAATAGGCCGGGGTCACACTAGAGAGGAATACGGACGAGTGAGAGGCGCTAAAAGCACGCATTACACACGGACCAATGATTCTCTATGGGGCAGCTCCCAACAGCCGTATATTTCTCGGCCGTATTCTACTGTCCGTGACAATCACAGCATGCTGCGAATATCAGCGTACTACGCCCGTAATACGCCAATGCAAGTCTATGGGTGCGCTAAAAATACGGATTACACACGGACCACACGTGTGACTTGCGAGAAATACGCAGGTCTTTTGGCTGGTGAACAGGAAATGGGCCAATCCATCATCAGGAAGCCTAGACATGCAAATGAGCTCAAAAACCGCTCTAGACATCCAGGAAGTACGCCTCCACGGAGTACAGCAGCGTCATGGCGCCATATTTCCCAAATGTGGAGATGCTCATTGTACTGATGCAGGAGCGTCCCGAACTCTGGGACCAACGTGATGCCCATTATGCGAACCGGGCAAGAAATGAGGCATCATGGAGGCGCATATGTCGGCAGATGTTCCATGATTTTGGTGATCGGCCACGTGAGGAGCAGCAGAAACTGAGTAAGTACAAGGCCAAAAAATGATTAAAATTACCTCACATCAAAAAATGCATACAGAATCAGCCCCCCCTTCCTGTGCTTCTACTTTTTTCCTCATGAGGCGGTTATATTTTGATGTGACACGTGGTTTGACACTGCCAGAATTTTGCCCAGGCCACAAGCTCCTCATCCTCTTAGCCAACCAAGTTATTAAGTGCAGTTACTTGATACATGAACTATTCTGACCCTGTGTATCTGGCCTGGATGGCCCAATTAGATATGCCACCCTGGGTAGAAAGCACACCCCAGAAGGCCACATGCCTAGACTGCTGGAAGCAAATGTGACCGATCAAATATGTAAAATTGAGAATATTTCCTGTCACATTGCAGTGGAAGATGTGATAAAACGCTGGCGCAGCATCCGCGATCAGTACAGGCGGGAACGTCAGCAGCGGGCCAGGAGTGGTGATGAGGGCTACGTCAAAAGAAAATACATTTATTATGACCGCCTCTCCTTCCTCGCCCCTATTCTGGATCTGAGACCGTAAGTAGATACCTCACACCACATTACACAGATACTTTACAGGGCCAAAAATATTAATGTATTTTTGGCTCTGTTCTCTTTCATAACAGAACTCACTCCAACCTTATGGTTAGAGGAACGGGCTCAGATACAGAGCCCATAATTGACCCTGTAGGGATGAGGTGGCTGGCCCATCTTCTCCCCCTACAAGAAGCATGGGTGAAGAATCATCTCAGGAGAACCCATTGCCTGTGCCCCAAACCACACCACCAGGACCATCTGCTGCTGCAACATCACCCATACTGGAGGAGCAGGGCAACATGAGCAGCAGCCCAACTGCCCAGATCCGGGGCTCCCCACAGCCTGCTGGAACATCCCGGTGAGGACAAAGAAGGCGCCAGATCCCTGCACAAGATACCAGGACCAATGTGGACACAGGGGTCCTAAATTATCTGGCTAGAGTGAATACAGATGATGGGGAGGAGGCATATTCACGTAGCCTGGCCCTTTATCTCCGTGCCCTTACCCGTGAGGTGAGGCTCCGTATTCGAGGATGTTTTCAGATCCTGCTTGATGCAACCACACCCCCCAATACCCCATATGAGCTGTTTGAATATCTGGAGAGGTGGCAGCTTTCTCCCCGAAATCTAATGCACATGAGACCACCCACACAGACGCTTGCTCAAGCAGGGTCTGAAGATACTCAAATACGTGGGCTTACACCTCACCCCCTTCCTCCCCCTACCCAACCTTCACAACAGCAACAACATATGTCTGCCTCTAGCCAACCCCACCAATATGGCCACTTTTTCCCACCCAGTGTTGGAGGCTGGTCCCAACCTGGTTGGGGACGACATGGCTATATTGGTGGGTACCAGAGCCAACAAGATGCCCCTCATCATTATTACTCTGGCCAGTACCCCCAACAATCACATGAGGAAGGACACTACCCACATCATGGGCAACAGTATGCCCCCACACAGGGCGATGTTGCTCAAAGTAGCCAGCAGCAACCACAGGCTGCTCTTCCGCCTTCTCCTTCCCCAACTTTCCACAATTTATAACAGCATAAAAACATGCAAATTGTTTACGCATACTGTACATCAGTGTCCATAAGCGGTCTGATGGCAGGAGATGTCCAGTGTGGTTCAACTGGTGCTCAAAATCCCTATCCAAAGGAAAAAAGAGGTGGTCTCCATCATCAATTTTAGATAAAAAGCCTAAAACTCACATTTCTTAGGAATGTTTGATAATGATATTAATAAACCACCATGACAGCCAAGGCCACCTTACGCGTTTCTGACACATATTACATGTCTGTAAAAAAGACTATATTTCACCAAGCTATACTGGGAAAGTCAAAGGATCAAAACAGACTACTCACCTGATAATACACAGAGAGAGCGTGATGTTCTTGAGGCTGTTCGCCTTGATTCTGGAATATATTTAGCAGGCAAAAAGTGACTACTTGAATAAGGGCAGCACGCCTTTTCTCGGCATTATCAAGTGAGTAGTCTGTTTTGATCCTTTCACTTTCCCAGTATAGCTTGGTGAAATATAGTCTTTTTTACAGACATGTAATATGTCTCAGAAACGCGTAAGGTAGCCTTGGCTGTCATGGTGGCTTATTAATATCATTATCAAACATTCCTAAGAAATGTGAGTTGTATCTTTTTTATATAATTTTGTTGATGGAGAACACATCTTTTTTCCTTTGGATTCAAAATGTCTAATGTAGCAAGTTTGTTATAACATTCTGTTTGTTTTGGAAATGTGTGCAAATTTTATACTTCAAAAATGTTCACATCTGCAAAAAGGGCAATTTGGCCCATTGCCCCAGTGATCATATGACACAAATATGTTTGCCTTTAAAAAAAGAAGCAAAAAAAGGCAAAAGTAAAAATTTGTCTACTACAATTTACGTCTCTGTCTCAATTATCAAAAACCGTGTCAGCATACTAACATACGCTTAACAATGCCATTAAACAGACATAGAATCAGAAGGGGTAGAAATATATATATTTAGACACACATAAAAGCAAAAATTATAACATAGATCCAGCATGCTCTTGCCAAGAAGTTTCCCCCTCAGGTGACATAAAGTAATTAGTGAAAATATCACGCACTTTGAGGCCAGAGAGCGGTCTACGTTGAGGGTTGATAGGTGGTCTCACCCTACGCACATTGTCCGGCCTACGCACAACACCAGCAGAGGAGGAACAATCATGTATCCTGGTGAAGTTATGAAGAACCACACAGGCTTTTACTACTTCATTTACATTTTGCTCACTCAGCTGAATGGCAGTCTGGAGTACCCGCCACAAAGAATGCCAAAGGAACACTCCACCAGTCGCCGAGCACGTGATAGGCGCAAGTTAAAAATTCTGCCCCTGTGGTCAAGGTTGCGCCTGGGATATGGTCTCATGACATTGCGTGTTAACTGAAACACCTCATCTGCCACAAGGACATAAGGGACTGATTCTTGAGTGGAACCTGGTAGCTGGCGTGGTGGTGGTAGATCCAGCTGGTTGGTGCATAGCCGCCGAGCCATAATGGAAGTATTGAAGACTCGAGAGTCTCCCGTCCTTCCATAGGCCCCAATGTCAACAATTATAAACTTGTATTTAGGGTCTGCCAGAGCCAACAATACAACAGAAAAGTATTGTTTATAATTGAAGAATTGGGAGCCAGAGTTTGGCGGCTTACGCACCCGGATATGTTTGCCATCAAGGGCCCCAATACAATTAGGAAACTGGCATTCCTCCTCAAATTCCCTTGATATCCTCAACCAGTCTTCCATCCTGGGCTCGGGCATGACCACTTGATGTAGTCTTGCCCAGATTTCAATACATGTTGACATGACTATGCCTGAAATGGTAGATCTTCCAATGAGAAACTCATAGTGGAGGGCGGCATAAGACAGGCCAGTGGCCAGGAAGCTGAAGAACAACAGAAAAGGAAGATTTTAGAATGCACAAATTACAAAAACACCAGGTACATACATACAAAACTTGTTAGGAATTCAGAGCGAATAACACACACATCTTTGTTTGCCCAATTACTAAGTGATATTCAGTACATATTACACACAACATTCTGGTCTGTAAGTTGAAACATATGTGGACTAAGATGAGGGCATTAATCTTAGTCCAATAAGCCAAAAATACATACTTTGGCCAACACATTATGAACATAGAGAATGTGGTTGTGTAGTACATACCGTATTGTGAGTAGAAGTCACTCCTCTGCAGATATAGCTTTGCGCATCCTTGTGTCCTGAAAGGTTATCCCAGGGCGCACTGTCTCCAAGAGTCGATCAAATGTTGCAAGGCTCATGCGACAGTATTGGTAGGATTTGACAGGATGCTCCCGCATAGAAGAATAGAGGCGGTGAAAATGACCTCTTGTGAGTCGTTGCCTCAAAAGTGGATGGACCCACATGCGTCTCCTCCTCCGCGGATCCACTATCACTGGGTATGGTTGGCCAAAGCGCCGTGACAAAAGCCAGTTGAAGAGAACCTGCTCAGCTGTGTTGAAACTCAGACTGTTTGCCATGTTGCACATACAACACCAACACACCTAGTGAAGGCAAGGTCACAAATGGACAGAATAGAGGCAGCCTCCTGTTCCTGAGCCAATAAATAGGGTTCAGCCTAATGATTTAAATAGTTAGCAGGCCTCAAAACCGTTATATGTCCATTTTGCAAGGCTGCGAGAAAATCTCGCCATACGGATTACATACGGATGCTGACATGTGCAAAATACGCGACCACACCTTGCTTACGGATGACATATGGAGCACTATTTAGGGGTCATTCATCCGTATTACGCATGTAGGTGTAGAGGTTGCATGAGACTGAATCCAAATGAATGGACATAGAGAATATGTGTATATTTTATTTATGTATTTCTTAATCTCATAATTCATTCCCTTTTATATACACATATTCTCTATGTCCATTCATTTGGATTCAGTCTCATGCAACCTCTACGCGTTGATTTTGTGCCATTAGCCAGCCACCGTCTTTTCCCAGTGTGACGTCACGCTACACCCTGCCCCCACCACACGCCGACCTCCTCGGCGTCGCTCACGGCCGGAGAACGCGAGGTAGCGGCGATCCGCACTGCTTCACTGCCCAGCAGCAGCGGTCATCACCCACCCCATCTAGCATGCTTGACTGCACCACCGACCACCAGCTTCCAAGTAAGTGCCACCCCTCCCTGCACTATACCAGCGAGCACAAGCCTCCTCTAACCCTCATATATGTCACAGGTCTGCCTCTGCATATAACAGTCTAGTACCAGGTGCTCTTGATTTATCTAAGGATATTCAGCCACAAGCATTGGGCAAGGTTAGCCTCAGCCTCCACCCGAACCATCTATCATTATTCCTTGGTACCTTTTGGCTTTTTTTCTGATATTCAAATTTTTTTATTAGTAATTATTAGAGTTGAGCGACTTTTGGTTTTTTAGGGTCGCGTTTCGTTTCGTGAAACCTGACTTTTCCAAAAGTCGGGTCGAGCAAGATCGTCCGATTATAGGGAAAAGTCGGGGACGTCCCGAAACACGAAACCCAATGTAAGTCAATGGGGAGTAAAAGTTGGCAGTGAGAGGAGGACAGGAAACACACCTCCAGTGCCCAATTCTTCTTACTTAAGCTTGTCAACCTTAATTAACTTCATAATACAAGTTACGCACTGAAAAATGGGGGTTATTTGGCTAAAGTTGTGGGAGGGGGGAGGGCTGGCTCCAGGTTTTCATGTGCCCTGGGCGAAAGAGCGCCCCTTTAACACATACCACAACTCATCATGCTCCGATACGGCAGAGAAATAGCAGTATAGTACAATGAAAAATACTTCACTTTTTACATCTCATGACAAGGCCCATCTATTTCTCCATACAGAATCATTGGTCCCATATAATGTTTGAAACAGTATATGATGAGCTCCACATAATACTACAGTATATGTTGGTCCCCATGGATGAAGCTCCACTGTCTTATGGGCCCAAATAATGCTCCAAACATAATGGGCCCCATTTCTAATGCTCTAGTGTATAAAGGGCCCTGTAAATGCTGCTCCAGTGTCTGATGTCCACCTTTGGAATGCTCCAGTGTATGGTGGGCCCAATCTATCATTCTCCAGAGTATAGTGCTCCCCAAAAATTGCTGTCCCAACATTGAAAACAATCAAATAAGTCTCCTCGCTAGGGAATCCCTGTATTAGTCTGGACTCCTCGTCGTTCCCATCTTCCATCTCACTGCACAGTATTTCAACCTTGCAAGTGCTGTGATCCTGAGCAAGCAGGGGGGGCCCACTCGTTGGCGACGGCACTGGCACAGGGCCCCTGATAGTACGGTGGTGTGTCTGATGGCGGGTGGGCCGAACCTGCACTTTCATCTGCAGCTTCCTCTTTGTCACCGTGTAAGATGGAACTGTATATGGGAAGGGTAACCTGAGTTTCATCAGGGTCAGATTCAGGCCATGTAGCGTGCGAGGGGAATGTAGTGGTCTGGGTCAATGTACCAGTAGATTCATCGAGCAGTGGCTGGGCATCAGTGCACTTGTGTCGCCCCCAGGAGTACGGTCGCCACAGTGGCATTACCTTCCTCCTAGGGAGTGTGATGTCATGCTTGGGAGCAACGAAGGATCTCTCTAGCAGGTTAACTGATTGGGCGGCGTTATTCCCATGAGTCATGACCCTCCAAACAGTGTTCATGAAGGCAAAGTGTTTGTTTTACGTGGGCAGAATGGTTGCAAAGCTGAAGCTTAAAGGAATGTCCAGAAGGGCACCACCAGGAGTGGAGCCTATGGTTTAATTCGACTCCACCTGGGAAACCTCAACCATGCAAGCTACAGAACAGATGCACACATTGCAAGCTTAATTCCGTTAACGAACGAGACTCCGTCATGCCCCGCGGTCCGAGTCTGGCTTACTAGAGGGACACGTGAGGCTCTGGCACATGAGATTGGCCAATAACTGGTGTGTCATGCCCTTACATGTCCGTGGCTGCATGTGCGCTACACTGAAAAGGCCAGCGTTTGTCGCTTACAGGTGCAGATAACCCGCTGAACTACGTTAGTGATGGGGATCTGTGATTACAATTATTACCCGCGAACGATGATTTCCCAGTAAGTGCAGGTCAACCGCAGTTCCGGAATTAGCCCTAACCGTCATTCCTGAAAAAATGAAAAACTTACGTATGCAAACCACAGGTGCTGTAGCTTGCTTAACAGCTCGCCATCTGTTCTCAGGCCCAGTATGGATTACACATGATTGCACAAAGGTGAGAAAGGGTACCGTATCCCCGGATAACATGTATGGATAGCATAGTGTACACATTCAAAATATATGTCTATACATCAGGAGGCAGGCTCAGACGGTGTCAGGCCCAGTATGGATTGCACGTGATTGCACAAAGGTGAGAAAGGGTTCCGTATCCCCAGATAACATGTATGGATAGCGTACACATTCAAAATATATGTCTATAGATCAGGAGGCAGGCTCAGACGGTGTCAGGCCCAGTATGGATTGCACGTGATTGCACAAAGGTGAGAAAGGGTTCCGTATCCCCAGATAACATGTATGGATAGCGTACACATTCAAAATATATGTCTATACATCAGGAGGCAGGCTCAGACGGTGTCAGGCCCAGTATGGATTGCACGTGATTGCACAAAGGTGAGAAAGGGTTCCGTATCCCCAGATAACATGTATGGATAGCGTACACATTCAAAATATATGTCTATACATCAGGAGGCAGGCTCAGACGGTGTCAGGCCCAGTATGGATTTGACGGCCCAGACTACACAGCGGAGGAGCAGGGAGAGGTAAAGATTGCAAATGCTGGGGCCCTGCCCAAGCAAGGGGGGCCCACTCGTGGGCGTCGGTACTGGCACTGGGCCCCTCATAGTACGGCGGTGTGTCTGACGGCGGGTGTGCACCACCACCGTCAGAGACACTTGATTGCACTATGAGGGACCCTGTGCCAGTGCCCGCGCCCAAGAGTCGGCCTACCCACCTGTCCAGGGCAATGGCACTCGCACGGTGTCGTGCGCTAGGTGGTGACCCCGGCCATGGGGGGGGAGGCAGCACAGTTAGGGAGTTTTAGAAAGTGGCATATGTTGATGTTGGACATTCAGCTGATGCAAAACGTGAAATAGGTCAAGTCCCAGGAAGAGGTGGACCAAAGCAAGCCATTTTTCTGTCACCCTATGTGTCATCAGGGGAAGGTGGGACAAAATCCTTGGAAACCCATGCGTGGTTCATTTTAATGAAGGTTAGATCATCCACATTTTGGGTTGACAGATGGGTCCTTTTTTCTGTCAGGATTGATCCAGCTGCACTGAAGACTCTTTCCGATAGCACACTTGCAGCTGGGCAAGCGAGCTCCTGTAAGGCATATTGGGCCAATTCAGGCCAGGTGTCCAGTTTAGCGGCCCAATAGTCAAAGGGGAATGACCTGTGTGGGAGAACATCGATATGGGAGGAAAAGTAGTTTGTAACCATAGTTGACAACTGCTGTCTCCTGTCACTTTCCATCGATGCAGTATTACCAGTTGTGTGAGCGGTACTTGAAAAATCAGTCCACAACATTGTCATGAAACCCCTGTCTCCAACGCCACTTCTGCTGTGTGCACCACGAACACCTCTGCCAAGCTGACTCCGGCCCGTACGGCTCGTGTGAGAACCATCACCGCTGCTGTGTGCTGGGAATGCCTCAAGCAACCGATTTACCAGAGTTGCTTGTTTATTAGCCAATATTAGGTCAAGGTTCTCCTGTGGCATGATGTTTTGTAATTTGCCTTTATAGCGTGGATCCAGGATGCTGGCCAACCAGTAGTCGTCATCTTTCATCATTTTGGCAATGCGGGGGTCCCTTTTTAGGATCTGCAAGGCATAATCTGACATGTGGGCCAATGTTCCCGGTGTCAATGATGCACTGCGAGTGCTGGTTGGAGGAGCACTTTCTGGCAAATCCACATCCCTCCAGTCACGCACAAACCCTGTACGAGACCTTGCCACGCCAACATTTTCACTTGCCCCACGAGATGCATCCTCCTCCCCTAAGTAATCATCCCCATCATCCTCCTCCTCCTCCTCCTCTTCTTCCTCCACCTCGTCCAGGAGAGGTCCCTGAGCAGACAATGGCTGAATGTCATCAAGGATTCCCTCCTCCTCTTCCTCCTCATCAACATTGGCTGCAGAAGCCTGCTCCTTAAGGTGCGTCAAAGTTTGCATGAGCAGACGCATAAGTGGGATGCTCATGCTTAGGATGGCGTCGTCTGCACTTACCAGCCGTGTGCATTCCTCAAAACACTGAAGGACTTTACAGAGGTCTTTCAGCTTTGACCACTGCACACCGGTCAACTCCATGTCTGCTCTCAAAGTGCCTGGCCGTGTATCCTCCCACAAATGCATTATGGCCTGCCTCTGCTCGCACAGCCGCTCCACCATGTGCAGGGTGGAGTTCCACCTTGTTGCAATGTCGATAATGAGGCGGTGGTTGGGAAGGTGGAGCAATCGCTGCAGGTTCTGCATACGAACGGAGTGTACAGGCGACCAGCGGATGTGCGCGCACAGTCTTCGCACCTTCTGGAGCAGGGCTGTTAACTCCGGATAATTTTTGAGGAAGCACTGCACCACCAGGTTCAAGGTGTGAGCCAAGCAAGGTATGTGTCTGAGTTTTGAAAGGGCTATGGTTGCCACAAAATTATGGCCGTTATCACTAACTACCTTGCCTGCCTCAAGATGTACACTGCCCAGCCATGACTCAGTTTGTCGCTGAAAGTACTCGGCCAGCACCTCGGCGGTGTGTCTGTCGCCCAAACACATCATCTGCAACACAGCCTGCTGACGCTTTCCACTAGCTGCTCGATAGGGGGACACCTCGTGTGCAACAGTGGCAGCTGCAGATGGAGTGCTCGTACGACTGCGCTCTGTGGACGAGCTTTCGCTTCTGGAGGAGGAGGAGGAGGAGGGTCGAACGCCTACAGCCAACTGTTTACTATACCGTGGGCTAGGCAGCACTGTCCCACCACTGCTGTCCCCTGTGGACCCTGCATCCACCACATTAACCCAGTGCGCAGTGATGGACACGTAACGGCCCTGGCCATGGCGACTGGACCATGCATCAGTTGTGAGGTGCACCTTTCCGCTCACTGACTGCTTGAGTGCATGGACAATGCGGTCTTTCACATGATGGTGGAGGGCTGGGATGGCTTTGCGAGAGAAGAAGTGGCGACTGGGTAGGTCATAGCGTGGTACTGCATAGGCCATGAGTTCGCGGAAAGATTAGTTTGGCAATGTGGGCGTTCAAACCCAGTGTACGCGGATGAGAGACTGAGTACTTTCTTAACCTACTCATAGTGTCTGGGAGGGTGAGCTGGACTTGAGAGCTGCATATGGTGGAAGTAGCGGTGGACAGGGCGGACTGAGAGAGGGTTGATGATGGTGATGGAGTTGGTGTTCTTTCTGATGGCCTAGAATCAGTCTTTCGTTGATATAACAGTGGGATTCCCTGACTGCTGTGGCCTTGCAACGACACCTCAACATTTGCTGCTGTGCTAACCGGTGGGCTTACAGTGGGGGAAACAGTGTAGCGTTGCTGACTACCTTCGTTGTGATCAGTTGCACATGTGGCACTTGAGGTTTGGTGTTGTGTCCACGCTAGCAAGTGCATGCTGGTTAAATGTCTAAGCATGCAACTGGTATTCAAATTTTTCAGATTTTTCCCTCGGCTAAAGGTCTTTGCGCACTTCTTACAGATAACCTTGGCCTGATCATGAGGATTTTGTTCAAAAAAGTGCCACACTGCACTCTTCCTACTTTGGCAGACATTTTGCGGCCTAGCACGCTGTGATGTTTTGACCCTCTAGACAAGCTGTCCAGCAACTCTTTTGATTTTTGGAACCTCTTTGGAGTGCTCCGGGCCTGCCGGATAACAGCTGTTGCGATGTCGATGTCTGCTGTGGATGCTCCTCATCTGAGCTATTGGAAGCAGCACCCTCTTCCCCCAATGGATGCCAAGCTGGGTCAACAACTGGGTCATCCATCACCTCCTCTTCAATGTCATGTGCACCTTCCTCTGTGTCACCGTGTATGGTGGTATAGTGTGCGGGAAGGGGCACCTGAGTCTCATCAGGGTCAGAATCTGGCTCTGTACACTGCGAGGACAATGTAGTGCTCTGAGTGAATGTACCAGCAGAATCATCCATCAGCGGCTGTGCATCAGTGCACTCCATGTCAGATTCATCTTGGCCTGGGTAATTCACCATTTCACTTGATAATCCAGGCATGGTATGTGGAAACAGCTCCATGGAGTAATCAGTAGTATGGCCTGCGTCATCCTTCAATCTTGGTTGGGGTGAAGGACACAAGGAAAGGTGTGGTTCATGAACATGAGCCTCCAATGACGACTCAGTGCTTTTACTTTTTACAACTGAAGAAGAGGAGGCGATAGAGCTGGAGGCTGAGTCAGCAATGTAAGACAAAACTTTTTCCTGATGCTCTGGCTTTAAAAGCGGTTTGCCAACTCCTAGAAAACTAAGCCTTCGAGGCCTTATGGAGCCAGACGATGACGCAGGCTCAACACCTCCTGCATTCGGTCCTATTTTGTCTTGCCACTACCATCAGATCCACCACCAACACCATCATTACCATCTGGCAACCCCCGCCCAATTCCACGGCCTCTTTCACCAGCCTTCCTCATTTTTGGTAAAAATGTAGACAAAATCCAACAAACTATATAGTAATGTAAAACAAGGTACAAGCTGTCTATAGGACAGGGGAGATTTTGAATTTCTGCAGACACTTGTGGACACTGGACACTTTTGGATTGTGTGAGGCCCAATGAATATCTGAGCGCTATGTGACAGGCTCGATGGCACTGCTGTGACCAAAGTGACTAGAGGATAAGTGAGATTTTGAATTTCTTCTCACACTAGTGGACACTGGACACTTTTGGATTGTGTGAGGCCCAATGAATATCTGAGCGCTATGTGACAGGCTCGATGGCACAGCTGTGACCAAAGTGACTAGAGGATAAGTGAGATTTTGAAATTCAGCAGACACTTGTGGACACTGGACACTTTTGGATTGTGTGAGGCCCAATGAATATCTGAGCGCTATGTGACAGGCTCGATGGCACTGCTGTGACCAAAGTGACTAGAGGATAAGTGAGATTTTGAATTTCTTCTCACACTAGTGGACACTGGACACTTTTGGATTGTGTGAGGCCCAATGAATATCTGAGCGCTATGTGACAGGCTCGATGGCACTGCTGTGACCAAAAAAACTAGAGGATAAGTGAGATTTTGAATTTCTTCTCACACTTGTGGACACTGGACACTTTTGGATTGTGTGAGGCCCAATGAATATCTGAGCGCTATGTGACAGGCTCGATGGCACTGCTGTGACCAAAGTGACTAGAGGATAAGTGAGATTTTGAATTTCTTCTCACACTAGTGGACACTGGACACTTTTGGATTGTGTGAGGCCCAATGAATATCTGAGCGCTATGTGACAGGCTCGATGGCACTGCTGTGACCAAAGTGACTAGAGGATAAGTGAGATTTTGAATTTCTTCTCACACTTGTGGACACTGGACACTTTTTGATTTTGTGAGGCCCAATGAATATCTGAGCGCTATGTGACAGGCTCGATGGCACTGCTGTGAGCAAAGTGACTAGAGGATAAGTGAGATTTTGAATTTCTTCTCACACTAGTGGACACTGGACACTTTTGGATTGTGTGAGGCCCAATGAATATCTGAGGGCTATGTGACAGGCTCGATGGCACAGCTGTGACCAAAGTGACTAGAGGATAAGGGAGATTTTGAATTTCTGCAGACACTTGTGGACACTGGACACTTTTGGATTGTGTGAGGCCCACTGATATCTGAGCGCTATGTCACAGGCTCGATGGCACAGCTGTGACAAAAGTGACTAGAGGATAAGGGAGATTGGATTGCTTTTAAAAAAGCAGTTTGCAGAGCAGTGGGTAAACAGCAATGCCAGCCTGTCAGGAAGCCTTAAAAGGCAGCCCAACAACCAACACCACTGATACACCACAATATAGCCTCCCCTTGCACTGCACACACAGTGACTGGTGTGTTGTGCAGGCCAAATCGCTAGCAGCAGAAGCAGTTTTTTTGTCTTCTTCCCTGCCTAACGATCTCCCTACAGAATAAGCAGCAACCTCTCCCTATACTGAGATCGGCAGAAGTAAGATGGCGGTCGGCGTGCACGCCCTTTTATACCCCCTGTGACGCCCACCAAAGCAAGCCAATCACTTGCATGCCCTTCTGAAAGATGGTGGTGACCCGTGCCTATGTCATCACGTTGCCCACAGTGTCCGTGGATCCTGATTGGCTGAAAAAGAGCGCAAAACAAACTTTTGAAACGCGACTTTGGCGCGTAAGTCGCCGACCTCGTGGCCGACCTCATCCTAGGGTCGGGTTTCGTTTCATGAAACCCGACTTTGCTAAAAGTCGGCGACTTTTGAAATTTTTCGACCCGTTTCGCTCAACTCTTGTAATTATATTTAAACCAGGATTAGGGGACATGTGCCAGCCAATATCCCAGTAACAGTTCCAAGGTTGGATGCACTTATGGTCGGATTCATTAATAAGTAAGTCTAGCAGAATCTCTTTTAACCCTTAAGGGGTTGCCCCCCCCCCTTTTTTGTAAGATAAGCGTACTCTACTTGTTTATTTATTCATTCACTTTATTGGCAGCTACTTACATTTTCAAGACAAAGCGATCAGCCTTAAGGACATTGTGTTTTTTCTATACACTAACAAGTGAGTAGCTTATTTTGTAAAACAAAACAAAAAAAAACAAAAATAGGCTTTATTTATTTATTCATTCATTCATTTATTCATCCCACTTTTTGTGCCAGCTATCCATATTTCCAAGACCAGGCAACCAGCCTCCTGGACATCTTGTTTTTTCTATACATTATCAAGTGAGTAGTCTAATATTAACCCTTGTCTTTCCCAGTATAGCATGGTGTAATTACTATTTTAAGCTTGTCTCTTTTTAGCAGGTATTAGCACAGAACCTGTCAATCACCAGCAGCATCTGGGAACACCCAATTTTTTCTTCTGGGCCAAGTGGACTATCGCCAGTGTGTCACTCTCTTATTTAAACCAGCTAAAATCTATTGGTAATTAAAAAGCAGTCCTGCTAGTGAAAAATAATATCAGCTGGTTCAACTGATTGCCTAAAAAAAGGTGTCTCATTACCAAGGTGCGACACAAGAAATAGCTCATAATGGGTAAAACAAGTGAGCTGTCTCAAGACCTTCACAACCTTATGGTTGCAAAACCTACTGATGGCATTGGTGACGGAAGACTTCCTAAACTCATCTTGTCTCATCGACAAAATATATGTTTGGGGGTTATTTATGCCTTTGGGGTTCTACTCCGGGGCAGTTTAGCGTTCCCCTTTCTTGCTTTAGGCTTAGTTAATTCTGTGGCTGTGCCGAGGCGTCTAGGGCATTGTAGGTACATCCCATGGCTAATTCTAGCTGTGTTGTCAGTTTTAGGGGTCTGCAATCTGCTAAGTTACCAACCTTTCTGGTTATCTGGTTGCCTAGCCTATTCCCCGGTTATCCTCCTCGGTTACCTAATCATAACAGTTAGGGCTAGGGCTAGGTTAAGAGTTAGGGCTAAGGTTAGGGCTAGGGTTAGGGCTGAGATTAGGTTTAGGGGTGTGTTGGGTTATGGTTGGAGTTAGAATTGGGGGGTTTCCACTGTTTAGGCACAACAGGTGCTCTCCAAACACAACATGGCGTCTGATCTCAATTTCATCCAATTCTGCGTAGAAAAAGTCAAACGGTGCTCTTACCTTTCCAAGCTCTGCCATGTGCCCAAACAGTGGTTTACCCCCATATATGGGGTATCAGCCTACTCAGGACAAATTGCACAACAAAGCTTGGGGTCAAATATCTCCTGTTACCCTTGGGAAAATAAAAAATTGGGGGCAAAAATATCATTTTCGTGGAAAAAAAATATGATTTTTTTATTTTTATGGCTCTACCTTATAAACTTCTGTGAAGCACTTGGGAGTTCAAAGTGCTCACCACACATCTAGATAAGTTCTTTGGGGGGTCTAGTTTCCCAAATGGGGTCACTTGTGGGGTGTTTCAACACTTTAGGCACATCAGAGGCTCTCCAAACACGACATGACAACTGCAGAACATTCCATCAAAGTCTGCATTCCAAAACGTCACTACTTCCCTTCCAAGCCCCGAACTGTGCCCATACAGTAGTTTTCTCCAACAAATGGGTATCAGCGTACTCAGGACAAATTGGACAACAACTTTTGGGGTCCAATTTCTCCTGTTACAATTGGGAAAATAAAAAATGGGGACTAAAAGATCATGCTTGTGGAAAAAATATGATTTTTTTATTTTCACGCCCGGGCATTATAAACTTCTATGAAGCACTTGGGGGTTCAAAGTGCTCACCATGCATCTAGATAAGTTCCTTTGGGGGTGTAGTCTCCAAAATGGGGTCAGTTGTGGAGGGTTTCAACAGGTTAGGCACATCAGAGGCTCTCCAAACGCGATATGACACCCGCAGACCATTCCATCAAAGTCTGCATTCCAAAACGTCACTACATCCCTTCCAAGACCCGACGGGTGCCCATACACTAGTTTTCTCCCACATATGGGGTATAAGCCTCTTCGGGACAAATTGCACAACAACTTTTGGAGTCCAATTTCTACTGTTACCCTAGGGAAAATAAAAAAATTGGGACAAATTGAGCGCCAAAGACAAGCCCCACACAGTGCCAAAGACACGCCAAACACAGTGCCAAATACAAGCCCCACACAGTACCAAAGACAAGCCCCACTCAGCACCAAAGACAAGCCCCACACAGCATCAAAGACAAGCCCCACACAGTGCCAAAGACAAGCCACACACAGTGCCAAAGACAAGCCCCACACAGTGCCAAAGACAAGCCTCACACAGCGCCAAAGACAAGCCCCACACAGGGCCAAAGACAAGCCCCCACAGAGCGCCAAAGACAAGCCCCACACAGTGCCAAAGACAAGTCCTACACAGCGCCAAAGACAAGCCCCACACAGCGCCAAAGACAAGCCCCCACACAGCGCCAAAGACAAGCCCCACACAGTACCAAAGACAAGCCCCACTCAGCGCCAAAGACAAGCCCCACATAGCACCAAAGACAAGTCCCAAACAGCGCCAAAGACAAGCCCCCCACAGTACCAAAGACAAGCCCCACACAGTGCCAAAGACAAGCCCCACACAGGGCCAAAGACAAGCCCCCACAGAGCTCCAAAGACAAGCCCCACACAGCGCCAAAGACAAGTCCTACACAGCGCCAAAGACAAGCCCCACACAGCGCCAAAGACAAGCCCCCACACAGCGCCAAAGACAAGCCCCACACAGTACCAAAGACAAGCCCCACTCAGCGCCAAAGACAAGCCCCACACAGCACCAAAGACAAGCCCCAAACAGCGCCAAAGACAAGCCCCCCACAGTGCCAAAGACAAGCCCCACACAGTGCCAAAGGCAAGCCCCACACAGCGCCAAAGACAAGCCCCACACAGGGCCAAAGACAAGCCCCCACACAGTGCCAAAGACAAGCCCCCACAGAGCCCCAAAGTCAAGCCCCACACAGCGCCAAAGACAAGTCATACACAGCGCCAAAGACAATCCCCACACAGCGCCAAAGACAAGCCCCCACACAGCGCCAAAGACAAGCCCCACACAGTACCAAAGACAAGCCCCACTCAGCGCCAAAGACAAGCCCCACACAGCACCAAAGACAAGCCCCAAACAGCGCCAAAGACAAGCCCCCCACAGTGCCAAAGACAAGCCCCACACAGTGCCAAAGACAAGCCCCACACAGTGCCAAAGACAAGCCCCACACAGTGCCAAAGGCAAGCCCCACACAGCGCCAAAGACAAGCCCCACACAGGGCCAAAGACAAGCCCCTACACAGTGCCAAAGACAAGCCCCCACAGAGCCCCAAAGACAAGCCCCACACAGCGCCAAAGACAAGTCATACACAGCACCAAAGACAAGCCCCACACAGGGCCAAAGACAAGCCCCCACAGAGCGCCAAAGACAAGCCCCACACAGTGCCAAAGACAAGTCCTACACAGCGCCAAAGACAAGCCCCACACAGCGCCAAAGACAAGCCCCCACACAGCGCCAAAGACAAGCCCCACACAGTACCAAAGACAAGCCCCACTCAGCGCCAAAGACAAGCCCCACTCAGCGCCAAAGACAAGCCCCACACAGCACCAAAGACAAGCCCCAAACAGCGCCAAAGACAAGCCCCACACAGTGCCAAAGACAAGCCCCACACAGTGCCAAAGACAAGCCCCACACAGTGCCAAAGACAAGCCCCACAGAGCACCAAAGACAAGCCCCGCACAGG
Source organism: Dendrobates tinctorius (assembly GCF_039654945.1). NCBI lineage: Eukaryota > Metazoa > Chordata > Amphibia > Anura > Dendrobatidae > Dendrobates > Dendrobates tinctorius. Next base: position 9,704,593 of record NW_027361824.1, read on the forward strand.
GCCAAAGACAAGCCCCCACACAGTGCCAAAGACAAGCCCCCACAGAGCCCCAAAGACAAGCCCCACACAGCGCCAAAGACAAGTCATACACAGCACCAAAGACAAGCCCCCACACAGCGCCAAAGACAAGCACCCACATTGGTCGCCCTCTCAGGGCTGTGGGGTACTCGGTGCTGGGCCGGTATCAGCGGGACATGTCACAGCAGCGGTGACCCGGACCGTGACCCTGGGCACCCATGTGAAATGGCGTGTTTGGTGCTGATAGTTTATAGATATAGTTCATGATGCCACCTGCGGTGTTCGGCAAGGGAGGTGTTAAGCCGACGCTGCATGCAGATCCGCTGGGACTGATGGTATGGTGCAGCAGAGATGTAAAAGATTCCCACAGGTGAAGCTGTAGTCCCACGGCAGTGTAGATGTAGTTGGCACGGGGATGTAGCAGTGCCGGAAGGGTAGGAAGCAGACAAGACACAGCGGGTGCAATTTCTTTACCTTTACTTGATAACTGCAGTCCAGGGTCCTGATTACAGATGGTAATGGAGCAGGCTAGCCTGGAAGCAACTCAGGTATCTCTCTCAGCAGACGGGCTGTGCAGTCTCCTTTCCTAGCGACTTAAGTGTGAAGTACTCCAGTCCTAAGTTACTCTGAAGTTCCTCCTGTCAGTTGTTCCCGAGAACCTTACTTGCATGGCAGACAGCTGTAGCCTATCTCGGGGACTCCTCACTCCTGAGTCTCGGCTCTCTATCCAAGCTGCTGTTGTGCCCTCAAGTCTTAGCTGGGAGTAGGGCATTTACAGCCTCCTACTCCTCTGATATCTGTTGCAGGATATTAAGGATCCGTACAACCATGGAGACCAGGCTCCAGTTCTTGCGCTCTAGCCGTGAGGGAGCTCTCCTTTTGCAGCTCAACCTCCACGCTTCTCTCTACACGTCTGCACACTTCACCCTCCGCAGACTAACTGACTACTCCTCTCATTTGGCCCTCAGGGAGCACCCCTCCCCTCAAATCAGGTTCAGAGTTCCCCCTGCTGGCCTGGAGAGGAAATGTTTTGCATGTTTAGGTAAACTGCTGTAGAGACCCTTCATTGCCTCCAAGCCTGGCATTACCCTCCCCTGGAGGAAGGCAAAGCCAGTGTGGCGACCGTACTCCTGGGGGAGCCACATTCCCCCCTAGTGCAAGTCAGCACTCCTGGGCTGAACAAAATATGAAACACATGAATGCAATATAAACACACAACAATAATAATTGTACAAGATTTGAAAAAGGGGAAAAATGTACAAAAAACAAGTGTTTCCAAAAATGGTCCTATGATGATAAGTCCAGCATTAATGTCCATGGTCCATTCCTGGTAAATGGCTAATTATTTACAAATAAAGTTTTTGACCACACACAAGTCCTGTGGTTCAGTGTCCATAAAACAAGGTAAAACTCCAAAGGAAACTCTTACAGGTTACCTGTAGGCACAAAACCTGAAAAACAGTTACATATATACATTTCAGCAATTTCAGCAATCACATTTACTTTACTATTTTAGATACGGTATCTGATGGGTTGTGTGCCTTGTGTGGTGCGGGTAGACCTGCGTAATGTACTGGGAATTCTAAGTAACACAGGGACCCTAGACAATCTGTGGAGTCTTGGACTCACCAGGGGCATAACAGGTTCACCACTGGCAGGGCGAGGGTTCTCTGGCTCCACTGCTGGTGTGGCATCTGCTGCCTGATTTTCCTGCTCTTCAGGATTTTCTTGAGTCTCGTCTTCCTGTGCTACCTCTTGGGGAAATATTAACACTGGCACCACCACAGCATCATTCACTTTAGTCCAATTCGCAGGGAACTCTCCAAGCACTGTACTGACCTTCATTTCTTTCTCCACGGGTTGGATGTTGTCTTGCTCTTCCACCCTCTCTTTCAACTGGTCAGGATATAATTTCAAATGGTCCCTGGATACCGCTGCTGAGGTCTCTCCTCCATCTTTGCTAACAAGGCACACTTTTGCATTATTAAAGTTTGAGGGAAGAATGGTGTAAGGTTTAGCTTCCCATTGATCATTCAGCTTATGCAGTCTTCTTTTCCTCTTGAGAACTTGTTCTACCGGCGAAAAAGGAACGGCAGGTACATTTTGGTTGTAAAGCTTCTCCTGCTTCTGCCTTGCCAGGGCCAGACTCTTCTCCACACACTCTTGTACTCTTCTGTACTGCTGCTGCCTCTCTTTGTCCCAGTTAGCTTCTGGTGACATTACTTCAGGCGTCAGGACTCCCATGTCCAAATCAATGGGCAGTTTACCCGGTCTCGCTCTCATCAGGTACGCTGGAGTACAGTTGGTAGAGTTCACTGGAATATGGTTGTAGAGGTCTACCAGATCTGGCAACTTTTCTGGCCACAGATTTCTCTGCTCCAAGGGCAGCGTCTTCAGTAGACCAATCACTACCTGGTTCATCTTCTCGCACATGCCATTGGTCTGTGGGTGATAAGGCGTTGTCCGGATCTTCTTACAACCATATAAGTTGCAGAATTCATGGAACACTTCTGCCTCAAAAGCTGGACCTTGATCAGTAAGAACTCTCTCTGGGTAACCATGTGGTCTACAAAAGTGCTGTTGGAATGCTCTGGCTGCGGTCCTGGCTGTTAGATCTTTGACAGGCACAACCACCAGGAACCTGGAGTAGTGATCCACGATGGTAAGAGCATAGAGGTAGCCTGACTGGCTTGGAACCAGCTTCACATGGTCCAGTGCTACCAGCTCAAGCGGCTGTTTGGTGATGATTGGCTGCAAGGGAGCCCTCTGGCTGCTTCGATCCTTTCTGCGCAGGTTACATTGTCCACACTCCCGGCACCACTTCTCAATGGCTTTCCTCATACCAGCCCAGTAGAACCTCTCTCGGAGCAATACTTCCAACTTCTTCCATCCGAAGTGTCCAGCTCCATTGTGATAGGCTTCCAGGACCATCGATGCCTCTCTCCTTGGGACTACCACCTGCCAGACCAGCTCATGTGTGCGGGCATTGATACTCCTCCTACACAGCTTCCCTTCATAAATGAACAGCCGACCTCTTTCCTTCCACAACTGCTGGGTTTCCTCAGGAGCATTCGACTCAGGGCTTGAGTCTGGTTGGGACAGTAGCTCCTTCACTAGGCGGACTGCAGGGTCACTATCTTGCGCTTCTTCCCAGTCATGGTAAGGCAATGGGTTCAGGGTGACTTCTTTCAAGCCAGACCGCCTGTTTCTCACTCCTTGAGCATGCTGGGCCGCCAGGGGCCGGTGGAAGGGAGGCAGCTCTATTTCCTCAAGAGCCTCAGGGTCTTCTCCTGCATCTGGCAGATTAGGCATCCTGGACAGCGCATCAGCATTGGCATTCTTGTGTCCTGCCCGGTACTTGATAGTAAACTCATAGTTAGACAGCCGGGCCAGCCATCGCTGCTCCAGTGCACCCAGTTTTGCAGTGTCCAAGTGGGTCAACGGATTATTGTCCGTGAAGATGGTAAACTTGACTGAAGCCAGGTAATGCTTGAAACTCTCAGTCACTGACCAGACTATGGCAAGGAACTCCAGCTTGAAAGAACTGTAATTGTCATGGTTCCTATCAGTGGGACGCAACTTCCTGCTGGCGTAGGAGATCACTCTTTCCTTTCCATTCTGTACCTGCGACAGTACTGCTCCTAGCCCCAAATTGCTGGCATCCGTATACAACACAAAGGGTTTGTCATAATCTGGGTAGGCCAGAACTTCGTCACCTGAGAGAGCCATCTTCAATCTGGTGAAGGATCTCTCCAACTCCTCAGTCCGTTCAAATGTGGAGTTCTTCTGTTTGGCCTTCTTGGACTGCCCCACCAGGAGATTTTGCATAAGGTAGGCGATTTCAGTAAAACCTTTGATGAATCTTCTGTAGTAGCCTACCAGTCCAAGGAATTGGCGGACTTCATGGAGGTTGCTGGGCTTCGGACAGTCCCCTATGACTGTGACCTTGTCAGGATCTGGTGCCACACCTTATGCACTCACGACATGACCGAGGTACTGTACCTTGGGCTTCAGCAGGTGACACTTAGAGGGCTTCACCTTCAGGCCAAAATTGGACAGACCTTCAACCACTTCAGCCAGGTGTTCCAGATGATCCTCATAGGTCTTGGAGAAAACAATGACATCATCCAGGTACAGGAGGACTGTCTCAAAGTTCATGTGTCCCAGGCAGCACTCCATCAACCGTTGAAATTTTCCTGGGGCAGTGCAGAGCCCAAATGGCATATAGTTGAACTCACAGAGACCCATTGGAGTGGTAAATGCGATTTTCTCCTTGTCTGCCTCTGCCACGGGAACCTGCCAATACCCACTGGTGAGATCCAAGGTGGAAAAGTAGTTAGCAGTTTTAAGTGCAGCTTTAAGTGCACAGGCAGGATCTCGACGCCTAACACTATATCTGAACTGAATTATATAAGGTTTAATAATTGATTTAATTAGCCATTTTCCTCTTCGCATATCATAAACAGAGGGATGAGACAAAAAATAGGTCATGGTCTTGAGGTCTAATTTCCAGGAACACAGCGGATCAATCAAAGATCCAAATCAAATGGATGGTCCAAATGAGGTTCAAGGTCTTGCACCAGTAGATCAGAGCACAGAGCAAAAAGGCAAACATATACCAGTGAGCAAGACGCTACAATTGGCACTGGTCTTGGGCAGAGAGCTGGCTAAATAGCCAGGTAATAACCTGAACAGAAGACACCTGGATGAAGCTCAAGCAACACCCAAATTCCAATTAGATGGCTAAACTGTCAATCACTGTCAACTGAGCTGTCCAACAAATACTGACAGCTCAGCATGCCCAAGCTCTAATTTCCACTATTGACAGTAATTTACTGCATCCAGAACCACGGAAAACTAGAATCATTACAGTACCCCCTGTGGAGACACGGGGGTCAGTGAGCACTCTCGTCTGCTGGCCAGGCGGTCTTTAGAAAGACTAGTGGGTCAACTAAAGGGGGACAACAGACTGCTAGGTTTGTAGCTTCACTTTTCTCATAAGCTTTTAGCCTGTTAACATGGTAGGTCCATTCAGGAACACCTGCTTGATCCAAGGCCACTTTGTAGTCAGTCTCCCACAAACGGAAGTGCCCACATGGCTTGCAGCTTGTTCTTGTGTACTGCCCCAGGAGGAAGCCCATGCGAAACGCGTGTTGGGGCTGCGATAACTGACGGCACGGTGGACTTGTTGTGGTATGACCCCCTTACTTCTTGTCTGTTTAACCTGGTTTATATTTACTGACTGTTTGACCATTTATTGGAATCTATTAGCAGAACTAGTGTGTAGGACATCTTACATAAGAAAGTGCACTGGCTACCATAGGCAATAGATACATTGCTGTATTTAACGGTTTCTATAGCTGGGAGATATATTTTTAAAAAAGTGGGTGTCTTTTTACCAGGTCCGTATATAGAATTCCGTTGCCTCAGTTTGCACTGTCCGTATTCCTTCTACAATTTTTATCTTTGTCTATATGATGAATATTTTACTTCATAATATTGAATAATAATAAAAATAATTATTTTGATATTATTTATTGTGGTATTATTGCTCCTTCTTTTTTGGTGTCTAAGTACTGGTACTAGTACTAGAACCTTCTGTCCACAGGTTAATTCTCGGAATCTGGCAGTATGGTTGTAACACCGTCATTGCCTTTCCTGGGCTACTTTTAAATTCCCATGGGCTAAGGCCATGAGGTACCTCATCTTCTCCCTAAACTTTTGGACATACTCCAGAATGGTAACCTCTTCTGTGGAAAAAGTGCCCTCCCAACTCTCTCTTACTAGCTCCAATGGCCCTTGTACTTTCCGGCTGTAAAGCAATTGAGAGGGAGAGAAACCGGTAGAATCCTGCAGTACCTTCCGGTAGGCGATCGGGAGCTGCTGCAGGTTTTTCTCCCATTACCCCACCTCGGACTCCACTTACCTACTATTGAGCTGCTTGAGGTTCCATTGAAAAACTCACACAACCTGACAAGGCAACGGCCACCAGATGCCTTGTCAATGAGTAAGTAACTGGCTTAGTGTTAGAAAGCAGAGAGTGGCTATAAATGGTATATTCTCTAACTGGGTCGCTGTGACCAGTGGGGACCGCAGGGGTCGGTGTTGGGACCTCTTCTTTTCAACATATTTATTAACGATCTGGTAGAAGATGTACGCAGTAAAATATCGATATTTGCAGATGATACAAAACTATGTAAAGCAGTCAATACAAGAGGAGATAGTATTCTGCTACAGATGGATCTGGATAAGTTGGGAACTTGGGCCGAAAGGTGGCAGATGCGGTTTACCAATGATAAATGTAAGGTTATACACATGGGAAGAAGGAATCAATATCACCATTACACACTGAACGGAAAACAAGTTCATAATCATTTAGAAACAACAATATACTAATGTTTTATCTCAGGACGAGTTCAGAAATCAATATTTTGTGGAATAACCATGATTTTTAATCCCAGCTTTCATGCGTCTTGACTGCTTTCCACCAGTCTCTCACGCTGCTTTTGGGTGCTTTTGCCACTCCTGGTCCAAAAATTTAAGCCGTTCTTCTTTGTTTGATGGCTTGTGACTCTCCATCTTCCTCTTGATTACATTCCAGAGGTTTTCAGTGGGGTTCAGGTCTGGAGATTGGGCTGCCCATGATAGGGTTTTGATGTGGTGGTCCTTCATCCACACATTGATTGACCTAGCTGTGTGGCTTGGCACATTGTCCTGCTGGAAAAACCAGTCCTCAGAGTTGGGGAACATTGCCTGAGCAGAAGGAATCAACTGTTTTTCCAGGATAACCTTGTATGCGGCTTGATTCATACGTCCTTCGCAAAGATTAACCTGCTCAATTCCAGCCATGTTAAAGCATCCCCAGATCATCACCGATCCTCCACCAAATTTCACAGTGGGTGCAAGACACTGTGGCTTGTACGCCTCTCCAGGTCTCCGTCTAACCATTAGATGGCCAGGTGTTGGGCAAAGCAGAAAATTAGACTCATCAGAGAAGATTACCTTACTCCAGTCCTCTATGGTCCAATCCTTATTGTCTTTGGCAAACTTCAGCCTGGCTCTCCTTTGTTTCTCATTGATGAAAGGCTTTTTTCTAGCTTTACATGACTTGAGCCCTGCCTCTTGGAGCCTGTTACAAACTGTTCTTGCCATGCACTTCACCCCAGCTGCCATTTGCCATTCCTTTTGTAGGTCACTTGATGTCATCCTGCGGTTGCTGAGTGACATTCGAATAAGATGACAGTCATCCCGGTCAGTGGAGAGTCATTTTCGCCCTCTGCCGGTCTGTAGCTTTGTTGTCTCCAATGTCTGCTGCTTGACCTTGTTGTATTGGACTGAAAATTTTAAGGATGGAGGCAACATGACACTCACTGTATCCCTTTGCTAGTAAAGCCAGAATTGAGCCCTTCTTTTCCTCACTCAGGACTTTTCTTTTCAACTCCTTTGGCATGGCTAAAAGTTATTTTTTCATTCCTATTACTTTTGGGATATTACTAGCACTTGTTTTGCCATCCAGCTTGTCGTATTACAAGAGGATTGTGATCACCACAGCAGGGTTTTTATACTTTCCTTCATTAGATAAGATTTGGTTCAGGTGATCACCTAATCAGAAGCACATTAAGTAGAATGAGGTGTCCTCTGGTTGGAATTCAAGTGACACTGGAAAGGAATGGCTGACAGACATGGAGGGAAGCCGATTTTTATAAAACTGTGCAGTGCTCTCATAATTTTTGCCAGAGCTGTATATAATTGTATACAGATGATGCCCAGGTTTACCAGCTGTTCATAATAAATTATATACAGGAGATGCCCAGGTTATATCAGCTGTACATATATAAAAAAATACATGAGATACCCAGGTTATATCAGCTGTTCATATATAATTATATACTGGAAATTCACAGGTTATTTTGGCTGTACATATATAATTACAGTATATACAGGAGATGCCCAGGTTATACCAGCTGTACATATATAATTATATACAGGAGATGCCCAGGTTATACCAGCTGTACATATATAATTATATACAGGAGATGCCCAGGTTATACCAGCTGTACATATATAATTATATGCAGGAGATGCCCAGGTTATACCAGCTGTACATATATAATTATATACAGGAGATGCCCAGGTTATACCAGCTGTACATATATAATTATATGCAGAAGATGCCCAGGTTATACCAGCTGTACATATATAATTATATACAGGAGATGCCCAGGTTATACCAGCTGTACATATATAATTACATACAGGAGATGCCCAGGTTATACCAGCTGTACATATATAATTATATACAGGAGATGGCCAGGTTATACCAGCTGTGCATATATAATTATACACAGGAGATGTCCAGGTTATACCAGCTGTACATATATAATTATATACAGGAGATGCCCAGGTTATACCAGCTGTACATATATAATTATATGCAGGAGATGCCCAGGTTATACCGGCTGTACATATATAATTATATACAGGAGATACCCAGGTTATACCGGCTGTACATATATAATTATATACAGGAGATGCCCAGGTTATACCAGCTGTATATGTATAATTATATACAGGAGATGCCCAGGTTATACCAGCTGTACATATATAATTATATACAGGAGATGCCCAGGTTATACCAGCTGTACATATATAATTATATACAGGAGATACCCAGGTTATACCAGCTGTACATGTATAATTATATACAGGAGATGCCCAGGTTATACCAGCTGTACATATAATTATATACAGGAGATGCCCAGGTTATACCGGCTGTACATATATAATTATATACAGGAGATGCCCAGGTTATACCACCTGTACATATATAATTATATACAGGAGATACCCAGGTTATACCGGCTGTACATATATAGTTATATACAGGAGATGCCCAGGTTATACCAGCTGTACATGTATAATTATATACAGGAGATGCCCAGGTTATACCGGCTGTACATATATAATTATATACAGGAGATGCCCAGGTTATACCACCTGTACATATATAATTATATACAGGAGATGCCCAGGTTATACCAGCTGTACATGTATAATTATATACAGGAGATGCCCAGGTTATACCAGCTGTACATATATAATTATATACAGGAGATGCCCAGGTTATACCACCTGTACATATATAATTATATACAGGAGATGCCCAGGTTATACCAGCTGTACATGTATAATTATATACAGGAGATGCCCAGGTTATACCAGCTGTACATATATAATTATATACAGGAGATACCCAGGTTATACCACCTGTACATATATAATTATATACAGGAGATACCCAGGTTATACCGGCTGTACATATATAATTATATACAGGAGATATCCAGACTTTATTATGACCGTAGCTCAGATCCCTTTGGACTTGATACTGTGCAGTGTGATTATTTGGGTGTGAAGGATTCAGATCGCTCCTGAGAGCCGGGGGGGTATAAATATACTGAGTCCGGCAGTGATTATCATCAGATGGAAAGAGAACTACAGCACTGGCCGCATGGTAAGTGGGAGGTGTTGGTAGAGAATGGAAAATATCTGCAGATTCCTTCATTTCTATACAGTATTTGTTGGCTAAAACTGTTCGATTCTACTCATTTCTTTAAAAAAACTGAGGACCCCAAAAATATGTATATTCCATAGACAGCTTATTGATGTTAATGCCCACCATGCAATACTCTATTTCCCCTGTGGAGGCGCTGCAGGGAAATCAAACACGTGTCAGATCTCTGTCTAGAGCTGACCAGAGTCCTAGTAGCAAGAGACCCTTGATTCGGTGTATTATGGAGGACCCTACTAACTAAAAGTGATCGTTTCTCGTGGACAGCCCCTTTAGCTCTCCTCCAGATTAGGTGGATTCTCTGTGAGGACGTCATTTGACTTTATTGACTAAGGGGGTATTGATCACAGTAAAATGTTCTCCCCATTTCTTCATCTTCACCTACAGACTGATCTGGAGGAGTACATGGATGGGGATGACAGTTTTTCCTTATGTTTTTCGGGGGGGGGCTCTCTGGCTTCTGGATACCAGTGACCGCACCGCCCCAATTTAGTGATAGGAGAATTTATTCTAATGTTCTATGTGGCTAAAGCACAAGAATAGAATTGAGTGTGATTGTGTTTATACCCGAGTCGTTCACATTTCTTACTTTTCCACTTCCACCAATTCTGGGTTTTGGCAAATTTGATTTGAATTCACAGCAAATATTGCAAACACTTGACATTCACCTTAATCCAATTTTTGGAGTTTTAGTTTGTGCCTCTTTCTGACCCTTTTCCGACCCTGTAAAATGTAACTGGAAAAGGAATTTTAAAAAGTTTGATAGTAAGTTTATTGCTGAGCAGTAAAATGCTCGGGTGCTCGGACGGGGCAACGCCTAATACTCGGAGGCTCGTTTCCAGTAAGAGGTCTGGGGGCAGCGAAAATCTTCAAATGGATGGAAAACGCGCTGAATGAAAGGAGAAGACCCCTGGAAGCATCTCTGACCCCCAGATCGCTGCTGTGATCAATGGGGGTCACACTTTGACTCCACTTTAAGCACCGACGATAAAACATTGCAAACGTACGAGAAATAAAAAATGTTAAGAAGCATTCTCTCCTGTATAATGACTTGCATATAAGGAAAATTTAAAAAGGATTAAAGAAAAATATAATTTCAGTAACCAAATTTTTTTTATATTAAAAAATAGGAAATTTCAGTTTAATTTATGTCAGAAACAAGAACTGCCAAAAATAAGGGCCTCAGTTACCCCCTGTAGTAGACCTAAAGACTATGCCCCATTGAGGGTTATATACCAAGGAGACGTCCTCCAGACCACGGAATAGTCTATAGGGGAGCAATATAATACCCATAAGGGAATGTGCACCCGTGGAGGAAAATTTCTGCATCTCTTGGCAAGAAAAATGCAGCTGCAAAAAGCGCATTTTTACCACATTTTTGGTGCCTTTTTGATTGATTTGAGTGAAGTAAAAATGCACAGAGAGTTGACATGCAGCAGATTATTTTCTGCACCAAATTTGCAAGTCAAAAATACATAACATGCGCGTTACACATCAGGTTTATAATTCACTTTGATGGCATCAGGTTTTGTGACAAATCCGCCCCGAAAAAAAAAGTGGCAAAAACGCACCATATCTGCAATGTGTGCACACAGCCTAAAATTTTTCACAAGTGTTTTAAGGGTTATATTATAGCTCCCAACCGTCCCGCTATACAGTGAGACAGTCTTGATTTTGACACTTTGTCCCGCAGTCCCGGCTGGGATCTACTTCTCCCGCACTGCTGTGATAAGCAGCTGGCGCGCCCCTCTTGTATCAGGCTATTCCCTCTCTGTGTACCCCTCTTCTTGTATTGCAGAGAGCGGGTCTTATCATATCCTTCTGTTCTCCTGCTAAATTCAGGTAATTTCAGCAGCCAGAGCAAAAATGAAATCACCCCCAGCAGCAGCAGCCGCAGTTCCCATGTGCTCTGTCCTGGCTGCTTCCTCTGAGGCCCCTTGTGTCTGCTGCTTCTTCATGGCTGTGTCTGCTGCAGGCACATGGGGACTTGGGAAGAAGACAGGATTGTCTCCTGTTTTGCAGGCACAGCACTGGGTCTGTGACATGAAAGAAGCATCGCTCTGCAGATAGCTGCGGGGTCCTAGCTGCGCACCTCTGAGAGTGACTTTTCCCTGAGACTTCAGCTCCTAGGGACACTCCGGTACAGGGAGCAGTGGAAAATATCTAACATAAAGATCTTTTTAATGAGCTTTCTGGTGGGTGACAAATCCTCTGAAAAATCTGTGTACTGTATATATGAGTATAATTTTTTTTGCATAATTTTAATTAAGTTTATTAAAGGGGTTCTCCGGGCTTGAGTTAAAAGTCTGCAGTCAGGGGCGTAACTATGTAAGGGGGACGACTGCTCCGCGGGTACCTGCTTGCCGGGACCAGAACTGTCAAGGCTGCATCTTCTGTTCCTGGGGGGAAACTTTAGCCAGCGGAACCTTCCTCCTGACCGAGGGGGACGGGGGAATAAAAGGGAAAAGCCCGCGCAGCAGCGCAGTTTGGCGCCAACCCAGAGCAGCACGCAGAGAGGTGTGCGGCACGCTCTGCTTCCCCTTCCCTCAACGAGTACCGGCGCTACGACAGCCTCCATCAGCTGCAAAGACACCGCACCAGAGAAGGAGAAGTTCAGAGAGAGAGGGACTCCTGCGCTTAGGGAAGCCGGGTGTTCAGCAGCAGCCAGGGAGAGAAGTGCTCCGTCCTGAGAGCGCCACAGCGTGCAGGCCAGTGCCCGTTGTCTCCCACCACTAAACCCAATTGAGCATCTCTGGAGAGACCTGAAAATGGCTGTCCACCAACATTCACCATCCAACCTGACCGAACAGGAGAGGATCTGCCAGGAAGAGTGGCCGAGGATCCCCAAATCCAGGGGTGAAAAACTTGTGGCATCATTCCTAAGAAGACTCATGGCTGTACTAGCTCAAAGGGTGCTTCTACTCAACACTGAGCAAAGGGGCTGAATACTTATGACCATGGGAGATTTCAGCTTTTCCTTTTTTAATAAATTAGCAAAAATTTCTGCATTTGTGTTTTTTCAGTCACGATGGGGTGCAGAGTGTCCATTAATGAGGAAAAAGGAACTTTCTTGAATTTACCAAATGGCTGCAATGAAACAAAGAGTGAAAAATGGAAAGTGATCTGAATACTTTCCGTACCCACTGTATATCCCTCATCCTGGTATATATGTCTCCCATCCTGGTATATATGTCCTCCATCCTGGTATATATGTCCCCCATCCTGGTATATATGTCCTCCATCCTGGTATATATGCCCCCATCCTGGTATATATATCCTCCATCCTGGTATATATGTCCCCCATCCTGGTATATATGTCCTCCATCCTGGTATATATGCCCCCATCCTGGTATATATATCCCCCATCCTGGTATATATGTCCCCCATCCTGGTATATATGTCCCTCATCCTGGTATATATGTCCCTCATCCTGGTATATATGTCCCCCATCCTGGTATATATGTCCTCCATCCTGGTATATATGTCCCCCATCCTGGTATATATGTCCTCCATCCTGGTATATATGTCCCCCATCCTGGTATATATATCCCCCATCCTGGTATATATATCCCCCATCCTGGTATATATATCCCCCATCCTGGTATATATGTCTCCTATCCTGGTATATATGTCCTCCATCCTGGTATATATGTCCCTCATCCTGGTATAAATGTCCCTCATCCTGGTATATATGTCCCCCATCCTGGTATATATGTCCCCCCATCCTGGTATATATGTCCCCCATCCTGGTATATATGTCCCCCCATCCTGGTATATATATCCCCCATCCTGGTACATATATGCCCTCATCCTGATATACCAGGATGGGGGATATACAGTATATGCCAGGATGGGGACAGGATGAGGGACATATACCAGGATGAGGGCATATATATACAGTATATATATATATTTATATATATATATATATATATATATATATATATATGAAGAAATGGAACAGGACATATCCAATAAGCGGGTGCAGAAGCCTCCACAGCAAAGCATCCAATACTTGCCCAAATCAGATAAAAAGGAAAAAAAAATGGTTAGAAACCATCTCCATGAGGATGATCTGAGGGCCCGACGTCCACAGATGGGGGTTGTGCTCACAGCCCAACACCGTGCAGGACATTTGCCATTTGCCACAGAAAACCAAGATTGGCAAATTCGCCACTGGCACCCTGTGCTCTTCACAGATGAAAGCAGGATCACACTGAGCACATGTGACAGACGTGACAGAGTCTGGAGACGCCATGGAGAGTGATCTGCTGACCGGTTTTGCAGTGGGTCAGTAATGGTGTGGGGTGGCCTTTCTTTGGAGGGCAGCACGGTGTTGGGCTGTGAGCACAACCACCATCTGTGGACGTCGGGCACTCAGACCACCCTCATGGAGTCGGTTTCTAAACGTTTGTGCAGACACATACACATTTGTGGCCTGCTGGAGGTCATTTTGCAGGTCTCTGGCAGTGCTCCTTCTGTTCCTCCTTGCACAAAGGCTGAGGTAGTGGTCCTGCTGCTGGGTTATTGCCCTCCTATGACCCCCTCCACGTCTCCTGGTGTACTGGCCTGTCTCCTGGTAGCGCCTCCAGCCTGTGAACACTACGCTGACAGACACAGCAAGCCTTCTTGCCAGAGCTTGCATTGATGTGCCATCCTGGATGAGCTGCACTACCTGAGCCACTTCTGTGAGTTGTAGAGTCCGTCTCATGCTACCACGAGTGAGAAAGCACAACCAACATTCAAAAGTGACCAAAACGTCAGCCAGAAAGCATTGGTACTGAGATGTGGTCTGTGGTCCCCACCTGTAGAACCACTCCGTTATTGAGGGTGTCTTGATAATTGCCAATAATTTCCATCTGTTGTCTATTCCATTTGCACAACAGCATGTGAAATTGATTGTCAATCAGTGTTGCTTCCTAAGTGGACAGTTTGATTTCACAGAAGTTTGATTTACTTGGAATTATATTCTGTTGTTTAAGTGCTCCCTTTATTTTTTTGAGCAGTGTACATATATATATATATACACACACCATATATATATCAGGGTGGAGGGGGCTGTGATGATTCGGCAGTCGGGCGGTCATGTGACTTCCAGTATGCGATTTGTATACTCCCAGCAACATTCCAACTAGACGTGTTTGATCTTGCTCAATATGCTTACATTGAGTAAGGCCGCGGTCATCTAGTCAGCACCTGACCGTCCGCCCGCCCGCTGTCGACCCTGGAGAATCTTCACAGCGCACAGTGCTGTTGCTGTTAGGATTGAAAAGTCTGACATTAACCTCAAGCCTGGACATCCCCTTCAATACAAAAAGTAAATTTTACTACATATTCAATATATTAAAGTGTTTGTCCATTACCTGAGCATCGCCTACAAAGTAAAGTAGTTCCATTGTAAAATAAAAATACCCTATATAACACTCTCCTCTCTTCCTGGTGCAGGTCCAGTGATGTCGGCGCCTGGTCTCCCGAGGCTTACATGACATTATGCCACGTGAGCCCTGCAGCCATTCAGCTTCTGCTATTAGAGCTCGTTCACACTGGTGTATAACTCGGCTGAGTGCACTCTGACCGATGTTACTGAATGAGGCCGTGCAGATCTGGGTATTTTTCTCAGCTGTATTCAGCATGACGCAGTGTGAGTAACAATGCGCGTGCCGCTCGGCCCGTCGGTATAGCATCCGATATTTACAGATATATTACAACTTTGTTGCATAGGAAAATGTAAACAGTCCTGTAAAACATTAAAAAAACGGATTGCATCCAGACAGCACACGGGTGACACGTGAGAAAAGAATCGTCCCACTTTTCTGGATGAGAATGGGACCAAGGTTTTCATACGCCGCTATTTTTGCACTTACTCATTGCTTTCTATGGGTGAAAAAAACGCTGAAAAAACATTGAGAAAACACTGAAAGAAGTGACATGCTGCTTCTTTCAGCAGTTTTACAAATCGGTTAAAAATAACAATTTGTGTGCATGAGGTTTCTGAAATCTCATAGCTTTTGACGGTTCTGTAAAGCACAGCTTAAAATTTGCATTAAAAAACTACAGCAAAAGCGCACCATGTGAACATTGCCTTAGACTGCTGCACGCGCACTGCTTCAATTTGTCCAAGGTTTGGACAAAGCAAGTAAGAGTGCAGCAGCCTAATCGCAGCCACTGATTGGCTGTAAGTCACATGTGACATAACATCATGTGAGACCTTGCGCCAACAATGCTGGAACATTGCCAGCAGCGGAGGTGAGTATGGACTGTTATTAGTTTACAGGGTGGAATATAGTAATTGAGAAGGGGTCGTCTGAGTAGTAGACAATTCCTTTAACTCTATGCCCGGTGTTCAGTTGTGTCTCTGTACACCCAATGTAGTATCGGATGATAGAGCGAACCTCAACATTAGAATCATAAAAAGACTTGTGTAGGTGCTGCCAGTGCACAGTAGTCGAGAAAAGTTTGTCCTCGCCTGCTGCACTCTGCATAGGCAGTAACCAAACAGACATAAAGATGATAAGCTAATGAATGAATGAATGAAACTGTAATGAATTATGTGCAGTGCTAAGAGTGGCTTTTGTGATTTAGCACATTTTCTTGGAAATACATTTTTTTAATGATTTTGATTATTATTAACAATGTGATCAACAGCGCTGAAGGGGTATGTTTGGGGGTGTTGATGGGGGCATGGTTTAAACATTTGCCACGGCGCACTTAGCACGCTTTGTCCCTCTTTGCTTCACTAAAAAGCTGGGAGACATGGTTATAGACCAACAAAATGGACTCAAGACCATTGAACAGTCTATGGATAAGCAAAATTTACTGATAAATTTTTGAACACGTTTTTGAGGCTTATATAGCAACGAACTACCCAAGAATACGTAAAAGTCTATGGATGAGCAATATAATACCAATACATGTTTGAACAAATTTTTTGAGAGTTTTATACCAAGGAAATGTACTCCAGACCATGAAATAGTCTATGGATGAACAATATAATCACAATAAAATTTTTAACAAGTTTTTTGAGTTATATAACAACGAAATGTAGTCCAGACTACAGAAGCGTGTATGGGTGATAAATTTAACACAGCAAAAATTTTGAACCCTTTTTTGGAGTGTTATATTTCATAAAAAATGTACCCCATAACGCGGAATAGTGTTTTGGTGAGAAATGTAACTCAATTATTTTGTTAACACTTTTTGGAAGTGTTATAGATCATAGAAATGTACATAATGCTATTTAATACTTTATCCCTCCAAAATTTAACCCAGCAAAATTTGTTAACACTTTTTTTTGAGTTTATACATGAGAAAAATGTACCCCAGACCACAAAATGGTGTATGGGTAAAAAATGTAACTCAGCAAAATTTTTAAATGTAACCCAGATCACAGAAAAATGAATGGGTAAGAAATGTATCCAACCCAAATTTTTATGTTTTTTTGCACTATTATATACAACCAACTTGTGACAGAAAGCTCATAATAATCTATAGATGAGTAATCTAATCTAGAAATATTTTTCAATGCTTTTTGTGAGTTTTACATACCACCCTAATGCAATAATAACCATGTTAAACTGTATGGATGACTCATTGAATCCATAAAAAATTTAAAATGTAAATATTTTAGAAGTGTAATTGATGCACTTATGCAGACATTAAGGCTTTGCAGGAAGTGCAAAGCAGGGCAAAAATTATAAGGAGCCTCATCCATAGACCCCTGAAAGGCCACAAATGGCAGGCCTCATTCAAATATTGAATATTAAAAACACTTTCTGGGCTGCTGTTGGTTAGGTTCTTAGTGGTCAGGCCCCCGGTGATCTTGGCATGGCACAGGTTGCAATGGCCATTTTGTTTGTCTCAGAACTCTCTTTAAAACAGTCCCAGACTGGGGATCACTAAACTCTTTGATGGAGAAATTGATGCTCTCCAGAACAGTTTCCCACCTTCTCCTTTTGGTCTCCCCACTGCTTCTTCCTGTCTTTTTGCCAATCTCTCCCCATCAGCCCTGCTGGCCTTGCTCTGAATGCCATCTTCCCAGGTTTGGTCAGTGACTTCCTCATCCACCTCTTCATCTTCCATCCCCGCACACTGGTTTTCTGACTTTGTAACTTAACAAAAAGACTTAGCAGCAACTGTGTCTCATCGTCATCTTCCTCCTTAGCCAAAATGTCCTGTTCCCCACCGTTTACTTGGGGACATGGCTGCTCTAAATTTTGTGCACCACTTAGCAGCATGTTTTCCTGTCTCTCTTGGAGCAAGCAGGTTGAGAGGCCACAATCAAGAAATGCTATGGTAAAGAGCTCCACGGAGTATCATAGTGTGGGATCACTGGTGTTCAGGGACTCAAAATGGTGAGAGGAAGGAAGATTAGGGTGAGGATTAAGAGATCCAGACTGTAGGCTGGTGAGACTGGACCAATTGGAAGCCTGGGTTGTGCTCCCAAACCTGTTGGAAGCATTATCTGCTATCTAACTGGCCATATGTTCACCATCATCAGCACTTCCACTTCCTCATCCCTTACACATTTTGTAATTGCTAGGTCTCTTGAAACAAAGTTTATTTTTAATAAAAAGAGAAAAAATTGGTCACCTGCAGCAGTCAAACCATTTTTGGGGAGCTTAATACCATTGTAATGTAACAGAAAGAACGCAAAAGTGTATGGGCGATAATCAAATTCAATCCAGAAAAAATATGTCAAATCTTTTTTGAGTGTTAAAAGCCACAGAAATGTATCACAAAGCAAGTAATAATTTAATATTGAGAAATGTAACCCAGTAAAATTTTGAAACACTATTTTGGAGGGTTATATATCACAGAAATGTATTTCATATCACGTAATACTGTACGACTGAGAAATGTAAACTTGCAAAAAGTTTTAACACTCTTTTTCAGTTTTATATATCACAGAAAATGTCACCCAGACTACAAAATAGTGTATGGATGAGAACTGTAATCCAGCCAATTTTTTTAACTGTTATTTTTTGTAATGTTAGATAATGTCAAAGAAATTTACCTCAGACCACAGAACAGTGTATGGGTGAGAAATATAACCCAGCTAATTTTTAATGCTTTTTTTGAGTGTTAGATATCACAGAAATGTACCACAGAACATGTGAAACTGTATGGCTGAGAGATTTAAGCCTGCAAATACTTTTAAATGCTTTTTTTAAGTTTTATAGATCACAGAAATGTCCTGCAGACCACATAATAATGTATGGCTGAGAACTGTAATCCAGCCAATATTTTTTCACTTTTTTTGTTGTGTTAGATAATATCACAGAAATTTAGTCCAGACTATGGAATAGTCTATGAGGGAGAAATGTAGTCCAGTTAATTTTTTTAACACTGATTTGAAGTGTTAGATTTTTGACAGTGATGGACAGGCAATCCTCGCATGCTTATTGGCTGTGCAATAGGTGCCAAAAAATTAGGGCGGGGCATTCGAGTTTTACATACAGCACCACCCATTACTCACCGAGTAATGAGTACATCCGAGTATCACTGAGCACGTTTGCTCATCTCTATTGCTGACTTGTCTCACCACCTCAGCCATTCTGTCCAGTCTCTTCTTTCTTACTGAGAATGAAGTCCTGTCAGGACAACTTCACTCTGCACCTGGGCTTACTGGCGCCGAGTATATTTTTTATGCCAGGAGATGTATCACCCTCTGCCTAAGGCCGACGTCACACTAGCGAATAAATCGGACAAATGCAATGCCATAAAAAGTCGCATTGCAATCGTCCCAATGTTATTCTATGGGGCAGCTCCCATCATCCGATTTTTTTTTTTAATGTTTCCTCGGACCGAGACAAATGCAGCATGCTGCGATTGTCACAGATTTTCGGATTAGACTCGCCAATACAAGTCTATGGGTGTGATTAAAAACCGGATTACAAATGGACCACAAGTGTGACTTGCGAGAAAATCGCACCCGGTGTCCTTTAGAAAAGCCAGCAATTCATTTTGCAATACAGTAAAATCACACTGACAGGTTTAATAAAGAAACGAAAGAATAGATATATACACATAGAATACATATATAAATATATATATATATATATATATATACACATGTCATAGAGACACATATATATATATTTATATTTTATACAGTTCTTCATAGCAGAATAGCCACTAATTCAATTGCTGGCTTCTGTAAAATCATTCCCCAACCCGAAATGAAATGACACATGGTTACATACAGTAAACCATTTCATTTCATGTTTTTTTTATATGTCCCTGACAAATAATTAGATGAGGGTTTGTGTGCAAAATTTGGGATGTCTAGGTGTTAATTTAAGGGGTTAATTCGTTGTAAAAAAATGCGTGGGCTCCCACGGTAAAATCGCAACCAGAGAGGTAAAGCAGGTGAGTGAGGGCAGATTTTTATAGCCTTGAGAGGGACCATTTTGTTTGGCCCCCTCGGCTACAAAAATCTGCCCCCAGACACCCTAGATAAGGCGCATCTATAAGATGTGCCTATTTTGGCACTTATCCTCTCTATTCCCATTGCCTTGTAGCGGTGGCGAATGGCAAATAAGAAAGGGTTAATGTCACCATTCGATTGTAAGTTGACATTAAGCCGATTAATAATGGAGAGGTGTCAATAAGACACCGATCCATTATTAACCCTAGACTATGAAAGTGTTAAAAAACACACACAGACATTAATTAAAAAGTATTTTAATGAAAGAAAGACACCTAGGTTTTGACAATTTTTTAATCCTCTGGTAATCCAAAATAAAACCATGACCTGCAAAAAAAATAACATAAAAAAGCAACAATATCCTTACCTCTCCGCTGCTCAGTCCTGTCCCATGCTGCAATCCTTCACAAGGGGTTAAATAGTTTAAATGAGGACCTGTGCTAATGCAACCAGCCCCACTGTAAACTATTGCAGAATGACTTATTTCAGCTCTGCACAGCCTCACTGGCTGCCTAGAGATGAACTAATGACGGTGGGAAACTTTCTGACTTTTTTCCCACGCTCATTAGTTCACTTCAGGTCAGCCGGGGACTCCCGCTGACGTCACTGAGGCTGGATGGGAGTTTTCATCAGCCACTCCTGGGCTGTAAATAAATAATTAAAAAAAACCAGTGTGGGTTCTACTGTATTTTTGATAACCAGCCGGGCAAAACTCACAGCTGGGGGCTGAAGCCCTCAGCTGTCATCTTCAATAAGGCTGGTTATCAAAAATAGAGAGGTCCCCATGCTGTTTTTTTAATTATTTAAATAAATAATTTAAAAAAGCCGTGTCATTCCCGCATTTTTTACAACCTGCCTTGCTAAAGCAGACAGCTGGGGGCTGGTATTCTCAGGCTGGTAAGGGGCCACGGAAACTGGCCCCCCCTCCAGCCTAAAAAAAAAGCAGCCTGCAGCTGCCCAGAAAAGGCACATCTATTAGATGCACCAATTCTGGCACCTTGCCCGCCTCTTTCCACTTGTCCTGTAGCGGTGGTAAGTGGGGTTCATATTTGTGGGGTTGATGTCATCTTTGTATTATCAGGTGACATCAAACCCAAGGCTTAGTTATGGAGAGCCGTCTGTAAGAAACCTCTCTATTACTTATCCTATAGTTATATGGTAAATAAAGACACAGCCAGAATGAAGTCCTTTATTAAAAATAAAACAAAACACATTTTTACTTTTTTATTTAAAAATAAATTTAAAAACAACAAACACAGTTATACTGACCAAATGCCTAATTCCAACAATGCCCTCGTTCTCCTGTAATAAAAATAAAATAATGGCAATGACGTAATTGAGGTTATGTCCGGTCACTGAAGCTCAATTCCCAGCCGGACAGAACTGCCGTGACCTCGGTGAGACCCTCGCTAGCACCGTGAGAAAAACTTCTGGAGAAGTCCGTGTTCGGTGTCCATGACCGAACAGTAGGTATTTGGTACGGCCCCGAACTTTACAGTTCGGGTTCGCCCATCTCTACTAGATACGCAAGGAACAGTGTGAATTTTTTTGTCCCTGAGTATGGGTTTTATACGTTTTATACACATAGTAACAATACTGAATTTTAGTAACAGATTTGTGACCACATCAAAGTTTAATGTGATCATAAATCATACGAGAACACTTCAGGAAAATGGAATTATGCCTTTAGGACAAACTTACTAATGGAACATTGGCAACTCATTCTGCAGCCATCTATGTACAGTGCTACGTAGAGGCTGCAGAAGACAAATGCTCCAACACTTTTTGAAAAAACCCTATTGTAAAAATTATTTTTACTCCAAATATATACATTTAAAGGGTTTTCATTCTCCGAATTGAAAGTTATCACCTATTCCATTACTGATTGTTAGGGGTTTCAGCACTATAATGTAGGCGATCAAGGGAACAGGACTTTGGATTCCGGAAACTAGGCTCTGCAGAGCCCTGTTTTGAATGGACTGGGGGGGCACATGCTCAACCCCATTTCATTCACTGTTTAAAGGGTTAAGGAAAAAAGACAAATGACATCACTCAATGGCCGCTTACAAGTTTGATGTCGCTCATCTTTGGTTAGAAATTGGCTAGAAATTTGCAGACACTCCCAGCAGCGAGAATAGTTGGTCAGGCATGCATGTTTATTGCCATGTACCAACACAATTTTTCCATCAGTCTCCACTAATGACCCATATGTACATAAAGGACTATTTTTCACATAAGCAACCAAAAAACACTCTAAAGGGCTTAGAAACAGTTTTTGGCAAGTGAACTAGGTTTTATCCAAAAACTGAGGATAAATTGTCCATAAATTACTGTATTTCTTTAAAATGTTTAATTCTATGAATGCTTTTTATTTTTTTGCTTTTTTTAATATTTATTTCTATATTTCAGATGAATATCACAGGTGGTCAAGAAAATACAACCAAAATGTCTTCCCCGCTCTCAGACCAGGTGATCAGAATGACAGTCTTTATTCCGACATTCTTCTTCTACTTTATCTTCTTGTATTTCATCGCTGTTATGTTGAGGATCTTCTTCAGGAGTCCGGGCACTATGGAAAGTGTCCGCCATGTCTTCTTCGCCCACATGATTATTAACGATACTGTGTATCTCACGTTCTCACTTTTTCTTTCTGTGCTTTACTTTTTTCCCATTACCTTTCCCATTTCGTTCTGTTACCTAATAGTCACTGTGACCTCAACGACTCTGAAGGTCACACCATACAACCTGGCGGCCATGTCCTTGGAGCGCTACATAGCCATATGTTACCCGCTAAGACACGGAGAGTTCAGCACAGTGCACAGGTGCAGTATCGCTATTTTGGTCATGTGGATTATTGGACTCATTCCCAACATGGCAGATTTCATGATTGTCATCTTGTCAGTTGAGAAGAATTATTTCGTACTCTATGTAAAATGCAGCCGCTTCAATCTCAAACACAACCCCGCGCAGGACATAATAAGAGTTTTTTCCAACGCATTTCCTTTTGCCTTGGCCGGACTAATCATCATATACACCTATGCCAAGATCATGATGGTGGCTGTGAAGATGAACTCCGGCAAAGCCTCAGCCTCCAAAGCTGGGAAAACCATCATGCTCCACGCGTTTCAGCTCCTGCTGTGCATGACGTCTCTCGCCCATAGAATTGTGGAAATGCACTTTCCAGATAAATTAATACTTCTGACCAACATTAATTTCTGCCTTTTCATGTGTCTTCCGAGGCTTATTAGCCCTTTGATATACGG
Source organism: Dendrobates tinctorius (assembly GCF_039654945.1). NCBI lineage: Eukaryota > Metazoa > Chordata > Amphibia > Anura > Dendrobatidae > Dendrobates > Dendrobates tinctorius. The sequence goes on from NW_027361824.1 coordinate 9,727,871, forward strand.
TATAAGGGATGAGCTGTACTCTAAGAAGATGAAAAAGTATATTCTGTGCAACTGCCGAAAGCAATCTTCAAGAGTGGGTTAAAACTAAAAGCTGTAGATTCTCAGTGTCCTGGTATAATATCATCAGGTCAGAATAAAGTGAAGGCTGCGTCTTCTTTTAATTTAAATAAAAGTTGAGAAGTGTTTGGGCTTTATTCCGGAAACTCACTTGGACATGTAAGATGTGGAGCTTACTGCTTTAGAGTCTTACGAAGATCAAGAAATGGATATCAGGGAGAAACGGGTTTCAGGCAGTCCGACCCCAGCACTGAACCATAAAGGGTCATCAAAAGTAAAACTCCATATACTCACCTCACCACTCATCTCCCTGGCTTCTCCTTTCTTCACCGTCACCCGTCCAGTCCTCGCCACATCTTCTGATCCCCTGGTGCTGATAGAACTCTACAGTTGTAGAAAAAACCTCGGCACACAATATTGCATGAATCCAATATTTATTCTTCCAGAAAAACACGTATCGTTGGACCAAGATAATACAGACAAAAAAATATCGACGTTTTGGCTATTCAGCCTTTCTCAAGATTTTATCTGATTCAAGACAATCAGAAAAAACAACACATAAACAAAAGGAAAAAAAGGGGAGGGGAAATTTTCCAGTACATCCTAAAATTGAAAAACAAACAAACAAAGTAAATAGCAAGACATGTGTGAGGCTGAGTTCACACGTGGCTTTTTTTTGCGTTTCTGCGGCGGTTTTAACCGCGTGATTTTGCGGTGAAAAAGCGAAAAATAAGCATCCTATGCATTCCTATGGGATTCCGCAATGCTGTGCTAATGCTGCGGTTTTTACCGCGGCGGAATCGCTTCGCGGTAAAAACCGCAGCATGCTCATTAATTTCGCGGAATCGCGGCGATCCCGCACCCATAGGAATGCATTGTTCTGCTTACTTCCCGCATGTGGCTGTGCACACCATGCGAAAAGTAAGCAGAACATTTGCGGATGGTACCCATGGTCCGGAGGAGAAGAGACTGTCCTCCGGGCTGTGGGTACCATATCCCTGTAAAAAATAGAATTTAAAATAAAAAATATTGTTATTCCCACCTTCCGGCGTCCCGGGCAGCCTTCCCGCCTCTTTCCACGCTCCCGGTCCCAGTAAGCCTTTGCGAGCGATGACGTCCGTTCTCGCAGGATCGCGAAATCTCGCGGTCATTCGCACGACATCATCGCGAATGACCGTGAGACGTCGCGATCCTGCGAGAACAGACGTCATCGCGGTAATTGTCGCAAAGGATTACTGAGACCGGGAGCGTGGAGAGAGGCGGGAAGGCTGCGCGGGACGTCGCAAGGTGAGAATAACAATATTTTTTTATTATTATTGTTTACATTCGATCTTTTACTACTGATGCTGCATAGGTGGCCTCAATAGTAAAAAGTTGGTCACACTCATCAAACACTATGTTTGACGAGTGTGACCAACCTGTCAATCAGTTCTCCAAGCGATGCTCCAGATCGCTTGGAAAATGCTAGCAATTCTGCAAGCTAATTACGCTTGCAAAATGCTAGTTTTTCCGTGGGAAAATCGTGGGAATTTAAAATGCGATTTTCCCGCGGAATGGAATTCCGGAATTCTCGCTGTAATTTCCGCTACATGTGAACCCTGCCTGAATCTCATGCAGTATCAGGTCCTTTAAAATATATATATATACATTCCATATAAATGATAAACATTCTTGCAGCATATTTCAGTCACGTTATATAACATAGCATATCATGGTATTATCACATGGTGTAAAACATATTTGAAAAAAATTCAAATGAGAAAGAATTGCTATCCATCAGAAACCACTTTAACGTGTAGTAAATAGATACAACCATCATATAGGAACTGCAGAGGTGTCGCAAAAATAAGGAAAAAGTATCTGCATAAACAGAGGTCCACATATATCATGATGAAGAATCCCTTCACATTCATTTCATATGGGTGATCAGTGAAAAAATCCTTCTATTAACAAGAAACCAAAAATAAATATCACAAGGAAGCACAAGATTAACCAGTGAGGCAAGGGGTTAACACTCGTTATAACACACCACCACACTGTCCGTCCTTGAGGCATAACGGCAGACGCCAGTGTGAGTTGCAGTGAACGCTGAATACAGCGGCGTTCCTTAAATATCATGGGGAATAATTACTTCCGGGTTTGTGTCAGCGTTTAGGGCAGCATAGCGCGCATGCGCCGACTAAGTATGACGAAAAGACCCGAATCCCTCTGAGTGCCCGAAGAAAGCTGGAAAGTCCCGAAGACAATAACACCATTACCGTAGTGCATGGACACAGAGGTCCATATAACAATCAAGTGACTGGTTTATCACGGGTGTAATCAGACTGCAGCTGAGGGAAAGAGGAAAAAAGAAGGAAAGAATATTAATATACCTGTGATATTAATAAACCAATTAATAAAGCTTACTAAATAAGATATTATTACATCCAAAAAAGGGATAATTACTTATATAAATGCGTAAAGGACAAAACAAAAATTATATATAGAAAAATATCTATAAGACGCACGCACTAATAGTGTACCTATAAAAAAACGAGACAAAAAAACATATATAACTACTATAATTATTTATATAACGGGCAATACCTATTAGTCATATACAAACAAGGAAATCCCACAATGAGTAATGTGGATCCATAATGATTAAAGGAAACATTCCATATTATTGATAGCAATACAAATTAGCTGGAAATATCATGTTCTCTATTTAACCCTAACGGTGTCAAAGTCTGAAGTGTGTGTATCCAAAACGATTCTCGCTCCTTTAATCTCTTAATTCTATCTGCACCTCTCCTGGCCAACGGTACCTGATCTATCACCTGATATCTCAATTGTGCCACTGAATGACCACAAGACAAAAAGTGAGCTGGAATGGGTAATAATGTACGGCCACACCTAATAGTAGATTTATGTTGTGAGATGCGATCCCGGATATGTTGGGTGGTTTCCCCAACATACCCGAGACCGCAAGGACACTTCACAAGATACACTACGATAGATGAATCGCAGGTCAAATATCCATTGATCGGATATCGTCGTCCGGTACGGGGATGCGAAAAAGAATCACCCTTCGTAATGTTAGAACATTGTAAACACCCCAAACAGCGAAACGTCCCTTTTCGAGATGTGGTCAATGTTTTCTGTATCAGTTCCCTTTTACTAGAGCCAACATCAGCTCTCACAACCAGGTTCCTAATATTATTAGATCTCCTAAAGCACATCAAGGGTTTGGGGAGAAATTCCGGGATAGAAGGATACGAATTTCTCAAGACATCCCAATGTTTAAGTATACAACGATTTATGAGATTGTTGAAAGGGTGAAACGTGCTCACAAAGGCCACTCTATTGGTGTTCTTCATATGTATAGAGGGATTGCTGTGTTGTCTCAATATGTGAGTCGGATAACCCCTATGACCGAAACGTGTGTCCATCTCCTGATGTCTAAGTTCTCTAGTCACAGGATCTGAAACTGTCCGGTCAATCCTCACATGTTGTGATTTTGGTAAGAATATTAATATACCTGTGATATTAATAAACAAATTAATAAAGCTTACTAAATAAGATATTATTACATCCAAAAAAGGGATAATTACTTATATAAATGAGTAAAGGACAAAACAAAAATTATATATAGAAAAATATCTATAAGACGTACGCACTAATAGTGTACCTACAAGGGTTTGGTAGGGGCACTGTACGTATTAAGAATAACCTTACATTAGAGGAAAAGAGGTCTTTGAATAGTTTAAAGCAGAACAAAAAAGTTATTAAACCAGTCGATAAAGGTGGGGCCATTGTCGTAATGGATCGTTCCTACTACATGATGGAAATTCAATCACAGCTAAATGATACCGACACTTATACCCCGGTTTCTTGTAATCCCACTTTTGAAATAGCTAAGAGGATTAAAAACCTTGTTGACTATTATTGTCAGTTGGGCACCATTGATCTGAAATTTGGGGAGTTTCTGATTAATCTTAGCCCTTCGGTACCAGTATTTTATACTCTTCCGAAGATCCACAAGGATTTGTGGAAACCACCTGGACGTGTTTTTCTGGAAGAATAAATATTGGATTCATGCAATACTGTGTGCCGAGGTTTTTTCTATAATATGTTCTAATTTTTCCTCTGAGCACCAGACTGGAGCAGTGAGCACCCCGTCACCTTCTAATAGAACTCTACAGTTGTGCACGGAGGGCTACGGCGCGCATCGGGAGCACATGATCCCGTGACCTTACGACAACTTGTGCAGATCACTCCAAGGCCTCCTGAAAGCTGGACGTGTCGATTGAGTCTGAGATGCCTCAGCTGGGCTCCGAAAGACCGGAGCCCAGCTGAGGCTATTTAAAGCCCTCTCATAGCCAGAGAGAGGCCAAAAAGCTTTAACCCCTGAGGTACCAGCCAAAACTTCCAAACAAACGATGACAGTACCACCCCCTCAACGGGGGGCCACTGGACCCCCAGGCTTCTCAGGGTGTCTGACATGAAAGGCCCAAACCAGACGGTCACCGTGTACAGAAACCCATGACCGATCCTCTGAACCATACCCCTTCCAATGAACAAGATATTGCAAGGCATGACGTACCAGACGAGAATCCACAATGTGTCCAACCTCATACTCCATATGACCCTCAACCAACACTGGAGGGACTGCTAACCTGGAGTCCTCCTCAACTGCCCCCAAGGGTTTCAGAAGAGATTTATGAAATACATTAGCCATCTTAAAATAGGCTGGAAGACGTAACCTATATGCTACAGGATTGACCTCCTCCACAATTTCATATGGCCTAATAAATGTAGGACCCAACTTGGACGATGGAAGCTTAAGATTGATATTCCGTGTGGAATACATAGAGCAGCACGGTGGCTCAGTGGATAGCACTGCAGCCTTGCAGTGATGGAGTCCTGGGTTCAAATCCCACCAAGGACAACATCTGCAAGGAGTTTTTATGTTCTCCCCGTGTTTGCGTGGGTTTCCTCTGGGTACTCCGGTTTCCTCCCACACTCCAAAGACATACTGATAAGGAATTTAGATTGTGAGCCCCATCGGGGACAGTGATGATAATGTGTGCAAACTGTAAAGCGCTGTGGAATATGTTAGCGCTATATAAAGATTATTATTATTTATTGGAAAGCCAAACCTTCTCCCGAACCCAAAACGCATGACCCGAAACTCTTTTCTTGTCAGCGAAGAATACCTCCCCTGAGCCTTGGAGGCACGACGGACCTCAGCCCACAGATTTTTTTGAACGCTCTACAGACCCCTCTGCCCCATGGCAACCCGAATCCAGATGGGAAAACTCCCCAAAATGTGGGCTAAACCCATAGTTGACCAGAAATGGGGACATACCGGTGGACCTACTCACACGATTGTTAAAGGCGAACTCCTCCAAAGACAGTACACCAGACCAGTCATCCTGCCTAACTGAAGCCACACACCTAAAAATCTGTTCTAGGGACTGATTGGCGCTTTCCGTTTGACCACTACTCTCAGAATGGTACGCAGAAGAGACAGACAAATACCCAGTTTCTTACAGAATGCCCTCCAAAACTTGGCCACGAACTGCACACCTTTGTCAGACACCACATTCAAGGGTACCTCACGCAAACGAACCACATGTAACGGCAATCAGAGCTCTTAAAACGGGCACAAACCCCACACGCAGATACAAATTTTTTGATATCCGTACCCAGTGAGGGCCATCAAAAAACTCTTTTCACCTTCTTCCGTGTGGCCGAAATGCCAGGATGAGCACTCACTCAGCCTAGACTCATGTAACTCCTGAAGAAGCCTAAGCCGAAATCTCTCCGGGACTAACAATTTACCCCCCCAGTTTGGAGGCAGGGGCAAGAGACTGAGCCCCCACAATCTCTTGCTCTAACTCTGACAAGACCCCAGCCACCACCACCTCAGGATGAAGAATGGAGGACAGCGGCTCGGGGGGAGACACAGAATCAAAACTTTGGGACAAAGCATCAGCTTTAACATTCTTGGACCCAGGACAGAAAGTAATAAAAAACTGAAACTGAGAAAAAAAAAGCGACCAGCGGGCCTATCTGGGAGTCAGTCTTTTAGCAGAATTAATATGGGATAAATTTTTATGATCAGTAATAACAGTGATCGGATGAGCCGCCCCTTCCAAAAAGTGTCTCCATTCTTCAAATACCAATTTGACCACAAGAAGTGCTCTATTGCCCACATCGTAATTTCTTTCGGGTGAAGAGAACTTCCTGGAAAAGAAGGCACATGGCTTAAGATTGGTCAAAGTGGCTGGTCCGTGGGACAACACTGCTCTCACCCCCACCTCAGAGGCATCCACCTCCACAACAAAAGGTTTAGACTGGTCTGGCTGCACCAAAATCGGAGCGGACATGAAACATTTTTTCAGAGTCAAAGAGGAATTTTTAGCAGATACAGACCAATTTTTTACCTAAGCTCTGGCATCTCTTAAGATCTCGGGGTTGGACCCAGTCACTAATTGCCTGTACCTTCTTAGGATCCATACAAAACCCCTCACAGGACACAATCAGGCTCAAAAAAAGACAGTTCCTGTACGAAAAACGAACATTTCTCCAATTTAGCGAACAACTGATTTTCCCTGAGTCTTTGGAGAACAGTTGATAAATATTGCAAATGAGTATGACTGTCTGAGTAATATGTAGGGAAGGTGACCTGACGGACGGACGGACTAGTCAGAGAGAAGAAGGAAAGGTTTGCACAGTGTAGGTAGGTGTCAGTTATTACAGTGGGAAACAGCTAGGAAAGTGTAGTGGATGTGCAATACCTGGGTTGACCATTAGAGGGCAGGGAGGAGTGTGAGCAAAGGACAGCAGCTTAGGGCTTAGGAAACCGTTGGTCATGGGGGGCGGAGTTACAGGGAACCGGGTTTGGTATAAATACTGAGGGAGGGTTCCATAAAGTTCCTTCCCCAGGGGGAAGGGGACCTGACGGACGGATGGACTAGGCAGAGAGAAGAAGGAAAGGTTTGCACAGTGTAGGTAGGTGTCAGTTATTAAAGTGGGAAACAGCTAGGAAAGTGTAGTGGAACCCGGAGTTACAGGGAACCGGGTTTGGTATAAATACTGAGGGAGGGTTCCAGAAGGCTCCAGTCCCCATGGGAAGCTCAAGTGATAGGAGAACTGCGACAGTTTGGGCACTCTGAGGAAAACCAAACCAGGGGGACTGAGGAGAGAGAACGTCAGGGGGGGTGGTCCTGACAGGAATACCGCAATATAGAAGAGACACAGAAGTTATTTAGGCGAGGCACAGAGGTTACGGATACCGTTTTAAGGAAGACGTTGCGACCATTGAAATTACTGTTGGTACGGGCCTAAGGCGGCCACAGTGACGGACCTGTCAAAAGCGTCAACAAGAGTGAAGGGACGGGACGTATATATACATCCCCGGCGAAAGTACGGTGTTCTGTGGAGTATTGTAACCGGAGAGCCTCGAAGGGAATTGCGGAGTGCTGTGAGGCTGTCAGGCAGACAGCGAGCGAATAAACTTGGACCTGTTGTACCCGAAAACGGCCTCTACTTGTCTCTGTTCGTCTCTGCGCGGTATGATGAGGGACCACCCCCCCCCAGCTCGGCCCGCACCTCTACATTTGGCGTAGTCGGCAGGATCGCCGCCGCTAATACCCCATCTTCTGCGGCAGGCCTGCCTCAAATAATGGAAAGGAACTCGGACTGTGCTGCTTGGAATAAAGACACCTGTGGATTACAAATAACTGACCTGTGGAATATGGATTGGAAGCTCTGTGACAGATCTGTGTGGTCAGCAGAGGATCCGGGGCGGTACCAGGTACTGTGCAGTATGGCGGTGTTGCTTCAGCGCAGAGGAGAGGTCCAGGTGTTTGCAGCTGTTCAGAATGGACTGGGACCCCCTCCAACGTACCCCAAAGGGAAGCAGTCTGTGCCCAGAGACCGATGCTTCCATGTATTGGACCCTGACAGGTGGGTGGAGAGGCCTGCCGACGTCCCACCCCACAAAGGGAGTGACAACAAGGAAAAGCTGGGCTGTGGCTTCTTGGCGCCATTTGATTGCTGCCCACTGGTCGGTATGAGACGCTGCGGGTATCGGGCCATCGGCCGCCTGGAGTGGCAATGACGGCGAGAGAATGAACTGTGCCAGAAAACGCCATCCTCGGGTCCCTGGGCAAGAAGCGGAGCTGGTGTGGAGCCCGTGCGGAGCCAGAAGGAGCAGCCGCCATTGATACCGGCGGAGAACTTCCCCATGGAGCTCCTGAGCCTGGAGGCTAGGCCCGCTGAACACCGAGTTGGAGAGCGGAGACTGCGGGAGGAGCCGAGTGGTGACGTGACGGAGGCCATGGCGCCGGGGAAGGTGAGAGTTCCCCCGGCTCTGCCGGCGGCTTCACAAGCGGCCCCTATCATTCTGCCACAGCGCGCAGTCTCCAGCATACCGGAAGGTCTGGCTGCAGAGGGCCCTATGGTATACGCGGAGTTGAGTGAGGCCCCTGGCCCCGTCCCTGAGCCATCCCGCCCGGAGTCACCAGGGCGGAGCTCGTTTGCAGAAGACGCGGCTGCGCTCCCTCGGCTGGAAAAAGCTCCATCACCAGAACCGGCCGTCACTCCGGCTCTGCTGGAAGTTTTGGATGCGGCCTACCCTGCGGCCGCGGTTATGCCAGCGTTAGAACCGGCTGCGGCCTGTTTGACAGGCCCTGTGGACCAGCCCTCCGGAAACACGGCTGCTCCCATCTGCCACCCGGCCCCAGCGGCTGCTGGGCAGCAGAAACCATCGGCCGCCTCTGCCCCACGCCCTTTCTCAGCAAGGTCCCGCCCACTGGACTCTGGGACTGGCGCAACACCCTCCATATGGGTTGCGGAGGTGATAAAACAGAAGAAGATCCGGGAGCGGGAGGTATGGAGCCTGCTTCACTCAAAGGGGGAGGCTGGCATGGTGGTGGAAAGATCCCGGGGACGGCTGGTGTACACCAGCATGGACGGTTTTATTCATGACCAGTCTGGCCAAAAAGTGTATGTGAATGTAGCCTCCATACGTCACGGCCGGGCCCTGAAAGAAGGGGACTCCGTCTCCTACTATAAAGAATACTGCCCCCGCGGATATTATGCGGTGGCAGTACTGGCGGAGCCTGAGGAAAGCGAACCCCCGTGAAAAGGACTTGTATGGATACTCTTGGTTTCCCCAGGAGTTCCACGGCTGTGGGGCCCTTACTACTGACCACCAGAAGGTGGATTGAACTGTCAGGAGTTCGTTGCACCGTTGTGCAGGTCATAAGGACAGTTCGCGGTCAGATTTAAAAAAAAAAAAATGTTTATCTGTGGTTTCTATTTTTGTTTTTCTATGTTCCTTTTACAGGATAGTCTACGTTTACTTGTTAGCCTGACAGAGCGGGGAAACGTAGAAGAGAGAGAGGGTCCATGTCCAATGAAGGGGGGGAAGAAGATATGTGGTGTTTTGTTACAATCTGTTGGTTTTAAAGCATTAGTAAAAAGAAAAAAAATATAAAAATGGGGTACTTGTGGTATTGTAAAGTTGTTTTGTTATACAATAAGCACAAGTAAATGCAACAGGTCCGGGTAAGGGAAGGTCTGTGGGACCAAAGGAAAGTGTGAGATCCGGAAGGGGTCTATGAGTTGAGAAGGTCTGGGAGACCAAGACGCCGACCAAGACATGTAATTGAAAGAAAGGTAAAAGAGATGTAAGACGTGAGAGAGACAGCCGTCCTAGGTCAGGTCCCCAACACCATGGACACCCCTGAAGGAGGAAGGCGGGCGCTGGTAATGATCAGGTAGGTGTGAGACCTCGATCATGGCGTACCGAATAGTGGAAGGTGACAGTAGGGGAGAGTAGGGGAAGGTACACGCCATAGAGAGAATATGGGTGTACCTAGCCCAATTTGAAAGACGTTGTCATGTGGCATGCGCGCTGGTGAGTAGCAGTAGGCTGCTCAGAGCATGGTGCTCCCAGTATGGTTTGGCCCCCGCAGGAAGTGGGTTTGGCCCAACAGCTGGTCCGACAACAGAATGTAGGTGAAGCTTCAGAACGACGAAGGCAGGGATGACACGATTGTCGAGGACGACAATGGACAAAGGAAGGTGGAGTGTAGGGAAGGGGACCTGACGGACGGATGGACTAGGCAGAGAGAAGAAGGAAAGGTTTGCACAGTGTAGGTAGGTGTCAGTTATTAAAGTGGGAAACAGCTAGGAAAGTGTAGTGGACGTGCAATACCTGGGTTGACCATTAGAGGGCAGGGAGGAGTGTGAGCAAAGGACTTGATGGCAGCTTAGGGCTTAGGAAACCGTTGGTCATGGGGGCGGAGTTACAGGGAACCGGGTTTGGTATAAATACTGAGGGAGGGTTCCAGAAGGCTCCAGTCCCCATGGGAAGCTCAAGTGATAGGAGAACTGCGACAGTTTGGGCACTCTGAGGAAATCCAAACCAGGGGGACTGAGGAGAGAGAACGTCAGGGGGGGTGGTCCTGACAGGAATACCACAATATAGACGAGACACAGAAGTTATTTAGGCGAGGCACAGAGGTTACGGATACCGTTTTAAGGAAGACGTTGCGACCAGTGAAATTACTGTTGGTACGGGCCTAAGGCGGCCACAGTGACGGACCTGTCAAAAGCGTCAACAAGAGTGAAGGGACGGGACATATATATACGTCCCTGGTGAAAATACGGTGTTCTGTGGAGTATTGTAACCGGTGAGCCTCGAAGGGAATTGCGGAGTGCTGTGAGGCTGTCAGGCGGACAGCGAGCGAATAAACTTGGACCTGTTGTACCCGAAAACGGCCTCTACTTGTCTCTGTTCGTCTCTGCGCAGTATGATGAAGGACCACCCCCCAGCTCGGCCCACACCTCTTCAAATACACCAAAATGTCATCACGATAGATAACAACAAAATGCCCTATAAGATCAGTAAACACTACATTAATGAAATTCTGAAATATGGCAAGAGCATTAGTAAGACCAAGCAGCATAACCAGGTTTTCAAAGAGTTCCTCAGATGTGAGGAATGCAGTTTTCCACTCATCCCCCTCCCGAACCCTTATCAGATTATAGGCTCCCCAGAGATCAAGTTTGGAGAACCATTTAGCCCCAGACAACTGATTACATAGATCTTGGATAAGGGGAAGAGGATACATGTTTTTCATGGCTATTTAGGTAAATTCTTGAAAGTCGAGGAAAGGACGTAGACTGACATCTTTTCTTTTTTAATGAAAAAGAATTCGGCAGCCACTGGAGAGACGGAAGGACGTATATGCTCCTTGCGGAGGCTTTCTGCAATATACTCCTTCATGACTAAATGCTCAGGACCAGACAAATTGAACAGACGGGCTTTAGACAACTTAGCCCCAGGAACCAATTCAATGACACAATCAAAGGGTCTATGTGGGGGTAAAACCTTGGCCTCGCTTTCAGAGAGCAGATTTTCAAAGTACTTCAGGTACTCCGGAATACCCTCCAGACCGACAGACGACACAGACAGATCTGACAGGTTCAGATAAAAATGCAGATTTATAAAATTGATTTACACAGTTAGGCCCCCATTGAACAATTTCCCCGGTCTCCCAATTGATGACAGGGTTGTGACGTTGCAACCAAGGCATCCCAAACACCAACCCAGCAGGCAGATTTTCCAAGACAAAACAACTTATTTTTTCAACATGAACAGAGCCCACCTTGAGTGAAAAAACCTCCCCACACATAGAGAATCCCTTCTTTGTTGAGGGGAGAAGAGTCAATAGCCACCACTTTAATTGGAGTCTTAAACCTGAAGGTCCCTATCTTGCATTGAGAAAGCAAACGAGAGTTGACCAAGTTGATGAATGAACCGCAGTCAACCAATGCTGTAGAAAAAGAATGACAACCATCCACCAGCAGTTCCACTTGCAGCAAAACTTTAGAGAATGAGGAAAAGTGTACCTGAGGGTCTGGGTAATCTCCTCGGCAACTACCCAGACCTAGTCGTTTCCCGACACCTTGGTCGACAAAGGGCAGGAGGGACAGTCCTTCTTCCAGTGTCCAGACTGCGCGCAAAAAAAGCACAGCTGCTTCTTGTGATGACATCTCCTCTTTCTCCTTGAGGGTGACAGCGCCCACCTCCATGGCCTCAGATGTGGACGCAGCTTCAGTCCCACTGGGGAACAACAGGGTTTCTAATTGCATTCCTCCTCTCACCCGCAACCTATGGTCCATACGGACACCATGGGTCATGGCGTCCTCCAAAGAATCTTGTGGAGAGTGAAGGCAGGGCCAAGGCATCTTTCAGGCGTTCAGACAGGCCCCTGCAGAACAAGCCCTGAAGGGAGGCATCGTCCCAGGAAACCTCAGCGGTCCAGCGTCTAAACTCAGTACTGAACCACTCGGCCGAGTGCTTCTTCTGACAAACACTCATCACCATGTCCTCGGCCAGATGCACAAAATCGGGGTCATTGTAGATATGCCCAAGGGCTTAAAAAATGCATCCACCGATATTCTCTCAGGGGCTGTGGAAGGGAGAGAAAAAGCCCAACCTGCGGAGCTCCTCTTAGTAGAGATATTATGACCCCCACCCTCTGACTTTCATCCCCAGTAGAGCGGGGTCTTAAAGAAAAAAAAGCTTACAGCCCTCCTTGAAGGCTCTAAACTTCACTTTGTCCCCAGAAAAGGTATCCGGCAATTTAACCGGAGGTTCAGGAGGAATTAGAGTAACATCTCTAGCCCCTGCCCCCTGAACCCCCGATGACAAAGCTCCTTGAACCGCATCAGATACCTGCTGCTGAGTCTGAGCAAGAGCTTGTTACTCCATAGTCAATTTCTGCATCATCTGAGTCAGGTGCTTCACCTGCTCTGAAAGGGTGTGCATTGGCTCCATTCTACACCAAGCGCCAGGAGACTGAGTTGGCCAGTTATAATATCAGGAACACCATGACTGATAAAGCTCACTCAGTACACGTGTCCCGGTATGTCCCAGATGAGCGGGGCTGGGCAGCACACAGGAAGCTTACCAGACAGTGGAACAAATGATGAATCAGCCGAAATTTATCCGGCTCCTTCTTAGGCACAATCCCCAGAGGGGAAACTACCAAATCCTCAAAAGGAGGATCAGTAAAGGGGCCCACCATGCGACCCAAAGCAACTTCTTTGCTTAATTTCTCTGAAACAACATCTCCATACAACACCGCTGACTGTAGATTCTTAAGAACTCACGATATGGCAAAAGGAGGGGCCCGGCTTACAAGACCTTCCTTAAAACCTGAAAACAGAAAGTCCGCTTTGCCCCTGTCTGGATATCTATTTAGATAAGGGACCATCTTTTCCAGCTTCATTGGTGTCTCCCCCATGGGTATTACTACCTCCCACTTTGGGCTTGCCTTTCTTGAAACACTTGGCGGCCCCATGTGATACCGCAAGTTCTTAAGGACTCGCGGTATGGCAAAAGGAGGGGCCCGGATTACAAAACCTTCCTTAAAACCTGAAAACAGAAAGTCCGCTTTGCCCCTGTCTGGATATCTATTAATATAAGGGACCATCTTTTCCAACTTCATTGGTGTCTCCCCCTTGGGTATTACCACCTCCCACTTTGGGCTTGCCTTTCTTGAAACTCTTGACAGCCCCATGTGATGAGCCGCTGCAATGCGAGCAGAGGTGCTTAAATTTGCAGTTGGCTCTGAACTTATACTGCCCATCGTTAAATTGCCAGCATAGGCCCAATTTGTGTCCCCGTGACTGTCCGGCCTGACCCCCCAACCCTGATGAGCTGGGCTGATTATTGACCTGGCTGGTGCTTCCAGACCCCCATGAAAGGAGTGACCCAGCTTATTTTGTCCCAACCAGAGACCTATATCTTTTTGATCCCACCGACTCGCAGGCCGTATGGCCTTCCTCTGATGAAACAGCTCATCGTACCTGAGCCACGCCTGCCCCCCATAAATCCTATGAGCCTCACTGATAGAGTCCATGTAACAAAATAATGCAGAGCAATTCTCAGGCACATTCTCCCCTATGACGCTTGACAAAATGGCAAACAATTGAAGCCAATTGACAAACGTCGGACGGATAAAACACCACCTCCGCTTCTCTTCCTCCTCCTTCTTACTGTCATCCTTTTTGCCCTTATCTAAATTAAATTTCTCTAAAGGAAGCAGGAAAAAAAATCTCGACATATTCATCTTTCCAAATCCTTTCCCTGACCTCATTTTTAAGATGCGCCCCTAATGGACCTTCAAAACACACGTACACCTCCCATGTGCCCTATCATCCAAATGAACTCTACACTCCAATTCTTTCTCTGTCGACACCGACACGGGATCAGCAAGCCTACCCGATGCCTCTACAGGTCTGCTTGGCCAAATGTACCCACTAACCTGTGGACCCACCCACGCCGCTAGATGTCCCAGTGCCGCCACCCCACGTTCCAACCGTGTGAGCAAATCCCGCACATTAAACAGTACATCCCTAACACCCACACTAAATCCCCCGAAACCCCCACCCCATCATTAGCGCTAACTTCTCCAACCTGACTGCCACTCAAAACAGGAGAAGACAAAAACTGAGGACACATATCAGACATAGAGACCTACTCACCAGGCTGCGAGGGAGCTGGGGGTCCTCCAGATGGAAATCTTGGTTCCAGACGCCCCTCCATCACGCAGCCTCTGTATGCCCAATCCTCAGATGCCCGATGATGGAGTCCAGGCACCCCCAAGACTGACGGAGTCCCAGGGGGCTGATCCAAAGAAGGGAAAGGGGATCCCGACAGCTGGTCCACGCTGGCTTAATGTGCCTGCGCTGATGTCCCAGTCGCACACAGGCCCCCATCCGCAGCATACTGCCCAGAAGAGGCCGCCATAAAAGTTCCCCCAGGTGCAGGAGAGCACCCTGCCATTGAGGATGAAGGGGCCTGTCCGCCCTGCCTCGCGTGCATGCCGCCCGCTGTCACCTTGCCTGATGAGGTCCCGCTGACACTCCGTGCCAAAGAGGGAGGTCGTCCGGCTGGAGCATCGCTGCGGCGACCCCCCCGTACTGCTAGGCCTCCCTAGTTGCCCGACGTGCACTGGCTCAGCCGCTAAATCAGAACAAGGCAACAGCCTAGTCGCCACCTCAGGATCCCACCTGGCAGTTGGATTCCTCCCAGGCCAGGGCCTACTGGCATGTGATCTTACTGGTGCCCGGCCTGGAGGGTCCCTTGAGGGGCTCCTGTGCCTCTGCGAGGTCCGGGAAGCTGAGTCAGGAGAAAGCCTCACCCACCGGGGACGCCGCTCCCGCGGTGAAGATTCATCAGCCGGCCCTGTGCTCCCACCGATGATCCCGGCCACCTGTCTCTCAAGCCAGCCCTGGGGCTGTGACAACGCTGCAGCCCTCAAGCTATTCAAGGATCTGATCCATGCCCTACATGGTGAGTGGGGCTGACCAATGTTAACCCCAGAGAGTGGGAACTGAACGGGCCCCACCCCACAACCGTCCCTATATACGACCCCACTAGAATCCACCCCTTAATTAAATATCCCCCAACTCCTCCAAACCCCCGTCATGCCGGCCTCCGCCCACGCAGTGGGGAGGGGGCGGCTCCACTCCGGCCTTACCTTGAACCCAATAGAAAATGTTTGGAGGGAAATGAAACTCAATGTTTCCCAACGACAGCCCTGAAACCTAAAAGATCTGGAGAAGATCTGTATGGGGGAGGGGGCCAAAATCCCTGCTGTGTGTGTGTAAATGTGTGTATGCATGTGCTCTGTTTATATATGTAGTCATTTCTGTATGTTCTCTATGTATGCATACTGTATGTGTGTATGCATGTGTAAGGGGGAAGACCGGACCGCGGGTACCTGTATTAAACCGGGTCTGGAACTGTCAAGGTTGCATCCCATGTTGCCTGAAGGAAGGCAAAAAGGCCCGGACGTGGTTAAAAGCAAAAGCGTTCGCAGAGTTAGACAGTTTTCCACCGGCAGTGACAGTGGCAAGGTGTTTGCGCAGCATGCTCTGCAGGGACTGTAACAAAACGTGGCCAACCCAATGCCAGGCTGCCGCCAGAGCCCACCGCAGTAACGGAGACAGCCAGGAGCCCTGTTCAGCTGAGTACCACACGTGAGCCTAAGAGCCAGGGCAGGGTGCAGGACTGTTTACTGCTGCCCTCCTTGCCGGACATTGCCATGCCGCTCTACCAGGACTGTGACAGTTCTTCAGCCTTGTTTGCTTTGGCCGCATCCACTTAAGGACTAGGGGCTCAGAGGAAGGTATCGGAGACCTGCCACTGCCACCAGAAAACGGACCACCTTTGCCTGCAGGATCTCTCTGGACAAGCATCGCGCCCGCCGTTGTTGGCGCTACTGACTTCCCAGCATCAACTACAGCCTGAGACACCACTGATGTGATAAGTGTTTCAAAGAAATGCCGTTACCAAGTTCATTGTTCATTAACTCTGCATACTTCTTACAATTTCACTGTTTATTCCCTCAGTTAACTGTTTGTCTCTCTGCGACCAGTATCCCATTGTTAAATTAAAATTGCTCTGCCTCTCGTGCGTCACTGCATCCCGCAACCTGATTTCACATGTATTATGTGTGTATATATAGTGTGTATGTTTGTGTAGCATTCACATATATAAATACCGTCAGTGTCTATAAGCATTTAGTGGGGAAATAATATCGACAAACACCCAACAAATAAAGTGCTGCTCATTCATTCGTGTGATTGGATTGTTCATGCCAGAACAAAAGTCGTCATTCCTGACAGCACATCACCAGTGTCTTCAGGATATGTGCTGCTGATAACATGATATGAATGGATGTATTGGAGATCTTTCTGTCTCCATCTTTCTTCCTTAGTCGGTGTAAAGAGGCTGATAAATAAGCACCAGACGACTTTAATATAACCGATCGCGCTCATTTAACTGTCTGACTTTAACTCATGTAAAGGCAGCCAAAATGTTTCTGTATGATGAGGTAAAATGTATGCATTTGGGGGGGTCACACTTTTACCTTTTCGCCCAGGGCCCCACTTTGTGTACAATCGACCCTGCTCAAGGCTGTCATGAGGGCCCAGCATAATACCGCTCAGTTGGTGTTTGCTAGAGATCCCCAAAATTGGCAGGTCTGCCTCTGGATTTGCAGAAAAGAGCAGGTTCCGGTTGAGAAAATGCTTTTATGACCAGTTTGGATTTTGGAGTCTGGAAGGAGTATCCTTGTAGGGTTACACATACCTCCATGTCATGGCAATGGTACCCTGACTGCTGCTAGGTACCGATATGAAACCTTCAGAGCCATAGGCAGACATTATGCTGGTGCAGTGGGCAGCGAGTTTCTCATGGTGCCTCAAGGCGAGAACATGCAGGCAGTATTTCAATGATGAAGTCACTGATGCCATTGAGTGGCCCCCAGACCTGAATAAGATTGAGAACCTCGGGTACATCATATATCATCGCATCCACTTTGAATAAGTAGCACCACATTTCCAGATCCAGGTCGGGGATCAAATCTCCCAAGACACTATTCGATTTCTCATCAGAAGCATGTCCAGATGTTGTCCGGAGCGCACACAGACATGTGGGGCCACAAACATTTTTGAGCCACATTGTGAGTTTACATGATCAAAGTCACAAAAACTGAATCCTCCCGTGATATCCATTTTTCACTTTGATTTTTTGGGGGGTGATTTAGAATCCAACTCTCCGTTAGTTGATCATTTTTGGTTTCCATTGACCATTCAAAGGTACAAATTTTTTAAAGTGAAGATTTTTTACTCTACAAGTTAAGGCAGTATAAATGATGTCTACAGAATAAGCAAAAGAAAGTTGTACAAATCTTGTGTAATGACCTCATTCCAACCATTACTTTTTTACCTTCTCTTAGAAATGTACACATTTTTAAAAAAAATTGGGGTCTTAATCAAAGCAGCACTTCAGGGAAACAAAGACTAAAACTAAACTTCTGTTTTTTTTTCTGTTCAAAATAAAGATGGAAACAAAGTCTCCGCTCAATAAGGAAAAGCTAGAGGTCACTCATAAACCCTATGGAACCAGTCGTGGCTGAGGTTGTCATTAGAGATGTTGGTTGTCTTGATCTCCACCACCTCTTTCCATTTTTGCAAAACAATTTATGAGCAGCAGAAAACATTTTTTTACCAATCGATTGATATCATGTTCTAAAGTTTGGTGGATAAACTCTTTTTACTGTAGTTCTAGAATTGCAGTAAATAAATGGAAACTAAGGCAAAGCAAATGACGGCAGCCATGTATCACCACGGTGCTAATTCGCGTACCGGTATGTACAATTTTAAGTACGGTATCAAGGGATACAAAGTGATGATGAGCAGAGGTCATGAAGAACAGCACCCGATGGGACAATAAGGAAAATATGAACTAATTATGCCAATTACTCAATGGTGCTGAGAAGATATAAAGACAAGTGCTGATGAGCGGAGGTCGTGTGTTCCGATACACAGACTGACGGATAATCACTGACCTCTGAATCTCGTTTTTATTGTATCAGATTTCTTAAAGAGGTTGTCCTTTATCAGGGCTACTGGGAGAGCAATTCCTTTTAACTCCTCAAAGTAGAGTTATAACCTTCACTTACCACCATTTCTCATGATATTTTCTAAATTAATGTTATTTTTAATATTGTGTCTAAGTAAGAAGTTTTCATCATTTGGAGAAGGATCAGATTATTTTCTTCTCTTTCCCAACAGTGTGCATGCAACAATTTATTATCGATTACCACCATAAAAAGTCACAGAAAGTACCACGGCTCCGTCTTGCTCTACCGAACAGAACAAAGGACAATTGTAAAACTTCTATGTATTGGTCATAATAACAAGGACAAGTCTACATTTTTTTTGATTCCTAGAGACATGAAATGTTCTGGAGAAGGATGTTATCAGTACCAAGGATGGCAAGAAGAACAACCATCAATTTTGGAACAAATCAAGCCAGACATGCCACTCACAATAAGTAAAACCAAGCTATGACTTGCCTACTCTGGACACATAATACATAGTAACATAGTTAGCAAGGCTGAAAAAAGCCATTAATCCATCCAGTTCAGCCTATATTCTGTCAGAATAAATCCCCAGATCTACGTCCTTCTAAAGAACCTAAAATAACTGTAAGATACAATATTGTTGCTCTCCAGGAAGACATCCAGGCCTCTCTTGAACCCTTCGACTGAGTTCGAGATCACCACCTCCTCAGGCAGGGAATTCCAGATTCTCACTGCCCTAACAGTAAAGAATCCTCTTCTATGTTGGTTTAAAAACCTTTTCTCCTCCAGGCGCAGAGAATGCCCCCTTGTGACCGTCACCTTCCTTGGTATAAACAGATCCTCGGAGAGATATTTGTATTGTCTTATATACTTATACATGGTTATTGGATCGCCCCTCAGTCGTCTTTTTTCTAGACTAAATAATCCTAATTTTGCTAATCTCTCTGGGTATTGTAGTTCCCCCATCCCCTTTATTAATTTTGTTGCCCTCCTTTGTACCCGCTCAAGTTCCATTATTTCCTTCCTGAGCACCGGTGCCCAAAACTGTACACAGTACTCCATGTGCGGTCTAACCAGAGATTTGTACAGAGGCAGTATAATGCTCTCATCATGTGTATCCAGACCTCTTTTAATGCACCCCATGATCCTGTTTGCCTTGGCAGCAGCTGCCTGGTACTGGCTGCTCCAGGTAAGTTTATCATTAACTAGGATCCCCAAGTCCTTCTCCATGTCAGATTTACCCCGTGGTTTCCCGTTCAGTGTGTAATGGTGATATTGATTCCTTCTTCCCATGTGTATCACCTTACATTTATCATGGTTATACCCCATCTGCCACCTTTCGGCCCAAGTTTACAATCTTATGATCCAGGCTGTCCGCATGGACCGTAGGCTGCGGGCAAGAGGGGTCATGCTGCAGGAGACCCCTTTATTCTCCTATCTGAGAGACTCTGCATCTAGTCCTGAGCCCATGGAGGTTGGTGCCACGTCATTGGAGGAAAAAGAGAGGAGACACCGAAGAAACAACCAATTGTGCTTTTACTGTGGATCCGCTGGACATTGGAGAAGGAACTGTCCTTCTTGCCCTTCTTCAGTGAAGCCGTCAGGAAAACGACTGAGTCTGGGTAACAATCGAGGAGGTTGCCCAGACTCCCAGGTACCCTTTTACTCACTTACTAAAATTCTGCTTCCGGTGGAACTGGAACTTACAGGCGGTCCGGTTGGGACTACCGCCTTTGTTGACTGTGGTTCTTCTATTAATCTGATCGATGCCAAAGTTGTGACTTTTCATAAGATAGGGACAGTCAGGTTAAAAAATCCTGTTAAAATCGTGGCAATTGATTCTTCTCCTATCACCCAGGAGGTAATTTGTTTCATGACTGATACCTTTTCTCTGAAAGTGGGTTCCACTCACGTGGAAAAATTAAGATGTTTTGTCATAAATAATCTGCCGGCTGGACTGATACTGGGTATGCCTTGGCTTCAACGTCACAATCCTACTATTGACTGGGTCACAGGGGAGATCATTCAGTGGGGTTGTATGGCTAACGGTCTATGTTGTAACTTGACAACCCTTGTCACCCCAGTAAAATCTGTGTCAGTGTCGTCTGTCGATCTGGAAGGTATTCCGGAGTGCCTGAAAGATTTTGAAGACGTATTTTCTGAAAGTGAGGCTGAGGCGCTACCACCACATAGACCCTTTGATTGTGCCATTAATCTAGTCCCTGGAGCCAAGTTACCCAAGGCTCGCCTGTTCAATTTATCCGGGCCCGAACGTCTAGCCATGAAGGAGTACATTACTGAGAGTCTCCGCAAAGGGCATATTAGGCCTTCTGTTTCACCTGTGGCAGCGGGCTTCTTTTTTGTTAAGAAAAAAGATGGTGGTTTGCGGCCATGCCTCGACTTTCGGGAATTAAAGAAAATTACTGTGAAAAATACATACCCTCTCCCCCTAATTCCTGATCTATGTAACCAACTCACCGGGGCCAAGTGGTTCTCTAAACTGGATTTACGTGGGGCATATAACCTTATAAGAGTCCGTGAAGGGGACGAATGGAAAACAGCATTCCTGACGACTGAAGGGCTGTTCGAAAACTTGGTTATGCCCTTTGGTCTCACCAATGCTCCTGCTGTTTTTCAGAATTTTATTAATGTAATTTTCTCTGATTTAATCGGTCGTTTTGTGGTTATCTATTTGGATGACATTCTGGTGTACTCGGTGGACAGTCAATCTCACTTGCACCATTTGCGGATGGTTCTCATGAGACTGAGGGAGAATCATTTGTATGCCAAGCTGGAAAAATGCTCATTTTTCATGCAAGAAGTATCCTTTCTGGGGTTGATTGTGTCAGGGGAGGGGTTCCGCATGGATCCTAAGAAAGTCCAGGCTGTTACGGAGTGGGTGCAACCTCATGACTTGAAAGGGTTGCAACGATTTTTGGGCTTTGCGAACTTTTATAGGAAATTTATTAAGGGCTTCTCGCAGGTGGTAAAGCCACTAACAGACATCACTCTCAAGTGAGCTGATGTAAAAAATTGGTCTGTAGCTGCAAAAAACTCTTTCATGACATTAAAAAAGTGCTTTTCTTCAGCCCCTGTATTGGTACAACCCGACCCGTCAAGACCTTTTGTCGTGGAGGTTGACGCCTCGGAAGTGGGGGTGGGGGCAGTTTTGTCTCAGGGCCCTCCTACCCTTACTAACCTGAGGCCTTGCGCCTTCTTCTCTAAAAAATTTTCCTCTGCCGAGAGAAATTACGATGTCGGCAATAGAGAGTTGTTGGCGGTAAAGTTGGCTTTTGAAGAATGGAGGCATTTCTTGGAGGGGTCTGTTCATCCCATTACAGTCATCACTGATCACAAAAATTTGGCCTATATCGAGTCTGCCAAGAGATTGACCCCCAGACAGGCTCGGTGGGCACTTTTTTTTTCTCGATTTCAGTTTACCATCACATTCCGCCCGGGATCTAAAAACATCAAGGCTGATGCCTTATCCCGAAGCTTTGATTCGGTGTCCCCTTCAGAACCTCCCTCCTCCATTCTTCAGCCAGGAGTAGTGGTGGCCGAAATCTCATCTGAGTTACAGAGAGGGATTTTGGAGGCCCAGGCTCGGGCTCCAGGTGGTAAACCCCCAGGTAAATTGTTTGTACCGGAACGTTTCCGTCTCGGACTTATGCAGGAATTTCACAATTCGGTGTTGAGTGCTCATCCTGGGATTGCAGCTACCCGGGGGGCAATTGCGAGGGATTTCTGGTGGCCCTCTATGGTAACAGATATTAAAAAGTTTGTGACTGCATGTGGGGTGTGCGCTCGTTCCAAAAGTTCTCAGGTCCGGCCGGCCGGGGAATTGGTGCCTTTGCCAATTCTGGATAGACCATGGACACATTTGTCCATGGATTTTATCACAAATCTTCCTCCTTCCAGGGGCAACTCGGTGATATGGGTGGTGGTGGATAGGTTTTCAAAACAAGCTCACTTTGTACCTCTCCCCGCGTTACCATCTGCTGAAACCCTGGCCCGCTTATTTATGCAGCATATAATTAGGTTACATGGAGTGCCTATGAATGTGGTGTCAGACAGAGGGGTACAGTTTGTTGCCAGGTTCTGGAGAGCTTTTTGCAAAAAGCTGGGGATTTCGTTGTCCTTCTCCTCTGCCTACCACCCAGAGTCTAAAGGACAGACGGAGCGCACGAACCAATCGTTGGAGCAGATTCTGAGATGCTTGGCCTCTTCCAGGCAGGAGGACTGGTGTGAGGTATTGCCCATGGCAGAGTTTGCATTCAACAGTCGTGTGAGTCAGTCTACTGGGAAGTCTCCTTTTCAGGTCAACTATGGGTTTAACCCACATTTTGGAGAGTTTTCCTGTATGGATTCAGGTTGTCCTGGTGCTGAGGATGTGACACAACGTCTTAGAATTCTTTGGAGGGAGGTTCAGAGGAATATTTCCAAGGCCCAGGAAAACTATAAGCGGTTTGCTGACAGGAGGAGGGGGCCAGGTCCAGCATTTGCAGTAGGGGAGAAGGTGTGGCTATCCACCCGCAATATCAAGCTTAAGATACCTTCTATAAAGCTGGGCCCCAAGTTTATTGGCCCATACAAAGTTGTGGAGGTTGTTAACCCAGTAGCCTACCGACTGCAGCTGCCCACCTCCTTTAAAATTTCTAATGTCTTCCACAGGTCCCTGTTAAAGCCTGTGGGGACAGTGAGAGAGGATCCCTCATCAAATGCTCCGCCAGTGCTGGTAGAGGGGCAGCTGGAGTATGAAGTAGGGCGCATTGTTGACTCCCGGTGGGTGCGCCGGAGACTCCAGTATCTGATACCCTGGAAGGGGTACTCTCTGGAGGATCGGTCATGGGTTCCGGCCAGTTCGGTGCATGCCGATCGTCTGGTGCGGGCTTTCCACGCCAGATACCCAGACAAGCCTGGGGGTCCAGTGGCCCCCCATTAAGAGGGGGGTACTGTCATGGTTTGAACAGGGTTCTTGCCCTGCACTCACAGGGATAAGTGTTCGTGGCCTCTTTCTGGATCTGGGAGGGGTATTTATACTCACTCTTTACCAAGGTTCTCTGTCAGCTATACTGTTGTTCTGGTCTGTCTGACCCCTGGTGTGCGTGTATTCTGCATTGCTTGTTTGCTTCCCGTGAATGACCCGGCCTGTTGCCTCACTCTGTACTCCGTCTCTCGCTTTGGTACTATTGTCTTCTCCGGTTCTGACCTCCTGGCATGGCTATCGTTACTCCGATATAGTTTGTCCCTATTGTACCGTCTATTGCCCGTTCTGGTTTTCTGACCTATTGCTACGTCCTGACTATCCTGTCTGTCTAAACCCTGTGGTACTGTATTTCTATCTTGTTCTTTGACCCTGGCTTCGTCTGGTTTCTGTCTCTGTCTATGCCCCTTGGTAACATTGTCCCGTAGTTACCTTTCTAGGAGTTTCCCTGCAGCTCCTAGATCTGTGGAGCTTAGGCCACGCCCCCAGCAGTCATGTGCTTCAGGTCCTGATACTCTGAAGCACGCATCGTCACCGCTGCTGCCCTGCTCCACAGGTATCTTTGAGTACTGTCTTTGTACTCAGGACACCCGCACTGGCTCAGTGAGCAAGTGCAGTGCGGTGTTCCTGACACCAGCATTCTCATTTTGTGTACCATCCTCTTGTGTGGCACGGTATCAAATGCTTTGGAAAAATCAAGATATACCGCGTCCAATGACTCACCTTGGTCCAGTCTATAGCTTACCTCTTCATAAAACTGATTAGATTGGTGTGACAGGAGCGATTCCTCATAAACCCATGCTGATATGGCGTTACACACTTATTCTTATTGAGTTATTCCCACAAGGTATAAACCGCTTACAGCGCCTATTTAGGATGTTCTTAAACATTTCCCATTTATTATCTGTATTCTTATGTCTGAGGACATTGTCCCAGTCACCAGATTAAGGGCATCTCTCAGCTGGTCAGACTTTGCCTTCCTAAAGTTCAGTGTTTTTGTGACTCCCTGACAAGTCCCCCTAGCGAAAGACAAGTGACACTGTACAATATTGTGGTTGCTATTTCCTAGATGTCCAACAACCTGCAGATTTGTTATTCTGTCAGGTCTGTTAGATAGTATTAGGTCTAAAAGTGCTGCTCCTCTGGTTGGATTCTGCACCAATTGTGAAAGATAATTTTTCTTGGTTATTAGCAGAAACCTGTGGCCTTTATAGGTTTCGCAGGTCTCTGTTTCCCAGTTAATATCCGGTTAGTTAAAGTCCCCCATAACAAGGACCTCATTATGGGTTGCAGCTTCATCTATCTGCCTTAGTAGTAGACTTTCCATGATTTCTGTAGTATTTGGGGGCGGTGTAACAGACCCCAATGAGAATTTTGTTACTATTTTTCCCTCCATGTATTTCGACCATATGGACTCGACATCCTCATTCCCTTCGCTAATATCCTCCCTTATAGTGGACTTTATACAAGACTTTACATAAAGACAAACCCCTCCTCCTCTCCGCTTTTTACGATTCTTTCTAAACAGACTGTAACCCTGTAAGGTAACTGCCCAGTCATAGCTTTCATCTAACCATGTCTCGATTATTCCCACTATGTCATAGCTACCTGTAGATATTTCTGCTTCTAGTTCTTCCATCTTGTTTGTCAGGCTTCTGGCATTTGCGAGCATGCAGGTTAGAGAATTTTGTTTTGTTCCAATCTCCTCCTTGTGGATTGTTTTAGAAATGTTCTTACCTTCCTTCAGAGTATGTTGTCTTGGGTCTTCTTTGCGCACCTCATATCCTTCATCAGTATATTTTGTGGCTTCATGTTCGTGTCTAATGCTTTTCTTCCCATCCCCTCTTCTTCTAATTTAACGCTCTCCTGATGAGTGTCGCGAGTCTTCTGGCGAATGTGTGTTTCCCAGGTTTGTTGAGGTGTAGTCCATCTTACCGTGGTCCAGGAATCTGAATCCTTGTCTGCACCATTGTCTAAGCCAGTTGTTCGCATCAAGGATCCTGTTCCCATGCCCGACTACTGGAAGGATAGAAGAAAAAATGACCTGTGCTTCCAGTTCCTTTACTTTCTTTCCCAACTCTTCCAAGTCCTTGCAGATTGTCTGTAGGTTGTTCCTTGCCATGTCATTGGTGCCAACATGTATCAGAAGAAATGGGTGGACGTCCTTGGAACGGATAAGCTGTGGTATCCTATCGGTCACATCCTTGATCTTCGCACCTCGGAGGCAGCATACTTATCTTGCGGTTATATCCGGTCTGCAGATGGCTGCTTCTGTGCCTCTCAGTAGTGAGTCTCCCACCACTACCACGCTTCTTCGCTGTACTTTTTGTTGTCACTTCTGGCTGTTGCTGTGTGCCCTTTTCTTCTTTACTTGTGGGTAGTGCCTCATCCTTAGGTGTGCCATCTTCGTCCTCCACAAGGCCTTGGTATCGGTTTTTCAGTTGTGTGGTTGGTGATATCTCCATGGTCTTCTTGCTTCTTTTGGTCACATGCTTCCACTCGTCTGCTTTTGGAGGTTCTCTGACACTTTCTTCACCTTCAGTGACCAGTAGAGATGCTTCTGTTCTGTCTAGGAAGTCTTCATTTTCTTTGAGTTTCAAAGTAGCAATTCTTTCTTCCAAATCCCGCACCTTTTCTTCTAAAAGGGCCAATAGTCTACACTTCTGACAGGTGAAGTTGGATTCTTCTTCTGGTCGGTCCGTGAACATGTAGCACATGTTGCAGCTCACCATGTACAGTAGGTTGTCACATCTGCCATGTTGCTCCTAGATCCTGCTGACTTGCTGTGTGTCTTCCTTCTTGTGTAATCTACTGTGTTTTTCCTTCTTCTGTAATCTACTCAATCTGCCAAGCTTTCTTGCAATAATGTCCTAGAGGCAAAAATTCGGCGATGCTTTCCAAGCAGCTGGTCCCGGCTGTACTCAACGATCTTCTTACTGAGGGAGACTCTTCGATTTTCCCAGAATGCACCTGGAATAAGCAAATGATCTTCCTCAAGCTTCAATCCCTTTATATAAAAAATCGCTATAAATATGTGGGTGAGATATATAATGAGTGCTTTGTGTGTGTAATTTAGTTACATGTTTTTTAGCAAATAAATTCCTTTTGAAAAAAAAAAATTGCTGGGTAAATTACATAGAGCATTGCTCCATGTGAAAGCTCATGTTAAAATCCCATTGCAATCGAATAGTATTCATATGCAAATTGGATGTAAATCAGATGCTAGATGTTAAAAATCACTTATTACTGGCATGAAAATCGCTTGATCCACTTTTTTGGACTGAAATCGGACCGTTTTTTTTAAACTGTGATTGTTCTGAGCCTTTAAACCTATAAAAAAATGTAATAAAAAGTAATCCTGAGACCCTGTTCACATGTAGAGTAAATGCTGCGTTCTTTCTGCTGATTTCTGCACCAATCCTCTCTGATCATTACGTGTTTGCTGTATTTCTCTTATGCGTTTTCCTCTTTATTTGATGCAGCTTTTGGGCAGATATGAAGCTGCGTTTTTATTGCTTTATTACTAGTACAGAAAAGTTTTTGATACTGCACATAAATATGCAATGGCGGGATTTTCTTCATACCTTTTTTTTTCCAACGAAGCCTATAGAGAAAAAATGCTACAAAACTGCAGAGTTCAGCAGCGTCTTCAGACCACAGAGAGTGGAGATTTCATGGAATCACATCCACTTTGCTTTTTGAAATGAAGACCGTGTTCACATGGGTCATAAATGCTGTAGATTTTGTGCTGCTTTCTTTTTTATATAAATTCTGCTGCGTTTAACTGTCCAAGCAAAGTGGATGTGATTTCATGAAAACTGCGCCCGCTATTAGAACTCAACTAAAAAGATTTTACATAATTTAAAAGTTAGTATTTATCTCTACGCTTCTCTCTCCACCTGTTATACAGGTGTCCTTCCTTTCCCTTTTCTTTCCCTGCCTTTCCCATTCCTTTTCTTCCCCGTCTACCTGTTAAATGTTTTATATACACTGCTCAAAAAAAATGAAGGGAACACTTAAACAACAGAATATAACTCCAAGTAAATCAAACTTCTGTGAAATCAAACTGTCCACTTAGGAAGCAACACTGACTGACAATCAATGTCACATGCTGTTGTGCAAATGGAATGCACAACAGATGGAAATTATTAGCAATTATCAAGACACCCTCAATAAAGGAGTGGCACATCTCAGTACCAATGCTTTCTGGCTGATGTATTGGTCACTTTTGAATGTTGGTTGTGCTTTCACACTCGTGGTAGCATGAGACGGACTCTACAACCCACATAAGTGGCTCAGGTAGTGCAGCTCATCCAGGATGGCACATCAATGCGAGCTGTGGCAAGAAGGTTTGCTGTGTCTGTCAGCACAGTGTCGAGAGGCGCTACCAGGAGACAGGCCAGTACACCAGGAGATGTGGAGGGGTATGTAGGAGGGCAACAACCCAGCAGCGGGACCGCTACCTCCGCCTTTGTGCAAGGAGGAACAGGAGGAGCACTGCCAGAGCCCTGCAAAATAACCTCCAGCAGGCCACAAATGTTCATGTGTTTGCTCAAACGGTTAGAAACCGACTCCATGAGGATGGTCTGAGTGCCCGACATCCACAGATGGGGGATGTGCTCACAGCCCAACACCGTGCAGGACGCTTAGCATTTGCCACAGAACACCAGGATGGGCAAATTTGCCACTGGAGCCCTGTGCTCTTCACAGATGAAAGCAGGTTTACACTGAGCACATGTGACAGACATGACAGAGTCTGGAGACGCTGTGGAGAGCGATCTGCTGCCTGCAGCATCCTTAAGCATGACCAGTTTGGTAGTGACAAAGTAATGGTGTGGGGTGGCATTTCTTTAGAGGGCAGCACAGCTCTGCATGTGCTCGCCAGAGGTAGCCTGACTGGCAATTATCATAGGAAGGGGTATAGCCTAGGAAGGGACCATGGATATTGACCACAATGGCTACAAATACCAGCCTGCGGCCACCCCAGAAATGGCGCATCAACAAGATGCGCCATTTCTTGCACTTAGCCCCTCTCTTCCCACTGCCATGTAGTGGTGGCATATGGGGTAATAAAGGGATTAATGTCACCTTGCTATTGAAAGGTGACATTAAGCTGGGCTAATAATGGAGAGGTGTCAAGAAGACACCTATCCATTGTCAACCCTAGAATAGTAAAGAGTTAAAAGAAAGACACACACACACATTAATTAAAAATTCTTTTAATGAAATAAATACACGTTTTTGACCAAACTTATTATTCTTCTAATCCAAAAAAAAGCCCTTGTGTTGTCATAAAAACAAAAAAAACAACCATATGCATACCTCTACGCCGTTCAGTCAGGTCCCCCACTGCAATCCATCACAAGGGGTTAACTAGTTTACAACAGGGACCGGTGCTAATGCTACCAGCCCCGCTGTAAACCACTGCAGAATGAATGAATTCATCTCTGCCAGGTGCCCTGGCTGACCGGGGATGAACTAATAAGCGTGGGAAAGTTTATGAACTTTTTCCCACGCTGTCAGTTCACCGCCGATTAGGCGGGGAGTGTGCGCAGCCTCAGTGTCTACCGCTGATGTCAGTGAGGCTGTGTGGAGTCTCTGGCTGATCTGACGTGAACTGACAGTGTGGAAAAACTGGGAAAACTACAGGTAAATGCAATATACTTGCCGTAAATAACGTTGGACTCTGTTAGCCGTACATTAATGCTGCAGCGGTATCTTTTTTCATTTTTTTTCCAAGTGATTGTCTCTCTGGAACCTCTTCACAAAGACAGCAGCTCCATCCTACACCCCAATATCAGCCAGGATGTAGGACACTAACCAAAAGTAGAGTCGGTAAAGAGCCTCAAACTGTCTGCAGATCACAGGGAGTCTGGGAGCAGCAGGGTTTCCACCCCCAGGTGATTTGGGCTCATTGGGACCCCCATGGTCACTAGCATTCAGGACGTTGAGCATGCGACCTGCCGAATTACAGGAATCCCTATACTAGTAGTCCTCAGTGCTCATTTAGGGAATATCCCTTTACGACTTGATATTATTTAATTCTGTACTCACCTGCTGTAAATATATTTATGGCTCTTTAGGGGCAGAGACCATCTATACTTCTAGGAAAGTGCACACGTCACACTACGTCCCCTCTAAGGACAAGATGGCTGTCATACCTACTACAGAGGATGGGTCTTCGTGTCAACCCAGTGTCAACACTGAACCCGCAGCCAAGGACTTGCTTAAAGGTTAGAGACCTAAAATGTTCATGTCCCTCAGAAATGATACATATATACATCTATAGTCTTTGGCTACACAATCATATGAAAGGCTCCTTTGGGATTAGAAGAAAGTGGAAGCTTATTTCCGAAACAGCACCACCCTTATCTACAGGTTGTGTTTGGTGATTCAATGGCGCTCCACAGCAATACCAGACTTATCCTATGGTCAAAGGATGGCGTTTTTCCTGGGGGAGAGAAGCAATTGGATCCATTGCGTCCCAAATGCCGGAAGTTCATTGCGCACAGCCGGTGAGGTATCTTGCATTGCCTCTGTGTTCCACCGCGTGCGCAGATGCGGAAGTGTATAATGATCCAGCCACCTTCCGCATGATCCAATCCATGACCCTCTGGAAGTGACAGGACCCCCTGCAGTCCAAACGGCATCCAAACATATTGGAACTAACTGTAGGGTGCAGAGAAAGCTGTCTTCTCCTTGGCTTCTTGTGACATGGGAATTTAATATTTCCTAGTTAGACCCAAGGTGTTTATATACCTTGCCAGCCCAAGTCTCTCGATCAGCTCATTGACATGCGGCATCGGATATGCCTCAAACTTGGAGACTTCATTCAGCTTCTGATAATCACTAATGAGTCTCCATTGGGTTGTAGAACAAGAACAATCGGGTTAGATTACCTGCTCTTAGATCTTCAATGACTCCAAGGTTCGGCATAGGCTTCACTTCCTTGGAGATCAGTTCTCAATGGGTCTAAGGAATTTGGGCTTCGGATTCAGAACAGACCATGATAGGAACATTATTATTTCAAGAGACCCAGGATGTGGCACATTATACCATGAAGGGGGCCAGGATGAGGGACATTATACCAGGAAGGGGAACAGATATACAAGGATGGTGGTTATTAATACATTACTATACAACGGGGGCAGGGCAACTCGTATGTCCTCATAGGATTTAGAATGCTACAAGGGCCCATACAACTGATCAATGTGCTAGAGTGGGGTGAGGGAAGGCAGGCCCAAATATTGCATCAGTTGAAATCGGACTCTACAGTAGTTATGCCTCTGGTCATATCCTGTACATACAGAACAGACCGGTATATTACAGCTGGGGACAAGCTGAGGTTAAATACTGTAGATGAATGACAGTATTAGAACACTATTACAATACTGTACCCCTGTATGTCCCTCCTGGGGTTCACCACCTTCAGTACTGAATATACTGTGATGATGTGCAATAAGTCTCAGATACAAGCTCGGATACACGGCTGCTAGATATTAATTGAATTCTTTATTACTTTTATACAAGGCGTCACATGTAGAAGTTCCTGCCAGTCATGTGGGACAATAGTCATGCAGCCCTGATGATGATGGGCCATGGACTCATGGAGAGTCGTACATCAGCGCTCAGGAGAGAAAAACCCCCAGTGGAGGAAACCTCTAAGGAACCATGGCTGACAGTCTGCCCTTCCCCTGGGCAATGCTGGATCATGGCAGCATGTGCCGTTGATTGGGGTTGATACAGCAGAACATTCACTTATTCTGTGATTACATCTGATTGCAGAAAGTAATGAGAACAGAGACCGAGCCCGGAATCTGCCTCGTACTGAAGTGCAGCTCATATTCTACTTCCATGGAGACCGCCACATCATTGGCTTGTCATAGCGGTCACTTCCACCCGTAACCCATATTCAATAAAGGGGTGCATAGAGATCCATGCTCCGGAACAGTGATCTGTAGAAAGAGGAAACAGAACTCATTATAAACAACCAAATATTACATATCATAGAAGTGCAGAAGATTTACTCCCAATCCCTGCCGCTCATTACACTCCTCTTTCCTGGATTATATTTGGTCCATGGTGATAGCAGAAACAGCGACATTTCATATATCTGCATCTTGGGGGGGTCTTTCTTGTTCTGGTTCATACCTTTTTATATACAATAACACAACACCTTATAATCCTATTCTGATTAATCTCTTAGTACATATTTATAGGAGCTGGAGGTAAGTTCTCCTGATACACCACTCTGAATCCTTTGCTGTCTGAGCTTCCCCTAGTGGTGGCTGCAGGCAGTCATGATGTGACCACAGTTGTGTGCAGGGATTTGTATTATTAGTGGACACGAGTGTGATGAACAGCCCACGGCCGTTCATCCAAAAACGGGGGCGACTAACGGGGGTCCCGCTGCCACCAAAACGTGACGGACAGCGGACCCTGTGTCACCACTATGTCACAGTCCCACCACTGACACGGGTGTATCAGCGGACGGAGGGACGAGACACAATGCCGGCACACGGCTATCACAGGCGCAGTGGGGCTTATCTTAGTTATCCCAACACTGGCACCATGTGACCAAAAATATCCAGCAAGCTAATCTCGCTCTACAATTTGCCGCAGGGGGAGTTTAATTTGGATGCCCCACCACTGCTATCAATCTTCCAAGTACTGCGGGGATTTATGTATATCCCACTTTCTCAGTTCCACTTTGGAACTTGCAGCTCTCCGGCGCCCCCCTTACCCTCAGGTTAGTCAGGGAACTGCACCTAGGATAATTGGTTGCCGGACGGGCTGCCTGTTGTGAACCGGCAATTAGGCTTCTGCAGTAAGGGAATTATGAATGCTGGTGCCGCAGACCCTTATTCAGCTATATAAGACCCTTCTAGACTGCCAGCAAGCCGCAATAGCCGTACACAACGCGCTGCCACCAGTCACGGTTACTTAATTCACAGTGTTAAATTAAGAGGGTCCGTGGCAAACCCCTTGAATTAGTAGCGATTATCTAACAAAGGCGTACAGTTCGATTCTTAGAGCATAGAGACAGATCTAAATAATTATATCATTTATTTTCCGAAAGAGGACAGTGCTTACAGATCAAAGTTGCTATAAAATTGAGACATAAAATATGTACAGTACAGGTATAAAATAAAAGTGGAGAAAACAAAGAGATTACACTCACAGTTCCATATTGTTCCTTAGGCAGACCATACGGCTAAGGTGGGTGGAGGCGGAGCTGCACTTCTCCGCTCATCTGGGTCTTTCTAGCATGACGACTTGAGCTGTTCTGCCCTGGTTTTGTCCAGGAAATGCTTTATAGACTTGCTATGTGACATCACGGAGAGATGCATGCTGGGTTAATCCCACCTCTCCCTTTTGGATTTAGAATTACACTAGAAAACTTATACTAATCATAACTCCGTGGGGGCAGCCCGCACAGACATATATAGGGCATCATTGGTTGTGATTTGTTGAGTACAATAATTCAAGACCAAATATGCAGTAGTTCTGATACACCGTTTAGCTGGAACACATATCTCAGGTTCTGAAAGGATTAGGCTTCGCAAGAACCACGGCAGCGACGCTGTGACCGCCCGGATTACAAAAATGTGATTTTCATATCTCTAGGGTATTTGGTTCTTATGGTATAGTCTCTCATAGTTTTATTCGTTTCAAACAAAGAAGTTTTTCCCGCTCTGAAGAGTAGCCAAATGGTGATAGCAGGAAGTATCCTATTGCTAGCTGGAGAGGTGATAACACTTGGGGGAGGGTAGGCACTGCTATAGCTTCAGTGTGCCATGTAACTCAGAAGGGAAGGGGAGATTTCTACCACATTCCAACAGAAAACATCATATTTTGTGGACAAAACCCCATACCTCACAGACATTGTACATCACACCTCCCCCCTTAAGAGGGCGCTAAGGAGGCATTACCTCTTGGTAATCAGCCATGCGCACCTCAGCGGGTTCGCCCCGGCGGGACAACCCATCGGCATTGCCGTTTTCACTGCCCTTCCTGTGTTTTACAGTGAAGTCGTACTGTTGAAGGGCAAGGCTCCAGCGGAGCAACCTTCCATTGGTTCCGGACACTGTGTGCAACCAGCTCAGAGGGTTGTGGTCAGTTACCACCGTGAAGGCGCGCCCGTACAGGTAGGGCTGCAAACGTTGCAGTGCCCACACCATGGCCAGACACTCCTTCTTGATGGTCGAGTATGCCACTTCCCTCGGCAAAAGTTTCCGGCTCAGGTACAACACGGGGTGTTCTTGGTCCCCCGAGTCGACCTGGCTAAGCACAGCACCAAGGCCGAACTCGCTGGCGTCGGTCTGTACCAGAAACGGGCGACTGCTGTCGACTGCTCTCAACACTGGAGAGTTGCACAGGGCTGTTTTCAAAGCTTGGAAAGCCGTTTCACAGTCATCTGTCCAGTTGACTGTTTGGGGTAGCCTCTGCTTGGTGAGGTCAGTCAAGGGTTTGGCAAGGGCGCTATAGTCCTGTACGAACCGCCTATAGTACCCTGCAGTGCCCAAGAAGGACTTCACCTGTTTCTTGGTCCTGGGGGTGGGCCAGGACACGATTGCGTCCACTTTTTCTGGCTCCGGACTCATGGAACCCCCGCCTACCCGGTGCCCCAGGTAGTGGACCTCGCGCATGCCTATCTGGCACTTCCCCGGCTTGATGGTCAGGCCTGCCTGGTGAAGACGCTTGAGCACCTCCTGGAGGTGCTGAAGGTGTTCCTCCCAGGTGGAACTGAAGACGGCAATATCGTCTAAGTACGCCACCGCGTACTCCTCCAGTCCCCGAATCAGGTGGTTGACCATCCGCTGGAAAGTGGCAGGGGCATTCTTCATGCCGAAGGGCATGACCGTGGACTCGTACAGTCCAAAGGGGGTGATAAAGATGGATTTCTCCTGTGCCTCTGGGCTCAGGGGAATCTGCCAGTATCCCCGACTCAAATCCATGATGGATATGTAGTTGGCGTTTGTCAACCGCTCGAGCAGATCCTCGATGCGCGGCATCGGGTGGGCATCAGAGGTTGTGATGGCGTTGAGCCCCCTGTAGTCCACGCAGAACCTGGTGGTTCGATCCTTTTTAGGCACGAGGACTACAGGTGAAGCCCACGCGCTTTTTGACCGTCGAATCACCCCCAGCCTTAACATCTCATCGATCTCTTGGCGCATGACTTGTTGCACCGTCTCAGAGATCCGATAGGGTGTTCGCCGTAATGGGGCGTGATTCCCGGTGTCCACCTCATGAACCGCTAACTCCGTCCTCCCCGGTTGGTTGGTGAACACGGGCCGGAAGAGTTCCAGGGTGGCCATCAACTGCAACCGCTGGGACACGGTGAGCGAACCACTTATCTCCATGTCCTCAATGGACCCATTGGCCTTGGCCTGGGCCAGCATGTCCAGGAGGGAATCTTCCTCCCCATCCTCTGGCAGATTGCAGACCGGTAGGACGCAAGCTTCACGTTCGTAGTGCGCCTTAAGCATGTTGACGTGAAAGGCCTTGCGCCTAGCCCGAGCATGGTCAAGCGTGACCACGTAGGTGACCGGGTTGAGCTGTTGGTGGACGACGTATGGGCCTTCCCAGGCTGCCTGAAGCTTATCCGTTGGTACGGGGACCAGCACCCAGACCTTTTGACCCACCTGGTAGGTCCGCTCCCGGGCGTTCTGGTCGTACCAGCGCTTCTGGTCAGCCTGAGCCTGCGTCATGTTGTCATGCACCAACTGCGTCAAGGTCTGCATCTTGTCACGGAAGCGCATGACATAATCCACGATGGACACTTCTGTGGGGTTTGGCTCATCTTCCCAGGATTCTCTTATCAACCCAAGGGGTCCCCGGACTCGCCTGCCATACAGGAGCTCGAAGGGGGAGAACCCGGTCGAGGCCTGCGGAACTTCTCTGTAAGCGAACAGCAGGTGTGGGAGGTACCGCTCCCAGTCGCGCCCTTGGGTCTCAACCAGTATGCGGAGCATCTGTTTGAGGGTACCGTTGAAGCGTTCACACAAACCATTAGTCTGTGGGTGATACGGACTCGATACCAGGTGCGTCACCTGCATTTTCTCACAGAGAGCCTCCATTAGGCGAGACATGAATTGGGGCCCTTGATCGGTAAGCATCTCCCTGGGAAATCCTACCCTTGAAAAGATGGTCACCAGTGCGTCAGCCACCTTATCTGCCCTGGTTGAAGACAGAGCTACTGCCTCTGGGTACCGGGTAGCGTAGTCTACCACGGTGAGAATGTATCGCTTTCCGGAGCTGCTGGGGACGGACAGCGGTCCTACAATGTCCACCGCGATTCTCTGGAAAGGCTCCTCTATCACCGGCAAAGGAATAAGGGGAGCCTTAAGAGCAGGCCCCGCCTTACCCACTTTTTGACAGGTGGCACAGGAGCGGCAGTAGTGTGTTACCTCTGTCCCCATCTTGGGCCAATAGAAGTGTTGAGACAGCCGTGCCTTTGTTTTGCTGATCCCCAAGTGTCCAGCGAGTGGAATCTCATGGGCAATCTGCAACAACTCGGTTCTGAACTGATAGGGGACGACCAGCTGTCTTTCCCTCAACCACTCCTTTTTAGGATCTCCGGGTACTGTCTCCCGTTACAACCTTCCTCGTTCCCAGAACACCCTCTCCTTATCAGACTTGGAGGTGGGCGTCTCGGCGAGACCTCTCAATTTCTCCAGGCTGGCATCTGAGTGCAGAGCAGCCTGGAACTCCATGCTGGAGGCTGCCAGAAGTGACGTCAGGGTCCCCTCTTTACTGGGACCCTCTGGAACCGGCTCTGGGTTCACCTCTGGTTCAGTCTCTCCTGTAGCAGCAGAGGGTCCAGTGCGTTACCTGCGATCTGGGCACTCTGACTGCGTGTGACAGCTGCTATGTATGCTGTCACCCTGGGGATTTCTACAGACCCACCAGCCGGTGCTGGCTTGGGCTCTACCTCCCCATCCACCCCCAACACTTCAGGAGCAGGGCTACTTATGGGCCAGTTACCTTCCTCGGTGGCACTGGTCAGCTGCATGGTCCCCATGCACCTCCCCATTTCCTTGAGCATCGTTGCTTACTCCTGCCAGGGGTTCCTCAGCCGTCTCACTCCGCAGAGTGACGGGGCTGAGCACTTCGGTACCTGTGGACACATCTACCGCTTCAAAGAAAGGGTTAACGGGTTCAGTCGGCACAGATACATCAGCATCAGCATCATACCTGGGGAAAGAATGGTTGTTAGTTGCATCATTACTCATCAAGGCATTAACAGGTAACACATTCAGTTTCCCGTCATCATCATCATCATCAGGTTAACGTTACCCTTATTATCAGTTTGGTGAAGGGTGTCAGGGACGTAGTATGCAACCATCCGCCCCAAGTCAGTCCCCAATAAAACATCAGTGGGCAGGTTTTCAGACACTCCCACCTCCCTCAACCCGATCCCAGCACCCCAATCGAGATAAACTCGTGCCACTGGCAAGGGACAACGGGTGCCTCCAATCCCGGTGACAGTCAGGGTTTTCCCCTCAACAAACTCTTCAGGGGCCGCCAGTCCAGGACGGATGAGGGTTCGTTCAGCCCCGGTGTCCTTGAGGCCTGTAGCAAGACGGGCCCCCACCTGAACAGGTTGAACGTTGTTGTCAGCCCTCCCAACCACACCTCCCACCAAAAGAACAGAGGCGTTGGGCCCGGGGGCCTTGGCTGGGGGGTTCTTCGGCCTGTTCGGACAGGCGTAAAAGAAGTGACCAGGCCGCTGGCAGTGGTGACACAGGCGACTGTCAGTAGCCGGCCTGTTGTTGGCAACAGGGACTGGGCCTCCGGAGGGACGGCTAGCTGGGGCATTGGGGTTGGTTGCTGGCTTACCCCCTTTCCAGCTGGTGGCGACTGGCCTCCGCGTCTCGGGCTTCCGGTTGGCCTCGTGGTTGTCGGCGATCTGCGCCGCTTTGTCCGCGTTCGTTGGTTCGCGGTCCAGGATGAACTGTCGGACCTCAGCTGGGCAGAGATGCAGGAACTGGTCTTTGATCATCAGGTCCCGTAGCTGCTCAAAGGTTTCAACGGACAGTCCATGGATCCACTGGTCAAAGTGGGTCCTGAGTCCTTGCACCACATCACTGTAGCTATCATGTGGGCCACGTTGGAGGTGCCGGAACTTCTTTCGGTATACCTCAGGTGTCAGCCGGTATTTGGCGATCAGCGCCTGCTTTATGGCGACATAGTCGTCATCGGCTTCTGGCGGAAGAGAAGCAAATGCCTCCAGGGCTTTGCCTTTTAGCCCTGGGGTCAAGTACCTTGCCCATTGGTCTCTAGGCAGCTGGTACTGTCTGCAGGCTTTCTCAAAGGCTCGCAGGAACGTGTCCAAGTCCCCGTCCTTTTCCATCACGGGAAAATGCTCTGGCCGGGGTTTAGGAGTCTGGAGGCTGCTGGGCTCACCACTTCGGGCTGTGGGGGCATTCCCACCCCGCTGGAGTACCTCCAGTTCATGGGCCCTCTGCGCCTGGCGCTCGGCTCTCTCAGCCTCTGCTCGGCGCTCAGCTCTCTCAGCCTGGGCTTGACGCTCGGCTTGGGCCTCCTGCCGATATTGCTGGATCAGCCTCACCCGCCCATCACTGTCTTCGGCGGGGAGTGCGTCCAAGGCCATTTGCAGATAGGGGTCCACCCCGTTCTGGTTGAATGTGGGGCCAGCGCTCAGGAGTGGAGCCTCTGCTGCAGCCCCATTGCCACTTGGGCCAACTTCTGCGCTCGCTGGATTCTGGTCGTTGTCCAGCTGCACTAGAGCCGCGATCATTTGAGCTCTGTTTTTGTTCGTGGCGTCAATGCCTTGGTACGTGCATAACCCAGCAAGAACTTCCTTTGTCTGCCGGTTGCACCAAGGTTCTCCTTTTGCCGCCATGGTTGCCAAATAAAAGATAGAAAAAGAAAAATGAAGAAACGGGAGGGGGATACTTGCAAGTACACACAAATGTCTCAGGACTAGTAACCACTGAGTCTGTTCTCCAAAACCTATGATGCAGGATTCCCGCAGGAACCGTGCAGGTTTTTAGTGAGAGGAATGATTGCTCAAACCAAATCACTAATGCTCTAGGATTATCCCACCGCTCTGCCACCAATATGTGATGAACAGCCCACGGCCGTTCGTCCAAAAACGGGGGCGACTAACGGGGGTCCCGCTGCCACCAAAACGTGATGGACAGCGGACCCTGTGTCACCACTATGTCACAGTCCCACCACTGACACGGGTGTATCAGCGGACGGAGGGACGAGACACAATGCCGGCACACGGCTATCACAGGCGCAGTGGGGCTTATCTTAGTTATCCCAACACTGGCACCATGTGACCAAAAATATCCAGCAAGCTAATCTCGCTCTACAATTTGCCACAGGGGGAGTTTAATTTGGATGCCCCACCACTGCTATCAATCTTCCAAGTACTGCGGGGATTTATGTATATCCCACTTTCTCAGTTCCACTTTGGAACTTGCAGCTCTCCGGCGCCCCCTTACCCTCAGGTTAGTCAGGGAACTGCACCTAGGATAATTGGTCGCCGGACGGGCTGCCTGTTGTGAACCGGCAATTAGGCTTCTGCAGTAAGGGAATTATGAATGCTGGTGCCGCAGACCCTTATTCAGCTATATAAGACCCTTCTAGACTGCCAGCAAGCCGCAATAGCCGTACACAACGCGCTGCCACCAGTCACGGTTACTTAATTCACAGTGTTAAATTAAGAGGGTCCGTGGCAAACCCCTTGAATTAGTAGCGATTATCTAACAAAGGCGTACAGTTCGATTCTTAGAGCATAGAGACAGATCTAAATAATTATATCATTTATTTTCCGAAAGAGGACAGTGCTTACAGATCAAAGTTGCTATAAAATTGAGACATAAAATATGTACAGTACAGGTATAAAATAAAAGTGGAGAAAACAAAGATTACACTCACAGTTCCATACTGTTCCTTAGGCAG
The DNA here is from genome assembly GCF_039654945.1 of Dendrobates tinctorius. Classification (NCBI taxonomy): domain Eukaryota; kingdom Metazoa; phylum Chordata; class Amphibia; order Anura; family Dendrobatidae; genus Dendrobates; species Dendrobates tinctorius. The sequence continues at coordinate 9,767,300 of NW_027361824.1, forward strand.
ACCATGCGGCTAAGGTGGGTGGAGGCGGAGCTGCACTTCTCCGCTCATCTGGGTCTTTCTAGCACGACGACTTGAGCTGTTCTGCCCTGGTTTTGTCCAGGAAATGCTTTATAGACTTGCTATGTGACATCACGGAGAGATGCATGCTGGGTTAATCCCACCTCTCCCTTTTGGATTTAGAATTACACTAGAAAACTTATACTTATCATAACTCCGTGGGGGCAGCCCGCACAGACATATATAGGGCATCATTGGTTGTGATTTGTTGAGTACAATAATTCAAGACCAAATATGCAGTAGTTCTGATACACCGTTTAGCTGGAACACATATCTCAGGTTCTGAAAGGATTAGGCTTCGCAAGAACCACGGCAGCGACGCTGTGACCGCCCGGATTACAAAAATGTGATTTTCATATCTCTAGGGTATTTGGTTCTTATGGTATAGTCTCTCATAGTTTTATTCGTTTCAAACAAAGAAGTTTTTCCCACTCTGAAGAGGAGCCAAATGGTGATAGCAGGAAGTATCCTATTGCTAGCTGGAGAGGTGATAACACTTGGGGGAGGGTAGGCACTGCTATAGCTTCAGTGTGCCATGTAACTCAGAAGGGAAGGGGAGATTTCTACCACATTCCAACAGAAAACATCATATTTTGTGGACAAAACCCCATACCTCACAGACATTGTACATCACAACGAGTGATTACGCGTGGATTACGAACCACGCAATGGGGTGTAGCCACGCAGTAGACTGACCTCGCAATGGGGTGTACCCACATACCAGACTGGCGTATGTGCAGACTAACAGCAAACATAAATACCCGGTGTACCTCTCCTGCCACTCCTACCTTGTGTATGAAAAGCTCTGTAGTTAATACTGTTCGGGTAGAGTTATCCAATAGCGTTATCCATGAAGAAAGTGAACGGGTAGAGCTATCTGATAGCCCTATTCCTAAAGGAAATGAACGGGTAGAGCTATCCGATAGCGCTATCCCTCAATGTTCCTGAGCATAAGCTATTTCACATGGTTGAGCGCACTTGGGACCTGCCCCCAAGGCCCTGCCCATGCCCAATGTTTGGTCCATAGACCGCGGCTAGGAGTTAGTCCCGCTTTTGTGTACAATATATTTTGGCTTTTACAATTGTTAAAAAGCTTAATAAAAGACTTCTTTGTACACACAGTTGACAGTAAACCATTTGTCAACGTCAGGAATAAGTTTCGGGGCGATCTCTTGGACCGTCATAGACTCTACATGCTGTTTATAGGCATGGAGTCACTTCCTGACCTTTTTTGGAAATCCGGTGATCCTGCCGTTCTGGAGGCAGGATATTAGATGGTTCCTCATCTTCTGATGCTGGAACTTAACTGTAGGATCACCACCATCTACCAGAAGCTCGTAAGCATACGCTATAGCAAATAGGCCACAGTCATAGCTGTTCTTCTGCTGATCAACATTGAGGAAACTCAAATTTTGCAGAGGCTCTGCGACCATTGCACTGTACATGTTATTGATCTGCTCATGGATGGATGGAGACAGATTTCCGCAGTTGAAGCTGTCGGCCACCAAGATTTGGCCATTTTTGCAGCAGGTTGTGAGCCAGTGCTCCCTCTCCTCATCATAATGAATTTGTACGGCTTTCCTCAGTACGCTGTACCCTGGCACCAGAAGAACGGCGGGGGGCTGCAGGCCATCAAAATCCTGAAACTGACTCTGCAGCAGATCCTGGACCAGGCTGATGATGTCGTCAACTAGCATGCCAGCTTGCCCTTTGCTTCTCAGGATTAATAATTGATCTGGAGACAGGTTGTCAGACATCTCCAATTGTGGGGTCTCCAGCTCCAGGGTTACGTCTCTAAATCGATCAGTCTCTGTAGCAGGCCTCTTGGCTGGTGGGAATGTCCCAGGCTGACAGTCCTCGGAGGTTGGTGCCTCTCTTGTTAGTCTATGTATTTCTGAAGCTTTGTGTATATATCCAATAGGGAGTCACACAAATGACAGCTCTGGCTCTGCGCTCAGGCTCTACATAGAATATTCATCCATTGTGATGTCATAGAGTAGATGAATACATCACAGCCAGGTAGATAATGGATTGTGACATCACAGCGCCAGGCCCAGCTGCCACAGGCCCACCAGTGAGATTGATGCTGGGGACACTCTACAGCTACATACAGTTATTTTTTCTAATTCTTTATTTATTAAACAAAAAACATCTTACATAATAAAAATGTAGATACAATGAGGATCATTAAAACACAGGTAGCAGCATAATACCTAGTGTAAGGCTGGAGTCACACTACAGTAGAATACATAAAACATCGCCCAGCACTCGGCCCAGTGTTACTCTATGGGGCAGATTACATCTGCGATCATTTTCTTATGCTGAATGGGCATGCGAGAACAATGGCGGCATGCTGCGATTGGCACCGAAACTCGGCCCACTCGCACCCGTATAAGTCTATTGGTGCGACGTGACACAACGCACAGCACTCGGATATTATTCGAGTGCGTTGCGATATACGCCGATGCCGGCAGCAGAGGAGATGGAGAAATTACTTTCTCCGCCTCCTCCGCAGCTGTGCTCCTATCCTATCGGAGCACAGTAGTATGACACTCGGCGCCCGCTCGCAGCAGAGTAGGAGCCGAGGGTCATTAGCATATCGCATCCCATGCCATACGCTAGTCTGACTCCGGCCTTACAACGCTACTCACTTGGGAGCGATCTGAGGGATCACCCGAACGGTTTCTATTTAAAAGTCCGGCTGGTTTAATGCCGTCCTCATAACCCACATCACAGGAGACTCAAACACCACCATTGTCCTGCACAAAGTAACATAAAACCAAAAGTCCATACAATAGTGGTGGCGAGCCCACCTGGCTTAACGTGCAGCTTCTTAGTCCTTTACCAAAGGTGCTCAATCCAGGAGATCTGCACACCTCCACATACCCAGACCTCCACGGGTGGAGATATGGTGGGCAGTCGTTCAGCTGCTCATAATCACCCTGTCTTAGCCGATTAACCCCTTTTAGTCACGCCATGGGCTTGGCACCTTCGACTTATAGACACAGGGTTCTCAAGAGATCATCAGCATTAACCATGTAACTCGATGCTGTTGAGCAGATGGAATCATGGGTTTCTGGTCCAGCATGCCGGACATTGGTATGTGGCAGCTGAGTGGGAAGGCGGCGCGGCTTGTGATCACCCAGGGCTGGTGCGAGGTCATCTGTGCGTCCTGCTCATCTCTAGGTAGGACCTGTGGATTTATTCTTTGCTCTTTCAGTCACAGTCAGAGCCACCAGAACGTTCTCATCCTCATGTAGTTTCACTATAAGCCAGATGTCATGTTTGTAAGTGCGTATTCACACGTTGCAGGAATACTGTGGCTTTTATTTTTGCAGGATCCACACCAAACTGCACCATAACAATCTTCTCCCCCTTATTTGAAGTGTTTTTGGTGCAGATGTGAAGCCGCGTTTTATTGTGTTTTTTATAGTACAGAAAAGCTTTGATTCTTCAATTAAAAATGTAATTCCAGTTTTTTACGAGGCTCCACCTAGAAAAGATGGAGGAAAAAGCCCCCAAACCGCACAGTATAGCGGCGTCATTGGGTGCACAGCAGGCACCTTTTTGTTATAGTAGTTTTTATTAAGGATTTTTTACATAAATGGGGTAAAGAAAAAGGGGGAGACGCATACACAGTAATAGAGAAGCAAACGAGACCAAAATAAAAGCAAAAAAGCTAAACTTAAAGGGATGAAAGAGGCAAAATATAGGATGAGAAGGGGGAAGGAAAAATATGGTTCATTAAGGAAAATGGTGAAAAACGGAAAGAAAAAATAAAGGGATAGAAGAAAAATAAAAAAGATTGGTATGTACTGGATAGGCAATGGAAAGGGCTTAAGATACACATACAGTGCCTTGCGAAAGTATTCGGCCCCCTGGAACTTTTCAACCTTTTCCCACATATCATGCTTCAAACATAAGGATACCAAATGTAAATTTTTGGTGAAGAATCAACAACAAGTGGGACACAATTGTGAAGTTGAACGAAATATAGTGGTTATTTTAAATTTTTGTAGAAATTCAAAAATTGAAAAGTGGGGCGTGCAATATTATTCGGCCCCTGTAACTTAATAGTTTGCTGTGCCACCTTTTGCTGCGATTACAGCTGCAGTCGCTTGGGGGATGTCTCTATCAGTTTTGGACATCGAGAGACTTTTTGGACTCCTGATTACGCTTTCGGTCCCATTTATTAATCCCTTCCTGGCGACCGTCCTGCTCTGGTCCGCTGCTCTCATAGGCAGCTACCTCTTGGGCTCCGCTGTAATTCCAGATCCCTGTATAGGGGTAAAGGGTCTCGGGGTTTCTCGGGGTGCTGTCTTACTTGCAGCTCAGACCTGCTCCAGACAGACATCACAGTAATGATCAGAGAAGATTGTTACTGCATCGTCTGGTGCAGAAATCAGCAGAAAGAACGCAGCATTTACTCTCCATGTGAACAGGGTCTCAGGATTACTTTTTATTACATTTTTTTTATAGGTTTAAAGGTTCATACCAATCACAGTTAAAAAAAAATGGTCCGATTTCAGTCCAGAAAAGTGGATCATTAGTGTTGAGCATTCCGATACCGCAAGTATCGGGTATCGGCCGATATTAGCGGTATCGGAATTCCGATACTTAGTTCCGATACTTTTGTCATATCGGATTCCGGAATCGGAATCGGAATCGGAAGTTCCCATCATGCTATGAGCCTGCTTGATTTGATTAAGCCAATGGGAATCCTCCGAAGTGTGGGCACATCCTGTTAGGCATGTAGGCATGTTAACTATTGGCATGGCTGTGATTGGCTGCCGAAATGATGTCATGATGCACTATAAAAGCCACCGCAGCCGCCATTTCTGGTCACTCTGCTGTGAATTCAGTTAGGGACAGGCTGCTGTAGAAGACTGTGAGGGACAGTTAGAAATAGCGATTCCACCAAACATCTAGTGCTTTACCCAGGCTACATAAACCACCACTGTAGCCTTCTTTGCCCTAGCAGCAGTGTTCACAGCTGTCTGCAAGGGCTGTGTGAGTGCAGCTCACGCTGTGGAGTGGGTCCTGCAGCCACGTCAGGCTGTAGGCCACCCAGTGTGATCACTGCTGCCTCATACATCTTTTATTTTTTGAGCTGCATTTTTTACATAATTTCAATCTAGTGTGCTTCCATCCGTATCCATATACGTTGGTTGCAAACACTAGTAGTAGACAGCGGAGCCTTTCTGCAGCCTTTCAGTGCTAGTGTCCACTTTGCTGCACTGTTCACGGCTGTCTGAGAGGTCTCTGACTGTGTGTGAGTGCAGCTCACGCTGAGTAGTGTGTCCTGCAGCTACGTCTGGCTGTAGGACGCTCAGCGTGCGTCAGTGCCTCACACATATTTTTATTTGAGTGCAGCTCATTTTTTCTTCTATTAGTGTGCATCCATCCGTCTCCATCTACGGTGGTTGCAAACACTATATAGGAGTACACAGCGGAGCCTTTCTGCAGCCTGTCAGTGCCAGTGCCCACTTAGCTGCACTGTTGACGGCTGTCTGAGAGGCCTCTGACTGTGTGTGAGTGCAGCTCACGCTGAGTAGAGTGTCCTGCAGCTACGTCTGGTTGTAGGACGCTCAACGTGCGTCACTGCCTCACCCATATTTGTCTTTGAGTGCAGCTCATTTTTTCTTCTCCTATTAGTGTGCATCCATCCGTATCCATCAACATTGGTTGGTTGCAAACACTATATAGGAGTAGATAGAGGAGCCTTTTTTTCTGGCTTGTGCCCTGCCGGCGCAGCCAGATTAGTATTACCCAATTTTTTTGGAGCCTCATCTTTTGCATTGTAGGTTACCTGCCTGCATTGTAATAGCTCCAAAAAGTTGGTGATACTATCAGTTTCAATTCTTTGTTCACATACTTTGAGTTTGTTTCCAACAAAGAAACCACAAAAAAAGTTCACCAAACACTGCATTTTGAACTTGTGTAGGCCACATCAGCTCCTGTTAAAGTCTAGTCCACACACACACACTTCATAAAATTAGTGTTTCTTGTACCTGTAACCAGCTGTTCAGGAATAAGCACACTAAGGCCCCCCTTTGTACTTTTTTGCCTATCTTAAGCAGTCTTGCAAGATGAAGAAGGCAGGGAGTAAGGCGCGTGGGCGTGGGCGTGGGCGTGGAGTTTCAGCAGGGAGAGGACGTGGGGATTCTGCAGGGAGAGGACGTGGGGATTCTACAGGTAGAGGACGTGGGGATTCTGGGCCTGCTGCGGGCACCAGTGGATCAGCATCCCCCAGTTTTAGCAGGCAACAGTCCTTTATGCGCAGCTTTGTAGGACCTCAACGTACCCCACTGCTGCGGGAGGAACAAATTGAAGCCGTTGTCGGATGGATGGCAGCTAACGCATCGACTTCAATTACTTCCGCATCCTCTCAGGGTCAGAGCACCGAAGAGCAACCATCTGTCTCTTCACCACCTGCCAAAGTGCCCAGGCAGTCAGAGAGACATGGACAGGAGCCATCACAGTCTCTACTTCTGTTCTCGGAATCTGTTGGCTTGGAAAGAGGGGGCCAGCCAAGCAGCATTCCTGAATGTGAAGAAGAGGGAGTATGCAGTGATGCGCAACTTCTTTGTCCCTCTGAATCTGAAGAGGCGAGTGGGCCAGTGCCTATGGTCAGCACACCTCAGTACGCATCAGATGATGACGAGACTCAGTTGCCACTTTCTGGTGCGTACGGTGCTGGCGAGACAACCCCGGAGAAGCAGCTGTTTGAAGAGGGGAGGGAAGATGATGAGGTCCTTGACCCATCATGGCGTGAGCAACAGGAAGGTGGTGGGAGCAGCTCGGAGGAAGAGATTCCCCTACCGGCCAAAACAGGAGGCAGAGGGAGGGGGAAGACTTGGTTGCCTGTACCCTCCACTTCGGCACCCGTTAGGAGCATTCCTCCTTCCAAAGGCAAACCGGGCGCTCACAAGAGTTGCAGTGCGTGGTCCTTTTTTGACACAGTTGCAGATGACATTTGCTTTGTCAAATGCAAGCTGTGTCATCAGAGAGTCAAAAGAGGGAGAAATGTCAGCAACCTCAATACCACAAATATGTGGAAACATGTGCGCACCAAGCACGAGTTGGAGTTGCAGAGACACCCTGAAGACGTAGGCCAACGTACAGCACCACCTACCACCTCTTCAGTTCGTGTTGGGCCCTCTTCCTCCAGCTCACACACTGCTGGTTCGGCTTCCTCACAGGATCGCCAAGGAAGAACCTCTGCCACTGTTGTCCGGAGACCCTGTCAGATTACACCCATAGCAGCACGTTCCCATCCATCACAGCCATCGGTAGCACAGGCATGGGATAAAAGGCGCCCTTACTCGGCAAACCATCCCCGAGCACAGTCTCTGAATGCTGGCATTGCCAAACTTCTGGCAGTTGAAATGCTGTCATTCAGGCTGGTGGACACTGACACCTTCCGGGACTTAATGGCATTGGCAGTCCCCCAATACAATGTGCCCAGCCGCTTTTATTTCAGCAGGCGAGCCTTCCCTGCCCTGCAGAAACATGTTGAGGGCAAAATAAAACATGCGCTACTAAACGCCGTTAGTAGCAAGGTCCACCTGACCACCGATGCGTGGACCAGTAACCATGGACAGGGACGATACCTTTCCCTCACTGCCCACTGGGTCAATGTTGTGGAGCCGGGTACGGATCTGGAGAGTGGCGCTGTACGTGTTCTTCCAACGCCACGGATTGCAGGACTCCAGTCTGTACACATAGACTCCTCCTCCTGCTCAAGTTCCTCAGAAACAGCAGAGCAGGAGCCTGTTACGACCGATATGAGCACAGCCGTGGCCAAACGTCAACAGGCTGTACTCAAATTAATTTCTTTGGGGAATTGAAGCCACACAGCGCAGGAGCTCTGGAATGCTATCAAGCTGGAGAGCGATGTGTGGTTTGGGCCAGCGAATCTCCAGCCGGGCTTGGTAGTGTGTGACAATGGCCGAAATCTGGTGGCAGCTCTTGGCCTAGGCAACCTCACACACATCCCATGTCTGGCACATGTTCTTAACTTGGTCGTGCAGAGCTTTCTGAGGGACTATCCGGATCTTGCTGCACTGTTGCACAAGGTCCGCATAGAGTGCGCTCACTTGCGACGTTCCAGCACGGCAAGATCGCGCCTCGCTGCTCTGGAGCGACGATTTGGCCTTCCGGAACATCGCATCATATGTGACCTACCCACCCGGTGGAATTCAACGTTACATATGTTGGAGCGGTTGTGTGAGCAGCAGGCAGCAGTCATGGAGTACCAGCTGCATCAGGCGCAAACAAGTCGCACTGTGCGCCGTTCACACTTCAGCACCATTGAGTGGGCCTCTATGAAGGACATCTGCCTCGTTTTGCGTGCCTTCGATGAATCCACGCGGATGGCGAGTGCAGATGATGCACTAGTCAGCATGACTGTCCCCCTTATCTGCCTGCTTCAACAAACACTGCAAGCACTAAGGGATGAGGTTTCAGAAGAGGTGGAGGATGAGGAGTCCCAAATGCCATCTGCTTCTGGACAGTCTGCGCTACGTGTTTCCTCACAAAGGCCTAGGCAGGGGACACTTTGTGAGGAGGATGAGGAGGAGTCGATGGAGGAGGAAGACATCTCTCCAGAGGAGGGAGGTACACAAACCTCTACTCAGTATGTACAGCGAGGGTGGGGTGATGCAGAGCAGGCCGAGGTCATGCCTCAAACAGGGGACAGCGGTTCTTTGGCAGTTGGGAGTCTGCAGCACATGGTTGATTTCATGCTGCAGTGCCTGAGAAACGACCGCCGCATCGCCCACATTCTCCTCTCGGCTGATTATTGGGTGTACACCCTCCTAGATCCTCGCTACCGGGACAGCGTACAAAGGCTCATACCAACGTTGAACCGGGAGCGTAAAATGCGGGAGTACGAAGAGTCACTGGTGCAGTCCATAATGTTTTCCATTCCACCCGACAGCATTGTTGCTAGTGCTTTACAAAGCAGCTCTGTGCGTCGAGGCAGTGGAGGAAACTGTGCACAAAGAGGGAGCAGAGGCAGCGCCGCAGCACAAGGCAAGACCACTATGGCCCAAATGTGGCAAAGTTTTGTGTGTCCACCACAATTGTCTACACCATCAGCGACGCCTCGAGTCAGCAGGAGGCAACGCTTCCGTCAGATGGTGTCAGACTACATGTCTTGCCCTGTCGCTGTACTCCCAGATGGCTCTTCCCCCTTCAAGTTTTGGGTCTCTAAGCTGGATACATGGCCAGAGCTTAGCTAGTATGCATTGGAGGTGCTGGCTTGCCCTGCTGCCAGTGTATTATCGGAACGTGTCTTTAGTGCCGCAGGTGGTGTACTAACAGACCGTCGCACGCGACTATCTTCCGATAATGTTGACCGGCTGACTTTTCTGAAAATGAACAAGGCCTGGATCTCAAAAGACTTTGCCATTCCTCTTACAGACTAAATTAGTGGTTGGCAACTGTATCCAGGTCTGCTGGTGTGTTCATTTTTCTACCACCTGAACTATAATCCCTTTGCTTCAACACAGCCAGTTGTCGCTCAGATGTGTCGTCTGCACAGAGAAACACACTAGCTCCTGTGTTAGTGGGGTTCAGTAATGCCAGCTGATCCCCTGCTGTGTGGACGGCAAAGTCACCAGCTCCATCAACATTCAAACCACTACTGATTTTTAACCGTGCCCAACTTAGGTCTCTGGCTCCACTGTCTCTACTATTTCCCCTGACCTCCAACCCCGCCATCTACATCTCTGAAGTGGCGTCTGCACAATCTACACTTGTTCCTGTGTTCCTGTGGCTCAGTCCCATCAGTTTATCCCCTGATGTGTGTCCGGCAAGGTCTCCTGCTCTGTCCACATTCCCATAACCAGTAGTGGGAATGAGGACAGAGCTGGCGAACTTGCCGGACAAACATCAGGGGATCAACTGACGGGACTGAGCACCAGTAACACAGGAACAAGTGTAGATTGTGCTGACGCCACTTCAGAGATGTAGCTGGCGGGGTTGGAGGCCAGGGTAAATAGTAGAGACATTGGAGCCAGAGGCCTAAGTGGAGCATGGTTAGAATCAGTAGTAGTCCACAACCTCCATAAAAACCGCTGCCCATTGGCCTCTGCATGCGGCATGCGTAATCCTGGGCTCCAACAGCGTCAGTTGGTGTTCAGAAGTGTCGTCTCCACAGAGCCAAACACATTCGTTAGAGTGTTAGTGGGGTTCAGCACTGCCAGCTGTTCCCCTGCTGTGGAGATGGCAAGTCTCCTGCTGCCTTCACCTGCCAAAATCCAGTAGGCCCCAGCCTGCTCCTCACCTAATCCTGGGCTCCAACAGCGTCAGTTGGTGTTCAGAAGTGTCGTCTCCACAGAGCCAAACACATTCGTTAGAGTGTTAGTGGGGTTCAGCACTGCCAGCTGTTCCCCTGCTGTGGAGATGGCAAGTCTCCTGCTGCCTTCACCTGCCAAAATCCAGTAGGCCCCAGCCTGCTCCTCGCCAAATCCTGGGCTCCAACAGCGTCAGTTGGTGTTCAGAAGTGTCGTCTCCACAGAGCCAAACACATTCATTAGAGTGTTAGTGGGGTTCAGCACTGCCAGCTGTTCCCCTGCTGTGGAGATGGCAAGTCTCCTGCTGCCTTCACCTGCCAAAATCCAGTAGGCCCCAGCCTGCTCCTCGCCAAATCCTGGGCTCCAACAGCGTCAGTTGGTGTTCAGAAGTGTCGTCTCCACAGAGCCAAACACATTCGTTAGAGTGTTAGTGGGGTTCAGCACTGCCAGCTGTTCCCCTGCTGTGGAGATGGCAAGTCTCCTGCTGCCTTCACCTGCCAAAATCCAGTAGGCCCCAGCCTGCTCCTCGCCTAATCCTGGGCTCCAACAGCGTCAGTTGGTGTTCAGAAGTGTTGTCTCCACAGAGCCAAACACATTCGTTAGAGTGTTAGTGGGGTTCAGCACTGCCAGCTGTTCCCCTGCTGTGGAGATGGCAAGTCTCCTGCTGCCTTTACCTGCCAAAATCCAGTAGGCCCCAGCCTGCTCCTCGCCTAATCCTGGGCTCCAACAGCGTCAGTTGGTGTTCAGAAGTGTCGTCTCCACAGAGCCAAACACATTCGTTAGAGTGTTAGTGGGGTTCAGCACTGCCAGCTGTTCCCCTGCTGTGGAGATGGCAAGTCTCCTGCTGCCTTCACCTGCCAAAATCCAGTAGGCCCCAGCCTGCTCCTCGCCAAATCCTGGGCTCCAACAGCGTCAGTTGGTGTTCAGAAGTGTCGTCTCCACAGAGCCAAACACATTCGTTAGAGTGTTAGTGGGGTTCAGCACTGCCAGCTGTTCCCCTGCTGTGGAGATGGCAAGTCTCCTGCTGCCTTCACCTGCCAAAATCCAGTAGGCCCCAGCCTGCTCCTCGCCAAATCCTGGACTCCAACAGCGTCATTTGGTGTTCAGAAGTGTCGTCTCCACAGAGCCAAACACATTCGTTAGAGTGTTAGTGGGGTTCAGCACTGCCAGCTGTTCCCCTGCTGTGGAGATGGCAAGTCTCCTGCTGCCTTCACCTGCCAAAATCCAGTAGGCCCCAGCCTGCTCCTCGCCTAATCCTGGGCTCCAACAGCGTCAGTTGGTGTTCAGAAGTGTCGTCTCCACAGAGCCAAACACATTCGTTCAAGTGTTAGTGGGGTTCAGCACTGCCAGCTGTTCCCCTGCTGTGGAGATGGCAAGTCTCCTGCTGCCTTCACCTGCCAAAATCCAGTAGGCCCCAGCCTGCTCCTCGCCAAATCCTGGGCTCCAACAGCGTCAGTTGGTGTTCAGAAGTGTTGTCTCCACAGAGCCAAACACATTCGTTAGAGTGTTAGTGGGGTTCAGCACTGCCAGCTGTTCCCCTGCTGTGGAGATGGCAAGTCTCCTGCTGCCTTCACCTGCCAAAATCCAGTAGGCCCCAGCCTGCTCCTCGCCTAATCCTGGGCTCCAACAGCGTCAGTTGGTGTTCAGAAGTGTCGTCTCCACAGAGCCAAACACATTCGTTCAAGTGTTAGTGGGGTTCATCATTGCCAGCTGATCCCCTGCTGTGGAGATGGCAGTCTCTCCTGCTGTCTCCGCATTCCAACGACAGTAGGCCTCTGCCTACACCCTCCTATTTCCTGGGCTTCAACTCAGCCAGTTGTAGCTCGGAAGTGCCGTCCACACGGAAAGAGATACTTGCTCCCGTGTCTCAGTGGGGTTCAGTAACATCAGCTGATCCCCTGCTGTGTGGATGGCAGTCTCTCCTGCTGTCACCTCATTCAAAATACAGTAGGACTCTGCCTACACCCTCCTATTTCCTGGGCTTCAACACAGCCAGTTGTAGTTCGGAAGTGCCGTCCACACGGAAAGAGATACTTGCTCCCGTGTCTCAGTGGGGTTCAGTAACGTCAGCTGATCCCCTGCTGTGTGGATGGCAGTCTCTCCTGCTGTCACCTCATTCAAAATACAGTAGGCCTCTGCCTACACCCTCCTATTTCCTGGGCTTCAACACAGCCAGTTGTAGTTCGGAAGTGCCGTCCACACGGAAAGAGATACTTGCTCCCGTGTCTCAGTGGGGTTCAGTAACGTCAGCTGATCCCCTGCTGTGTGGATGACAGTCTCTCCTGCTGTCACCTCATTCAAAATACAGTAGGCCTCTGCCTACACCCTCCTATTTCCTGGGCTTCAACACAGCCAGTTGTAGTTCGGAAGTGCCGTCCACACGGAAAGAGATACTTGCTCCCGTGTCTCAGTGGGGTTCAGTAATGTCAGCTGATCCCCTGCTGTGTGGATGGCAGTCTCTCCTGCTGTCACCTCATTCAAAATACAGTAGGCCTCTGCCTACACCCTCCTATTTCCTGGGCTTCAACACAGCCAGTTGTAGTTCGGAAGTGCCGTCCACACGGAAAGAGATACTTGCTCCCGTGTCTCAGTGGGGTTCAGTAACGTCAGCTGATCCCCTGCTGTGTGGATGGCAGTCTCTCCTGCTGTCACCTCATTCAAAATACAGTAGGCCTCTGCCTACACCCTCCTATTTCCTGGGCTTCAACACAGCCAGTTGTAGTTCGGAAGTGCCGTCCACACGGAAAGAGATACTTGCTCCAGTGTCTCAGTGGGGTTCAGTAATGTCAGCTGATCCCCTGCTGTGTGGATGGCAGTCTCTCCTGCTGTCACCTCATTCAAAATACAGTAGGCCTCTGCCTACACCCTCCTATTTCCTGGGCTTCAACACAGCCAGTTGTAGTTCGGAAGTGCCGTCCACACGGAAAGAGACACTTGCTCCCGTGTCTCAGTGGGGTTCAGTAACGTCAGCTGATCCCCTGCTGTGTAGATGGCAAAGTCTCCTGCTGCCTACACAGTCGTACCACTACTGATTTTTAACCGTGCTCCAATTAGGCCTGTGGCTCCACTGTCTCTCGTATTTCCCCTGTCCTCCAACCCTGCCAGTTACAGCTCCGAAGTGGCGTCTGCACAATCCACACTTGTTCCTGTGTTACAGGTGTTCAGTCCGGTCAGTTAATCCCCTGATGTGTGTCCGGCAATGTCGCCTGCTCTGTCCACATTCCCATTATTCCCCCGCCAGTTACAGCTCCGAAGTGGCGTCTGCACAATCCACACTTGTTCCTGTGTTACAGGTGTTCAGTCCGGTCAGTTAATCCCCTGATGTGTGTCCGGCAATGTCGCCTGCTCTGTCCACATTCCCATTATGGGAATGTGGACAGAGCAGGCGACATTGCCGGACACACATCAGGGGATTAACTGACCGGACTGAACACCTGTAACACAGGAACAAGTGTGGATTGTGCAGACGCCACTTCGGAGCTGTAACTGGCGGGGTTGGAGGACAGGGGAAATATGAAAATCAGTGAAGCCACAGGCCTAAGTGGAGCTTGGTTCAAATTAGTAGTCTACAACCGATCTTAAAATTTCTTCAATGCAGCCTCAGCCTGCTCCGTGCTTGTCCCTGGGCTTCAACACAGCCAGTTGTTGCTCGGAAGTGCCGTCTTCACAGAGTAAAACACTAGCTCCTGTGTTTGTGGGGTTCAGTAACGTCAGCTGTTCCCCTGCTGTTTTGATGGCAATCTGTCCTGCTGCCTCCCAATTGACAGCACATCAGGCCTCAGCCTGCTAAGTGCTTGTCCTGGGCTCCAACATCGCCAGTTGCTGCTCATAACTGACTTTGGCACGGGTACTCCCTCCTGCCCAGCTTGGTTCCAGCCCTGCCTGCTGTTTCCGGGAAGTGTCAATGTCAGTTTGCCACCCCAAGTTGCCATGTCGTGTTGCGGTTGGGTTAGCCGAGGCTAGGGTGCCAGCAGTTTAGGTGCTTCCTATGTGGACTGCGGGTTCTGGTAAGAAAGACTTGTTCCATAGTGCCAGTAGGACAAGCACCCCCTGTAGGACTGTGTGATTCGGTAACTGCGGCCAGCTTGCGGCATGTCAACTTTGCTTTTCAGGGGTAACTTCTGATACCCCTCCGGGTTCCAGCACCATCAGCTGGTTCTCGTCAGAGCCTTTGGCCTAGGTGCCTCCATCTCGGTATCCGAGTTCCGGCAACGTCTGCTGGTCCCTAGTAGTGCTTTGTAGCACAGGTACCTCCTGCTTAGTAACCGGGTTCCAGCACCGTCAGCTGGTCCTCGGTTGTGCCATTGGCTCTTATTCCTTCTGCTGCCCCTCCGGGTGCCAGCACTGTCAGCTGGTCCTCGCTATTTCCATTTGCTCTTGCAGCTTATGCTACCCCTCCGGGTTCCAGCACCGTCAGCTGGTTCTCGTCAGAGCCTTTGGCCTAGGTGCCTCCATCTCGGTATCCGAGTTCCGGCAACGTCTGCTGGTCCTTGGTAGTGCTTTGTAGCACAGGTACCTCCTGCTTAGTAACCGGGTTCCAGCACCGTCAGCTGGTCCTCGGTTGTGCCATTGGCTCTTATTCCTTCTGCTGCCCCTCCGGGTGCCAGCACTGTCAGCTGGTCCTCGCTATTTCCATTTGCTCTTGCAGCTTATGCTACCCCTCCGTGTTCCAGCACCGTCAGCTGGTTCTCGTCAGAGCCTTTGGCCTAGGTGCCTCCATCTCGGTATCCGAGTTCCGGCAACGTCTGCTGGTCCTTGGTAGTGCTTTGTAGCACAGGTACCTCCTGCTTAGTAACCGGGTTCCAGCACCGTCAGCTGGTCCTCGGTTGTGCCATTGGCTCTTATTCCTTCTGCTGTCTCTCCGGGTGCCAGCACTGTCAGCTGGTCCTCGCTATTTCCATTTGCTCTTGCAGCTTATGCTACCCCTCCGGGTTCCAGCACCGTCAGCTTGTTCTCGTCAGAGCCTTTGGCCTAGGTGCCTCCATCTCGGTATCCGAGTTCCGGCAACGTCTGCTGGTCCTTGGTAGTGCTTTGTAGCACAGGTACCTCCTGCTTAGTAACCGGGTTCCAGCACCGTCAGCTGGTCCTCGGTAGTGCCATTGGCTCTTGTTCCTTCTGCTGCCCCTCCGGGTGCCAGTACCGTCAGCTGGTTCAAGAGGACAAAGAACAGGAAGACAACCACCAAGATGCAGAACAACAAGAGAGAGAAGACAAAGAAGCATAAAAAAAACAAAGCAGAAGAACATTAAGCATAAGACTAATACTCTGAGCAAATGACATTATCTTATTTATAAGCAGAAGAAGACTAAGCAGTGTATGGGGGTGAGTCTGTTCCTCCTCGTGGTGCCCCTGGAAAAGGCCTGCTGCTGCAGGCCAAACTGAACGCGGACAAATCCTGTTGTAAATCTTTTGTGACAGGCAGAACGGAAGGTGTAAACTTCTAACTTTTCTAGATAACAACTACAGGAATGCCTGACACAAACAAGAATATGATGAAGAAGAATAGGAAGAAGATGAAGAAGTTGAATATGTAGAATAATAATTGTTGAATAAGAAGAATATGAAGAATGTAAGAAAAGGAAGAAGAAGAAGAAGAAGAATGTAATAAAAGGAAGTAGAAGAATTTAAAAAAGGAAGAAGAAGAAGAATGTAAAAAAAGGAATAAGAAGAAGAATGTAAAAAAAGGAAGAAGAAGAAGAATGTAAAAAAAGGAAGTAGAAGAATGTAAAAAAAGGAAGAAGAAGAAGAAGAATGTAAAAAAAGGAATAAGAAGAAGAAGAAGAAGGTAAAAAAAGGAAGAAGAAGAAGAAAGAAGAAGAAAGAAGAAAGAAGAAGAAGACATACATGTCTGGCAAAATATAAATGAGGCTAACATAGTCAATATCTTTGTAACTCCTAACATCTTTAAAAAAAAAGTTTAATTCCTGCTATTCCATTTGATTGGGCTAAACCTCTATGGCTTTAATGTCTCCTCCACCTCCCACAATACATTCTACATTATTCTTAGTTGTTTTTCTTCATGTAGAATTAACCTACAAGGAAAGAAAGGGTTTTTTTTAATTCCGATATTTTGGCCCCATTGACTTGCATTGGTTGCCGGTATCGGAATCGGCGATACCGATACTTTTTTTAAGATCGGCCGATCCATTCCGATCCGATATTTTCAAGTATCGGCTGGTATCGCTCAACTCTATGGATCATGCTATTTTCATTCCAGCAATATCTGATTTTTAAACCTTAGCATCTGATTTACATCCAATTTGCATATGAATACTATTTGATTGCAATAGGATTTTAACATGAGCTTTTGTGGCGCCCCTGAGGCTTCAGTCGCCACAGAGGTACTGCACCTTCTCCTAAGGTGTAGTGCCCCACCATCCAGGTAAGCTGGGAACTCCTGACCATGCTCCACACCTGCATTCCACACACAGGATAGTTCAGTGGGGCCACCTAACAGCTTCAGGCTGGGGGTTAGCAGAGCACCCCTCGTGGAACCCTGCTTCGTAACACGAGGTGTGCTGGGAGGCGGGTGGAGTGAGATGATATAAAAGAACGGGAAGAGTGGGAGTTTAGTAGTTGGTTGGTTAGTTGGAGAGAGAAGAGAGAAGATGGGTGTCTGAAGGACGTGCTGCAGCAGGTCCCAGTGATCTGGGCTGCTGGCACGAGAAACACCAGAGAAAGAGACTGATAAGATTGATAACCTAACCTTCCATAAGAGAGAGAACAGATCGGAACGAAGGAGAATAGAAGGACGGTGGGAAGCTGGTTGAAGAAAGATAGAGAACCCTTCCAGTCCAGAGAGCGCAAAGACTGGGGCCCGGTCCCTGAGGTTGATAGGATCTTTATGTCCGGCAACAGACACCGGAGGAGTAGTGAGCCGCTAATGCCTTGCTCCCATCATAGAATCACTGCACACGTAAATTATGCTAAAGTGAGCTTTTTATTATTTAATTGACGGGGCACGGCGGTGCCTGCATCCCCCACTGCGCCACCAATGTTTTTTTGCCATACCAACAGGATCTCTGCTCCTCTAGCACCTGATCAAACTACTAAAAAAACCGAACAAATATCCAATCAAATTTTTTTTTTATTATTATGATTAGTGTTGAGCATTCCGATACCGCAAGTATCGGGTATCGGCCGATACTTGCTGTATCGGAATTCCGATACCGACTTCCGATATTTTTTCAATATCGGAAGTCGGCATCGGAATCGGAAGTTCAAAGTTGATTGACAGCCTGACATCATCATGATGCGCGGTGTGTGCGCATCATGATGCGCCGTCATTTCGGGCCTTCCGGGGGTCTCTGCCGGCCTGCCGGGGGGCTGTGTGGACTGCCCGGGGTCTGTACCGGCCTGCCGGGGGGCTGTGCCGGCCTGCCGGTGGTCTGTGCACCCTGTGGGGGTCTGTACCGGCCTGCCGGGGGGCTGTGCCGGCCTGCCGGGGGGCTGTGCTGATGTCCGGGGGTCTGTGCAAGCATCGTCCGATGGGACTACAAGTCCCATCTGGCGATGCCTGCTACCATGACAGTGATTGACACATTAGCCAATGATGGGACAGTAGTAGTCCCATCATCCGGCTAATGTGTTAAATGTTAAAAAAAAAAAAAAAAATACTACATACATACTACATGCATGCTACATACATACTACATGCTACATACATGCTACATACATACCACATACATACTACATACATACTACATACATACTACATACATACCACATACATACCACATATATACATACATACTACATACATAACACATATATACTACATGCATGCTACATACATACTACATGCTACATATATACTACATACATACTACATACATACATACTACATATATACTACATGCATGCTACATACATACTACATGCTACATACATACTACATATATACTACATGCATACTACATACATACTACATGCATGCTACATACATACTACATGCTACATACATACCACATACATACTACATACATACTACATGCATGCTACATACATACTACATGCTACATACATACTACATATATACTACATGCATGCTACATACATACTACATGCTACATACATACTACATGCATGCTACATACATACTACATGCTACATACATACTACATATATACTACTTGCATGCTACATACATACTACATGCTACATACATACTACATATATACTACATACATACTACATACATACTACATGCATGCTACATACATACTACATGCTACATACATACCACATACATACTACATACATACTACATACATACTACATGCATGCTACATACATACTACATGCTACATACATACTACATATATACTACATGCATGCTACATACATACTACATGCTACATACATACTACATATATACTACATGCATGCTACATACATACTACATGCTACATACATACTACATATATACTACATGCATGCTACATACATACTACATGCTACATACATACTACATATATACTACATACATACTACATACATACTACATGCATGCTACATACATACTACATGCTACATACATACCACATACATACTACATACATACTACATGCTACATACATACTACATATATACTACATGCATGCTACATACATACTGCATGCTACATGCATGCTACATACATACTACATACATACTACATGCTACATACATACCACATATATACTACATACATACTACATACAATACATTCATACAATACATACATAGACATACAGTACATATAACATAGAGTAACATACTTACCAATACTTGTCACATTGTTCCCCGAAGCCATTGTCTTTTACGGAATAAATATTAACATAACAAACCACAAAAATACTCACCCACGATCCGAAGCAGTCCACGAGTGTGTCCCACGACGATCTTGGGTAGAGAACTGCAGCATCAGCTGTTGCTGCCGTTCTCTATGGGCTGCAGGAATCCAATGACGAAAGGTAGGTATCCTTCCGCACTGTATTCCTCCGCCACTTAAAAAAAAAAAGTCCCTAGTCTCACTTTATGCCATTGCTGTGTGGGAAATTCCCACGCAGCAATGGCATAAAGTGAGACTAGGGACTTTTTTTTTTTTAAGTGGCGGAGGAATACAGTGCGGAAGGATACCTACCTTCCGTCATTGGATTCCTGCAGCCCGTAGAGAACGGCAGCAACAGCTGATGCTGCAGTTCTCTACCCAAGATCGTCGTGGGACACACTCGTGGACTGCTTCGGATCGTGGGTGAGTATTTTTGTGGTTTGTTATGTTAATATTTATTCCGTAAAAGACAATGGCTTCGGGGAACAATGTGACAAGTATTGGTAAGTATGTTACTCTATGTTATATGTACTGTATGTCTATGTATGTATTGTATGAATGTATTGTATGTAGTATGTATGTAGTATATATGTGGTATGTATGTAGCATGTAGTATGTATGTAGTATGTATGTAGCATGCATGTAGCATGCAGTATGTATGTAGCATGCATGTAGTATATATGTAGTATGTATGTAGCATGTAGTATGTATGTAGTATGTATGTGGTATGTATGTAGCATGTAGTATGTATGTAGCATGCATGTAGTATGTATGTAGTATGTATGTAGTATATATGTAGTATGTATGTAGCATGTAGTATGTATGTAGTATGTATGTAGCATATATGTAGTATGTATGTAGCATGTAGTATATATGTAGTATATATGTAGCATGTAGTATGTATGTAGTATGTATGTGGTATGTATGTAGCATGTAGTATGTATGTAGCATGCAGTATGTATGTAGTATATATGTAGTATGTATGTAGCATGTAGTATATATGTAGTATGCATGTTGCATGCATGTAGTATATATGTAGTATGTATGTTGCATGTAGTATATATGTAGTATGTATGTTGCATGTAGTATATACACTCACTGGCCACTTTATTAGGTACACCTGTCCAACTGTGTGTTAAGACTTAATTTCTAATCAGCCAATCACATGGCGGCAACTCAGTGCATTTAGGCATGTAGACATGGTCAAGACAATCTCCTGCAGTTCAAACCGAGCATCAGTATGGGGAAGAAAGGTGATTTGAGTGCCTTTGAACGTGGCATGATTGTTGGTGCCAGAAGGGCTGGTCTGAGTATTTCAGAAACTGCTGATCTACTGGGATTTTCACGCACAACCATCTCTAGGGTTTACAGAGAATGGTCCGAAAAAGAAAAAAAATCCAGTGAGCGGCAGTTCTGTGGCCGGAAATGCCTTGTTGATGCCAGAGGTCAGAGGAGAATGGGCAGACTGGTTCGAGCTGATAGAAAGGCAACAGTGACTCAAATTGCCACCCGTTACAACCAAGGTAGGCAGAAGAGCATCTCTGAACGCACAGTGCGTCGAACTTTGAGGCAGATGGGCTACAGCAGCAGAAGACCACACCGGGTACCACTCCTCTCAGCTAAGAACAGGAAACTGAGGCTACAATTTGCACAAGCTCATCGAAATTGGACAGTAGAAGATTGGAAAAACGTTGCCTGGTCTGATGAGTCTCGATTTCTGCTGCGACATTCGGATGGTAGGGTCAGAATTTGGCGTAAACAACATGAAAGCATGGATCCATCCTGCCTTGTATCAACGGTTCAGGCTGGTGGTGGTGGTGTCATGGTGTGGGGAATTTTTTCTTGGCACTCTTTGGGCCCCTTGGTACCAATTGAGCATCGTTGCAACGCCACAGCCTACCTGAGTATTGTTGCTGACCATGTCCATCCCTTTATGACCACAATGTACCCAACATCTGATGGCTACTTTCAGCAGGATAATGCGCCATGTCATAAAGCTCGAATCATCTCAGATTGGTTTCTTGAACATGACAATGAGTTTACTGTACTCAAATGGCCTCCTCAGTCACCAGATCTCAATCCAATAGAGCATCTTTGGGATGTGGTGGAACGGGAGATTCGCATCAGGGATGTGCAGCCGACAAATCTGCGCCAACTGTGTGATGCCATCATGTCAATATGGTCCAAAATCTCTGAGGAATGCTTCCAGCACCTTGTTGAATCTCTGCCACGAAGAATTGAGGCAGTTCTGAAGGCAAAAGGGGGTCCAACCCGTTACTAGCATGGTGTACCTAATAAAGTGGCCAGTGAGTGTATGTAGTATGCATGTTGCATGCATGTAGTATATATGTAGTATGTATGTTGCATGTAGTATATATGTAGTATGAATGTAGCATGTATGTAGTATGTAGTATGAATGTAGCATGTATGTAGTATGCATGTTGTATGTATGTAGCATGTAATTTTTTTTTTTTTTTTTACATTCAACACATTAGCCGGATGATGGGACTACTACTGTCCCATCATTGGCTAATGTGTCAATCACTGTCATGGTAGCAGGCATCGCCCGATGGGACTTGTAGTCCCATCGGACGATGCCTGCACAGACCCCCGAAGCCTGCACAGCCCCCCGGCAGGCCGGCACAGTCCCCCGGCAGGCCGGCACAGCCCCCCGGAGCCTGCACAGCCCCCCGGCAGGCCGGCACAGCCCCCCGGCAGGCCGGCACAGCCCCCCGGAGCCTGCACAGCCCCCCGGCAGGCCGGCACAGACCACCGGAGCCTGCACAGACCCCTGGCAGGCCGGCACAGCCCCCCGGCAGGCCGGCACAGACCACCGGAGCCTGCACAGACCCCCTGGCAGGCCGGCACAGCCCCCTGAAAGGCCCGTACAGACCCCAGAGAGGCTGTACAAGGGAAAAACAGGATTTTTCTTATTCCGATACCGGAAGTCCCATAGACTTGAATGGGACTTCCGGTATCGGAATCGGCGATACCGATACTTTTTTTTAAGATCGTCCGATACCATCCGATCCGATACTTTGAAGTATCGGACGGTATCGCTCAACTCTAATTATGATGATTAAAACATGTACAGAAATATAAAAAATTGTTTATTTATGATGAATGGGGGGTGAGATCCCAATACCAAAAAACGAAATACTGGAAACCAATAGGTATAAAAATGGAAATATAATAGCAAATAATAAACAATGAATACTAAATAGTATGGTCATTCATATTTTCATTTTACTACAACCCAGTGTCAATATAATAGAAATAAATATATGATTCCACAATACACATTTATATACTGTAAAATAACGCCAATGTAGTAAGGGTTACTAAACTCCATATACACAAGTGTGCCGTAAACTGAATAGCCATGCTGTATTATATATAACTATCAATGGCACATGTTAACAGAGATGTTAATTAAGTACCTCATATCAGGGTTAATGAACTTCACCTCTATGTGCACAAGTGTGCTGCAGACTTAAACGCGTTTACTGGGAACCTGGCACTAACCATTATTAGGTATTTATTGGCATTTCTGCAATTTTGTGTCTTTGATATTTGCATATAGTGTGGTGCGGCCATTAAGTCTGCAGCACACTTGTGCACATAGAGGTGAAGTTCATTAACCCTGATATGAGGTACTTAATTAACATCTCTGTTAACATGTGCCATTGATAGTTCTATATAATACAGCATGGCTATTCAGTTTACGGCACACTTGTGCATATGGAGTTTAGTAACCCTTACTACATTGGCGTTATTTTACAGTATATAAATGTGTATTGTGGAATCATATATTTATTTCTATTATATTGACACTGGGTTGTAGTAAAATGAAAATATGAATGACCATACTATTTAGTATTCATTGTTTATTATTTGCTATTATATATATATATATTTCCATTTTTATACCTATTGGTTTCCAGTATTTCGTTTTTTGGTATTGGGATCTCACCCCCCATTCATCATAAATAAACAATTTTTTATATTTCTGTACATGTTTTAATCATCATAATAATAAAAAAAATTTTTTATTGGATATTTGTTCGGTTTTTCGTAGTTTGATTTGGTTAGTTGTCCGAATTGTCCTTTCAATTTGTCCACTTGTGCGTAGGAATTGGTTTATTATAACTAACATACTGAGATATAATAAGCACTATTGTCTTGGAATTTTTTGTTCCTCTAGCACCTGGACTATTGGCTATATTGGATAATCTGCATTTTTTTTAAATATTGCCTAGCAGTGATAAACTATCAACCGGTGACTACCAAAACTCTACTTCAAAAGGGCGACTATGTGATGTTGTTAGGCCGAAACGTCAGCTGTCGCTTCATCACCGTCAATTAAATAATAAAAAGCTCACTTTAGCATAATTTACGTGTGCAGTGATTCTATATTGACTTCACATTTACGGGACCAGAGGCTCCCTTTCACTAGCACCGTTTATTCATTACACTAGTCGAGTGCTAGCCATCTGCCATATCTATTGCTCCCATCATAGACTTGGGACACAACAGCAACTGAATAGAGAGCCGGGACGCAGTGAGGAGTCCCCGAAGCAGGCTACAGCTCTCTGTCATACAAGTAGAGAAAGAACACCGTGAGCACAACTCAAGATGGTGCTAAGGTTAGGTTCCCAAACCGTTAAAGCAACAAATAAGATGGCCGGTGGACACCGCATCTGGAGGCACGTTTGCCCCTCTCCTATATACTGACAAGCTCATTACCGTAGAGAGATCATTCTCCTCAATGCCTAAAGCACCATCGTCCTTTCTGATAGATGCCTATAAGCTCTACACAATCTATATACCACACGTAACTGAAGAAGGTCACATTGACCGAAACGTCTTTTTTCGTGTACTACAATAAACCGCCTTGCAAATACCTTTAAGTTTAGTGCTAGGTTCATATTTGTTGTCATACAAGTAGAGACTAGGAACACCTAGAGAGAGGCATTCCAGGGTAACTAAGTACTGGAGTGCTTCGCACTAGTGTTGAGCATTCCGATACCGCAAGTATCGGGTATCGGCCGATACTTGCTGTATCGGAATTCCGATACCGACTTCCGATATTTTTTCAATATCAGAATTCGGCATCGGAATCGGAAGTTCAAAGTTGATTGACAGACTGACGTCATCATGATGCGCGGTGTGTGCGCATCATGATGCGCCGTCATTTCGGGCCTTCCGGGGGTCTCTGCCGGCCTGCCGGGGGGCTGTGCCGGCCTGCCGGGGGGCTGTGTGGACTGCCCGGGGTCTGTACCGGCCTGCCGGGGGGCTGTGCCGGCCTGCCGGTGGTCTGTGCACCCTGTGGGGGTCTGTACCGGCCTGCCGGGGGGCTGTGCCGGCCTGCCGGTGGTCTGTGCACCCTGTGGGGGTCTGTACCGGCCTGCCGGGGGGCTGTGCCGGCCTGCCGGGGGGCTGTGCCGGCCTGCCGGGGGGCTGTGCTGATGTCCGGGGGTCTGTGCAAGCATCGTCCGATGGGACTACAAGTCCCATCGGGCGATGCCTGCTACCATGACAGTGATTGACACATTAGCCAATGATGGGACAGTAGTAGTCCCATCATCCGGCTAATGTGTTAAATGTTAAAAAAAAAAAAAAAAAAACTACATGCATACTACATACATACTACATGCTACATACATACTACATATATACTACATACATACTACATACATGCTACATACATACTGCATGCTACATACATACTACATACATACTACATACATACTACATGCATGCTACATACATACTACATGCATGCTACATGCATGCTACATACATACTACATGCATGCTACATACATACTACATGCTACATACATACCACATACATACTACATACTACATATATACTACATGCATGCTACATACATACTACATGCTACATACATACCACATACATACTACATACATGCTACATACTACATACATACTACATGCATACTACATACATACTACATGCATGCTACATACATACTACATGCATGCTACATACATACTACATGCTACATACATACCACATACATACTACATACATACTACATGCTACATACATACTACATATATACTACATGCATGCTACATACATACTACATGCTACATACATACCACATACATACTACATACATACTACATACATACTACATGCTACATACATACTACATACATACTACATGCATGCTACATACATACTACATGCTACATACATACCACATACATACTACATACATACTACATGCTACATACATACTACATATATACTACATGCATGCTACATACATACTACATGCATGCTACATACATACTACATGCTACATACATACCACATACATACTACATACATGCTACATACATACTACATATATACTACATGCATGCTACATACATACTACATATATACTACATGCATGCTACATACATACTGCATGCTACATACATACTACATACATACTACATGCTACATACATACCACATATATACTACATACATACAATACATTCATACAATACATACATAGACATACAGTACATATAACATAGAGTAACATACTTACCAATACTTGTCACATTGTTCCCCGAAGCCATTGTCTTTTCCGGAATAAATATTAACATAACAAACCACAAAAATACTCACCCACGATCCGAAGCAGTCCACGAGTGTGTCCCACGACGATCTTGGGTAGAGAACTGCAGCATCAGATGATGCTGCCGTTCTCTACGGGCTGCAGGAATCCAATGACGGAAGGTAGGTATCCTTCCGCACTGTATTCCTCCGCCACTTAAAAAAAAAAAAGTCCCTAGTCTCACTTTATGCCATTGCTGCGTGGGAATTTCCCACACAGCAATGGCATAAAGTGAGACTAGGGACTTTTTTTTTTTTTAAGTGGCGGAGGAATACAGTGCGGAAGGATACCTACCTTCCGTCATTGGATTCCTACAGCCCGTAGAGAACGGCAGCATCAGCTGATGCTGCAGTTCTCTACCCAAGATCGTCGTGGGACACACTCGTGGACTGCTTCGGATCGTGGGTGAGTATTTTTGTGGTTTGTTATGTTAATATTTATTCCGGAAAAGACAATGGCTTCGGGGAACAATGTGACAAGTATTGATAAGTATGTTACTCTATGTTATATGTACTGTATGTCTATGTATGTATTGTATGAATGTATTGTATGTATGTAGTATATATGTGGTATGTATGTAGCATGTAGTATGTATGTAGTATGTATGTAGCATGCAGTATGTATGTAGCATGCATGTAGTATATATGTAGTATGTATGTAGCATGTAGTATGTATGTAGCATGTAGTATGTATGTAGCATGCATGTAGTATATATGTAGTATGTATGTAGCATGTAGTATGTATGTAGCATGCATGTAGTATGTATGTGGTATGTATGTAGCATGTAGTATGTATGTAGCATGCATGTAGTATATATGTGTTATGTATGTAGCATGTAGCATGCATGTAGCATGCATGTAGTATGTATGTAGTATGTATGTAGTATATATGTGGTATGTATGTTGCATGTAGTATTTATGTATGTAGCATGTAGTATGTATGTAGCATGCAGTATGTATGTAGCATGCATGTAGTATATATGTAGTATGTATGTTGCATGTAGTATTTATGTAGTATGAATGTAGCATGTATGTAGTATGTAGTATGAATGTAGCATGTATGTAGTATGCATGTTGTATGTATGTAGCATGTAATTTTTTTTTTTTTCTTTTACATTTAACACATTAGCCGGATGATGGGACTACTACTGTCCCATCATTGGCTAATGTGTCAATCACTGTCATGGTAGCAGGCATCGCCCGATGGGACTTGTAGTCCCATCGGACGATGCCTGCACAGACCCCCGAAGCCTGCACAGCCCCCCGGCAGGCCGGCACAGCCCCCCGGCAGGCCGGCACAGCCCCCCGGAGCCTGCACAGACCACCGGCAGGCCGGCACAGCCCCCCGGCAGGCCGGCACAGCCCCCCGGAGCCTGCACAGCCCCCCGGCAGGCCGGCACAGCCCCCCGGCAGGCCGGCACAGCCCACCGGAGCCTGCACAGCCCCCCGGCAGGCCGGCACAGCCCCCCGGCAGGCCGGCACAGACCACCGGAGCCTGCACAGACCCCCTGGCAGGCCGGCACAGCCCCCCGAAAGGCCCGTACAGACCCCAGAGAGGCTGTACAAGGGCAGGAAAGGGTTTTTCTTATTCCGATACCGGAAGTCCCATAGACTTGAATGGGACTTCCGGTATCGGAATCGGCGATACCGATACTTTTTTTAAAGATCGGCCGATACCATCCGATACGATACTTTGAAGTATCGGACGGTATCGCTCAACTCTACTTCGCACCTAAAGGCGCATTGGAGGAGTCGTTCAGTAAGGTACATGTTGGCGGAGTGTGGAAGGGAGAATCCTATCCTGCCTGGAGGTTGGCTGGAGCCCTGACCTGGAGAACACGGTACGGAGGCAGGCAGTGGAGTGAACTGCAAAACAGTGAGTAAAGCTTTGGAACCGCATACTCGGGTGTCCTCCAGTTATTCCCGCACCACTACACCTGGGCACCAGCCTCCATACCATTCTGTGCCTCTCCTCATCCATTGCACCTACACTGCCCTGGGACTACAGCTCCACCTGTGGGGAGCTACACCATCTTTGCTGCACCACACCATCAGTCCCAGCGGATCTGTATGCAGCGTTGGCTCAACATCTTACTTGCCAAACACCACGGGTGGCGTCACGAACTATTCTAATAAACTTTAACACCATTAACATCACCGCCATTGATATTGGGCGCCCAGGGCCACGGACCGGGTCACCGCTGCTGTGATACATCCCCCTGACACCGGCCCGGTACTGAGTACCCCGCTGCCCTGTGTGTGCGAGGGCGACCCAATTTTGGCATCACGAACAGGATGGCGAGACCCGATGCCATCGGGTTCTGTGTGCCTTGGATTTACAACTTTTGAAAATGTGCAGAAGACCAAATTTAATAGACTGTAAAATGGACATTAGAAATGGCTGCTGGCGTGGAGAAGAAGGGCATGAAGAGATGGGAGGTCCTAAGAAAAGACCGCGAAGAGTCTTGGGCTGTCCCTGCCTGAATTACTATGTGACCGATGCATGGCCCACCCCCCGAGGGGTTCGTATACTAGCTTGGTATGGAGGCACTGGAAGAAGACGCTGCCCCGGAAGGAGGGGCAGAGAAAGCCAGTGGTGAGCAGAAGGGCGGAGCAAGAGGAAGAACGCCAGAACGCCATCTTGGAGAGCAAGGGAAGGAGGCCTGCGGAGCGCGGGGAACTGAATCTCCCCAGCGCCATGGCTGACGGCTCCAACCCTGATTCCGGAATGAACTGCTGGCAATTAGCCGAGGAAATTATGGAACTGACCACCCGCCTGCAGCAGAAGAAGGAAGCTTTGGAGAAGCTGAGATGGCAGCGCGCCCCGGCGGGGCCTACACCTGCGGTACCCTCTCCACCGGTACCCGCCGCTGTGGCACCTGACCTTTTCTGGGCAGACCTTGCGGAGCTTGGAGCCGCTACCATGCCATCAGCAGCGTACTCTGTCCCTTCTTTGCCGCTAATACCGGAGGAGTTGCACACAGCCCAGGGAGCTGAAGCGGAGGGAGAGAAACTCCTGCCCGGACCTGGCGCGGCTGCGCAGGTCCCGCCAGCGACCCCCAAGGACCCGGAGCTGCTGCTGGCCCCACCGCCGTCCCCGGTGTCTCACCGGGCAGCAGCCATTGCCATCACGCCTGCACCGAAACAGAGACCGCATCGTCGGGAACTCCCAGGTATTTACCCTGACCTTCCTAATGAGTTGATGGGGAGAAGGGGAAGGACCCTGCTGCTGGGGGTACGGTTGGAGCTGGTGCGCCCGATCCGACATCTACAGGTCGGAGGGGGATCTGGATCATTGTGGGATGGTGATCTTGGGATCCCTTCACTGCCAAATCCCCAGGCAGTTGCTCATCAGCACCAACACACTGCAGAGGCCCTGTGAGCTAGACCTTGTACCAGAACAGCGGAACCACCTATCAAGGGAGAACAGTTGATGGGCATGGAGATACATCATGGATTCCATTTACCACAGTTTCAAGACCCCATAGCAAGGAACCAGAATCAGGATGAGAACAATTCCAGTTCAGCTTCCAGAACCCCAGGAGGGGATCGCCAGTAGAAGAATTATAATTTTCCAAATCTTGTTACCCAGGAGGGTTTGTTGCACCAGTTGTGCCTTTGCCTTTTTGTTCATCATGTTGCTCAGTTTTAGATTGGCAGCGTTGTTTTTGAAATGGAACTGTGTAGATCATAGAAGCTGATTGATCCAAAAACTTTTATTATAAATAGTTGCACCTCTTTAGGTGCCCTTTCTTGGTTTTACATATAAAGACACTTTGCAAAGATAATGTTTTTGCATGGACACTTTTCGAAGAATGATGTCTACCTCAAGGGACACTGCAAGAAAGCCCGGCTGGGAGCAGTGTTCAGCACTTTGCAAGAATCTTTGAATGTTTTATGATAACATATTTGATATTGTTGTGTCTTGTGAAAAGTAAATATCTTTTATAGAATATTTGATACAGGGAATTAGAAAAGTTTTGAGATAGAATGTGAGAATTGAATAAAGAATAAAGAATTGAAAGTGACAGGTGACAGGCCAAGTACAGATGGTCAGTGTCTTGCATTCAGTAGAAAGAGAGAGAAAGAATAATTGCACTTTGAACTAGGAATTGCACTTAAGTAAATTTTTGATACTAGGATAGGAAGTTAACCTGTTTGTAACGTTTAAGAAATGTGCCTCCTACATTAGGAAGATTAGATAAGTATTGTTGAATAGCATTTAAAAATTTTTGTGTGTTCCTGTATTGTACCTTTTGTTGTCTTACAGCCCGCGGATGTGCTGTGTTTAACGGGGGGGTATGAGGCGCCCCTGAGGCTTCAGTCGCCACAGAGGTACTGCACCTTCTACTAAGGTGTAGTGCCCCACCATCCAGGTAAGCTGGGAACTCCTGACCACGCTCCACACCTGCATTCCACACACAGGATAGTTCAGTGGGGCCACCTAACAGCTTCAGGCTGGGGGTTAGCAGAGCACCCCTCGTGGAACCCTGCTTTGCAACACGAGATGTGCTGGGAGGCGGGTGGAGTGAGATGATATAAAAGAGTGGGAAGAGTGGGATGAGTAGTTGGTTGGTTAGTTGGAGAGAGAAGAGAGAAGATGGGTGTCTGAAGGACGTGCTGCAGCAGGTCCCAGTGATCTGGGCTGCTGGCACGAGAAACACCAGAGAAAGAGACTGATAAGATTGATAACCTAACCTTCCATAGGAGAGATAGAACAGATCGGAATGAAGGAGAATAGAAGGACAGTGGGAAGCTGGTTGAGAAAGATAAAGAACCCTTCCAGTCCAGAGAGCGCAAAGGTCGGGGCCCGGTCCCTGAGGTTGATTGGATCTTTATGTCCGGCAACAGACACCGGAGGAGTAGTGAGCCGCTAATGCCTTTCTCCCATCATAGACTTGGAACACAACAGCAACTGAATAGAGAGCCGGGACGCAGTGAGGAGTCCCCGAAGCAGACTACAGCTGTCTGTCATACAAGTAAAGACTAGGAACACCTAGAGAGAGGCATTCCAGGGTAACTAAGTACTGGAGTGTTTCGCACCTAAAGGTGCATTGGAGGAGTCGTTCAGTAAGGTACATGTTGGTGGAGTGTGGAAGGGAGAATCCTATCCTGCTTGGAGGTTGGCTGGAGCCCTGGCCTGGAGAACACGGTATGGAGGCAGGCAGTGGAGTGAACTGCAAACAGTGAGTAAAGCTTTGGTACCGCATACTCGGGTGTCCTCCAGTTATTCCCGCACCACTACACCTGGGTAACAGCCTCCATACCATTCTGCGCCTCTCCTCATCCATTGCACCTACACTGCCCTGGGACTACAGCTCCACCTGTGGGGAGCTACACCATCTTTGCTGCACCACACCATCAGTCCCAGCGGATCTGCATGCAGCGTTGGCTCAACATCTTACTTGCCAAACACCGCGGGTGGCGTCACGAACTTTTCTAATAAACTTTAACACCATTAACATCACCGCCATTGATATTAGGCGCCCAGGGCCACGGACCGGGTCACCGCTGCTGTGACACATCCCCCTAACACCGGCCCGGTACCGAGTACCCCGCTGCCCTGGGTGTGAGGGGCGACCCATTTTTTTGCACAAATCGTTTCCACCAGCGTGTAATACCAATATCAGCGGCCCTTTTACCATCTTAGCAATTTTTACCACCTCTGGGAAGATCTGACGCCACTGGAGCCCTCTGATGCCTCTCCAGTTGACCTCTAATTATGGGAAGTAAAAATTTTTTCCACTGGGGTGTATTCCGGCTCTTTTGCACGCCCAACGAATAAAAGAATGTCCCAATACCCATACTGTGGGCTTATGACTTCCTGTAAGAGACAAGATGTGTTAGAGCAGGTCTGGTCTTATGTATCTTGCAAAGCATGCGGATTTCCAACAGCCCAATCTCTGTACTTCATCTTCTGCTACCCCGGCCCTAGCTGCTTCAGTGGCCGCTCCAATTCTAAAAGAATGCATTCCGTATTCTTTTGGGTTTACGCCGACAGCTTGTAGACATAGCTTAAAAATTGTGTGAAATTGATATTTAGTAAGCGGGGAGAGAAAGAATGTACCTTCGTGTCTTATAACCGTATAGCTTCTGACTATTTTAACAGGGCATATGGGGCCGTCTAAAGCCTTGACCAGGACCCACGACCCTCGACCGGTGGGGTCACATTTGGACTTCCGCACTCTAATGCGCAAGGCGTCACTACATATTACGAGATCTTCATTAATTAACCCGCCTACTGCTGCTGTTTTAACGCGGCACTAATTCGCTAATTCGTAGCGCCCCGAAGAATGCGATTGCAAACGCAGTAGATATTAGGATTGACTCGTATTGTGGCCTGCATACCGTTATAGAGATTGTGATAATGTTATGCAACAGACTTAAAGAAACGGGGCGATGACATTCTTTTCTTTTTTTTAAACTTCCTTTTTATTGAATTAGATTCCAATCTGAGTTAATGAAAGACACCATTATCCCCTGTATTTCTCCAGTAGACAACAGTGATTCCATGAACATTCTCCACTTTCTGAAAAACTTTTCTGTCATTTTATCTTTCTGTCTTTCTGCCTCTTTTTTTTCCAAATACAAGACAGAAAGCAGCCCTGCCTTTACCTCCTTCATCTTTGGAAGCGTTTTGGCAAGCCAAAGTTGCAAAATTAAACGCTTTGTTACCAGTGTCACGGTGTGAAACTGATCATGCAGTTTTCCACCTCTTGTTTTGCCTGTCGTATAGTGGAACAACCAGCTCAATGGATCAATATCCACCCAAATGCTACACATCTGTATATACATGCCTTGACTCTTAGCAACGACATTCTTGACTAGGTTGAAGCCTTTTCCAGCCTTTAACGGCTTGCTTGATGAAAAAATATTTTGTTACGTCCTCCTATCCCATTAGCTGGAAGAAAAAGGCTATTCCCAATAAGTGCCATTGCGCTAGTGTACCCGACGCGTCTCTACTCCTGAGCTGGTTCAGGAGTTCTACCACCACGTCGCATCTCGCCTGATCACATGTTTCGACTGGCCTTCCTTTAACTAAAGAGCACCACTCTTCCCATGCCTTACTATAAACCTGTCAGGTAGCCGGTGTCACCGAGGCACGGATCAAGGGCATCAGTGATTGGCCACTGTGTCAGAAAGGGAGGGAGGACACAGTAGGCCCGTTGGTTCTGCGCTGGGAAGGAATACTTTGATGGCCTGCCAATTGGAAGACAACAGAGAGTTAACCATCTTATCATTCACAGTAGTCGTAACTCTGGCGCGGCACCAGATGTTGTGTCTAAGGCATAATAGTACAAGGCAGCACAACAGCGCGAGAACCAGTGGCGATGAAGAGGACATACTGTTTAAGCATTTAGTGGTATCCAGTTGTTTGGTTAAAAATCTGATGTTTGTATCTTTTAATTTGTGACTCCAAAGTTCGACTGATGTTACTATAGCAAAAAGCTCCAACAAAACAGGGTTGCAGTCCCAAGTGGCTGAGGTCCATAGGTCCGGCCAGCTGTTTTTGCACCATTGGTCCTTGTAGATTGCGACAAAACCATTTGTGAGATCCACACCCACCACTAGACCTAGGGCATTGTTTAGCGTGTCCTGAGACATGACACATGTATGCCCATTGTAAGATTCCAAGAATGTTTTCCAAACGGACAAATCAGCTTTCATTGAGCGATTAAGTCTAATTCTGTGGCTCGGCTGGGCAATGCCCTTTGTTGCTAATGATAATCTGCGTGAAAAAGCCCTGCCAACTGGCATAACTCGACAAGCAAAGTTAAGTAAACCTATTAAGGACTGCATTTGCTGAAGAGTGACTTTTCATCAAGGAAACTTTTAACCGTTTGAAGTGTTTTTTGTATTTTATCCGCCGGTAGACGAAAAATCATTTAATTGGTGTCACTTTCGAAAGGGAGAATGTTACATGGCCCGATTGTTTTTTCCGGCGATAGTGGAACGCCGGAACGCCAAGAAATAAACGTAAACTTTTGGAGAAGGAAAGAACATAGTTTAGATTCCCTAGGTCTGAAACAAAAAATCATCGAGGTAGTGGATTGTTGAACTGCTGCCTGTTTCATGACGCACTACCCAGTCTAAGAAGGGACTGAAAAGCTCGAAATAGTGACAGGAAATGGAGCAGTCCATTGGTAGGCACAAGTAAAATAGGTGGCCCACCTTACAGCCCAACAAATGAAAGCATTCAGGGTGCACAGGTAAAAGACGGAAAGCTGACTCTATGTCGGTTTTTGCCATCAGGGCACTGGGCCCTGCCGCGCACATGATTTTAGTTGCTCTGTCAAACGAAGCGTAGGTTACCGACGAGTCTTCTGTGGGTATTGCATCATTGACCGAATCGCCTTTTGGGTAAGAAAGGTGATGTATTAGTTGGTATTTACCGGGTTCTTTTTTGGGCACAATGCCAAAAGGCGAGATTCTGAAATTTTTGAATAGCAATGATTTAAATGGGCCCGCCATCCTGCCTAGTTCAACCTCTTTTATGATTTTTTGATGTAAAATCTCAGGGAATTCTTGAGCTGATTTTAGATTTTTTTGCTGATGTCGGTGTTCGGCTAAATTTGAAGGGGATAAAAAAGCCGTTTTTAAAACCGTCGTATAATTGCTGAGCCGCTACTTTATTGGGATAAAGGCTTAGCCAAGGGCGCATGGCGGCTACGCTCACTGGAGTTTTACCTCGTAGCAACTCCGCTTGTGTGGCGTGTACACCTGGATGCAGGGTGTCCGCCTCCGCAGGCTGAGCAGTCGTGTCTAAATCTACATGATGCCTGGAAGCCGCAGTTTCCGTCATTATATAACAGGCAGGTCCCTGGTCTCCGTACGACCACTGATTTCTGGCCTGTGGCTGCTGAGAAACTAGTGGCCGATGCTGAAAAGGGAGGATGTTTTTGTGAGAGCATTAGTCGTAGCCAAACATCTGTCGCTTTTACTCCCCATCCTAGACCAGGTTGCAGGGCTCGCCTCCTGCGGAACTCCTTGTCATAGCGCCTCCATGCGAAACCACCATGAGATTTATATGAGTTGTATATTAAATCCAGGTATATGAATAACTCAGAGCAGCGTTCTGGGTGTTTTTGACCCATAATGCAGCCGAGGACTGCGAAGGCCTGCAGCCAGTTGTTCATTGTATGCGCTATTTTACCTCTATTTCTACCGTATGACCATTCGCCAGTCCTACTTTCCTTATCCACTGACTGTTGGTCTGCTGTTAGGAGTGACCATATGTCTATATAGTCATTATTCCAGATTTTTTTCTTTTGTCTCTAGGTCAGTGTGTGTACCTAGCAGACTAATTCCACAGAAAAAAGCATCTTTGTGTAGGCTAGCTGATTGAGGTATATTCCTTGTGACAGTTTGACCTCTAGGCTGACTTAAGTGGTCGACTATCGCCCTGATGGTAGATCCCAGTTCACTATCTTCTGTGTTGTGTACTTTGTTAGGTTTGCTGGTTATACGAAACTCACCGCTGTCTGTCGCCGATCGGGTGTCTCCAGGTGATGGAGGTACCCCGGCTTCCGCATTGGCGATGTCCTGCTCCTGGCTGGCGGCCCGATATG
The DNA here is from genome assembly GCF_039654945.1 of Dendrobates tinctorius. Taxonomy (NCBI): domain Eukaryota; kingdom Metazoa; phylum Chordata; class Amphibia; order Anura; family Dendrobatidae; genus Dendrobates; species Dendrobates tinctorius. The sequence continues at coordinate 9,802,683 of NW_027361824.1, forward strand.
GCTCAGAGATACCCTGGCCATTGGAATGTGGTGGAACTCCTGCTTGGGTGAAAGAACCGTGTCAATGTTGGCCGGTGGCCATGATGGATAAGGATGAATCTCCTCGGTTTGTCGACAATGATGGAGCACGTGGCAGCCGATGGCTGTCGTGTGCCCGAGGCAGATTGGCTGCTGCTGATAGCGGCACTCTGGCTCCTTCCTGAACGATGATCTGGCTGGAGGCCCCACGTGGTGTAGTGGGACGGAGTTATTATGTATATGACTATGGGCGATTACTGGCTGTGTAGTGCATAGCGAGGGGGATGGCGTTCTGTCTGCCAATGGATTAGTGTGCGACGAGCGTGATTGGGACATTAGGAGGGTTGGCGGTGTATAGTGTGCTGTGCTTGTGTTACATGTTTCACACTGGTTTTGCTGCAGAGCGTGCTGAACGGTCGGGTTGGACCGGACAGCACGCTCGGCAGCAGCATTGTTAGTTCCGCCTGATCTCACATCATCCCGCATGGGCGGCAATACTGCTCCCGCAGGGGAGACGCCGGTGACCAGGCTTGGTTGGGGGCGTGGGAATTACTGGAGGACCTGATTCAGGGCTCCCATTTCCAAGGCCTGGAGGCCAGTCGGATGTCCGGGGCTCCCGAAGATAATAGGGATGGCGGCTGGCACGCTTGTGCCCACTGCACCGGCCGATTATTGGCGGGCGGTGCATTTAATGGTTCTGCAGCTACATTCACGTGGGTACGAACACCCTGCGGGCGCTGCAGAGACTGTTTGGGCACTGGCCTAGCTACTGTGGGACTAAGAGTGGGCGTGGTGAAGGGCGGGCCACCGGAAGTACTGTTGTGATGTGCGGCGGAAGTGGGTGGAGCCTCCAGCCGGCTCAGACGCCTGGGGCCTAGTAATAACTTCTGGGATTGCGGCCTTCACGTGGCATTGCCAGCCGCTGTGTGCGGGGAAGATGCAAGGACTGGAGCAGCGGCACAGGCGCGGCAGTGCCCACATGAAACCGCTCTGGCGGGTGCTTTGATCTGGAAGAGCGCCTGTCAGAGCGCGGCTTCTGATTAGAGGAGATGGAAGCTGCCCCAGATAGACCGGGTGCCTGGCTGACCAGAGGCAGCTGTGAAGAAGACGGCGCAAGGACTGGATGGTGAGTGGACGGGTGTCATGATTGGGTCACCGAGGAGGAAAACAAGACCAAGCTAAGCCACAGAAAACCAGAGAGGTTGGTAACTAAGTGGATTGCAGACCCCTGATCCTATCCACACAACTAGCAGTAGCCATGGAGCATACCTACGATGATTCTAGACACCTCGACACAGCCGGAGAACTAAATAAGCCTAAAGCAAGAAAAAGGGAAATCTAAACTGCCCCAGAGCAGACCCCAATGGAAAAGATAGCCCCCAAACATATATTGTCGGTGAGACAAGATGAAAACACAAACGCAGGTAGGAAAATAGGCAGAGCAAATGATGGGGCCCACACTAACTAGACAGGACAGGAATGGAAAGACACTGTCTGCAATCAAGCAAAAAACCCTGCAAAAATGTCCAACACGTCTGATAGAAAAAAAAACTCTGAAGTCGCTAGACTTCGCCCACTATATCAGCACTCTGGCATATTCTGAAAGCAGAGCAACAGGAGGCCAACCTAATAAGGGACAAAAACAAACTGGCACAAACAGTAACATAAGGATGGAAATTCAGCGGCTGACCAAACTGAATAGACAAAACTAAATAAAATGTGAACAATAGCAAAGAACACTTAGCTTGAGCATGCAGGGACTGAACAGGAAACTAAGACCTCAGGAGGCAGGAGAAATCACCAGCAGGGATAGAGGGAGTCAGCTGTCTTAAATCCAGTCAAAGACTCCAGATGTCCAATCGTCCTCCTCATTATCAGTTGGCAGGCCTCTGTTAATTAGATCAGCAGCATTATTTCCTGTAACCACCAGAGGGAGCCCGGAAAGAGAACTTGCAACTCCTCTGTCAATAAAACCAGCTCCACTACCTTCACTAGCAACCAGAGGTAGGCCAGAAAGTGAATTCACAACAGTGCCCCCCCTTGAGGAGGGGTCACCGAACCCTCATCCACGCCACCAGGCCGATCAGAATGGGTCCGGTGAAAAGCACGAACCAATCTATCGGCATGAATGTCAGAAGCAGAGACACAAGAATTATCCTCCTGGCCATAACCCTTCCATTTGACAAAGTACTGGAGTATCCGTCTAGCCAAACGAGAATCCAATATTTTCTCTACCTCATATTCCACATTGCCTTTAACCAATACAGGGTCAGGAGGTGCCACCATAGGAACTACTGGCTCAACAAACCTCTTCAACAGAGATTTATGAAACACCTTATGGAACTTAAACGTAACTGGAAGAGCCAATTGAAAATAAACAGGATTAAGAATCTCCAAAATCTTATAAGGTCCAATAAATCTTGGCTTGAACTTTGGAGAAGCAACCTTCATAGAAATATTCTTTGACGACAACCAAACCATATCACCCACTTTAAACCGGGAACCAATGGTCCTATGCCAGTTGGAAAACCACTGGGCTTTTCCCTGAGAGAGAGACAACTTATCCACAACTTGGTCCCAAATCTGTTGCATTCTCTCTACCACAGTGTCCACACTTGGACAGGTCGAAGATTCCACTTGCCCTGAAGAAAATCGAGGATGAAACCCAAAGTTACAGAAAAAGGGCGACATCAAAGTGGCAGAACTAGCTCTATTGCTTAGCGCGAATTCAGCCAAGGGCAAAAATGAGACCCAGTCATCCTGATCAGCAGATAAAAAACATCTCAAATAGGACTCCAAAGTCTGGTTTGTTCTCTCAGTCTGCCCATTGGTCTGAAGATGAAAAGCAAAGGAGAAACATAACTGAATTCCCAGATTGGAACAAAAAGTTTTCAAAAAACTGGAAATAAAATGGACTCCTCTGTCCGATACAATGTTCTCAGGAATCCCATGCAACCGAACCACCTGTTGTAAAAGCAAGGGTACCAACTCAGAAGAAGATGGCAACTTTGGGAGTGTTACGAGATGGACCATCTTAGAAAATCTATCACAAATCACCCAGATAACAGTCATTCTCTGAGAGACAGGGAGATCAGAAATAAAATCCATTGAAATATGGGTTCATGGTCTGCTGGGCACCGGCAGGGGCATCAACAACCCACTAGAACGAGAACAGGGTTTAGACCGAGAACAAGTCCCACAGGACTGCACAAAATTCCTGACATCACGAGATAAGGCAGGCCACCAAAAAGACCGACTCACCAAATCTCTGGTACCAAAAATACCTGGATGACCAGCCAACGCGGAGCAATGAATTTCAGACATCCCTCTCTTCCTCCACTGGTCAGGAACATACAATTTTCCCATAGGACAACGCTCAGGTTTGTCCTCCTGAAATTTATCCAGGGCACATCTCAAATCGGGCGAGATGGCGGAAAGAACTAACCCCTCACCTAGGATGGCAGTAGGCTCGGTCACAATAAGAGAATCCGCAAAGAAACTCCTAGAAAGGGCGTCCGCCTTAACATTCTTAGTGCCTGGAAGAAAAGAGACCACAAAATTAAAACGCGTGAAAAACAAGGACCACCTAGGCTGTCTAGGATTCAACCGTTTGGCTGATTCAAGATAAATCAAATTCTTGTGGTCGGCGAGGACAACAACTTGATGTCTAGCTCCCTCCAACCAATGTCTCCACTCTTCAAATGCCCATTTCATGGCCAACAATTCCCGATTCCCCACGTCATAGTTACATTCAGATGGGGAGAATTTTCGAGAAAAGGAGGCACAGGGATTCATTTTGGAAGTCACCGGATCTTTTTGGGACAAAACAGCTCCTGCACCAATCTCAGAAGCATCTACCTCCACCTGAAATGGAAGTGAGACATCAGGTTGCTGTAGAACCGGAGCAGAAGTGAATCTCTGCATAAGCTCCTGAAATGCAGAGACTGCCTCTGAAGACCAATTCACCACATCAGCGCCCTTTTTGGTCAGATCAGTCAGTGGTTTGACAATACCATAAAAATTACCTATAAATTTACGATAGAAATTAGCAAAACCCAAAAACTTCTGGAGAGCCTTCAAAGAAAAGGGCCGAACCCAAACATAAACGGCCTGTACCTTGGCCAGGTCCATTTCAATAGCCGACGGAGACAAAATAAATCCCAAAAATCAAATCCTCTGTGCACCAAAGTGCCACTTCGATCCCTTAACATACAGAGAATTTTCCCTCAAAATCTGGAACACAGTCCGGACATGTTCTACATGAGAATGCTAATCACTGGAAAAGATCAAAATATCATCCAGATAGATGATGAAAAACTTATCCGCAAAGTCCCGGAAAATATCATTCATAAAGGACTGGAAGACAGAAGGGGCCTTAGTGAGCCCAAAAGGCATCACCAGGTACTCAAAATGATGTTCCTCAGGAGTATTAAACGCCGTCTTCCATTCATCCCCGTGCTTGATGCGAATAAGATTATACGCCCCCCCCTGAGGTCAAGCTTGGTAAGCCAGCAGACACTTTTAACTCTGGAAAATAAATCAGAAATCAAGGGTAACGGGTACTGTTATGATTGAGTCACCGTAGGAGGCAAAAATAGCTAGCTAAGTCCAGAAAACCAGAGAAGTTGGCAGCTATCGGATTGCAGACCCCTGAACCTATCAACACAACTAGCAGTAGCCGTGGGGGGCTCCTACGATGCCCTAGGCCCCTCGATCACAGCCAGAGGACTACATAGCCTAAGGACAGAAAGGGAAATCTAAACTGCCCCAGAGCAGACCCCAAAGCAAAAGGCAGCCCCCCACATATAATGACGGTGAAGCAAGAAGAAAGAACAAAACACAGACAGAAAGATAGACTGAGCAAAGATGGGGCCCAAGCTATCTTAGATAGGAAAGGACAGAAAGGCTGCTGTCTGCAATCCGTGAAAAAACCCTATGAAAATAAGAGCCAACAAACTGACAGTAAAAAAGGCCCTGAAGACGCTAGGCTTCAAAAAAAAGGCTATGTCAGTACTCAGGAATATTCTGAAGACAGAGCAACAGGCAAAAGGAGATTCAGCTCACCCCAGCAGGGAATGGCAGAATCCAGAAAAGCAAGGAAAACAAAACACTAATGCAAAAAGGCAAAGCAGAAATCTTAGCTTTAGATGAGCAGGAATCAGACTGGTTTCCTAGAAGTCCACAGAGAAATCACCCACATGCCAGAAGGGCGTCGGCAGCCTTATATCCAGTCATTAACTCCACTCAGCCAGTCATCATCATCAGCCCCAGGTGTTTGACAATCAGGCTCACTACTTTTCTTCACCAGAAGAGGGCATTCCTCGGGCCTCAGTAGTGAAGGGGAAAATGAACTCACAACAGGGTACTGATATTTAACCGTCATCTTGTTAAGGGAACGATAGTCAATACAAGGCCTTAATGAATTATCTTTCTTGGTCACAAAAAAAACAGCACCTAAGGGTGAAGAGGATGGTCTAATATGACCCTTCTCCAACAACTCCTTGATATAAGATCGCATAGCATCTTGTTCGGGTACCGATAAGTTGAAAAGCCGACCCTTGGGAAATTTCCACCCGGGCATTAACTCAATTGCACAGTCATAACTCCTATGACGAGGCAAAGACGCAGACTTACTCTCACTAAATACATCAGAAAAATCAGCCAAATAATCAGGAATATCATGAGACTTGGGAGAGGTGGCGAAAACAGGAGTGTCACTAAGAACACACTGACAACCCCAACTCACCACAGACACAGATTTCCAATCCAAAACTGGATTATGAGTTTGCAACCAGGGAAAACCCAGAACAATAGTATCATGCAGATTGTGCAGCACCAAAAATTTACAATTTTCTTGGTGGTCCGTGGCGACCCGCATTATCACCTGGGTCCAAAACTGGGGTTTATTCTCCGCCAAAGGAGTAGCAATACCCCTCAAAGGAATAGGCGCCCACAGGGGTATCATGGGAAAACCACAACATTTAGCAAAGTCCAAATCCGTCAGATTCAAAGCTGCTCCTGAATCTACAAAAGCCTTAGCGGAAAATGTGGATAAGGAGCAGATCAGAGTAATTGCCAAAAGGAACTTAGGTTGTACACTGTCCACAGCAAATGTGCGTGCAAAACGTTTCTCTTGTTTAGGGCAGACAGAAATAGTATGAGAGGCGTCTCCACAGAAAAAACACAGCTTATTACGCCTTCTAAACTCCTGACGTTGCGCCCTAGACAAAACCCTCTCACATTGCATGGGTTCAGACATTTGTTTAAAAGGTGGCAATGCCTCCCGTGTAGTTTTACTTTCACGTAAACGCCGATCAACTTGAATGGCTAATGACTAGTGTTGAGCGATACCACCCGATACTGCAAAATATCGGATCGGAATGGATCGGCCGGTCTAATAAAAGTACCGGGTATCGCCGATTCCGATCCCGGAAGTCCCATTCAAGTCAATGGAACAGAAATATCGGAATTAAAAAAAAACTTTTTTTCCCTGTAGGTTAATTCTACATGAAGAAAAACAACTAATAATAATGTAGAATGTATTGTGGGAGGTGGAGGAGACATTAAAGCCTTAAAGGTTTAGCCCAATCAAATGGAATAGCAGTAATTTGTTTTTTTTTAAAGACGTTCGTAGTTACAAAGATATTGACTATGTTAAAGTCTTTAATATTTTGTCAGATATGTATGTTTCACTACTTCCATGCTCTTCACCTTCTTTTTTACTTCTCCCACACTTTCTCCTTCATCATCCTCAGCAGCATCTTTTTCATCAACTTCTTCTTCACCTTATTCATCTTCTTCTTCTTCTTCTTCTTCTTCTTCTTCTTCTTCTTCTTCTTCTTCTTCTTCTTCTTCACCTTCTTCCTATTTTTTTTTTCTTTTTTACATTCTTCATATTCTTCTTATTCAACTATTATTCTTCTTCATATTCTACTTCTTCATCTTCTTCCTATTCTTCTTCTTCATCATATTCTTATTTGTGTCAGGCATTCCTGTAGTTGTAATCTATAAAACTTTGAAGATTACACCTTCCGTTCAGCCTGTCACAAAAGATTTACAACAGGATTTGTCCGCGTTCAGTTTGGCCTGCAGCAGCAGGCCTTTTCCAGGGGCACCACGAGGAGGAACTGACTCACCCCCATACACTGCTTAGTCTTATTCTGCTTATAAATTAGATAATATCATTTGCTCAGATTTTTAGTCTTATGCTTAATGTTCTTCTGCTTTTGGTTTTTATGCTTCTTGGTCTTCTGTCTCTTGTTGTTCTGCATCTTCGTGGTTGTCTTCATGTTCTTTGTCCTCTTGGTCATCTTCTTCAGCATCATCTTTTAGGTATTCTTCTGTGTGGTCTTCAGGGTCGTCGTCTTCAGGGTCATTGTCAGGGAGATCCAGAGTGAGAATCAAAAACCATTTCCACAAGCTTGAACTTGGAAAAGTAGCAGAAGGTACAAGAAGGCTGAGGAACTGCCGAGAACCAGCTGACGGTACTGGAACCTGGATGGGTAGCAGAAGGAACAAGAGCCAATGGCACAACTGTGGACCAGCTGACGGTGCTGGAACACGGTTACTAAGCAGGAGGTACCTGTGCTACAAAGCACTACCAAGGACCAGCAGACATTGCTGGAACTCGGATACCAAGAAGGAGGCATCTAGGCCAAAGGCACTGCTGAGAACCAGCTGACGGTGCTGGAACCCGGATGGGTAGCAGAAGGTACTCATAATCAACAAAGTTGCAAGGCCGAGAGCAGGACACAGTTACCGAATACCACAGTCCAACAGGGGGTGCTTACCTATTGGCATTACGGAACCAGCCTTTATTGCCAGAACCCGCAGCCCACATAGGAAGTACCGAAACTGCAGGCACCATAGACTCGGCTAACCCGACCGCAACACGACAGGACAACGTATTGGTGGCAAAGTGACATTGACACTACCTGGAAATAGCAGGCGTGCTGGAACCAGGCTGGGCAGGAGGGAGTGCCCGTGCCAAAGACACTTCCAAGAACCAGCTGACGGTGCTGGAACCCGGATGGGTAGGATTAGCTACAAGAGTCAATGGAACTACCGAGAACCAGATGACGGTGTGGGAACCCAGAGTGGCAGCAGAAGGAACAACAGCCAATGGCGCAACCGTGGAACAGCTGATGGTGCTGGAACACGGTTACTAAGCAGGAGGTACCAGTGCTACAAAGCACTACCAAGGACCAGCAGACGTTGCTGGAACTCGGATACCAAGAAGGAGGCACCTAGGCCAAAGGCACTGCCGAGAACCAGCTGACGGTGCTGGAACCCGGATGGGTAGCAGAAGGTACCCATGAAAAAGACAAAGTTGCAAGGCCGTGAGCCGGCCGCAGTTACCGAAACCCACAGTCCTACAGGGGGTGCTTGTCCTATTGGCACTACGGAACCAGCCTTTATTACCAGAACCCGCAGCCCACATAGGAAGCACCTAAACTGCGGGCACCATACGCTCGGCTAACCCGACGGCAACACGACAGGACAACGTATTGGTGGCAAAGTGACGTTGACACTACCCAGAAAAAGCAGGCGCGCTGAAACCAGGCTGGGCAGGAGGGAGTACCCATGCCAAAGACACTTCTGAGCAGCAACTGGCGATGTTGGAGCCCAGGATCAAACATGGAGCAGACTGAGGCCTACTTGGATCAAGTTTTAGATCGGTTGTACACTACAACTGATTGTAACCGTGCTCCACTTAGGCCTCTGGCTCTACTGTCTCTCGTATTTCCCCTGGCCTCCAACCCCGCCAGTTGCTGCTCTGAAGTGGCATCTGCACAATCCACACTTGTTCCTGGGTTACAGGGGCTCTGTCACATCAGTGGATCCCCTGTGAGTCCGGCAAGGTCTCATGCTCTGTCCACATTCCCAATACTAGTAATGGGAATGTGGACAGAGCAGGAGACATGCCGGACACACATCAGGGGATCAACTGACGTGACTGAGCACCAGTAACACAGGAACAAGTGTGGATAGTGCAGACGCCACTTCAGAGCAGCAGCTGGCGGTGTTGGAGGCCAGAGGAAATACTAGAGACAGTGGAGCCAGAGGCCTAAGTGGAGCATGGTTAGTAGTGTGACTGTGTAGGCAGCAGGAGACTTTGCCATCCACACAGCAGGGGAGCAACTGGCGTTACTGAACCCCACTGACACAGGAGCGAGTGTTTCTATCTGTGCGGATGGCACTTCCAAGCTACAACTGGCTGTGTTGGAGCCCAGGATCAATGCTCCGAGCAGGCTGAGGCCTACTTGGAGCAAGTAGAAAATAAGATGTTGCATGATTTTGGAGGCAGCAGGAGACTTTGCCATTCGCACAGCAGGGGAACAGCTGGCGTTACTGAACCCCACAGACACAGGAGCGAGTGTCTCTATCTGTGCGGACGGCACTTCCAAGCTACAACTGGCTGTGTTGGAGCCCAGGATCAATGCTCCGAGCAGGCTGAGGCCTACTTGGAGCAAGTAGAAAATAAGATGTTGCGTGATTTTGGAGGCAGCAGGAGACTTTGCCATCCGCACAGCAGGAGAACAGCTGGCGTTACTGAACCCCACAGACACAGGAGCGAGTGATTCTATCTGTGCAGACGACACTTCCAAGCTACAACTGGCTGTGTTGGAGCCCAGATCAATGCTCCGAGCAGGCTGAGGCCTACTTGGAGCAAGTAGAAAATAAGATGTTGCGTGATTTTGGAGGCAGCAGGAGACTTTGCCATCCGCACAGCAGGGGAACAGCTGGCGTTACTGAACCCCACAGACACAGGAGCGAGTGTTTCTATCTTTGAGGACGGCACTTCCAAGCTACAACTGGCTGTGTTGGAGCCCAGGATCAATGCTCCGAGCAGGCTGAGGCCTACATGGAGCAAGTAGAAAATAAGATGTTGCGAGATTTTGGAGGCAGCAGGAGACTTTGCCATCCGCACAGCAGGGGAAACAGCTGGCGTTACTGAACCCCACAGACACAGGAGTGAGTGTTTCTATCTGTGCGGACGGCACTTCCAAGCTACAACTGGCTGTGTTGGAGCCCAGGATGAAGCATGCAGCAGGCAGAGGCCAACTTGCAGCTGGTTTTATAGAAGTTGTAGACTACTACTGACTGTAACCTTGCTCCACTATGGCCTCCGGCTCCACTGTCTCTAGTATTTCCCCTGGCCTCCAACCCTGCCAGTTACAGCTCTGAAGTGGCGTCTGCACAATCGACACTTGTTCCTGTGTTACTGTGGCTCAGTCACGTCAGTTGATCCCCTGATGTGTGTCTGGCAAGGTTTCCTGCTCAGTCCTCATTCACACTACTAGTAATGGGAATGTGGACAGAGCAGGAGACATTGCCGGACACACATCAGAGGATCAACTGACGTGACTGAGCCCCAGTAACTAAGGAACAAGTGTGAATTGTGCAGACGCCACTTCAGAGCAGCAACTGGCGGTGTTGGAGACCAGGGGAAAAACTAGAGACAGTGGAGCCAGAGGCCTAAGTGGAGCACGGTTAAAAATCAGTAGTAGTTTGAATGTGGATGGAGCAGGAGACTTTGCCGTCTACACAGCAGGGGAACAGCTGGCATTACTGAACCCCACTAACACAGGAGCTAGTGTGTTTTCCTCTGTGAAGACGGCACTTCTGAACACCAACTGGCGTTGTTGGAGCCCAGGATGAGGCATGGAGCAGGCTGAGGCCTGATGTTGTTGGCATGTGGAGGCAGCAGGAGACTTTGCCGTCTACACAGCAGGGGAACAGCTGGCATTACTGAACCCCACTAACACAGGAGCTAGTGTGTTTTTCTCTGTGAAGACGGCACTTCTGAAAACCAACTGGCGTTGTTGGAGCCCAGGATGAGGCATGCAGCAGGCGGAGGCCAACTTGCAGCTGGTTTTATAGAGGCTGTAAACTACAACTGATTGTAACCATGCTCCACTTAGGGCTCTGGCTCCACTGTCTTTAGTATTTCACCTGGCCTCCAACCCCGCCAGTTACAGCTCTGAAGTGACATCAGCACAATCCACACTTGTTCCTGAGTTACTGGGGCTCAGTCACGTCAGTTGATCCCCTGATGTGTGGCCGGCAAGGTCTCCTGCTCTGTCCACATTCCCATTACTAGTAGTGTAAATGAGGACAGAGCAGGAGACCTTGCCGGACACACATCAGGGGATCAACTGACGTGACTGAGCCCCAGTAAATCAGGAACAAGTGTGGATTGTGCAGATTCCACTTCAGAGCAGCAACTGGCGGGGTTGGAGGCCAGGGGAAAAACTAGAGACAGTGGAGCCAGAGGCCTAAGTGGAGCACGGTTAAAAATCAGTAGTAGTTTGAATGTGGATCAAGCAGGAAACTTTGCCGTCTACACAGCAGGGGAACAGCTGGCATTACTGAACCCCAATAACACAGGAGCTAGTGTGTTTTTCTCTGTGAAGACGGCACTTCTGAACACCAACTGGTGTTGTTGGAGCCCAGGTTGAGGCATGGAGCAGGCTGAGGCCTGATGTTTTGGGCATGTGGAGTCAGCAGGAGACATTGCCGTCTACACAGCAGGGGAACAGCTGGCGTTACTGAACCCCACTAACACAGGAGCTAGTGTGTTTTTCTCTGTGAAGACGACACTTCTGAACACCAACTGGCGTTGTTGGAGTCCAGGTTGAGGCATGGAGCAGGCTGAGGCCTGATGTTTTTCGACATGTGGAGTCAGCAAGAGACATTGCCATCTACACAGCAGGGGAACAGCTGGCGTTTCTGAACCCACTAACACAGGAGCTAGTGTGTTGTTCTCTGGGAAGACGACACTTCTGAACACCAACTGGCGTTGTTGGAGCCCAGGTTGAGGCATGAAGCAGGCTGAGGCCTGATGTTTTGGGCATGTGGAGTCAGCAGCAGACATTGCCGTCTACACAGCAGGGGAACAGCTGGCGTTTCTGAACCCCACTAACACAGGAGCTAGTGTGTTTTTCTCTGTGAAGACGGCACTTTTGAACACCAACTGGCGTTGTTGGAGCCCAGGTTGAGGCATGGAGCAGGCTGAGACGTGATGTTTTGGACATGTGGAGTCAGCAGGAGAAATTGCCATCTACACAGCAGGGGAACAGCTGGCGTTTCTGAACCCCACTAACACAGGAGCTAGTGTGTTGTTCTCTGGGTAGACGACACTTCTGAACACCAACTGGCGTTGTTGGAGCCCAGGTTGAGGCATGGAGCAGGCTGAGGCCTGATGTTTTGGGCATGTGGAGTCAGCAGGAGACATTGCCGTCTACACAGCAGAGGAACAGCTGGCGTTACAGAACCCCACTAACACAGGAGCTAGTGTGTTTTTCTCTGTGAAGACGGCACTTCTGGACACCAACTGGCGTTGTTGGAGCCCAGGATGAGGCATGCAGCAGGCGGAGGCCAACGTGCAGCTGGTTTTATAGGGGTTGTAGACTACAACTGATTGTAACCGTGCTCCACTTAGGCCTCTGCTCCACTGTCTCTAGTATTTCCCCTGGCCTCCAACCCCGCCAGTTATAGTTCTGAAGTGGCGTCAGCACAATCCACACTTGTTCCTGTGTTACTGGGGCTCAGTCCCGTCAGTTGATCCCCTGATGTGTGTCCGGCAAGGTCTCCTGCTCTGTCCTCATTTACACTACTAGTAATGGGAATGTGGACAGAGCAGGAGACCTTGCCAGACACACATCAGGGGATCAACTGACGTGACTGAGCCCAAGTAACACAGGAACAAGTGTGGATTGTGCAGACGCCACTTCAGAGCTGTAACAGGCGGGGTTGGAGGCCAGGGGAAATACTAGAGACAGTGGAGCCAGAGGCCTAAGTGGAGCACGGTTAAAAATCAGTAGGAGTTTGAATGTGGATGGAGCAGGAGACTTTGCTGTCCACACAGCAGGGGAGCAGCTGGCGTTACTGAACCCCACTAACACAGGAGCTAGTGTGTTTTTCTCTGTGCAGACGACACATCTGAGCGACAACTGGCTGTGTTGAAGCCCAGGGATTATAGATCAGGTGGTAGAAGCATGAACACAACAGGAGACCTGGATACAGTTGCCAACCAATTATTTAGTCGGGAAGAGGACTGGCAAATTCTGGAGAGATCCAGGCCTTGTTCATTTTCAGAAAAGTAAGCCGGTCGACGTTATCGGAAGATAGTCGCGTGCGACTGTCTGTTAGTACACCACCTGCGGCACTAAAGACGCGTTCCGATAATACACTGGCAGCAGGGCAAGCCAGCACCTCCAATGCATACTGGCTAAGCTCTGGCCATTTATCCAGCTTAGAGACCCAAAACTTGAAGGGGGAAGAGCCATCTGGGAGTACACTGACAGGGCAAGACATGTAGTCTGTCACATCTGACGGAAACGTTGCAAACGTTGTTTGCGCCTGATGCAGCTGGTACTCCATGACTGCTGCCTGCTGCTCACACAACCGCTCCAACATATGTAACGCTGAATTCCACCTGGTGGGTAGGTCACATATGATGCGATGTTCCGGAAGGCGTAATCGGCGCTGCAGAGCAGGAAGGCGCGATCTTGCCGTGCTGGAACGCCGCAAGTGAGCGCACTCTATGCGGACCTTGTGCAGCAGTGCATCAAGATCCGGATAGTCCCTCAGAAAGCTCTGCACGACCAAGTTCAGCACATGTGCCAGACATGGGATGTGAGTGAGGTTACCTAGGCCAAGAGCTGCCACCAGATTTCGGCCATTGTCACACACTACCAAGCCAGGCTGGAGATTCGCTGGCACAAACCACACGTCGCTCTCCTGCTTGATGGCATTCCAGAGCTCCTGCGCTGTGTGGCTTCAATTCCCCAAAGAAATTAATTTGAGTACGGTCTGTTGACGTTTGGCCATGGCTGTGCTCATATCGGTCGTAACAGGCTCCTGCTGCGCTGTTTCTGAGGAACTTGAGTAGGAGGAGGAGTCTATGTGTACAGACTGGATTCCTGCAATCCGTGGAGCTGGCAGAACACGTACAGCGCCACTCTCCAGATCTGTACCCGGCTCCACAACATTGACCCAATGAGCAGTGAGTGAAAGGTATCGTCCCTGACCATGGTTACTGGTCCACGCATCGGTGGTCAGGTGGACCTTGCTACTAACGGCGTTTAGTAGCACATGTTTTATTTTTCCCTCCACATGTTTCTGCAGGGCAGGGACGGCTCGCCTGCTGAAATAAAAGCGGCTGGGCACGGTGTATTGTGGGACTGCCAATGCCATGAAGTCCCGGAAGGTGTCAGTCTCCACCAGCCTGAATGACAGTATTTCAAGTGCCAGTAGTTTGGCAATGCCAGCATTCAGAGCCTGTGCTCGGGGATGGTTTGCCGAGTATGGCCGCCTTTTATCCCATGCCGTGGTGCTGTGGGTGGAATATCACAGGGTCTCCGGACAACAGTGCCAGAGGTTCTTCCTTGGCGATCCTGTGAGGAAGCCGAACCAGCTGTGTGTGAGCTGGAGGAAGAGGCCCCACCACGAGCTAAAGAGGTGGTAGGTGGTGCTGTACGTTGGCCTACGTCTTCAGTGTGTCTGTGTAACTCCACCTCGTGCTTGGTCTGCACATGTTTCCACATATTAGTGGTATTGAGGTTGCTGACATTTTTCCCCTCTTTTGACTCTCTGATGACACAGCTTGCATTTGACAAAGAAATGTCATCTGCAACTGTGTCAAAAAAGTCTTGGGAGCGCCCGTTTTGCCTTTTGAAAGAGGAATGCTCCTAACGGGTGCCGAAGTGGAGGCTACAGGCAACCAAGTCTGCCCCCTCCCTCTCCCTCCGGTTTTGGCGGTTTGGGGAATCTCTTCCTCAGAGCTGCTCCCACCACCTTCCTGTTCCTCACGCCACGATGGGTCAAGGACCTCATCATCTACACTCCCCTCTTCAAACACCTGCTTCTCCTGGGTTGTCTCGCCAGCACTGTACGCACCAGAAAGTGGCACCTGTGTCTCGTCATCATCTGATGCGTACTGAGGTGTGCTGACCATAGGCACTGGCCCACCCGCCTCTTCAGATTCAGAGGGAAAAAGAAGTTGCGCATCACTGCATACTCCCTCTTCTTCACATTCTGGAATGCTGCTTGGCTGGCCCCCTCTTTCCAAGCCAACAGATTCAGAGAACAGAAGTAGAGACTGTGATGGCTCCTGTCCAGGGCTCTCTGACTGCCTGGGCACTTTGGCAGGTGGTGAAGAGACAGATGGTTGCTCTTCGGTGCTCTGGCACTGAGAGGATGTGGAAGTCATTGAAGTCGATGCGTTAGCTGCCATCCATCTGACAACGGCTTCAATTTGTTCCTCCCGCAGCAGTGGGGTACGGCGAGGTCCTACAAAGCTGCGCATAAAGGACTGTTGCCTGCTAAAACTGGGGGCTGCTGACTCACTGGTGCCCGCAACAGGCACAGAATCCCCATGTCCTCTCCCTGCAGAATCCCCACGTCCTCTCCCTGCAGAATCCCCACGTCCTCTCCCTGCTGAAACTCCACGCCCACGCCCACGTGCCTTACTCCCTGCCTTCTTCATCTTGCTAGACTGATAAAGATAGGCAGAAAAGTACAAAGGGGGGGCTTAGTGTGCTTATTCCTGAACAGCTGGTTACAGGTATAAGAAACACTAATTGTATGAAGTGTGTGTGTCGACTACACTTTAATAGGAGCTAATGTGGCCTACACAACTTTCAAATGTAGTGTTTGGTGAACTTTATTGTTTTTTTTGTGAAAAAAAACTAAAAGGATGTGACCAAAGATTTGAAAGTGATAGTATCACCAACTTTTTGGAGCTATTACAATGCAGGCTGGTAACCTACAATGTAAAAGATGAGGCTCCAAAAAAATTGGGTAATACTAATCTGGCTGCAGATGAAGGGCACAAGCCAGAAAAAAGGCTCCTCTATCTACTCCTATATAGTGTTTGCAACCAACCATTGTAGATGGATATGGATGGATGCACACTAATAGGAGAAGAAAAAATGAGCTGCAATTAAAGAAAAATATGTGTGAGGCAGTGACGCACGCTGAGCGGCCTACAACCAGACGTAGCTGCAGGACACACTACTCAGCGTGAGCTGCACTCACACACAGTCAGAGACCTCTCAGACAGCCGTGAGCAGTGCAGCTAAGTGGGCACTAGCACTGACAGGCTGCAGAAAGGCTCCGCTGTGTACTCCTAGAGTGTTTGCAACCACCGTATATGGATACGGATGGATGCACACTAGATATAATTTTTGAAAAATTAGCAGCTCAAAAAGAAAAATATGTATGAGGCAGCAGTGAGGCACGCTGGGCGGCCTACAACCAGACGTGGCTGCAGGACCCACTCCACAGCGTGAGCTGCACTCACACAGCCCTTGCAGACAGCTGTGAACACTGCTGCTAGGGAAAAGAAAGCTACAGTGGTGGTTTATGTAGCCTGGGTAAAGCACAATATTGTTTTGAGAATCGCTATTTCTAACTGTCCCTCACAGTCTTCAACAGCAGCCTGTCCCTACCTGAATTCACTGCAGAGTGACCAGAAATGGCGGCGGCGGTGGCTTTTATAGTGCATCATGACATCATTTCAGCAGCCAATCACAGCCATGCCAATAGTTAACATGCCTACATGCCTAACAGGATGTGCCCACACTTCTGAGGATTCCCATTGGCTGAGTCAAAGCGAGCGGGCTCATAGCATTATGGGAACTTCCGATTCCGGTATCCGATATGAAAAAAGTATCGGAAGTCAGTATCGGAATTCCGAATAAATGAAAGAATATGCAAAGAACTAATTTAGGATCACCACCTGATGGGCTGCCTGTCTGACTGCTGACTGGGATGACTGGGTGACCGGACTCCGATACTTATCCTGATAGGGAAATGGTGATGTATAGCTATACTTCAACCAGGGCTAGTGCATCTTTCAGTATTTCACTTCTGATTTGCTATAGCCATTGACTAATGGGATTGAACACATTCTTTGTGTGGTTATTTATTCAGTTATTATGCTTGATATGACATTACACTTTATCTGAGTATACTATAACCGCTGTGTATCAGGTCTTGTTTGACACAACCTATGGTCTTACCTAAATGGAACAACCAGCAGCATACTACTACTAAATAGTAATTTATATGTGATTTGTATATTGTCTAGGCAGTTGGTGGACATACTGTGGACTATGGGACCTTTTGTTTGTTACAGTCCCTTACCTTGTTTTTAAATGTTTTTATTGTGTGTAGTGTTTCATGACCTGATGTACAATAAAATTCATGATTTTTTCACAATTATTAGTTATCAGTGTGGTGATCCTAAATTAGTTCTTTGCATAGTCTTTCATTTATTCAGAATCTATAGTACTTCTATGTAAATTTGGTGATCCCAGTAGGTTATATTTTTGTACTATTTACTGATGGTGCCCGCTTAAATTGTCTTTGAAATCAGTATCGGAATTCCGATACAGCTAATATCGGCCGATACCCGATACTTGCGGTATCGGAATGCCAAACACTAGTCAACAGTGTGATGCAGCAGCAAAAAAGGCAAATGCAATTCTAGGATGTATTAACAGAAGCATACAGTCTAGATCACGTGAAGTCATTATTTCCCTCTACTCCTCTTTGGTCAGACCTCATCTGGAATATTGTGTCCAGTTTTGGGCACCACATTTTAAAAAAGACATCAACAAACTGGAGCAAGTTCAGAAAAGAGCGACCAGAATGGTGACCGGTCTGCAAACCCTGTCTTATGAGGAAAGGTTGCAGGATTTGGGAATGTTTAGCTTGCAAAAGAGAAGACTGAGAGGAGACTTAATAGCTGTCTACAAATATCTAAAGGGCTGTCACATTGTAGAAGGATCAACTTTATTCTCATTTGCATAAGGAAAGACTAGAAGCAATGGGATGAAACTGAATGGGAGGAGACACAGATTAGATATTAGAAAAAACTTTTTGACAGTTAGAGTGATCAATGAGTGGAACAGGCTGCCACGAGAAGTGGTGAGTTCTCCTTCAATGGAAGTCTTCAAACAGAGGCTGGACAGACAGTTGACTGGGATGATTTAGCAAATCCTGCTTTGAGCAGGGGGTTGGCCCAGGAGGTCCCTTCCAACTCTACGATTCTATGATTCTATGAACCCATGCTGATATGGAATTACACAGTTATTCTCATTGAGATAATCCAGAATAACATCCCTCAGAAACCCTTCACATATTCTACCAACAATAGAGGTTAGGCTTACTGGCCTATAATTTCCAGGTCACTTTTAGAGCCCTTTTTGAATATTGGTACCACATTTGCTATGTACCAGTCCTGTGGAACAGACCCCGTCACTAGAGAGTCCCTAAATATAAGAAATATGACTTGTCTATTACATTACTTAGTTCTCTTAGTACTCGTGGGTGTATGCCATCAGGACCCGGAGATTTATCTATTTTCATCTTATTTAGCCGGTTTCCCACCTCTTCTTGGGTTCTTTGTCTCTCGGCATTTCACCTCACGTTTCATTTTCCACCGTGAATACCGTGGAGTAGAAGGTGTTTAATATATTAGCTTTTTCCTCGTCATCTACAACCATTCTTTCCTCACAATTTTTTAAGGGGCCTACACTTTCACTTTTGATTCTTTTACTATTGATATAGTTGAAGAACAGTTTGGGATTAGTGTTACTCTCCTTAGCAATGTGCTTCTCTGTTTCCTATTTGGCAGCTTTAATTATTTTTTTAGATAAAGTATTTTTCTCCCTATAGTTTTTTAGAGCTTCAGCGGTGCCATCCTGTTTTAGTAGTTTAAATGCTTTCTTTTTACTGTTAATTGCCCCTAAAACTTCTTTGTTTAGCCACATTGGGTTTTTCCTGTTTCTTGTCCTTTTATTCCCACAAGGTATAAACCGCTTACAGCGCCTATTAAGGATGTTCTTAAACATTTACCATTTATTATCTGTATTCTTATTTCTGAGGACATTGTCCCAGTCACCAGATTAAGGGCATCTCTCAGCTGGTAAGACTTTGCCTTCCTAAAGTTCCATGTTTTTGTGACTCCCTGACAAGTCCCCCTAGCAAAAGACAAGTGAATCTGTACAATATTGTGGTCGCTATTTCCTAGATGCCCAACAACCTGCAGATTTGTTATTCTGTCAGGTCTATTAGATAGTATTAGGTGTAAAGTGCTGCTCCTCTGGTTGGATTCTGCATCAATTGTGAAAGATAATTTTTCTTGGTTATTAGCAGAAACCTTTTACCTTTATGGGTTTCGCAGGTCTCTGTTTCCCAGTTAATATCTGGATAGTTAAAGTCCCCCATAACAAGGACCTCATTATGGGTTGCAGCTTCATCTATCTTCCTTAGTAGTAAACTTTCCATGATTTCTGTTATATTTGGGGGCTTGTAGCAGACCCCAATGAGAATTTTGTTACTATTTTTCCCTCCATGTATTTCAACCCATATGGGCTCGATATCCTCATTCCCTTCGCTAATATCCTCCCTTAAAGTGGACTTTAGACAAGACTTTACATAAAGACAAACCCCTCCTCTCCGATTTTTACGATCCATTCTAAACAGACTGTAACCCTGTAAGGTAACTGCCCAGTCATAGTTTTGAACTCACCATGCCTCAGTTATTCCCACTATGTCATAGCTACCTGTAGATATTTCTGCTTCTAGTTCTTCTATCTTGTTTGTCAGGCTTCTGGTGTTTGTGAGCATGCAGGTTAAAGAACTTTGTTTGTTACAAACTCCTCCCTGTGTTTTGTTGTCACTTCTGGGCGTCTGTGTGCCCAAATTACAGAAAACCCGTACACTCCAGAATACATATTTTTGTAAAATTTGAGTTGAATTCAATACCACTTGAATAAATTCGCCCATCTCTAGTTGCTACTCAAAGTTGTGTATCTCTCGTTAATATGGCACTTATACTACAGTGTCAACACAGTGAAAAAAAACTAGAAATAAAAAAAGACTTTCACTTTTTCTGGTTGAGTCAACCACGGTCATTTTTTTTTTCAGAGATGTCTTAAGAAATGTTGCCTTGAAACCAACCACACAACTTGGTGGCAAAGGTATCAATAAATGGTGACCCCAACTAGTGCCCAATCATTAACCACACCAGATCTTCTGAGCTCTACATGTAGTAGACTGTGACATTTTTTTCCTTTTCTGTATTCATTATGGCAACAAAGATTGTTGAAAATTGGCAAACGTTCAGTCAACAGTTCCATATCATGTTCCAGAGTTTGGTGTTTCAGTCAACAAATGGAAACTTCTAAGAGTCTAATGAGCAAAAGACAAAGGCAATTAAATGCAGTCATGTATGACCACATTGCTAAGTCACGTATATACATTCTTAAGTTGTACGTGATGTGTCATGGGACTAACAGATGACAGTCAGCGGTCGTTGAACTAAAGACCCGATGGGACTATAAAGCTGACATGGACTAATTATGCAGATTACTCAGTAGAGTTAGAAAGATATAAATACGAACATGGATGAGAAAAGGCTACTTGCTCCCGAAACACAGATTAGAGAAGACTCCCTTCTACTGTGAGTATAAAACCATGTAGATCTTTCTAGATAGGTCATCATCCATATTACTCATTCACCCAAGAGGTAAATTTTGGGACAAAGCCAGTTGGATATGATTTGCTGTAATATATGTATGATTATAAAGCTTGATTACGTTCAATTTAACTCCCGGAGAAATTTTGATGATTTTTTTTTTCTAAAAAGTTGTATATGAAATTTGTATGTAGGTACTAATAACCCATTCTCTATTCTTATTGTAAAGTTACGTTAATTACACAGCACCTATTAATGTCTATGAAGAAGACTTATTTGTCCTCTATTTTTATGAAAAAGGACACCTGGTTGAGTGGAAGGAAAAAATCACCTTTGAATTGTTCGCCAAAGGCAATAGTCATCAAGGTGAGTCCACAATGGGTCACTACAGGACCACACAGAACTCACTGTCACCATGTAATGTATTTTAGTCTTGAATTTGGGTAGATGAAGCCTTAATTTTATTATTTATATGGTACCATGAGCTTTTGTAGATCTTTACCTAGCATATTATTTGGGAAAAGCATTGTAATAAATATAAACCATGGGATTCAGGCAAGGTAAATTGTTTACAAGGTACATTAGGAGTTTTGATTGTTTGGAGTCCTGACAACTAGGAGGCCTGATCATTAGGAGGTCTGATCATTGGAAGACCTGATCATTAGGTGTTTTGATCATTAGAAGTCCTCATCGTTAGGAGTCCTCATCATTAGGAGTCCTGATCATTAGCAGTCCTCATCATTAAAAGTCCTGATCATTAGAAGTCCTCATCGGTAGGGGTTCTCATCATTGGGAGTCCTGATCATTAGAAGTCCTCATCATTAAAAGTCTTGATCATTAGAAGTCCTCATCGTTAGGGATCCTCATCATTAGGAGTCCTCATGATTAGGAGTCCTGATCATTAGGAGTCTTGAACATTAGAAGTCCTCATCATTAGGAATCCTGACAAATAGAAGTGCTGATCATTAGGAGTCTTGATCATTAGAAGTCCTTATCATTAGAAGTCCTGACAATTAGAAGTGCGGATCATTAGGAGTCTTGATCATTAGGAGTCCTGATCATAATGAGTCCTGACCTGATCAATAGGAGTCCTAAACATTAAGATTCCTGATCGTTTGGAGTCCTGATCATTAGAAGGCCTGAATATTAGGAGAAAGGAACAGGTCATATTTAAAATCCGTCAGGGGCATGGCAGCTCTAGACAATTAAGGTACGAGTGGTACAAGTCCTGGTAAAATTTATAAAATTGGGAGAAAATTATTAAGGAATGAATTACAAGTGTTACATGTTGGGTGGATGAATTGTTGAAGGACTCCATGGGATAGGTTGTTATCTTCCTCTTTCTGGGAGGAAAGTTTTATTCAGTGTTTTAAGGATTGTAAATGTGGGACACACTGAGCTTTCAGGGATCTTGGTGGGTCCAGCGCTTAAGGCACCGTCTCACATAACGAGATCGCTAGCGAGATCGCTGAAACATTACCGATTTTGGGACACAACAGCGACCTCGCCAGCGATCTCGCTACGTGTGGCATATAGCGGCGACCGCCCCCCCCCCCCGCTGGATATCACTGATCGTGGTCCAATGTCCTAGGCCATTTTTTGATCGTTGGCGTCCCGCTGGCCAGCATGCATCGCTGTGTTTGATGCCGACAAGCGACCTCGTTGGTGACACAGAACTCATGGACGCAGGCGTGAGTCGTCAGAATAGCTGCTGTGTGACAAGGTCCCAACAGCCGCCGAGGTTGTTATATGGATCGCCGCATCGTTGCTGCATTGTTGAGTAGATCTGCATGTTTGACAGCTTACTAGTGACCATGTAGCGTTGCACCAGCGATCCTTACCAGGTCGTATCGTTGTCGGGATCGCTGGTGCGTCGCTTAGTGTAACGGTACCCTTAGTCTCTGAAAATTTAGTCCAGTTCTGTAGACTCAGAGACTCCGCGCTCGACCTGGAGAGGGCAAGTAAAGAACAGTTTAAAAAACAAAGCAAAACCATTTGCAGCAAGGTAAAAAAGGTTTTCCAAACTGGAAAACCACTTTAAGGAATAAGAGTATTTTGGGTGTTGGAGAAACAATTGTGATAGCGGAACAATGAAAAGCTCATTGTTGGCCATGTGTAGCTTTGAGAAGTGGTTGGGCATTGAGGAGGATATAGTGACAGACAAGTAGCCAGGGTCATGCGTTAGTAAGGAGCGAATAGATTTGGGAGTTATCTGCAGATACATGGTCCAGATAGTGATGATGAGATAACTGAAGTCATCGATATTGATGGAGAGGCAAACAGACCAAGTAGAAAGCCTCGGTGTACCCCTACAGAACAAGATTAACAGTGAGGGGCCAAGAAACAACAGAAATATAGTGTCTTTCTTTTGAGCTGTTAAAATAATTCATAGGTTTATATTGACGTGAAAATGGGGAAGAAAGGGAAGAGAATAAATCTTTCAAGTCTGTGATTTTTGGTGAATTTTTGCACTTTTATTTTTCAGCCTTTGTACCTTGGATTATGACAAACATTACAAATACCCAGCAGAATATAACCCTGATGGTTAACAAGAACAACAATGAGATCCTGCGGCAGACCCTTTTAGTTATAACCCTTTTAAGCTTTGCGATCTTCATCTACATTATGGCAGTAATGTTGATGATCTTTTTCACCACCTCTTCTGCTCGAGAACAAGTCCGCTACATCCTGTTCGCCCACATGCTCATCACCGACCTAATATATCTGCTCTTCAGCCTTTTCCTCTTCCTAGTTTCCTTCTACCCTATCACCTTTTCAGTATCTTTTTGCTATATTCTAGTCACCGTGTCTTCTACGTCCATGAAGGTGACCCCATACAGCCTTGCCATCATGTCCTTGGAGCGCTACATAGCAATATGTTTCCCACTAAGACATGGAGAATTTTGCACTTTGCCAAGAACCACCATAGCAATTGGAGTAATTTGGGCAATTGGTCTAGTCCCTAACCTTGCTGACTTCATTGTCTTGATTTTGACTGTAGACAGTAGTTTTTTCCTCGTGCAAGTGAGATGTGTCCGGACGAGTTTACGATTCACCGAGGTGCAAAAAGCCATCAAAGATTTTGTCTACATCTCAACTTTTTCCCTGGTTGGACTGGTCATCATTTTCACCTACATCAGGATCATGGTAGTTGCCCTGAAGGTTGGTTCCGGAAAGGCATCTGCGTTCAAGGCTGGTAAAACGGTGATGCTCCACGCGATACAGTTATTGTTATGTATGGCCGCTTTCAGCTATACCATAGTAGAGATAGTACTGAAAGAATACGCCTCTTTGTTACCAATCATCAACTTCTGCTTCTTCATGTGCCTTCCAAGGTTCCTCAGTCCTTTCATTTATGGAATTAAGGATGAGTTATTTCAGAAGAACATGAAAAAATTTGTGTTCTGCCTAGCCTATAAATGTGACCTAGGGCAAATACCAAGATATAATAGATGAGCACGACCGGTTCAGTGAGGGTGCTACAGTAGTAGTGGAAGGACACCCAAATGTAGAGGAAAGTAACCACGGCACTCCGAGAGAGGCAATCAGAAAATGAAATGAAGCTTTATTGAAGCGTCAGCATAAAGCTCCATTATGTATAATGGCCAATGTTTTGGTCATCTGGGGACCTTGATCGTGTCCTTCAGCTTAACCTGCAGTGCTGACCATAAGAATGGCCATGCCATATTTTATTTTCTTCTACAACAGGGCAAACACAGTCATACAATGCTAAATAATACTTCTATATAATGTGGACATTACACTGCCACTGAGTGCACAAATAATACCATCATAAAATTCATAAATAATACTTCCACACAGTCACTCAATAATAATACTGCTATACAGCATAATAATAGTGCAGAAGTACTACTGCGATTGATTGCCCACACCACACAAAATACAGCTATGCAATACCTAAATATTACCTCCAAATAAAAGTACCATACAGTGCCCAGGTAAAAGTCCAGTATCTTTCCCACACAATTCTTCCATTCAATGCCCCCAAAATAACTGTCATGCACACCATGTCTAAATAATAGATTCCAACAATACCCAGATAATACTACCATAAAGTGCCCACATCACACTGCCATATCTGTTCTGAGCAATACTTCAACTCAACGCCCAAATAAAACTAAAATGTTGCGCCAAATTAATTCCACCATAAATACTACCGCACTACTCTATCCAAATAATACTACCATCCATTACACATAACGCTGCTATATCTTTCTATATATCAGTTTCAAATTAAATAATAGATCCATACAATACGCAAACAATACTACCATACAGTCCCATGTAACACAGCCAAGCAATATTTCCATTCAATGCCCCAATCATCCTGCCATTCAGTGCCCAATTAATACCGCCATACAAATACCAGATATTACTGCTAATGGATTCATCTAGGGAAGCGAAGGAGTTAGGGCTCATACTCACTGGTGCGAAAATCGGATGAGTATAATCTGATTAAAAATCGGATTTCACTCTGACCAATGTTAAGTAATGGGTGACATCTCATTGGCAATTTTTTTCCCATCCAAAATCAGACTGAGAAAAAAATCGCAGCATGCTGAGATTTCCTGCGATTTTCCCTAGAAAATCGCCAATGGAAGTCAATGGGTGCGTGTAAAAATCTGACAGCACTCGGACCACGCGACTGCTGTCAGATTTATACGCACCAGTGTCCTTTGAAAAGCCGGCAATTCATATGCGGCAGCTGTATAATCACACTGACAGCTCAGAAAAGAATAGAGAGAATAGATATATACACATAGAATACATAGATATATACAGGCCAGTGACACACACACACATATACGTATTTATATTAGGTAGATAGATAGATAGATAGATAGATAGATAGATAGATAGATAGAAAAGCCAGTAATTCATATGCGGCTATACAGCAAAATCACACTGACATGTTCTAATACAAAAGATATAATACATGTAGACATATAGAATAGGTGAATATATATATATATATAATGTCAGTGAGACACACACACACACATATATATATATATATATACCTCTTTATATTTCATAGACAGATACATAGTAGATTAGGTGATAATTCATTTATTCATTTGTCGGCTTTGTCAAATCACACTGACAGCTCACAAAACACTAGATATATACACATGTTAGTGACACACACATATATGTATATGTAATATATATATACATTATATATGTAACATATAGTATATATATATGATATATATAACATATATAGTTACATATGATATATTTATATGTAATATATAAAATATATATACATATCATAAATAACATAAATATATATAATATATATACACATAGAATAAGATATAGATGATTTATATGTAATATAGATATAATATATATAGCCATACTATATATATATATATTATATTATATTGAAGACATAGAAAATATATACTATATATATATATACACTCACTGGCCACTTTATTAGGTACACCATGCTAGTAAGGGGTTGGACCCCCTTTTGCCTTCAGAACTGCCTCAATTCTTCGTGGCAGAGATTCAACAAGGTGCTGGAAGCATTCCTCAGAGATTTTGGACCATATTGACATGATGGCATCACACAGTTGGCGCAGATTTGTCGGCTGCACATCCCTGATGCGAATCTCCCGTTCCACCACATCCCAAAGATGCTCTATTGGATTGAGATCTGGTGACTGAGGAGGCCATTTGAGTACAGTAAACTCATTGTCATGTTCAAGAAACCAATCTGAGATGATTCGAGCTTTATGACATGGCGCATTATCCTGCTGAAAGTAGCCATCAGATGTTGGGTACATTGTGGTCATAAAGGGATGGACATGGTCAGCAACAATACTCAGGTAGGCTGTGGCGTTGCAACGATGCTCAATTGGTACCAAGGGGCCCAAAGAGTGCCAAGAAAAAATTCCCCACACCATGACACCACCACCACCAGCCTGAACCGTTGATACAAGGCAGGATGGATCCATGCTTTCATGTTGTTTACGCCAAATTCTGACCCTACCATCCGAATGTCGCAGCAGAAATCGAGACTCATCAGACCAGGCAACGTTTTTCCAATCTTCTACTGTCCAATTTTGATGAGCTTGTGCAAATTGTAGCCTCAGTTTCCTGTTCTTAGCTGAGAGGAGTGGTACCCGGTGTGGTCTTCTGCTGCTGTAGCCCATCTGCCTCAAAGTTCGACGCACTGTGCGTTCAGAGATGCTCTTCTGCCTACCTTGGTTGTACCAGGTGGCAATTTGAGTCACTGTTGCCTTTCTATCAGCTCGAACCAGTATGCCCATTCTCCTCTGACCTCTGGCATCAACATGGCATTTCCGGCCACAGAACTGCCGCTCACTGGATTTTTTTTCTTTTTCGGACCATTCTCTGTAAACCCTAGAGATGGTTGTGCGTGAAAATCCCAGTAGATCAGCAGTTTCTGAAATACTCAGACCAGCCCTTCTGGCACCAACAATCATGCCACGTTCAAAGGCACTCAAATCACCTTTCTTCCCCATACTGATGCTCGGTTTGAACTGCAGGAGATTGTCTTGACCATGTCTACATGCCTAAATGCACTGAGTTGCCGCCATGTGATTGGCTGATTAGAAATTAAGTCTTAACACACAGTTGGACAGGTGTACCTAATAAAGTGGCCAGTGAGTGTATATATACATGTAATATATATTTAATATATTATATATATAATAGATATTATATATTTAAAATATAAATATATTCTATATATCATATATATAATATAAATATAATCAAAATATAATATATATCAAATATATATATATATACATATATATATGTTAGTGACAAATACAATTAGTCTAGTGTTGTTTCTAAATTGTGGACATGTATTTAATTAATAAATGATTTTTTCAAGGAACAAAATGGCGTGGGGTCCCCCTATAATTTAGAGAAAGCAACACTATACTAATTGTATTTGTCAATGATCTCTCTCTCTCTCTATATATATATACACTGCGTTCCAAATTATTATGCAAATTGGATTTAAGTGTCATAAAGATGTTATTTTTTGTTTTTCAAATAAACTCATAGATGGTATTGTGTATCAGGGCTCTTTGGATCACTGAAATCAATCTCAAACGCCTGTGATAATTAGTTTACCAGGTGAGCCCAATTAAAGGAAAACTACTTAAGAATGATGTTCCACATTATTAAGCAGGGCACAGGTTTCAAGGAATTTAAGAAAGAAAAAGGATCTCTCTGCTGCTGAAAAGCATCAAATAGTGCAATGCCTTGGTCAAGAGATGAAAACATTAGATATTTCCCAAAAATTTAAACGTGATCATTGTACTGTTAAGAGATTTGTGGTTGATTCTGAGCACAGACATGTTTGTGCTGATAAAGGCAGAATGAGGAAGGTTTCTGCCAGGCAAGTTCATCGGATTAAGAGAGCGGCTGCTAAAAAGCCATTACAAACCAGCAAACAGATATTTAAAGCTGCTGGTGCCTCTGGAGTCCCTCGAACCTCATGGTGTAGGATCCTTCAAAGGCTTGCTGTGGTGCATAAACCTACTATTCGGCCACCCCTAAACAGTGTTCACAAGCAGAAATGGTTGCAGTGGGCCCAGACATACATGAAGACTAATTTTCATACAGTCTTGTTTACTGATGAGTGTCGAGCAACCCTGGATGGTCCAGATGGATGGAGTAGTGGATGGTTGGTGGATGGCCACTATGTCCCAACAAGGCTGCGACGTCAGCAAGGAGGAGGAGGAGTCATGTTTTGGGCCGGAATCATGGGGAAACAGCTGGTAGGGCTCTTTAAGGTTCCTGAAGGTGTGAAAATGACCTCTGCAAAGTATATAGAGCTTCTGACTGACAGCTGTCTTCCATGGTATAAAAAGCAGAAACGTGCCTTCAGGAGCAAAATCCTCTTCATGCATGACACTGCACCATCTCATGCTGCAAAGAAGACCTCTGAGTCATTGACTGCTATAGGCATAAAAGGAGATAAACTCATGGTGTGGCCACCATCTTCCCCTGACCTCAACCCTATAGAGAACCTTTGGAGTATCATCAAGCAAAAGATCTATGAGGGTGGGAGGCTGGTCACATCAAAACAGCAGCTCTGGGAGGCGATTCCGACTTCATGCAAAGAAATACAAGCAGAAACTCTCCAAGAACTCCCAAGTTCAATGGATGCAAGAATTGTGAAGGTGATATCAAAGAAGGGTTCATATGATAGCATGTAACTTGGCCTGTTAGGATGTTTTGGAGTTAAAAAGCTTTTTTGTTCACTGAATGTGACCTCCTAATGCTGCAAATTCCACAATGAGCATTTTCAGTTCTTTAAAACATATCAAATGTTTAGAAATTCTACTGTGCCTAATAATTTGGAACAGTGCAATTTGAGTTTTTATTCATTTTGGAGATTATACTGTTATTATTGGGAGGTTTCTTCAATAAAATTTGATGTATACTCTCACGGGTGATGACTTTTATTAGACTGACTGTCATTTGTACCGACTATTTAGGAAAATCATAGAAAAATATCATTTGCATAATAATTTGGAACACAGTGTATATAAATATATATATTTACAATATATATTAAATATGTCTAGCTTATATATATATATATTATATGTATACATATATTATATATATTTTATATATGATATGTATGCATATTATATATATAATTATATTTAATATAATATATATATCTAATTATATTTTATATATATATATATATATAATTTATATGTGTATATATATGCAATATATAAATGTGTAGTATATATATAATTATATATATAATTATATTTTAATATATATATATATATATAGATTTATATATATATATATGTATATATTATTTATATAATTTATATGTGTATATATATATATATATATATATATTTATTTGGCACAGTAAGATAGAACAAAAGCCGGTAATTCATTTACCGGCTTCTGTCAAATAATTTCAGAACCCGACAGGATATGAGACATGGTTTACATATAGTAAACAATTGCATATCCCTATTTTTTTTATATGGCCCTGACTAAAAATGTTAGTAGTGCATGTGTTTCAAATTCGTGAGCTGTAGCTCTTAAATTCAAGGGTTAATTCCCGGAAAAAAATGCGTGGGCTCCTGCACAAATTTCACAACCAGAGAGGTAAAGCATGTGATTGAGGGCATATTTTATTAGCCTAGAGAGGGACCACTGTTTTTGGCCTCCCCCTGGCTAAAAAAATGTGCCCCCAGCCACCCCAGAAAAGGCGCATCTATAAAATGTGCCTTTTCCGGCACCTATCCTCTCTATTCCCATTGCCCTGTAGCGGTGGCATTATTGGTTTAATGTCACCTTGCTATTGGAAGGTGACATTAAGCCGATTAATAATGGAGAGGTGTCAAGTAGACAACGATCCATTATTAAACCTAGACTAGTAAAGGGTTTAAAAACACAATGAAAAAGTCTTTTAAAGAAATAAAGACACCAAGTTTTTGACCACATTTTATTCCTCTGGTAATCCATAAATAAACCACGACCTGCAAAAAAAAATAACAAAAAAAACATATCCTTACCTCTCTGCTGCTCAGTCATGTCCCACGCTGCAATCCTTCACAAGGGGTTAAATACTTTACAATGAAGACCAGTGCCAATGCTACCTGCCCCATTGTAAACCACTGCCAGAATGACTTTGTTCAGCTCTGCACAGTGTCACTGGTTGCCTGGAGATGAACTAGTTAATGTGGGAAAGTTTCTGACTTTTTTCCCACGCTCATCAGTTCACTTCAGGTCAGCCGGGGACTCCCCGCAGCCTCAGTGACGTCGGAGAGAGTCCCCGGCTGACCTGAAGTGAACTGATGAGCGTGGGAAAAAAGTCAGAAACTTTCCCACGCTAATTAGTTCATCTCCAGGCAGCCAGTGACACTGTACAGAGCTGAACTAAGTCATTCTGAAAGTGGTTTACAATGGGGTTGGTAGCATTGGCACTGGTCTTCATTGTAAACTATTTAACCCCATGTGAAGGATTGCAGCGTGGGACATGACTGAGCAGTGGAGAGGTTAGAATATGGTTGTTTTTTTATATTATTTCTTTTGCAGGTCATGGTTTATTTATGGATTACCAGAGTAATAAAATGTGGTCAAAAACTTGTTGTCTTTATTTCATTAAAAGACTTTTTCATTAATGTCTGTGTGTGTGTTTTTAACCCTTTACTAGTATAGGGTTAATAATGAATCAGTGTCTTATTGACACCTCTCCATTATTAAATGGCTTAATGTCACCTTCCATTTGCAAGGCAACATTTAGCCATTCATATTAACCCATTCGACACCGCTACAGGGCAATGGGAATAGAGAGGATAAGTGCCAGAATAGGCGCATGTTATAATTGCACCTTTTCTGGGGTGTCTGGGGCAGATTTTTGTAGCTGGGGGGGGGTCAAAAACAATGGTCCCTCTCATGGCTATTAAAATCTGCTCTCACTCACCTGCTTTACCTCTCTGGTTGACAAATTACCGCGGGAGCCCATGCAATTTTTTCCAATTAATTAACCCCTTAATTTAACAACTAGATGTCCCAAATTTTACACACAAATCATAATCTAATTATTAGTCAGGGACATATACAAAAAAACATGAAATGAAATGGTTTACTGAATGTAACCATGTGTGATTTCATGTCGGGTTTTGGAATGATTTTACAGGAGTCGGCAATTGAATTAGCAGCTTTTGTACTATGCAATATAATATACACATATATACATTTCATATATATAAGATACATAATATATATATAATCTATACATATAAAATATATATATATATATGTGAGAGACATATACAATTACCGTAGTATAGAGTTGCTGTCTATAAATAATAGGGGGACCCCACATCATTTTGTTCCTTGAAATAATCATGTATTAAATAAACATATATCCATAATTTAGAACCAACATTAGAATAATTGTATTTGTCACTGACATGTATATATATACAGTATATATATATATATATATATATATATATATATACACTCACTGGCCACTTTATTAGGTACACCATGCTAGTAAGGGGTTGGACCCCCTTTTGCCTTCAGAACTGCCTCAATTCTTCGTGGCAGAGATTCAACAAGGTGCTGGAAGCATTCCTCAGAGATTTTGGACCATATTGACATGATGGCATCACACAGTTGGCGCAGATTTGTCGGCTGCACATCCCTGATGCGAATCTCCCGTTCCACCACATCCCAAAGATGCTCTATTGGATTGAGATCTGGTGACTGAGGAGGCCATTTGAGTACAGTAAACTCATTGTCATGTTCAAGAAACCAATCTGAGATGATTCGAGCTTTATGACATGGCGCATTATCCTGCTGAAAGTAGCCATCAGATGTTGGGTACATTGTGGTCATAAAGGGATGGACATGGTCAGCAACAATACTCAGGTAGGCTGTGGCGTTGCAACGATGCTCAATTGGTACCAAGGGGCCCAAAGAGTGCCCAGAAAAAATTCCCCACACCATGACACCACCACCACCAGCCTGAACCGTTGATACAAGGCAGGATGGATCCATGCTTTCATGTTGTTTACGCCAAATTCTGACCCTACCATCCGAATGTCGCAGCAGAAATCGAGACTCATCAGACCAGGCAACGTTTTTCCAATCTTCTACTGTCCAATTTCGATGAGCTTGTGCAAATTGTAGCCTCAGTTTCCTGTTCTTAGCTGAGAGGAGTGGTACCCGGTGTGGTCTTCTGCTGCTGTAGCCCATCTGCCTCAAAGTTCGACGCACTGTGCGTTCAGAGATGCTCTTCTGCCTACCTTGGTTGTAACGGGTGGCAATTTGAGTCACTGTTGCCTTTCTATCAGCTCGAACCAGTCTGCCCATTCTCCTCTGACCTCTGGCATCAACAAGGCATTTCCGGCCACAGAACTGCCGCTCACTGGATTTTTTTTCTTTTTCGGACCATTCTCTGTAAA
Source organism: Dendrobates tinctorius (assembly GCF_039654945.1). Lineage (NCBI taxonomy): Eukaryota > Metazoa > Chordata > Amphibia > Anura > Dendrobatidae > Dendrobates > Dendrobates tinctorius. The sequence goes on from NW_027361824.1 coordinate 9,835,170, forward strand.
CCCTAGAGATGGTTGTGCGTGAAAATCCCAGTAGATCAGCAGTTTCTGAAATACTCAGACCAGCCCTTCTGGCACCAACAATCATGCCACGTTCAAAGGCACTCAAATCACCTTTCTTCCCCATACTGATGCTCGGTTTGAACTGCAGGAGATTGTCTTGACCATGTCTACATGCCTAAATGCACTGAGTTGCCGCCATGTGATTGGCTGATTAGAAATTAAGTCTTAACACACAGTTGGACAGGTGTACCTAATAAAGTGGCCAGTGAGTGTATATAAATATGTATGTACTCTATGTGTATATATGTACATATAAAAAACTAAATGAAATAAAATGGTTTACTACAGTATATGTAAACCATGTCTCATATGCTGTCGGCTTTTGCAATTATTTTACAAAAGCCGACGAATGAATTAACGGCTATTCTGCTATCTTTCTCATATATATATATATATATGTGTGTGTGTGTTTTGAAGTTTTTTTTTTTTAAATGATGTGTATAGTGTGAGTTTACAATGCTATTTTATCATGAGTTTTTACCTGGAGAGAACTGCTGTATGTAAAACCTCATGGTAAAATCGCATTGCATACAGAAGTCATACTCATGTCGTATTGAAAAAGCACACTGAAATCGCATGACACTCGCATGACAATTGCATAGAATCGGTCCGTTTCTTCATCCAGAAAACGGACCGGTTTTTTTTCTCGCAAATGGGGATGAGCCCTTAATGTCAAAATTCAAGCTGGCCCAAGAGAATGTAGGTTCACATGCTCCACTCTTAGGTTGCTCCTTGGCGGTATACTCTTTGGGGGCGCTTTGTAAAAGAGACACCTTGGGCGATTGCCCTAAATGTATCCATGTTTAGCAGCGTTCTACTTCACCGTTTTCAAGATCACTGCTTCCTGTCCTTGAATATAAATATCTGACCTGCCAGATCCAGAAAAAAAATCTTCTGATTGTGTTTTCAGCAAGGAAGTGTATAGGTGATGGATGCCACAGTGAGGGCTCATTCACACGTCAGTCTGCACAGATAGGACTTATACCCATTATAGTCTATGGGGCTGCTCAGATTTCCAGGATTTTTTTTACGGCCGGAACCATAACACAGAGACATGTCCAATTTTGATGCAAGTCCTTGTGCCGTCCATGTTCAGTCCGTGTGCCGTCCATGTGCTGTCTGTGTGCCATTCGTGTGCAGTCCATATGCGGTCTATGTGCAGTACGTGTGCCGTCCATGTGCTGTCCTTGTGCCATCCATGTGCTGTCCGTGTGCTCTCTGTGCCATCCATGTGCTATCTGTGTGCCATCCATATGCCGCCCATGTGCTGTCCATGTGCTGTCCATGTGCTGTCCATGTGTAGTCCTTGTGCCGTCCATGTGCAGTCTGTGTGCTGTCCGTGTGCCGTCCATACGCTGTCCGTGTGCCGTCCATGTGCTCTCCATTTTCTGTCCCTGTGCCATCCATGTGCTGTCTATGTGCAGTCCGTGTGCTGTCCATGTGCAGTCCATGTGCCATCCGTGTGCTGTCTATGTGCAGTCCGTGTGCTGTCTATGTGCAGTCCGTGTGCTGTCTATGTGTAGTCCGTGTGCTGTCTATGTGCCGTCCATATGCTGTCCGTGTGCTGTCCATATGCTGTCCGTGTGCCATCCATGTGCTGTCCGTTTCCTGTCCCTGTGCCATCCATGTGGAGTCTATATGCCGTCCATGTGCTGTCCATGTGCAGTACATGTGCCGTCCATGTGCTGTCTGTTTGCTGTCCCTGTGTCATCCATGTGCCATCCATGTGCTGTCGGTGTGCTGTCCCTGTGCCTTCCATGTGCTGTCCATATGCTGTCCATGTGCTGTCTGTTTGCTGTCCCTGTGTCATCCATGTGCCGTTCATGTTCTGTCCATGTGCAGTCCATTTGCAGTCCGTGTGCCGTCCATGTGCAGTCCGTGTGCCGTCCATGTACTGTCTGCTGTCCCTGTGTCATCCATGTGCCATCCATGTGCTGTCGGTGTGCTGTCCCTGTGCCTTCCATGTGCTGTCCATATGCCGTCCATGTGCTGTCTGTTTGCTGTCCCTGTGTCATCCATGTGCTGTTCATGTTCTGTCCATGTGCAGTCCATTTGCAGTCCGTGTGCCGTCCATGTGCAGTCCGTGTGCCGTCCATGTGCTTTCTGTTTGCTGTCCCTGTGTCATCCATGTGCCATCCATGTGCTGTCGGTGTGCTGTCCCTGTGCCTTCCATGTGCTGTCCATATGCTGTCCATGTGCTGTCTGTTTGCTGTCCCTGTGTCATCCATGTGCCGTTCATGTTCTGTCCATGTGCAGTCCATTTGCAGTCCGTGTGCCGTCCATGTGCAGTCTGTGTGCCGTCCATGTGCTGTCTGTTTGCTGTCCCTGTGTCATCCATGTGCCATCCATGTGCTGTCGGTGTGCTGTCCCTGTGCCTTCCATGTGCTGTCCATATGCTGTCCATGTGCTGTCTGTTTGCTGTCCCTGTGTCATCCATGTGCCGTTCATGTTCTGTCCATGTGCAGTCCATTTGCAGTCCGTGTGCCGTCCATGTGCAGTCCGTGTGCCGTCCATGTGCTGTCTGTTTGCTGTCCCTGTGTCATCCATGTGCCATCCATATGCTGTCGGTGTGCTGTCCCTGTGCCTTCCATGTGCTGTCCATATGCCGTCCATGTGCTGTCTGTTTGCTGTCCCTGTGTCATCCATGTGCTGTTCATGTTCTGTCCATGTGCAGTCCATTTGCAGTCCGTGTGCCGTCCATGTGCAGTCCGTGTGCCGTCCATGTGCTGTCTGTTTGCTGTCCCTGTGTCATCCATGTTTCCGTTCATATGCCATCCATGTGCAGTCCGTGTGCCGTCCATGTGCTCTTTGGTTTTCATGATTGTTTATAGTGTGAATCTTGAGAAAACATCTCAAGTACAAATCTGTCGAAAGTGATGTGTTTTTCATCGACCCTTAGACTTGTATCGGCCCTTGTCTTCTGTAAGGACATGTGACTATCACACCATAAATTATTATGGATACGTGAGGTATCCATGAAAAAAACAGATGCGACTTGTATGTGCAACATGGACATGTGAGTGAGGCCTAACCGCTGGAGTGGAGCAGTTACAAGAAATAACATGTGCATTCTTCTTAATAGAAAAGAGCAGCGCCACCGGGAAAATGATAGTGAGACCTTTATAGGAGCAGCTCCACTGTCGTATTAAGGATACATTGTGCACACACAGTGGGTACGGAAAGTATTCAGACCCCTTTACATTTTTCACTCTTTGTTTCATTGCAGCCATTTGTTAAAGTCAAAAAAGTTCTTGCTTTTCCTCATTAATGTACACTCTGCACCCCATCTTGACTGAAAAAAAACAGAAATGTAGAAATTTTTGCAAATGTGTTAAAAAAGAAAAAACTGAAATCTCACATGGCCATAAGTATTCAGAACCTATGCTCAGTATTAAAGGAGAAGCCCCTTTTGAGCTAGTACAGCCATGAGTATTCTTGGGAACAATGCCACAAGTTTTTCACCCCTGGATTTGGGGATCCTCTGCCATTCTTCCTTGAAGATCCATTCCAGTTCCTACAGGTTGGATGGTGAATAGAGTTGAGCGAAACAGGTCGGTCAGATTCAAAAGTCGCCGACTATCACCAAAGTCGGGTTTCATGAAACGAAACCCAACCACAGTGTGAAGTTGGCCATGCGGTCGGCGACCCAAGCGTCAAAGTCGGGTTTCGCCGAATGCTTGCACGTGACTTTTTTTCAGCCAATGAGAGAAGCGGAGCATAGCGTAGCTGGAGTGGGAGAGAGAGGGAGAGGGAGAGAGAAGAGAGAGAGAGATTTCGCCGCCTCTGGGGTTAAAATTCATGCCAGGTGTGTTTACAGTCCTCCACTCACTGCTGACTTTTCTCCCCATTGACTTGCATTGGGTTTCGTGTTTCCCGACTTTTCCCTATAGTCGGCCGATTTCGTTCGACTCGACTTTTGAGAAAGTCGGGTTTCATGAAACCCGACTCGACCCTAAAAAATGCAAAGTCGCTCATCTCTAATGGTGAACGTTGGTGCACAGCCATTTTCAGGTCTCTCCAGAGATGCTCAATTGGGTTTAGGTCAGAGCTCTGGCTGGGCCAGTCAAGAATGGTCACAGAGTTGTTCTGAAGCCACTACTTTGTTATTTTACCTGTGTGCTTAGGGTCATTGTCTTGTTGGAAGGTGAACCTTCGGCCAAGTCTGAGGTCTAGATGATTCTGGAAGAGGTTTTCATCCAGGATATCTCTGTACTTGGCCGCATTCATGTTTCCTTCAACTGCAACCAGTCATCCTGTCCCTGCAGCTGAAAAACACCCCCATAGCATGATGCTGCCACCACCACGTTTCACTATTGGGCAGAAGATGTGCAGTGCCTGGTTTTCTCCACATATACCGCTTAGAATTATCACCAAAAACTTCTATCTTCGTCTCATCAGACCAGAGAATCTTTTTTCTCATAGTCTGGGAGTCCTTCATGTGTTTTTTTTTTAGCAAACTCTATGCAGCCTTTCATACGTCTTGCACTGAGAAGAGGCTAACGTTGGGTCACTTAGCCATGAAGGCCTGATTGGTGGAGGGCTGCAGTGATAGTTGACTTTGTGGAACTTTCTCCCATCTCCCTACTGCATCTGTGGAGCTCAGCCACAGTGATGTTGGGGTTCTTCTTTACCTCTCTCACCAAGGCTCTTCTCTCACAATTGCTCAGTTTGGCTGGACTGCCAGATCTAGGAAGACTTCAGGTGTTCCCAAACTTCTTCCATTTAGGGTTATGGAGGCCACTATGCTCTTAGGAGCTTTGAGTATTGCAGACATTTTCTGTAACCTTGTCCAGATCTGTGCCTTGCCACAATTCTGTCTCTGAGCTCCTTGGCCAGTTCCTTTGACCTCATGATTCTCATTTGGTCTGACATGCACTGTGAGCTGTGAGGTCTTATATAGACAGGTGTGCGCCTTTACAAATCAAGTCCTATCAGTTTAATTACACACACCTGGACTCCAATGAAGGAGTAGAACCATCTCAAGGAGGATAACAAGGAAATGGACAGCATCTGAATTACATATGAGTGTTTGAGCAAAGGGTCTGAATACTTATGACCATGTGATATTTTATTTTTTTTATTTTTTAATAAATTTGCAAAAATTTCTTCATTTCTGTTTTTTTCAGTCAAGATGGGGTGCAGAGTGTATGGGTCGCCCCCTCACACCCAGGGCAGCGGGGTACTCGATACCGGGCTGGTGTCAGGGGGATGTGTCACAGCAGCGGTGGCCCGATCCGTGTCCCTGGACGCCCAATATCAATGGCGGTGATGTTAATGGTGTTAAGGTTTATTTGAATAGTTCGTGATGCCACCCGTGGTGTTTGGCAAGGGAGATGGTAAGCCAACGCTGCATGCAGATCCGCTGGGACTGATGGTGTGGTGCAGCAAAGATGGTGTAGCTCCCCACAGGTGGAGCTCTAGTCCCAGGGCAGTGTAGGTGCAATGGATGAGGAGAGGCGCAGAATGGTATAGATGCTGGTACCCAGGTGTAGCGATGCTGGAATAACTGGAGGACACCAGAGTATGCAGTTCCAAAGCTTTACTCACGGTTTGCAGTTCACACAACTGCCTGCCTCTGCACTGTGTTCTTCAGGTCAGGGCCCCAGCCAACCTCCAGGCAGGATAGGATTCTCCTCTCCACACTCCGCCAATATGTACCTTACTGAACGACTCCTCCAATGCGCCTTTAGGTGCGAAGCACTCCAGTACTTAGTTACCCTGGAATGCCTCTCTCTAGGTGTTCCTAGTCTCTACTTGTATGACAGACAGCTGTAGCCTGCTTCGGGGACTCCTCTCTGCGTCCCGGCTCTCTATTCAAGTGCTGTTGTGTCCCAAGTCTATGATGGGAGTAAGGCGTTAGTGGCTCACTACTCCTCCGGTGTCTGTTGCCGGACATAAAGATCCAATCAACCTCGGGGACCGGGTTCTCTCTCTTTCTCAACCAGCTTCCCACAGTCCTTCTATTCTCCTTCATTTCGATCTGTTCTATCTCTCTTATGGAATCTGTAGTCTCCAGTCTACGTCTCTTTCTCCTTCTCTTCCTTTCCGTTCCAGCTGGCCCAGCTCACTGGGGCAGCTACAGCACTCCTTCCTCCATCCCTTCTTCCAGGGATCCCCACTCCTCACCAAGTGGCTGTCCTCTCCTACTCACCGACTCACTGACTTACTGACTGACTTGAAATCCTACACTTTCCATCTCTTTTATATCTAACTCCACCCACCTCCCCAGCACCTCTGTTACGAAGCCAGGGACCACAAAAGGCACCCTATGACCTTTCCAGCATAAAGCGTGGATGGGACCCTGCTGAACTATCCTGTGCGTGGGGTGCAGGTGTTGGAATGTGGAAGGGAGTTCCCACCCTACCTGGATGGTGGGGTACCACACCTTAGGGGAAGGTGCAGTACCTCTGTGGCGACTGAAGCCTCAGGGGCACCACATGTACACTCACTGGCCACTTTATTAGGTACACCTGTCCAACTGTGTGTTAAGACTTAATTTCTAATCAGCCAATCACATGGCGGCAACTCAGTGCATTTAGGCATGTAGACATGGTCAAGACAATCTCCTGCAGTTCAAACCGAGCATCAGTATGGGGAAGAAAGGTGATTTGAGTGCCTTTGAACGTGGCATGATTGTTGGTGCCAGAAGGGCTGGTCTGAGTATTTCAGAAACTGCTGATCTACTGGGATTTTCACGCACAACCATCTCTAGGGTTTACAGAGAATGGTCCGAAAAAGAAAAAAAATCCAGTGAGCGGCAGTTCTGTGGCCGGAAATGCCTTGTTGATGCCAGAGGTCAGAGGAGAATGGGCAGACTGGTTCGAGCTGATAGAAAGGCAACAGTGACTCAAATTGCCACCCGTTACAACCAAGGTAGGCAGAAGAGCATCTCTGAACGCACAGTGCGTCGAACTTTGAGGCAGATGGGCTACAGCAGCAGAAGACCACACCGGGTACCACTCCTCTCAGCTAAGAACAGGAAACTGAGGCTACAATTTGCACAAGCTCATCGAAATTGGACAGTAGAAGATTGGAAAAACGTTGCCTGGTCTGATGAGTCTCGATTTCTGCTGCGACATTCGGATGGTAGGGTCAGAATTTGGCGTAAACAACATGAAAGCATGGATCCATCCTGCCTTGTATCAACGGTTCAGGCTGGTGGTGGTGGTGTCATGGTGTGGGGAATTTTTTCTTGGCACTCTTTGGGCCCCTTGGTACCAATTGAGCATCGTTGCAACGCCACAGCCTACCTGAGTATTGTTGCTGACCATGTCCATCCCTTTATGACCACAATGTACCCAACATCTGATGACTACTTTCAGCAGGATAATGCGCCATGTCATAAAGCTCGAATCATCTCAGATTGGTTTCTTGAACATGACAATGAGTTCACTGTACTCAAATGGCCTCCTCAGTCACCAGATCTCAATCCAATAGAGCATCTTTGGGATGTGGTGGAACGGGAGATTCGCATCAGGGATGTGCAGCCGACAAATCTGCGCCAACTGTGTGATGCCATCATGTCAATATGGTCCAAAATCTCTGAGGAATGCTTCCAGCACCTTGTTGAATCTCTGCCACGAAGAATTGAGGCAGTTCTGAAGGCAAAAGGGGGTCCAACCCGTTACTAGCATGGTGTACCTAATAAAGTGGCCAGTGAGTGTACATTAATGAGAAAAAAATGAACTTTTTTGAATTTACCAAATGGCTGCAATGAAACAAAGAGTTAAAAATTTAAAGGTGTCTGAATACTTTCCGTATCCACTGTAGTCAGTTTACGCACAAAGACTATCTAAAAATGGATTTCTCATAGAAATAAATGTTAGTATTCACTAAGAAAAATCTGCATATCATGATGGCGTTGAGACTATGGGCGCTAACCAGGTTCCTAGAACTAGGGGCACCCTACTCTATCCCTGTCCACTGGATTACTCCTGAAGACAGAGACGCCAGGTTCACTTGCCTTGCTATGCTTCTACATCAACCCTTATCTGTATCCTCTCACACCCAGGGTAGTGGGAACCTGAAGTGCAGAGGAACATGCTAACCAGACAAATAAGGGAAGATGGACAGGGATAAACCAAAATACCAACCATACAAAATTCACACACCAAACAGCAGAGTGGGAGGCAGGGGAGTTAGGCTGAGTTCACACGTAACGTTTTTTTCGCGTTTCCGCGGCGGTTTTAACCGCGCGATTTTGCCGCGAAAACGCGAAAAATAAGCATCCCATGCATTCCTATGGGATTCCGCAATGCTGTGCTAATGCTGCGGTTTTTACCGCGGCGGAATCGCTTCGCGGTAAAAACCGCAGCATGCTCATTAATTTGCGGAATCGCGGCGATCCCGCACCCATAGGAATGCATTGTTCCGCTTATTTCCCGCATGTGGCTGTGCACACCATGCGGAAAGTAAGCAGAACAATTGCGAATGGTACCCATGGTCCGGAGGAGAGGAGACTGTCCTCCGGGCTTTGGGTACCATATCCCTGTAAAAAATAGAATTTAAAATAAAAAATATTGTTATTCTCACCCTCCGACGTCCCGCGCAGCCTTCCCGCTTCTCTTCACGCTCTCGTTCCCAGTAGTCCTTTGCGAAAATGTTCGCGATGGCGTCCGTTCTCGCTGGATCGCGAAGTCTCGCGGTCATTCGCGCGACGTCATCGCGAATTACCGCGAGACGTCGCGATCCCGCGAGAACTGACGTCATCGCGGGCATTTTCGCAAAGGATTACTGGGAACGGATGCGCGGGACGTCGGAGGGTGAGAATAACACCGTTTTTTATTTTTTTTTTACATTCTATATTTTACTACTGATGCCGCATAGGCAGCCTCAGTAGTAAAAAGTTGGTCACACTCGTCAAACACTATGTTTGACGAGTGTGACCAACCTGTCAATCAGTTCTCCAAGCGATGCTACAGATCGCTTGGAGAACGCTAGCATTTTGCAAGCTAATTACGCTTGCAAAATGCTAGTTTTTCCGCGGGAAAATCGCGGGAATTTAAAATGCGATTTTCCCGCGGACTTGAATTCCGGAATTCTCGCGGTAATTTCCGCGAGAGTTCCGGTACGTGTGCACTTAGCCTTAGAGGAAGGAGAAACCATATAGCAGAGGATGAGTATGTGAACACCAACAAAACTCCAAGGAACAATCTCCTGATCAATTCTCCAAACGCCACCTCTGACACCGAACTATATCTCCAACTCTAAACCAAGCAGTGAGAACTAACACTGGCAAATCCTTAAGTGTCAGAGGCAAGCATATATTGTAGAGATTTCTCCGGAATATCCCCTATTCTCTGGAATTCTGTGCCCCAAAACGTCCGGTTTTACACCACATTTGTATCCTTCAGATGGAACCTGAAAACCCACATCTTCAAAAAAACTTACAAACTGCAATGACCACACGGCCACCTTAACACCATTAGAGCTACTGCAACCCCCAACCTACTGTCTCCTTCCCCACCATCCTGTAGAATGTAAGCCCGAAAGGGCAGGGTCCTCTCTCCTCTGTACCAGTCTGTCATTGTTAGTTTGTTTACTGTAAGTGATATTTGTATTTTGAGGTAACCCCTTCTCATGTACAGCACCATGGAATCAATGGTGCTATATAAATAAATAATAATAATAGAGGGGAGTTGCCAACACTGAACAGCTGAGATAATCCAGGAGCTAAACCCTTACACTACAAGCAAGGAAAAACCTGCCCTGTTTAATAAGATGATGAAGTACTACTAACTAGTGCAGGAGTTCATGAAACCCTCTCTGTCGTGGTATCCCCATGACACTGTGCATACACATATGTGTAGGCATTCATCAGAGCCTCTGTTTAACATACACATGTAAATATTTTCCCTATTTATATGTTAGGTGGAGGACTTGGTGCAAACATTGCCTTAAATTTCTAAAGGCTGAGAACCGATCCTAACGACGTCTATGCTTCTCAGCTTCAACTGTCAGGTAAATGAATGAAGGAAGATTTTTCAAGCAGTTTTTGCCTATTTTCTGGCCTTGCGATTTTTGGCATTTTTACGTCAGTCCCTGACAACTCCATCAGGTTTTTGAATACACGGAGCGTGGCCAGGAGCAGGCATGGCTAAGTGCAGTTGACAAATTTATCATAGTTTACACCCCCCAAAATTACATTTTTGGCAGTGGTGGACGACAGCTGAAAAATACGCTGAGTTCATTAAGAAGGGCATTTGCCTTAATGATTATGGAGCATCTTTCTCCATTGCATGTTCATCAAGACTAGAGGGCAACACTCCATCCTGGATGATTTGGGACATAATTCTCTGGATGTAAAGATATTCTTTCCATTTATTGACAATAAGCAAAGATTCTAAAAAATATTCAACTGTTCTGTTACGTCAGCATAAAACAGGAAAACACATTTGATTTAAATGCAGAAACTTCTTATGACACAGAAATGTAATCTTCAGTGAAGAGATGTGTAACATCTCCATAGTTTGAAAAAAGTGGAAGATCATTGCGTCAAAATGCAAAAAGAAACCAATAAAGATTAGAATACATATGTATAAAAATATTTAACCTCACATGACATTATGCATAATAATATTTGATCTCAGGCATAATATATGACATTGTGTGTAATAAAATTTAACCTCACATGTAATATAAGATTTCATGTGTAATAATATATAAAATGTAAGTATGTAGCCATCATAAATAATAAAATATGACATCAAGTGTACAGTCACAAGTTTTTCACAAATTTTAATACTTCAGTTTTTATATTGTCATTTTTTTCTTGTTTGATCAGGAGAAAGTGTTAACAAGGACAAGGCAGCTGATATCACTCTGTGATGCTGATTTAATTATAAGAGCAGACTTGTTGCTTTAATCATGTTGCTGGTGCTTGAAATCATTGTCTTTTTCTGTTAATCATTCCCTCCAAGGAAACACGTGCAATCATCATTGCTTTGCATCAAAAGGGCTTTACAAGCGAGGACATTGCTGCTTGTTAGATTGTCACTAAATCAATCATTTATCGGATCATCAAATACTTCAAAAAGAGCGGTTAACTTGCTGTCTGGATTCTGCAAACCTGTGAGAGATTGCTATGCTGTCCAATGGAAACTGGGTCATGGTGAGAGTTGTCAGTGTTTTGATTGACAGCTCTGCTGTTCAATCTTGTAATGGGCATTCTGGGCTATCGGTGCCTTGATTGACAGATCGGCTATACAATCTGTGACTGGGAGGTGCAGGACTTTCTCCAGGTGTTCTGTGTTCTATTGATTGCCCAAACTATTTTACTGAGTTGTCTATCCCTGATCCCTGCCAGACATAGTTTGTGTTTCCTGCTGAGTTTTTGCCTGATTCTGTTGCACTGAGTTCTGATCTTCTGCTGCCTGACTCTTGGATTGTGTTTTGACTATCCCTTTGTCTTCTCCTTTTCGCTTTGATCCGCTATCTCTTTGTATTTTGACCCTGGACCATGGCCTTTGTCTTTTTCCTTGGTTATCTATGTGCACTCTTGGTATTGACCCCAGAACGTCTGACTTTTCTGCCTAACGGTCTCTCGGTGAGAAGGGACTGGCATGGAGTCATCTCGAACCAGGCAGGTTTTATTCTTATCTTACCATAAGTGGACAAGGTATTGGTCATAAGTAGAGTTGAGCGAAACGGGTCGGTCAAAATTGAAAAGTCACGACTTTAGCTAAAGTCGGGTTTCGCCTATCGAAACCCGACCATAGCGTGAAGTCGGCCATGTGGTCGCCGACCCGAGCGCCAAAGTCACATTTCAAATAATGCTTCCACCGCCTTTTCTCAGCCAATGATGGAGGACGCACACTGTGGGCAACGCGATGACATGGGCAGGTCCCACCACCATCTTAGAGAAGGGCATTGAAGTGATTGGCTGGCTTTGTGTGGCCTCACAGTCACTATAAAAGGCCGTGACCGCCGACCGCCATCTTACTTCTGCCGATCTTAGAATAGGGAGAGGTGCTGCTGCTGATTCTGAATAGGGAGAGCGTTAGGCAGGGAAGAAGAAAAAAAATAGCTTCTGCTGATAGCGCTTTTCACTGTACAGTTAGTGTGCAGTGACAGGGGAGGATTTTTGTTGTATGCAGCAGCGCTGGTGGTGATTAGGCTGCCTTTTAAGGCTACCTGATAGCTGCATTGCTGTGTGCACACTGCTGTTCAAACTGCTTTTTTCAAAGCACTCCAACTTTTATTATTTTGTTCTGGTCAGTTACCGAGTGTTCATTTTTTCACACACCGTATAGCGGTGTACGCTCCTCACACAATACCGTGTTCCGTCTGGTATCACGGACAAATACAAGCTATCTGTGTGTGACTCTGGAAAAACAAACCGAGGAGATTTTCCATTTTTCCAGACCTACACCCTATAGAGCTGTCCGCTTTTCAAACAGTTTCGTACATCTGCTGTTTGATTACGGTGAAAACTAAACAGAGACAGCGTGTGTCACTCCGTATAAAAATACACAGAGATTTAAAATTTTCCATACATACACCGTATAGCGGTGTACGCTCCTCACACACTACCGTGTACCGGCTGGTATCACAGACAAATACAAGCTATCTGTGTGTGACTCTGGAAAAACAAACAGAGGAGATTTTCCATTTTTGCAGACCTACACCGTATAGAGCTGTCCGCTTTTCAGTTTCGTATATCTGCTGTTTGATTACGGTCAAAACTAGACAGAGACAGCGTGTGTCACTCCATATAAAAATAGACAGAGATTTAAAATTTTCCATACATACACCGTATAGCGGTGTACGCTCCTCACACACTACTGTGTACCGGCTGGTATCACGGACAAATATAAGCTATCTGTGTGTGACTCTGGAAAAACAAATAGAGGAGATATTCCATTTTTCCAGACCTACACCATATAGAGCTGTCCGCTTTTCAAACAGTTTCGTATATCTGCTGTTTGATTATGGTCAAAACTAGACAGAGACAGCGTGTGTCACTCCGTGTAAAAGTAGACGGAGATTTACAATTTTCCATACAGACGCCGTATAGAGCTGTCCGATTCTCAAACAGTATTGTGTATCTGCCATCTGCATTACGGTCACATCTATACAGAGTCAGCGTGTGTGTGTGACGCTCCATAAATACATATACAGACATTTCCATTTCTCCATACACCGTATTGAGCTGTCCGATTCTCAAACAGTATTGTATATCTGCTGTTCGCATTACAGTCACATCTATACAGAGTCAGCGTGTGTGTGACAATCCGTAAATACATATACGGAGATTGTTAGTTACACAAAAACGTATACAGCTGTACACTTCTGATACAGCAACTTATATCTGCTTGTTGGATTATGGTCAAATACATACTGGGAGAGCGTCTGTGACTAACAAAATATATACATAGATTAAATTTTTTTAATACACCTTACACAGCTGGACACTCCTCATACAGTACCATCTCTCTGCTGGTATTTTTGGTACATTATCCCAAACATGAGGAAGTATGGTGGAAGAGGCCGCAGACGTGGGCAGGGGGGTGCGGTTGGTACTGATGGTGGTGGTGGATCAGCTGGTTCTGGCAAAAGCACAATAGCAGCTAAGGCAGGAGGTGTTGAGCCTGCGTCATCGTCTGGCCCAAGAAGGCCTGTAAGGTTCCCTTTTCTTGGAGTAGGAAAACCGCTTTTAAAGCTGGAGCATCAGGAACAGGTTTTGGCGTACATTGCCGAAACAGCCACCAGCTCTATTGCCTCCTCTTCTGAACGTTCAAAACCTGCAAGCACGGAGTCATCAGTGCAGGGTTCTGGTCAGGAAAAACACCTTTCTTGTGTCCTTCACCCCCAATAAAAGTGAAGGATGCGGCAGGCCACACTTCAGATTACTCTATGGAGCTCTTTTCACATACCATGCCTGGGTTATCCAGTCAAATTCTGAATTCCCCAGTCCAAGATGAATCTGACATGGAGAATCTATGCCACTGCTAGATGATTCTGCTGGTACATTGACCCAGAGCACTACATTGCCCTCACAGTCTACTGAGCCAGAATCTGACCCTGATGAAACTCAGGTGCCCCTTCCCACATACTATACTACCTTACACGGTGACACAGAGGAAGGTAAAGAGGAAGGTGCAGATGACTTTGAAGAGGAGCTGATGGATGACCAAGTTCTTGACCCAGATTGGCATCCATTGGGGGAGGAGGGTGGTGCTGGCAATAGTTCATATAAGGAGAAGGATCCGCAGCAGGCATTGATGTCGCAGCAGCGGTTATCTGGCAGGCCCATAGCTGTACAAAAACGTGGATCAAAAACTAAAAGAGTTACAGGACAGCTTGGCCAGACAGTCAACTTAGCACAGCGTGCAAGGCCAGAAAATGTATAACATAGTAGGAAGAGTGCAGTGTGGCACTTCTTTGTCCAAAATCCTACTGATGAGGCAAAGGTTACCTGTAAGAAGTGCGGAAGGACCTTTAGCCGAGGTAAACAACTCAGAAATTTGAATACCAGTTGCATGCTTAGACATGTAATCAACATGCACTTGAAAGCTAAACCAGAAAAAAGGTGAACACAAGGCCAAGATAACATAAAAAATACAATTTTATTAAAGCATCCAATAAAATCCAATCGACAGGTATATATGGGAACGATGTAGAAAAATGCACACATAATGGTGGTACATAAGCACATGCAAAGGGACGTACACATCCAGATTGATATATTAGCAATAAATATAATAATCACATAATTGTGATTTAACCCACATGGGGAAAAACCGCTATAATATATAATATCAGAGGGAAAATGATGGACATACAAGTGCACAGCTGGGATATATACCGCAATCATTTCCCTTAGCCATATCCATAAAGATCCCACCCTGCTAGCAGCAAGTGACCACCATGTATTAATCACTACCCCAGGGTTACCATTCAAATGAGAGGTTAAATTACCAGTAGGTCACGGCAGCAGCAGGGACTGTGATGTATCCCGGATGAGCACATCAGCCCCGACGCGTGTTTCGATCCTCCTTCATCAGGGGGCATAACTACATTGATGGCTGCCTGTCTTTTTATACCGCCTGGTCAAAGCGCGTTTAACCGCACGACCGGAAGTAGCGGTCCCAGACCGGAAATGACGCGCTCCGTTGTCAAGACACCAACGACGCCAGCCAGCGTCGGCGTCATGCTGGAGGAGGAGCCGCAAGGGACCACCAACGCATAGAGATGCCGAGAGCAGGCGGGCGCAGGAGGGTGATGACGAACAGGCGCGTGCAGGTCGGGAGAGCTAGTCACACAGAAATAAACCAATGCAATTAGAAAATACAACAAGGTGACTAAAGTGTGAAACTGGAAGTATCATAAATAGAGGCTTATGCAGAAAATATACAGAAAAATATATATATATATACCACATATATACAGGAAAAAGAGAAGGGATTAAGAAAATCCTAGTATTTTATAACAAGGTAGACATATATATGGATATTGATCACTTCTTCATCAGCGCTTCCAACACTGATCGGAGGACGTAGTTCCTCATACGTTGTCAGAAAAGCCGCTACTCCGATACACATCCAGCACACACAGGCCATCATCATGATGATAATTTTACTAAAACATAAAATCAAAAGTTAAAATATGGACCACACAAAACCTGAGCGTTCTCCCTAAATCAGAACAGTGTGATCAAAGGAATGGGGCAAAACTAATACGTTCATTTAATCCAGATGGATGGACAGTGCCCAATGTCCAAATCCACCTGGATTCTAACTGGGCCAACCTTTTAGATGTGTCTCCACCACAAATACCAACATTCAACATGTCAATACCTCTAACCCTGAGAAGGCTACCATTGCAGCTATGGAACCTCCTGAAATGACGGGGGATGGTTTTTAGCGATGCGGGGTCCTCAGTGGACACCGCTGCCTCGATCCCCAATACGTGCTCACGTATACGTTTTTTAAGCTGTCTAGTGGTCATGCCCACATATATCAAATTACATCGGCAGACCGCATGTAATTTTCACACTTTAGTCACCTTGATGTATTTTTTAATTGCATTGGTTTATTTCTGTGTGACTAGCTCTCCCGACCTGCACGCGCCTATTCGTCATCACCCTCCTGCGCCCGCCTGCTCTCGGCGTCTCTATGCGTTGGTGGTCCCTTGCGGCTCCTCCTCCAGCATGACGCCGACGCTGGCTGGCGTCGTTGGTGTCTTGACAACGGAGCGCGTCATTTCCGGTCCGGGACCGCTACTTCCGGTCGCGCGGTTAAACGCGCTTTGACCAGGCAGTATAAAAAGACAGGCAGCCATCAATGTAGTTATGCCCCCTGATGAAGG
This sequence comes from Dendrobates tinctorius, assembly GCF_039654945.1. Lineage (NCBI taxonomy): Eukaryota > Metazoa > Chordata > Amphibia > Anura > Dendrobatidae > Dendrobates > Dendrobates tinctorius. Next base: position 9,851,538 of record NW_027361824.1, read on the forward strand.
AGGATCGAAATGCGCGTCGGGGCTGACGTGCTCATCCGGGATACATCACAGTCCCTGCTGCTGCCGTGACCTACTGGTAATTTAACCTCTCATTTGAATGGTAACCCTGGGGTAGTGATTAATACATGGTGGTCACTTGCTGCTAGCAGGGTGGGATCTTTATGGATATGGCTAAGGGAAATGATTGTGGTATATATCCCAGCTGTGCACTTGTATGTCCATCATTTTCCCTCTGATATTATATATTATAGCGGTTTTTCCCCATGTGGGTTAAATCACAATTATGTGATTATTATATTTATTGCTAATATATATCAATCTGGATGTGTACGTCCCTTTGCATGTGCTTATGTACCACCATTATGTGTGCGCTTTTCTACATCGTTCCCATATATACCTGTCGATTGGATTTTATTGGATGCTTTAATAAAATTGTATTTTTTATATGTTATCTTGGCCTTGTGTTCACCTTTTTTCTGGTTTAGTTTATGTGGTTTTGGTGATAGGTAGTTAAATCCGCAATAAATCTATGGTAGATGTATAAGCAAAATACCATGTATATGTGTTTGACCTGTTGGTGTCATTTAATTCTTGCTGTGTTTTGCACAGGCATTTGGTCCAACATGGATTTTCAAGCTAAGGAGAACTCCTGGCTATCCCAGATCGATCAGGTTTTTGGGGGTGATGGAATCAACATCAAACAGAGCGGTGATGTGAAATGGGATGATCAGGGAACAGTATTACAGAAATTAGTAATTAAGAGAACTAAACTGTGGTGGAACCGAACCTTCCTGGATAGGTATTTGGCTAAGAAGATTATACCACGAGGGTTAAGGGTTCGTGTTATACCCACGTTTCCAGTGGAGGATGATGAGTTTGTGGCCAGGTGGGAAGAGGCCTGCAATGAGTGTTCTAAGACCTTAATGCAACTCCTTAGCAGGCATAATGGTGGTCTGATTTCACAATTGGATGGATCTATTAAAACTATTGAGGAAGAGCTTAAGTCCTCTGGTACTGCTGAAAAATGGACTAGTTTTCAGGATGAGACCAACAAAATCTTGGAATCAGTGGTCAAACGGATACAGACTACCCAATTGAACAAAATTAATCGTGACCGACGAGATTATGAGAATAACTCTGTCTGTTTATGGAGAAAGCCGAGTCCGCAGGGAAATCGAATGGGACGTGGTTCGTCCCAAACATCCATGTCCTCTATGAGTGATGTATCAGATATCTCTGGATCTTCTATGGCCACTAGGTCAGGGATGGTCAGACGTAATCAACACGGACGTGGCTTTCATCCGTATAGACGGCAACATCGTTCTCCTGATGTCACCAAATATAATAATAAGGTAATCAATTTGAGTTCACATATTTTTACCGATGTAGATTTGGCTGTTTTGGAAAAGGGGCTTTCGTTTTCACCCGCTGCGCCTTTTGACGCATTTTTGGCAGTGAAAGATTTACATCTTTTTGCCCGTTCCCTTATCTTCAAGAAACATTTTTTTGATGGCAACCTCTCCAAATTATTTCCCACAGAAGAAGAGCAAATAGCGCTGCAGGCTTTGGAGGAACTATCCGCCGAACATGACACCCCTGAAGGAGGTAAGGTACCACCATCGATAGGCCCCAGGTCTAGGAAATTCCCTCCTCTATCTTTATGTCCGAATGTGGACCTTTTCGTACAAATTGTGAGTAGGGAGTTTCTTGAGATTCCACGATATATCCATGGCGACAATTTGACCAGAGAGGAGCGGGGACGTCTGCGCGCCCTACAGGATCTTGATGATGTTGTATTCAAGCCGGCGGACAAGGGGGGTAACGTGGTCGTTTGGCCAAAGGTGCTTTATGAGCAGGAAGCCTTTCAACAACTTGATAATAAAATATGTTATAAGAAATTAACGTTTAACCCCTTGTTCGCCTACTCCACACAGCTCTCTAAGATTATTAATAGAGCTAGGGAGGCTGGTGTAATATCTAAGGAGTTGGCTAGTGCTTTAATTGTATCTGAACCAACTATTTCTACGTTTTATTTATTACCCAAGATCCATAAGGACGCGCAGACGCCCCCGGGTCGCCCAATTATCTCAGGGAGAGGCAACTATTTAGAACACGTCAATCGGTGGATAGACTCCAAACTGCAGCCGCTTGTGGAGGGGTTGCCATCATTTCTGAAGGATATAGGTGAATTACTTAGGCGGGTCGATGGACTCCAATTGGAGGATGATATGTTAATGGTGACTGGAGACGTTGAGTCTCTTTACACCAGTATTAAGCATGAAGATGGCATTCGTGCCACATCATTTTTCCTTAATATGTCAAATCTTCCGGGTGACATCAGAGAACTGATTTTGGAGTTATTAACTTTTATGTTAACTCATAATTTCTTCATTTTTAAGGGGTCCTTCTTCCTACAGCTCCAGGGGACAGCTATGGGGGCGTCTTTCGCCCCTGCGTATGCTAACCTGTTCCTGGGGCTGTGGGAGAGGGACCTCTCCCTGCCGGATGGATCGTCGCCGATGTGCCGCGTCCTTTCTTGGACGCAGTACATCGACGACATTTTAATAATCTGGCAGGGTTCAGGTGATGATCTCCATTCTTTCATGAGGTCACTTAACATTAATGGAATGAATATTTTCATCATGTATAAATTTGATCCTGTGACGATTGAATTTTTGGATGTCACCTTGAAAAAAGACACTAGAGGGGAAATACAGACAAACATATTTAGGAAGCCAACTTCCACGAATATGTTATTGCATGCGACCTCTTCCCATCCTGGCCACATGATTCAATCTGTTCCAACGGGTCAATTTTTGAGATTACGTAGATTGTGTTCCACCGACGAGGATTTTTTTAGACAGACTGATGACCTAAAAGTAAGACTGTCTGAACGTGGGTATAGTAATAGAAGGATTAAACGAGCATTCAACAGGGCTAGATACTCATCGAGAGATGTGCTCTTATACAGGCAGAGGTCTAGAGAGGAGACAAATAAAGTTAGATTTGTTACCAATTTTCACTCACACTTCTCTCGTATGAGGCGAATATTGGATAAATCCTGGCATATCTTGAAGGCTGACATAGTACTATCTGGGTTCCTCCCTGAGAGGGCTACCATTGCGGCTAGGAGATCTAGGAACCTACGTGATACATTAGTCAGTAGTCACTACACGAGTGTGATACCGGATACGTTTTTGGATCGGTTGGCCAGGCGATGCAGGAGTTCCTCGTGTGGACATTGCGTGGCCTGCCCCAATATGGACCGCACTGAGGTATTTACGAGCCAGGATGGTGTACGTGAATATAAAATTAAAAAGTATATCACATGTGAGAGCCGAAATGTGATTTACTATGCGGTCTGCCCATGTAATTTGATATATGTGGGCATGACCACTAGACAGCTTAAAAAACGTATACGTGAGCACGTATTGGAGATCGAGGCAGCGGTGTCCACTGAGGACCCCGCATCGCTAAAAACCATCCCCCGTCATTTCAGGAGGTTCCATAGCTGCAATAGTAGCCTTCTCAGGGTTAGAGGTATTGACATGTTGAATGTTGGTATTTGTGGTGGAGACTAGAGTTGAGCGATACCAGCCGATACTTGAAAATATCGGATCGGAATGGATCGGCCGATCTTAAAAAAAAATATCGGTATCGCCGATTCCGATACCGGGAACCAATGCAAGTCAATGGGGCCAAAATATCGGAATTAAAAAAAACCCTTTCTTTCCTTGTAGGTTAATTCTACATGAAGAAAAACAACTAAGAATAATGTAGAATGTATTGTGGGAGGTGGAGGAGACATTAAAGCCATAGAGTTTTAGCCCAATCAAAAGGAATAGCAGGAATTAAACTTTTTTTTTAAAGACGTTAGGAGTTACAAAGATATTGACTATGTTAGCCTCATTTATATTTTGCCAGACATGTATGTCTTCTTCTTCTTTCTTCTTCTTTCTTATTCTTCTTCCCTTTTTTACCTTCTTCTTCTTATTATTATTATTCCTTTTTTTACATTCTTCTTCTTCTTCTTCTTCCTTTTTTTACATTCTTCTACTTCCTTTTTTTACATTCTTCTTCTTCTTCCTTTTTTTACATTCTTCTTCTTATTCCTTTTTTTACATTCTTCTTCTTCTTCTTCCTTTTTTTACATTCTTCTTCTTATTCCTTTTTTTACATTCTTCTTCTTCCTTTTTTAAATTCTTCTACTTCCTTTTTTTACATTCTTCTTCTTCTTCTTCTTCCTTTTCTTACATTCTTCATATTCTTCTTATTCAACAATTATTATTCTACATATTCAACTTCTTCATCTTCTTCCTATTCTTCTTCATCATATTCTTATTTGTGTCAGGCATTCCTGTAGTTGTTATCTAGAAAAGTTAGAAGTTTACACCTTCCGTTCTGCCTGTCACAAAAGATTTACAACAGGATTTGTCCGCGTTCAGTTTGGCCTGCAGCAGCAGGCCTTTTCCAGGGGCACCACGAGGAGGAACGGACTCACCCCCCATACACTGCTTAGTCTTCTTCTGCTTATAAATAAGATAATATCATTTGCTCAGAGTATTAGTCTTATGCTTAATGTTCTTCTGCTTTGTTTTTTTTATGCTTCTTTGTCTTCTCTCTCTTGTTGTTCTGCATCTTGATGGTTGTCTTCCTGTTCTTTGTCCTCTTGAACCAGCTGACGGTACTGGCACCCGGAGGGGCAGCAGAAGGAACAAGAGCCAATGGCACTACCGAGGACCAGCTGACGGTGCTGGAACCCGGTTACTAAGCAGGAGGTACCTGTGCTACAAAGCACTACCAAGGACCAGCAGACGTTGCCGGAACTCGGATACCGAGATGGAGGCACCTAGGCCAAAGGCTCTGACGAGAACCAGCTGACGGTGCTGGAACCCGGAGGGGTAGCATAAGCTGCAAGAGCAAATGGAAATAGCGAGGACCAGCTGACAGTGCTGGCACCCGGAGGGGCAGCAGAAGGAATAAGAGCCAATGGCACAACCGAGGACCAGCTGACGGTGCTGGAACCCGGTTACTAAGCAGGAGGTACCTGTGCTACAAAGCACTACCAAGGACCAGCAGACGTTGCCGGAACTTGGATACCGAGATGGAGGCACCTAGGCCAAAGGCTCTGACGAGAACCAGCTGACGGTGCTGGAACCCGGAGGGGTAGCATAAGCTGCAAGAGCAAATGGAAATAGCGAGGACCAGCTGACAGTGCTGGCACCCGGAGGGGCAGCAGAAGGAATAAGAGCCAATGGCACAACCGAGGACCAGCTGACGGTGCTGGAACCCGGTTACTAAGCAGGAGGTACCTGTGCTACAAAGCACTACCAAGGACCAGCAGACGTTGCCGGAACTCGGATACCGAGATGGAGGCACCTAGGCCAAAGGCTCTGACGAGAACCAGCTGACGGTGCTGGAACCCGGAGGGGTAGCATAAGCTGCAAGAGCAAATGGAAATAGCGAGGACCAGCTGACAGTGCTGGCACCCGGAGGGGCAGCAGAAGGAATAAGAGCCAATGGCACAACCGAGGACCAGCTGACGGTGCTGGAACCCGGTTACTAAGCAGGAGGTACCTGTGCTACAAAGCACTACCAAGGACCAGCAGACGTTGCCGGAACTCGGATACCGAGATGGAGGCACCTAGGCCAAAGGCTCTGACGAGAACCAGCTGACGGTGCTGGAACCCGGAGGGGTATCAGAAGTTACCCCTGAAAAGCAAAGTTGGCATGCCGCAAGCTGGCCGCAGTTACCGAATCACACAGTCCTACAGGGGGTGCTTGTCCTACTGGCACTATGGAACAAGCCTTTCTTACCAGAACCCGCAGTCCACATAGGAAGCACCTAAACTGCTGGCACCCTAGCCTCGGCTAACCCAACCGCAACACGACATGGCAACTTGGGGTGGCAAACTGACATTGACACTTCCCGGAAACAGCAGGCAGGGCTGGAACCAAGCTGGGCAGGAGGGAGTACCCGTGCCAAAGTCAGTTATGAGCAGCAACTGGCGATGTTGGAGCCCAGGACAAGCACTTAGCAGGCTGAGGCCTGATGTTCTGTCAATTGGGAGGCAGCAGGACAGATTGCCATCAAAACAGCAGGGGAACAGCTGACGTTACTGAACCCCACAAACACAGGAGCTAGTGTTTTACTCTGTGAAGACGGCACTTCCGAGCAACAACTGGCTGTGCTGAAGCCCAGGGACAAGCACGGAGCTGGCTGAGGCTGCATTGAAGAAATTTTAAGATCGGTTGTAGACTACTAATTTTAACCAAGCTCCACTTAGGCCTGTGGCTTCACTGATTTTCGTATTTCCCCTGTCCTCCAACCCCGCCAGTTACAGCTCCGAAGTGGCGTCTGCACAATCCACACTTGTTCCTGTGTTACAGGTGTTCAGTCCGGTCAGTTAATCCCCTGATGTGTGTCCGGCAATGTCGCCTGCTCTGTCCACATTCCCATAATGGGAATGTGGACAGAGCAGGCGACATTGCCGGACACACATCAGGGGATTAACTGACCGGACTGAACACCTGTAACACAGGAACAAGTGTGGATTGTGCAGACGCCACTTCGGAGCTGTAACTGGCAGGGTTGGAGGACAGGGGAAATACGAGAGACAGTGGAGCCACAGGCCTAATTGGAGCACGGTTAAAAATCAGTAGTGGTACGACTGTGTAGGCAGCAGGAGACTTTGCCATCTACACAGCAGGGGATCAGCTGACGTTACTGAACCCCACTGAGACACGGGAGCAAGTGTCTCTTTCCGTGTGGACGGCACTTCCGAACTACAACTGGCTGTGTTGAAGCCCAGGAAATAGGAGGGTGTAGGCAGAGGCCTACTGTATTTTGAATGAGGTGACAGCAGGAGAGACTGCCATCCACACAGCAGGGGATCAGCTGACGTTACTGAACCCCACTGAGACACGGGAGCAAGTATCTCTTTCCGTGTGGACGGCACTTCCGAACTACAACTGGCTGTGTTGAAGCCCAGGAAATTGGAGGGTGTAGGCAGAGGCCTAATGTATTTTGAATGAGGTGACAGCAGGAGAGACTGCCATCCACACAGCAGGGGATCAGCTGACGTTACTGAACCCCACTGAGACACGGGAGCAAGTATCTCTTTCCGTGTGGACGGCACTTCCGAACTACAACTGGCTGTGTTGAAGCCCAGGAAATTGGAGGGTGTAGGCAGAGGCCTACTGTATTTTGAATGAGGTGACAGCAGGAGAGACTGCCATCCACACAGCAGGGGATCAGCTGACGTTACTGAACCCCACTGAGACACGGGAGCAAGTATCTCTTTCCGTGTGGACGGCACTTCCGAACTACAACTGGCTGTGTTGAAGCCCAGGAAATAGGAGGGTGTAGGCAGAGGCCTACTGTATTTTGAATGAGGTGACAGCAGGAGAGACTGCCATCCACACAGCAGGGGATCAGCTGACGTTACTGAACCCCACTGAGACACGGGAGCAAGTATCTCTTTCCGTGTGGACGGCACTTCCGAACTACAACTGGCTGTGTTGAAGCCCAGGAAATAGGAGGGTGTAGGCAGAGGCCTACTGTATTTTGAATGAGGTGACAGCAGGAGAGACTGCCATCCACACAGCAGGGGATCAGCTGACGTTACTGAACCCCACTGAGACACGGGAGCAAGTATCTCTTTCCGTGTGGACGGCACTTCCGAACTACAACTGGCTGTGTTGAAGCCCAGGAAATTGGAGGGTGTAGGCAGAGGCCTACTGTATTTTGAATGAGGTGACAGCAGGAGAGACTGCCATCCACACAGCAGGGGATCAGCTGACGTTACTGAACCCCACTGAGACACAGGAGCAAGTATCTCTTTCCGTGTGGACGGCACTTCCGAACTACAACTGGCTGTGTTGAAGCCCAGGAAATTGGAGGGTGTAGGCAGAGGCCTACTGTATTTTGAATGAGGTGACAGCAGGAGAGACTGCCATCCACACAGCAGGGGATCAGCTGACGTTACTGAACCCCACTGAGACACGGGAGCAAGTATCTCTTTCCGTGTGGACGGCACTTCCGAACTACAACTGGCTGTGTTGAAGCCCAGGAAATAGGAGGGTGTAGGCAGAGGCCTACTGTATTTTGAATGAGGTGACAGCAGGAGAGACTGCCATCCACACAGCAGGGGATCAGCTGACGTTACTGAACCCCACTGAGACACGGGAGCAAGTATCTCTTTCCGTGTGGACGGCACTTCCGAACTACAACTGGCTGTGTTGAAGCCCAGGAAATAGGAGGGTGTAGGCAGAGGCCTACTGTATTTTGAATGAGGTGACAGCAGGAGAGACTGCCATCCACACAGCAGGGGATCAGCTGACGTTACTGAACCCCACTGAGACACGGGAGCAAGTATCTCTTTCCGTGTGGACGGCACTTCCGAACTACAACTGGCTGTGTTGAAGCCCAGGAAATAGGAGGGTGTAGGCAGAGGCCTACTGTCTTTGGAATGCGGAGACAGCAGGAGAGACTGCCATCTCCACAGCAGGGGAACAGCTGGCATTGCTGAACCCCACTAACACTTGAACGAATGTGTTTGGCTCTGTGGAGACGACACTTCTGAACACCAACTGACGCTGTTGGAGCCCAGGATTAGGCGAGGAGCAGGCTGGGGCCTACTGGATTTTGGCAGGTGAAGGCAGCAGGAGACTTGCCATCTCCACAGCAGGGGAACAGCTGGCAGTGCTGAACCCCACTAACACTTGAACGAATGTGTTTGGCTCTGTGGAGACGACACTTCTGAACACCAACTGACGCTGTTGGAGCCCAGGATTAGGCGAGGAGCAGGCTGGGGCCTGTTGTTTTTGGCAGGTGAAGGCAGCAGGAGACTTGCCATCTCCACAGCAGGGGAACAGCTGGCAGTGCTGAAACCCACTAACACTCGAACGAATGTGTTTGGCTCTGTGGAGACGACACTTCTGAACACCAACTGACGCTGTTGGAGCCCAGGATTAGGCGTGGAGCAGGCTGGGGCCTACTGGATTTTGGCAGGTGAAGGCAGCAGGAGACTTGCCATCTCCACAGCAGGGGAACAGCTGGCAGTGCTGAAACCCACTAACACTCTAACGAATGTGTTTGGCTCTGTGGAGACGACACTTCTGAACACCAACTGACGCTGTTGGAGCCCAGGATTAGGCGAGGAGCAGGCTGGGGCCTACTGGATTTTGGCAGGTGAAGGCAGCAGGAGACTTGCCATCTCCACAGCAGGGGAACAGCTGGCAGTACTGAACCCCACTAACACTTGAACGAATGTGTTTGGCTCTGTGGAGACGACACTTCTGAACACCAACTGACGCTGTTGGAGCCCAGGATTAGGCGAGGAGCAGGCTGGGGCCTGTTGTTTTTGGCAGGTGAAGGCAGCAGGAGACTTGCCATCTCCACAGCAGGGGAACAGCTGGCAGTGCTGAAACCCACTAACACTCGAACGAATGTGTTTGGCTCTGTGGAGACGACACTTCTGAACACCAACTGACGCTGTTGGAGCCCAGGATTAGGCGTGGAGCAGGCTGGGGCCTACTGGATTTTGGCAGGTGAAGGCAGCAGGAGACTTGCCATCTCCACAGCAGGGGAACAGCTGGCAGTGCTGAAACCCACTAACACTCTAACGAATGTGTTTGGCTCTGTGGAGACGACACTTCTGAACACCAACTGACGCTGTTGGAGCCCAGGATTAGGCGAGGAGCAGGCTGGGGCCTACTGGATTTTGGCAGGTGAAGGCAGCAGGAGACTTGCCATCTCCACAGCAGGGGAACAGCTGGCAGTGCTGAACCCCACTAACACTTGAACGAATGTGTTTGGCTCTGTGGAGACGACACTTCTGAACACCAACTGACGCTGTTGGAGCCCAGGATTAGGCGAGGAGCAGGCTGGGGCCTGTTGTTTTTGGCAGGTGCAGGCAGCAGGAGACTTGCCATCTCCACAGCAGGGGAACAGCTGGCAGTGCTGAAACCCACTAACACTCGAACGAATGTGTTTGGCTCTGTGGAGACGACACTTCTGAACACCAACTGACGCTGTTGGAGCCCAGGATTAGGCGTGGAGCAGGCTGGGGCCTACTGGATTTTGGCAGGTGAAGGCAGCAGGAGACTTGCCATCTCCACAGCAGGGGAACAGCTGGCAGTGCTGAACCCCACTAACACTTGAACGAATGTGTTTGGCTCTGTGGAGACGACACTTCTGAACACCAACTGACGCTGTTGGAGCCCAGGATTAGGCGAGGAGCAGGCTGGGGCCTGTTGTTTTTGGCAGGTGAAGGCAGCAGGAGACTTGCCATCTCCACAGCAGGGGAACAGCTGGCAGTGCTGAAACCCACTAACACTCGAACGAATGTGTTTGGCTCTGTGGAGACGACACTTCTGAACACCAACTGACGCTGTTGGAGCCCAGGATTAGGCGTGGAGCAGGCTGGGGCCTACTGGATTTTGGCAGGTGAAGGCAGCAGGAGACTTGCCATCTCCACAGCAGGGGAACAGCTGGCAGTGCTGAACCCCACTAACACTTGAACGAATGTGTTTGGCTCTGTGGAGACGACACTTCTGAACACCAACTGACGCTGTTGGAGCCCAGGATCAGGCGAGGAGCAGGCTGGGGCCTGTTGTTTTTGGTAGGTGAAGGCAGCAGGAGACTTGCCATCTCCACAGCAGGGGAACAGCTGGCAGTGCTGAAACCCACTAACACTCGAACGAATGTGTTTGGCTCTGTGGAGACGACACTTCTGAACACCAACTGACACTGTTGGAGCCCAGGATTATGCATGCCGCATGCAGAGGCCAATGGGCAGCGGTTTTTATGGAGGTTGTGGACTACTACTGATTCTAACCATGCTCCACTTAGGCCTCTGGCTCCACTGTCTCTACTATTTACCCTGGCCTCCAACCCCGCCAGCTACATCTCTGAAGTGGCGTCAGCACAATCTACACTTGTTCCTGTGTTACTGGTGCTCAGTCCCGTCAGTTGATCCCCTGATGTTTGTCCGGCAAGTTCGCCAGCTCTGTCCTCATTCCCACTACTGGTTATGGGAATGTGGACAGAGCAGGAGACCTTGCCGGACACACATCAGGGGATAAACTGATGGGACTGAGCCACAGGAACACAGGAACAAGTGTAGATTGTGCTGACGCCACTTCAGAGATGTAGATGGCGGGGTTGGAGGTCAGGGGAAATAGTAGAGACAGTGGAGCCAGAGACCTAAGTTGGGCACGGTTAAAAATCAGTAGTGGTTTGAATGTTGATGGAGCTGGTGACTTTGCCGTCCACACAGCAGGGGATCAGCTGGCATTACTGAACCCCACTAACACAGGAGCTAGTGTGTTTCTCTGTGCAGACGACACATCTGAGCGACAACTGGCTGTGTTGAAGCACAGGGATTATAGTTCAGGTGGTAGAAAAATGAACACACCAGCAGACCTGGATACAGTTGCCAACCACTAATTTAGTCTGTAAGAGGAATGGCAAAGTCTTTGGAGATCCAGGCCTTGTTCATTTTCAGAAAAGTCAGCCGGTCAACATTATCGGAAGATAGTCGCGTGCGACGGTCTGTTAGTACACCACCTGCGGCACTAAAGACACGTTCCGATAATACACTGGCAGCAGGGCAAGCCAGCACCTCCAATGCATACTGGCTAAGCTCTGGCCATGTACCCAGCTTAGAGACCCAAAACTTGAAGGGGGAAGAGCCATCTGGGAGTACAGCGACAGGGCAAGACATGTAGTCTGACACCATCTGACGGAAGCGTTGCCTCCTGCTGACTCGAGGCGTCGCTGATGGTGTAGACAATTGTGGTGGACACACAAAACTTTGCCACATTTGGGCCATAGTGGTCTTGCCTTGTGCTGCGGCGCTGCCTCTGCTCCCTCTTTGTGCAGAGTTTCCTCCACTGCCTCGACGCACAGAGCTGCTTTTTAAAGCACTAGCAACAATGCTGTCGGTTGGAATGGAAAACATTATGGACTGCACCAGTGACTCTTCGTACTCCCACATTTTACGCTCCCGGTTCAACGTTGGTATGAGCCTTTGTACGCTGTCCCGGTAGCGAGGATCTAGGAGGGTGTACACCCAATAATCAGCCGAGAGGAGAATGTGGGCGATGCGGCAGTCGTTTCTCAGGCACTGCAGCATGAAATCAACCATGTGCTGCAGACTCCCAACTGCCAAAGAACCGCTGTCCCCTGTTTGAGGCGTGACCTCGGCCTGCTCTGCATCACCCCACCCTCGCTGTACATACTGAGTAGAGGTTTGTGTACCTCCCTCCTCTGGAGAGATGTCTTCCTCCTCCATCGACTCCTCCTCATCCTCCTCACAAAGTGTCCCCTGCCTAGGCCTTTGTGAGGAAACACGTAGCGCAGACTGTCCAGAAGCAGATGGCATTTGGGACTCCTCATCCTCCACCTCTTCCGAAACCTCATCCCTTAGTGCTTGCAGTGTTTGTTGAAGCAGGCAGATAAGGGGGACAGTCATGCTGACTAGTGCATCATCTGCACTTGCCATCCGCGTGGATTCATCGAAGGCACGCAAAACGAGGCAGATGTCCTTCATAGAGGCCCACTCAATGGTGCTGAAGTGTGAACGCGCACAGTGCGACTTGTTTGCGCCTGATGCAGCTGGTACTCCATGACTGCTGCCTGCTGCTCACACAACCGCTCCAACATATGTAACGTTGAATTCCACCGGGTGGGTAGGTCACATATGATGCGATGTTCCGGAAAGCCAAATCGTCGCTGCAGAGCAGCGAGGCGCGATCTTGCCGTGCTGGAACGTCGCAAGTGAGCGCACTCTATGCGGACCTTGTGCAACAGTGCATCAAGATCCGGATAGTCCCTCAGAAAGCTCTGCACGACCAAGTTAAGAACATGTGCCAGACATGGGATGTGTGTGAGGTTGCCTAGGCCAAGAGCTGCCACCAGATTTCGGCCATTGTCACACACTACCAAGCCCGGCTGGAGATTCGCTGGCTCAAACCACACATCGCTCTCCAGCTTGATAGCATTCCAGAGCTCCTGCGCTGTGTGGCTTCGATTCCCCAAAGAAATTAATTTGAGTACAGCCTGTTGACGTTTGGCCACGACTGTGCTCATATCGGTCGTAACAGGCTCCTGCTCTGCTGTTTCTGAGGAACTTGAGTAGGAGGAGGAGTCTATGTGTACAGACTGGAGTCCTGCAATCCGTGGCGTTGGAAGAACACGTACAGCGCCACTCTCCAGATCCGTACCCGGCTCCACAACATTGACCCAGTGGGCAGTGAGGGAAAGGTATCGTCCCTGTCCATGGTTACTGGTCCACGCATCGGTGATCAGGTGGACCTTGCTACTAACGGCGTTTAGTAGCGCATGTTTTATTTTGCCCTCAACATGTTTCTGCAGGGCAGGGACGGCTCGCCTGCTGAAATAAAAGCGGCTGGGCACGTTGTATTGGGGGACTGCCAATGCCATTAAGTCCCGGAAGGTGTCAGTGTCCACCAGCCTGAATGACAGCATTTCAACTGCCAGAAGTTTGGCAATGCCAGCATTCAGAGACTGTGCTCGGGGATGGTTTGCCGAGTAAGGGCGCCTTTTATCCCATGCCTGTGCTACCGATGGCTGTGATGGATGGGAACGTGCTGCTATGGGTGTAATCTGACAGGGTCTCCAGACAACAGTGGCAGAGGTTCTTCCTTGGCGATCCTGTGAGGAAGCCGAACCAGCAGTGTGTGAGCTGGAGGAAGAGGCCCCAACACGAACTGAAGAGGTGGTAGGTGGTGCTGTACGTTGGCCTACGTCTTCAGGGTGTCTCTGCAACTCCAACTCGTGCTTGGTGCGCACATGTTTCCACATATTTGTGGTATTGAGGTTGCTGACATTTCTCCCTCTTTTGACTCTCTGATGACACAGCTTGCATTTGACAAAGCAAATGTCATCTGCAACTGTGTCAAAAAAGGACCACGCACTGCAACTCTTGGGAGCGCCCGGTTTGCCTTTGGAATGAGGAATGCTCCTAACGGGTGCCGAAGTGGAGGGTACAGGCAACCAAGTCTTCCCCCTCCCTCTGCCTCCTGTTTTGGCCGGTAGGGGAATCTCTTCCTCCGAGCTGCTCCCACCACCTTCCTGTTCCTCACGCCATGATGGGTCAAGGACCTCATCATCTTCCCTCCCCTCTTCAAACAGCTGCTTCTCCGGGGTTGTCTCGCCAGCACCGTACGCACCAGAAAGTGGCAACTGAGTCTCGTCATCATCTGATGCGTACTGAGGTGTGCTGACCATAGGCACTGGCCCACTCGCCTCTTCAGATTCAGAGGGACAAAGAAGTTGCGCATCACTGCATACTCCCTCTTCTTCACATTCAGGAATGCTGCTTGGCTGGCCCCCTCTTTCCAAGCCAACAGATTCCGAGAACAGAAGTAGAGACTGTGATGGCTCCTGTCCATGTCTCTCTGACTGCCTGGGCACTTTGGCAGGTGGTGAAGAGACAGATGGTTGCTCTTCGGTGCTCTGACCCTGAGAGGATGCGGAAGTAATTGAAGTCGATGCGTTAGCTGCCATCCATCCGACAACGGCTTCAATTTGTTCCTCCCGCAGCAGTGGGGTACGGCGAGGTCCTACAAAGCTGCGCATAAAGGACTGTTGCCTGCTAAAACTGGGGGATGCTGATCCACTGGTGCCCGCAGCAGGCCCAGAATCCCCACGTTCTCTACCTGTAGAATCCCCACGTCCTCTCCCTGCAGAATCCCCACGTCCTCTCCCTGCTGAAACTCCACGCCCACGCCCACTCCCAAGCGCCTTACTCCCTGCCTTCTTCATCTTGCAAGACTGCTTAAGATAGGCAGAAAAGTACAAAGGGGGGCCTTAGTGTGCTTATTCCTGAACATCTGGTTACAGGTACAAGAAACACTAATTTTATGAAGTGTGTGTGTGTGGACTACACTTTAATAGGAGCTGATGTGGCCTACACAAGTTCCAAATGTAGTGTTTGGTGAACTTTTTTTGTGGTTTCTTTGTTGGAAACAAACTCAAAGTATGTGAACAAAGAATTGAAACTGATAGTATCACCAACTTTTTGGAGCTATTACAATGCAGGCAGGTAACCTACAATGCAAAAGATGAGGCTCCAAAAAAATTGGGTAATACTAATCTGGCTGCGCCGGCAGGGCACAAGCCAGAAAAAAAGGCTCCTCTATCTACTCCTATATAGTGTTTGCAACCAACCAATGTTGATGGATACGGATGGATGCACACTAATAGGAGAAGAAAAAATGAGCTGCACTCAAAGACAAATATGTGTGAGGCAGTGACGCACGTTGAGCGTCCTACAACCAGACGTAGCTGCAGGACACTCTACTCAGCGTGAGCTGCACTCACACACAGTCAGAGACCTCTCAGACAGCCGTCAACAGTGCAGCTAAGTGGGCACTGGCACTGACATGCTGCAGAAAGGCTCCGCTGTGTACTCCTATATAGTGTTTGCAACCACCGTAGATGGAGACGGATGGATGCACACTAATAGAAGAAAAAATGAGCTGCACTCAAATAAAAATATGTGTGAGGCACTGACGCACGCTGAGCGTCCTACAGCCAGACGTAGCTGCAGGACACACTACTCAGCGTGAGCTGCACTCACACACAGTCAGAGACTTCTCAGACAGCCGTGAACAGTGCAGCAAAGTGGACACTAGCACTGAAAGGCTGCAGAAAGGCTCCGCTGTCTTCTACTAGTGTTTGCAACCAACGTATATGGATACGGATGGAAGCACACTAGATTGAAATTATGTAAAAAATGCAGCTCAAAAAATAAAAGATGTATGAGGCAGCAGTGATCACACTGGGTGGCCTACAGCCTGACGTGGCTGCAGGACCCACTCCACAGCGTGAGCTGCACTCACACAGCCCTTGCAGACAGCTGTGAACACTGCTGCTAGGGCAAAGAAGGCTACAGTGGTGGTTTATGTAGCCTGGGTAAAGCACTAGATGTTTGGTGGAATCGCTATTTCTAACTGTCCCTCACAGTCTTCTACAGCAGCCTGTCCCTAACTGAATTCACAGCAGAGTGACCAGAAATGGCGGCTGCGGTGGCTTTTATAGTGCATCATGACATCATTTCGGCAGCCAATCACAGCCATGCCAATAGTTAACATGCCTACATGCCTAACAAGATGTGCCCACACTTCGGAGGATTCCCATTGGCTTAATCAAAGCAAGCAGGCTCATAGCATGATGGGAACTTCCGATTCCGATTCCGGAATCCGATATGACAAAAGTATCGGAAGTCAGTATCGGAATTCCGATACCGCTAATATCGGCCGATACCCGATACTTGCGGTATCGGAATGCTCAACACTAGTGGAGACACGTCTAAAAGGTTGGCCCAGTTAGAATCCAGGTGGATTTGGACATTGGGCACTGTCCATCCATCTGGATTAAATGAACATATTAGTTTTGCCCCATTCCTTTGATCACACTGTTCTGATTTAGTGAGAACGCTCAGGTTTTGTGTGGTCCATATTTTAACTTTTGATTTTACATTTTAGTAAAATTATCATCATGATGATGGCCTGTGTGTGCTGGATGTGTATCGGAGGAGCGGCTTTTCTGACAACGTATGAGGAACTACGTCCTATGATCAGTGTTGGAAGCGCTGATGAAGAAGTGATCGATATCCATATATATGTCTACCTTGTTATAAAATACTAGGATTTTCTTAATCCCTTCTCTTTTTCCTGTATATATGTGGTATCTATATATATTTTTCTGTATATTTTCTGCATAAGCCTCTATTTATGATACTTCCAGTTTCACACTTTAGTCAACTTGATGTATTTTTTAATTGCATTGGTTTATTTCTGTGTGACTAGCTCTCCCGACCTGCACGCGCCTGTTCGTCATCACCCTCCTGCGCCAGCCTGCTCTCGGCGTCTCTATGCGTTGGTGGTCCCTTGCGGCTCCTCCTCCAGCATGACGCCGATGCTGGCTGGCGTCGTTGGTGTCTTGACAATGGAGCGCGTCATTTCCGGTCTGGGACCGCTACTTCCGGTCGCGCGGTTAAACGCGCTTTGACCAGGTGGTATAAAAAGACAGGCAGCCATCAATGTAGTTATGCCCCCTGATGAAGGAGGATCGAAACGCGCGTCGGGGCTGACGTGCTCATCCGGGATACATCACAGTCCCTGCTGCTGCCGTGACCTACTGGCAATTTAACCTCTCATTTGAATGGTAACCCTGGGGTAGTGATTAATACATGGTGGTCACTTGCTGCTAGCAGGGTGGGATCTTTATGGATATGGCTAAGGGAAATGATTGTGGTATATATCCCAGCTGTGCACTTGTATGTCCATCATTTTCCCTCTGATTTTATATATTATAGCGGTTTTTCCCCATGTGGGTTAATTCACAATTATGTGATTATTATATTTATTGCTAATATATATCAATCTGGATGTGTACGTCCCTTTGCATGTTCTTATGTACCACCATTATGTGTGCGCTTTTCTACATCGTTCCCATATATACCTGTCGATTGGATTTTATTGGATGCTTTAATAAAATTGTATTTTTTATATGTTATCTTGGCCTTGTGTTCACCTTTTTTCTGGTTTAGTTTATGTGGTTTTGGTGATAGGTAGTTAAATCCGCAATAAATCTATGGTAGATGTATAAGCAAAATACCATGTATATGTGTTTGATCTGTTCGTGTCATGCACTTGAAAGCGTGGATGGACTACAAAACTTCAGGTAGCAAATGTGCACCTGCTCCAACTGAAGGTAGCCAGCAACGCTCCATCGCTTCCCCCACTGTAAGACCACCGACACCGTTAAGCACACCACCAGCACTAAATGTTGAGGTGTCGTCGCAAGGCCAAAGCACTCAGGGAATCACAATGGTTTTGCAACACAACACTGAAACTAGGCCATCACCACCAATACCATCACCAACCCCCTCTCACTCCGTTCGGTCCACCGCTACTTCCCCCATATGCAGCTCTCCAGTCCAGCTCACCCTACCGTTACTCTGAGTAGGACAAGAAAGTACTCATCCTCTCATCCGTGTACACTGTGTTTGAACGCCTACATTGCCAAACTAATCTCACTAGAGAATGTGCCCTACCGTTTGGTTGACAGCGAAGCTTTCCACGAGCTCATGGCCTACGCAGTCCCACGCTATGACCTACCCAGTCGGCACTTCTTTTCCCGAAAAGCTATCCCAGCCCTCCACCTGCATGTGAAAGACCGCATTGTCCATGCACTCAAGCAATCAGTGAGTGGAAAGGTGCACCTCACAACAGATGCATGGTCCAGTAGGCATGGCCAGGGCCATTACGTGTCCATCACTGCGCACTGGGTTAATGTGGTGGATGCAGGGTCCACAGGGGACAGCGGCGGTGGAACAGTGCTGCCTAGCCCACGGCATAGGAAACAGTTGGCTGTAGGCTTTCAACCCTCCTCCTCCATAAGCGAAAGCTCGTCCACACAGCGCAGTTGCACAAGCACTCCATCCACAGCTGGCAGTGTTGCACACGAGGTGTCCAACTATCGACCAGCTAGTGGTAAGCGTCAGCAGGCTGTGTTAAAGATGATGTCTTTGGGCGACAACAGACACACCGCGGAGGTACTGGCCGACTACTTGCAGCGACAAACTGAGTCATGGCTGGGCAGTCTACATCTTGAGCCAGGCAAGGTAGACAGTAGAGTTGAGCGATACCGTCCGATACTTCAAAGTATCGGATCGGAATGGATCGGCCGATCTTAAAAAAAAGTATCGGTATCGCCGATTCCGATACCGGAAGTCCCATTCAAGTCTATGGGACTTCCGGTATTGGAATAAGAAAAATCCTGTTTTTCCCTTGTACAGCCTCTCTGGGGTCTGTACGGGCCTTTCGGGGGGCTGTGCCGGCCTGCCAGGGGGTCTGTGCAGGCTCCGGTGGTCTGTGCCGGCCTGCCGGGGGGCTGTGCCGGCCTGCCAGGGGGGCTGTGCAGGCTCCGGTGGGCTGTGCCGGCCTGCCGGGGGGCTGTGCCGGCCTGCCGGGGGGCTGTGCAGGCTCCGGGGGGCTGTGCCGGCCTGCCGGGGGGCTGTGCAGGCTTCGGGGGTCTGTGCAGGCATCGTCCGATGGGACTACAAGTCCCATCGGGCGATGCCTGCTACCATGACAGTGATTGACACATTAGCCAATGATGGGACAGTAGTAGTCCCATCATCCGGCTAATGTGTTGAATGTAAAAAAAAAAAAAAAAAAAAAAAAATTACATGCTACATACATACAACATGCATACTACATACATGCTACATTCATACTACATACTACATACATGCTACATTCATACTACATATATACTACATGCAACATACATACTACATACATACTACATGCAACATACATACTACATATATACTACATGCATGCAACATGCATACTACATATATACTACATGCTACATACATACTACATATATGCTACATACATACTACATATATACTACATGCATGCTACATACATACTACATACATACTACATATATGCTACATACATACTACATGCTACATACATACTACATATATAATACATGCATGCTACATACATACTACATGCTACATACATACTACATATATACTACATACATACCACATACATACTACATACATACTACATACATACTACATGCTACATACATACTACATATATACTACATGCATGCTACATACATACTACATGCTACATACATACTACATATATACTACATACATACTACATACATACTACATGCATGCTACATACATACTACATGCTACATACATACTACATATATACTACATGCATGCTACATACATACTACATGCTACATACATACTACATATATACTACATACATACTACATACATACTACATGCATACTACATACATACTACATGCTACATACATACTACATATATACTACATGCATGCTACATACATACTACATGCTACATACATGCTACATATATACTACATGCATGCTACATACATACTGCATGCTACATGCATGCTACATACATACTACATACATACTACATGCTACATACATACCACATATATACTACATACATACTACATACAATACATTCATACAATACATACATAGACATACAGTACATATAACATAGAGTAACATACTTACCAATACTTGTCACATTGTTCCCCGAAGCCATTGTCTTTTACGGAATAAATATTAACATAACAAACCACAAAAATACTCACCCACGATCCGAAGCAGTCCACGAGTGTGTCCCACGACGATCTTGGGTAGAGAACTGCAGCATCAGCTGTTGCTGCCGTTCTCTACGGGCTGCAGGAATCCAATGACGGAAGGTAGGTATCCTTCCGCACTGTATTCCTCCGCCACTTAAAAAAAAAAAAAGTCCCTAGTCTCACTTTATGCCATTGCTGTGTGGGAAATTCCCACGCAGCAATGGCATAAAGTGAGACTAGGGACTTTTTTTTTATGTTACTCTATGTTATATGTACTGTATGTCTATGTATGTATTGTATGAATGTATTGTATGTAGTATGTATGTAGTATATATGTGGTATGTATGTAGCATGTAGTATGTATGTAGTATGTATGTAGCATGCATGTAGCATGCAGTATGTATGTAGCATGCATGTAGTATATATGTAGTATGTATATAGCATGTAGTATGTATGTAGCATGCATGTAGTATATATGTAGTATGTATGTAGCATGTAGTATGTATGTAGTATGTATGTAGTATATATGTAGTATGTATGTAGCATGTAGTATGTATGTAGCATGCATGTAGTATATATGTAGTATGTATGTAGCATGTAGTATGTATGTAGCATGCATGTAGTATGTATGTAGTATGTATGTAGTATATATGTAGTATGTATGTAGCATGTAGTATGTATGTAGCATGCATGTAGTATGTATGTAGTATGTATGTAGCATGTAGTATGTATGTAGCATGCATGTAGTATATATGTAGTATGTATGTAGTATGTATGTAGTATATATGTGTTATGTATGTAGTATGTATGTAGTATATATATGGTATGTATGTAGTATGTATGTAGTATGTATGTAGTATGTATGTAGCATGTAGTATGTATGTAGCATGCATGTAGTATGTATGTAGTATTTTTTTTTTTTTTTTAACATTTAACACATTAGCCGGATGATGGGACTACTACTGTCCCATCATTGGCTAATGTGTCAATCACTGTCATGGTAGCAGGCATCGCCAGATGGGACTTGTAGTCCCATCGGACGATGCTTGCACAGACCCCCGGACATCAGCACAGCCCCCGGCAGGCCGGCACAGCCCCCCGGCAGGCCGGTACAGACCCCCACAGGGTGCACAGACCACCGGCAGGCCGGCACAGCCCCCCGGCAGGCCGGTACAGACCCCCACAGGGTGCACAGACCACCGGCAGGCCGGCACAGCCCCCCGGCAGGCCGGTACAGACCCCGGGCAGTCCACACAGCCCCCCGGCAGGCCGGCAGAGACCCCCGGAAGGCCCGAAATGACGGCGCATCATGATGCGCACACACCGCGCATCATGATGACGTCAGGCTGTCAATCAACTTTGAACTTCCGATTCCGATGCCGACTTCCGATATTGAAAAAATATCGGAAGTCGGTATCGGAATTCCGATACAGCAAGTATCGGCCGATACCCGATACTTGCGGTATCGGAATGCTCAACACTAGTAGACAGTGATAACGGCCGTAATTTTGTGGCAGCCATAGCCCTTGCAAAACTCCCATACCTTGCCTGGCTCACACTTTGAACCTGGTGGTGCAGTGCTTCCTTAATAATTATCCGGAGTTAACATCCCTGCTCCATAAGGTGCGAAGAATGTGCTCGCACATCCATCACTCGGCCGTACACTCCAGTCGTATGCAGAAGCTGCAGCGATTGCTCCACCTCCCCAAGCACCGCCTAATCATAGACGATGCAACAAGGTGGAACTCCACCCTGCACATGGTTGTGAGGCTGTGCGAACAGAGGGAGGCAGGCTGTAATGCATTTGTGGGAGGATACACAGGCAGGCAGTTTGAGGGAAGACATGGAATTGTCGGGTGTGCAGTGGTCAAAGCTGAAAGACCTCTGTAAAGTCCTTCAGTATTTTGAGGAATGCACATGGCTGGTAAACGCAGGCGACGTCATTATAAGCATGAGCATCCCACTGATGCGTCTGCTCATGCAAAGTTTGACACACATTAAGGATCTGGTGTCTGCAGCGGAGGAGGAGCAGGAGGAGGAGGAGGAGGGAAGCCTTGCTGACAGTCAGCCATTGTCTGGTCAGGAAACTGTCCTGGACGAGGTGGAGGAAGAAGAGGAGGAGGATGAGGGGGATGATTATTTTGGGCAGGAGGATGCTTCTCAGGGGGCAAGAGAAAATGTTGGCATTCCATGGTCAGGTAAAGGGTTTGTGCATGACTGTAGGGATGTGGATTTGCCAGAAAGTGCTCCTCCACCCAGCAGTCGCAGTGCATTATTGACACCTGGAACATTGGCCCACATGTGCGATTATGCCTTGCGGATCCTAAAAAGGGACCCCCGCATTGCCAAAATGATGAAGGATGATGACTACTTGCTGGCCAGCATCCTCGATCCATGCTACAAAGGCAAATTACACAACATCATGCCACAGGAGAACCTAGAGATAATATTGACTAACAAACAAGCAACTCTGGTAAACTGTTTGTTTGAGGCTTTCCCAGCACACAGCAGCGGTGATGGTTCTCCCAAGAGCCATAGTGGGCACAATGGAAGAGGTGTTCGTGGTGCACACAGCTGTAGTGGCGTTGGAGACAGGGGTTTCATGACCATGTTGTAGACTGATCTCTCAAGTACCACTCACACGACTGCTAATACTGCATCGATTAAAAATGACAGGAGACAGCAGTTGTCAACTATGGTTACAAACTACTTCTCCTCCCATATCGATGTTCTCCCTCACAGGTCATTCCCATTTGACTATTGGGCCTCTAAACTGGACACCTGGCCTGAATTGGCACAATATGCCTTACAGGAGCTCGCTTGCCCTGCTGCTAGTGTGCTATCCAAAAGAGTCTTCAGTGCTGCTGGATCAATCCTGAAAGAAAAAAGAACCCGTCTGTCGACCTAAAATGTTGATGATCTAACCTTCATTAAAATTAATCATGCATGGGTTTCAAAGGATTTTGTCCCACCTTCCCCTGCAGGGCCGGCCCAAATGTATAGGCGAACTAGGCGGCCGCCTAGGGCGCCGACCCAAAGGGGGCGCCAGAGAAAAAATAGAAAAAATTATAAAAAATCTTTTCAAAAAGCAAAAAGTTTTAGGGATGGAATTGAAAAGTGTACATATTTAAGGGCAAATATGACGCAAGAGAGGTTGGTTGGGTTGGCAACAAAATCGATAGAATCTGAAGTTGCTAAACAAATTAATCTCGGTGACTTAGTGTCATCCTTTTAAAAAAAAAGCCAAGGAAACAAAAATTTTAATTACCTATGGTCGTTTTTGTTTTGTGTTATTGATTACTTTGTTTATATTTGTCCTATACAACTTCTCAGAAGATTAAAGAGTTAGGCGAGAGTTAATTAATCATTGGTGTTGTGGTTTATTTTGCTCCTAAATTTATATCCCAAGTTTTCATCTACTGCCAAGAATAGTAGGGGCACAACAAAATAGTTTCGCCTATGGCGCCGTAATCTCTCGGGCCGGCACTGTTCCCATGATGACACATAGGTTACCAGAAAACTGCCTCGCTTTTGTCCTCCTCTTCCTCGGACTTGCCCAATTACGCCATTTGCAGCTGCTG
This sequence comes from Dendrobates tinctorius, assembly GCF_039654945.1. Classification (NCBI taxonomy): domain Eukaryota; kingdom Metazoa; phylum Chordata; class Amphibia; order Anura; family Dendrobatidae; genus Dendrobates; species Dendrobates tinctorius. The sequence goes on from NW_027361824.1 coordinate 9,875,327, forward strand.
AATGTCCAGCCTACGCATCAACATATGCCATTTTTTAAACCTCCCTAACTGGGCTTCTCCCCCCCAAGGGCTGGAGTCAACACCTGGCGCACCCGTGCAAGTGCCGTTGCTCTGAACAGGTGGATGGGCCCACTGATGACCGATGGCACTGGCACAGGGCCCCTCATAGTACATTACAGTGTCTCTGATGGTGGGGGGCCCACTCGCCATCAGACACATGAGCGTACTATGAGGGGCTCTATGCCTGTACCGTCACCCACGAGTGTGCCCCCCTGCTTGGTCATGGCCACAGAACTTGCAAGTTGCAATACTTACCTCTCCGTGCTCCACCGCTGTGTAGTCTGGGCAGTTAAATCCTTCACAGGGACGGCGACTAGAAATTTGACGTACTGATCGATGATGGTTAAGATGTAGCTATGGCTTGTCCTGCTGGCCTCTACCTTCAGATGATCAATGGCTACCATTTGAAATGGACGTCAACTTACAAGCGGATGCAGTGGTGCTTTATGATCACCTTTCACAGTTGTGATAGTCACAGACGTGTGACATTCCTGCCACCATTTTTCAATGCCTCCTCTCATGCCAATCCAATAGAATCGCCTGTGGCTTCTGTCTTTTGCACTCCAAAATGAGCAGACACATCATGATAGGCAGTGAGATCCATGTCTACATCTCTCCCTGTGATCACAATTTGATGGAGATGAGTAACGGTGATGTGATCCACGCTACTGCGATAAAGCTATCCTTTCTTCACAAAGAACCATTTTCGCTGTCTCTACAGACACAGTAATTGAGGGTCTGCATCACCTCTGCAACATCTACCGAGAGGTTTTCCCGCAATGAGTAATTCCCAAATTTCTGCAAACTCTTGACTTTCTGTCTGTACTTGTATCCATGTAGTTTCCAGTAGCAGAGAGTCTGGACTGGCTTACTGAGATTGAAATATATACGAAGATTTAAAAGTACCACAACACTGTATACTGGTGTATGCTTCAAATACCTTTCCCTTTTTCTAATTTTTAAATTCTGGTGTAATACTTACTGAGCCTGTGAGTGTCTGTGTCTGACTCCGGAAGTATAGACGGAAATTTACAATTACCCCTAGAGTAGATACACCTGGTATGTGCTGATACAGTACCTTTGTTCAAAATTTTTTATTACGGTATCATCCGTAGTGAGTGAGCATGTGTGGTTTACGCCTTCTATATATACGGTGAATCGGAGATACCAATTTTTACCCTATACATTTAGTATTACGGTCAAATCCATACTGAGAAAGGGTCTGAGAGTGACTACTGGACTATGTATACGGAGATTTCAATTGTACCCTCTAATATATATACTTGCTATCTTGTTATCCAGTACCTTTTTTACAACATTTTGTATTATGGTCAAACCCAGACTGAGTGAGCGTCTGAGGGTGACTCTGTAAATATATACCCAGATTTCAAATTTGGCCAACACTGTATACAGCTGTATGCTTCTGATACAGTAACCTTTTCTGCTATTTAGATTCTGGTGTAATCCATAATGAGCCTGTGAACGTCTGTCTGTTACTCCGGAAATATATTTGGAGATTTAAGATTACCCCAACACTGTATACAGCTGTACGCTTGTGTTACATTACCCATTTACAGCTTTCATATTCTTGTGTAATCCATACTGGGCCTGAGAGCGTTTGTGTCTGCCTCCTGAAATATATACGGAGATTCAGAATGTTTACGCTATACTATATATACCTTGTATCTGGTGATACTGTACCCTTTTTCAACATTTTATTTTATTGTGTAATCCATACTGAGCCTGTGAGTGACTGTGTATGACTCATGAAATATATACAGAGATTTACTGTTATCCCGGACGTGGGCGTAGGGGGCCACCTGGTACTGATAGTGGTGGTGGTGCAACTGCTGGCAGTGCCAAAAACATAATAGCAGCTAAGGCAGGAGGTGTTGAGCCTGCATCATGGTGTAGCTCCAGAAGGCCTGTAAGGCTCCCTTTTCTGGGAGTAGGTAGACTACTTTTAAAGCCGGAGCATCAGGAACTGTTTTTGGCTTACATTGCTGAAACAGCCTCCAGCTCTATCGCCTCCTCTTCTGAAGGTTTAAAAAATGCAAGCACTGAGTCATCAGTGCAGGCTTCTGGTCAGGAGCAACCCCTGTCCTTGTGTCCTTCACCCACACCAAAAGTGAAGGATGCAGCAGCACACAGTTCAGATTACTCCATGGAGCTCTTTTCACATACCATGCCTGCGTTCATTAAAAATGGGGCCCATCATATACTGGAGCATTATAAATGGGGGACATCAGACACTGGAGCAGCATTTATGGGGCCCATTATACACTGGAGAATTAGAAATGGAGCCCATTATATATGGAGCATTATTAGAACCCATCATACACTGAAGCATCATCCATGAGGCCCATCATATACTGGAGCATTCCAAATGGGGGACATCAGACACTAGAGCAGCATTTACGGGGCCCATTATACACTGGAGAATTAGAAATGGAGCCCATTATATATGGAGCATTATTAGGGCACATCATACACTGCAGCATCATCCATGAGGCCCATCATATACTGGAGCATTCCAAATGGGGCAGATCAGACACTGGAGCAGCATTTATGGGGCCCATTATACACTGGAGAATTAGAAATGGAGCCCATTATATATGGAGCATTATTTGGGCCCATAAGACACTGCAGCATCATCCATGGGGTCCATCATATAATGGAGCATTCTAAATGGGGCAGATCAGACACTGGAGCAACATCTATGGGGCACATTATACACTGGAGCATTAGAAATGGGGCCCATTATATATGGAGCATTATTTGGGCCCATAACACACTGGAGCCTCGTCCATAGGGACCATCATATACTGTAGCATTATGTGGAGCTCATCATATACTGTATCTAACATTATATGTGACCAATTATTCTGCATGGAGAAATATATGGGGCTCATTATTCTGTATGGCGCACAATGCGGTGGCCATAATATTTTATGGAGTAATATACTGTCCTTTTTTGAGCTATTGTACAATTTAAAATAGATCAGTCATGTCATGCAAGCAGTGAAGTATTTGTCATTGTACTATACCTATATTTCTGTGCCGTATCGGAGCATCATGAGTTGTGGTATGTGTTAAAGGGGCGCACTGACACTCTTTGGCCCAGGGCACACGAAAACCTGGAGCCAGCCCTACCCCCCCACAACTTTAGCCAAATAACCCCCAGTATTCAATGGGTAACTATTATTATGAAGTAAATTAAGGTTGACAAGCTTCAGTAATAAGAATTGATGTCGCTGGCACTGAAATGGGCACTGTAGGTGTGTTTACCGTCCTCCACTCCCTGCTGACTTTGCTTCCCCATTGACTTGCATTGGGTTTCGTGTTTCAGTCAGCCTCCGACTTTTCCCTATAGTCGGCCGATTTCATTCGACCCGACTTTTGCAAAGTCTCTCATCTCTAGTCATAAGCATTGTCTGACCTTTGATACACCGTCAGACCTTAGAATACAATAGAGTCACTCAGATATCCTTGTATATTTCTTATTGATTAATATCTATTTGTGTAATTCACTTTCTCAGAATTCAACAACATAAAGAGTTACTCATATTGAAGACGTACTCCCTGCATATTTTTGCCATTATATAACTGCTTAATGACCGAGCCAATTTTTGCCTTAATGTCAAGGCCAAATTTTGGAATTCTGACCACTGTCACTTTATGTGATATTAACTCTGGAATGCTTCAGCGAATCCCACTGATTCTGAGAATGGTTTTTCGTGACATATTGTACTTCATAATAGTGGTAAAATTTGTTTGATATAACTTGCATTTATATGTGAAAATATCAGAGACGTGGCAAAAAATTTGCAATTTTTAAACTTTTAATTCATTTGCTGTTAAATCAGAAAGTTATGTTACACAAAATAGTTAATAATAATACCATTTCCCACATATCTACTTTACATATGCATTATTTTTGAAACATATATTTTTTTTGTTAGGACGTTAGAAGGGATAAAAGTTGACCAGCGATTTCTCATTTTTGCAACAAAATTTTACGAATACATTTTTTAAGTGACCACATCACATTTCAAGTGACTTTGGAGGTCTATATGACAGAAAATACCCAAAAGTGACAACACTCTAAAAACTGCTCCCTTCAAGGTGCTCAAAACCACATTCAAGAAGTTTATTAACCCTTCAGAGACTTCACAAGAACGAAAGCAACGTGGAAGGAAAAAATGAACATTTAACTTTTTTCACAAAAATTTAGCTTTAGTCCAAAATGTGTTATTTTCTCAAGGGTAACAGCAGAAAATGGACCTTAAAATTTGTTGTGCAATTTCTCCTGAACATGCTGATACCCCATATGTAAGGAAAATCCACTGTTTGGGCACACAGCAGGGCTCGTAAGGGAAGGAGCGCCGTTTGACTTTAGGAAAACAAAAATGTCACGAATCAAGAGCGGATGCAATGTCACAATTGGAAAGTCCCTTATGTGCCTAATCAGTAAAAAAAAACAAGTGACCCAATTTTTGAAACTAGAGACTCCTCAAGGAATGTATCTGAATGTGTGGTGAGCACACTGAACCTCTAGGTGCATCACAGAAGTTTATAACGTAGAGCTGTGAAAATAAAATGTATTTTAACCCCAATTTTTTAATTTTTAAAATAGTGTCACCTTTGGCCTCTCGAAGTCACTTCAAATGTGGTGTTGTCCCTAAAAAAATGGTTTAGTAAATTCTTTTGGAAAAATGAAAAATTGCTGATAAACATTTAACCCTTCTAACTTACTAATAAAAATAAATTATGTTTTGAAATGGTGCTGATGTGACGTAGACATGTGGTAAATGTGAAATATATATGTGGTAAAGATTAAATGTATAATATTTTGCATGATATAGCTGGTTTAAGGGCATAAAAATGTAGTTTGAAATGTGCAAAATTTTCAAATGTTTTGTCAAATTTTCAATATTTTTATAAATAAAAGCAAATCATTTTGTCCAATATCTACCACCAACATGAAGCACAATGTGTCATGTAAAGACTGTCTTAGAACCAGTGGGATCCGTTGAAGCATTCCACAATTATTACCTTGTAAAGTGACGCTGGTCAGAGATTAAAAATTTGCCCTGGTCAGGAAGGTGAAAACAGGCTCAGGGGATGAAGGTTTTTCATTCCGTGTCACTAAAGGTTTAATCCATTCTCTCCATTATGTGCCAGTTACCAAATGCTACATCTGTAATCCAAAGATAGTGGTGGTGCCCAGTTTCACATGCCATTTTGGTTTCCGCTGACCAAACTGCCAGGCTACACTTACCAGTCTGTCACAGTAATCAGGGTCCAGGGTCAATGCAAGATGAAACTTGGCATTGTAGCCAATCACCACCATGGGATTCAAAACAGGCTAATCCTGTGTTGTCATTTTGGGTGGTTGGCATCATTCTCTGGGCTCATTGTTATTCCACCTCATTGTCGGTCCATGGACCAATCGCATTGTGCCACATCATGTATGACATCATATTGGTCAGGTTATAAAACTCAAAGCGTGGTGCAGGGCTTGGGACAGTCTGATGGCGGTGAGACCAGGAGGCCAGAACAGACATGATAGCGGTGGTGATGTGACGTGATAGCAGCAGTCACGGCTAAGGAAGACCAAAATACATAGGGCTAAGGGAGAAAGACAGATCTGGACCACTGAGGTGAAACTATCATTTTTTGGTGACAAAGGGGGACCCAAAAGAGCATTGAGGCCTACAGCACAGCTATAAATCACAGCCTGTGTACAGGTTAGTGATGGCCTCTGTGTGAGTTGTCTAGGTGATAGGCCTATACTAAGGGCTCATCGTTCAGGATTTCCTTGAAGCCAGGCATGTATGTCCCTCTGGCTATGGGTGACAGACATATATAGATTATATGTTTTTAAAGCATTATTACTTTGTAGCATCTACACTAGCTGAGGTCAGAACCAGGAGGACTGAGTCAGAGGTAGAATCGAAAGACAAATGGAGGGGTAAATCAGTCCAGGGTCAGAAAAAAGAGTCAAATAAGCTGGGTAAGGGAGCATGGTTAATCAGGAGGCACAGACCAGTCACAGTGTCTACTATATAATCGTCTAATTCTGTGTGTTTGTAACGGAAATCCCGTGTCGCTATTTCGTCGCGTCTGGCCAGCCGCGACCAATCAGCGACAGGCGAAGTCCGGCCGCGAATTGGCGAATGACGCACATCACCGCTATCATCGGGATATCTGCGGCTCTAGCCTCAGATCTCCCGACAGTTGCCGCGGGTCTTAAAGGGAATCTGTCACCCCATTTTTGCCCCATAAGCTGGGGCCACCGCCATCAGTGGTTAATCTACAGCATTCTGTAATGCTGTAGATACTGTAAGCCCCCGATGAAACTTGAAAGATAAAAAAAAGTTAGAGTAGACTCACCGGGGGGCGGAGTCTGGTACGGTGGGTGTCGCGGTCCGGTCCAGTGCCTCCCATCTTCATATGATGACGTCCTCCTGCTTGCTTCTCCCTCGGCTCCTGCGCACACGTACTTTATCTACCCTGTTGAGGGCAGAGTAAGGTACTGCAGTGCGCAGGCGCCAGGAAAGGTCAGAGAGGTCCCGCGCCTGCGCACTGCAGTACTCTGCTCTGCCCTCAACAGGGCCGATAAAGTATGCATGCGCAGGAGCCGAGGGAGAAGCAAGGAGGAGGACATCAACGTATGAAGATGGGAGGCGCCGGACCGGACGTCAGGGTGAGTATAATCTAACTCTTTTTTCTTATCTTTCAGGTTTCATCGGGGGCTTATCTACAGCATTACAGAATTCTGTAGATAAGCCCCTGATGGTGGTGGCCGCAGCTTATGGGGCAAAAATGAGGTGACAGACTAAACTACATACATATTCTAGAATACCCAATGCGTTAGAATCGGGCCACGATCTAGTACACTTATAACTGGCAACTGCCAGGTCTGTTTAACCTCTTAGTGTGAAGGCCAAGTTTTTAATGTTTCATCATGTCCAAGTGATTTTGAGACTGTTTTATCTTGACACGCTATATTTTATGATAATGGTAAATTTATGTCGATATGTTTTCCGATTATTTGCAAAGATATCAGAAAGTTACAAAAAAATTTCTAAAAATTAGAAATTTTCAAACTTTCAATGATTATCCCTTTAATTCAGAACGTCATACCATACAAAATAGTTAATACATCACATTTCCCTCTGTCTGCCTTACATATTCTATTATTTTGTTAGGATATTAGAAGCTTTAAAATTGTAGCAGTAAGTTTATCATTTTTTTAAGGAAATTTACCAAACTTATTTTTTTAGGGACCTAATCAGTTTTGAAATGACTTTAAGGGTCCTATATATTGGAAAACCTGCAAAACTGATACCATTTTAAAAACAGCACCCCGGAACATATTCAAAACTGCTGAAGGTAATTTATTAACCAGTCAGGTTCTTTTTAGGAATTAATAAAGAGTGACATGACAGCAAAGAAAAATGTTATTTTTACTACCTAAATGTTGATAACTTTTGAACTGGACCCTATTGCCGGAAGACTCTATGGCCGTTATTCGACCATGTATTGCTATGGCAACTATTAGGACCACACAATCATGATTGCAGGGTGCTGATAGAGTTTTACAGGGAGCACCCACACTTTGTTAACCATCTAGATGCCGTAGTCACAATTGACAGCAACATCTAAGGGTTTAAACGGCCATAGTCGATGCCAATTCCAATCATGATTGATGCAGCAGTGTGTCGCTATTCAGTCAAAGGCGGACATACCATCGGTGCAGCTGGTGCGGGGCCCTTGCAAGGTGGCTAATACTGAGGTCAATCTGGCCTGTTTCCTGGAGCCCATGGCTCTGGGGGGATCCATGACCAGATTGCCCTCATCATACACAGCTGGCAGAGACCAAACCCTGCCTTCAGTAGAAAATAGCAGCAGAGTCGCAGAATTTCGTCCTCTGCCTCCTGCCTAAAGCTTTCTGTCTGACACAGATGCACGCGACTTGATGACATTAGCATGCAGCGCACGCCTGTGTGAGAACTCAGAGAGAAAGTTGCTGTCAATGACGATGCTGTGGAGAATGGCTGGAGAGGAGCTTAACAAACAAGCAATCCCCACATGTTTTCAGTCTGTCTAGCAGCCACAAATCATGCAGCTGCGGCGACACAAAATAAATCTTGGCGCATGCACAAACTACTCAGAGAACACCCGAGCATGATCGGAAATCTCGAGTAACAAGCATACTCACTCATCACTAGTGGTGTTGTGTTTTTTTTTTTATCCAATACATTGGGGAGAAGACACTGAGGGATGGTGGGAGAGAATAATGATGAGGTTGGGGGATAGGACACTGAGGGGTGGTGGGGGAGAACAATGATGAGGGTGGAGGAGAGGACAGTGAGGGGTGGTGGTGGAGAACAATGATCGGAATGGTGTAGAGGACACTGAGGGGTGGTGGGGAGAACAATGATCGGAATGGTGTAGAGGACACTGAGGGGTGGTGGGGTAGGCAATGATGAGGATGATGGAGATAACACTGAGATGTGGTGAGTGTCACGGGGTCCTTCTCCGGTATCACACAATCAACAGAGAGAGGGAAGTGTGAACAATCCCAAGACCTTTATTATAGGCAAAATTAGAAGGTCCATAAACAATCCACCACACTGAGGATACAATAGTCCAGAACTCGAATGAAGTTCAGTAACAGGATAAAATGTCCAGGGAGATGTGAGTCCAATAACCAGCAGCCAGAGGATAAAAAGGCCATACGCTTCCATTTCTCTCTGACGTGCTGTGTGATGTCCTTTTCAAGGAGAAGATTGATAAAATCAGAGACAGTTTTGGTCAACAACCCCCAGTGCCCTTCCTCCTACCTGCCCTGCCCTCCACCCCCAAAACCAACTTCTCCACCATTACAGAAGATCGACTCTCCACTCTACTCTCAAGATCACATCTCGCTACCTGTGCACTTGACTCGATCCCATCCCATTTCATTCCAAACCTCACCACAGTCTTCATCCCAACCCTAACCCATCTCTTCAACCTATCACTAACAACTGGTGTTTTCCCCTCAAGCTTTAAACATGCCTCAATCACACCTATCCTCAAAAAGCCCTCTCTTGACCCATCCTCTGTATCCAGCTATCGCCCTATATCACTTCTCCCCTATGCCTCAAAACTACTGGAACAACACGTTCATCTTGAACTATCCTCCCACCTCTCTTCTTGCTCCCTCCTTGACCACTTGCAATCCGCCTTCCAGCCACACCACTCCACTGAAACCGCCCTAACTAAGGTCACCAATGACGTACTAGCCGCCAAGGCCAAGCGACACTACTCTGTCCTCCTCCTCCTGGACCTGTCCTCTGCCTTTGACACAGTGGACCATTCCCTATTACTACAGACCCTCTCATCTCTTGGTATCACAGACTTGGCCCTATCTTGGATTGCATCATACATAGCAGACCGGACATTCAGCGTCTCCCATTCGCACACCACCTCCTCACCTCGCCCCCTATCCGTCGGAGTCCCGCAAGGTTCAGTCCTAGGGCCCCTGCTCCTCTCCGTTTACACCTTCGGCCTCAGACAGCTCATAGAATCTCATGGCTTTCAGTATCATCTCTATGCTGATGACACACAGATCTACATCTCTGGACCAGATATCACCTCCCTACTAAACAGAATCCCTCAATGTCTGTCTGCTATTTCATCCTTTTTCTCCGCTAGATTTCTAAAACTTAATATGGACAAAACAGAATTAATCATCTTTCGTCCATCTCATAACAGACCTATCCATTAAAGTAAATGGCTGCCCACTCTCTCCAGTCCCACAAGCTCGCTGCCTCGGGGTTATCCTTGACACTGATCTCTCTTTCAAATCACATATCCAAGCCCTTTCTGCTTCCTGCCGACTTCAACTCAAAAATAATTCACGGATCCGTACATTCCTCAACCAAGAATCTGCAAAAACACTAATCCATGCCCTCATCATCTCCCGCCTTGACTATTGCAACCTCCTGCTCTGTGGACTCCCCTCTAACACTCTCGCACCCCTCCAATCTATTCTTAACTCTGCTGCCCGACTAATCCACCTGTCCCTCCGCTATTCCCCGGCCTCTCCCCTCTGTCAATCCCTGCACTGGCTCCCCATTACCCAAAGACTCCAGTTCAAAACCCTAACCATGACGTACAAACAACCTGAGTCCTCCGTACATCTGTGACCTAGTCTCCCGGTACCTACCTGCACGAAACCTCCGATCCTCACAAGATCTCCTTCTCTACTCCCCTCTTATCTCCTCTTCCCACAATCGCATACAAGATTTCACCCGCGCATCCCCCTCTACTCTGGAACTCTCTACCACAACATATCAGACTCTCGCCTACCATGGAAACCTTCAAAAAGAACTTGAAGACCTACCTCTTCCGAGAAGCCTACAACTTGCAATAACCACCGATCCACCAAACCGCTGCACGACCAGCTCTACCCTCGCCTACTGTATCCTCACCCATCCTGTTGTAGATTGTGAGCCCTCGCGGGCAGGGTACTCTCTCATCCTGTACCAGTCGTGACTTGTATTGTTTAAGATTTTTGTACTTGTATGTATTATGTATACCCCTCCTCACATGTAAAGCACCATGGAATAAATGGCACTATAATAATAAATAATAATAATAATAATGGGATGAGATGTGGTCTCTCCGTCTCAGGGTCTTTTATACCACAGAAAGGTAAGCTATTTTTAGAATTACCCAGTGTCCTTCAGTACACCCTCATATTCTGTTCCCTCTTTAGAAGTCAACAAACTAGTTTCATAATTCAATGCACAATTAGTATATCAGTATACATCAATAGACAGAAAGATAGACACACACTATGTACAGTCAGGCTGCAGACAGTAAAGGGGGCTTTACACATAGCGATATCTCTAGCAATATCGCTAAAGCATCACCGATTTTGTGACGCAGCAGCGATATTGCTAGAGATATCGCTACATGTGATACTTACCTCCGACTGGCTCCCCCACTGGCTATCGCTGATCGCGCGAGATCGGCCTGGTCCATTTCTCGTCGTCGCTTCCTGCTGGAGTAATGTAGGCCGAGCGCTCCCGAGCATCCTCCGTTAGGGGTATCTGCAGTACCCCTTGCTCAAGTCTAATGTGGTCACAAATTGGGCACTGGCCAGACGATCCGATAGATCATAGAATCGTAGAGTTGGAAGGGACCTCCTGGGCCATCTGGTCCAACCCCCTGCTCAAAGCAGGATTCGCTAAATCATCCCAGTCAGATGTCTGTCCAGCCTCTGTTTGAAGACTTCCATTGAAGGAGAACTCACCACTTCTCATGGCAGCCTGTTCCACTCATTGATCACTCTAACTGTCAAAAAATTTTTTCTAATATCTAATCTGTGTCTCCTCCCATTCAGTTTCATCCCATTGCTTCTAGTCTTTCCTTGTGCAAATGAGAATAAAGTTGATCCTTCTACAATGTGACAGCCCTTTAGATATTTGTAGACAGCTATTAAGTCTCCTCTCAGTCTTCTCTTTTGCAAACTAAACATTCCCAAATCCTGCAACCTTTCCTCATAAGACAGGGTTTGCAGACCGGTCACCATTCTGGTCGCTCTTTTCTGAACTTGCTCCAGTTTGTTGATGTCTTTTTTAAAATGTGGTGCCCAAAACTGGACACAATATTCCAGATGAGGTCTGACCAAAGAGGAGTAGAGGGAAATAATGACTTCACGTGATCTAGACTGTATGCTTCTGTTAATACATCCTAGAACTGCATTTGCCTTGTTTGCTGCTGCATCACACTGTTGACTCATATTCAGTCTGTGATCTATTAGTATACCCAAGTCTTTTTCACATGTGCTGTCACTTAGCCCTATTCCTCCCATTCTATATATGCTTTTTTCATTTTTATTGCCCAGATGTAGTACTTTGCATTTCTCCCTGTTAAAAACCATTCTGTTAGTTACTGCCCACTTCTCCAGTTTATTTAAATCTTTTTGAATCCTCTCTCTCTCTTCTCTAGTATTAGCTATCCCTCCTAGCTTTGTGTCATCAGCAAATTTAATCAGTTTACCCTCAATTCCTTCATCTAAATCGTTGATAAAGATGTTGAACAATACAGGGCCCAGGACAGAGCCCTGTGGTACCCCACTTGAGACATTCTTCCAACTGGATGTGCAGCAATTTACGACCACTCTTTGGGTCCGATCACTAAGCCAGCTATGAATCCACCTAACAGTTGCCTTGTCCATTCCATACTTAGTCATTTTTTCAATAAGGATTGCATGAGAGACTTTGTCAAATGCTTTGCTGAAGTCAAGATATACTATATCTACAGCATTTCCTTGATCCACCCAATCAGTGATACCGTCATAGAAGGAAATTAAGTTAGTCTGACATGACTTATTAGTTACAAACCCATGCTGACTCTGTTTGATCACTTCATTCTTATCCAAGTATTGACTTACATGTTGTTTAATAATTTGTTCAAAGATCTTTCCTGGTATAGAAGTCAGACTCACCGGCCTATAGTTGTCTGGGTCCACCTTCTTCCCCTTTTTGAAGATAGGAACAACATTTGCTCTTCTCCAGTCTTCTGGCACTTCTCCTGTTCTCCAAGAATTTTCAAAGATTATGGAGAGTGGTTCAGAAATTTCTTCTGCTATCTCCTTCAGTACTCTGGGGTGTAATTCATCTGGACCTGGAGACTTGAATTCATTTAGGTTAGCTAAGTGTTTCCTCACTATCTTTCTGTTTATAGATATCCTGGATTCTTCTATTCCCTTAATAGGACAGTGAATAACAGTTGGTGTTACATTTCCTTTCTGAGAGAAAACAGATGCAAAATAGGAATTTAAAAGTTCAGCCTTCTCAACATCCTGTCTTACCATTTCATCATTTTCATCCTGTAAAAATCCTATAGCATCTTTGACTTTTCTTTTACTTTTGACATATCCCCAAAATCCTTTATTATTGCTTTTGACATCTCTTGCAAGCCTCAATTCATTTTCAGCTTTAGATAATCTGATTTGTGCCCTGCAGATTCTGCAGACAGCATTATATTCTTCTTTAGATATGCCTCCCTCTTTCCATTTTATAAACATTTTTTTCTTCCTTTTTAGCATGTGCTTAAGTTCTGTGTTCACCCATCCTGGTTTCCTTAAATGCTTCCTATTCTTCCCTCTTTTCGGAATTGTTAACAACTGTGCTTTGAGAATTTCATTTTTCAAGATTTCCCATCCTTCCTGGACATTTTTGTCTTTAAGGATATCCAGCCATTGGATCCCTCCAATTATCTTTCTGAATCCCTTAAAATCTGCCTTTCTGAAATCTAACCTTGACGTCTGAGTCTTCACAGGTCTTCCGCCTCTAGTTATCCAAAATTCTAAAATAGCATGGTCGCTACCTCCTAGGGTTCCAGCCACTTTTACCTCCTCAACCATTTCCTCCCTGTTTATAAGGATTAGATCCAAGGTAGCAGTTCCCCTTGTTTTCTCCCCTACCTTTTGGAAGATAAAGTTGTCAGCAAGAGAGGATAAGAATTTCCTTGACCTGTTAGTTTTGCCTGAGAGAGATTCCCAACAAATGTCTGGAATGGGGTAATCCTGGACATGGGGTAATCATGGGGTAATCATCACTCTTGGTGGCATAATTTAATCGCCTGTAATCAACGCAGAATCATGTTGTACCATCCTTCTTGGGGCCAGGACGACAGGAGAGGCCCAAGAACTGTGAGATGGCTGAATAACTCCCAGTCGTTTCATCTCCTCCAGTTCGTCCTTTATCATGCCTTGAACAGCCTCTGGAACCCGGTAGGCAGCCTGCTGGATGGGGCGTTGTCCGGGGGTTTCCACATGGTGGTTGAGAGTAGTCTTCCCCGACATTGAGGAGAAAGCAGCAGCCCTCTGCCTTAGTACGGCGAAAATATCGCCCCTTTGTACAGTATATCCGATAAATGGGAGTCCAGGGGCACTTGTTCCAGTGATCCTCCTGCTTGGGCAACCTGGAGAAGATCGGGGAGATACACATTGTTGGCGGTATCACTCCCCTAGTGGCAGACAGCTAGAACAAGCAGAGATCGGTCGTGGTAGTCGTTCAGCATGTTAATGTGGACGGTTTTCTGTCGTCGAACACTAGAGTCCAGGGCAATAATGTAGTTAGTGTCATTAATTTTCTTGACAACCTGATAAGGGCCTTCCCACACTGCTTGAAGCTTGTTGGCAGGGGAAGCAGTAATCATGAGCACTTGTTGTCCTTCCATAAACTCCCGGGTCGTGGCATTACGGTCATACCAGGTTTTTTGTCTGGACTGGGCCATTCGCTAATGTTCTTTAGCCAAGGTAGCTAGCTGGACGAGACGGTCTCTGAACTCTAGAACATAGGGAATGATGGGCATTCCGGTGTCTGAGATATCACCCTCCAAATATTCATTCAGAAGAGTGAGAGGCTCACGGACCTTCCGGCTAAACTGTAGTTCTAAGGGAGAGAACCCTGTGGACTCTTGGGGAACCTCCCGATAGGCGAAGAGGAGATGTGGCAGGTATTTTTCCCAGTCCTTTTTCAACGTCAACAAAAGCCCTCAGCATATTTTTTAGGGTTCCATTAAAGCGTTTGTGGCGCCCCTGAGGCTCAGTCGCCACAGAGGTCCTGCACCTTCTCCTAAGGTGTAGTGCCCCACCGACTAGGAAAGTTGGGAACTCCTTTCCACACTCCAACACCTGCATCCCACACACAGGATAGTTCAGTAGGTCCACCTAGCAGCTTCAGGCTGGGGGTAGCAGAGCACCCTTCGTGGAACCCTGCTTCATAACACGAGATGTGCTGGGAGGTGGGTGGAGTTAGTATAGAAGAGGGGGAAAGTTTAGGATTACAGATGAGTCTGGAGGAGAGAGCAGGCTGACAGGAGGTCAGCCTGAGGGGAGCTCAAGGCGGAGGAAGGCAGTCAGTCAGGAGAGGCTGAGGACTGGTCTTAGTGGAACGAGCTCCCTAGGAAAGGAACAGAAGGAGATAGACGTAGAACTGCAACCTAAGCTTCCATAAGAGAGAGAAGGAACAGCGAGGAACGAAAGAGTACGAGAACAGAGAGGAGTTGTGGGTTGGAAGAGGAACCCTGCCTATAGGTTCTCAGCGCAAGGCCGGGACCCGGTCCCCGAGGTTGTATGGACACTTATGGTTCTGCAGCAGACACCGGTGGAGTAGTTGGCTGTAAGTACACTACTCCCATCCAAGACTTGGGACACAACAGCAACCGATTCGCAAGCCAGGACTCTGAGAGGAGTCCCCGATAGAGGCTACAGCTGTCTGTCATACAAGTGAGGTTCTGGGAACATCTGACAGGAGGAATTCCAGAGAACTACGGTACTGGAGTTCTTCACACTAAAAGGCGCAATAGAGGAGTCATTCAGGAAAGGCACATGTTGGCGGAGTGTTGGAGAGGAGAACCCTGACTTGCCCGGGAGGTTGATTGAGTCTCTACCCCGGAGGACATGGCACGGAGGCAGGCACCAGTGGGTACCACGAACTGTGAGTAAAGCTTTGAAAGTGCATGCCCTGGTGTCCTCCATTCATTCGCCGCTAACACCTTCAGCACCGCTACATCTGGGTACCAGCATCTATACCATTCTGCGCCTCTCCTCATCCATTGCACCTACACTGCCCTGGGACTACAGCTCCACCTGTGTGGAGCTACCCCATCTTTGCTGCACCACACCATCAGTCCCAGTGGATCTGCATGCAGCGTTGGCTTACCATCTCCCTTGCCAAACACCACGGGTGGCGTCACGAACTATTCAAATAAACTTTAACACCATTAACATCACCGCCATTGATATTGGGCGCCCAGGGCCACGGTCTGGGTCACTGCTGCTGTGACACATTCCCCCTGACACCGGCCCGGTACCGAGTACCCCGCTGCCCTGGGTGTGAGGGGCGACCCACGTTCACATAGTCCGTTGGTCTGCGGGTGGTATGGGGTGGTATGAATGGCTCGAACACCGCAGTTATGCCATAGGGACTGGACCAGATCTGACATGAGCTGAGTGCCTTGATCCAATAATATTTCACTAGGAAACCCTACTCGAGTAAAGATGGTAACAAAGGCCTCGGCTGCCTTTACTGCTATATTACTGGACAGGGCCACAGCTTCAGCATACCTAGTGGCATAGTTCACCACGGTCAGGATATATTTTTTCCCCGACCGGCTGGGGTGGACCAGAGGACCTATGATATTGACAGCTACACGTTGAAATGATTCCTCAATTATGGGCAGGGATTGCAGGGATACCTTATGTCGAGCTCCTGGATGCCGCATTCGCTGGCACACATCACTGGTGCGGCAATAATGGGCTACCGACTGCGAGATGCCAGGCCAGTAAAAACTTTGGGTGAGTCTCTTTTCAGTCCTTTTCCTCCCTTGATGTCCAGCAAAGGGGATGTCATGGGCCAGTTGGAATAGCTGTGCCCTGTACTTCTGAGGGACTATGATTAGCCTGGTCATTGCGTCAGGGTTGCCCTGGTCACTGACCTTTGTTACACGATAATACAGTCCGTTTTCTCGAGTGAAGCCATCCCCATTATCTTCCATGTGCCCAGTTTCTGCCTTTCGCCTAAGGACTGCTAAGGTAGTGTCACCCTCTATTTCTCTCCGAAACTCCTCTCTGTCCCAAGACTCTCCCAATGTAGTAGCAGTGAATGTATTGCTTAACACCTCTGATGCGGTTCGTGGTGGTTGCTCCCCGGTGAGGTCCGGATGATGTAGTGCTTGAAGGGCCTGTAGTCGGGTGACTGCTCCCACAAATTGGCACTGTAACTCCCCAACGGCGTTCCCAAGGAAGATATCTGCAGGAAGTCCTCCCATAACTCCAATCCAACACAGTTTTTCTCCACAAACATAATCCAAACACACAGAAGCTCACTGTATCGGGCACCCCCCGCCAAGACAATGGGAATTCCCAGACCTTGGTAAATTACCTCGGTCGAACCACACGGGGGTCAGCGATAGTCAGGAATGCCCCCATGTCTCGAAATCCTGACACTTTGTATCCATCAATTAAGACGTCCTGCAGGTGGCGTTGCCGTTGCTCTGGGTAGCTAAAGGACAAAGGCCGAAGTCTGCACACTCCAGGAGGGGTATCTATGGTGCCGTGGTCGGTGGTCCACTCTAGTGGGGGTGGTGGTAGCTCTTCCTCAGGTGGGATGGAGTGTACAAGATGCACTTTACGAGGTGGGGCTGCATGGGGCTCCCTCCGAATCCTTGAGGGACAGCCAGACTGCAAATGTCCAGGTTGCCCACATCAATAACATCTCCTCTCTGTGATACCCCCAGGTCGTGGTCGGAACTGTTGGGGCCTAGAATTGTGACGTGTGATTGTCATCGGCTTGCGACTAGGTGGAAGGGCAGATATAATCGGGGGGGGACGGGGTGCGGGAGCAGGCCGTGGTTCATTGTCCAGAAACCTCCTCCATTGCAGGAAGGGCTTCATCTGCCAGGGCTTCAGCTCTATCCACGTACACAGCGTGCGCTCCCGGACCCATTCCCGTACCTCTGTGGGGCACTTGGCCAGAAATTGTTCTATAAGGAACGCTTGTATAACATCTTCCACAGTAAAGGTGTTTTCTGCTTCCAGCCATCTCCGACATGCCTGAGACATCTTATGTGCATACATCCTAAACGATCTCCCTGTGGTGCATGGGAGGTCTTGGAACTTGGCCCTATATGAGTCTGGGGTGATAGCATGCTAAACCAGGATAGTCCGCTTTACAATGTAATAATCCCGATTCCGCTGTGCATCAATGGTTTGATAAGCCTCCATCATGCTACCGTTAAGCAGTCCCACTAACAAACGCATCCAGCTAGAGTGGGGCACCTCCATCACAGCATACTGCTGCTCAATGTCCTTGAAGAACCCCTCCACATCTCTGGAAGCCTCATCAAATGGCTTAATCTCTGTCCGGGTGATCCGTACAGGTTCCCGGATCGTTGGGGTTACACTCCACATTGCGTTACTCCCTCTTTCAAGCTTCATTGCTTCTTGGCTCCACTGTGCCCGGCGGGCAGCCTCCTTCTTGCACTCCTGAGAGACACCTGGGCCCAGAACCGCCATCTCTTCTTTGTACCACACCAACCACTGGCTTTTTTGGATGGGGATCCCTGTCTCCAGTGCTCATCCTTCAGACATCTGGGAGGAGGTGGCCGGGTTAGCACCCACCAGTAGGTCAATTAAGGCTTCTTTAGTCAGTCCTTGGTAGTTCAGGCCCAGGTCTGTGGCTCTCACCTGTAAACTGGATACAGTCCAATTTCTGTACTCACTCTGTGGGTGGTTCTCCATTGGGTTACACTCTGTTGATCCCACCGCTGCCACCAGCGGATACAATAGTCCAGAACACGAATGAAGTTCAGTAACAGGATAAAATGTCCAGAGAGATGAGAGTCCAATAACCAGCAGTCAGAGGATAAAATGGGTCCATACGCTTCCCTTTCTCTCTGACATGCTGTGTGATGAGATGAGATGTGGTCTCTTTGTCTCAGGGTCTTTTATACCCCAAAAATGTAAGCTATTTTTAGAATTACCCAGTGTCCTTCAGTACATCCTCACATTCTCTTCCCTCTTTAGAAGTCAACAAACTAGTTTCATAATACAATGTACAATTAGCATATCAGTACACATCAATAGACAAAGATAAACACACACTATGTACAGTCAGGCTGCAGACAGTAAGTGAGCTAATTCAATTATCAGCCTTTTGGAAGGTAATTGAGACTCCAGACAATATGGGGAATACATGAAATAATACAAGGCAACAAGAAAACATTATGAAAATCAGTGAAATAGAAATATACACAAAATGATATCCACATAGCCTATCACACCATCACAGTGAGGGAGAACAATGATGGGGTTGATGGAGAGGACACTGAGGATTGGTGGAGGAGAGCAATGATGGGGGTGATGGAGAGGACACTGAGGTGTGGTAGGGGAGAACAACGATGAGTGTTGGGGAGAGGACACTGAGCGGTGGTGGGGGAGAATAATGATTGGGATGGTGGAGAGGACATTGAGGTGTGGTGGAGGAGAACAATGATGGAAGTTATGGAGAGGACACTGTTGTGTGGCGGGGGAGAACAATGATGATGGTTGGGGAGAGGACACTGAGCTGTTGTGGTTGATAACAATGATCGAGATGGTGGAGGGGACACTGAGGGGTCATGGGAGAGAACAATGATGGGCTGATGGAGATTACACTGAGGAGCGGTGAGGAAGAACAATGATGGGGGTGATGGAGAGGACACTGAGGTGTGGTAGGGGAGATCAATTATGAGGGTTGGGGAGAAGATACTAAGGTGTGGTGAGAGAGAACAATGATAAAGGTGATGGAGAGGACACAGAGGTGTGGTGGGGAAGAACAATGAGGGGGGTGGAGAGGAGACTTAGGTATTGTGGGGTAGAACAATAAACATAGGTAGTAGTTATCCATATAACCAATGCACTGTAAGCAGATTAAGGACATAATTTTAATATCACCCGGTATGCGTTTTAGACATAGCATTAAAAATTGAGTTCTATGGCTTGTTTGAGAGGGATTTGAATATAGAGTTCTCCCCTTCTAGCTGAAAATTTTAGGCATTGGCCCAGGAGAGGTAAGTATGAGAGAGTAGTGGTTAATGTAGTGGCTGAGTGGAACACACGAATTGGCAAATTTGTGCACCAAATAGCTTGATTTTAGAATTATAGTCTATATGGCAGTAATGCAGTTCAATATTTACATAGTTCATGTTTTACATATCTTGGTGCACACAATAGCTGAGACTCTCTTTAATATGTAAAAATGCTGACTAAATTTGATATTTTCTATCTAATATCTATTATTTACCTATCTATTAACTATCTATTTATCTGTTATCTATCTATCTATCTATCTATTATATATTTTTATCTATCTTTAAGGTTGCCAGGGCGGTAGTCGTGGCAACGAGCTGTAGTGTTCCCATACCCTGGTGCCCCACAGATGAAATATAATGTCCCTTCTGCTGCATGAGCAGCGTGCGCAACAGTACACTATTTACTGTCAAAGTCCCCTTGGCTTCTGTCACTCTAGCTCAGTATCCACGAGCTCCACAAACCATTCCAGAGACATGGTCCTTTTCCAACAGTTCAACTTTACTTAGCAGAAGGGTATCTATCACAAATGTGGCACAGTGTATACAGAGTGACTTTGCTTAAACTTTCCCAGCAACCTCTGTTCCTTCTGGCAATCCCTGCCTCGCTTCTGGCAGTCACTGCTCTTTAGGACAGTCCCTTTCCAGCCATCACTGCTCTTCCGGACAATCCCTGTCCCTTTCCAGCAATCACTGCTCTTCAAGACAATCCCTGTCCCGTCCGTGCCTTTAGGCCCACCAGATTTCTGCCATTCCCCTGGTCGAGCTTTGAATTAAAGGGTAACAGGCTCGCCGTCTCAGCTTCACCTAGTCCCTTTTGTAAGCTTTCAGATCCTCCTCTGAACGGTCGTGTTTAAGCTGGTGACTGCCTGCACGACACTCAGCCTGGGGCCCCTTCTTGCTGAAGCAGCCTTAACCCCACTGCTGTCAGACAGTCTCATCTCATTGCTCTGCACTTCTTGCCCTGGGCAAGGCTGCCTGGGCTCTGCTCTCTAACCAGGAAGTCCCAGCCCTAAACCTTCTTGCTCTGCACTACCCTACACACTAAACTCCTCTCCATCTGGAAAACCCCTATGCTGACTAAACCTAAGCTAACACTCCTATTCCCTAGTATGCCCCCTCTATTCTAATCCCACTATTATCCTATGCTGTTACCCTACACTATCCTTAATCTTATAAACAGTACAAATCAAGTACCTACACAACACAGCAAAATTACATGAACACATTAACATTGGTAAACGACAAGGTACCGCACATGATACATGTGAACAGTGTCCAAAGAGGGAGAGACATGTGACGGCCTCGGTCACCTCCTTACACTTCTATCTATCTATCTGTCTATCTATCTATCTATCTATCTATCTATCTATTATATATCTATCATCTATTATCTTTCTATCATCTATTATCTGTCTATTATCTATCTATCATCTCTCTATTATCTATCTATTATATATCTATTATCCATCTATCTGTCTTATCTACAGTACCTATCTATTTTCTGTCTTTATACTGCATCTCTCCTCACCCATTCCATAAGGATATATTAAGGTTCTACATCTGTAAGGCTGAATTCTCTTGAGGGTTATTACTTGGTTATTAAAACTAATCTAGTACATTACTCATCCTTTGGAATACATCAGGGGCTGAGAAGCAGATATATAGCGCTCAGCCTCTCTCTCCTCCCGTATCCTTCTCGCTATATACATTATGCAGATCGTTGATGTAAATGGAAGGACTTACATAATCCTCATACAGTAAGTGGAAGAAACTGATAATGGGGTAGGCAGAACCATTACAGTAGGTCTTTAGACACCTGTATTCCCCCCATAGGCAAACCCCAGCGGTACGGGTGCCGAGGTAACAATACCACCAGGAGCCATATTTAGGGTATGGGGGAACAAGTACTGTGGGTTCTGATGGTGCTTTATGAGTGTCACTTTATAATGTAATGGCTGTCAGACTTGCTGCGTGCTAAATGATGGTTGAGGGAGGTTGACTTGCAGCCAGAGGTTTCATACCTGAAATGTCTCTGCAAATTCTGCTTTTTCCTCATGTGCAGAACGGGATTTCAATTCTAGCTAGTGTCATTTTAAAAAGGCTTGGTGCAATTACCTGCCCCTTGTATGTTAGTAATAATTTGGGGGGCACTTAAAACATCGGTAGAGCAATCCTTTGACAAAATCTAATGTGTTAGACACTTTTAGTCACTAGAAGAAGCATAATTCCTTTTGAGGACTCTAATATCTCTGGAGTCCATTTGGTTGCCCACAAGTTCTCCTACTCTGATGACTTTCAGGAATTTCAACAAGAAAAGCAATGTAACAAACTTTCCGCAAGCTGGGGACCATCAAATCTGGTCTGATAACTATTGCCTAATTGTTGCTTGTTCTTTAGGTTATGACTGTCCTTTTTCTTTAGCATGAGAACTTCAAGCAGAAGTTTTTCCGCTTCTATTCTGATAATGGTCAACTTCACTGAGGTTAGCAACAAGACGAACAATCAAACCGCCGAGATCGTGAGGAGTAGCCTGCTCACCTTAATGCTCCTGTCCTTCTGTGTCTTCATCTACTTTGGGACAATCATCTTGCACATCTTCTTCACTACTCCTCATGTTCGGGAGAATGCTCGCTACATCCTGTTTGTCCACATGCTCATAAACGATACCTTGCTACTTTCTGTAGTGATCTTCCTCTGTCTTGTAGTTATATACGTTGTGTACATCCCTGTGCCCATATGTTACGCCCTCGTCACATTCTCCATAAGTGCGTTTAGGGTAACAGCCTACAACTTGGCCATCATGTCCTTGGAACGATACTTTGCCATTTGCTATCCGTTAAGACATGCACAAGTCTGCACAATGCAGAGGTCTCTTTTGGTCATGGGAGTCATGTGGCTTGTGAGTATCACTCCCCTCCTGCCTGACTTTATCGCCATGTGCTACTCAATGCCAAAGAATTTCTTCTCCACCAGCTTGATATGTCAGTGGTCAACATTTGCAATGAACAGTTTTCAAGTTACCCTGAGGTCATTGATGGAGATCACCACCTTCATCTTGGTGGGATTGGTAATCCTTTACACATATGTGAAAGTTATGGTCGTGGCTCGGAAGATTGGATCTCGGAGGTCTACTGCATTCAAGGCAGAGAAAACTGTCCTTCTTCACGCCTTCCAGCTCGGACTATGTATGACGTCTTTTTCATCTTCTTTCACTAATGCTTACTTGAGGGACTATTTCTATTTTATACAAATAACCAACTGTTTCGTATTCATGTGCATCCCCAGATTTATCAGTCCTTTGATTTATGGTGTAAGGGATGAAGTGTTCCGAAAATATATAAGGAAGATGAACTTCTCTGTATAGCTGGATGGATGCCACTAAATAATGAAAGGCCAAACTTTACAACTTTTTGCAAAATGGGTGAAGCCCAAAAGGATGTTTGGACATATTTATTAGGTAGCCTCGGAATGAAAGGACCCATATCTACATGTCCTCTATCAGGTACAATACTCACATTTTTTAATACATTTGTCCCAATCACTCCATTTACCTTTTTTTACTTAAACTGGTGTTAAAAAATAAGTTTTAGTAAAGGTGGTCAAGATCTTGGGTAGGTTGGCAGTATGATAGTATTCATCTTTTGGTTCTTCTTTAGTTCAGGCATTGGTGGAGGGACCCTACTCCTGTACATAGCAGTATCCGGAGTAGAATGTCTTTTCACTCCATGAGAAGTTGAAAAATAAATTTTGGTTTGACCCCAATGTGACTATTGTAGATGGGAACCAACAGAAGACCCTCCATCTATAAAGAACATGTGACCATTACTGTTATTGTCATACAGCCAAAGCTCACCGGAGGATTTCAGGTATTTTGATAGTATTGTTTGTTCCTGGGAAGCCACATCTGATTTATCTGTGAACAATACGCCAATCTTGGAGATTGATATTCTCTGTGTTTCCATTTCCAAGAACCAAGTAAAACTGTAAAAGTGAAAACAAGAAAAAAAATATGAAAAACATAAAAAAAAATTATAAAACTGTAAAAATCTTATGGAATGTAAACATTTGTGAAACTCAAACATTTGTAGAATTGCCATTTTTAAAAATTTGTAACAATAATCAAAACATTATTAATGCGTGCATAATTAAATGATATGGATAGAATTAGGCAAAAATATTTGCACTGCCCATATTCGGTGTTCAGTCCTCCAAGGCGGTCAGGCCAGGAGGGGCAGTGTTCACTTCTGTATCCGGTGCCTTCGGCCCTGTATACTTGTTGCTTTTGGCATTTACTAGATTTTGCAATGTCATTATGACTTACTCTTTATGAGATGCCTGGAATGCTGGCCCCAGGAATGCAGACAGCCCCGGAGTGGCACCTCAGTAGACTGAATGCCAGATTAAGGGAGAGGGAATCTTTTATTCAGCTCTAGTTGTAGATCGTTGTAGTCTCCAGAGACAAATGATAAAACGGGGAGCTGCATATAGATTTGTGTGTATAGTATAAATCAGTGCTATTCTGCTTTATCGAAGGCCTCCATAAATACTACAAAATGTTTTCACCCTCTAATGAGAATAAGAGGACTCTGCTCATCTTGCCACAATCTGTACAGAAAAACTGAGTGAGTGAGCTACAGAAAACGAAAAGCATCAGCCTTACTTGTAGCCAGTGTGTAAACTACAGTATTATTTTCTATGAGGATAATAAAGAAAAAAGATCAACATTCTCATACTTAAAGGGGTTGTCCTACTTGCTTCTTTTTTTTTCTAGTACAGGGTCAACAGAGAAAAAGCTGATTACATGGGGTTCCTAATACACAGCAGCAATCTGGGTAACCCTCAACCTTTGACCATTCTTCCAATAGCACCACCACAAGCGAAAGGAAGCGTTACTCATATATCATGGACTCTGTGTGATGCATAGATGTCCAACGTACTCTAAGGAGGGTAAAAAGAACATGACTGGAAGAACATGATTGGCTGACACTAGGGAAGCCATATGGGGAATCGAAAGGCGCTTTATAACTCCACCTCCTGAGTAACGTGCTGTGTCTTCAAGACATTGCATTTTGTAGCATTGTGCCTAGAAAAGTTGTAACCAAAAGCTTCTCTGCCCCGATGCAACACCTGAACCGGTGTCGCAACCTACCAAATGCATAAAATACAGGTGTCTTCTACAGTATAGGCCTGAAGGGCTTGTAGGTACCATGGAACACCAGGGCTCAGGTACAAATGCTAGAATTCCGTATGCTGCCCTTATTTCTGCTGGACTCTTAGAAATGGACTTTCTTTAGCACATCACACTTTGCTCACATCACATGTTCGGCACATTGGTCCTTTTTTCGAAGCAAGGTTTCTCTAACCACTTGGAACCCACTCAGTTCTTACCATATCGCACCCCGTGTCCCGCATTTCTGATCCAGTCACAAGTTTAAATACACTGGCTTATCTCCCAGGGCGTTCAATATCCTATTGTGGAAACCTATCCTGATACAGGTCAGTTGCGCGGACAGCACAGTGATGTATGGTGCGTTACTGAGATATCGGAGTGGAGCACATGACACGTGAATAGGGTTTCATGTCATGGTTTATAGCTTAGAGTTTTGGCACTCAATGTACTTGGGTTATTTGTTGACCATTACATGTGTGTCAGTAGGTTTTCAAATGGATTTCAAATAATTTCTGGATAGATTCCACCTATTTTTAGGCCTAGCACCATTAGGCTGCGTTCACACATTGCGTTTTTGCAGAGTTTTTGCAGCGTTTTTTAACGCGCGATTTTGCCGCGAAGATGCAAAAAACAGCATCCGATGCAATCCTATGGGAAAATACGCAGCATTCTCATCAATTTGCGGAATCGTGGCGATTCCGCCCACATAGGAATGCATTGTTCCACTTACTTCCCGCATGTGGCTGTGCCCACCATGCGAAAAGTAAGTAGAACATTTGCGGATGGTACCCACGGTCCGGAGGAGAGGAGACTTTCCTCCGGGCTGTGGGTACCATATCCCTGTAAATAATAGAATAAAAAAGAAAAAATTGGTTTTATATTCACCTTCCGGCGTCCTGCGCATCCTTCCCAGGCCTCAGCGATGCTCCCATTCCCAGTAATGCTTTGCGAGACCTTTGATGGCGTCGCGGCTGCGCGGTACGCCGGAAGGTGAATATAACACCACTTTTTACTTTTTTTTATTATTTTTAACATTGGATCTTTTTACTACTGATGCTCCATAGGCGGCCTCAATAGTAAAAAGTTGGTCAATCTTGTCAAACGCTATGCTACAGATCGCTTGGAGAATGCTAGCATTCTGAAAGCTAATTACTAGAGTTGAGCGAAACGGGTCGAAAAATTTCAAAAGTCGCCGACTTTGGGTAAAGTCGGGTTTCATGAAACGAAACCCGACCCTAGGGTGAGGTCGGCCACGAGCTCGGCGACTTTAGCGCCAAAGTCGCGTTTCAAAAGATTGTTTTCCGCCCTTTTTCAGCCAATCAGGATCCACGGACACTGTGGGCAACGTGATGACATAGGCAGGGGTCACCACCATCTTTGAGAAGGGCATGCAAGTGATTGGCTTGCTTTGGGGAGGCGTCACAAGGGGTATAAAAGGGCGTGCACACCGACCGCCATGTTACTCATGCTGATCTCAGAATAGGGAGAGCTGCTGCTGCTGCTGATTCTGTAGGGAGAGCATTAGGCAGGGAAGAAGACACCAAAAACTGCTTCTGCTGCTAGCGATTTTGCCTGTACAACATACCAGTCACTGTGTGTGCAGTGCAAGTGGAGGCTATATTTTGCTGGATCAGCTGTGTTGGTTGTTAGGCTGCCTTATAAGGCTTCCTGATAGCTGCATTACTGTTTTCCCACTGCTCTGCAAACTGCTTTTTTAAAAGCAATCCAAATTTTTTTTTCTTGTCCTGGTGAGGTACTGAGCGTGCATTTTTTCACACCATACAGCGGTGTACGCTCCTCACACAGTACCGTGTAATGGCTGTTATCACGGCCACAGTGAAGCTATCTGTGTGTGACTCTGTAAGAATAAGTCGAGGACATGTTCCGTTCTTACAGACCTCCACCTTCTAGTTTTGTCTGTTTTTCAAACAGTTAAGTATATTTGCTGTTTGGTCACATTCAAAACTATAGAGAGACAGCGTGTGTCAGTCCGTATACTTAAAAAACACGGAGCTTGACAATTTTACGGACACCGGACAGCGGTGTACGTGCACGCTCCTCTCTCAGTACCGTGTAACGGCTGTTATCACGGCCACAGTGAAGCTACAGTATCTGTGTGTGACTCTGTAAGAATAAGTTGAGGACATGTTCCGTTCTTACAGACCTACACTCTAGGGAGATTCCTATTCTGCCCAATTCTATATACACCTTGTAGTTTGTCATACACTAGCCAATTTCTGCCTGTGACATAGCGGTGTGATATTCACTGGGCCTCACACAATCCAACAGTGTCCACAAGTGTGTTCAAAAATTCTACTTCTCCCCTGTCCTATAGTGACATTTTTCACACCTACGACATTGAGCCTGTGACATAGCAGTGTGATATTCACTGGGCCTCACACAATCCAACAGTGTCCACAAGTGTGTTCAGAAATTCTACATCTCCCCTGTCCTATAGTGACATTTTTCACACCTGCGACATTGAGCCTGTGACATAGCGGTGTGATATTCACTGGGCCTCACACAATCCAACAGTGACCACAAGTGTGTTCAGAAATTCTACATCTCCCCTGTCCTATAGTGACATTTTTCACACCTGCGACATTGAGACTGTGACATAGCGGTGTGATATTCACTGGGCCTCACACAATCCAACAGTGTCCACAAGTGTGTTCAGAAATTCTACATCTCCCCTGTCCTATAGTGACATTTTTCACATCTGCGACATTGAGCCTGTGACATAGCAGTGTGATATTCACTGGGCCTCACACAATCCAACAGTGTCCACAAGTGTGTTCAGAATTTCTACATCTCCCCTGTCCTATAGTGACATTTTTCACACCTGCGACATTGAGCCTGTGACATAGAGGTGTGATATTCACTGGGCCTCACACAATCCAACAGTGTCCACAAGTGTGTTCAGAAATTCTACATCTCCCCTGTCCTATAGTGACATTTTTCACACCTGTGACATTGAGCCTGTGACATAGCGGTGTGATATTCACTGGGCCTCACACAATTCAACAGTGTCCACAAGTGTGTTCAGAAATTCTACATCTCCCCTGTCCTATATACACCTTGTACCTTGTTTTACATTACTATATAGTTTGTGGGATTTTGTGTACATTTTTACCAAAAATGAGGAAGGCTGGTGGAAGAGGACGTGGAACTGGGCGGGGGTTGCCAGCTGGTAATGATGGTGTTGGTGGTGGATCTGATGGTAGTGACAAAAGCAAAATAGGACCGAATGCAGGAGGTGTTGAGCCTGCGTCATCGTCTGGCTACACAAGGCCTCGAAGGCTTAGTTTTCCAGGAGTTGGCAAACCGCTTGTAAAGCCAGAGCTTCAGGAAAAAGTTTTGGCTTACATTGCTGACTCATCCTCCAGCTCTATCGCCTCCTCTTCTGAAGTTGTAAAAAATAAATGCACTGAGTCGTCATTGGAGGCTCATGTTCATGAACCACACCTTTCCTTGTGTCCTTTACCCCAACCAAGATTGAAGGATGACGCAGGCCAAACAACTGATTACTCCATGGAGCTGTTTTCACATACCATGCCTGGGTTATCAAGTGAAATGGTGAATTACCCGGGCCAAGATGAATCTGACATGGAGTACACTGATGCACAGCCACTGATAGATGATTCTGCTGGTACATTCACTCAGAGCACTACATTGTCCTCACAGTGTAATGAGCCAGATTCTGACCCTGATGAGACTCAGGTGCCCCTTCCCACATACTATACCACCATACACGGTGACACAGAGGAAGGTGCACATGACATTGAAGAGGAAGTGATGGATGACCCAGTTGTTGACCCAGATTGGCATCCATTGGGGGAAGAGGGTGCTGCTTCCAATAGCTCAGATGAGGAGGAGGAGCATCCACAGCAGACATCGACATCGCAACAGCTGTTTTCTGGCAGGCCCAGAGCACTCCAAAGACAGGTTCCAAAAATCAAAAGAGTTGCTGGACAGCTTGTCCAGACGGTCAAAATAGCACAGCGCGCTAGGCTGCAAAATGTCTTCCAAAGTAGGAAGAGTGCAGTGTGGCACTTTTTTGAACAAAATCCTCATGATCAGGCCAAGGTTATCTGTAAGAAGTGCGCAAAGACCTTTAGCCGAGGGAAAAATCTGAAAAATTTGAATACCAGTTGCATTCTTAGACATTTAACTAGCATGCACTTGCAAGCATGGACACAACACCAAACCTCAAGTACCACATGTGCAACTGATCACAAAGAAGGTAGTCAGCAACGCTACATTGTTTCCCCCACTGTAAGCCCACCGGTTAGCACAGCAGCAAATGTTGAGGTGTCGTTGCAAGGCCTAAGCAGTCAGGGAATCCCACTGTTATATCAACGAAAGACTGAATCTAGGCCATCAGAAAGAACACCAACACCATCACCATCATCAACCCTCTCTCAGTCCGCCCTGTCCACCGCTAGTTCCACCATATGCAGCTCTCAAGTCCAGCTCACCCTCCCAGAGACTATGAGTAGGTCAAGAAAGTACTCAGACTCTCATCCGTGTACACTGTGTTTGAACGCCCACATTGCCAAACTAATCTCGTTAGAGATGATGCCCTATCGGTTGGTGGAAAGCGCAGCTTTCCGCGAACTCATGGCCTATGCAGTACCACGCTATGACCTACCCAGTCGCCACTTCTTCTCTCGCAAAGCCATCCCAGCCCTCCACCATCATGTGAAAGACCGCATTGTCCATGCACTCAAGCAGTCAGTGAGTGGAAAGGTGCACCTCACAACAGATGCATGGTCCAGTCGGCATGGCTAGGGCCGTTACGTGTCCATCACTGCGCACTGGGTTAATGTGGTGGATGCAGGGTCCACAGGGGACAGCGGTGGTGGGACAGTGCTGCCTAGCCCACAGTATAGGAAACAGTTGGCTGTAGGCGTTCGACCCTCCTCCTCCTCCAGAAGCGAAAGCTCGTCCACAGAGCGCAGTTGTACGAGCACTCCATCTGCAGCTGCCACTGTTGCACACGAGGTGTCCCCCTATCGAGCAGCTAGTGGAAAGCGTCAGCAGGCTGTGTTGCAGATGATGTGTTTGGGGCGACAGACACACCGCGGAGGTGCTGGCCGAGTACTTTCAGAGACAAACTGAGTCATGGCTGGGCAGTATACATCTTGAGGCAGGCAAGGTAGTTAGTGATAACGGCCGTAATTTTGTGGCAGCCATAGCCCTTTCAAAACTCAGCCACATACCTTGCTTGGCTCACGCCTTGAACCTGGTGGTGCAGTGCTTCCTCAACAATTATCCGGAGTTAACAGCCCAGCTCCAGAAGGTGCGAAGACTGTGCGCGCACATCCGCCGGTCGCCTGTACACTCCATTCGTATGCAGAAGCTGCAGCGATTACTCCACCTTCCCAACCACCGCCTCATTATCAACATTGCAACAAGGTGGAACTCCACCCTGCACATGGTTGAGCGGCTGTGCAAACAGAGGCAGGCCGTAATGCATTTGTGGGAGGATACATGGGCAGGCACTTTGAGGGGAGACATGGAGTTGACAGGTGTGCAGTGGTCGAAGCTGAAAGACCTCTGTAAAGTCCTTCAGTGTTTTGAGGAATGCACACGGCTGGTAAGCGCAGACGACGCCATCATAAGCATGAGCATCCCACTTATGCGTCTGCTCATGCAAACTTTGACGCACCTTAAGGAGCAGGCGTCTGCAGCCAATGTTGACGAGGAGGAAGAGGAGGAGGGAATCCTTGATGACATTCAGCCATTGTCTGCTCAGGGACCTCTCCTGGACGAGGTGGAGGAAGAAGAGGAGGAGGAGGATGATGATGGGGATGATTACTTAGGGGAGGAGGATGCATCTCATGGGGCAAGTGAAAATGTTGGCGTGGCAAGGTCTGGTACAGGGTTTGTGCGTGACTGGAGGGATGTGGATTTGCCAGAAAGTGCTCCTCCAACCAGCACTCGCAGTGCATCATTGACACCCGGAACATTGGCCCACATATCAGATTATGCCTTGCAGATCCTAAAAAGGGACCCCTGCATTGCCAAAATGATGAATGATGACGACTACTGTTTGGCCAGCATCCTGGATCCATGCTATAAAGGCAAATTACAAAACATCATGCCACACGAGAACCTTGACCTAATATTGGCTAATTAACAAGCAACTTTGGTAAACCGGTTGGTTGAGGCATTCCCAGCACACAGCAGCGGTGATGACTCTCACACGAGCCGTACGGGCCGGGGGCAGCTTGGCAGAGGTGTTCGTGGTGCACACAGCAGAAGTGGTGTTGGAGACAGGGGTTTCATGACAATGTTGTGGACTGATTTTTCAAGTAACGCTCACATAACTGGTAATACTGCATCGATGGAAAGTGACAGGAGACAGCAGTTGTCAACTATGGTTACAAACTACTTTTCCTCCCATATCGATGTTCTCCCACACAGGTCATTCCCCTTTGACTATTGGGCCGCTAAACTGGACACCTGGCCTGAATTGGCACAATATGCCTTACAGGAGCTCGCTTGCCCAGCTGCAAGTGTGCTATCGGAAAGAGTCTTCAGTGCAGCTGGATCAATCCTGACAGAAAAAAGGACCCGTCTGTCAACCAAAATGTGGATGATCTAACCTTCATTAAAATGAAACATGCATGGGTTTCCAAGGATTTTGTCACACCTTCCCTTGATGACACATAGGTTGCCAGAAAAATGGCTTGCTTTGGTCCTCCTCCTATTCCGCGAACTTAACCTATTTCGCCTTTTGCAGCAGCTGAATGTCCCACATCAACATATGCCACTTTGTAAACCGCCCTAACTGGGCTGCCCCGCCCCCCCATGGCCGGGGTCACCACCTAGCGCACGAAACCGTGCGACTGCCATTGCCCTGGACAGGTGGGTAGGCCGACTCTTGGGCGCGGGCACTGGCACCGGGTCCCTCATAGTGCAATCAAGTGTCTCTGACGGTGGTGGTGCACACCCGCCGTCAGACACACCGCCGTACTATGAGGGGCCCAGTGCCAGTACCGACGCCCACGAGTGTGCCCCCCTTGCTTGGGCAGGGCCCCAGCATTTGCAATGTTTACCTCTCCCTGCTCCTCCGCTGTGTAGTCTGGGCTGTCAATTCCTTCACTGGGAGTGCCACTAGAAATTGATTGAACTGAAAGATGATGGTTAAGATGTAGCTATGCCCTGTCCTGATGGCCGGGCTCTAGCTCCAGATGATCAATGGCTTCCATTTCTTATGGACGTCGACTCACAATGACATGCAGTGGTGGTTTATCATCAGCTTTCACAGTTTTCCTACTCACAAACGTGTGACATTCCGGCGCACATTTTAAAATGTGCCCTCTCATGCCAATCAAATAGAATCGCCTATGGCCTGTGGCTTCTGTCTTTTGCACTCAAAAGTTACGTGACAGATCATGATAGCCAGTGACCACCATGTTTACATCGCTCCCTGTGATAAAAATTTGATTGAGATGAGTAACAGTGATGGAATCAACGGAAGTGCGATACAGCAAGACTTTATTCACAAAAAAATGTTTTCACTGTCTCAACACACAAATTAATTGAGGGTCAGCATCGCCTATGAGAATTGTGACGGAAGTTTTTCCCGTGAATAATAATTCCTAGATTTCTGCAATCAATAGCCTTTATGTCACTAATTGTATGCATCTCATTTCCTATTGCGGAGAGGCTGGACTGTATTACTGAGACAGAAATATATATGAAGATTTAAAAAGAACACCAAAAGTATATAGTTGTGTACGCCTCAAATGCATTTCCTTTTTTCCACTTTTTAGATTGCTGTGTAATCCATACTGAGAACACGGAGATTTTATATGTTTAAACTATGCTATATATACCTGCTATCCAGTGATAAAATACCCTTTCTCAACTTTGTACAATCTGGTCAAATCCATACTGGGCCTGAGAACATCTGAGTCTGCCTCCTGATCTTTAGACATATATTTTTAATGTGTAAACTAGGCTACATATATACGTGTTATCCGGTGAAATTGTACCCTTTATCAACTTTCTACAATATTGTTGAATCCATACTGGGCCTGAGAACGGCTGCCGAGCTGTTAAGCAAGCTACAGCACCTGTGGTTTGGACACGTAATTTTTTCAGGAATGATGGTTAGGCCTAACTCCGGAATTGCGGTTGACCTGAACTTACTGGGAAATCATCGTTCGTTCACCGGGAATAATCTGAATCCCAGATCCCCATCACTAACGGAGTTCAGCAGGTTATCTGCACCTGTAAGCGACAAAAGCTGGTACTTTCAGTGTAGTGTGCATGCAGCCCTGGACATGTACGGGAATGCTAGACCTGTTATTGCTCGATCTCACGTGCCAGAGCCTCGCTTATCCCTCTAGTAAGCTTGACGCGTACTGCGGGGGCATGCCGGAGTCTCGGTTGTTAACGGAATAAAGCTGAGAAATCGCTAGCACAACTACAAATACACATACCACACCACACACAGAATCGACAAAGCTTTCAAAGTGTGCATCTTTTCTTTAGGTGGCATGGTTGTGGTTTCCCGGGTGGAGTCCAATTAAGCCACAGGCTCCACTCCTGGTGGTGCCCTTTTGGACATTCCTTTAAGGTTGAGCTTTGCAATCATACTGCCCCCGGAAACCAAAAACTTTGCCTTCATGGACGCTGTTTGGAGGTTCGTGGGAATAACGCCGCCCGATCAGCAGTCGGCATATTGGTCGCCCCCCCAGGGCTGTGGGGTACTTGGTACCGGGCCTGTGTCAGTGGGATGTGTCACAGCAGCGGTGACCCGGACGGTGGCCCTGGGCGCCCATGTAAATGGCGTGGTATAATGGTAAAGAGTTTATATAGATAGTTTGACACCACCTGTGGTGTTCGGCAACATAGATGTTAGGCCGACGCTGCATGCAGATCCTCTGGGACTGATGGTGTTGTGCAGCAAAGATGGTGAAGCTCCCAACAGGTGGAGCTGGAGTCCCAGGGAAGTGTAGATGTAGTGATGGGGGAAAGGCACAGGCGGTTTAGGTGCTGGTACCCAGATGTAGCGGTGCTGGAATAACTGTAGGACACCAGAGCGTGCAGTTCCAAAGCTCTACTCACAGTCTGCAGGTTACACAGATGCCTGCCTCCGTGCTGTGTCCTCCGGGTCAGGACCTCAGCCAACCTCCGGGACCAAAATGGAAAGCTCCCTTCCAACACTCCGCCAACATGTACCTTCCTGAACGTCTCCTTTCTAGCGCTTGTGGGGGAAGCACTCACAGGACCGTGGTTCACTGAAGCGCCTCCTGTCTAACAGATGTTCCTCAGACTTTACTTGTATGGCAGACAGCTGTAGCCTTTTCCTTCTGGCTCCCACACGTCGATGCTGGGGCCTCCGAGCCTTAGTTGGGTACAGAGCATTTATAGCTGCTACTTCCCCCGGTTTCTGCTGCAGGAACGTCAGTGTCCCGACCGGAATCGGGACCATGCGCTCCAGCTAGGAGTGAGCCTTAACTCTGCTCATCCTCCAGCTCCCCTTCTCACGTCCACACACTTCCCCTTCCCTGCACAGAGTGCCCTAACTTACCTCCTCCCGACCACAGAGATCAGCTCCTCAGCAGTCAGGTTCAGAGGTCTCCCTGCTGGCCTGGAGTGGGAAATGTGTTGTGTGTTGGTTTCACTGCTAGAGAGATCCTTCGTTGCTCCCAAGCTTGACAACACACTCCCTAGGAGGAAGGTAATGCCACAGTGGCGACCGTACTCTTGGGGACGCCACAAGTGCACTGAGGCCCAGCCACTGCTGGATGATGCTGCTGGTACATTGACCCAGACCACTACATTCCCCTCGCACTCTGCACTGCCAAAATCTGACCCAGAGGAAACTCAGGTTCCCCTTCCCACATACTATACCACCTTACACAGTGACAAAGAGGAAGGTGCAGATGAAAGTGCAGGTTCCTTGAGCAGGTGGGGGTGGCATACTCATGGGCGATGGCACTGGCACAGGGCACCGCATAGTACTCAAAAGTGTCTCTGCTGGTGGGAGGGCCTAAACAGCCAAGTGCAGTGAGATGGAAGATGGGGACGACAAGGAGTTCAGAGTAGTGCTGGGATTCCCTAGCAAGGAGACTTATGTAATTGTTTTCAATGTTGGGACAGCAATTTTTGGGGAGCACTATACTCTGGTGAATGATATATGGGGCCCACCATACACTGGAGCATTCCAAAGGTGGACATCAGACACTGGAGCAGCATTTACAGGGCCCATTATACACTAGAGCAGTAGAAATGGGGCCCATTATATATGGAGCATTATTTGGGCCCATAAGACAGTGGAGCTTCATCCATTGGGATCAACATATACTGTAGCATTATGTGGAGCTCATCATATACGGTTTGAAACATTATATGGGATCAATGATTCCATATGGAGAAATATATGGGCCTCATTACTCTGTATAGCGCACTAAGCGCTGGCCATAATACTGTATGGAGTTATATACTGTCCGTTTTTGGAGGTATTGGAGAATTTAAAATGGATATCAGTCATGAGATGTAAGAAGTGAAGTATTTTTCATTGTACTATACTGCTATTTCTCTACCGTATCGGAGCATCATGAGTTGTGGTATGTGTTAAAGGGGCGCTCTTTGGCCCTGGGCCCACGAAAACGTGGAGCCAGCCCTCCCCCCCACAACTGTAGCCAAATAACCCCCATTTTTCAGTACATAACTTGTATTATGAAGTAAATTAAGGTTGACAAGCTTAAGTAAGAAGAATTGATGCTTTTGGCATTCAAATGGGCACTGTAGGTGTGTTTCCTGTCCTCCTCTCACTGCCGACTTTAATTCCCCATTGACTTGCATTGGGTTTCGTGTTTCGGTCGGACCCCCGACTTTTCCCTATAGTCGGCCGTTTTTGCTCGACCCGACTTTTGGAAAAGTCGGGTTTCATGAAACGAAACTCAACCCTAAAAAACCAAAAGTCGCTCAACTCTACTAATTACGCTTGCAAATCGCTAGTTTTTCCGCGGGAAACTTGCGGGAATTTAAAATGCAATTTTCCCGCGGAATGGAATTTCAGAATTCTCGCGGTACCTTCCGCGAGAGTTCCGCTATGTGTGCACATAGCCTTAGAAGTAAGCATGTTAGTGTAGGGTCTTTAGTAGAGTTGAGCGATACCGTCCGATACTTCAAAGTATCGGATCGGAATGGATCGGCCGATCTTAAAAAAAAGTATCGGTATTGCCGATTCCGATACCGGAAGTCCCATTCAAGTCTATGGGACTTCCGGTATCGGAATAAGAAAAATCCTGTTTTTCCCTTGTACAGCCTCTCTGGGGTCTGTACGGGCCTTTCGGGGGGCTGTGCCGGCCTGCCAGGGGGTCTGTGCAGGCTCCGGTGGGCTGTGCCTGCCTGCCGGGGGGCTGTGCAGGCTCCGGTGGTCCCACGCAGCAATGGCATAAAGTGAGACTAGGGACTTTTTTTTTTTTTTAAGTGGCGGAGGAATACAGTGCGGAAGGATACCTACCTTCCGTCATTGGATTCCTGCAGCCCGTAGAGAACGGCAGCAACAGCTGATGCTGCAGTTCTCTACCCAAGATCGTCGTGGGACACACTCGTGGACTGCTTCGGATCGTGGGTGAGTATTTTTGTGGTTTGTTATGTTAATATTTATTCCGTAAAAGACAATGGCTTCGGGGAACAATGTGACAAGTATTGGTAAGTATGTTACTCTATGTTATATGTACTGTATGTCTATGTATGTATTGTATGAATGTATTGTATGTAGTATGTATGTAGTATATATGTGGTATGTATGTAGCATGTAGTATGTATGTAGTATGTATGTAGCATGCATGTAGCATGCAGTATGTATGTAGCATGCATGTAGCATGTAGCATGCATGTAATATGTATGTAGTATGTATGTAGTATGTATGTAGTATATATGTAGTATGTATGTAGCATGCATGTAGTATATATGTAGTATGTATGTAGCATGTAGTATGTATGTAGCATGCATGTAGTATGTATGTAGTATGTATGTAGTATGTATGTGGTATGTATGTAGCATGTAGTATGTATGTAGCATGCATGTAGTATATATGTGTTATGTATGTAGCATGCATGTAGTATGTATGTAGTATGTATGTGGTATGTATGTAGCATGTATGTGGTATGTATGTAGTATGTATGTAGTATGTATGTAGTATGTATGTAGCATGCAGTATGTAGCATGTATGTAGCATGTATGTAGTATGTATGTAGTATATATGTAGTATATATGTAGCATGTAGTATGTATGTAGCATCCATGTAGTATATATGTAGTATGTATGTAGCATGCATGTAGTATGTATGTAGTATGTATGTAGTATATATGTAGTATGTATGTAGCATGTAGTATGTATGTAGCATGCATGTAGTATGTATGTAGTATGTATGTAGTATGTATGTAGCATGCAGTATGTATGTAGCATGTATGCAGCATGTATGTAGTATGTATGTAGTATATATGTAGTATGTATGTAGCATGTAGTATGTATGTAGCATGCATGTAGTATATATGTAATATGTATGTAGCATGTAGTATGTATGTAGCATGCATGTATTATGTATGTAGTATGTATGTAGTATATATGTAGTATGTATGTAGCATGTAGTATGTATGTAGCATGCATGTAGTATATATGTAGTATGTATGTAGCATGTAGTATGTATGTAGTATGTATGTAGTATGTATGTAGCATGTAGTATGTATGTAGTATATGTGTGTTATGTATGTAGTATGTATGTAGTATGTATGTAGCATGTATGTAGTATGTATGTGGTATATATGTGGTATGTATGTGGTATGTATGTAGTATGTATGTAGTATGTATGTAGCATGTAGTATGTATGTAGCATGCATGTAGTATGTATGTAGTATGTATGTAGTATTTTTTTTTTTTTTTTTTTTTTAACATTTAACACATTAGCCGGATGATGGGACTACTACTGTCCCATCATTGGCTAATGTGTCAATCACTGTCATGGTAGCAGGCATCGCCTGATGGGACTTGTAGTCCCATCGGACGATGCTTGCACAGACCCCCGGACATCAGCACAGCCCCCCGGCAGGCCGGCACAGCCCCCCGGCAGGCCGGCACAGACCCCCACAGGGTGCACAGACCACCAGCAGGCCGGCACAGCCCCCCGGCAGGCCGGTACAGACCCCGGGCAGTCCACACAGCCCCCCGGCAGGCCGGCACAGCCCCCCGGCAGGCCGGCAGAGACCCCCGGAAGGCCCGAAATGACGGCGCATCATGATGCGCACACACCGCGCATCATGATGACGTCAGGCTGTCAATCAACTTTGAACTTCCGATTCCGATGCCGACTTCCGATATTGAAAAAATATCGGAAGTCGGTATCGGAATTCCGATACAGCAAGTATCGGCCGATACCCGATACTTGCGGTATCGGAATGCTCAACACTAGTCTTTAGTCGTTGGCAGGTGGACACACACAATTTGATCCAAATATAAAAGCCTCAAATGAATAGTCTAATCAGCAGTAATTCTATTCCTTGGCCGAGTAATTCTATTAATTTACACCGAGTTAGTACTGGACATTAACAGGGCAGAATGTGTCCATAATGGCCACCGAACTCCTCTTGGTACCGCGAGAATTCTGAAATTCCATTCCGTGGGAAAATTGCATTTTAAATTCCCGCAAGTTTCCCGTTATTGGTCAACTAGATGGCCGCAGTGACATACCATGCAGGAGGATTATGACAACTTTACTGTATTAGATGTATTGGCTGCGTGGAGCACACACCTGAATGTTATACCACTCGCTGAAGTTAGCCATTGTAACGGGACTCAGGGTGGTAGCTGCGGGCGAGGTACTTGTCTTCCGCACCCTGACCCACTAGAGAAAAACGGAGTCTTGTTTTAATGTCTGTGTGTGTGTACATGTTACCCTAATGGACACCTCCTAGCTCTTCTGATCTTCCATGCATTGCTCAGCTCCGATCCTCTTTACAGACACTTTGACTTGTTCACAAAGAACAGCAGGACAAGCAGATGTCTTTCTCCTGATTTCAGTACCAATACAGCGGCATGTTTTCAAAAAACATTTTTCAGCAAAACAGGTCAAAGACCTTGAACCTTTCTAAATACAGCGACAATTTAGCTGAGCTCTTTCAGTGGCTACTATCCTTCAGGCAACTTTTCGTGAACCTATGACTTCCACCTTACCCTGTCACCAGCTTTGCTTTGCTGATTCATGTCTTCTTGGACCCGCAGCTTTCAAGACCTGGCTGACATTTACCTGTTCCCTAGAGACAGTTAGGGACTAGTGTTGAGCATTCCGATACCGCAAGTATCGGGTATCGGCCGATACTTGCTGTATCGGAATTCCGATACCGACTTCCGATATTTTTTCAATATCGGAAGTCGGCATCGGAATCGGAAGTTCAAAGTTGATTGACAGCCTGACGTCATCATGATGCGCGGTGTGTGCGCATCATGATGCGCCATCATTTCTGCCTTCCGGGGGTCTCTGCCGGCCTGCCGGGGGGCTGTGCCGGCCTGCCGGGGGGCTGTGTGGACTGCCCGGGGTCTGTACCGGCCTGCCGGGGGGCTGTGCCGGCCTGCCGGTGGTCTGTGCACCCTGTGGGGGTCTGTACCGGCCTGCCGGGGGGCTGTGCCGGCCTGCCGGTGGTCTGTGCACCCTGTGGGGGTCTGTGCCGGCCTGCCGGGGGGCTGTGCCGGCCTGCCGGGGGCTGTGCTGATGTCCGGGGGTCTGTGCAAGCATCGTCCGATGGGACTACAAGTCCCA
The DNA here is from genome assembly GCF_039654945.1 of Dendrobates tinctorius. Lineage (NCBI taxonomy): Eukaryota > Metazoa > Chordata > Amphibia > Anura > Dendrobatidae > Dendrobates > Dendrobates tinctorius. Next base: position 9,914,986 of record NW_027361824.1, read on the forward strand.
TCTGGCGATGCCTGCTACCATGACAGTGATTGACACATTAGCCAATGATGGGACAGTAGTAGTCCCATCATCCGGCTAATGTGTTAAATGTTAAAAAAAAAAAAAATACTACATACATACTACATACATACTACATGCATGCTACATACATACTACATGCTACATACATACTACATACATACTACATACATACCACATACATACCACATATATACCACATACATACTACATACATACTACATACATACTACATACATACTACATACATACTACATACATAACACATATATACTACATACATACTACATGCTACATACATACTACATACATACTACATACATACCACATACATACCACATACATACCACATATATACCACATATATACCACATACATACTACATACATACTACATACATACTACATACATAACACATATATACTACATACATACTACATGCTACATACATACTACATACATACTACATACATACTACATGCTACATACATACTACATATATACTACATGCATGCTACATACATACTACATGCTACATACATACTACATATATACTACATACATACTACATACATACTACATACATACTACATGCTACATACATACTACATATATACTACATGCATGCTACATACATACTACATGCTACATACATACTACATATATACTACATACATACTACATACATGCTACATACATGCTACATACATACTGCATGCTACATACATACTACATACATACTACATGCATGCTACATACATACTACATGCTACATACATACTACATATATACTACATACATACTACATACATACTACATGCATGCTACATACATACTACATGCTACATACATACTACATATATACTACATGCATGCTACATACATACTACATGCTACATACATACTACATATATACTACATACATACTACATACATGCTACATACATGCTACATACTGCATGCTACATACATACTACATACATACTACATACATACTACATGCATGCTACATACATACCACATACATGCTACATACATACCACATACATACTACATACATACTACATGCATGCTACATACATAACACATATATACTACATGCATGCTACATACATACTACATGCTACATACATACCACATACATACTACATACATACTACATACATACTACATGCATGCTACATACATACTACATGCTACATACATACTACATATATACTACATGCATGCTACATACATACTACATACATACTACATACATACTACATGCATGCTACATGCTACATGCATGCTACATACATACTGCATGCTACATGCATGCTACATACATACTACATACATACTACATGCTACATACATACCACATATACTGTATACTACATACATACTACATACAATACATTCATACAATACATACATAGACATACAGTACATATAACATAGAGTAACATACTTACCAATACTTGTCACATTGTTCCCCGAAGCCATTGTCTTTTACGGAATAAATATTAACATAATAAACCACAAAAATACTCACCCACGATCCGAAGCAGTCCACGAGTGTGTCCCACGACGATCTTGGGTAGAGAACTGCAGCATCAGCTGTTGCTGCCGTTCTCTACGGGCTGCAGGAATCCAATGACGGAAGGTAGGTATCCTTCCGCACTGAATTCCTCCGCCACTTAAAAAAAAAAAAAGTCCCTAGTCTCACTTTATGCCATTGCTATTTCCCACACAGCAATGGCATAAAGTGAGACTAGGGACTTTTTTTTTTTAAGTGGCGGAGGAATACAGTGCGGAAGGATACCTACCTTCCGTCATTGGATTCCTGCAGCCCGTAGAGAACGGCAGCAACAGCTGATGCTGCAGTTCTCTACCCAAGATCGTCGTGGGACACACTCGTGGACTGCTTCGGATGATGGGTGAGTATTTTTGTGGTTTGTTATGTTAATATTTATTCCGTAAAAGACAATGGCTTCGGGGAACAATGTGACAAGTATTGGTAAGTATGTTACTCTATGTTATATGTACTGTATGTCTATGTATGTATTGTATGAATGTATTGTATGTAGTATGTATGTAGTATATATGTGGTATGTATGTAGCATGTAGTATGCATGTAGTATGTATGTAGCATGCATGTAGCATGCAGTATGTATGTAGCATGCATGTAGTATGTATGTAGCATGTAGTATGTATGTAGTGTATATGTAGTATGTATGTAGTATGTATGTAGTATGTATGTAGCATGCATGTAGTATATATGTAGTATGTATGTAGCATGTAGTATGTATGTAGCATGCATGTAGTATGTATGTAGTATGTATGTAGTATGTATGTGGTATGTATGTAGCATGTAGTATGTATGTAGCATGCATGTAGTATATATGTGTTATGTATGTAGCATGCATGTAGTATGTATGTAGTATGTATGTGGTACGTATGTAGCATGTAGTATGTATGTAGTATGTATGTAGCATGCATGTAGCATGCAGTATGTATGTAGCATGCATGTAGTATGTATGTAGCATGTAGTATGTATGTAGTATATATGTGGTATGTATGTAGCATGTAGTATGTATGTAGCATGCATGTAGTATGTATGTAGCATGCATGTAGTATATATGTAGTATGTATGTAGCATGTAGTATGTATGTAGCATGCATGTAGTATATATGTAGTATGTATGTAGCATGTAGTATGTATGTAGTATGTATGTAGTATGTATGTGGTATGTATGTAGCATGTAGCATGCATGTAGTATGTATGTAGTATATATGTGGTATGTATGTAGCATGTAGTATGTATGTAGCATGCAGTATGTATGTTGCATGTAGTATATATGTAGTATGTATGTAGCATATATGTAGTATGTATGTAGTATGTATGTAGCATGCAGTATGTATGTAGCATGCATGTAGTATATATGTAGTATGTATGTAGCATATAGTATATATGTAGTATGCATGTTGCATGCATGTAGTATATATGTAGTATGTATGTTGCATGTAGTATGTATGTAGCATGCAGTATGTATGTAGCATGCATGTAGTATATATGTAGTATGTATGTAGCATATATGAAGTATGTATGTAGTATGTATGTAGCATGCATGTAGTATATATGTAGTATGTATGTAGCATATATGTAGTATGTATGTAGCATGTAGTATATATGTAGTATGCATGTTGCATGCATGTAGTATATATGTAGTATGTATGTTGCATGTAGTATATATGTAGTATGAATGTAGCATGTAGTATGAATGTAGCATGTATGTAGTATGCATGTAGTATGTATATAGCATGTAGTATGTATGTAGCATGTAATTTTTATTTATTTATTTTTTTTTACATTCAACACATTAGCCGGATGATGGGACTACTACTGTCCCATCATTGGCTAATGTGTCAATCACTGTCATGGTAGCAGGCATCGCCCGATGGGACTTGTAGTCCCATCGGACGATGCCTGCACAGACCCCCAAAGCCTGCACAGCCCCCCGGCAGGCCGGCACAGCCCCCCGGCAGGCCGGCACAGCCCACCGGAGCCTGCACAGCCCCCCAGCAGGCCGGCACAGACCACCGGAGCCTGCACAGCCCCCCGGCAGGCAGGCACAGCCCACCGGAGCCTGCACAGACCCCCTGGCAGGCCGGCACAGCCCCCCGAAAGGCCCGTACAGACCCCAGAGAGGCTGTACAAGGGAAAAACAGGATTTTTCTTATTCCGATACCGGAAGTCCCATAGACTTGAATGGGACTTCCGGTATCGGAATCGGTGATACCGATACTTTTTTTTAAGATCGGCCGATCCATTCCGATCCGATACTTTGAAGTATCGGACGGTATCGCTCAACTCTATTAGGGACTCTAACAAAGTTCATGGCCGTACGTCTCTGTATACCATTCACTTAACTAAGCCATTGTAACGGGACTGAGGGTGGTAGCCGAGGGCGAGTTACTCAACTTCTGTGCCTCGGGCAGTTACAGAAAAATAGCGTCATGCTTTGGTGTGTGGACTTGTTACCATAGTGGACACCTCCCAACTCTTCTGGTCTATTACTCATTACACAGCTCCGATTACACGTGACCCCATGAACAGGAAACTACAGCAGTCAATAAAAACAAAATATTCTTTACTGACGTGTACTCAAAGAACAACAGGAGATATAGTGGCATGTCTTCAATAAACATGGTTCGGCAGCATAGTTGGTAAATTGCAGAACAGGGGCTTCAGAGTTGAGCGGTGAAATGAGTGTAAGGATTTTTTAAAAACTTTTGATGGCCCTTTAGGGTCCACCAGCTGCCATTTTGCTGAATCCATAAGGAATAGAAAAATCTGCAATTTAGAGAATGCAGATTTTTGGAACATTCAGGTAGTGTAGAATTCAACTCCACTCTAATGTATTCCCTTATCTCTAATTGCATCAAACTTAGAGCCTTATCCTATAACCCAATAGAAGCTAACAGTGACCTTACTGGTGAAGAAATTGGAGACATCAAGGTCCCAACAGCATGCTTAAAGATGAGAAAATAGTGCAGACTTATTAACGTTTCTGATTTGCTCCCAACTTTAGTGCTGAACCCATGGCAGGACCAAGAGGTGGAATGGACCAACAAAGAATGCTGTAGTAAAGGCATGGTAGGTAGTAGGAGCAAGTGAGTAGATGGATCATTGCATGTGATGCCCATAGACTGAATTCTCTAGAAAGTGACGTCAGCAGCATGGAATATTTGTTTTCTGTGGTGGGAAGTAAAGATAATAATAATCTTTACAGTTTGCACACATTATCATCACTGTCCCCAATGTCTCACAATCTAGATTCCCTATCACTATGTTTTTTGGAATGTGGGAGGAAACTGGAGAACCCGGAGGAAACCCACGCAAACACAGGGAGGAAATACAAACTCCTTGCAGATGTTGTCCTTGGTGGGATTTTAACCCCGGACCCCAGCGCTGCAAGGCTGCAGTGCTATACATTGAGCCACCGTGCCACCCTAAAGATGTCTTTAAAGATAGTTTTTTGTGGAAATTAAAGCCGCCAGAGTTTGAGGTGAGAAGAGCAGCCAAGGGCTTTATTACACTCTCTGCAGAAGCCCCTACTACCAAATTGTCAGCTTCCGACTTGTGGCCACCGGCTGTCCCTACCTGCAGCTCCAGCTCCCCACTAAGTGTATCTCAGGTTGTGTTAGAGACTAATTCGTTGGTTGAAATTTACCTTCTAAGCAAGTCCATCTGGCTCCATCCTTTAGAAAACCCTTTCTGCCTTTTGTTCCAGTTGCTTCCAATGAGTCCATGCAACTATAGAGGTCAAAGCTTTTGGTGGAGAAGCAGCAATGGAGATTGTCTTATATCCAATGTCTGCATTGTGGAAATAAATCACATTTCCTTAGGAATTTTCAGGGAGAATCTCCAATCCTTGGACAAGTAGGAAAGGCTTACCTAAGCGATAAACCCATACTCACCAGCTTGCAATGTCCATGAGTTTCTACAGTCCAGCTGAGCTGTAAATCTCCTGCTCATGTCCTTAGTTTGTAATCGATCTAAAAAAAAACCCTTCAATTGCCTCTATTAAAAATGATCTTCTTGACATCATCCACTTTATTTCTGTGCAAATGAACTGGCATATAGCCACTTTACAAGAAAAATGATACTGTTCTCTATACTAACTAAACCCGGATTCTGGGTCTTCAAAAACACTCCCCTAACATTGACTTGCTCACTGGCCAGGTAACTTTCTGGAGAAATATTGTCATTCCCAAAGCCTACTGGACATCTAGCCACCGTCTCATAGGTCCAGGTATTCGGACTTGAGGGCTATCGAAGGTACCTATGTTGGCATCATTCAAAAGATTAGAATAAGTTTGGAAGAGAGAATTACAGATACTGTGGAGAACATTAAAGCTCTTGCCCAGGGTTGTAATGAACACGGTCATAGGAGGTGAAATTGTGACCTGGCCTGTTGGAGAGGGGACCCGTCTAGGGCAGAGGGGGCATCCACGGATGCACTATAACCACTTGACCAAGCACAGGAGTCTCCGCCTAGCCAGACGAGAATCCAATATCTTCTCTACCTCATACTCCAAATTACCCTCAACCAATACAGGGTCAGGGGGCGCCACCACGGGAACCACTGGATCCACAAACCTTTTCAACAATGATTTGTGAAAAACGTTATGAATTTTGAACGTACCTGGAAGGGCCAAACGGAAAGAAACGGGATTAAGGATTTCCAAAATCTTATAAGGTCCAATGAACCTTGGCTTGAATTTTGAAGACGCAACCTTCATCGGAATATTTTTTGAGGACAACCAAACCATATCACCCACTTTAAACAGAGGGCCAATGGTCCTATGCCGGTTGGAAAACCGTTGGGCCTTTTCCTGAGAGTGGGACAACTTGTCCACTACTTGGTCCGAAATCTGCTGCATTCTGTCCACCACAGAATCCACACTTGGGCAAGCAGAAGCTTCCACCTGCCCCGATGAAAATCGAAGATAAAAACCAAAGTTACAAAAAAAAGGAGACATCAAAGTGGCAGAACTAGCTCTATTGTTTAGAGCAAATTCGGCCAAGGGCAAAAATGAGACACAGTCATCCTGAACAGCAGATATGAAACATCTCAAATAGGATTCCAAAGTCTGGTTTGTTCTCTCAGTTTGTCCATTGGTCTGAGGATGAAATGCAGAGGAGAAAAATAACTGAATTCCCAGTTTAGAACAAAAAACTCTCCAAAATCAGGAAACAAACTGGACTCCTCTGTCTGACACAATGTTCTTAGGAATCCCGTGCAAACGAACCACCTGTTGTAAAAACAGGGGCACCAACTCAGAAGAAGATGGCAACTTTGGGAGTGGTACAAGATGGACCATCTTAGAAAATCTATCACAGATCACCCAGATAAAAGTCATTCTCTGAGAGACAGGGAGATCAGAAATAAAATCCATTGAAATATGGGTCCATGGCCTGCTGGGCACTGGCAGGGGCATCAACAAACCACTAGAATGAGAACAGGACTTGGACCTGGAACAAGTCACACAGGACTGCACAAAATTCCTGACATCACGAGATAAAGCAGGCCACCAAAAGGACCGACTGACCAAATCTCTGGTACCAAAAATATCTGGATGACCACCTAACGTGGAGCAATTAATTTCAGCCATTAATTTTTTCCTCCACTGGTCAGGGACATACAATTTCCCAACAGGGTATCGTTCAGGTTTGTCCTCCTGAAATTCCTCCAGGACAAGTCTCAAATCGGGCGAGACGGCGGAAAGAACCACACCCTCATTTAGAATGGTAATAGGCTCGGTCACATCAAGAGAATCCGCAAAGAAACTCCTAGAATGGACGTCCGCCTTAACATTCTTAGTGCCCGGAAGAAAGGTGACCACAAAATTAAAATGCGTGAAAAACAAGGCCCACCTAGCCCGTCTAGGATTCAAGTGCTTGGCTGATTCAAGATAAATAAATTCTTGTGGTCGGTGAGGACCACAACTTGATGTCTAGCTCCCTCCAACCAATGTCTCCACTCTTCAAAAGCCCACTTCATGGCTAACAACTTCCGATTCCTCACGTCATAGTTACGTTCAGATGGTGAAAATTTTCGATAAAAGAAGGCACAGGGATTCATCTTAGAGGTTACCGGATCTCTTTGAGACGAAACGGCTCCTGCACCGATCACAGAAGCATCTACCTTCACCTGAAATGGAAGTGAAACATCAGGTTGCCGTAGAACCGGAGCAGAAGTGAATCTCCGCTTAAGCTCCTGAAACGCCGAGACAGCCTCTGGAGACCAATTCACCACATCAGCGCCCTTTTTGGTCAAATCCGTCAGTGGTTTAACAATACCAGAAAAATTACTTATAAATTTACGGTAGAAATTAGAAAAACCCAAAAACTTCTGGAGAGCCTTCAAAGAAATGGGCTGAACCCAATCATAGATGGCCTGTACCTTGGCCGGGTCCATTTCAATAGCAGATGGGGACAAAATGAATCCCAAAAACGAAATCCTGTATACACCAAAGAGACATTTCGATCCCTTAACATACAGAGTATTTTCTCTCAAAATCCGGAACACAGTCCGAACATGTTCCACATGAGAATCCCAATCACTGGAAAAAATCAAAATATCATCCAGATAAATGATCAAAAACTTATCCACAAAGTCCCGGAAAATATCGTTCATAAAAGATTGGAAGATGGAAGGAGCATTAGTGAGCAAGAAAAGGCATCACCAGGTACTCAAAATGTCCCTCCGGAGTAATAAAAGCCGTCTTCCATTTCTCCCCATGCTTGATGCGAATAAGATTATACGCCCCCCCTGAGGTCAAGTTTGGTAAATCAGCAGGCACTTTTAACTTTGGGAAATATATCAGAAATCAGGGGTAATGGGTACTGGTATTTAACAGTGATCTTATTAAGGGAGAGATAATCAATACATTGCCTTAATGAGCCATCTTTCTTGGCCACAAAAAAAAACAGCACCTAAAGGTGAAGAGGATGGTCTGATATATCAAGGAGTCTTTAGAGAAGGGTCATAAGATCACATAGCATCATGTTTAGGTACCGATAAGTTGAAAAGCCGACCTTTAGGAAATTTTCAACCGGGCATCAACTCAATTGCACAGTCATAACTCCTATGAGGAGGCAAAGGCGCAGACTTACTCTCACTAAATACATCAGAGAAATCAGCCAGATAATCAGGAATATCATGAGACTGGGGAGAGATGGAGAAAACAGGAGCGTCCCTAAGAACACACTGACAACCCCAACTCACCACAGACACAGTTTTCCAATCTAACACAGGATTATGGGTCTGTAACCAAGGAAAACTCAGTACAATAATATCATGTAAATTGTGCAACACCAAAAATGTTCAATTCTCTTGGTGGTCCGGGGCGACCAGCATTATCACCTGGGTCCAAAACTGAGGTTTATTCTCCGCCAAAGGGGTAGCATCAATACCCCTCCAAGGAATTGGGGTCCGCAGGGGTATCTTGGGAAAACCACAACGCTTGGCAAAGTCAAAATCCATCAGATTCAAAGCTGCTCCTGAATCCACAAATGCTTTAGCTAAAAATGTAGACAAGGAGCAGATCAAGGCAACCTCCAAAAGGAACTTAGGCTGTACACTGCCAACCGCAAATGAGTGAGCAAAACGTTTCACTCATTTAAGGCAGACAGAAATAGCATGAGAGGCATCCCCACAAAAGAAGCCTAACTTATTATGCTTTCTAAACTCTTGACGTTGCGCCCTAGACAAAACCTTATCACATTGCATGGGTTCAGAGGTTTGTTCTCAAGGCCGCACTGCCTCTCGCGTAGTTTTATGTTCTCGTAAACGCCGATCAACTAGAATGGCCAACAACATAGAGTCGTCAAGACCATAGGGGACAGGAAATCCCACCATAACATCCTTTACGGATTCTGCCAGACCTTTCTGAAAGAGAGCTGCTAGGGCATCATCGTTCCATTTAGTAAGGACCGCTCACTTTCGGAATTTTTGACAGTTTAACTCAGCAGCATCCTGACCCTGTTTCAATGCCAATAAGGTTTTCTCAGCTTCATCAATAGCATTAGGTTCATCATACAACAACCCCAAGGCTTGTAAAAATGCATCTACATTAGCCAGAATAGGATCTCCAGGTGTCAGAGAAAAGGCCCAGTCCTGGGGATCGCCGCGCAGCAAGGAGATGACAATTTTAACCTGCTGCGCAGAGCTCCCCGATGAGTTAGGTTTCAAAGCAAAAATAGTTTATAATTATTCTTAAAGTTCAGAAATTTAGACCGATCCCCAGAAAATACATCAGGAGTAGGGATCTTTGGTTCTACAGCAGATGATTGAGCGAGATAAGCAGAAATTCTCCGCACTTCAGCAGCAAGTTGCTAAACACGATCGGCCAATTGCTTTGTTTCCATTAAAAAAAAATCCTCCTATGGCCCCAGAGAAAAAAGAGGAAAAAATATATTAAAAATTCTGACACTTTTTTTTCTCTCTTTTTTTTGCAGTTCTTTCCTTCTTTAGAGTACCCTAGAGTCTACAGTTAGGCAGGTGATTCTGTTATGAATGGGTCACCGAGGAGGATGGCAGCAATAGCCTAGGCCACCAGAAAACCAGAGAGGTTGATCACTCAGCGGATTGCAGACCCCTAATCTTAACAACACAACTAGAAGTAGCCGTAGGGCGTACCTACGATGCCCTAGACGCCTCGGCACAGCCGGAGAGATAACTAAGCCTGGAGCAAGAAAGGTGAAATCTAAACTGCCCTGGAGCAGAAGCCCCAAAGACAAGATAGCCCCCAACATATATTGTCGGTGAGACAAGATGAGGCACAAACACAGACAGAAAATAGACTGAGCAAATGATGGGGCCCAAACTGTCTAGATAGGATAGGAAAGGAAAGACACTGTCTGCAATCACGCAAAAACCCTAAAAAATCCAACACGTCTGATGTACAAAAAACACTGAGGTCACACAACCTCGCCCCCACTATATCAGCATTCTGGTGTGAACTGGCAGCAAGCAAAAAGGCTAATACAGCAGGAGACTGAGCAAACAAACACAAGCTGTAACATACAGAGCCAGAGCCAGCACAGCCCCAGGGGGGAGCAGGCTGACCCCTGACAGCAAGGCAAAATCAGATGCAAAGGATTAGCAAATGAAACTTGGCTGAAGAATGCAGGATCAGGCAGGAGACAGATATCCTCAAAAATGCACAGGAAGAAACCAAATCACCGGTAGTCACTTAGAGAAGCTTGCTCGCTTATATCCACCCAGTCTGAACACCCACTCCTCCAATCATCCTCTACAGCTGTTGGACTACCATCAGCCTGACCAGCTCCACTACCAGCAGTATCCACCAGAGGGAGGCCTGCCTCAAAAGTCAGATTAAGAGAGTTCACAACAGGACATTATTGCTATATGAGCGACATTATTAACAATTTGGGGCCACATAGGATGACATTGTTATTATGTTAGGGCAAAAAATGAAAGCATTAATTCATGGTTGTAAAATCGGAGGACACTATTACTATATAAGGGCCACATAGGTGGACCATATAAATGTATGTGGCCATATAGGGGAATATTACTAATGTATGGGGACCACAAAGAGGGACAATATATTTGTAAGGAGCATATTAGGTGGACACTGCATAATTCTGCTGTATGAGTGCCACGTGGGGACAATTCAACCATACGAGTGCCTCGGTGGGGTCATTTGAACTGTTTAAGTGCCTTGGTGAGGACAATTCTACCATATGTGTGCCTCGGTGGGGACTCTTCTATTGAATGAGTGCCTCGGTGGGCATAATTCCACTGCATGAGTGCCTCAGTGGGGACAATTCTACTGGAGTGCCTGGATGGGGATAATAAATATAAGGGCCACATAGGTGGACCATATAAATGTATGTAGCCATATAGGAGAATATCACTACTGTATCGAGACCAAAAAGAGGGATATTATCTCTCTAAGGGGCATAATAGGTGAACACTGGATACTTCTACTGTATGAGTGCCTCGGTGGGGACTATTCTACTGTATGAGTGAATTGGTGGGGATAATAAATATAGGGGCAGCATAGGTGGAAAATGTAAATGTATGTGGCCATATAGGGGAATAGTACTAATGTATGGAGACCACAAAGAGGGACAATATATCTGTAAGGAGCATAATAGGTGGACACTGGATAATTCTACTGTGTGAGTGCCTTGGTGGGGACAATTCTACTGTATGTGCGCCTCAGTGAGGACAATTGTACTGTATGAGTGCCTCGGTGGGGACAATTGTACTGTATGAGTGCCTCGGTGAGGATAATTGTACTGTATGAATGCTTCGGTGGGGACAATTGTACTGTATGAGTGCCTCGGTGGGGACAATTCTACTGTATGAGTGCCTTGGTGGGGACAATTATGCTGTATGAGTGCCTCGGTGGGGACAATTGTGCTGTATGAGTGCCTCGGTGGGGACAATTGTGCTGTATGAGTGCCTCGGTGGGGACAATTGTGCTGTATGAGTGCCTCGGTGGGGACAATTCTACTGTATGAGTGCCTCGGTGGGGACAATTCTACTTTATGAGTGCCTCAGTGAGGACAATTCTACTATATGAGTGCCTCGGTGGGGACAATTATGCAGTATGAGTGCCTCCGTGGGGACAATTCTACTGTATGAGTGCCTCGGTGAGGACAATTCTACTGCATAGATGTTTGTGCAGATACAAGTCATGCCTGCTTGAAGTGATAGCGGTCTGCGCCGGATGAAGTAGAGAATAGAATTGGAAACATCAGCGGGGAGTATCTAGAGTTACCAGCACGGTGTATACTGACACCTTCCACTATATGGTTATTGTACGAGGGTAAACTGGGCACGGTGAGGCAGTATTGGTCCCTTGTATTCAGTATTATTGGTATATTGGTCTTGGTATAGTGAGTTTTGCTCACTAGCAGGAGATGGTTACAGTCAAACATTATGTGGTAATAATAAATGGTCATTGTGTGGCGGTATTATTTGTTTCTTGTATGTGGTATTATCGATCTTAATATAGTGGGTTTTGTTCAGTAATAATATGGGGATAATATTTGTCATTCAGTAACTACAATACTATATTATTAAGATTATTTAGATAAGAAAGTTATCTTATTGCTGTGTTTTACTGTCAGAGTTCTATATTATATCTGTATTAATTTTTATGTGGGGTCTAGCACAGCCTCTATCAACACTACTGGAGTCCATGTATCTGGTTCATATATTGCCCTGGAGACCATAGGACTCTAGTTACGCTACCGATCATGCCATTAATCCACAGATTTCATCTTCACAAAACCAAGAAAGGGAGACCTAATGTGGAAGAAGGTGCTGTCACCGGTCAATGCCGCACGAGTGGCATCCAACAAGATTGTCAAAAATTAATTATAGTGTTGTACAAAATGTGAGCAGCAGAATAAGAAAGACCAACACTAATGGCACCAGACGTTTGGTCAGGAGTATTACCAAACACAGGTTACAATTGACCTTATTTGCCTCCAGCATATGTGTTATGGCATATACATTTGGGCTCAAAAGTTTACATCCCCCGGCAGAATTTTTGCTTTCTTGGTCATTTTTTTCAGAGAATAGGAATGATAACACCAAACCTTATCTCTACTCATGGTTAGTGGTTGGGTGAAGCCATTTATCGTCAAACTACTGTGTTTTCTCTTTTTAAATCATAATGACAACCCAAAACATCCAAATGACCCTGATCAAAAGTTTACATACCCCATTTCTTACTACCGTGTATTGCCCACTATAACATCAATGACAGCTTGAAGTCTTTTGTGGTAGTTGTGGATGAGGTTCTTTATTTTCTCAGATGGTAAAGCTGCCCACTCTTCTTGGCAAAAAGCCTCAGGAGACTGAGATGGCCACTCCAGAACCTTCATTTTGTTCTGCTTTAGCCAATGACAGGTCGACTTGGCCTTGTGTTTTGGATCACTGTCATGTTGGAACATCCAAATACGTCCCATGCGCAGCTTCTGGGTTGATGATTGCAAATTTGCCTTCAGTATTTGCTGATAATGTGCGGCATTCATCTTTCCTTCATCTTTGACCAAGTTTCCTGGGCCTTTGTAGCTCACACATCCCAAAAACATCAGTGATCCACCTCCGTGCTTTACAGTAGGAATGGTGTTCCTTTCATCATAGGCCTTGTTGACCTCTCTCCAAATGTAACGTTTATGGTTGTGGCTAAAAAGTTCAATTTTGGTCTTATCACTCCAAATTGCCTTGCTCCAGAAGTTTTGAGACTTGTCTCTGGGCTGTTTTGCGTATTGTAGGCGAGATATTTTGTGGCATTTACACGTCTGACGACTCGACCATGCCGCCCATTTTTCTTCAAATGGTATTGGGCATCTTGAAACAGCCTCACCGCTAGTTTTCGGAGAGTCCAGTATTTCAGCTGATGTTATTTGTGGGTTTTTGTTTTCATCTCAAACAATTTTCCTGGCAGTTGTCAACGAAAATTTGGTTAGTCTACCTGGCCATGGTTTTGTTTTTACAGAGCCCTTGGTTTTCCATTTGTTAATCATAGTTTGAACACTGCTGACTGGCATTATCAATTCCTTGGATATCTTTTTGTATCCCTTTCCTGTATTATATAGTTCAACTACCTTTTCCCGTAGATCTGTTGACAATTCTTTTGCTTTCCCCATGACTCGCAATCCAAAAACGCCAGTGGCTGGATAAAATATGCAAGAGTCTGTCTGGATGTCAGAATTTATGCACACACACTGATTACAAGCAAACAGGTCAAAGGTGAGGATGCTACCTTTAGTAGCCATTCAAACCCATTTGTGTCAACTTCTGTGCATGTTATCGGGCCAAAATCACCGGGGTATGTGAATTTTTGATCAGGGTCATTTGGATGTTTTGGGTTGTCATTAATATTTAAAAAGAGAAAACACAGAAATTTGACAATAAATGGCTTCACCCAATCACTAACCATGAGTGGAAAAGACGTTTTGGTGTCATCATTCATATTCTCTGAAAAAAAGGCCCAGAGAGCAAAAATTCTGCCGGGGTATGTAAACTTTTGAGCACAACTGTATATCTTATCGGTCATCTCAATCACAGAACAAAGATGTTACCTCTGATAGCGACACCATCAGTCAGTGGTTTACACAGAACGGTCTGCCTGATCACAAATTACTAAGATGGATAATTTTTAGATTTTTTTATTTTTAAAAAAATATGAAAGGTTTGTCAGTGTCCTGTGTTATTAAATGAGCTGTTGTTACGACCGGCTACCATCTGCTTTTATAGAGAAATGACATTATCAAGGCAGTGTTTGAACAGGGTTGGATACAGTCCTAGGAGTGTTTAATCCATCTTTGCAGGGCGATTGGAGGCTTTTTGCAATTTGCAGCAAATTTGTTTAGTTGAGAATCAAATTAATGGGAAAATATTGTCAAAACTGACTGTGATGGTGTGATATGTTATGTGGGTATCATTTTGTGTCTATTTATATTTTGCGGATTTCCATAGTGTTCTCCTGTTGCCCTGTATCATTCCGTGTATTCCCCAAATTGTCTAGAGTCTCAATTACCTTCCAAAAGTCTGATAATTGAATTAGCTCACTTACTGTCTGCAGCCTGACTGTATCTATGCCTCTTGTTGAACCCCCTGTGGTGTCTTAATCCCCAAGGCACCTTTGTCAGGTCTGGGAGGCCTGAAAACTGCCCCAACCTGTCTGACTACCCCTGGACACAAGGAGGGGGGCTGGGGAGGACAGGAGCTGTACAAGTCAGACCCTGTGTGGTGATGATCATGTGAGGACAGCACGTCAGAGAGAAAGGGAAGCATATGGACCCATTTTATCCTCTGTCTGCTGGATTATTGGACTCTCATCTCCTTGGACATTCATCCTGTTACTGGACTACATTCTTGTTCTGGACTATTGTATCCTCAGTGTGGTGGATTGTTTATGGACCTTTTAGTTTTGCCTATAATAAAGGTCTTGGGATTGTTCACACTTCCCTCGCTCTGTTGCTTGTGTGGTATCAGAGAAGGGCCCCGTGACACTGACAAATTCAATTCTCAAATGATTCACTCATCTATAGCTGTCCCCTATTCATCCAGAGAGCGTTAATGGAAAGTCGCCTGAACCGGCAGAGGATGTGACCTGATTAGAGATGGGAAAATCTCTAATCAAAATTCTCCTGGAAATTGGAGTCATGATTATTTGATTCAAATCACAAATGAAAAGACATTTTCTATGTTGTGAAGTCTCCTGACCAAGTATCATAAATAAATGGATGGGCCAGAAATGGGCTAGAAATAGTAAAATATCACAGTCACCTAATGCCGCTACCGGCTGGTCCAGACTTCATCTGCTCCGCTCCGGCTCTGGTCTCCTCTATTGTTGCGATGCTTCCAATGCCGGCTAGGCCTCAATGCACATTATGACGTGTCATTGTGCCTCAATTATACGAATCTATCAATCAATATATCTGTCTTTTTTTCTCTTTCTTCTTTGCAGCATTAGTCACTTATTCCCTGGGGACATACAGTATGTCTATGCATGAACTGTACGGCTGCAGTCTCTGGTGGGATATTACTGCACTCATGTAACGAGAAGAAATGCCGATGTCAAAGCCGATCTGTGACATTGCTCATCCTGCAGCCTCCATCAGGGACCCGGAGCAGATATATAGCGCTGCCATCACCGCTCCCCCGTGTCCTGCTCTCTATAGGTGCAGGATGCAGATCACTGCTGGGAAGGGGAAAACGTATGTAATCGTTGTAAGGTAAGAAAAGGAATCAGATCAGAAGGCAAGGAGTGGCCGCCAGCAACACCCGCCTCTGGAGCAAAAGAGGGGGCGTCAGAAATATTCTAGAAAGGCTGCATTTACCTGTAGATCCGCACAGCTGCAAAAGGAAGAAAAGGCCGAGAAAAGGAAGAGGAACGAATATCACAGAGCTGAGATCCTTACACAACACGGGAGGATTGTCTGCATCATCGTCTTACTGACTGTTACACGTCACAGCATCCCCTGCTTACTCATAGTCTGCTACACTGATTGTATTCTGCAACATGTCATATTCATAATATGCTCTATCTTACCTGACATATCTATACAGTGACTGCACCAGCAGAATAGTGAGCGCAGCTCTGGAGTATAATACAGGATGTAACTCAGGATCAGTAATGTAATGTATGTACACAGTGACTGCACCAGCAGAATAGTGAGCGCAGCTCTGGAGTATAATACAGGAGGTAACTCAGGATCAGTAATGTAATGTATGTACATAGTGACTGCACCAGCAGAATAGTGAGTGCAGCTCTAGGGTATAATACAGGATGAAACTCGGGATCAGTAATGTATGTACACAGTGACTGCACCAGCAGAATAGTGAGTGCAGCTCTTGAGTATAATACAGGATGTAACTCAGGATCAGTAATGTAATGTATGTACACAGTGACTGCACCAGCAGAATAGTGAGTGCAGCTCTTGAGTATAATACAGGATGTAACTCGGGATCAGTAATGTAATGTATGTACACAGTGACTGCACCAGCAGAATAGTGAGCGCAGCTCTGGAGTATAATACAGGATGTAACTCAGGATCAGTAATGTAATGTATGTACACAGTGACTGCACCAGCAGAATAGTGAGTGCAGCTCTGGGGTATAATACAGGATGTAACTCAGGATCAGTAATGTAATGTATGTACACAGTGACTGCACCAGCAGAATAGTGAGTGCAGCTCTGGGGTATAATACAGGATGTAACTCAGGATCAGTAATGTAATGTATGTACACAGTGACTGCACCAGCAGAATAGTGAGTGCAGCTCTGGAGTGTAATACAGGATGTAACTCAGGATCAGTAATGTAATGTATGTACACAGTGACTGCACCAGCAGAATAGTGAGTGCAGCTCTGGGGTATAATACAGGATGTAACTCAGTATCAGTAATGTAATGTATGTACACAGTGACTGCACCAGCAGAATAGTGAGTGCAGCTCTGGGGTATAATACAGGATGTAACTCAGGATCAGTAATGTAATGTATGTACACAGTGACTGCACCAGCAGAATAGTGAGTGCAGCTCTGGGGTATAATACAGGATGTAACTCAGGATCAGTAATGTAATGTATGTACACAGTGACTGCACCAGCAGAATAGTGAGTGCAGCTCTGGAGTATAATACAGGATGTAACTCAGGATCAGTAATGTATGTACACAGTGACTGCACCAGCAGAATAGTGAGTGCAGCTCTGGGGTATAATACAGGAGGTAACTCAGTATCTCTAATGTAATGTATGTACACAATGACTGCACCAGCAGAATAGTGAGTGCAG
This sequence comes from Dendrobates tinctorius, assembly GCF_039654945.1. NCBI lineage: Eukaryota > Metazoa > Chordata > Amphibia > Anura > Dendrobatidae > Dendrobates > Dendrobates tinctorius. The sequence goes on from NW_027361824.1 coordinate 9,932,845, forward strand.
CTCTGGAGTATAATACAGGATGTAACTCGGGATCAGTAATGTAATGTATGTACACAGTGACTGCACCAACAGAATAGTGAGTGCAGCTCTGGAGTATAATACAGGATGTAACTCAGGATCAGTAATGTAATGTATGTACACAGTGACTGTACCAGCAGAATAGTGAGTGCAGCTCTGGGGTATAATACAGGATGTAACTCAGGATCAGTAATGTAATGTATGTACACAGTGACTGCACCAGCAGAATAGTGAGTGCAGCTCTGGGGTATAATACAGGATGTAACTCAGGATCAGTAATGTAATGTATGTACACAGTGACTGCACCAGCAGAATAGTGAGTGCAGCTCTGGGGTATAATACAGGATGTAACTCAGGATCAGTAATGTAATGTATGTACACAGTGACTGCACCAGCAGAATAGTGAGTGCAGCTCTGGAGTATAATACAGGATGTAACTCAGGATCAGTAATGTATGTACACAGTGACTGCACCAGCAGAATAGTGAGTGCAGCTCTGGGGTATAATACAGGAGGTAACTCAGTATCTCTAATGTAATGTATGTACACAATGACTGCACCAGCAGAATAGTGAGTGCAGCTCTGGAGTATAATACAGGATGTAACTCAGGATCAGTATTGTAATGTATGTACACAGTGACTGCACCAGCAGAATAGTGAGTGCAGCTCTGGAGTATAATACAGGATGTAACTCAGGATCAGTAATGTAATGTATGTACACAGTGACTGCACCAACAGAATAGTGAGTGCAGCTCTGGAGTATAATACAGGATGTAACTCAGGATCAGTAATGTAATGTATGTACACAGTGACTTTACCAGCAGAATAGTGAGTGCAGCTCTGGAGTATAATACAAGATGTAACTCCGGATCAGTAATGCAATGTATGTACACAGTGACTGCACCAGCAGAATAGTGAGTGCAGCTCTGGGGTATAATACAGGATGTAACTCAGGATCATAAAGTAATGTATGTACAACACAGTGACTGCACCAGCAGAATAGTGAGTGCAGCTCTGGGGTATAATACAGGATGTAACTCAGGATCAGTAATGTAATGTATGTACACAGTGACTGCACCAGCAGAATAGTGAGTGCAGCTCTGGGGTATAATGCAGGAGGTAACTCAGGATCAGTAATGTAATGTATGTACACAGTGACTGCACCAGCAGAATAGTGAGCGCAGCTCTGGGGTATAATGCTGGAGGTAACTCAGGATCAGTAATGTAATGTATGTACACAGTGACTGCACCAGCAGAATAGTGAATATATTTAAAGGGCTGTCACATTGTAGAAGGATCAACTTTATTCTCATTTGCACAAGGAAAGACTAGAAGCAATGGGATGAAATTGAATGGGAGGAGACACAGTTAAGATATTAGAAAAAACTTTTTGACAGAGTGATCAATGAGTGGAACAGGCTGCCACGAGAAGTGGTGAGTTCTCCTTCAATGGAAGTCTTCAAACAGAGGCTGGACAGACATCTGACTGGGATGATTTAGCGAATCCTGCTTTGAGCAGGGGGTTGGACCAGATGGCCCAGGAGGTCCCTTCCAACTCTACGATTCTATGATTCTATGAGTGCAGCTCTGGAGTATAATACAGGATGTAACTCAGGATCAGTAATGTAATGTATGTACACAGTGACTGCACCAGCAGAATAGTGAGTGCAGCTCTGGAGCATAATACAGGATGTAACTCAGGATCAGTAATGTAATGTATGTACACAGTGACTGCACCAGCAGAATAGTGAGTGCAGCTCTGGAGCATAATACAGGATGTAACTCAGGATCAGTAATGTAATGTATGTACACAGTGACTGCACCAGCAGAATAGTGGGCGCAGCTCTGGGGTATAATACAGGAGGTAACTCAGGATCAGTAATGTAATGTATGTACACAGTGACTGCACCAGCAGAATAGTGAGTGCAGCTCTGGGGTATAATACAGGATGTGACTCAGGATCAGTAATGTAATGTATGTACACAGTGACTGCACCAGCAGAATAGTGGGCGCAGCTCTGGGGTATAATACAGGAGGTAACTCAGGATCAGTAATTTAATGTATGTACACAGTGACTGCACCAGCAGAATAGTGAATATATTTAAAGGGCTGTCACATTGTAGAAGGATCAACTTTATTCTCATTTGCACAAGGAAAGACTAGAAGCAATGGGATGAAATTGAATGGGAGGAGACACAGTTAAGATATTAGAAAAAACTTTTTGACAGAGTGATCAATGAGTGGAACAGGCTGCCACGAGAAGTGGTGAGTTCTCCTTCAATGGAAGTCTTCAAACAGAGGCTGGACAGACATCTGACTGGGATGATTTAGCGAATCCTGCTTTGAGCAGGGGGTTGGACCAGATGGCCCAGGAGGTCCCTTCCAACTCTACGATTCTATGATTCTATGAGTGCAGCTCTGGAGTATAATACAGGATGTAACTCAGGATCAGTAATGTAATGTATGTACACAGTGACTGCACCAGCAGAATAGTGAGTGCAGCTCTGGAGCATAATACAGGATGTAACTCAGGATCAGTAATGTAATGTATGTACACAGTGACTGCACCAGCAGAATAGTGAGTGCAGCTCTGGAGCATAATACAGGATGTAACTCAGGATCAGTAATGTAATGTATGTACACAGTGACTGCACCAGCAGAATAGTGGGCGCAGCTCTGGGGTATAATACAGGAGGTAACTCAGGATCAGTAATGTAATGTATGTACACAGTGACTGCACCAGCAGAATAGTGAGTGCAGCTCTGGGGTATAATACAGGATGTGACTCAGGATCAGTAATGTAATGTATGTACACAGTGACTGCACCAGCAGAATAGTGGGCGCAGCTCTGGGGTATAATACAGGAGGTAACTCAGGATCAGTAATTTAATGTATGTACACAGTGACTGCACCAGCAGAATAGTGAGTGCAGCTCTGGGGTATAATACAGGATGTAACTCAGGATCAGTAATGTAATATATGTACACAGTGACTGCACCAGCAGAAGAGTGAGTGCAGCTCTGGGGTGTAATACAGGATGTAACTCCGTGGTATAATACAAGATGTAACTACAATGGCATGTAAAAATTTGGGCACCCCTGGCTAAAACTGAAATTATTGTAAACAGTTAAAGTGCCCCTGTCAGCAGAATTGTGCACACTAACTTACAGACAGTGTCAGTTCAGCGCCGTTATACTGATTACAATGATACTTGGTAATACTTGTGGTTTAGATACTGAGCACAATCCTGCTGACAGGGGCACTTTACACACACTGCAAATGAAATGATCTCTGAATGGCCTAAAGTTAGAGATGACACATGTCCTTGGCATTTTTGGCAACAAAATTGTTATTTCTTTCATTTTAAAAATTACAAAAAGGAAAAAGGGCCGATGCAAAAAGTTGGGCACCCTTGGAAATTTGTGTGCTCAATTATCTTTGACCAAGGTTTCAGACCTTAATTAGCCTGTTAGGGTTGTAGCTTGTTCACTATCATCGTTAGGAAAGGCCAGGTGATAAAAACTTTCCAGCTTTGTAAAAACCCAGCCTCATCTAACCTTGGGCCAAAAATCAGTAGCCATGGGTTCTTCTAAACAGCTGCTTAGCACTCTGAAAATTAAAGTGGAGGAGGCCCACAAAGCAGGAGAATGCTATGAGAAGAGAGCAAAGTATTTTAAGTTACACTTTACTCAGTTTGAAATGCAATTAAGAAAAGGCAGTTACCAGGAACAGTGTAGGTCAAGATAAGGTCTAGAAGACCAAGCAAAATGTCAGTGAGAGCTGCCTTTGGGTTTGCTAGAGAAGCAAAGCAGAACATCTGCTTGACTGCTAAAGACCTTCAGAAAGATTTAGCAGATTCTGAAGTTGTAGTACATTGTTCTACTGTTCAGAGACACCAGCACAAATATGGCCTTCAAAGAAGAGTCATCAGAAGAAAATCTCTCCTGTGTCCTCACCATAAAATTCAAGGAAGGTCAGAAGTATGCAAAAGAACATCTAAACAAGCCTGATGCTTTTCTAAACATGTCCTGTGGAGCGATGAGATTAAAATAGAACTCTTTGGCCACAATGATCAAAGGTATGTGTTGAGAAAAAAGGGAACAGAATTTCAGGAATAGAATGTCTCGCCAGTCTCAGATCAACGTCTCAGATCAATAATGCTTTGCTGTTTTTTTTTTGCTTTTTTTTGCAGCCAATGGCAGTGGGAACATTTCATATCATCAACTGTAAAAAAGCTGAAGGTAAAAAGAGGATTGTTAGGGCTGGCGGAACGCACCAAATTATAAAATAATAGTAGGCGCGATCACTGCCCGGGGTCCACCGTGCAGAGTTGGTATGCTGCTGCTTAGTAACGGCGGGCGCTCAATAGGGCGGTATAACACACGCGGGTTAAACGTCACCCGGTGTGCGCTCGGCAAACTCTGTTACCTTACAGAGCCGCACTAACGCTAATACACAAATGCCGAGCCTGTTCACACTCGCAGCGCTTGGGGAGAAGACCGCTCAGTCACAGGACTCTGGCCCCAGGACATAGGACCAGCGTCCCTCTAGACCTACCGAGCGTGTGGCATCGCAACTGCAAACGCCGCTAACAGAAACTGATTGCCATGAAGCGACAGTGCCTGCCTTGGTACGATGGTGCCCTATGGCAGGCGACACCATCGGACGCTAGTGCTGGGATATGATGAGCACTTGTGGCCTATGGCTAGCCACTGGCTGATGCTGACTCTGCAACTAATTCCCTAACCACATACGTAATATCAAAGGGAGGGGAATTTAATGAGTCATTCACCAGGTACATGCATCCGTCATCATCCACACATATAGCAACTAGAGTCTATACTAGCGCATGGCCGAGCGGCCATGCGGACCTTTTATAGCCGTGCGCTTCCGGGACCTTCCTGATGCTCCAGATGGACCAATTGGAACAGGAGAAGGACCTGAGCATGTGACTCCCGATCCCCAATGGGAGATCGTCTCATGAGCATGCACAGTGGGCCGAAGGAAGGACTTAGTCTCTGGAGTCTTTTGCTGCTGGCCAGGCTGCATTGCCATAACAGGAACAGAGGTGGCAGTAGCAACTGAACCCACAATGCTGGTGTGGGCTAAACGCCGGGATCGTGAAGTCTGCTGAGCAGGCTCCACTGTGGCTGGAGAGGAATGGGAGACCGAAGGTGGTAAGGCTCGGGATTCCCGCTGTGCAGCGCTCGGACCCCGACACCTAACATTGAAGACTTCTACAAATGGGTAATGAACCTAAACACACTTCAAAATCCACAATAGACGACCTCAAAAGACGCAAGCTGAAGGCTTTACAATAACCCTCATAGTCCCCCGGTCTTAACATCATTGAAAATTTGTGGCCAGACCTCAAACTGGAAGAGCTTTCTAAGCAAGAATCATGTCTGGCTACAACAAGTGTTTACAAGCTGTGATACTTTTAAAAGGGGTCGCTACTAGGTACTAAAACTAAAACAATGACTTTAGTCTTTTAGGCAAAAAAAAAAGAAATGAGTCATCTGTAACCTTTGGCCTTTTAGAGATACTTTCATCTTCAACTTGCTTAACTGTTCACGATAACAGTAATTTTGACCAGTTGTGCACAAACTTTTCCATGCCACTGTATGTACATAGTGACTGCTCCAGAAGAATAGTGCTCTAAGCCATGATTAGTATACAGACTTATAGAAATAGATTAGCCAGTTAACATGTCGTCTGTCCATACTGTAAGGACGTTGTGTTAGGGACAAGGCTACAAGAAGAGGAAGCTCCTCCACCTCTTCCTCCTTGGGCTCTGCTTCTGACCCGCTGCCGACCTTTGATAAGGAACAAAGAAATTAATGATTTTAATATTATATATAATTAATCCAGCCCTGGGTTCTTAAATGTGTAAATGGATTTAAGGTGTAAGGGGTTTTCTACAGAGTTGGTCTCCAAAACACAATGTATATGAAAAAATGTGATGGAACAACTTTATATGTCTAGGAAATATGGAAGAGGATGTATGAACCAGACTGATGTCTCCAGGGGACATTTGGTTGCCTACAATTTCTCTTCGCGTCATAAATTCAGTGCAACTTTAATGCTTATATATAATACAAAACATTGTGTACCAGATGTAAGATTTTAAGCTTCCCAGACATGTGTGTTGTCCATCGTTTTTATCACCATATGACAAGTTACAGCCACAATTTTACCACTATCTGTAGCCAAATATTGTCAGGAAGTCATTGCAGAACTTTTACTTTTTTATTAGTTCAAGTATCTGTTTTTTTCCATTAGGGGAGCTTCAATCATAAGGATTTCCTCCACTATTCTGATAATGGTCAACTTCACGGCAGACGGTGTAGCGTCGTGGGCCGGGCTGGGGGGGTGGTCCCTCTGTATACCACGCAGTGATGTACAGACAAAAGATGGGGGCAGATTTCAAGCGCAACAGGTCCAAGTTTATTTTCTGCCGTCCGACTGACGGCCCTCACGATACACCGCAATTCTCTTCACGGCCCTCAGTGTCCAGGCCCCATTACACACTCACACATCGTACTTTTCCACCAGGGACGTAATTACACGTACCGTCCCTTTTTCACTTAGTGACGATCCTGTCAGCACAGTCACTGTGGCCGCCTTAGGCCCGTTCACCATCAGCACTTTTACTGGTCAGCTATCGCCTTCAATACAGTACGCTTTTCTCCGGTGCATCGTCTGTACTGCAGTACTCCCAGTCAGGACCACCCCCCCTGACTTTCTCTCTCCTCAGTCCCCTGGTTTGGCTCTCCTCACAGCACACAAACTGTCACAGACTCCTTGTCTCTTGAGCACCTCCCGGGGACTGGAACTTTCTGGAACCCTCCTGTCAAATTTATAACTTTCCCGGTTTCCTGTAACTCCTCCCCCATGACCAGCGGTTTCTAAAGCCCTAAGCTGCTGTTAAGTCCTGAACTTACATTCCTCCCTGCCATCTAGTGGTCAACCCATGGTACTGCACGTCATCTACACTTTCCTAGCTGTCTCCCCACTGTCATAACTGCTATCTGCCTAAACTGTGCAAACCCTCCTGTCTTCTTACTAATAAGTCTGTCCGTCAGGTCACCTTCCCTACACGCCCCCTTCCTTTGTCTATTGTCATCCTCGACAATCGTCGTCCCTGCCTTAGTCGTTCTGAAACTTCCCCTACTTTCTGTTGTCGGACCGGTGGTTGGGCCATACCCACCATCTGCGGGGGCCGAACCAAACCGGGAGCACCATGCTCCGAGCAGCCTACCGCCACTCGCCAGCGAGCACGCCACATGACAACGTCTCTCAAAGTGGGCTAGGTACACCCGGATTCTCTCTACGGCGTGTACCTTCCCCTGCTCTCCCCTTCTGTCACCTTTCACTATCCGATACGCCATGATCGAGGTCTTACACCTACCAGATCATTGTCAGCGTCCGCTTCCTTCTTCGGGAATGTCCGTGGTGTTATGGACCTGACTTGGGACTTCTATCCATCTCACATCTTCCATCTCTTTACCTTTCCTTCAATAACAAGTCATGGTCGGTGCCCCGGGCACACAGACCCTCTAATCTCGTAGACCCCTTTGGTCTCACATTCCTTATGGTCACACATTTACTTTGGTCACACACCCCCCCATACTCGGACCTGTTGCAATCTTCTTATGCATATTATACATTAAACCAAACTTTATAATATGACACAAGTACCCCTTTTATCATTTGCTGCGTCTTTTTTTCCCCCTTTTTTTTTTAACAAAAAAAATGTAACAGACTTTCTCCCCCTTCCTTTAACATTGGCACTCCCTTTTTTTTTTTAATATGCACCCCCGCCATGTCAGGCAAACCAAATTCAACAATTTTAACAAAACAAAAAAACCTTTTTCTTTCTTAACGCAAACTGTCCCAATGACCTGCTTAACGTTACAACGAATTCCTGACAGTCCACGCCATCTCCTGGTGGCTGGTAACAAGGGACCCCACAGCCGTGGAGCTCCCGGGATGCAGGGAGTGTCCTTAAAGTCCTTTCTATGGGGGCTCGTGATCTTCGGGTTCAAAGAGCACGGCTACTGCATAGTAGCCGCGAGGACAATATTCCTTGTAATAGGATACCAAGTCCCCCTCTTGCAAGGCCTGGCCATGGTGGATCGATGCCACGTTGGTGTATACTTTCTGGCCGGTTGCAAGGTCTCGGATAAACCCATACCCCTTTGATATATTGGTGTATAAAAGCCGTCCCAAGGATCGTGTAGCCGCCATGCCAGCCTCTCCCCTCTCATGGAGCAGGTTCCAAATCTCCTGCTCCCCGGCCTTTTTCTTTTTGATGACTTCCGCGACCCAGACGGAGGGTCCAGTATAGGCCCTGGAGTCCGATGGGCGGGACTCAGCCAGGGTCGAGTGCGGGGCAGAGGCGACCATAGATGTCAGCGGCCCAGCAGTCGCTGAGGCCGGGCGGCGAGGAGGATCAGCTGTAGTTCCTGTTGAATAGGCCGCAGAGCCTGACAAATAGGCCGCAACTGTCTCCAGCGCCGGCACAGACGTGGCCACGGGGTAGGCCGCACCTGGAATTGCAGTCGGGGGCCGGAATATCAGCCGGTTTCGGTGATGAGGTCGTTACTGGCAGAGGGAACGCAGCAGCGCCTTCCGCGGACAAGCTCCGCACTGGTGACACCGGGCGGGGTGGCTCGGGGACGGGAGCGGGGGCCTTACTCAGCTCAGCGTAGATCTGCAGTCAAGCCTTCAGGAACACCGGAGCCACCGGCGGAACCGGGGGAACTCTCACCTTCCCCGACGCCGCTGCCTCTGTCATAACATCCCGCGTCTCATCCCGCAGTCTCCGTCCTTCACCCCGCCGTCCGGCGAGGCTAGCCTCCATGCTCGGGGGTTCCGCAGTGAGGCACTCCGATGTCCACTTTGGCGGCCATTCCCGCAGGGCCCGCAATTGCTCTACTTCTCCGCCCAAGATCCGAGCGACTGCCCATGAGTCTAAAAGATAAGTCTTCCGGCTAGGCTCGTTCTCCCGACGCCATCGCCACTCCAGGCGCCCGATGCCTCGACAACCACAGCGTCACATCCCGTCCGGTGGGCAACAATCAAATGGCGCCAAGCAGCCGCAGCCAATCTCTTCCTCCGCGTCACACCCTCTACTGGGTGGGGTGATGGCAGGCCTCTCCACCCAGCTGCCTGGGTCCAGTACGTGGGAGCGTCGGCCCCCTGGTACATATCGCTTCCCCCAGGGGTACATTGGCGGGGGTCCCAGTCCATCCGGGACAACTGCAAACACCCGGATCTCTCTCCTGCGGTGGAGCAACACTGCCATCTTGCACAGAACCTGGTACCGCCCCTGATCCTCTGCCAGCACCGCAGATCCTCCACATCATTCATTTGTAATCCACAGATTAGCAATTTGTATTCCACAGGTGTTTATAATCCAAACCGAGTAGTCCAAATCCTTTTCCATTCCTCAGAGGCAGGCCTGCCGCAGAAGATATCGTATTAGCGGCGGTGATCCTGCCGACTACTCCAAGTGTAGCATCGTGGGCCGGGCAGGGGGGGTGGTCCCTCTGTATACCGCGCAGTGACGTACAGACAAAAGATGGAGGCAGATTTCAGGTGCAACAGGTCCAAGTTTATTTTCCGCCGTCCGACTGACAGCCCTCACGATACACCGCAATTCTCTTCACGGCCCTCAGTGTCCAGGCCCCGTTACACACTCACACACCGTACTTTTCTACCAGGGACGTAATTACACGTACCGTCCCTTTTTCACTTAGTGACGATCCTGTCAGCACAGTCACTGTGGCCGCCTTAGGCCCGTTCACCATCAGCACTTTTACTGGTCAGCTATCGCCTTCAATACGGTACGTTTTTCTCCGGTGCCTCGTCTGTACTGCGGTACTCCGTCAGGAACACCCCCCTGACTTCCTCTCTCCTCAGTCCCCTGGTTTGGCTCTCCTCACAGAATACAAACTGTCACAGACTCCTCGTCTCTTGAGCACCTCCCGGAGACTGGAACTTTCTGGAACCCTCCTATCAAATTTATAACTTTCCCAGTTCCCTGTAACTCCGCCCTCCATGACCAATGGTTTCTAAAGCCCTAAGCTGCTGTTAAGTCCTGAACTTACACTCCTCCGTGCCATCTAGTGGTCAACCCAAGGTACTGCACGTCATCTACACTTTCCTAGCTGTTTCCCCACTGTCATAACTGCTATCTGCCTAAACTGTGCAAACCCTCCTGTCTTCTTACTAATAAGTCCGTCCTTCAGGTCACCTTCCCTACAACAGCAACAAGGTGACCAGTCTAGAGAGGCAGATCGTCAGGAACAGCTTCCTTGCCGTTTTGTTCTTGTCGTTCTGTGTCTTCATCTACGTTGTGGCTGCTATTTTGCACGCCTTCTTCTCCAGCCCCCATGTTTGGGAGAATGCTCGCAACATCCTCTTCGTCCACATGCTCATAAACGATGCCTTGATGATATTTGTGCTAATATTCCTCTTTCCTATGACTATCTTTCTTGTACACATGCCTGTGTCCATTTGTTATGCTCTGGTCACATTCTCTGGGAGCGCTTTTCTGGTTATGCCCTACAACTTGGCCATCATGTCCTTGGAACGTTACCTTGCCATTAGCTATCCATTAAGACATTCACAAATCTGCAACGTACAGAGGTCACTTTTGGCTATAGGAGTCATGTGGGCTGTGGGTCTTGCTCCGCAGCTCCTTGACTTTATCGCCATGTGTTACTCAATGCCCAGGGGTTTCTTCTCAGCCAGCTTAGTATGTGTATGGCCAGCATTTGTAATGAGCGATTTCCAAGTTAAGTTAAGGTCATTCAGTGAGATTAGCGGTCTCTCCTTGGTGGGATTCGTTATCTTCTACACTTACATCAATGTTATGGTGGTGGCTCGGAAGATAGGGTCAGGGAAGTATTCGGCATTCAAGGCAGAGAAAACCGTCCTTCTTCACGCCCTCCAGCTCGGACTTTGTGTGATGTCTTACACATCCTCATTAACTGATGCATATATGACTAAATATTTCTTCTTCATTCCCATAACCAACTTTTTCTTTTGCCTCCCGAGATTTATCAGTCCTTTAATTTATGGCATAAGAGATGAAGTGTTTCAGAAACACATGAGGAAGATGAACTCCTTCATTTCCTAAATTATTCCAAATTTGTAAGTCGGATTCTTGAACTCAATCAGCTATAAACATTTCTAAAGAAACCTGGAGTTAGCGATACGGCTGTTCAGTTCTTACCGCAACATTAAAAAGGTTCCTGTCCTGTAGTAATCCAATGTGCCAGCACTAAGATATGAAGCATCGAAGTCACATGAAAAATCAGTAGAGAATTGGGGACGTGATACTGTACCCCAAGTGCACATGTAATTCCAGATCTGGAGTTTACATCCAGTGAGATATTTTAAGATTCGGTCAAAGGAATTGGCAGAGGAATGAGGAGCAATAATGCGAGAAGAAGATTAACAGGGCAACAGAGTTAATGTAAAGCTATTAAAAATGTTAACTAAAAATCTACCTTGATTCATAAAATGTTGCTGCGCGCAAAAGAAATAGAAAAAACTTAAGCTCTTTGACCTGGAAATAGTAAAGATCAACAATTCGATTCTTAACTAATCAAAAGAATTTAGAATTTCCAAATATTCATGGATTCCAGCGAATATGAATCTCCGAGAATCCAACGTATTGAAATCCAGCCAAAAATATATTTTATTTTTTAGAAAAAAAAAACAAAAAGAAATTAAAATTGATACCGCCGTTCCTCCAGTGGTTTCCTAGGTTCACGCTCTGGCACCAGTCTCCTCTTCACTGGCGCTTCTAGCCTAAGAAGTTAGTAGAGGAACGGCAGGGAGCTCTAGCTGCATGGACAGGTGAGGGGCTTGGTGCATATTTTTTTTTATGTTTTTCACCCCCTTCCTGGGCAATTTGTCTATTATGCATTGAGTTTAAAAACCTCAGAGCAAACTAATCTGCTTTCTGTTAATGTGAACTGGGGCTCATTCGATTCACAGCTAATAATTTCAGGGTGAATCAGATTTCCTTACTGATTTTGAGAGTGTCTGACAATTTTTGGAGGATTTGATCCTCTTTATTAGATAACAGATGTCCGCTTTAGAAGATCATATTGTACTTCTCTATTAGGAATACGGAATGCCATCAAAGTATCCTCAGCTACTTAGGTGGGCTTATTTTTTAAGACAGATTTCTGAGATACACTATATAGACAAAAGTATTGGTCCCCACATCATAATCAGTGAATTCCAGTTTGATCTTCAGTCCCATTGCCCTCAGTGTATAACATCCAGCCCCTTGCTCCCCCAAGTTTATAATATCCGGACCCTCACCCCTGGTGTATAACATCCGGCCCCTTGCTCTCCCAGTTTATAATATCCGGACCCTCACCCCTGGTGTATAACATCCAGCCCCTTGCTCCCCCAGTTTATAATATCCGGACCCTCACCCCTGGTGTATAACTTCCGGCCCCTTGCTCCCCCAGTTTATAATATCCAGACCCTCACCCCTGGTGTATAACATCCGGCCCCTTGCTCCCCCAGTTTATAATATCCGGACCCTCACCCCTGGTGTATAACATCCGGCCCCTTGCTCCCCCAGTTTATAATATCCGGACCTTCATCCCCGGTGTATAACATCCGGCCCCTTGCTCCCCCAGTTTATAATATCCGGACATTCACCCCTGGTGTATAACACCCGGCCCCTTGCTCCCCCACTTTATAATATCCGGACCTTCACCCCTGGTTTATAACATCCGGCCCCTTGCTCCCTCAGTTTATAATATCCGGAGCTTCACCCCAGGTGTATAACATCCGGCCCCTTGCTCCCCCAGTTTATAATATCTGGACCCTCACCCCTGGTGTATAACATCCGGCCCCTTGCTCCCCCAGTTTATAATATCCGGACCCTCACCCCTGGTGTATAACATCCGGCCCCTTGCTCCCCCAGTTTATAATATCCGGACCCTCACCCCTGGTGTATAACATCCGGCCCCTTGCTCACCCAGTTTATAATATCCGGACCTTCATCCCTGGTGTATAACATCCGGCCCCTTGCTCCCCCAGTTTATAATATCCGGACCTTCACCACTGGTTTATAACAGCCCCTTGCTCCCCCAGTTTATAATATCCGGACCTTCACCCCTGGTGTATAACATCCGGCCCCTTGCTCCCCCAGTTTATAATATCCGGACCTTCATCCCAGGTGTATAACATCCGGCCCCTTGCTCCCCCAGTTTATAATATCCGGACCTTCACCCCTGGTGTATAACACCCGGCCCCTTGCTCCCCCACTTTATAATATCCGGACCTTCACCCCTGGTTTATAACATCCGGCCCCTTGCTCCCTCAGTTTATAATATCCGGAGCTTCACCCCAGGTGTATAACATTCGGCCCCTTGCTCCCCCAGTTTATAATATCTGGACCCTCACCCCTGGTGTATAACATCCGGCCCCTTGCTCCCCCAGTTTATAATATCCGGACCCTCACCCCTGGTGTATAACATCCGGCCCCTTGCTCCCCCAATTTATAATATCCGGACCCTCACCCCTGGAGTATAACATCCGGCCCCTTGCTCACCCAGTTTATAATATCCGGACCTTCATCCCTGGTGTATAACATCCGGCCCCTTGCTCCCCCAGTTTATAATATCCGGACCTTCACCACTGGTTTATAACAGCCCCTTGCTCCCCCACTTTGTAATATCCGGACCTTCACACCTGGTGTATAACATCCGGCCCCTTGCTCCCCCAGTTTATAATATCCGGACCTTCACCCCTGGTGTATAACATCAGGCCCCTTGCTCCCCCAGTTTATAATATCCGGACCTTCACCCCTGGTTTATAAAATCCGGCCCCTTGCTCCCTCAGTTTCTAATATCCGGACCTTCACCCCTGGTGTATAACATCCGGCCCCTTGCTCCCCCAGTTTATAATATCTGGACCCTCACCCCTGGTGTATAACATCCGGCCCCTTGCTCCCCCAGTTTATAATATCCGGACCTTCACCCCTGGTTTATAACATCCGGCCCCTTGCTCCCTCAGTTTATAATATCCGGACCTTCACCCCTGGTGTATAACATCTGGCCCCTTGCTCCCCCAGTTTATAATATCCGGACCTTCACCCCTGGTTTATAACATCCGGCCCCTTGCTCCCTCAGTTTATAATATCCGGACCTTCACCCCTGGTGTATAACATTCGGCCCCTTGATCCCCCAGTTTATAATATCTGGACCCTCACCCCTGGTGTATAACATCCGGGCCCTTGCTCCCCCAGTTTATAATATCCGGACCCTCACCCCTGGTGTATAACATCCGGCCCCTTGCTCCCCCAGTTTATAATATCCAGACCTTCACCCCTGGTGTATAACATCCGGCCCCTTGCTCCCCCAGTTTATAATATCCGGACCTTCACCCCTGGTTTATAACAGCCCCTTGCTCCCCCAGTTTATAATATCCGGACCTTCACCCCTGGTGTATAACATCCGGCCCCTAGCTCCCCCAGTTTACAATATCCGGACCTTCACCCCTGGTGTATAACATCCGGCCCCTTGCTCCCCCAGTTTATAATCTCCGGACCTTCACCCCTGGTTTATAACATCCGGCCCCTTGCTCCCTCAGTTTATAATATCCGGACCTTCACCCCTGGTGTATAACATTCGGCCCCTTGCTCCCCCAGTTTGTAATATCTGGACCCTCACCCCTGGTGTATAACATCCGGCCCCTTGCTCCCCCAGTTTATAATATCCGGACCCTCACCCCTGGTGTATAACATCCGGCCCCTTGCTCCCCCAGTTTATAATATCCAGACCTTCACCCCTGGTGTATAACATCCGGCCCCTTGCTCCCCCAGTTTATAATATCCGGACCTTCACCCCTGGTTTATAACAGCCCCTTGCTCCCCCAGTTTATAATATCCGGACCTTCACCCCTGGTGTATAACATCCGGCCCCTAGCTCCCCCAGTTTATAATGTCCGGACCTTCACCCCTGGTGTATAACATCCGGCCCCTTGCTCCCCCAGTTTATAATGTCCGGACCTTCACCCCTGGTTTATAACATCCGGCCCCTTGCTCCCTCAGTTTATAATATCCGGACCTTCATCCCTGGTGTATAACATCCGGCCCCTTGCTCCCCCAGTTTATAATATCCGAATCCTCACCCCTGGTGTATAACATCCGGCCCTTTGCTCCCCCAGTTTATAATATCCAGACCTTCATCCCTGGTGTATAACATCCAGCCCCTTGCTCCCCCAGTTTATAATATCCGAACCTTCACCCCTGGTTTATAACAGCCCCTTGCTCCCCCAGTTTTTAATATCCGGACCCTCACCCCTGGTGTATAACATCCGGCCCCTTGCTCACCCAGTTTATAATATCCGGACCTTCATCCCTGGTGTATAACATCCGGCCCCTTGCTCCCCCAGTTTATAATATCCGGACCTTCACCACTGGTTTATAACAGCCCCTTGCTCCCCCAGTTTATAATATCCGGACCTTCACCCCTGGTGTATAACATCCGGCCCCTTGCTCCCCCAGTTTATAATATCCGGACCTTCATCCCAGGTGTATAACATCCGGCCCCTTGCTCCCCCAGTTTATAATATCCGGACCTTCACCCCTGGTGTATAACACCCGGCCCCTTGCTCCCCCACTTTATAATATCCGGACCTTCACCCCTGGTTTATAACATCCGGCCCCTTGCTCCCTCAGTTTATAATATCCGGAGCTTCACCCCAGGTGTATAACATTCGGCCCCTTGCTCCCCCAGTTTATAATATCTGGACCCTCACCCCTGGTGTATAACATCCGGCCCCTTGCTCCCCCAGTTTATAATATCCGGACCCTCACCCCTGGTGTATAACATCCGGCCCCTTGCTCCCCCAATTTATAATATCCGGACCCTCACCCCTGGAGTATAACATCCGGCCCCTTGCTCACCCAGTTTATAATATCCGGACCTTCATCCCTGGTGTATAACATCCGGCCCCTTGCTCCCCCAGTTTATAATATCCGGACCTTCACCACTGGTTTATAACAGCCCCTTGCTCCCCCACTTTGTAATATCCGGACCTTCACACCTGGTGTATAACATCCGGCCCCTTGCTCCCCCAGTTTATAATATCCGGACCTTCACCCCTGGTGTATAACATCAGGCCCCTTGCTCCCCCAGTTTATAATATCCGGACCTTCACCCCTGGTTTATAAAATCCGGCCCCTTGCTCCCTCAGTTTCTAATATCCGGACCTTCACCCCTGGTGTATAACATCCGGCCCCTTGCTCCCCCAGTTTATAATATCCGGACCCTCACCCCTGGTGTATAACATCCGGCCCCTTGCTCCCCCAGTTTATAATATCCGGACCTTCACCCCTGGTTTATAACATCCGGCTCCTTGCTCCCTCAGTTTATAATATCCGGACCTTCACCCCTGGTGTATAACATCTGGCCCCTTGCTCCCCCAGTTTATAATATCCGGACCTTCACCCCTGGTTTATAACATCCGGCCCCTTGCTCCCTCAGTTTATAATATCCGGACCTTCACCCCTGGTGTATAACATTCGGCCCCTTGATCCCCCAGTTTATAATATCTGGACCCTCACCCCTGGTGTATAACATCCGGGCCCTTGCTCCCCCAGTTTATAATATCCGGACCCTCACCCCTGGTGTATAACATCCGGCCCCTTGCTCCCCCAGTTTATAATATCCGGACCTTCACCCCTGGTGTATAACATCCGGCCCCTTGCTCCCCCAGTTTATAATATCTGGACCCTCACCCCTGGTGTATAACATCCGGCCCCTTGCTCCCCCAGTTTATAATATCCGGACCTTCACCCCTGGTTTATAACATCCGGCCCCTTGCTCCCTCAGTTTATAATATCCGGACCTTCACCCCTGGTGTATAACATCTGGCCCCTTGCTCCCCCAGTTTATAATATCCGGACCTTCACCCCTGGTTTATAACATCCGGCCCCTTGCTCCCTCAGTTTATAATATCCGGACCTTCACCCCTGGTGTATAACATTCGGCCCCTTGATCCCCCAGTTTATAATATCTGGACCCTCACCCCTGGTGTATAACATCCGGGCCCTTGCTCCCCCAGTTTATAATATCCGGACCCTCACCCCTGGTGTATAACATCCGGCCCCTTGCTCCCCCAGTTTATAATATCCAGACCTTCACCCCTGGTGTATAACATCCGGCCCCTTGCTCCCCCAGTTTATAATATCCGGACCTTCACCCCTGGTTTATAACAGCCCCTTGCTCCCCCAGTTTATAATATCCGGACCTTCACCCCTGGTGTATAACATCCGGCCCCTAGCTCCCCCAGTTTACAATATCCGGACCTTCACCCCTGGTGTATAACATCCGGCCCCTTGCTCCCCCAGTTTATAATCTCCGGACCTTCACCCCTGGTTTATAACATCCGGCCCCTTGCTCCCTCAGTTTATAATATCCGGACCTTCACCCCTGGTGTATAACATTCGGCCCCTTGCTCCCCCAGTTTGTAATATCTGGACCCTCACCCCTGGTGTATAACATCCGGCCCCTTGCTCCCCCAGTTTATAATATCCGGACCCTCACCCCTGGTGTATAACATCCGGCCCCTTGCTCCCCCAGTTTATAATATCCAGACCTTCACCCCTGGTGTATAACATCCGGCCCCTTGCTCCCCCAGTTTATAATATCCGGACCTTCACCCCTGGTTTATAACAGCCCCTTGCTCCCCCAGTTTATAATATCCGGACCTTCACCCCTGGTGTATAACATCCGGCCCCTAGCTCCCCCAGTTTATAATGTCCGGACCTTCACCCCTGGTGTATAACATCCGGCCCCTTGCTCCCCCAGTTTATAATGTCCGGACCTTCACCCCTGGTTTATAACATCCGGCCCCTTGCTCCCTCAGTTTATAATATCCGGACCTTCATCCCTGGTGTATAACATCCGGCCCCTTGCTCCCCCAGTTTATAATATCCGAATCCTCACCCCTGGTGTATAACATCCGGCCCTTTGCTCCCCCAGTTTATAATATCCAGACCTTCATCCCTGGTGTATAACATCCAGCCCCTTGCTCCCCCAGTTTATAATATCCGAACCTTCACCCCTGGTTTATAACAGCCCCTTGCTCCCCCAGTTTTTAATATCCGGACCCTCACCCCTGGTGTATAACATCCGGCCCCTTGCTCACCCAGTTTATAATATCCGGACCTTCATCCCTGGTGTATAACATCCGGCCCCTTGCTCCCCCAGTTTATAATATCCGGACCTTCACCACTGGTTTATAACAGCCCCTTGCTCCCCCAGTTTATAATATCCGGACCTTCACCCCTGGTGTATAACATCCGGCCCCTTGCTCCCCCAGTTTATAATATCCGGACCTTCATCCCAGGTGTATAACATCCGGCCCCTTGCTCCCCCAGTTTATAATATCCGGACCTTCACCCCTGGTGTATAACACCCGGCCCCTTGCTCCCCCACTTTATAATATCCGGACCTTCACCCCTGGTTTATAACATCCGGCCCCTTGCTCCCTCAGTTTATAATATCCGGAGCTTCACCCCAGGTGTATAACATTCGGCCCCTTGCTCCCCCAGTTTATAATATCTGGACCCTCACCCCTGGTGTATAACATCCGGCCCCTTGCTCCCCCAGTTTATAATATCCGGACCCTCACCCCTGGTGTATAACATCCGGCCCCTTGCTCCCCCAATTTATAATATCCGGACCCTCACCCCTGGAGTATAACATCCGGCCCCTTGCTCACCCAGTTTATAATATCCGGACCTTCATCCCTGGTGTATAACATCCGGCCCCTTGCTCCCCCAGTTTATAATATCCGGACCTTCACCACTGGTTTATAACAGCCCCTTGCTCCCCCACTTTGTAATATCCGGACCTTCACACCTGGTGTATAACATCCGGCCCCTTGCTCCCCCAGTTTATAATATCCGGACCTTCACCCCTGGTGTATAACATCAGGCCCCTTGCTCCCCCAGTTTATAATATCCGGACCTTCACCCCTGGTTTATAAAATCCGGCCCCTTGCTCCCTCAGTTTCTAATATCCGGACCTTCACCCCTGGTGTATAACATCCGGCCCCTTGCTCCCCCAGTTTATAATATCCGGACCCTCACCCCTGGTGTATAACATCCGGCCCCTTGCTCCCCCAGTTTATAATATCCGGACCTTCACCCCTGGTTTATAACATCCGGCTCCTTGCTCCCTCAGTTTATAATATCCGGACCTTCACCCCTGGTGTATAACATCTGGCCCCTTGCTCCCCCAGTTTATAATATCCGGACCTTCACCCCTGGTTTATAACATCCGGCCCCTTGCTCCCTCAGTTTATAATATCCGGACCTTCACCCCTGGTGTATAACATTCGGCCCCTTGATCCCCCAGTTTATAATATCTGGACCCTCACCCCTGGTGTATAACATCCGGGCCCTTGCTCCCCCAGTTTATAATATCCGGACCCTCACCCCTGGTGTATAACATCCGGCCCCTTGCTCCCCCAGTTTATAATATCCAGACCTTCACCCCTGGTGTATAACATCCGGCCCCTTGCTCCCCCAGTTTATAATATCCGGACCTTCACCCCTGGTTTATAACAGCCCCTTGCTCCCCCAGTTTATAATATCCGGACCTTCACCCCTGGTGTATAACATCCGGCCCCTAGCTCCCCCAGTTTATAATATCCGGACCTTCACCCCTGGTGTATAACATCCGGCCCCTTGCTCCCCCAGTTTATAATCTCCGGACCTTCACCCCTGGTTTATAACATCCGGCCCCTTGCTCCCTCAGTTTATAATATCCGGACCTTCACCCCTGGTGTATAACATTCGGCCCCTTGCTCCCCCAGTTTATAATATCTGGACCCTCACCCCTGGTGTATAACATCCGGCCCCTTGCTCCCCCAGTTTATAATATCCGGACCCTCACCCCTGGTGTATAACATCCGGCCCCTTGCTCCCCCAGTTTATAATATCCAGACCTTCACCCCTGGTGTATAACATCCGGCCCCTTGCTCCCCCAGTTTATAATATCCGGACCTTCACCCCTGGTTTATAACAGCCCCTTGCTCCCCCAGTTTATAATATCCGAACCTTCACCCCTGGTGTATAACATCCGGCCCCTAGCTCCCCCAGTTTATAATGTCCGGACCTTCACCCCTGGTGTATAACATCCGGCCCCTTGCTCCCCCAGTTTATAATGTCCGGACCTTCACCCCTGGTTTATAACATCCGACTCCTTGCTCCCTCAGTTTATAATATCCGGACCTTCATCCCTGGTGTATAACATCCGGCCCCTTGCTCCCCCAGTTTATAATATCCGAATCCTCACCCCTGGTGTATAACATCCGGCCCTTTGCTCCCCCAGTTTATAATATCCAGACCTTCATCCCTGGTGTATAACATCCAGCCCCTTGCTCCCCCAGTTTATAATATCCGAACCTTCACCCCTGGTTTATAACAGCCCCTTGCTCCCCCAGTTTTTAATATCCGGACCTTCACCCCTGGTGTATAACATCCGGCCCCTTGCTCCCCCAGTTTATAATATCCAGACCTTCACCCCTGGTTTATAACATCCGACCCCTTGCTCCCCCAGTTTATTATATCCGGACCCTCACCCCTGGTGTATAACATCCAGCCCCTTGCTCCCCCAGTTTATAATATCTGGACCTTCACCCCTGGTTTATAACATCCGACCCTTTGCTCCCCCAGTTTATAATATCCGGACCCTCACCCCTGGTGTATAACATCCGGCCCCTTGCTCCCCCAGTTTATAATATCCGGACCTTCACCCCTGGTTTATAACATCCGGCCCCTTGCTCCCTCAGTTTATAATATCCGGACCTTCACCCCTGGTGTATAACATTCGGCCCCTTGCTCCCCCAGTTTATAATATCTGGACCCTCACCCCTGGTGTATAACATCCGGCCCCTTGCTCCCCCCAGTTTATAATATCCGGACCCTCACCCCTGGTGTATAACATCCGGCCCCTTGCTCCCCCAGTTTATAATATCTGGACCCTCACCCCTGGTGTATAACATCCGGCCCCTTGCTCCCCCAGTTTATAATATCCGGACCTTCATCCCTGGTGTATGACATCCGGCCCCTTGCTCCCCCAGTTTATAATATCTGGACCTTCACCCCTGGTTTATAACAGCCCCTTGCTCCCCCAGTTTATAATATCTGGACCTTCACCCCTGGTTTATAACAGCCCCTTGCTCCCCCAGTTTATAATATCCGGACCTTCACCCCTGGTGTATAACATCCGGCCCCTTGCTCCCCCAGTTTATAATATCCGGACCTTAACCCCTGGTGTATAACATCCGGCCCCTTGCTCCCCCAGTTTATAATATCCGGACCTTCACCCCTGGCTTATAACATCCGGCCCCTTGCTCCCCCAGTTTATAATATCCGGACCCTCACCCCTGGTGTATAACACCCGGCCCCTTGCTCCCCCACTTTATAATATCCGGACCTTCACCCCTGGTGTATAACATCTGGCCCCTTGCTCCCCCAATTTATAATATCCGGACCCTCACCCCTGGTGTATAACACCCGGCCCCTTGCTCCCCCACTTTATAATATCCGGACCTTCACCCCTGGTGTATAACATCCGGCCCCTTGCTCCCCCAGTTTATAATATCTGGACCTTCACCCCTGGTTTATAACATCCGGCCCCTTGCTCCCTCAGTTTATAATATCCGGACCTTCACCCCTGGTGTATAACATCCGGCCCCTTGCTCCCCCAGTTTATAATATCCGGACCTTAACCCCTGGTGTATAACATCCGGCCCCTTGCTCCCCCAGTTTATAATATCCGGACCTTCACCCCTGGCTTATAACATCCGGCCCCTTGCTCCCCCAGTTTATAATATCCGGACCCTCACCCCTGGTGTATAACACCCGGCCCCTTGCTCCCCCACTTTATAATATCCGGACCTTCACCCCTGGTGTATAACATCCGGCCCCTTGCACCCCCAATTTATAATATCCGGACCCTCACCCCTGGTGTATAACACCCGGCCCCTTGCTCCCCCACTTTATAATATCCGGACCTTCACCCCTGGTGTATAACATCCGGCCCCTTGCTCCCCCAGTTTATAATATCTGGACCTTCACCCCTGGTTTATAACATCCGGCCCCTTGCTCCCTCAGTTTATAATATCCGGACCTTCACCCCTGGTGTATAACATTCGACCCCTTGCTCCCCCAGTTTATAATATCCGGACCCTCACCCCTGGTGTATAACATCCGGCCCCTTGCTCCCCCAGTTTATAATATCCGGACCTTCATCCCTGGTGTATAACATCCGGCCCCTTGCTCCCCCAGTTTATAATATCCGGACCTTCATCCCTGGTGTATAACATCCGGCCCCTTGCTCCCCCAGTTTATAATATCCGGACCTTCACCACTGGTTTATAACAGCCCCTTGCTCCCCCAGTTTATAATATCCGGACCTTCACCCCTGGTGTATAACATCCGGCCCCTTGCTCCCCCAGTTTATAATATCCGGACCTTCACCCCTGGTGTATAACATCAGGCCCCTTGCTCCCCCAGTTTATAATATCCGGACCTTCACCCCTGGTTTATAAAATCCGGCCCCTTGCTCCCTCAGTTTATAATATCCGGACCTTCACCCCTGGTGTATAACATCCGGCCCCTTGCTCCCCCAGTTTATAATATCCGGACCTTCACCCCTGGTGTATAACATCCGGCCCCTTGCTCCCCCAGTTTATAATATCCGGACCTTCACCCCTGGTGTATAACATCCGGCCCCTTGCTCCCCCAGTTTATAATATCCGGACCCTCACCCCTGGTGTATAACACCCGGCCCCTTGCTCCCCCAGTTTATAATATCCGGACCTTCACCCCTGGTTTATAACATCCGGCCCCTTGCTCCCTCAGTTTATAATATCCGGACCTTCACCCCTGGTTTATAACAGCCCCTTGCTCCCCCAGTTTATAATATCCGGACCTTCACCCCTGGTGTATAACATCCGGCCCCTTGCTCCCCCAGTTTATAATATCCGGACCTTCACCCCTGGTGTATAACATCAGGCCCCTTGCTCCCCCAGTTTATAATATCCGGACCTTCACCCCTGGTTTATAAAATCCGGCCCCTTGCTCCCTCAGTTTATAATATCCGGACCTTCACCCCTGGTGTATAACATCCGGCCCCTTGCTCCCCCAGTTTATAATATCCGGACCTTCACCCCTGGTGTATAACATCCGGCCCCTTGCTCCCCCAGTTTATAATATCCGGACCTTCACCCCTCGTGTATAACATCCGGCCCCTTGCTCCCCCAGTTTATAATATCCGGACCCTCACCCCTGGTGTATAACATCCGGCCCCTTGCTCCCCCAGTTTATAATATCCGGACCCTCACCCCTGGTGTATAACACCCGGCCCCTTGCTCCCCCACTTTATAATATCCGGACCTTCACCCCTGGTGTATAACATCCGGCCCCTTGCTCCCCCAGTTTATAATATCCGGACCCTCACCCCTGGTGTATAACACCCGGCCCCTTGCTCCCCCACTTTATAATATCCGGACCTTCACCCCTGGTGTATAACATCCGGCCCCTTGCTCCCCCAGTTTATAATATCCGGACCTTCACCCCTGGTTTATAACATCCGGCCCCTTGCTCCCTCAGTTTATAATATCCGGACCTTCACCCCTGGTGTATAACATTCGACCCCTTGCTCCCCCAGTTTATAATATCCGGACCCTCACCCCTGGTGTATAACATCCAGCCCCTTGCTCCCCCAGTTTATAATATCCGGACCTTCATCCCTGGTGTATAACATCCGGCCCCTTGCTCCCCCAGTTTATAATATCCGGACCTTCACCACTGGTTTATAACAGCCCCTTGCTCCCCCAGTTTATAATATCCGGACCTTCACCCCTGGTGTATAACATCCGGCCCCTTGCTCCCCCAGTTTATAATATCCAGACCTTCACCCCTGGTGTATAACATCAGGCCCCTTGCTCCCCCAGTTTATAATATCTGGACCTTCACCCCTGGTTTATAAAATCCGGCCCCTTGCTCCCTCAGTTTATAATATCCCGACCTTCACCACTGGTGTATAACATCCGGCCCCTTGCTCCCCCAGTTTATAATATCCTGACCCTCACCCCTGGTGTATAACATCCGGCCCCTTGCTCCCCCAGTTTATAATATCCGGACCTTCACCCCTGGTTTATAACATCCGGCCCCTTGCTCCCTCAGTTTATAATATCCGGACCTTCACCCCTGGTGTATAACATCCGGCCCCTTGCTCCCCCAGTTTATAATATCCGGACCTTCACCCCTGGTTTATAACATCCGGCCCCTTGCTCCCTCAGTTTATAATATCCGGACCTTCACCCCTGGTTTATAACAGCCCCTTGCTCCCCCAGTTTATAATATCCAGACCTTCACCCCTGGTGTATAACATCCGGCCCCTTGCTCCCCCAGTATATAATATCCGGACCTTCACTCCTGGTGTATAACATCCGGCCCCTTCCTCCCCCAGTTTATAATATCCGGACATTCACCCCTGGTTTATAACATCCGGCCCCTTGCTCCCTCAGTTTATAATATCCGGACCTTCATCCCTGGTGTATAACATCCGGCCCCTTGCTCCCCCAGTTTATAATATCCGAATCCTCACCCCTGGTGTATAACATCCGGCCCTTTGCTCCCCCAGTTTATAATATTTGGACCTTCATCCCTGGTGTATAACATCCAGCCCCTTGCTCCCCCAGTTTATAATATCCGGACCTTCATCCCTGGTGTATAACATCCAGCCCCTTGCTCCCCCAGTTTATAATATCCGAACCTTCACCCCTGGTTTATAACAGCCCCTTGCTCCCCCAGTTTTTAATATCCGGACCCTCACCCCTGGTGTATAACATCCGGCCCCTTGCTCCCCCAGTTTATAATATCCGGACCTTCACCCCTGGTTTATAACATCCGGCCCCTTGCTCCCTCAGTTTATAATATCCGGACCTTCACCCCTGGTTTATAACATCCGGCCCCTTGCTCCCTCAGTTTATAATATCCGGACCTTCACCCCTGGTGTATAACATCCGGCCCCTTGCTCCCCCAGTTTATAATATCCGAATCCTCACCCCTGGTGTATAACATCCGGCCCTTTGCTCCCCCAGTTTATAATATTTGGACCTTCATCCCTGGTGTATAACATCCAGCCCCTTGCTCTCCCAGTTTATAATATCCGGACCTTCATCCCTAGTGTATAACATCCAGCCCCTTGCTCCCCCAGTTTATAATATCCGAACCTTCACCCCTGGTTTATAACAGCCCCTTGCTCCCCCAGTTTTTAATATCCGGACCTTCACCCCTGGTGTATAACATCCGGCCCCTTGCTCCCCCAGTTTGTAATATCCAGACCTTCACCCCTGGTTTATAACATCCGGCCCCTTGCTCCCCCAGTTTATTATATCCGGACCCTCACCCCTGGTGTATAACATCCAGCCCCTTGCTCCCCCAGTTTATAATATCCGGACCTTCATCCCTGGTGTATAACATCCGGCCCCTTGCTCCCCCAGTTTATAATATCCGGACCTTCACCCCTGGTTTATAACAGCCCCTTGCTCCCCCAGTTTATAATATCCGGACCTTCACCCCTGGTTTATAACATCCGACCCTTTGCTCCCCCAGTTTATAATATCCGGACCCTCACCCCTGGTGTATAACATCCGGCCCCTTGCTCCCCCAGTTTATAATATCCGGACCTTCACCCCTGGTTTATAACATCCGGCCCCTTGCTCCCCCAGTTTATAATATCCGGACCCTCACCCCTGGTGTATAACACCCGGCCCCTTGCTCCCCCAGTTTATAATATCCGGACCTTCACCCCTGGTTTATAACAGCCCCTTGCTCCCCCAGTTTATAATATCCGGACCTTCACCCCTGGTGTATAACATCCAGCCCCTTGCTCCTCCAGTTTATAATATCCGGACCCCCACCCCTAGTGTATAACATCCGGCCCCTTGCTCCCCCAGTTTATAATATCTGGACCCTCACCCGTGGTGTATAATATCCGGTCCCTTGCTCCCACTCTTCAATGTCCAGCCCCATTGCCATCCTCTACATAACCTCCAGCCCTTCATCCCTGGAGTATAGGCTCCAGACCAATCATCCCTGCTGTAGAACATCCATACCCCCGCCATGTTGTATGCGCCCCGATACCAGCGTGTTCCTGTCATAAAAGCCACTGGTGTAATAAGTCTGTTCATGACATTTCTTCTTCCCGAATATTCCCCCATCACCTGTGAGGATTACTGCGAAGTGCAAGGAACTTCAGCAACTCAGCCACAAAGATGAGACCCCAGTGGGGGCAGTGTGCTGAGGAGTAGAGGGCAGAATAGTCACCACCACTCAGTGAGCACAAATACTGCACCCCTCGGCTGAGATCTTCATGGCCGAGCAGCTGCATGCAGCCATACGTCACCAAGCACAATGCTGAGCATCAGAAGGAGTGGTGTACAGCTGCCACCACTGGAGAATGGAGAAGTGGAAACTATAGATAATCAGAATAATCAAAGGAGAATTAAATTTGAGTTGAACTTCCAGAAATTTGCAGATCCTTGCAAATTTGAACAGTCTGTGAGTTGATTTGTGCGAAATGTCCAAAATTAAGAATGTCCTGCTCCATTTAACACGTTGCTGAGGAATGACAGAATGGGCTAATGATATCAGGCATGGTCAGGGTGGCTTCTCATTAATGTCCTGCCACTATCAGCACACAAGATCTAGTAGCGCACTATCACAGAAAGTATAAAAAATGAGGGACAGCCAAACCGCCTCATGTTACGCCTGAACAGTGTGGGGATTGTAGGACAAAAAAAGGCCAAAATTGGTTTGCGTTATTCTAATGCATATTAAAAATGGGAGTGTTAGTCAGCTTGTGAATAATAATCCAAAGATTGAATTGAGATAGGGAGGTTCTGAAGCTGCAGAGTCAGTGCGACATTGAATTCATTGATCTGTGCTGTAGTGCAGTAACAGCACCAAAAAATTTGCATTACTGTCCAATCTTTACTCGCTGCAAGTGAAAACCAGGAGGGCAATATTCACTGCTCAAAAAAATAAAGGGACACTTAAACAACAGAATTTAACTCCAAGTAAATCAAACTTCTGTGAAATCAAACTGTCCACTTAGGAAGCAACACTGATTGACAATCAATTTCACATGCTGCTGATGGAAATTATTGGCAATTATCAAGACACCCTCAATAAAGCTTTGGTTCTGCAGTTGGGGACCACAGACCACATCTTAGTGCCAATGCTTTCTGGCTGATGTTTTGGTCACTTTTGAATGTTGGTTGTGCTTTCACACTCATGGTAGCATGAGACGGACTCTGCAACCTACACAAGTGGCTGAGGTAGTGCAGCTCATCCAGAATGGCACATCAATGTGAGCTGTGGCAAGAAGGTTTGCTGTGTCCAGCATAGTGTCCAGAAGCTGGAGGCGCCACCAGGAGACATGCCAGTACACCAGGAGATGTGTAGGGGGCATTAGGAGGGCAACAACCCAGCAACAGGACCACTACCTCAGCCTTTGTGCAGGATGAGCACTGCCAGAGCCCTGCAAAGTGACCTCCAGCAGGCCACAAATGTGCATGTGTCTGCACAAACGGTTAGAAGATGACTCCATGAGGATGGTCTGAGTGCCCGACATCCACAGATGGGGGTTGTGCTCACAGCCCAACATCAGGCGGCCCTCCAAAGAAATTCCACCCCACGCCATTACTGACCTACTGCCAAACCGGTCATGCTGAAGGATGTTGCAGGCAGCAGATCGCTCTCCACGGTGTCTCCAAACTCTGTCACGTCTGTCACATGTGCTCAGTGTGAACCTGCTTTCATCTGTGAAGAGCACAGGGCGCCAGTGGCACATTTGCCAATCCTGGTGTTCTGTGGCAAGCGCCAAGTGTCCTACACGGTGTTGGGCTGTGAGCACAACTCCCATCTGTGGACGTCGGGCGATCAGAGCATCCTCATGGAGTCAGTTTCTAACCGTTTGTGTAGACACATGCACATTTATGGCCTGCTGGAGGTCATTTTGCAGGGCTCTGGCAGTTCTCCTCCTGTTCCTCCTTGCACAAAGACTGAGGTAGCGATCCTGCTGCTGTGTTGTTACCCTCCTACGGCCCCCTCCACGTCTCCTGGTGTACTGGTCTGTCTCCTGGTAGCGCCTCCAGCCTGTGAACACTATGCTGACAGACACAGCAAACCTTGCCACAGCTCGCATTGATGTGCCATCCTGGATGAGTTGCACTACCTCAGCCACCACGTCTCATGCTACCACGAGTGCGAAAGCACAACCAACATTCAAAAGTGACCAAAACATCAGCCAGAAAGCATTGGTACTGAGATGTGGTCTGAGTTCCCCCCTCCTGCATAACCACTCCTTTATTGAGGGTGTCTTGATAATTGCCAATAATTTCCATCTGTTGTCTATTCCATTTGCACAACAGCATGTGAAATTGATTGTCAGTCAGTGCTGCTTCCTAAGTGGACAGTTTGATTTCACAGAAGTTTGATTTACCGTACTTGGAGTTATATTCTGTTGTTTAAGTGTTCCCTTTATTTTTTTGAGCCGTGTATTAACCTTTGTCCTAATTTTGCTATAAGAAGTGTCCTGAAACCGGGGGTTCTGTGCCACAGGCATTAAAGCCATACTTGCTTTTATTAATTTATTTGTTAATTTATTTTTTTCATTTTTAAATGCAAATCACAAATCTCCAGAATCCAGAAATTTAAAAACAATTATCTACCTCAAAGTTTACGTGTTGCTATTTATTTTGACACTTCTTTGCAGTAGTACTCTAATAGAAGACCCACTTATGCCACCCGAATACAGTGGACTGTTGCAGGTTATTGCCTTTTAGATGCAAAACTAAGAAGCTTTCTTTGTCGTGTTCTTTTTTTGGAAAATACTATTTTTTTTACCTCTTTTACAGTAGAAGTCTACACTTCACTGTTAACAATGTCAAGCTTTTGTAATGAAAAAAAATCAGCCAAAGAAGAATAATTTCAGAACTTTTGCCATCTTCAATGTCACCCATAACCTGCATAAATACATTAAGAAACGAACTGATATAATTTTGAGGTGGAAAATAAAAATTAAGTAGTATGGTTGCATAAGTGTGAACACCCTCTTATAATTGGGGATTTAGTTGTGTTCAGAATTAGCCAATCACATTTAAACTCGTGGTAAATATTAGTCAGTACACAGCTGCTATCATTTATAGGAATTCTGATTAGCCCCATACAAAATGTTGCTGCTCTAGTAGGGTTTTCTTGACATTTTCTTACATTTTTCAGCAGAAGACATGGTCTGCAAACATCTTACAACACAGCAAATGGGTCTCATTGTAGAAAGGTATCAGCCAGAAAAGGGTAGAGAGGTGCCAATTATTATAAGGAAAAAAGTCTATCAAAAGCATAAGGGAAAATGTGTGAGGAGACTAATGGTACCGTTACACTAAGCGACGCACCAGCAATCCCGACAATGATACGACCTGGTAAGGATCGCTGGTGCGTCGCTACATGATCGCTACATGGCTGTCAAACAGGCAGACTTACCCAACGATGCAGCAACGATCCAGCGATCCGTATAACGACCTCGGCAGTCGTTGGGACCTTGTCACACAGCAGCGATTCTGCCGATTCCCACCTGCATCCCTGAGTTCTGCGTCGCTAACGAGGTCGCTCGTCGGTGTCAAACACAGCAATGCGCGCTGGCCAGCGGGACACCAGCGATCAAAAAATGGCCCAGGACATTCAAGCACGATCAGCGACATCGCAGCGGGGGCCTGGTTGCCGCTACGTGTCACATATAGCGAGAACGCTGGCAAGGTCACTGTTGCGTCACAAAATCGGTGACGCTTCAGTGATCTCGCTAGCGATCTCGCTATGTGAGACGGGGTCTTTAGAGGGAACTTTTTGGTCATAATTCCAAATGGTATGTTTGGCACAAAGCCAGCACTGTGTATCACTGAAAGAGCACCATACCCACAATGAGGTATGGTGGAAGCAGCATTCTGATTTGGGGCTGTTTTTCGGAAGCTTGAACTGGGGCTTTAGTCAAGATGGAGGGAATTATGAATAGCTGAATATATCAGTCAAAAGTAAAAAAAGTAAAAAAAATAGGCAGCACTCAAATTAAATGTGAAAAAAAAAGTGGATACTTTACTGATCCTCAAGTGGCTTATTGATTTATTGAATATATCAGTCAATATTTCAAAAAACATAAATCAAAAAAGGTTGGCTTTATAATGATGTACGTACAGTCTCACTGTGTAAAGAGATATACTGTATATGATCAATTAGCTCAGTTCTCTATATTACTCTAACCAAACACCCACAGAAAACACTTAGATCTAATATAAATACTTTTTTAATGAAAGCGACATATATACATGTAGCAAAAATACACAAAATAATTAAAAAGATGCCTCATGCCGCGACAGACATTGAAATTGACCCGTTTTTCCTACATTAGACCACCTTGTATGCATGCTGTATTTGTTCTTAGTACAAAATATATATAATACTTAATGGATTTCTGCAAGCATTCACTATACTGCTGAACTAACTCTATAACAATAAATATAATTAGTTATATACAGGAGAATTCCATAGTATAAGTATTGTCTTGCAGCTGCACTCATTGTCTAGCAGTAATGTCTTTCCCCCTCTCCCCATCTGCCACTCCTCTTTTATCTCTAACCTCCTCCTTCAGCCTTTTGCAGCTTACTAACTCTCCTACGGATGAAGACGGAAACTCCCTCGACTTGGTCTTTTCCCGGCTTTGCTCAGTGTATGATTTTACCAACTCCTCTCTCCCACTCTCTGACCACAACCTTCTTTCATTTTCTGTCAAGAACTGTCATCCGGGTCAGGACACCCCCACTTTCCACACTTATAGAAATATACGGGTCATTAACACACAGAAACTTATGAAGAATTTGCAGTCATCATTGGCCTTAATCTCCTCCCTCTCCTGTCCTGACTCTGCACTGAAACATTATACCGTATTTTTCGGACTATAAGACGCACCGGACCATAAGACGCACCCCAATTTTAAGAAGGAAAATAGGGAAAAAAATAATAATGTGTCAAATGGGGGTCCGTCTTACAGTCCGAATTCAGCTTACCTGGGAAGGGATCCGGCACAGGTGGAGGAGTGGTCACAGAGGTCATTCAGTGCTTCAGGCTGGTGCGGTGGCGGCGGCTCTGTGCTGGGGAAGGTGGGCTGTGCTGGGGCAGCTGGGCTGTACTGGGGAAGGTGGGCTGGGCTGGGGCAGGTGGGCTGTGCTGGGGCAGGTGGGCTGTGCTGGGCTGGGGCAGCTGGGCTGGGGCAGGTGGGCTGTGCTGGGGTTGGTGGGCTGTGCTGGGCTGGGGCAGCTGTCCTGGGGCAGGTGGGCTGTGCTGGGGCAGCTGGGCTGGGGCAGGTGGGCTGTGCTAGGGTAGGTGGGCTGTGCTAGGCTGGGGCAACTGTCCTGGGGCAGGTGGGCTGTGCTGGGGCAAGTGGGCTGTGCTGGGGCAGGTGGGCTGTTCTGGGGTACGTGGGCTGTGCTGGGGCAAGTGGGCTGTGCTGGGGCAGGTGGGCTGTTCTGGGGTAGGTGGGCTGTGCTGGGCTGGTGTAGCTGTCCTGGGGCAAATGAGCTGTGCTGAGGCAAGTGGGCTGGGGCAGGTGGGCTGTGCTGGGCTGGGGCAGCTGTCCCGCGGCAGGTGGGCTGTGCTGGGGCAAGTGGGCTGTGCTGAGGCAAGTGGGCTGGGGCAGGTGGGCTGTGCTGGGCTGGGGAAAATGGGCTGTGCTAGGCTGGGGCAGCTGGGCTGAGTGGGGTGAGGGTGGCAGTGGGCTGTGCTCAGGTGCAGGGGCAGCGGCTCCACCAGCATTTCCTCGCAGCCTGGAGGCCCCCGCACATCCGTTGATGGCTGCCGCCATGTTGCGGTGGCCTCCGGGAACATGGACGTCGGGAAGATGGCCGCCGGTCCATCAGATCTCGTCCCGAGATCTCGGGAGACGAGATTCAAATCTTGTTCCCCGAGATCTCGGGACGAGATGTGAACGCGCGCATGCGCCGTCCCCGGACCGGCGGCCATCTTCCCGGCGTCCATGTTCCCGGAGGCCACCGCAACATGGCGGCAGCCATCAACGGATATGCGGGGGCCTCCGGGCTGCGAGGAAATGCCGGCGGAGCCGCCGCCCCTGCACTGGAGCCCCACCCACTGCCACCACCGCACCGCAGAGCCCCGCCCGCTGCCACCACTGCACCGCAGAGCCCCGCAGCACCCGCACCAGTTTCCAGCCATGATTGGAGGTTAGTATATTGCGACCATAAGACGCACCCCCCACTTTCCCCCAAAATTTTGGGGGAAAAAAGTGCGTCTTATGGTCGGGAAAATACTGTAATTATTATAATGAAAAGCTGCAAAGTGTCCTGGATGAAGCTGCACCTCCTATACATAGAACAACTCGGCACAGATGGCGACAACCCTGGCACACGCCGCAAACATGTTTCCTAGAGCGGTGCTCCAGGTGAACCAACGAACTGGCCAATTACTTCAATGGAAAAATTTAGCATATTCAATAGGAAATTTTCTTCAAATCCCCTCATACCATGCACTGACCTCCTTCCCCCACTGCATCTAGCTTACGCTCTGATTTTGAACCAGTCACAGAAGAAGTGATCAGACTCCTTGCATCTTCTTGCCCTACTACTTACACCAGTGCCCCTATTCCATCACATCTCCTCCTGACCCTTTCCCCGGGTATCACCACTCACCTAACAAAAATATTCAACCTCTGTTTCTCTTCCGGTAACTTTCCCTACTAATTTAAGCATGCCACCATGCATCTATTACTTAAAAAAAATCCCTTGTCCAACACTGTGCTGCTAACTATAGACCTGTCTCTAATCTTCCCTTCATATCAAAACTCCTGGAACACTTGGTTCACTCCCGTCTAATCTGCTATCTCTCAGATAACTCGCTTCTCGCCCCTCTTCAATCCAGTTTCTGCTCTTTACACTCTGCTGAAACTGCCCTCACTAAAGTCTCTAATGATCTACTAACAGCTAAATCTAATGGTCAATACTCCATGCTAATTCTCTTGGATCTCTCTGCAGCATTCACACTGTGGATCATCAGCTCCTCCTCACTATGCTTCCCTCCATCGGTCTCAAGGAAACCGTTCTACCTTGGTTCCCCTCCTACCTCACAGACCACTGGCTCTTCCTCCTCTCATCTTCCCCTTACTGTTGGGGTTCCACAAGGATCGGTTCTAGGCTACCTTCTCTTCTCCTTAGAATGTAGATTTGGTTTCCAGTACCATCTCTATGCTGATGACACCCAATTATACACCTCTACTCTTGACATTATGCCTGCATTATTACAAAACACCAGTGATTGTCTTACCGCTGTCTCCAACATCATGTCCTTCCTCTATCTGACACTGAACCAAAAACTGAACTCCTTGTGTTTCCTCCCTCTACTAACCTACCTATGCCTAACATTGCCATTTCCATGTGTGGTTCCACCATTACTCCTCAGCAACATCCCCGCTGTCTTGGGGTGATACTTGATTCCGAGCTTTCATTCACCCCCCATATCCGATCACTGGCTCGCTCTTGTTATGTGCACCTCAAAAGTACCGTACTTCTAGAATTCAACCTTTTCTTACTTTCGACTCTGCAAAAACTCTTACTGTCGCTCTTATTTATTATTGTCTGGACTATTGTAACTCTCTACTAATCGGTCTCCCTCTTACTAATCTCTCCCCTCTCCAATCTGTCCTGAATGCTGCAGCCAGGATCTTATTCCTCATCAACCATTTCACCGATGCCTCTACCTTGTGCCAGTCATTGCACTGGTTACCCATCCACTCCAGAATTCAATATAAACTTATCACTCTCACCCACAAAGCACTCCACAGTTCAACACCACCCTACATCTCTTCCCTCGTCTCAGTATACCACCCTACCCGTGCCCTCCGTTCTGTTAATGACAAGAGGTTGACATCCTCAATAATCAGAACCTCCCACTCCCATCTCCAAGACTTCTCACATGCTGCGCCAATTCTTTGGAATGCACTACCCAGGATAATTCTATTAATCTCCAATACCCACAGTTTTAAGCGTGCCCTAAAAACGCATTTATTCAGACTGGCCTACCGCCTCAACACATTTATTTAACTATCCCTGTGTTTCCCATTCCAAATTTCACCATAACCAGGTTCCTCGTATCATGATCTCACATGCTTTATGCATCTAACCCCTATACCCCAAGAGTGGTTTGCACTTAACGACTGGGCCAATTTTTACAATTCTGACCACTGTCCCTTTATGAGGTAATAACTCCGAAACGCTTCCATGGATCCCACTGATTCTGACATTGTTTTCTCGTGACATATTGTACTTCATGTTAGTGGTAAAATTTCATTCAAATAACTTGTGTTTATTTGTGAAAAAATGGAAATTTGGCGAAAATTTTGAAAATCTCGCAATTTTCCAACTTTGAATTTTTATGCCCTTAAATCACAGAGATATAGCACAGAAAAAACTTAATAAGTAACATTTCAAATATGTTTACTTTACATCAGCACAATTTTGGAACCAAAATTTTTTTTGTTAGGAAGTTATAAGGGTTAAAAGTTGACGAGCGATTTCTCATTTTTGCAACACCATTTTATTTTTACGGACCACATCACATTTAAAGTTACTTTGAGGTGTCTATATGATAGAAAATACCCAAAAGTGACATCATTCTAAAAACTGCACCCCTCAAGGTGCTCAAAACCACATTCAAGAAGTTTATTAACCCTTCAGGTGCTTCACAGGAATTTTTTGAATGTTTAAAAAAAATGAACATTTAACTTTTTTTCACAAAAAAATTACTTTAGGTCCAATTTATTTTATTTTACCAAGGGTAACAGGAGAAATTGGACTGCAAAAGTTTTTGTGCAATTTGTCCTGAGTACGTTGATACCTGATATGTTGGGGGGAACCACTGATTCGGCGCATGGCAGAGCTCTTTTTGGCTGGAATTGAGATCGGACACCATGTCGCGTTTAGAAAGCCCCTGATGTGCCTAAACAGTGGAAACCCCCCACAAATGACACCATTTTGGAAACTAGACCTCCCAAGGAACTTATCTAGATGTGTGGTGAGTACTTTGAACCCCCAAGGGCTTCTCAGAAGTTAATAACGTACAGCAGTACAATTAAAAAATCAAATTTTTTCTACAAAAATTATCTTTTCACCCCCAATTTTTATTTTCCCAAGGGTAACAGGACACTTAAAATTATTGTGCAATTCATCCTGAGTATGCTGATACCCCATATGTGGGTGTAAACGACTATTTGGGCACATGGCAGAGCTCGGAAGGGAAGTAGCGCCATTTGACTTTTTTGGCTGGAATTGAGATCGGACACTATGTCGCGTTTGGAAAGCCCCTGATGTATCAAAACAGTGGAAACCCCCCACAAATCACACCATTTTGGAAACTAGACACCCCAAGGAACTTATCTAGATGTGTGGTGAGAACTTTGAACCTCCCAGGGCTTCACAGAAGTTTATAACGTACAGTGGTAAAATTAAAAAATCATATTTTTCCAACAAAAATGATCTTTTCACCCCAATTTTTATTTTCCCAAGGGTAACAGGACCCTAAAAGTTATTGAGCAATTTGTCCTGAGTATGCTGATACCCCACATGTGGGGGTAAACCACTATTTGGGCGCATGGCAGAGCTCGGAAGGAAAGCAACGTCATTTGACATTTTTTGCTGGAATTGGGATTGGACGCCATGCCGTGTTTGGAAAGCCCCTGATGTGCCTAAACAGTGGAAACCTCCCACAAGTGACCTCATTTTGGAAACTAGACCCCTAAGGAACTTATCTAGATGTGTGGTGAGCACTTTGAACCCCCCAGTGCTTCACAGAAGTTTATAACGCCCGGGCGTGAAAATAAAAAAATCATATTTTTTCCACAAACATGAGCTTTTAGTCCCCAATTTTTTTTATTTTCCCAAGGGTAACAGGAGAAATTGGACCTGAAAAGTTGTTGTCCAATTTGTCTTGAGTACGCTGATACCCCATATGTGGGAGAAAACTACTGTATGGGCACACGTCGGGGCTCAGAAGGGAAGTAGTGACGTTTTGGAATGCAGACTTTGATGGAATGGTCTGCGGGTGTCATGTCGCGTTTGGAGAGCCTCTGATGTGCCTAAACTGTTGAAACTCCCCACAAGTGA
The DNA here is from genome assembly GCF_039654945.1 of Dendrobates tinctorius. Taxonomy (NCBI): domain Eukaryota; kingdom Metazoa; phylum Chordata; class Amphibia; order Anura; family Dendrobatidae; genus Dendrobates; species Dendrobates tinctorius. Next base: position 9,969,156 of record NW_027361824.1, read on the forward strand.
CTGCATTTTGGAAACTAGACCCCCCCCACGGAAATTATCTAGATGTGTGGTGAGCACTTTGAATCCCAAAGTGCTTCACAGAAGTTTATAACGCTTGGGCGTGAAAATAATAAAATCATATTTTTTTTCCACAAAAATGATATTTTTGCCCCAATTTTTTATTTTCCTAAGGGTAACAGGAGAAATTGGACACCAAAAGTTGTTTTGCAATTTGTCCTGAGAAGGCTGATACACCATATGTGGGGGTTAAACAGTTTGGGCGCATGGCAGAGCTTGGAAGGGAAAGAGCACCTTTTTCAACGCAGAATTGGCTGGAATTGAGATCAGACGCCATGTTGCATTTGGAGAGCACCTGATGTGCCCAAACAGTGGAAACCCCCAATTCTAACTCCAACCCTAACCACAACACACCCCTAACCCTAATCTCAGCCCTAACCCTAGCCCCAGCCCTAATGTGAAAATGGAAATAAATACATTTTCTTTTAATTTTATTATTTTTCCCTCTCTAAGGGGGTGATAACGGGGGGTTTGATTTACTATTTATGGCGGTTTTTATGTTTGGCAGCTGTCGCACGCTAAAAGACGCTTTTTATTGTAAAAATAGTTTTTGCATCACCACATTTTGAGAGCTATAATTTTTCCATATTTTGACCCACCGAGTCATGTGAGGTCTTAGTTTTTGCAGGACGAGTTGACATTTTTATTGGTCTCAATTTCGGGCACGTGACATTTTTTGATCGCTTTTTATTCCAATTTTTAGGACGCAGAATGAACAAAAACCAGCATTTCATGAATTTCTTTGCTTTGTTTTTTATTTTTATTTTTTAAGGGGTTTGCTAAAGGGGTTAACTAATGGGACAGTTTTATAGGGCGGGTCGTTACGGACGCGGCGATACCAAATATGTGTACTTTTATTGTTTTTTTTTTTATTTTCAAAAAATGAATTTATTAGGTAATATTTTTTGTTTTTAATTTATTTAGCAATTTTTTATAAATTATTTTTACACTTTTTTTTAACTTTATTATACTGTCCCAGGGGGGACATCACTGTCATGTGACAGATTGCTGATCTGTCACATCACAGATCGCTGTGACAGATCAGCAATCTGTCACAGGCATTGAAGCAGACTTCCTCATGCCTGCGCTTTTCAGGCAGTGAGGAAGCCAGCTCCCTGCAGGCCCCCGAAGGTCCCTGTCGCCATATTGGATCCGGGGACCTGCAAGGAAGAGTCCCTCGCAGCAGAGATGCACATCGCGCTGCTGCGGGGGTGTCAGGGAAGCACGGATGGAGCCCCCTCTCTGCTGATGCTTCCCTAAACCCCCGGTACACTGCGATCGCGTTTGATCGCAGTGTGCCAGGGGTTAATGTGCCGGGGGTGGTCCGTGACCACCCCTGACACATAGTGCCGGGTGTCAGCTGTGATAATCAGCTGACACCCGGCCGCGATCAGCGGCGCTCCCCATGGGGGGCCACTCTGATCGCTTAGATGTACTATCCCATCCCTGGTCATAGGGGCCCGGGTACCGTGGGCGGGATAGTACATGTAATGTCGGGAAGGGGTTAATAGCCCTCTGTGTCTGTACTGTTACATACTTAGGCTGATAACCGGTTCATGCAGCATTACATGAACACCCTATTACATTGATGGCTGCACCGTACAATACAAACAACTGTTACCACCCACCTTTCGTGTCTCCCTCTTTCCTCATAGACTGTAAGCTTGCGAGCAGCGCCCTCATTCCTCTTGGTATCTGTTGATCAATGTGATTATTGTTATGCTGTAATGTCTATTGTCTGTACAAGTCCCCTCTAAATGTAAAGTGCTGCGGAATATGTTGGCGCTATAGAAATAAAATTATTATTTTTTATTATTATTATATAATTTTTGCACCATTTTTAAAAATTACGTAGCCTAAAAAATATCTGAAGCTGCTGTGTGTGATTAAATGGGTTGTAATTTGACGGTTGTTACCATCCATTTTTTCCTAACCAGAGAGGTTTAGATCATTTGAATAGTAATAAGGCTGTGGTTGCATTAAAGAGCTCAAATGTGGTTCAGTACAGTCCTGGAAGACCCCGGAGAGTCATACACGTATTTTCAGAGCAATAAGACACTTTGCAGTTTTGAAATTTGCCTTGAATTAATTCTCTGCAATTTTTTTCTGAAAAATCATCAAAAACAGTGAACTTTTAATTTCAAACAGTTCAATGATATTTTTAATGTTGTTGATTATTTGTTACCAGAGTCATAGAGAAAATCTGAGTCTTGCATCCATGCATACTCATACAGAAAGCATGCGGGTCCAGAAAGCCCACACTAAAAAAATTAAAGCTTAATATTAGAATTTTTTGGCTTTTTTATCTTTAAATATCCCAAAAACTCTGAAACATTTGTTAAAAAAAAAAAGATTATTACGGTAAAGTGTACAAATAAAGCCAAAAATTACTGCACACTACAATGGGTTAAACGATCGAATTGTTGGGTTACATATTAATACTACATTTCCAGTGATCATCACATTTAACTTGATTCTTTGAGGATTTTACCACCAAACAAAAATTAATGGTTCAAGTTTTTCCCAAGACAAAAGTATAGAAAACTTTTATCCAAGGAAAACATGGACTGGGAGATTTTACAGATCAATGTAGACGACTGTCACGTAAAAGCTTCAAAAAGCTCTCCCGTAATTACGCTAAAGCTCATTTAATTAAAAAAATGGAACAGCTGCAAAAAAGTAAGAATGATATGAGATTGTTGATTTCAATTCATGCTGCATTACTTAAAGAGGAGCTAAACTTTCATTATTTTTACAATTTTTTTCAAGCAAAGGTTATGATTAGAGTTGAGCGAAACCGTCCGATACTTCAAAGTATCGTATCGGATGGTATCGGCCGATCTTTAAAAAAGTATCGGTATCGCCGATTCCGATACCGGAAGTCCCATTCAAGTCTATGGGACTTCCGGTATCGGAATAAGAAAAACCCTTTCCTGCCCTTGTACAGCCTCTCTGGGGTCTGTACGGGCCTTTCGGGGGCTGTGCCGGCCTGCCAGGGGGTCTGTGCAGGCTCCGGTGGTCTGTGCCGGCCTGCCGGGGGGCTGTGCCGGCCTGCCGGTGGTCTGTGCAGGCTCCGGTGGGCTGTGCCGGCCTGCCGGGGGGCTGTGCCGGCCTGCCGGGGGGCTGTGCAGGCTCCGGGGGGATGTGCCGGCCTGCCGGGGGGCTGTGCCGGCCTGCCGGTGGTCTGTGCAGGCTTCGGGGGTCTGTGCAGGCATCGTCCGATGGGACTACAAGTCCCATCGGGCGATGCCTGCTACCATGACAGTGATTGACACATTAGCCAATGATGGGACAGTAGTAGTCCCATCATCCGGCTAATGTGTTGAATGTAAAAAAAAAAAAAAAAAAAATTACATGCTACATACATACAACATGCATGCTACATACATGCTACATTCATACTACATACTACATACATGCTACATACATGCTACATTCATACTACATACTACATACATGCTACATACATGCTACATTCATACTACATAAATACTACATGCAACATACATACTACATGCAACATACATACTACATATATACTACATACATACTACATATATACTACATGCATGCTACATACATACTGCATGCTACATACATACTACATGCTACATACATACTACATGCTACATACATACCACATATATACTACATACATACTACATACATACTACATGCATGCTACATGCATGCTACATGCTACATACATAACACATATATACTACATGCATGCTACATACATAGTACATGCTACATGCATGCTACATACATACTACATGCTACATACTACATATATACTACATGCATGCTACATACATACTACATGCTACATACTACATATATACTACATGCATGCTACATACATACTACATGCTACATACATACTACATATATACTACATGCATGCTACATACATACTACATGCTACATACTACATATATACTACATGCATGCTACATACATACTACATGCTACATACTACATATATACTACATGCATGCTACATACATACTACATGCTACATACATACTACATATATACTACATGCATGCTACATACATACTGCATGCTACATACATACTACATGCTACATACATACTACATGCTACATACATACCACATATATACTACATACATACTACATACATACTACATGCATGCTACATGCATGCTACATGCTACATACATAACACATATATACTACATGCATGCTACATACATAGTACATGCTACATGCATGCTACATACATACTACATGCTACATACTACATATATACTACATGCATGCTACATACATACTACATGCTACATACTACATATATACTACATGCATGCTACATACATACTACATGCTACATACATACTACATATATACTACATGCATGCTACATACATACTACATGCTACATACATACTACATATATACTACATACATACTACATACATACTACATGCTACATACATACTACGTATATACTACATGCATGCTACATACATACTACATGCTACATACATACCACATACATACTACATACATGCTACATGCTACATATATACTACATATATACTACATGCATGCTACATACATACTACATGCTACATACATACTACATATATACTACATACATACTACATACATACTACATGCTACATACATACTACATATATACTACATGCATGCTACATACATACTACATGCTACATACATACCACATACATACTACATACATGCTACATGCTACATATATACTACATATATACTACATGCATGCTACATACATACTACATGCTACATACATACTACATATATACTACATACATACTACATACATACTACATGCATGCTACATACATACTACATACATACTACATGCTACATACATACCACATACATACTACATACATACTACATGCTACATACATTCATACATATATACTACATGCATGCTACATACATACTACATATATACTACATGCATGCTACATACATACTGCATGCTACATGCATGCTACATATATACTACATACATACTACATGCTACATACATACCACATATATACTACATACATACAATACATTCATACAATACATACATAGACATACAGTACATATAACATAGAGTAACATACTTACCAATACTTGTCACATTGTTCCCCGAAGCCATTGTCTTTTCCGGAATAAATATTAACATAACAAACCACAAAAATACTCACCCACGATCCGAAGCAGTCCACGAGTGTGTCCCACGACGATCTTGGGTAGAGAACTGCAGCATCAGCTGATGCTGCCGTTCTCTACGGGCTGCAGGAATCCAATGACGGAAGGTAGGTATCCTTCCGCACTGTATTCCTCCGCCACTTAAAAAAAAAAAAAGTACCTAGTCTCACTTTATGCCATTGCTGTGTGGGAAATTCCCATGATGCGCACACACCGTATCGGAATGCTCAACACTAGTTATGATACTTTGCAAATCACTTTATTAGGGGATTTGTCTTCATTCCTGTAAAACAATTACATGTAAGTAGCTTCTAAACCTCGGCTTTTTCCTAGTCAATTTGATTTCCTTCATCTGCATTGGCATTAAGTAATTTGCAAAATTTCATAACTTTCCATGCTGGGCAAAATTATAAAAAAATTGAAAAGCAAAAAAACACAAAAACAAAAACAAAACCAAAAAAACATATATCATTCACGAGAACATGTTCAAGTCCTTTAGATGTAAAAAAGTAATAACAAGAAAGTTTGGAAAAATATTACAATTTTTTTTCCAGAAATCATAGAAAACGGAATTGCATCCATATCTCAGTAGAAAAATAAAGAAATAAAATAATAGATATATTTGATATCATCACATCGACCTATCAAAATATAAAGTCCAGCAAAAACAAAACTCCCCCAACATTCCTCTCACGTCCTGCTTGTCCTTTCATCTGTCCATGGCACGGTTGTGAAATAAAGGACATAGAACTTTTCAGCTTTAGCTGGTGAGTGCTGCATTTTTTCTTTCCATAGTTTCTGATCTATCAAAATGTAATTTTTTTTACCCATATGGTCAATGCCTTAAAGCAAACACAAAGAGTCAAAATGTCAAAATTGCTGTTTTTTTCTTGTTACAACCCCACAAAGAAAATGTAACAAAAAGGATCAACAGGTGAATCGCAAAAGCCAAAATATCTATAAAAACTACAGCTCGAATCTAAACACATTCTCACACAGCTACAACAATGACACATACAGGTGTCAGAAAATGGTGACATGAATCAGACTTTGAAAAGTTCTGAATTTTTTTAACTACTAAAATGTTTGTAAAACTTTGCTTTCGTGACAGAATGCTCCTTTGCAGCAATTCCAGCATTGCAGACCTTTGGCATTCTAGCAGTTAAGTTGCTGAGGTAATCTGGAGAAATTTCACCCCATGCTTCCAGAAGCTCCTCCCACAAGTTGGTTTGACTTGATGGGCACTTTTTGCGCACCATACGGTCAAGCTGCTCCCACAGCAGCTCAATGGGGTTGAGATCTGGTGACTGTGCTGACCACTCCATTACAGATAGAATACCAGCTGCCGGCTTCTTCCCTAATTAGTTCTTGCAAAATTTGGAGGTGTGCTTTGGGGTCATTGTCCTGTTGTAGGATGAAATTGGCTCCAATCAAGCGCTGTCCACAGGGTATGGCATGGCATTACAAAATGGAGTGATAGCCTTCCTTATTCAAAATCCATTTTACCTTGTACAAATCTCCCACTTTACCAGCACCAAAGCAACCCCAGACCATCACATTACCTCCATCATGCTTGACAGATGGCGTCAGGCACTCTTCCTGCATCTTTTTAGTTGTTCTGTGTCTCACAAATGTTCTTGTGATGTTCTGTGTGATCAAAACACCTCAAACTTGGATTCGTCTGTCCATAACACTTTTTTCCAATCTTCCTCTGTCCAATGTCTGTGTTCTTTTGCCCATATTAATCTTTTCTTTTTATTAGCAAGTCTCAGATATGGCTTTTTCTTTGCCACTATGCCCTGAAGGCCAGCATCCCGGAGTCACCTCTTCACTGTGGACATTGACACTGGCTTTTTGCGTGTACTATTTAATGAAGCTGCCAGTTGAGGACCTGTGAGGCATCGATTTCTCAAACTACAGATTCTAATGAACATGTCTTGTTTCTCAGTTGTGCAGCGGGGCCTCCCACTTCTCTTTCTACTCTGGTTAGAGCCTGTTTGTGCTCTACTCCAAAGGGAGTAGTACACACCGTTGTAGGAAATCTTCAGTTTCTTGTCAATTTCTCGCATGGAATAGCCTTCATTTCTAAGGACAAGAATAGACTTTCAAGTTTCACATGAAAGTTCTTTTTTTCTGGCCATTTTGAGAGTTTAATGGAACCAACAAATGTAATGCTCCAGATTCTCAACTAGCTCAAAGGAAGATCAGGTTTATAGCTTTTCTAATCAACCAAGCTGTTTTCAGCTGTGCTAACATACTTGCACAAGGGTTTTCAAGGGTATTCTAACCATCCATTAGCCTTCTTACACAGTTAGCAAACATAAAGTACCATAAGAACACTGGTTCTTGGAAATGGGCCTCTATACACCTATGAAGATATTGCATTACAAACCAGACGTTTGCAGCTACAATAGTCATTTACCACATTATCAATGTATAGAGTGTATTTCTGAATCATTTAATGTCAGCTTCATTGGAAAAAACTGTGCTTTTCTTTCAAAAATAAGGAAATTTCTAAGTGACCCTAAAATTTAAGCTTAATACAGTACAAAATTATTGTTAAACAACAGAAAATAAGAGAGAAAGAAAGAGGGGAAAGAAAGAAAGAACAGAGCGAAAGAAAGAACAAAGACAGAGAAAGGAAGATTCTATAAAGATACTATAGCAGCCTGGCTCACACTGTAATGCCCACCTGAGCTTCCTGATGCATGACATATCATGATCTGCTCACATGGCAGGCATCCCCATTTCCAAGGTGGAGGAGGAGGACACGGTGATGGATGTGAAGCATTCCCTGAAGTGCCTCCATGGTTCCGTCACAATCTCCTCCCGAAGTTACCCCATTTCTGGTCAGCTTCCAGCACGTAACTTCCGGTGGAACGTCACATGCGAGCTTTAAAGTGCTCTGCAGGGCTCCGATGTTTACTCCTGTGTCTGCTGGAAAAGTAACCTCCTGGCCGGGGCAGTGGGGCAGACTCAAAATCGGGACTGTCCCGCTGGATCTGGGACGGTTGGGAGGTATGAATGCTCCCCACCATACACCTTGTACACACATGGCTCCGCACACCTCATACACACATGGTTCTGCTTTGTATGCTTCGCACACACGGCTCCGCCCCTACACATCTCTGCTCCGTACACCTCGTACACACAGGGCTCTGCTCCATACATCTCGTACACACACGGCTCCGCTCCGTACATCTCGTAGACATCTCTGCTTCGTACACCTCATACACACGCAACTTTGCTCCATACACCTCGCACACACGCAGCTCCGCTCCATACACCACATACAGATGGCTCCGCTCCGTACACCTCATACACACACGACTCCACTCCGCACACGTTGTACATACACGGTTCCGCTCCACACACCTTGACACACACGGCTCCGCTCCATACACCTCGTACACACGGCTCTGCTCCGTACACCTCGTACACATAGCTCCGCTCCGCACACCTCATACACACGGCTGCGCTCCATACACTTCGTACACACACCTCTCTGCTCCGTACACCTTGTACCCATGGCCCTGCTACATCCACCCTGTAAGCCCCTCCTGACCCCACAAATAAACTTCCCTCATCCAGCACCAAGACAACCATCACAGCAGAGTCCTGCAGACACAGAGGCTCCTGATCATGTGACCCCTGACTCCTCCCCTCCTGGGACATCATCTCAGTTCCTGTGCGCAGAGAAGGGAACAGCCTAGCTCCGTCATTACTGACTGTGAGAGGCTGCGGTGGGTCTCTAGGAGGGCGAGGATGGGGTGCATGGGGGCGTGGTGGCTTATTTCCCTGCAGTGCAGGAAAGTAAAATCCCGCATGGGACAGCGGGTGGGGGGTCCAAATCGGGACTGTCCCGCGAAATCCAGGACGGTTGGGAGCTTTGCATGTGGTGCACCAATGGAAAAATAGAAAAAAATAAAACAAGATTATATAAGAATTTAAAAAATAAATATTAAATTTAGCTTAAAAATATGTACATAAATGAATCAAAAAACTAATTTTAAATTAAAAAAAAATATAAAAAATAATAAAACTCTGCATGTTTTTTTTGCAGTGCTAAGATTGCATTTCTATTATTCACTTTATGACTAATTTCAAAAAAGATATTTTTGCAAATCAGGTGGAAAAATGTGTATTTGGGGATTGAAAGTCATCCAAACCTCTGAAGTAAGAGATGATGCAAAAAAAAAAAAAATCAGATCTAACCTGACCTAGGACTGAGAATTCTGCTGGGAGACAGAAACCTGTAAATGTTGGACTCTGTAGATATTGACGAAGACATTTGAGGCTTCAGCCAGATGTGACTCGGTAAGACTTTGCATAAGTAAAGTGTTTCATTTATCAGTATATTAAAATTCAAATTGAAATTTTTTTTTTCCAGTATTTTTTAAGTAACCTTTCTTTTTATATTGAATCTGGCCAAAAAATGTTTAACTTTCTATTTCTATTATATCGCACAATTATTTGTGTCTGATCAGATTGTGTTGCGTAATATTATATCTATTGTTTTATAAAAATGTTTAGCTTAATCTTTTATTTTTTTGCGTCAAATATTGGAAAAAAAATTCATAATTAGCAATCATTCATATAGGAATATTGTATCCAGGGAAAACTGGTTAGTCCAGATGTAAAAATTGGATTTCATTAGGTTTTACAGGACACAATTTGAAACAGCGTCAGTATCTATGTGGAGAAAATTCTGCTCTGTTGATGAAAAAGTAAAAAGTAAAACAACTCAGAAAATCTATTTTTTTAACCATTAAAATAATAAATAAAAAATAATTATATACATTTAAAATTACATTAATAGGATTAACCTGAAGATTCATATTGCATTTTTTTAATTAATGTTATAAAAAGAAAATCTAGAAAATAGCAGAATTGTTGGTTTTTACTATTTTAGTCCACTTAGACATTTTTTCCCAGCACATTATATGGTTTGGTGAATGGTGTCATTCAAAACTACAGAAAAATATATCAATCATAGTGATGGAAAAATAATAAAGCTTTTTGAAGAAGGGTCTGGAAAAGATGAAAGATAAAGAAACAATAAAATTGCCGGGTTATAAAATGTTGAGTTCTTTTATTGTACGGAAAACTAAATTGTATTTGTCTTGAATTTTTGGCGATTTTTTTCAAGCTGAGAAACTTGAACAATATGTGATTCACTTTGTGCCGACCACTTGATATGGCCATCACAATGTTACACTTTGGAGAAGGTTGGAATAACTAATTTTGTACATTGTGAATTTGGGCAATTGGTGTTTTCATGGGTTGTCATGAATTAGTAAATGGGGATTCTTTTTCAGAAGATACAATGATCTATTTCAGCAAATGAGTGCCAAATTGGAAGCTTTTCAGGCACCAAACTACCCCGCTCTTATCCAGATCTTTGCCTCCATGTTTAAACACTTCAGCATTGTCGAGTTACGGGTGAGGCTCTGCTTAGATCCAGAAAATTAATGAGAGGCAACAAAAAGAAAAGCGGCACTCACCAAAATTCTTTTTATTAAAAGTTCTTTAGTCCATAAGGTGGGACATTTTTGCAGTGCGCCAGGGATATGTGCGGGAGAAGAAGAAATGGACGCTTTTTTGGATCCATGTGGGTCCTCTTTCTTCTCCTCCCGCACATACCCCTGATCACCCCAGCAATGTCCCATCTTATAGACTTTGGTGAGTGCAGCTTTTCTTTTTGTTGATTGACATGGTATTACTGCAAATGTGCTGTAGTGGAATCACAGACCCAAATCATTCAAATGGTCCAAAGAAGTAAAAGATTTAAAAAAAAAAAACTCATGTCCCCTAATATTATTAAAGCTAGTTTCACACTTGAGTTAGGAGGTGCAGCGCACGGCGGCCGTGCAGCTCCACCCCCTGCCACGCCCCCTCCAGTCAGCTCCTCCTATGGAAACATGCTGCATGTGACCTGCATACCCTATCATTAGCATTCGGTACGCAGGCCGTCTGCTGGTATGATTTTGACGGCGCATGCGCCCTATTGATGGTGCGCCGAGCGCACCAAAATGCAACACGGTGCGTTTGGCACACGTCGGCACACCGTCAAAAGGGCGCATGCACCATCAAAATCATACCACCGCATGGCCTGTATAACCAATGCTAATGATAGGGTACGCAGGTCGCATGCATCGTCATGTGCCTAGGAGGGGGCATGGCAGGGGGCAGAGGTGCACGGCGACCGTGCGCCGCGCCTCCTAACGCAAGTGTGAAACTAGCCTAACCTGCAAATATGGGACTAATCTGCAGATGAAAAACATTGCAAAGTTGTCCGGGTGCCATACTGAAAATGCAGCTACTGGGAAGAAAGTAATGTGACTCCTCCGGTGAGCTGCCGGGTTTTAGTCATACAGACGTGCTCAGGGCAGCTACAGTCACCACTTACAGTATGGTGAGCACACCTGGTACTTTGATACTTTGATCTGCACCAATGCGCTGCAGAATAATCTGTCAATAAAAGTGCAGAGAAGTAACTGAAGTGCCCTTCTCTGTGTACTGAGCTGTCTCTGAAGGGGTTGTCTCTATCACTGAAAATCGGCGGCTCCCGGGAGGAAAAATATTAATTTCTTCCCAGTAGCTGCACTTTCTGTAAGGTGGCAGGACAGCCTTGAAATCATATTAACCTGTAAATTTGCACTATTCGCCCACTTTATCAATTCTTTCACAACAAAATTCTAACGAAAAAGCTTTATAAAGTTGCAAAACTTTAGGTGCAACTGAAAGTTGTGTCAACTTGTTGATACTTTTCCATACATATGCCAGTTTATCTCAGCTCTAGCAAAACTGGTGGAGCTGGGGAAGAATTGGGGCATGATGGAGCGAGAGGCCAGAGCTTGTCTAATTCATAACGATCTGTTTCGTTCTCTGTGCCAGAAATCTCACTCCAGTACCCGACTGGAATGAGATTTCTGGCTGAGCACACGGAGTTCCATGGAACTGGTCAGACGCTCCAGATTCATGCATCCCTTCATGAATCATTAGTGTCTAAATCCATCATGCCCCATATCATGACGTGCATAAACAATGGCGGTCTTGTATTGAGCCCTATACGGTGAGGTAAAAAGTATTTAGTCAGCCACCAATTGTGCAAGTTCTCCCACTTATAAAGATGAGAGAGACCTGTACTTGACATCATAGGTAGACCACAACTATGAGACATAATATGAGAAAACAAATCCAGACAATCTCCTTGTCTGATTGGGTAAGATTTATTTTGCAAATTATGGTGGAAAATAAGTATTTGGTCATTAAAAAAATTTCATCTCAATACTTTGTGATATATCCTTTGTTGGCAATGACAGAGGTCAAACGTTTTCTGTAAGTCTTCACAAGGTTGGCACACACTGTTGGTGGTATGTTGGCCCATTCCTCCATGCAGATCTCCTTTAGAGCAGTGATGTTTTGGGCCTGTCGCTGGGCAACATAAAATTTCAAATCCCTCCAAAGGTTTTCTATGGGGTTTAGATCTGGAGACTGGCTAGGCCGCTCCAAGACCTTCATATGCTTCTTACGAAGCCACTCCTTCATTGCCCTGGTGGTGTGCTTGGGTTCATTATCATGCTGAAAGACCCATCCACATTCCATCTTCAATGCCCTTGCTGATGGAATGAGGTTTGCACTCAAAATCTCACAATACATGGCCCCTTTCATTCTTTCATGTACACGGCTCAGTCGTCCTGGTCCCTTTGCAGAGAAACAGCCCCAATACAGTATGATGTTTCCACCCCCATGCTTCGCATTAGGTATGGTGTTCTTTGGATGCAACTCAGCATTCTGTCTCTGATGAGTTTTGTTTCTTACAAACAGTTCTACTTTGGTTTCATCAGACCATATGATATTCTCCCAGTACTCTTCTGGATAATCCAAATGCTCTCTAGCAAACTTCAGATGGGCCCAGACATGCACTGGCTTAAGCAGGGGACATGTCTGGCACTGCAGGATCTGAGTCCCTGGCGGCATAGTGTGTTACTGATGGTGGCCTTTGTTAGTGGTCGCAGCTCTATGCTGGTCATTCATTAGGTCCCCGTGTGGTTCTGCTATTGACCCCACGAGGTGAGATCTAGCGTGGAACCCCAGATCGAGGAAGATTATCAGTGGTCTTGTATGTCTTCCATTTTCTAATTATTGCTCCCACAGTTGATTTCATCACACCAAGCTGCTTGCCTATTGCAGATTCTGTCTTCCCAGCCTGGTGCAGGGCTGCAATTTTGTTTCTGGTGTCCTTCGACAGCTCTTTCACCTTCACCATAGTGGAGTTTGGAGTGTGACTGTTTGAGGTTGTGGACAGGGGACTGTTATACTGATAACAAGGTCAAACAGGAGCCATTACTACAGGCAGTGAGTGGAGGACAGAGGAGCCTCTTAAAGAAGAAGTTACAGTTCTGTGAGAGCCAAAAATCTTGCATGTTTTTAGGTGATCAAATAGTTATTTTCCACCATAATTTGCAAAGTAAATCTTGCCAAACCAGACAAGGTGATTGTCTGGATTTGTTTTCTCATTGTGACTCTCATAGTTGTGCTCTACCTATGATGTCAATTACAGGCCTCTCATATTTATAAGTGGGAGAACTTGTACAATTGATGGCTGACTAAATACTTTTTTGCCCAACAGTATCTGTAGGTTATGATGGCATTTGAGTATATGGCATGTTCCTTTAATTGAGATTTAACTGATGGTAAATTAAGATTGGTTCTGTCCATTGGCGTCACCTTGGAAAATGAAGACATTGGGCAACTTTGCAGTTTTCCACATCCTGAGACTAAATCTACATAAAACCCCTGGAGTATGTGATGTCATGAATGATGTTTTGGAGTTTTGTTTTATAATAAGACTTTTTCATTTTTGCTTTATCATCATTTTTTAGATTAATTTTTAAAATTGAAGCCACCAAAGAATACAATGGAGGACCCAATGACTCTCTACAGCAACAAGACTCACCTATCATATCTTGGACTCTATCATTTGCCTGAAAATGTAATAATTCTATATGTGGCTTTGATCTCCTCAACCTTCTGCTTGTACATCCCATCTATTATAATCATATTATCCGTGATCTTCACCACCGCTCACATTCGAGAGAATGTCCGATATGTTTTGTTCTGTCACATGCTCTTCAGCGACTCTTTACAGCTTACCATTGCTTTCTTTCTTTTTATAGTGACATCATATAATCTCCTTATGCCCATGAAATGGTGTTGTGCAATAAGTGGAATTGGAGCCTCCACAGCTTTGATTACTCCTTATAATTTGGCCCTTATGTCTTTGGAACGCTACATCGCTGTTTGCTTCCCATTGAGACACGGAGAGATTTGCACAGTATGGCGGTGTAAGGTGGCCATCATGGGGATGTGGGTGATTGGAGCTTTTCCTGTACTCATTGAGCTCGCTATTTTGTGTTACTTTATGAACAGCAATTTTTTTTCTTTTCAGATGTTGTGTATTTGGAAATATCTGCAAATATACAATGTTCAAATCACAATCAGGTTTCTGACCTCTTCCCTCAGCTTCAGCTCGATGTTGCTCATCATATTTTACACTTACATCCGAGTTATAATAGCTGCTCGAAAGATTAAGTCAAAGAAATCTTCTGCCTCCAAAGCGGCCAAAACTGTCCTGCTCCACGCGTTTCAGCTCCTCTTATGCCTTTGCTCCTACAGCAGCACATTCACCGAGACCCTCTTCAATAACCAATATATGAATATGGCCCCCATCAACTTCTTTGTGTTTATGTGCTTGCCGCAATATATCAGTCCCTTCATTTACGGGATAAGAGATGAATTGATCTGGAAAAGTATAAGGAAACTGATCTGCTCCACATAGAAATCAAGAATTTCAAAAATGTAACTGAAAATAAATAATGACTAATAATGAAATCATCAATGTCTTTTTCCATTCAGATTTCTGTTTACAAAATTTTATAGTTTGAATTAAAATTTTCATAAATGACAAAAGTTTCTAGTGAAACTGATTTGATTTTCTTTGTTAGTGTGTTGTCTCATCTGGAAAACCCATGACCATATCTGTGCCTGTGCCCATTTGTTATGCTCTGGTCACATTCTCTGCGATTACTTTTCTGGTTACACCCTACAACTTGGCCATCATGTCCTTGGAACGTTATCTTGCTTTTGCTATCTCTTCACCAAATTGCAACGTACAGAGGTCACTTTTGGCCCTAGGAGTCATGTGGGCTGTGGGTCTTGCTCCGCAGCTCCTTGACTTTATCGCCATGTGTTACTCAATGCCCAAGCGTTTCTTCTCGGCCAGCTTAGTATGTGTATGGCCAGAATTTGTAATGAGTGATTTCCAAGTTAAGTTAAGGTCATTCAATGAGATTAGCGGTCTCTCCTTGGTTGGATTCGTTATCTTCTACACTTACATCAATGTTATGATGGTGGCTTGGACAATCGGGTCAGGGAAGTATTCGGCATTCAAGGCAGAGAAAACCTTCCTTCTTCACGCCCTCCAGCTCGGACTTTGTGTGATGTCTTACACATCCTCATTGACTGATGCATATATAACTAAATATTTCTTCTTCATTCCCATAACCAACTTTTTCTTTTGCCTCCCGAGATTTATCAGTCCTTTAATTTATGACATAAGAGATGAAGTGTTTCAGAAACACATGAGGAAGATGAACTCCTTCATTTCCTAAATTATTCCAAATTTGTAGGTAGGATTCTTGAACTCAATCAGCTATAAACATTTCTAAAGAAACCTGGAGTTAGCGATACGGCTGTTCAGTTCTTACTGCAACATTAAAAAGGTTCCTGTCCTGTAGTAATCCAATGTGCCAGCACTAAGATATGAAGTCATATGAAAAATCAGAAGAGAATTGGGGACGTGATACTGTACCCCAAGTGCACATGTAATTCCAGATCTGGAGTTTACTTCCGGGGAGATATTTTAAGATTCGGTCAAAGGAATTGGGAGAGGTACGAGGAGAAATAATCCGAGAAGATTAACAGGGCAACAGAGTTAATGTAGACCTATTAAAAATGTTAACTAAAAATCTACCTCGATTCATAAAATGTCGCTGTGCGCAAAAGAATTCGAATAGACTTCTGCGCTTTGATCTGTAAATAGTAAGTAAGAGCAAATCCATTCTTAACTAATTAAATTAAATTAGAATTTCCAAATATTCATGGATTCCAGCGAATCTGAATTTCCGAGTATTCAACATGTTGAAATTCAGCCAAAAATATGTTCTGTTTTTTAGAAAACAAAGAAACAAAAAACAATAAAAATTGATACTCACCGCCGTTCCCCTGTGGCTTCCTAGGTTCCCGCTCTGTTGCCAGTCTCCTCTTCACTAGCGCTTCCAACCTAGGAAGTCAGCAGAGGATCGGCAGGGAGCTGCGGCTGCAAGGACAGGTTTTATGTTTTTCACCCCCTTTCTGGACCATATGTCTATTATGCATTGAGTTGAAAAACCTCAGAGCAAAATAAACTGCTTTCTGTTAATGTGAACTGGGGCTCATTCGATTCGCAGCAAATAAGTTCAGGATTAATCAAAGTTCCTTACTGATTTTGAGAGAATCTTCTAATTTTCAGAAGATTGATCCTCTGTAGTAGATAACAAATGTCCATTTTAGAGGATCATATTGTATTATTCTTTCTATAAGCAAAAGGGGAAAAGCGAATACATCAAAGAATCTTCAGCTACTAAGTTGGGCTTATTTTTTTAGAGATTTCTGAGATACACTGTATAGACAAAAGTAATTGTCCCCACATGTTAATCAGTAAATTCCAGTTTGTTCTTCAGTCCCATTGCCCTCAGCATATACCATCCAGCCCCTCACTCTCCCAGTTTATAATATCCAGACCCTCTCTCCTGGTGTATAACATCTAGCCCATGGCCTCCAGTCTGCAACATCCGGCCCCATTGCTACTCTTTACATAACTTCTGGCCCTTCACCCTGGGTGTATAACCTCCAGACCAATCATCCCTGCTGTAGAACATCCGTGCCCCCGCCATGTTGTTTGTGCCCCGTTACCAGCGCGGCGTTCCTGTAATAGGAACCACTTGTGTAATAAGTCTGTTCATGTCATTTCTTCTTCCTGAATATTCCCCCATCACCTGTGAGGATTACTGAGAAGTGAAAGGAACCGAAGCAACTCAGTCATGATGAGACCCCCAAAATGTTACAGAACGGGGGCAGAGAGCTGAGGAGCAGATGGTAAAAAAAGTCCAACCGCTCAGTGTGCACAAATACTGCACCCCCATCGGGATCTTCATGGCCGAGCAGCTGCATGCAGCCATACATCACCAAGCACAATGCCGAGTGTCAGATGGAGTGGTATAAAACAGCCACCACTGAAGAATGGAGAAGTGCAAAATAGAGATAATCAGAATGGTCAAAGGAGAATCAAATTTCAGGTGAACTTCCAAAAATTTGCAAATCCTTGCAAGTTTGAACAGTCTGTGAATTGATTTGAGTGAATTGGCCACAATTAAAAATGTCCTGCTCCATTTCACACTCTGCTGAGGAATGACAGAATGGGTTAATGATATCAAGAATGGCTAGGTGCTCTTCTCAATAATGTCCTGCAGCTACCACTACACATGATCTAACTAGGGACTATCACAGAAATTATAAAAAATGAGGCACAGCCAAACAGCCTCATGTTACGCCTGTACAGTGTAAGGATAGGAGGACAAAAAAAGGCCAAAATTGGGCTGCGTTATTTTACTGCACCTGTGCTGAAGCATATTAAAAATGGGAGTGTTAAGGCCCCTTTACATTTAGCGATGCACCAGCGATCCCGACAACGATACGACCCGGTCAGGATCGCTGGTGCATCGCTAAATGGTTGCTAGTGAGCTGCCACACAGGCAGATCTCACAGCGACGTAGCGATGCAGCAGCAGTCGTTACTTACCTTTCAGACGCGGCGATCCTGACGTCCTCCCGCCCGCGTCCACGTGTCGCTCATTGGTGCCAGCAGTAAGCCCAGCAGGAAGCGGCCGACGAGAAATGGAGCTGCACGATCTCGCGCGATCAGCGACAGACAGTGGGGGAACCGGTCGAAGGTATCACACATAGCGATATCGATAGCGATAACGCTGCTGCGTCACAAAATCATTGACGCTTTAGCGATATCGCTAGCGATATTGCTATGTGTAAAGGCCCCTTTAGTCAGTCTGTGAATAATAATCCAAAGATTCAGTTGACATAGGGAGGTCCTGGAGCTGCAGAGTCAGTGCGACAGTGAATTCATTGACCTGTGCTATACTGCAGTAACAGCAACATAATAACAGCATTATTGTTTTCTTAACTTGCTGCAAGTGCAAACCAGGAGGGCAGTATTTTTCCCTTTGTCCTAATTTTACTATAAGAAGAATCCTGAAATCGAAGGTTACATGTAGAGATGAGCGAATATTTCACTGTTTGGTTCGGATTATGATCGCTGATTTTGCAATATTCGCCGATTTATTTGTCGAATATTCACCAAAAATAACCGAACGTCATTAAAGTCAATGAGTGGCAAAAACAAATGCATGCCAACACCTTCAAATGGGCCCAAAAGCTGCCAAAACACATAAAATTAGGGGCAGACACAAGGAAAGTGGCCTCAATTCACTCACAGTACAAATTTTAGAATGGCACAGTAGCAATCAGCCATGCATAAGGTATCGAGATCTGGGCCAGCATTTAAAGCTTTCAAGTGGATGTAAAAGTAAGACGAGGACGTTGAAGGATCGGTGTAGGCCTGCTGTGCTGGGAGTCCTGATACCACATGCAACAGCTCAACCTGCTTTTATGCTCAGCCACACTCAGGTGGCACAAATATCAGTTTCTTAGACTAGTATTCTCAGAAAAATCTAGGAAAGATATATATCTTTGTACCGTATCAGCCAGTGGATAGAAAAATATTTAGAATTGAGAGTCCTCAGTGGTTGATACCTTTTAATGGATAACTGATTCAGCTAGCCATTAAAAGGTATCAACCACTGAGGACTCTCAATTCTAAATATTTTTCAGAAAAATCTAAGGATAGTAACACAAGTAGTTGACTAAGGAAGTGGAGGCCTGCTGGTCTCGGATGCCTACTGCAACAAGCAACACGTATGAAGGAGACCCAATCAAGAGTCTTCACATTTAAAGTAATTAGGAGCAGACACCACCAACGTAGCATAAATTTCACAAGAGTAGAAATAATATAATGGGGACTGACACCTCTTACACTACAGCCAACCTAGCAGATGTAGACCCAACCAGGAGTGTTCACATTTTCAACAATTGGTGGCAGGCATGAACAAAGTGGCATCAATTTCACCTGACAATTGGTGGCAGGCATGAACAAAGTGGCATCAATTTCACCAGAGTAGAAATAGTATAATAGGGACCGACACGTCTTCCACTACACCCACTGGCGTAGCGTGGGGGGGGGGCGGTCCGCCCCAGGCGGCATGTGTGTGGGGGCGGCGCGGCAGCAGCAATTCCACCCTGCAGTGCAGTGCAGCGGCGGGCAGGGAGCGATGCGATCACGGCAGCTCCGCTGCCTGCAAGAGTGAATAGCAGGAACGGAGCGGCAAGGGTCCGTCCTGCTTCCTGCCCGGAGGCCGCGCTTACTGTTTCACACAGAGGAGCGCCGCTGAATGACGTCATCATTCAGCGGCCACTGCTGTGTGAGGGAGGAAGCGCTGGCGATGCTGCGGACAGGTGAGAGGAGAGAGGTGGTGTCTTGTGTGTATGTATGTGTGTATGTATGTATGTATGTCTCTGTGTGTGTATGTCTGTGTGTATGTCTGTGTGTATGATGGAGCAGGCAGTGATGGGAGTGATGGTCTAGAAGGCAGTGATGGGGTGAAGGAGCAGACAATGATGGGGGTGATGGAGAAGGCAGTGATGGGGTGATGGAGCAGGCAGTGATGGGGGTGATGGAGCAGGCAGTGATGGGGGTTATGGAGCAGGCAGTGATGGGGGTGATGGAGCAGGCAGTGATGGGGTGATGGAGCAGGCAGTGATGGGGTGATGGAGCAGACAATGATGGGGTGATGGAGCAGGCAGTGATGGGGTGATGGAGCAGACAATGATGGGGTGATGGAGCAGGCAGTGATGGGGTGATGGAGCAGACAATGATGGGGTGATGGAGCAGATAATGATGGGGTGATGGAGCAGGCAGTGATGGGGTGATGGAGCAGACAATGATGGGGTGATGGAGCAGACAATGATGGGAGTGATGGGGGTGATGGAGCAGGCAATGATGGGGGTGATGGAGCAGGCAGTGATGGGGTGATGGAGAAGGCAGTGATGGGGTGATGGAGAAGGCAATGATGGGAGTGATGGGGTGATGGAGCAGGCAATGATGGGGGTGATGGAGCAGGCAGTGATGGGGTGATGGAGAAGGCAGTGATGGGGTGATGGAGAAGGCAGTGATGGGGTGATGGAGAAGGCAATGATGGGAGTGATGGGGTGATGGAGCAGGCAATGATGGGGGTGATGGAGCAGGCAATGATGGGGTGATGGAGCAGACAATGATGGGAGTGATGGGGTGATGGAGCAGGCAATGATGGGAGTGATGGGGAGAAGGCAGTGATGGGGTGATGGAGAAGGCAGTGATGGGGAGAAGACAATGATGGGGTGATGGTCGAGAGGGCAATGATGGGGTTGTGGGTGAGAATGCAATGATGGTGGTGGTGGAAAGGGCAATAAATGGGGGTGGTGGAGGAGGAGGAAATGATGGAGGTGGTGGAATGGGCAATGATGGGAGTGGTGGGGGAGAAAGCAAAGATAGTGGTGGAGAAGAAAATGATGGAGGTGGGGGAGAGGACAATAATGGGATGCGAGGGGAGGAGGACAATGAGGGGTGTGGGGGATTGGGATATACATAATAAAGGAGACTATGTAATATATACCTGTATGTGTGTGTGTGTGGCTATATAACATCAATAATCTATATATATATGTATATATACACACACGTAGCTTTGACGCCATAAAAGGAGGGGGGCCCGGACACATTTCTTGCACAGGGACCCCAAGCTGTCAGTGTCCGCCCCCTGTCCGCCAAAATAATTTGTACTTTCTGTTTTTTTTTCTGTCACATTATTAAAAATTAGTATTAAAAAAAGCCATTAGGTCTTCATCCAGCATCATCAAGCTAATACATACATATAGAGAACTGCAAGAAGTTGAAAGTCTAGAAATTTAGAAATAATAGCAGAGTTAGTAGCAGACTAAAAATTAGATCTTTGAGTGTAGTGTGGGCTCTTCGGATGCTTCCGAATTATCAACGACCAAAGGGGCGGCAAATTTTTCGACCGCCCCGGGCGCCACAAACAGTTGCTACGCCACTGACTACACCCAATCCAGCAGATGCACACCCAACCAGGAGTGTTCACTTTTAAAATAATTAGGGGAAGATATCACCAAAGTGGTATCAATTTCACCAGATTAAAAATAGTGTAATGGGGAGTGACATCTCTTCCACTACAGCCAATCCAGCAGATGGAGACCCAAACAGGAGTCTTCATATTTCAAAAAATTAGGGCCTGACACCATCAAAGTGGCATCAGTTTTACGATAGGAGAAAAAGTATAATAGGAACCGGTATGTCTTACACTACATCCAACCCAACAGATGAAGACCCAACCAGGAGTATTCACATTTCCAACAATTAGAGGCAGACACCAACAAAGTGGCATCAAGGAAGTGGCTGAGTGATGCAGTGCTCGTCGTGGCTGCATCATTCCGTGTCTGCACTGTACGGTGCAATGTAACCTCCTCCTCCACCTCCTCAGATGAATTACTCAGCTGCGTACCTATGTGTTCACACCAACTGGGGTATACAAACTCATCATCATCCTCTGTGTTATCACAATCATTCCCCTGAGCATCACCCTCCTCCTCTTCCTACCCTGACAGGACAGTACAGTCTGCCTGAACCTGCTCAGATATCTGAGTCTCATCAGGATTATCTCCCCCTGGGGGTTAACATCTGGTGACGAGGGTCAGGATACTGCTCAGTCCCTACTTTGTCCTGCCCCATATCCAAGTTAAAAAATTTTTGTAAATCAATAAAGATTATTTCCTCCCCTTCACTCTGTGAAGCTTTGGAGCACACTTCTGATGCCCATGGCATAAAATGTGTGAACAGCTCTGAAGACTCACCCATCTGTTGTTCCCTGTGGTTCATAGAATCATAGAATCATAGAATCATAGAATCGTAGAGTTGGAAGGGACCTCCTGGGCCATCTGGTCCAACCCCCTGCTCAAAGCAGGATTCGCTAAATCATCCCAGTCAGATGTCTGTCCAGCCTCTGTTTGAAGACTTCCATTGAAGGAGAACTCACCACTTCTCGTGGCAGCTTGTTCCACTCATTGATCACTCTAACTGTCAAAAAGTTTTTTCTAATATCTAATCTGTGTCTCCTCCCATTCAGTTTCATCCCATTGCTTCTAGTCTTTCCTTGTGCAAATGAGAATAAAGTTGATCCTTCTACAATGTGACAGCCCTTTAGATATTTGTAGACAGCTATTAAGTCTCCTCTCAGTCTTCTCTTTTGCAAACTAAACATTCCCAAATCCTGCAACCTTTCCTCATAAGACAGGGTTTGCAGACCGGTCACCATTTTGGTCGCTCTTTTCTGAACTTGCTCCAGTTTGTTGATGTCTTTTTTAAAATGTCGTGCCCAAAACTGGACACAATATTCCAGATGAGGTCTGACCAAAGAGGAGTAGAGGGAAATAATGACGTCACGTGATCTAGACTGTATGCTTCTGTTAATACATCCTAGAATTGCATTTGCCTTTTTTGCTGCTGCATCACACTGTTGACTCATATTCAGTCTGTGATCTATTAGTATACCCAAGTCTTTTTCACATGTGCTGTCACTTAGCCCTATTTCTCCCATTCTATATATGCTTTTTTCATTTTTATTGCCCAGATGTAGTACTTTGCATTTCTCCCTGTTAAAAACCATTCTGTTAGTTGCTGCCCACTTCTCCAGTTTATTTAAATCTTTTTGAATCCTCTCTCTCTCTTCTCTAGTATTAGCTATCCCTCCTAGCTTTGTGTCATCAGCAAATTTAATCAGTTTACCCTCAATTCCTTCATCTAAATCGTTGATAAAGATGTTGAACAATACAGGGCCCAGGACAGAGCCCTGTGGTACCCCACTTGAGACATTCTTCCAACTGGATGTGCAGCCATTTACGACCACTCTTTGGGTCCGATCACTAAGCCAGTTATGAATCCACCTAACAGTTGCCTTGTCCATTCCATACTTAGTCATTTTTTCAATAAGGATTGTATGAGAGACTTTGTCAAATGCTTTGCTGAAGTCTAGATATACTATATCTACAGCATTTCCTTGATCCACCCAATCAGTGATACCGTCATAGAAGGAAATTAAGTTAGTCTGACATGACTTATTAGTTACAAGCCCATGCTGACTCTGTTTAATCACTTCATTCTTATCCAGGTACTGACATACATGTTGTTTAATAATTTGTTCAAAGATCTTTCCTGGTATAGAAGTCAGACTCACCGGCCTATAGTTGCCTGGGTCCACCTTCTTCCCCTTTTTGAAGATAGGAACAACATTTGCTCTTCTCCAGTCTTCTGGCACTTCTCCTGTTCTCCAAGAATTTTCAAAGATTATGGAGAGGGGTTCAAAAATTTCTTCTGCTATCTCCTTCAGTACTCTGGGGTGTAATTCATCTGGACCTGGAGATTTGAATTAATTTAGGTTAGCTAAGTGTTTCCTCACTATCTTTCTGTTTATAGAGATCCTGGATTCTTCTATTCCCTTAATAGGACAGTGAATAACAGTTGATGTTACATTTCCTTTCTGAGAGAAAGGAAAATGCAGATGGGCAGATGGGCAGTTGCTGAGTTGTAACATTGGGGAAGAAAGGGTAATTGGGGTGCCACCTCTGTCAACTGTAGTGGGTGTGATGTTGAGGTGGAGGAAGAGGAGGAGAGGCTACTTGAAGCTGTGCTTGCCGAGCACATGCTTTTTATGGGCCTCATCAACAATGCATACTGCTGTGTGTCTTCCAAAGAAAGGTAGTGCTGTAGCCTGTCCATTAACAGAAGTTGTCAGATGTCTTTGTATAGGACATGACATTGTTGGTTAACTAGTGCTTTCACAAACATTATCACCTTACCCCACTTACATCTTGAACACCAAGCCTAATTCCCCTTCCTCCACCACCTCGCTTTTTCCCAGGCATGTTGCTCAGACAGTGTGGTAGGAGCACAGTATTAGCAACAAAAAAATTAGATTTTTTACTCTGTACTAGCTCTGTACACAGCTGAATTTCAGCAGAACTAAATGACAAGGTGAAATATTGCGTGCTGAATCGCGTTAGTCACAGAAGAAAGAATTGTTTGGGTGTGGATGAGGCCTGTATGACAAAGTAGATCTGCTCCAAAAAATTTCAAACTGAGTTATCCCCTACTGTATCACATTAGTAACAGAAGAATTATTATTTTTGTGTGGATGAGAGCTTTGTAACATACACTAGATGCTCCAAACAATTCCAAACTGAGATCCCCTCTACTGTATGACGTTAGTAATAAAAGAAAGAATTGTTTAAGTGGGGCCTGTATGACAAAGATATGCTCCAAACAATTTCAAAATTAGTTTTCCCATACTGTATTACATTAGCAACAGAAGAAATTTTTTGTGTGTGGATGAGGCCTGTATAACACAGAGTAGATGTTAGAATTGGCAGAACTCACCAAATAAGAAATTATAATAAGGTGCGTTTGCAACTCGGGGTCCACCGTGCGGTGATGGAGAAACTGTAGCCAGCACAATGGTGGAGCAAGGCTGCATGAAAACACTTTAAGCACACTGAGTAAACTGTCACTCAGTGTGCACAGAGCGCAAAGTAACAAGCTCTGTTATACCACAAAGCAGTACTATGAAGCAAAGCAAAAAAGACTATACCCTGTTAAAATGCACAGGTGTATAGAAAAATACTATAACTTAACCTCCCAGGGAAGACTAAGCTGATGGTTGACCCAACTCTGACACACAGTGTGCTTTAGCACGCGCGCCTGAGGACGCCCGGTGCAGATGCTAAGTTTAAGTGGGAGTTCCCACCCTACACTGTCTGTCTAGACCAACTCTCACAGTGCTAGTAGCGGCACACGTGCACACAGGGTGGTAAATTAGCCACCAAAGCACCAAACACATATGATACTAGCGTACAGGCATGCGCCATTGAGAGCTTTTTATAACTTGCTCAAGCCCAGACAGAGAGGACCTTGCCTGTGGACCAATCTGAAGCTGCCACATCACCACAGCGCCTGACGTCCAAGCATCAATGGGAAGGCAATATATCATGGACATGTTCAGTGGAGTGAAATCTGGACTTAGGCTCCAGAGCACAGCGCTGCATGTGTAAACTAAGACTCACCATAGGCTTAGCTGGAGGGCCAGCAGTAACTACACATGCAGCATAAACCTGGGCAAGGTGCTGGCACTGAAGTCTGTGCTGAGCAGTCATCCCAGCGGCGGAGCCAGAAATGGGAGACCACAGCACCAGACAAGGATTGAGATCCATCCTATCCCGGTACTTAACACTAGATGCTTTAAACAATTTCAAACTGAGATCTCCCCTACTGTATGACATTAGTAACAGAAGACTTTTTTGTGTGTGGATGAGGCATGTATAACATAGACTAGATGCTCCAAACAATTCCAAACTGAGATCTCCCCTACTGTATCACATTAGTCACAGAATATTTTTTTTATGTAGATGAGGCCTGTGTAGCATAGACTAGATACTCCAATCAATTCCAAACTGAGATTTCCTCTACTGTACGATGTTAGTAACAGAAGAAAGAATTGTTTAAGTGGGGATGAGGCATTTATGACAAAGAAGATATGCTCCAAACAATTTCAAAATTAGTTCCCCACTTCTGTATTACATTAGCAACAGAAGATTTTTTTTTGTGGATGAGGCCTGTATAACATAGACTAGATGCTCCAAACATTTTCAAACTGAGATCTCCTCTACTGTATGGCATTAGTAATATAAGAAAGAATTTTTTAAGTGTGGATGAGGCCTGTATGACAAAGAAGATATGCTCCAAACAATTTCAAGATGAGATGTTATGTTAGTAACAGAAGAAATTTTTTTGTGTGTGTGGATGATGCCTGTATAACATAGACTAGATGTTCCAAACAATATCAAACTGAGATCTCCACTACTGTGTGACGTTAGTAACAGAAGAAATTTGTTTTTTGTGTGTGGATGAGGCCTGTATAACATAGACTATATGCTCCAAACAATTTCAAACTGAGATCTCCACTACTGTGTGACGTTAGTAACAGAAGAAATTTGTTTCTAGTGTGGATGAGCCCCGTATAACCTATAAAATATGCTCCAAACAATTTCAAACTTAGATCTAGCCTGCTGTATCATGCTTGTTAAAAAAAAATATATTTTTTTAATGTGCAACAGTTCTGCACACAGAACACTTTCGCCGCCAGTAAATGACAAGTTGGGATATGGTGGGCTGTATCACGTTTAGCTACAGAAAAAAAATGTTTAATTGTACTGACTAACTAGCTAAAATCTTGCTGCTAACAGTGCCAGTGTCAGGAGCAGCCTCTCTGTGTGTCATGATCCCAGTGCAGGTTTTTGAGCTGAACACCGGGGGTTAATGTCTGGAGCTCTGTGCAGGTTTTGACCTGCACACTTGGGGTTAATGATTGTGGCCTCTTTCTGGTTCTGGGAGAGCTTCAAAAACCCCTGGGTAGCTTCAACCCCTGCCAGTTATACTTTTGCCTTTGGCCTAGTGTGCTGACCCCCGTGTGCCTGTTTGTTGCTATAGCTTGTTTATATGGTTCTGACCCGGCTCTGTTTCCCGTTGTGAGTTTGCCTGTTGATTTTGTACTGCGTTATTATCTGTGTATGACTCATTGCCTGTGACCTGACTACTCTCTGCTCGCCCCCTTTGGTACCTTGCAGCTATCTCTGTTTGTGACTCATTGGCTACGTCCTGACTATTCTCACTGTCTATGCCCCTGGGTTACTTTGCCTCGCAGTTACTCTGCTAGGAATTGTCTTGCAGCTCCTAGCTCTGTGGAGTTTAGGCCACGCCTCTAGCAGTCACGTGCTTCAGGTCCTGCGGCTCTGAAGTACGCGTCTATTTGGTTGCTGCCCGCTCCACAGGTAGCTTTGAGCACGCTTTCGCTTTACTCAGGACACGCACACTGGCTCAGTGAGCAAGTTCAGTGCGGTGTCTCTGACGTTATAACTGGCCCTACAATTTTTTTTTCTCTCCTCACTTCTGCTGCATGGACCCAATGTGTGCTTTATCTGAGCAGGTGAAAAGCTTGACTCAGTCACTGCAGAAGCTTAGTTTGGAACACCAAGCTCTGGCCCAGTCCCAACGGCGGGTTGAGGACTCAGTTCAGGGGGTACTTTCCGCAGGCTTCCAGCAGGTGGGGAACAGAGATGTCATTTTAGTCCCACCTGAATCCCCAGTTAAATTGCCCGATATATTTTCTGGTAACAAGGATGATTTCAGGGCATTTAAGGAGGGCTGTAAGCTTTTTTTTTCTTTGAGACCCCGCTCCTCTGGGGATGAGAAACAGAGGGTGGGGGTGGTGATGTCCCTGCTTAGGGGGTCCCCACAAGCCTGGGCATTCTCGCTTTCCTCTTCTGCCCCTAAGAGAATGTCTGTGGATGCATTTTTTGAAGCCTTAGGGCTTATTTATGATGAGCCTGATAGAGTGCGGTTGGCTGAGGACAAAGTGATGAGTGTCTGTCAGGGGGAGCACTCGGCCGAATGGTTCTGTACTGAATTCAGACGTTGGGCAGCGGAGATTTCCTGGAGTGATGCCGCCCTTCGGGGGCTGTTCCACAGAGGCCTGTGTGAACGTCTGAAGGATGCTTTGGCACTTCATCCTCCGCCTGACTCCCTGGAGGATGCCATGGTCCAAGCGGTTCGCATGGATCGCAGGCTGCGGGCTAAAGGCATTATGCAACGGGAAACACCCTTATTCTTCAGTGGAGATGAGACCCAGACTCTTCCTATGGCTATGGAGGTGAGCGCTGTCACCTGTGAGGGAAAGGAAAGAAGACGCCGCCGGGAAAAGCAGTTGTGCTTCTATTGTGGGAAATCTGGACATTGGAAGAAGGACTGCCACTCCTGTCCGTCATCCTCCAAGATGGCGGGAAATGACTAGGTCTGGGTAGTAATCGAGGAGGCTACCCAGACCTTCAGGTACAATTTTCCTCATGTGCAAAAATGGTGCTGCAGGTGGAACTGGAACTTGGTTATGGTCCTGTTCAGACTACTACTTTTATTGACTGCGGTTCGGCTGTGAACCTGATTGATACCAAGGTTATGACTCTTAATAAGATAGGGACAGTCAGGCTTCACGATCCTGTTAAACTTGTGGCAATTGACTCATCTCCTCTTACCCAAGACGGTATCTGTTGCAGGTCTGAACTTTTTTCTCTAAAAGTGGGTTCCACTCATGTGGAGAAACAAAGTTGTCTGGTGCTAGATAACTTGCCTGCAGGACTGGTACTGGGGATGCCTTGGCTTCAACGCCATAATCCTACCATTGATTGGGTTACAGGGGAAATCACTCAATGGGGATGCAATAATAAATGTGGTAACCGGGGACATCTTGTTAACGCTGTTAAATCCGTGTCTGTGTCGTCTGTCGATCTGGAATGTATTCCGGAGTACCTGAAAGATTTCGAAGACGTTTTTTCCGAAAGTGAGGCTGAGGCGCTGCCATCACATAGACCCTATGATTGTGCCATTGATTTAGTACCCAGAGCCAAGCTACCTAAGGCTCGATTGTTCTATTTGTCTGGGCCTGAGCGCCAAGCCATGAAGGAGTACATCAATCAATCAATCAATCAAATTTATTATCGCCAAGTACATATTACATATATACAAGGAATTCTTTGTGGCAAAGAGGCAACATGATATATAACAACAGATACAACAAGTAACATCTAACAAGACAGATACAGTATATAGTCTACACATGACGATTTAATTGTTGAACAGAGAGTGGATAGAAGCTGTTCATATGGCGGTTGGTGCTGCATTTGGGGACTCTGAAGCGACGTCCTGAAGGGAGTAGTTGTAATGAGGAGTGTCCCGGGTGAGAGGGATCGGATGAAATTTTCAATGCGTGGGATCGAATACTCTTATCATAAAGATCCTGGATTTTAGGCAGGGGGGAGCCTATAATTCTCTCTGCTGTTCTGAAAGTCCTTTGTAAGCGGAGTTTGTCATGCGCAGTGGCTCCCCCATACCAGACTATCAGAGAGGAACAAATCACAGATCTGATGACAGCATTAAAGAATAAGATCATTCTTATTCTATCAGTACATAGCTGAAAGTCTTCACAAAGGGCATATCAGGCCTTCTGTGTCACCTGTGGCAGCAGGGTTCTTCTTTGTGAAGAAAAAAGATGGTGGTTTGCGGCCGTGCCTCGACTTTCGGGAACTGAACAAGATAACGGTTAGGAACTCTTACCCGCTTCCCCTCATCCCAGACTTATGTAACCAGTTAGCTGGGGCCCAATGGTTCTCCAAGTTAGATCTGCGGGGGGCCTACAATGTGATAAGGGTTCGGGAAGGGGACGAGTGGAAAACGGCATTCCTCACATCAGAAGGACTCTTTGACAACCTGGTAATGCCATTTGGGTTTAATAATGCCCCCGCTATTTTCCAAAATTTCATCAATGTTGTGTTTTCTGATCTGATAGGCCGTCTTGTTATTATTTATTTGGATGATATTTTGGTGTATTCCCCGGACAGTCAATCTCACTTGCAACATCTAAAGACAGTTCTCCAGAGACTCAGGGAGAACCAATTGTTCGCCAAATTGGAAAAATGTTCGTTTTTGTACAGGAGCTGTCTTTTTTGGGGTTGATTGTGTCCTGTGAGGGGTTTCGTATGGATCCTAAGAAGGTGCTGGCGATCGCTGACTGGGTTCAGCCTCGAGATCTCAAGGGGCTCCAGCGCTTCTTAGGATTTGCGAACTATTACCGGAGATTCATTAAAGGTTTCTCACAAGTGGTTAAACCACTCACGGATCTTACACAGAAGGGAGCTGATGTAAAAAATTGGTCTGTACTCGCTAAGGAATCCTTCTCAGCGATTAAGAAATGTTTTATGTCTGCCCCGGTGTTGGTGCAACCTGACCCGTCCAAACCATTCATTGTGGAGGTGGATGCTTCTGAAGTGGGGGTGGGGGCTGTGCTGTCCCAGGGTCCGGCCACCCTTACCAATCTCAAACCCTGCGCCTTCTTCTCCAAGAAGTTCTCTTCAGCTGAGAAAAACTATGATGTAGGCAATAGAGAACTTCTTGCGGTCAAGCTGGCGTTTGAGGAATGGAGGCACTTTTTGGAAGGGGCGGCTCACCCTATCACGGTTGTCACGGATCACAAAAATTTGGCATACCTTGAATCTGCTAAGAGGCTTACTCCTAGACAGGCCCGTTGGTCACTTTTTTTTTTCACGATTTCAGTTCTCAATTACTTTTCGACCGGGGTCCAAAAATGTTAAAGCGGATGCCCTGTCCAGAAGTTTTGATCCAGTGTCTCCCCCTGAGCCGCCGTCCTCCATTCTTCTCCCAGGGGTGGTAGTGGCGGGGGTCTCAACTGAGTTGGAACAAGAAATCCTAAGGGCTCAGGCCATAACTCCGGCAACCAGGCCAAGCGATAAACTGTTTGTTCCAGATTCATTGCGGCCTAGACTTCTGCAGGAGTTTCATGATTCTAGGCTGAGTGCTCATCCAGGTATCACGGCCACTAGAGAGGCAGTAGCCAGGGAGTTTTGGTGGCCTTCATTAAGGTCCGATGTCAAGGAA
Organism: Dendrobates tinctorius; assembly: GCF_039654945.1. Taxonomy (NCBI): domain Eukaryota; kingdom Metazoa; phylum Chordata; class Amphibia; order Anura; family Dendrobatidae; genus Dendrobates; species Dendrobates tinctorius. Next base: position 10,000,267 of record NW_027361824.1, read on the forward strand.
TTTGTTTCTGCTTGTGGCATGTGTGCCCGTTCCAAAAGCTCGCATAACCGACCGGCTGGGGAACTCATACCTTTACCGGTTCCTGATAGGCCATGGACTCATCTTTCCATGGATTTTATTACCGGCCTTCCACCTTCCAGGGGCAATACCGTGATCTGGGTGGTGGTGCATAGGTTTTCTAAACAGGCCCATTTCATTCCCTTGGCAGCATTACCTTCAGCAGAAATATTGTCAAGGTTGTTTGTGCAGCATGTGGTCCGATTGCATGGGGTACCCCTGAATGTTGTGTCTGACAGAGGTGTGCATTTGTGGCCAAATTTTGGAGGGCGTTCTGTATGAAATTGGGCATCTCACTCTCCTTCTCGTCGGCATATCACCCGGAGAGCAATGGTCAGACAGAACGCACCAATCAATCCCTGGAACAAATTCTCAGGTGTCTGACCTTCGCCAGACAGGAGGATTGGTGTGATGCATTACCGTTGGCTGAATTCGCTTTTAACAACCGGGTGAGTCAGTCCACCAACATGTCCCCATTCCTGATTAACTATGGCTTTAATCCGCATTTTGGGGAGTTTTCTCGGGTGGATTCCGGTTGTCCAGGAGCAGAGGGGTCCGTTCAACTGTTAAAAAACCTCTGGGCTGAAGTCCGGCGTAATATCTCTCGGGCCCAGGGGAGATACAAATATTTTGCGGACAAAAAGAGAGCCTCGGGAGACATGTTTCAGGTGGGAGAGAAGGTTTGGCGTAACATCAACTTAAAGGTACCATCAGTTAAGTTGGGACCAAAGTTCATTGGTCCGTACGAGATTATGGAGATAGTCAACCCTGTGGCATATAGGTTGCGTCTCCCCGCCTCCTTAAAAATATCTAATGTGTTCCATAAGTCTCTGTTGAAACCAGCAGGATCTGTCAAAGAGAACTCTGAGACTGTTGTTCCTCCAGTGCTGGTGGAGGGTCAATTGGGGTATGAGGTCGGACATATTGTGGACTCTCGGCGGGTGCGCCACTCTTTGCAGTACCTGGTCCACTGGAAGGGATATGGACCAGAAGAGCGCTCATGGGTCCCTGCTCGCTCGGTACATGCAGATCGCCTGGTTCAGGCGCTCCATGCCAAGTACCCGGGGAAGCCTGGGGGCCCAGAGGCCCCCCATTGAGAGGGGGGTACTGTCATGATCCCAGTGCAGGTTTTTGAGCTGCACACCGGGGGTTAATGTCTGGAGCTCTGTGCAGGTTTTGACCTGCACACTTGGGGTTAATGATTGTAGCCTCTTTCTGGTTCTGGGAGAGCTTCATAAACCCCTGGGTAGCTTCAACCCCTGCCAGTTATACATTTTGCCATTGGCCTAGTGTACTGACCCCCGTGTGCCTGTTTGTTGCTATAGCTTGTTTATATGGTTCTGACCCGGCTCTGTTTCCCGTTGTGAGTTTGCCTGTTGATTTTGTACTGCGTTATTATCTGTGTATGACTCATTGCCTGTGACCTGACTACTCTCTGCTCGCCCCCTTTGGTACCTTGCAGCCAGCGTCGGACTGGCCCACCGGAGAACCGGTGGATTCTCTGGTGGGCCCTGGCATCTGGTGGGCCCTGGCACCTGCTGGCATACAGGGCCAGCAGTTGCCTAGGGCCCCCGCTGATCCAGCTGCTATGGGGGCCCCTGCCAGAGGAGCAGCAGCGGGTGTCAGGAGGCAGGAGCCCCTGTCCCCGCTGCTAAAGAGAAATGAATATTCACTGCGAAGCATATCATTTCAGGTCTCCACACCCCCAGAGGCCCCGCCCCCAGCCCAGTAAGCCGCTCTGCATCAGGGCCGGCGCCGCCCTCAGTCCTCTCTGCATATGACTTACAGCCAGTGCGCGATGACGTCACTACATCGCGCACCCGCTGTGTGTCTGGCAGATGGGGCAGCTCCTGAGTCTCAAGCAGGCATCAGCGTGGGAGCGAGGAGGAGAGGTGAGTATTGTTTTGTTTTTTTTTTATATCTCTCTCGCTCTCTCTATTTATCTCTCTTATATCTATCTATCTATCTCTATCTATTATCTATATCTATCTCTATCTATTATCTATATCTATCTATTTCTATATCTATCTCTATCTATCGCTCTATCTTTATATCTATCTTTCTATCTCTACATCTATCTCTATATCTATCTATCTCTATATCTTTCTATATATATATATCTCTATATCTATCTATTATGTCTATCTATCTCTATATCTATCTATCTTACTCTATCTATCTCTATATCTATTATCTCTATTTTTATTATCTATCTATCTTTATCTATATATATATATATATACATACATATATATATATATATATATATATATATATCTAATATCTATATCTATCTATCTCTATACCTATCAATTTATCTATCCGTTATCTATCTCTATATCTTTTCTCTGTATCTATCTCTATATCTATATCTCTCGCTATCTATCGCTCTATCTCTATATCTATCTCTATATCTATCTTTATATCTATATCTATATATCTATCTCTATATCTATCTCTATATCTATATCTATTTCTCTCTATATCTATCTATCTCTCTCTATAGCTATCTATCTATATATCTATATCTATCTCTATATCTATCTCTCTGTATATCTATCTATCGCTCTATCTCTATATCTATCTTTCTATCTCTATATCTATATATCTATCTATCTTTCTATATCTATTTATCTCTATATCTTTTCTCTGTATCTATCTCTCTCTATATCTATATCTATCTATCTCTATATATATCTATTATCTCTATATCTATTTCTCTCTATATCTATCTATTTAGCTCTATCTCTATATCTATCTCTCTGTATATCTATCTATCTTTCTATCTCTATATCTATCTCTATATCTATCTCTATCTATCTATTTATCTCTATCTATTATCTATATCTATCTCTATCTATCGCTCTATCTCTATATCTATCTTTCTATCTCTACATCTATCTCTATATCTATCTTTCTATCCATCTCTATATCTATCTATATCTATCTATTATGTCTATCTATCTAGCTATCTCTATTATCTATATCTACCTATCTCTATATCTTTCTATCTTACTCTATCTCTATATCTATCTGTTATCTCTATATTTATTATCTATCTTTATCTATCTATCTCTATCTATTATATAGATCTATATCTATCTCTCTATCTATTTATCGATCTCTGTATCTATCTCTCTCTATATCTATCTCTCTCTATCTACCGCTCTCTCTATCTCTATCTATCTTTATATCTATATCTATCTATCTCTATATCTATCTATTATCTCTATATCTATCTCTATATCTATATCTGTTTCTCTCTATATCTATCTCTATCTCTCTCTATAGCTATCTATATATTATCTCTATATCTATCTATCTATATATTATCTCTATATCTATCTATCTCTATATCTATCTATCTCTATATCTATCTGTTATCTATATCCATATCTATCTCTATATCTATCTATCTCTATATCTATCTTTCTATCTAACACTATATCTCTATATCTATCTCTATATCTCATTATCTATCTATCTCTATCTCTCTCTCTTTATCTATCTATCTATCTATTGATCTATCCATCTATCTCTATATCTATCTATTATATCTATCTATTATCTCTATTATCTATATCTATCTATCCATCTATCTCTATCTATCTCTATATCTCTCTCTATATCTATCTATCTTTCTAACTCTATATCTATCTATCTCTATACATATCTCTATATCTAGCTATTATCTCTATATCTATCTGTCTCTATATCTATCTCTATATCTATCTATCTATCTATCTCTATATCTATTATCTCTATATCTATCTCTATATATATCTCTATATCTATTTTTATTTATAGCCATCTATCTATATACAGTATATTTATCTCTATATCTATCTATATATGTCTATATTATTATTATTATTATTATTATTATTATTATTATTTCTGTATATCTCTATTATCTATCTCTATCTATTATCTATCTCTATCTATATATCTATCTATCTCTATATCTTTCTATCTATAGCTATCTATCTCTATATCTATCTATCTATCCATTATCTATTTTCTATCTATCTCTATATCTATCTACCTAACGATCTATCTATCTATCTATCTATCTATCTATCTATCTATCTATCTATATATCTATCTATCTTTATTTCTATATCTATCTTTATATCTATCTCTATCTATCTCTATGAATCTTTCTATCTATATCTATCCATTATCTACTTTCTATCCATTATCTACTATCTATCTCTATATCTATCTATTTCTACATCTATCTTTCTATCTATATCTATCTAACTCTATATCTATATATCTATATAGCATTATACATACTCCACATACTCCAGCATACTACAGCATACTCCACAGTGCGGCACCCCCTTACATCTCTTCTCTCATTTCTGTCTTTCGGTCTAGCCGATCGCTGCGCTCTGCAAACGACTTTCGACTAACCTCTGCACTAATCCGTACCTCCCACTCCCGACTCCAAGACTTCTCCCGTGCTGCTCCTATCCTCTGGAATGCTCGACCCCAAGAAATCAGGACTATCCACAATTTGCATAGTTTTAGGCGCTCCCTCAAAACACACCTGTTCAGAGCGGCCTATCACATTCACTAATCAAAGTCATTCTCTGTGTAAGTGTGCTTGTGTAGCCCATTCACTATCTCCATCCATCCCTCACTCCTGCAAGATGGCTGGACCTTCATTGTAAATACACCATTGTAAATACACACCTGTACTCTGTATCTCCCTCACCTCATTGTAGATTGTAAGCTCTCACGAGCAGGGTCGTCTTATTTCGTCTTATTTTGCTTTAATTATTGTATTGTTAGCGTTGTTACTAGTGTTGAGCATTCCGATACCGCAAGTATCGGGTATCGGCCGATACTTGCTGTATCGGAATTCCGATACCGACTTCCGATATTTTTTCAATATCGGAATTCGGCATCGGAATTGGAAGTTCAAAGTTGATTGACAGCCTGACGTCATCATGATGCGCGGTGTGTGCGCATCATGATGCGCCGTCATTTCGGGCCTTCCGGGGGTCTCTGCCGGCCTGCCGGGGGGCTGTGCCGGACTGCCGGGGGGCTGTGTGGACTGCCCGGGGTCTGTACCGGCATGCCGGGGGGCTGTGCCGGCCTGCCGGTGGTCTGTGCACCCTGTGGGGGTCTGTACCGGCCTGCCGGGGGGCTGTGCCGGCCTGCCGGTGGTCTGTGCACCCTGTGGGGGTCTGTACCGGCCTGCCGGGGGGCTGTGCCGGCCTGCCGGGGGGCTGTGCTGATGTCCGGGGGTCTGTGCAAGCATCGTCCGATGGGACTACAAGTCCCATCTGGCGATGCCTGCTACCATGACAGTGATTGACACATTAGCCAATGATGGGACAGTAGTAGTCCCATCATCCGGCTAAAGTGTTAAATGTTAAAAAAAAAAAAAAAATACTACATACATACTACATGCTACATACATACTACATACATACTACATACATACTACATACATACCACATATATACTACATACATACTACATACATAACACATATATACTACATACATACTACATATATACTACATGCATGCTACATACATACTACATGCTACATACATACTACATACATACTACATGCATGCTACATACATACTACATGCTACATACATACCACATATATACTACATACATACTACATACATACTACATGCATGCTACATACATACTACATGCTACATACATACTACATACATACTACATACATACTACATACATACTACATGCATGCTACATACATACTACATGCTACATACATACTACATACATACTACATACATACTACATGCATGCTACATACATACTACATGCTACATACATACTACATACATACTACATACATACTACATGCTACATACATACTACATATATACTACATGCATGCTACATACATACTACATGCTACATACATACTACATACATACTACATACATACTACATGCATGCTACATACATACTACATGCTATATACATACTACATATATACTACATGCATGCTACATACATACTACATGCTACATACATACTACATACATACTACATACATACTACATGCTACATACATACCACATACATACTACATACATACTACATGCTACATACATACTACATATATACTACATGCATACTACATGCTATATACATACCACTTATATACTACATACATACTACATACATACTACATGCATGCTACATACATACTACATATATACTACATGCATGCTACATACATACTGCATGCTACATGCATGCTACATACATACTACATACATACTACATGCTACATACATACCACATATATACTACATACATACTACATACAATACATTCATACAATACATACATAGACATACAGTACATATAACATAGAGTAACATACTTACCAATACTTGTCACATTGTTCCCCGAAGCCATTGTCGTCTACGGAATAAATATTAACATAACAAACCACAAAAATACTCACCCACGATCCAAAGCAGTCCACGAGTGTGTCCCACGACGATCTTGGGTAGAGAACTGCAGCATCAGCTGTTGCTGCCGTTCTCTACGGGCTGCAGGAATCCAATGACGGAAGGTAGGTATCCTTCCGCACTGTATTCCTCCGCCACTTAAAAAAAAAAAGTCCCTAGTCTCACTTTATGCCATTGCTGCGTGGGAATTTCCCACACAGCAATGGCATAAAGTGAGACTAGGGACTTTTTTTTTTTAAGTGGCGGAGGAATACAGTGCGGAAGGATACCTACCTTCCGTCATTGGATTCCTGCAGCCCGTAGAGAACGGCAGCAACAGCTGATGCTGCAGTTCTCTACCCAAGATCGTCGTGGGACACACTCGTGGACTGCTTCGGATCGTGGGTGAGTATTTTTGTGGTTTGTTATGTTAATATTTATTCCGTAGACGACAATGGCTTCGGGGAACAATGTGACAAGTATTGGTAAGTATGTTACTCTATGTTATATGTACTGTATGTCTATGTATGTATTGTATGAATGTATTGTATGTAGTATGTATGTAGTATATATGTGGTATGTATGTAGCATGTAGTATGTATGTAGTATGTATGTAGCATGCATGTAGCATGCAGTATGTATGTAGCATGCATGTAGTATATATGTAGTATGTATGTAGCATGTAGTATGTATGTAGTATGTATGTGGTATGTATGTAGTATGTATGTAGTATGTATGTAGTATGTATGTGGTATGTATGTAGCATGTATGTAGCATGCAGTATGTATGTAGCATGCATGTAGTATATATGTAGTATGTATGTAGCATATATGTAGTATGTATGTATGTAGCATGTAGTATATATGTAGTATGTATGTTGCATGTAGTATATATGTAGTATGTATGTTGCATGTAGTATATATGTAGTATGAATGTAGCATGTATGTAGTATGTAGTATGAATGTAGCATGTATGTAGTATGCATGTTGTATGTATGTAGCATGTAATTTTTTTTTTTTTTTTTTTTTTTACATTCAACACATTAGCCGGATGATGGGACTACTACTGTCCCATCATTGGCTAATGTGTCAATCACTGTCATGGTAGCAGGCATCGCCCGATGGGACTTGTAGTCCCATCGGACGATGCCTGCACAGACCCCCGAAGCCTGCACAGCCCCCCGGAGCCTGCACAGCCCCCCGGCAGGCCGGCACAGCCCCCCGGCAGGCCGGCACAGCCCACCGGAACCTGCACAGCCCCCCGGCAGGCCGGCACAGACCACCGGAGCCTGCACAGACCCCCTGGCAGGCCGGCACAGCCCCCCGAAAGGCCCGTACAGACCCCAGAGAGGCTGTACAAGGGAAAAACAGGATTTTTCTTATTCCGATACCGGAAGTCCCATAGACTTGAATGGGACTTCCGGTATCGGAATCGGCGATACCGATACTTTTTTTTAAGATCGGCCGATCCATTCCGATCCGATACTTTGAAGTATCGGACGGTATCGCTCAACTCTAGTTGTTACTTATGACTTGTGTTTTGAAACTGTTAAACTGTAAAGCGCTGTGGAATATGTTAGCGCTATATAAATAAAGATTATTATTATTATTATTATTATACCCTATGAGGGGGGCAGTATTATACCCTATGAGGAGGCAGCATTATACCCTATGAGGAGGCAGCATTATACCCTATGAGGAGGCAGCATTATACCCTATGAGGAGGCAGCATTATACCCTATGAGGAGGCAGCATTATTCCCTTTGAGGGGGGCAGTATTATTCCCTATGAGGGGGGCAGTATTATACCCTATGAGGGGGGCAGTATTATACCCTATGAGGAGGGCAGCATTATTCCCTATGAGGGGGGCAGTATTATACCCTATGAGGGGGTGCATTATACCCTATGAGGGGGTGCATTATTCCCTATGAGGGGGCAGTATTATACCCTATGAGGAGGCAGCATTATACCCTATGAGGAGGCAGCATTATTCCCTATGAGGAGGGCAGCATTATTCCCTATGAGGGGGGCAGTATTATACCCTATGAGGGGGGCAGTATTATACCCTATGAGGGGGGCAGTATTATACCCTATGAGGGGGGCAGTATTATACCCTATGAGGGGGTGCATTATTCCCTATGAGGGGGTGCATTATACCCTATGAGGGGGCAGCATTATTCCCTATGAGGGGGCAGTATTATACCCTATGAGGGGGTGCATTATTCCCTATGAGGGGGTGCATTATACCCTATGAGGGGGCAGCATTATTCCCTATGAGGGGGCAGTATTATACCCTATGAGGGGGTGCATTATTCCCTATGAGGGGGTGCATTATACCCTATGAGGGGGCAGCATTATACCCTAGAGGGGGGCTGCTTTATATTCTATGAGGGGGCTACCCCAACTCCTGCTACATAACTAAGACCTGTACTGCCTTATATTACACCCGGATATTAGCGTGTTTTACCGCACAATTGGTGGTCTGGTATTTAACTCTATGCAGCTACATAGTGGGCCCCAAGAATGATTTTCTCTGGTGGGCTCAAGGTGTTCCAGTCCGACGCTACTTGCAGCTATCTCTGTGTCTGACTCATTGGCTACGTCCTGACTATTCTCACTGTCTATGCCCCTGGGAAACTTTGTCTCGCAGTTACTCTGCTAGGAATTGTCTTGCAGCTCCTAGCTCTGTGGAGTTTAGGCCACGCCTCTAGCAGTCACGTGCTTCAGGTCCTGCGGCTCTGAAGTACGCGTCTATTTGGTTGCTGCCCGCTCCACAGGTAGCTTTGAGCACGCTTTCGCTTTACTCAGGACACGTGCACTGGCTCAGTGAGCAAGTTCAGTGCGGTGTCTCTGACACTGTGTTTTTATATTGACGAAATGGCGCTAAAACAAGATGTCCACTCTTTATATGTAGGGGGGGCATGTGATGTTAGCAGCCGATGACACAAGTCGTTGTATCTGGTTATTGTGGATGTTTCCTGCATGATGATTGGCTAGTCGCAATGAGCACACATAAAGTTGGGAAAAAAAGTTTACAAGCACGCCGCGCCTCTGAGCTCTGCAAACCCCCACGCTCATCATACACCACCATTACCGTAGCCAAAGTGATGAAAATACTTTAGCGTCAACGCAAATATTTTCCTGCACCTTTTACCGAATGTTACCAATTTTCACAGATTTTATGTAAATTTGCTCATCTCCAAACATGAATCCGAATGTGCCATATTCCTGCCGAATTTATGTTTGGCGATTGTTTTTTTAACAAATTCGCTCATCTCTAGTCACAACTCCTCAAAAGTGGAACAAAAAGGATCAACAGGTTTATTGCAAAAGCCAAAATATCTATAAAAACTACAGCTTGCAACTAAACACGTTCTCACCCAGCTACATTGATGGAAACATACAGGTGTCAAAAAACGGCGGCACGGATCAAACTGTGCAAAATTCTGAATAGTTTTAACTACTAAAATATAAAAAAAATAGAAGTTTGGCATTACCGTAAAGGAACTGTCATTAAACAAAATAATGTCTGAATTTGCATTTTTTTCTCAATGTCTTCAGGTTTTTTTTTCAGCTTTATAATACTTTTTATGGGAAAGTGAAAGAACTTCAACTCAACTCACAAAAAAAGTCTTTGTTATGTAGACAAGAAAAAAAACTCTAAAAAGAGGAGAAATAAATAGTTAACCCTTTCCTGACATGAGCCCAACTTGTACTATGCTGAGCGCCACTTTGACCGGGTGCGGGTGTCAGCTGTATGTGACAGCTGATACCCTGCAGCAATTCCCACGATCGGTGCTAGCACTGATCATGGGCATTTAACCCCTCTGATGACACTGTCAGAAGTAACAGCAACATAGAGGGGCATCAAGCAGGGAGTGGGCTCACTGCGCGCTTCCATCAGGACAGCGCGATGAGATCGGGCTGTCCTGATGGTTTCCATGGAGACCCCCGGCCCCAAGATGGCTGTGGGGTCCTTCCAGGTCCAGCAGGGAAGGTGACTTGTGAGCGCCTGCTGGGAACAGGTACTGAGATGCCTCCTTCCCTGCCTGTCAGATCCTGATCTGATACTCTGGAGTGCAGAGTGTCAGATCAGCGATCTGAGGTAATATAGTAATGTCCCATCCTGGGACAATGTAAAAAAGTAAAAAAAATATTAGAAAGTGTAAAAATATTTTATTAAAAACTCCCTAGATAAAGAAAAAAAATAAATATTTTTCCAATAAATACATTTATTTATGTAAGTTAAAAATAAAAGTACACATATTTGTCATTGTCACGTCCGTAACGACCCGCTCTATAAAACTGTCCCACTAGATAATCCCTTCAGTGAACACCATAAAAAAAAGTAAAAAAACAATGCTTTATCATCATACCGCCAAACAAAAAGTGCAATAAAACGCGATAAAAAAGATGTAAATAAAAATGGTACTGCTGAAAACGTCATCTTGTCCAGCAAAACACAAGCTGTTGTACAGCTCCATCAGCAGAAAGATAAAAAGTTATAGCGCTCATAATAAAGCGATGCAAAAATAATATTTTTTCTATAAAATAATTTTTATTGTGTAAAAAAGCCATAACATAAAAAAGATAATAAATGAGGTAACACTGTAATCGTACAGATCGATTTTATCACACGCAGAATGGTATAAAAAAAACAAAAAAGCAATTCCTGAATTGCTGGTTTTAGTTCGTTGTTTCTCACAAAAATCAGAATAGAAAGCGATAAAAAAAAGTCATATGCCTGACAATGGTACCAATAAAAATGTCAGCTTGTCCCCCAGGAAACAAGCTCTCACATGAATGTTGGCCAAAATATGAAAAAATGATAGTTCTCAAAATATGGTGATGACTAGTTTTCGCAATAAAAAGCGTCTTTTAGTGTGTGACAGCAGCCAAATATAAAAATCCAATATAAATCTGGTATCGCTGTAATCGTACCGACCCAAAGAATAAAGTTGCCTAATCACTTATACCGCATGAGGAATGGCATAATAAATAAAGCCAATTCTCCATATGCTGTTGATTTTTTCATTATGCCTCCCAAAGATTGCAACAAGGCTCGGTGCACATTTATCCTGTGCTCTGCGCTGAGCGCTTCCACTGGGGTTTCCATGTAAATCACTGAAATACGTGATTCAGACAGAACCTCTGGCTGAAAATTCCCTATAAAAGGCAGATGGAGGGACTGTGGGCGCCATCTGACCTGTGATCCGGCGGGGTCCGACTTTTTAGGATTGTAAAAAAGTGCCATTGGCCACAGTTTTGTGCACTTCTGAAAAGAAGGACAATGCTAAATAGAGGCCAGACAGAGTCCACAATAACTCTGCTGCCTCATTATAGTGAATGGATCCCTCAGGGGTTTCATCTGAATCACGTTACTCAGAGATTTACCTGGAAGCCCCAAAGTAAGTGCTCAGCGCAGAGCGCCGGATAAATGTGATCCCTAATGTTATGTAAAATGTTCCCAATAAAAGCTTCAACTCAATTCACAAAAAAGCAAGTTTCCACTCAGGTCCGTCATCTGTTAACGGAAATATAGGAGCTTCCACGTTACTGGTAGTACAAATGCTCTTGAAAAGCAAAATGGCTCCTCACCCACCAAAAGAAATTCAGCAAATTTTGCACTCCCAAATCCAAATGCACCCTCCCTTCTGAACCCCCGTGTGCCTAAACCACATTTAGCGCCCACATATTTGTCATTTCTGTAGTGATGAGAGCCCGCCTAATTAAGAGGTGCATGTCTCCAGAAGCACGGGCTGGGCATAATGTACTGATGACTGCATTGTACTGGTCACTACAATGTTATTGAAACATAGACGGCAGGATCTGAACCTGCGTGGGGAAAACTCAATGGATTTCAAGTCCATCGTCTCAACCACTCAGCCACGACTACAATGGCAGTTTGCAATTTCCACTCAGAAACATCCACTGCTGCTTGTTTCTGGAAAACACCCATGGAGTCAAAATCATCACTATTTCTATAAATAAATTCCCAAAGGGGTCTAGTTTCACTTGTTGGGGGTTTCCACTGTTTAGGCACATCAGGGGTCTCCAAACATGACAAGGTGTCCGCTAATTATGCCATCAAATTTTACATTTAAAAAGTGAAATGACGCTCCTTCTCTTCTGAGCCCTCACATGGCCCAAATAGTAGTATTCCCCCACTTATCAGGTTTCAGCGTACTCAGGAGAAATTGCACAACAAATCGTATGGTCCATTTTCTTCTTTTAGGCTGGAGTCACACTAACCTGCGCAAAATACGGTCCGTAGTTTACAGGCGTAATACGGAAGAATGACCCCTAAATAGTGCTCCGTATGTCATCCATAAGCAAGGTGCGGTCGCGTATTTTGCGCATGTCAGCATCCGTATGTAATCCGTATTGCGAGATTTTCTCGCAGCCTTGCAAAATGGACATTTAATGGTTTTGAGGCCTAATAACTATTTAAATCATTAGCCTGCACTGTATTTATTGGCTCAGGAACAGGTGGCAGCCTCCATTCTGTCCATTTGTGACCTTGCCTTCACTAGGTGTGTTGCTGTGGTATGTGCAACATGGCAGACAGTCTGACTTTCAACACAGCTGAGCAGGTTCTCTTCAACTTGCTTTTGTCATGGTGCTTTGGCCAACCATACCCAGTGATAGTGGATCCGCGGAGGAGGAGACGCATGTGGGTACATCCACTTTTGAGGCAACGACTCACAAGAGTCACCGCCTCTATTATTCTCTGTGGGAGCATCCTGTCAAATTCTACCAATACTGTCACATGAGCCTTGCAACAGCCTTGCAACTGTCTCTTGGAGACAGTGCGCCCTTGGATAAACTTTCAGGATACAAGGATGTGCAAAGCTATATCTGCAGAGGAGCGACTTCTACTCATAATACGGTATGTACTACACAACCACATTCTCTATGTTCATGATGTGTTGGGCAAAGTTTGAATTTTTGCCTTCTTGGAGTAAGTGTTAGGCCCTCATCTTAGTCCACATATGTTTCAACTTACAGACACGAATGTTGTGTGGAATATGTACTGAATATCACTTACTCATTGTGCAAACCAAGATGTGTGTGTTATTTGCTCTGAAATCTTACCAAGTTTGGTATGTATGGACCTGTTTGTTTTGTAAATATGTGCATTCGACAATCATCCTTTTCTGTTGTTCTTCAGCTTCCTGGCCACTGGCCTGTCTTATGCTGCCCTCCACCATGAGTTTGGGATTGGAAGATCAACATGTATTGAAATATGGACAAGACTATATCAAGTGGTCATGCCCGAGGCCAGGATGGAAGACTGGTTGAGGATATCAAGGGACTTTGAGGAAGAATGCCAGTTTCCAAATTGTATTGGGGCCCTTGATGTCAAACATATCCGGGGGCGTAATCCGCCGAACTCTGGCTCCCAATTCTTCTATTATAAACAATACTTTTCTGTTGTATTGTTGGCTCTGGGTGACCCTCAATACAAGTTTATAATTGTTGACATTGGGGCCTATGGAAGGACGGGAGACTCTCGAGTCTTCAATACCTCCATTATTGCTCGGCGGCTATGCACCAACCAGTTGGATCTACCACCACCACGCCAGCTACCAGGCTCCACTCAAGAGTCTGTCCCTTATGTTCTTGTGGCAGATGAGGCCTTTCAGTCAACGTGCAATGTCATGAGGCCATATCCCCGGCGCAACCTTCACCACAGGCGCAGGATATGTAACTTGCGCCTATCACGTGCTCGGCGACTGGTGGAGTGTTCCTTTGGCATTATTTGTGTCTAATGGCGGGTACTCCAGTCTGCCATTCAGCTGAGTGAACAAAATGTTAATGAAGTAGTGAAAGCCTGTGTGGTACTTCATAACTTCACCAGGATACATGATTGTTCCTCCTCTGCTGGTGTTGTGCGTAGGCCAGACAATGTGTGTAGGGTGAGACCACCTATCAACCATCAATGTAGACCGATCTCTGGCCTCAATGTGCGTGATCATTTCACTAATTACTTTATGGCACCTCAGGGGGAACCTTCTTGGCAGGAGCATGCTGGATCTATGTTGGCAATGTTGGTTTGATGTGTGTCAAAATATATATATTTCAACCCCTTCTGAATCTATGACTGTTGCTTTGATTTGGTAAGCGTATTTTGATAGGGGTTTGGACAATTAAGACAGAGACGTAAAGTGTAGTTGGCCAATTTTTACTTTTGGCTTTTTTGCGGTATTTTTTTAAGTTTGTAAGGCAAACATATTCTTGCCCTATGAAAAACTTGGGCAATGGCCCAAATTGGGCTTTTGGCATATTTCAGCATTGTTGTTCAAACAAAATTACAAACATATCCTACAACATACATAGTGCAATAACAACATTGCAACTGTACACATTTGGAATCCAAAGTAAAAAAAGAGGAGTTATCCATCATCAAAATGAGCTACACAAGATAATACTAACATTTATTATGAATGTTTTCAAATCATAATAATAAGCCACCATGACAGCCAAGGCCACCTTACGCGTTTCTGACACATATTACATGTCTGTAATAAACACAATATTTCACCGCACTATACTGGGAAAGTCAAAGGATCAAATTAGAAGACTGACTTGATAATACATAGAGAGAGCGTGATGGTCTTGAGGCTGTTTGCCTTGATTTTGGAATATAGTTAGCTGGCCTAAATTGGACTAAGTGAATATGGACAGCACGCCTTTTCTATGCATTATCAAGTGAGTACTCTATTTTGATTCTTTGACTTTGCCAGTATAGCCCCATGAAATATTGTATTTTTTACAGACATGTAATATGTCTCAGAAACGCATAAGGTAGCCTTGCCTGTCATGGTGTCTTAATCATATGATTTGAAAACCGTCATAAGAAATGTTAGTATTATCTGTTTTAGCTCATGTTGCTGTTGGATAAAACCTCTTTTTGACTTTGCCTTGGGATTTTAACCACCAGTTCAAACACACTGGACATCTCCTCCCATCAAAACAATTAACAACAGTCATATACAGTATGGGTTTACTAATTCCATGTTTTAAGCCACTTATAAATTGTGAAATGTTGGGGAAGGAGAAGGCAGAGGAGCAGCCTGTGGTTGCTGCTGACTACTTTGAGCAACATCACCCTGTGTGGGTGCACACTGTTGCCCATGCTATTGGTACTGACCTTCCTCCTGTGATTGTTGGGGATAGTGGCCATAGTAATACTGCTGAGGGGCATCTTGTTGGGGCGGGTAGGCCCGTGTCTCATGCCCACCAATATAGCCATGTCGTCCCCAACCAGGTTGGGACCAGCCTCCAACACTGGGTGGGACTAAGTGGCCATATTGGTGGGGTTGGCTAGAGCCAGAAATCTGTTACTGGTGTTGGGAAGGTTGGGTAGGGGGAGGAAGGGGTGAGGTGTAGGCCCACGTATTAGAGGATGTTCAGACCCTGCTTGAGCAAGCATCTGTGTGGATGGTCTCATGCGCATTAGATTTCGGGGGGAAAGCTGCCACCTCTCCAGATATTCGAAGAGCTCATATGGGGTATTGGGAGGGGTGCTTGCATCAAGCAGGATCTGAAAACATCCCCTAATATGGAGCCTGACCTCACGGGTAAGGGCACGGAGATAAAGGGTCAGGCTACGTGAGTAGGCCTCCTCCCCATCATCTGTTGTGACTCTTGATAAATAATTTAGCACCCCTGTGTCCACATTGGTCCTGCTCTCTTGAACAGTGACCTGGCGCCTTCTTCGGCCTCGCTGGGATGTAACAGCAGCCGGTGGGGATCCCCTGATCTGGCCAGTTGGGCTGCCGCTCAAGTTGCCCGGCTCTTCCAGGATGGGTGATGGGGCAGCAGCAGACCGTCCTGGTGGTGTTGTTTGTTGGGCAGCCAATGGGTTCTCCTGTGATGACTCATCTTCTGCCATGCTTCTTGTAGGGGGAGAAGATGGGCCAGCCACCTCCTCCCCTACAGGATCAATAATGGGCTCTGTCTCTGAGCCCGTTCCTCGATCTGTAAGGTTGGATTGAGTTCTGTTATGAAATAGAACAGAGGCAAAAATACATCAATATTTTTGGCCCTGTAAAGTATCTGTGTAATGTGGTGTGAGGTATCTACTTACGGTCTCAGATCCAGAATTGGGGCGAGGAAGGAGAGCCGGTCGTAATAGATATATTTTCGCTTTACGTATCCAGCATCCCCACTCCTGGACCGCTGCTGGCGTTCCTGGCGGTATTGGTCCCGGATGCTTCGCCAGCGTTTCATCACATCTTCCACTGCAATGTGACAGGAAATATTGTCAAATTCACAAATTTGATAGGTCACATTTGCTACCAGTAGTCTAGGCATGGGGCCTTCTGGGGTGTGCTTTCTACCCATGGTGGCATATCTATCAAAAAACCAGGGGAAGAGTCTTGAGGAGATCATTTGCATATTCCCAGTGCCTTCTGGGATAAGTGAAGAGTCTCCGCGAGCTCAACGATCACTGGGTTTTGGCCGTTGCAGCTGAAAAGAGGAAATCGGAAAACCAGGGGAAGAGTCTTGAGGAGATCATTTGCATATTCCCAGTGCCTTCTGGGATAAGTGAAGAGTCTCCGTGAGCTCAACGATCACTGGGTTTTGGCAGTTGCAGCGGAAAAGAGGAAATCGAAAAACCGCGCGCCGAATTGTGGCTCATCTTTCGTCGTTTTTAAGAAATCTCAAGATGGAAGAGGCCAGGAGCCATTTGGTGAGCTGCATTTCTTGCTACATGTTCACAGATTTACCAGTGGAAAAGCCAAACTTCACATGCCACAAATGCAAGCTTGTGTCCCTGTTGGAGGAAAAGTTGCAAAATCTCGAAGAGAGGTTAGCTACATTGAAGATCATTAAGGAAGGTGAAGAGTTCTTGGACAGAGCAGAATTATCT
Organism: Dendrobates tinctorius; assembly: GCF_039654945.1. Classification (NCBI taxonomy): domain Eukaryota; kingdom Metazoa; phylum Chordata; class Amphibia; order Anura; family Dendrobatidae; genus Dendrobates; species Dendrobates tinctorius. The sequence goes on from NW_027361824.1 coordinate 10,017,663, forward strand.
CTTCATGTTACAGAAAGAGAAGAAATTCGAAGTGCACCTGAAGAAACAGAGGAATGGAGACATGTGACCCAGAGAAGCAGGAGGATCAGGAGGCAGTCAGCACCCATACTTCTCAGGAACCAGTACCAGGCTCTCACGCAGGAAAACGATGAAGAAATACATCAGGATAAGACTTTGCCCACAAACAGCAACCTTGTACGCCCTCAGAGTCCTCCTGGATGGAGAAAGAAAAATGTTGTGAAGAAGAAACGGAGAGTGGTGGTCATGGGGGATTCCCTGGTGAGAGGAACAGAGGCCGCTATCTGCAGACCGGCTATAACTTCAAGAGAAATGTGCTGTCTTCCAGGTGCAAAAATTAAAGATGTGTCTGACAGGATATCAGGACTCTTCAGACCTACAGATGACTACCCATTCCTGCTACTACATGTGGGGACAAATGACACCGCAAGAAACGACCTGGAAACCATCTGCAGAGACTTTGAAGACTTAGGCAAGAAAGTGAAAGAACTGGGAGTGCAGGTGGTCTTCTCTTCCATCCTCCCAGTGGATGGCCATGGAACAAGGAGGTGGAATAAGATTCTGCAGGTGAACAACTGGCTACGTCGATGGTGCCGTCAGCAACGATTTGGATTTCTGGATCACGGAGTGAACTACTTATACGATGGACTACTTGCTAGAGATGGGGTGCACCTTACGAAGACTGGAAAGCATGTATTTGGAAGTCGCCTTGCTACACTTGTAAGGAGAGCTTTAAACTAGAACAACATGGGAAGGGAAGCAAAAGACCAGAAAAAGCCATACACCTGACAAATGCTATTGAGAACTCTGCTATTAGAATTGGAAAGGAAGAAAAAAGACGAAAGAATCTAATTAATAAAAATATTGGAGAAAGAGAAACCAATCACAAACTAAAATGTTTCTATACTAATGCACAAAGCATGGGCAACAAACAAGGAGAATTGGAACTACTAACACAGGAAAAGAAATATGATGTCATTGGAATCACTGAAACTTGGTGGGACAATACACATGATTGGAATACAAGACTAGAAGGATACAACTTATTTGCAAGAAACAGACTTGATAAACGAGGAGGGGGTGTCGCATTGTATGTTAGAAACACGTATATCTGCACAGATATTGAAGCTTCAGAGACTGGGAGTTCTGTGGAAACTGTTTGGGTAAGAATACAAGGACAGAACAATGGAAAGGACACCATTGTAGGCATTTACTACAGGCCGCCTGTGCAAGCTGAAGATATGGATGAACTCTTTATGCATCAGATGGCCAAGTTCTCCAAAAAATATGACATAGTTGTCATGGGAGATTTCAACTATCCAGACATTTGCTGGGAATCTCTCTCAGGCAAAACTAACAGGTCAAGGAAATTCTTATCCTCTCTTGCTGACAACTTTATCTTCCAAAAGGTAAGGGAGAAAACAAGGGGAACTGCTACCTTGGATCCAATCCTTATAAACAGGGAGGAAATGGTTGAGGAGGTAAAAGTGGCTGGGACCCTAGGAGGTAGCGACCATGCTATTTTAGAATTTTGGATAACTAGAGGCGGAAGACCTGTGAAGACTCAGACGTCAAGGTTAGATTTCAGAAAGGCAGATTTTAAGGGATTCAGAAAGAGAATTGGAGGGATCCAATGGCTGGATATCCTTAAAGACAAAAATGTCCAGGAAGGATAGGAAATCTTGAAAAATGAAATTCTCAAAGCACAGTTGTTAACAATTCCGAAAAGAGGGAAGAATAGGAAGCATTTAAGGAAACCAGGATGGATGAACACAGAACTTAAGCACATGCTAAAAAGGAAGAAAAAAATGTTTATAAAATGGAAAGAGGGAGGCATATCTAAAGAAGAATATAATGCTGTCTGCAGAACCTGCAGGGCACAAATCAGATTACTAAAGCTGAAAATGAATTGAGGCTTGCAAGAGATGTCAAAAGAAATAATAAAGGATTTTGGGGATATGTCAAAAGTAAAAGAAAAGTCAAAGATGCTATAGGATTTTTACAGGATGAAAATGATGAAATGGTAAGACAGGATGTTGAGAAGGCTGAACTTTTAAATTCCTATTTTGCATCTGTTTTCTCTCAGAAAGGAAATGTAACATCAACTGTTATTCACTGTCTTATTAAGGGAATAGAAGAATCCAGGATATCTATAAACAGAAAGATAGTGAGGAAACACTTAGCTAACCTAAATGAATTCAAGTCTCCAGGTCCAGATGAATTACACCCCAGAGTACTGAAGGAGATAGCAGAAGAAATTTTTGAACCCCTCTCCATAATCTTTGAAAATTCTTGGAGAACAGGAGAAGTGCCAGAAGACTGGAGAAGCGCAAATGTTGTTCCTATCTTCAAAAAGGGGAAGAAGGTGGACCCAGGCAACTATAGGCCGGTGAGTCTGACTTCTATACCAGGAAAGATCTTTGAACAAATTATTAAACAACATGTATGTCAATACCTGGATAAGAATGAAGTGATTAAACAGAGTCAGCAGGGGTTTGTAACTAATAAGTCATGTCAGACTAACTTAATTTCCTTCTATGATGGTATTACTGATTGGGTGGATCAAGGAAATGCTGTAGATATAGTATATCTTGACTTCAGCAAAGCATTTGACAAAGTCTCTCATGCAATCCTTATTGAAAAAATGACTAAGTATGGAATGGACAAGGCAACTGTTAGGTGGATTCATAACTGGCTTAGTGATCGGACCCAAAGAGTGGTCGTAAATGGCTGCACATCCAGTTGGAAGAATGTCTCAAGTGGGGTACCACAGGGCTCTGTCCTGGGCCCTGTATTGTTCAACATCTTTATCAACGATTTAGATGAAGGAATTGAGGGTAAACTGATTAAATTTGCTGATGACACAAAGCTAGGAGGGATAGCTAATACTAGAGAAGAGAGAGAGGATTCAAAAAGATTTAAATAAACTGGAGAAGTGGGCAGCAACTAACAGAATGGTTTTTAACAGGGAGAAATGCAAAGTACTACATCTGGGCAATAACAATGAAAAAAGCATATATAGAATGGGAGGAATAGGGCTAAGTGACAGCACATGTGAAAAAGACTTGGGTATACTAATAGATCACAGACTGAATATGAGTCAACAGTGTGATGCAGCAGAAAAAAAGGCAAATGCAATTCTAGGATGTTTTAACAGAAGCATACAGTCTAGATCACGTGAAGTCATTATTTCCCTCTACTCCTCTTTGGTCAGACCTCATCTGGAATATTGTGTCCAGTTTTGGGCACCACATTTTAAAAAAGACATCAACAAACTGGAGCAAGTTCAGAAAAGAGCGACCAGAATGGTGACCGGTCTGCAAACCCTGTCTTATGAGGAAAGGTTGCAGGATTTGGGAATGTTTAGTTTGCAAAAGAGAAGACTGAGAGGAGACTTAATAGCTGTCTACAAATATCTAAAGGGCTGTCACATTGTAGAAGGATCAACTTTATTCTCATTTGCACAAGGAAAGACTAGAAGCAATGGGATGAAACTGAATGGGAGGAGACACAGATTAGATATTAGAAAAAACTTTTTGACAGTTAGAGTGATCAATGAGTGGAACAGGCTGCCACAAGAAGTGGTGAGTTCTCCTTCAATGGAAGTCTTCAAACAGAGGCTGGACAGACATCTGACTGGGATGATTTAGCGAATCCTGCTTTGAGCAGGGGGTTGGACCAGATGGCCCAGGAGGTCCCTTCCAACTCTACGATTCTATGATTCTATGATTCTAATTGGGAAGATACACAGGGTCTCTTTAGCTACTCTTAATAATTGGTTTGTCTAGGAGGATGAGGAGCTTGTGGCCTAAACCCAAATTATGGCTGTGTGAATCCACGTGTCACATCCAAATCTAACGGCCTCATGAGGCAAAAAGTACATGCACAGGAAGGGGGGTGCTGATTCTATATTACTTTTTTGTTGTGCGCTAAGGTTACTGATGTTTTGGCTTGTACTTACGAATTTTATGCTGCTCCTCACGTGGTCGGTCACCAAAGTCATGGTACATCTGGCGACAGATGCGCCTCCATGACGCCTCCTTTCTTGCCCGGTTTGAATAATTGGCATCGCGTTGGTCCCAGATTTCGGGACGCTCCTGCACCAGGACTATTAACATCTCCACATTTATGTAAGTGGACGCCATGCTGCTGCTGTACTCCGTGGAGACGTACTTCCTGGATGTCTGGAGCGCTTTTTGAGCTCATTTGCATGTCTAGGCTTCCTGATGATGGATTGGCCCATTTCCTGTCACCAGCCAAAAAAGCTGCGTATTGCTCGCAGGTCACACGTCTGGTCCGTGTGTAATCCGTATTTTTTGCGCACCCATAGACTTGCATTGGCGTACTACGGCCGTAGTCCGCTGACAATCGCAGCATGCTGCGATTGGCACGGAGCGTAGAATACAGATGAGAAATATACGCCTGGTGCGAGGGACCCCAAAGAGAATCATTTGTCCATGTGTAATGCGTGCTTTTAGCACCTCTCACTCGGCCGTGTTCCTCGCCAGTGTGACCCCGGCCTTACCCTTGCAAAAGTAAAAAAAAATTAGGTCTAAAGGAAAATTTTTGTGAAAGAAAAGTAAATGTTTATTCTTTCCTTCCACATTTTGAAAATTCCTGTGAAGCACCTGAAGGGTTAAAAAACATCTTGAGTGTGTTTTTTGTGGACTTTGAGGGGTGCAGTTTTTAGAATGGTGTCATTTTTGGGTATTTTCTGCCATATAGACCCCTCAAAGTGACTTCAAATGTGAGGTGGTCCCTAAAAAAATGGTTTTGCAAATTTTGTTGTAGAAATGAGAAATCTCTGGTCAACGTTTAACCGTTATAACTTCCTAATGAAAAAAAAAAATATGGTTACAAGATTGTGCTTATGTAAAGTAGACATGTGGGAAATGTTATTTATTAACTATATGGTGCGATATGACTCTCTGATTTAAGGGCAAAAAAATTAAAAGTTTGAAAATTGCAAAATTTTCATGAAATTTCAGTTTTTTCTTTCCATAAATAGACGCAAGTCATATCGAACAAATATTATCACTGTCAGGAAGTACAATATGTCACGAGAAAACAGTCTCAGAATCACCGGGATCCGTTGAAGCGTTCCAGAGTTATGACCTCATAAAGTGACAGTGGTCAGAATTGTAAAAGTTGGCCCGGTCAGGAAGGTGAAAACAGGCTGCAGGGTGAAGGGGTTAAACTTATACTTTCTACTATATTTGCCCTCCTCTCTCTGGAGCTGCAGACTTCTCAGTGGGTTTTTAAAGGGAATGATGGGGGGACGCACAAACGAAAAATGGTGTCAAGGGTTTACTGTAAATAACAAAGCTATTACATTTAGGTTGTTAGGTGTTACCGTTTTTCTGCATCAGGATATCTTTGGCAATGCGAGAGCTGCGAGATTTGTGCATTATTTAATTTAAAAAAAATAATTAAAAATAGCAAATAATAAAGCAAGATTATATAACAATTTGAAAAACAAATAAATAATGCATTCAGCATAAAAACAAGGACATAAATTAATTTTAAAAAAAGCATTTAAAGCACTAAAAAAATAAATACAAAAATAATAAAACTTGGCATGTTTTTTTTTTTGCAGTGCTAAGATTTCATTTCAATTATTTACTTTATGACTAATTCCAAAAAAGATATTTTTGCAAATCAGGTGGAAAAATGTGTATTTGGGGATTGAAAGTCATCCAAACCACTGAAGTAAGAGATGATGCAAAAAAAAAAAAAAATCAGATCTAACCTGACCTAGGACTGAGAATTCTGCTGGGAGACAGAAACCTATAAATGTTGGACTCCGTAGATATTGACGAAGACATTCGAGGCTTCAGCCAGATGTGACTCGGTAAGACTTTGCATAAGTGTTTCATTTATCAGTATATTAAAATTCAAATTGAAATGTTTTTTTCAGTATTTTTTTAAGTAACCTATTTTCTTATTGAAAAAGGGGATAATGAATCTGTCCAAAAACTGTTCAACGTTCTATTTACCGTATATCGCACAACTATTTGTGTCTCATCAGATTGTGTTGTGTAATATTATATCTCATTTTTACACAATGTTTAAAGTTATTTTTTTGCATAAAACATTGGAGAAAAAACTGCCTTTATAAGATTAGTCTGCAGATTCGTATTGCCGAGTAATTTTTGTAATGAATGTTCTAAAAAGAAAATCTATAAAATAACAGGATTGTGGGTTTTTTTTTTTTTTACCATTCTAGTTCACTTAGAATTTTTTTCCCCTTTTTTTAGCACATTATATGTTAAGGTGAATGGTGTAATTCAAAATTATATAGAATAATATCACTCATATTTGTTGACGGAAATATAATAAAGCTATGGCTCTTTGAAGAAGAGTCAAGAAAAGACAAAAGATAAAGAAACAATTAAATTGTGTTCTTTTAATGTACTGATAAATAAATTGCATTAGTCTTGAATTTTTGGGAATTTTTTTCAAGCTGAGGAATTTGAACAATATGTGATTCACTTTGTGCCAACCACTTAACCCCTTCCCAACATGCGCCGTACATATACTGCTCTGCGGGAGCTGCATTCCCGCAAACAGCAGTATATGTATGGCACGGCGATCGGGTGCGGGTGTCAGCTTTGTGTGAGAGCTGACACCCTGCAGTAATGCCGACGATTGGTGCTAGCACGGATCGCGGGCATTAACCCCTCTGATGCCGCTGTAAGTATTGACAGTGACATCGAGGAGCATTGCGCAGGGAGTGGACACCATTCACGCTTCCATAAGGATAATGCAATGTGATCACTTTCTCCTTATGGTCTCCATGGAGAACCCTGACCGCAAAATGGCCACATGGTCCTTCAGGATCCTTCAAGGAAGGTGGCATGTCAGTGCCTGCTCAGAGCAGGACCTGAGACACCTCCTTCCCTGCCTGTCAGATGCTGATGTGATGCTATCCTCCCTTCTAAGCCCCACAGTGTGTATATAGCGCCCACATGTTTGGCATTTCTGTAGTTATGAGAGCCTGCCTAATTTACAGGTGCACGAGCCAGGCATAATGTACTGGTCACTACAACGTACTGGTCACTACAATGTCAGTTTGCAATTTTCACTCAGCAACATCCACTGCTGCCTGTTTTTGGAAAACACCCATGGAGTTAATACCACCACTACACATGTAGACAATTCTCAAAGGGGTATGATTTCTAAAATGTGGTCATGTCAGGGGGGATTCTGCTTTTCTAACACTTAGGGGCTCTTTATATGGAATCTGCAAACTATTCTAGGAAAATCTGTGCTCCAGGAGGCAAATAGCGCTCCGTCCCTCCCAAGTCTCGCCATATGGCTAAGCAGTACTGTACAGCCACATATGGGGTATTTCTACATTCAGCAGAAATCATGGGACAGATTTTGGTGCCATTTTTATCCATTTCCCTGTATGAAAATTTAAAATTTGGGGCTATCATAAAATTTTGGTGGTAAAAATTTAATTAATTTTTCTTCATTGCCCCATGGTATAAAATTCTTTGACACACCTGTGATGTCAATATGATCACTGCACCCCTAGATGAATTCATTGAGAGGTTTAGTTTGTAAAGTGAGGTCACTTATTTGGCGTTCTGCTGTTCTGGCACATCAGGGGTTCTACCAATGTGACATGGCACCCTCAAACCAGTGCAGCAAAATCTGCACTGTAATGTGGTGCTACTTCCCTTCTGAGCTTTGCACTGTGCCTAAAAAGTAGGTTTCAACCACATATGGGGTATTGGTGAACTCAGGAGAAATTGCACAACAAATTTTGGGGTACATTTACCCTTGTGAAAATACCAAATTTTGAACAAAAAAAAATTATAAACATATATATAAACATTATAAACTTTTATGACGCACCTGGGGTTTCAAAGTGCTCACTACACATCTAGATAACTTCCCTGAGGGGTCTAGTTTACAAAATGATATTACTTGTGGTGAGTTTCCACTGTTCAGGCACATCAGGGGTTCTCCAAATGCGACATGGTATCCGCTAATTATTCCAGCAAATTTTACATTCAAAAAGTCAAATGGCGCTCCTTCCCTTCTGAACCCTGCCGTGCGCCCAAACAGTGGATTTTCCCCACATATGGGGTATCAGCATGCTCAGGAGAAATTGCAGAACAAATTTTATGGAGCAACTTCTCCAATTACCATTATGAAAATAAAAAAAGGGTCTAAAGGTAAATTTGCAGAGAAAAAAGTTAAATCTTTATTTTTTCCTTCCACATTCCATTAATTCCTGTGAGGCACCTGAAGAGTTAATAAACTTCTTGAATGTGGTTTTGAGCACCTTGAGGGGTGCAGTTTTTATAATGGTGTCACTTTTTGGTGTTTTCTGTCATATAGACCCCTCAAAGTCACTTCAAATGTGATGTGGGCCCTAAAAAAATGGTTTTGTAAATTTTGGTGAAAAATGAGAAATCGCTGGTCAACTTTTAACCCTTATAACTTCCTAACAAAAAAAATTATTTTTTCAAAAATTGTGCTGATGTAAAGTAGACATGTGGGAAATGTTATTTACTATTTTGTGTTCTATGACTCTTTGATTTAAGTGTCTAAAAATTAAAAGGTTGAAAATTGCAAACTTTAAAATTTTTAGCCAAATTTCCAATTTTTTCACAAATAAACGTAAGTTTTAGCATTAAAATGACGTGCAGTATGTCATGAAAAACAGTCTCAGAATCACCGGAATCCCTTGAAGCGTTCTAGAGTTATAAAGTCATAAAGTGACAGTGTTTAGAATTGAATAAATTGGCCTGGTCAGGAAGGTGAAAAAAGGCTTCGGAGTGAAGGGGTTAATATGGCCATCACCATTTTACACTTTGGAGAAGATTGGAAAAACTAATTTTGTACACTCTAGTGACTTCATGTGAATTTGTGGCTATGCCCACCATGAGCGAAGTTAAGCGTCTCATGTGCGGTTGGTACCCACGGTGTGGAGGAGAGGAGACTGTCCTCCAGGCCCTGGGTACCATACCCCTGTAAAAAAAAGAATAAAAAAATCGTTCTGTACACGATTTTTAAACATTTTCGCAGCGTTTTCGTGCCGAAAATCGCAGCAAAAACGCTTAATAATCGCATCGTGGGCACACAGCCTAAAAGGGATTTATAAATGCGGACAAAGAAATTGTTTATGTTCTAATGTAATTACCCATAGATTAAAATTTATTAAATCGACTAATACCAATGACTTTTTTCCTATTAAGCAATATCTTAATTGTACCACTGACTTTGTTATTTATTTGATAGAATGTGAGTGTAAAAAACAATATGTGGGTAGAACAACGCAACCTTTACATTTAAGACTGAATTCCCATAGACATAACATTAAAAAGGATTTCTTCTGCATGGCCTTTCAAGACACTTCGCAATAAAGCATAATAAAAATATTAAAGGGCTAAAAATTAGCCCAATTGAATATATACCTAGTGATATTTGCGATAAAGTTGGACAATTAAATAGAAAGGAGATTTTTTGGATTTATAGGTTAATCACTTTGAAACCGCATGGATTGAATGAAATAACAGAGGGAATAAAAACATTGATCTTTCATCTCAACTGTAATCTTGTATATTATTAAAGCAGCGCACGGAGTCCAACAAAAAAGCTCCATTGGATTTTATACTTCGGCGGTCATTTGTCTGACCCTTGGACGTGCAGCAGCTTATCATTAATCCTATGTGCCTTTTCTCTCCGACAACGGGTGAGTAGAATTTATATATTTCTATTATCTTATCATCGGATAAGACCCTATTTGCGCTTTTCTGTTCCTATAGTGCAATTCATGTGAATTTGGGCAATTCATCCTTTCAAGGGTTGTCATGAATTAGTAAATGGGGATACTTTATCAGAAGATACAATGATCTATTTCAGCAAATGTGTGTCGGATAGGAAGCTTTTCAAGCACCAAACTACCCCGCTCTTATCCAGATCCTATGCCTCCATATTTAAAGAGTTCAGCATTGTTGAGTTACCGGTGAGGCTCTGCTTAGATCCAAATATTAATGAGAGGCAACAAAAAGAAAAGCGGCACTCATCGGAATTATTTTTATTAAAGGTTCTTTAATCCATAAGATTGGACATTGTTGTGGTGCGCCGGGGATATGTGCGGGAGAAGAAAAAAGAGGACAACATCCATTTTCTGTCTGCATGACGTTTTTACGGGACCATACGGATTCTCTTTCTTCTCTCCCCGCACATACCCCCTGCGCACCACAGAGATTCCCCATCTTATAGATTTTGGTGAGTGCTGCTTTTCTTTTTGTTGCTTGACTTTGCAAATGTGCTGAAGTGGAATCACAGACTCACATCATTCAAATGATCCAAAGTAGTAAAAGATAAAATAAAAACTGTCATAGTAACATAGTTTTGAAGGCTGAAGGAAGACCTTATGTCCATCTAGTTCAGCCTATTTTTAGTGCAGCTGTTCTGCATTGTTGATCCTGGGGAAGGCAAAAAACCCAAAGAGTAGAAGCCAATTTTCTCCATAGGGAAAAAAATTCCTTCCCCTAAGCTGGGTCACCCATCTACCTATAATATTCTGTTATTCGTAACCTTCTATACTGTTACTCACAAGAAAAGCCTCCATTCCTTTCTTCATTCAGTGAGTTGGCCATCACCACTTCCTCAGGAAGAGAATTCCAGAGCCTCACTGCTCTTACCGTGAGCATCATGTCCCCTAATGTTATTAACCTGCAAATATGGGACTAATCTGCTGATGAAAAACATTGCAAAGTTGTCCTGTGCCGTACTGAAAGTGGGAAGAATGTAATGTAACTCTTCCCGTGAGCTGCCGGCTTTCACTCATACAGTAGTGCTCAGGGAATCTCCCGCCTCGACTACTGCAACATCCTTTTCTGTGGCCTCCCTGCTAACACCCTTGCACCTCTTCAGTCCATCCTTAATTCTGCTGCCCGACTAATTCCTCTCTCTCCTCGGTGCTCCTCCGCGTCTCCTCTCTGCAAATCTCTTTACTGGCTCCCATTCCCTCAGCGTATACAATTCAAATTACTAATACTGACCTACAAGGCCATCTATAACCTGTCTCCTCCATATGTCTCTGAACTAATCTCCCGATGTCTTCCCTCACGTAATCTCCGGTCCTCCCAAGACCTCCTTCTCTCCTCCACACTTATTCGCTCTTCACCCAACCGCCTCCAAGACTCCTCCCGAATAGCCCCCATCCTCTGGAATTCCTTGCCCTAACACGTCCGGCTATCAACCACACTCAAATCTTTCAGACGGAACCTGAAAACCCACCTCTTCAGGAAAGCCTACAGCCTGCAATGACCCCGCTACCTCCTCACCACCACTGGAGCTACTGCCTTACCATCACCACAGCTGCTGCAATCCCCCAACCTACTGTCTCCTTCCCCACCATCCTGTAGACTGTAAGACCACAAGAGCAGGGTTCTCTCTCCCCTCTGTATCAGTCTGTCATTGTGTGCTTCACTGTGTACTGAGCTGTCTCTGAAAGGGTTGTCTCTATCACTGATAACCGGAGGCTCTTGGGAGGAACAAAGTTAATTTTTTCCCAGTAGCTGCACTTTCTGTAAGGTGGCAGGACAGCTTTGCAATCATATTAACCTCCAGATTTACATTATTGGCCTAATTTATCAATTCTTTCACAACAAAATACTAATGAAAAAGCTTTGAAAAGTTGCAAACTTTAGGTGCAACTCAAACTTGTGCCAACATGTTGATACTTTTACCATACATATGTTAGTGTCTCCCAGCTCTAACAAAATTGGTGGAGCTGGGGAAGAACTGGGGCACATCGGCAGCGGGACGCCGGCGCTTGTCGAATTCATAACAATCTGTGCCGTTCCTTGTGCCAGAAATTTCACTCTAGTACCTGACAGGCGTAAGACTTCTGGCATAGCACACGGATTCCCATGACGCTAGTCAGACGCTCTGCATTCATGAAGAGGCATGCATCTCTTCTTGAATCAGGAGTGTCTGAATCCAGCACGCCCCACATGATGACGGGCATAAAAAATGCCGGTCTTGTATCGAGCCCTGAGACTAAATCTACATAAAACCTCTGGAGTATGTGATGTCATGAATGATGTTTTAGAGTTTTGTTTTATAATGTGATTTTTGCATTTTTGGTTCGTCATCTTTTTAGATGAACTTTTAAAACTGAAGCCACCAAAGAATACAATGGAGGACCCAATGACCCTCTACAGCAACAAGACTCACCTATCATATTTTGGACTCTCTAATTTGCCTGAAAATGTAATAATTCTATATGTGGCTTTGATCTCATCAACCTTCTGCTTGTACATTCCATCTATTATAGTCATATTATCCGTAATCTTCACCACCGCTCACATTCGAGAGAATGTCCGATATGTTTTGTTCTGTCACATGCTCTTCAGCGACTCTTTACAGCTTACCATTGCTTTCGTTCTTTTTGTAGTGGCTTTATACACCCTCCTTATGCCCATGAAATGGTGTTGTGCAATCAGTGGAATTGGAGCCTCCACAGCTTTGATTACTCCTTATAATTTGGCCCTTATGTCTTTGGAACGCTACATCGCTGTTTGCTTCCCATTGAGACACGGAGAGATTTGCACAGTATGGCGGTGTAAGGTGGCCATCATGGGGATGTGGGTGATTGGAGCTTTTCCTGTGCTCATTGAGCTCGCTATTTTGTGTTACTTTATGGACAGCAATTTTTTTTCTTATCAGATGTTGTGTATTTGGAAATATCTGCAAATATACAATGTTCAAATCACAATCAGGTTTCTGACCTCTTCCCTCAGCTTCAGCTCGATGTTGCTCATCATATTTTTCACTTACATCCGAGTTATGTTAGTTGCTCGAAAGATTAAGTCAAAGAAATCTTCTGCCTCCATAGCGGCCAAAACTGTCCTGCTCCACGCGTTTCAGCTCCTCTTATGCCTTTGCTCCTACAGCAGCACATTCACCGAGACCCTCTTCAATAACCAATATATGAATATGGCCCCCATCAACTTCTTTGTGTTTATGTGCTTGCCGCAATATATCAGTCCCTTCATTTACGGGATAAGAGATGAAGTCATCCGCAAAAGTTTAAGGAAACTGATCTGCTCCACTTAGAAATCAAGAATTTCAAAAAGGTAACTGAAAAAAAATAAATGACTAATAATGAAATCATCAATGTCTTTTTCCATTCAGATTTTCTGCTTAAAAAAATGATACATTTTGAATTAAAATTTTCATAATTGACAAAAGTTTCTAGTAAAACTGCTTTGATCTTCTTTGTTGTGTGTGTCATGTCTAGAAAATGCAAATAAACTAAAGGAACAAGAAGCGCAATAGGATCTTATCCGGGTTATTGTTAAAAAAATCAATAAAGATTCACTCACCCTTTCCAGGAGAGGTTCAGGCATATAAGATCCGTAGTCAGCTTGCTGCACATCCAAAGGTCAACTCCGTGACCGCCAGAACTTCAGATTTTTTTGGAATAAATTTATGGACTTCAGTGCGCTGCTTGACAAATTCACGAATCCAGGTTATGAGAAAGATTAACTGTTTATTTCCCAACGTGTTTCGAAGTGTATACCACTTCTTCCTCAGGGGATGACATATATGAACAGATAGAGCTGTCACAGATTATATACATACATGATTCAAAAAAATTGGCGCCAATGATCGCATGTCATACGGTACAAAAGTCAAAGTTCAAAGTACACCAAATAAAATGTCATATTTATTAATCTTTGTTCATTAAGAAGTATTATTTTTATTAATTCACAGATAAAAAACTCAAGGACAGCTAAAAAAAATCAAGAAAAGAAAAATATATATATATTTAAAAACGAACTCCTACTGTTGAAAAGAGGAAAAAAGGGCACAATCTGCACTCAAGCCACTACACCAAGGTCAGATCATGTTTGAAGGGAAGGAGAAAAAGAAGAACGGTTGTTAAAAAATGTGTATAAAAATAATGAATAAAAATAATGGATAAAAATGATTAAAAAATATTGAATAAAAATATGTTTATATATATATAATTTATATGATAATAAAAAGACCTTTTATAATAAAAATGTGTGTCTCAATGGATTAATGCTGGGATACACATTTTTATTATAAAAGGTCTTTTTATTATCATATAAATTATATATATATATATATAAACATATTTTTATTCAATATTTTTTTAATCATTTTTATCCATTATTTTTATTCATTATTTTTATACACATTTTTTAACAACCGTTCTTCTTTTTCTCCTTCCCTTCAAACATGATCTGACCTTGGTGTAGTGGCTTGAGTGCAGATTGTGCCCTTTTTTTCTCTTTTCAACAGTAGGAGTTCGTTTTTAAATATATATGTATTTTTCTTTTCTTGATTTTTTTAGCTGTCCTTGAGTTTTTTATCTGTGAATTAATAAAAATAATACTTCTTAATGAACAAAGATTAATAAATATGACATTTTATTTGGTGTACTTTGGACTTTGAATTTTGTACCGTATGACATGTGATCATTGGCGCCAATTTTTTTGAATCATGTATGTATATAATCTGTGACAGCTCTATCTGTTCATATATGTCATCCCCTGAGGAAGAAGTGGTATACACTTCGAAACGCGTTGGGAAATAAACAGTTAATCTTTTTCATAACCTGGATTCGTGAATTTGTCAAGCAGCGCACTGAAGTCCATAAATTTATTCCAAAAAAACTCATGTCTAGAAAACTCATATCCGTATCCATGTACAAATCTCAGAGGTGGTCAGGTGGGACTCACCTCTATCTGGCAGGGTAAAAATACCGTGAGAATAGCTCTTGGTTTTTCAGCTTATCCCATCCATGTATTGGTCTAACAATCATTTGCAAGGTTCATGACTTAACCTGCATAAGACAACTACTTTAATATATTCTACCTCTAGTAGCCAAGACCACTTTTGTCATGTGGTTAGCAGACTGGATGTGAAATATGAGAACTCTTAAAAGGACTTCCACAAACAGTCGTTATATCCTTCCTGTACAGAGGACCTGGCCTCTCCAAAGTCCTCCGGGCTTCATCCAAGAAGTAGCTGCTGACCGGTGGAGAAGGCTGGCAGTAGGCTAGTGAAAAAGAGGGTTCAAAACCAGACTAATGGTACCAAAAAGAGTAACAGCAGACCTAAATGAGATCAAGAAGATAATCAAGGTCAGAGTGTTTGTACCAGGGTCATAAACAGCAGAAAGGACAAGAGCAGAATGAAAGCCAGCTTCAAAACCAGAGGGACAGAATCAATTATAAACATTGTGATATGCAGGTGTTCTGGATCTTTGCTTTCCTCATCCAAGTGTGTGCTAAACTCTATTGTGCTCCACATCCGGCTTTGCAGAGGGCCCGGCGTGATTTCATGTAGTCATCTACATGGGCCTCTATAAGGCTCACCAAGACACTTAACTGTGTCTTTGTATTAAGACTTTCAAGTATGACTTTCTTGTTACTCTGAAGTTCTGACAGCTACCTGTCTGTGGTCTCCCAGATGTCTCCAGCTTGCCTGTGGTTTCCAGTATTTATCCTACCGGTCTGCAGTCTCCAGGACGTCTCCTGTCTGCCTGTTGCTTCTGGTACCTCTGCTACCTATTTGCCGTATACTGGATGTTTTTGGCTTGTTGGCAGCTTCCAGCATCTCTGCTGCTTGTCGTGGGTCTCCAGCATGTCTCTACTACCCTTCTCCTGCATGCCTCATCTTTCTGCTGCCACAACGCCCGTGGCCGGTGTGCCCACTCTGACCTTGGATTTGGAGTATCCACCACACCAGGTGAGCCCAACGCAATGCAGGGTCAAAGACAAGACAGATCTGGAATCAGAAACGCTAACAGGAAAAACACAACAGGAAACAGTATCCAATCAAATAAATCCCTACACACCACATAAGTGTACTTAACAAAGCAAGAAGTAGAACATGAACTAGCAGAGACTTTCCTGCAATTGTAATGAAGTGACAGCACAAAGCAGAATTGTCAGCAAACTTAGTAGCGGGGCGTGACCGCTCATACAAACAAGTCCGGCAGTAATATGCAGCAAGAGTGCGACCAGGGAAGTCCAGCAGTAGTATGCAAACAAGAGTGCAATGGGTACTTATACATGGACGTCCAGAACTATGCAGATAGAGGAGATGACATCTTTCATGGAAGTCCAAAAATACATAGGTGGAGCATAACAGGGAGTAGGTCCTAAAATGTACCTATTGGGCTGAGAAGTACCACCCAAGTCCCGCAAAGCAGCCTGCAAAAGAACACAGTCTCAGAAGTCAGGACAGCAGGAAACCCCAGCCAGGATCCGGAAGAAGCTTAGAAGACTGAAGGCAACTGGAAGAGGCGAGGCACATCACCGAGTAACGAGAAGCAGTAGGAACTCCAGATGCAAGCCAAGAGGAAGCTCAGAAGCAAACAGCAACAAAATACTCAAGCAAGGAGGATCTCCCGACCTGGACTTTAATAGAATGGCAGACAGGAAGTTCCACGACAGGACGAAGTACCAGACTCCATCTTGGACAAGAGCAAAATAGGCTCCATGGACAAGATTCACAGCTACCAAAATAAATTAGTTAGAGACCAATCCAAAATCAGCTCACAGTTTCTCTTCTATTTGTCACGCTCACCTCCTCCCCGGCGCCTGGCACACTCACCTCCCCGGCTCTGGTCCACTCTGCAGCGTCTGCGGCCGCTGTCCCGACCGCCACTGTCCCTGCAACCTCTGCTCGGGCCGCTCCATCTGCCGATGCCGCGGCTCCACCGCTTGCGGCGTCTTCGGTCCCTGCCGCCTCCCGTGCCTCCATGCTGTCTGGTGCTCTCCGGCGCATCCGGTCCTCTCGCTCCGCCCCCTCAGCTGGCACCTGTCAATCATCCTTCCTGCGGCCGGTCCCTGCTCCTTCACACAGGCGTACAGCTAGATACGCCCCCTAGACCTGGCGTCCTATCTCCTGGCCCCATGGTACAGCTGCTTACTGACCCGGAAATTCACCAGCGTGCCCTATATCAGGCAGCCTCACCCTTTGCTCGCTGCCTGACTATCTTTTGTGTTATTGGTAGAGTGGAGCGACTTTTGGTTTTTTAGGGTCGAGTTTCGTTTCGTGAAACCCGACTTTTCCAAAAGTCGGGTCGAGCAAGATCGTCCGATTATAGGGAAAAGTCGGGGTCATCCCGAAACACGAAACCCAATGTAAGTCAATGGGGAATAAAAGTCAGCAGTGAGAGGAGGACAGGAAACACACCTACAGTGCCCATTTGAATGCCAAAAGCATCAATTCTTCTTACTTAAGCTTGTCAACCTTAATTAACTTCATAATACAAGTTACGCACTGAAAAATGGGGGTTATTTGGCTAAAGTTGTGGGGGGGAGGGCTGGCTCCAGGTTTTCATGTGCCCTGGGCGAAAGAGCGCCCCTTTAACACATACCACAACTCATCATGCTCCGATACGGCAGAGAAATAGCGGTATAGTACAATGAAAAATACTTCACTTTTTACATCTCATGACAAGGCCCATCTATTTCTCCATACAGAATCATTGGTCCCATATAATGTTTGAAACAGTATATGATGAGCTCCACATAATGCTACAGTATATGTTGGTCACCATGGATGAAGCTCCACTGTCTTATGGGCCCAAATAATGCTCCAAACATAATGGGCCCCATTTCTAATGCTCTAGTGTATAATGGGCCCTGTAAATGCTGCTCCAGTGTCTGATGTCCACCTTTGGAATGTTCCAGTGTATGGTGGGCCCCATCTATCATTCTCCAGAGTATAGTGCTCCCCAAAAATTGCTGTCCCAACATTGAAAACAATCAAATAAGTCTCCTCGCTAGAGAATCCCTGTACTAGTCTGGACTCCTCGTCGTCCCCATCTTCCATCTCACTGCACAGTATTTCAACCTTGCAAGTGCTGTGATCCTGAGCAAGCAGGGGGGGCCCACTCGTTGGCGACGGCACTGGCACAGGGCCTCTGATAGTACGGTGGTGTGTCTGATGGCGGGTGGGCCGAACCTGCACTTTCATCTGCAGCTTTCTCTTTGTCACCGTGTAAGATGGAACTGTATATGGGAAGGGTAACCTGAGTTTCATCAGGGTCAGATTCAGGCCGTGTAGCGTGCGAGGGGAATGTAGTGGTCTGGGTCAATGTACCAGCAGATTCATCGAGCAGTGGCTGGGCATCAGTGCACTTGTGTCGCCCCCAGGAGTACGGTCGCCACAGTGGCATTACCTTCTTCCTAGGGAGTGTGATGTCATGCTTGGGAGCAACGAAGGATCTCTCTAGCAGATTAACTGATTGGGCGGCGTTATTCCCACGAGTCATGACCCTCCAAACAGCGTTCATGAAGGCAAAGTGTTTGTTTTACGTGGGCAGTATGGTTGCAAAGCTGAACCTTAAAGGAATGTCCAGAAGGGCACCTCCAGGAGTGGAGCCTACGGTTAAATTCGACTCCACCTGGGAAACCTCAACCATGCCATCTACAGAACAGATGCACACATTGCAAGCTTAATTCCGTTAACGAACGAGACTCCGTCATGCCCCGCGGTCCGAGTCCGGCTTACTAGAGGGACACGTGAGGCTCTGGCACATGAGATTGGCCAATAACTGGTGTGTCATGCCCTTACATGTCCGTGGCTGCATGTGCGCTACGCTGAAAAGGCCAGCGTTTGTCGCTTACAGGTGCAGATAACCCGCTGAACAACGTTAGTGATGGGGATCACTGATTACAATTATTACCCGCGAACAATGATTTCCCAGTAAATGCAGGTCAACCGCAGTTCCGGAATTAGGCCTAACCGTCATTCCTGAAAAAATGAAAAACTTACGTATGCAAACCACAGGTGTTGTAGCTTGCTTAACAGCTCGCCAGCCGTTCTCACGCCCTGTATGGATTACATGTGATTGCACAAAGGTGAGAAAGGGTACCGTATCCCCAGATAACATGTATGGATAGTGTACACATTCAAAATATATGTCTATACATCAGGAGGCAGGCTCAGACGGTGTTAGGCCCAGTATGGATTGCACGTGATTGCACAAAGGTTAGAAAGGGTACCGTATCCCCAGATAACATGTATGGATAGCGTACACATTCAAAATATATGTCTATACATCAGGAGACAGGCTCAGACGGTGTTAGGCCCAGTATGGATTGCACGTGATTGCACAAAGGTGAGAAAGGGTACCGTATCCCCAGATAACATGTATGGATAGCGTACACATTCAAAATATATGTCTATACATCAGGAGGCAGGCTCAAACGGTGTCAGGCACAGTATGGATTTGACGGCCCAGACTACACAGCGGAGGAGCAGGGAGAGGTAAAGATTGCAAATGCTGGGGCCCTGCCCAAGCAAGGGGGGCCCACTCGTGGGCGTCAGTACTGGCACTGGGTCCCTCATAGTACGGAGGTGTGTCTGACGGTGGGTGTGCACCACCACCGTCAGAGACACTTGATTGCACTATGAGGGACCCTGTGCCAGTGCCCGCGCCCAAGAGTCGGCCTACCCACCTGTCCAGGGCAACGGCACTCGCACGGAGTTTTAGAAAGTGGCATATGTTGATGTTGGACATTCAGCTGATGCAAAAGGTGAAATAGGTCAAGTCCCAGGAAGAGGTGGACCAAAGCAAGCCATTTTTCTGTCACCCTATGTGTCATCAGGGGAAGGTGGGACAAAATCCTTGGAAACCCATGCATGGTTCATTTTAATGAAGGTTAGATCATCCACATTTTGGGTTGACAGACGGGTCCTTTTTTCTGTCAGGATTGATCCAGCTGCACTGAAGACTCTTTCCGATAGCACACTTGCAGCTGGGCAAGCGAGCTCCTGTAAGGCATATTGTGCCAATTCAGGCCAGGTGTCCAGTTTAGCGGCCCAATAGTCAAAGGGGAATGACCTGTGTGGGAGAACATCGATATGGGAGGAAAAGTAGTTTGTAACCATAGTTGACAACTGCTGTCTCCTGTCACTTTCCATCGATGCAGTATTACCAGTTGTGTGAGCGGTACTTGAAAAATCAGTCCACAACATTGTCATGAAACCCCTGTCTCCAACGCCACTTCTCTTGTGTGCACCACGAACACCTCTGCCAAGCTGCCCCCGGCCCGTACGGCTCGTGTGAGAACCATCACCGCTGCTGTGTGCTGAAATGCCTCAAGCAACCGATTTACCAGAGTTGCTTGTTTATTAGCCAATATTAGGTCAAGGTTCTCCTGTGGCATGATGTTTTGTAATTTGCCTTTATAGCGTGGATCCAGGATGCTGGCCAACCAGTAGTCATCATCGTTCATCATTTTGGCAATGCGGGAGTCCCTTTTTAGGATCTGCAAGGCATAATCTGACATGTGGGCCAATGTTCCCGGTGTCAATGATGCACTGCGAGTGCTGGTTGGAGGAGCACTTTCTGGCAAATCCACATCCCTCCAGTCACGCACAAACCCTGTACCAGACCTTGCCACGCCAACATTTTCACTTGCCCCACGAGATGCATCCTCCTCCCCTAAGTAATCATCCCCATCATCCTCCTCCTCCTCTTCTTCCTCCACCTTGTCCAGGAGAGGTCCCTGAGCAGACAATGGCTGAATGTCATCAAGGAATCCCTCCTCCTCATCAACATTGGCTGCAGAAGCCTGCTCCTTAAGGTGCGTCAAAGTTTGCATGAGCAGACACATAAGTGGGATGCTCATGCTTAGGATGGCGTCGTCTGCGCTTACCAGCCGTGTGCATTCCTCAAAACACTGAAGGACTTTACAGAGGTCTTTCAGCTTCGACCACTGCACACCTGTCAACTCCATGTCTGCTCTCAAAGTGCCTGGCCGTGTATCCTCCCACAAATGCATTATGGCCTGCCTCTGCTCACACAGCCGCTCCACCATGTGAAGGGTGGAGTTCCACATTGTTGCAATGTCGATAATGAGGCGGTGGTTGGGAAGGTGGAGCAATCGCTGCAGCTTCTGCATACGAACGGAGTGTACAGGCGACCGGCGGATGTGCGAGCACAGTCTTCGCACCTTCTGGAGCAGGGCTGTTAACTCCGGATAATTTTTGAGGAAGCACTGCACCACCAGGTTCAAGGTGTGAGCCAAGCAAGGTATGTGGCTGAGTTTTGAAAGGGCTATGGCTGCCACAAAATTACGGCCGTTATCACTAACTACCTTGCCTGCCTCAAGATGTACACTGCCCAGCCATGACTCAGTTTGTCGCTGAAAGTACTCGGCCAGCACCTCGGCGGTGTGTCTGTCGCCCAAACACATCATCTGCAACACAGCCTGCTGACGCTTTCCACTAGCTGCTCGATAGGGGGACACATCGTGTGCAACAGTGGCAGCTGCAGATGGAGTGCTCGTACGACTGCACTCTGTGGACGAGCTTTCGCTTCTGGAGGAGGAGGAGGAGGAGGGTCGAACGCCTACAGCCAACTGTTTCCTATACCGTGGGCTAGGCAGCACTGTCCCACCACCGCTGTCCCCTGTGGACCCTGCATCCACCACATTAACCCAGTGCGCAGTGATGGACACGTAACGGCCCTGGCCATGCCGACTGGACCATGCATCAGTTGTGAGGTGCACCTTTCCGCTCACTGACTGCTTGAGTGCATGGACAATGTGGTCTTTCACATGATGGTGGAGGGCTGGGATGGCTTTGCGAGAGAAGAAGTGGCGACTGGGTAGGTCATAGCGTGGTACTGCATAGGCCATGAGTTCGCGGAAAGCTGCGCTTTCCACCAACCGAAAGGGCATCATCTCAAACGAGATTAGTTAGGCAATGTGGGCGTTCAAACCCAGTGTACGCGGATGAGAGACTGAGTACTTTCTTGACCTACTCATAGTGTCTGGGAGGGTGAGCTGGACTTGAGAGCTGCATATGGTGGAAGTAGCGGTGGACAGGGTGGACTGAGAGAGGGTTGATGATGGTGATGGAGTTGGTGTTCTTTCTGATGGCCTAGAATCAGTCTTTCGTTGATATAACAGTGGGATTCCCTGACTGCTGTGGCATTGCAACGACACCTCAACATTTGCTGCTGTGCTAACCGGTGGGCTTACAGTGGGGGAAACAATGTAGCGTTGCTGACTACCTTTTTTGTGATCAGTTGCACATGTGGCACTTGAGGTTTGGTGTTGTGTCCACGCTTGCAAGTGCATGCTGGTTAAATGTCTAAGCAAGCAACTGGTATTCAAATTTTTCAGATTTTTCCCTCGGCTAAAGTTCTTTGCGCACTTCTTACAGATAACCTTGGCCTGATCATGAGGATTTTGTTCAAAAAAGTGCCACACTGCACTCTTCCTACTTTGGCAGACATTTTGCGGCCTAGCACGCTGTGATCTTTTGACCCTCTGGACAAGCTGTCCAGCAACTCTTTTGATGTTTGGTACCTGTCTTTGGAGTGCTCCGGGCCTGCCAGATAACAGCTGTTGCGATGTCGATGTCTGCTGTGGATGCTCCTCATCTGAGCTATTGGAAGCAGCACCCTCTTCCCCCAATGGATGCCAATCTGGGTCAACAACTGGGTCATCCATCACCTCCTCTTCTATGTCATGTGCACCTTCCTCTGTGTCACCGTGTATGGTGGTATAGTGTGCGGGAAGGTGCACCTGAGTCTCATCAGGGTCAGAATCTGGCTCTGTACACTGCGAGGACAATGTAGTGCTCTGAGTGAATGTACCAGCAGAATCATCCATCAGCGGCTGTGCATCAGTGCACTCCATGTCAGATTCATCTTGGCCTGGGTAATTCACCATTTCACTTGATAATCCAGGCATGGTATGTGAAAACAGCTCCATGGAGTAATCAGTAGTATGGCCTGCGTCATCCTTCAATCTTGGTTGGGGTGAAGGACACAAGGAAAGGTGTGGTTCATGAACATGAGCCTCCAATGACGACTCAGTGCTTTTACTTTTTACAACTGAAGAAGAGGAGGCGATAGAGCTGGAGGCTGAGTCAGCAATGTAAGACAAAACTTTTTCCTGATGCTCTGGCTTTAAAAGCGGTTTGCCAACTCCTAGAAAACTAAGCTTTCTAGGCCTTATGTAGCCAGACGATGACGCAGGCTCAAAACCTCCTGCATTCGGTCCTATTTTGCTCTTGCCACTACCATCAGATCCACCACCAACACCATCATTACCAGCTGCCAACCCCCGCCCAATTCCACGGCCTCTTCCACCAGCCTTCCTCATTTTTGGTAGAAATGTAGACAAAATCCAACAAACTATATAGTAATGTAAAACAAGGTACAAGGTGTCTATAGGACAGGGGAGATTATGAATTTCTGCAGACACTTGTGGACACTGGACACTTATGGATTGTGTGAGGCCCACTGAGTATCTGAGCGCTCTGTCACAGGCTCGATGGCAGAGCTGTGACCAAAGTGACTAGAGGATAAGGGAGATTTTTAATTTCTGCAGACACTTGTGGACACTGGACACTTATGGATTGTGTGAGGCCCACTGAGTATCTGAGCGCTCTGTCACAGGCTCGATGGCAGAGCTGTGACCAAAGTGACTAGAGGATAAGGGAGATTTTTAATTTCTGCAGACACTTGTGGACACTGGACACTTATGGATTGTGTGAGGCCCACTGAGTATCTGAGCGCTATGTGACAGGCTCGATGGCAGAGCTGTGACCAAAGTGACTAGAGGATAAGGGAGATTTTTAATTTCTGCACACACTTGTGGACACTGGACACTTATGGATTGTGTGAGGCCCACTGAGTATCTGAGCGCTCTGTCACAGGCTCGATGGCAGAGCTGTGACCAAAGTGACTAGAGGATAAGGGAGATTTTTAATTTCTGCACACACTTGTGGACACTGGACACTTATGGATTGTGTGAGGCCCACTGAATATCTGAGCGCTATGTCACAGGCAGAAATTGGCTAGTGTATCACAAACTACAAGGTGTATGTAGAATTGGGCAGAATTGGAATCTCCCTAGAGTGCAGGTCTGTAAGAACGGAACATGTCCTCGACTTATTCTCACAGAGTGACTCACTGATAGCTTCACTGTGGCTGTGATAACAGCCGTTACACGGTACTGTGTGAGGAGTGTACACCGCTGTATGGTGTGAAAAAATGCACGCTCAGTACCTCAGCAGGACAAAAAAAAAAATAGTGATTGCTTTTAAAAAAGCAGTTTGCGGAGCAGTGGGTAAACAGCAATGCAGGAATGTCAGGAAGCCTTAGAAGGCAGCCCAACAACCAACACCACTGATACACCACTATATAGCCTCCCTGTCATGATCCAGTGTTGGATCTGGCGGTATTAAATTGACAAAGTGAACTTTTTTTACTTTGTCAGGTTCTGGTGTCTTGACTGTCCCCGGTGGTGGTGAGTGGTATCGCACCTTAGCTTTAGTTTTAGGTTAATGTGCACGTTAATTACATGACAGGTGTTAGGCTCTATAAAGGACAGCCAGGGGTTTTCAATCACTGTTGGTGTTAGTTGTTCATTTGCAACCAACCTTGGTGGTGGAAGGAGCTGAAGAGAGTGCTCGGCTCAATCTGAGTCCTGGTGTGGAAGGAGTCACAGAAGGGAGTTCTTGGCAGCTATTCAGGAGAAAGGCTGCAGTCGGTCGCTGGACTCTGTGCTGGAGCTTTAACACAGAGAGAGCTAAGTTTTCTTTTTCCCCTGTTTGTGACTTTCCTTATGTGTGTTCTAGTGCAGTGGTGGGATTAGTCTCCGCACCGACCTATTCCCTAGTTAGGGTTTAGGTTTAGGGCTTGCTAGGGTATTAAGGCACGCGTGCGGCGACAGGTGAGGAGCCTGTATAGGGAATGTGAGGAGAGCAGGGACACTGGCTCAGGGGAGCCTAGGAGGTCTCCACGTCCCCCATTCCCTATCGCAGGGCCCACCACTGTAATTGTTCCCTGTGTTTACCCTTATTATTTAAATTCGCCAGCTGGAGGCGGGGTATCCAGTTTTACATGTATTTCTTAAATTCGCCAGCTGGAGGCGGTATATCCGGCTGCACGTCCCATTATTGTTTAAATTCGCCCTGCTGGAGGCGCTGTATCCAGGATCACGTGTGTCATAAATTCGCCCTGCTGGAGGCGCTGTGTTCAGTCACACGTGATCATTACACTCCCCTTGCACTGCACAGTGACTGGTGTGTTGTACAGGCAAAATCGCTAGCAGCAGAAGCAGTTTTTGGTGTCTTCTTCCCTGCCTAACGCTCTCCCTACAGAATCAGCAGCAGCAGCTCTCTCTATTCTGAGATCAACATGAGTAACATGGCGGTCGGCGTGCACGCCCTTTTATACCCCCTGTGACGCCCACCAAAGCAAGCCAATCACTTGCATGCCCTTCTGAAAGATGGTGGTGACCCGTGCCTATGTCATCACGTTGCCCACAGTGTCCGTGGATCCTGATTGGCTGAAAAAGAGCGCAAAACAAACTTTTGAAATGCGACTTTGGCGCGTAAGTCGCCGACCTCGTGGCCGACCTCATCCTAGGGTCGGGTTTCGTTTCATGAAACCCGACTTTGCCAAAAGTCGGCGACTTTTGAATTTTTTCGACCCGTTTCGCTCAACTCTAGTTATTGGGTCCACGCGCTCCTGCATTCCTCTTTGTCTCTGCGCTGTGTACCACTCCGTGGCCTCCGCTGTTCTTCCTGTTTGTGACTTTCCTGTGTTCCCTCCTAGATCCAGTCCGTTCCTGCCTCCGTCTTCCTGCTCCTGTGTCTCATCCTGTACCGGTTCCTGCCGTCCGCCATTGCCAGTCACGTCTGCCGTCCACCGCCGTTCCCACAGACTCAGCAGCCATCCCTGTGGCCGTCGTCATCTCGCATCTGGTCGCCTGCACTTCCCTGCCTGCATACTTACCCGGCTGTTCCCAGGTATCAGCTTCCACGGCGATAGTCTCCCTTGGGTCTGCCCCGAACGCTCCCTGTATAGGGGGTGGTCCACCTGGTCAGCTCACCCGAGGGAGGTTCATCGTCGCGGTCCTGAGGGTTCACTCCGGAGGTCCCCAATCTCACACTATTTATATTAAAACCTCAATCTTTATTACAAAAATACCAAAATACTAATTAACAATTATTAAACAAGCAGCATCATACTTAGAGAAAGCGATGAAACACCATGGGGAGGTGCCAACCCCTACACTGGCCTATCTTTTTCCTACCTGACAGCGGAGGTTGGCACCCTATAACCTGCGCAGTGGTGCCCCCGCTCCACGACGGCTCTCCCTGCTCACCCTATCGGGCCCTATAGTGGCAGGGGATGTGATAGATATTGACCAGGTAGGTGAGAAAGAGGAGAGATGTTTGAGATGTTATTTTCTTGGCTTGATGATGGAAATTCTGTCCAAGTGTGCTCCTATAATTGTTCTTGTCCTTGATGGTACTACTAGCAATGGACTAGCTGATTTTTGATAATCTAATCTAGGTCTTATACTAGTCCTTGTCAGATGAACAAAGAAGTCCTCCTGAGACCAACAGGGTCGGGGACACTAACAGATGACGAGAAGATGTATATGATAACGAGGCACACAATATAAATACAACCGCCAAATGACCCTCTTTATAATCAATGACTATGACACAGGTTGATATCCTACACGAAAAGCATGAAAGATAAGCTCATATAAACAAATATATACATGTCATAAAGTGCCAGAAGAGGTTCCTATCAAATTACACATCACATACTATTCTATTCACAATACGTAAGCTTATGATTCCCTAACTGAGAAACTTTAGAGATCAACATGAGCCTATAGACCTGGATAAGGTTAAATAGATAATCCCAGCACAGAAAATGTAAACAACCATATTATTTAGGTAGATCTTACTACAGGTAACATTGCAATCATAGCCAGCAAAAAATGTAATAGGCCAAGTGAAACTAGATGCAAAGAATCAAGCGCCTCAATACAAGCAAATATAACTCAAGGCCATAAAAAATCCCAGGCCATATAGCAACTAAACGCGTTTCCCCTCTTCCGAGGTTCATCAGGAGTAGGATAACACCAATGAGCACTTAGCTTATAGTTGTTACAAAAACACGTGCGATATTGAAGATACCACTGGATGGTCAGGGTCGTTCCCCTCATTCGGTATGATGCTAGGGGTTAGTGACAGTATGTCCGCCATTTATTGATCATATGGACTGATCAGCTGACACGACGTGCTTGTCAGCCCTGCGTTCCACCTTATAGGGCTTCCGGTTTCCGGTTTCTATAAACAGCTCCAAGAGAGTGATACAGTATACATCTTGCCATGTTACATACCTGCGCATATCCGGAAGTACCCCTGCGTGTCACACAGCTTACCCGGCAAAGCTAGGAGTTATATATATACATCGCGCAAGTCGTGGAATAATGCGCAGTCTGAGCATGACCGGAAGTACGTCCCTTACCGCGTCACATACCTGCGCATGTCCGGAAGTATCCCTGCGTGTCACACAGCTTGAAACGCAAGCTATAGGAAGTAAGTCTAGGAATAATATATAATCTGCGCATGACCAGAAATATATCACGCGCATGCTCAGAATGGCCCTATGAGTCATATGGTTTGCCGTTTGAGCCAAGGATATCAGATGAGCTGCTTATATCCAGATATAGTGCGCAAACTGCGCATGTCCAAAGATGCATTTCACAATTATCATGTCATGACAGAAAATGTCATGCGCTTCAAAACTCAGGTCGTTTATAATGCGCATGCAAAGGATACATTGCAAAATGCTCACGCACCAAGATCCACATAGTGCCTTAATTTTCCCATATACTAGCAATAATAATAATAATAATTTTTATTTATATAGCGCCAACATATTCCGCAGCACTTTACAATTAAGCGGGGACATGTACAGACAATAAATTCAATACAAGTTAAGACAATTCAAACAATAACATTAGGAGTGAGGTCCCTGCTCGCAAGCTTACAATCTACAAGGAAATGGGGGGACACAGTAGGTGAGAAATGCTTGTTAATTCAGGTCTGGCAATTATAATAGGGATTTTCATATAAAGCTGCATGATCCGGTCATCAGCCCGTGTGTTTAAGTGCAATAGACAAGTATCAAGTGCAGTTATCATGTGCATGAAGGGTGTGGAGACAGATGAATAGTAGGGTGCAGATTCAGAATAATATTTGGAAGGAGGGAACAGGGCAAAGTTAGCTTGCTGAGTTGTTGATGTGATAGGCTTCTTTGAAGAGATGGGTTTTCAAAGCGCGCTTGAATAGGTCAGGGCTAGGTATCAGTCTGATCGTCTGGGGAAGTGCATTCCAGAGAGCTGGAGCAGCACGAGAGAAGTCTTGGAGACGGAGGTGCGAGGTTCGGATTACGGGGGATGTTAGTCTTAGGTCATTTGTAGAACGGAGGGCACGTGTAGGGCGATAGACAGAGATGAGAGAGGAGATATAAGGCGGTGCAGAACAGTGGAGAGCTTTGTGGGTGAGAGAGAGGAGTTTATACTGGACCCTGTAGCGAATAGGTAGCCAGTGTAATGACTGGCACAAGATGGAGGCATCGGTGAAGCGGCTGGACAGAAATATGACCCTGGCTGCCGCATTCAAGATGGATTGGAGAGGAGAAAGTTTGGTAAGAGGGAGACCGATCAGAAGAGAGTTGCAGTAGTCCAGACGAGAATGAATAAGAGCGACAGTAAGAGTCTTAGCAGTTTCAAAGGTGAGAAAAGGTCGGATTCTGGAGATGTTTTTAAGATGCAGGTGACAAGAGCGACTGAGTGATCGGATGTACGGAGTAAAGGAAAGTTCAGTGTCGAATATGACCCCAAGACAGCAGGCATGCTGCTTGGGAGTTATGGTTGAACCCTCCAGGGTTATTTCGATGTTAGGTAGAGTGAGGTTAGTAGAGGGGAGAAACACAAGAAGTTCAGTTTTAGAGAGATTTAGTTTCAGATAGAGGGAGGACATGATGCTAGAGACAGCAGACAGACAATCCTTGGTATTTTGAATTAGGGTAGGGGTGATGTCAGGGGAAGAAGTGTATAATTGGGTGTCATCAGCATAGAGATGATACTGGAACCCAAATCTGCTGATTGTTTGTCCAATAGGGGCAGTGTATAAAGAGAAGAGGAGGGGGCCTAGGACTGAGCCCTGCGGGACCCCGATAGTAAGGGGACGAGAAGAGGAAGAGGAGCCGGAAAAAGATACAGTGAAGGAGCGGTCAGAGAGGTAGGAGGAGAACCAGGAGAGGGCTGTGTCCTTGAGGCCTATAGAGCGGAGCATAGTGAGGAGGAGCTGGTGATCCACAGTGTCAAATGCGGCAGAGAGATCCAGGAGAATCAGCAGGGAGCAATGACCTTTCGATTTAGCTGTTATTAAATCATTAGAGACTTTAGTGAGGGCAGTTTCAGTAGAGTGTAAAGAGCGGAAACCAGATTGTAAGGGGTCGAGAAGAGAGTTATCCGAGAGATAGCGGATTAGACGGGCGTGGACCAGGCGTTCCAGGAGTTTAGAGATGAAGGGAAGGTTAGAGACAGGTCTGTAGTTAGCAGTGCAGTTCTGGTCCAGGGATGGCTTTTTAAGTAAAGGGGTTATGATGGCATGTTTAAATGAGGAGGGAAATATACCTGAAGAAAGAGAGAGGTTAAATATTTTAGTCAGGTGAGTGGTGACCACTGGTGAGAGAGACTGCAGGAGCTGTGAAGGAATAGGGTCACTGTTGCAGGTTGTAGGCCGAGCAGAAGCGAGGAGCTTGGAAACTTCTTCTTCTGAAACAGGCTCAAAGATGTCTAGTGAGCTTGAGGTGCGGCAGGGAAGGGGATCCAGGCACTGAGGAGATAGGGCTGAGATATCCTGATGGATGTGGTTGATTTTTTCTAGGAAATAAGTGGCCAGATCCTCACCGCTGAGGTTGGTGATGGGGGCCTGTACTTTAGGTTTCAGGAGGGAGTTTAAGGTTTCAAAAAGTCGTCTTGGGTTGTTGGGTAGTGAGGTGATGAGGGTGGTGAAGTAGGATTGTTTGGCCAGATGAAGGGCAGAGTTATAGGTTTTGAGCATGAACTTATAGTGGATGAAGTCTTCTGCTAAGAGAGATTTTCTCCACTGCCGCTCTGCACACCTCGAGCAGCGCTGAAGAGAGCGTGTTTGCGTTGTGTGCCAGGGCTGCCTTTGTCTGTGTCGGGTCTTTCTGCGTATAGAAGGTGCTGCTTCATCTAGGGCATTCTTCAGTGTATTATTGAAGTGTGACAATGCTATGTCTGGACAGGAGAGGGTGGAGATGGGGGCTAAAGATGTGTGGAGATTGTCCCTAAGCTGTTGGGTATTAATGGTACGTGTATTCCGATAAGTGTGGTAAGTGGGGGTGTCCCGGGTGAGGAGACAATTCTTGACAGAGAAGGAAAGAAGGTTGTGGTCCGAGAGCGGGAGAGTAGTGTTGAGCATTCCGATACCGCAAGTATCGGGTATCGGCCGATACTTGCTGTATCGGAATTCCGATACCGACTTCCGATATTTTTTCAATATCGGAATTCGGCATCGGAATCGGAAGTTCAGTTGATTGACGGCCTGACGTCATCATGATGCGCGGTGTGTGCGCATCATGATGCGCCGTCATTTCGGGCCTTCTGGGGGTCTCTGCCGGCCTGCCGGGGGGTCTGTACCGGCCTGCCGGGGGGCTGTGCCGGCCTGCCGGTGGTCTGTGCACCCTGTGGGGGTCTGTACCGGCCTGCCGGGGGGCTGTGCCGGCCTGCCGGGGGGCTGTGCTGATGTCCGGGGGTCTGTGCAAGCATCGTCCGATGGGACTACAAGTCCCATCGGGCGATGCCTGCTACCATGACAGTGATTGACACATTAGCCAATGATGGGACAGTAGTAGTCCCATCATCCGGCTAATGTGTTAAATGTAAAAAAAAAAAAAAAAAAAAATTACATGCTACATACATACAACATGCATACTACATACATGCTACATTCATACTACATACTACATACATGCTACATTCATACTACATAAATACTACATGCAACATACATACTACATATATACTACATGCATGCTACATACATACTGCATGCTACATACATACCACATACATACTACATACATACTACAAGCATGCTACATGCTACATACATAACACATATATACTACATGCATGCTACATACATACTACATACTACATGCATGCTACATACATACTGCATGCTACATACATACCACATATATACTACATACATACTACATGCATGCTACATGCTACATACATAACACATATATACTACATGCATGCTACATACATACTACATACTACATGCATGCTACATACATACTGCATGCTACATGCATGCTACATACATACTACATACATACTACATATATACTACATGCATGCTACATACATACTACATGCTACATACATACTACATATATACTACATGCATGCTACATACATACTACATGCTACATACATACTACATATATACTACATGCATGCTACATACTACATGCTACATACATACTACATATATACTACATGCATGCTACATACATACTACATGCATGCTACATACATACTACATGCTACATACATACCACATATATACTACATACATACAATACATTCATACAATACATACATAGACATACAGTACATATAACATAGAGTAACATACTTACCAATACTTGTCACATTGTTCCCCGAAGCCATTGTCTTTTCCAGGATAAATATTAACATAACAAACCACAAAAATACTCACCCACGATCCGAAGCAGTCCACGAGTGTGTCCCACGACGATCTTGGGTAGAGAACTGCAGCATCAGATGATGCTGCCGTTCTCTACGGGCTGCAGGAATCCAATGACGGAAGGTAGGTATCCTTCCGCACTGTATTCCTCCGCCACTTAAAAAAAAAAGTCCCTAGTCTCACTTTATGCCATTGCTGTGTGGGAATTTCCCACACAGCAATGGCATAAAGTGAGACTAGGGACTTTTTTTTTTTTAAGTGGCGGAGGAATACAGTGCGGAAGGATACCTACCTTCCGTCATTGGATTCCTGCAGCCCGTAGAGAACGGCAGCATCATCTGATGCTGCAGTTCTCTACCCAAGATCGTCGTGGGACACACTCGTGGACTGCTTCGGATCGTGGGTGAGTATTTTTGTGGTTTGTTATGTTAATATTTATCCCGGAAAAGACAATGGCTTCGGGGAACAATGTGACAAGTATTGGTAAGTATGTTACTCTATGTTATATGTACTGTATGTCTATGTATGTATTGTATGAATGTATTGTATGTATGTAGTATATATGTGGTATGTATGTAGCATGTAGTATGTATGTAGCATGCATGTAGTATGTATGTAGTATGTATGTAGTATATATGTAGTATATATGTAGTATGTAGTATGTATGTAGCATGCATGTAGTATATATGTGTTATGTATGTAGCATGTAGCATGCATGTAGTATGTATGTAGTATATATGTGGTATGTATGTAGCATGCAGTATGTATGTAGCATGCATGTAGTATATATGTAGTATGTATGTTGCATGTAGTATTTATGTAGTATGAATGTAGCATGTATGTAGTATGTAGTATGAATGTAGCATGTATGTAGTATGCATGTTGTATGTATGTAGCATGTAATTATTTTTTTTTTTTTTTTTTTTTTTTTTTACATTTAACACATTAGCCGGATGATGGGACTACTACTGTCCCATCATTGGCTAATGTGTCAATCACTGTCATGGTAGCAGGCATCGCCCGATGGGACTTGTAGTCCCATCGGACGATGCCTGCACAGACCCCCGGAGCCTGCACAGACCACCGGCAGGCCGGCACAGCCCCCCGGCAGGCCGGCACAGCCCCCCGGAGCCTGCACAGCCCCCCGGCAGGCCGGCACAGCCCCCCGGCAGGCCGGCACAGCCCCCCGGAGCCTGCACAGACCACCGGCAGGCCGGCACAGACCACCGGAGCCTGCACAGACCCCCTGGCAGGCCGGCACAGCCCCCCGAAAGGCCCGTACAGACCCCAGAGAGGCTGTACAAGGGCAGGAAAGGGTTTTTCTTATTCCGATACCGGAAGTCCCATAGACTTGAATGGGACTTCCGGTATCGGAATCGGCGATACCGATACTTTTTTTAAAGATCGGCCGATACCATCCGATACGATACTTTGAAGTATCGGACGGTATCGCTCAACTCTACGGGAGAGGTGAATTAGTAAAGTCGTGCAGCGAGCCGGGACGGGAGAAAACCAGGTCCAGAGTATTCCCGTCCTCATGTGTAGGAGAATTAGTAAACTGTGAGAGGCCGAATGAAGAAGTTAGAGAAAGAAGATGAGAGGCAGACTGGGAGAGCGGATCATTGATGGGGATGTTAAAGTCTCCCATGATGAGGGTGGGGATGTCACAGGATAGAAAGTGAGTAAGCCAGGTGGTGAAGTGGTCTAGAAACTGGCGGGAGGAGCCTGGAGGGCGATAAACGACCGCCACTCGTAAGGAGAAGGGCTTAAAGAGTCTGACGGCGTGGACTTCAAAGGAAGGAAATGTAAGTGAGGGAACCGGGGGGATGACCTGGAAAGCACATTGTGATGAAAGGAGCAAACCAACACCTCCACCCTGTCTGTTCTCAGGTCTGGGGGTATGTGAAAATTTCAGCCCACCAAACGAGAGAGCGGCAGCAGCGGTGGTGTCTGAATGCTGGATCCAGGTTTCTGTAATAGCCAGAAGGTTAAGGGAATTAGAGAGAAAAAGATCGTGAATGTAAGTCAGTTTGTTACACACAGACCGTGCATTCCAGAGAGCACATTGGAAAGTGAGAGGAGAAGGAATGCACTGAATGTTAATAAGATTAGCAGGGTTTCTATATGCAGCTGGAGGAGAGTAATGTATGCTGGTGGAGGGAGGCCCAGGGTTGGGGGAGATGTCACCTGCAACTATTAAAAGGAGAAAAAACAGAAAAAGCAGGTGGTGGGATGATTTGTATGAACGTTTTGAGTGCTGCATGGAGGTTTTGGATGGTTTGGTGTGGGTAAGAAATGTCAATAGAGCCTCAGAGTTAAACATCGGAGAGGGGAAAAGGGAGGGGTGGATATGCAGAGAGTGCACAGAATGTGTAAAAGGGCAGGCGAGTTGTTAAAAAGCAGAAGTGAAGACAAATAAGCAGCAGGTTAATATGATCAATGCATACGTAGTACGACAGACCAAGAAGCTAGCGTGCATGAAAAACTTATGCACCTTACCTGTTTCCTGCCCTGTCCAACTGCATTGTCTAACTGCAAAACACTTTATCCTGTTGCACTTAATCTGTTGCACGCGTAAGCCCGCACGCGTGCTATCCCAGCCAGAGCTAAATATATATGAAATGAAATGTCTGCTAGCTTCAGCCACCAAAAGGCCACAATCAGTAATTAACCAATTAGCACAAGGCCAGAGCAGGCATTACTATGCAGGGTAAATAACTAACGCTGGACAAGGCCATCAAACAGAGAAAGGGAAAAAAAAAAAAAAACACAACACCTTTCTACACTTCAAAGCAGAAACCAAATAGATAAAAAATAAAGACCCACCACAGGAGTGATGGAATGAAATACCATAAAAATATCTGGCACTATATGATGCAGTTCACACTTGTCAGACAGCATACATGGATGATGGAATGAAATACCATAAAAATATCTGGCACTTTTCCTCCCTCACTGTTCTTTATCCCTTCTAGGTTAGGTTAGCAATGATATTTTTGCAACATGACATCCTGTGAACAACAGTTTTTTTTTAATATATATCTTATTTTAGGTGCAATTGAAACCAGGCCAACACATTCTTAATGACCCCAAAATATGCTATATGACAATCAGCCGATATAATCATAACCACTGTAATAATCAGGGGAAAATAATAATCCCAATATATAAAAGTATTATGGCGGAAACATAGACACAATCACTTAATGTACCCCTTAATGAAACAACATTCTCACTAAAGTCATGGGAGAAATGAGGGATATAGTTCTTTAGATTATGAGAAAATGTAAAAACAGTGACCCATTAGGGCCGATATATCTGAGATGGCCACAGATGGATGCAGATCCCCTGTAGTCCGTGAAGTGGAGAAGCCTTTTTATGCGATTCCACGTCACTGTGAGGCATTTCTGTAGTTTAAGATAAGAGCAGACACCTATTTTAATGTTTGCCTTAAGCAGGATCCATACAAGGAAACTAATGCCAGTACAGTGTGCTGTTCACTTTCTTAGGGGAGGACACCACAAAACTTACTGGCCCTAATTATATGGAAAGAAGAATCTGCATATTGTAATTAGAGACCAGAACATGTCTTTTCCTCCCTCACTGTTCTTTATCCCTTCTAGGTTAGGGCCCGGTTTATGGTTTGGTTGGACCCACAACAATCAAAACATTTTCTTGGTTGTGCACCATTCCTGTACATGAAAGACGTAGGCATAGTGAGAAGACATCACAACTCACAGGCCAGCCCAGTGTCAGACTGAAGAACATTGAGCCCACTGGAGGATTTGATTCTGAGGATCCACCTTTGTCCTCCACTGAAAAGCCCCATAGCAACTGCAAGGTTTGCACTATGAACTCTCCTGAAGGAGAAGCCAGGGCCCACCGGAGAACTCTCCGGTTCTCTGGTGGGCCAGTCCAACCCTGGGCCAGCCATCCAGATACGGAGAGAAAGCCATAAAAGACTGAAAAAAATGGTACAGATGGTGTGTGACGGTGCAGTGGTGAGTAAGACTACTGAGTGAGGAAGAGCTTGTCATGTATATTTTTTTCAGGGCATCATGGTGATGTGAAGTGCATTTGATTTGGTTCTAAACAAATTTCTTGGAGAAGATTGCCGAAGCTGGTAAATTCATCAAGATAGTGCTGGATCATTCTCCGTAGATGTCTATCACAAAAATATGTGTATCTGGTAGACATGAGTGGATCAGGAAGTATTAGAATAAGTGCGGATTTTCCCAGGAAAGTATATTCAAGAAGTTATTCTCAGCGAATTTAATATCCTTGTATAATATTGTGATGTCCGTCTGGTGCGAGTCTGAGCTGCAAGTAAGACAGCACCCCGAGAAACCCAGAGCCCCTTTACCCCATACATGGATTTGGAATTACAGCGGAGCCCAAGAGGTAGCTTCCTATGAGAGCAGCGGACCGGGGCAGGACGGTCGCCAGCAAGGGATTAATAAACGGGACCCAAAGCGTAGTCAGGAGTCCAAGTCAAAACCAGGCGGGCGGCAGAGGTACAAAATCGGCAGGCTGAAGAAGGGTTGAAAATCCAGGCCAAGGTCAGAGTCAAAAAACCGGGAGAGCAGCAGAGGTACAAAATCGGCAGACTGTAGAAGGGTCGGAAATCCAGGCTAAGGTTAGAGTCAAAATAGCAATTTAAACACTAGCACACTGGGGAAACCAAGACTATATCTGGCAGCCTGAAGGACAGGCTCCAAAGTATTTGAAGGATAAGGCTATCCCTCACAGGTTCACAGCCTGATGACCTAATCTGGACCGCCCCCAGAACCAGGCCAAATGGCGATGCACCAACCCCTTCACCTCTGACAGAAGAGCGAAGTCTGCTCCCACCAGACGCCTGCGCAGGGGCCCCTTCTCTGTCACAAGCCATCACAATCAAATATAAGGGTTGGGGGTCACTTGGGTAATAGTGATCACAAAATAATAAGTTTTCATGTATCCTTTAATAAGATGTCTAGTAGAGGGGTTACAAGGACACTAAACTTCAGGAAAGCAAATTTCCAACGGATGAGAGATGATCTTGCTGCAATTAACTGGGACGATATCCTGAGATGTAAAGATACATAAAGAAAATGGGAGACGTTTATTATCCTCCTGAATAGGACCTGTGCACAATATATACCGTATGGGAATAAACATGCGAGAAATAGGAGGAGACCACTATGGCTAAAAAGAGCTGTAAGGGGAGCAATAAGTGACAAAAATAAAGCATTTAGAGAATTAAAGCAAGTAGGTAGTGATGAGGCATTAACTAAATACAGAAAATTAAATAAATTCTGTAAAAAGCAAATCAAAATAGCAAAGATTGAGACAGAGAGACTCATTGCCAGAGAAAGTAAAAATAATCCCAAAATATTCTTTAACTACATAAATAGTAAGAAACTAAAAAATGATAGTGTTGATCCCCTTAAAAATAGTCTGGGTGAAATGGTGGATGAGGATGAGGAAAAAGCCAGTATGCTAAATGACTTTTTTTTCAACAGTATTTACACAAGAAAATCCCATGACGGATAACATGATCAGGGATAAAAATTCTCCATTAAATGTCACCTGCTTAACCCAGCAGGAAGTACAGCGGCATCTAAAAATCACTAAAATTGACAAATCCCCGGGCCCGGATGAGATACACCCCCGAGTACTGCAGGAATTAAGCACATTATTTTTAATCTTTAAAGATTCCATAATAACAGGGTCTGTACCACAGGACTGGCGTATAGCAAATGTGGTGTCAATATTCAAAAAGGGGACAAAAACTGAACTTGGAAATTATAGGCCAGTAAGTATAACCTCAACTGTGGGTAAAATCCTGGAGGGTCTTCTAAGAGATACTATGCTGGAGTATCTGAATAAGAATAACCTCATGACCCAATATCAACATGGGTTTAAAAGGGACCATTCCTGTCAGACTAATCTGATAAGCTTTTATGAAGAGGTAAGTTCCGGACTGGACCAAGGGAGTGCATTGGATGTGGTGTACATGGACTTTTCAAAAGCTTTTGATACAGTACCACACAAAAGGTTGATACATAAAATGAGAACAATGGGAATAGGGGAAAATATGTGTAAGTGGGTTAAGAGCTGGCTCAGGGATAGGAAACAAAGGGTGGTTATTAATGGAGAACACTCGGACTGGGTCACGGTTAGCAGTGGGGTACCGCAGGGGTCAGTTTTGGGCCCGCTTCTTTTTAACATATTTATTAATGACCTTGTAGGGGGCATAGAGAGTAGAATTTCAATATTTGCAGATGACATGAAACTCTGCAGGGTAATCAATACAGAGGAGGACAATTTTATATTACAGGAGGATTTATGTAAACTAGAAGCTTGGGCTGATAAATGGCAAATGAGCTTTAATGGGGATAAATGTAAGGTCATGCACTTGGGTAGAATGAACAAGATGTATAATTATGTGCTTAATTGTAAAACACTGGGCAAAACAGTCACTGAAAAAGACCTGGGTGTATGGGTGGACGACAAACTCACATTTAGTGGCCAGTGTCAGACAGCTGCTGCAAAGGCAAATAAAATAATGGGATGCATTAAAAGAGGCATAGATGCTCATGAGGAGAACATAATTTTACCTCTATATAAGTCACTAGTGCGACCACACTTAGAATACTGTGTACAGTTCTGGTCTCCGGTGTATAAGAAAGACATAGCTGAACTGGAGCGGGTGCAGAGAAGAGCAACCAAGGTTATTAGGGAACTGGGGGTCTGCAATACCAAGACAGGTTATTACACTTGGGGTTATTTAGTTTGGAGAATCGAAGGCTTAGGGGTGATCTTATTATAATGTATAAATATATGCGGGGACAGTACAAAGACCTTTCTAGTGATATTTTTATTCTTAGACCTGTGATGGGGACAAGGGGACATCCTCTACGTCTGGAGGAAAGAAGGTTTAAGCATACTTATAGACGCGGATTCTTTACCGTAAGAGCAGTGAGACTATGGAACTCTCTGCCATATGATGTTGTAATGAGTGATTCCCTACTAAAATTTAAGAAGGGACTGGATGCCTTTCTTGACAAGTATAATATTACAGGGTATATACACTAGTTTCCTTAATATTGCGTTGATCCAGGGAGCTAGTCTGATTGCCGTATGTGGAGTCGGGAAGGAATTTTTTTCCCCGATGTGAAGCTTACTGTTTGCCACATGGGTTTTTTTTGCCTTCCTCTGGATCAACATGTTAGGGAAAGTTAGGATAGGATATGGGTTGAACTAGATGGACTTAAAGTCTTCCTTCAACCTTAATAATTATGTTACCCACAGGAGAAACACGGCAATGCCCAATGACAGAGGCATGCGTCAAAGGTGCGGGACCACATGAGGATATAGCCCTCCCATCGCTGGCACCACCAGTCGAAGGAGTCCGGCGCCTCCCAGTGGCCGAGGCAGGACAGGAACACCAGCCCCTGAGTCCGACGGCGATGTGACAGTCCGACGCTTCCCAGTGGCCAAGGCAGGAACACCAGCACCCTAGTCCGACGGCGACGTGACAGTACTCCCCCTTCTAAGAGGTGCCTCCGGACCCTCAAAATCCGGTTTGTTGGAATGAAGGAGATGACATTTCCTGATCAAACCCTTGGTATAAACGTTACTGGCAGGCACCCAGGACCTTTCCTCTGGACCGTAGCCCTTCCAGTGCACCAGATACTGCACGGATCCTCTCACTAAGTGGGAGTCAAGGATTCCTTGGACTTCGTATTCCAAGGCACCCCCAACCAAAACAGGAGGAGGGGACTGGACAGGATAATCGGAGAGTGGTACACTTTGAGAAGGGACTTATGGAATACATGATTGAGGGAGTTTCAGACGAAAGGCTACTGGGTTAATCACCTCAATAATTTCATATGGACCAATAAACCTGGGACCCAGTTTGGCAGACGGCACTTTAAGCTTAATATTCCTGGTGGAAAGCCAGACTTTGTCTCCAACTCCCAGGAGTGGGCCCTTGGAGTGCCGTCTATTAGCAGACGAAGCTTGTCTAGCCTGAGCCCCTTTTAAGTTTACGTTGACTTCTGACCAGATAGTTTTTAACTGATGTATGGATCTTTCTACCCCAGGGAACTCTGACATCTTAGAAGAGAATGAACCAAAGCACGGGTGCATCCCATGATTACAGTAAAAAGGGTAGTCTTGATGGACTCCTGGTACTGATTATTCATGGCAAACTCTGCTAACGGCAGGTGTTCCACCCAATCGGACAGATGCTCAGAGACATAACAACAGAGATACTGTTCAAGAGCTTGGTTGGTGCGCTTGGTTTGACCATTGGTGTCAGGGTGATAGGAAGAGGAGAAGGACAATTCTACTCCAATCCGTTTACAGAATGCCCTCCAAAATTTTGAAATGAACTGGGTACCCCTGTCGGACACAATATTCACAGGAGCACCATGCAGTCGTACAACATGCGTAATGAACAGTTTGCTCAGGGTCTCTGAATTAGGTAATCCAGACAGAGGAACAAAATTACACTGCTTACTGAATCACCACCCAGATACACGTCTTCCCTTCTGAGAGTGGTAAGTCAGTAATAAAGTCCATGGAGATGTGAGTCCAAGGACCCTCAGGGGTAAGCAAGGACTGGAGCCACCCGGCAGGGTGATTATGGGGAGATTTACAGGTTTCACAAGCCAGTACATAGTCCTTACAGTCCTTTACTATAGTTGGCCACCAAAAATTCCTGGTTAGAAGTCTGACGGTGTTATTGATACCTGGATGCCCTGCAAGTACAGAATCATGTGATTCCTTCAGAACTTGAAGGCGGAATGTGGCCGGAACAAATAATTTTTGTGGAGGAGTAGTGTCAGGGGCTTGTTCTGGGGATCTACAGATTTCTTCCAGAAGATCCAAAGACAGAACCGAAATAACAATCCCGTTAGCTAATATTGGAGTCGGTTCAGAATCCTCAAACAGAGGCTGGACAGACATTTGACTGGGATGATTTAGCGAATCCTGCTTTGAGCAGGGGGTTGGACCAGATGGCCCAGGAGGTCCCTTCCAACTCTACGATTCTGTGATTCTATGATTCTATGATTCCTCGACCTGTGAGGGGCAAAAACTTCGAGAAAGGGCATCAGCCCTTACATTCTTAGTACTTGGTTGGAAAGTGATCACAAAATCAAATCTAGAGAAGAACAAGGCCCACCTGTCATGATCCATGCAGGATCATATCAGATAAATGCACTGGTAACCTTTTTTTTCTTTAAGCTGTTGGCTCAGTTTTGGTTTTGCCCCGGTGGCCACAAGTGTCATTGCACTTGATGTTTTCTGTGCTTAGAGATAGTTTTGCCCCAGTGGCCAGTATGGTCATTGCACTGGTGTTTTTAGTTCTAGTTTGCCCCCGGTGGTGGTTAGTGTAATTGCACGGGAA
Source organism: Dendrobates tinctorius (assembly GCF_039654945.1). Taxonomy (NCBI): domain Eukaryota; kingdom Metazoa; phylum Chordata; class Amphibia; order Anura; family Dendrobatidae; genus Dendrobates; species Dendrobates tinctorius. Next base: position 10,058,701 of record NW_027361824.1, read on the forward strand.
TCACTAACAGGTGTGTTTGCTTAATAAAGTTGTGTCAGTAGTGCTCATGTTGGTGATATTTTTATTGTTTGTCTTTTGCTGCCAGCCTGTGTGGAGGTGGGAGCTGGAGGAGAGTCCAAGGTGGCTCTTTCAGAGTCCTGGAGCGGCAGCTATGGTGTCAGCGAGGAGTTCGTCTAAAGCATGGTGGAGAGGCAGCTATGGTGTCAGTGAAGATTTCTTGCAAAGCTTGGTGGAGTGGCAGCTATGGTGTAGAGCTGCACTCAGTTTGCTTGACTCTGTTACTGGAAAGCTGCACTCAGGTGGTGGACTCGGTTGCTGGACAGTTGCACTCAGGTGCGGGACTCTGTTGCTCCAAGGTGGCACTCAGTGCTGGACGCTGTTGCTGTAAAGCTGCACCCAGGTGTGGACATGGTTGGAGGAAGATGCACTCAGGTGTTGGACTCTGTTGCCAGGAGCAAGTGCATCAGAGCAAAGCTAAGTGTTTCCCTGTTTGTCTCTTTTCCTCATGTTGGTGTTAGTGCAGCGGTGGGGCCAGTGCCTGCGCCACCCAGCTGCCTAGCAAGGGATAGGTGTAGGGTGTGCCAGGGCTGCAGGTTCCTGAGCGGCGCCTGGTGCGGAACCGGCATAGGGAACGTTAGGAGTGTGACGGACACTGACTCAGGGGAGTGCAGGAGTGTTGTGAGTTCATTTTCCCTTCACCATTGAGGTCTGATGAACTCCCTCTTCTGGTGAAGGAAGGTAATGAGGCTGATTACAAAGCACCTGTGCAGGATGATGATGACTGGGTGACTGGAATTGCTGACTGGATATAAGGCAGCCGATGCCCTTCTGCCTTGCGGGTGATTTCTCTGAGGGATTCTAGGAGACCAGTCTGATTCCTGCTCCTCAAAAGCTAAGTTTTCTGCTCTGCTTTTTGCATTTGTGTTTTGTTTTGTTTTGCCTTGTTTTTCTGGATTTCTGCCATTCCCTGCTGGGGTGAGCTGAATTCCTTTTTGCTCTGTCTTCAGAAAATACCTGAGTACTGATATAGTCTTTTTGAAGCCTAGCGTCTTCAGGGCTTTTTTCCCTATCAGTCTGTTGGCTCTTGTTTTGATAGGGTTTTGGGCGGATTGCAGACAGCAGCTTTTCTATCCTGTCCTATTTAGTTAGCTTGGGCCCCATCATTTGCTCAGCCTATCTTTCTATCTGTGTGAGTGTTTTTTGATCTTGCTTCACCATCATTATATGTTGGGGGCTGCCTATTGCTTTGGGGTCTGCTCTGGGGCAGTTTAGATTTCCCTTTCTGTCTTTAGGCTATTTAGTTCTCTGGCTGTGATCGAGGGGTCTAGGGCACCGTAGGAACCCCTCACGTCTACTGCTAGTTGTTGTTGATAGGTTCAGGGGTCTGCAATCCGTTAGCTGCCAACTTCTCTGGCTTTCTGGACTTAGCTAGTATTTCTGTTTTTGCCTCCTACGGTGACTCATTCATAACACAGGAGGTCTCCAACCCCCCGTTCCCTATCGCAGGGCCCACTGTTGTATCTGTTTCCCTTTTCCCTGTGTCTTGTTGTATTAGTTATCGGCCTGCGGGCCGCGTCACACTGGACAATTACATGTGCCGTGTCCTGTTGTATTAGTTACCGGCCTGCTGGCCATGTCACACAGGACAGGGCACGTGACACCACCTTGCCTGTCTAGGATTCAGTCTTTTTGCTGACTCCAAGTAGATCAGGTTCTTGTGGTCAGTAATTATGGTGATCTTATGTTTGGCACCTTTGAGGAAGTGGCACCATTCTTGGAAGGCCCATTTGATTGCCAGTAATTCCCGATTACCTATATCATAATTCCTCTAGGTGAAAGAAAATTTTCGGGAAAAGAAGGCACATGGACGAAGTTGACTCAAGGATGCAGTGCCTTGCGAAAGCACTGCTCCTACTCCAACTTCAGAGGCATCTACCTCTACAATAAAGGGGCGGTCCAGATCAGGCTGAACCAATATCGGGTTAGAGGAGAAACATTCCTTTAAGACAGAAAATGCCTGAAGTGCTTCAGGCTTCCAGTTAACCACATCCATGTCAAATCAGTGAGTGGTTTGGCCATCTCAGAAAAACCTTTAATGAATTTACGATAGTAATTGGTGAAACCTAGAAATCGCTGCAATGCCTTTAGAAACTTGGGTTGTATCCATTCCTTAATGGGTTGGATTTTAGCAGGATCCATGCGAAACCCTTTAGCTGACACAATGTATCCCAGAAACTGTACCTCCTCAGCCATGAAAACACATTTCTCTAGTTTGGCGAATAAAGAATGCTCTTTAAGTCTCTGGAGGACAGAACAGACATGTTGGACGTGCGTCATAAGGTCATCAGAATAAATCAGGATGTCATCCATCCAAATAAATGACTACATATACAACACAGATGTCTCTGAAGATATTGTTCACAAAATTCTGAAACACTGCAGGTGCATTACTGAGCCCGAACGGCATTACGAGGTACTCAAAGTTGCCAAGAGTTTTCTTAAACGCGGTCTTCCACTCATCTCCCTTTCTTATGCGGAAAAGATTATATGCTCCTCGGAGGTCAAGCTTAGTAAACCAACGGGCTCCCAACAGCTGATTAAAAAGATCAGGTATGAGTGGAAGCGGATAATGGTTTTTCACAGTGATCGTGTTTAACTCACGGTAATCAATAAGGTCTGAGACCACCATCTTTCATTTCCACAAAAAAGAACCTGGCCCCAACTGGTGAGGTGGATGGTCTAATAAACCCTTGTCATAAACTGTCTGCTATGTAGTCTTTCATGGCCTGACGTTCTGGACCAGAGAGATTAAATATTCTCCCCTTTGGGAGACGAGAGTCCGGTATCAAGTCTATGGGGCAATCGTACTCTCTGTGAGGTAGTAGTTTCTCTGATTCCAGTGGCCGAGGCAGGAACAATAGCCCCCGAGTCCGATGGCGACGTGACAGTCCGGCGCCTCCCAGTGGCCGAGGCAAGAACACCAGCCCCCGAGTCCGACAGCGATGTGACAGTCCGGCGCTTCCCAGTGGCCGAAGCAGGAACACCAGCACCCGAGTCCGACGGTGACGTAACAAATATGCTCTGCGGTCTCTCCAGACTTCATAACAAACATAATATGTAAAAAAGGTAGAAAACTTATACTCGCCTCACCTCTCCATCACTTCCTTCCTCACCGTCACCTATCCGGTTCTCATTGCATCTTCATATTGCCACCGTTCCCATTGAATTTTTTGGGCCACTCATGTTGGGCCCGGACTTCATGGTCTGATGAGTCCCGTCAAGGTTATGTGCCAGCTTGTGCCAAGGGTCCAATGGTCATGTGGTGCGCCATGACTTTCCATGCATGAGTTGAAGAGTCCTGGCAAATTCAACATGGGCGTCAGTGATCTGAAGATGCGACGAGAACCGGACAGGTTATGGATAGAAGAGGAGGAGCCGAAGAGGTAAGCGGTAAGATGAATATATGAATTTTGTTTATGGCCCCTAATGGTTCTGCAATATAACAGGCCAGTCAATTTACTGAATCTACATGGAAACAATTACAGAAAATACTAATTTTGGTGAATGTGGATCTTAGTAAAATCGAGTAGAATTCCACTAGAATTCAGTCGTTCAGCTCTAGTGTGTGGCTACAATATGGAAATGTGGAAAACTTATAGCTAGTTACAATCAGCATAAAAACAAAATAAGAAGTTTTTTATAATCTTTATTTTAAGTTCTTATATAGATTTGGGGAATCTGTAGTTTTCTCCAGTCTGTTACCAGTCCCAGTACTTCATTTTGTAGGTTTTATTAGGTGTATTTAGACTTCTACTGATAGATGTTTCACACTGAAGTCTCGTAAAATATCACTTCCACCCTTTTCACTTTTTCCTTGATTAGGTTACTCCGTGTTCCATCTTTCATTACTTTAACAGTTCTAATGCTCTTCCACTTGGTGCCCAGGATGTCGATGGCACAGTTACTTGCCTCCTGCACCACTGGATTCCATGTCTGAGAACTGAGTATCCTCAACCCTTTTAACACGTCAAATATGGCTAGCGGCTAGAGTTCTTCATAGGGTAAAGCGTCTCTTATCATAGTGAGGTGTTCCATGACAGCGTCTACCTCGTCAGCCATATTCAGCATAATATATTCAGTGCTGTGGATCATCATCCTCACCAGAAGGGCAGGTTCCTTTTGCCCGAGTTGCTGATATATGTTGCAGGCTTTTTCGCCATCAGCACATAACAGCTCTTGTACGTTCTTACATCCGATGTAAGGTAGACAATGCAACAAGGCTGCAACACCGGATGCCTTATCCTGCTGGTCTTTGCTGTGTAACTTTATCAGTAATGTCCTGACGTGGTGGCTGAAGCTTCTCTTGTCACTGTTGCAGTTCTTGGCGAGATCTGCAAATAGTGAAGTGGAGAATGTCCGGACCAGCGGGTCGTAGTGGTTTTAGAAAAGGATTACAAAGATCGACAATTCTCTCAAATTTGCTGCCAAGTTTTGATCTTTTCAACAGGGTAATAAACTTTGACATGGCTTTTAAGTTTTCGATGACCACTTTTAGCTTCCGATGACCATTTAGCTTACTGTAAAGGCAGCCATAGATGAGGTCTTTCAGTTGATGCACCTGTCTTGGTGCACCTTTACAGGCATTTTCTATGGCAAGACAGACCTCAAGCTCCTCCGAGCTGTCCACCTTTGAATCGAATAATAACAGGTCTTATTAATGAGCTCAATAGTCAGAAAGTTGTCAGCGTCCGCTCTGGCAGATGTTATGGTTGACAAGAACAGGAGGGCATTCACCAAATCCCGTCCATCCAGATCATGCAGATGATTTCTTAGCATGCTGGTCATGGTCTTCATTTTTCCAAACTCATATGATTAGACAATGCCTGGAATAGTGTCCTCCAGGAGAGGGACAGCGAACAGGTCCAACACGGCCAACAGGTCTCTATACTGATCGGTGGATGCCATGCCGGAATGCTTCATCAAATAATCAGAAGAGGAAATCTGACAAAAATGGAAAAATGATGTTAGAGGAAACGTCATGTAAATGATCAATAGAATTAATACTCATTATAATTAACAGTAAATTATTTCTACAATATAAATGCAAATAATACAATTATATTTCACATTACAGATGTTTTCATTTTTTGGCTAAATTCTCAGTAATTTTTTACACTGAGGTGTAATGGTGGAAGGAACAATAAAATGTCCCAGGGCTCGGATGAAGAGAATCTGGGATCTTTATCTTCATCTGCGGAGAACAGAGGAGGATGCAGCCACCACCATATTGGAAACCTACGGATGCTGTGGGCTTTATTTACATACAGTGGCTTGCAAAAGTATTCACGTCTCTTAGCTTTTAAGTATTTTGTTACATTACAACCTGTGCGTAAATATTTTTGTGATCTATTAGTGGGTGATACATCAGCACTAAATAGTCTAAGTTAATGAAGTGATAAAACTATAGGCATAAATTACATTTATAGGATCAGATAATTAACACTTGTCCTGTGCATATGTATTCACTCCTCTTGCTATGAAGCCCTCAGCCTTTTTATGCCATTACACATCACTATGCTTATTTGAAGTCTGAGCTCAGAGCAGATGCCTCATGAAATGTTGGTTTTCGGCAGCATCCCTACAAGGAAACATGGGGGCTGTATTATACTCTGAGGGAACTTCATTATACCCTAGCAGGGGGCTACATTATACCCTATGAGTGGGATACATTATACCCTATGAGGGGGCAGCGTTATACCCTATGAGGGGGCTGCATTATACCCTATGAGGGGGAAGAATTATACCCTATGAGGGGGCAGCGTTATACCCTATGAGGGGGCTACATTATACCCTATGAGGGGGCAGCGTTATACCCTATGAGGGGGGCAGTATTATACCCTATGAGGGGCTGCATTATACCTTATGAGGGGGCAGCGTTATACCCTATGAGGGTGCTGCATTATACCCTATGAGGGGCTGCATTATACCCTATGAGGGGCTGCATTATACCCTGTGAGGAGGCTGCATTATACCCTATCAGAGGCTGCATTATAACCTTTGAGGGGTCTGGATTATACCCTATGAGGGTGTTACATTCTACCCTATGAGGGGGCTACATTATACTCTATGAGGGGGCTGCATTATGCTATTTGATGGGGATACATTATATTCTAAGGGGGGCTGTATTATACCTTATGAGGGGACTGCATTATACCCTAAGAGGGGGCTACATTATATTACATGGTGGTCTTCATTATACTCTGAGGAGGTTACATTATAATCTATCTGGGGCTGCATTATATTATATGAGGGGCTGCATTATACACTATGAGGTGACTACATTATAATCTATCTGGGGCTTTATTATATTATATGAGAGGGCTACATTATATTCTATGGTGGGTTGGATTATACCCTATGAGGGATGCATTATGCTATTTGAGGGGGTACATTATAATACATGAGGTGGCTGCATTATACCCTGTGAGGGCCTACATTAAGTACTATGGGGGGCTGCATTATAACCTATGAGGGGGCTGCATTGTATTCATTGATAGGGGCTACATTATATTCTATGAGGTATAGTGTATGTAGCTACATAGTGGGCCCAAGAATGATTTTCTCTGGTGGGCCCAAAGTACTCCAGTTGGACGCTGTGTGCATCGATGGTATACTCGGTCACCACAAACCTATTAATTCACACAGGTTTTATTTTAGGTCTAAACCAAGTAATGCTCAGCTTTAGGACACGTTCACACGCTCAGTATTTGGTCAATATTTAACAGCAATGAGAAATGCCTTAATGGCCATCAGACCCCGTACAATCGGCCAACAAGTAGCCGATTGATAGTGGTTAAATGCGGCAGGTTATCAGGTGCAATCCTGGCCTAACTCAGTGGTCGGTGCCGACAGCCGGGGTCCGGCCTCCTCCACTTATCTAATTAGTGTAAGAAGAAGGACCCCGGAGCCGGCACCTCCGCCTTTATACTCACTCTAAAGATGTCCGGCTCTGCGGGGTCCTGGACACGCTGTGTTAGATGTGTGTATACCAAAATAAGAATGTATATAAAGCCTAATGTGCTCACTAATCTACAATTAAAGTTCGGCGTCTGTACTGAACACCTACCGTTCGGGCAGGGACACCGAACACAGACTTCTCCAGGAAGTCCGTGTTACTGTTCGAGTTCGACCCGACCCTGTCTGTAGTTACTGTGCACAATCCAGCTGAGACACTAACACCGATTACCATCAGTTTCCGTAAAGCCCTACTGTATATGTTGAAGACACTTTGACATTACTTAAGCTGTGTTTGCATTAAAACACTTGTAAGGGTTTGGATCCAGTCCTAGGACAGTATTAGGCTAGTTTCACACTAGCGTTTATTCGACGCAGCGCATGGCGCCGCTAAGCCCTGCCCCCTGCCGACTCCCTGCCCGCCCCATCCGGTCATCGCACATGGACGCTTGCGATCTGCGCACCCTATCTTTAGCATAGGGTGCGCAGATCGTGCGCTGGCCGTGCGCTAGTAGGATTTTGCCGTGCGCTGCGTCGAATAAACGTTTGTGTGAAACTAGCCTTACACATCTTATCTGGGCAACTGGAGGCTTTGCAGTACTTGAGATTCGAGTTGAATTGATTCTTTACAAAACAATTTTTTTTTAAATTTTGGCGAAGAAGGTGAATTCCAATTCCAAAAGATTCGCTCATCTCTAGAGTATGTATAAAGTTTGGTAAACCTGCAGACTTTTTGCAAAGCAACCAGAAGCATGAGTCCCAGATTACATAACTATTGTTACCTTACACTTTATTCCATAAAGGATATTCTGGCTCGTCATGTGGGACACTTGTACTTGGGGCATGAAATCATCCAAACCTCTTGTGCAGAGAGAGATGATGCAAAACTAAAACTCCAGACCCGACCTGACCTCAGGCTGAGATCTCTGCTGGGAGCAAGAATCCTATAAATGCCGTCCTCTGTAGATATTCATGAAGACATGGGAAGCTTCAGCAAGATGTGACTCACCTACGGCCAGGTTAGACTTTATTCCATTTTTAACAATAAAATTGCAAAATTAAATATTTTTTATCCTAATTGTAATATTTAAGTTTTACATTAAGACCTAAATAATATGTTAATGCTTTAAAAAGTAACTAAACCTTTAACTCCTTAACCCCCTATGATGTATTAATCCATCATGGAGCATGTCAGCGTGTTTGGAGCGGGATCAGGAGCTGAGCCTGCTCCACACAGGGCAGACACACCGGCTATATTACATAGCTGGCAGTACTTCCCCTCGCTAAATGCCACTGTTAATCACTAATGGCGGCATTTAAGCACTGCGTTCCCATTGGACCCCCACAACATGATCGCAGGGGTTCGATATGCTGCCGTAATAGCTGACACTTTGTGTTAATTTTTGAGACCGTGATTTTTTTCTGTTCATAGCAATATTGAAGTATTTCTGTATGTAGTACAGGCGATTAAGTCATCGCAGGTCCAATTCCCTTTAGGGCCCAAAAAAGGGAAAAATAAAAAAAAAAAGTTTATAAAAATATAACAAAATTAAAAAAAAACATAAATCATCCACTTCCCCTTTTTACCGATTAAAAATAGTGTAAAAAATATTAAAAAGGTGACATATTTATCATGGCAGCATCCGTACATTTCTAATCTATCAAAATATAAAAGCTTTTAATCCGTACAGTAAATGTTGTAAAGGAAAAAAAATCACAACTCCACAGTTCACATTTTTTGACGCAAAAAAAAATGCAAGAAAAATCAATTGAAAATTGGTGCGTGTCCGAAAATGGTAGAAACATAAATAACAAAAAAAAAAAGAAAGTGCCTTTTACAGCCCTAATCACAGAAAAATAGAAGAAGAGGTGTCTTGGTGGCACAAAAGTTCAGATTTTTTTTTTTAAACCATTAAAATAGTAAAAAAAAAAATTAAAACTATCCAGGTTTAACATCACTGTAATTGCACCGACCTGAAGAATCAGGTAGTCTCGTTATTTTTAGTGGACAATTAACACTGTGAAAATAAAGCCCAAAAAACGATGGCAGAATTGCATTTTTTTTGCCATTTTGCCACATTTGTTTCGCTGTTTTAGCTTACTTTATATGGTGCCGTTCAAAACTACAACTCAGCCCACAAAGAACAAGTCCTCATATGTCAATCCAGTCACTTCCAGTTTTTTTCCCTATGTAATCCGACAGCAGATGATGTAGGGCCATAGACCCTGATTTCAGCGATGTGTAACTTAGTTTACTGGGTGCTGCAGTTATGATACAATCACAGTTTTCTCTGCTGCAGATGTAAGTTTAATTTTACTGCCTGGTAAAACTGTCGACATTATAAAGAACAATTAAAGCAACTCAGAATGTATGACGTATACTTTATAAAGTAGTGTAATTTTTGGAGAACATGAAAAATAATTTTTACAACATTTGGGGCGAATTCTGAAAGATCCTTTACTGAAAAAGTAACTGAGAATCCCGTTCAGACAAAATGTGGTTCGGTATAAATTAAAATATTTGTTAATATCATTATTTTGTATTTGCTTTTTGTTTTCTTACAAATTTTTACACTTGGAATTTATTTTTCTAGATTTTAATTTTTTCCGTGAAAAGGGATCTGTAAAGCTCGTAGAACTTCTAGGATTTTTGTACTTTTATGGTTTTCTAGAAATGTGTGGTTATTTTTCATGTTGAGTTTAGTAGTAGTAACTAATAAATCCCTAATTGTTCTGTGTACAAAGGGTTCTACAAAAACTGAAGGTTACACGCAAGGTCAATGCAGAAGAAAAAGAAGAGACCCATCGTGGGCTCACATGTGCCAACACACACAGACACATTTTTCCTTTTTCTGACCTGGTCTTTGCCATCGCAACAAAGCTCAATGAAAAAAATTGTCAGCTGCAGTGGCTCCATATTAATGGCAGCAACAGGCCAACAATGTCCTCCTGACAGTGCCATGCTCATGTTCCCACTATCTCCTGTACTACCCAATAAAGGTACAGGAGGAAAATAGCGGTGGTGAGGTCCTGGCACTGCCAAGGAGAAAGGGTGGAGCAGGTGTAGAGGATCGGATTTATTAAATAAAAAGTCATAAAACAACGCATTTTGGAGATGGATCAATACCTTCAGGTATAAAGAGATATTCCTGAATAAGGAGTTGATGCAACTGCGAAACGCGTTGTTTCATCATTTTCTTTGATAAAGCCGATCCTCTACACCTGGTCCACCATTCCTCTTTGGCAGTACCCGGACCTCACCTCTGCAACTTTCCTCCCATACATTGATTTTCCTCTCCACCCATTATTGGAACAGCAGCCATCCATCATTTGGTTTTATACCTGCGCTGAAGTTTTCCAGGTAAACGACACATATCCTGCCACCCTCATAATATAACCATGTACATGTAGGTGTACGTTCCAGTCCAAGGGGTTTCCTCAAGATGGATCATCAGGGGCTCCCTGCTTCCAGCTTTGCCGAGGGCGGTGCACTCCTGAAGATTGACAGTTCAGACCTGCAGCATGGTCAGGCTCGTCATCTGAACTGTGGTCTTTGCTAGTCTACTAGCACAGGCAAATTTGGCTCTGTAGCATGGGACTTACACGGGGGGACTGAAGTTAGCTGGATCCAGCAGTCCGGCCAGCTTCAGCGTGGTGCGAGCAGGCTGTAATGCTTGCGCCACACACTCCTACCCTAGGTAACTGGCCAGGCAGGTGGCCAACAACCCAGCCAATGAGCTGTACACTATAACATTAAAATGTCTTTCTGTTCTTCAGAACAAAGAGGATTTTTATTATGGAAATAAATTACAAAGTTAATTGTTTTTGCAAGAATTTTGCAATTTTACCCATCTATGAACATGAAATTAATGTCCCTGAATTTTTGTCCCGATGTTGCTCTATATGTGTTGCGCAACGGTTAGCTCTCTTTTTGGTTAAGGCTTCTCAGCTGTGGAACACAGGTGTATCGTCAGACCCTGCCGATATCACAATGCATCAGAAAACGCAGAATTCAACCCTGCTGTACTGGTAAGTGGTGTGACGCTGAGCACTACACTGAAATGCTGAGAGGTTGGAGGCAGTGAAGACGTTGGAAAGCAGCCTGGCAGTTTTTGCTCTTATTTTATTCCAGCTGCTTCCCTGAGTAGTCAAGGTTTTTTTTTTTTCTAAATCCTCCATATGGTTCCAGAGATATGGGCCATTCCATTTAGTGCTTATTTTTATGGTTTTTACAAAGGGGGTTGTTCTCACAGGGTAAGAGTGTAGAGCAGCCTAAAGACCCGATTATTGGCCAATTCAGATGGCTGCCGGCCAGTTTTTTCGCTGAGGGCACTTCAGAAAATGAAAATTTGGGGCCATTGCCACATTTTTTTCACTCCTCGTGGCTAAATTGCATCACTACACACACACACAACCCATGAAGAATTGAAACCTTGGGTGAGGATATGGGCGCTTACTAAAGACTAAAGGAAAAATGGACGTAGAGCGAAGTCCACAGCTCTATGAGATAGACTTTTTTCAGCACGGAGCACCGGTTTCGTCGATATTGTTGTGTTTTATTAGTGATTTTCTTGCTCGTCGGTTCATCCTCAGGAATCAATGGTTCCATTCAGTAACGGTAAACAGAGGAAGACAAGAAGGCTGGAACTTATGCATTCCTAAGGCCAGATAGTAGACTGCTAAAGGTAAATGTAAAGCAATCATGATATCAATCCATTGTTCTACCAGCCTAAGGGCCCCGTCACACATAGCGACGCACCAGCGATCCCAACAACCATATGACCTTGTCAGGATCGCTGGTGTGTCGCTACATGATCGCTGGTGAGCTGCCAAACAGCGATCTCGCTGGTGAGATCGCTGTTGCGTCACAAAACTTGTGACGGGGGCTTAAGCCCATTATGTGGATGGAGATAGTAGACCCAGGGGGGCCGTCACCACAGGAGGTCTCACATACAGTGGGTACGGAAAGTATTCAGACCCATTTAAATTTTTCATTCTTTGTTTCATTGCTGCCATTTGGTAAATTCAAAAAAGATCATTTTTTGTTCTTATTAATGTACACTCTGCACCCCAACAGAAATGTAGAATTTTTTGCAAATTTGTTTAAAAAAAATGAAATATCACATGGTCATAAGTATTCAGACCTTTTGATCAGTATTCAGTAGAAGCATGAGTCTTCTTGGGATTGATGTAACAAGTTTTTCACCCCTGGATTTGGGGATCCTCTCCAGTTCCGTCAGGTTGGATGGTGAACGTTGGTGGACAGCCATTTTCAGGTCTCTCCAGAGATGCTCAATTGGGTTTAGGTCTGGGCTCTGGCTGGGCCAGTCAAGAATGATCACAGAGTTGTTCTCAAGCCACTCCTTTGTTATTTTAGTTGTGCTTAGGGTCATTGTTTAGTTGGAAGGTGAACTATAGGCCAAGAGCACTCCGGAAGAAGTTTTCATCCAGGATATCTCTGTACTTGGCCGCATTCAAGTTTCCTTCAATGGCAACCAGTCATCCTGTCCATTCAGCTGAAAAACACCCCCATAGAATGATGCTGCCACCACCATGTTTCACTGTTGGGATTGTATTGGGCAGGTGATGAGCAGTGCTTGGTTTTCTCCACACATACCACTTAGAATTATCACCAAAAAGCTCTATCTTTGCCTCATCAGACCAGAGAATCTTATTTCTCATAGTCTGGGAGTTCTTCATGTGTTTTTTAGCAAACTCTATGCAGGCTTTCATGTCTGGCACTGAGGGGAGGCTTCAGTCGAACCACTCTGCCATAAAAGCCCAAATGATGGAGGGATGCAGTGATAGTTGACTTTGTGGAATTTTCTCCCATCTCCCTACTGCATCTGTGGAGCTCAGCCACAGTGATTTTGGGGTTCTTCTTTACCTCTCTCACCAAGGCTCTTCTCCCACAATTGCTCTGTTTGGCTGGACAGCCAGGTCTAGGAAGACTTCTGGTGGTCCCAAACTTCTTCCATTTAAGGATTGTGGAGGTCACTGTGTTCTTAGGAACCTTGAGTACTGCAGAAATTCTTTTGTAACCTTGTCCAGATCTGTGCCTTGCCACAATTCTGTCTCTGAGCTCCTTGGCCAGTTCCTTTGACCTCATGATTCTCATTTGGTCTGACATGCACTGTGAGCTGTGAGGTCTTATATAGACAGGTGTGCGCCTTTCCAAATCAAGTCCTATCAGTTTAATTAAAACACAGCTGGGACTCCAATGAAGGAGTAGAACCATCTCAAGGAAGACAACAAGGAAATGGACAGCAGGTGACTTAAATATGAGTGTCTGAGCAAAGGGTCTGAAAAATTATGACCATGTGATATTTTAGTTTTTTTCTTTTTTAATAAATTTGCAAAAATGTCTACATTTCGATTTTTTTTTTCAGTCAAGATGTTGTGCAGAGTGTACAATAATGAGAAAAAATGAACTTTTTTGAATTTACCAAATGGCTGCAACGAAACAAAGAGTGAAAAATTTAAAGGGGTCTGAATACTTTCCGTACCCACTGTATAGTGCCAGGTGATGGAATATGCTTTGTTCTGTGAGCTAAAGAAAATTGTTTAAAGGGGAGGGAGAAAAGACACATGTGTTGAATCAGGCAGTTGCTGAGGGAATTCGAAGGAAAAGGATCGAAGCTGGGATGGATGGATGGATGATCTATGGAGTTTTGGAGATTGATTGTTGGCTGGAGGGGTTTTCCTGAGCTATGGTCGTGATATCAATCATCTGGAGGAACATAGGCTGTGACTGCACACTATACCGGCTGAAGATACCAAAAGGTGTGGGCCAACCAAAAGTTGAGAGACAGTGGGTATCGCTTAGTATGGAGCCAGTGAAACTACTGATCTCAGATTGGGAACTTGTAGACTGAGGACATTGTATGTTGGCCATCTACATGGATTTGCTTTACAACCATGGGTGTATGGAATAAAAATAGTTGCATCATTACCCCGCCTAGGTGATTTTTATAACCTACAACCTCAGATCTTCACACCTTGTATTTTGAAAAAAGTTCTTTTTTCTAATCTCATAGAACCTCAACCCATATACTTTTTTTTAACCTTTGTGATTTAATTTCTAACATTTTTTTGTTTGCAACTTTTTTAGGTCAACTCTTGAAATTGAAACTACCCGAAAAAAAACAAGACAATGGGGGATGTAATACTTCCTTACAACAACGAGACACATGCCCAGTTTTATATTGGATTGTACTCATTGGCTCAGAATTTCAGAATTCTACATGTGGCCCTGATCTCCTCAACCTTCTGCTTGTACCTCCCATCTATCATAGTCATATTATGCGTTATCTTCATCAACGCTAACATTCGAGAGAACGTCCGATATCTGCTGTTCAGTCACATGCTCATTAGCGACTCATTACAACTTTCTCTGTGCTTCTTTCTTTTTTTAGCGGCTTTATATATTGTCTTTATGCCGGTAAAATATTGTCTCATTTTTACTGTCATGACGGCCACCACAACTTTAATTACTCCTTACAATTTGGCCCTTATGTCCTTGGAACGCTACATCGCTGTTTGCTTCCCACTGAGACACGGAGAGATATGTACTATTACACGATGTAAGGTGGCCATCATGGGGATATGGGTGATTGGCGCATTTCCTGTACTTATTGAGTTTATTGGTTTTTGTTACTTTGTAGACAGCAGTTTTTTTTCTTTTCAGTTGTTGTGTATATGGAAATATCTGAGAGTTTACAGATTCCAAACGATAATCAGGTTCCTGACCTTTTCCCTCAGCTTCAGCTCGGTGTTGCTCACTATATTGTACACCTACATTAGAGTTATGCTTGTTGCTCGAAAGATTGGTTCAAGGAAATCTTCTGCCTCTAAAGCGGCAAAAACTGTCCTGCTCCACGCGTTTCAGCTCCTCTTATGCCTTTGCTCCTACAGCAGCACATTCACCGAGACCCTCTTCACTAACGAATATATGAACATTGCCCCCATCAACTTCTTTGTATTTATGTGCTTGCCCCTGTATATCAGTCCATTCATTTATGGAATAAGAGATGAAGTCATCCGCAAAAGTATAAGAAAACTGATCTGCTCCACTTAGAAATCAAAACTGTAAATAAATTAAATGACACATAATAAAAATGTCAATAATGAAGCAAGTTAACATTTGTCATAACAGATCAAATAAAATTCTCTTTTGCTCCCATGTCGTTCCGTCTTGATTTCTAGAGTTTAAAAGGTGTCCCATCTTGAACCTCATCCATGAGATAAAGTGATGACCCATCCTGGCCGAGCCAAATTGTCCTCGTACCACATGATAATCCATTCACTAAAAATTATGTCATACCAATGTATTAGTTGGTGCCCATTGGTTTGTTGATTCTTGCCACTTCACCAATGATTATACTAACTTTTTAAGTGTGTAGTACTATGTCATTAGTGTTTCATCGATTCACATTAGTATTCACAAAAAAACTCTGGCTTAGTGGTTATTTCTAGGGATGAGCTAAACTGAACTGTAAAGTTTGGGGTTCGTACCGTGTAGATCTCCGAACATAGACTTTTTTCCGGATATCCGTTTTATTGTTCAGGTTCGCTGCCAAATAAAGTTTGTTTAAAGGCTTCAGCGCAGCCAAACAAGTTTTTATTTTAGGCTCCTGGCTCATGATGTGGGAAACGCAGCTCTCTGACTGGCGGTAATGATGTTACCGCCGATCAGAGCCCGTGATTACCGCTCTGTCTTGCAGATGACAGCGTGGAAAACAACGAATGTTCAGGACTACCATTCATCTGAATGGAGTCTGGGTTCAGGTACCATTCAGTTACCTGTGTAGAGGAGAATATAATAATAATAATAATAAATTTTATTTTTATAGCGCCGACATATTCCGCAGCACTCTACATTTCAGAGGGGATTTGTACAGACAATAGACATTACAGCATAACAATAATCACATACAGTAGATTATAACAAATAACAATCGGCCAGCTGCGACAGTAGGTGGCACTGAAACAACTCCCCAGCCGGCGAGAGAGAAATGCCCTGTCTACATAAACCCAGCGGATTCTGAGGAAGTGGGAAAGGCTCCATTTGGAGGATGGATTGCTATAACGGAGAGTACACGGAGAGTACAGTTGCTGCGAGAAGTGGGGGTCACTTTGCAATTAGTGCTCCAGGAGAAGTTGATCAGAGTAGTGGCTATGGAGGCTCACGAGCGAGGAGCTCAGTTCGGTCCAGAGAAAACGTTCTAGTGATTACAGAAGCTGGTGTATCACCCACAATTGAGGACTGCAGTGGAGGATGCTTGCCAACAATGTCGTTGCTGTAAACTAGCCAAATTCCCAGAGCAGCGGGCCCCGATACAGACTATCGTGACTTCTGCCCCCTTGGAGGTTATGATGATCGATTACTTGACTGTAGGCCCACACATCTTGTGTAAGAAAATTGCCTGGTAATGAAAAACCATTTCACAGTTTGCTGTGGTAACCCTGACCAGAGACCAGACACCCGAGTCAGCTGCGCAGGCCATCTTCTCAAGGGAATGGGGCATGTGAACTCTTCAATTGGACACTGATCCAGATGCTTCTTCGAACGTTAGAGGAAGGTCAGAAGGTACGATGGCCTGAGTTCGTGGCTGAGCTAGTATGGGTATACAATAATCGAGTGCATAGTACGACGGGGTTCACTCCGTTTACCTTGCTGTTAGAGCGAAGGGGGGCGAGAGATCACTGAGTTGGAGTTGGAGTTGGGACCAGAGGAGGACTACCCATGGACAGGGGTATCTTCCTAGGTTCAAGAACACTGGCATCGACTGCAGACCCTCCATTGGATGGTACAGACGAAGCTTCAAGACCTCAAGCATCACGAGGCGCTACATATTTGAGGAACAGCTCTGAGACCAGGGGATTGGATGTTGGTCTGGAACACCTGGGAAAGCTGAAAAACGGATGGGAGTGAACCCCGCATCGAATGACATGACGAGTCGGCTCCGACGGGCCAGTGTATGAATGGGCTTGAATGGGCGGCGGGAGCGCCTACCCAGGTGGTTCACTGTAGTATGCTGCGTCCCTGCCTGTCTAAAGGACCCGAGGGTGGAGAAGAATCACCAAAAACTACCAAGGTACCCTGTTATGATTGAGTCACCGTAGGAGGCGGACACAAAAATAGAAGCTACGTCCAGAAAACCAGAGAAGTTGGCAACTATCAGATTGCAGACCCCTGAACCTATCAACACAACTAGCAGTAGCCGTGGGGGGTTCCTACAATGCCCTAGACCCCTCAATCACAGCCGGAGCGCTAAATAGCCTAAAGACAGAAAAGGAATTCTAAACTGCCCCAGAGCAGACCCCAAAGTAAAAGGCAGCCCCAACATATAATGACGGTGAAGCAAGATGAAAAAACACTCACACAGATAGAAAGATAGGCTGAGCAAACGATGGGGCCCAAGCTAGCTAAACAGAACAGGAAAGGAAGGTTACTGTCTGCAATCTGCCAAAACCCTATCAAAGACATAAGCCAACAAGCTGATATGAAAAAGACCCTGAAGCAGCTAGGCTTCAAAAACTAAATCAGCACTCAGGTATTTTCAGAAGACAGAGCTAAAGGAATTCAGCACACCCCAGCAGGGAATGGCAGAAATCCAGAAAAACAAAGCAAAACAAAGTCTAAGCACAAATGCAAAAGGCCGAGCAGAAAACTTAGCTTTAGAGGAGCAGGAATTCAGACTGGTCTCCAAGGATCCCACAGAGAAATCACCCGCAGGGCAGAAGGGCGTCGGCAGCCTTATATCCAGTCAGTAACTCCACTCAGCCAGTCATCATCATCAGACTCAGGTGTTTGATAATCAGGCTCACTACCTTTCTTTACCAGAAGAGGGAGTTCCTCGGGCCTCAGTAGTGAAGGGGAAAATGAACTCACAACAGTACCCACTTCGACACTTCTAGACTTCGACAGATAAGGAGGGGCGCCAGCCTTATCCCCAGACCTCAATGCTTTGCTGCCTGCTACTCCAAGAGCGCTGAGTTACCAATGCTTGAAGCCACGGGAGCAGCGGGCCCTCTGGACCAGAGTAGCTCCCTGCCTCCCATCAGTCAACCTGGATTTTGCCGATCAGAGTGAACCAAGGCTGAAGTGCCTCCCACCCGTTATGAACAAGATCAATTCATCTGGCAAGGACTCATCCAAGAAGTTAAGAAATATGAATGCCTGGTGGAAAAGCTCTCGCGACATGGAATGGCGAGTTAAAGGAGAACAGGGGTATAGAGGAGAAGACCAGGCTGTGGATGCTGACAGGGTACCGGGTCCGGAACTGCTGTGGCCGAACCTGCTGTTGCAGGGGCGAAGGAGAATGAGGACAGAGCAGACCCTTGACCTGTGTTGAGGGGGATTGGTGAACCAGGGGGAATAAGAAGTTTTGCGCAGGAAAAAAGAGGGGCTTCCTGCCAGAGAAAGGAGTCAGTGAGGACCAGCTCTGAGCGATGCGAAAAGATAAGCCACACAGCATCGATTACGGCCAGGTGTAACAAGGACTCTCAGACGTCATCGGGCGTGCAGAGGAACGCACGGTGAACGGTGGATCACAGTGGATTACTCTTTGCTGTGCTGCAGCGTATTGGACTAGGGGCTCAGCAAGTAAGACTGGTGAACGCCCGATGCCACCAGAAGTGAGACCGACTTGTTAGGCGGGATAGTTGGAAGAACTCAGCACTGGCCTTAGCTGGCAACCAGCCTTTCAACCCAGGAATAGATAACTATTGCAAAAAAAAGGGGGGGGGAGACAAAAAGCGCAATAGGGTCTTATCCACGTTACAAAGGATAGAGTATATCATGAAATTTGCTCACCTGGTCAGGATGAGATGAGCATGTAAGTAGCGGCTGCTGCAGATCCACAGGCCCTTAGTGACCAGAAGAAATGATATATCCAAAGGGAATTCGTAGTTATATTCCGCTATTCCGCGCTGCTGCTGAGACAAATTCCAGGAGAATACTGTACGATTGCAGTGGTTTCATTCAACGCGTTTCAGGGGTCTCATCATCAGGAGATACCACACAGTACATACAGGCATCACAGACATAAATAGTTTTGAGAGGACGCTGGATTTCAAAAAAATAAGCGTCAACAAGTCAGATGATGCAGTGTCAAAGCCCAATGACATCATATAGTTAACAATTCAAGTGGAATATATTACACAGATTTGTTCATATATAAAAATAATTATATATTTATTAAATTATCACAGTTCAACTTAAATTATTTTATATGTTTTTTATTGGCAAAGAATTAAAATTATGTTTTTTTCTTTCACTTTTACTATAAAGATTGCAATGTTTTTTTCCTGAGAAAAAGTAGCTTGCCGGTTCCACATGGTCGTCCATTTGTAAGACATGCACCTTTGAACTGGAATAACCCTTTTTTTTTTTACAGGTTCTTGTCCATTTGAGTAGATATCCGGTCTTTTCTCTATTTTTTAAATTTTTTCTGTTTTCTTTTCCTCTGTCAAAACCATAAACTGGACTTATTTCCTGGAAATGCTAGATAAATCAACAGTCTTTTATACTATGCATATCTGTGTAATATATTCCACTTGAATTGTTAACTATGTGATGTCATTGAGCTTTGACACTGCATCATCTGATTTGTTGACGCTTATTTTTTTTTAAATCCAGCGTCCTCTCAAAACTATTTATGTCTGTGATGCCTGTATGTACTGTGTGGTATTTCCTGATGAAGGGGGCATGAGACCCCTGAAACGCGTTGAATGAAACCACTGCAATCGTACAGCATTCTCCTGGAATTTGTCTCAGCGGCAGCGCGGAATATAACTACGAATTCCCGTTGGATATATCAACCCAGTAATAGAGTGAAGTGAAGTTGACATATATAAGCTGCCATCTTGAGTTATTCTTTCCCTTTGTACCCATCAGCCTTCACTTGTTTATCCCCTGTTGCTCCCTGTGAGGAGGTTATCCTGTACCTATTAAAC
Source organism: Dendrobates tinctorius (assembly GCF_039654945.1). Taxonomy (NCBI): domain Eukaryota; kingdom Metazoa; phylum Chordata; class Amphibia; order Anura; family Dendrobatidae; genus Dendrobates; species Dendrobates tinctorius. The sequence goes on from NW_027361824.1 coordinate 10,078,675, forward strand.
AAGCAATTGTTTTCCCCTGTTAACCCTTGCTCTGTGCCTCTCCCTTCTAATACCTGTGTTACCCCTAAACCAAGCATTTTTTAGATGTTCAGCCAAACCTGCCGTACATGAAAATCCATGGGTTAAAAGTGTTGACCCATATAAACATCCCATGCTCTCTTGGGACCCTCTTACATGAGCTGAAGTGAAGGACCATTCTGGCAGCTCCAGCTTACCCACATGATACATGCCTCACTGCTCATTTACAAAACAATAATATAAAATTGGTCCTCCTAAAGGGCTGATTAGAAATGAATATCCTTCTCTTCTTCCCCATCCTTCCCGAGGAATAGACAGTACTAACTTAGATTACGTTTACTGGTGTCATAGAAAATAAATGTAAATCCTGCTTCACCATAAACTCATAGAGGAAGTCTGTGAGTCCTGCTACCCAAGACCACAGATAGAGTAAGCCGGCAAGTCCAGCTTTCCCCACCCTCTGACAGCCACTCATAGAGAAAGCCCGTGAGTCCTACTTCCTCCACCTACTCATAGAGAAAGCCTGTTAGTCCTGCTTCCTCCTCCTACTCATAGAGAAAGCTTGTGAGTCCTCCTTCCTCACCCACTCTGTTGTGAGTTCATTTTCCCCTTCACTACTGAGGCCCGAGGAACTCCCTCTTCTGGTGAAGAAAGGTAGTGAGCCTGATTGTCAAACACCTGGGGCTGATGATGATGACTGGCTGAGTGGAGTTAATTACTGGATATAAGGCTGCCGACGCCCTTCTGGCCTGCGGGTGATTTCTCTGTGGACTTCTAGGAAACCAGTCTGATTCCTGCTCATCTAAAGCTAAGATTTCTGCTTTGCCTTTTTGCATTAGTGTTTTGTTTTCCTTTCTTTTCTGGATTCTGCCATTCCCTGCTGGGGTGAGCTGAATCTCCTTTTGCCTGTTGCTCTGTCTTCAGAATATTCCTGAGTACTGACATATCTTTTTTGAAGCCTAGCGTCTTCAGGGCTTTTTTACTGTCAGTTTGTTGGCTCTTATTTTCATAGGGTTTTTCATGGATTGCAGACAGCAGCCTTCCTGTCCTTTCCTATCTAAGCTAGCGTGGGCCCCATCTTTGCTCAGTCTATCTTTCTGTCTGTGTTTTGTTCTTTCTTCTTGCTTCACCGTCATTATATGTGGGGGGCTGCCTTTGCTTTGGAGTCTGCTCTGGGGCAGTTTAGATTTCCTATGTAGTCCTCCGGCTGTGATCGAGGGGCCTAGGGCATCGTAGGAGCCCCCCACGGCTACTGCTAGTTGTGTTGTTAGGTTCAGGGGTCTGCAATCCGATAGCTGCCAACTTCTCTGGTTTTCTGGACTTAGCTAGCATTTCTGTTTTTGCCTCCTACGGTGACTCAATCATAACAGAATCACCCGCCATACCGCAGATTCTAGGGTACTCAATAGCAGGAAAGAATTGTATAAAAAAAAAAAAAAAAGGTGTGTATATTTTTTCCTCTATATCTCTGAGGCCGTAGGGGGAATTTTTTTTTTTTCTCTCAATGGAGATAAAGCAATTGTCTGATCGTGTGGAGCAGCTCGCTGCGGAAGTGCGGGGAATTTCCGCCTACCTTGCTCATTCACATGCTGCTGAACCAAAGATTCCTACACCTGATGTATTTTTTGGGGATCGGTCTAAATTTTTGAATTTCAAAAATAATTGTAAATTATTTTTTGCCTTGAAGCCTAACTCGTCAGGGAGCTCCGCGCAGCAGATTAAAATTGTCATCTCTTTGCTGCGTGGCGATCCCCAGGATTGGGCGTTTTCTTTGAAACCAGATGATCCTATTCTGACTAATGTGAACGCATTTTTTCAGGCCTTGAGGTTGTTGTATGACGAACCTAATGCTATTGATCAGGCTGAAAAGACCCTGCTGGCATTGAACCAGGGTCATGATTCTGCAGAATTGTACTGTCAAAAATTCCGAAAGTGGGCAGTACTTACTACCTGGAATGATAATGCCTTGGCTGCTCTCTTTCGGAAGGGGTTGTCAGAAGCCATAAAAGATACTATGGTGGGATTTCCTGTTCCCTCTGGTCTTGACGATTCTATGTCTGTAGCCATTCAGGTTGATCGGCGTTTACGCGAACGCAGAGCTGCACGAGAGGTGTTGCCACCTGTTGAACAGATGTCTGAACCTATGCAATGTGATAGAGTTTTTTCCAGAGAGCAGCGTCAGGAGTTCAGAAGACGTAATAAGTTGTGTTTTTTCTGTGGAGATGCCTCGCATATTATTTCTGTTTGTCCTAAACGCGAGATACGCTTTGCACACACGTTTTCTGTTGGTGGTGTTCAACCTAAGTTTCTTCTGGCTATTACGCTGATCTGCTCCCTGTCCACATTTTCCGCCAAGGCTTTTGTGGATTCGGGAGCAGCTCTAAACCTAATGGACTTGGATTTTGCTAAACGTTGTGGATTTCCGATGACACCTCTGCAGACGCCTATCCCTTTGAGGGGGATTGATGCTACTCCTTTGGCTAAAAATAAACCTCAGTTTTGGACCCAGGTGGTAATGCGGGTCGCATCAGACCATCAAGAAAATTGCAGGTTTTTGGTGTTACATAATCTGCATGATACTATTGCTCTGGGGTTTCCCTGGTTACAAATTCATAATCCAGTTTTGGATTGGAAATCTGTGTCTGTGGTGAGTTGGGGTTGTCGGTGTGCCTTTAGTGAGGCCCCGGTGTTTTCCACCTCTCCTCAGTCGCATGATGTTCCTGATTATTTGGCGGACTTTTATGATGTATTTAGTGAGAATGAGTCTGCGTCTCTGCCTCCTCATAGGAGTTATGACTGTGCTATTGAACTGAGCCCGGGGTGTAAATTCCCCAAGGGTCAGCTCTTCAATTTATCTGTACCCGAGCACGAGGCTATGCGATCCTATATTAAGGAGGCGTTGGAGAAGGGTCATATTAGACCATCCTCGTCACCCTTAGGTGCCTTTTTATTTTGTAGCCAAAAAGGATGGATCTTTAAGACCTTGTATTGATTATCGTGCTCTCAACAAAATTAATGTTAAATATCAGTATCTGTTACCCCTGATTTCTGATCTATTCTCCAGAGTTAAAGGTGCTTGCTGGTTTACCAAGCTTGACCTCAGGGGGGCGTATAATCTTATTCGCATTAAGCATGGGGATGAATGGAAGACGGCGTTTAATACTCTGGAGGGACATTTTGAGTACCTAGTGATGCCTTTTGGGCTCACTAATGCCCCTTCTGTCTTCCAGTGCTTCATGAACGATATTTTCCGAGATTTTGTCGATAAATTTTTGATTATCTATCTGGATGATATTTTGATCTTCTCCAAGGATTGGGATTCTCATGTGGAACATATTCGGACTGTCTTCCGGATCTTGAGGGAGAATTCCCTGTATGTCAAAGGATCTAAAAGCTTTTTTGGAGTACAGAGGATTTCTTTTTTGGGATTTATTTTGTCCTCGTCAACTATTGAAATGGATCCGGCCAAGGTACAGGCCATTTACGATTGGGTTCAGCCCACTTCTTTGAAGGCCCTCCAGAAGTTTTTGGGTTTCGCTAATTTTTATCCGAAATTTATAGCAAAATTTTCTAGTATTGCCAAGCCATTGACTGATTTGACTAAGAAGGGTGCTGATGTGTTAAATTGGTCTCCGGAGGCTGTTTCTTCCTTTCAGGAGCTGAAGCGAAGATTCACCTCCGCCCCGGTTTTGCGGCAACCTGATGTCTCACTTCCGTTCCAGGTAGAGGTGGATGCTTCTGAGATTGGTGCAGGAGCTGTTTTGTCCCAAAAGGATCCTGTAACATCTAAAATGAATCTCTGTGCTTTCTTTTCCCGAAAGTTCTCTCCATCTGAACGTAACTATGATGTGGGGAATCGGGAACTGTTAGCCATGAAATGGGCATTTGAGGAGTGGAGACATTGGTTGGAGGGAGCTAAGCATCAAGTCGTGGTCCTCACTGACCACAAGAATTTGATTTACCTAGAGTCGGCTAAGCGCTTGAACCCTAGACAGGCTAGGTGGGCCTTGTTTTTTACACGTTTTTTTATTTTGTGTTTTCTTTTCTTCCTGGAACTAAGAATGTCAAGGCTGACGCCCTCTCTAGGAGCTTCTTTGCTGATTCTCCTGTAGTGACCAAGCCTGCTACCATCTTAGGCGAAGGGGTAGTTCTTTCTGCCATCTCGCCCGATTTGAGACGTGCTCTGGAAGAGTTCCAGGAGGACAAACCTGAGCGTTGTCCCAGTGGAAAGTTGTATGTTCCTGACCAGTGGAAGAAGAGAGTGATGTCTGAAGTTCATTGCTCTGCTTTGGCTGGTCATCCAGGTATTTTTGGTACTAGAGATCTGGTGAGTCGGTCTTTTTGGTGGCCCTCCTTGTCTCGTGATGTCAGGAATTTTGTGCAGTCCTGTGGGACGTGCTCCCGGTCTAAATCGTGTTCTCGCTCTAGTGGGTTGTTGATGCCTTTTACTGTCCCCAAGAGGCCATGGACCCATATTTCAATGGATTTCATCTCTGATATGCCTGTCTCTCAAAGGATGACTGTTATTTGGGTGATTTGTGATAGGTTCTCTAAGATGGTTCATCTTGTACCACTCCCTAAGTTGCCGTCTTCCTCTGAATTGGTGTCCCTGTTTTTACAACAGGTGGTTCGCTTGCACGGGATTCCTGAGAACATTGTATCTGACAGAGGAGTCCAGTTTGTGTCTAGATTTTGGAGAACTTTCTGTTCCAAGCTGGAAATTCAGTTGTCCTTCTCCTCTGCTTTTCACCCTCAGACCAATGGGCAGACAGAGAGAACAAACCAGACCTTGGAGTTATATTTGAGATGTTTTATTTCTGCTGATCAGGATGATTGGGTTTCATTTTTGCCCTTGGCCGAATTTGCTTTAAATAATAGAGCTAGTTCTGCCACTTTGATGTCTCCTTTTTTTTGTAACTTTGGGTTTCATCCTCGATTTTCTTCAGGGCAGGTGGAGCCCTCTGCCTGCCCAGGGGTTGACACTGTGGTGGAGAGAATGCACCAGATCTGGGACCAAGTGGTGGATAAGTTATCTCTCTCCCAGGAAAAGGCCCAGCGGTTTTCCAACCGACATAGGACCATTGGTCCCCAATTTAAGGTTGGTGATATGGTGTGGTTATCATCAAAAAATATTGCTATGAAGGTGGCTTCTCCTAAGTTTAAGCCTAGATTTATTGGACCTTACAAGATTTTGGAGATTATTAATCCGGTCTCCTTTCGTTTGGCTCTTCCTGTCACATTTAAAATCCATGATGTGTTCCATAAATCTTTGTTGAAGAGGTTTGTTGAACCTGTTGTTCCGGGGGTTGCACCTCCAGACCCTGTATTGGTTGAAGGTAACATGGAATATGAGGTAGAGAAAGTACTGGATTCCCGTCTGGCTAGACGGAGACTCCAGTATTTGGTTAAGTGGAAGGGTTATGGTCAGAAGGATAATTCCTGGGTCTCTGCCTCTGATATTCATGCCAAAAGATTGGTGCGTGCCTTTCATCGGGCTCACCCTGATCGCCCTGGTGGCGTGGTTGAGGGTTCGGTGACCCCTCCTCAAGGGGGAGGTACTGTTGTGAGTTAATTTTCCCCTTCACTACTGAGGCCCGAGGAACTCCCTCTTCTGGTGAAGAAAGGTAGTGAGCCTGATTGTCAAACACCTGGGGCTGATGATGATGACTGGCTGAGTGGAGTTAATGACTGGATATAAGGCTGCCGACGCCCTTCTGGCCTGCGGGTGATTTCTCTGTGGACTTCTAGGAAACCAGTCTGATTCCTGCTCATCTAAAGCTAAGATTTCTGCTTTGCCTTTTTGCATTAGTGTTTTGTTTTCCTTGCTTTTCTGGATTCTGCCATTCCCTGCTGGGGTGAGCTGAATCTCCTTTTGCCTGTTGCTCTGTCTTCAGAATATTCCTGAGTACTGACATAGCTTTTTTGAAGCCTAGCGTCTTCAGGGCCTTTTTTACTGTCAGTTTGTTGGCTCTTATTTTCATAGGGTTTTTCACGGATTGCAGACAGCAGCCTTCCTGTCCTTTCCTATCTAAGCTAGCGTGGGCCCCATCTTTGCTCAGTCTATCTTTCCGTCTGTGTTTTGTTCTTTCTTCTTGCTTCACCGTCATTATATGTGGGGGGCTGCCTTTGCTTTGGGGTCTGCTCTGGGGCAGTTTAGATTTCCCTTTCTGTCTTTAGGCTATGTAGTCCTCCGGCTGTGATCGAGGGGCCTAGGGCATCGTAGGAGCCCCCCACGGCTACTGCTAGTTGTGTTGTTAGGTTCAGGGGTCTGCAATCCGATAGCTACCAACTTCTCTGGTTTTCTGGACTTAGCTAGCATTTCTATTTTTTCCTCCTACGGTGACTCAATCATAACAGAATCACCCGCCATACCGCAGATTCTAGGGTACTCAATAGCAGGAAAGAATTGTATAAAAAAAAAAAAAAAGGTGTGTATATTTTTTCCTCTATATCTCTGAGGCCGTAGGGGGAATTTTTTTTTTTTCTCTCAATGGAGATAAAGCAATTGTCTGATCGTGTGGAGCAGCTCGCTGCGGAAGTGCGGGGAATTTCCGCCTACCTTGCTCATTCACATGCTGCTGAACCAAAGATTCCTACACCTGATGTATTTTTTGGGGATCGGTCTAAATTTTTGAATTTCAAAAATAATTGTAAATTATTTTTTGCCTTGAAGCCTAACTCGTCAGGGAGCTCCGCGCAGCAGGTTAAAATTGTCATCTCTTTGCTGCATGGCGATCCCCAGGATTGGGCGTTTTCTTTGAAACCAGATGATCCTATTCTGACTAATGTGAACGCATTTTTTCAGGCCTTGAGGTTGTTGTATGACGAACCTAATGCTATTGATCAGGCTGAAAAGACCCTGCTGGCATTGAACCAGGGTCATGATTCTGCAGAATTGTACTGTCAAAAATTCCAAAAGTGGGCGGTCCTTACTACCTGGAATGATAATGCCTTGGCTGCTCTCTTTCGGAAGGGGTTGTCAGAAGCCATAAAAGATACTATGGTGGGATTTCCTGTTCCCTCTGGTCTTGACGATTCTATGTCTGTAGCCATTCAGGTTGATCGGCGTTTACGCGAACGCAGAGCTGCACGAGAGGTGTTGCCACCTGTTGAACAGATGTCTGAACCTATGCAATGTGATAGAGTTTTTTCCAGAGAGCAGCGTCAGGAGTTCAGAAGACGTAATAAGTTGTGTTTTTTTCTGTGGAGATGCCTCGCATATTATTTCTGTTTGTCCTAAACGCGAGAAACGCTTTGCACACACGTTTTCTGTTGGTGGTGTTCAACCTAAGTTTCTTCTGGCTATTACGCTGATCTGCTCCCTGTCCACATTTTCCACCAAGGCTTTTGTGGATTCGGGAGCAGCTCTAAACCTAATGGACTTGGATTTTGCTAAACGTTGTGGATTTCCGATGACACCTCTGCAGACGCCTATCCCTTTGAGGGGGATTGATGCTACTCCTTTGGCTAAAAATAAACCTCAGTTTTGGACCCAGGTGGTAATGCGGGTCGCCCCAGACCATCAAGAAAATTGCAGGTTTTTGGTGTTACATAATCTGCATGATACTATTGTTCTGGGGTTTCCCTGGTTACAAATTCATAATCCAGTTTTGGATTGGAAATCTGTGTCTGTGGTGAGTTGGGGTTGTCGGTGTGCCTTTAGTGAGGCTCCGGTGTTTTCCACCTCTCCTCAGTCGCATGATGTTCCTGATTATTTGGCGGACTTTTATGATGTATTTAGTGAGAATGAGTCTGCGTCTCTGCCTCCTCATAGGAGTTATGACTGTGCTATTGAATTGAGCCCGGGGTGTAAATTTCCCAAGGGTCGGCTCTTCAATTTATCTGTACCCGAGCACGAGGCTATGCGATCCTATATTAAGGAGGCGTTGGAGAAGGGTCATATTAGACCATCCTCGTCACCCTTAGGTGCCTTTTTTTTTTGTAGCCAAAAAGGATGGATCTTTAAGACCTTGTATTGATTATCGTGCTCTCAACAAAATTACTGTTAAATATCAGTATCCGTTACCCCTGATTTCTGATCTATTCTCCAGAGTTAAAGGTGCTTGCTGGTTTACCAAGCTTGACCTCAGGGGGGCGTATAATCTTATTCACATTAAGCATGGGGATGAATGGAAGACGGCGTTTAATACTCCGGAGGGACATTTTGAGTACCTGGTGATGCCTTTTGGGCTCACTAATGCCCCTTCTGTCTTCCAGTGCTTCATGAACGATATTTTCTGAGATTTTGTCGATACATTTTTGATTATCTATCTGGATGATATTTTGATCTTCTCCAAGGATTGGGATTCTCATGTGGAACATATTCGGACTGTGTTCCGGATCTTGAGGGAGAATTCCCTGTATGTCAAAGGATCTAAAAGCCTTTTTGGAGTACAGAGGATTTCTTTTTTGGGATTTATTTTGTCCCCGTCAACTATTGAAATGGACCCGGCCAAGGTACAGGCCATTTACGATTGGGTTCAGCCCACTTCTTTGAAGGCCCTCCAGAAGTTTTTGGGTTTCGCTAATTTTTATCTGAAATTTATAGCAAAATTTTCTAGTATTGCCAAGCCATTGACTGATTTGACTAAGAAGGGTGCTGATGTGTTAAATTGGTCTCCGGAGGCTGTTTCTTCCTTTCAGGAGCTGAAGCGAAGATTCACCTCCGCCCCGGTTTTGCGGCAACCTGATGTCTCACTTCCGTTCCAGGTAGAGGTGGATGCTTCTGAGATTGGTGCAGGAGCTGTTTTGTCCCAAAAGGATCCTGTAACATCTAAAATGAATCCCTGTGCTTTCTTTTCCCGAAAGTTCTCTCCATCTGAACGTAACTATGATGTGGGGAATCGGGAACTGTTAGCCATGAAATGGGCATTTGAGGAGTGGAGACATTGGTTGGAGGGAGCTAAGCATCAAGTCGTGGTCCTCACTGACCACAAGAATTTGATTTACCTAGAGTCGGCTAAGCGCTTGAACCCTAGACAGGCTAGGTGGGCCTTGTTTTTTACACGTTTTTTTATTTTGTGGTTTCTTTTCTTCCTGGAACTAAGAATGTCAAGGCTGACGCCCTCTCTAGGAGATTCTTTGCTGATTCTCCTGTAGTGACCAAGCCTGCTACCATCTTAGGCGAAGGGGTAGTTCTTTCTGCCATCTCGCCCGATTTGAGACGTGCTCTGGAAGAGTTCCAGGAGGACAAACCTGAGCGTTGTCCCAGTGGAAAGTTGTATGTTCCTGACCAGTGGAAGAAGAGAGTGATGTCTGAAGTTCATTGCTCTGCTTTGGCTGGTCATCCAGGTATTTTTGGTACTAGAGATCTGGTGAGTCGGTCTTTTTGGTGGCCCTCCTTGTCTCGTGATGTCAGGAATTTTGTGCAGTCCTGTGGGACGTGCTCCCGGTCTAAATCGTGTTCTCGCTCTAGTTAGTTGTTGATGCCTTTGCCTGTCCCCAAGAGGCCATGGACTCATATTTCAATTGATTTCATCTCTGATATGCCTGTCTCTCAAAGGATGACTGTTATTTGGGTGATTTGTGATAGGTTCTCTAAGATGGTTCATCTTGTACCACTCCCTAAGTTGCCGTCTTCCTCTGAATTGGTGTCCCTGTTTTTACAACAGGTGGTTCGCTTGCACGGGATTCCTGAGAACATTGTATCTGACAGAGGAGTCCAGTTTGTGTCTAGATTTTGGAGAACTTTCTGTTCCAAGCTGGGAATTCAGTTGTCCTTCTCCTCTGCTTTTCACCCTCAGACCAATGGGCAGACAGAGAGAACAAACCAGACCTTGGAGTTATATTTGAGATGTTTTATTTCTGCTGATCAGGATGATTGGGTTTCATTTTTGCCCTTGGCCGAATTTGCTTTAAATAATAGAGCTAGTTCTGCCACTTTGATGTCTCCTATTTTTTGTAACTTTGGGTTTCATCCTCGATTTTCTTCAGGGCAGGTGGAGCCCTCTGCCTGCCCAGGGGTTGACACTGTGGTGGAGAGAATGCACCAGATCTGGGACCAAGTGGTGGATAAGTTATCTCTCTCCCAGGAAAAGGCCCAGCGGTTTTCCAACCGACATAGGACCATTGGTCCCCAATTTAAGGTTGGTGATATGGTGTGGTTATCATCAAAAAATATTGCTATGAAGGTGGCTTCTCCTAAGTTTAAGCCTAGATTTATTGGACCTTACAAGATTTTGGAGATTATTAATCCGGTCTCCTTTCGTTTGGTTCTTCCTGTCACATTTAAAATCCATAATGTGTTCCATAAATCTTTGTTGAAGAGGTTTGTTGAACCTGTTGTTCCGGGGGTTGCACCTCCAGACCCTGTATTGGTTGAAGGTAACATGGAATATGAGGTAGAGAAAGTACTGGATTCCCCTTCTGGCTAGACGGAGACTCCAGTATTTGGTTAAGTGGAAGGGTTATGGTCAGAAGGATAATTCCTGAGTCTCTGCCTCTGATATTCATGCCAAAAGATTGGTGCGTGCCTTTCATCGGGCTCACCCTGATCGCCCTGGTGGCGTGGTTGAGGGTTCGGTGACCCCTCCTCAAGGGGGAGGTACTGTTGTGAGTTCATTTTCCCCTTCACTACTGAGGCCCGAGGAACTCCCTCTTCTGGTGAAGAAAGGTAGTGAGCCTGATTGTCAAACACCTGGGGCTGATGATGATGACTGGCTGAGTGGAGTTAATGACTGGATATAAGGCTGCCGACGCCCTTCTGGCCTGCGGGTGATTTCTCTGTGGACTTCTAGGAAACCAGTCTGATTCCTGCTCATCTAAAGCTAAGATTTCTGCTTTGCCTTTTTGCATTAGTGTTTTGTTTTCCTTGCTTTTCTGGATTCTGCCATTCCCTGCTGGGGTGAGCTGAATCTCCTTTTGCCTGTTGCTCTGTCTTCAGAATATTCCTGAGTACTGACATAGCTTTTTTGAAGCCTAGCGTCTTCAGGGCCTTTTTTACTGTCAGTTTGTTGGCTCTTATTTTCATAGGGTTTTTCACGGATTGCAGACAGCAGCCTTCCTGTCCTTTCCTATCTAAGCTAGCGTGGGCCCCATCTTTGCTCAGTCTATCTTTCTGTCTGTGTTTTGTTCTTTCTTCTTGCTTCACCGTCATTTTATGTGGGGGGCTGCCTTTGCTTTGGGGTCTGCTCTGGGGCAGTTTAGATTTCCCTTTCTGTCTTTAGGCTATGTAGTCCTCCGGCTGTGATCGAGGGGCCTAGGGCATCGTAGGAGCCCCCCACGGCTACTGCTAGTTGTGTTGTTAGGTTCAGGGGTCTGCAATCTGATAGCTGCCAACTTCTCTGGTTTTCTGGACTTAGCTAGCATTTCTATTTTTGCCTCCTACGGTGACTCAATCATAACACCACTCATAGAGAAAGCTTGTGAGTCCTGCTTCCTCCACCTACTCATAGAGAAAGCCTGTGAGTCCTGCTTCCTCATCCACTCATAGAGAAAGCTTGTGAGTCCTGCTTCCTCCACCCACTATTAGAGAAAGTCTGTGAGTCCTGTTTCCCTGCCCACTCATAGAGAAATCCTGTGAGTCCTGCTTCTTCCACCCACTCAAAGAGAAAGCCTGTGAGTCCTGCTTCCCCCACCCACTCATAGAGAAATCCTGTGAGTCCTGCTTCTTCCACCCACTCAAAGAGAAAGCCTGTGAGTCCTGCTTCCCCCACCCACTCATAGAGAAAGCCTGTGAGTCCTGCTTCCTCCACCCACTCATAGAGAAAGCCTGTGAGTCCTGCTTCCTCCACCCACTCATAGAGAAAGCCTGTGAGTCCTGCTTCCTCTGCCTACTCATACAGAAAGCCCTCAAGTCCTGATTCTTCCACCCACTCATTCACAATCACATTTCTAACTCCCCTGCTTGCAATAATTTTAGCTCCAACCTCGTAAATTGAAAGATTGTGACTAGAGAAAAGCAACTCAATTTGATGCAAATCAATTTCCTGTCCAATTTTTAGAGCTCAGCAAATTTAAACAATTTGCTTTGCGCAAGTAACCTAAAATGGCCGCGACTAATGAACACATATCAGTAGACTGCATCAGACAGATAAGAATCACGTGTCCTCAGAGGGCTTCCCCATGATAAAGCTAAAGGCCCTGTTACACATAACGATGTCCCAGCGATCCCACCAACGATCCGACATGATGGGATCGCTGGGACATCGTTAGGCTGATCGCTGGTGAGCTGTCACATAGACAGACCCTCCAGAGATCAGGACCAGCGACACTGGATGCTGTTTTCTCCTGGATACCCGCTGTTTACATTAGAAACCAGCATCCAGCGTCACTGATCGCTGGTCTCTCGCTGCCACACGCAGCGATGCGTGCTGGCCAGCGGGAGACCAGTGATCGAAAAATGGCCCAGGCCGATAGTGCACGATCAGCGATACCCGGCAGGGGAGGGTGCGGTCGCTGATCCCCGTCACACACAGTGATCTCACTGGTGAGATCGCTGTGGCGTCACAAAATCAGCGATTTCACTAGCGAGATCGCTGTGTGTGACGGGGCCTTAAGAGAGAAACAAAAATGAACATGCACCCTGCTGAAAATAAGTAAAAGTAATAATAGTACATTACTATTCATTTTTGACACATGGTAAGATTTTAATACTAGAGGAAAGGACGGTCCTGATTTGGGTATACCTTGTCACAGTGAGATGGCTTTTAGTTTGTTTTTAATCAGAAACAGTAATTACTAAGTACCCTATATTTTTTCTATGTACTATTACTATTTACTTATTTATAACAGGTTTTGGTTTCTATCTTACATTTGTCTGTTTAATGGCCAGTGTGAACATGCTCCTACACGTTGAATTTATACGTTACGCTTCAGTTTATTTCTTTTGGTTTTGGCTTCTTCGTGATGTCTTTCAGCTGTGACATCACATGGTAAAGCACAGCCAGTTAGTAGGGTGTGTCTTAGCCTGTATAAAAGCAGAAGCAGGAAAAGCAGCAACTTTTTTTTCATGGTGAATCTGGATAGTTCAGAGGACGTCACAGCTCACAGCTCAGCCATTGAGATAAGGAAAACCATGTTCATAAAACACTGATGAACCGTTACACATAGTGTGCGTGACAGCACAGTAGTGAGGAAAATGAGTGCATAAGGAAAAGAGAATAATGTCTGATGCATTTTTCAGAGTAATTGGAGATGTTGCTGTGTTTTTGATTCATGGTAAATTAATTTGCAGAGAATCAAATTTTATGGAAAATCTTGATGAATCTGAAATATGAATTTCAAAATATTTACTAATTTCTACCTGTGACTGCTGACAGTTCTAGGCATAAAATTGGGGACATTGTGCATGTATTTGGTTCTGCCGTGTAAGAAAAATAATATTTCCAGAACAAAAGGACAAAAATAAATCTCTCTAAAAATTCAAAATTTGCCGCATTAGCTAAAAACATCAGAAGCTATTGTGTAGTAGAGGTGACAGTCTAATCTGTAAGAGGTTAAGCACAGCACAACTCCTGGGGAATATTTTGGGCTTGAATTATTCGGTTATTTCTGAGGATGAATTTCTTCACATTTCATTGGATTCTTTAAGGATTTTCAAGTACAGACAAGATAATGGTTCATGTTTCCCCAGGACATAAGCTTCTATCTGGCCAGGGAAATTTCACAGATCACTGGAGAGACAACTATTGGGAAAGAACTTTCAAATGTACTAGTTACTTAATTCTGATCCGAAATGTTCGAATTTTTATATATTGATATAAGCCGGCTGGCAGTCACAAACCAGGGACATCTAGAACTACGGCCATTTAGGCTAATTATTATTATTTCTTGGAGACTGCAACAAATTAGATGGAAAGGAAAGCCCACCATACTATTTGCACTTTTCGTTCAACGGTCAAAGGCAACATTTGTCACCAAAAATGTCCATTAGTTTAAGCCTCCGATTTTTGCTCTCTGTGACCCGGCTTTTATATATTTTTTCTATCTACCCAACTAGTTTCATTTCCCAGTTTCATAGTTTTAAGATTGACAGAAGATACAAGTCCATTGAGTTCAACCTATAAGATGACGTGAAATGAGGATCGAAAATGTAGTCAGGGGAATAGCCTGGATTGAGTTCAGGAAGTCTGAGATGTAAAGAAGAATAATGATCAGACAGTTAAAGGGACAAATCCTTAAAGACATACAAGAGTGAAGAAGCAGCATATACAGTGGGTACGGAAAGTATTCAGACCCCTTTTTCTTCCAGAGTTCTGTGGACCTCTGACTTGGCCGAAGGTTCACCTTCCAACAAGACAATGACCCCAAGCACACAGCTACAATAACAAAGGAGTGGCTTCAGAACAACTCTGTGACCATTCTTGACTGGCCCAGCCAGAGCCCTGACCTAAAACCAACGGAGCATCTCTGGAGAGACCTGATAATGGCTGTCCACCAACGTTCACCATCCAACCTGACGGAACTGGAGAGGATCTGCAAGGGAGAATGGCAGAGGATCCCCAAATCCAGGGGTGAGAAACTTGTGGCATCATTCCCAAGACGACTCATGGCTGTACTAGCTCAAAGGGTGCTTCTACTTAACACTGAGCAAAGGGGCTGAAGACTTATGACCATGGGAGATTTCAGTTTTTCTTTTTTAATACATTTGCAAAAATTTCTACATTTCTGTTTCTTTTTCAGTGAAGATGGGGTGCAGAGTGTACATTAATGAGGAAAAAGGAACTTTATAGAAATTACCAAATGGCTGCAATGAAACAAAAAGTGAATAATGTCAAGGGGTCTGAATACTTTCCGTACCCACTGTATGTGGAGCAAAATCCAATTAAATCCAATGTAGGTGCACAAGAGCTGAACTACAATACAATAACTGGCAAGGAACACAAGTAAAATGTGGATCTTAATAAGGTGCCTATTGGTCATTGACTCGTCCCTGCTCACGAGTTCCAGCTATTGGGAAGTAAGAAAGACTTTTGTTTACATGGGGTGAGACATAAGTAATCATGGCTGAATAGTAGTGATGAGTGAGTATACTCGTTGCCCAGGTTTTCCGGATCATGCTCGAGTATTTTGGCGTGCTCGGAGATTTAGTTTTCGTCGCCTCAGCTGCATGATTTGTGGCTGCTGGACAGCCTGAATACATGTGGAGATTCCCTAACAAACAGGCAATCCTCACATGTATTCAGCCTGTCCAGCAGCCGCAAATCATACAGCTGAGGCGACGAAAACTAAATCTCTGAGCACGCCAAAATACTCAAAGGACACCCGAGCAACGAGTATACTCGCTCATCACTACTGAATAGCAGTCATGCCACCTAGCGGGACGGAAGAGCTCTCCATATCCAGTGGAGCTTTTACTACAGTTTGCTGAGTATTGAGTGAAATAAAACATAGTGCATAAAACATAATCCACAAAAAAAATACTAAAGAAAATAACTGTGTAACTGAATAAATAATAGAATATGCCCACTGACATTTTACATAATACAGAAGTTTACACTAGCCAGAAAAGGCTTGCACAACATCAGGAGTGGCGGACGGGCTATCCCACCATGGTTTGCAGCTACATATCACATCACATGGTATGTAACACAGCCATTCATGAGGGACTATCATAGCCTCTACAAAAGCCAAAGTAAGGCCGGTTTCACATTTGCGCTTCAGGGAGCAGTGACGGCCTGCGCACGGCCGCCGCTAAGCCCTGCCCCCTGCCACGCCTCCGCCGGTAGCTCCGCCTCCAGGCGCATGACGCTGCATGCGCCATGCTTCCCCTATCTTTATCACTGAGGACGCAGGCTGTGCGCAGTATGCATTTGGCGGCGCCTGCGTCCTTTTGACGGTGCGCCAAGCGCAACCAAATTGCAACAGGTTGCGTTTGGCGCAGGTCTGTGCACTGTCAAAAGGACGCAGACGCCGCAAAAAAGCATACTGCGCACGGCCTGCATCCTCAGTGATAAAGATAGGGGACGCATGACGCATGCAGCGTCTTGCACCCGGAGGCGGAGCTGCCAGCAGAGGCGCGGCAGGGGGCGGGGATTAGCGGCGGCCGTGCGCAGGCCGTCGCTGCGCCCTGAAGCGCAAATGTGAAACCGGCCTAAGACATACAGTAGCTATTTTAGCCAAAATCTGGATAGTAAAAGGACTTAAAAGTTCATAGCTTAGCCATAGAGATAAAGAGAAAAAGCCATAAAACTTTGGATAAATACTGCAGACAATGATGTGTTGTATCACACTGATTCAATTGATAGGCCTAGTTAGATATATATATAGAGAAGGTAACAACAGCAGTAGAATGATAATTTATCACTCAGTGTATCTGGCAGCTGCTGCATATCAATTACACATTTTCTTCATGCAGAGGCAAGCAGCAAGCCAACAATATTGCTTAAAGAACAAAATTGAAAACTCAGTGTCTGCCGGAGAAAGTGTGCGTATCACAAGGAAGGGAAGAATAATTGCGTTGAAAAAAATGCAAAAGAATATTCACAAATATCCAGGCTATTATTTGCAGCTATCTACCTCACAAAGATTGTGCCTCGAAGACTAATATTTTTTTTTTGCACGTCTACTTTAGAAGTGAAACTTGACATTTGTACATGCCACACCAGTACTACAATCTATTGCGGATGCTTGATTTTTGGACTTTTACCTAGCATTTCTTGTTCATTCCTTCCTGGAAAGGGTGAAATAATTGTGTTAAAAAAATTATAAATAAATTTAAAAGATGAACAAATTTCAGACTTCCATATGTGCCACACCAATATTGTGTCTTTGTTGCCATGTACATAGCAATTCTTGAGGAGTCTTTTTTTGGGAAAAGGGGAATAAATGAGGTTGAATACACTCCAAAAGTTGATTATAATATAGTTGTCACACTCACGCCTTGACTGGTTGGCGCAAGTGAGGGGGTGGTGGCCCCACTGTGCCACAAACCAGACTACACTGGAAGGGGCGTGACTAAGCAGCTACCTTGGTCTTCACTGCAGACTCTGATGGTGAGGTCAGGCTTGTGTGGCAGGTAGCTGCCACGCGCCACTCCAGGGTGGTGTCTGACTGTGGCTGCTGATCCCACTGGGGAACAGAATGCTAGGACAGGTGCAGGTGACAAGCAAGACTAGCAGACTGGCAGGTGAACATGGCAGGCTCAGCTGGTACTCTGGCAGATGGGCACGGCTGAGACGCTGGCAGGCGGACACGGCTGAGACACTGGCAGGCGGGCACGGCTGAGACACTGGCAGGCGGGCACGGAGGGATACGGGCAGGAAGGAGTAGTGCATGGACTAGGTAGTGACTGGTTCACCCAGCAGGTCCTGGTACTGACAGGAAGGAGTGGAGTATGAAGGAACAGGTTTGGACCTGTTCACACAGGAGGTGCACGTATGGGTCCTGGCAGAAAGGAGTTGAGTATGAGGAACAGGTTTGGACCTGTTCACACAGGAGGAGAACCGCAAGACTGCGGAGAGGAGCTGCAGATAGCAGCAAGAGGTTCTGCAGCAGCAGAAGCAGAGCAAAAGCAGAACCACAAGAGTACAGAGCACAGGCAGAGCCGCAAGGGTGCAGAGCACAGGCAGAACCACAGAAGTGCGGAGCACAGGCAGAACCGCAGGAGTACTCAAAAACTACAAAAGACAAAATGAAAAAAACTCTGCTGTAATTAAATAAGTAATAAGCAAAAGTGCATTTACAGAGTTCTTAGTAATACTGTATTTGATCAAACATAGCATAAAAGCAGTCCCACCATCGACAAGGTGACTCTGTGGTCGGGGCGGTCCTACACTGTCTAATATTAAAAACCTTATCATGTGTCAAAGTTGACGTCTGTGTGAATAAGGGCAGACAAGGACCGGGTCCCAACCACCGGACACTAGTCAGGGAAGCCTTTAAATACAATTTCCAGCTCAGGAGAGGGAGGCCACACCCCAGCTTACACAGAATGCAAAAGTACAAAGAAAAAACACAAAAATTGAGCTTGGTTTGAGTTGGTACACATGCAGCATATGATTGCATGTTCACATGGCCAAAAAGCATACAAAAACTACAAAAGACAAAATGAAAAAAACTCTGCTGTAATTAAATAAGTAAAAAGCAAAAGTGCATTTAAATCATACAGAGTTCTTAGTAATACTGTATTTGATCAAACACAGCATAAAAGCCGTCCCACCATCGACAAGGTGACTCTGTGGTCGGGGCGGTCCTACACTGTCTAATATTTAAAACCTTATCATGTGTCAAAGTTGACGTCTGTGTGAATAAGGGCAGACAAGGACCGGACTAGGTAGAGACCGGTTCACACAGCAGGTCCTGGTACTGACAGGAAGGAGTGGAGTATGAAGGAACAGGTTTGGACCTGTTCACACAGGAGGTGCAGGTATGGGTCCTGGCAGGAAGGAGTGGAGTATGAGGAACAGGTTTGGACCTGTTCACACCGGAGAGGAACCGCAAGACTACAGAGAGGAGCTGCAGATAGCAGCAAGAGGTTCTGCAGCAGCAGAAGCAGAACCACAAGAGTACAGAGCACAGGCAGAGCCACAAGGGTGCAGAGCACAGGCAGAACCACAGAAGTGCGGAGCACAGGCAGAACCGCAGGAGTGCAGAGCACAGGCAGAACCGCAGGAGTGGGGAGCACAGGCAGAATCGCAGGAGTGTAGAGCACAGACAGAACCGCAGGAGTGCAGAGCACAGGCAGAACCGCAGGAGTGCGGAGCACAGGCAGAGCCACAAGGGTGCAGAGCAGACAGAGCTGCAAGAGTGCGGAGCCCAAGCAGAGCCGCAAGAGTGTGGAGTAAAGGCGGAGGAGAGGACACAAGGATAGACACAGCAGGGAAAGGAGCACAGACAAGGAGACTAACAGACGGAGGTAAGACTGAGTTCAGACAAGGTAACGGTACAAGACAAGGTGCAGGACCAAAGACACAGGGACCAGGATATACTTCCTCCTGGTGGGCAAAGAGTACAGGTACGAGACAAGGCAAGGAGCAATTTCACAGGGACCAGGATATTCTGCCTCCTGAAGTGCGACAAGACACGTACAAGACAAGGCTAGAATAAAGACACATATACCAGGATATTCTGCCTCCTTGAGGGCAGAGAGACAGTTACAAGTCAAAGCTAGGAATCAAGCCTCCAGAGAAGGCGAAATACAGGACAGGACCTGGCAACTCAGCAGCAAGACACTAACTGAGTAAAGGCGTTGCACAGGCAGCTTCCACCGGGTGGAGCTGCCTTAAATACTAGAGGCCTCTTGGTGATTGGCTGGGAGCACCTTAGGCAGTTGCACACTGATTCCACAAGAACCAGGGAGTGCCGGCATCGCCCCCCTATGCAAACAGCCAGGAAGCATGCAGAGAGCAGACAGGAAGCAAGAGGCACACAGCATGGAGCCAGCAGCAGACAGAACTCACAGCATGGCCTGGAGAAGTGAGTAAGTTGGTGTGTGGGGGATGGGAGGGTATGCAGTGATGCTAGCAGGGTTGTTAAAATAGTGAAAAAATGGATGGTAAATGAAAAATTGGCATTGACAACAGATGAGGAAATGTGGGAGCCACAAGCAGCAGCAACACCATCACTACTGCCACCAGCTGTCCTCTGCCTTCAGCAAGTGTATTATTGAGGTAGAAACATATATATGACACATCACTGGTTTTGTCACAGAAGGATGTTACCTCTGACAGTGACACTGTCTGTTTCAGTCAATGTTCTCACCGTCCTCCTCATATGTCTCTATAACAGTTAATCTTTTACACTGAGGACTTTCAATTCCATCAATGACACCTAGATTTTTTTCCACAGTGTTTCAGGTGCTAAGAAAGATATTTCAGAACATTTGATGAGATGAACAGTCAGCACTTTTACTGAGATGATATGGGGACAAAGGAGAAAGAGGACATGATTTATTTACCTAGCTGTGTTGGCTGCTCTGTCAGTTGTGGTGGCAATTAAACAGGTGGGAATCAGTATGGGGGAAAAGAAAGGAGCTCAGCACATTTTCCACACTAAGACAACTGTCAGCCGAGTCAGGAATGATAATTATGGTGTGGTGGACAGGACTTTAGAACAATATTGTGGTAATAAGGATGTGATATCGTCATAGGAAGAGGTTGTTGGTGTGGGTGATAAAGAGCAGAGCCAAAGTCTGGCCAAAACATCTTCCAGGACAAAAATTATTTTTCTGCAGTTAGATCAGAAGCATTTGATAACCAACTGCTGGCGGAGGAGGCTCAGTAGTACCTAAAAGCTTTGATTGTGGCAAATCTTATGTAACAGTGGTGGGAGCTGATGGACTGCTCCCTGACATACAAGAGTTAAAAGTATCTTTATGTACTTATATGTGGTACAAATATAATACCCCCTGAGGCTGCAGTTAGCTATCACAGGGTTAATCGAACTGGCCAGCCCAGTTGGGGAGGGGTAACTGAGTGCTAGTGACAGAGGTAGGAAGTGTCAGCCAATTAATGGGAGGGCAGCAGTGAGTACGCAGCAGGACTCGGGCTGCTTGGGACAACGTGAGCCTAATATTTGGGGCAGTGGATTGCCGCAAATATCCTTCCATGTGATTCTGTCTAATGGTCAAGGCAACTTCAAGATGGACGTCGGCGGCCAGGGACACACTCAGCTTTTGAGGCTACAGGAAAAGATGGACTTAGACCACATAGGGCAGAAGGTATTGCCATCGACATATACTGCTAGAGATCCCCAAGGGTTAAGAAAGCCAGAGAACTGGATCTGCCACCTATCCCGAGAACCAGGGCTGAAGTTGTGTCCGGTACCTATGGGAAAGATGACAACCCATTGGGCCTTGTCATTTGAACCTGCTTGTAAATACTGTACAGACTGACATTCACAAAGTAAAAGTTTGGTTTTTATTAAGCATCTGTCTCCTGGATTATTTGCTGCCCTGGTTCCAGAAGAAAGATTCCTGGATTCAGAAGAGGCCTGCCAGGCAGAAGAAAGTGGGAAGTCGCATATACACAGCAGCATACCCAGACTGAGACACACCTTGTCTGTTGGATGCCAGAGTGAGTGGGACCAAAGCTCACCCATGACTACCTCGCTTGGGCACCTTCAGGGCCGGACTGGGACTAAAATTCAGCCCTGGCATTTGAAGTTACACAGGCCCACTAGTCACATGGTGACTATATAAAATATTTGTACACTTGTAGGTTACAAGAAGTGAGAGGAGATTAACACATCTATATAGCATGTAGTCACAGCTGTGCCCAGGATTTCAGCTCAGTCCTATTTATTGCTTTTAGGTACAGTACTCCTCCCAAATCTCTGTCCCCTTTTGTACGCACGGTGACAGAATTCCTGGCAGAACTGCTATCCATTAGGCAACCAGACCCCCTGGTCACAGCCGCCCCTATCATACCTCCCAACTTTTGAAGAAGGGAAAGAGGGAGAAAGACAGTGGCCACGCCCCGGCCACATCCATTTAGCAACTAGTCACACCCATGTCCATGCCCAACCGCACCCATTTAGCACTGCTGATCACACTGACTGGTACTGAGGGCACAGTGGCTGGCATTATGGGCACACTGACTGGCACTAAGGAAGAGAGAAAACAGAGAGAGAGAGAAAAAAGAAAACAGAGAGAGAAAGAAAGGAGAGCGAGAGAGAAAGAAAGAACAGAGAGAGAAAGAAAGAGGGGAAAGAAAGAAAGAACAGAGAGAGACAGACAGAGAAAGAACAGAGAGAAAAAGAAAGAAGTAAAGAAAAGAAAGAAGGAACAGAGAGAAAGAAAGAGAGGAATGAAAAAGAAAGAAAGAGGAAAGAAAGAACAGAGAGAGAGAGAAAGAAAAAAGAAAGATCAAAGAGAGAAAGAAAGAACAGAGAGAGAGAAAGAAGATGAGGGAAAGACAGAAAAGAGAATGAGAAAGAAAGAACAGAGAAAGAAAGAAAAAGAGAGAAAGAAATAAAGAAAGATTTTAAAAAGATACTATGGCAGCCCGGCTCCCATTGTAGTGCCCACCTGAGCCTCCCGATGCAGGATATATCATGATCGGCTCACATGGCCGGCATCCCCGATTCCAAGGCGATCCTGCTGTCTGCGCTGTCGGAGGAGGACACGGTGATGGAACTGAAGCATTCCTAGTTCCGTCACAATCTCCTCATGAAATTATCTCATTTCCGGTCAGCTTCCAGCACATCACTTCCGGTGGAACGTCATGTGCGAGTTTTAAAATGCTCCTCGGGGCTCCGCCGTGTACTCCTGTGCCCGTGGGAAAAGCCCGCTTTGTATGCTTCGTACACACTTGGCTCTGCTCCGTACATCCTGTACACATATGGCTCCACTCCGTACACACACGGCTATGCTCCGTATACCCCATACACGCGGCTCCGCTCCGTACACCAAGTACAACACGGCTCCAGTCCATACACCTCGTACACATCCAGCTCTGCTCCGTACACCCCGTACACACGGTCCCGCTCCATATACACGCGGCTCCGTTCTGTACACCTCATACACATCCGGCTCCGCTCCACACACCTCGCACACAGCCGGTTCTGCTCCGTACACTTCCGACTCCGCTCCGTACACCTCGTACACACGCGACTCCGCTCCGTACACCTCGTACACACGCGACTCCGCTCCGTACACCTCGTACACACGCGACTCCGCTCCGTACACCTCGTACACACGCGACTCCGCTCCGTACACCTCGTACACACGCGGCTCCGCTCCGTACACCTCGTACACACGCGGCTCCGCTCCGTACACCTCGTACACACGCGGCTCCGCTCCGTACACCTCGTACACACGCGGCTCCGCTCCGTACACCTCGTACACACGCGGCTCCGCTCCGTACACCTCGTACACACACGGCTCCTCTCCGTACACCTCTTACACACACGGCTCCGCTCCGTACACCTCGTACACACGCGGCTCCGTACACCTCGTACACACACGGCTCCGCTCCGTACACGAAGTACACACACGGCTCCGGTCCATACACCTCGTACACATCCAGCTCTGCTCCATACACACACGGCCCCGCTCCATATACACACGGCTCCGTTCTGTACACCTCATACACATCCGGCTCCGCTCCGTACACCTCGCACACATCCAGCTCCGCTCTGTACACCTCGTACACATCCAGCTCCGCTCCGGACACCTCGTACACACACGGCTCTGCTCCGTACACCTCGTACACACGCGGCTCCGCTCCGTACACACGCGGCTCCGCTCCGTACACCTCGTACACACGCGGCTCCGCTCCGTACACCTCGTACACACACGGCTCCGCTCCGTACACCTCGTACACACACGGCTCCGCTCCGTACACCTCATACACACACAGCTCTGCTACATCTGCCCTGTAAACCCCTCCTGACCCCACACATACATACCTCATCCAGCACAATGACAACCAGCACAGCAGAGTACGGCAGACACCAAGAGGCAAGGCTGTGCGCACAAGACCTGTGATGAGGTCACAGGAGGGGCGGAGTCAGGGGTCACATGATCAGGGGTCTGGACAATGGCTCCTGTTCATGTGACCCCTGACTCCTCCCCTCCTGTGACCTCATCATAGGTCCTGTGTACAGAAAAGAGAGCAGGCAAGCGACGCTGTGAGTGGCTGTAGGGGGGGTCTCATGCTACGGCGAGGATGGGGTGCGTGGCGGCTTATCTCCCTGCAGTGCGCGCAGAGGGCTGGCGGCAGGAACAACAGCCAGGCCAGTGGCCGCATCACATGACAGCGGCCCAGCGGGAAAATGCCCGGTTGGGCATATTACCAATCCGGGCCTGGGCACCTCACACTTACATGCAGGCATTTTGGGTATGGGAATTATTTTATTTTCCTCGATGCCATTTGACTGGCTGCTGTTGCTGGAACTGCTAGTGCTGGCCACCCACATCTGGAAATCTCCTTGCCTGTCTCATCCTATTCTATACTGTGCATATGCTGCTGATGCCACTAACTTTTGGACCACTATTTCTCAAAAAGGCTTCTTCCGTGTATACTGTCTGTGAATAAACAACATTATGGCGGGTATCTGCTTCCATTTTTGGAACGTTTTTGAATTTTAAAAAGTGTAAAGAGTCTGTCAATGCAATGTGATATTAAACACGCAGTTGGTTATCACTGATTGACAGTTTATGCAAAGCCGTACCATATACAGTTGTGTGCAAAAGTTTACATATCCCAGCAGAGTTTTTGCTTTCTTGGCCTTTTTTTTTAGAGAATATGAATGATAACACCAAAACTTTTTTTCTCCTCTCATGGTTAGTGGTTGGGTGAAGCCATTTATTGTCAGACTACTGTGTTTTCTCTTTTTAAATTATATTGACAACCCAAAACATCCAAATGACCCTGATCAAAAGTTTACTTACCCCAGTTCTTAATACCGTGTTTTGCCCCCTCTAACATCAATGACAGCTTGAAGTCTTTTGTGGTAGTTGTGGATGAGGTTCTTTATTTTCTCAGATGGTAAAGCTGCCCACTCTTCTTGGCAAAAAGCCTCCAGTTCCGGTAAATTCCTGGGTTCTTTAGCATGAACTGCGCGCTTGAGATCTCCCCAGAGTGGCTCAATGATACTGAGGTCAGGAGACTGAGATGGCCACTCCAGAACCTTCACTTTGTTCTGCTGTAGCCAATGACAGGTCGACTTGGCCTTGTGTTTTGGATCATTGTTATGTTGGAACGTCCAAGTACGTCCCATGCGCAGCTTCCGGGCTGATGATTGCAAATTTGCCTCCAGTATTTGCTGATAACGTGCTGCATTCATCTTTCCTTCATCTTTGACTAAGTTTCCTGTGCCTTTGTAGCTCACACATCCCCAAAACATAAGTGACTCACCTCTGTGCTTTACAGTAGGAATGGTGTTCCTTTCATCATAGACCTTGTTGACCTCTCTCCAAATGTAACGCTTATGGTTGTGGCCAAAAAGTTCAATTTTGGTCTCATCACTCCAAATTACCTTCTTCCATAAGTTTTGAGGCTTGTCTCTGAGCTGCTTTGCATATTATAGGCAGATACTTTGTGGCATTTGTGCAGTAATGGCTTTCTTCTGTCGACTCGACCATGCAGCCCATTTTTCTTCAAGTGCCTCCTTATTGTACATTTTTAAACAGCCACGACGCTAGTTTTCAGAGAGTCCAGTATTTCAGTTGATGTTATTTGTGGTTTTTTCTTTACATCCTAAACAATTTTCCAGGCAGTTGTTGAGGAAATTTTTGTTGGTCTACCTGACCGTGGTTTTGTTTCTACAGAGCCCCTGATTTTCCATTTGTTAATCACAGATTGAATGCTGCTTACTGGCATTATGAGTTCCTTGGATATCTTTTTGTATCTCTTTCCTGTTTTATATAGTTCAACTACCTTTTCCCGTAGATCTGTTGACAATTCTTTTGCTTTCCCTATGACTCACAATCCAGAAAAGTCAGTGGCTGGATGAAAGATGCAAGAGTCTGTCTGGGTCCCAGAAACTCACTCAGCTTTTATGCACACACTGATTACAAGCAAACAGGTGACAGGTGAGGATGTCACCTTTAGTATCCATTCATACCCATTTGTGTCTACTTCTGTGTATGTTATCAGACCAAAATCACCGGGGTATGTGAACTTTTGATCAGGGTCATTTGCATGTATTTAAGTTGTCATTATGATTTAAAAAGAGAAAACACAGTAGTTTGACAATAAATGGCTTCACCCAACCACTAACCATGAGTGGAGGAAAAGTTCTGGTGTTATCATTCATATTCTCTGAATAAAAGCCAAGAAAACAAAAATTCTGCCGGGGTATGTAAACTTTTGAGCACAATTGTATGTTGTAGACACTTTCACATTACTTAGGCTGTGTTTGCATTAAAGCGCTTGAAATAGGTTGAATTCAGTCCTAGGACAGTGTTAATGGGCAAGTGAAGATTTTGTAATACTTGGGATTTGCGTTGAATTAATTCACCTTAAAAACAAATTTTATCATTTTTTTTGTGAAGAAGGTGAATTCCAATTCCAAAAGATTCGCTCATCTCTAGAATATGTATAAAGTTTGGTAAACCTGCAGACTTTTTGAAAAGCAACCAGAAGCATGAGTCCCAGATTACATAACTATTGTTACCTTACACTTTATTCCATAAAGGATATTCTGGCTCGTCATGTGGGACACTTGTACTTGGGGCATGAAATCATCCAAACCTCTTGTGCAGAGAGAGATGATGCAAATCTAAAACTCCAGACCCGACCTGACCTCAGGCTGAGATCTCTGCTGGGAGCAAGAATCCTATAAATGCCGTCCTCTGTAGATATTCATGAAGACATGGGAAGCTTCAGCAAGATGTGACTCACCTACGGCCAGGTAAGACTTTATTCCATTTTTAACAATAAAATCGCAAAATTAAATATTTTTTATCCTAATTGTAATAGTTAAGTTTTACATTAAGACCTAAATAATATGTTTAATGCTTTAAAAAGTAACTAAACCTTTAACTCCTTAACCCCCTATGATGTATTAAACCATCATGGAGCATGTCAGTGTGTTTGGAGCGGGATCAGGAGCTGAGCCCGCTCCACACAGGGCAGACACACTGGCTATATTACATAGCTGGCAGTACAAGCTAACTGCTTCTTCCACATACAGAAATGATCGCAGGTTCAAGTCCTGTAAGGACCAAAAAAAAGTGAAAAGTTAAAAAAAAGTTTATAAAAATACAACAAAAAAAAATAAATAAATCATCCACCTCCCCTTTTTATCAATTAAAAATAGTGTAAAAAAAACCTAAAATGGTAACCTATTTGGCATGGCAGCATCCATACATTTCCAATCTATCAAAATAAAAAAAAAAAGTTTAATTCATACAACAAAATTCCCATTTTTTGACTCTGCACCTCCAATAAAAAATGCAAGAAAAATCAATCAAAATATGGTGTGTGTCCCAAAATGGTAAAAACATAAATACCAATTCGTATGCGGAAAAAAAGGCTTTTTACAGCATTATTGACAGAAAAATAGAAAAACGTTATGGGTCTTGATGGCACAAAGTATTTTTTTTACTGTGTTCAGAATTTGCTTAAGCCACTACATTAGTAAAAAAAAAAAATCACAAGTTTGGAATCAATGTAACTGAAGAATCATGTTGTCGGGTTATTTTTACTGGACAATTAAAACTGTAAAACTAAAATAAAAACGATGGCAGAATTGCATTTTTTTCACCATTTTACCACATTTGTTTTGCTATTTTACCTTATTTTATGCAGTGCCATTCAAAACTACAACTCATCACACAAAGAACAAGTTATCATATGTCAATGTCGGCAAAAAAAAAAAAGTTATTGCTACAGAATGTATTAACTGTTTTGGAAGAGAATGCAAAAAAAGACCTGCCGTTGTGCCATTTTACTATTGTGCCATTGTGCCGTTGTGCTATTGTGCCGTTGTGCTATTGTGCCATTGTGCTGTTTTGTCATTGTGCTATTGTGCTAATGTGCTGTTGTGCCGTTGTGCTATTGTGCCGTTGTGCCATTGTGCTATTGTGCCGTTGTGCTATTGTGCCGTTGTGCCATTGTGCCATTGTGCCGTTGTGCTATTGTGCCGTTGTGCTATTGTGCCATTGTGCTGTTTTGTCATTGTGCCATTGTGCTATTGTGCTGTTGTGCCGTTGTGCTATTGTGCCGTTGTGCCATTGTGCTATTGTGCTATTGTGCTGTTGTGCCATTGTGCTATTGTGCCATTGTGCTATTGTGCTATTATGCCGTTGTGCTATTGTGCCATTGTGCTATTGTGCCATTGTGCTATTGTGCTATTATGCCGTTGTGCTATTGTGCCATTGTGCTATTGTGCCGTTGTGCTATTGTGCCATTGTGCTATTGTGCCGTTGTGCTATTGTACTATTGTGCCATTGTGCTATTGTGCCATTGTGCTATTGTGCCATTGTGCTGTTGTGCCATTGTGCTATTGTGCTGTTGTGCCATTGTGCTATTGTGCCATTGTGCTATTGTGCCGTTGTGCTATTGTGCTATTGTGCCATTGTGCTATTGTGCCATTGTGCTATTGTGCTGTTGTGCCATTGTGCTATTGTGCTGTTGTGCTATTGTGCCGTTGTGCTATTGTGCTATTGTGCCATTGTGCTATTGTGCCATTGTGCTATTGTGCTGTTGTGCCATTGTGCTATTGTGCCATTGTGCTATTGTGCTGTTGTGCCATTGTGCTATTGTGCTGTTGTGCTATTGTGCCGTTGTGCTATTGTGCTATTGTGCCATTGTGCTATTGTGCCATTGTGCTATTGTGCCATTGTGCTGTTGTGCTATTGTGCCGTTGTGCTATTGTGCTATTGTGCCATTGTGCTATTGTGCCATTGTGCTATTGTGCCGTTGTGCTATTGTGCCATTGTGCTATTGTACTATTGTGCCATTGTGCTATTGTGCCATTGTGCTATTGTGCCATTGTGCTGTTGTGCCATTGTGCTATTGTGCCGTTGTGCTATTGTGCCGTTGTGCTATTGTGCCATTGTGCTATTGTGCCATTGTGCTATTGTGCCGTTGTGCTATTGTGCTATTGTGCCATTGTGCTATTGTACTATTGTGCCATTGTGCTATTGTGCCATTGTGCTATTGTGCCATTGTGCTGTTGTGCCATTGTGCTATTGTGCCGTTGTGCTATTGTGCCGTTGTGCTATTGTGCCATTGTGCTATTGTGCCATTGTGCTATTGTGCCGTTGTGCTATTGTGCCGTTGTGCTGTTGTGCCATTGTGCTATTGTGCCATTGTGCTATTGTGCCATTGTGCTGTTGTGCCATTGTGCTATTGTGCCGTTGTGCTATTGTGCCGTTGTGCTATTGTGCTATTGTGCCATTGTGCTATTGTGCCATTGTGCTATTGTGCTGTTGTGCCATTGTGCTATTGTGCTGTTGTGCTATTGTGCCGTTGTGCTATTGTGCCATTGTGCTATTGTGCCATTGTGCTATTGTGCTGTTGTGCCATTGTGCTATTGTGCCATTGTGCTATTGTGCTGTTGTGCCATTGTGCTATTGTGCTGTTGTGCTATTGTGCCGTTGTGCTATTGTGCTATTGTGCCATTGTGCTATTGTGCCATTGTGCTATTGTGCTATTGTGCCATTGTGCTATTGTGCCGTTGTGCTATTGTGCTATTGTGCCATTGTGCTATTGTACTATTGTGCCATTGTGCTATTGTGCCATTGTGCTGTTGTGCCATTGTGCTATTGTGCCGTTGTGCTATTGTGCCATTGTGCTATTGTGCCATTGTGCTGTTGTGCCGTTGTGCTATTGTGCTATTGTGCCATTGTGCTATTGTGCCATTGTGCTGTTGTGCCATTGTGCTATTGTGCCGTTGTGCTATTGTGCCGTTGTGCTATTGTGCTATTGTGCTATTGTGCCATTGTGCTATTGTGCCATTGTGCTATTGTGCTGTTGTGCCATTGTGCTATTGTGCCATTGTGCTATTGTGCTGTTGTGCCATTGTGCTATTGTGCCATTGTGCCATTGTAGTTGATGTTTGTGTTGTAAACTGTGCAGCAAAAATATCATTTAACACAGGTTGGTGTAAGAAGCAATTGTCGATATGTAATGTGGATTTTTTAGTATTTTAAAACCCAGAACATTTTTTCTTATTAATGCAGCAATCTGAAGGTTTGCTTTCTGAGAAATAAATTGCAGTTTAAGAAGAAATAATCAATAATAATACATGGAAGGGAGACTTGGAGCTGCTACGAAATTAATCCATATGTCCAAATAGGTTGAGCCAACACACATGAGGCAGGAGGGTGCACATCCAAGCTAGCAAGCGTAGCAATCACAGAAAGAAGAAAAGTGACGGCACTCCAAAAGTAGAAAAATAAAAAAAAGTTTATTTTGGCCAATCAAGCCGTATTAAAAACAAGAAGCCTGACGCGTTTCGAGTGCGTCAAAAGCACTCTTAGTCATAGGATACAAGAACATGCAATGAAACAAATCTATATACAAAGGACAAACCAATCAAAACACAACAATCATTAGTTCCATATGTGCAAGATGTGATTGCTGAAAACTCTGAACGAGAAAAAAATCACTTTCAGAATACATGCATATAAGGAATTTGATGTTCAATTTTGGAGTCCAAAATATTTAGCGCATAAAGAGTATTTTTTATTATTTATTACCTCCTCATATAGACTGAAAAAATAAATCTCAAATACAAAAAAAACTAAAAAAAAAAAAAGGAAAAAAATATTTCTCTCTGGTGAATAAATGAAAAAATACGTCATTGCTCTTGAAAAAAATCGGTAAAATGCTCAGGGATACACATTTTTTATATATATATATATTTTTTTTTTTTTTTTTTTTCTACAAGTACTTGCAATATATTGTGTTCTGCCTATATGCGGCAAATGCAATATATAACGAATTATGAATTAATCAATAAAGGGGGTCGTTATTTTAAGGACAAATACAGGAACCAAAGAAGAAAAAAAATTAAAAAAAAATAATTTTTTTCTTTGATTTTATCTATGTCAAAAATGACATGCATTGCACCAGATCCCAGCGCACCTGTGAAAACCCGGAGTAAACCTCCATAAAAACACTCTTAATCACAAGTGTGGAGTAGTAACCACTGAGTCCGCTAGGGGACGCTATGTGGATGTCCCAGTAGAAAGGATGAATGGCAGAATACGGAATGGCCGTTATGTATCCCAAAGTGGGTGGCTTTGGGATGGAGACTTATGTGTTGTTCAGCAATGATATTGCTGAGGTGTTGTTTCAATGTGTAAGGGAGAAGTCTCCAGGTAACTAGAGTGATGGGCGGACCTGGTTACCTACAAACCCACCCAGGGGGTGTGTTTAAAGCACTATTGTAAAGAGTGTGTAAAGGCTTGAAGGACACTCCGCCCACACCGCTGATTGGCATCTATATATAACCCCACCCACACCACTGATTGGCAGCTATGTATAACCCGGCCCACACTGCTGATTGGCAGCTGTTTAGAACCCCACCCACATCACTGATTGGCAGCTTTCTGTGTACGATATATATATATTAGAGGTGGTGTTCTGGTTGGACTAGGAGGCACAAGACACCTAGTCCTGTAATTATTATGTCCTGCTCATGAAACAGTGATTGTATTGAAACAGCAAAACACATCCCAGTAAGTGACACATCATTGGAACAAGTCTTTTTTTCCACATTATGCTTGTTTCAGATCTCATAGAAAAAAACTGCTGACAGATTCCCTTTAACACTTCCCTATTAGAAAAAAAAGACTTTTCAATATATATATATATATATATATATATATACACACTAGATTATGGCCCGATGCTATCGCATCGGGAGGATGTGATAGCATCACACCTCTTGCCATGTTAACCCTCAACACACACACTCCTCTCACCTTTCACCATCTCCACTCACGTCCACTCACTCTTTCACTCCACATACGACCCCTTCTCTCACTCCATCTCTCATACTCATGCAGTCATCGCCGCTGCTCCACGATCCCCGACATCTTCTTCCGCCGGCGCCATCCTGGATCCAGACGTTGTCCACGCCGGCGACATGTTCTTGCGGCGACGCCATCTTAAGTATCGTGAAATCCCGCAATACCCAAGATGGCGTCGCCGGAAGAACATGTTGCCGGCTGGACGACGTCGGGATCCAAAATGGCGTCGGCGAAATCTCGCAAGTTTTCAACGACGCCATCCTGGATTCAGACGTCCTCCACGCCGGCGACATGTTCTTGCGGCGACGCCATCTTGAGTATCGCAAAATCCCGTGATACTCAAGATGGCGTCGCCGCAAGAACATGTCGCCGGCGTGGATGCTGTCGGGATCCAAAATGGCATCGGCGAAATCTCGCGAGATTTCGCCGACGCCATTTTGGATCCCGACGTCCTCCAGCCGGCAACATGTTCTTCCGGCGACGCCATCTTGTGTATCACGGGATTTTGCGATACTCAAGATGGCGTCGCCGCAAGAACATGTCGCCAGCGTGGAGGACGTCTGGATCCAGGATGGCGCCGGCGGAAGATGTCGGGGATCGTGGATTAGCGGCGATGACGCCGTGAGTATGAGAGACGGAGTGAGAGAAAGGGTCGTATGTGGAGTGAAAGAGTGAGTGGACGTGAGTGGAGATGGTGAAAGGTGAGAGGAGTGTGTGTGTTGAGGAGGAGTGGTGTGTTGAGGGTTAACATGGAAAGAGGTGTGCGGTGACGTCACCGGTTACAACTGGACGGAAGTTGTTACAACCGGAAGCTGCTTAGCGCATTTATTATATATATATATATACTGTATATATATATATATAAAAGCAGTACCAAAATAGTAGTGGTGTGAACTGTTTAAAAGCCTAGTGGTGTGGCGACGTTTCGGATATGGCAATCCTTTCTCAAGCAGTGAGTCTGTTACAAACACACAGCCTTATAGGGTGCACATACTATGAACATTAATCAATCAGTTTTACATAAAATCATACATCATTCATATACATGACTCATGGATTCATAAAGTGCTAAGTGCTGCACCATGCATGAAACTTTCCATATACACACATGGTTTTCAAGTATCTATAGAACAAGTATAAAGTGACATACACTGCCATAAAGTGCTAATTGCATTTTAAATTTAAAAATTCTCACAGGTGTGTAATCTTATTTCAGGAACATGTGCACTCACATTATAAAGCTTCCTCCATGGCCGCCGCTACTTGTCAGCAAGCCCAATGCTTCACTGCACATGTCTGTGTCAAAAAGACGACATATCCCACAATCCTTTGCGTGCCCGCACATGTGCAGTAGCGCAATAAGGCTAGCGGTGCCACTTTACTCATGGCGTATATACAGGAAGTGGTCATGTGATGCATTTCCGGGAATTCCAGCGGTGGAGATGCTCAGCCCAATAATCCAAACCGCTTATCCCAATATCCATATTAATAAATGCTATAATAGAGATCTTAGTAAACAGGATATTACTTTGCTTAGTGGTGCCCTTAGGATATTTCTTTCTAAATTAAGATTATTTTATATTACCTTCATGGCACCAGGTTAATAGCCACTAAAATGCTTCTATAGGGGGGACTAAATCATAAGAGTTACTCGTATGGAGGGAATGGAACTACGTCCAATACGCTGTCACTAAGCGGGACGAACCCCACTATATATAGCAAGATGACCCCCGCGGGACGTGCAAAAACGGGGCTGCAAAGGGTGTTAGCCCCCAAGCCCCATGCACACATGACACCCCCATACCACTCCACTTTCACTCTCCAATCGCAGTATACCCCCAATCTGAGCAGAACGGTGGAAAACCAACAGGAAATTTATTATCCCAATAAGAATTTTATTATTAGTTTTTTGGAATTTTTTTTAGAAAACATTTTCTTCCAGATATAAATTCATACAACTATAAACACCGACTTGTGCAGTGAAAAATAGAGAACATTCTCCAACACAATAACCAATGTGAATGCATCCCCTCCATAAGATCCAAATCTGTGAAAAAATAAAAATAAAAACATTATTAATAAAAAAATTTACACACACATATATATACACATAAAAAGTTGAATTTTTTTTTGTTTTTTCTTTGTTAACTTTTTTTTTCCGTCTTTTTCTATATTAGAAAAGTTGAATTAATTTAGTTTTGTTTTTTTGTTATGTTTCCTTTTTTCTTTTTTATATATGATATTAGGACTTGTTGATGTCTGGTGAGTTGTAGTTTTTCAACGCCGTCATTTCTTTTACTATATAATGTATTAAAACAAAAATAAAAATAAAAAAATCTTTATGGAAAAAAAAAAGAAAAGAAAACAGCAAATTTCTATTTTTACGCTGGGGTCACACCTACAAGTGTAATGTGAGAAATTCGCGCGAGCCTCTCGCTTCAATACCCGGCACTGACACCGGCACTCGGGACCGGAGTGTGCGGCTGCCTAGAAATACACACAGCCTTACTCGGCATTACTATTTTAATTTACATTTTGTTTTGTTGTCTTGAAAACACTAGAAATACAGGAAAATACTTGACTTTTTCATGCTTATGTTTTTTATATTCTTCACAAAAATGGAAAAAAAAACAGCAATTTAATTGTTTTTTTATGTTTAATTTTACTGCCTGGTAAAACAGTTGACTTTATTCAGTGGGTCAGTACGATTACAGCAACACGAAATGTATGATGTATACTTTATAAAGTAGTCTAATTTTTGGAGAAAATGAAAAATATTTTTTACAATTGGGACAAATTCTCAAAGATCCTTTATTGAAAAAGTAACTGATAATCTCATTCAGACAAAATGTGGTTCAGTATAAAGTAAAATATTTGTTAATATACTGTATATATACTTTGAATTTTTTGGGGGGGATTTGCTTATATTTTGTTTTCTTACATATTTTTACACTTGGAATTTTTGTTCATTCTAGGTTTCAAAATTTTTTGTGTGAAATGAGATCTGTACATATTGCAAAACTTCTAGGATTTTTGTACTTTTATGGTTTTCTAGAAATGTGTGGTTATTTTTCATGTTGAGTTTAGTAGTAGTAACTAATAAATCCCTAATTGTTCTGTGTATAAAGGGTTCTACAAAAACTGAAGGTTACACGGAAGGTCAATGCAGAAGAAAAAGAAGAGACCCATCGTGGGCTCACATGTGCCAACACACACAGACACATTTTTCCTTTTTCTGACCTGGTCTTTGCCATCGCAACAAAGCTCAATGAAAAAAATTGCCAGTTGCAGTGGCTCCATGTTAATGGCAGCAACAGGCCAACAATGTCCTCCTGACAGTGCCATGCTCATGTTCCCACTATCTCCTGTACTACCCAATAAAGGTACAGGAGGAAAATAGCGGTGGTAATGTCCTGGCACTGCCAAGGAGAAAGGGTGGAGCAGGTGTAGAGGATCGGATTTATTTTAAAAACTATAAAACAACGTGTTTCAGAGATGGATCAACACCTTCAGGTATAAAGAGATATTCCTGAATAAGAAGCTGATCCAACTGCGAAACGCGTTGTTTCATAGTTTTCTTTAATAAATCCGATCCTCTACACCTGGTCCACCATTCCTTTTTGGCAGTACCCGGACCTCACCGTTGCAATTTTCCTCCCGTATATTGATTTGTCAGGAACACCGCACTGCACTTGCTCACTGAGCCAGGGCGCGTGTCCTGAGTACAAAGACTGTGCACAAAGATACCTGCGGAGCGAGCAGCAGTGGTGACAATGCATGCTCCAGGACCTGAATCACGTGACTGCTGGGGGCGTGGCCTAAGCTCCACAGAGCTAGGAGCTGCAGGGAAACTCCTAGAAGGGTAACTTCAGGACAATGTTACCAAGGAGCATAGACAGAGACAGACACCAGATCAAGCTGGGTCAAAGCACGAGATAGCAGGACAATACCAAAGGGCTTAGACAGAAAGAATAGTCAGGACGTAGCAATAGATCAGAAAACCAGAACAGGTATTAGGCGGTACAATAGGGGTAAACTGTAACAGAGTAACGATAGCCAAGCCAGGAGGTCAGAACCAGAAAAGACAATGGTACCAAAAACGAGAGACGGAGTACAGAGTGAAGGAACAAGCCGGGTCATACACGGGAAGCAAACAAACAATGCAGAGTACATGCACACCAGGGGTCAGACACACCAGAATAGCAGTATAACTGACAGAGAATGCCAGTATGGAGTGAGCATAAATACCCCTCCCAGATCCAAAGAGAGGCCGGCAATGTTAACCCTGTCAGAACAGGACATTAACCATGTCCTAACCATGACAGTACCCCCCTCTTAATGGGGGGCCACCGGACCCCCAGGTTTCTCAGGGTACCTGGCATGAAAAGCCCGCACCAGTCGATCAGCGTGCACCGAACTGGCCGGAACCCACGATCGATCCTCAACGGAATATCCGTTCCAATGGATAAGGTACTGAAGTCTCCGGCGCACCCACCGCGAATCAATGATGCGCCCTACCTTGTACTCCAGTTGACCCTCTACCAACACTGGTGGAGCCACGGATGAGGGATCTTCTCTAACTGTCCCCACAGGTTTTAATAGGGACCTGTGGAAGACGTTAGAGATTTTGAAGGAGGTGGGCAACTGTAATCTGTATGCCACCGGGTTGATCACCTCTACAATCTTGTATGGGCCAATAAATTTGGGGCCCAACTTCATAGAGGGTATTTTAAGTTTGATGTTACGAGTGGACAACCAGACTTTTTCCCCCACTGTCAATGCAGGAACCACCCCCCTCCTCCTGTCTGCAAAATGTTTGAACTTCTTCTGGGCTTTGGAGATGTTCCCCTGTACCTCCTTCCAGAGGGTTTTTAATTGTTGTACCATCCCCTCGGCACCAGGGCAATCCGAATCCATACGGGAAAATTCCCCAAACTGCGGAACAAACCCATAATTGACCAGAAAGGGAGGCTTTCCGGTAGACTGATTAACCCGACAGTTGAATGCAAATTCTGCCATGGGCAATACCTCACACCAGTCTTCCTGTCTGGAGGAGGCCAGGCATCTCAGAATCTGCTCCAATGACTGGTTGGTGCGTTCCGTTTGTCCGTTAGATTCCGGGTGATAGGCAGAGGAAAATGACAACGTGACCCCCAACTTCATACAAAACGCTCTCCAAAACCTGGCCACAAATTGCACACCCCTGTCCAACACCACGTTCACAGGCACTCCATGCAGTTGAACAATGTGCTGTATAAACAAACGAGCCAAGGTTTCAGCAGATGGTAACGCAGGTAATGGCACAAAGTGGACTTGCTTAGAAAATCTATCAACCACTACCCATACCACTGAGTTGCCCTTGGAAGGTGGAAGGATAGTGATAAAGTCCATGGACAGGTGTGTCCATGGTTTATCCGGAATTGGCAAAGGCACCAATTCC
This sequence comes from Dendrobates tinctorius, assembly GCF_039654945.1. Taxonomy (NCBI): domain Eukaryota; kingdom Metazoa; phylum Chordata; class Amphibia; order Anura; family Dendrobatidae; genus Dendrobates; species Dendrobates tinctorius. The sequence continues at coordinate 10,115,445 of NW_027361824.1, forward strand.
CCGGCCGGCCGGACCGGAGAGCTTTTAGAGAGCGCGCACACCCCACAAGTATTCACAAACCTTTTTATATCAGTACCCATAGAGGGCCACCAAAAACCCCTAGCTACTGCCCCCCGGGTAGCTGCAATACCAGGGTGTGCACTTAACATAGAGTCATGAAATTCTTGAAGGAGTGTGGGACGGAATTGTTCTGGTACAAACAATTTACCTGGGGGTTTATTCCTGGGAGCTTGTGCTTGTGCTTCCAGAATCTCTCTCTGTAACTCAGAGGAGATTTCGGCTACAACCACTCCCGGTTGAAGAATGGAGGAAGGAGGTTCTGGAGGGGACACAGAATCAAAACTTCGGGATAAGGCATCTGCCTTTACATTTTTAGACCCTGATCGGAACGTGATGGTAAATTGAAATCGAGAAAAAAAAAATGCCCACCGAGCCTGTCTGGGGGTCAATCTCTTAGCAGACTCGATATAGGCCAGGTTTTTATGATCAGTGACGACCGTAATGGGATGAGCGGCCCCCTCCAAAAAATGCCTCCATTCTTCAAAGGCCAATTTAACTGCTAACAGTTCCCTGTTACCGACATCATAGTTTCTCTCGGCCGACGAGAACTTCTTAGAGAAAAAGGCACAGGGTTTGAGGTTAGTCAGGGTAGAGGGGCCCTGTGACAATACTGCCCCCACCCCCACCTCCGAAGCGTCGACCTCGACGATAAAAGGTCTTGACGAATCGGGTTGTACCAACACAGGGGCTGTAGTAAAACACTTCTTTAATGCCAGGAAGGAATTTTTTGCGGCCACAGACCAAATTTTTACATCTGCCCCTTTAAGAGTGAGATCCGTCAAGGGTTTTACCACCTGCGAGAACCCTTTAATGAACTTCCTATAATAATTAGCGAAGCCCAGAAATCGCTGCAACCCCTTCAGGTCATGAGGCTGCACCCAATCTGTAATGGCCTGAACCTTCCCTGGATCCATGCGTAATCCCTCCCCGGATACAATTACACCCAGAAAAGACAGTTCTTGCATAAAAAATGAGCACTTCTCCAGCTTAGCATACAAATGGTTCTCCCGGAGTCTCATAAGCACCGTACGCAGATGACGCAAGTGTGACTGACTGTCCTCAGAGTAAATCAAGATGTCATCCAGGTAAATGACTACATAACGTCCAATCAAGTCAGAAAAAACAACATTAATAAAGTTCTGAAAAACCGCAGGAGCATTAGTGAGGCCGAAGGGCATAACCAGGTTTTCAAACAGCCCCTCAGTTGTCAGGAACGCTGTTTTCCATTCGTCCCCCTCCCGGATCCTTATAAGGTTATAAGCCCCTCGTAGATCGAGCTTAGAAAACCATTTGGCCCCCGTGAGTTGATTGCATAGATCAGGAATCAACGGGAGAGGGTACGTGTTCTTAACAGTAATTTTGTTCAGTTCTCGAAAGTCGAGGCACGGTCGCAACCCACCATCTTTTTTCTTTACAAAGAAAAACCCCGCTGCCACGGGTGAGACCGAGGGCCGAATATGCCCCCTGCGAAGGCTTTCTTTAATGTACTCTTTCATAGCTTGGCGCTCAGGCCCGGACAAATTAAACAAACGAGCCTTGGGTAATTTGGCTCATGGTACTAAATCGATAGCACAATCATATGGTCTATGTGGTGGGAGCGCCGCGGCCTCGCTTTTGGAAAACACATCTTTAAGGTCTCTCAGGTACTCCGGAATACCCTCCAGACCGACAGATGACACAGATACAGATTTTATCGGGTTGACAAAAGGAACCGGGTTACAACACAGACCATTATCATTACATCCCCAACGGGTGATCTCCCCCTTCACCCAATCAATAAGAGGATTGTGGCGTTGCAACCAGGGCATTCCCAATACCAGTCCTGCAGGCAGATTATTCATAACGAAACAACTTAAATTTTTCACATGAGTGGAACCCACTTTCATAGAAAAAACTTCAGACATAAAACAAATTCCATCCCGGGTAAGAGGGGATGAATCCACAGCCACAATTTTAACAGGGTCTTTTAACCTGACTGTCCCTATCTTATTAAGAGTCACAACTTGGGCATCAATCAGATTAATGGAGGAACCACAGTCAACAAAGGCGGTGGTCATAACGGGACCACCAGCAATTTCCAATTCAACCTGGAGGACCATTTTTATACGTGAGAAAAAATGTACCTGGGAGTCTGGACAACCTCCTCGATTGTTGCCCAGACTCAGTCGTTTCTCTGAAGGTTTCTCTGAAGAAGGGCAGGAGGGACAATTCCTTTTCCAATGTCCAGAGGCTCCACAGTAAAAACATAGTAGGTTGTCTCTGCGGTGCCTTCTCACTTTCTCCTTAACCGAGACTGACCCAACGTTCATGGGCTCAGATACAGGTGAAGTGTCACACAATTTGGGGTACAAGGGAGACTCTTGTTGCATCATTCCTCTAGCACGGAGTCTCCGGTCCATACGGACCGCCTGCATCATGGCGTCCTCCAGGGTATCAGGAGGCGGATATAATGCCAGAGCGTCCTGCAGATGGTCAGAAAGGCCCCTGCGAAACAACCCCCTCAGGGCAGCATCATTCCAGGATACTTTGGCGGTCCAACGTCTAAACTCTGAGCAGAACCATTCAGCAGAGTGCCTCCCCTGTGTCACACTCATCACCATATCCTCTGCCAGACGCACTCTATCAGGCTCGTCATAAATGTGCCCCAGAGCCTCAAAGAACAAGTCCACTGACATACGTTCAGGAGCAGAGGAAGACAGAGAGAAAGCCTATGCTTGCGGAGCCCCCCGAAGTAGGGAAATAATGACCCCCACCCTCTGGAACTCATCCCCGGAGGAGCGGGGCCTTAGAGAAAAAAAAAGCTTGCATCCTTCTCTGAAAGACCTGAACTCCTTTTTATCCCCTGAGAAGGGATCGGGCAATTTGACTGGAGATTCGGGGGACGCTAATGACACATCCCTACCCCTAGAACTAGAAGCCCCTGCATCGACAGCCCCCTGCACAGTAACCACCAACTGTTGCTGGGTATGGGCCATCGTGCGCTGTTCCACATTGAGTTTATGGAACATTTGGGTCAGGTGCTTGACCTGATCAGCCAAGGCTTGTATGGGATCCATGAGGATAACACACACTTTTTTTTTTTTTTCCTTCAGAGGAAAAAAAAACTGAAACGGTCAGTTATAATGTCAGGAACACTGCACTGCACTTGCTCACTGAGCCAGGGCGCGTGTCCTGAGTACAAAGACTGTGCACAAAGATACCTGCGGAGCGAGCAGCAGTGGTGACAATGCATGCTCCAGGACCTGAATCACGTGACTGCTGGGGGCGTGGCCTAAGCTCCACAGTGCTAGGAGCTGCAGGGAAACTCCTAGAAGGGTAACTACAGGACAATGTTACCAAGGAGCATAGACAGAGATAGACACCAGATCAAGCCGGGTCAAAGCACGAGATAGCAGGACAGTACCAAAGGGCTTAGACAGAAAGAATAGTAGGATGTAGCAATAGATCAGAAAACCAGAACAGGTATTAGACGGTACAATAGGGGTAAACTGTAACGGAGTAACGATAGCCAAGCCAGGAGGTCAGAACCAGAAAAGACAATGGTACCAAAAGCGAGAGACGGAGTACAGAGTGAAGGAACAAGCCGGGTCATACACGGGAAGCAAACAAACAATGCAGAGTACACACACACCAGGGGTCAGACACACCAGAATAGCAGTATAACTGACAGAGAATGCCAGTATGGAGTGAGCATAAATACCCCTCCCAGATCCAAAGAGAGGCCGGCAATGTTAACCCTGTCAGAACAGGACATTAAACATGTCCTAACCATGACATGATTCTCCTCTCCACCCATTATTGGAGCAGCAGCCATCTATCATTTGGTTTTATACCTGCATCAGAGTTTTCCAAGTAAGCGACATATATCTTGCCATCCTGTCGATCACTCGGTAGTATTATCCAGGGAGCGCTCCCACTTTCTCTTTTGTTTTTTTTGCACTGCCCAAAAGTCACATAACAATGTAATCCACCATCATAACCATGTACATGTAGGTGTACGTTCCAGTCCAAGGGGTTTCCTCAAGACGGATCTTCAGGGGCTCCCTGCTCTCTGCTTCCAGCATTGCTGAAGGCGGTGCACTCCTGAAGATTGACATTTCGGACCTGCAGCATGGTCAGGCTCATCATCTGACCTGTGGTCTTTGCTAGTCTACTAGCACAGGCAAATTTGGCTCGAAGCATGGAACCAACACAGGGGGACTGAAGTTAGCTGGATCCAGCAGTCCGGTCAGCTTCAGAGTGGCGTGAGCAGGCTGTAATGCACAAAGTCAGCTTGCACCACACGCTCCTTCCTTATTTAACTGGCCAGGCAGGAAATGCAGAAGGGCCATGTACTGCCTGTGGGGCCATCAGAGTAAGTGATGAGCAAGCAGGCCAATTCCAACAGTCAAGACAAGCAGTGAGGTCGGAACAGAGGTTTGGAGATCCAGAGAGCTTTGGTCCTAGTGTTCAGCATAATTCAGTGTGAAACCAATTGGCTGAATCCAGAGACTGGAAGGTCTAAGGAGCCTGAGAGACAAGTAAGGCATCTGCCTTGAGACCAGCTATTGAGCTGGTGGAAGAGTGAGACACTTTGGCTGCCATCACTGCATTGGTGTTGGCTACAGATGTGTCAGAGTTGGATTGACCAGCGATTAGAAAGAAACTGGTTGAACTGAAACTTAGGGTCCCATCAAACTAAACGATGCACCAGCGATCCCGACAGCGATACGACCTTGTCAGGATCGCTGGTGCCTCGCTACATGATCGCTGGTGAGCTGTCAAACAGGCAGACTCACCAGCGATCAGGACCAGTGAGGATGCTGGTATCCAAGGTAAATATCGGGTAACTAGAAGCGCGCGTCACTTAGTTACTCGCTGTGTACCTTGGACACCAGCTCCCAGTGCGAGCACGCAGGTATCCAAGGTACACAGCGGGTAACTAAGCGACGCACGCTTAGTTACCCGATATTTACCTTAGATACCAGCTCCCAGCGTCTGCTTACAGCGCTGGGAGCTCGCTGATCGTTACTCTCCTGCTGCCACACGCAGCAAAGCGCGCTGGCCAGCGGGAGACCAACGATCAAAAAATGTCCCAGGACACTCCTGCATGATCAGCGATACCCGGCGGGGGGCGGTCGCTGATACATGTCACGCACAGCGAGATCGCTGTGGCTTCACAAAATCAGTGATCTCTCTAGCGATCTCGCTGTGTGTGACGGGGCCTTTACTGTGAAGCCTGAACACCCAGTGATAGCAGAGTGAATAGACGGGTGAGGTTAAAGAGGACCTGTCACCAGGTCAAGTGTCCAGTTTCTGCTCTTATTTTATTCAAACTGCTTCCCTGAGTATTCAAGGTTTTTTCAAAAACTTTCAATGGTCACATGAATTAGTAAAAATATTCATTGCAAACTCTCCGGTTTACATAAGGTAGTAAATGAGGTTATGTACAATCCCTAGTGGTGTAGAGCAATGAATCGATTATTGGCCAAATCAGATTGCTGCTTTCCAGTTTTTTTTGTTGAGGGCACTTCAGAAAGTGAAGATTTGGGGCAATTATCACAATTTTTCACTCCTTGAGGCTGAATTTCATCACTAAACATAACCCATGAAGAACTGAAACATTGTATGTTGAAAAAAGGTGATTTTTTTTCTAATCTCATAGAACCTCAACTCTTATATATATTTTTTTTGTCATGTGATTTAATTTCTAACATTTTTCGTTTGCAACTTTTTTAGGTCAACAACACTTAAAATTGAAGCTACCCCACAAAAAAAAGACAATGGGGGATGTAATAATTCCTTACAACAATGAGACACATGCCCAATTCTACGCTGGACTGCTACCATTGGATGAGAATTTCAGAATTCTAATTGTGGCCCTGATCTCCTCAACCTTCTGCTTGTACCTCCCATCTATCATAGTCATATTATGCGTTATCTTCATCAACGCTCACATTCGAGAGAACGTCCGATATCTGCTGTTCAGTCACATGCTCATTAGCGACTCGTTACAACTTTCTTTGGCCTTCTTTCTTTTTTCAGCGGCTTTATACATTGTCTTTATGCCGGTGAAATATTGTCTCATTTTTACTATGATTGGAGCCTCCACAACTTTAATTACTCCGTACAATTTGGCCCTTATGTCCTTGGAACGCTACATCGCTGTTTGCTTCCCACTGAGACACGGAGAGATATGTACTATTACACGATGTAAGGTGGCCATCATGGGGATATGGGTGATTGGCGCATTGCCTGTACTTATTGAGTTTATTGGTTTTTGTTACTTTGTAGACAGCAGTTTTTTTTCTTTTCAGTTGTTGTGTATATGGAAATATCTGAGAGTTTACAGATTCCAAACCACAATCAGGTTCCTGACCTTTTCCCTCAGCTTCAGCTCGGTGTTGCTCACCATATTGTACACCTACATTCGAGTTATGTTAGTTGCTCGAAAGATTGGCTCAAGGAAATCTTCTGCCTCCAAAGCGGCAAAAACTGTCCTGCTCCACGCGTTTCAGCTCCTCTTATGCCTTTGCTCCTACAGCAGCACATTTACCGAGACCCTCTTCATTAATCAATATATGAACATTGCCCCCATCAACTTCTTTGTGTTTATGTGCTTGCCCCTGTATATCAGTCCATTCATTTATGGAATAAGAGATGAAGTCATCCGCAAAAGTATAAGGAAACTGATCTGCTCCACTTAGAAAGCAAAACTGTAAAATGAATGACATGACAAATAAAAAAAAATAATAAAAACAAATAATAAAAATGTCAATAATGAAGCAAGCTAACATTTTTCATAACAGATCAAATTTGCTCCCATTATAACGTACAATTAAAAAATCATATTTTTTCCACAAAAATGATCTTGTCACCCCCAATTTTTATTTTCCCAAGGGTAACAGGACCCTAGAAGTTATTGTGCAATTTGTCCTGAGTACGCCGATACCCCATATGTGGGTGTAAACGACTATTTGGGCGCATGGTAGAGCTCGGAAGGGAAGCAGCGCCATTTGACTTTTTTGGCTGGAATTGAGATCGGACACCATGTCGCGTTTGGAAAGCCCCTGATGTGCCTAAACAGTGGAAACCCCCCACAAATGACACCATTTTGGAAACTAGACCCCCCAAGGAACTTATCTATATGTGTTGAGTACTTTGAACCCCCAAGGGCTTCACAGAAGTTTATAACGTACAGCCGTACAATTAAAAAATCAAATTTTTTTCCACAAAAATGATCTTTTCACCCCCAATTTTTATTTTTCCAAGGGTAACAGCACCCTAATGGTTATTGTACAATTTGTCCTGAGTATGCTGATACCCCCCATGTGTGGGTAAACCACTATTTGGGCGCATGGCAGAGCTCGGAAGGGAAGCAGCGCCATTTGACTTTTTTGGCTGGAATTGGGAATGGACGCCATGCCGCGTTTGGAAACCCCCTGATGTGCCTAAACAGTGGAAACCCCCCGAAATTACATCATTTTGGAAACTAGACTCCCCAAGGAACTTATCTATATGTGTGGTGAGCACTTTGAACCCCCCCGTGCATCACAGAAGTTTATAACGCCCGGCCGTGAAAATAAAACAATCATATTTTTTCCACAAACATCATCTTTCAGTCCCCAATTTTTTTATTTTCCCAAGGGTAACAGGAGAAATTGGACCCCAAAAGTTGTTGTCCAATTTGTCCTGAGTACGCTGATACCTCATATGTGGGAGAAAACTACTGTATGGGCACACGTCACAATTTCATATAAAAAATAATTATTTTTGCATCGCTTTATTCTGCGAACTATAACTTTTTTATTTTTTTCCACTGATGACGCTGTGTGGCAGCTCAATTTTTGTGGGACAAGATGATGTTTTCAGCGGTACCATGGATATTTATATCCGTCTTTTTGATTGAGCGTTATTTCACTTTTTATTTTTTAAGGGGTTCACTAAAGGGGTTAACTAATGGGACAGTTTTATAGGGCGGGTCGTTATGGACGTGGTGTTACTAAATATGTGTACTTTTATTGTTTGGGGTTTTTTTTATTTCCAAAAAATGAATTTATTAGGGATTTTTTTTTTTATTTATTTAGCGATTTTTTTTTATAAATTATTTTTACACTTTTTTTAACTTTATTATACTGTCCCAGTGTCATGTGTGAGATCGCTGATCTGACACATCACAGATCACTGTGACAGATCAGCGATCTCACACAGGCACTGCAGCAGGCTTCCTCATGCCTGCGCTTTGCAAGCACTGAGACGGCTCCCTGCCTCCTGCCTGGCCCTGAAGGTCCCCGCTGCCATATTGGATCTGGGGGCCTGAGCATGTGAACCCTGCTCTCCAGTGAGAGGTCCCCTTGCGGGCATGCCCAGTAGCACGGCACGAGGACTTAGCCTCTGGAGCGGTTCCCTGCAGAACAGGTTGAGCTACCATTGCTGCACCAGAGGTGGCAGCATCATCCAGGCTGTCAGAGCAAGTCTGAGCAGCACCCGGGGCGGTAGGAGGATAATGAGGGACCGCTGGATGTCTGGCTCTGGATTCCCACTGTGCATTGTCAGGAATCCGACGCCTAACATTACCCCCCTCCTAAGGCCCCCTCCCCTCTGCGCTTCACTGCGCTCAAAAGCCGCGATCAGGAGCGGTGCGTGGATATTTTCCACCGGCTCCCAGGTCCGAGCCTCGGGCCCATGACCGTTCCAATCCACTAAATAAAATTTTTTGCCACGGACAAACCTGCGCCCAACGATGGCATTAACCTCAAACTCATCAGACGACAAGTCTGATGACCCGGCCGATGACTCAGAAAACCGGGCCATGTGAACTGGTTTGAGGAGGGACACATGAAACACGTCCGAAATGGCTAAATGTGGAGGAAGAGCCAGACGGTAGACCACCGAGCTAATTCGCTCGAGGACCTTGAACGGTCCAATATATCGCGGAGCGAACTTAGGGGACTCAACCCGTAGTTTGATATTTCGGGTGGAGAGCCACACCATGTCGCCAGGGGGGAAGCTAGGAGCGGATCGCCGATGCGTGTCGGCAGACGCCCTCATCCTTTCCTTAGAAGCACGGATAGCATCCTGAGTGCGATCCCAAATGTCCCGGGCCTCCACTGCCCAGTCTGCCACCCTGGAGTCAGTGGACACTGGCATCGGAACAGGGACGCGTGGATGTTGGCCGTACTTTAGGAGGAAGGGCGTCTGACCAGTGGAATCAGCCACCGCATTGTTTAGGGCAAATTCAGCCCAAGGTAGCAAGGATGCCCAGTCATCCTGCCTGGCAGAGACAAAATGCCGCAGGGAGGTAACCAAGGTCTGATTGGCTCTCTCGACCAAGCCATTCGTCTCGGGATGGTAAGCGGTGGACATATTTATCTCGATGCTGAGTAAGCTGCAGAGCTCTCTCCAAAACCGAGACACAAACTGGGGACCTCGGTCACTCACGATTTTGTCCGGCATGCCATGCAAACGGAATACGTGCTTAATGAACAAAGTGGCAAGACCACGAGCGGAAGGCAAGCGTGCGAGTGGCACCAGATGTACCATTTTGGAAAAATGGTCGGTGACCACCCAGATGACCGTACTGCCACCAGACTTGGGCAGGCCAACTATGAAATCCATGCCAACCATCTCCCACGGTCTATCCGCCACTGGCAGGGGATACAACAGCCCCGCCGGCCTCTGCCTAGAGGGTCTGTTCCGAGCACACGAGATGCATGCTTGCACGTATTCCTTAACATCTCGAGCCATATGTGACCACCAGTATGACCTAGCCAGGAGTTCGGTGGTCCGTTTATTGCCAAAATGGCCACCTACCCTGGAGGCGTGTGCCCAGGCGAGAACCTCCGGCCGTAGCGGAGGAGGCACCAAGGTCTTGCCTGGTGGCACTGACTCGAGAGCGACTGGAGCCACGGTAAAACTCTCTGGCGTGAGAATTAACTGAGGCTCAGCCTCTCCTTCTTCCGCTGAGACCACCGAGCGTGAGAGAGCATCCGCACGGACATTCTTTTACCCTGATAGGTAGTGCAGGGTGAAGCAGAAGCGAGAAAAGAAGAGCGACCACCTAGCCTGACGTGAATTCAGGCGCTGGGCTGTCTGCAAGTAGACCAAATTTTTATGATCCGTATATACCTGGAAGGGAAAGCGAGCCCCCTCCAGGAGATGTCTCCACTCTGGAAAGGCCAACTTCATGGCCAGCAGCTCCCTGTCACCGATGGAGTAATTCTTCTCCGCCGGTGAGAAGGTCTTCGAGAAGAAGAAGCATGGATGCTTCTGACCTTGAGCATCCTTCTGGAAAAGGACTGCTCCTGCACCGACAGAAGAGGCATCTACCTCCAGAATAAACAGTTTATTCACATCGGGACGATGTAAAATGGGAGCGCCAGCAAAATGAGATTTTATAGCAGAGAATGCCTTGGAGATCTGTTCAGACCAAGCGTTGGGGTTAGCTCCTTTCTTGGTGAGAGCAACCAAAGGAGCCACCAGTGTGGAAAAATGTGGTATAAACTGGCGGTAGTAATTCACGAACCCCAAAAAGCGCTGCACCGCTTTAAGTGAATGAGGTTCCTGCCAGTCCATTACCGCTTGTAGTTTGGCAGGATCCATGGCCAGCCCATGGGCTGAGATGATATAGCCCAGGAACGACCAGGGCTCCTGCTCAAACTGACACTTCTCCAGCTTGGCAAAGAGGGAATTCGCCCGCAGACGGTCGAAGACCCTGCAGACGTCCCTCCGGTGGGTAGTCAAATCTGGCGAAAAGATGAGTATATCATCCAGATATACCACCACCGAGGTAGAAAGCATGTCGCGGAAGACGTCATTGATAAAATCCTGGAAGACAGCTGGCGCATTACAAAGGCCAAAAGGCATAACCAGATATTCGTAATGGCCATCCCTGGTATTAAAAGCTGTCTTCCATTCGTCTCCTTCGCGAATGCGGATCAGGTTGTATGCCCCTCGCAGATCCAACTTAGTAAAGATCTGGGCCCCTCGCAACCTGTCAAACAACTCAGAGATCAATGGTAGAGGGTATTTGTTTTTAACCGTGATCGCATTGAGACCTCTGTAGTCAATGCAGGGGCGTAACTCTCCGCTCTTCTTCTGAACGAAGAAGAACCCTGCACCAGCCGGTGACACCGACTTTCTGATAAAGCCTCTAGCCAGGTTCTCCCGGATGTATTGTGACATAGCTTCTGTCTCAGGGAGAGATAGTGGATACACACAGCCTCTAGGAGGTTCTGTGCCTGGCATGAGGTCTATCGGGCAGTCGTAAGGACGGTGCGGCGGGAGCGTCTCTGCAGATTTTTTGGAGAAGACGTCCGCATATTGGTGGTAGGGTGTTATGAATGAGTCACCGTAGGAGGCAAAAGCAGAAATACAAGCTAAGTCCAGAAAACCAGAGAAGTTGGCAACTATCAGATTGCAGACCCCTGAACCTATCAACACAACTAGCAGTAGCCGTGGGGGGTTCCTACGAAGCCCTAGACCCCTCGATCACAGCCGGAGAAATACATAGGCCTAAAGAAAGAAAGGGGAAATCTAAACTGCCCCAGAGCAGACCCCAAAGCAATAGGCAGCCCCCAACATATAATGACGGTGAAGCAAGATGAAAATACTAACACAGACAGAAAGATAGACTGAGCAAAGATGGGGCCCCAAAACTACCTAGATAGGAAAGGACAGGAAGGCTGCTGTCTGCAATCTGCCAAAACCCTATCAAAGACATAAGCCAACCAGCTGATATGAAAAAGGCCCTGAAGCAGCTAGGCTTCAAAAACTGAATCAGCACTCAGGTATTTTCAGAAGACAGATGTTATGAATGAGTCACCATAGGAGGCAAAAGCAGAAATACAAGCTAAGTCCAGAAAACCAGAGAAGTTGGCAACTATCAGATTGCAGACCCCTGAACCTATAAACACAACTAGCAGTAGCCGTGGGGGTTCCTACGATGCCCTAGACCCCTCGATCACAGCCGGAGAAATACATAGGCCTAAAGAAAGAAAGGGGAAATCTAAACTGCCCCAGAGCAGACCCCAAAGCAATAGGCAGCCCCCAACATATAATGACGGTGAAGCAAGATGAAAATACTAACACAGACAGAAAGATAGACTGAGCAAAAACGGGGCCCCAAAACTACCTAGATAGGAAAGGACAGGAAGGCTGCTGTCTGCAATCTGCCAAAACCCTATCAAAGACATAAGCCAACCAGCTGATATGAAAAAGGCCCTGAAGCAGCTAGGCTTCAACAACTGAATCAGCACTCAGGTATTTTCAGAAGACAGAGCTAAAAGAATTCAGCACACCCCTGCAGGGAATGGCAGAAATCCAGAAAAACAAAGAAAAAACAAAGTCAAAGCACAAAAGCAAAAGGCCGAGCAGCAAACTTAGCTTTGGAGGAGCAGGAATTCAGACTGGTCTCCAAGGATCCCACAGAGAAATCACCCGCAGGGCAGAAGGGCGTCGGCAGCATTATATCCAGTCCGTAACTCCACTCAGCCAGTCACAATCATCAGCCTCAGGTGTTTGACAATCAGGCTCACTACCTTTCTTTACCAGAAGAGGGAGTTCCTCGGGCCTCAGTAATGAAGGGGAAAATGAACTCACAACAGACAGAGCTAAATGAATTCAGCACACCCCAGCAGGGAATGGCAGAAATCCAGAAAAACAAAGAAAAAACAAAGTCAAAGCACAAAAGCAAAAGGCCGAGCAGCAAACTTAGCTTTGGAAGAGCAGGAATTCAGACTGGTCTCCAAGGATCCCACAGATAAATCACCCGCAGGGCAGAAGGGTGTCGGCAGCATTATATCCAGTCCGTAACTCCACTCAGCCAGTCATAATCATCAGCCTCAGGTGTATGACAATCAGGCTCACTACCTTTCTTTACCAGAAGAGGGAGTTCCTCGGGCCTCAGTAATGAAGGGGAAAATGAACTCACAACAGTACCTCCCCCTTGAGGAGGGGTCACTGAACCCTCAACTACACCACCAGGGCGATCAGGGTGAGCCCGATGAAAGGCACGCACCAATCGTTTGGCATGAATATCAGAGGCGGAGACCCAGGAATTATCCTCCTGACCATAACCCTTCCACTTAACCAAATACTGGAGTCTCCGTCTAGCCAGACGGGAATCCAGTACTTTCTCTACCTCATACTCCATGTTACCTTCAACCAATACAGGGTCTGGAGGTGCCACCCCCGGAACAACAGGTTCAACAAACCTCTTCAACAAAGATTTATGGAACACATTATGGATTTTAAATGTGACAGGAAGAGCCAAACGAAAAGAGACCGGATTAATAATCTCCACAATCTTGTAAGGTCCAATAAATCTAGGCTTAAACTTAGGAGAAGCCACCTTCATAGCAATATTTTTTGATGATAACCACACCATATCACCAACCTTAAACTGGGGACCAATGGTCCTATGTCGGTTGGAAAACCGCTGGACCTTCTCCTGGGAGAGAGATAACATCCACCACTTGGTCCCAGATCTGGTGCATTCTCTCCACCACAGTGTCAACACCTGGGCAGGCAGAGGGCTCCACCTGCCCTGAAGAAAATCGAGGATGAAACCCAAAGTTACAAAAAAAAGGTGACATCAAAGTGGCAGAACTAGCTCTATTATTCAAAGCAAATTCAGCCAAGGGCAAAAATGAAACCCAATCATCCTGATCAGCAGAAATAAAACATCTCAAATATGACTCCAAGGTCTGGTTTGTTCTCTCTGTCTTCCCATTGGTCTGAGGGTGAAAAGCAGAGGAGAAGGACAACTGAATTCCCAGCCTGGAACACAAAGTTCTCCAAAATCTAGACACAAACTGCACTCCTCTGTCAGATACAATGTTCTCAGGAATCCCGTGCAAACGAACCACCTGTTGTAAAAACAGGGGCACCAACTCAGAGGAAGACGGCAACTTAGGGAGTGGTACAAGATGAACCATCTTAGAGAACCTATCACAAATCACCCAAATAACAGTCATCCTCTGAGAGACAGGCATATCAGAGATGAAATCCATTGAAATATGGGTCCATGGCCTCTTGGGGACAGGCAAAGGCATCAACAACCCACTAGAGCGAGAACACGATTTAGACCGGGAGCACGTCCCACAGGACTGCACAAAATTCCTGACATCACGAGACAAGGAGGGCCACCAAAAAAACCGACTCACCAGATCTCTAGTACCAAAAATACCTGGATGACCAGCCAAAGCAGAGCAATGAACTTCAGACATCACTCTCTTCTTCCACTGGTCAGGAACATACAACTTTCCACTGGGACAACGCTCAGGTTTGTCCTCCTGGAACTCTTCCAGAGCACGTCTCAAATCGGGCGAGATGGCAGAAAGAACTACCCCTTCGCCTAAGATGGTAGCAGGCTTGGTCACCACAGGAGAATCAGCAAGGAAGCTCCTAGAGAGGGCGTCTGCCTTGACATTCTTTGTTCCAGGAAGAAAAGAAACCACAAAATCAAAACGTGTAAAAAACAAGGCCCACCTAGCCTGTCTAGGGTTCAAGTGCTTAGCCGACTCTAGGTAAATCAAATTCTTGTGGTCAGTGAGGACCACGACTTGAAGCTTAGCTCCCTCCAACCAATGTCTCCACTCCTCAAATGCCCATTTCATGGCCAACAGTTCCCTATTCCCCATATCATAATTACGTTCAGATGGAGAGAACTTTCGGGAAAAGAAAGCACAGGGATTCATTTTAGATGTTACAGGATCCTTTTGGGACAAAACAGCTCCTGCACCAATCTCAGAAGCATCCACCTCTACCTGGAATGGAAGTGAGACATCAGGTTGCCGCAGGTGAATCTTCGCTTCAGCTCCTGAAAGGAAGAAACAGCCTCCGGAGACCAATTTAACACATCAGCACCCTTTTTAGTCAAATCAGTCAATGGCTTGGCAATACTAGAAAATTTTGCTATAAATTTCCAATAAAAATTAGCAAAACCCAAAAACTTCTGGAGGGCCTTCAAAGAAGTGGGCTGAACCCAATCGTGAATGGCCTGTACCTTGGCCGGGTCCATTTCAATAGTTGACGGGGACAAAATAAATCCCAAAAAAGAAATCCTCTGTACTCCAAAAAGGCATTTAGATCCCTTGACATACAGGGAATTCTCCCTCAAGATCCGGAACACAGTCCGAATATGTTCCACATGAGAATCCCAATCCTTGGAGAAGATCAAAATATCATACAGATAGATAATCAAAAATTTATTGACAAAATCTCGGAAAATATCGTTCATGAAGCACTGGAAGATAGAAGGGGCATTAGTGAGCCCAAAAGGCATCACCAGGTACTCAAAATGTCCCTCCAGAGTATTAAACGCCATCTTCCATTCATCCCCATGCTTAATGCGAATAAGATTATACGCCCCCCTGAGGTCAAGCTTGGTAAACCAGCAAGCACCTTTAACTCTGGAGAATAGATCAGAAATCAGGGGTAATGGATACTGATATTTAACAGTAATTTTGTTGAGGGCACGATAATCAATACAAGGTCTTAATGATCCATCCTTTTTGGCTACAAAAAAAAAACCGGCACCCAAGGGTGACGAGGATGGTCTAATATGACCCTTCTCCAACGCCTCCTTAATATAGGATCGCATAGCCTCGTGCTCGGGTACAGATAAATTGAAGAGCCGACCCTTGGGAAATTTACACCCCGGGCTCAGTTCAATTGCACAGTCATAACTCCTATGAGGAGGCAGAGACGCAGACTCATTCTCACTAAATACATCATAAAAGTCCGCCAAATAATCAGGAACATCATGCGACTGAGGAGAGGTGGAAAACACCGGAGCCTCACTAAAGGCACACCGACAACCCCAACTCACCACAGACACAGATTTCCAATCCAAAACTGGATTATGAATCTGTAACCAGGGAAACCCCAGAACAACAGTATCATGCAGATTATGCAACACCAGAAATCTGCAATTTTCTTGATGGTCTGGGGCGACCCGCATTATCACCTGGGTCCAAAACTGGGGTTTATTTTTAGCCAAAGGAGTAGCATCAATTCCCCTCAAAGGGATAGGCGTCTGCAGAGGTGTCATCGGAAATCCACAACGTTTAGCAAAATACAAGTCCATTAGGTTTAGGGCTGCTCCCGAATCCACAAACGCCTTGGCGGAAAATGTGGACAGGGAGCAGATCAGAGTAATAGCCAGAAGAAACTTAGGTTGAACACCCCCAACAGAAAACGTGTGTGCAAAGCGTTTCTCTCGTTTGGGACAGACAGAAATAATATGCGAGGCATCTCCACAGAAAAAACACAACTTATTACGCCTTCTGAACTCCTGACGCTGCTCTCTGGAAAAAACTCTATCACATTGCATAGGTTCAGACATTTGTTCAACAGGTGGCAACACCTCTCGTGCAGCTTTGCATTCGCGCAAACGCCGATCAACCTGAATGGCTAATGACATAGAATCGTCAAGACCAGAGGGAACAGGAAATCCCACCATAGTATCTTTTACGGCTTCTGACAACCCCTTCCGAAAGAGAGCAGCCAAGGCATTATCATTCCAGGTAGTAAGTACTGCCCACTTTCGGAATTTTTGACAGTACAATTCTGCAGAATCACGACCCTGGCTCAATGCCAGCAGGGTCTTTTCAGCCTGATCAATGGCATTAGGTTCGTCATACAACAACCCCAAAGCTTGAAAGAATGCGTTCACATTAGTCAGAATAGGATCATCTGGTTTCAAAGAAAACGCCCAATCCTGGGGATCGCCACGCAGCAAAGAGATGACAATTTTAACCTGCTGCGCGGAGCTCCCTGATGAGTTAGGCTTCAAGGCAAAAAATAATTTACAATTATTTTTGAAATTCAAAAATTTAGACCAATCCCCAAAAAATACATCAGGTGTAGGAATCTTTGGTTCAGCAGCATGTGAATGAGCAAGGTAGGCGGAAATTCCCCGCACTTCCGCAGCGAGCTGCTCCACACGATCAGACAATTGCTTTATCTCCATTGAGAGAAAAAAAAATTCCCCCTACGGCCTCAGAGATATAGAGGAAAAAATATACACTTTTTTTTTTCTTTTTTTTTTTTTTACAATTCTTTCCTGCTATTGAGTACCCTAGAATCTGCGGTATGGCGGGTGATTCTGTTATGAATGAGTCACCGTAGGAGGCAAAAGCAGAAATACAAGCTACGTCCAGAAAACCAGAGAAGTTGGCAACTATCAGATTGCAGACCCCTGAACCTATCAACACAACTAGCAGTAGCCGTGGGGGTTCCTACGAAGCCCTAGACCCCTCGATCACAGCCGGAGAAATACATAGGCCTAAAGAAAGAAAGGGGAAATCTAAACTGCCCCAGAGCAGACCCCAAAGCAATGGGCAGCCCCCAACATATAATGACGGTGAAGCAAGATGAAAATACTAACACAGACAGAAAGATAGACTGAGCAAAGACGGGGCCCCAAAACTACCTAGATAGGAAAGGACAGGAAGGCTGCTGTCTGCAATCTGCCAAAACCCTATCAAAGACATAAGCCAACCAGCTGATATGAAAAAGGCCCTGAAGCAGCTAGGCTTCAAAAACTGAATCAGCACTCAGGTATTTTCAGAAGACAGAGCTAAATGAATTCAGCACACCCCAGCAGGGAATGGCAGAAATCCATAAAAACAAAGAAAAAACAAAGTCAAAGCACAAAAGCAAAAGGCCGAGCAGCAAACTTAGCTTTGGAGGAGCAGGAATTCAGACTGGTCTCCAAGGATCCAACAGAGAAATCACCCGCAGGGCAGAAGGGCGTCGGCAGCATTATATCCAGTCCGTAACTCCACTCAGCCAGTCATAATCATCAGCCTCAGGTGTTTGACAATCAGGCTCACTACCTTTCTTTACCAGAAGAGGGAGTTCCTCGGGCCTCAGTAATGAAGGGGAAAATGAACTCACAAGAGTAGGGTTTAGGTAGCACGGAGAGATCCGCAGGCACTTCAGTGGAAGCCACCTGAAGACTGCCCCTCAGACATCTCCCCTCGCAGTCCTTGCTCCAGGCCAGTATCTTCCCTGTCGCCCACTCGATATGAGGAGAGTGGCACCGAAGCCAGGGAACCCCGAGCAGCACCTGATCGATGCCGTCTGGCAGGATTAGCAGGGACAGAGTCTCATGATGAGAGGGTGAGATAGTGAGCCCTAGTGGAGCTGTCTGATGGGTCACCTGAGTGGGTAACGGTGCTCCGTTAACCACCCTGATGGTCAGAGGCTGAGGTAATAGTACCAGGGGAATGGCGTGTTTCTGGGCGAAGGTAGAAGACATAAAGTTCCCCTCGGCCCCAGAGTCCACGGTAACCTCTGCCTCCCAGGTGGAGGCCCCGCTGTCTAGTGTACCCTGGAATACCGGTTTGGGTGAGAAGGGTTTCGTATTGGACTGCCCACCACCTACGGCCACAGGACGTGGGCGTTTTTTCGCCCGCAGAGGACACGTGCTAGCCGGGTGACCAAATTGTCGGCACTGATAGCAACGTATAGAGCTTCGCATCGGACGTGGCTTAGGGCCGGTGCAAGACACCTCCATAGGTTCGGAGGGTGAAAGCTCCTGTGCGGGGTATGTTAGCGGCTCAGTGAATGTGGGAGTCAATTTAACCCTGCGTCTGGATTGTGCACGTTCCAGCCTGTGCTCCGTAAACCGGAGGTCAATGCGGGTGGCGACGGCAATTAATTCCTCCAGACATGTGGGAACCGCTCTGGTAGCTAGAGCGTCTTTGACGTGCTCAGCTAACCCTCTCCAAAACACCGGGACCAATACTTTATCCGGCCACTCTAATTCCGAAGCCAGTGTCCGGAACCGGACGGCATAATGGCTAACCGAGAGCGACCCTTGTGTTAAAGAGAGTAATTGGATAGAGGTGTCGTGCGTGATCCGTGGTCCCAGAAAGACCTGCTTCAGGGCCACGAGGAACTGTGCAGCACCCTGAACCACGGGATCATCACGTGCCCACAATGGCGTGGCCCACTGTAATGCTCTGCCAGACAAAAGTGACACAATAAACCCCACCTTAGCCCGCTCTGTAGGAAACCGTGCAGCCAGTAACTCGAGCTGAATTGAGCACTGACTGACGAATCCCCTACAGGTGGCGCTGTCACCCGAAAATTTGTCGGGAAGCGGGAGGCGAGAAAGTGTCGGCATGGGCAAAAGAGCGGGCGCACGTGAGACAGCCTCCGCGACTGTCTGGACAGCAGCTAGCGCAGTATTCGCAGCTGAGTTGGCGCTCTCAATAGCCGCCAACCTGCTCTCCAGCTGCCGAATATAGCGCTGCAACTGCTGCACGTCTGCCATTGCCAGCCAGACCCTGGCGCTAGTGTAATGTTAGGGTCGGCGGAATGCACCTGATATAAATAATTGGAGGTGCGTTCGCCGCTCGGGGTCCACCATGCGGTAGATGGTAAGACCGCTGCTGGACAAAGGCAGATGCACCAAAAGGTGTAGTACTGCGCTCGGGTTAACGTCACCCGAACGCTAAGAGCGGCTCTGTTCAGACACAGAGTCGCTTGGCAGCAATAAATATAAAAACGCTGGCCCTGTTAACTTCACAGGAAGCCCAGCGGGTGGCGTTACAGCCGCAACCGCCAATGGACACTGCTACCGCAGCGCGGCAATAACTAAGCCGCTGGACGGCAGCGCCGGGAGGCCGGACACCGTCGGACGCTAGTGTGCAGGAGGCACAGTGGCGTGTAGCTTGCCACAATCTGGAGCTGACTAACCAACACTCTGTCACCATTCGTAATATCAGAGGGAAGGGGTTTCTTAATAAGTCAGTCACCAGTCCATGCATCCATCACCATACACACAGCATAATATGCTACACTAGCGCATGGCCGAGCCGCCATGCGGGCTTTTTATAGCCATGCGCTTCCGGGACCTTCCAGTACCCTGGAAAGGACCAATCAGATCCGACGCAGGACCTGAGCATGTGACCCCTGCTCTCCAGTGAGAGGTCCCCTTGTGGGCATGCCCAGTAGCACGGCACGAAGATTTAGCCTCTGTAGCGGTTCCCTGCAGAACAGGTTGCGCTACCATTGCTGCACCAGAGGTGGCAGCAACATCCAGGCTGTCAGAGCAAGTCTGAGCAGCACCCCTGGCTCGCCGTGATTGCTGAGCAGCACCCGGGGCAGTAGGAGGATAATGGGAGACCGCCTGATGTCTGGCTCTGGATTCCCACTGTGCAGTGTCAGGAATCTGACGCCTAACACCCAGAGTCTGGAGGACAGTCTCCTCTCCTCCGGACCGTGGGTACCATCCGCAAATGTTCTGCTTACTTTTTGCATGGTGGGTACAGCCACATGTGGAAAGTAAGCAGAACAATGAATTCCTATGTGGGCGGAATTGCCGCGATTCCGCAAAATAATGAGCATGCTGCGTATTTTTCCACGATGCGATTCCGCCACGGGAAAATCCGCAGCATTACACAGCGTTGCGGAATCCCATAGGATTGCATGGGATGCTATTTTTTTTTGCATCTTTGCGTCAAAATCACACGTTAAAAAACGCAGCGAAAAAAATGCGATGTGTGAACGCAGCCTCAAGCTTGGGGTTCCTACCGGACACCCAGTGTCCGGTACTAAACTCCGAACATGGATATTTTTCCGGAAATCCGTTTTAGTGCTCACGTTTGCTGCTGAATAAAGTTTGTTTAAAGGGAATCTGTCACCCCATTTTCGGCCTATGAGCTGCAGCCACAGCCATCAGGGGCTTATCTACAGCATTCTGTAATGCATTCTGTAATGCTGTAGATAATCCCCCGATGTAACCTGAAAGATAAGAAAAACAAGTTAGATTATACGGGGGTGGGGGCGGTGGGTATCGCGGTCTGGTCTGGCACCTCCTATCTTCATGCGATGACATCCCCTTCTTACTTCTGCTGCGGCTCCTGCACAGGTGTAATTTCTCTGCTCTGTTGAGAGCAGAGTAAAGTACTGCAGTGCGCAGACGCCAGGAAAGGTCAGAGAGGTCCGGCGCCTGCGCACTGCAGTAATCTGCATGATAAAGTGGCAACTGAGGTGAATTTATGGGGTTTATGTCAGCTGGCATCAAGACCAGGGGTTAGTAATGGAGAAGTGCCTATCAGATGGCCCAATTAATAACTCAGTAATAAACAAAAAAAAAGCACACACACAAGAAAAACTATTTTATTTAAAAAAAACACTTCCCCACACCTTGTTCACCAATTTATTAAAAAGCAAAAAAAAAGCTATGAAGATCTGACATAATCCAGCAAATCAGTAGTCCAAAAATGGGAACCTGAAATACAAGAAAGAGAGTTAAAATAGTAAAAACAAGACAATCACCCTCATTCACCAATTTATTATTGAATGAAAATCCCCGCAGCTCTGACGTAATTCATTGGGGTTCCCATGACATCCAGCGATTCAGAGAACGACACTTCATAGGTCACTCCTGGTCTTGTCTCTTGAGCGATGACGTCAGTAACTCGGTAGCATCATCGATCGTGAAACTTGACCAGGAGTGACCTATCAATGCAGAACTGAATCAGAGCTGCCGCGAGACCCGGCGGCTCTGAGCAACAGTGACATCAGTAACTACACCGCTCATCAGAGTCGCCGCTCATCAGATTCCTAAGGCAATACATGGATTTATTTACAATCATTGTGGTGATCTAGGGAAGTGACAAGGTTAATGGTAAATTCAGCTTGCTATGGGAGGTTTCATACATTGTGAAACCCTGGGAAAATTTTGAGCAATTGTCCAATTTGCTTCTCCCTAAGGATTCTCTGAAATGTCCAGCGTTGGAATGAAGCTGAACATTTTCTCTAAGCGCAGGCAATTTCAGCTGTTCTCCTATGTCTAAAGTAAAATTACTCAATTTTGTATTTAGGTTTGATTTACAATATGAACTTTTTGGGTTAAATTCTTAATCTTGAAACCATCAAAAAAGGAAAAATAAGACTTGCGTATCCTGAGCTGCATTGTCTACACTGAGGAGATCTTAATTTTACAAGTGGTCCTGATCTCCTCTACTTTCTGCTTTTATCTATCATCTGTGATAGTCATGTTCTGCGTTTTCTTCATCACCTCTCACATTCGAGCGCACGTCCGATATCTGCGACATCTCTGTGCTGCATTCTTTATATAGAGGCTTTATACATTGTTTTAAAGGCTGTGAAATATTGTCACATCATTACGATAGTTTCAGCCAACCCAACTTAAATTAATTCTCTCGAAAATTTGGGGTTGTGTCCTTGGAACCTATTTATTAGTCCATTAATTTATGGTCTAAGAGATTACATAATTCACAGGTACCTGTTTCAATGCTGCAGTCTTCAGGTCAGGGGCTCAGCCAACTCCCAGGCAGAAGGATTAACCCTTCCAGTACGCCCTTCCAAATGTGCCTTTTCTGAACATCTCCTTTCTAGCACTAATCTGAAGTACTTGCAGTTCTGAATTACACTGAAGCGCATCCTTCTCAATGTTACTTAAACTCCACTCATATGACAGGTGGCTGTAGCCTGCTTCGGGACTCCATACACTCATGTCCCGGCTCACACAACGTTACCACTGTGTCTTTGAGTCTTTGGTGGGAATAAAGCGGTCACAACTTCTATTCCACCGGTTTCTGCTGTAGGTACATTAGTATCACAAACAGCCTCGGATACAGGCGCCCGGCCTTGGCGCAATGAACTTAGGGATGAGCTTCACACCAGCCCTCGTCCCCAGTCTCTCTCCTCCTCATGTTCCGTGCTTAGCTATCTTCCTTCTGAACAACTGATCTTTCTTCCTTCTCTTTCCCTACTTCCCCATAGGGGAGACTCCACAGAGAGATCTTCTCCCTGCTTCCCAAATAGGGAAATCTTCTGCCTTCCTCCCCCTCTCAGGGGATTCTCACTGCAGGGAGGTCCACTCTCTGCTTCCCCCTGAGGGGAACTCTCCTCACTTCATGTCAGCTTTCCCCTCTAAGTGTTCCTAAGCTCCACCCTCCACCCAGCACCTTTCATGAACCAAAGCAGCTGCCATAAAGGGTGCTCTGCTGTTCTAAGGTGTCTGTGCTAGATGCAGGTGATGGAGTCTGGTCAGGTGTTACCATCTTACCTGGGGAGTGGAATACTACATCTCAGGAGGTGCAGTACCTCTGTGGCGACTGAACCCTCAGGGGTTCACAGTTGTAGTAAAGGCTAGGGGTCTGCAAATGGAAGCAAAATGGGGGTAAAAGCAGGATAATTGTGGAAAAGAAATTGACTTAAAATAAGATAGAATAAAAAAAAAATAATGATCTTGAACCATGAGGCCGAGATCCCAGGGAAGGAGTAGAGCATTGCCTACTCCTACTTATGTGCAGTTTATTGTTCTTGCTAATAAATAAATAAATAAATTAAAAATGACATGGGTCTTCCTTTTTTTTAATAACCAGCCAAGGTAAAGCAGGCAGCTGTAAACTGGTCTTATTAAACTGGGAAGAAGCCAGTATCCATTGGACTTCACACCCTATTAATGTCAGCCCCCAGTTGTCTGCTTTGCCTTTGCTGGTTATTAAAAATGGGGGGGGGCCCTAAAAAAAATAGTAGATAAAAGAAATAAACACACTGTTAGGGCTAGCGGAACGCACCAAATAATATAAAGGGAGTTGCGTTCGCATCCCGGGGTCCACCGTGCAGAGATGGAACCTGCTGCTGATTAATGATGAACAGTATATGGCGGTATAGCATAAACACACGTGGGTTAACTTCACCCAGTATGTATGAGGGGAACCCTGTTGCGTCACAGAGCCGCAGTACCGCAGAGTAAATGCTAGAGTTTTGGTCACAAGACCCTGCCCCAAGGACAAGGGGTTAGAGTCCCACTAGCGTCGGCGCCGCAACTGCAGTGCCAGGAAAAGGCAAACTAAGTAGTAATTGAGCAATGTGCGTACAGCGCCGCACTGGCGGATGCCACTAACCACCCAAGGCTTGGGTCAGGTAAGCGCACTATTTGCGCACGGTGCCGCTCTGACGTGCCTTGTGCTGGATGGCACAATCTGGCGCTAGTAGCTCAAACACCCAATTCATGCAACAACGCTAGGGAAGGGATCATAATGAGTCATTCACCAGATTTCATCCATCCATCCACACATACACGAATACAATTCTATACTAGCGCATGGCCGAGTGGTCATGTGGACCTTCTATAGCTGCAGCCTTCCGGGACCTTCCCAGTGGTCCAATCGGAGCAGCAACAGGACCTGAGCATGTGACCTCTGGCCTCCAATGAGAGATCGTCCCACGGGCATGCTCAGAGGCCGAAAGAAGGACTTAGTCCCAAGAGCTGCTCGCTGCTGGCTAGCACAGGTTACTATAGCTGAACCAGGAGTGACAGCAGATGCCAAACCGACAGCACTAGCCTGAGCAAGACGCTGGGATCGATGTCTCTGCTGAGCAACTTCCTCTGCGGTCGGGACTGTGCTGAGGAGGAAACGTGACGACACACACACACACACAAAAATCTTTATTTGAAAAAACTACAATTTCCCTCTTTCACCCCTGTATTAAAAAAAAAGCCACACCAGTCCACCGTAATCAAAATGAAGGTCACAGGATGATCCCAGTTACTGTCTTCCAGCTTATGGAGCTGCTCAATAGACTGGAGCAGCAGCCACTGCCGGATCTCGTGGTGACATGACCGTAAGTGACTTATGCAGCCTTGTTCTCGCAGTCATATCTCATGGGCGATGATGCAAAAAAAAAGGGCAATTCCACAATAGCTGTTTGAGTTTTTATTTAAAAAGTTCACTATATGGTGTCACTGACCAGGTGATATGATTCTCCAGGTCAGTGCGAGTAAGCAGATACCAAACATACATATAGTTTTCTACTTAAACGGTGAAAAAAATTCAGAGGTTTGTAAGAAAATAAAGTGTGCTTTTGTCTCCATTTTCCAAGACCTGTAACATTTCCATTTTTCAGGATCTGGGGCTGAGTTATGGCTTATTTTTTGTGCCCGTTATTGCATTTTATTGCAATATGGCAGAGACTGAAAAAACCCATAATCCTAGCATGTTGATTTATTTTTGTCACAACGTTTACCGATTGGATTAATTTATTTTATATTTTAATAGATTGAAATTTTACAAATATGTATAGATTTTTTTTATAGGAGAAAAAAAAGGAAGTGTTTTGTACTTTTTCTTACAAACTTTTTTTCACTCGTTGCCTTATTTAATAGTCCCTTTAGGGGACTTGAACCTGTGATCGTCAGATCACTAGTACTAAACATAGAGAATCAGCCCTGCTATGTATAGTGGAAACCATGATATCCTATGAGTGCCAGCCATGGGCTGACTTTTACAGGAGCATCATCATTACAAGCACTGGGGTCATCAGCAGACCCCTGACTTTCAGGGTAATCCATCGGCTCCCTGTGATCAGAATGACTGATGCCAGTTCTGGACTACAACACAATAATCATTTTATTTTTTTATTTAAAAAAAAAAAAAAAGCAAAAGTTCACAAAAAATATATCTGGTGTTCAAAACTTAGATTTCTGCAAAGTTTACTTCGAATGCACTTCGAATGGATTTGTCCGGTCTCATTTGCGCCTTACAGTTCCTGGGGATTACTTTGTGCTTGAGTCGTCAGGTTATTTCTAGAGGCAAAATTTCTAGGGACCCTGACAGTTTTACCAGTTTCTTATTTTCAAGTAGAGACAAGTTTTACCTCTGGTGCACATTTCCCAGATCACCGGAGATGGTGATTGTGATCAAGATTACAAATTTACTTATTACTTAAAGTTTTCCTGGCGGCTTCTCAGCTACAAAAACAGGCAAAATTTAAGATAAGAATTTAAAGGTGCAGAATATATTAGGAACGAATTACAATATAGTAAACCTGGTTCTCTGTCTTAAGTCAGGGAGATATTTGTCACCCAAAATACATTTCTTGAAACTGCTAAGCAAATTCATGGGCAGGGCGGGGCACTGGGGTTCCGTATGATCTCCCCGTGTTTTTGTGGGTCAGCTCCGGTTTCTCCCACAATCCAAAGGCATGGGGAATTTAAATGGGCTAATGATGATGATGTGTGTAAAGTCCTGTAGAAATTAATGGCGCTATATAAGTGAGTAAAATAAATAATAATCACATTAATTTGGTGTGGAATTTTTAGAATTTTCTTAGAAATTTAAGAAAACAGGCAAATATGTGTGAATAGCCTAAATTGTCAGTCATCATTTTACATATGGCAGAAGAATGCTTCATTCAGAGAAGGATCACATGACCTTGGACCTTTCACATCACATGATATAGCACAACCAATCAGTAAGGACTCTTTGAGCCTATATAAAAGCCAGGGCAGTGAATGGAGCAGCCATTTTGCTGTGAATATTGATAGTAAGGGGGATGGCATAGCTCACAGCTTAGACATAGAGATAGGAAGAAAAAGTCATAAAACACTGAAGAAACTGTACAGATGAAGAAAATTAGACTGTGAAGAAAAGAGTAATACAGATTTATTTGAGAGAGCGATAGGAGAGTCACTGTATCTGTGAGGCAGGGGAGTCACTGTGTCAAATATACTGCAGTGTTGTGAACTCTCTTAATCCGACTTTTGAGGCAGGGCTCCCTCTGGTGGATACTGCTGGTAGTAGAGCTGGTCAACATGATGTTAATCCAACAGCTGCAGAGGATGATTGGAGGAGTGAGGGTGGTGACTGGGAGTACATAAGCAAGGAGGCGTCTCTCAGTGGCTGCCGGTGATACTCCTTTCTGTGGATATCTATCACCTGCCTGATCCTGCATTTTTCAGCTAAGTGTCAATTGCTAAATCCTTTGCATCTGATTTTGCCTTGCTGTCAGGGGTCAGCTTGCTCCCCGTGGGGCTGCTGGCTCCTGCCCTGTATTTTTGTATCTTGTGTTTGTTTGCTCAGTCCCCTGCAGTATTAGCCTGTTGCTAGCCGCCAGTTCATACCTGAGTGCTGATATAGTGGGGGCGAGGTTTGTGCAAACCTCAGTATTTTTGTATATCAGTCGTGTTGGAATTGTTAGGGTTTTTGCGTGATTGCAGACAGTGCCTTTTCTGTCCTGTCCTATCTAGTCAGTGTGGGCCCCAACATTTGCTCAGTCTATTTTCTGTCTGTGTCTGTACTTCATCTTGTCTCACCGACAATATATGTTTGGGGGCTGTCAATTCCTTTGGGGATCTGCTCCGGGGCAGTTTAGCTTTCACCTTTCTGTTTTTAGGCTTAGTTAGTCCTCCGGCTGTGACGAAGCGTCAAGGGCATCGTAGGAACGCTCCACGGCTACTGCTAGTTGTGTTCATAAGATTAGGGGTCTGCAATCCGCTGAGTGACCAACCTCTCTGGTGTTCTGGTGGCACAGCCTTTTGCGCTTTCCTCCTCGGTGACCCATTCATAACACTGCAGGGTAAGGAAGGGACATGTTGCTGGCAGCTGCTGTTTGCTTAATCAGTGATCAAAATGGTTACCGATCTGCTGCCACAATTTAGTCACATATTTGCTTTGCATTTATGCAGATGCAAGCCACCAATATTGGTGAAAGAAAAAAAATTAAGAAACATTGTAAAGCTCATTTTGAGTTTGAAAGATGACATGTGGTAGACTCCCCAAATGAGTAGCATCATGCTGTGGGGACGTTTTTTGGCAGCAGGGATAGGGAAAATGGTCAGAGTCGAAGGCAAGATGGGTGATGCGAAATACGGAGATATTCTTGAGCAAAACCTGTCGGTGATTTGAGGCTTTGACAGAGGTTCACATTCCAACAAGACAATGATCTAACGCATACTGCTCATGCAATAACTCGAGTGGTGTAAGGGGAACTGTGTAAATGTGTTTGAGTTACCTAGTCACAGCCCAGACCTTAATCAAATTGAAAATAGGTGGTCGACTTGAAGATTGATGTTCACCAGAGGAAATCATCTAACTTGAAGGAGCTGGAGCAGTTTTGCCTTAAGGAATTGGTAAAAATTCCAGTGGCAAGATGTAGAAAGCTCATCAAGACATATCCGAAGTGACTTGAATCTGTAATTGCCACAAAAGGAGGCTCTACAAAGTACTGACTTTAGGGGGTGAACAGTTATGCACAAAGAAGTTATTTTGTCCGATTTGTTGATTTTTTCACAAAAAAAGAAAATCAAATATTCACCGTTGTAGGCAGGTTCTTTACATGTACTGATGCAAATCATCAAAAAACCCAGTGAAACTCCATGTTGTGTTGTAGCAAAACATTAAAAATGCCAAGCGGCTGAACACTTTCACTAACCACTGTAATACATTGAAATTTCAGAAGATTTTCTGATCAATAGTTAATTTCCTGGACCATTATGCCGATCTTGGTATGAGGAAAAGTAAATGTCATCTTGACTTTATATGCACACCCCCTCACCCTACACAAGGTGCGAGAACCTAAATATAACTCAGACTAAATGTGGCTCTAAATTGGCTCTAATGGCCTCAGCAACAAAGTTATCAAACATTTGTGGCAAACAAAATGTCCCATGTGACAGCAAGACTGTGTTATTGTACTGAAAATGTAGTAAGATAACATCAGGTATCACTGATAAGGTTTTTGAAAATACTCGATAACCCATAAGATAGGTATATATAGTGTATATCCTACACATAACTACTAGAGATGAGTGAAACGGCCAAGGTTCAAATCCAGCAGATCACTAGAATTTGCCAAGAAAATTCAATATGATTTGATTGTTGCTTATTTTGCTCCTGGGTCTCTCAACACCCCAAAACATAACAACATGTTGCAAAAAAATATATAATACTCACTTTGCCGCTGACCTGTTCTACCTCCTGTAACGGGGTCTTCTGTGCTGTAATATCTCTTACATTACCACCTTGTTTCTCAGGAGGTTCACTCTGCTTTTCCTCGCTTCTGATTAAAGGACGCTGGTTTGAAAGGCTTTGTAACATGGGAACATATAAAAGATCACTGCTACTCCATGTATTTCCAGTGTGACAACATTTTACTCATCGGTCTCAGAATATATATACATACAGAGGGCAGGACAATCAATGTGTGTCATGCCAGTAGATAACAGGCACCAATTAAGATGCCAGACTTACATTACAATAGCCGTGGGATTTACAAAGGTGGGGGGAGGTCAGAAGTGGGATATCTCATTTACCTCTGCTCAGGGGGTCACTGCCGGTCGGTTGCTGCATTAAGGGCATACATCTCCTATTCGGGGTGCTGTCGTCCAGGCACTCCTTATCAATGGCCACATAGCTTACTTCGCGGGGCAATAGTTTCCGACTCAGGTAAGCTACCGGGTGTTCTTGACCGTCCGGCCCAACTTGGCTCAGCACTGCCCCAATTCCAAACATAGAAGCGTCTGTGTGAACAAGGAAACGTTTAGTTGGATCGGGTGCAGCCAATACCGGGGTATTTGTGAGGGCGTCCTTTAGCTGGCTGAAGGCTTCCTCACACTCGGGAGTCCAGGTTATCTGGCGGGGGAGGTTCTTACGGGTCAGATCAGTGAGGGGCTTGGCTACGCTGCTGTAATTGGGGACAAATTTCCTATAATACCCTGCTGTCCGTAGAAACGCCATGACCTGGGTTTTAGTGTGTGGGGTGGGCCATTTGGCTATGGCCTCAATCTTGGCTGGTTCTGGTCGCTGTTTCCCACTTCCCACCCAATGTCCTAAATACTGAACCTCTGCTTTGCCCACGTGACACTTGTTGGGGTTCAAGGTGATTCCGGCCTTGTGGATCCTGTCCAATACTGTCTCTAGGTGATTTAGATGCTCATCCCATGTCGCGCTGTAGATGGCGATGTCATCCAGGTAGGCACAAGCATAGTCCTGGAGACCATCCAGAAGCCGGCCAGCCAGCCTCTGGAAGGTCACAGGGGCATTCTTCATCTCGAATGGCATAACTCGAAACTGGAATATGCCGAACGAGGTGACAAATGCAGACTTAGGAATAGCGTCAGGACTTAGGGGGATCTCCAATAGCCTTTGCATAGATCGATGGTGGTCAAATACTTTGCCCCCGCTAGCCGGTCTAACAACTCATCACACGCGGCATGGGATATGCATCCGTCACCGTTTTCTCATTTAGCTTGCGATAGTCTACACAAAACCGGGTAGTCCCATCCTTCTTGGGCACTAACACTACGAGGGATGCCCAGGGACTATCTGACTCTTCAATGACCCCTAAACGCAACATCTCTTGTATCTCTTGTCGCACCCTTCTCGTACAGACTCAGGGATGCAGAAGGGGGGTTGTCTCAGTGGGGTCTGATCCTGGGTCTCAACCTTGTGTTGTGCCAGGTGGGTGTATCCCGGTCTCTCTAAAAACATCCTCTGTCAACGCCTCCACCTGCTGTCTCTCCTGGGGCCCTAGGTTTTCTCCCAAGTGTACCTGGTCCCATGTTTTAGACTGAGTCCTCTCCCCTAAGAAATCAGGCAAGGGGAGTCCTGCTAAATCCTCTGCTTTGGGTGCACAGATGGCCACTACCTCTTCATGGCGCTCCCGGTAGGGCTTCAGCATATTCACGTGGAATATGTGGATAACCCTGGGGTCGTCACAATCGGCGACATTGTAGGTGGTGTCGGCTATTTTCCCCACTACCTGGTAGGGCACCTGCCATGCAGCTTTGAACTTGGTCTGCCTAGTTGGTTCTAACTCCAGGACCTTCTGTCCTATCTCAAAGGTGCGTTCTCTGGCCCTCCGATCGTACCATATGCGCTGGCGCCGTTGGGCCACCTGCATGTTCCCGCCTTTGGCCACTGGGTACGCTGAGTCTGGTTGGGACGTTGTCTTTGTAGGTGGCCCAGCTGATGGCAGGTGTGGAATATCTCGTTTACCTCTGCCCAGGGGTTCTCATCCGGTCGGTTGTTGCATTAAGGGCATACATCTCCTATTCAGGGTGCTGGAGGGTTCTGTAACACCCCCCACCCACTGTCCGGTCCTCAATACACTCCGACATCTGTTTTCCAACATCTTCTTCATCAGGGGTTTCTGGTGTTGTCATGGGTCCGACCTCAGACATTGCAACATGTATGATGACATTGCAACGAATGTTGCAACATCATGATTGACACACGTTGCAATGATTAAGGATTTTTAGGCACTGGAAACTCCTGAAAATGGCCAAAGAGAAAGAAAAGGTCGGAGTGCATGGAGGATTGGATGGCAGGTCAACAGCGAGGTGTCAACTAATTTTTCTTCAAAATGTTGACTTGCTGACTTCTTTTTGAATTTGCACGAAAAACTTGAATTCAAGTGATTCAGATTTTTTTCTAAATTCGAGAAGAACTCCACTCACTTGAAATAGCTTTGCTCATTCCTACGTACATAGCCGTCAATTGGTCTTCTTAAGAAGTCACCAGGATAAAGGAATCGATCCCAGATGCAGCAGAGCCACCTTGAGACAAAATGTTAATACTGTGGAACAACTGAATGCAAATCTCGGCAGAACCTCAGCCCAAATAAGTCATCTGTAGCTAAACAAGGCCACCATACCTAAGGTGGAGCCATCTTTACCCACATCAAACCAAGCAACAACTTATCAAGACCTAGTTGCCATGGATGCACCTGCGTCATTCCACATCAACCACCTATTACAAACTCCCCCTCCCTCAGGGATATGGTAAGCATGTTAATCATGATCCTACAACTGTCTGCCAGTCTTGTTGAGCATAAAGGACTCATTATTGGGCATCAATCCAGTTTAAAATTGGCAGAAATTAATTTTTATTTTTTTTTAATTAATTTATTTTTTAAAGTTAAAGCTAATTTTCTTTTGAACTTTTGTTTTTTTCCTCATGTTCTTCCAGGAGCCCTAACTTTTTTACTTTTAGTATTTTTCTATTATTCTTCATGACCTCCATGATCTTTGAGGACAAGTCTTCTAGGCCTGGAGTTAGCAAGTTGGCAACATATTACAACATCTATCCTTTTCTATTTTCAAGAACGAGCTCTCTTATTGCCTGGATGGAGAGTGATGACAACATGTCTCTTTAGAACGCCCAATAGGTGTCCGATTGGGTCGGATCAGCAGACACTTGGCCACTGAGTCACTGTCACCCTGTTCTTCTTTAGAGATGCAGCAGATGTGAGTTTTGGATACGTGAGAGTGTGAATACTGACATTAACACAGGTTTAGGGGGATAAAAAGTTAGTGAGAGGATTCTTTATGTGGAATGTTTTGCCTATTTTGAAATGGATAACGCAATTTCCAAGCCACACACTTTTTTCCAACATTTTACAAGTATCTTTGCAGTATAGTTTCTTCAGTTACAGGATCAATAACTTTAAAATGTGGTTCTTGGTGCTGTTACTGTATCTGTATAGTGACGGAATTAATACACCACGTTTAGGCATTTTCTATATGTGGTGTTTATAACCCCATAATGGCTAATCATGTTTTAATTGACTAATTTTTTGGATATGGGTCTATCTGGTTATGACTCTTCACAGCCTCTATTCATCCATATAGTTTCTATGTACATACCAACCCCCTTTTGTGAATACATTTAGGTGGTGGTCACCCTACTCCTAGAGTGGTGGTGTGTCTGCAACACTCATAAAGGGTGAAGGTTGGTACTAACCTATAATGTAGTTGTGAACTAAGTTGCTTCTTTTTGTTTATATTTTGAAAATCTATATGTGACCCTTTTTGGGCACATCTATCTATAAGGACTATATTTTAGGAAAGCATGTGACATATGTGTCTAGACTGAGTGGCACCAAAGACAAAAATTACATTTTTGGCATGAACATATCATCTTCTTGGTGATCCCTTTATGCGACATCCATCCCCTTGAGGGTGGTTAGATATCTACAGACTGCCCCTTTGTAGGTGGTTCTATATACCTAAGATCCTTGACAGCCTCTACTTTTTGCTGTCCTTTAGTCCACATGCCAGACCTCTTGTATGTGAATTTATAATAAATTTGTGATAATGGTAATTGTGTAGGACAAATAATGCATTAGGAGAGTGAAAATGCTAAAATTGTTGGGCATGATTGCCCACCCCCTTTGAGGTAATCATACTCTTATTAATAATGAGTGCATTTTTTATACCAAATTAAACTGAAATTTCAGAGGTATATCTGGTTTGTGTATGTTAGATCCATACTACTATCCCTATAGAATAACAGTTGTTCTATGGGAGTCACTTTGTACTTAGTTTATTTTTTGTTTTTTCTAAAATATGAACTAGTGTACCTATTACCTCCGCTATAATTCAGCATCATTTGCGCAGGTAAAATTAAACAGGAAAGGAAAATGTCATGATACCAGTGCTGGGTGACCGGCACTTCTGGGGTTAATGTTTTGATCTCAGTGCAGACTCTTACCTGCATACCTGGGACCTATTATGGTGGCCTCTCATTGGTTCTGGGGAGGCTTCTTATAGCCTCAGGAAGCTCCCATCCCTGTCAGTTATACTCTTGCCCTTGGCATTGTGTGGTGACCCCTGAGTGTGTTTGTGCTGTGTTCTGGTTGCTTGTTTCTCTGTGTACAACCCGGTCTGTTCTCTGGATATTGCTTTGGATTCTGCTTGGTACCTTCTATGTCTGTTTGGTTTTGACTTCTGCTTGGCCCTGACTATCCGTTCTGTCTCATCCCTGGTACTTTACTGATATCTCTGTGTATGACCTCTGTTTTGCCTGACTCTGAGTATTTCTGTATAGTGTCCTGCCATCTCTGAAAGCAGGACGCTAAGCCACGCCCCCTTGCAGTCACATGACCATAGGTCCTGTGACTGCTTGCTAAACTTCAGCGTCCACAGGTCCTGTGTATCTGTACTTTCCGGCTGTACCTGACCCCGGGCCCCCTACAGTGCAAGTGACTCCCTGCTCAGCAGAGGCTGCACACCGGCACTGACAGGATTCTGACATTATAACTGACCATTAAGTTTTTGGGGTTTTTTGTGCAGAGAGTTATGGATCCCATACAGTCTCTGGCTGACCAGATGAAAAGTCTGACTCAGATGTTTCAAGGTTTATCTCTGGAGCAGCAAGCTCTGGCTCGTTCTCAGCAGCAGGTTTCTGAGACAGTGCGAGGGGCTTTATCTGCTGGGTCTCCGGGGGCTGGGGCGAGGGATGTTGTTCTGGTGTCCCCGGAACCACCTGTTAAACTGCCTGACTTTTTTTCTAGGAACAAAAAGGAGTTCAGGGTCTTCATGGAGGGGTGCAAACTTTTTTTTAGTTTGAGACCACGTTCCTCTGGGGACGAAAGCCAGAAGGTAGGGGTCATTATGTCGTTAATAAGAGGGTCCCCACAAGCTTGGGCTTTCTCCCTTCCTCCCACTGCCCCTGAGAGAGTGTCTGTGAATGCATTCTTTGAGGCCCTCGGTCACATTTATGATGAGCCTGACCGAGTGCGATTGGCAGAGGACATGGTGATGAGTGTCTGTCAGGGGAAACACTCGGCTGAGTGGTTTTGTACTGAGTTCCGCCGCTGGGCCGCAGAGGTCTCTTGGGACGACGACGCACTCAGAGGACTCTTTCGCAGAGGCTTGTCCGAGCGGCTGCAGGATGCCTTGGCGTTACATCCTCCACCTAACTCTCTTGAGAACGCCATGACCCAGGCCGTCCGGATGGACCGCAGGCTGCGGGCCAGAGGGGTGATGCAGGTGGAGACTCCATTGTTCCCCAGTGGAAAAGAGACTGCCCCTGAGCTCACGGATGTAGGCGCCCTCTCCCTGAGGGATACGGAGAGGAAACGCCGGAAGGACAAGCAGTTATGCTTTTACTGCGGTAAAAGGGGGACATTGGAAAAGGGAGTGTCCCGATTGACCGTCTTCAACCCGGTCAGCGGGAAATGACTAGATCTGGGAAGTCAATGGAGAGACTACTCAGACCCTCAGGTACCCTTTTCCTCGTTTTCTAAAGTGTTACTTCATGTGGAACAGTTTGTGGTCGGTAGTTCTTTTCCCTCTACAGCCTTCGTGGACTGCGGATCATCGATTAATCTCATTGACTCCCAATTGGTCACACACTGCAAGATAGGGACAGTTAGGCTCTAGGTTCCGATCAAGGTGGTGGCCATTGACTCCTCTCCCCTCACTAAGGAGGGAATTCGCTTTATGTCTGACTTGTTTTCGCTCAGAGTGGGCGCTACTCATGAGGAAAACCTTAGTTGTTTTGTTCTGGACAATCTACCTGCAGGATTGGTGTTGGGCATGCCCTGGTTACAACGCCATAACCCAGTTATTAACTGGAAAACGGGGGAGATTGTTCAATGGGGGTTTAATGATTTTAAGTTATGTGATAAATCCGCACTGCTGGTTGAACCTGTTAAATCTGTGTCTGTATCATCAGTCGAGCTGGAAGGTATTCCGGAATGCCTGAAGGACTTCCAAGATGTATTCTCTGAAAGCGAGGCCGAGACGTTAACGCCACATAAACCCTTTGACTGCGCTATCGAGCTGGTCCTGGGGGCTAAATTACCTAAAGCCCGTCTGTTTAATTTATCCGGCCCTGAGCGCTTGGTTATGAAGGAGTACATTGCTGAAAGTCTGCGCAAGGGACACATATGTCCTTCAGTCTCATCTGTGGCGGCAGGTTTCTTTTTTGTAAAGAAAAAAGATGGTGGGTTACGTCCCTGTCTCGATTTTCGGGAGCTTAATCAGATTACTGTACGGAATACGTACCCCTTTCTGTTGATTCCCGACTTCTGTAACCAACTATCAGGGGCAAAGTGGTTTTCTAAACTGGATCTTCGGGGGGCATATAAGTTGATAAGGGTCCGAGAGGGGGATGAATGGAAAACTGCGTTCCTCACGTCTGAGGGACTGTTTGAAAATTTAGTCATGCCGTTTGGTCTTACCAATGCCCCCGCTATATTTCAGAATTTCATCAACGTAGTATTCTCGGATCTCATTGGTCGTTTTGTCGTTATCTACTTAGATGATATTTTGATATACTCCTCCGACAGGCATTCTCATCTGGAACATGTACGAACTGTTCTCCAAAGACAGAGAAAATCATCTGTATGCCAAATTGGAGAAATGTGTATTTTGTGTGCAAGAATTGTCTTTTTTGGGATTAATTGTATCCTGTGAGGGTTTTCGCATGGACCCCAAGAAGGTGCAGGCCATTGCGGATTGGGTGCAACCCCAAGATCTTAAGGGTCTTCAGCGCTTCTTGGGGTTCACCAATTATTACCGCAAATTTATCTGGGGGTTTTCGCAGGTGGTCAAACCTCTCACGGATCTAACATGCAAAGGTGCAGATGTGAGAAATTGGTCCTCGCTCGCAAAAGAGGCCTTTGCAACGCTGAAAAAATGTTTTATATCTGCTCCTGTGTTGGTACAGCCAGATCCGTCCAAACCATTTGTGGTGGAGGTGGATGCCTCCGAGGTGGGGGTGGGGCAGTGTTGTCCCAAGGGCCTGCCACTCTAACCAACCTCAGGCCATGTGCTTTCTTTTCCAGGAAGTTCTCTGCTGCTGAAAGAAATTATGATGTAGGCAATAGAGAGCTTCTTGCGGTCAAGTTGGCGTTTGAGGAGTGGAGGCACTTTTTGGAGGGGGCCAGTCACCCGCTTACTGTGATCACTGATCACAAAAATTTGTCATACATTGAGTCTGCTAAAAGATTAACACCCAGACAGGCCCGTTGGTCACTTTTTTTTTCTCGTTTCCAGTTTACTATTACATTCCATCCAGGGTCAAAGAATGTCAAGGCTGATGCCTTATCTTGTAGTTTTCACCCTGTGTCTGCCCCTGAGCCACCGTCCTCCATTCTGCACCCTGGGGTGGTGTTAGCAGGGATCTCGTCTGAATTTGAATGGGAAATTGAGGGGGCCCAGTCGCTGCCTCCTGCGGCCAAGCCAGGGGGCAAGTTGTTTGTCCCAGAGCAACTTCGCCTTAAACTCTTGCAAGAGTTCCACGAATCCAAGTTGTGTGCTCACCCTGGTATATCAGCCACGTGACTGGCGGTGGCTAGGATCTTCTGGTGGCCTTCCCTTGGTTCTGATATAAAGAAATTCATTTCTGGTTGTGGGGTCTGCGCTCGTTCTAAAAGTTACCATAGCCGGCCGGCGGGGGAGCTGATGCCCTTGGAAGTTCCCGAAAGACCATGGACCCACGTGTCCATGGATTTTATTACCAATCTTCCCTCTTCCAGGGGTAATAAGGTGGTATGGGTAGTGGTGGACAGATTTTCAAAGCAGGCTTATTTTGTTCCCCTGTCCCCATTACCTTCAGCTGAGACCTTATCCAGATGCTGTTTGTGCAGCATGGGGTCCGCTTGCATGGGGTACCCCTGAAAGTGGTGTCTGATCGTGGTGTGCAGTTTGTTGGTAAGTTTTGGCGTGCTTTCTGGAAAAAAATTAGGGATATCTCTGTCCTTTTCGTCCGCATACCATCCTGAGAGTAATGGTCAGACGGAACGCACTAATCAGTCTCTGGAACAGATCCTCATATGTCTGACTTCTGCTAGACAGAATGACTGGTGTGATATACTGCTGTTGGCTGAATTTGCCTTCAATAGTCGGGTGAGTCAATCCACTGGTATGTCCCCTTTCTTGATCAACTATGGGTTCAGTCCTCATTTTGGTGAGTTTTCTCCTCTGGATTCTGGGTGTCCGGGGGCTGAGGACTCTGTTCAGCAGTTAAAAGATACATGGGCAGAAGTCCAGCGGCGTATATCTAGGTCTCAAGGCAGGTATAAGTTTTTTGCGGACAGGAAACGAACACCTGGTCCCATGTTTCAGGTTGGAGAGAAAGTTTGGCTCTCCACGCGAAACATTAAGTTAAAGATTCTGTCAGCCAAGTTGGGCCCCAAATTCATTGGCCCGTACAAGATTGTGGAAAAAATCAACCCAGTAGCATACAGGCTGTGCCTTCCACCCTCTTTTAAGATCCCTAACATCTTCCATAGATCTCTACTGAAGCCTTTTGAAGCAGTCCGGGGAGAATCCGAGTCCGCTGCTCCTCCGGTTTCGGTTGAGGGACATGTGGAATATGAGATTGGTCACATCGTAGATTCTAGGTTGGTACGGTGGTCAGTACAGTACCTTGTTCATTGAAAGGGGTATGGGCCGGAGGACAGGTCATGGGTGCCGGCCCAGTTGATGCATGCGGATTGCCTGGTTCGGGCTTTCCATGCAAGGTACCTGGGTAAGCCTGTTGGTCCAGAGGCCCCCCCGTTGAGAGAGGGGTACTGTCATGATACCAGTGCTGGGTGACCGGCATTTCTGGGGTTAATGTTTTGATCTCAGTGCAGACTGTCATGAACTCATTTTCTGCTCCAACATTTGAGAGTTCCCCTTCCGTTCTCCCTCTGGTGGTGACAGGAGGTAGTGCGGTTGGTTTAAGTGGTAGTGATCTGCCACCTGATGAGGAAGATAACAATTGGATCCCTGGAGTATCAGACTGGATATAAGACAGCTGACGCCCTATCCGGGTGCTGGTGATCAGTCTGCTTCTTAGGTCCTGGACTTCAGCTCTCTTCCAGTCTTCTCAAGTTAAGTTTGTTTTTTGCTAATGTTCACACTTGCGCTTGTTGGTCAATTTAGTTTGTTGTGCAATCAGCCTGCCCCTGCTGGGGCTATGCTGAAAGTCCACTCCTATAAACTAGTATTTGCTAATCTGCTTTTTGTCCCTTATTAGATTGGCCTCTTTTTTGCTCTGTCTCAGAATATTTCAGAGTGCTGATATAGGTTTAGAAGTCTAGTGACTTCAGGGTTAATTTTGCTATCAGAAGTGTTGGACAATATTTTTGTAGATTGTTTTTGGCAGATTGCAGACAGTGTCTTTCCTTTTCTGTCCTTTTTAGTTAGCCGGGCCCCATCGTTTGCTCAGCCTATTTTCCTGCCTTTGTTTGTATTTTCATCTTGTTTCACCGTCAATACATGCGGGGGGCTGTCTTTCCTTTGGGGTCTGCTCTGGGGCAGTTAGTTTTCCTCTTTTTCTGCTTTAGGCTTATGTAGTTCTCCGGTTGTGACGAGGCGTCTAGGACCAACGTAGGAATGCTCCACGACTGCTGCTAGTTGTGCGGTTAAGATCAGGGATCTGCAATCTGCATAGTTACCAACTTCTCTGGTTTTCTGAGACTTAGCTTGTTGTCTTGTTTTTACTCCTCGGTTTCCCATTCATAACAGAATCACCAGCCATACCGCAGATTTTAGGGTACTCAAAAGCAGGAAAGAATTGTCAGAGAAAGAAAGGGAAAAAAAAAGAAAAAAGTGTCAGAATTTTTTTTTTTTTTTTTATGTATTTTTTCCTCTTTTTCTGGGGCCGTATGAGGATTTTTTTTTTTCCTAATGGAGATTAAGCAATTGTCTGATCGTGTGGAGCAGCTGGCTGCTGAAGTACAGGGAATTTCCACCTACCTTATTCAGTCACATGCTGCTGAACCCAAGATTCCTACTCCTGATGTGTTTTCTGGGGATCGGTCTAAATTTCTGAATTTTAAGAATAATTGTAAATTATTTCTTGCTTTGAAGCCTAACTCATTGGGGAGCTCTGTGCAGCAGGTTAAAATTGTCATCTCCTTGCTGCGCGGCGATCCCCAAGATTGGGCTTTTTCTCTGACACCTGAAAATCCTATTCTGACTAATGTGGATGCATTTTTTCAGGCCTTGGGGTTGTTGTATGATGAACCTAATGCCGTTGATCAAGCTGAGAGAACCCTGTTGGCATTAAACCAGGGTCAGGATCCTGCAGAGTTGTACTGTCAAAAATTCCAAAAGTGGGCGGTCCTTACTACATGGAATGATAGTGCATTGGCAGCTCTCTTTCGGATAGGTTTGTCAGAGACCGTAAAAGATGCTATGGTGGGATTTCCTGTTCCCTCTGGTCTGGATGGCTCTATGTCATTAGCCATTCAAGTTGATCGGCGTTTACGTGAGCGTAAAACTACACGAGAGGTGCTGCCACCTTTTGAACAAATGTCTGAACCTATGCAATGTGATGGGGTTTTGTCTAGGGCGCAACGTCGGGAGTTTAGAAGGCGTAATAAGCTGTGTTTTTTCTGTGGCGACGCCTCTCATACTATTTCTGTCTGCCCTAAACGAGAGAAACTTTTTGCACACACATTTGCTGTGGGCAGTATACAACCTAAGTTCCTTTTGGCAATTACTCTGATCTGCTCCTTGTCCACATTTTCCACTAAGGCTTTTGTTGATTCAGGAGCAGCTCTGAATCTGATGGATTTGGACTTTGCTAAACGTTGTGGTTTGTCCATGACGCCTCTGCAGACGCCCATTCCTTTGAGGGGTATTGATGCCACTCCTTTGGCGGAGAATAAACCTCAGTTTTGGACCCAGGTGATAATGCGAGTTGCCCCAGACCACCAAGAAAATTGTAAATTTTTGGTGCTGCATAATTTGCATGATACTATTGTTCTGGGGTTCCCCTGGTTGCAAACTCATAACCCAGTTTTGGATTGGAAATCTGTGTCTGTGGTGAGTTGGGGTTGTCAGTGTGTTCTTAGGGACGCTCCTGTTTTCTCCACCTCTCCTCAGTCTCATGACATTCCTGATTATCTGGCTGATTTCTCTGATGTTTTTAGTGAGAGTAAGTCTGCGTCTTTGCCTCCTCATAGGAGTTATGACTGTGCAATTGAGTTGATGCCTGGGTGTAAATTTCCCAAGGGTCGGCTTTTCAACTTATCTGTACCCGAACATGATGCTATGCGATCCTATATTAAGGAGTCGTTGGAGAAGGGTCATATTAGACCATCCTCGTTACCATTAGTCGCTGTTTTTATTTTGTGGCCAAGAAAGATGGTTCATTAAGACCGTGTATTGATCGTTCCCTTAACAAGATGACGGTTAAATATCAGTACCCGCTACCTCTGATGTCTGATTTATTCTCCAGAGTTAAGAGTGCCTGCTGGTTTACTAAGCTTGACCTCAGGGGGGCGTATAATCTTATTCGCATCAAGCACGGGGATGAATGGAAGACGGCGTTTAATACTCCGGAGGGACATTTTGAGAATCTGTTGATGCCTTTTGGGCTCTCTAATGCCCCTTCTGTCTTCCAATCCTTTATGAATGATATTTTCCGAGACATTGTGGATAAGTTTTTGATCATCTATCTGGATGATATTTTGATCTTTTCTAGTGATTGGGATTCCCATGTGGAACATGTCCAGACTGTGTTCCGGATTTTGAGGGAGAATTCCCTGTTTGTTAAGGGATCGAAGTGCCTCTTTGGTGTACAGAGGATTTCATTTTTGGGATTTATCTTGTCTCCATCGACTATTGAAATGGACCCGGCCAAGGTACAGGCCATTTATGATTGGGTTCAGCCTACTTCTTTGAAGGCTCTCCAGAAGTTTTTGGGTTTTTCTAATTTCTATCGTAAATTTATAGGTAATTTTTCTAGTATTGTCAAACCACTGACTGATCTGACCAAGAAGGGAGCTGATGTGCTGAATTGGTCTCCTGAGGCTGTCTCAGCATTTCAGGAGCTTAAGCAGAGATTTACTTCAGCTCCAGTTTTACGGCAACCTGATGTCTCACTTCCATTTCAAGTGGAGGTGGACGCTTCTGAGATTGGTGCAGGAGCTGTTTTGTCCCAAAAAGACCCTGTGACTTCTAAGATGAATCCCTGTGCCTTCTTTTCTCGAAAGTTTTCCCCATCTGAACGCAACTATGACGTGGGGAATCGGGAATTGTTGGCCATGAAATGGGCATTTGAGGAGTGGAGACATTGGTTGGAGGGAGCTAGACATCAATTTGTGGTCCTCACCGATCACAAGAATCTGATTTATCTGGAGTCGGCCAAACGCTTGAATCCTAGACAGGCTAGATGGGCCTTGTTTTTCACGCGTTTTAATTTTGTGGTCTCTTTTCTTCCGGGCACTAAGAATGTTAAGGCAGACGCCCTTTCTAGGAGTTTCTTTGCTGATTCTCTTAATGTGACCGAGCCTACTACTATCCTAGGTGAGGAGGTAGTTCTTTCTGCCCGATTTGAGATGCGCCCTAGAGGAATTTCAGGAGGATAAACCTGAGCATTGCCCTATGGGAAGATTGTATGTTCCTGACCAGTGGAGAAAGAGAGTGATGTCTGAAGTCCATTGCTCCACATTGGCTGGTCATCCGGGTATTTTTGGTACCAGAGATTTGGTGAGTAGGTAGTTTTGGTGGCCTGCCTTGTCTCATGATGTCAGAAATTTTGTACAGTCCTGTGGGACTTGTTCTCGGTCTAAACCCTGTTCTCATTCTAGTGAGTTGCTGATGCCCCTCCCGGTGCCCAGGAGGCCATGGACCCATATCTCAATGGATTTTATTTCTGATCTTCCTGTCTCTCAGAGAATGACTGTTATCTGGGTGATTTGTGATAGATTTTCGAAGATGGTCCATCTTGTACCACTCCCAAAGTTGCCATCTTCCGCTGAGTTGGTGCCCTTGTTTTTACAACAGGTGGTTCGGTTACACGGGATTCCTGAGAACATTGTGTCCGATAGAGGGGTCCAGTTTGTTTTCAGATACTGGAAAGCCTTTTGTTCCAATATGGGAATTCAGTTATCCTTCTCCTCCGCGTTTCATCCCCAGACCAATGGACAGACTGAGAGAACAAACCAGACCCTGGAGTCTTATTTAAGATGTTTTATATCTGCTGATCAAGCTGATTGGGTCTCATTTTTGCCCTTGGCCGAATTTGCGCTGAACAATAGAGCTAGTTCTGCCACTCTGATGTCAAGCTTTTTCTGTAATTTTGGGTTTCATCCTCGATTCTCAGACTCTTACCTGCACACCTGGGACCTATTACGGTGGCCTCTCATTGGTTCTGGGAGAGGCTTCTTATAGCCTCAGGAAGCTCCCATCCCCTGTCAGTTATACTTTCGCCCTTGGCA
The DNA here is from genome assembly GCF_039654945.1 of Dendrobates tinctorius. Lineage (NCBI taxonomy): Eukaryota > Metazoa > Chordata > Amphibia > Anura > Dendrobatidae > Dendrobates > Dendrobates tinctorius. The sequence goes on from NW_027361824.1 coordinate 10,158,210, forward strand.
TTGTGTGGTGACCCCTGAGTGTGTTTGTGCGGTGTTCTGGTTGCTTGATTCTCTGTGTACGACCCAGTCTGTTCTCTGGATATTGCTTGTTGGATTCTGCTTGGTACCTTCTAGGTCTGTTTGGTTTTGACCCCTGCTTGGCCCCGACTATCCGTTCTGTCTCATCCCTGGTAATTTACTGCTATCTCTTTGTATGACCTCCGTTTTGCCTGACTCTGGGTATTTCTGTATAGTGTCCTGCCATCTCTGAAAGCAGGACACTAAGCCCTGCCCCCTTGCAGTCACATGACCGTAGGTCCTGTGACTGCTTGCTAAACTTCAGCGTCCACTGGTCCTGTGTATCTGTACTTTCCAGCTGTACCTGACCCCGGGGCCCACTACAGTGCGGGTGAGTCCCTGGTCAGCGGAGGCTGCACGCCGCTGACAGTATCCTGACAGAAAATATATTTATTCGGCGCCGTTGACTAAAAAGACCTTTCAGTAGGTCATGTGACTTTCTAGATGAGAAACTTATGTATCAGGCGCCGTCTATCACAAGGACATTCCAATAGATCATGTGATCTTTCAGACGTTAGGGATAGGACCGACAGTGTCTATACACAGATGTGACGCTTAGCGCCCCTAATATTCCTGACATCAACCTGACGCATGCGGTTTTGATCCCCTTCGCCTGATATGCAGTCTTATTTTGTATCGCACTACTAAGCTTGCATTGTTTCCATGACATCTGCACATGCGCCTTAGATACTTCCGGTTTAGCGGTTATACGCCGCTGCCGAACATTTCTTCCATGCGGTGAGTCTCAGCAGCTGCTGTGAATTTTGTAATTATTGGTATATATTTATACCGGTTGGACTTGCATACCTCCTCACTTCTTCCTGCTCCTGATGAAGTCACCTCGGTGACGATACGCGTCGGGTGATGGGAGCGGCAGCTTTTACCTGTACGCCAGCATATTTATAATGGCTTCTCGTGTTCGGTGAGCAGGTTCACTTCTACTTGCAGCCTGGGGCGGTTTGGTATTGGTGGAGAGGGTGACTTTTTCATTCTTGTATTTATATTCATTATCTTAGGTATTCCTAAATTCTTTCTCCCCCTCCTGCCTATACCCCTCAAATTTTAGCAGGGTAATTCATTTTATTATACATTGGCTACCGTCCCAGCCTTGATATTTATGTACTGCTATTTTCTATCTATTTCAAACCTTATTGTGGCTTCTTATAGTCTTATTATAGACTCTGTATTTGTTAAATTTGAATTTTTATACTATGGCCGTTGTATCTGTACCTGCCATACACTACACTGTGATGTGAGCAATCTGCTATCTGGCGCCAACTCCACACTTGGCTGTTTATAGTTCTGTTACAGACTCTGCATCTGCTAGATGTGAACCTCTGGGCCTATGTATTATGGCCTTGTGTTTGTACCTGTCATGTGCTGCATTAATCAATATCAGGAACCAATCTGCCATTTGGACACGTGATAGCTGCTACTTACCATTCCTTGTTTTGGGATATGTTGTTGGCTATTTTGATAAGTTCATTGAATAAGGTGTTTTACAGGCTTGTCTGCTGCCCCTAGGTATATGGCTTATGTATATAACTCTTGTATTTTTAATTGTTTTTATATTTGTGGTGCTTTGTGTATGTCCTATGGAATAAAATTGTGATTCTTAAGGTGATCCCCACTTGTGTATATGTCTTCTTCCCTTTTTGCTCATTTTTTAAAAAACGACTATTGCCTATGGTACAAGTCATGAGTGGGTGCATATAGCAGTGCCACAGGCTCAACCTGCACCATACCCAGGAGATAATGGAGTCTTAACCTGTTAGATGCCACCGTTAATCTCTGACAGCGGCATTTACAGTGCGCCAGCGTGGGGGTGCGCCATTCTTTATGCCCACCCCAGCGACATGATCATTGGGTGCCGTTGGATAGCTATGGCAGCCAGGAGCCTGATGAAGACCTCTGTGCCTGCAATCACAGAACCCTGTTGTGACCCAGCCAGTGGCCAGGATTGAAAGGAGACCATGGTTTTGGCTGAGGGAGGACTGGGAGCTTGCATCGCATCCAAATGAAAACCACTTTGGGATGAGTTCATTAATCCACAGGTGGGTGCACGAATTCGCTGGTGAGCACAGCAGATATCCACAAGAAGAAGAAAGTTTGTTCGGCACACCGGCATAAATGAAAAAAAAAAAAACTTTTTTAGGCTAATATGCCATATTAAAATGCAAAAAAACACCTGACGCATTTCTGGTGCACCAGAAACGCGTCAGGTGTTTTTTGCATTTTAATATGGCATATTAGCCTAATAAAGTTTTTTTTTTTCATTTATGCCGGTGCGCCGAACGAACTTTCTTCTTCTCATGGTTTTGGCTATATACAGCAATTCTGAATATTGTTGTATATAAAACAAGCAATCAGACGATCGAAGGTTAAAGTCACCAAAGAGAACAAACAAATACCATTAAAAGTTAAAAAAAAGCTTAAAAGTAAAAAAAAGCTTAAAAATAATAAAAAAAAATCGAATCACCGCATTTTTCTCTATTAAAAATAAAGATATAAAAAAATACACATTTTACATATTCCTATAACAGCGAACACAGATTTTAAAAGCCCCAACTGTCATCTTCTATCTCAATAATGGGAAAAGTTTGTTTTCACTGAATATATAAATCAGAGTGAATTATCAGTCTAGTAGGAGAAATAAGCAGATTTTTCTAATAAGATAAATTACAACGTTGCTTATTTTCATGTGTACTATTGATTTATAAAATAAAAATTAAAATGACTCTTTAATTTTCTCTTAGTTTGATGTTCTACTAGGTTCAAAACGCATCAATCGGTAAAGTTTTCCCTGGAACCTATGGTTCTATTGGATGGGAACGCATATGAAACCGAACATTTTGTAACAGATTTTCAATAGATTTTTAAAGGGAACCTGTCACCCCCCCCCAGGCGTTTTGAAGTAAAAGAGCCACCTTGTGCAGCACTAATGCTGCATTCTGTCAAGGTGGCTCTTTTACTCTTTTATTTGGCGTCCCTTCCACTGCAGAAAGAAGCGTTTTTAAAGTTTGTCACTCATACCTGAAGTTTGTCCGGGGGGCAGTTCTTTCGCCCCGTACATAGACGCCTCACATCCATCAGTCATTTCCTCCTTTCGTTTTGGCGCCGCCTCATCAGCGTTCTTTTTTTTTCTTGGCGCCTGCGCTGTAATATTGTATCATGGGCATGCGCAGTTAGCACTGCCCGTCCATTGACATCACATGATGTCTTGCTTATCGCGCCTGTGTGGACGTGCGGCCCGAGATCCGGCCCCGCAGTTTCTTCTGATTTATTCACACTGCGGGGCTGGGAATCTTGGGCATGCGCAGTAGTTCTCTGCGGCTCTCCCTCAAATCCCTCCACCTTTTTCCCAGTGTGCAGTGTCATAGGACTCGTCAGGTATTGCGATTATGGAGGCGATGAGGCCATGCCACAGCAATTAGTGATCAGCTGAGAACTACTGCGCATGCCCAAGATTCCCAGCCCCGCAGTGTGAATAAATCAGAAGAGACTGCGGGGCGGGATCTCGGGTGACAAATTTTAAAAACGCTTCTTTCTGCGGTGGAAGGGACGCCAAATAAAAGAGCCACCTTGACAGAATGCAGCATCAGTGCTGCACAAGGTGGCTCTTTTACTTCAAAACACCTGGGGGGGGGTGACAGGTTCCCTTTAATATGAGAAAGTTTTCTTATGTGCTGGATCCTGCATTTTTTGGATCTTGCATCCTGTGTTGTGGATGCCCTAGAGGCACAGGTCAATGGATTACGCATATATGATTTTAAGAAAAGCAATACTGGAGAAAGTGGGTTAACTGCTGATATATACCACTTGAAGATCCCAGGCGACCGATCAATGCGTTATGAAGTCATCCGACTTCTGTTTCAGTACAAACGACAAACAACTGAAAAAGTCGAATGACTTGGAAACGTGCTGTTGATCGGTCACCTGGAATCTTCAATTGTTATTCATCAACATTGCAGTTAACTCTCTTACTGCTGTATAGCTTTTCCTTGGATTCCACTAGTGGGCTTGCAGAAGATGATATTTTGAGCCATTGCAGTCATTGTGTTTCATCAGGTGAGCATCTCCCTTCACCCTGATATCCTCCATCACTGGATAAAATCTTATTTTGCTTCATTGTTCTTCCAGCTTCCTTCACTAATACATATATACTTTTTAAGAAACCTTACCAACAGACGACAAACACAACTTTTCCTTTTACAAAAAACTCAACATTTTATTAAATACATTTTCTTTATATATTTATGAAAAACTTCATCTCTCAGACCATAGATGACTGGACTGAGGAGTCTCGGCAAACACGTGAGTATAATATAGTTTGTGATGAGTAGGTAGGAGACGCAATTTATTAAGAGGACCTCGGTTAAGGAGGAGATGAAGGAGACCATACATAATATGAGCTGGAAGGCGTGGAGCATCACCGTTTTACCAGCTTTATGAGCGGATGACCCACCAGAACCGATCTTCCTGGCGACCAGCATAACTTCAATGTAAGTAAATGCAATGATCAAAGCAACCGCGGCGAAGCTGAAGATATTGATGAAGGACATGATCACATTCTGTATGGGACTTACAAACAACATTGATCGACCACAAAACCCATGTAAGGAAAAAAACCTTCCTTTAATTGAGTAGATTATGACAGTGCAGTCGGCAATACTCGGACAGAGTCCTATGAGCCAAATCACCAGAATCGCATATCGAGCTCTTTTTATCGTGCAAAACTTTAGGTGTCTTAGTGGGAAACAAATGGCTACGTAACGTTCTAGAGACATGACAGCCAGGTTGTATGGGGTCACTCGAAAGGAGCAAGTGGCCAAGGTGTGAAGCAGGAAACAAACGGACACGGGGAAGTCTACAGAATACATGGCAGTCACTAAAATGAAATTTCCCAAGGCGAGATACAGTGTATCATTGATGAGCATGTGGACAAAGAGGATGTAACGAGACTTCTCCCAGATGTGAGGAATGGAGAAGAAGATCTTCAGAAGAACGGAGGTGATGTACAGGTAGAAGGTGAAGAATAGAAGAGTGAAAACAGCAAGAGCAGATCGGGTGACCGTATCAACCGTTGCGATATAAGAGGACATCAGCGTGCCATTCCCAGAGGTAGATGTGAAATTCACCATTGAAAACTGGATGACAACAATTCTTTTTTGGGATCTCACACTTAAAGGAAACAAGAAGATAACAGTGTTGAGCTCTCCAGTGTGTAGAATACAAAGGTGTCGGTAAAAACACAGACTTCTCATTCATTGGAGCATGTTCATATGAAATCCAATGGTAAAACCATCCATATAATTTGGTATGGTTGCCAGATTACGGCTTCATATAGCTCAGAAGTTCTACGGAGCCATAATATGAGATGACATGTTAATGGGTAGTTTGCTATGGGCTCATCCTGAGCACCACAATCAGCTAATTTTGCCTGGAGAAGCTGCAGACAGCCAGACATTTCCTATCTCAGGACAGATGACTCGCGTTTGCCATGGCAGCTGTTCTTTCTGACATGTAATGGGTGTCCCTGAATAGGGGACCCCTCTATCTGAGAGACCTGTATAATCTAATTTAAGCATATTGTAGACCTTGGAAGGATTTTTATGTAAATTCATGCCTGACCTATGCTGGGACTAAATGGCTCCAGAAGATTTTATGACCACTGTGTCTTCCGACATTGCTTTTGGAGATGGTCATAGACATAATGGAGATGGTCCATTCTAGTCAATCCTTATGGTGGCCATATATCTGCAATATTGGCCTGCAACCTGTGGTTCTCCAGCTGTGGTGAAACTACAACTAACAAGTCATGAGAACCACACACTGATAGTTGTACCTACACCAAAACTGGAAAGCCGCAGTTTGGAGACCATTACTCTAGGAAATTGCTAAAGAAATATAAAGCCATAAAGTGGGAGATGGAGTCACTAACTTTCACCAACTTTTACCTATCTTCATACAAGGCGATGGATACTCACCGCTGCATGTGATGTGATGTGTTCGACATCTCTTCTTTGAAGCTTCTGCCGGGTGTACATATTTATAGTTGTCGGTTGAAGCTCTCAATAGAATTTATCATCTTTTTAATATTTTTATAGTGAGGCAATCAATGAGTCTCTGGAGATAGCGGCACAGAAATGCCAGATTGCATCAATTTAGCAGAAAGCAAAAGCAATGCACAAGCAGATGTCACCCAGTATTCCTGGGAATACACCGGTCTATGGGGCTATGATAATGCAGAAGGCTTAGACTGCAGTCACGATTAACCATTGAGACAAAGCTGATTCTACAATATCAGGATTGTAAACTTTATACAAGAGAAAAAGGGCCAAACCCAGAATTGATGGTAGGAATGCAGACCAACACAATGGAGGATTTTAGCAAGGGAAGCATTTTATGACCTGTATGAAGATTGGGACAAGGGATAGAGCTAGTTATATTTAGGGTTAGGCAGCACAAAAGTAGCAAGTAGTGGCGGCATGAAGTATATGCACATAATGTTTAGGAGCCATCTGGGAAAAGGGAGAGGATTTGGCAATTCTACAAGACACCTCACAAAGGTCCTACAAGGAAGCTCCCCCAGGCTCTTCACTGCCATGAGGCTGAGCAACGACATCCAGATTCTAGATGGGATGGGGGTCAAAAATTACAAACAGAATGGTTTGTGAAAAGAGATATGTACTCAAAAAAAAAAAGTTTGGCAAGCTCTGTTCTCCTGGGAAGCAGTTTAGAAAAGATGGCAAAGTGGAGCATGTGGCCCATTGGAAGTGGTAACTACAGATTCCATTGGATTAATGTCCAAGTTCTTGGCACCAGATCTGTCTAGTGTGGGATCAGGTGCACTACTATAAATGATGGGTGAAGGTTTGTTACTATACTGGTGGAAGACGGCTGGAATCCAATGGTCGGAGGAGCACCAGCAGGGGAATAGCAGGTGCTGATAGAAGTCATTAGATGTATGAATTGGAGCTGTAGAAATAATCCGGAGATGAGTTGGAAAAGTTTGGGTAAGACAGTTCTCATGAGCTGGAGACTGAATGTGAGTATTCCATGTGGCCCTAAGTAGGCCCAAACAGGAAACATGACGGCATCCACAGGTTTAGCATCTGTCACCTTACTAAAAGGGATTCAAAAAACAATAACAGCCCCCAATGGTAAGGAGTGGAATTGCAGCACAATTTAGCAAAGTGAATACCGGCAGCCACCAGCAGTCAATCCGCAGAAGAACAACAGAATCCTGACCTTACCCCCCCCTCGATGCTGGACCTCTGGATGGTGCTTGACTTGGTTTATCGAGATGTCTCTGATGAAACTCTCTAAGCAGTCGGGGAGCGTTGATGTTTTCTACAGGCTTCCAGTAATTATCCTCAAGGCTGTACCTTTGCAAATTTATTAAGTTCTGCTCCCGGCTTCTGAATATTCTGGAGTCCAGGATATTTTCGACAGTAAAATGTTCTTATCCATCTGTGATGGTGTGCGGGGTATCATTCTATGTTCATATTTTTACTGATTTCATGAGTTTTCTCTTGTTTCTCTGTATCATTCTGCATATCACTTCTAATGTGAAGACACAGCATTTAATTTTAACCCCTCAACGGCGGTCATTAAGGGTGCTTAATCCTCAGTACCACTTTTTAGCAGCGCTGAGGAATAAGAGAATAGCGCCACTGAGCGATTCTCTCGGGTGTCAGCTGTACATAACAGATGACATCCTGCTGTATTGGCCCGGCCAGTTTTGCGACTGATCAGGGCCAATTAACCCCTTAAATACCACTGTCAATCATGACAGCAGTATTTAAGTTGTTACAAGGGGGTCACAAGACCCCCTTAGTAACCATCGGACCCCACGAGAATTGCGGGTCTTGATGATTACCATGGTATCCTGAGGTCATGTGTGATGACCCAAGAGTACGGTGAGCCTGTGAGATCCAGCAATAAGCTCACAGTCAGTGAGTGTTAGTGAGACACTCAGTACAGCAGTGTATGACAGCAGTGATCAAAGTAAAAACTATACATGTCCCACAGTGAAAAAGTGGGAAAAAAGTGAAATAAAATATAACATGTAAAAGAGTAAAAAAAAAAAACACAGAAGTCACTAAAGTCCCTTTCGCCACTCAAAGCGCAGCGCTTGTGATAAAGCAAAAATAAACAAAATAAAGTTCTCGTACTTGGTATCGCGGCGTCCTTAACGGCCCGCTCTATACAATTGGCAGGTTATTTATTCTGTTTGGCAAAAACGCTGTATAAAAAAATAATAAAAATACAAGCCAAAAATGTTATTTTTCATCACAGTGACTCACAAAAAAGTGAATAAAAGTGCGATCAAAGAGTCATATGTAAAGACAATAACATAAATGAAAATGGCAAATTGCCCAGCAAAAAAACAAGCCCTAATATGGCTTATTTGGCAAAAAAAAACAAAAAACTTTACAACTGTCAGAATAGGAAGATGTAAAAATAAATTCATTTTGTTAAAATATTGTTTTTAGTGTTCAAAAATAGCAAATCATAAAAAATATGGGTTTGCGATTAATAATACGTATATACCTTACCGATACCTTTGCTGCAGGCTGGGATGAGGGGCGCCGGGACGTCCGGCGCTGCGGGGGTGTCTGGCAGTGCTGCCCGATGCTGCTGAGGGTGTCTCCGGCTCTGTCGACATTTTGTGAAAGGCCAGAGCCCCAGCAATTCCATGGTTTCCTGTGCCGTGGACTCCGGGAAAATGGCCGCCGGGGGCGGCGCATGCGCAGATGGAGATCTCAGCACCAAGATCTCGAAGGATGAGATTTCAGACTCACATTTATCCTGATGGTCACTTTGGACTGGTCTGTGTACCAGCGGTTTCCCATCATTTTAGACATCATGTTAGGAACACCGCACTGAACTTGCTCACTGAGCCAGTGCGCGTGTCCTGAGTAAGGCGAACTGTGCTCAAAGATACCTGTGGAGCGGGCAGCAGCCGAGTAGGTGTGTAATTCAGAACAGCAGGACCTGAAGCACGTGACTGCTGGGGACGTGGCCTAAACTCCACAGAGCTAGGAGCTGCAGGGAACTCCTAGCAGGGTAACTGCGAGACAAAGTTACCAAGGGGCACAGACAGGGAGGATAGTCAGGACGTAGCCAATAAGTCACACACAGAGATACCTGCAAAGGTACAAGAGGAGGGAGCAGAGAGTAGTCAGATAACAGGCAATGAGTCATACACAGGGAGGGTAGCGCAGTACAGAATCAACAGGCAAACTCACAACGGGGAACAGAACCGGGTCAGAACCATATAAACAAGCTATAGCAACAAACAGGCACACGGGGGTCACCACACGGCCAAAGGCAAAAGTATAACTGGCAGGGATGGGAGCTTCCCAGGGGTTTAAGAAGCTCTCCCAGAACCAAAAAGAGGCCACAATCATTAACCCCAGGTGTGCAGGATAAAACCTGCACCGAGCTCCAGACATTAACCCCTGACGTGCAGCTCAAAAACCTGCCCTGGGATCATGACACATCATTTTAGAGCACAAGTGTGGGCGACCAGAGATCTGTGCACTCCAAAAAAAGATGGAGACACCAAAAAGAGTACAATGTGTATCCATCTGCCTCATAGTGGGTGGTTCCCTCAGGGTTTATATTAATCCCATTTTTGTTGAATTTTTACCGAAACACCGCACGTAAGTGCTCAGCGTAGAACACAAAAATGTGATCCCAGCCTAATTCTGGAAGTGATTGCATAATGTTATGTACCCCAAAATATTACCAATAAAAACCTCTAATTTATCCCGCACAAAACCAGCCCCCACTCAGGTTTGTCATCTGTTACTGGAACTATAGGGGGGTCCCACGCTACTGGTAGAACAATTACTCTGGAAAAGTGACATGGTTCCCGCCCCCTCAAAGAAAATCCAGTGAATTCTGCGCTCCCAAATCCAAATGCCTCCCTCCAGAGCCCCACTGTGCCTAAACCACAGTAAGCGGCCACATTTTTGGCATTATTATAAATCGAGAGAAGGCACTCCATTTATGGGTGCGAATTGCCAGACCCACAAGATGGGCACAATGTGGCGCTACACTGAATGGGGGCACAATGTATGGGTACTAGACTGGCAGAATAAAGCACGGCGTGGATGTTACAAAATAGTCATTGCAGCTGTAGATGAATTCATTGAGAGGTGCAGTTTCTACAATGGGGTCACTTTTGGTTGTTTTCTGGTGTTCTGGCATCTTCGGAACTCCGCACATGTCACTATTCTAGCAAAATCTCAGCTCCAAAAGGCAAATAGAATTCCTTCTGACACAGCCCATGGGCTCAAAATACTCACTACACCCATAGATGAATTCCTTGAGGGGCCTAGTTTCCAAAATGGGGTCACTAATGGGGGGTTTCTGCTTTTTTCAAATCAGAGTCTCTTCAAATTCGACATAGCCTTCACAATCTATCCCAGGCAAATAGTCCTCTTTCCTTTCCTAGCCCTGCCATGTGGCCAAGCAGAAGTTTTTGACCACATAGGCTGTATACCAAATAGTAGAAAAGACAGCGCCTCAAACGTTGGTGAAAATGAATTCACATTTTATTCTGCCTCCTGTGGCAACGTTTCGATCCAAAGATGTTTCCCAAGCGCAGTACACGGGTGTTTCAACCCAAACTATATAGTGCAAACCCCTCCCCTCACTTTAACATGCACCAATGAAAACTATGAACATCAATCTCCATTAAAAACAAATATTCTAATTTTTACTTTCTTAAAAAACACACCTAACCCAGGGAAGAAGGTATAATAGAACCAACAAATGCAAATAATAAATGACCTAATCCCTGCCTGCCATGACCCTTGCCGTGGAGGTTGGCACCCTAAGAAATGATTGGCGCCCCCACTCAACGTGGACTGTCCCTCTCTCCCCTGATATAACCCTATAGATATAGGTGGGGAAACAACATCGTGAAGGAAAGGAATGAAAGGAATAGATCCTTATATAATATATAACATCTCATCTCATAGGTATGCTTAATGGAAATGGCAAAACAGGGACTAAATTAAACTAAGAAGCTGAAAACATGCCCACAAACTGCCTGCTCGATAATCCACCGGCAGATCTTAATACAACAGTCCTTTCACAAAGGAGCATTATAACATCAATAAACAATGTTCCAAAAATCAATAGAGCTTAACATCAATTGAGGGCAGCCATAAATATTCCCTCAAACAATCTTCAACACTCCAGCTCCACGTAGCAAAATACATAAATAGATTGAAGCAAATAAATAGGACACCCCGACGCGTTTCCCCGTTATCATGGTTCATCAGGAGGAGTAGATGCTGCAGATGCCCGGATGCCATGTTGATGCTGGGCTTAGCCGGCGGTCAGGAAGGGCGGATTTAAATAACCCCCGTCTGATTAAGCGACGTAATAGGCCCCGCCCACTCAATGGCCGGCGGTATTACTCCCGGGTATTTTCATCAATAGAGGAGGCATGCCCCCTCCTCACCTGCGGTCCACTCGGGCGTGTGTTCCACAGCTGACCCCGTGCACTCCACAGACCCGCAGGATGCGCTCCGATCATGGGACTAGCATGACTTCCGGTTTCGGGAGTCTAGCGCTCCACCATTCAGCGCTCATGCGCAGTAAGGAGCCTCTCACCCTGTCAAAGCTGATTCATGACCTCCGGTTCTCTGTTTTAATGCTACTCACATATAACTTCACTGCATATGAATTACTATATATTATTAGATAAAATCAGGCGCAGACAGAAGCAGTATCCATAATTACATATATATTCAAATAAATGGAAGAATTTTTAAACAGGAGACTATCAGGGAGTAGAGCATGCTCAGTTATGTTGTTATAAATATTTCTGCAGAAATTGAATATCTTTTTATATATATATACAATCCCACAATCAGGAGCATGTTAAAATGATCTAATACATGCACGGTATGTAGCTTCATGGCATACACATATCAAAAGAGGGTTTCAGCCAAAACAGGAATTAAAAACCAGAACAAACAGTTAATCAAATGAATCAGGCATAGGATAAACATTCATTTAACCCCTTCGGGGTAAGAGACTGTAATCTGAAAATCCATTCTGCTTCTCAACTCTGTATAATTTTGTCCCGATCTCCTCCTCTTATTTTAGGTCTAACCAGTTCTATCATACTGAAGGTAATTTCACTCAGGGAACCACCATGCATCTCATTCATGTGACGGGCTACCGGTGTGTCACGTTTGTTCTTGATATCACAGAGATGTTCACCGACCCTCACCCTTAGTTCCCTTATAGTCTTCCCAACGTAGTCCATGGGACAGGTGCAGGTGGCTTTATACACAAGGCCCATGGATCTGCAATTGCCAAAGTCCCTAACAGTGAACACTCTTCCATTTGTGGAGCTGCTAAAGATTTTTCCTTGACACATCGTTCCACATCTTGAACAATTCCCACATTTGAAAAACCCAAGGGTTTCCTGTCTAGCCAGATCCCTGGTTTTTTAGGTCTTTGATACAAACTATGAACTAGCTGATCCCCAATCGATCTCCCCCTCCTACAGTTGTGGCTAAAAGTATTGACACCCCTGCAATTCTGTCAGATAATACTCAGTTTCTTCCTGAAAATGATTGCAAACACAAATTCTTTGGTATTATTATCTTCACTTAATTTGTCTTAAATGAAAAAACACAAAAAGAATTGTCCTAAAGCCAAATTGGATATACCGTATATACTCGAGTATAAGCTGACCCGAGTATAAGCCGACCCCCTAATTTTGCCACAAAAAAACTGGGAAAACTTATTGACTCGAGTATAAGCCTATGGTGGGAAATGCTCCATAGATTATTCCCTCATATGGTGTCCCCAGAACAAGCTCCATAGATTATTTCCCCATATGCTGCCCCCATAAGAAGCTCCATAGATTATTCCCCCATATGCTGACCCCATAAGAAGCTCCTTAGATTATTCCCCCATATGGTGTCCCCAGAAGAAGCTCCATAGATTATTCCCCCATATGCTGACCCCATAAGAAGCTCCTTAGATTATTCCCCCATATGGTGTCCCCAGAAGAAGCTCCATAGATTATTCCCCCATATGCTGACCCCATAAGAAGCTCCTTAGATTATTCCCCATATGCTGACCCCATAAGAAGCTCCTTAGATTATTCCCCATATGCTGACCCCATAAGAAGCTCCTTAGATTATTCCCCCATATGGTGTCCCCAGAAGAAGCTCCATAGATTATTCCCCATATGCTGCCCCCATAAGAAGCTCCATAGATTATTCCCCCATATGCTGACCCCATAAGAAGCTCCATAGATTATTCCCCCATATGGTGTCCCCAGAAGAAGCTCCATAGATTATTCCCCCATATGCTGACCCCATAAGAAGCTCCTTAGATTATTCCCCCATATGGTGTCCCCATAAGAAGCTCCTTAGATTATTCCCCCATATGCTGGCCCCATAAGAAGCTCCTTAGATTATTCTCCCATGTGCTGCCGCTGCTGCATGTAAAAATAAAAAAATTACATACTCACCTCTCGGTCGCTGGGTGTCAGATACTCACCTGTCCTGCGTCCATGGCTGCTCACCGCTATCTGCCACGTCATCGGTCAGTGACGTTCAGACTGCAGGGGGCGCGGCGCACACTAATCACGTCACCGCGCCCTCTGCTGTCTGAAGTCACTGACCGATGACAGACAGCAAGCAGCCATGGACGCACGCAGGACAGGTGAGTATCGCTATACTTACCCGTCCTGACGCTGTCTCTTGAGCCCCCAGCTTCTCCGCGCTCTCTCTTCCTGCATTCAGCGGTCACGTGATACCGCTCATTAAAACTCATGAATATGCGCATATTCATGAGTTTTAATGAGCGGTACCACGTGACAACTGAAGGCAGGAAGAGAGAGCGCGGAGAATCTGGGGCTCAAGAGACAGCGTCAGGACAGGTAAGTATGACCTGACACCCCCGCACCCTCTCCCCCTCCGACCCCCCGGTGTATATGACTCGAATATAAGCCGAGAGGGGGACTTTCAGCCCAAAAAAATGGGCTGAAAATCTCGGCTTATATTCGAGTATATACGGTAATTCCACACAAAACATAAAAAAGAGGGTGGACAAAAGTATTGGCACTGTTCGAAAAATCATGTGATGCTTCTGTAATTTGTGTAATTAACAGCACCTGTAACTTACCTGTGGCACCTAACAGGTGTTGGCAATAACTAAATCACACTTGCAGCCAGATGACATGGATTAAAGTTGACTCAACCTCTGTCCTGTGTCCTTGTGTGTACCACATTGAGCATGGAGAAAAGAAAAAAGACCAAAGAACTGTCTGAGGACTTGAGAAACCAAATTGTGAGGAAGCATGAGCAATCTCAAGGCTACAAGTCCATCTCCAAAGACCTGAATGTTCCTGTGTCTACCGTGCGCAGTGTCATCAAGAAGTGTAAAGCCCATGGCACTGTGGCTAACCTCCCTAGATGTGGACAGAAAAGAAAAATTGACAAGAGATTTCAACGCAAGATTTAAAGATGTTGGATAAAGAACCTCGACTAACATCCAAACAAGTTCAAGCTGCCCTGCAGTCCGAGGGTACAGCAGTGTCAACCCTTACTATCCGTTGGCGTCTGAATGAAAAGGGACTGTATGGTAGGAGACCCAGGAAGACCCCACTTCTTACCCCGAGATATAAAAAAGCCAGGCTGGAGTTTGCCAAAACTTACCTGAAAAAGCCTAAAACATTTTGGAAGAATGTTCTCTGGTCAGATGAGACAAAAGTAGAGCTTTTTGGGCAAAGGCATCAACATAGAGTTTACAGGCAAAAAAAAGGCATTCAAAGAAAAAAACACGTTCCCTACAGTCAAACATGGCGGAGGTTCCCTGATGTTTTGGAGTTGCTTTGCTGCCTCTGGCACTGGACTGCTTGACCGTGTGCATGGCATTATGAAGTCTGAAGACTACCAACAAATTTTGCAGCATAATGTAGGGCCCAGTGTGAGAAAGCTGGGTCTCCCTCAGAGGTCATGGGTCTTCCAGCAGGACAATGACCCAAAACACACTTCAAAAAGCACTAGAAAATGGTTTGAGAGAAAGCACTGGAGACTTCTATGGTGGCCAGCAATGAGACCAGACCTGAATCCCATAGAACACCTGTGGAGAGATCTAAAAATGGCAGTTTGGAGAAGGCACCCTTCAAATATCAGGGACCTGGAGCAGTTTGCCAAAGAAGAATGGTCTAAAATTCCAGCAGAGCATTGTAAGAAACTCATTGATGGTTACCGGAAGAGGTTGGTGGCAGTTATTTTGGCTAAAGGTTGTGCAACTAAGTATTAGGCTGAGGGTGCCAATACTTTTGTCTGGCCCATTTTTGGTGTTTTGTGTAAAATGATCAATGTTTTGCTTTTTTCTTCATTCTCTTTTGTGTTTTTTCATTTAAGACAAATTAAATGAAGATAATAATACCAAAGAATTTGTGTTTGCAATCATTTTCAGGAAGAAACTGAGTATTATCTGACAAAATTGCAGGTGTGTCAATACTTTTGGCCACAACTGTATATGTCACACTTGGTTTTGGGGACACGAACTTCCTAAAATTTGGATCTGCCAGCAAGACCCCCCAGTATTTTTTCAGGACCTGATATACTCTCGTTTCAGATTGTCCATTATATGTTCCAATTAATCTCACTGGGTTACATCCTTGGTCTCTGATATTCCTTTTTCTCAAGAGAGATTGTCTATCGGCAAAAAGGGCTTCATTCAAGGGACCATCTAGGACCTCACAAGGATAGTCTTGTGCTCTAAATCTATCATATAAGTAGAGTTGAGCGAAACGGGTCGGTCAAATTCAAAAGTCGGCGACTTTCGCTGAAACGAAACCCGACCATAGCGTGAGGTCGGCGACTCGGACGCCAAAGTCGCGTTTCAAATTATGCTTCCAGCGCCCTTTTTCAGCCAATGATGGAGGACGCACACTGTGGGCAACGCGATGACATAGGCATCGGTCACCAGCATCTTTGAGAAGGGCATGCAAGTGATTGGCTGGCTTTGTGTGGCATCACAGGGGCTATAAAAGGGCGTGCACGCCGACCGCCATCTTACTTCTGCCGATCTTAGCATTAGGGAGAGGTTGCTGCTGCTGATTCAGAATAAGGGAGAGCGTTAGGCAGGGAAGAAGAACCAAAAAACTGCTTCTGCTGTTAGCGATTTCCACTGTACAACACAACACTTTGTGTGCAGTGACAGGGGAGGATATATTTTTGTGCATCAGCTCTGTTGGTTATTAGGCTGCCTTATATGGCTCCCTGATAGCTGCACTGCTGAGCAAACTGCTTTTTTAAAAGCAAAAATACTTTTCTTCCTCTTTTCTGCACAGTTACCAAGCGTTCATTTTTCCACCCTTTTGTGTGCAGCAGTCCTGCTTATTAGGCTGCCTGCGTCCATACTTGCACTGAGAGCATCATTGTCAGCCTCCTAAAATCTCTATTGAGATCCAGATTCTCACCAATCCTATGGACACCCTCCATCTTGTCATACACCATCCAATTTCAGCCTGTTACATTGAGGTGTAATCTCTACTGGGCCTGAGACAATAGTTCAGCGTCCTCAAATCTCTAGTGAGATTCAAATTCTCACCAATACTACAGTGGGGAAAAAAAGTATTTAGTCAGTCAGCAATAGTGCAAGTTCCACCACTTAAAAAGATGAGAGGCGTCTGTAATTTACATCATAGGTAGACCTCAACTATGGGAGACAAACTGAGAAAAAAAAATCCAGAAAATCACATTGTCTGGTTTTTTTTCATTTTATTTGCATATTATGGTGGAAAATAAGTATTTGGTCAGAAACAAAATTTCATCTCAATACTTTGTGATATATCCTTTGTTGGCAATGACAGAGGTCAAACGCTTTCTGTAAGTCTTCACAAGGTTGCCACACACTGTTGTTGGTATGTTGGCCTATTCCTCCATGCAGATCTCCTCTAGAGCAGTGATGTTTTTGGCTTTTCGCTTGGCAACACGGACTTTCAACTCCCTCCAAAGGTTTTCTATAGGGTTGAGATCTGGAGACTGGCTAGGCCACTCCAGGACCTTGAAATGCTTCTTACGAAGCCACTCCTTCGTTGCCCTGGCGGTGTGCTTTGGATCATTGTCATGTTGAAAGACCCAGCCACGTTTCATCTTCAATGCCCTTGCTGATGGAAGGAGGTTTGAACTCAAAATCTCACGATACATGGCCCCATTCATTCTTTCATGTACCCGGATCAGTCGTCCTGGCCCCTTTGCAGTGAAACAGCCCCAAAGCATGATGTTTCCACCACCATGCTTTACAGTAGGTATGGTGTTTGATGGATGCAACTCAGTATTCTTTTTCCTCCAAACACGACAAGTTGTGTTTCTACCAAACAGTTCCAGTTTGGTTTCATCAGACCATAGGACATTCTCCCAAAACTCCTCTGGATCATCCAAATGCTCTCTAGCAAATTTCAGATGGGCCCGGACATGTACAGGCTTAAGCAGTGGGACACGTCTGGCACTGCAGGATCTGAGTCCATGGTGGCGTAGTGTGTTACTTATGGTAGGCCTTGTTACATTGGTCCCAGCTCTCTGCAGTTCATTCACTAGGTCCCCCCGCGTGGTTCTGGGATTTTTGTTCACCGTTCTTGTGATCATTCTGACACCACGGGGTGGGATTTTGCGTGGAGCACCAGATCGAGGGAGATTATCAGTGGTCTTGTATGTCTTCCATTTTCTAATTATTGCTCCCACAGTTGATTTCTTCACTCCAAGCTGGTTGGCTATTGCAGATTCAGTCTTCCCAGCCTGGTGCAGGGCTACAATTTTGTTTCTGGTGTCCTTTGACAGCTCTTTGGTCTTCACCATAGTGGAGTTTGGAGTCAGACTGTTTGAGGGTGTGCACAGGTGTCTTTTTAGACTGATAACAAGTTTAAACAGGTGCCATTACTACAGGTAATGAGTGGAGGAAAGAGGAGACTCTTAAAGAAGAAGTTACAGGTCTGTGAGAGCCAGAAATCTTGATTGCTTGTTTCTGACCAAATACTTATTTTCCACCATAATATGCAAATAAAATGAAAAAAAAACAGACAATGTGATTTTCTGGATTTTTTTTTCTCAGTTTGTCTCCCATAGTTGAGGTCTACCTATGATGTAAATTACAGACGCCTCTCATCTTTTTAAGTGGTGGAACTTGCACTATTGCTGACTGACTAAATACTTTTTTTCCCCACTGTATATACACCTTCTACCTTGTTTTTACAGTACCATATAGCTGGTGGTATTTTGGGTACATTTTCACAAAAATGAGGAAGTATGGTGGAAGACGCCATGGAAGTGGGCGGGGGTTGCCAGCTGGTCCTGATGGTGGTGGTGTTTGTGGTGTATCTGTTGGTAGTGGCAAAAGCACAATAGCACCTAAGGCAGGAGGTGTTGAGCCTGCGTCATCGTCTGGCTCCACAATGCCTCGAAGGCTCCCTTTTCTGGGAGTAGGTAAACCACTTTTGAAACCAAACTTCAGGAACAAGTTTTGGCTTACATTGTTGACACAGCCTCCAGCTCTCTCGCCTCCTCTTCTGAAGTTTCAAAAAATAAAAGCACTGAGTCATCAGTGGAGGTTCCTGGTCAGGAACAACACCTTTCCTTGTGTCCTTCGCTCCTACCAAAAGTGAAGGATGTGGCAGGCCACACTACTGATTACTCCATGGAGCTCTTTTTACATACCATGCCTGGGTTAGCAAGTCAAATCGTGAATTCCCCAGTCCAAGCTGAATCTGACATGGAGTACACTGATGCACAGACACTGCTAGATTTTTCTGCTGGTACATACACTCAGAGCACTACATTGTCCTCGCAGTGTACAGAGGCAGAATCTGACCCTAATGAAACTCAGGTGCCCCTTCCCGCACACTATACCACCATACACGGTGACACAGAGGGAGGTGCACATGAAATTGAAGAGGAGGTGATGGATGACACAGTTGTTGACCCAGATTGGCATCCATTGGGGGAAGAGGGTGCTGCTGCCAATAGCTCAGAAGAGAAGGAGGAGGATCCGCAGCAGGCAACGACATCGCAACAGCTGTTATGTGGCAGGACCGTAGCAGTCCAAAAACGGGTTACAAAAACCAAAAGAGTTGCAGGATAGCTTGGCCAGACGGTCAAATTAGCACAGCGTGCAAGGCCTCAAAATGTCTTCCATAGTAGGAAGAGTGCAGTGTGGCACTTTTTTGAACAAAATCCTAATGATCAGGCAAAAGTTATCTGTAAGAATTGCGCAAAGACCTTTAGCCGAGGGAAAAATCTAAGAAATTTGAATACCAGTTGCATGCTTAGACATTTAACCACCATGCACTTGCAAGCGTGGACGGACTACCAAACCTCACGTACCACATGTGCACCTGCTCCGAATTAAGGTATTCAGCAACGCAACATTGTTTCCCCCACTGTAAGCCCACCGGTTAGCACACCACCAGCAGCAAATGTCGAGGTGTCGTCGCAAGGGCAAAGCAGTCATGGAATCACAATGTTATTGCTATGAAAGACTGAATCTAGGCCATCAGCAACAACACCATCACCAACCCTCTCTCAGTCCGCCATGTCCACCGCTAGTTCCACCATATGGAGCTCTCAAGTCCGGCTCACCCTACCAGAGACTCTGAGTAGGACAAGAAAGTACTCATCCTCTCATCCGCGTACACTGGCTTTGAATGCCCACATTGCCAAACTAATCTCGTTAGAGATGATGCCCTACAGGTTGGTTGAAAGCAAAGCTTTCCGCGAGCTCATGGCCTACGCAGTACCATGCTATGACCTACCCAGTCGGCACTTCTTTTCACAAAAAGCAATCCCAGCCCTCCACGTGCATGTGAAAGACCGCATTGTCCATGCACTCAAGCAATCAGTGAGTGGAAAGGTGCACCTCACAACAGATGCATGGTCCGGTAGGCATGGTCAGGGCCGTTACGTGTCCATCACTGCGCACTGGGTTAATGTGGTGGATGCAGGGTCCACAGGGGACAGCAGCGGTGGGACAGTGCTGCCTAGCCCACGGTATAGGAAACAGTTGGCTGTAGGTGTTCGACCCTCCTCCTCCTCCAGAAGCGAAAGCTTGTCCACAGAGCGCAATCGCACGAGCACTCCATCTGCAGCTGCCAGTGTTGCACACGAGATGTCCCACTATCGAACAGTTAGTGGTAAGCGTCAGCAGGCTGTGCTGAAGATGATTTATTTGGGCAACAACAGACACACCGCGGAGGTACTGGCCGACTACTTGCAGCGACAAACTGAGTCATGGCTGGGCAGTCTACATCTTGAGGCAGGCAAGGTAGTTAGTGATAACGGCAGGAATTTTGTGGCAGCCATAGCCCTTTCAAAACTCAGACACATACCTTGCCTGGCTCACACCTTGAACCTGGTGGTGCAGTGCTTCCTCAATAATTATCCGGAGTTAACAGCCCTGCTCCATAAGGTGCGAAGACTGTGCTCGCACATCCACCGGTCGCCCGTACACTCCAGTCGTATGCAGAAGCTGCAGCGATTGCTCCACCTTCCCAAGCACCGCCTAATTATCGACGTTGCAACAAGATGGAACTCCACCCTGCACATGGTTGAGCGGCTGTGCGAACAGAGGCAGGCTGTAATTCATTTGTGGGAGGATACACGGTCAGGCGGTTTGCGGGCAGACATGGAGTTGTCTGGTGTGCAGTGGTCGAAGCTGAAAGACCTCTGTAAAGTCCTTCAGTGTTTTGAGGAATGCACATGGCTGGTAAGCGCAGACGACGCCATCATAAGCATGAGCATCCCACGTCAGCTCATGCAAACTTTGACGCACATTAAGGAGCAGGCGTCTGCAGCCGAGGAGGAAGAGGAGGAGGGAAGCCTTGATGACAGTCAGCCATTGTCTGCTCAGGCAAGTCTCGTGGATGAGGTGGAGGAAGAAGAGGAAGAGGAGGAGGAGGAGCATGTAGGGGATGATTATTTAGGGGAGGAGGATGCTTCTCAGGGGGCAAGACAAAATGTTGGCGTGGCAAGGTCAGGTACAGGGTTTGTGCGTGACTGGAGGGATGTTGATTTGCCAGAAAGTGCTCCCCCACCCAGCACTCGCAGTGCATCATTGACACCGGGAACATTGGCCCACATGTCTGATTATGTCTTGCAGATCCTAAAAAGGGACCCCCGCATTGCCAAAATGAAGAACGATGACGACTACTGGTTGGCCAGCATCCTGGATCCACGCTATAAAGGCAAATTCCAAAACATCATGCCACAGGAGAACCTAGAGATAATATTGGCTAATAAACAAGCAACTCTGGTAAGCCGTTTGTTTGAGGCATTCCCAGCACACAGCGGCGGTGATGTTTCTCCCGCGAGCCGTAGGGGGCAACATGGAAGAGGTGTTCGTGGTGCACACAGCCGAAGTGGTGTTGGACACAGGGGTTTCATGACCATGTTGTGGACTGATTTTTCAAGTACCGCTCACACGACTGGTAATACTGCATCGATGGAAAGTGACAGGAGACAGCAGTTGTCAACTATGGTTACAAACTACTTTTCCTCCCATATCGATGTTCTCCCACACAGGTCATTCCCCTTTGACTATTGGGCCGCTAAACTGGACACCTGGCCTGAATTGGCACAATATGCCTTACAGGAGCTCGCTTGCCCTGCTGCTAGTGTGCTATCTAGAGAGAAAACTGAGCAGAGCTCCAAAAAAAGCGACTATAAGTCCAGAGTAAAGTCAAAAAGTTTTTATTTTAATTAAGACACTAATCCAGATACAAATGGGGGGGAGTGGGCAATAAAGTGCAAAACCGCACACCGCATGGATAAAAAAGGATTGCTGTACAACCAGAGCCTATGCAGTAACAAGACATACATAAAGTTACTAAATTATCACAAAGTGCATATAGTGCATGGCAATGTATGGCAATTAAGAATAGACCGCCAAACAGTATATATGTAGATATATATCTCTTTCTACCAGCTCCATCCATCAAGTAAACAGCTAGATACACAGATCATTATCAGGTAGCAGGTGACCATTCACCATGGTTAGACAGATATATGATGCCTAAGAAGCATAGTAATAAGAGAGGAAGCATAAATTACCTAATGAAATGGCGGGCAGAGGCTCCAGCAGTCAGCAATCCTATCTACATATATACTGTTTGGCGGTCTATTCTTAATTGCCATACATTGCCATGCACTATATGCACTTTGTGATAATTTAGTAACTTTATGTATGTCTTGTTACTGCATAGGCTCTGGTTGTACAGCAATCCTTTTTTATCCATGCGGTGTGCGGTTTTGCACTTTATTGCCCACTCCCCCCCATTTGTATCTGGATTAGTGTCTTAATTAAAATAAAAACTTTTTGACTTTACTCTGGACTTATAGTCGCTTTTTTTGGAGCTCTGCTCAGTTTTCTCTCTAGGTAGTTTGCGATTGTCCTTATTGTCCATTTATTTTCTGTCTGCTATTGAATTATGATGCTGATTTCTTGATATTTAAAATGCAGACACTTGTCAAAGGTATTTTTATTTAGTGTGTTATCTTTAAGAGTCTTCTTCAGTGCTGCTGGATCAATCCTGACAGAAAAAAGGACCCGTCTGTCGACCCAAAATGTGGATGATCTAACCTTCATTAAAATGAACCATGCATGGGTTTCAAAGGATTTTGTCCCACCCTCCCCTGCTGACACGTAGGTTGCCAGAAAAATGGCTTACTTTTGTCCTCCTCTTCTGCGGACTTCTCCAATTACTCCATTTGCAGCTGCTGAATGTCCAACATCAACATTTGTCATTTTTTCCACCTCCCTAACTGGGCTGCCTCCCCCCACATGGCCGGGGTCACCACCTGGCGCACACACCCGTGCGAGTGCCGTTGCCCTGGACAGGTGGGTGGGCCCACTCTTGGGCAACGGCACTGGCACAGGGTCCCTCATAGTACAATCAAGTTTCTCTGATGGTGGGGGTGCACACCCGCCATCAGACACACCGGTGTACTATGAGGGGCCCTGTGCCAGTACCGCCGGCCATGAGTGGGCCCCCCTGCTTGCTCAGGGCACCAGCACTTGCAATACTTACCTCTCCCTGCTCCACCACTGTGTAGTCTGGCCTGTTAAATACTTCACTGGGACTGCCAATACAAATTTGGTGAAATGATAGATGATGGTTAAGACGTAGCTATGCCCTGTCCTGCTGGGCTCTCTCTTCAGATGATCAATGGCTTCCATTTGTTATGGACGTCGACTCACAATGAGATGCAGTGGTGGTTTATCATCAGCTTTCACGGTTTTCCGACTCACAGACGTGTGACATTCCTGCACACATTATTAAATGTGTCCTCTCATGCCAATCCCATAGAATCGCCTACGGCCTGTGGCTTCTGTCTTTTGCACTCCAAAGTTACCTGACAGATCATGATAGGCAGTGAGGACAATGTCTACATCTCTCCCTGTGATCACAATTTGATGGAGATGAGTAACGGTGATGGGTTCCACGGTACTGCAATACAGCAAACATTTCTTTACAAGAACTGTTTTCGCTGTCTCCACAGACAAAGTAATTGAGGGTCAGCATCGCCTCTAAGTATTCTCCTGGGAGTTTTTCCCGTGATTAGTAATTCCAAAATTTCTGCAATCACTCGACTTTCCGTCTGTACTTGTATCCATCTCGTTTCCTCTTGCGGAGAGTCTGGACTGTCTTACTAAGACTGAAATATATATGAAGATTGAAAAATACCCCAACAGTGTATACTGGTGTACGCTTCGAATGCATAACCCTTTTTCTACTTTTTAGATTCTTGTCTAATCCATACTGAGGCTGTGAGTGTCTTTGTCGGACTCTGGAAATATACACGCAGATTTTTAATGTTTAAACTATGCTATATATACCTGCTATCCAGTGATACTGTACCCTTTCTCAACTTTCTACAATCACGTCAAATCCATACTGGGCCTGAGACCGTCTGAGTCTGCCTCCTGATATATAAACATAGATTTTTAATGTGTAAACTGTTATGAGTGAGTCACCGGAGGAGGAAAAAACAAAAATGCAAGCTAAGTCCAGAAAACCGGAGAGGTTGGTAGCTAACGGATTGCAGACCCCTGATCCTATTCACACAACTAACAGTAGCCATGGAGTGTTCCTACGGTGATCCTAGACACCTTGTCACAGCCAGAGAACTAAATAAGCCTAAAGAAAGAAAGGGGAAATCTAAACTGCCCCAGAGCAGACCCCAAAGCAATAGACAGCCCCCAACATGTATTGTTGGTGAAAACAGATGAAAACACAAACACAGACAGAAAGACAGGCAGAGCAAATGATGGGTCCCAACTAACTAGATAGGAAAGGATAGAAAAGATGCTAGCTGCAATCCGCAAAAACCTTACCAAAAATGTCCCAACATGTCTGATAAGAAAAACGGCCCTGAAGTCACTAGACTTCAAAATCCCTATATCAGCACTCCGATATATTCTGAAGACAGAGCAAAAGAGATTTAACTGATCAGGGACAAAATGGAAATTCAGCAAAGCCCCAGCCGGGGCTGGCTGAACACAAAACTAAGCAAATCAGACAAAATCTCATGGAGCAATAACAGAGCAAAACTTAGCTTTCAGAAGACAGGAACTGAACTGGAGGCCAGAGCTCAGAGCAGAGAAATCACCAGCAACCTTTCAAGGGCGTCGGCAGCCTTATATCCACTCAGAGATTCCGGATGTCCAATCGCAATCCACCTGTTCAGATGACAGGTTTCTCACATCCAAATCAGTTTCACCACCTCCTTTCACCAGCAGAGGGAGTTCATTGGACATCAAAGGTGAACGAGAAAATGAGCTCACAACAGTAAACTATGCTATATATACACCTGTTATCCGATGATACTGTACCCTTTCTCAACTTTCTACAATCATGTCGAATCCATACTGGGCCTGAGAACGTCTGAGTCTGCCTCCTAATTAGAGATGAGTGGTGTTTGAGTCGACCTGTTCGCCAAGTTATAATTCCAGCTGTTTTCGGCGGTGTTCGAGCCGTTCATCGAATTCGAACACTTTGCTTAAAATTCGGCTGTTCGAGGTTCCGTTCGAGAACGGTTCGTTCACCAAAAGCTCAACTTCATTTTCACATCAATAATGGTTTTCAATTTTAATAGACTGTTTCCTGGCATAGTAGCGGTGTGTGGTAGCAAGTGGTGTAGTGCACCTGTCAAGGAGCTACACCGTGTGTGTTTCTAATAATTTTTTACCGCATCTTGTCCAGAAAATCCTTTAGGGCTTTGTAGCACTGTCTGCTACTCAGCAGAGGAGCCCACCAGTGAACCGAGCTATGCCGCCTGTTTATGAAAGAACCAGTTTTTGACTGCATTTAGCACAGTTAATACTTTGGGCCTAGTAGCTGTGTCTGCTACTCATCAGAGGAGCCCACCCGTGAACCAAGCTGTGCTGCCTGTTTATGTAAGAACCATTTTTTAACTCCATTTAGCCCAGTGAATACTTTGGGACTAGTACCGGTGTCTACTGCTCAGCAGAGGAGTCCACCCGTGAACCTAGCTATGCCGCCTGTTTATGTAAACACTGTCTGCTACTCAGCAGAGTTGCCCACCCGTGAACCAAGCTATGCAGCCTGTTTATGTAAGAACTGTGTGCTACTCAGCATAGGAGCCCAGCTGTTAAGCAAGCTACAGCACCTGTGGTTTGGACACTTAATTTTTCCATTCTTTCTGGAATGCTGGTTAGGCCTAATTCCGGAATTCCGGTTGACCTGCACTTACTGGGAAATCCTCGTTCGCAGGGAAGAATTGGAATCCCAGATCCCCATCACTAACGGTGTTCAGCGGGTTATCTGCACCTGTAAGCAACACACGCTGGTCTTTTCAGTGTAGCACGCATGCAGCCCCGGACATGTAAAGGCATGTCAGACCTGTTATTGCTCGATCTCGCATGCCAGAGCCTCGTGTGTCCCTCTAGTAAGCTGGACGTGGACCGCGGGGACATGCCGGAGTCTTGTTCTTTAACGGAAATAAGCTGACAACAGCACAACTAAAAACGGACATCCACCACCACCCACTGAATTGACAAAGCTTGCAATCTGTCCGTCTTTTCTGTAGCTGGCATGGTTGATGTTTCCCGGGTGGAGTCGAATTAAGCCGCAGGCTCCACTCCTGGTGGTGCCCTTCTGGACATTCCTTTAAGATTCAGCTTTGCAACCATACTGCCCCCGGAAACCAAACACTTTGCCTTCATGGACGCTGTTTGGAGGTTCGTGGGAATAACGCCGCCCGATCGGCAGTTGGCATAATTTATGGTGGGAAGTCCGACGGTATATGATCGTCTTCAATTTCAGATTTTTTTTTTTTTGTATTCTATATTTTTATTCCAGCCTTTCTTGACTTCATAAGGGCATGACATGCCTATATCTGTGCCTCCTCCTTCTCCTTTTACTCCTCCACATCTTTTCTATATGTAGTTGCCCTTTTTCATATGTTATTTTTGTTTTCTGAGCATTTTGTCTGCTTTGGGACACCTTTTAAGGTGTTTTGTAATTGTTTTCTATGTGTTTGTATGTGTTTGTGTTTGCCTGCCATTGTTTTCAATGGTGTTCGACGAATATTCGAGGAACCTGCCTCCTGACGTACAAAATATGCTATATATACCTGGTATCTGGTGATACTGTACCCTTTCTGCCAGGAAGTCCTCCTCCACCCACAACTCTAAGTGTATCATTGACACCTGGAACATTGGCCCACATGTGTGATTATTTCTTGCGGATCTTCTTGTTATATTGTGGTGTGATCCATCCTGAGCGTGTGACAGTCTGTGGGTTACTCCTGCAATTTATATGTACATTTAAAAATTACTCCAACACTAGTGTATACAGCTCTACGCTTGTGATACATTACTCATTTACAGCTTGTTATATTCTGATCTAATCCAAACTGACCAAGTGAGAGTTATTTTCTGACTGTGGAAATAAATACTGAGATTGACAACAATGACCCCTACACTGTGTACAGCTGTACTCTTCAGATCCATTACCGTTTTACGGCTTTTTATATTGTGTTGTAATCCAATACTGAGCCTGAGAGCGTCTGTGTCTGCCTCCTGAAATATCTACCGAGATTTAGAATGTTTAAACTATACTATATATACCTGCTATCTGATGATACTGTACACTCTTTCTACTTTTTATATTATTGTCTAATCCATACTGAGCCTGTGAGCGTCTAGGTGTGACTGATGGTATATATAGGGAGATTGACAATCATCCTTTGACTGTACAGAGCTGTACGCTTCTGATACAGTACCATATATCTGATGTTATTTTGGGTTGATGTTCTGCAACATTTTGAAGTTTGGTGGAAGAGGCCGCGGACGTGGGGGGGCCAGCTGGTGCTGATGGTGGTGCTGCATCTGCTGGTAGTGGCAAAAGCACAATAGCGCTAAGGCAGGAGGTGTTGAGCCTGCGTCATGGTCTGGCTCCGGAACGCCTGGAAGGCTAACTTTTATGGGAGTAGGTTAACCGCTTTTAAAGCCGGAGCATCAGGAACTGGTTTTGGCTTACATTGCCGAAACAGACTCCAGCAAATATGCCCTCCTCTTCTGAAGTTTCAAAAAATGCAAGCACTGAGTCGTCAAGTGCTGGCTCCTGGTCAGGAAGAACCCCTTTCCTTGTGTCCTTCACCCTCACCAAAAGTGAATGATGCAACAGGCCACACTTCACATTAGTCCATGTAGCTCTTTCTATCATACCATGCCTGGGTTATCAAGTCAAATCGTGAATTCCCCAGTCCAAGATGAATCTGACATGGAGTGTAGGTGGCC
Source organism: Dendrobates tinctorius (assembly GCF_039654945.1). NCBI lineage: Eukaryota > Metazoa > Chordata > Amphibia > Anura > Dendrobatidae > Dendrobates > Dendrobates tinctorius. Next base: position 10,186,086 of record NW_027361824.1, read on the forward strand.
AGCCAGGGCAGTGGGTTAATCGGTACCGGGCCGGTGTCTCAGAGGGATGTGTCACGTTGGTGGTGATGACCCGTTCCGTGGCCCTGGGTGTCCGTGCAAAGGGGTGAATAACGTTTATAGGTGAATTATACAGTTGTGGCCAAAAGTATTGACACCCCTGCAATTCTGTCAGATAATACTCAGTTTCTTCCTGATTGCAAAACACAAATTCTTTGGTATTATTATCTTCATTTAATTTGTCTTAAATGAAAAAACACAAAAGAGAATGAAGCAAAAAGCAAAACATTGATCATTTCACACAAAACTTCAAAAATTGGCCAGACAAAAGTATTGGCACCCTCAGCCTAATACTTGGTTGCACAACCTTTAGCCAAAATAACTGCGACCAACCGCTTCCGGTAACCATCAATGAGTTTCTTACAATGCTCTGCTGGAATTTTAGACCATTCTTCTTTGGCAAACTGCTCCAGGTCCCTGATATTTGAAGGGTGCCTTCTCCAAACTGCCATTTTTAGATTTCTCCACAGGTGTTCTATGGGATTCAGGTCTGGACTCATTGCTGGCCACCTTAGAAGTCTCCAGTGCTTTCTCTCAAACCATTTTCTAGTGCTTTTTGAAGTGTGTTTTGGGTCATTGTCCTGCTGGAAGACCCATGACCTCTGAGGGAGACCCAGCTTTCTCACACTGGGCCCTACATTATGCTGCAAAATTTGTTGGTAGTCTTCTGACTTCATAATGCCATGCACACGGTCAAGCAGTCCAGTGCCAGAGGCAGCAAAGCAACCCCAAAACATCAGGGAACCTCCGCCATGTTTGACTGTAGGGACCGTGTTCTTTTCTTTGAATGCCTCTTTTTTTCTCCTATAAACTCTCTGTTGATGCCTTTGCCCAAAAAGCTCTACTTTTCTCTCATCTGAACAGAAAACATTCTTCCAAAACGTTTTAGGCTTTTTCAGGTAAGTTTTGGCAAACTCCAGCCTGGCTTTTTTATGTCTCGGGTTAAGAAGTGGGGTCTTCCTGGGTCTCCTACCATACAGTCCCTTTTCATTGAGACGCTGATGGATAGTACGGGTTGACACTGTTGTACCCTCGGACTGGAGGGCAGCTTGAACTTGTTTGGATGTTAGTCGAGGTTCTTTATCCAACATCCGCACAATCTTGCGTTGAAATCTCTTGTCAATTTTTCTTTTCCGGCCACATCTAGGGAGGTTAGCCACAGTGCCATGGGCTTTAAACTTCTTGATGACACTGTGCACGGTAGACACAGGAACATTCAGGTCTTTGGAGATGGTCTTGTAGCCTTGAGATTGCTCATGCTTCCTCACAATTTGGTTTCTCAAGTCCTCAGACCGTTCTTTGGTCTTCTTTTCTTTTCTCCATGCTCAGTGTGGTACACACAAGGACACAGGACAGAGGTTGAGTCAACTTTAATCCATGTCAACTGGCTGCAAGTGTGATTGAGTTATTGCCAACACCTGTTAGGTGCCACAGGTAAGTTACAGGTGCTGTTAATTACACAAATTAGAGAAGCATCACATGATTTTTCGAACAGTGCCAATACTTTTGTCCACCCTCTTTTTTATGTTTGGTGTGGAATTATATCCAATTTGGCTTTAGGACAATTCTTTTTGTGTTTTTTCATTTAAGACAAATTAAATGAAGATAATAATACCAAAGAATTTGTGTTTGCAATCATTTTCAGGAAGAAACTGAGTATTATCTGACAGAGTTGCAGGGGTGACAATACTTTTAGCCACAACTGTACGTGACGCCACCTGTGGTTTCTGATCAGATTGACCCACGCTGCAGTGTCATTTCTCTGGGACAGATGTTGTGGTGCAGCTAAGATGTAGAAGCCCTGCACAGGTAGGGCCGTAGTCGCAGGGCAGATGAAAGAGTTGGTAGATGGTGTGCAGTGCAGGATATAGCAGAGCCATGCACCAGGTGCAGGAGAAAGATGACAGACACAGTCGTGCAGTTCCTTTACCTGTACTTTGTAAGTGCCGTCCAGGACCCAGAGTACAGATGGAGAAGGAGTTGGTCAGCCTGGAAGCAAATTTGGAATTCTCTCTATGCAGATAGGTAGTGTGGCCTCCCTTCTAGCGCTTATCTGAGGTACTCGCAGTACTGAGTTCACTGAAGTTCCCCCTGATGACTCTCTTTTGGAACTTTCTCGTATGGCAGGCAGCCATAGCCTTTTCCTTCTGGCTCCCACACGTCGCTGCTGGGGCCTCCGAGCCTTAGTTGGGAACAGAGCATTTACAGCTGCTACTTCCTCCGGTTTCTGCTGCAGGACCGTCAGTGTCCCTACAAACTCGGAGACCGGAATCCCGACCATGCACTCCAGCTAGGAGTGAGCCTTAACTCTGCTCATCCTCCAGCTCCCCTTCTCACGTCCACACACTTCCACTTCCCTTCACAGACTGCCCTAACTTACCTCCTCCCGACCACAGGAAGCAGCTCCTCAGCAGTCAGGTTCAGAAGTCTCCCTGTTGGCCTGGAGTGGGTACTGTGTTGTGTGTTGGTTTAACTGCTAGAGAGATCCTTCGTTGCTCCCAAGCATGACATCACACTCCCTAGGAGGAAGGCAATGCCACTGTGGCGACCGTACTGGTCGTACTGCTGGTACATTGACCCAGACCACTACATTCCCCTCGCACTCTACACAGCCAGAATCTGACCCTGATGAAACTCAGGTTCCCCTTCCCGCATACTATACCACCTTACACGGTGACAAAGAGGAAGGTGCAGATGAAAGTGCAGGCCCCTTGAGCAGGTGGGGGGGCATACTCATGGGCGACGGCACTGGCCCAGGGCCCCTCATAGTACGCAAAAGTGTCTCTGCTGGTGGGAGGGCCCAACTGCCATCAGACACACCGCCGTACTATGAGGGGCCCTGTGCCAGTGCCGTCGCCAATGAGTGGGCCCCCCCTGCTTGCTCAGGATCACAGCACTTGCAAAGTTGAAATACTTACCTCTCCCTGCTCCACCGCCGTGAAGTCTTCCGTGTTTCCTGACAGTGACATTCTGGTCAGAGAGCGCGATGACATCACGTCTGTACGCCCTCTGCCTAAACAGTCCAAGTGCAGTGTGATGGAAGATGGGGACTACGAGGAGTCCAGACTAGTACAGGGATTCCCTAGCAAGGAGACTTATTTAATTGTTTTCAATGTTGGGACAGCTATCTTTGGGGAGCACTATACTCTGGAGAATGATATTTGAGGCCCACCATACACTGGAGCATTCCAAAGGTGGACCTCAGACACTGGAGCAGCATTTACAGGGCCCATTATGCACTGGAGCATTAGAAATGGGGCCCATTATATATGGAGCATTATTTGGGCCCATAACACAGTGGAGCTTCATCCATGGAGACCAACATATACGAACAAACATTATATGGGACCAATGATTCTGTATGGAGAAATATATGGGCCTCATTACTCTGTATAGCGCACTATGCGGTGGCCATAATACTGTATGGAGCAATATACTGTCCGTTTTTGGAGCTATTGGAGAATTTAAAATGGATATCAGTCATGTAAGAAGTGAAGTATTTTTCATTGTACTATACCGCTATTTCTCTACCGTATCAGAGGATCATGAATTGTGGCATGTGTTAAAAGAGCCCAGTGACACTCTTTGGCCCAGGGCCCATGAAAATCTGGAGCCAGCCCTACCCCCCCAACTTTAGCCAAATAACCCCCAGTTTTCAATGCCTAACTATTATTATAAAGTAAATTAAGGTTGACAAGCTTAAGTAATAAGAATTGATGTTTTTGGCATTAAAATGGGCACTGTAGTTGTGTTTCTTGTCCTCCACTCCCTGCCGACCTTGGTTCCCCATTGACTTGCATTGGGTTTCGTGTTTCAGTCGGCCTTCGACTTTTCACGATAATCGGCCGATTTAGTTCGACCCGACTTTTGAGAAAGTCGGGTTTCATGAAACCCGACTTGACCCGAAAAAAGGCAAAGTCGCTCATCTCTAGTCTCCACAGAAAAAACACAGCTTATTACGCCTTCTAAACTCCTGACGTTGCGCCCTAGACAAAACCCTATCACATTGCCTGGGTTCAGACGTTCGTTCAAAAGGCGACAACGCCTCTCGTGTAGTTTTATGTTCACGTAAACGCCGATCAACTTGAATGGCTAATGATATAGAATCGTCAAGACCAGAGGGAAAAGGAAATCCCACCATAACATCTTTTAAGGTTTCTGCCAAACCCTTCCAAAAGAGAGCTGCCAATGCACTATCATTCCATGTAGTAAGGACCGCCCACTTTTGGAATTTTTGACAGTATAACTCTGCAGAATCCTGACCCTGGTTTAATGCCAATAAGGTTTTCTCAGCTGGATCAATAGCATTAGGTTCATCATACAACAACCCCAAGGCTTGAAAAAATGCGTCCACATTAGTCAGAATAGGATCTCCAGTTGTCAGAGAAAAAGCCCAATCCTGGGGATCGCCGCGCAGCAAGGAGATGACAATTTTAACCTGCTGCACAGAGCTCCCCGATGAGTTAGGCTTCAATGCAAGAAACAGTTAACAATTATTCTTAAAATTCGAAAATTTAGACCGATCCCCAGAAAACACATCAGGAGTAGTGATTTTTGGTTCAACAGCAGATGATTGAGCGAGATAGGCAGAAATTCCCCGCACTTCAGCAGCGAGCTGCTCAACACGATCAGATAATTGCTTACTCTCCATTAAAGAAAAAATCCTCCTACGGCCCCAAGAGAAGAAGAAAAAATATATTAAAAAAATTCTGACACTTTTTTTTTTACAATTCTTTCCTTCTTTTGACTACCCTAGAATCTGTGGTTTAGGCTGGTGATTCTGTTATGATTGGGTCACCGAGGAGGAAAACAAGCCCTAGCTAAGCCACAGAAAACCAGAGAGGTTGATAACTAAGCGGATTGCAGACCCCTGATCCTATCCACACAACTAGCAGTAGCCGTGAAGCGTGCCTATGATGTTCCTAGATGCCTTGGCACAGCTGGAGAGCTAACTAAGCCTAAAGCAAGAAAGGGGAAATCTAAACTGCCCCAGAGCAGACCCCAAAGGAATAGACAGCCCCCAAACATATATATCGGTGAGACAAGATGAAAACACAAACGCAGGTAGGAAAATAGACTGAGCAAATGATGGGGCCCACACTGACTAGACAGGACAGGAAAGAAAAGGAAAGACACTGTCTGCAATCGCGCAAAAAACCCTGCAAAAGTCCAACACGTCTGATGCTAAAAACACTGAAGTCACACGACTTCGCCCCCACTATATCAGCACTCTGGTATATTCTGAAAGCAGAGCAAAAAGAGGCCAAACTAATAATGGAAAAAACAAATTGACACAAGCAGTAACATATGGCTGGTGATTCAGCACAGCCCCAGCCGGAACTGGTTGACCCACACAAAACTGAAATAGACAAAACCAGATCAAATGTGAACAGAATAGCAAAAGAACACTTAGCTGAGCATGCAGGGACAAAGCTGGAAACTAAGACCTCAGGAGGCAGGAAAAAATCACCAGCAGGGATAGAGGGAGTCGGCTGTCTTAAATCCAGTCTGAAACCCCAGATCTCCAATCGTCCTCCTTATTATCAGATCAGCTCCATTACCTCCAGGAACCACAAGAGGGAGCCCAGAAAAAGAACTCGCAACCCCTCTGTCAATATGACCAGCTCCAGTACATTCAGTAGTAACCAGAGGTAGGCCAGAAAGCGAATTCACAACACTCCACATTGTCATAATTATGTGGTAACATTGTGATGCCTGTAGACACAATTATCTCAAGTTCAGGAGCTGAAATCATACTATCATGTATTGAAATTAAAGTGACTTTTCAGAATTAGCTGTCCAATGAGGAAACCCACTATTTCTGGCTACCCTGTTATTTTTACCCTGCTTGTCACCAGTGTTCCTCTCTGCAGGATCAGGCTCTAATTTTCAGTGGTCTCTCTGAGTTGGTGCATGGAGACTAGCTGCTATAATATCTCCCATACACAGCATAAACACACATGAGGGATTACTGCTCCCCTGTTCCTATGTTGCACATATTCAGAAGCGGCAGCATAATGGAGGAGTAGTGTGCATGTGAATGCAGCTCTGGGGTAAGATTAAACAATTACCAGACAGTAAACTTCAGCCTAAAAATGTAATAGACCAGTGTAGCTGGAAATCAAGCTCTGTGGTGAGTTGAAGGAAAGAAATTTTGGCGAGTCCCAAAAATAGAAAAAAATCCTCAAATTTATTTCAAATATTTTAAAAGATCATACAGGTTGGGGATACATCTCAACGCGTTTCTGGCAAAAGCCCTTATTCCTTATAAGGAATTCCTTATGATACATGGTATAAAAACAAATGGTAACCAACCGTTGATCAATGAACATACATGTTAACAATCAATCACATTTTGAGAATAATTTGCATAATCACCAAGCTAGATCCCAAGGGAAAAAACAAAACACCTCCATAGTCAAACCACTGGAATTTAAAGGGAATCTGTCACCCCTCTTTTCGAATATGAGCTGCCAGCACCAACATCAGGGGTGTTGTGAGCTGATTTTCTCGTTCACCTTTGATGTCCGATGAACTCCCTCTGCTGGTGAAAGGAGGTGGGGAAACTGATTTGGATGGGAGAGACCTGTCACCTGAACAAGTGGATTGCGATTGGACATCAGGAATCTCTGAGTGGATATAAGGCAGCCAAAGCCCTGTAGGGTTGCTGGTGATTTCTCTGCTCTGAGCTCTGGCCTCCAGTTCAGTTCCTGTCTTCTAAAGCTAAGTTTTGCTCTGTTATTGTTCCATGAGATTTTGTCTGATTTGCTTAGTTTTGTGTTCAGCTGCCCCGGCTGGGGATTTGCTGAATTTCCATTTTTGTCCCTGATCGGTTAAATCTCTTTTGCTCTGTCTTCAGAATATATAGTAGTGCTGATATAGGGATTTTGAAGTCTAGTGACTTCAGGGCCGTTTTTTCCTATCAGACGTGTTGGGACATTTTTGGTAGGGTTTTTGCGGATTGCAGCCAGCATCTTTTCTGTCCTGGCCTATCTAGTTAGTTGGGCCCCATCGTTTGCTCTGCCTGTCTTTCTGTCTGTGTTTTCATCTGTTTTCACCGACAATACATGTTGGGGGCTGTCTATTGCTTTGGGGTCTGCTCTGGGGTAGTTTAGATTTCCCCTTTCTTTCTTTAGGCTTATGTAGCTCTCCGGCTGTGACGAGGCATCTAGGACCACCGTAGGAATGCTCAACGGCTACTGTTAGTTGTTGTTAATAGGATCAGGGGTCTGCAATCCGCTAGCTACCAACCTCTCCGGTTTTCTAGACTTAGCTTGCATTTTTGTTTTTTCCTCCTCCAGTGACTCATTCATAACACAGGGGATTATCTACAGAATTCTGTAATGCTGTAGATAAGCCCCCAATGTAACCTGAAAGATAAGAAAAAAAGAGTTAGATTATACTCACCCGAGGATCCGTTCCGGTCCGATGGGTATCGCCGTCCGATCCGGTGCCTCCCGTCTTCTAACGGTGACGTCCTCTTCTTTCCTTCCTGTCATGGCTCCTGTGCAGGCGCACTGCTCTGCCCTGTTGAGAGCACAGCAGAGTCATGCAGTGCGCAAGCACCGGGAAAGGTCAGAGAGGTCCGAGCCTGCGCACCGCAGGACTCTGCTCTGCCCTCAACAGGGCAGAGCAGTGCACCTGCACAGGAGCCACGACGGGAAGCAAAGAAGAGGACGCCATCCCATAGTCGAGTGGCCATATACCCATCACACATCCTTCGTCTCATATTCCCATGCCCATATACCCATCATACATATCCTCCATCCCATAGTCCCGTGCCCATATACCCATCATACATATCCTCCATCCCATAGCCCCGTGGCCATATACCCATCATACATATTCTCCATCCCATAGTCCCGTGCCCATATACCCATCATACATATTCTCCATCCCATTGTCCAGTGCCCATATACCCATCAAACATATCCACCATCCCATAGGCCCGTGCCCATATACCCATCATACATATCCTCCATCCCATAGTCGAGTGCCCATATACCCATCATACATATCCACCATCCCATAGGCCCGTGCCCATATACCCATCATGCATATCTTCCATCCCATAGTCGAGTGCCCATATACCCATCACACATCCTCCATCCCATAGTCCCATGCCCATATACCCATCATACATATCCTCCATCCCATAGTCCCGTGCCCATATACCCATCACACATATTCTCCATCCCATAGTCCCATGCCCATATACTCATCATACATATTCGCCATCCCATAGTCGAGTGGCCATATACCCATCACACATCCTTCATCTCATAGTCCCATGCCCATATACCCATCATACATATCCTCCATCCCATAGTCCCGTGCCCATATATCCATCATACATATCCTCCATCCCATAGCCCCGTGCCCATATACCCATCATACATATTCTCCATCCCATAGGCCCGTGCCCATATACCCATCATGCATATCCTCCATCCCATAGTCGAGTGCCCATATACCCATCACACATCCTCCATCCCATAGTCCCATGCCCATATACCCATCACACATATTCTCCATCCCATAGTCGAGTGGCCATATACCCATCACGCATCCTTCATCTTATAGTCCCATGCCCATATACCCATCACACATCCTCCATCCCATAGTCCCGTGCCCATATATCCATCATACATATCCTCCATCCCATAGCCCCATGCCCATATACCCATCATACATATTCTCCATACCATAGTCCCGTGCCCATATACCCATCATACATATTCTCCATCCCATAGTCCAATGCCCATATACCCATCACACATCCTCCATCCCATAGTCCCATGCCCATATACCCATCATACATATCCGCCATCCCATAGTCCCGTGCCCATATACCCATCATACATATCCTCCATCCCATTGTCCCGTGCCCATATACAAATCATACACATCCTCCATCCCATAGTCAACCATTATGACATCATAATGAGCGGCGGCAGGTCTTGCAACCTGTGATGACATCAGCGTCGCCATGGCAACCATTGTGACATCATAATGAGGGGCGGGGCTTGACACGCACACACTTTTCCCCCAGTATGTAGATGGGGCAAAATTGTTTGGTGAATTGGAACGCGCGGGGTTAAAATTTCGCCTCACAACATAGCTTAGGACGCTCTCCGGGTCCAGACGTGTGACTGTGCCAAATTTTGTGGCTGTAGCTGCGACGGTGCGGATGCCAATCCCGGACATACACACATACACACACACACACATTGAGCTTTATACACTCACTGGCCACTTTATTAGGTACACCATGCTAGTAAGGGGTTGGACCCCCTTTTGCCTTCAGAACTGCCTCAATTCTTCGTGGCAGAGATTCAACAAGGTGCTGGAAGCATTCCTCAGAGATTTTGGACCATATTGACATGATGGCATCACACAGTTGGCGCAGATTTGTCGGCTGCACATCCCTGATGCGAATCTCCCGTTCCACCACATCCCAAAGATGCTCTATTGGATTGAGATCTGGTGACTGAGGAGGCCATTTGAGTACAGTGAACTCATTGTCATGTTCAAGAAACCAATCTGAGATGATTCGAGCTTTATGACATGGCGCATTATCCTGCTGAAAGTAGCCATCAGATGTTGGGTACATTGTGGTCATAAAGGGATGGACATGGTCAGCAACAATACTCAGGTAGGCTGTGGCGTTGCAACGATGCTCAATTGGTACCAAGGGGCCCAAAGAGTGCCAAGAAAAAATTCCCCACACCATGACACCACCACCACCAGCCTGAACCGTTGATACAAGGCAGGATGGATCCATGCTTTCATGTTGTTTACGCCAAATTCTGACCCTACCATCCGAATGTCGCAGCAGAAATCGAGACTCATCAGACCAGGCAACGTTTTTCCAATCTTCTACTGTCCAATTTCGATGAGTTTGTGCAAATTGTAGCCTCAGTTTCCTGTTCTTAGCTGAGAGGAGTGGTACCCAGTGTGGTCTTCTGCTGCTGTAGCCCATCTGCCTCAAAGTTCGACGCACTGTGCGTTCAGAGATGCTCTTCTGCCTACCTTGGTTGTAACGGGTGGCAATTTGAGTCACTGTTGCCTTTCTATCAGCTCGAACCAGTCTGCCCATTCTCCTCTGACCTCTGGCATCAACAAGGCATTTCCGGCCACAGAACTGCCGCTCACTGGATTTTTTTTCTTTTTCGGACCATTCTCTGTAAACCCTAGAGATGGTTGTGCGTGAAAATCCCAGTAGATCAGCAGTTTCTGAAATTCTCAGACCAGCCCTTCTGGCACCAACAATCATGCCACGTTCAAAGGCACTCAAATCACCTTTCTTCCCCATACTGATGCTCGGTTTGAACTGCAGGAGATTGTCTTGACCATGTCTACATGCCTAAATGCACTGAGTTGCCGCCATGTGATTGGCTGATTAGAAATTAAGTCTTAACACACAGTTGGACAGGTGTACCTAATAAAGTGGCCAGTGAGTGTATATTAGATGTTAGTAACATGTTCGCCATCCTTTTCTGTAATTTACGTATTGTGCGGCCAATGTATTTCCTTTTACACTCTTTGCACAATATGCAATATACAACATGGTTTGTGTTACAATTAATGACTCTTTTGATCTCATTGGCTGCATCAATCATTTGTATTTGCAGTGTATATGGACACACGGTGCATTTGGGACATGCACATTTAATAAAACCTTTGCAGCTTAGCCAAGTTTTTGTATCACTTTTTGGAGGCATGTGTAGACTTGGGAAAAGAGTAGCACCTATTGATCTCCCTTTTCTCGGCACACATACTAATCCATTTTCCAGGATTTTATATAAGTCCCGATGTTGGAATAATATAGGGACATATCTATGTACGATATTTTTTATTTCCTGAAATTGGCAACTATATGGGGCACTAACAATGGTTTTATTTTTCATGTTAAATGTTGTTGGTTTCTTATTGTTGTTTATACCATCCTCTCGAGTGTTTCTTACAAGAACTTTTTCATAGCTGTATCAATTTGTTTCTTCCTCTGTCCCCTTTCCATTAGTCTCGATGTCGCGGTCTCTTGTTCATGGAACAGTGTGATATCAGAGCGGTTTCTATAGATTCTATTTAGTCACCATAAGGGAGTGAATTCGCAGTGTGTGCAGGGTGGCAGCTGTCCGCTCTAAGGGTGGGATTCCCACTAATAGGTTTTCTATAGTTCCGATATCCGCCTTTTTGTTGTTTTACGTCTCCCATAAGAAACAAATCCAAGAAACTGATTTCATCCTGTGGTTCGGTAGACATAAATTTTAAATTTACATCATTGGCATGGATATAGGATAAAAGAGTGGGATTCCCTCCACTTGCCCTACCCATATTAGTAACACATCATCCAAATATCTCACCTATAGGTCAAGGTCATTTTTGAAGAGATTTCTGTCTGTAAAAATAATGTTTTCTTCCCACCACGATACAAAAAGTACCGCTAAAGATGGAGAGAAGCAGGAGCCCATTGGGCAACCTTGGATTTGGAAATAATATTCCTCGTTGAACATAAAGTTATACTCTAGAAGATATTCAGTGCTGCGGACAATCATTCCCTCCGTGTCATCCGTGTGTCCGCTGTATTTTTATAGGTGATGGAACACAGCAGTTACTGCCAAATTATGTGGAATAGATGAGAACAGGTTCACCACATCACATGGCAGGAATGTACATTTTTGAGACCATTTTACATTTTTCCTACAATCGATTACTGATGATGTAACTTTTAACCCCTTAACGACCGCCGATACGCCTTTTAACGGTGGTAAGGTACTTAAACCACGGCGCCGTGGAGTAAGTAAATAGCGCCCCCCAGTGTCGGATTTTCTCTGGGGTCTCGGCTGCCGGGGGTAGCCAAGACCACAGAGAACAAGAATCGGGTCGGTTTCTACTTTCTTCCAAAAAAAAAAATCCGCAATTTTGCATTTAATTTCTCTTTCCTCTGATGTGATCGCACATCAGAGGAAAGAGAAATAAGGTCCCCGATCCCCCCCGGTACCTCTCAGTGGTCCAGGGCCCCCTCCCAGTGGTCCTGTGTCCCGCCGGCGTCCTCCAGTGGGCACCACCATCTTGGATCTGGAAGAAAATGGCGGGCGCATACGTGGTGTGCCTGCCGCAAATCTGCAGGCTCCGGATGGCAGATTCCATTCATTCATTTTGATCACTGTGATAAACTATCATAGTGATCAAAATAAAAAAATAGTAAATAACCCCCCATTTATCACCACTTTAGTTTGGCCAACATAATGAAATAAAGAAAATATTTTTTTTTCCATTAGGGTTAGGGCTATGGCTAGGGCTAGGGTTAGAATTAGGGTTAGGGTTAGAATTAGGGTTATGGTTAGAATTAGGGTTAGGGTTGGAATTAGGGCTAGGGTTAGGGCTAGGGTTAGAATTAGGGTTAGGGCGAATTAGGATTAGGGTTAGGATTAGGGGTTAGGGTTGGGATTAGGGTTAGGGGTGTGTTGGGGTTAGGGTTGGAGCAAGAATTGAGGGGTTTCCACTATTTACCAACTTTGGGGGTCTAAACATTGGGTGCTAAAAAATCACTTTTGTGGAAATAAAAAAGACTTTATTTTCATGGCACTGCGTTATAATCTTCTGTGAAGCACTTGGGTGTTCAAAGTGCTCACCACACAACTAGATAAGTTCCTTAGGGGGTCTAGTTTCCAAAATGGGGTCACTTGTGGGGGGTTTCAACTGTTTAGGCCCATCAGGGGCTCTGCAAACGCAACATGACCGCAGACCATTCCATCAAAGTCTGCATTCCAAAACGGTGCTCCTTCCCTTCCAAGCTCTCCCATGCGCCCAAACAGTGGTCCCCCCCCCACATATGGGGTATCAGTGTACTCAGGACAAATCGCACAACTGTGGGGGTATGATTTCTCCTATTACCCTTGTAAAAATAAAAATTTGGGGGCAAAAAGATCATTTTTGTGGAAAAAAAATGATTTTTTATTTTCATTGCTCTACGTTATAAACTTCTGTGAAGTACTTGAAGGTTTAAAGTGCTCACCACACATCTAGATAAGTTCCTTAAGGGGTCTAGTTTCCAAAATGGGGTCACTTGTTGGAGGTTTCCACTGTTTAGGTACATCAGGGGCTCTGCAAATGCGACATGGCATCCGATCTCAATTCCAGCCAATTCTGCATTGAAAAAGTCAAACGGCGCTCCTTCCTTTGCGAGATCTGCCGTGCGCTGAAAAAGTGGTTTACCCCCACATATAGGGTATCGGCGTATTCAGGAGAAATTGTACAACAAATTTTGAGGTTCATTTTCTCTTTTAACACTTGTGAAAATAAAAAAAAATTGGTTCTGAAGTAAATTTTTTGCAAAAAAAAAAGTTAAATGTTAATTTTTTTCCTTCCACATTGCTTTAGTTCCTGTGAAGCACATAAAGGGTTAATAAACTTCTTGAATGCGGTTTTGAGCACCTTGAGGGGTCTAGTTTTTAGAATGGTGCCACTTTCTGGTATTTTCTGTCATGTACACCCCTCAAAATGACTTTAAATATGATGTGGTCCCTAAAAAAATGGTTTTGTAAATTTTGTTGTAAAAATGAGAAATCGCTGGTCAACTTTTAACCCTTATAACTTCCTAACAAAAAAATGTTGCTTCCAAAATTGTGCTGATGTAAAGTAGACCTGTGGGAAATTTGTGTGACACCTCTCTCTGATTTAAGGGCATAAAAAAGTTTTAAAATTGCAAAATTTTCAAAATTTTTGCCATGTTTCCATTTTTTTCATAAATAAACAGAAGACATATCGAAGAAATTTTACCACTATCATGAAGTACAATATGTCATGAAAAAACATTCTCAGAATCAGCGGGATCCATGGAAGCGTTCCAGAGTTATAACCTCAGTGGTCAGAATTGTAAAAATTGGCCTGGTCATTAAGCTGTATACTGGCTCTGTCACTAAGGGGTTAAATAACCTGGGGTTCTGAGAAATAATGGCTGTAGATAAAAAAATCTACCCATCGGCTTAAATTTTCCCCAAACTGTATGATCTTTTAAAATATTTGAAATAAATTTGAGGATTTTTATCTATTTTTGGGACTCGCCAAAATTTCTTTCCTATGATAACGCGCAAGTCACGACCATTGGCTGGAGACCCACAACATTGTAAGACGGACTGAATCCTAATACAGGACACGGTGAGGCTTTCTTTTTGTTTGTTTTACCTTGTGGTTGACTTCTTTTTACCCCGGGTACCAGCATAATATATGCAATGGATTGAAAAAATTAATCTGGATTTATGAGACGTCACAAGCTCCTTCCCTTTTTCTTATTCCTACTCTTCCTGCTGAGAAGTATTGTCTTCTCCTCCATGGAGTCACGGCAGGAGAAACTACAAGAGGGATTCGGTGATTCCCAAAGGAATGCTGACCCGAGCCTGAAAGAGTTAATGCATCAGCTGGAGACAATCTCTCATCAAGCGCTGAGAACCTGGTGGGATGGCGATGCCCCGAACCCGGAGGTGGAAAAGCTGCTGATTCCAAGCGGACTGCGAATGACAAAGGTACCGATAGCTATCTTCTCTGATACGTTTCTAAAAACGGTGGAATGACGTTTTATCTCAATGCTCAAATGACCTCATGAAGTTGATGATCTTTGAGGAGCAAAAAAAAATTACGACTAATTAATTTAGACATTGCACAGATCAAATCCTCAATAGAACCCCGGAGTGTGAATTGTTGCCTTCTAAAATGAAAGAAAATTTGGATAAAATTGAAAATAACATCATGACAATAAAAAAAGAAAAAATTCCAAAGAGACTGTTTGGGACTATAAGCGTGATAAAGTTTATGAGTGGAAGAGGAATAAAGGATTCATTTGCACAAATCCCCAAAATACTGATTTAGGCTACGTGCACACGCTGCGGATTGGGGTGTGGATTTGGCCGCGCGGATTTTGTAAAATCCGCAGGTAAATCTGGTTTTACCTGCAGATTGCTCTGCGGTTTTTCATCTCCACAATGGAGGAGATGGCAAACTGCAGCAGAATCCGCAGAAAGAATTGACATGTCAATTCTTTCTGTGGTTTCAAAACCGCGCGGAAAATTCCGCACCGTCTACACTGCGGTTTTGTATTCCCATAGGGAATAATGGTACTATACACTGCAGCAAAAACTGCTGTGGATCCGCAGCGGCCAAATCCACTGCGGAACCGCAGCGGAATCCGCAGTGTGTGGACACACCCTTAGGTTATGTGCACACGCTGCAGTTTTTGCTGCGGCTCCGCTGCGGATCTGCAGACAGTGTACAGTTGCATGTTATCCTGTGGGATTTACAATTTTCTGTGCACATGCTGTGGATTTTTAACTGCGGAAAGGCTGCAGTTTTGAATCCGCAGAAAGAAATGACATGTCACTTCTTTCTGCGGATTCTGCTGCGGTTTACCATCTCCTCCATTGTAGAGGTGATAAACCGCAGGACATTTTACTTGTGGTTCCGCAGACCAATCCGCAGTGTGTGCACTAAGCCTTACAATCTATCCTGAAAAAAATCAACCTGGGTGATAAAATTCCATCTAGAAATGTAACTTTTTCATCTGAGGAGGGTTTTTCAGATACTAATGCAGAGAACTCAGAATCCTCCAATGAGGAGAAAAAAACGACAGGAGAAAAAAATTCCAAGTTCCAATACGAGGGGCAAGAAAAAATAGCCAATTTGTGGTCCGGTGTAATTGTTCCTACTCCTGCAATTCTCTGTGAACATGAGATCAGGGTTTTGAATAAAGGGAAGAATTTTGTTCCTAATCAGGATTTTGATTTATTTCAAACTATTTTAGATGTGAATAAACGAGCTGGATTGTGAAGAGTTAAAAAAAAAAAAAAATCCTTTCTCCAATGATCTCCGTGTTCCTGGAGAATTATTGTAGAAGGAGGGTGATAATTGTGAAACTTCTGATGTGTGACGCACAACGTCTGCGGCTTACTCTGGAGGATTTAGAAGGGGAATCAGGTGAAGTGGATTCACTTAATGTTGATACAAATGATTGTTGTATTTTGAATCCTTCTTTTTACCCAAAAGATTCCAAGGTAAAATGGATATCAACTTTTCAGTCTTTAATTGAAGGAGATTTGATAGAACTTTCTCAAAAAAACAAAAAAACGGAATGTATCACTTAAAAGAAATAATCTAACCATAGAAGAAGAAAAAAAAACAAAAAAAAAACACCCGCTTATCCCAAAGAGATGACCTGGTGATTAAGAGCTCCGATAAAGCCGGCTGCATTGTCCTTATGGATAAGAAACTTTATGAAAAATGTGTTTCTGATATCCTGGATGATAATGAAACCTATAAAAGGATTCAATTTAACCTGACAGAATCATGCAGAAAAACTGAGTATATTGGTTGAAGATGGAGAGAAAATGGGGGTGTTATCGAAAAAAAAAAGTTGCAATATTATACCTGATAATCCTATAACACCAATATTTCATGGGTTTCCGAAAACCCATAAATTAGAATTTCCTACACCCCTGCGCCCCATTATATCGAGCACTTCTTCCTTGAATGAAAATTTAAGATTGTTTTCATCTATCCCACATAATTTGGCAGTAACTGCTGTGTTCCATCACCTATAAAAATACAGCGGACACACGGATGACACGGAGGGAATGATTGTCCGCAGCACTGAATATCTGTCACAGCATAACTTTATGTTCAATGAGGAATATTATTTCCAAATCCAAGGTTGCCCAATGGGCTCCTGCTTCTCTCCATCTTTACCGGTACTTTTTGTATCGTGGTGGGAAGAAAACATTACTTTTACAGACAAAAATCCCTTCAAAAATGACCTTGACCTATATGTGACATATTTGGATGGTGTGTTACTAATATGGGTAGGGCAAGTGGAGGGAATCCCACTTTTTTATCCTATATCCATGCCAATGATGTAAATGTAGGTATACCGAACCACAGGATGAAATCAGTTTCTTATGGGAGATGTAAAACAACAAAAAGTCGGATATCGGAACTATAGAAAACCTATTAGGCTGTGTGCACACGCTGCGGATTTTGCAAAATCCGCAGATAAATCCGCAGGTCAAAAGACCTGCGGATTAGCCTGCGGTTTCACCATCTCCACAATGGTGGAGATAGGAAACCGCTGCGGATTCCGCAGAAAGAATTGACATGTCCATTCTTTCTGCGGTTTCAAAACTGTGCTGAAAAATCCGCACCGTCTACACAACGTTTTTTTTTTTTTTTTCCATTCATTTGAATGGTACTGTACACCGCAGCTAAAACTGCTGCGGGTCCGCAGCGGCCAAATCCGCTACGGAACCGCAGCAGAATCCGCAGCGTGTGTACACAGCCTAAGTGGGAATCCCACCCTTAGAGCGGACAGCTGCCACCCTGCACACACTGCGAATTCAGTCCCTTATGGTGACTAAATAGAATCTATAGAAACTGCTCTGATATCACTCTGTTCCATGAACAAGAGATCATGACATTGAGACTAATGGAAAGGGGACATACAGTTGTGGCCAAAAGTATTGACACCCCTGCAATTCTGTCACATAATATTCAGTTTCTTCCTGAAAATGATTGCAAACACAAATTCTTTGGTATTATTATCTTCATTTAATTTGTCTTAAATGAAAAAACACAAAAGAGAATGAAGAAAAAAGCAAAACATTGATCATTTCACACAAAACTCCAAAAATGGGCCAGACAAAAGTATTAGCACCCTCAGCCTAATACTTGGCTGCACAACCTTTAGCCAAAATAACTGCGACCAACCGCTTCCAGTAACCATCAATGAGTTTCTTACAATGCTCTGCTGGAATTTTAGACCATTCTTCTTTGGCAAACTGCTCCAGGTCCCTGATATGTGAAGGGTGCCTTCTCCAAGCTGCCATTTTTAGATCTCTCCACAGGTGTTCTATGGGATTCAGGTCTGGACTCATTGCTGGCCACCTTAGAAGTCTCCAGTGCTTTCTCTCAAACCATTTTCTAGTGCTTTTTGAAGTGTGTTTTGGGTCATTGTCCTGCTGGAAGACCCATGACCTCTGAGGGAGACCCAGCTTTCTCACACTGGGCCCTATATTATGCTGCAAAATTTGTTGGTAGTCTTCAGACTTCATAATGCCATGCACGCGGTCAAGCAGTCCAGTGCCAGAGGCAGCAAAGCAACCCCAAAACATCAGGGAACCTCCGCCATGTTTGACTGTAGGGACTGTGTTGTTTTTTTCTTTGAATGCCTCTTTTTTTCTCCTGTAAACTCTATGTTGATGCCTTTGCCCAAAAAGTTCTACTCTTGTCTCATCTGACCAGAGAACATTCTTCCAAAACATTTTAGGCTTTTTCAGGTAAGTTTTGGCAAACTCCAGCCTGTCTTTTTTATGTCTCGGGGTAAGAAGTGGGGTCTTCCTGGGTCTCCTACCATACAGTCACTTTTCATTCAGACGCCGACGGATAGTACGGGTTGACACTGTTGTACCCTTGGACTGCAGGGCAGCTTGAACTTGTTTGGATGTTAGTCGAGGTTCTTTATCCAATATCCGCACAATCTTGTGTTGAAATCTCTTGTCAATTTTTCTTTTCCGTCCACATCTAGGGAGGTTAGCCACAGTGCCATGGGCTTTACACTTCTTGATGACACTGCGCACGGTAGACACAGGAACATTCAGGTCTTTGGAGATGGACTTGTAGCCTTGAGATTGCTCATGCTTCCTCACAATTTGGTTTCTCAAGTCCTCAGACAGTTCTTTGGTCTTCTTTCATTTCTCCATGCTCAATGTGGTACACACAAGGACACAGGACAGAGGTTGAGTCAACTTTAATCCATGTCAACTGGCTGCAAGTGTGATTTAGTTATTGCCAACACCTGTTCGGTGCCACAGGTAAGTTACAGGTGCTGTTAATTACACAAATTAGAGAAGCATCACATGATTTTTCGAACAGTGCCAATACTTTTGTCCACCCTCTTTTTTATGTTTGGTGTGGAATTATATCCAATTTGGCTTTAGGACAATTCTTTTTGTGTTTTTTTTCATTTAAGACAAATTAAATGAAGATAATAAAGAATTTGTGTTTGCAATAATTTTCAGGAAGAAACTGAGTATCTGACAAAATTGCAGGGGTGTCAATACTTTTGGCCACAACTGTAGGAAAAAACAAATTGATACAGCAATGAAAAAAGTTCTTGTAAGAAACACTCGAGAGGATGGTATAAACAACAATAAGAAACCAACAACATTTAGTATGAAAAATAAAACCATTTTTAGTGCCCCATATAGTTGCCAATTTCAGGAAATAAAAAACATTGTACATAGATATGTCCCTATATTATTCCAACATCGGGACTTATATAAAATCCTGGAAAATGGATTAGTATGTGTGCCGAGAAAAGGGAGATCAATAGGTGCTACTCTTTCCCCCAAGTCTATACATTATTATTATTCTTTATTATTATAGCGCCATTTATTCCATGGCGCTTTACATGTGAGGAGGGGTATACATAATACATACAAGTGCAGTAATCTTAAACAATACAATTCACAACTGGTCCAGGATGAGAGAGGACCCTGCCCGTGAGGGCTCACAATATACAAGGGATGGGTGAGTATACAGTAGGTGAGGGCAGAGCTGGTTGTGCAGCGGTTTGGTGGATCGGTGGTTACTGTAGGTTGTAGGCTTGTCGGAAGAGGTAGGTCTTCAGGTTCTTCTTGAAGGTTTCCATGGTAGGCAAGAGTCTGATACGTTGTGGTAGAGAGTTCCAGAGTAGGGGGGGGAAGTACGGGAGAAAGCTTGTATGCGATTGTGGGAAGAGGAGATAAGAGGGGAGTACAGAAAGAGATCTTGTGAAGATCGGAGGTTTCGTGCAGGTAAGTACCGGGAGACGAGGTCATAGATGTATGGAGGAGACAGGTTGTGAATGGCTTTGTATGTCATGGTTAGGGTTTTGAACTGGAGTCTTTGGGTAATGGGGAGCCAGTGCAGGGATTGACAGAGGGGAGAGGCCGGAGAATAGCGGGGGGACAGGTGGATTAGTTGGGCAGCAGAGTTTAGAATAGATTGGAGGGGTGTTAGAGGGGAGGCCACAGAGCAGGAGGTTGCAGTAGACATGCCTCCAAGAAGTGATTAAAAAAAACAACTTGGCTAAGCTGCAAAGGTTTTATTAAATGTGCATGTCCCAAATGCACCTTGTCTCAATATACACTACAAACTGAAAAGATTGATGCAGCCAATGAGATCAAAAGATTCATTAATTGTAACACAAACCATGTTGTATATTACATATTGTGCAAAGAATTTAAAATGAAATATATTGGCCACACAATTAGTGTTGAGCATTCCGATATCGCAAGTATCGGCCGATATTCCCTGTATCGGAATTCCGATACTTAGTTCCGATACTTTTTTCATATCGAATACCGGAATCGGAAGTTCCCATATTGCTATGAGCCTGCTCAATTTGATTCAGCCAATGGGAATCCTCAGAAGTGTGGGCACATCCTGTTAGGCATGTAGGCATGTTAACTATTGGCATGGCTGTGATTGGCTGCTGAAATGATGTCATGATGCACTATAAAAGCCGCTGCCATTTCTGTTCACTCTGCTGTGAATTCAGTTAGGGACAGGCTGCTGTTGAAGACTATGAGGGACAGTTAGAAATAGCGATTCTCAAAAAAATATTGTGTTTTACCCAGGCTACATAAACCACCACTGTAGCTTTCTTTTGCCTAGCAGCAGTGTTCACAGCTGTCTGCAAGGGCTGTGAGTGCAGCTCACGCTGTGGAGTGGGTCCTGCAGCCACGTCTGGTTGTAGGCCGCACAGCGTGCCTCACTGCTGCCTCATACATATTTTTCTTTTTGAGCTGCTTATTTTTAATAAATTCTATCTAGTGTGCTTCCATCCGTATCCATATACGTTGGTTGCAAACACTAGTAGTAGACAGCGGAGCCTTTCTGCAGCCTTTCAGTGCTAGTGCCCACTTAGCTGCACTGTTCACGGCTGTCTGAGAGGTCTCTGACTGTGTGTGAGTGCAGCTCACGCTGAGTAGTGTGTCCTGCAGCTACGTCTGGTTGTAGGCCGCTCAGCATGCGTCACTGCCTCACACATATTTTTCTTTAATTGCAGCTCATTTTTTTTTCTCCTATTAGTGTGCATCCATCCGTATCCACCTACATTGGTTGGTTGCAAACACTATATAGGAGTAGATAGAGAAGCCTTTTTCTGGCTTGTGCCCTTCAGCTGCAGCCAGATTAGTATTACCCAATTTTTTTGGAGCCTCATCTTTTGCATTGTAGGTTACCTGCCTGCATTGTAATAGCTCCAAAAAGTTTGTGATACTATCACTTTCAAATCTTTGGTCACATCCTTTTAAGTTTTTTAAAAAAAACAAAAAAACAAAATAAAGTTCACCAAACACTACATTTGACAGTTGTGTAGGCCACATTAGCTCCTATTAAAGTGTAGTCCACACACACACTTCATAAAATTAGTGTTTCTTATACATGTTAGCAGCTGTTCAGGAATAAGCACATTAAGGCCCCCCTTTGTACTTTTCTGCCTATCTTTATCAGTCTAGCAAGATGAAGAAGGCAGGGAGTAAGGCACGTGGGCGTGGAGTTTCAGCAGGGAGAGGACGTGGGGATTCTGTGCCTGCTGCGGGCACCAGTGAGTCAGCATCCCCCAGTTTTAGCAGGCAACAGTCCTTTATGCGCAGCTTTGTAGGACCTCGACATACCCCACTGCTGCGGGAGGAACAAACTGAAGCCGTTGTCGGATGGATGGCAGCCTACGCATCGACTTCAATGACTTCCACGTCCTCTCAGGGCCAGAGCACCGAAGAGCAACCATCTGTCTCTTCACCACCTGCCAAAGCGCCCAGGCAGTCAGAGAGCCCTAGACAGGAGCCATCACAGTCTCTACTTCTGTTCTCTGAATCTGTTGGCTTGGAAAGAGGGGGCCAGCCAAGCGGCATTCAAGAATGTGAAGAAGAGGGAGTATGCAGTGATGCACAACTTCTTTGTCCCTCGGAATCTGAAGAGGCGGGTGGGCCAGTGCCTATGGTCAGCACACCTCAGTACGCATCAGATGATGAGACTCAGTTACCACTTTCTGGTGCGTATGGTGCTGGCGAGACAACCCAGGAGAAGCAGGTGTTTGAAGAGGGGAGCGTAGATGATGAGGTCCTTGACCCATCATGGCGTGAGGAACAGGATGGTGGTGGGAGCAGCTCTGAGGAAGAGATTCCCCGTACGGCCAAAACAGGAGGGAGAGGGAGGGGGCAGACTTGGTTGCCTGTAGTCTCCACTTCGGCACCCGGTAGGAGCATTCCTCTTTCAAAAGACAAAAAGGGTGCTCTCAAGACTTGCGGTGCGTGGTCCTTTTTTGACACAGTTGTGGATGACATTTGCTTTGTCAAATGCAAGCTGTGTCATCGGAAAGTCAAGAGGGAAAAATGTCAGCAACCTCAATACCACAAATATGTGGAAACGTGCGGACTAAGCACGAGGTGGAGTCACACACACACACACACACACACTGAAGACGTAGGCCAACGTACAGCACCACCTACCACCTCTTCAGCTCGTGTTGGGGCCTCTTCCTCCAGCTCACACACAGCTGGTTCTGCTTCCTCACAGGATCACCAAGGAAGAACCTCTGGCACTGTTGTCCGGAGACCCACTGAACTTCCACCCACAGAACCACGTTTCCAGTCCTCCTCACACTCCCAGGCCACTCTACAGCCATCGGTAGCACAGTCATGGGATAAAAGGTGGCCATACTCGGCAAACCATCCCTGAGCACAGGCTCAGAATGCTGGCATTGCCAAACTACTGGCACTTGAAATGCTCTCATTCAGGCTGGTGGAGACTGACACCTTCCGGGACATGATGGCATTGGCAGTCCCACAATACACCGTGCCGAGCCGCTTTATTTCAGCAGGCGAGCCTGCAAAAACATGTGGAGGGAAAAATACAACATGCGCTACTAAATGCCTAAAGTAGAAAGGTCCACCTGACCACCGATGTGTGGACCAGTAACCATGGACAGGGATGATACCTTTCCCTCACTGCCCATTGGGTCAATGTTGTGGAGCCGGGTACAGATCTGGAGAGTGGCGCTCTACGTGTTCTGCCAACTCCACGGATTGCAGAAATTCAGTCTGTACACATTGACTCCTCCTACTCAAGTTCCTCAGAAACAGCGCAGCAGGAGCCTGTTACGACCGATATGAGCACAGCCGTGGCCAAACGTCAACAGGCCGTACTCAAATTAATTTCTTTGGGGAATCGAAGTCACACAGCGCAGGAGCTCTGGAATGCCATCAAGCAGGAAAGCGACGTGTGGTTTCTGCCAGCGAATCTCCAGCCGGGCTTGGTAGTGTGGGACAATGGCTGAAATCTGGTGGCAGCTCTTGGCCTAGGCAACCTCACTCACATCCCATGTCTGGCACATGTGCTGAACTTTGTCGTGCAGAGCTTTCTGAGGGACTATACGGATCTTGATGCACTGCTGCACAAGGTCCGCATAGAGTGCGCTCACTTGCGGCGTTCCAGCACGGCAAGATCGCGCCTTGCTGCTCTGCAGCGCCGATTACGCCTTCCGGAACATTGCATCATATGTGACCTACCCACCAGGTGGAATTCAATGTTACATATGTTGGAGCGGTTGTGTGAGCAGCAGGCAGCAGTCATGGAGTACCAGCTGCATCAGGCGCAAACAAGTTGCACTGTGCGCCGGTCACACTTCAGCACCACTGAGTGGGCCTCTATGAAGGACATCTGCCTCGTTTTGCGTGCCTTCGATGATTCCACGCGGATGGCGAGTGCAGATGATGCACTAGTCAGCATGACTGTCCCCCTTATCTACCTGCTTCAAAAAACACTGCAAGCACTAAGGGAGGAGGTTTTGGAAGAGGTGGAGGATGAGGAGTCCCAAATGCCATCTGCTTCTGGACAGTCTGCGCTACGTGCTTCCTCACAAAGGCCTAGGCAGGGGACACTTTATGAGGAGGAGTCGATGGAGGAAGAAGACATCTCTCCAGAGGAGGGAGGTACACAATGCTCTAGTCAGTATGTACGGCGAGGGCGGGGTGATGCAGAGCAGGCAAAGATGATGCATCAAGCAGGGGACAGCGGTTCTTGGGCAGTTGGGAGTCTGCAGCACATGGTTGATTTCATGCTGCAGTACCTGAGAAACGACTGCCGCATTGCCCACATTCTCAACACGACTGATTATTGGGTGTACACCCTCCTAGATCCTCGCTACCGGGACAACTTACAAAGCCTCATACCACCGTTGAACCGGGAGCGTAAACTGCGGGAGTACCAAGACACACTGGTGCAGTCCATCATGTTTTCCATTCCACCCGACAGCAGTGGTGCTAGTGCTTTACAAAGCACCTCTGTGCGTCGAGGCAGTGGAGGAAACTCGGCACAAAGAGGGAGCAGAGGCAGTGCCTCAGCACAAGGCAAGACCACTATGGCCCAAATATGGCAAAGTTTGCGTGTCCGCCACAATTGTCTACACCATCACAGACGGCTCCAATCAGCAGGAGGCAACGTTTCCGTCAGATGGTGACAGACTACATGTCTTGCCCTGTCAGTGTACTCCCAGACGGCTCTTCCCCCTTCAAGTTTTGGGTCTCTAAGCTGGATACATGGCCAGAGCTTAGCCAGTATGCATTGGAGGTGCTGGCTTGCTCTGCTGCCAGTGTATTATCGGAACGCGTCTTTAGTGCCGCAGGTGGTGTACTAACAGACCGTTGCATGCGACTATCTTCCGATAACGTTGACCGGCTGACTTTTCTGAAAATGAACAAGGCCTGGATCTCGCCAGAATTTGCCAGTCCTCTTCCCGAATAAATAATTGGTTGGCAACAGTATCCAGGTCTCCTGTTGTGTTCATATTTCTACCACCTGAACTATAATCCCTGGGCTTCAACACAGCCAGTTGTCGCTCAGATGTGACGTCTGCACAGAGAAAAACACTAGCTCCTGTGTTAGTGGGGTTCAGTAACGCCAGCTGCTCCCCTGCTGTGTGGACGGCAAAGTCTCCTGCTCCATCCACATTTAAACTACTACTGATTTTTAACCGTGCTCCACTTAGGCCTGTGGCTCCACTGTCTCTAGTTATTCCCCTGGCCTACAACCCTGCCAGTTGCTGCTCAGAAGTGGCGTCTGCACAATCCACACTTGTTCCTGTGTTACTGTGGCTGTCACGTCAGTTGATCCCCCTGATGTGTGTCCAGCAATGTCTCCTGCTCTGTCCTCATTCACACTACTAGGACAGAGCAGGAGACCTTGCCGGACACACATCAGGGGATCAACTGACATGACTGAGCCACAATAACACAGGAACAAGTGTGGATTGTGCAGACGCCACTTCTGAGCAGCAACTGGCGGGGTTGGAGGCCAGGGGAAATACTAGAGACAGTAGAGCCAGAGGCCTAAGTGGAGCACGGTTACAATCAGTAGTAGTGTACAACCGATATAAAACTTGCTCCAAGTAGGCCTCAGCCTGCTCTGTGATTGATCCTGGGCTCCAACATCGCCAGTTGCTGCTCAGAAGTGTCTTTGGCACGGGCAGTCCCTCCTGCCCAGCCTGGTTCCAGCACGCCTGCTGTTTCCGGGTAGTGTCAACGTCACTTTGCCACCAATACGTTGTCCTGTCGTGTTGCGGTCGGGTTAGCCGAGTCTATGGTGCCTGCAGTTTAGGTGCTTTCTATGTGGGCTGCGGGTTCTGGTTATAAAGGCTGGTTCCGTAGTGCCAATAGGACAAGCACGCCCTGTTGGACTGTGGGTTTTGGTAACTGCGTCCTGCTCGCGGCCTTGCAAGTTTGTCTTTTTCATGGGTACCTTCTGCTACCCATCCGGGTTCCAGCACCGTCAGCTGGTTCTCGGCAGAGCTTTTGGCCTAGGTGCCTCCTTCTCGGTATCCGAGTTCCAGCAACGTCTGCTTGTCCTTGGTAGTGCTTTGTAGCACAGGTACCTCCTGCTTAGTAACCGTGTTCCAGCACCGTCAGCTGGTCCACAGTTGTGCCATTGGCTCTTGTTCCTTCTGCTGCCCCTCTGGGTTCCAGCACCGTCAGCTGGTCCTCGCTAGTTCCATTTGCTATTGTTCCTTCTGCTACGCATCCGGGTTCCAGTACCGTCAGCTGGTTCTCGGCAGTTCCTCAGCCTTCTTGTACCTTCTGCTACTTTTCCAAGTTCAAGCTTGTGGAATTGTTTTTTGATTCTCACTCTGGATCTCCCTGACGATGACCCTGAAGACGACGACCCTGAAGACCACACAGAAGAAGACCAAGAAGATGACCAAGAGGACAAAGAACATGAAGACAACCACCAAGATGCAGAACAACAAGAGACAGAAGACCAAGAAGCAGAAAAACCAAAAGCAGAAGAACATTAAGCATAAGACTAAAAATAAGAGCAAATGATATTATCTAAATTATAAGCAGAAGAAGACTAAGCAGTGTATGGGGGTGAGTCCATTCCTCCTTGTGGTGCCCCTGGAAAATGCCTGCTGCTGCAGGCCAAACTGAATGCGGACAAATCCTGTTGTAAATCTTTTGTGACAGGCAGAACGGAAGGTGTAATCTTCAAACTTTTATAGATAACAACTACAGGAATGCCTGTCACAAATAAGAATGATGACGAAGAAGAAGAATAATAGTTGAATAAGAAGAATATGAAGAATGTAAAAAAAAGAATAGGAAGAAGGTGAAGAAGATGAATAAGGTGAAGAAGTTGATGAAAAAGATGCTGCTGCTGAGGATGATGAAGGAGAAAGTGTGGGAGAAGTAAAAAAGGTGAAGAGCATGGAAGTAGTGAAACATACATATCTGACAAAATGTAAAAGAGGTTAGCATAGTCATTATCTTTGTAACTCCAAACGTCTTTAAAATAAAATTATTCCTGCTATTCCATTTGATTGGGCTAAACCTCTATGGCTTTAATGTCTCCTCCACCTCTCACAATACATTCTACATTATTATTCGTTGTTTTTCTTCATGTAGAATTAACCTACAAGGAAAGAAAGGGTGTATTTTAATTCCGATATTTCTGTTCCATTGACTTGAATGGGACTTCTGGGATCGGGATCGGAATCGGCGATACCCGATATTTTCTTTTTTTTTTTTAGATCGGCCGATCCAATCCGATATTTTTCAGTATCGGGTGATATCGCTCAACACTACGCACAATACGTAAATTAAAGAAAAGGACGGCGAACATGTTACTAACATCAGAAATAAAAATGCCTCCTCTTCAGGTGCATGCAAACATTTTTGTAGAAACACGTTGAGATGTTTCCCCAACCTGTATGATCTTTTAAAATATTCGAAATTTTGAGGATTTTATCTATTTTTGGGACTCGCCAAAATTTCATTCCTATAATAAGCCGCAAGTCACGACCATTGGCTGGAGACCCACATCTTTGCAAGATGAACTGAATCATAATATAGGACACGGTGAGGCTTTCTCTTTGTTTGTTTTACCTTATGAGCTGAATGAGTTACTAGAAAGCAGTAGCACTGAACATTGCCGCTATGAGTCCAACTCTGAGGTGGATCAAACACTAGAAAGCATCTTGGCCTAGAAGATTTTATAGAGCAGTACTGAGCAATGTAGCTGGAAGTCCAGCTCTGTGTGTGTTGAAAAGGTTACTAGAATGCAAGATGGAGGTCATTGTACAGAGCCATGTAGCTGGAATTCCAGCTATGGGGTGAGATTAAACACATACTAGAAAGCAGCAGCATGGAGGAAATTATACCGCAGTACTGAGCAATGTAGCTATGAATCCAACTAGGGTGAGATCACTTACTAGATGACAGGCCTATTACTCATCTCCTCCGTATAGCCTCCAATAGGCAGCTATAATGTGATCCCTCAGTGAGCCGGCAGTCAGTCATGTCTTGAGTAAGATGATGCCCCTTAGCAGTTTTTCAGACTGAATAACTTTTTTTTTTTTTCCCATTTTTGTGTTTTTTTTTCATTTATATATTGAAATTGATCTTTTTCCTCTGCAGAAGTAAAAGATGACCGGACGAGCCAGATCCCGAGCCCGCGGCCGAGCTCGTGGGCAGGAGCAGGCCCCACAGATACCACCTGGACAGGTTTTGTACCCCACACTCGTTAACCCTTTTAGTAACTCCTGGTTTTTTTCATAATGGAGGGGCTTCAGCTGTTTTGCCCCCTTGACTCTATTGCAAAGATGGAAGCGCTACATCTCCCACAATGCGTTGCTGTAGAGGCTTCTCTCTAATCCTGCAGAGGCAGCAGAATCATGGGAATGTTATCTGGGTCCAACTTTTTTTTTTTTTTTCTCCGTACTATGTTAATGGGTAACTCTCGAATTTACAGGCACCGCAGCCCCAAGGACCCCAGCCAGGAGTCAGGCCACCACAGCCCCAAGGACCCCAGCCAGGAGTCAGGCCACCACAGCCCCAAGGACCCCAGCCAGGAGTCAGGCCACCACAGCCCCAAGGACCCCAGCCAGGAGTCAGGCCACCACAGCCCCAAGGACCCCAGCCAGGAGTCAGGCCACCACAGCCCCAAGGACCCCAGCCAGGAGTCAGGCCACCACAGCCCCAAGGACCCCAGCCAGGAGTCAGGCCACCGCCGCCCCAAGGCGCCTGGCCATCAGCCAGGCCACCGCCGCCCCAAGGCGCCTGGCCATCAGCCAGGCCACCGCCGCCCCAAGGAGCCTGGTCAGCAGCCAGGCCACCGCAGCCCCAAGGCGCCTGGTCAGCAGCCAGACCACTGCAGGCCCAAGGCGCCTGGTCAGCAGTCAGACCACCACAGCCCCAAGAACCCCGGCCAGCAGTCAGACCACAGCAGCCCCAAGACCCATGGCCGGCGCTAAGACCACAGCAGCCCCAAGGACCCCGACCGGCGCTAAGACCACAGCAGCCCCAAGGACCCCAGCCAGCAGTCAGACCACAGCAGCCCCAAGGACCCCAGCCAGCAGTCAGACCACAGCAGCCCCAAGGACCCCAGCCAGCAGTCAGACCAAAGCAGCCCCAAGGACCCCAGCCAGCAGTCAGACCACAGCAGCCCCAAGAACTCCAGCCAGCAGTCAGACCACAGCAGCCCCAAGAACCCCAGCCAGCAGTCAGGCCACAGCAGCCAGCTCCTGAGCCTTTGCTTGTCGGAAGAGGGCGCCAGAGAGGTGCACCAGCAGCAGAGAGACCATCGGCCGAGGGTGAGTGTCCTTAATGTTCCAGTGTTAAGAGTGAAATCTGATTTAAAAGGGGCTTGTCTGTGACTTTAGGAATGTGGTGTAAGGGCAAAATGTTACAAAACATAAACATCCTACAAAAGATAAGTGGGAGAGATGCTGTGCATCATTTACGGGACCGATGGAGCCAATCACTGGCTGCAGCAGTTACGTGGTGAACATGTAAGCTTCACTACTGAGGCCAGTGATTGGCTGCAGTTATCACATGGATGGTGGCTGTGACGCCATATACTGCAGGATGACGGGTAATATCACTGACCAGTTGTGTGGGCTTTATTTATTGTTATAACTTTTTTTTCTGTTCCCCCTTTAACACTATCCTGGCCTAGGAAGTGCTGGTAGTCCTCATATGGGATGCAGCTGTACGGACCTGTGTTACATAGGTGGAACCTGCCTCTAACAGCAGAGATCGGAGCCGGCTCTGATCACTGCTGTGTAAACAGTTTAGATGCTGCTGTAATTCATAATAAAAGCAGAAGTTTCCCACACCATGAGGAAGACCTCGCACAGCTCCAGGTCTCGGGAATAGGGCAATGCCATTATTTTATTTGTCGTATTGTATTATAAAAATGAAGCTTATTTTAGAAATATTTGTGGTTTGAACATTTTCTAATTAAAAATGTCTTTTGAAAAATTCCCCAAACCACAAGTATGATGCAATCTGTATATAATATCTCCAGATGGCTGCTGTCACCGAATCTCATAAGGCACCGCGGCAGTCAGTTGCGCCTGCCCAAGTGGCATACACGTCTCCCCTATTCCCACGCAGGCGCAGTAACAGCCGCGTCATTACTACACATGCACGGGAATAGCGGTGACGTGTATGTCACTTGCGCAATGCCCCCCAGACAGACATAGTGCACAAGGTACCTGCAGCCACAGCTGCTCCAGGACGGGGATGCTGCTCCTGCAGGCCGGTGATTGTTCCCAGGCCGGCCCCGCTCCCGGCACAGCAATGATCGCACATACAGCGGCTGCCGAGGAAGGGTCCCTGGGGCAGCGCTCACACTGACACAGCCGGGGAGGAGGGACCACAGCGGGAATCGGCGACATTTCCCGGCCACCACAGGGCACTGCAGCTGGGCCTGGAGAACAGAGGGTGACTCATCAGCATGGACATGTGTATATACACTGCAACAAACAAAAAAAAAAATATATATATATATACACACACCTCACTAATATATATCTACATATATAATCGCCAGTTTGGACTTCCTGCCGCTGTCCCCAAGTACCATAAGGCACCACGGCAGTGTCCCTTGCGCAGTTCGGGAATAGTGGTGGCGGCCACGAACTGCACCTGCGCAAGTGACATTCATGTCACCGCTATTCCCACGCATGCGCAGTAACAGCCACAACTGCGCACTCTACCCGCGCATGTGTGGTAACGACGCGGCTGTTACTGCGCCTGCGTGGGGAATATCGGTGACATCTGTTTTAAAGCATACACAGATGTTAATTTCACCGCACTATTGTGTGTATAGTATGTGCATATATACCATATGTTAATTTTGTGGCTTGGAAAAGTGTCTAAAAGGGATATACGGTATGTGCACTGCTCAAAAAAAAAAATAAAGGGGGCACTAAAACGCCACATCCTAGATATCACTGAATGAAATATTCCAGTTACAAATCTTTATTCATTACATAGTGGAATGCGTTGAGAACAATAAAACATAAAAATGATCAATGTAAATCACAATTAATATCCCTTGGAGGTCTGGATTTGGAATGATACTCAAAATCAAAGTGGAAATTCAAATTACAGGTTGATCCAAATTCAGTGGACATATCTCAAGACAAGGAAATGATGCTCAGTAGTGTGTGTGGCCTCCATGTGCCTGTATGATCTGCCTATAATGCCTAAGAATGCTGCTGAGGCGGCGGATGGTCTCCTGAGGGATCTCCTCTCAGATCTGGATTAAATCATCAGTCAACTCCTGGAAATCTGTGATGCAACATGGCGTTGGTGGACTGAAGGAGACATGATGTCGCAGATGTGCTCGATTGGTTCAGGTCTGGGGAATAGGCGGGCCAGTCCACAGCATTAATGCATTCATCATGCAGGAACTGCTGACACACTTCAGCCATATGAGTCCTAGCATTGTTATACATTAGAAGGAACCCAGGGCCCACTGCACTTGCATATGGTCTCACAAGGGGACTGAGGATCTCATTCTGGTACCTAATAGCAGTCAGGGTACCTCTGTCTAGCACATGGAGGGCTGTGCGGCCCCCCCAAAGAAATGCCTCCCCACACCATTACTGACCCACTGCCAAACCGGTCATGCTGGAGAATATTCCAGACAACGGAACGTTCTCCACGGCGTCTCCAGATTCGTCTGTCACATGTGCTCAATGTGAACCTGCTCTCATCCGTAAAAAGCACAGGGCTCCAATGTCAAATCTGCCAATCACCCTGCACGATGTTGGGCTGTAAGTACAACACCCAATTTTGGATACACCGGGTCCCCATACCACCCTCATGGAGGCTGTTTCTGACAGTTTGAGCAGACACTTGGATGTTAGTGGCCTGCTGGAGGTCATTTTGCAGGGCTCTGGCTCTGCTCCTCTTGCTCCTCATTGCACAAAAGATGAGGTAGTGATCCTGCTGCTGGTTGCTGACCTCTTACGGCCCACTCCATATCTCCTGGTGTACTGGCCTGTCTCCTGGTATCTGCTCCATGCTCTGGACACTGTGCTGACAGACACGGCTACCGTTCTTGCCACAGCTTTCATTGATGTGCCATCCTGGATGAGCTGCATGACAAAATGCCAAAGCAGCCAAAAAGGATGACAACAGAGAAATGGTTTGGGGTCACCCCCTGCAGAACTACTCCTTTATAGGGGCTGTCTTGCTATTTGCCTATTTGCCTGTTGTTCCATTTGCACAACAGTAGGAGAATCTGATTCACAACCGGTGCTGCTTCATAACTGGACAGGTTGAATAATTCAAACCAAAAATAATAATCTATATGGTTAAAATCCCAGACAATCCTATAAAAGGTTATTCCAAATTTGGCAAATGATCACCTATTCACAGGATAAGTAAGAACTTGCTGGATGCTGGGGTCCGGCTGTGGGGCCACTACCGATTGCTAGAATGGAGCGCCTCCAGTTGTAGTCTCGTTGGATTCTTCCTATGGTAGTTGTGCCACCACTGTGCAGTTTGGGGACCGCTTTTTTCTGTCCTGTGACCCCCTGTATGTGGAAGGGAGACCTGTGTATCTAATAGTTTAACAAACCTTTTTTCTCTCGTTTAGTTCTGCAGGTGTCAGCCGGACTTGCAGAAGTGTCTATCGGGGAACGGGGTGGCCGTAGGCGTGACTTCCATGACGTCGGGGTGAACACCAGGCAGACTATAGAACACGTTCAAAAATCAAAAGCAGGTAATCGCATCCTCGAATCTTTTTCAGTCTTTTTCAGTCATGTTGTCTCTTGCCGTTCTGTGGAAAGCTGGATGACAAACATGTTTCCACCTCTGCAGCTCCTGGGTTTGTCATCTAGTTTTTGCCAACTCAAAACACTGCACTTAAAGGGTTAAAACATACATGTATCGGGTCCCCACCTCTTGACCTTACTTGGCGATTGGAGTCTTTTTATGCCAAATAATTGGAAATAAGAAATCAATAGAGGTTACAGGGGTTTTTACACTTTTAGAAAAAGGGGCCCCCAAAAGATCGGATACTAATTAAATGAGTACTGGTTGCATTTTTTCATCTTACCCGGGGCCTCCGCCTGTTCTCTGCCACTGCTCCTATTTGCTTTCATACTGTAGCAGTGACATAACATCAAAAGCGCACATCACTGCTGTGCTTATTGTACGGCGCAGCCATCAATTTAATAGGGTGTTCATGTAATGCTGCATGAACCGGTCACCAACCAGTATGTGTACGAACACAGAGGGCTAATAATTGCATGAAGGCTGTAAGAACAGATACGAGGGTCCTGGTTTTGAAGAAAATGTTGAATGGGCAACAGAGGGATAGTTAAATATTTGGAGGCGGTTGGCCAGTCTGAAGAAATGTGTTTTTTAGGGCACCCTTAAAATTGTTGATATTGGGGATTAATCAAATTATCCTTGGTAGTGCATTCCAAAAGAACTGGTGCAGCATGAGAGAAGTCTTGGAAACAGGAGTGGGAGGTTCTGATTGAGAATGTTAACCTCAGGTCATTAGCAGAACAGAGGGCACGGGTAGGGTGGTATACTGAGACGAGGGAGGAGATGAAGAGTGGTGCTGAACTGTGGAGTGCTTTGTGGGTGAGAGTGATAAGTTTATATTTAATTCTGGAGTGGATGGGTAACCAGTGTAATGACTGGCACAAGGTAGAGGCATCGGTGTAACGGTTGATGAGGAATATGATCCTGGCTGCAGCATTCAGGACAGACTGGAGAGGGGAGGGATTAGTAAGAGGAAGACAGACTAGTAAAGAGTTACAGTAGTCCAGACAAGAATGAATAAAAGAAACAGTAAGAGTTTTTGCAGAGTCAAAACTAAGACAAGGTCAAATTCTAGGAATGTTTTTGAGCTGTAGATGACAAGCGCAAGCCAATGATTGGATGTGGGGATGAATGAAAGCTCTGAATCAAGTATGACCCCGAGACAGCGGGCATGTCGCTGGGGAGTAATGGTGGAGCCATACATGGAAATAGCAATGTCGGGCATAGGTAGGTTAGTAGAGGGATTAAACACAAGGAGTTCAGTTTTTGACAGGTTCAGTGTCAGAGGTAGGACATGATGTTGGAGACAGTGGTAAGACAATCACTGGTGTTTTGTAATAATTCAGAAGTGATGTCAGGAGTAGAGGTGTATAATTAGCTGTCATCAGCATAGAGATGGTACTGGAGACCAAATCTACATATGGTTCATCCAATAGGGGCAGTATACAAGACTAAGGCTGGGTTCACACGTAGCAGAACTCCCGCGGAAGTTACCGCGAGAATTCCAGAATTCCATTCTGCGGGAAATTCGCAATTTAAATTCCCGCGATTTTCCCGTGGAAAAACTAGCGATTTGCAAGTGTTAATAGCTTGCAGAATGCTAGCGTTTTCGAAGCGATCTGTAGCATCGCTTGAAAAACTGACAGGTTGGTCGCACTCGGCAAACATAGTGTTTGACGAGTGTGACCAACTTTTTACTATTGAGGCCGCCTATGCATCATCAGTAGTAAAAAGATCTAATGTTAAAAATAATTTAAAAAAAAAAATAATAAAAATCGTGTTTTTTCTCATCTTCCGACGTCCGCACAGCGTTCCCGATCTCCGATGCTGCCAGCAGGTCCCGTTCCCAGTGATGCATTGCGGCAATGACCTTTGACGTCGCGGTCTCGCGAGACCGCTACAGTATCACGAGACGCGACGTCGGCAAAGGTCATTATCGCAATGCATCACTGGGACCGGGTGCTGCCGCGTGTATCGCTGAGGCCTGGGGACGCTGCGCGGGACATGGGAAGGTGAGTATATCCCGAGCGTTTTTTATTTTAATTTTTTTTTTACAGGGATATGGTCTCCTCTCCTCCGGACCGTGGGTACCATCCGCAAATGTTCTGCTTACTTTTCTCATGGTGTGCACAGCCATATGCGGAAATTAAGCAGAACAATGCATTCCTATGTGGGCGGGATCGCCACGATTCCGCAAATTAATGAGCATGCTGCGTATTTTTCCGCGATGCGATTCTGCCGCGGGAAAATCCGCAGCATTGCGGAATCCCATAGGATTGCATGGGATGCTGTTTTTTTGCGTTTTCGCGGCAAAATCGTGCGGTAAAAAATGCAACGTGTGAACCCAGCCTAAGAGGTAGGGGGCCTAGGACTGATCCTTGAGGAACCCCAACAGTAAGGGAAAAGGCGAGGTAGAAGAGTCAGCAAAGGATACAGTGAAAGAGAGGTAGGAGGAGAACCAGGAGAGAACGGTGTACTTGAGCCTGATAGAGCGAAGCATAGTGAGGAGGAGCTGGTGATCCACAGTGTCGAATGCTGCCGAGAGATCAAGGAAAATCAGCAGTGACCATTATGTGCACACGCTGCGGTTTTTGCTGCGGATCTGCAGCAGTTCTGCAGACAGTGTACAGTACAGTAGCATGATATCCTATGTGATTTACAATCTGCTGTGCACACGCTGCGGATTTTTAACTGTGGAAAAGCTGCGGTTTTGAATCCGCAGAAAGAAATGACATGTCACTACTTTTCTGCAGATTCCGCTGCTGTTTACCATCTCCTCCATTGTAGAGGTGATAAACCGCAGGTAAAACCGCAGGACATTTTTACCTGCGGTTCTGCAGATACCAATCCGCAGCGTGTGCACATAGCACTAGATTTAGTTGTTAGTAGATCATTAGAGACTTTAGTGCAGGCAGTTTCAGTAGAATGTAAAGGGCAGAAACCGGATTGTAGAGGGTCAAGAAGCGTGATCTGAGAGATAGCAGATAAGACTGGAGTGGACCAGGCATTCTAGGAGTTTAGAGATGAAGGGAAGATTAGAGACAGGTCTACAGTTAGCAGCACAGTTGTGGTCGACGGATGTTTTTTTAAGTAATGGACGTATACTGGTGTGATAAAATGAGTAGGGAAAGATATCGGAAGAGAGAGGTTGAATATTTGTTAGGTGAGTGGTGACAGCAGGGGAAAGGGACTGGAGGAGATGTGAGAGAATAGGGCCAGTAGTGCAAGTAGCAGGGCAAGAAGATGGAAGGAGCCTGATAACTTCTTCTTCCATGATTGGTTCAAATGGGTAAAATATAACCATCTCCCCTAATATCGGCAGGCACCTCTGGAACCATTATTGCTCTTGTGACCAACCACATCAAGCTGGTGTCCCGACCACAGTGGGCCCTGTACCAGTATCACGTTGACTTCAACCCCGCCATGGAGTCCAAGCGTTTGCGGTATGCCCTCCTGTACCAGCACGAAGAAACAATCGGGAAGGCGCGGGCGTTTGATGGAACCGTGTTGTTTTTACCAAAAAGACTGAATAAGGTAAAGTTGTTCCAAGGACAGCGGGTCATCAATAGAGAGCAGTAATGGAGGACAAGGCCTCTTGTATCACTTGGGACCATTTTTGATCTGACATTGATGACCTTTTTGATCACCAGTGTCTGGCCTTTTGCTCCTTTCTGGTAATTGACGAAACGGTGATTGCATTTGATGTTTTTGGATTTTTCTTGATGTTTTTGAAGGTCACCGAGGTGTTCAGCCAAACTCGAAATGGAGAGAACGTGCGGATAACAATCACCCTGACCAATGAGCTTCCACCGACCTCGCCGACCTGCTTCCATTTCTACAACATCATTTTCCGAAGGTCCGAGGACGTAGGATCTGCTCTTTGGGAGAATGTCCAGACTGATTGTTCTTTATGGTCGCATCCTGACCACTATTTATTCTTTTCATACCCCCTTGGATGACTCTGTTGTAAAATTATCGGCTTTAGGGTTAATCCCAAAATATTAAGTTACTCCTCCTTTGCCCAATTATTGGGACCCCACACCATCCTAAAATTGGGCTCTGCAGAATCCGTTTTGAAAGTAGCTTAGGTGTGCATGCTGAACCTCCTCTCCAGCAGTCAGATGAGGGTGTAACATGAAAATTTGGGAGTATTCCTTTTAAAGTAATGGCGTGGACCGATCAGCAAACTATCTTGTATCTGGAGGTTCTCAAGCAAGACTGAAACTTTAGGCTCCCTGGCCCTAATGGAAAATCTTAACCCCCCCCTACATTTCATGCTCCATTTATATTACTGTTATAGGGGTTGTCCAGGGTTAGAAAAACATGTCTGCTTTCTTTCAGAAACAGCTCCACTCTTGACCATGGGTTGTATTGCAAGCCAACTCCATTGAAGTGACTGGCGCTGCGTTACCACGCACACTCCATGGTCGCGGGTGAAAGAAAGCAGCCATGTTTTTCTGATCCTCGACAGCCCCTTTTTAAATCTCCCAGACCTTAGCCCAATTTGCAGTAGGTTGTAATAATAAAATTTAGCAAATGCCTCCAAATACAAATGTAGTATAGTTCTTCTAATTCACTTACCTCACGCGCAGGACATTGCGGTAAGTGTAGGTATCTATGGTTATAACCACTCATATAGTGACAGTTAGTTGTTAGTGGTTGTAACCATGGATACCTAAGCTTACTGCAATGCCCTGCACATGAGGTAAGCGACATAGTGAATCAGAAGAACTATACTACATATCTAATTGGAGGTATTTGTTGTTGTTTATTGGTATAGGATCTTGGAGATGGGAATACCCCTTGAATCTTCTGTCCCAGTCCTGGCCTTTTAATGCCATCCCAATGTTGTCAGATGTGGGAGTACGGAGCGGCCTCAGTAGCCCCATAGTCGGCAGATGCTGGCATTGTTACACAATGGGGACTGGAGTCAGCTCTGATCGCTGTTTTTTTTTAACACCGTACATGCTGCAGTCAGTCGCTGCCTGTGGCATTTGAGATGCACGTTCCTGACTGTTGGGTGTCCAGGTGCAGAGCGGCCCCTCCGGGACATGATTGCAGGGTGGCGATAGATGACGTCTCCGCACCCTGTGGGCTTCATAGGAGACCGTGAAGTTTGCTCTGTAATGCCATACTGACAAGTTCTAGTCTGCGATGACGAATATGGAACAAAAAAGGACAATAAAAATCTACATATTAAAACAAAGCAAAAACCATCTCTCTAACACAGGGTTTGATTTCTCCACCTTTTCCCTCATTACAATGGACACTAAAAAAAAATCCTATTAGGTATCGCCACGTCCAGGAAAGTCCGATCTATGAAAATCTGAAGGGATTCATTTCGTGCGTTAAACTCTGTAAGGAAAAAAGACAGAATTGTTTGCAGCATAAAATGTATTAGGAAGTGACCGAAACGTCATCTGTTCCCCAAAATGATGATAACCTCAGTCACATCTTCCACTGGATTCCCACATCCACTCGCTCACTGCTGGTATCATACACATCCTCCACCTGCAGAGCTGACAGCGCCTGTTCTCTCCCCCCAGACTCCTGAAGATCATGGATATGAAGCAGATAGGACGCAACTATTACAACCCGAACGACGCCACCGAAGTCAGAGCTCACCGGTAACGTAACCAGCAGAACAGCGTTTACATGGGGCTGACCATGCTTTAGTCATGGGAGCATGTAATGTATGTACACAGTGACTGCACCAGCAGAATAGTGAGTGCAGCTCTGGAGTATAATACAGGATGTAACTCAGGATCAGTAATGTAATGTATGTACACAGTGACTGCACCAGCAGAATAGTGAGTGCAGCTCTGGAGTATAATACTGGATGTAACTCAGGATCAGTAATGTAATGTATGTACACAGTGACTGCACCAGCAGAATAGTGAGTGCAGCTCTGGGGTATAATACAGGATGTAACTCAGGATCAGTAATGTAATGTATGTACACAGTGACTGCACCAGCAGAATAGTGAGTGCAGCTCTGGGGTATATAATACAGGCTGTAACTCAGGATCAGTAATGTAATGTATGTACACAGTAACTGCACCAGCAGAATAGTGAGTGCAGCTCTGGAGTATAATACTGGATGTAACTCAGGATCAGTAATGTAATGTATGTACACAGTGACTGCACCAGCAGAATAGTGAGTGCAGCTCTGGGGTATAATACTGGATGTAACTCAGGATCAGTAATGTAATGTATGTACACAGTGACTGCACCAGCAGAATAGTGAGTGCAGCTCTGGGGTATATAATACAGGCTGTAACTCAGGATCAGTAATGTAATGTATGTACACAGTAACTGCACCAGCAGAATAGTGAGTGCAGCTCTGGAGTATAATACTGGATGTAACTCAGGATCAGTAATGTAATGTATGTACACAGTGACTGCACCAGCAGAATAGTGAGTGCAGCTCTGGAGTATAATACTGGATGTAACTCAGGATCAGTAATGTAATGTATGTACACAATGACTGCACCAGCAGAATAGTGAGTGCAGCTCTGGGGTATAATACAGGATGTAACTCAGGATCAGTAATGTAATGTATGTACACAGTGACTGCACCAGCAGAATAGTGAGTGCAGCTCTGGAGTATAATACAGGATGTAACTCAGGATCAGTAATGTAATGTATGTACACAGTGACTGCACCAGCAGAATAGTGAGTGCAGCTCTGGAGTATAATACAGGATGTAACTCAGGATCAATAATGTAATGAATGTACACAGTGACTGCACCAGCAGAATAGTGAGTGCAGCTCTGGGGTATAATACATGGTATAACTCAGGATCAGTAATGTAATGAATGTACACAGTGACTGCACCAGCAGAATGAGTGCAGCTCTGGAGAGTAAGTAATGTATGCCTGAAGGTGTCTACAGACTGATGCGTGTTACTTCAGCTCCCCTATTTTCAGCCTCCATCTTGTCTCCTCTCTCATCAGACTCTCCATCTGGCCGGGGTTTTCCACCTCCATCCTCCAGTATGAGTCCAGCATCATGTTGAGCATTGATGTCAGCCATAAAGTCCTCAGGAACGAGACTGTGCACGACATCATGAGCAGCCTCTACTCTTCTTGTGGCCCTCAGAGGTTCCAGGACGCCTGCTGCAAAGAGCTGATAGGACAGATCGTCCTCACCAAGTAAGAACCACCATTGCCTCATACTCGGCCGCTCTGTGGGCCGAGGCACTAGCCGCCTCTAGATTCAATCTTATAACTTGTTTACATTTTGTTCCTTAACCACGTAACGTCCAATGATGTACACAGTCCGTCATGGCAGGGTGTCCGTTCCAGCACGAGGACAGTGTGTGTCCGTCATGCATTTATCACTGTGTGTAAACGTAGTGATAGTTCAGTGCCGACGGCTGTCTGACAGCTAAGGCTAGTTTCACACTAGCGTTTATTACCTGCAGCGCACGGCGCCGCTAAGCCCCGCCCCCTGCCGGCTCCCTGCCCCCCTCCGGTCTTCGCCGCCTACTAGTGCACATGGGCGCTTGCGATCTGCGCACCCTATCTTTAGCATAGGGTGCGCAGATCGTGCGCTAGCAGGAATTTGCCATGCGCTGCGCACTTTTGAAGGTGCGCCGTGCGCGCCGAAATGCCACATGCTGCGTTCGGCGCACACGGGCGCACCTACAAAAGTGTGCAGCGCACGGCAAAATCCTGCTAGCGCACGATCTGCGCACACTATGCTAAAGATAGGGTGCGCAGATCGCAATCGCCCATGTGCACTAGTAGGCGGCGATGACCGGATGGGGTGGGCAGGGAGCCGGCAGGGGGCGGGGCTTAGCGGTGCCGTGCGCTGCAGGAAATAAGCACAAGTGTGAAACTAGCCTAAGAGGTACGGGAAGAGGTGCGGGGACCCATGTTGTTGGTCTCCGCACTCTGATCGCTGTGATCGCGCAGGAGATGCTGAAATACCAGCACTTCCTGCCCGATCAGGTCAGCAGCTCAGTGGCTGAGCTTCTGCACTAAAGCCAGGAGCGGTGGCCGCAGCACCCCTGGCTGTTAACCCGCTAATTGCTGCAATCGAGCGTTATTGCAGTGTTCAGGAGGGAGGCAGAGGGGAAAAAAAGCTCCCACTGCCTTCAGATCGGCGTCCCCACGGGGCCCGATCGCTGCCATGATGATCCAGGGTAATCATGACTACCCTTGGGGTCATCAAGGTATAGAAAGCCTCTAAGACCATGCTACAACATGGTGTCAGAAGCTTGGAGTATAGGTATAATGCACTGGAATGCTAGTGCATTGCAATGCATTATACCTACAATCAAAGTAAAAAAAAAAAAAAAAAAAACGAAAGTCCCATAAAGGGACTAGGTAAAAAAGAAAACCTTTTTTTTATAAAAATATAAAAAAAAAAAAAAAAAAATTACAAAATAAAAATCCATGAATAAATACACATTTTATGTAAAAAAAAAAAAAAAAAAAAAAAAAATTAAACAAAAAGTTCACGTTTGGTGTTGCCGCGTCCGGAACAATCCGATCTATAAGTGTCACACTAGTTAGCCCCTTCAGTGAACGCTGTAATAAAAACCACAAAAAAAGTAGCAAATTATGTTGGAGCATCATACCGCTTGGAAAAGGTGGAATAAAACGTGATCCAAAAAGACGAATGTAAATAAAAATAGTATCACTGAAAACGCCATCTTGTCCGTCAAAAAAACAAGCCCGCCATACAGCGGAAAAATAAAGTTATAGCTCTCAGAATAAAGCAATGCAAAAATAATAATTTTTTTCTATAAAAGTTTTTATGTAAAAGCGCCGAAACTTAAAAAAACAGAGGAAAAAACAATTGCTGGTTTTGTTCATTCTGCCTCCACAAAAACCAGACTATAAATTGATCAAAAATTTGTCTTGTGACCAAAAAAGGTAACAATAAAAGTCAGCTTGTCCTGCAAAAAACAAGCCCTCACAAGACTGGGAGCCTAAATATGGAAAAAATTATAGCTCTCAAAATATGGTGATGCAAAAACTTCTTGCAAAAAAAAAACAAAAAGGTTTTTGATTGCTTACCGTAAAATATGTTTCTCGGAGTCTTCATTGGGGGACACAGGAAATCATGGGTGTGCGGTATGCTGCCACTAGAAGGCTGACACTATGCAGACAAAAGTTAGCTCCTCTTCCGCAGTGTACACCCCACCGACTGGTCCTAGGATATTCAGTTAGTGAGAAAGCAGTAGGAGCAACAAATAAAAAAAGAAATAAACAGGGGGGCCTTGACTGCTCATGGCATAGGACGTGCAGTCTGAGTGCTCCTGGTGCACCCTTCCTAAATCTACAGACATCTGCTGATATCAGCACATCCTGGCTAAATCTGCACTGAAGAACTGTCAAATGTTCTTTTCAGACCAACATCAGGCCCTTTTGGACTGTATTGCCAAAGAAATCAGTGTGTTTCACTAGGGATTGTGCTCACAGGGCCAGAACTCACTACTGAGACCTACCGGGCCGGTCTCTTTCAAGCCCAGATACAGACTGGAGGATCTGGGAGAAATACACCGCAGCAACCGTCCAGACTTGCATCACGACTGAAGAAGCTCATATCTAGATTTTGTACAGCTTGGGCCCAAGACAAAGAAACATCATCCTCCGGACTCTGATCCCTCAGCGGCTCCTGCCTCCCGCCCGCACCGCAGCTCCCCCAAGGGCCCCCGCGGCTAAGAGGGGAAGAGAGGACGCCCACTGTTCTCCTAAGAGGTCTCCAGGACTCTGACCTCCTCAGCCCATCTCCGCGGTAAGATCTGCCGCAATCCCAAGCCCCAAAACAGACGCATTAGTGGCGGCAGATAGGCGGCCTTCTGTGCATGCGCGGCAGCCTTGGCTGACAACCCCGAAAGGTCCGGGATAATAACGGCACACTGGGGTCCATGTTAACAGCACCCGCAACCTCCGCTGGTTTCATCGAGCCCCACAGCCACCGCCTGCTCATATTAAACTACCGCTACCGGCTAAACCAGCCCGCACAGAGCCCCAAGGAGGCACAGCTAACAAGACGAACCTGCAGCCACGACTAGGCTGTCTGACATATCCACCCAGAGCGCAGGTGCACTGACCTCCACTCCCGGCTGATAACCCCGCGCACTGCGAGACAACAGTGGCAAATCGGGGTCCAGAAACACTCCGCCCGCAGCTGCTGCAGGGCTCGGAGGCCCCCGCTCTCACCGCCAACCCACAGAGCAGAGCCGCCTGCGGCTTAATTAACTTGCACGGGACTGGGAAAAAACACAGCGGCTGCTGACGAATCGGCCGCTGTCGCAAAGCGGCTGAGTATACCTAATAGCGCGCAGGCGCACATCTCCCCCCGCTGTATCCCCACTGACAGCGAGTGAGCCGCTTAGAAAAGTGGTGTTTAGGCAATATAGGCGACCTGCTGGGACAACGGACATTTAGTTACGCAAATAGGGGGGAACTCTGTCTCGTGCCTCTGAGTACCTGCCGGGCTGTCTCTTTTTCCGGCTGGGCCGCTCTGGTTAAGAGTCTTATCTCTCATTCCAACACAAGTATGGAGGGTGCTCTGTATATGAGTATCTCTCCGTAATGCGCCTATAGTGACACCTAGTGTCCATTCCTCGTAAGTAGAGTTGAGCGACTTTTTTGTTTTTTTAGGGTCGAGTTTCGTTTCGTGAAACCCGACTTTTCCAACAGACGGGTCGAGCAAGATCGGCCGATTATAGGGAAAAGTCGGGGTCGTCCCGAAACACGAAACCCAATGTAAGTCAATGGGGAATAAAAGTCGGCAGTGAGAGGAGGACAGGAAACACACCTACAGTGCCCATTTGAATGCCAAAAGCATCAATTCTTCTTACTTAAGCTTGTCAACCTTAATTTACTTCATAATACAAGTTACGCACTGAAAAATGGGGGTTATTTGGCTAAAGTTGTGGGGGGTAGGGCTGGCTCCAGGTTTTCATGTGCCCTGG
Organism: Dendrobates tinctorius; assembly: GCF_039654945.1. Taxonomy (NCBI): domain Eukaryota; kingdom Metazoa; phylum Chordata; class Amphibia; order Anura; family Dendrobatidae; genus Dendrobates; species Dendrobates tinctorius. Next base: position 10,229,732 of record NW_027361824.1, read on the forward strand.
GCGAAAGAGCGCCCCTTTAACACATACCACAACTCATCATGCTCCGATACGGCAGAGAAATAGCGGTATAGTACAATGAAAAATACTTCACTTTTTACATCTCATGATGAGGCCCATCTATTTCTCCATACAGAATCATTGGTCCCATATAATGTTTGAAACAGTATATGATGAGCTCCACATAATGCTACAGTATATGTTGGTCCCCATGGATGAAGCTCCACTGTCTTATGGGCCCAAATAATGCTCCAAACATAATGGGCCCCATTTCTAATGCTCTAGTGTATAATGGGCCCTGTAAATGCTGCTCCAGTGTCTGATGTCCACCTTTGGAATGCTCCAGTGTATGGTGGGCCCCATCTATCATTCTCCAGAGTATAGTGCTCCCCAAAAATTGCTGTCCCAACATTGAAAACAATCAAATAAGTCTCCTCGCTAGGGAATCCCTGTACTTGTCTGGACTCCTCGTCGTCCCCATCTTCCATCTCACTGCACAGTATTTCAACCTTACAAGTGCTGTGATCCTGAGCAAGCAGGGGGGGCCCACTCGTTGGTGACGGCACTGGCACAGGGCCCCTGATAGTACGGTGGTGTGTCTGATGGCGGGTGGGCCGAACCTGCACTTTCATCTGCAGCTTCCTCTTTGTCACCGTGTAAGATGGAACTGTATATGGGAAGGGTAACCTGAGTTTCATCAGGGTCAGATTCAGGCCGTGTAGCGTGCGAGGGGAATGTAGTGGTCTGGGTCAATGTACCAGCAGATTCATCGAGCAGTGGCTGGGCATCAGTGCACTTGTGTCGCCCCCAGGAGTACGGTCGCCACAGTGGCATTACCTTCCTCCTAGGGAGTGTGATGTCATGCTTGGGAGCAACGAAGGATCTCTCTAGCAGGTTAACTGATTGGGCGGCGTTATTCCCATGAGTCATGACCCTCCAAAAAGCGTTCATGAAGGCAAAGTGTTTGTTTTACGTGGGCAGTATGGTTGCAAAGCTGAACCTTAAAGGAATGTCCAGAAGGGCACCACCAGGAGTGGAGCCTACGGTTAAATTCGACTCCACCTGGGAAACCTCAACCATGCCAGCTACAGAACAGATGCACACATTGCAAGCTTAATTCCGTTAACGAACGAGACTCCGTCATGCCCCGCGGTCCGAGTCCGGCTTACTAGACGGACACGTGAGGCTCTGGCACATGAGATTGGCCAATAACTGGTGTGTCATGCCCTTACATGTCCGTGGCTGCATGTGCGCTACACTGAAAAGGCCAGCGTTTGTCGCTTACAGGTGCAGATAACCGGCTGAACAACGTTACTGATGGGGATCACTGATTACAATTATTACCCGCGAACGATGATTTCCCAGTAAGTGCAGGTCAACCGCAGTTCCGGAATTAGGCCTAACCGTCATTCCTGAAAAAATGAAAAACTTGCGTGTGCAAACCACAGGTGCTGTAGCTTGCTTAACAGCTCGCCAGCCATTCTCACGCCCAGTATGGATTACACGTTATTGCACAAAGGTGAGAAAGGGTACCGTATCCCCGGATAACATGTATGGATAGCGTACACATTCAAAATATATGTCTATTAGAGTTGAGCGAAACGGGTCGAAAAAATTCAAAAGTCGCCGACTTTTGGCAAAGTCGGGTTTCATTAAACGAAACCCGACCCTAGGATGAGGTCGGCCACGAGGTCGGCGACTTACGCGCCAAAGTCGCGTTTCAAAAGTTTGTTTTGCGCTCTTTTTCAGCCAATCAGGATCCACGGACACTGTGGGCAACGTGATGACCTAGGCACGGGTCACCACCATCTTTCAGAAGGGCATGCAAGTGATTGGCTTGCTTTGGTGGGCGTCACAGGGGGTATAAAAGGGCATGCACGCCGACCGCCATCTTACTTCTGCCGATCTTAGTATAGGGAGAGGTTGCTGCTGATTCTGTAGGGAGAGCGTTAGGCAGGGAAGAAGACAAAAAAACTGCTTCTGCTGCTAGCGATTTGGCCTGCACAACACACAAGTCACTGTGTGTGCAGTGCAAGGGGAGGCTATATTGTGGTGTATCAGTGGTGTTGGTTGTTGGGCTGCCTTTTAAGGCTTCCTGACACGCTGGCATTGCTGTTTACCCACTGCTCCGCAAACTGCTTTTTTAAAAGCAATCCAATCTCCCTTATCCTCTAGTCACTTTTGTCACAGCTGTGCCATCGAGCGTGTCACATAGCGCTCAGATATCAGTGGGCCTCACACAATCCACAAGTGTCCAGTGTCCAAAAGTGTGCGCAGAGATTCAAAATCTCCATTATCCTCTCGTCACTTTGGTCACAGGCAGCTGTGCCATCGAGCGTGTCACATAGCGCTCAGATATCAGTGGGCCTCACACAATCCACAAGTGTCCAGTGTCCAAAAGTGTGCGCAGAGATTCAAAATCTCCATTATCCTCTCGTCACTTTGGTCACAGGCAGCTGTGCCATCGAGCGTGTCACATAGCGCTCAGATATCAGTGGGCCTCACACAATCCACAAGTGTCCAGTGTCCAAAAGTGTGCGCAGAGATTCAAAATCTCCATTATCCTCTCGTCACTTTGGTCACAGGCAGCTGTGCCATCGAGCCTGTCACATAGCGCTCAGATATCAGTGGGCCTCACACAATCCACAAGTGTCCACTGTCCACAAGTGTGTGCAGAAATTCTAAATCTCCCCTGTCCTATAGACACCTTGTACCTTGTTTTACATTACTATATAGTTTGTTGGATTTTGTCTACATTTCTACCAAAAATGAGGAAGGCTGGTGGAAGAGGCCGTGGAATTGGGCGGGGGTTGGCAGCTGGTAATGATGGTGTTGGTGGTGGATCTGATGGTTGTGGCAAGAGCAAAATAGGACCGAATGCAGGAGGTGCTGACCCTGCGTCATCGTCTGGCTACATAAGGCCTCGAACGCTTAGTTTTCTAGGAGTTGGCAAACCGCTTTTAAAGCCAGAGCATCAGGAAAAAGTTTTGTCTTACATTGCTGACTCAGCCTCCAGCTCTATCGCCTCCTCTTCTTCAGTTGTAAAAAGTAAAAGCACAGAGTCGTCATTGGAGGCTCATGTTCATGAACCACACCTTTCCTTGTGTCGTTCACCCCAACCAAGATTGAAGGATGACGCAGGCCATACTACTGATTACTCCATGGAGCTGTTTTCACATACCATGCCTGGATTATCAAGTCAAATGGTGAATTACCCAGGCCAAGATGAATCTGACATGGAGTGCACTGATGCACAGCCGCTGATGGATGATTCTGCTGGTACATTCACTCAGAGCACTACATTGTCCTCGCAGTGTACAGAGCCAGATTTTGACCCTGATGAGACTCAGGTGCCCCTTCCCGCACACTATACCACCATACACGGTGACACAGAGAAAGGTGCACATGACATAGAAGAGGAGGTGATGGATGACCCAGTTGTTGACCCAGATTGGCATCCATTGGGGGAAGAGGGTGCTGCTTCCAATAGCTCAGATGAGGAGCATCCACAGCAGACATCGACATCGCAACAGCTGTTATCTGGCAGGCCCGGAGCACTCCAAAGACAGGTTCCAAACATCAAAAGAGTTGCTGGACAGCTTGTCCAGAGGGTCAAAAGATCACAGCGTGCTAGGCCGCAAAATGTCTGCCAAAGTAGGAAGAGTGCAGTGTGGCACTTTTTTGAACAAAATCCTCATGATCAGGCCAAGGTTCTCTGTAAGAAGTGCGCAAACACCTTTAGCCGAGGGAAAAATCTGAAAAATTTGAATACCAGTTGCATGCTTAGACATTTAACCAGCATGCACTTGCAAGCGTGGACACAACACCAAACCTCAAGTGCCACATGTGCAACTGATCACAACGAAGGTAGTCAGCAACGCTACATTGTTTCCCCCACTGTAAGCCCACCGGTTAGCACAGCAGCAAATGTTGAGGTGTCGTTGCAAGGCCACAGCAGTCAGGGAATCCCACTGTTATATCAACGAAAGACTGATTCTAGGCCATCAGAAAGAACACCAACTCCATCACCATCATCAACCCTCTCTCAGTCCGCCCTGTCCACCGCTACTTCCACCATATGCAGCCCTCAAGTCCAGCTCACCCTCCCAGACACTATGAGTAGGTCAAGAAAGTACTCAGTCTCTCATCCGCGTACACTGGGTTTGAACGCCCACATTGCCAAACTAATCTCGTTTGAGATGATGCCCTTTCGGTTGGTGGAAAGCACAGCTTTCCGCGAACTCATGGCCTATGCAGTACCACGCTATGACCTACCCAGTCGCCACTTCTTCTCTCGCAAAGCCATCCCAGCCCTCCACCATCATGTGAAAGACCGCATTGTCCATGCACTCAAGCAGTCAGTGAGCGGAAAGGTGCACCTCACAACTGATGCATGGTCCAGTCGGCATGGCCAGGGCCGTTACGTGTCCATCACTGCGCACTGGGTTAATGTGGTGGATGCAGGGTCCACAGGGGACAGCGGTGGTGGGACAGTGCTGCCTAGCCCACGGTATAGGAAACAGTTGGCTGTAGGCGTTCGACCCTCCTCCTCCTCCTCCAGAAGCGAAAGCTCGTCCACAGAGCGCAGTCGTACGAGCACTCCATCTGCACCTGCCACTGTTGCACATGTGTCCCCCTATCGAGCAGCTAGTGGAAAGCGTCAGCAGGCTGTGTTGCAGATGATGTGTTTGGGCGACAGACACACCGCCGAGGTGCTGGCCGAGTACTTAAAGCGACAAACTGAGTCATGGCTGGGCAGTGTACATCTTGAGGCAGGCAAGGTAGTTAGTGATAACGGGCGTAATTTTGTGGCAGCCATAGCCCTTTCAAAACTCAGCCACATACCTTGCTTGGCTCACACCTTGAACCTGGTGGTGCAGTGCTTCCTCAAAAATTATCCGGAGTTAACAGCCCTGCTCCAGAAGGTGCGAAGACTGTGCGCGCACATCCGCCGGTCGCCTGTACACTCCGTTCGTATGCAGAAGCTGCAGCGATTGCTCCACCTTCCCAACCACCGCCTCATTATCGACATTGCAACAAGGTGTAACTCCACCCTGCACATGGTGGAGCGGCTGTGCGAGCAGAGGCAGGCCATAATGCATTTGTGGGAGGATACACGGCCAGGCACTTTGAGAGCAGACATGGAGTTGACAGGCGTGCAGTGGTCGAAGCTGAAAGACCTTTGTAAAGTCCTTCAGTGTTTTGAGGAATGCACACGGCTGGTAAGCGCAGACGACGCCATCCTAAGCATGAGCATCCCACTTATGCGTCTGCGCATGCAAACTTTGACGCACCTTAAGGAGCAGGCGTCTGCAGCCAATGTTGATGAGGAGGAAGAGGAGGAGGGAATCCTTGATGACATTCAGCCATTGTCTGCTCAGGGACCTCTCCTGGACGAGGTGGAGGAAGAAGAGGAGGAGGAGGATGATGGGGATGATTACTTAGGGGAGGAGGATGCATCTCGTGGGGCAAGTGAAAATGTTGGCGTGGCAAGGTCTGGTACAGGGTTTGTGCGTGACTGGAGGGATGTGGATTTGCCAGAAAGTGCTCCTCCACCCAGCACTCGCAGTGCATCATTGACACCGGGAACATTGGCCCACATGTCAGATTATGCCTTGCGGATCCTAAAAAGGGACCCCCGCATTGCCAAAATGATGAACGATGACGACTACTGGTTGGCCAGCATCCTGGATCCATGCTATAAAGGCAAATTACAAAACATCATGCCACAGGAGAACCTTGACCTAATATTGGCTAATAAACAAGCAACTCTGGTAAATCGGTTGCTTGAGGCATTCCCAGCACACAGCAGTGGTGATGGTTCTCACACGAGCCGTACGGGCCGGGGGCAGCTTGGCAGAGGTGTTCGTGGTGCACACAGCAGAAGTGGCGTTGGAGACAGGGGTTTCATGACAATGTTGTGGACTGATTTTTCAAATACCGCTCACACAACTGGTAATACTGCATCGATGGAAAGTGATAGGAGACAGCAGTTGTCAACTATGGTTACAAACTACTTTTCCTCCCATATCGATGTTCTCCCACACAGGTCATTCCCCTTTGACTATTGGGCCGCTAAACTGGACACCTGGCCTGAATTGGCCCAATATGCCTTACAGGAGCTCGCTTGCCCAGCTGCAAGTGTGCTATCGGAAAGAGTCTTCAGTGCAGCTGGATCAATCCTGACAGAAAAAAGGACCTGTCTGTCAACCCAAAATGTGGATGATCTAACCTTCATTAAAATGAACCACGCATGGGTTTCCAAGGATTTTGTCCCACCTTCCCCTGATGACACATAGGGTGACAGAAAAATGGCTTGCTTTGGTCCACCTCTTCCTGGTACTTCACCTATTTCGCCTTTTGCATCAGCTGAATGTCCAACATCAACATATGCCACTTTCTAAAACTCCCTAACTGTGCTGCCTCCCCCCCCATGGCTGGGGTCACCACCTAGCGCATGACACCGTGCGAGTGCCGTTGCCCTGGACAGGTGGGTAGGCCGACTCTTGGGCGCGGGCACTGGCACAGGGTTCCTCATAGTGCAATCAAGTGTCTCTGACGGTGGTGGTGCACACCCGCCGTCAGACACACCGCTGTACTATGAGGGGCCCAGTGCCAGTACCGACGCCCACGAATGGGCCCCCCTTGCTTGGGCAGGGCCCCAGCATTTGCAATCTTTACCTCTCCCTGCTCCTCCGCTGTGTAGTCTGGGCCGTCAAATCCATACTGTGCCTGACACTGTTTGAGCCTGCCTCCTGACGTATAGACATATTTTGAATGTGTACGCTATCCATACATGTTATCTGGGGATACGGTACCCTTTCTAACCTTTGTGCAATCACGTGCAATCCATACTGGGCCTAACACCGTCTGTGCCTGCCTCCTGATGTATAGACATTAGAGTTGAGCGACTTTTGGTTTTTTAGGGTCGCGCTTCGTTTCGTGAAACCCGACTTTTCCAAAAGTCGGGTCGAGCAAGATCGTCAGATTATAGGGAAAAGTCGGGGTCGTCCCGAAACACGAAACCCAATGTAAGTCAATGGGGAATAAAAGTCGGCAGTGAGAGGAGGACAGGAAACACACCTACAGTGCCCATTTGAATGCCAAAAGCATCAATTCTTCTTACTTAAGCTTGTCAACCTTAATTAACTTCATAATATAAGTTACGCACTGAAAAATGGGGGTTATTTGGCTAAAGTTGGGGGGGGGGGGGGGGGAGGGCTGGCTGCAGGTTTTCATGTGCCCTGGGTGAAAGAGCGCCCCTTTAACACATACCACAACTCATGCTGCTCCGATACGGCAGATAAATAGCGGTATAGTACAATGAAAAATACCTCACTTTTTACATCTCATGACGAGGCCCATCTATTTCTCCATACAGAATCATTGGTCCCATATAATGTTTGAAACAGTATATGATGAGCTCCACATAATGCTACAGTATATGTTGGTCCCCATGGATGAAGCTCCACTGTCTTATGGGCCCAAATAATGCTCCAAACATAATGGGCCCCATTTCTAATGCTCTAGTGTATAATGGGCCCTGTAAATGCTGCTCCAGTGTCTGATGTCCACCTTTGGAATGTTCCAGTGTATGGTGGGCCCCATCTATCATTCTCCAGAGTATAGTGCTCCCCAAAAATTGCTGTCCCAACATTGAAAACAATCAAATAAGTCTCCTCGCTAGGGAATCCCTGTACTTGTCTGGACAGGTGCTGTAGCTTGCTTAACAGCTCGCCAGCCGTTCTCACGCCCAGTATGGATTGCACGTGATTGCACAAAGGTTAGAAAGGGTACCGTATCCCCGGATAACATGTATGGATAGCGTACACATTCAAAATATATGTCTCAGGAGGCAGGCTCAGACGGTGTTAGGCCCAGTATGGATTGCACGCGATTGCACAAAGGTTAGAAAGGGTACCGTATCCCCGGATAACATGTATGGATAGCGTACACATTTCAAAATATATGTCTCAGGAGGCAGGCTCAGACGGTGTTAGGCCCAGTATGGATTGCACGTGATTGCACAAAGGTTAGAAAGGGTACCGTATCCCCGGATAACATGTATGGATAGCGTACACATTTCAAAATATATGTCTCAGGAGGCAGGCTCAGACGGTGTTAGGCCCAGTATGGATTGCACGTGATTGCACAAAGGTTAGAAAGGGTACCGTATCCCCGGATAACATGTATGGATAGCGTACACATTCAAAATATATGTCTCAGGAGGCAGGCTCAGACGGTGTCAGGCACAGTATGGATTGCACAAAGGTTAGAAAGGGTACCGTATCCCCGGATAACATGTATGGATAGCGTACACATTCAAAATATATGTCTCAGGAGGCAGGCTCAGACGGTGTTAGGCCCAGTATGGATTGCACTCGTGGGCATCGGTACTGGCACTGGGCCCCTCATAGTACGGCGGTGTGTCTGACGGCGGGTGTGCACCACCACCGTCAGAGACACTTGATTGCACTATGAGGGACCCTGTGCCAGTGCCCGTGCCCAAGAGTCGGCCTACACACCTGTCCAAGGCAACGGCACTCGCACGGTGTCGTGCGCTAGGTGGTGGCCCCGGCCATGGGGGGGGGGTGGGGGAGGCAGCACAGTTAGGGAGTTTTAGAAAGTGGCATATGTTGATGTTGGACATTCAGCTGATGCAAAAGGCGAAATAGGTCAAGTCCCAGGAAGAGGTGGACCAAAGCAAGCCATTTTTCTGTCACCCTATGTGTCATCAGGGGAAGGTGGGACAAAATCCTTGGAAACCCATGCATGGTTCATTTTAATGAAGGTTAGATCATCCACATTTTGGGTTGACAGACGGGTCCTTTTTTCTGTCAGGATTGATCCAGCTGCACTGAAGACTCATTCCGATAGCACACTTGCAGCTGGGCAAGCGAGCTCCTGTAAGGCATATTGGGCCAATTCAGGCCAGGTGTCCAGTTTAGCGGCCCAATAGTCAAAGGGGAATGACCTGTGTGGGAGAACATCGATATGGGAGGAAAAGTAGTTTGTAACCATAGTTGACAACTGCTGTCTCCTGTCACTTTCCATCGATGCAGTATTACCAGTTGTGTGAGCGGTACTTGAAAAATCAGTCCACAACATTGTCATGAAACCCCTGTCTCCAACGCCACTTCTGCTGTGTGCACCATGAACACCTCTGCCAAGCTGCCCCCGGCCCGTACGGCTCGTGTGAGAACCATCACCGCTGCTGTGTGCTGGGAATGCCTCAAGCAACCGATTTACCAGAGTTGCTTGTTTATTAGCCAATATTAGGTCAAGGTTCTCCTGTGGCATGATTTGTAATTTGCCTTTATAGCGTGGATCCAGGATGCTGGCCAACCAGTAGTCGTCATCGTTCATCATTTTGGCAATGCGGGGGTCCCTTTTTAGGATCTGCAAGGCATAATCTGACATGTGGGCCAATGTTCCCGGTGTCAATGATGCACTGCGAGTGCTGGTTGGAGGAGCACTTTCTGGCAAATCCACATCCCTCCAGTCACGCACAAACCCTGTACCAGACCTTGCCACGCCAACATTTTCACTTGCCCCACGAGATGCATCCTCCTCCCCTAAGTAATCATCCCCATCATCCTCCTCCTCCTCCTCCTCCTCCTCCTCCTCCTCCTCCTCCTCCTCCTCCTCCTCCTCCTCCTCTTCTTCCTCCACCTCGTCCAGGAGAGGTCCCTGAGCAGACAATGGCTGAATGTCATCAAGGATTCCCTCCTCGTCAACATTGGCTGCAGACGCCAGCTCCTTAAGGTGCGTCAAAGTTTGCATGAGCAGACGCATAAGAGGGATGCTCATGCTTAGGATGGCGTCGTCTGCGCTTACCAGCCGTGTGCATTCCTCAAAACACTGAAGGACTTTACAAAGGTCTTTCAGCTTCGACCACTGCACGCCTGTCAACTCCATGTCTGCTCTCAAAGTGCCTGGCCGTGTATCCTCCCACAAATGCATTATGGCCTGCCTCTGCTCGCACAGCCGCTCCACCATGTGCAGGGTGGAGTTCCACCTTGCTGCAATGTCGATAATGAGGCGGTGGTTGGGAAGGTGGAGCAATCGCTGCAGCTTCTGCATACGAACGGAGTGTACAGGTGACTGGCGGATGTGCGCGCACAGTCTTCGCACCATCTGGAGCAGGGCTGTTAACTCCAGATAATTTTTGAGGAAGCACTGCACCACCAGGTTCAAGGTGTGAGCCAAGCAAGGTATATGGCTGAGTTTTGAAAGGGCTATGGCTGCCACAAAATTACGGCCGTTATCACTAACTACCTTGCCTGCCTCAAGATGTACACTGCCCAGCCATGACTCAGTTTGTCGCTTCAAGTACTCGGCCAGCACCTCGGCTGTGTGCAACAGTGGCAGCTGCAGATGGAGTGCTCGTACGACTGCGCTTTGTGGACGAGCTTTCGCTTGAGGAGGAGGAGGGTCGAACGCCTACAGCCAACTGTTTCCTATACCGTGGGCTAGGCAGCACTGTCCCACCACCGCTGTCCCCTGTGGACCCTGCATCCACCACATTAACCCAGTGCGCAGTGATGGACACGTAACGGCCCTGGCCATGCCGACTGGACCATGCATCAGTTGTGAGGTGCACCTCTCCACTCACTGACTGCTTGAGTGCATGGACAATGCGGTCTTTTACATGATGGTGGAGGGCTGGGATGGCTTTGCGAGAGAAGTGGCGACTGGGTAGGTCATAGCGTGGTATTGCATAGGCCATGAGTTCGCGGAAAGCTGCGCTTTCCACCAACCAAGGGCATCATCTCAAACGAGATTAGTTTGGCAATGTGGGCGTTCAAACCCAGTGTACGTGGATGAGAGACTGAGTACTTTCTTGACCTGCTCATAGTGTCTGGGAGGGTGAGCTGGACTTGAGAGCTGCATATGGTGGAAGTAGCGGTGGACAGGGCGGACTGAGAGAGGGTTGATGATGGTGATGGAGTTGGTGTTCTTTCTGATGGCCTAGATTCAGTATTTCGTTGATATAACAGTGGGATTCCCTGACTGCTGTGGCCTTGCAACGAGACCTCAACATTTGCTGCTGTGCTAACCGGTGGGCTTACAGTGGGGGAAACAATGTAGCGTTGCTGACTACCTTCTTTGTGATCAGTTGCACATGTGGCACTTGAGGTTTGGTGTTGTGTCCACGCTTGCAAGTTTATGGTGGTTAAATGTCTAAGCATGCAACTGGTATTCAAATTTTTCAGATTTTTCCCTCAGCTAAAGGTCTTTGCGCACTTCTTACAGAGAACCTTGGCCTGATCATGAGGATTTTGTTCAAAAAAGTGCCACACTGCACTCTTCCTACTTTGGCAGACATTTTGCAGCCTAGCACGCTGTGATGTTTTGACCCTCTGGACAAGCTGTCCAGCAACTCTTTTGATGTTTGGAACCTGTCTTTGGAGTGCTCCGGGCCTGCCAGATAACAGCTGTTGCGATGTCGATGTCTGCTGTGGATGCTCCTCATCTGAGCTATTGGAAGCAGCACCCTCTTCCCCCAATGGATGCCAATCTGGGTTAACAACTGGGTCATCCATCACCTCCTCTTCAATGTCATGTGCATCTTCCTCTGTGTCACCGTGTATGGTGGTATAGTGTGCGGGAAGGGGCACCTGAGTCTCATCAGGGTCAGAATCTGGCTCTGTACACTGCGAGGACAATGTAGTGCTCTGAGTGAATGTACCAGCAGAATCGTCTATCAGCGGCTGTGCATCAGTTCACTCCATGTCAAATTCATCTTGGCCTGGGTAATCCACCATTTCACTTGATAATCCAGGCATGGTATGTGAAAACAGCTCCATGGAGTAATCAGTAGTATGGCCTGCGTCATCCTTCAATCTTGGTTGGGGTGAAGGACACAAGGAAAGGTGTGGTTCATGAACATGAGCCTCCAATGACGACTCAGTGCTTTTACTTTTTACAACTTCAGAAGAGGAGGCGATAGAGCTGGAGGCTGAGTCAGCAATGTAAGACAAAACTTTTTCCTGATGCTCTGGCTTTAAAAGCTGTTTGCCAACTCCTAGAAAACTAAGCCTTCGAAGCCTTATGGAGCCAGACGATGACGCAGGCTCAACACCTCCTGCATTCGGTCCTATTTTGCTTTTGCCACTACCATAAGATCCACCACCAACACCATCATTACCAGCTGCCAACCCCCGCCCAATTCCACGGCCTCTTCCACCAGCCTTCCTCATTTTTTGTAGAAATGTAGACAAAATCCAACAAACTATATAGTAATGTAAAACAAGGTACAAGGTGTCTATAGGACAGGGGAGATTTTGAATTTCTGCACACACTTGTGGACACTGGACACTTTTGGATTGTGTGAGGCCCACTGAATATCAGAGCGCTATGTCACAGGCTCGATGGCACAGGTGTGAAAAAAGTGACTACAGGATAAGGGAGATTTTGAATTTCTGCACACACTTGTGGACACTGGACACTTTTGGATTGTGTGAGGCCCACTGAATATCAGAGCGCTATGTCACAGGCAGAAATTGGCTAGTGTATCACAAACTACAAGGTGTATGTAGAATTGGGCAGAATAGGAATCTCCCTAGAGTGTAGGTCTGTAATAACGGAACAAGTCCTCCACTTATCCTTCCACAGTGACACACAGCTTCACTGTGGCCGTGATAACAGCCGTTACACGGTACTGAGAGGAGCGTGCACGTACACGGCTGTCCGGTGTACGTAAAATTGTCAAGCTCCGTGTTTTTTAAGTATACGGACTGACACACGCTGTCTCTCTATAGTTTTGAATGTGATCAAACAGCAAATATATTTAACTGTTTGAAAGCTAGACAAAACTAGTAGGTGCAGGTCTGTAAGAACGGAACATGTCCTCGACTTATTCTCACAGAGTGACACACAGATAGCTTCACTGTGGCTGTGATAACAGCCGATACACGGTACTGTGTGAGGAGCGTACACCGCTGTATGGTGTGAAAAAATGCACGCTCAGTACCTCAGCAGGACAAAAAAAAAAATTGGGATTGCTTTTAAAAAAGCAGTTTGCAGAGCAGTGGGTAAACAGCAATGCAGCTGTCGGGAAGCCTTAGAAGGCAGCCTAACAACCAACACCGCTGATCCACCACAATATAGCCTCCCCTTGCACTGCACACAGTGTGACTGGTGTGTTGTACAGGCAAAATCGCTAGCAGCAGAAGCAGTTTTTTTTTTCTTCTTCCCTGCCTAACGCTCTCCCTACAGAATCAGCAGCAGCAACCTCTCCCTATGCTAAGATCGGCAGAAGTAAGATGGCGGTCGGCGTGCACGCCCTTTTATAACCCCTGTGACACCCACCAAAGCAAGCCAATCACTTGCATGCCCTTCTGAAAGATGGTGGTGACCCCTGCCTATGTCATCACGTTGCCCACAGTGTCCGTGGATCCTGATTGGCTGAAAGAGCGCAAAGCAAACTTTTGAAACGCGACTTTGGCGCGTAAGTCGCCGACCTCGTGGCTGACCTCATCCTAGGGTCGGGTTTCGTTTCATGAAACCCGACTTTGCCAAAAGTCGGCGACTTTTGAAATTTTTCGACCCGTTTCGCTCAACTCTACTTGTAAGCTGTTCTTACTTCAAAATATGGGCAAGTAAATTATCTCCACTCGTCCAAGTTGTGTACGCAGCTACTCACGTTATTAAAAGCCTCATCATGGTTAAATCACAAAAAGAACGTGAAAAGTTAGCGAATTAGGCTATTGCAGATGAACAGGAAAAGAACACCAGTGGAGAACTTGACAAATGGCTAAAGAAGAAGATTGATTCCTCCCACACTCCGTTAAAACGCACCCTTAAAAAAATCTATTTCTCTTGATAATATGGATGACTTGGATCTCAGTGAAGCTGACTCTGACTGTGACTCCGACTCCACACTAGAAGATGCAGCGCCTATTTCCAGGACTTTTATGAAGAAACTAATGGCCCAGAATATGAAAACTCTTCTGGAAGAGCTATGTGGTATGCGTTCGGACCTTCAACAATTGGGGCAGAGAGTGGAGGTGCTGGAGTCCGGCACCGCAGACACAGTTGATGCATTATCTAGTATCCAAGACCAGGTCCTTAAACAACAACACCATCTCAATATGGCTCTGTTGGCTGCAGAGGATCAGGAAAACAGGAGCAGGAGGAAAAACATTCGTATAAGAGGCATTCTGGAATCCTATGCACGTGAAGCCTTAGAGAAAGTAACCAGAGAAATTTTTGCCAATCTCGTAGGCCAAGAGAGAGCATCTGCAATCACAATTGAAATTGTTCACCGAGCGCTGCGACCTAAGCCAAAAACTGATGAGCCGCCAAGAGATATCATTTTGTGGCATTCTCAGCTATGTGGACACAGCAACTATTCTGGCAAGAGCCAGAGAACAAGAAAAGATTGTGTATGAGGACTCTCAAATTCAGCTGTTCCAAGACCTGGCGACTTCCACTTTAACAAAAAGACGGATTCTACGTCCCCTTCTTTCAGCCTTAAAAGCCAAGAATTTGCCGTTTAAATGGCTTTTTCATTTTGGTCTGGCAGTCAACGCAAAGGGTAGACAGATAGTGATTCGAACCCCAGATGACCTACCAAGTTGTTGGGAGACACTCAACATCTCTCCAATTGAGCTCCCTTCTTGGATGCCTGTGGACTCCAGCTGGAGACTTCCTCCGCTCACCAAACCACAGGAATGGTCCTTAAAGGAAAAGCAAGCTTCACCGAAAGTCAAGAAATATGACCCCAAGAAACACCCTAAATGAAGAATCAGTCTTATGGACTTCACCTTATCTAACCTGTTCTCCAAAGTTCTTTTTCTCCTTTTGACATCTATGATCTCGTGGACCATCGTTTAACTAGGCGGTTCTATTCTGTAATATCAGAAGCGTTATTCATCATTCCCATTTTTTGGTTCACAAATTGGACTACCTCGCCTATGTTTGGGTATATTAACCCCCCCCCCCCCCGCGTTAGGCGAGCGAATGTATGTAAAAAGTTTGGTTATGCTGTTTTTCTTTTTTGTCAGGTATCTTGTTGAGACAAATTTCTCTACAAGACATGTCGATGGGGGGAGTAGTCGGGTGAGTTCTGGGTCCGTCACTGTGGCTTCTTTTAACGTGAAAGGGCTTAATTCCCCTGCTAAACGAAACCAAATCCTTAGGCTCTTTTAAAAAAAAAACAAAAAAAAAAAAACAGCACTTGCAAATTGTCTTTCTCCAAGAGACTCATTTCAAAATAGGTAGAGTCCCCAACACATCCTTTTCCGCATACCCCACATGGTTCAATAGTTGTAGTACTTCCTCCTCCAAGGGCGTCAGTAAAGCCTTAAGGAAGGGTCTGCCTTTTTCTCTCAAGGATAGCTTAAGTGACCAAGAGGGCAGATATATTTTTGTTAAAGGGACTTTAGCTAACACAAGTTACTTTTGCCAACTTATTTGCTCCTAACAACCACCAGGTCCATTGGATTGCCAAAACTCTTGAAGTATTACACTTATTTAAGGAGGGACTATTGATTGTGGGAGGTGGTCTCAATTTGACTCTCAATCCTGAATTAGACGCATCTAGCGGCTCATCACCCATCTCCCAACGTCTAAGAAGGAGTCTTCTAAACAAGTTGAATTCCCTACACCTTGTCGATCCCTGGCGTATTCTCCATCCCACTACCAAGGACTACACATTCTTTTCTCCCCCGCTCTCCTCTTACCACCGAATTGACCTCCTTCTAATAAAATCCCAAGCCTTGCATTTGATTAAATCTGCTGATATAGGCTCGATCACGATTTCTGACCATGCCCAAACCTTCATCGATATCATCATTAATACCTTACCCCGCCCTGCAACATCCTGGAGATTAAATGAATCTTTATTGGATACTCCGCAGAATTATGAAAAAATAAAATCTAGCATTACACATTATTTTGAGGAGAACGTCACACAAGGCACTCTCACACCTAATATTTGGGAAGCGCATAAGGCTGTACTTAGAGGAGAACTTATATCTATCGGTTCTTATACCAAGAAACAGAGGGAAAAGGAGATTATGTCCCTTTTACATCAAATAAGTACCCTAGAGCGACTCCACAAAAGGTCTGGCGCACAAAGATTTCAGCTAGACCTCTCCTCCCTTTGTAGTAAGTTAAAAGATCTACTCGATGTCAATTCTGCAAAAATGTTTTTACACTGTAAACACAGATGTCATGTCCATGGGAACAAGAGCAGTAAGCTCACTTCCCGATTGCTTAAAAATCAATTTGGAAATAAATTTATAAAACATATACAGTACATACAAATTCCAGTACGAAGGTGGAGATATCGGATGAGATTGCGGAGGCGTTTAGACTTATGAATTATTATGAATCCCTTTTATAATTTAGACCCACCTGAACTAATGAAAGATCCACTGTCTGCGGATGAAAGGATCCAGAAATTTTTGACCCCCCCCCCCCCTTCCAAAAGTCCACCCCGAAGATTTCCCAGCTTTACTTTCCCAAATCACTCCTCAAGAAATTAAAGACACTATACAATCAATGGCAAGCAATAAAACTCCAGGACCAGATGGTTTCCCTTTGAGTTACTATAACAAATTCTTGGACTTGCTCCTCCTTCCGCTAGTATCTCTCTTTAATGTATTCCTGGCAGGAGACACCCCATCTAAACAGACTCTTGAGGCTCACATCGCTGTTATCCCTAAGGAGGGGAGAGATGGCGGTTTTTGTGGTAATTGTAGACATATCTCGCTGCTTAACACGGATATAAAATTATGGGCAAAAATCCTTGCTTCTAGAATTAGCACTGTTCTAAACTCTTTGATCCACCCTGACCAAGTTGGCTTCGTCAGGGGCAGGGAGGGTAAAGATAATGCCACAAAAATTCTATTAGCCATTTCCTACGCGAGGCGCTCGGGTTCATCCCTGACCATTCTATCAATTGATGCCGAGAAGGCCTTCGATGGAGTCAGTTGGCATTATATGGTAAGCACCTTGTGGAAATTTGAATTTCCCACTCCTTTTATTGATGCCATAATGACTCTTTACTCGTCCCCGACTGCTAGGGTTAGAGTAAATGGTCTGCTCTCGGACTCCTTCGCGATTGGAAATGGTACCAGACAGGGATGCCCTCTCTCCCCTGCCCTTTTCGTGCTAGTGATGGAGACCCTGATTCAGAAGCTAAGACAGGAAACTGAGGTTAGAGGAATTGTAACAGACCATTCCGAATTTAAGACAGCAGCTTTTGCAGATGACCTCTTACTCCTTGTCTTGAATCCTGAGAAAGCTTTCCCCAGTCTCCTAACCCTGCTTGAGGAGTTTGGAACTGTCTCTAACTTCAAGGTCAACATGGACAAATCCGAAGCCTTGAATGTCTCGTCCCCAAATTCAGTGGTCTCTAGACTTAAACAAATAACCCCTTTTAAATGGCCTTCTGAAAATCTGAAATACCTTGGAGTGTTCCTAACAGATCCATCTAAATTATATGAACATAATTTCCCTCCTGTTAGACAAATTGCAATCATTACTCAAATCATATGATTTGCCCTACCGTTCATGGATCGGCAGGATCAATATAGTCAAATCTTATATTCTCCCTAAAATTTTCTACCCCATGAATATGATCCCCATTGCTCTCCCTGAGTCGTTCTTTTCCTTGTTAAATAAACTGATATCTAAATTCGTTTGGAAAGCTAAGAGAGCCAGACTCCCCTTCAAAATCCTCTCCTTACCTAAAAATGCTGGGGGTCTTGGCCTTCCCAATTTCAGGACATATTACCACGCAATACACATAGCCCGATGGTTAAACCTGGTAAGACCTAGACCAGACAGCAAAGTACCCAATCTTGAACTTACTCTATTAGGTAAGAAAGCGGAGATCTATCTTTGGACCTCCTCTGTACCCCCACCCTATTCAGTAGATGCCATAACGAGCAATACTCTAGCCATTAGATGTAAACTTATCCCCAATGGACTACCACAGTGCCTGTTTTTAGATAACATCCCCGTAAAAATTATCCCCTGGCTTACGGACTCGAGTTATGTAGATGTATTTGATTTGTCGGAATCCTTACCTAACCTACCGATCTCTCATCTTCTCTCCAATCAGATTAAATGTGACGACGAGTGGCCACGAGGTGCTAATAAAAGACCTCGTGACTTCCTACAAAAATACCACATACAACATATCATCTCTAAATTCAAGTCCGAAGTCACACATAACACAGATTGGCTCTGGCTAGAGCGTCTTCTTAGGTTAAAATCCCTACTTTCAAAACTTATCTAAAAAATATATGCCAACCTTGTTTCTCCTTCCCCTCATTTTAAACCGCTTTATCTATCCTCATGGGAAACAGAACTTAACTTGTCTTTATCCCCTGCTGAGACGAAGCAGATTGAGTCACTCTCACAGTTTTTCCAGATGTGTTCTGCTGCATGAAAACACCTTTTAAAATTCTATCACGCTGGTATAAAACCCCTGAAAAGCTACAGCATCTAGGCTTTTCAGAGTCCCCTCTATGTTGGAGATGTTTGAGTTTGGTGGGTTCCTTCCTCCACATCTTTTGGCAATGCCCAAGAATTGCTTCTTATTGGGATGAAATATTCAAGTACATTCACCAGTTGGGTTTAATTAAAAAAAAATGTAACTCCCCAGGAGGTTCTGTTATCACTCCCCACAAATTCCTAGAATCCTAAAAAACATGACTTGCTTCCTCTTTTATTAGCTGCAGCAAAACACCTGATCTCGTTACATTGGAGACAAACGTCCCCTCCTTCTTTAGGGGAATGGATAGCTAAAGTACATGAAATCCATAGGATGGAAGAACTGTCTAGCTGGGACTCTCATACACATGACGAGTTTTTTACTACATGGCTTCCCTGGATAAGCTCTACTTCTCAGCCTACATGATTCTTGTGCTCTCCTCCCCATTAGTCTAATTACTCTCGTCTCTGGTGTTACCCCACAGCCATAGTGACTGGACCCGGACTCTTAGTTTAAGTTCGCTATCTCAACCTAGCTCACACTGTACTCTCCTTTACTCGCCATGTGTCTATTCAGAATTTATGTGCCTTGATTGGGCTAACATGTCTCGGCCCTGTTAAAGACTCCGGTTTTCGTATTTCTGTTCACCGGAGCTATTACTCTTAGATTATTCTAACATTACCAAAAAAAAAGAAATAAACAAACTCAATCTGTAAAAATATAATACAGTAAACAGAGCTGTTCAACTTGGGAGGGTGCGGTGTCCCCCAATAAAGGCTCCGAAAAACAGATTTTACGGTAAGCAAACAAAAATCCTGTTTTCTCTATCGCTTCATTGGGGGACACAGGAAACTATGGGACGTCCCAAAGCAGTACCCAAGGGGAGGGAACAGCAGACAACTCCAATCAGGATGAAGAACTCACCATCGTCACCTGCAAGGTTTTTCTACCCAAGCCGGCATCTGACGAAGCTAGGCATGAGCTCAGAGAGACTTTGTGGACATGTGGAGGACAGATCATCGCTCTGCAGAGGTGTCGGACGGAGGCCTTAAGAGTACCGCCAGGAGGCACACACTGCCTGGGCAGAGTGCATCTAAACCCAGAAGAATGCACTCTTTCCTGACCTGGCAAGCCTACAATTGCTGACCGGATTCAGCAAGCATCCTGGAGTCCGGAAGACCTCTACACGCCAAGCCTGTGAACTGAAAAAAGGGGGCAAGGGCGGCCTTAGCCTGATAGACCTGTTGTTCTGGCCAGGTAGCCTGATGCAAGAGCGCTATTAAGGATAAGTCCGAGCCAGACGAAAGGAAGGGAATTTAGAATGATACAAATACCGAGAGGACGTCAGCAGTGGTCTTTGGCGCAAAGCATTACTGGGAACGGAAGATGCCGGCAGCGTGGAGAGGAGGGACATATTCCGAGGGACGTCGGAAGGTGAGTAGATCACATTTTTTTGTTTTACACTCCCGCTGGCCGTATTCTAGAGTGCCCGATGCTTTAGAATGGGACCAGCAGCAAATACAGTCATATGTTAAAGTTTGGGCACCCCTATTAATGTTAACCTTTTTTCTTTATAACAATTTTGGTTTTTGCAACAGCTATTTCAGTTTCATATATCTAATAACTGATGGACTCAGTTATATTTCTGGATTCAAATGAGGTTTATTGTACTAACAGAAAATGTGCAATCTGCATTTAAACAAAATTTGACCGGTGCAAAAGTATGGGCACCTCAACATAAAAGTGACATTAATATTTCGTAGATCCTCCTTTTGCAAAAAGAACAGCCTATAGTCGCTTCCTGTAGCTATTAATGAGTTCCTGGATCCTGGATGAAGGTATTTGTGACCATTCCTGTTTACAAAACAATTCCAGTTCAGTTAAGTTTGATGGTTGCCGAGCATGGACAGACCGCTTCAAATCATCCCACAGATGTTCAATGATATTCAGGTCTGGGGACTGGGATGGCAATTCCAGAACATTGTAATTGTTCCTCTGCATGAATGCCTGAGTAGATTTGGAGTGGTGTTTTGGATCATTGTCTTGCTGAAATATTCATCCCCTGCGTAACTTCAACTTCGTCACTGATTCTTGCACATTATTGTCAAGAATCTGCTGATACTGAGTTGAAGCCATGCGACCCTCAACTTTAACAAGATTCCTGGTGCCGGCATTGGCCACACAGCCCCAAAGCATGATGGAACCTCCACCAAATTTTACTGTGGGTAGCAAGTGTTTTTCTTGGAATGCTGTGTTTTTTAGCCTCCATGCATAACGCCTTTTTGTATGACCAAACAACTCAATCTTTGTTTCATCAGTCCACAGGACCTTCTTCCAAAATGTAACTGGCTTGTCCAAATGTGCTTTTGCAGACCTCAGGCGACTCTGTTTGTGGCGTGCTTGCAGAAACGGCTTCTTTCGCATCACTCTCCCATACAGCTTCTCCTTGTGCAAAGTGCGCTGTATTGTTGACCGATGCACAGTGACACCATCTGCAGCATGATGATGCCGCAGGTCTTTGGAGGTGGTCTGTGGATTGTCCTTGACTGTTCTCACCATTCTTCTTCTCTGCCTTTCTGATATTTTTCTTGGCCTGCCACTTCTGGGATTAACAAGAACTGTACCTGTGTTCTTCCATTTCCTTACTATGTTCCTCACAGTGGAAACTGACAGGTTAAATCTCTGAGACAACTTTTTCTGTCCTTCCCCTGAAAAGCTATGTTGAATAATCTTGGTTTTCAGATCATTTGAGAGTTGTTTTGAGGAGCCCATGATGCCACTCTTCATAGGAGAATCAAATAGGAGAACTACTTGCAAGTGGCCACTTTAAATACCTTTTCTCATGATTTGATACATCTGGCTATGAAGTTCAAAGCTCAATGAGGTTACAAAACCAATTTAGTGCTTCAGGAAGTCAGTAAAAAGTAGTTAGGAGTGTTCAAATCAAGAAAATGATAAGGGTGCCCATACTTTTGCACCGGTCAAATTTTGTTTAAATGCAGATTGCACATTTTCTGTTAGTACAATAAACCTCATTTGAATCCAGAAATATAACTGAGTCCATCAGTTATTAGATATATGAAACTGAAATAGCTGTTGCAAAAACCAAAATTGTTATAAAGAAAAAAGGTTAACATTAATAGAGGTGCCCTAACTTTAACATATGACTGTGTGTGTGTGTGTGTATATATATATATATATATATATATATATATATATATATATATATATATATATATATATATATATATATATATGTGTGTGTGTGTGTATATATATATATATATATATATATATATATATAATAATATTATAACTTATGTGTCTATATCTATTCTTTATTAAACATGTCAGTGTGATTTTACTGTATCGCAAAATGAATTGCCGGCTTTTGTTAAAGGACACCGGTGCGTATTTCTCGCAAGTCACACGTGGTCCGTGTGTAATCCGTATTTTTCTCGCCTGCATAGACTTGCATTGGCGTATTTTTGGAGGAATGCGCTGACAATTGAAGCATGCTGCGATTTTTCTCAGCCCGAAAATACTGCCAAGAAATATACGGCTGATGAGAGCTGGCCCATAGAGAATCATTGGTCCGTGTGCAATGCGTGGTTTTAGCGCCTCTCACTCGTCCGTATTTCTCTCTAGTGTGACGCCGGCCTAATGCTGCTGCCACTAGGAGGACACTAAGCAAAGAAATTAACTCCTCCTCCACAGTATACACCCTCTGCTAGCTCTACATTGAAACAGTTCTTGCTTAGTGTCTGTAGAAGGCACTAGGGTCTGGCTTCAGACCCCGACGCCTTTTATTTTTCTTTTTTTTCCTATGAATTGAAGGGGCGATGGGGCCTTTCAATGTTCCGATCTCCCAAAATCAGCAACAGGCGGGAACGCGGAGTGTAATCTCCCCGTACCCCCTCCTGCACCACCTAAATGCCATCCTGGGCTCCCCTTAGGAGCGACGGGGTCCTTTCATGGGTCCACTCGCCCCACACCGACTACAGACGGGAACATGGGGTGTCGTCCCCCACATAACCCCTTCTGGAGCCAAGCCTTCAGCCGGACAAAATGCCTCCCACAGGATTACCTCAGGGTTCACGCAGAGGCTCCCAACGGCATCATTTTTCAGTGAAAAAAAAAAACAGGATGCCCCCTCCTTCTCTTCCCTTCTTGCTGTTGTAATGCTCCCATGCTGCAAGCCACAGCAGATACCAGACTGATCACATTTCATGCTGTAAGCTGTTCAACCTGGATATGAATAAATCTACATTCTGTGTTGCTGACTCTGGATGTTACGCTGATTAATCCGCTGCTAACAGGTTATGGGCCCAGAGTCCTAGAGTCCCAGATCCCCAGAGCACAGAGAAAAGAAAAGAAAGGAAGACGGCAAAGATGGCCACCAGCAGCAACAACTCCATGAAGTTTACAGTACCAAGTCTCACTAACCAGAATTATCATTCCTGGAAATTCAAAGTGAAAATGCTGCTGATAAGAGAAGGTACGTGGAAATACACACAGGAGCCTAAACCTGACCCAGTATCACAGGATTGGATAGAGATGGATCAGAAAGCAGAAAGTACCATATCACTCAGTATAGATGATGATCAGATTGTGCATGTGTGTAAAAGGGAAACTGCAAGAGAAATGTGGGAGCAGCTGCAAAAGGTGCATGAGAGGATAAATTTAAGCAATAAACTTTATCTCATGAGAAAATTGTACCAGTCTAAACTACAGAATGGCCAGGATATGCAGGACTACATAACAAGCATTCTAGAGATTGTAGAATGCCTGAGAGGCATTGGGGAAGATTTGTAGGACTTTCATGTAGCCGCATTACTGCTTAGTGGTCTTCCAGAAAACTATGACACGCTTGTAACCGCACTAGATGCGCGCCCAGATGATGAGCTTACAGAGGGATGTCAGAGGGAAGCTCATAGATGAATATAAGCGGAAGGTGTAAACAGCAGGACATGTGATGCAGAATCTGCTTTACAGACACAAAATCTAAATGATAACAGAAAGCACCTAAAAGAAACGCGTGAATGTTTTGTTTGCAAGAAATCGGGACATTTGAAAGCCGACTGCAGAGTCTGGAAAGCAAGAATGAATCAGCTGAAAAAGCAAAGCAGTCTTCAAAGGGTTAAAAGTGCTGTGTCTGCAGAAAATGATTCTGTGAATACTAAACTGCATTTACTGTCAGTGTAAATACATCAAAGCATGCATGGTGTATAGACTCTGGAGCAACTAGTCACATGACTAATAACAGGGACTTCTTTTCTAAGCTTAACAAAAGTAAGTCAGAGAAAGTGATTATGGCTAATGGTCAGTACATGACTTCACAAGGTATAGGAGATGGTTATATTGATTGTCAAATCTCACCAACAAAAAGCAAGAAGATCCCAGTAAAAGATGTGCTCTATGTGCCTAGTCTTGAGAGTAATTTACTATCTGTGAAGAAACTCACAAAACAAGGAAATGAAGTTACATTTAAGCATGATAGCGGCATCATCTCAAAAGAGGGCCACACACTAGCAGAAGGAAAAATCACAAATGAACTTTACCAGCTTAAATGCAAAGAGTGTGTGTATACTGCTCAGGAAGAAAGGCACAATAACTGCATTCATGTATGGCATAGGCGCCTAGCACACAGAGACCCAGAAGCAATAAGGAAGTTAGTTCAAAAGCAACTAGCTGAGGACATTACAATTGATCTATGTAACCAGATAATGAAATGTACTAGCTGCATCAAAGGGAAAATGTCTAGAAAAGCTTTTCCTAAGACAAGTACTACAAGAACAGAACAGACACTAGATTTAAAACATACAGATGTCTGTGGTCCAATGAGCACTCAGACTCCTGGGAAGAAGAGAGATATTTTCTCACATTTATTGATGATCATTCAAGATATACAGTTGTCCATCTGCTTCACAGCAAGAAAGAAGTTCCAGAGAAACTTGAAGTATATCTAGCTGAGGTATATAATAAATTTGGGAGAATGCCAAAGATTCTACGTGCAGATAATGGGACTGAATACACAAGTAATAAGACTCAGAGCATTTTAAAGAAAAATGGAATCCTATTTCAGACCACTGTACCGTACAATCCTGAGCAAAATGGTGTCGCAGAAAGCAGGAACTGAACACTCTGTGAAAGTGGAAGAAGTATGTTGTTTGATGCAAATCTGCCCACAGCATATTGGGGTGAAGCAATCATGACAGCTTGCTATCTTCAGAACAGACTACCAGGTAAAGCTACAGAGAAAACTCCGTTTGAGCAATGGAACAGCAGAAAGCCAAAACTACATCATATAAGAATATTCGGAAGTAAAGCGCTTGTACATGTTCCCAAAGAAAGGCGAACTAAGTGGGAATCTCACGCTAAGGAAGGGATCCTGCTAGGCTACAGTGAAACCCAGAAAGGTTATAGGATTCTACACCCAGAAACAAACAAGGTCACAATAAGTAGAGATGTAGTGATTGATGAGAACTTTGTGTCCCCCAAGTTTTGTGACATCACGCCAGTAGTCCAGCTGATGTCACAATTACAAGACAATAACAAGGAGAATGTAGAGGTCTGGCTGGATTCTTCAACCACTGAAGGAACAACAGAAAAATCAGGTGAATCTGAAATCAGGAGAGCTTCAAGATCAAACAGAGGCATACCAGCTAAACGTCTATCCTACATAGTCAAGACACTACCTGAATCAGAGCCGCAGTCATGGGATGAAATGCAAGAACTAACTGTCCATGAAAGAACAAAGTGGATCAATGCTGCTAATGAGGAAATCAAATCGCTTCATCAACTTCAAACTTGGAAACTCACCAAGCTGCCACAGGGCGAAGGTAAAGTCCACAGATTTAAAGCAAGGTTGGTGGCAAAAGGATATTCTCAAAAGTATGGCGAAGATTACGATGCTACGTTTGCTCCAGTGGCTAAACAGACCACGTTCAGAGCTTTGTTAGCTGTAGCTGCTGTACAAAAGATGAATGTCAGACATTTGGATAAGTAGTTGTTGAGTGGAGGTGTTGGAATAATGCATATTGATCTGTATGTATTGCAACAACTACTACTGTACTGTTTTATGTATTGTGCATACTGTGAGATTGTTAACAAAGTTCAGTGGAAAAAAAAAAAACAGGATGCCCCCTCCTTCTCTTCCCTTCTTGTTGTTGTAATGCTCCCATGCTGCAAACCACAGCAGATACCAGACTGATCACATTTCATGCTGTAAGCTGTTCAACCTGGATATGAATAAATCTACATTCTGTGTTGCTGACTCTGGATGTTACGCTGATTAATCCGCTGCTAACACAATGCCCCACTACCACGGAGGCACCGTTCTGCGATCTGTGCAGCCTGCGAACCCTCATGCGCACAGGAGCCCCCTGCTAATACCGACCCTAATGGACCTAGCCCACCCGAGTAGGCTACGTCTCTGGCACAGTCCATGGCTTCCCTGGTTAAAGCTGTAGAATCCTTCCATGATTCCTCCTGAAGCCAGAGCATCAGTTTACCTTATGTGGAAGACCCTTCAGCCATGCGAGAGTCTTCCTCAGACAGGGGCCGGACAGCAGCAGATGATGTGCAATCCTCTAGGAAACGCCCGCATAGCTCGTCCCCCAGGCACTCTGGTGCCTCGACGTCCGAAAGTTCTGAATCCCGCTCCCCCTCACCAAGGGTTTGCAGTGAACCTGACTCAGAATACAAGCCAGAGGTGGCCGTAGACCCAGACTCGTTAGTGCCAAGAGTCGCTAGATTCTTTAATTGAAGTGGTCAATAAGGCTCTGAGAGTAGATGAAGAGCCTGGAATTAGTCCGGATCAAAAATGTCCTTACAGGGTTTTTGCTATTCACCCTGAGTTTACGGACATTTTTCAGAGGCAAATAGGTCGTCCGGACAAGCAATTCACAGGGCAGAAGCCACTAGAATCACGGTACCCCTTTGCTCCTACTCTAAGAAAGGAATGGACTGAATCCCTGGCAGTGGACCCACTCTTATGTCTCGCTTACAGGATTCTTGTCCTTGTCTGACAGCTCGTCTATCAAAAACCCCACTGATCGACAGATTGATAATCTTGCTCGGTCAGTCTTTGAAGCTGCCAACGCAGCTCTTCCTTCTTCCGTCGCAACCTGGGTGGCCAGAGCTATGGTAGCCTGGGAAGAGACTTTAGCCAAAACCAGTCGAGACAATAACCAGTCAGTCTCGCTTACCAGATTGCCCGGGCCGGGAACTATGTCATATTTGCCTCCCTAGATGCGGTTAACTCTGCCGCGCTCTAAGCCGCAAATGCCATCACTATCAGGAGAGCCCTATGGCTCAGAGACTGGCGAGCAGACTCTGCCTCCAAAAAATCTTTAACTTCCCTGCCTTACCAGAGAGGCCGATTGTTTGGAGACAAACTTGACCAAATTATCTCTGATGCTACTGGAGGAAAGAGTAAATTAATCCCTCAACAAAGACCCAGTCGGCCTTTTCGGAGTCAGCACCCAGTTCGCTCCCAGCCTTTTCGCAGCACCGCAAGCTGGTCATCTGCAACCGCCTCGTCTAGTTCTGCCTGTCCCCCGCGCAGGGACAGGGATCCACAACCCTCATACAAGCTCTCTCATTCCTGGAAAAGCAGACCCTCACGGTCTGGCCCCACGGGTACCTCATCCCGCAAGGTCTCTGCTCAATGACTCAGTGCAGTATCCGGAGGACACAGACAGGGTAGGCAGCAGTCTACTTCTGTTTCGTCATGTTTGGCTTGCGGTCGTTTACGACCAATGGGTCAGAGATCTGGTGTCCTCCAGATACAAAATAGAATTCGCCCCCCCCCTCTAACTCGCTTCTTCCAGTTGCCATATATGCACTCTACAAGGACAGAGTCATTGTCCCTGTCCCACACACAGGTTCAAGGGGTTTTTACTGTTTGTGGTCCCAAAAAAGGACAGAACCATGCGTCCCATTCTAGATCTAAAACTGCTGAACAAGTTTGTCAAAATTCGTCATTTCAGGATGTAATCTCTCCGTTCAGTCATCACTTCACTGAAGAAAGGGGAATACCTAGCATCAAAGACTCATATCTTCACATTCCCATCTTCTCAGGTCACCAAAGATTTCTACGCTTTGCGATCGGAGACGAACATTTCCAGTTCACCGACTTGCCCTTTGGTCTCGTCACCACCCCCAGAGTGTTCACCAAGGTCATGACAGCCGTCTTGTCTATTCTGCACTCTCGGGGCGTGGTGATTCTTCCCTACCTAGATGACCTCCTCATCAATCAATCGTCCCTTCGGGCCTGTGCAGAGTGTGTCAGCATCACTGTGGACACTCTCACTCATTTAGGTTGGCTGATGAACCTAAGCAAGTCCTCCCCCCAACCCCATCTCGGTGAATCTCCTTTTTGGGGATGATCCTGGACACTTCCCGAGGGCTGGTGATTCTCCCTCCAGAAAAATTTCGGCACTAATCCAGGGAGCCCGCAACTTTCTTTTGCCCGCCCACACTCCCTGCGGTTTGGCATGCAGGTCCTGGGGAAAATGGTAGCGACAATTGAGGCAGTACTGTTTGCTCAACTACATCTCAGTCCCCGCATTGCTGTCAGCTCGGGACAGAAAAGGTCCTTTTTTTTTTTTTTTTTTTTTTTTTTTTTTCTTCTTCTAGGTTGGGGTGCGATCTTCCATCACCACACGGCTCAGGGACGCTGGTCCATTCAGGAATCTTGTCTTCCAATCAATATTCTAGAGATTCGGGCAATCACGATAGCCATTCAGCGATTCCATCATCTTCTGGCCGGTCGCCCCATTTGGATTCAGTCTGACAACGCCACGGCGGTGGCGTACATCAATCGTCAGGGGCGTACACAAAGCAGAAGAGCGATGCTCGAGGTAGCGCACATTCTGCAATGAGCCGAGACAAACCATTCAGTCATCTCTACAGTTCATATTCCGGGAGTGGAGAATTTGGCGGCAGACTTTCTCAGCCGTCAAGGTCTGGCCTCGGGGAAGTGGTCCCGTCATCCGGAAGTTTTTCAGCAGAGTTGTCAGTGCTGGGGAACTCCAGATGTGGATCTCATGGCCTCCAGGCTAAACGCATTCGTAGCTCGGTCCTGTGACCCTTTAGCCATCGGGTCGAATGCCCTGGTGCTTCTGTGGCATCCGTTTCGCCTCCCTTACATTTTTTTTTTTTCTGCCGCTTCTGCTAATTCCAAGGGTCATAAGATCAAGGAGGAAGGAATCCCAGTTATTCTTGTCTCTCAAGACTGGCCACGCCGAGCGTGGTACGCGGAACTAGTGCAGCTAGTTGCCGACGTCCCCTGGCGGTTACCCGACCGCCCAGACCTTCTCTCTCAGGGGCTAATCTACCGCCAGAACTCGAGAGTTCTGAGTATAACGGCCTGGCCATTGAATTCTGGATCCTAGCCTAGGCCAGTTTCTCGCCACAAGTAGCTTCCACCATGATTAATGCTTGGAAACCTACATCCATGTGCATTTATCGCATCTGGAAGGCCTTTTTCTCTTGGTGCAAAACCCACAGATGTTCCCCACTTGTGTTTTCTATCCCTTCCAGTTTGGAGTTTCAGGATTAGGCTCAGGTCTAGCATTGGCTTCTCTCAAATGCCAAATTTCTGGCCTATCCGTCCTGTTTCAGCAAAGGATAACCTACGATTTGGAAGCTAAGACCTTCACACAGGATGTGTCACATCTTGTCCCTCCCTACAAGATGCCACTGGAGCCTTGGGACCTTAATTTGCAGGAGGCCCCCTTCGAACCTTTGCAGGGCATTTCATTTACTCTTCTTTGTTGGAAAGTTGCCTTTCTTGTGGCAGTAACATCTGTGGCGCCCCTGAGGGTTGTCGCCACGGAGGTACTGCACCTCCTCCTGAGGTGTAGTATCCCACTCTCCAGGTAAGATGGTAACACCTGACCAGCCTCCAACACCTGCATCCCACACAAACATAGTAGTGTAGCAGAGCAACCTTGGTGGCTCCCTGCTTGGAACACGAAGAGTGCTGGGAGGTGGGTGGAGCTTAGACTGCACAAGAGAGCTGGAGAATATTAGGACTAGGTCAGTCTGGGAGAGAAGATCCCCTGAGAGGGATGGAGTGAAGGAGGTGCTGCAGCAGACTTCAGTGACCTGAAGCTAATGGCACGGGAAAGAGAAATAGAAAGCCTGATTCTCCAGAAGGAAGAAAGATTAGTGCAGAACGTAAGGAGAAGAAGAAAACTAAGGACTAGGGTCGGAGTGGAGCCCTTCCTCAAGTTCTAAGCACATGGCCGGGGTCCGGTCCCTGAGGTTGTATGGATACTGATGGTCCTGCAGCAGACACCGGAGGAATAGAAGTTGTCACCACTTATTCCCACCTAAGACTTGGGGGCACAACAGCAACGTGAGTGAGCCGGGACTTGATAGCAAGGAGTCCCTGAAGCAGGCTACAGCTGTCTGCCATACAAGTAGAGTTCTAAGTAACATCAAGAAGGAGGAACTTGGGTTTAACACACAACTACAAGTACCTCAGTATAAGCGCTAGTGTGGAGACGTTCAGAACAGGCACACGAAAGGGAGAGTTAGGTTAATTCCATCTGCCTGGGAGTTGGCTGAGCCCCTGATCTGGAGACCGCGGCATTGAAGCGGGCACCTGTCTGTGCCAAGAACGAGAGTAAAAGAACTGGAACTGCACTCAGCTGTCTCATTGCCTTTTTCCTGCGCCAGCCCACTCAGCACTGCTACATCTCTGTGCCAGACACTGCACCATCTACTTCTCCTCACTAGCTCCTCATTTGCCAACCTCATCTACTCTGCCCTGGGACGAACAACCCTACCTGTGGAGGGCTACAACATCATTGCTGCACCACACCATCTGTCCCAGAGAAGCAACCCTGCAGCGCTGGTCAAACTGACCAGAAACCACAGGTGGCGTCACGAATCATCTCAACAACTTTATCCCCATCACTCTACCCCTTTTACATTGACCGCCTGAGGCCACGGCCCGGGTCATTGCCACTGTGACATCTCCCATTAAAATCAACGGGCCCAGCACAGAGTACCCCACGGCCTCTGGGGGCGAGTCACATCCATCAGGATGGTCTCTGAATTGGCGGCCTTGTCTTGCAAACCTCCATTTCTAGTTGTCCACCTAAACCAGGTGATGTTGAGGACGTCTTCGTCCTTCTTGCCTAAAGTCTTTTCTGCTCTTCTTCTGAATGAGGACATAGTTTTGCCCTCCTTCTGTCTTGCTGCGGTCCATCATACTGAGAAAGCTCTCCACACTTTTTGGATTTGGTGAGGGCACTCAGGAGATACATTTCGAGAACAGCATCTTTTTGCAAATCTGATTCCCTCTTTGTGCTTCCGGAGGGCCACAGAAAGGGCCTACCTGCTTCTAAAGCTACAATAGCCAGATGGATCCGCTCTGCCATCCAAGAGGCTTACCGTGTCAGAGGTCTGCCTATCCCGGCAGGGATTAAGGCACACTCCAATCGGTCTGTGGGGGCTTCCTGGGCCATTCGGCATCAGGCGTTGGCACAGCAAGTTTGCAAGGCTGCGACTTGGTCCAGCCTGCACACGTTCGTCAAACATTGCAACATTCATTTTCAAGCTTCTGTAGATGCAGCCCTTGGTAGACGGATTCTGCAACCGGCAGTATCACATCTGTAGGGCAGATTTAACCTGTTGGTACACGAGGTTTCAGCTGTCATGCTGTTTCCCACCCAGGGACTGCTTTAGGACATCCCAAAGTAGACATGTGGGAAATGTTTTTGTTCTTTATTAACTATTTTGTGTGACATAACACTCTGATTTAGGGTCATAAAAATTAAAAGTTTGAAAATTATGAAATTTTCAAATTTTTTTTGCCAAATTTACATTTTTTCACAAATAGACACAAAAAATTTTGAAGAAATTTTACCACTATCATAAAGTACAATATGTCACGAAAAAGCATTCTCAGAATCAGTGGGAGCCATTGAAGTGTTCCAGAGTTATAACCTTGTAAAGTGACAGTGGTCAGATTTCAAAATTAAGGCCTGGTCATTAAGCTGCAAAGTGGCTTGGTCTTTAAGGGGTTAACGTTTGCAACCACGTTTATGTAATTAACCCTTTAATGATGAGCACAGTTTTCATTCCTGTTTAATTTTTCCTCTCCTACAAAGATGCATCATTTTTTATTTTTTTATTTTTTTTTTCCTTCACTATCGCCATATTACATCTTGTTTTTTTTGCGGGACAAGTTGCAGTTTTAAATGACACCATTAATTTTACCCTGTAATGTGATAAAAAAAACGAAATGTCATGAAATTTAAGGAAAATTTAAAATTCTGCAGTTTTTTTTACTTTTCGTATTGATGACTTTCATTGTATGAGAAAAATGACCCAATAACATTCTCCTTATTGGTACAACTACAGTAATGCTAAATTTGTGCAATTTTTCTTTTTTTAAGTAGGTAAAAAGATAATTTGAACTTTGTTTTAAAAAAAATAAATTGGTTTAACTAGTTTGAGTCCTTTTTAGATTTTTTTTTTTTCCATCCATTGAGCGGTGTGAGGCTTTGATTTTCGTGTGACGAGCTGTAGTTTTTGTTGATACCACTTTGAGGTACATACAATAATATGCAAAGAAAAAATTGTATTTTTAGGAAGCTTGGATCAACTAAAAACCAATAGTTCCGCCATTACTTTTTTCTACTTTACAGCGTGAAATCATTTTATATTTTATTCCTTTTTTTTCTTACTGGTGTGATGACAGTAAATATGCTCTTATTTTATTTAAAATTCTTTATTTTTTGACCTAGCAAAAAGGTGATTGTTTTTTTTCTACTAGAGAGCTAGAAATTGCGATTATTTGATCACTTATTCTGTACTGAATTTTTAATTTCACTAATCAACACTGCTTTTTGTGCAGGTACAACAATAAAACCTACCGTATAGACGAGATCGCCTGGCACATGACTCCAGAGTCTACCTTCAAGAAGGCAGATGGAAGTGAGATCAGCTTTGTGGACTACTATAAGAATGTAAGCCCTGCTAAGATTAATGAGAACTGAGGGCCTTGAGTGCGAAAACTCAAGAAACATGTTTTGTTTTTAATTTTCTCGTTAAACACCTCTCAAAACAAAAATTAAAAAAAAAAACAAAAAAAAACACCTTCGATTGTCCACAGCTCGTATTGATGATTTATTCTTGGAGTGGGTGGACACCTGATACCAACAACGATTCGCTGTTTTCAGCTCCCGTTGCGACTGTGTACAAAGTAAGACTTTGGGTACGCACCGTAAAATCTGTTTCTCGGAACCTTCATTGAGAGACACAGGAAACCATGGCAGTAAACTGCTGACACAAGGCAGAAAAAAATCTTACTCCTCCCCAGCAATATATACCCACCAGCTGGGAGAGAGCTAACCAGTTTGATAGAAAGCAATGGGAAAGGCGTTAAAGGAGACTACCCTAATTTGAACCAACAATGGCTCAAACAGGGACCGGGTGCTGTGTCCCCCAATGAAGGCTCCGAGAAAAAGATTTTACGGAAAGTTCCCCAAATCTTTTCTCTATTGCTTCTTTGGGCGGACACAGTAAACCATGGGACATCCTAAAGCAGTCCCTAGGGAGGGAAGTGACAGGTACTCAAAAATGGAAGGTCAGTCCATTGCTGCATGAAGGACCTCCCTAATCCAGATTCGCAGTCGCTAAAGAATAGGCGAGAACCGTGTGGACTGAAGATGAGGAAGCAACCGAACAGCCCATGAAGCTCCCACTGTTGTGATCCTAAGTGGAATAGGTCTTTACCTCACTCTGTTCCTGGCAAGATGCTGATTGAAAATAGGCCACTCCAGAAGAAGGGAGCAAAGAAGTATGAAGTACCTAGAGAAGGAAGGGAAGTAACTGCCTTACAAGGAAGGAGTGCAACCAGGCTTAGGACACCCTGGCGGGAAAAAGGTGGACATCTTGCTATGAATTAGTTAAAAACCCTGGTTGGAGAAACCCAGCTGCGTACTAGGCTGCTGCTTCTGTGTCCTGATGCAAACTAAGGGCCTGAGAAATCTGGAGAATGAAGCGGGGACCATGTAATGGGCAGGACTGAGAAAAGGAACTTTGCGTTCAGTTAAAAAAAAACAAAAAAAAAAAACACCAGATTCTTTAGCGTTCCCCTCTGGATGTAAGTCATGGCTAGTGCGGATAGGGTGGACACTGACCTTCGAAGGGTTGGTAGAAGGGAAAGATGCTCAATATTTAAAAGTGGCCCTGGGCTATAAGCTCCTCGTATACAACTCTGCAAGCTGGGGAAAAAGTATCCATGGACACAGCCTACCACCAATAGGCAAGGGGACTGTCAAGAGAGGGGAGGAGGACTGGCTCCTCCTGTTCAGAGATGCTTCATCCGAGGGGGGAGAGAAACTAAGGTACGATCTAGGGACGGACCATCGTGTTCCTTGCGAAGAAAAGAAAGAGTTGCTTTCAATGTCACCTGAATTTGGTGAACACGCTGAAGAAGAGGGGAACGGGCAGGGAGCTGGACACCAAAGAGACGATATCACAAGAAGGATTGAGGTCTCTTTTCTCCATGGGCGCCAAGGTCTTTCCATGGTAAAATTCTACATACATGTGAAATAGGCGTGATAACACCTACAAGGGAACAGTAACGAGCGCCCGTCTAAATGGAAGGCTCTGAAGAGAAGATCCTTATTTGTCTCTGGAAATGGAAATCTACTGGTCACGTTGAAGCAGAAATGACCAATCTTAAGGATAATTTCTCAAATTGTGATAGGCGAAGTTTTCTCTGCGAATGAGTTTCGTCAAGAGACACAGCCTTAATGAGGTCCTTGTCTAGTATGGCTGGCCCAGACTGCAAAATCAGGTGCTTCATTTTGAGATATCTGGAAAGTCAGTCCATCACAGTCCAAGACAGGTGACGGCCCTGAAAGGAAGGAAAAAAGGCGAATAACTGAATGCAGGAACGTGAAACCTGAGAAGTATTCTTAGCCGAGTCTCCCTAACAGATTAACGCACATAAGAAAATAGGAAAAAATTCCCAAAAATTCAAAAAAAACAGATTAACCTAACGACAACTGCAGGGAAAAAGAACCAGCGTTAATGACTTATGTAGGGGCTTCGGTCCTCTGGGACCAGCAACTTTGTTGTGGGAGCCCAGAGGGAAATTTGGTACAGGAACCTGGACAGATGGGGAGAATCCTACCTGTCCAATAGTGGTAAAATGCAGTCCTAAAGACAGATCCTGCGACCCAAGT
Organism: Dendrobates tinctorius; assembly: GCF_039654945.1. Classification (NCBI taxonomy): domain Eukaryota; kingdom Metazoa; phylum Chordata; class Amphibia; order Anura; family Dendrobatidae; genus Dendrobates; species Dendrobates tinctorius. The sequence continues at coordinate 10,264,403 of NW_027361824.1, forward strand.
GCAGAGATAGCTGGCGGTTTTGAACCAATTGTGGATTGATTAGGGGAGCCTGTGAGTCTGGGGGCAATGATGTGGCAAAAATAATGGACGCGGACCACTGAAAAAACGATACAGTATCAGTGGGATTAGGGGGAGCCATTTCGTCGATGAACAGCGACCTGTTTTCTGACTCTAACCTTGTCTGTAATTCCATCTAGACTGTAGTACCATTTCTGTAACTTTATCAACTAATTATCCTATATTCTAGCCGTAAAGAAACCTAAAAACACCAAAAAGAGGGACTTTACAAAAGGCCCATCGTATAAATGGGTAAAAAGTATAAAGTTTTTTCAATACATTAAAAACAATAAATATATAAAACAGAGCGCCGCAGGTTTACAAGAGGAAGGTGGGTACACCCAGGTAGTATATAAACATTAGCAAACACTCCAAGAATTTTGATATCATATTCACATAGAATCCCCATGCATGTATTGAGATCCCAGGAAGGGGATAAGGGTAATGATAGAATTCACTAATTGTTACTATTATACACATGTCAAGGAAAAAAACATATAAGGTGAAAGGTGTATAGCAACGATTATACGGTATGACAGTATGTATGTTCATACAGAGCTGTCAGCTTCACATCCCTGTTTAAATACAGGAAAGGCAAGGTTGCCATGTGAAAAAAAAGGCTATTCGTAAATGCAGTGCTGTCAGTTAGGCATGCAAAGAAAGAAAGGGGGTTATGCAGAGGAGAACAAACAGTTTCAAATAATGGAGTGCATAATAAAAGGTATTGTACCACAAGAATGATGACTGGGGACCCCCCACACCCGACGCACGTTTTGCAATGAAATGCTTCGTCCAGGGGCCATATCTGGAACTTGTTGAATACTCGATGTGATCCGTTTCTGAGGACACAAAAAAGGTGCCGACAATAAACAGTCTGTGGATAGTGGATCGAGCACTAGACAGTTGGCGGCTTGGGCAAATGCATTATAGCTACAGATAAGGGGGTAGTATGACACGCTATGGATAGTGGACAGAGTGCCGGATGGTAGTTAATATAGGTAACTGCTTCCAATTCGTGGTCGTGGAACTGGTGGAGCACCCGGTGAGTTTTATCCATAGAAAAAAAGGGTGACCGCTGTATAGCTGATAGCTGTGGCATGGAAGTTGGGGATTCTTGCATAGTGCAGAGAGTGGATAGAATACCAGACAGTTTACACATAGGTAATCACTCCATAGCTGGGCTCAGGGAGGCTGGTGGGTCTGATTCACTAAAGTTCTGCATATGTAACATTAAATAACAGAGACAAAGAAACACATGACAGACTATTGCCCATAGAAGTGCTGTCTGAATAAGTCAGGGATGTGTACTACTCTAACGGGTTACAGCACATCCCTAGTGGATCTATGGACTTGTCCCATGTGCGGCTCCTGTGTATAACATGGGCGGGTAGGCCTTGCGAGGGACTGGGAATCTGACTGACTGGCCACCAAAGGCTGCAGGGGTACCTGAGAGATCCGACCACAGTAGTATCTGAGGAACCCCTCAGACAGGCTGCAGGATAAAAGATCTCAGAATGTTGCCTGAACTGCATACAATTTCCTGAAAATTCCCTGTTCTGCGGGGACAATGCACCAGATTCATCATGGTGGAAACACCCGCTGGGAGCATAGGTCTTCTTGAGGGTAACAGAGGGCTCCGCAAAAGGTCTGTCTTTCCTGACTCTGAGAGGCTGCTTGACAGCTGTCATCTAGCTGTCCAACATGTTTTGTAGCTTGGAGATCACCAGCCGCCCTGAAGAGTGACTGAGGAAGACAGGAGTACCTGTTTCCAGACGTGGTCTCAACTCTTTCTTCACAGTTCTGAAGACTGTATTGGGAGCCCCCGGGTGAAGGGGTCGCTGGATTGACAAAAATCTTCCTTCCTACACAGTCGTGTCTAGATCAAAGTGAATTGGGGAACGTGTCTGATCCTGGGGTTGCCTCTTGGAAAGAGGAGCAAGACATGACAGTAATCCTAGATGATGAAGGGAGCAAAGGGGATCCAGTCATGGAGCTGGAGTAAGCCTGCTTCCTGGACCTATGTGAGACCTGTCATCATTGCATGCTCTGAGTCATGTGGGAAAATGATCAGAGCTGCAGGGCGAAGAATTTTAGTCCAATGCGTGGAGACCTCTGCCAACGACTAAGATGCCTTGGTCAGGTCTCTACTTCGAGAGATCGGGAGGCAACCTACTCGGAGGAGGGGGTACGCTGTTATCCCTGGTGGAGGGGGGTCCCTGAGACACTTTCATGTTTGGGTTGCTGGAGTCAGTGCAGGGACCAATTCCTTAAAGACACTAGTAGTCTTACTATGAGGGGAGCAATAAACTTGACCCATAAACTCTATGGTTTTGGAGTGGGATGTCCCTGGAGAGAGAGGTCCTGTAGTCTCTATGGTATTGGAATGATAGGTCCATAAACTCAATGGTGTTGGAAAGAGATGTTCTGTAGACCTAGTGGTGAGCCCATGCTGGAGAGAGAGTAAAAACTTCTGCGATTAGCTGGGGAAAAAGACGCAAGGAAGTTTCTGTGACTCTAGCTAAGGGGCGTGGCCTAATAGGAGAATAGATCTAGGGTGAAGCTGGGGCCTAAATTTGGAAATGGCTTTGTGGTTCGAAAATAAACCGGGTGCTATCTTGGAAAAGAAACAAGGCAGAGAAGGGACTGGAATAAACTTGGGTGCTATCCAGCAGGAGGGCGCCTGTTCCACGTCTTTTAACAACATTTTCCCTTGATCCTGTGGAGCCCTCGCCGCCATGAAGAGTGACTGGATGTGAGGGGTATCTGTTTCCAGATGTGGTCCTGACTCCTACTTCATAGTTCCGAAGACTGCATCAGGAGCCCCCGGGTGAGGAGGGGTTGCTGGAATGGGTACGTGGTCCTTCCCACAGAGTCGTGGTCCCAGACAGTGCAGAAGATGGTGTCAACCCAGGATGAGGGGAGGGGGGGTCACTGGGGGCGAAAAGCAGGACTGTCCGCCACGAGCCACTACAAGACACTTGTGAAGTGTTAGGGGGAATAGAGTCCCGCCTCGGTCTAGAGAGGGGACGATGTGGATGGCGCCACACTGTTCTCGATAATTTACACACTGTTACAAGCTGTATCTGAAAGAAAAAGGGAAAGCATTGGTAAAACACAAGATGGTAGATACTGGTCTGAACACGGACTGGTGTCTGGCCTTCTCTGGGTGGATGTAGCCTGATTGGGAGGAGATGGCTTTTTTTTATTTCTGCCTAGTGGTAGCAGCATACACTCATGCTTTCCTGTGTCCCCCAATGAAAGTGTTATGACACAGCATTTTATTCATTGACTGTTTATATGTTGACTTGAGTTTGTTTCTTTCTGGTTCGTCAAGAAAACAATTTTGTTTGTATAAACCTGTAATAGTGACTTAAAAGTTGACATTTGATGTAACATATTGTGTTATCCTGGATGACTAGAGACACATGATTGAACAATGATGTTTGTTGATATTAGTCAGTCAAAGAAAAAAGAAACATCCGGCACTGTCCCTGAGAAAGAAATCCCCGCAAAGTCACTTATAACCGCTATCAGTGTGACACCTGTAACCCTTGCTGAACTGGTGCTCTATCCATGTGAAGAAAAAACATGAACTATCGTAGTAGAAAAAAACAGCAGGATGGCACTCACCGTTCTCTTGAAATGATTCACTTTATTTCATGTTAATAAAGCACAGGCAATGGCACGGGAGAAATGCAAAAAGACGGACGACAGCTGTTTCGTGCACAATGCACTTCAACAGGTCCCATGCTCAGGCTCAAGGAAACACTAATTTATACCACATGTGTGAACAAAAGAAACTCCACCCTTTAGCTGAACGTGTCTTAAAAAAAACCCCAAAATAAAAAAATTAAAACAAGCATAATTTACATACACCATATGCAATAAAACTAGCAATCATAACCGCTTCAGAGAAATACGGACATATCCACTTTTTCATTTAGACCCAAAGGACCTGTGGCTTTTGTACGGAGGATCCATTTAGCCTCTATTTGTAAAAGATGTTTTTTATGACTCCCTCCATGCTGCGGTGCAGACACCCTTTCAATGCCAGTAAACCGTAATGCTTCCGCATTCCCCCCATGTACCTTCCTCATGTGTTCTATAAGTCTAGGAACACCCTTTCCTGTGCTGATGGAATTGAAATGTTCCCTGAATCTTACACAGAGGGGCCGGATAGTTTTCCCAATGTAGAAAAAACCACATGGGCAAAACAATGCATACACTACAAAGGAGGTCCTGCAAGTAATGAATTCCGTGACTTCGTGAAATATAGGTCCCATTTTTACAGTTTTGCCACTTAATTTAAATGGACACCAAGAACAGTTTTTACAGATATAATTTCCCTTTGGGGCACTAGATTCCAACCAATTATTTTGTTTATTTTGAAATCTGTTCTTGACTAATAAATCTCGAAGGTTAGTACTTCTTTTACTCGCAAATAAAGGACCCCTACTGACCACATCTGTGAGGTCTCTGTCACTTTCCAGTAGGTGCCAATTCTGTCTGATGACTGTTCTAATGTGTCTATCCATAGAATTATATGTAAAACTAAAAACAAACCGTTTCTCTTTTCCTTTTTTGATCTGCCCGTTAATAACTGGTTCACTATTAACCCTCTGTAAGGCGGAATCTAGAACAGAATCAGGATATCCTCTTTTTTTGAATCTGCTACGCAATTCATTCGCTTGTCTCTGAAAACCTTCATTATGACTATTAAATTTCTTTAATCTCAAAAATTGGCCATAAGGCAAGGAATTCTTTACATAATGGGGGTATGCACTATTATAATGTAAGAGGGAGTTTGTGGATGAAGATTTACGAAAAATTTCTGTATACAAAACTCCATTGGTTAACTTTAATCTGACATCCAAAAAATCTATTTGAGCCTCCAAATTGCGAAGTAAACTTCATATTCATATCATGTGAATTAAGAAACTCCACAAATAAATTGAAATACTCTTTTGACCCGTCCCACACAATGAAAATGTCATCCACATAATGAATAAATAATTTTATATACTTCAAAAAGAGATTGGTGACCGCATAAACTACTTTCTCCTCCAAAACTGCCAAAAACAGGTTAGCGAGGGTGCACGCGAGGGGCGTACCCATCGCTGTACCCTCCGTTTGCCTATACCAGACATTGTCAAATTGGAACGCGTTATGCGTAACAATAAAATGAAGACCATCTATGATGAAATTGATGTTTCCCAGATCCCTATCAGAGAACTCGACAGCACTTGTCTAATTGCGTCTACTCCACCCTCATGTGGAATTCTAGTGTATAGATTTTCCACATCTATGGATGTCATCTGGAAATTGTCCTGCCAATCATTTTCTTTTAGAACTGTCACAAAATCTTTCGAATCTTTTATGTACGAGGGTATCTACTTGAGGAGAGGACGCAGAAGCCAGTCTATGTACTGGGATAGGGGCTCCGTGAGAGACCCTATCCCAGACACTATAGGGCGGCCTGGAGGACTATTAATGGACTTGTGTATTTTAGGTATATGATACCAATGAGGCTTTCTCGGAAATTCTGGAAACAATTTCTCAGCTTTACGTTTTGAAAGTACATTATTCTGGACCTGTTGTCTTAAAAGAGATCGCAATTCTTCTTTGTATCTATTGGTGGGATCACTTTTTAAGACACAGTAAGTTGAAGAAACGGATAACTGCCTATTCGCTTCAGCAACATAGCTGTCCTTATTTAGTAGAACCACGTTACCTCCTTTATCTGCTGAACGCAGGATTACATCTGACCAGCCCTGAATTTCTTTAATGGCCTGTCTTTCCTCCAAAGTTAGATTTGCGGTCTGTTTTGAATATATCAATGCCTCTAAATCCTTCACTACCTTTGTGCCAAACACATCTACCACATTTCCAGGGGAAATGGGAGGCATGTATGAGGAACTACAATCTCCCAAAAAAGGAACATTAATTATGTGCGGTGGTTACATTAGACTGAGTTACAGGATCAATATCCATCAGAATTAATGCGTCATCTCTAATATCCGCTAGCGATCCATGTCCAGCCATAAACCCCAAAGGGCCAATGGTGCTTGGAATCTCTCCAGGGTAACTACTGATTTCAGAGGAAGCATTATTAGATGCAAAAGATTTATGCAAATGGATTTTTCTAAGTGCTTTGAAAAGATCTATTTGGAAATCAACCATATTAAAGTCCTGAGGAATGCAATAATTAAGACCCTTGGACAATACATCTAAATGTCTCTTTTCCAGGACATGGTCTGTTAAATTGACGACCAAATTTTGCATGGAATCGGTGTCCTCTGTTTTCCAAGACATCTGTTTCCTTTTTCGTAAATTGCCGCTTAGGCCTCCTCTTTCCTCTGCGGATTCTATGTCTAAAGGGAATGACGTAGACTCTGCGATATTCTTCCTATCACCTGGACATGCAGACGGAATAATGTCCTCATTAGCGCTAGAGTCTGAATCAGTAGTCAAATAATCCCTTTTATTGTGTCGTGATTTTGTGTTCTCCCTTTTGAAATTTCTTCTCTTAAAACGAGGGTTTGACTGTAAATTTTTATTTTTGTTCCATGAAAAAATTTGATTAGTGTCAAAATCATATTTGTCCCGGATAAATTTGTCTTTTTTTTTCTTTGCTTGATCTCCGTCTGTAAAACCACCAGTTTGCTATCCAATTTTTTTATTAAGGGTTAACCATTGCTGTTCTGTGAGTCTTGTTTTTAACTCTTCTTTTGTTTTATTAAGATCCATTTTCACTTGCTCATAATTAAGCACATTCTGTTGTAAAACCAAATTCAAAAGATCCTGTGAACATTTTAGCAGGATTTTATTCCATTCCTCAGAAAATCTTGCATTATCCTGGAACTGTGCCATCGGTTTGAACACTCAACCCACGAGGTACTCTGCCACAGTTCTTGTATGATTGCAAAGAGTTATTTGTCCAAAAAAGGTTTATTTCTCTTTCTGCGGCTTCTTGCAGTTTAACTTCCAGTGTCTTGGTGCTGTATGATAAAATGCTATCTGACTTCTCACAATCTGTGAAATAGGAGTCTACATTCTCCCGACCTGCCAATATGCTATTAGATAAAGGGAAGGTGCTCATCTCCATTATTGCGGAGAAAAAAACTGCATACACCATACAGATTTTTTTTTTTTTTTGCTGCTGGGTAAATCACAGGACGTGCTCCGGAATAAAGCAGTGTTCAACAATAGTCAGTCAAAGAAAAAAGAAACATCCGGCACTGTCCCTGAGGAAGAAATACCCGCAAAGTCACTTATAACCGCTATCAGTGTGACACCTGTAACCCTTGCTGAACTGGTGGCTCTATCCATGTGAAGAAAAAACATGAACTATCGTAGTAGAAAAAAACAGCAGGATGGCACTCACCGTTCTCTTGAAATGATTCACTTTATTTCATGCTAATAAAGCACAGGCAATGGCACGGGAGAAATGCAAAAAGACGGACGACAGCTGTTTCGTGCACAATGCACTTCAACAGGTCCCATGCTCAGGCTCAAGGAAACACTAGTTTATACCACATGAGTGAACAAAAGAAACTCCACCCTTCACCTGAACGTGTCTTAAAAAAAACCCCAAAATAAAAAAAATTAAAACAAGCATAATTTACATACACCATATGCAATAAAACTAGCAATCATAACCGCTACAGAGAAATACGGACATATCCACTTTTTCATTTAGACCCAAAGGACCTGTGGCTTTTGTACGGAGGATCCATTTAGCCTCTATTTGTAGAAGATGCTTTTTATGACTCCCTCCATACTGCGGTGCAGACACCCTTTCAATGCCAGTAAACGGTAATGCTTCTGCATTCCCCCCATGTACCTTCCTCATGTGTTCTATAAGTCTAGGGACACCCTTTCCTGTGCTGATGGAATTGAAATGTTCCCTGAATCTTATACAGAGAGGCCGGATAGTTTTCCCAATGTAGAAAAAACCACATGGGCAAAACAATTTTTTTATTTTGGGGGTTTTTAAGACACGTTCAGGTAAAGGTTGGAGTTTCTTTTGTTCACACATGTGGTATAAATTAGTGTTTCCTTGAGCCTGAGCTTGGGACCTGTTGAAGTGCATTGTGCACGAAACGGCTGTCGTCCGTCTTTTTGCATTTCTCCCGTGCCATTGCCTGTGCTTTATTAACATGAAATAAAGTGAATCATTTCAAGAGAACGGTGAGTGCCATCCTGCTGTTTTTTTCTACTACGATAGTTCATGTTTGTTATGTTGATTACACATTGTCCAGAACAGCTAGCTTGCTGACTTGCAAAACAGAGGAGGGAAAACTATGCAAATAAATTAAACAGTGCAAGTTGATCTCGTCACCATTCTTCCCCTTTACCTCTGGGTTCTAGTTTGAAGGACAGTTGTTAACTATAAAAAGTGGATATATGCGCCTCTATAAGATATACCTTCACAGACAGATATACATCCAGAGAGCCAAGAGATCCAGAAATCCAAAGAACCAGGAACTCTTTACAGGACAGCAGCCAGGGCATCATGGCTCCATCACGAGGGACCAAGATTTGATATTCTTCAGAATGTCAGCTTAGAGGACCACGACCTCTGCTGAAAGAAAACAGATCTGCTCCATTGACCATCGCTGAACCATGGATACATTTTGGGGTAGTCAGGATTTCGACACACCGGTCACCTGAGCCTCATATATACGTTTGTGAAAGCCAGGAATGGGACCCACCGGTCACCTGGCTCCATGGAGACATTAGGAGAACCCAGGTTGTAACCCTCCGGTCAACTGGTCTTGTACCTAAATGGACTGTCATCTTCCTAACCTTGTGGAAACCTCCTCTCTGTGCATGCCACAGGTGGGGGTAGTCGGCCTTGGAAGCTGGGAATCCCAGCTGCTTTAATCTTAATCCCAGTGAGTCAGCACAAGGGTGAGATTCTGTAATTTGCACCATCTTGGGTATTTTGCTGGGACTGTGCTATGTGGTGGTTGCCAGTCTTTGTGGTTCAGTAAAGCATCGCAACCCTCTTTTACCCTCATCCTTTGTTATCTAAGTAGTATTACGCTCATGGAGAAAGAAGAGCGGTCGTTCGGTGGGATGTGGCCTGGTTCATGCGGATTTGGCTAGCAGACCAGGGCACCAGCTGACCTTCCCTCCTCCTCCCCGTGTCTCCAGAGATGGCTCAGTGAGAGGATTTTACGGTAAGTGCCCAAAATCTTTGTTTCGGCTCAAGTGTCCCCATTACACCGTGCATGGAGCGGTGCTGTCCTGGCTGTGTACACGGTCGCAACGGGAGCTAAAAATTAATCAACAGAGAGAATTAATTTTTTTTTTTTTTCTTTTTAAGAATTTTGCTTATGGGTGATCCCCCTCCTTTTATTAATTGCTGGTGACTTGGACAAAGTTTAAATAATCGAGACTTTCCTCGTCCTGCTATTTATTTTGCATCGCCCTCAGCAATACAATGAACAAGTGAAAGACCTGAGCCAGCCGCTAGTCGTGAACATCCCCCGGAGGCCCAAGCCGGGAGCCACAGACGGAGCCATCATACTGGTGCCAGAGTTATGTAACCTAACAGGTGAGCGCAAGCCCCGGCCGGGTTACTAGCCGTGCTCGCTAACCACGCCGCAGTTGCCTCTGTAAATGGTAGCTAAATAGCCATAAGGCTGGATTTGTCTGTCCAACATTCTTGGTCCAAGTGCTGACTGCTCTGTCCGCATTGGCTGTGGGCCTCCGGTCTTGGGCTCAGCTGACAGTAGACATGTACAATCTTGACGCATTGCCGGTCTGGACATCGCAGGGTGTGCACGGACCAATAATGTCATGTGTGAAAACAGCCTAAAGCAGAGCTCAAGAAGGTGGTGGGAGTGCAGTATTAATGCCTTCCCAAAAATAATGACCTGGGAAGGGGTCTTCACATAAGGGGAATGAGAAGCTGTGCTCCCGCCACACACTGTAGATGCTGGCTAGATTATATAGCAGGCATCTGTCTGACAGTCGTGGCCGTCCTGTTGTGTTCCTGTTGCAGCTGTGAACCATTTAAATGCCGCTGTCAATCTCCGACAGTAGCATTAAACTGTAAGCATGCTCGAACCCTTTGGCTTCCCGCGATGTGATTTTTCACAATATACTGCAGTACTGTGGTATAGTACAAATGATTGTAGGTTGAAGTCCCCTAATAAACTTTTTAAAGTAATGTAGAAAATTAAAGGAGAATTGTTTTTAGAAATATATAAAATTCTTATTATCCCCATTTTACAGTGTTAAAAAAGAAAAAAAAACACTTGCTAATGTCACGTTCGTAAAACTCTGATCTATTTAAACATGGAAATTAGCCTGATTGGTGAATGCCATTAAGAGAAAAATGTCAGAATCCATTTTTTTTTTTTTTTTTTTTGATCTCCTCACCTCACTAAAAAATAAAAAATTAAAACATTTAATAAGCAATCAAAGCATCGTATGTACACAAAACTGATATAAATATAATCCGCTTCCACATGAAAAAAGAGCCTCATCAACAGAAAAATACAAATGTTACAGATCTCAGAAAATGGGAATAAAGCAAAACATTTTCTTTACGATAATCTGATCATTTTTTCTATTTAAATGACTGAAAAAAAAAATCGACGTTTGGCATCGCCATAATCGGACCGACGTGGACAATAATGTTTCCGATCCTGTGCTCGGACCGCCCTGCTCCCACCCCACAGACACCGCGCCAGGTCAACGGACCTAAAATAAATTTTCCTCCTGTGTGGTTTTAGGCAATAAACTCCATCTAGGATTCGGCCTATTTTGTTAGTTTTCTGCTAAATAAAATGATGGGACCTGTTATACCGGAATGATTAGGTCTGCCCTGTCCGCTGTATGGCTGGTATCTTGCAGATCGCTAGGGATCGCCGTCTGAAATACGCCGGTCCCAGTAATGCCCCCCGGGGCTCCTCACCAGGAGGCAGCCGCTCGTATTCTCATCTCTTACCGCTTCTCCCTTATAACACAGGTCTGACCGACAGAATGAGAAACGACTTCAACGTCATGAAAGATCTGGCCGTTCACACCCGCTTGCCACCAGAACAGAGGGAGCGGCAAGTTGGGAAGTTCCTCAAATACATTCACAAGTGAGTATCCATGGTGGCTGGTAAGGGCCGTCTGCCCCTGATCTGTGTCTTCTATAGGGCAAGATAATTTTGGTTGGAAGCCATGTTGTGAGTTTTCTGTGGTTTCAAAATTGGTTCTCCATTGAGGTGGTGAGTGCCTCATGCATAGCTAGCACACTCATTACGGAGGCTCCTCGTAGCAACCTCAGCTGTCAGTATGATTGGCACATGACCGAACAGCTCATATAAGCTGGAATTTCTGTGATGTCGACCCTTCAGCCTCATTAGAAGAGTAGATCGGAGACATTCCTCTATTGTTTATCTCGCTGCTTGACTACAAATGCAAGGGAGACCTTGCCCAGTGAGATAAAAATAAAACCAGAGATGCCTGAACCACAGTTTAATGCTTACCTAACCAAATACATGTTTCACCACTGCTTCCTCTGGGGACCACACCTCCAGAAGAAGCAATGCATTCTGAGATGGGAAAGCACTATACTGAGGTATGGCTTCTCTTGTGGGCCCTAAAGCTGCTGGATCCAATAGAAGTAATGGCCACTTCTCCATTCCTGACAGTGGGGTCCTGTTCTAGAGATGGATATGTCCCAATAGAGGATCGGCAGTGGGGTCCTGTTCTAGGGATGGATACGGTCCCAATAGAGGATCTGCATTTAAGACACTTATTGGGCTCCTTCCATTCACCACACAATAGTGATGAGTCCGGAGATTGTATTTTTCTCCTCTCTTTAGGGACGAGAGTGTACAGAAAGAGCTACGTGACTGGGGGCTGAATTTTGATACCGAACTGCTACAGTTCGAAGGGAGAATCGCACCTCCGGAAAGAATCCTGCAAAAAAACAAAACTGTGAGTAGTTAGGTAGAGTGAGTGCACCACGACACCTTCCCATTTCCCCCCACACTATTTTTCTTTTATTATTTTCATCTTCTTCGCCACAGGAGGGCTTGTATTTTGCGGGATGAGGTGTAGTTTTGAAGGATTAATAATAAATTGCACTGAAAGTGAGAAGAAAATGGTATAATTTCTACAGTGTTCTCAGATTGACTCTTGGTTGCCCACTGCTTTACACAGATCTGGCACGTAATTCAGGTTGCTGAGAATCCGGGTGACGACCTCCCGGAGATCCTGCACTGAGGTGTGTAATTTGTGATTTCTGATTTGCAGGCAGTATATGATCCACAGTTTGCTGACTGGTCGCGAGAGCTGAGGGGTCCCGTCCTGCTCAGCACCCTGGATCTGAATAATTGGCTGCTCTTTTACACCCGGAGAAATTACGATGCGGCGAACACTCTTCTGCAGAACATGTTCAAAATCACACAGCAACTGCGCATCAAGATGAACCGGGCGGTGATGTGAGACTCGGGGGGCTCAGCCGAGGGGCTCGCGTTTTGCAGATCCTACACCGTAACGTTTTGTTTTTGTCTTTTCTAAAGGGTTGAAGTCGAGGACACGGTGGGAGGATATTTGCAGGCCTTCCAGCAGAACGTTACGGACCGCACAGAGATGGTGGGGAGATATTGGACTGGGTGGAGATGTAACCAGCAAGAATGTCCGAAATGTCGCCATGATCTGTCTATGCTCTCCAGGTCGTCTGTATCCTGTCCAGCAATAATAAGATGAAGTATGACGCCATCAAGAAGCACCTGTGCGTGGACTTCCCCATCCCCAGTCAGTGTGTCGTCGCCAGGACCTTGAGCAAACCCCAGACTGTCCTCTCCGTCTGCACCAAAATCGCCTTACAGATGAACTGCAAGTTAGGAGGAGAGCTGTGGTCCGTGGAGATGCCGGTACTTGCGTCCTTACACATATACATGGCAAGGGGTCTTGGCTCCTCTCCCCCATGTGGTGAGGAGCAGGGAAGCTTGACCCCTTCCATGTGGCGATAACCCCCCGGTGGGGGCTGAGGGGCAGGGAGTGTAATTCATGCATGGTAAAATCCAGTGAAAGTGGATTTTTTTTCTTTCTCAGCTGGAAAAAACAATAATCATTGGGATTGATTGCTACCACGACACCCTGCAAGGGAGGAGATCTATTGCTGGCTTCGTCGCGAGCACGAATAAGGAAATGACTCGGTAATGTATCTGCTACGTCTAGGTTCCTCATACATTGCTGGCTCTTCACTCCGGCTAATGCAGAGAACTACATTCAATGTTTTTAATGTTTTTCTGTGTTTTCACATGGCCTAAACTTATGCATAGTGCTGTTCTGGACTATGGGAAGGTGGATGTGTGTGATGGGTATATGGGCATGGAACCATGGGATGGAGGATATGTATGATGGGTATATGGGCACTGGACTATGGGATGAAGGATATGTATGATGGATATATGGGCACGGGACTATGGGACAGAGGATGTGTTTGATGGGTATATGGGCGCGGGACTATGGGATGGAGGATGTGTATGATGGGTATATGGGCATTGAACTATGGGATGGAGGATATGTGTGATGGGTATATGGGCATTGAACTATGGGATGGAGGATATGTGTCATGGGTATATGGGCACGGGACTATGGGATGGATGATGTGTGATGGGTATATGGGCATGAAACTATGCGATGGAGGGATATGTGTGATGGGTATATGGGCATGAAACTATGCGATGGAGGGATATGTGTGATGGGTATATGGGCATTGAACTATGGGATGGAGGATGTGTGATGGGTATATGGGCATTGAACTATGGGATGGAGGATGTGTATGATGGGTATATGGGCACGGGACTATGGGATGGATGATGTGTGATGGGTATATGGGCATGAAACTATGCGATGGAGGGATATGTGTGATGGGTATATGGGCACGGGACTATGGGATGGATGATGTGTGATGGGTATATGGGCATGAAACTATGCGATGGAGGGATATGTGTGATGGGTATATGGGCACGGGACTATGGGATGGAGGATGTGTGATGGGTATATGGGCACAGGACTATGGGATGGAGGATGTGTGATGGGTATATGGGCACGGGACTATGGGATGGAGGATGTGTGATGGGTGTATGGGCAAGGGACTATTGGATGGAGGATGTGTATGATGGGTATATGGGCACGGGATTATTGGATGGGGGGGAAATCATTATAATTTGTTATAAATAACTACAGTTGGTTACAGTTGGTTACTATGCCAGGGCAACGCCGGGCTCTTCAGCTAGCATATAATATTTTCTATTTTATTTTTTTTTTAACTATGCACAAGATCAGAGAATGGTGCAAATGAAGATGTACTGATGACAACATGCATGTTTTCAGGTCGCAATTCAGGATTTTTCCTACGCCTCATTGGGGGACACACAGTGGGTGTTATGCTGCTTGCCACTAGGAGGACACTAAGTAAACACAGAAAAAAGTTAACTCCTCCTCTGCAGTATACACCCTCTCGATGGTTTGGAATTCCCCAGTTCTTGCTTAGTGTCTGTAGGAGGCACTTGGGTTTTTTATCTTCATTTTTGAATTTTCTGTAAATTTTTATTTTTTAATTAACGAAGTGAAGGGGGCGACGGTTCCTTTCAACGGCCCGCTCTCCCCCAAACCAACAACAGGCGAGCACGCGGAGTATACCTCCCTGTACACTTTCCTGCGACGACTGGGGCATACCTGATTCTTCTGGGTGACTGTTCCTTCACGGTCCCGGTCTCCCCGCACGGATACGAGAGCAAGCGCGGAGCACACGGATAGCATGGAGAAGAACTTGTGGAGCGCTTCGGATGCCCTGAATCAGCCCCATAGCCTCTCCATCCCCCTGCCCATAGGGTGGATCGATTGAGGTATACCCCTTTAACAACTCCTCTGGCTCTGCTACATCGCCCGGGAGCTTTTTTTTACCTCAGGATCTGAGGTGGGATGAAATCTGCAGGCTCCTGGACAGCACAGCTGGCGAGAGCACCAGATTGGAGGTATGGGATCAGGTCCTGGTCCCTGGGAGAAGCGCTGACCTAGTCTCAGCTGCGGTATACGGGCGCCCTGTCGTGGCGCCCCCGCTCCCCCCTTACCTAGCGCCGCCCACCGTTAGCGCCACAGCCCACGTCTTTGGCGCTTCTCGCTGTATGAGAGGCGCCCTGCTAGTCGCGGGGTCATGTTCTTAACCCCTTCTCTGCCCCTCAGGCTCTGTGACGGCTGCGGGGGTGTGCGCATGGATGGACAGCACCTGGTGACGCTACAGGGCCACCGATATTCCTCCCAGGGACAGAGCATCAGGACCGCGGGTAAGCTGCATCTGCCTCAGAGCAAAGCTTAACCCCTGCTCTGCACATTCCCTGCAGCTGCAGCCCAGGCTCTGCTTGTAACCCTTTAAGGGGCACTATGTCTCAATCTAAAGAGGCAAAATGGGGGCTACTAAGAAGCACACTGCATTCTTTACTGCTTGTACCACAAGACTGTCTTGCTCAGTGCCCAGACTAATCTGCTATGCACGGATTGCGACCCAGCTTGCTCTAAAACGCCATCCGCCTCTGCAAGGTGTTCCCTGCGTTTAGTTCCCCTGAGTGGGCTGCGTCCTTGTCACGGTCTCTGGAGTCACTGACCAAGGCTATAGACTTCCTCCGGGAATCCTCTTTAAGTTAGAACGCGTCTTTACCGCCCGAGGAGGGCTTTGGCGACGGCCGGGAACCGTCTACCAGCATGGGCCGTGCTCGTTCAGGGGATCCTTGGTCTCTAGAAAGTGGACCCATGACGCGTCCCCTAGTCACGTTCGCGCTTCAGCATCGGCGAGTTCTGCCTCTCGCTCTCTTCTAATGTTCGCAGAGAACATGACTCTGAGTTCGAGTCTGACACGTCAGTCCCTCAGAATCCCCCAAATGTCCATGAGTCACTTGAATCTCTTACAAAGTCAGTCAACAAGTTTTCTGACATTGGATGACGAGGATATTCCTGCTCCGGAACACGTTTTCTCCTTTCAGAAGACTAAACGTGAACGCAGGGTATTTGCCTGCCATCTGGAGTTTATGGACATTGTCCAGAAACGTAGGAACCGACCACATAAACGGTTCACAGGGCAAAAGCCTATCGAGGCTAAATACCCCTTTGCTCCAGGATCTATTGAAGGATTGGTTACAGTCCCCCCTCGGTGGATGCTCCCGTATTGTGTCTTGCTCCTAAAATGCTTTGATCTGTTTCTGAGGGCTCTTGAGTCAGAAACCCCCCCCCCCCCCCCCCGATCGTCAAATTGGCTACTTCGCCTGTCTGGTTTTTGGAGCTTCAGGAGCGTCTCTTTTCCCTTTCGTGACGACTTGAGTGGCTAACAACCAGTGTCGCCAAGCAGATAATTCACGCAGATTTTATAGTAGACTCCTCTTAAGATGCCGCTAATTGCGCTGCTAAGGCAACAGCTAATGTAGTCTCCATCAGAAGAGCCCTATGGCTAAGCGACTGGCGGGCAGATTCCACTTCCAAGAGATCAAAGACTTCTCTGCCCTATCAAACTGGTCGCCTGTTTGGAGAAAAACTAGACCAGCTCATTTCTGACACTTCCAGGGAGAAGAGTAGGTTCCTCCCCAACAAGGGGCTGTCCGGCCATTTTTGGAATCAACAGCCGTCTTGTTTTTCGACCTTTTCCTAACAGCTCCAGCTGGTCCTCCACAACCTTTTCATCCGGATCAAGTCTGTCCCTGCGTGGAGCCAGAGGTTCCCAGGTCTCTCACAGACTTAACCGCTCTTGTACTTACTGTCACATCCAACTTTGCCCATCTCACCAGCAGTTCCTGCGTTTTGCAATTCAAGAGGAACACTTCTAGTTTGTTGCCTTGCCCTTCGAACTCGCCACCGCCCCCAGGGTCTATACCAAGGTCATGGCGGATGTCATGGCCATTCTCCACATTCGGGGAGTGGTGGTACTGCCGTTTCTGGATGACCTGCTGATCAAGGGTCTGTCCCTTCCAGCCTGAGAGGAATCCGTGGATATCACAGTAAATACACTTTCTCTCCTGGGTCGGAAGATAAACTTCGAAAGGTCTTCCCCAACATCGGTCCAGCAGATTTCCTTTTTGGAAATGATCTTGGACACTTCTGGAGGGAGAATGACCAACCCGCGGGAAAAGGCCCGAGCCTTACAACAGGCAGCGTGGACTCTTTCCCGACTGGTTTCTCACTCCATACGTTTCAGCATGATAGTTCTCGGAAGGATGGTGGCAGCGATGGGAGTGGTCCCATTCGCACAGTTCCATTTCTGCCCTTTACAACATGTGTTGCTTGGTACAAGAACTCATTCTCCCTGGACCGCCGGTTCCTTCTGTCCCTGCGGGTCAGATGAGCCCCCAAGCCGGGGGACACTGAAATCCTCCCTGAGTTAAGGGAAGTTCTTTCTCTTAGTAAGGCGGTCGGTGGTGACCATCAATGCCAGTCTTTCTGGGCTGGTGTACGTTTTTTTCTTCGTCACCACACGGCACAGGGTCGTTGGTTAATTCAAGAGTCACGTCTCCCCATCAACATCTTGAACATTCGAGCGATCAGATTAGCCCTACTGAGTTTCCACCATCTCCTCGCAGGTCACCTCATCAGGATCCAATCCGACAATGCCACGGCTGTGGCGTATATCAACATTCAAGGGGGTACTCTGAGCAGGATGGCCATGCACAAAGTGAGTCACATCCTCCTTTGGGCCGAGACCAACCATTTGCCCATTTCAACAGTC
This sequence comes from Dendrobates tinctorius, assembly GCF_039654945.1. Lineage (NCBI taxonomy): Eukaryota > Metazoa > Chordata > Amphibia > Anura > Dendrobatidae > Dendrobates > Dendrobates tinctorius. Next base: position 10,282,191 of record NW_027361824.1, read on the forward strand.
CACACCCCGGGTGTAGACAAATGGGCAGTGGATTTTCTCAGTCGCCAAGGCCTTGCCTTAGGAGAGTGGTCTCTTCATCCGGAAGCTTTTTTTCAGCAGATTTGCTATTGCTGGGGGACTCCGGATGTGGATCTTATTGCCTCAAGACTAAACAAGGTTCCTCGATTCATTATACGATCACACAATCAATACGTCATCGGAACAGACACCCTAGTTCTGCCGTGGCACCGGTTCTGGCTCCCGTGCATTCTTCCCCTCTTCCCTTGCTCCCGAGGGTCATCAAGAAAATTAGAGCAGAGGGAGTACCAGTGATCCTAGTCGCGCCAGATTGTTCGCACCGGTCATGGTACGCAGAACTAGTACAACTAGTCGCAGACCTTCCCTGGCGACTTCCAGATCGCATGGATCTACTCTCACATGGCCCGATTTACCACCAGAACTCCGGGGCCCTGTCTCTGACGGCGTGGCCGTTGAATCCTGGATTTTAGCACAGGCTGGTTTTACTCCCGATGTGATCTACACCATGATTAATGTTAGTAAGCCCGTGTCCATGCGCATTTATCACCGCACCTGGAGAACCTTCTTCTCGTGGTGCAAGGACCATGGTCGATCCCCACTGGTGTTTTCTATTCCTTCCATATTGGAATTTCTACAATCTGGATTAAGGTCAGGCCACGTGCTTAGCTCGCTCAAGGGCCAGATTTAAGCCTTGTCAGTGCTATTCCAACACAAAATTTTCACCTGAAGTTTGGTGGCAATCAGGGAGTCTCCCATGTGGCGCCTCCCTATATTAAGGGCCATTGAAATCATGGGACTTTAATTTGGTTCTCGGAGCCTTACAGGAAGCTTCTTTCAAACCACTGCAGGACGTACCACTAGCTATTCTCTCTTGGAAGGTGGTCTTTCTAGCGGTAATTACATCAATCAGACGAGATTCGGAATTGGCGACCCTGTCCTGCCATCCTCCGTTCCTGAATTTTCATCAGGACAAGGCAACTCTCAGGTCATCCCCGTCTTTCCTGCCCAAAGTCGTGTTTTCTTTTCATCTCCGTGAAGAAATTGTTTTGCCTTCTTTCTGTCCGGCACCAGTCCATTGCATTGAGAGGGCCCTCCACACCCTCAATGTGGTTAGGGCTCTGAGACGGTACATCTCGAGGACGGCTCCCTTCCACAAGATGCCCTGTTCATACTTCCACATGGGCATAGGAAGCATCTAGCCACTTCAAAAACCATGCTAGCCAGTTGGATTTGCTTGGCTAATCAGGAATCCTACTGTGTCAGCGACACACCTGTTCCAGCAGGGATTAAGGCGCATTCTACCCACTCAGTGGGCGCCTCTTGAGCCATTCAGCACCAGGCGTCGGCAGAACAGGTCTGCAAGGCTGCGACTTAGTCCAGCCTGCATACCTTTACAAAACATTACCAAATTCTTTCTCAGGCCTCTGAGGATGCAGCTCTTGGCAGACGCATCCTTCAATCGACAGTACCACATTGTTGAGTCAGTGGTACATGGGGTATTAGCAATTGTATGTTCCCCACCCAGGGACTGCTTTAGGACATCCCACGGTCTGTGTCCCCCAATGAGGCGTATGAGAAATAGGGATTTTGTGTACTCACCATAAAATCCTTTTCTCCAAGCCAATCATTGGGGGAAAAAGCACCCACCCTGTTTAGCCTATTGGCTTACTGTAGCATTCTTAGGTCTTGACAGAGTTATGGTTATTGTCATTTGTTTAATGCTCCTACTGCTTTTTCACCGAACTGGGGAATTCCCAGCCAGCGAGAGGGTGTAGTTAGGAGGAGTTAACTTTTTCTGTGTTTACTTGGTGTCCTCCTAGTGGAAAGCAGCATAACACCCACTGTGCGTGTCCCCCAATGATTGGCTCGGAGAAAAGGATTTTACTGTGAGTACACAAAAATCCCTAAGTAATCTCTGACGTTTCTATTTTAGCTGGTTTTCCCGATGCTGCGTCCAGGATCAGAGACAAGAGATTGTCGATGGCTTGAAAGTTTGTATGCAAGGTAATCAAAAAAATAAAAAAAAGTTCCAGTTGTAAAAAAAAAAAAAAAAAAAATCAGGAAGGATTTTCACTGAACAGTCTGGTGCAGGAGACCTCGGCGTAGATTTGTGCTACAATTTATGCCATTTTCTACACATTTTAGTAAATGTGCCTGCGCCTCCAGCTTCTCCGAGAAATGCCGTGGCTGTGGGGGAAAAATGGGGGGGAAAATATCACATTTGTTTATGACAGACACGAGGCAAATTTGCTAAGATTTTTTCCCGTGTCTGATAGACTGGTGCAAGATCAGTTTGCAGCAGGCTGTATCCGTACACCATGTAGTGGCCATTCATGGTACTGCAGCTAAATTAAATGTGATCCGAGCTGCAGTACTGAGAACGGCCACTACATGGGTGTACAGAGCTGCGCTGTGCACTGCACACATCTGGTGCAAGGGTGTCTGATCCCCACCCATCCAATGTTGATGACCTATAAAAGAATTTCAATGCACCTATGGGTGGCATTATTTACTGGTCTATCATGATGCCATAATGCCTTCTGTCTTTTCTTTATTTCCTTTCTTTCCCTCTAGCGGCGCTGCAGGCGTGGAGAAAGATGAACGAAGACCTGCCACAGCGCATCATCATCTACAGAGACGGTGTAGGCGACGGGCAGCTCAAAACCTTAGTGAACTACGAGATCCCACAGATCATTGACTGCATCAAGTCTGCTGGACAGAATTACAGGTGCGGTTCAGAGGTGGCCCCAAACCCTTATGTTTCCTGACAGACTTTATTAATTTTTGCATTTTTTTAGTATTAAAAAAAAAAACTTTTTTTTTTTTTTTCCCCTAAATTTCTCCATCAACCTAAGCCGTACCAGGACTTTTTCATTGCGGGATGAGTTGTAGTGTTGAATGACGCCATTCATTGTGCCATAAAGTGTACTGATAAATCGGAAAATAATTCCAAGTGGGGGGGAAATTTTTGGAAAAAAAATTCGGCCATAGTTTTGTAGTTTTTATCTTTTTTTGTTTTTACAACGTGCTGTGTGCGGTGAAAATGACCTGACAGTGTGATTCTCCAGGTCAGGACGATGACAGCGACACCAAACTTCTATATGGTTTTTATTTAAATGGTGACACGTTTTTGTGACCTGTTAGAAATGATGCAGAGAGAGTCCTTCCTTCGTTTTTCTCTAGTCTAAAAAATCAGAAGGAAGAGAAACTTCAAACTCTAGATGTTAAAAGATGTATAGGCAGAAGATACCCGTCTGCTCCAGAGGCCTGGAGGAAAGACTGTTCATTGTTTGTGTCCTTACAGGGAACCAGCCATAATCATCAACATTAACCCCTTTACTCCCAAGGGTGGTTTGCATGTTAATGCCCGGGCCAATTTTTACAATTCTGACCACTGTCCCTTTATGAGGTAATAATTAACGCTTCCATGGATCCCGGTGACTCTGACACTGTTTTCTCGTGACATATTGTACTTCATGATGGTGGTAAAATTTCATTCATAGAACTTGCGTTTATTTGTGAAAAAAAACGGACATTTGGCAAAAATTTTGAAAATTTTGCAATTTTCCTACTTTGAATTTTTATGCCCTTAAATCACAGGGATACGGCACACAAAAAACTTAATAAATAACATTTCCCACATGTCTACTTTACATCAGCACAATTTGGGAACCAAATTTTTTTTGTTACGAAGTTATAAGTGTTAAAAGTTGACCAGCGATTTCTCATTTTTGCAACACCATTTTTATTTTTACCGACCACATCACATTGAAGTCACTTTGAGGGGTCTATATGATAGAAAATACCCAAAAGTGACACCTTTCTAAAAACTGCACCCCTTAAGGTGCTCAAAACCACATTCAAGAAGTTTATTAACCCTTCAGGTGCTTCACATTAATTTTTTGAATGTTTAAAAAAAAATGAACATTTAACTTTTTTTCACCCAAAAAATTACTTCAGGTCGAATTTTCTTTATTTTACCAAGGGTAACAGGAGAAATTGGACTGCAAAAGTTATTGTGCAATTTGTCCTGAGTGCGCTGATACCTTCCATGTGGGGGGAACCACTGTTTCGGTGCATGGCAGAGCTCAGAAGGGAATTGGCGCCGTTTGACTTTTTCAACGCAAAATTGGCTGGAATTGAGATCGTTCGCCATGTCACGTTTGGAAAGCCCCTGATGTGCCTAAACAGTGGAAACCCCTACAAATGACACCATTTTGGAAACTGAACCCCCCAAGGAACTTATCTATATAAGTGGTGAGAACTTTGAACCCCCAAGGGCTTCACAGAAGTTTATAACGCCCGAGCGTGAAAATAAAAAGATCATATTTTTTCCGCAAACATGATCGTTTAGTCCCCAATTTTTTTATTTTCCCAAGGGTAACAGGATAAATTGGACCCGAAAAGTTGTTGTCCAATTTGTCTTGAGTACGCTGATACCCCTTATATGGGAGAAAACTGCTGTATGGGCACACGTCGGGGCTCGGAAAGTAAGTAGTGACGTTTTGGAATGCAGACTTTGATGGAATGGTCTGCGGGTGTCATGTCGCATTTGGAGAGTCCCTGATGTGCCTGAACTGTGGAAACCCCCACAAGTGACCCCATTTTGGAAACTATACCCCCAAGGATATTATCTAGATGTGTGGTGAGCACTTTGAACCCCCAAGTGCTTCACAGAACTTTATAACATAGAGCCATACAAATAAAAAAAATTATATTTTTTTCACAAAAATATTTTTGCCCCTAATTTTTTTTATTTTCTCAAGGGTAGCAGGACAAATTGCACAACTTTTGGGGTCCAATTTCTCCTGAGTAGGCTGGTACCCCATATGTAGGGGTAAACCACTGTTTGGGCGCATGGCAGAGCTTGTAAGGGAAGGAGCACCATTTGACTTTTTCAACGCAGAATTGGCTGGAATTGAGATCAGACGCCATGTTGCATTTGGAGAGCCCCTGATGTGCCCAAGCAGTGGAAACCCCCAATTCTTACTCCAACCCTAACCCCAACACACCCCTAACCCTAGCTGGAAAATGGTAATAAATACATTTTTTTTTTTTAATTTTATTATTTTTCCCTAATTAAGGGGGTGATAACGGGGGGTTTGATTTACTATTTATAGCGGGTTTTTATGTTTGGCGGCTGTCACACGCTAAAAGACGCTTTTTATTGTAAAAATAGTGTTTGCATCACCACATTTTCAGAGCTATAATTTTTGACCCACCGAGTCATGTGAGGTCTTATTCTTTGCAGGACGAGTTGACGTTTTTATTGGCACCATTCTTGGGCACGTGACATTTTTTGATCGCTTTTTATTCCGATTTTTGGGACGCAGAATGAACAAAAATCAGCGTTTCATGAATTTCTTTTGGGGGGTGCGTTTACACCGTTCCGCGTGTGGTAAAATTGATAAAGCGGTTTTATTCTTCGGGTCAGTACGGTTACAGCGATACCTCATTTATATAATTTTTTTTTAATGTTTTGGCGCTTTTATACAATAAAAACAATTTTATATAAGAAATTATTTTTGCATCGCTTTATTCTGCGAGCTCTAATTTTTTTATTTTTTGCTGAAGACGCTGTATGGTGGCTCGTTTTTTGTGGGACAAGCTGACGTTTTCAGTTGTACCATGTTTATTCATATCCGTCTTTTTGATCGCGCATTATTGCACTTTTTGTTCGGCGGTATGATGATAAAGCATTATTTTTTTATTTTTTTTTTTTTTGTGGTTCACTAAAGGGGTTATCTAGTGGGACAGTTTTATAGGGCGGGTTGTTACAGACGCAGCAATACTAAATATGTGTACTTTTTTATGTTTTTATTTTTTTATTTAGAGTAAATTTTTTATTAGGGAATATTTTATTTAGGAATTTTTTTTTTTTTTTTTTTACAAGTTTTTTTTCCACTTTATCTTATTGTCCCAAGGGGGGACATCACAATAATGTGTCAGATCGCTGATCTGACAGTTTGGACAGCACTCTGTCAGATCAGCGATCTGACAGGCGCTGCACAGACTTCCTCCGTGCCTGCCTCTGAGGAAGCCGCCCCCTGCAGGACCCCAAAGGCCCCCGCGGCCATAATGGATCCGGGGGCCTGCTGGCAGGATTTCAGTGTGCCAGATATTTGATTGCAGTGTGCCAGGGGTTAGTGTGCCGGGGGTGGTCCGTGACCGCGCCCGACACATAGTGCCGAGTGTCAGCTGTGATAATCCCCCCGTGAGCTCCTCTGATCGCGTTGGACGTACTATTCCATCCTTGGAACTTAGGTCCCAGGTCACATGGGCGGAATTGTACGTCCTATGTAGGTAAGGGGTTAACAGAAATAAACACGTGAAATAGATCCCTCTGTGTGTAATGACTCTATAGAATATCAGAGATTCACTTTCTGTATTGAAGTGAAATAAATTAACTTTTTGCTGATATTCTAATTTTGTGAGAAGCATGTGATCTAGGGCAATCCCTAGTCTGAAGATTCCTCCTTGGGATCTGATCTCGGTGGTGGAGGTGTGAACCAGCCCCTCTTTGATCCATTGGGGGTGTAATCTGTTTAAAATCTTACATTTAATGATGGTAATTCTGGTAGTGCTGACTTCAGCCCATAGGGTCAGTGATATCCAAGCCTTGTCAGATTTTGGAAGTTAGGAAGGATCTGGTCTTAAAATAACCTTACCTTCCGAAAATAGCCATGAAATTTCCTAGGAGTCGAGAGAATATTCTTCCCTCCATTTGTACGAATCGTAGGAACCCAAAGGAGGAGAAATTTCACACCCTGGATGTTGGGTCTTTAATAAATTACATGTTGGTAACCAAACCATGGAGGAAGAGCCGGTCTTTTTCTGTTTCCTTCCAGGGCTCTAGAAAAGGACTTGCGTCTCGAGGTGTACCTAGCTAGATGGGTTAGGGAAGCCATTAGGCTGGCCTACTACTCTTGTGGTGTATCAGTCCCAGAGAGTATAAAAGCTCAATGCCCCCCGGACAGTCACAACCTCTTAGCAAGAGAGTATGGAGGTGTCTATTGACCAGATATGTAAGGCAGCAACATCTCCTCTCCGTCCACCTTCTATAAGCTCTCCAGGCTTGCTCTGAGCTCCTCTGCTGATCTGTCCTTTGGGAGATGTGTTCCACAAGCTTTGCTCCCTCACTAACATGGCTTTGGTGTCTCTGTAAATCTCTCATGTGGTGCTATCAACGGAGAAAGGATAAGACTAAATTACTTACCGATAATGGGATTTACCATGATGGAAAACTACAAAAAGTTGTGACAGAAAATTCTTTTTTAACCACTGAAATATACATAACATACCTTAGAATTTTTCTATCGCCACAATGGTACTGACCTGAAGAATCACGTTGACCACCAACAAAACTAAACCCAATGATGGAATTTTTTTATTTTTTTTTTACCATTATTTGATGCACCTTTTTTTTTTTTTCTTTTATCATCCTGCAAAAAAAGTCTCTTTCGGCAACATATACAAAAAAAAAAAGTTATGGCTTTTGAGAGAAGTGGAAAAAATTGAGTCTAATATTGAGAATTGTTTGTGGATGGGGGCTTTCGAGTAGAGAAGGTACAAGATTAAGCTGCTTTTGTCCCTCAGCATCATCTTTAACCCCTTTCCGACATTGGGTGTATTAGCACGCCGATGTTGAACTCCTGTTTGGTGCTGGCTGACATGGGACATGCTGACATGCGACCAACAGACGTGGGTGGAATAGCAATCCATCCACGGCTGTTAAATGTCACAGCCACATTGCTATGAGTTCCGCCCGGTGGTCGGCGCTCATAGCAAGTGAACGTTTCTTCTACATACAGGCGATCTGATCATCGCCAGTATGTAGCAGAGCCGATCGGACAACTGCAGCTTCTAGTGTCCCATGGGGACTATTGCATCATGCAAAAAGTATATAAGAAAGAAAAAAATATAGAAGTTCAAATCACCTACCATTCGCCCCATTCAAAATAAAACAATAAAAAAATCACACATACACATATTTGGTGTCACCACATTCAGAGTCGCCCGATCTATCAATATAAAAATAAAAAAGAATTAACCCGCCTGTTAAACGGCATAACGAGAAAAAGTCAAAATGCCAGAATTACATTTTTTTTGGTCGCTGCAACGTTGCATTAAAATGCAATAACTGGTGATCAAAAGACCCTATCTGCTCCAAAATGGTATCGTTAAAAATATCAGCTCGGCGCACAAAAAACAAGCCCTCATGCAACCCCAGATCATGAAAAACAGAGACTCTACAGGTACTGGAAAATGGAGCTTTTTTTTTTTTTTTTTAACAAACTTTGTATTTTTTTTCACCCCTTAAATAAAAGAGAACCTAGACATGTTTGGTGTCTAGGAACTTGTAATGACCTGGAGAATCATAATGGCAGGTCAGTTTTGGCATTTAGTGAACCTATCAAAAAAGCCAAACAAAAAAACAACTGTGGGATTGCACTTTTTTTGCATATTCACTGCACTTGTAATTTTTTACCCCGTTTTTCAGTACATGATATGTTAAAACCAATGATGTCGTTCAAAATTACAACTCGTCCCGCAAAAAACAAGCCCTCACATGGTCATATTGACCGAAAAATAAAAAAGTTATTGCTCTAGGGAAAAAGGGGAACAAAAAATGAAAATGGTTATTAAGGGGTTGAGAAGCCGGCTTGTAGATGCAGTTGATCCCATTAGATCACTTTTAGGAGGATGTCCAGTATCAGATTGCCAAGTTAATGGGGGCCGCTCTGCTGACTTCTGCTGTGTTTTTGTAGATGCTATTCATTAATCACATGAAATGTTGTTGTTGTTGTTTTTTTTTTTTTTAGACCTAAACTAACCGTGGTGGTGGTGAAGAAAAGAATAAATGCCAGATTCTTTGCCATTGTGGGCGGCCGACTCCAGAATCCACCTCCGGGAACAATAGTTGATAGTGAAGTCACCAGACCTGAATGGTTAGTACCCATATGCCCAGAATAAATATGGAGGGAGGACTAGAGATGAGCGAATTGGATCGGATCAGGGTTTATTCGGCAAGCTATAGCGCTTACCGAATAAGCTACAGCAGGAACCCGGATACCTGGAGCATGTATTTATATCGGTTCAGATGTATGTAAACTGCCACGGTCCGGTCCGCTGGGCGGGGCTTATTCACCTGCTCCCCCCCCCCCTCCCTGTCTTGCTCTACACAAGAAGATTTGCGTAGAGCAAGACAGGGAGGGGGGGGAGCAGGTGAATAAGCCCCGCCCAGCGGACCGGACCGTGGCAGTTTAAATACATCAGAACCGATATAAAAAAATTTATTTATGCATGAAAGGTGCGGGGTCAGGGGGGAGCAAAAGTACTAAGAGAATCCTTATGTGACACCCAATTGAATGATATCATTATATGATATCTCAAAAAAGGGGTGACAGATTCCCTTTACGACACCTTGGGCCCAGTTTTAATATAACCTGTAGTGGACATCCCCTTTAGTGGAGTGGCCAGCAAAGATGTGACTGCTGCTCTTAGCAATGAATCCAAACGAATGAATGAATCTTCTGTAAAGTCTCCGGCACAGAACTCGCTCAGAGGTGGCATGGACTTCAGGGCAGCCGCAAATCCATTGTTCATGGACTTTCCGGAGTCTCCATAGTTGTCGGGTTAAACCGAAAGAAATGAAGTGGAGTACGAGTTAGTATGCAAGCGAAATAGGAGCATGTTCACACGCGCCATCAATACAGAAAAAAGCCCAAGACCGAAACGCAATATCCTGCTGTAAGTAAAAGCAATCGTGCATATGACATATGAATAACACTGGGTATTTAATAAACACCGTTTACTAATGAAAAAAAAAGCGTAAAGCATCCCTCCAACGTTAAGGTGTAGCCAAGTTCTGGATGGTGTTGATGAAGTCTCCAATGTTATCTATATCCACTACGGCTTTTACTTATTTACTTACAGCGGGTATTTATCTTGTTTGTCTTGGGTTTTATAGTTGCCAGGTTGCTCTCGATAGATTAGCGATGGCTGACACGATCGTCTATAAACCATTAATGCCCGTGTCGTCTGCTTCCGCACAGGTATGACTTCTTCATCATCAGCCAGTCTGTGAGACAAGGGACCGTCTCCCCCACACATTACAACGTTGTATACGACACCGGAGGCCTGAATCCCGACCGCATGCAGCGCCTGACCTACAAGCTCTGCCACCAGTACTATAACTGGCCTGTATGTAATTACTGGGAGATTACTGGAGAAGAGACTTCCGAAGTCCTTGGTGTTCACTGTTTTTTTTCCTCTTAGGGTGTCATCAGAGTTCCAGCACCGTGTCAGTACGCTCACAAGCTTGCCTTCCTGGTCGGGCAAAGCATCCACAGAGAACCACACAATTCTCTGTCCAATCTCCTGTACTACCTGTAGAAATTGTGCAGGGCTGAGGATTTTTCAAGTTTTTGTCTGGTTTGATTTGAAGTTTTTGAGAAAATTGGTAGAGTTGGAAAAGCCAAAAGTGGCAGCCATCAAATTGTAGCTGTCATATATATTTTTTTTTTCTTTGCTTTAATTTTATTAATTGGAAATTATATTGGTTTATGTGAACAATAGGTTTAATAAAATAGTTACGTTCTGGCTCTTCAATCATCCATTGTCCATTAGACCTGAGATTCTTCTGCTAATTTTGCAGAGGAGCCAAGTTGTGCCGATTTAAAACCTTCCCCCTTTCAGCCTCACAGAAATCGCTGTCCATCCGTCCGTCCCTCCCTCTCTCCTTTTATGAGCAAAGTGGCTTCTTTAGAGCTGAATCAGCATTTCTAGGCATTCATTTAAAATCGGACTTTTCCTTAACGTCATCAAATTGATTTCCTCCATGGACTTCCTAAAGGTCCAAGATGCGGAGCTGCAAATACCCAACTGTGTGACTCTGCAGCAATTTCTTCACTTTTGTATAGAGCAGTGGTTCCCAAACTCCAGTCCTCGTGGACCCCAACAGGTCATGTTTTCAGCATTTCCATAGTGTTACACATGTGAGAGAATTCCTGATGCCTTGATGATATTGTACTTTCATCACCTATGAAATACTAAGGAAATCCTGAAAACAAGACACGTTGGGGGTCCGTGAGGACTGGAGTTTGGGAAACACTGGTGTAGAGTCTCTCTCAGATTGTGTTTTTTTTAATTTGGGTTGACAACAGTCCTCCGGGTCTTCAGGAAGGTTTTGTGGTCTTTTTTTTCAATATCTGTTGTCCTAGCTGACACCATGGATCAACGCTGCATCTAGAGTGGCCATTCTGGAGAGCCTTGAGATCACTCTGGACACAGTATCTTCCTTTGGCCGGATTACCAGCTATCACAAGCCTCTCCTTCCCTCTCTCATTTCTTAACCTTTCTGAGCATGTTTCAAAGCATCTTTGACTGATAGGAGGATTCCTGACACTCTTCTCCTCTTTTTATTGTGTCTGGTAGAGATGAGCGACTTCATGAAACTCGACTTTCGCAAAAGTCGGGTCGAACGAAATCGTCCGATTATCGTGAAAAGTCAAAGGCCGACTGAAACACGAAACCCAATGCAAGTCAATGGGGAAGAAAAGTTGGCAGTGAGTGGAGGACAGGAAACACACCTACAGTGCCCATTTTAATGCCAAAAACATCAATTCTTATTACTTAAGCTTGTCAACCTTAATTTACTTTATAATAATAGTTAGGCATTGAAAACTGGGGGTTATTTGGCTAAAGTTGGTGGGGGGGGGGGTAGGGCTGGGTCCAGATTTTCATGGGCCCAGGGCCAAAGAGTGTCACTGGGCTCCTTTAACACATTCCACAATTCATGATCCTCTGCTACGGCAGAGAAATAGCGGTATAGTACAATGAAAAATACTTCACTTCTTACATCTCATGACTGATATCCATTTTAAATTCCCCAATAGCTCCAAAAATGGACAGTATATTACTCCATACAGTATTATGGCCACCGCATAGTGCGCTATACAGAGTAATGAGGTCCATAGATTTCTCCATTCAGAATCACTGGTTCCATATAATGTTCGATACAGTATATGAAGAGCTCCACATAATGCTACAGTATATGTTGGTCCCCATGGTTGAAGCTCCACTGTCTTATGGGCCCAAATAATGCTCCATATATAATGGGCCCCATTTCTAATGCTCTAGTGTGTAATGGGCCCTGTAAATGCTGCTCCAGTGTCTGATGTCCACCTTTGGAATGCTCCAGTGTATGGTGGGCCCCATATATCATTCTCCAGAGTATAGTGCTCCCCAAAAATTGCTGTCCCAACATTGAAAACAATTAAATAAGTCTCCTTGCTAGGGAATCCCTGTACTAGTCTGGACTCCTCATCGTTCCAATCTTCCATCTCACTGCACTTGGACTGTTTAGGCAGAAGGCGTACAGACGTGATTTAATCGCGCTCTCTGATCAGAATGTCACAGTCAGGAAACGTGGAAGACGTCATGGCGGTGGAGCAGGGAGAGGTAAGTATTTCAACTTTGCAAGTGCTGTGATCCTGAGCAAGCAGGGGGGGCCCACTCGTTGGCACTGGCACAGGGCCCCTCATAGTACGGCAGTGTGTCTGACGGAGGGTGGCCTCCCACCGGCAGAGACACTTTTGCGTACTATGAGGGGCCCTGTGCCAGTGCCGTCGCCCATGAGTATGCCCCCCCACCTGCTCAAGGAACCTGCACTTTCATCTGCACCTTCCTCTTTGTCACCGTGTAAGGTGGTATAGTATGCGGGAAGAGGAACCTGAAATTCATCAGGGTCAGATTCTGGCTGTGTAGAGTGCGAGGGGAATGTAGTGGTCTGGGTCAATGTACCAGCAGAATCATCTAGCAGTGGATGGGCATCAGTGCACTTGGGGCGCCCCCATGAGTACGGTTGCCACAGTGGCATTACCTTCCTCCTAGGTAGTGTGATGTCATGCTTGGGAGCAAAGAAGGATCTCTCTAGCAGTTAAACCAACACACAACACCGTTCCCACTCCAGGCCAGCAGGGAGACCTCTGAACCTGACTGCTGAGGAGCTGCTCTCTGTGGTTGGGAGGAGGGAAGTTAGGGCAGTCTGTGAAGGGAAGGGGAGCTGGAGGATGAGCAGAGTTAAGGCTCACTCCTAGCTGGAGTGCATAGTCCGGATTCCGGTCTCCGAGTTTGTAGGGACACGGACTGTCCTGCAGCAGAAACCGGAGGAAGTAGCAGCTGTAAATGTTCTGTTCCCAACTAAGGCTCGGAGGCCCCAGAAGCGACTTGTGTGAGCCAGAAGGAAAAGGCTATGGCTGCCTGCCATACGAGAAAGTTTCAAAAGAGTCAACAGGGGAACTTCAGTGAAGTGTGGCCTGCTGCATCATTCACTTTTGATGGGGGTGAAGGACACAAGGAAAGGGGTTCTTCCTGACCAGGAGCCAGCACTTGACAACTCAGTGCTTGCATTTTTTGAAACATCAGAAGAGGAGGGCATATTTGCTGGAGTCTGTTTCGGAAATGTAAGCCAAAACCAGTTCCTGATGCTCCGGCTTTAAAAGCGGTTAACCTACTCCCAGAAAAGGTAGCCTTCCAGGCGTTCCGGAGCCAGACCATGATGCAGGCTCAACACCTCCTGCCTTAGCTGCCATTGTGCTTTTGCCACTACCAGCAGATGCACTACCACCTTCAGTACCAGCTGGCCCCCCCACGCCCACGTCCTCTTCCACCATACTTCCAAATTTTGGAGAAAATGTACCCAAAATAACATCAGATATATCATACTGTATCAGAAGCGAACAGCTCTATACAGTCAAAGGATAATTGTCAATCTACCTATATATTTCATGAGTCACACAGCGATGATCACAGGCTCAGTATGGATTAAACAAGAATATAAAAAGTAGAAAAAAGGTACAGTATCATCAGGTATATATAGTATAGTTTAAACATTCTAAATCTCCGTATATATTTCAGGAGGCAGACGCAGACACTCTTAGGCTCAGTATGGATTACAACACAATATAAAAAGCCATAAAACGGTAATGGATCTGAAGCGTACAGCTGTACCCAGTGTAGGGGTCATTGTCAATCTCAGTATTTATCTCCACAGTCAGAAACAGACTCTCACTTGGTCAGTTTGGATTAGACCAGAATATAAAAAGCAGTAAATGGGTAATGTATCACAAGCGTAGAGCTGTATACAGTGTTGGGGTAATATTTAAATCTACATATAAATTGCAGGAGTAACCCACAGACTCTCACACGCTCAGGATGGATCACACCACAATATAAAAAGAAGATCCGCAAGAAATAATGACACATGTGGGCCAATGTTCCAGGTGTCAATGATATACTTAGAGTGGTGGGTGGAGGAGGACTTCCTAGCAGAAAGGGTACAGTATCACCAGATACCAGGTATATATAGCATAGTTTAAACATTAAAACTGTACGCCTATATATCAGGTGTAGTGTTGAGCCACCCCGCTAGTGTTCGAGTTCGGTTCGGTTCGTCGAACAGGAGGCAAGTTCGTCGAATGTTCGTCGAGCCCCATTGAAAACAATGGCAGACAAACACATAGAAAACAATTACAAAACACCTTAAAAGGTGTCCCAAAGCAGACAAAATGCTCAGAAGACAAAAATAACATATGGAAAAGGGCAACTACATATAGAAAAGAGGTGGAGGAGTAAAAGGAGGAGGAGGAGACACAGATATAGGCATGTCATGCCATTATAAAGTCAAGAAAGGCTGTACTGAAAATGGTCTGTTTTTAGTTTTACATATAATTCTATGGATAGACACATTAGAACAGTCATCAGACAGAATTGGAACCTACTGGAAAGTGACAGAGACCTCACAGATGTGGTCAGTAGGGGTCCTTCATTTGCGAGTAAAAGAAGTACTAACCTTCGAGATTTATTAGTCAAGAACAGATTTCAAAATAAACGAAATAATTGGTTGAAATCTAGTGCCCCAAAGGGAAATTATATATGTAAAAACTGTTCTTGGTGTCCATTTAAATTAAGTGGCAAAACTGTAAAAATGGAACCTATATTTCACGAAGTCATGGAATTCATTACTTGCAGGACCTCCTTTGTAGTGTATGCATTGTTTTGCCCATGTGGTTTTTTCTACATTGGGAAAACTATCCGGCCTCTCTGTGTAAGATTCAGGGAACATTTCAATTCCATCAGCACAGGAAAGGGTGTCCCTAGACTTATAGAACACATGAGGAAGGTACATGGGGGGAATGCGGAAGCATTACGGTTTACTGGCATTGAAAGGGTGTCTGCATCGCAGTATGGAGGGAGTCATAAAAAACATCTTTTACAAATAGAGGCTAAATGGATCCTCCGTACAAAAGCCACAGGTCCTTTGGGTCTAAATGAAAAAGTGGATATGTCCGTATTTCTCTGTAGCGGTTATGATTGCTAGTTTTATTGCATATGGTGTATGTAAATTATGCTTGTTTTATTTTTTTTATTTTGGGGTTATTTTTAAGACACGTTCAGGTGAAGGGTGGAGTTTCTTTTGTTCACTCATGTGGTATAAACTAGTGTTTCCTTGAGCCTGAGCATGGGACCTGTTGAAGTGCATTGTGCACGAAACAGCTGTCGTCAGTCTTTTTGCATTTCTCCCGTGCCATTGCCTGTGCTTTATTAACATGAAATAAAGTGAATCATTTCAAGAGAACGGTGAGTGCCATCCTGCTGTTTTTTTCTACTACGATAGTTCATGTTTTTTCTTCACATGGATAGAGCACCAGTTCAGCAAGGGTTACAGGTGTCACACTGATAGCGGTTATAAGTGACTTTGCGGGTATTTCTTTCTCAGGGACAGTGCCGGATGTTTCTTTTTTCTTTGACTGACTAATATCAACAAACATCATTGTTCAATCATGTGTCTCTAGTCATCCAGGATAACACAGTATGTTACATCAAATGTCAACTTTTAAGTCACTATTACAGGTTTATACAAACAAAATTGTTTTCTTGACGAACCAGAAAGAAACAAACTCAAGTCAACATATAAACAGTCAATGAATAAAATGCTGTGTCATAACACTTTCATTGGGGGACACAGGAAAGCATGAGTGTATGCTGCTACCACTAGGCAGAAATAAAAAAAGCCATCTCCTCCCAATCAGGCTACACCCACCCAGAGAAGGCCAGACACCAGTCCGTGTTCAGACCAGTATCTACCATCTTGTGTTTTACCAATGCTTTCCCTTTTTCTTTCAGATACAGCTTGTAACAGTGTGTAAATTATCGAGAACAGTGTGGCGCCATCCACATCGTCCCCTCTCTAGACGGAGGCGGGACTCTATTCCCCCTAACACTTCACAAGTGTCTTGTAGTGGCTCGTGGTGGACAATCCTGCTTTTCGCCCCCATTGACCCCCCCTCCCCTCATCCAGGGTTGACACCATCTTCTGCACCGTCTGGGACCACGACTGTGTGGGAAGGACCACGTACCCATTCCAGCAACCCCTCCTCACCCGGGGGCTCCTGATGCAGTCTTCGGAACTATGAAGTAGGAGTCAGGACCACATCTGGAAACAGATACCCCTCACATCCAGTCACTCTTCATGGCGGCGAGGGCTCCACAGGATCAAGGGAAAATGTTGTTAAAAGACGTGGAACAGGCGCCCTCCTGCTGGATAGCACCCAAGTTTATTCCAGTCCCTTCTCTACCTTGTTTCTTTTCCAAGATAGCACCCGGTTTATTTTCGAACCACAAAGCCATTTCCAAATTTAGGCCCCAGCTTCACCCTAGTTCTATTCTCCTATTAGGCCATGCCCCTTAGCTAGAGTGACAGAAACTTCCTTGCGTCTTTTTCCCCAGCTAATCGCAGACGTTTTTACTCTCTCTCCAGCATGGGCTCACCACTAGGTCTACAGAACATCTCTTTCCAACACCATTGAGTTTATGGACCTATCATTCCAATACCATAGAGACTACAGGATCTCTCTCTCCAGGGACATCCCACTCCAAAACCATAGAGTTTATGGGTCAAGTTTATTGCTCCCCTCATACTAAGACTACTAGTGTCTTTATGGAATTGGTCCCTGCACTGACTGCAGCAACCCAAACATGAAAGTGTCTCAGGAACCCCCCTCCACCAGGGATAACAGCGTACCACCTCCTCCGAGTAGGTTGCCTTCCGATCTCTCGAAGTAGAGACCTGACCAAGGCATCTTAGTCGTTGGCAGAGGTCTCCACTAGAGTTGAGCGATACCGTCCGATACTTCAAAGTATCGGATCGGAATGGATCGGCCGATCTTTAAAAAAAGTATCGGTATCGCCGATTCCGATACCGGAAGTCCCATTCAAGTCTATGGGACTTCCGGTATCGGAATAAGAAAAATCCTGTTTTTCCCTTGTACAGCCTCTCTGGGGTCTGTACGGGCCTTTTGGGGGGCTGTGCCGGCCTGCCAGGGGGTCTGTGCAGGCTCCGGTGGTCTGTGCCGGCCTGCCGGGGGGCTGTGCAGGCTCCGGTGGGCTGTGCCGGCCTGCCGGGGGGCTGTGCCGGCCTGCCGGGGGCTGTGCAGGCTCTGGGGGGCTGTGCAGGCATCGTCCGATGGGACTACAAGTCCCATCGGGCGATGCCTGCTACCATGACAGTGATTGACACATTAGCCAATGATGGGACAGTAGTAGTCCCATCATCCGGCTAATGTGTTGAATTTAAAAAAAAAAAAAAAAATTACATGCTACATACATACAACATGCATACTACATATATACTACATGCAACATGCATACTACATATATACTACATGCAACATACATACTACATATATACTACATGCAACATACATACTACATATATACTACATGCTACATACATACATACATACTACATATATGCTACATACATACTACATATATACTACATGCATGCTACATACATACTGCATGCTACATACATGCTACATACATACCACATACATACTACATACATACTACATACATACTACATACATACTACATGCTACATACATACTACATATATACTACATGCAACATACATACTACATATATACTACATGCATGCAACATGCATACTACATGCTACATACATACTACATGCTACATACATACCACATATATACTACATACATACTACATACAATACATTCATACAATACATACATAGACATACAGTACATATAACATAGAGTAACATACTTACCAATACTTGTCACATTGTTCCCCGAAGCCATTGTCATCTACGGAATAAATATTAACATAACAAACCACAAAAATACTCACCCACGATCCGAAGCAGTCCACGAGTGTGTCCCACGACGATCTTGGGTAGAGAACTGCAGCATCAGCTGTTGCTGCCGTTCTGTACGGGCTGCAGGAATCCAATGACGGAAGGTAGGTATCCTTCCGCACTGTATTCCTCCGCCACTTAAAAAAAAAAAAAAGTCCCTAGTCTCACTTTATGCCATTGCTGTGTGGGAAATTCCCACGCAGCAATGGCATAAAGTGAGACTAGGGACTTTTTTTTTTTTAAGTGGCGGAGGAATACAGTGCGGAAGGATACCTACCTTCCGTCATTGGATTCCTGCAGCCCGTAGAGAACGGCAGCAACAGCTGATGCTGCAGTTCTCTACCCAAGATCGTCGTGGGACACACTCGTGGACTGCTTCGGATCGTGGGTGAGTATTTTTGTGGTTTGTTATGTTAATATTTATTCCGTAGACGACAATGGCTTCGGGGAACAATGTGACAAGTATTGGTAAGTATGTTACTCTATGTTATATGTACTGTATGTCTATGTATGTATTGTATGAATGTATTGTATGTAGTATGTAGTGTATATGTGGTATGTATGTAGCATGTAGTATGTATGTAGTATGTATGTAGCATGCATGTAGCATGCAGTATGTATGTAGCATGCATGTAGTATATATGTAGTATGTATGTAGCATGTAGTATGTATGTGGTATGTATGTAGCATGTAGTATGTATGTATGTAGTATGTATGTAGTATGTATGTATGTAGTATGTATGTAGTATGTATGTAGCATGTAGTATGTATGTAGTATGTATGTAGCATGCATGTAGTATATATGTAGTATGTATGTAGCATGTAGTATGTATGTAGTATGTATGTAGCATGTAGTATGTATGTAGCATGCATGTAGTATATATGTAGTATGTATGTAGCATGTAGTATGTATGTAGCATGTAGTATGTATGTAGTATGTATGTAGCATGTAGTATGTATGTAGCATGTAGTATGTATGTAGCATGTAGTATGTATGTAGCATGCATGTAGTATGTATGTAGTATGTATGTAGTATATATGTGGTATGTATGTAGCATGTAGTATGTATGTAGTATGTATGTAGCATGTAGTATATATGTAGTATGTATGTAGCATGTAGTATGTATGTAGTATGTATGTGGTATGTATGTAGTATGTATGTGGTATGTATGTAGTATGTATGTAGTATGTATGTGGTATGTATGTAGTATGTATGTAGTATGTATGTGGTATGTATGTAGTATGTATGTAGTATGTATGTAGCATGTAGTATGTATGTAGCATGCATGTAGTATATATGTAGTATGTATGTAGCATGTAGTATGTATGTAGCATGCATGTAGTATGTATGTAGTATGTATGTAGTATGTATGTAGCATGTAGCATGCATGTAGTATGTATGTAGCATGTAGCATGCATGTAGTATGTATGTAGCATGTAGCATGCATGTAGTATGTATGTAGTATGTATGTAGTATGTATGTAGTATGTATGTAGTATGTATGTAGTATGTATGTAGTATGTATGTGTTATGTAGTATGTATGTATGTATGTAGTATGTATGTAGCATGCATGTAGTATGTATGTAGTATGTATGTAGTATATATGTGTTATGTATGTATGTAGTATGTATGTAGCATGTAGTATGTATGTAGCATGTAGTATGTATGTAGCATGCATGTAGTATGTATGTAGTATGTATGTAGTATTTTTTTTTTTTTTTTAACATTTAACACATTAGCCGGATGATGGGACTACTACTGTCCCATCATTGGCTAATGTGTCAATCACTGTCATGGTAGCAGGCATCGCCAGATGGGACTTATAGTCCCATCGGACGATGCTTGCACAGACCCCCGGACATCAGCACAGCCCCCCGGCAGGCCGGTACAGACCCCCACAGGGTGCACAGACCACCGGCAGGCCGGCACAGCCCCCCGGCAGGCCGGTACAGACCCCCACAGGGTGCACAGACCACCGGCAGGCCGGCACAGCCCCCCGGCAGGCCGGTACAGACCCCGGGCAGTCCACACAGCCCCCCGGCAGGCCGGCACAGCCCCCCGGCAGGCCGGCAGAGACCCCCGGAAGGCCCGAAATGACGGCGCATCATGATGCGCACACACCGCGCATCATGATGACGTCAGGCTGTCAACCAACTTTGAACTTCCGATTCCGATGCCGACTTCCGATATTGAAAAAATATCGGAAGTCGGAATCGGAATTCCGATACAGCAAGTATCGGCCGATACCCGATACTTGCGGTATCGGAATGCTCAACACTAGTCTCCACGCATTGGACTAATAAATTCTTCGCCCTGCAGCTCTGATCATTTTCCCACATGACTCAGAAGCATGTAATGATGACAGGTCTCACATAGGTCCAGGAAGCAGGCTTACTCCAGCTCCATGACTGGATCCCCTTTGCTCCCTTCATCATCTAGGATTACGGTCATGTCTTGCTCCTCTTTCCAAGAGGCAACCCCAGGATCAGACACGTTCCCCAATTCACTTTGATCTAGACACGACTGTGTAGGAAGGAAGATTTTGTCAAGCCAGCGACCCCTTCACCCGGGGGCTCCCAATACAGTCTTCAGAACTGTGAAGAAAGAGTTGAGACCACGTCTGGAAACAGGTACTCCTGTCTTCCTCAGTCACTCTTCAGGGCGGCTGGTGATCTCCAAGCTACAAAACATGTTGGACAGCTAGATGACAGCTGTCAAGCAGCCTCTCAGAGTCAGGAAAGACAGACCTTTTGCGGAGCCCTCTGTTACCCTCAAGAAGACCTATGCTCCCAGCGGGTGTTTCCACCATGATGAATCTGGTGCAGTGTCCCCGCAGAACGGGGAATTTTCAGGAAATTGTATGTTGTTCAGGCAACATTCTGAGATCTTTTATCCTGCAGCCTGTCTGAGGGGTTCCTCAGATACTACTGCGGTCGGATCTCTCAGGTACCCCTGCAGCCTTTGGTGGCCAGTCAGTCAGATTCCCAGTCCCTTGCAAGGCCTACCCGCCTATGTTATACACAGGAGCCGCACATGGGACAAGTCCATAGATCCACTATCGATGTGCTGTAACCCGTTAGCGTAGTACACATCCCTGACTTATTCAGACAGCGCTTCTATGGGCAATAGTCTGTCATGTGTTTCTTTGTCTCTGTTATTTAATGTTACATATGCAGAACTTTAGTGAATCAGACCCACCAGCCTCCCTGAGCCCATCTATGGAGTGATTACCTATGTGTAAACTGTTTGGTATTCTATCCACTCTCTGCACTATGCAAGAATCCCCAACTTCCATGCCACAGCTATCAGCTATACAGCGGTCACCCTTTTTTTTCTATGGATAAAACTCACCGGGTGCTCCACCAGTTCCACAACCAAGAATTGGAAGCAGTTACCTATATTAACTACCATCCGGCACTCTGTCCACTATCCATAGCGTGTCATACTACCCCCTTATCTGTAGCTATAATGCATTTGCCCAAGCCGCCAACTGTCTAGTGCTCGATCCACTATCCACAGTCTGTTTATTGTCGGCACCGTTTTTGTGTCCTCAGAAACGGATCACATCGAGTATTCAACAAGTTCCAGATATGGCCCCTGGACGAAGCATTTCATTGCGAAACGTGCGTCGGGTGTGGGGGGTCCCCAGTCATCATTCTTGTGGTACAATACCTTTTATTATGTACTCCATTATTTGAAACTGTTTGTACTCTTCTGCATAACCCCCTTTCTTTCTTTGCATGCCTAACTGACAGCACTGCATTTACGAATAGCCTTTTTTCACATGGCAACCTTGCCTTTTCTGTATTTAAACAGGGATGTGAAGCTGACAGCTCTGTATGAACATACATACTGTCATACCGTATAATCGTTGCTATACACCTTTCACCTTATGTTTTTTTTTCTTTGACATGTGTATAATAGTAACAATTAGTGCATTCTATCATTACCCTTATCCCCTTCCTGGGATCTCAATACATGCATGGGGATTCTATGTGAATATGATATCTTAATTCTTGGAGTGTTTGCTAATGTTTATATACTACCTGGGTGTACCCACCTTCCTCTTGTAAACCTGCGGCGCTCTGCTTTATATATTTTTTATTGTTTTTAATGTATTGAAAAAACTTTATACTTTTTACCCATTTATACGATGGGCCTTTTGTAAAGTCCCTCTTTTTGGTGTTTTTAGGTTTCTTTACGGCTAGAATATAGGATAATTAGTTGGTAAAGTTACAGAAATGGTACTACAGTCTAGATGGAATTACAGACAAGGTTAGAGTCAGAAAACAGGTCGCTGTTCATCAACGAAATGGCTCCCCCTAATCCCACTGATACTGTATCCTTTTTTCAGTGGTCCACGTCCATTATTTTTTGGTACGTTGCCCCACATCATTGCCCCCAGACTCAACACAGGCTCCCCTAATCAATCCACAATTGGTTCAAAACCGCCAGCTATCTCTGCACTTGGGTCGCAGGATCTGTCTTTAGGACTGCATTTTACAGCTATTGGACAGGTAGGATTCTCCCCATCTGTCCAGGTTCCTGTACTAAGTTTCCCTCTGGGCTCCCACAACGAAGTTGCTGGTCCCAGAGGACCGAAGCCCCTACATAAGTCATTAACGCTGGTTCTTTTTCCCTGCAGTTGTTGTTCGGTTAATCTGTTTTTTTGAATTTTTGGGAATTTTTTCCTATTTTCTTATGTGCGTTAATCTGTTAGGGAGACTCGGCTAAGAATACTTATCTCTGGTTTCACGTTCCTACATTCAGTTATTCGCCTTTTTTCCTTCCTTTCAGGGCCGTCACCTGTCTTGGACTGTATTCTGACTCATGGATATGTAGAACGTATGGTGCCTGGATAGACCTCTTTCTGGGCCCCTTCCGTATCGACCTGTACTCACGTTCATACCGATTAATCAGACAGCTTAACTCAGCCACGATCTCATGTAAGAAGACTCCAGGAAAAGAGGGATGCTTTAACTGAAATTCTTGTATTATGATGAAAGCAGCAGGTAAAAGGGAATATTCTTCAGAGGACATGTAACAGGATGCATACAGATGGAGGGACGATCACAAAATGGAGAATGAAGGAGGGAACAAACATACATCACAGGACTACAGGGAGAGAGTTGGAACAAAATACAGGGAAAGGCAAACTTCTGCCTAGCAACAGATGATGCAACACAAACAATGCAAATATTAAATGATTTCCCAAGTCGTGGGACATGACACTCCCCATCTGAAATCCTTGGATTTCACGATGTCCGTAATTCTTCGAAGTCGTTCGAACCTGAAAAACAAGAGAAAAGAGAAAAACATGTATGCAATAATAAACATCAAACATTTTTAAAGTCCAACTCGTTGTTGTTGACCCGTAGATCACACCAGAAGATAAGTCCAAGACTATAAACCCATCTTCGGATTGGGGAAGCCGGAAACATGCCAACTCTTCCACCAACCCAGCAATCCAATGGAAAATGTCAATGTTCAATAAAAAACTGGGGAATGAGGAGGAATGCTCCCCGCCGTGAGCAACGTCCAGGAGCAATGTTCAGTTCATGTGACGTCCTCCTTTGGCAGTAGCAGCACGAGATCGGTGACCGGACGGAGGAAGGCTCAGGTAGAGCCCACTTTTGTCACCTTAACTTCTGTCTTACGAGTCTTTCCGTCCTCGCTGGGCATGACCTTGGTGATAAGACCCATTGGCCAGTCGTTACGATGAGCCTCTTTGTCTTTTAAGAGAACAAGGTCTCCTTCTTGGAGATTGGGACTGGGTGTCTGCCATTTGTGACGGTTTTGAAGAAGGTGCAAGTATTCGGTCTTCCAACGGTGCCAAAACACGTTGGCTGTGTGTTGTACTTGCTTCCACTGACGTTTGTAAATGTCCTTGTTATCGAAATTCCCGGGAGGAACTGTAGCAGCTCCAATCTTCTGTGTAAGAAGTGTAGCTGGGGTAAGAATCATTGGAGAATAACAACGTGGGACTTGGAGTTGCTCTAAGAACTTCAAGGACTTCTTCCATGTCTCCCACCTTTGCTGTTTCTGAGTCGGAAGCGGGGTGTCCCAATCAGTGTTCTCGGCAGTGAGCTGTCTTAACAGTATCTTGCCTTGAATAGTGATGGATGCTATAAACCCGAGAGGATCGTAGATGCTGTCTATGACAGATAGGACTCCTCGTTTGGTAACGGGTTTGTCACAGGGCGACACTTGGAAGGTGAAGGTGTCCTGTTTGATATCCCACAGTAGACCAAGGCTGCGCTGTGTGGGAGGAACATCAGAACCTAGGTTGAGGTCCTTTAGGTTCGTGGCATGGTCCTCAGATGGAAACGCGCTCATTACTTCTTGACTGTTAGAGATGATCTTGTGGAGTCTGAGGTTTGATGTGGATAGCATTTCCTGTTTCCTGGAGAGTAGGTCAATTGCCTCTTCACTTGTGGGCAAGGACTTGAGCCCGTCGTCTACGTAGAAGTTCTTCTCTATGAATTGACGAGCATCGGATCCGTACTCTCTCTCACCTTCCTGGGCTGTCCGTCTCAGTCCGTAGATCGCCACAGCAGGTGAAGGACTGTTGCCGAAGACATGGACCTTCATCCGATAGTCTATGACTTGATTGTTGACATTGTTGTCTTTGTGCCATAGGAACCTAAGATAGTTTCTGCTGTCTTCCTTCATGATGAAGCAATGAAACATCTGCTGGATGTCGGCCATTATAGCAACAGGTTCTTGTCTGAAGCGGATCAATACTCCAAGGAGGCTGTTGTTCAGGTTGGGTCCAGTTAGTAGCAGGTTGTTGAGAGAGAGGCCTTCATACTGAGCACTGGAGTCAAACACCACTCTGATCTGGTTAGGCTTGCGAGGGTGAAAGACACCAAAGGATGGAAGGTACCAACATTCTTCTCCTTCCTTCAGTGGTGGCGCAGGTTCAGCATGATCTTTGTCAAAGATGTTCTGCATAAAGTCAATGAAATGCTTCTCCATTTCTGGTTTCCTCTTTAGGGTACGTTTTAAGGATGAGAACCTTGCAGTTGCTTGCTGCAGGTTGTTTGGCAACCTCGCTCTTGGGAAACGAAAGGGTAAAGGAGCTACCCAACTGTTGGAGTCATCTTGAACAAATTCTTTGTCCATAACCTTTATGAATTCTTTATCTTCCCTTGTGGGTGCTAACTTGTTGTCTTCACTTGTGGAATTGAACACTGTTGACCCGAGGTTTTCGTCCCAGGGCTGGAGCATGTTCATGTTGTTGAAGGATTCCTGCTGCCTCTTGGTGTTGCTCACTTTCTCTTTCACCCAGTAATGATGTGGGCATGGCTGAAAATGAGTGCTGCGACCATTTGGCAAGATGTGTGTTTTGTAAGAGGAGATGTTATTAGGTCTCTTCATCTTGTGTATGCAAACATCGCCTATAATTACCCAGCCTAGATCAAAGCTTTGGGCAAATGGTGCGTCGTGTGGTCCGTTAATTTGCTGACGTACCTTGTGCAGCCGGAGAATGTCTCTGCCAAGCAGAATCAGGATATCTGCGCTGTTGTTGAGGGCTGGTATCTTGTTTGCTATCCCCTTGAGATGTGGGTGATGAAGAGCAGCCTCTGGCGTTGGGATCTCTTCTCGATTGGATGGAATCTGGTTGCACTCGACAAGTGTGGGTAAGGGTATCTCCACGGTGTTGTCGAGGGATGTCGCTATAAGACCACTGGCCCTTCTCCCAGAGACCTCTGTAACACCGCTGCAGGTACCTAAGGTGTAAGGGTAAGCATTTCCCTTTAAGTTAAACATATCAAAGAGTTCTGACCTTGCAAGTGATCGGTTGCTCTGATCATCCATGAGGACGTACTGTACACCTTTGCGGCTTTCTCTGGGTGACCGTTGGGATATACGTTCACCAGGCAAATCTTCGCACAGGACTTGTCCCAGAGACCTTCTCCGCAGACTTCTGTGCATGAAGAAGATATTGTGGTATGACTTGCAGTTTGAGCTGCGTCCTCCCCGCCATGGCTCGTGGTGGGGGAAGGAGTACGTGTAGAGTCAGGACGGTATGGGTGGAGTGCTTGTACGTGATCCTCACTGTCACACTCCATACACGTAATTGTAGTTTTACAGTCTTTAGCAAGGTGTTCAGTAGAAGCACAACATCTGTAGCATACCCTGAACTTCTTTAGAAGTTCCTTGCGTTCTTGGAGCGGTTTCTTCCTGAAGCCGATGCACCTTTTTAAGGGATGTGGCTTCTTGTGGATGGGACACTCACGATTTGGGTTCTTTATCTTTTCACCCGTGTTGCTCTTGCCTGGGGCTGATGTTGGTAAGGGAAGAATATCCGTCTTCTTCACTGACACTGGACCCCTGCGGTTTCTGTCATTCGAGCGTGTGCTCACGTATTTAGAGGGAGGTGAAGCTGGGCCTCTGGATTCTCCGTAGGAAAAGCTTGGGTCGTTCTTGCGCTCTGCAATGTCTTTTATAAACTCACAGAAGTAGGAGAACGGAGGAAATGACACTTGATGGTCTTTCTTGTATTTTGACCCTATTGCAGTCCACTTCTCTTGTACATTGTATGGTAGCTTGGAGATAATGGGGTTTACTCCACGAGCAGTGTCCAGGTAGCTAAGGCCAGATAGGTGGGTGTCTGCCTTGGCCAGCTGGAGCTCTAACAGCAGGTCACTGAGCTCTAGGAACTTTGAACTGTCCTTGCTGGATATCTTTGGAAAACTCTGTAGTCGCTTGAACAGTGCATCCTCTATGGCTTCTGGACTGCCAAAGTTTCTCTCTAGTCTTTCCCATGCAGCCATAAGACCAGCCGTTGGATTACTGATATGTACAGACCTGAGTCTCTTGACACGCTCTGTGGATTGTGGTCCTAACCATCTGATCAGCAGGTCCAGCTCTTCCGCAGCAGTGATGCCGAGGTCACCAGTTACGGTTCTAAAGGCACTTTTCCAACCTCTGTAATTTTCAGGTTGGTCGTCGAACCTTGTGAGACCGGTTTTCGTAAGTTCACGGCAAATCATGTACCTTGCGAAGTCGGACATGTCTGTTCTTTCTGACTTAGGATGCACAATTGTAGGCTGAGCGGTGTTGTACATAGAGGTGGAGACGTCTTGGCCTTGAAACATGGGGAAGTATGGAGTGGCATATGCATTTAGTCCAGCAACTGGTTTGGTGGGTATAGTTTCTACTACATGTGGAGGTGGCACTGTGTGGTTGTCGAGGGTATAATGAACTTGAATGCAGGATTCTGTAAGTGGATCGGCATCCTGGTGCTCTAGAGAAGCGTCAACACCATCGAGAATGTTAGTGATGATCTGCGGTTCGCCATCTTGGCTTAGCACGTAGTCTCTTGTGCGTTCAATAGGGTCTTCTGCCTCCATTTCACACAAACTGACGCTGTCTCTTTGACTCCCACTGACAGCCTGCTTGAGTACCTTTAATTCTTCCATGGCTGTTGCATGCTCACATTCCTTCTCTAGAGCTTCCTTTTCCACTTTCACGCGTGCCGCTTCTGCATCCATTTCTGCTCTATTTTGTGCAGCAGCTGCATCCATTTCTGCTCTATTTTGTGCAAAGGCAGCTTGTACCTTAGTAGTTTCAGCCTTAGCACGTGCTCTTATAAGCTGCTCAGTAAGAGTAGAATATTTTGATGAACTTGACCTAGATGAACGTTTTGAGTGCTTACACGATTTGGATGAGCGAGTTGATGCATCTGGTGTTCGTGCGATTCTAGCCTCTATCTTGGCTTTAATGTCACGTACAGTGCAGTCTCTTTCAGAATTAAGCTGCTGGAAACCTTGCAATCCGTTTAAAGTCTCTGGGAGATTCAGTATCTTCAGGAGAATAATATATTGGTCACTCTTCTCCATATACATTTGGTATGCTGTGCATAATGGTTCTAGGACTCCCTCTGGTGGTAACTCATGAGAAGCAGGCCTTGATGCAGTGTCTATATGACTCAGCACTTTCTTCCATACTGAAGACACATCACTATATAATTCACATTTTGCAGTCTCTAAATTCTCCATGACTTTCCATGTGGGTTTGACTGTACGTTTTCCCCTTTCGCTAGATGGTGGATGGGGGTCTGGGTCTCTTTCCTGTGCTTGTAAGTCTGGTAGGGACATTGTATTCCTTGCTTCAAACATGATTAGATTGCAGGCAGGAAGAGTTGATGATGGGGGTTATACTTCCCACTGTTCAGCAACAGGAAATACACAGAGACTCTGCACAGAGTTGATACTTTGTATCTAATGCTGGAGCAGCTGCAGGGTCCTGTGTAATGATGGGAGTTATATTCCTCTCTGTTCAGCTGCAGTGTGTGGCTTCTATGCACGCTGGGGTCTGGCTGGAACTGGGTTACAGTCTATCTGGGAAATGTCCTTTTCCACTGAGATTTAGCACAGACCTTGAGTTACTGTCTCTGAAGGCAGGTTATTCCTTTTTACTGTTCTGACTCATGGATATGTAGAACGTATGGTGCCTGGATAGACCTCTCTTTCTGGGCCCCTTCCGTATCGACCTGTACTCACGTTCATACCGATTAATCAGACAGCTTAACTCAGCCACGATCTCATGTAAGAAGACTCCAGGAAAAGAGGGATGCTTTAACTGAAATTCTTGTATTATGATGAAAGCAGCAGGTAAAAAGGAATATTCTTCAGAGGACATGTAACAGGATGCATACAGATGGAGGGACGATCACAAAATGGAGAATGAAGGAGAGAACAAACATACATCACAGGACTACAGG
This sequence comes from Dendrobates tinctorius, assembly GCF_039654945.1. Classification (NCBI taxonomy): domain Eukaryota; kingdom Metazoa; phylum Chordata; class Amphibia; order Anura; family Dendrobatidae; genus Dendrobates; species Dendrobates tinctorius. Next base: position 10,311,171 of record NW_027361824.1, read on the forward strand.
GAGAGAGTTGGAACAAAATACAGGGAAAGGCAAACTTCTGCCTAGCAACAGAGATGCAACACAAACAATGCAAATATTAAATGATTTCCCAAGTCGTGGGACATGACAGACTGTGATGGACTGACTTTCCAGATATCTCAAAATGAAGCACCTGATTTCGCAGTCTGGGCCAGCCATACTAGACAAGGACCTCATTAAGGCTGTGTCTCTTGACGAAACTCATTCGCAGAGAGAACTTCGCCTATCACAATTTGAGAAATTATCCTTAAGATTGGTCATTTCTGCTTCAACATGACCAGTAGTTTTCCATTTCCAGAGGCAGATAAGGATCTTCTCTTCAGAGCCTTCCATTTAGACGGGCGCTCGTTACTTTTTCCTTGTAGGCGTTATCACGCCTATTTCACATGTATGTGGAATTTTACCATGGAAAGACCTTGGCGCCCATGGAGAAAAGAGACCTCAATCCTTCTTGTGATATCGTCTCTTTGGTGTCCAGCTCCCTGCCCGTTCCCCTCTTCTTCAGCGTGTTCACCAAGTTCAGGTGACATTGAAAGCAACTCTTTCTTTTCTTCGCAAGGAACACGATGGTCCGCCCCTAGATCGTACCTTAGTTTCTCTCCCCCCTCGGATGAAGCATCTCTGAACAGGAGGAGCCAATCCTCCTCCCCTCTCTTGACAGTCCCCTTGCCTATTGGTGGTAGGCTGTGTCCATGGATACTTTTTCCCCAGCTTGCAGAGTTGTATACGAGGAGCTTATAGCCCAGGGCCACTTTTAAATATTGAGCATCTTTCCCTTCTACTAACCCTTCGAAGGTCAGTGTCCACCCTATCCGCACTAGCCATGACTTACATCCAAAGGGGAACGCTAAAGACAATCTGGTGTTTTGTTTTTTTTTAACTGAACGCAAAGTTCCTTTTCTCAGTCCTGCCCATTACATGGTCCCTTCTTCATTCTCCAGATTTCTCAGGTCCTTAGTTTGCATCAGGACACAGAAGTAGTAGCCTAGTAGGCCGCTGGGTTTCTCCAACCAGGGTTTTTAACTAATTCATAGCAAGATGTCCACCTTTTTCCCGCCATGGGGTCCTAAGCCTGGTTGCACTCCTTCCATGTAAGGCAGTTACTTCCCTTCCTTCTCTAGGTACTTCATACTTCTTTGCTCCCTTCTTCTGGAGTGGCCTATTTTCAATCAGCATCTTGCCAGGAACAGAGTGAGGTAAAGACCTATTCCACTTAGGATCACAACAGTGGGAGCTTCATGGGCTGTTCGGTTGCTTCCTCATCTTCAGTCCACACCTTCGCCTAGTGCTACACGGTTCTCGCCTATTCTTTAGCAACTGCGAATCTGGATTAGGGAGGTCCTTCATGCAGCAATGGACCGACCTTCCATTTTTGAGTACCTGTCACTTCCCTCCCTAGGGACTGCTTTAGGATGTCCCATGGTTTACTGTGTCCACCCAAAGAAGCCATAGAGAAAAGAAGATTTGGGGAACTTTCCGTAAAATCTTTTTCTCGGAGCCTTCATTGGGGGACACAGCACCCGGTCCCTGTTTGAGCCATTGTTGGTTCAAATTAGGGTAATCTCCTTTAACACCTTTCCCATTGCTTTCTCTCAAACTGGTTAGCTCTCTCCCAGCTGGTGGGTATATATTGCTGGGGAGGAGTAAGATTTTTTTCTGCCTAGTGTCAGCAGTTTACTCCCATGGTTTCCTGTGTCCCTCAATGAAGGTTCCGAGAAACAGATTTTACGGTGAGTACCCAAAGTCTTACTTTGTACACAGTCGCAATGGGAGCTTAAAACAGCGAATCGTTGTTGGTATCAGGTGTCCACCCACTCCAAGAATTAATCCTCAATACGAGTTGTGGACAATCGAAGGTGTTTTTTGGGGTTTTTGTTTTTTTTTAAGATTTTTTTTTTGAGATATGTATTTAACGAGAAAATTAAAAACAAAACATGTTTCTTGAGTTTTCGCACTCAAGGCCCCCAGTTCTCATTAATCCTAGCAGGGCTTACATTCTTATAGTAGTCCACAAAGCTGATCTCACTTCCATCTGCCTTCTTGAAGGTAGACTCTGGAGTCATGTGCCAGGCGATCTCATCTATACGGTAGGTTTTATTGTTGTACCTGCACAAAAGCAGTGTTGATTAGTGAAATTAAAAATTCAGTACAGAATAAGTGATCAAATAATCGCAATTTCAAGCTCTCTAGTAGAAAAAAAACAATCTAATCACGTTTTTGCTAGGTCAAAAATAAAGAATTTTAAATAATAAAATAAGAGCATATTTACTGTCATCACACCAGTAAGAAAAAAAAGGAATAAAATATAAAATGATTTCACGCTGTAAAGTAGAAGAAAGTAATGGTGGAACTGTTGGCTTTTAGTTGAGCCAAGTTTCCTAAAAATACAATTTTTTCTTTGCATATTATTGTATGTACCTCAAAGTGGTATCAACAAAAACTACAGCTCGTCACACGAAAATCAAAGCCTCACACCGCTCCTTGGATGGAAAAAAAAAAAATCTAAAGGACTCAAAATAGTTAAACCAATTTATTTTTTTTAAACAAAGTTCAAATTATCTTTTTACCTACTTAAAAAAAGAAAAATTGCACAAATTTAGCATTATTGTAGTTGTACCAATAAGGAGAATGTTATTGGGTCATTTTTCTCATATAATGAAAGTCATCAATACGAAAAGTAAAAAAACTGCAGAATTTTATTTTCCTTAAATTTCATGACAGGGTAAAATTAATGGTGTCATTTAAAACTACAACTTGTCCCGCAAAAAAAACAAGATGTAGTATGGCAAAAGTGAAGGAAAAAAATGAAAAAAAAAAAATAAAAAAATAAAAAATGATGCATCTTTGTAGGAGAGGAAAAATTAAACAGGAATGAAAACTGTGCTCATCATTAAAGGGTTAATTACATAAACGTGGTTGCAAACGTTAACCCCTTAAAGACCAAGCCACTTTGCAGCTTAATGACCAGGCCTTAATTTTGAAATCTGACCACGGTCACTTTATGAGGTTATAACTCTGGAACACTTCAATGGCTCCCACTGATTCTGAGAATGCTTTTCGTGACATATTGTACTTTATGATAGTGGTAAAATTTCTTCAAATTTTTTTGTGTCTATTTGTGAAAAAATGTAAATTTGGCAAAAAAAATTTGAAAATTTCATAATTTTCAAACTTTTAATTTTTATGACCCTAAATCAGAGTGTTCTGTCACAAAAAATAGTTAATAAAGAACAACAACATTTCCCACATGTCTACTTTGGGATGTCCTAAAGCAGTCCCTGGGTGGGAAACAGCATTACAGCTGAAACCTCGTGTACCAACAGGTTAAATCTGCCCTACAGATGTGATACTGCAGATTGCAGAATCCGTCTACCAAGGGCCGCATCTGAACGTGTGCAAGTTGGACCAAACTTGCTGTGCCAACGCCTGATGCCGAATGGCCCAGGAAGTCCCCAAAGACCGATTGGAGTGTGCCTTAATCCCCGCCGGGATAGGCTGACCTCTGACACGGTAAGCCTCTTGGATGGCAGAGCGGATCCATCTGGCTATTGTAGCTTTAGAAGCAGGTAGGCCCTTTCTGTGGACCTCCGGAAGCACAAAAAGGGAATCAGATTTGCAAAAAGATGCTGTTCTCGAAATGTATCTCCTGAGTGCCCTCACCAAATCCAAAAAGTGTGGAGAGCTTTCTCAGTATGATGGACCGCAGCAAGACAGAAGGAGGGCAAAACTATGTCCTCATTCAGAAGAAGAGCAGAAAAGACTTTAGGCAAGAAGGACGGAGACGTCCACATCACCTGGTCTAGGTGGAAAACTAGAAATGGAGGTTTGCAAGACAAGGCCGCCAATTGAGAGACCATCCTGATGGATGTGACTCGCCCCCAGAGGCCATGGGGTACTCTGTGCTGGGCCCGTTGATTTCAATGGGAGATGTCACAGTGGCAATGACCCGGTCCGTGGCCTCAGGCGGCCAATGTAAAAGGGGTAGAGTGATGGGGATAAAGTTGCTGAGATGATTCGTGACGCCACCTGTGGTTTCTGGTCAGTTTGACCAGCGCTGCAGGGTTGCTTCTCTGGGACAGATGGTGTGGTGCAGCAATGATATTGTAGCCCTCCACAGGTAGGGCTGTTAGTCCCAGGGCAGAGTAGATGAGGTTGGCAAATGAGGAGCTAGTGAGGAGAAGTAGATGGTGCAGTGTCTGGCATAGAGATGTAGCAGTGCTGAGTGGGTTGGCGCAGGAAAAAGGCAATGAGACAGCTGAGTGCAGTTCCAGTTCTTTCACTCTCGTTCTTGGCACAGACAGGTGTCCGCTTCAATGCCGCGGTCTCCAGATCAGGGGCTCAGCCAACTCCCAAGCAGATGGAGTTAACCTTTCCAGCTCTCCCTTTCGTGTGCCTGTTCTGAACGTCTCCACACTAGCGCTTATACTGAGGTACTTGAAGTTGTGTGTTAAACCCAAGTTCCAACTTTGTGATGTTACTTAAAACTCTACTTGTACGGCAGACAGCTGTAGCCTGCTTCTGGGACTCCATGCTATCAAGTCCTGGCTCTCTCACGTTGCTGTTGTGCCCCCAAGTCTTAGGTGGGAATAAAGTGGTGACAACTTCTATTCCTCCGGTGTCTGCTGCAGGACGATCAGTATCCATACAACCCTCAGGGACCGGACCCCGGCCATGTGCTTAGAACTTGAGGAAGGGCTCCACTCCGACCCTAGTCCTTAGTTCTCTTCTTCTCCTTACGTTCCGCACTAATCTTTCTTCCTTCTGGAGAATCAGGCTTTCTATTTCTCTTTCCCGTGCCAGCAGCTTCAGGTCACTGAAGTCTGCTGCAGCACCTCCTTCACTCCATCCCTCTCAGGGGATTTTCTCTCACAGACTGGCCTAGTCCTAATATTCTCCAGCTCTCTTGTGCAGTCTAAGCTCCACCCACCTCCCAGCACTCTTCGTGTTCCAAGCAGGGAGCCACCAAGGTTGCTCTGCTACACTACTGTGTGTGGGATGCAGGTGTTGGAGGCTGGTCAGGTGTTCTTACCTGGAGAGTGGGATACTACACCTCCGGAGGAGGTGCAGTACCTCTGTGACGACTGAACCCTCAGGGGCGCCACAGATGTTACTGCCACAAGAAAGGCAACTTTCCAACAAAGAAGAGTAAATGAAATGCCCTGCAAAGGTTCGAAGGGGGCCTCCTGCAAATTAAGGTCCCAAGGCTCTAGTGGCATCTTGTAGGGAGGGACAAGATGTGACACATCCTGTATGAAGGTCTTAACCTGCGATTTGGAAGCTAACCTTTGCTGAAACAGGACGGATAGGCTAGAAATTTTGCATTTGAGAGAAGCCAATGCCAGACCTGAGCCTAATCCTGTTTGGAGAAACTCCAAACTGGAAGGGATAGAAAACACAAGTGGGGAACATCCGTGGGTTTTGCACCAAGAGAAAAAGGCCTTCCACATGCGATAAATGCACATGGATGTAGGTTTCCAAGCGTTAATAATGGTGGAAGCTACTTGTGGCGAGAAACTGGCCTAGGCTAGGATCCAGAATTCAATGGCCAGGCCGCTATACTCAGAACTCTCGAGTTCTGGCGGTAGATTAGCCCAAGAGAGAAGGTCTGGGCGGTCGGGTAACCGCCAAGGGACGTCGGCAACTAGCTGCACTTGTTCCGCGTACCACGCTCGGCGTGGCCAGTCTTGAGAGACAAGAATAACTGGGATTCCTTCCTCCTTGATCTTTTGATGACCCTTGGAATTAGCAGAAGCGGCAGAAAAAAAAATGTAAGGGAGGCGAAACGGATGCCACAGAAGCACCAGGGCATTTGACCCGATGGCTAAAGGGTCACAGGACCGAGCTACGAATGCGTTTAGCCTGGAGGCCATGAGATCTACATCTGGAGTTCCCCAGCGCTGGCAACTCTGCTGAAAAACTTCCGGATGAAGGGACCACTTCCCCAAGGCCAGACCCTGACGGCTGAGAAAATCTGCCGCCAAATTCTCCACTCCCGGAATATGAACTGCAGAGTTGACTGAATGGTGTGTCTCGGCCCATTGCAGAATGTGTGCTACCTCGAGCATCGCTCTTCTGCTTTGTGTATCCCCCTGACGATTGATGTACGCCACCGCCGTGGCGTTGTCAGACTAAATCCAAATGGGACGACCGGCCAGAAGATGATGGAATCGCTGAATGGCTAACCTGATTGGCCGAATCTCTAGAATATTGATAGGAAGACAAGATTCCTGAATGGACCAGCGTCCCTGAGCAGTGTGGTGATGGAAGATCGCAGCCCAACCTAGAAGAAAAATGGACCTTCCCTGACCCAATGAGGACAGCGATGTCATCACCTGAGGGACCGCCTGTTACAGGGGGGGGGGGACAGGCGAAACCGGCGATCCAGAGGCCGTATTTCTGTCCCAGGCTGACAGCAATGTCGGGACTGGGATGTAGTTGAGCAAACAGTACTGCCTCAATTGTCACTACCATTTTCCCCAGGACCTGCATGCCAAACAGCAGGGAGTGTGGGTGGGCAAAACAAAGTTGCAGGCTCCCCGGATCAGTGCCGAAATTTTTCTGGAGGGAGAATCACCAGCCCTCGGGAAGTGTCCAGGATCATCCCCAAAAAGGAGATTAACCGAGATGGGGTTGGGGAGGACTTGCTTAGGTTCATCAGCCAACCTAAACGAGTGAGAGTGTCCACAGTGATGCTGACACACTCTGCACAGGCCCGAAGGGACGATGCCTTGATGAGGAGGTTGTCTAGGTAGGGCAGAATCACCACGCCCTGAGAGTGCAGAATAGACATAACAGCTGCCATGACCTTGGTGAACACTCTGGGGGCGGTGATGAGACCAAAGGGCAAGTCGGTGAACTGGAAATGTTCATCTCCGATCGCAAAGCGTAGAAATCTTTGGTGACCTGAGAAGATGGGAATGTGAAGATATGAGTCTTTGATGTTGACAGATGCTAGGTATTCCCCTTTCTTCAGTGAAGTGATGATGACTGAACGGAGAGATTCCATCCTGAAATGAGGAATTTTGACAAACTTGTTCAGCAGTTTTAGATCTAGAATGGGACGCATGGTTCTGTCCTTTTTTGGGACCACAAACAGTAAAAACCCCTTGAACCTGTGTGTGGGACAGGGACAATGACTCTGTCCTTGTAGAGTGCATATATGGCCTGATGAAAAGGGACTGCATGCGACTCCATCCTTGGAAGACGCAACTGGAAGAAGTGAGTTAGAGGGGGGGCGAATTCTATTTTGTATCTGGAGGACACCAGATCTCTGACCCATTGGTCGTAAACGACCGCAAGCCAAACATTACGAAACAGAAGTAGACTGCTGCCTACCCTGTCTGTGTCCTCCAGATACTGCACTGAGTCATTGAGCAGAGACCTTGCGGGATGAGGTATTAACAGAAGCATACAGTCTAGATCACGTGAAGTCATTATTTCCCTCTACTCCTCTTTGGTCAGACCTCATCTGGAATATTGTGTCCAGTTTTGGGCACCACATTTTAAAAAAGATATTAACAAACTGGAGCAAGTTCAGAAAAGAGCGACCAGAATGGTGACCGGTCTGCAAACCCTGTCTTATGAGGAAAGGTTGCAGGATTTGGGAATGTTTAGTTTGCAAAAGAGAAGACTGAGAGGACACTTAATAGCTGTCTACAAATATCTAAAGGGCTGTCACATTGTAGAAGGATCAACTTTATTCTCATTTGCACAAGGAAAGACTAGAAGCAATGGGATGAAACTGAATGGGAGGAGACACAGATTAGATATTAGAAAAAACTTTTTGACAGAGTGATCAATGAGTGGAACAGGCTGCCACGAGAAGTGGTGAGTTCTCCTTCAATGGAAGTCTTCAAACAGAGGCTGGACAGACATCTGACTGGGATGATTTAGCGAATCCTGCTTTGAGCAGGGGGTTGGACCAGATGGCCCAGGAGGTCCCTTCCAACGCTACGATTCTATGATTCTATGATTCTATGAGGTACCCATGGGGCCAGACCGTGAGGGTCTGCTTTTCCTGGAATGAGAGAGCTTGTATGAGGGTTGTGGATCCCTCTCCCTGTGTGGGAGACAGGCAGAACTAGACGAGGCGGTTGCAGATGACCAGCTGGAGCGAACCGGGTGCTGACTCCGAAAAGGCCGACTGGGTCTTTGTTGAGAGAGGAATTTACTCTTTCCTCCAGTAGCATCAAAGATAATTTGGTCAAGTTTGTCTCCAAACAATCGGCCTCTCTGGTAAGGCAGGGAAGTTAAACATTTTTTGGAGGCGGAGTCTGCTCACCAGTCTCGGAGCCATAGAGCTCTCCTGATAGTGATGGCATTTGCGGCTAAGAGCGCGGCAGAGTTAGCCGCATCTAGGGAGGCAAGTATGACATAATTCCCGGCCCAGGTAATCTGGTAAGCGAGACTGACTGGTTATTGTCTCGACTGGTTTTGGCTAAAGTCTCTTCCCAGGCTATCATAGCTCTGGCCACCCAGGTTGCGACAAAGGAAGGAAGAGAGCTGCGTTGGCAGTTTCAAAGACTGACCGAGCAAGATTATCAATCTGTCGATCAGTGGGGTTTTTGATAGACGAGCTGTCAGACAAGGACAAGAGTCCTGTAAGCGAGATGTGATAAGAGTGGGTCCACTGCCAGGGATTCAGTCCACTCCTTTCTTAGAGTAGGAGCAAAGGGGTACCGTGATTCTAGTGGCTTCTGCCCTGTGAATCGCTTGTCCGGACGACCTCTTTGCCTCTGAAAAAAGTCCATAAACTCATGGTGAATAGCAAAAACCCTGTGAGGACATTTTTCATCCGGACTAATTCCAGGCTCTTCATCTACTCTCAGAGCCTTATTGACCACTTCAATTAAAGAATCTAGCGACTCTTGGCACTAACGAGTCTGGGTCTACGGCCACATCTGGCTTGTATTCTGAGTCAGGTTCACTGCAAACCCTTGGTGAGGGGGAGCGGGATTCAGAACTTTCGGACGTCGAGGCACCAGAGTGCCTGGGGGACGAGCTATGCGGGCGTTTCCTAGAGGATTGCACATCACCTGCTGCTGTCCGGCCCCTGTCTGAGGAAGACTCTCGCATGGCTGAAGGGTCTTCCACATAAGGTAAACTGATGCCCTGGCTTGAGGAGGAATCACGGAAGGATTCTACAGCTTTAACCAGGGAAGCCATGGACTGTGCCAGAGATGTGGCCTACTCGGGCGGGCTAGGTCCACTAGGGTCGGCATTAGCGGGGGGCTCCTGTGCGCATGAGGGTTCGCAGACTGCACAGATGGCAGAACGGTGCCTCCGTGGTAGTGGGGCATTGCATGAGGTACATGAGGGGTACCCCACTGTGTGTGCCTTATCAGCCTTTTTAGAGGTCTTTGACTGAGACATATTGGCCTGAGAGTGCTGCTTATAGGCTACTGCAGGGAAGGGGTTAAGTGCTGTGTCCAGCTGCAGGCTGCGTGCCCCCAGAAAAGGTAGTCCGCACTGCGGTGGTGAATGGTGCATCCCCGGCTTATAGCTGATGGCGTCCCCGGCCGCATTGATAGGAAGTAACGGCCTAAGAAGAAGTTGGCGCTTCTTGTGAGGAACAAGACGCGCAAGAAATGTGGGTGGAGTCAGGGTTAGGGAGCAGGGATGCGGCCAGAGCGCTTCACATACAGCGCAAGAAGCGCCGAGGACACGGGCGGAGCCAGCCTGGTAGGTGGAGCTAGGCCTACCTAGGCCAGAAGCCGGGGACTAAATTTTGGGCCGCGGCGATGATAGCGCGATGGGCTTGTGGCAAAGGGAGCGCAGCCAGCGGGACACCCATCCTTCTGAGGGCCGGACTATCCCTGCCGACCCGGACGCTGTGCTTACTCCCACAGATGCAGCAGAGCAGAGTGTGCTGTCTGGCCAATCATGAATAACCACGGCTGGAGGAGGTGGAGAGGGCTCATTCACCACCTGACATCCTACACCTTCTGGCAGTGGTGGTGCGGTGGGCTGCACGGACGCCGTTGGGAGCCTCTGCATGAACCCTGAGGTAATCCTTTGGGAGGCATTTTGTCCGGCTGAAGGCTTGGCTCCAGAAGGGGTTATGTGGGGGGCGACACCCCATGTTCCCGTCTGTAGTCGGTGTGGGGCAAGCGGACCCATGAAAGGACCCCGTCGCTCCTAAGGGGAGCCCAGGATGGCATTTAGGTGGTGCAGGAGGGGGTACGGGGAGATTACACTCCGCGTTCCCACCTGTTGCTGATTTTGGGAGATCGGGACATTGAAAGGCCCCATCGCCCCTTCAATTCATAGGAAAAAAAAGAAAAATAAAGACGTCGGGGTCTGAAGCCAGACCCTAGTGCCTTCTACAGACACTAAGCAAGAACTGTTTCAATGTAGAGCTAGCAGAGGGTGTATACTGTGGAGGAGGAGTTAATTTCTTTGCTTAATGTCCTCCTAGTGGCAGCAGCATTAGGCCGGCGTCACACTAGAGAGAAATACGGACGAGTGAGAGGCGCTAAAACCACGCATTGCACACGGACCAATGATTCTCTATGGGCCAGCTCTCATCAGCCGTATATTTCTTGGCAGTATTTTCGGGCTGAGAAAAATCGCAGCATGCTTCAATTGTCAGCGCATTCCTCCAAAAATACGCCAATGCAAGTCTATGCGGGCGAGAAAAATACGGATTACACACGGACCACGTGTGACTTGCGAGAAATATGTACCGGTGTCCTTTAACAAAAGCCGGCAATTCATTTTGTGATACAGTAAAATCACACTGACATGTTTAATAAAGATATATATATATATATATATATATATATATATATAGCTGCTGGCCCGATTCTAAAGCATCGGGTACTCTAGAATATGGGCAGCGGGAGAGTAAAACAAAAAAATGTGATATACTTACCATCCGACGGCCCTCGGAATCTGTCCCTCCTCTCCACGCTGCCGGCATCTTCCGGTCCCAGTACTGCTTTGCGCCAAAGACCACTGCTGATGTCCTCTCGTGAGAGCACGATGTCATCAGCGGTATTTTGCACAAAGCAGTACTGGGAACGGAAGATGCCGGTAGCGTGGAGAGGAGGGACAGATTCCGGGGGCCGTCGGAAGGTGAGTAGATCACTATTTTTTATTTTAATTCTGTTTTTTACATGTTTATGGTACCGAGGGTCCAAAGGAGTCTTCTCCGGACCTTGGGTACCAGCTAGCACCGGGTATCTCCGGCTGCGTCGCCGCTGACGCCCGTGTGCCTGGAGATGACCCGCGGCAACCGTCAGGAGATCAGCGGCTAGCACCGCTGATCTCCCGACGGCACGGTAGCGGTGGCGTGCGTCCTTCTAATTGTGGACTGCGCCTGTTGCTGATTGGTCGCGGCCTGGCAGCCGCGACCAATCGGCGCAGCGGGATTTCGGTTACAGACATGATAAGATAATATACACACACACGTCATTGAGATTATTTATAAATTATATATATATATATATATATATATATATATATATATATATATATATATATATACATACATATACAGTGGGGCAAAAAAGTATTTAGTCAGTCAGCAATAGTGCAAGTTCCACCACTTAAAAAGATGAGAGGCGTCTGTAATTTACATCATAGGTAGACCTCAACTATGGGAGACAAACTGAGAAAAAAAAATCCAGAAAATCACATTGTCTGTTTTTTTTTCATTTTATTTGCATATTATGGTGGAAAATAAGTATTTGGTCAGAAACAAAATTTAATCTCAATACTTTGTGATATATCCTTTGTTGGCAATGACAGAGGTCAAACGTTTTCTGTAAGTCTTCACAAGGTTGCCACACACTGTTGTTGGTATGTTGGCCCATTACTCCATGCAGATCTCCTCTAGAGCAGTGATGTTTTTGGCTTTTCGCTTGGCAACACGGACTTTCAACTCCCTCCAAAGGTTTTCTATAGGGTTGAGATCTGGAGACTGGCTAGGCCACTCCAGGACCTTGAAATGCTTCTTACGAAGCCACTCCTTTGTTGCCCTGGTGTGTGCTTTGGATCATTGTCATGTTGAAAGACCCAGCCACGTTTCATCTTCAATGCCCTTGCTGATGGAAGGAGGTTTGCACTCAAAATCTCACGATACATGGCCCCATTCATTCTTTCATGTACCCGAATCAGTCGTCCTGGCCCCTTTGCAGAGAAACAGCCCCAAAGCATGATGTTTCCACCACCATGCTTTACAGTAGGTATGGTGTTTGATGGATGCAACTCAGTATTCTTTTTCCTCCAAACACGACAAGCTTTGTTTCTACCAAACAGTTCCAGTTTGGTTTCATCAGACCATAGGACATTCTCCCAAAACTCCTCTGGATCATCCAAATGCTCTCTAGCAAACTTCAGACGGGCCCGGACATGTACAGGCTTAAGCAGTGGGACACGTCTGGCACTGCAGGATCTGAGTCCATGGTGGCGTAGTGTGTTACTTATGGTAGGCCTTGTTACATTGGTCCCAGCTCTCTGCAGTTCATTCACTAGGTCCCCCCGGGTGGTTCTGGGATTTTTGCTCACCGTTCTTGTGATCATTCTGACCCCACGGGGTGGGATTTTGCGTGGAGCACCAGATCGAGGGAGATTATCAGTGGTCTTGTATGTCTTCCATTTTCTAATTATTGCTCCCACAGTTGATTTCTTCACTCCAAGCTGGTTGGCTATTGCAGATTCAGTCTTCCCAGCCTGGTGCAGGGCTACAATTTTGTTTCTGGTGTCCTTTGACAGCTCTTTGGTCTTCACCATAGTGGAGTTTGGAGCCAGACTGTTTGAGGGTGTGCACAGGTGTCTTTTTATACTGATAACAAGTTTAAACAGGTGCCATTACTACAGGTAATGAGTGGAGGAAAGAGGAGACTCTTAAAGAAGAAGTTACAGGTCTGTGAGAGCCAGAAATCTTGATTGCTTGTTTCTGACCAAATACTTATTTTCCACCATAATATGCAAATAAAATGAAAAAAAAACAGACAATGTGATTTTCTGGATTTTTTTCTCTCAGTTTGTCTCCCATAGTTGAGGTCTACCTATGATGTAAATTACAGACGCCTCTCATCTTTTTAAGTGGTGGAACTTGCACTATTGCTGACTGACTAAATACTTTTTTTCCCCACTGTACACACACACACACACACGTGTATATACTGTGTATATATATATGTGTATAGAGCTTAGAGGGGCCACACTATCCGCAGGATCAGTGATGGGTGAAAGAAACCATCATTCCTAATGATGCTGATGTAAAATGCGCTCTAGTCATATAGTAACCTAGAGCTGTGCAGTTGCTGGCATAATAGTATTCTAGAGCCGTGCAGTCGCTGGTGCAATAGACGCCCCACGCTGCCGTCATCTCTGCCACTGCCCGCTCTACGCCCTCCACACGGAGATGGGCCAATATAAAACCTGCCATATGGCGTTTGCCTTGTAGAAGGTTTCACTTATACATTTCCCCTCGGGGATTTCCGTTTGTCACACTGCTGTTGTGATTTCTGCTTTTGCAGGTCTGTGCCTTGATTTTCAGCAGAGCAAGGCTCGGTCATTACTTTACAGATAAGGATGCTAGAGCCCTGGCATAATAAATGCTTCCATATCTCCTGCCCACATGCACTCGCCCTGCATCTTCCTGCAGCCCCCTCCGGATGCTGGCATCACACTGCTCCAAGCAGAGAGGGGCGATGCTCCTATCCCTTCATGACTGCAGTGTTCGGGCCTGACTTCCAGCTGGATAGAAGTCCGTGTTACCCAGCAATGTCTGCTGTGGCTCAGTGGATAAAGAAGCTGACCACAAGTCGCAGGCCCAAGGGTTTGAACCCAGGCGCACAGAGAGTATAGTTTAGTCTCCCTCTGATTCCAAGCCTACTGTTCTACCATCAGGAGAAATGACAGGTCAGAACATACTTCAGGACAGACTTCGTGGTGTGGCTTACTACACGTGAAGCTGTTATTCTGCCTAATGCCGTCAGGTATCCACAACACAGAATTGGCTCTCTCCTATACCCTTCTCCGGGGTTCTCTCCACGCTGACTTAGTCACAGGATACTGAAAGGCGATTGCAGCTGTGCTCCATCCGCTATCCAGGCTTCAGACGGACCACCTACCAGGTACAGTAGGGTAGTGTGAGACGGTCGTATTTCAGTGGATCAGACGTGTCTTGGGTTGACTGTTGCAGTGGTGCTGGTGCTCTGTACCGTATTCAGGCGAGTCAGATAAACTTTCCTTCATGTCCCTTGTGGTTCTATTGCAGCAGTACTCTATCCGTTATCCAGGACTTAGATGCATCTCCTACCAGACACATTTATTCGATACCTGCTGTTTTCTCCTTTGGCTCAAACGTACCTGAGGTCGATTGCTGCATCGGTCCGGCCCTTCTGTTCCATTGTCAGGGGAGTCAGAAGCGCCCTCTATCACGTTCCTCAGGGTCTTTTGCAACGCTGCCTATGCTCCATCTATTCACCACTCAGTGAGAGGTGTCCGATATTCATCACTGCTGGTGGGCTGCAGCAGCGTTTACAAGCCATTTTCAAGTGAGTCAGAGGCACCTTTGGCCACATGTTTCATGGTCAATAACATCTGTGGTCTATTAACAGTGAAACAGAAAATCTACCACATAGGTCCTCAATGCCACAGGGTGGATCTCGGCAGCAGCATAAGTGGCTAGTCCACTTTCAGGTAGGTCAGACACGCTCGTGTCAGGTACCGGATGGTCGCAGTTTTTCCTTCTGCCACGCTCTGGGCCCGAGTGTGAGTTGCTGCACAGGGACTTTCCCACACCTTCTGATTATTCGGGCTTACCTCCAAGTACACAGTTGGTCAGTTTATAGTGCTGCCCTCAGGCTTCTTTACTATCCAGTGTGTTACGCCTATCTTTAATGATTGGCCAATTGTAGTTTATAAGTTCTGGCTCTCTCTCACGGAGTCAGAGCCCATATGTATACCCTGACTCTCAATGTCTGTACACTATTCTATCCTAAGGGTCTTTGAGCTACCACAATACCGAAGCTCCCCATATGTCAGTACTTACCTATTCTTTCTTGCAGACACCGGATAAAGCCTCCAGTAGCTCCGGGATGTGACTTCTGAATATGGCAGGGACAAGTCTCCCACCTCTGTCAGAAATGGGATCTTACTTTGCGCAAGCATCGTCCAGGGTAAATGGCTGCTCCAGTCCGGGATCCAATGAGGAGTCTGGTGAGAACATTCGTACCCTTTTCACTGTTATCCTCAGGAGTGTGGTGTCTTATAGTTATGTAAGCAAGTCCACACACTACAATCCTCCCCCCTTTCCAGAGGGTCCAGGACGGATACGGTCGCCCAGATCGTCATAAGGAATGATCTTCCTTTCGTCAGCCTAGCTGTCTTCTGGAGTCTATGTGCTCCTTCCTAGAGCCAACTTTCCATGCAGCTGACATACTCCAGGTTATTTCATGGATTTTCCTTGTTCGACTGCTCATTTTTTATTGTACTTTCAATGCCCATCTAGACTATTTTTTCCTATTGATCTCAGTCTGCGAAGTCATCCAGTAGCCGACGTGCTACCTGCTTAGTCGAGCAAGCAGTTGTCTCTTCAACAGTTCTCCCTTTCTGAGCCATTCTGTTAGTCAGACTGAGCCTACACCGCGGTGATGAGATCCAAGGTATCCCTAGCTTCCCTACAGTACGTCTTCAGTGTTCGACTCTCTAGCAGGTACACAGTGGCCTACTCTCAAGTCTTTCCTTGTTATTTTCTCGGAGACCATAGTCCAGCCGCTTCCAAAGAAGGAGGCGCCTCGGTATATCTCTTCTCTCCTGAGCTCACCGCAAATTTTCCGGCTACGAATCCTCTGGTTTCCAGTCTCTCCTCCAATACGGTACCTCTTCCAGAGGTGCATCCCTCAGGGATACCAACGGCGGACTCAGAGTCCTTGGCAAGGTCATCCTTGGAGCATCCGCCGCTACATTGTGTCCTGCCCTTTTTTCCACCCGAGTAACAAAGTTTATAGAGCTAGGCTGCTCATCAGGTCATTCTTTCTGGAGGCCGATCGGAGGAATTGGCCATCCTCGCGGACTAAATTTTTCTTACAGGGAAGTACATGGTTTCCACCTTCCTGGATCCAGAAAAAATCGTGGCAATCCAAAGGACCATTTGGCTTACGGTTTGACGAGGTCACTGGAGGGACGAGCTCTCCTTCCTCAGGCTAAGCCTCATCGCTCTCCAGTGTTTTGTCCTCAGCGTGACTCGTCGGGGATCTAAGATTGAGTCCATCCTTGTCTTTAAGGAGGAAATCTCATTCAGTATTTGCTTTCTGGGAACCGTATGTTTTTATTTTTTTCTTTTGTTCCATGAAGCCTTTATTCATGTCCTGCGTTTTTTTTTGCGAGGGACTGGTCTATTTTCTTTTTATAGCTTTCCCTTTCAGGCTTTCAACCCTGTGGCAGCAGTTGTGCACTTTCTGTGGATGAAAGGTTCAGTGTCCATCATTCTAAATTCCCTTCCTTTCGTCTGGCTCGGACTTATCCTTAATAGCGCTCTTGCATCAGGCTACCTGGCCAGAACAACAGTGTCTATCAGGCTAAGGCCGCCCTTCCCCCCCTTTTTTCAGTTCACAGGCTTGGCGTGTAGAGGTCCTCCGAACTCCAGGATGCTTGCTGAATCCGGTCAGCAATTGTTGGCTTGCCAGGTCAGGAAAGAGTGCATTCTTCTGGGTTTAGACGCACTCTGCCCAGGCAGTGTGTGCCTCCTGGCGGTACTCTTAAGGCCTCCGTCCGGCACCTCTGCAGAGCGATGATCTGTCCTCCACATGTCCACAAAGTCTCTCTGAGCCCATGCCTAGCTTCGTCGGATGCCGGCTTGGGTAGAAAGACCTTGCAGGTGACGATGGTGAGTTCTTCATCCTGATTGGAGTTGTCTACTGTTCCCTCCCCTTGGGTACTGCTTTGTGACGTCCCATAGTTTCCTGTGTCCCCCAATGAAGTGATAGAGAAAACAGAATTTTTGTTTGCTTACCGTAAAATCTTTCTCGGAGCCTTTATTGGGGGACACCGCACCCTCCCAAGTTGAACAGCTCTGTTTACTGTATTATATTTTTACAGTTTGAGTTTATTTCTTTTTTTTTTTGGTAATGTTAGAATAATCTAAGAGTAATAGCTCTGGTGAACAGAAATACGGAAACAGGAGCCTTCAACAGGGCCGAGACATGTTAGCCCAATCAAGGCACATAAATTCTGAATAGACACATGGCGAGTAAAGGAGAGTACAGTGTGAGCTAGGTTGAGATAGCGAACTTAAACTAAGAGTCCGGGTCCAGTCACTATGGCTGTGGGGTAACACCAGAGACTAGAGTAATTAGACTAATGGGGAGGAGAGCACAAGAATCATGTAGGGTGAGAAGTAGAGCTTATCCAGGGAAGCCATGTAGTAAAAAACTCGTCATGTGTATGAGAGTCCCAGCTAGACAGTTCTTCCATCCTATGGATTTCATGTACTTTAGCTATCCATTCCCCTAAAGAAGGAGGGGACGTTTGTCTCCAATGTAACGAGATCAGGTGTTTTGCTGCAGCTAACAAAAGAGGAAGCAAGTCATGTTTTTTAGGATTCTAGGAATTTGTGGGGAGTGATAACAGAATCTCCTGGGGAGTTAATTTTTTTTTTATTAAACCCAACTGCTGAATGTACTTGAATATTTCATCCCAATAAGTAGCAATTCTTGGGCATTGCCAAAAGATGTGGAGGAAGGAACCCACCAAACTCAAATATCTCCAACATAGAGGGGACTCTGAAAGGCCTAGATGCTGTAGTTTTTCAGGGGTTTTATACCAGCGTGATAGAATTTTAAAGGCGTTTTCATGCAGCAGAACACATCTGGAAAAACTGTGAGAGTGACTCAATCTGCTTCGTCTCAGCAGGGGATAAAGACAAGTTAAGTTCTGTTTCCCATGAGGATAGATAAAGCGGTTTAAAATGAGGGGGAAGGAGAAACAAGGTTGGCATATATTTTAGAGATAGGTTAAAATCCCTACCTTCAAAACTTAAGAAGACGCTCTAGCCAGAGCCAATCGGTGTTATATGTGACTTCGGACTTGAATTTAGAGATATGTTGTATGTGGTATTTTTGTAGGAAGTCACGAGGTCTTTTATTAGCACCTCGTGGCCACTCGTCGTCACATTTAATCTGATTGGAGAGAAGATGAGAGATCGGTAGGTTAGGTAAGGATTCCGACAAATCAAATACATCTACATAACTCGAGTCCGTAAGCCAGGGGATAATTTTTACGGGGATGTTATCTAAAAACAGGCACTGTGGTAGTCCATTGGGGATAAGTTTACATCTAATGGCTAGAATATTGCTCGTTATGGCATCTACTGAATAGGGTGGGGGTACAGAGGAGGTCCAAAGATAGAGCTCCGCTTTCTTACCTAATAGAGTAAGTTCAAGATTGGGTACTTTGCTGTCTGGTCTAGGTCTTACCAGGTTTATCCATCGGGCTATGTGTATTGCGTGGTAATATGTCCTGAAATTGGGAAGGCCAAGACCCCCAGCATTTTTAGGTAAGGAGAAGATTTTGAAGGGGAGTCTGGCTCTCTTAGCTCTCCAAACGAATTTAGATATCATTTTATTTAACAAGGAAAAGAACGACTCAGGGAGAGCAATGGGGATCATATTCATGGGGTAGAAAATTTTAGGGAGAATATAAGATTTGACTATATTGATCCTGCCGATCCATGAAAGGTAGGGCAAATCATATGATTTGAGTAATGACTGCAATTTATCTAACAGAGGAGGAAAATTACCGTATTTTTCGCTTTTTAAGACGCACCTGATTATAAGACGCACCCCCAAATGTGGTGAAGGAATAGAGAATTTTTTAATAAATGGGGTCCGTCTTATAATGCCAGTGTCCGTCTAACAAATCATATAGGGTATATGTCCCTCATAGCCCCCCCATCCTAAAATTAGCCCCCTTATTCTGGATATGGCCACCTTATATTGAATATAGCCCCCTTGTGCTGGCACACGGGCCCCCTGTGGCTGGCACACGGGCCCCCTGTGGCTGGCACATGGGCCCCCTGTGGCTGAAACACGGCCCCCTGAGGCTGGCACACTGGCCCCCTGTGGCTGGCACACTGGCCCCCTGTGGCTGACACACGGCCCCCTGTGGCTGACACACGGCCCCCTATGTTAGATATCGCCTCCATGCTGCTGCTTTTAGTAAAATAAACTCTTTCCTTACCTTCTCAGCGCTGTCCCTCCTCGTGTCTCCCTCAGTGTGGTTGAGCTCCTCCTCCACTTCCTGGTTCTCAGTGCCGGTCATGTGATCAGCACAGCAGAGTGATATCATCTCTGCGTGCCTGATGACAGCAGCAGCAGAGACACTGGGAGATCAGCGCTGGAGGAGGTAAGGAAAGAGTTTTTTATTTTACTATGGGCAGCAGCATGGGGGCGATATCTAACACAGGGGATCATGTGCGATCAAAGGAGGGCGCAGGCAGCTATAATATGCGCCGCTCCCCCAGCCAGTCACCGTGGTGCGGTTTCAGCACCATGGTGATGGACAGCGGCAGTGCATATTATATGAGCGGGAGCAGGAGATCAAAGGCTCCCTCCGGCAGCTTTTACCAGCTCACAGCACCGCTCCAAAGCTGCCCCCACCTCCCCTGGACCCTGCAGTATATATATATATATATATACACCCCCGTCCCCCGTATATTCGGATTATAAGACGCACCCCCTACTTTCCCCCAAAATTTGGGGGAACAAAAGTGCGTCTTATAAAGCGAAAAATACGGTATGTTCATATAGTGTAGATGGATCTGTTGTTAGGAACACTCCAAGGTATTTCAGCTTTTCAGAAGGCCATTTAAAAGGGGTTATTTGTTTAAGTCTAGAGACCACTGACTTTGGGGACGAGACATTCAAGGCTTCGGATTTGTCCATGTTGACCTTGAATTTAGACACCGTTCCAAACTCCTCAAGCAGGGTTAGGAGACTGGGGAAAGCTATCTCAGGATTCAAGACAAGGAGTAAGAGGTCATCTGCAAAAGCTGCTGTCTTAAATTCGGAATGGTCTGTTACAATTCCTCTAACCTCAGTTTCCTGTCTTAGCTTCTGAATCAGGGTCTCCATCACTAGCACGAAAAGGGCAGGGGAGAGATGGCATCCCTGTCTGGTACCATTTCCAATCGCGAAGGAGTCCGAGAGCAGACCATTTACTCTAACCCTAGCAGTCGGGGACGAGTAAAGAGTCATTATGGCATCAATAAAAGGAGGGGGAAATTCAAATTTCCGTAAGGTGCTTACCATATAATGCCAACTGACTATATCGAAGGCCTTCTCGGCAGCAGTTGATAGAATGGTCAGGGATGAACCCGAGCGCCTCGCGTAGGAAATGGCTAAGAGAATTTTTGAGGCATTATCTTTACCCTCCCTGCCCCTGACGAAGCCAACTTGGTCAGGGTGGATCAAAGAGTTTAGAACAGTGCTAATTCTGGAAGCAAGGATTTTTGCCCATAATTTTATATCCGTGTTAAGCAGCGAGATAGGTCTTTAATTACCACAAAAACCGCCATCTCTCCCCTCCTTAGGGATAACAGCGATGTGAGCCTCAAGAGTCTGTTTAGATGGGGTGTCTCCTGCCAGGAATGCATTAAAGAGAGATACTAGCTGAGGGAGGAGCAAGTCCAAGAATTTCTTATAGTAACTCAAAGGGAAACCATCTGGTCCTGGAGTTTTATTGCTTGCCATTGATTGTATAGTGTCTTTAATTTCTTGAGGAGTGATTTGGGAAAGTAAAGCTGGGAAATCTTCGGGGTGGACTTTTGGAAGGGAGGTGGGGGGTCAAAAATTTCTGGATCCTTTCATCCGCAGACAGTGGATCTTTCATTAGTTCAGGTGGGTCTAAATTATAAAGGGATTCATAATAAAGTCTAAACGCCTCCGCAATCTCATCCGATATCTCCACCTTCGTACTGGAATTTGTATGTACTGTATATGTTTTATAAATTTATTTCCAAATTGATTTTTAAGCAATCGGGAAGTGAGCTTACTGCTCTTGTTCCCATGGACATAACGTCTGTGTTTACAGTGTAAAAACATTTTTGCAGAATTGACATTGAGTAGGTCTTTTAACTTACTACAAAGGGAGGAGAGGTCTAGCTGAAATCTTTGTGCGCCAGACCTTTTGTGGAGTCGCTCTAGGGTACTTATTTGATGTAAAAGGGACATAATCTCCTTTTCCCTCTGTTTCTTGGTATAAGAACCGATAGATATAAGTTCTCCTCTAAGTACAGCCTTATGCGCTTCCCAAATATTAGGTGTGAGAGTGCCTTGTGTGACGTTCTCCTCAAAATAATGTGAAATGCTAGATTTTATTTTTTCATAATTCTGTGGAGTATCCAATAAAGATTCATTTAATCTCCAGGGGTAAGGTATTAATGATGATAACGATGAAGGTTGGGGCATGGTCAGAAATTGTGATCGAGCCTATATCAGCAGATTTAATCAAATGCAAGGCTTGGGATTTTATTAGAAGGAGGTCAATTCGGTGGTAAGAGGAGAGCGGGGGAGAAAAGAATGTGTAGTCCTTGGTAGTGGGATGGAGAATACGCCAGGGATCGACAAGGTGTAGGGAATTCAACTTGTTTAGAAGACTCCTTCTTAGACTTTGGGAGATGGGTGATGAGCCGCTAGATGCGTCTAATTCAGGATTGAGAGTCAAATTGAGATCACCTCCCACAATCAATAGTCCCTCCTTAAATAAGTGGAATACTTCAAGAGTTTTGGCAATCCAATGGACCTGGTGGTTGTTAGGAGCAAATAAGTTGGCAAAAGTAACTGTTGTGTTAGCTAAAGTCCCTTTAACAAAAATATATCTGCCCTCTTGATCACTTAAGCTATCCTTGAGAGAAAAAGGCAGACCCTTCCTTAAGGCTTTACTGACGCCCTTGAAGGAGGAAGTACTACAACTATTGAACCATGTGGGGTATGCGGAAAAGGATGTGTTGGGGACTCTACCTATTTTGAAATGAGTCTCTTGGAGAAAGACAATTTGTGAGTGCTGTTGTTTTTTTAAGAGCGTAAGGATTTGGTTTCGTTTAGCAGGGGAATTAAGCCCTTTCACGTTAAAAGAAGCCACAGTGACAGACCCAGAACTCACCTGACTACTCCCCCTCGACATGTCTTGTAGAGAAATTTGTCTCAACCAGATACCTGACAAAAAAGAAAAACAGCATAACCAAACTTTTTACATACATTCGCTCGCCTAACGCATGGGGGGTTAATATACCCAAACATAGGCGAGGTAGTCCAAGTTGTGAACCAAAAAATGGGAATGATGAATAACGCTTCTGATATTACAGAATAGAACCGCCTAGTTAAACGATGGTCCACGAGATCATAGATGTCAAAAGGAGAAAAAGAACTTGGGAGAACAGGTTAGATAAGGTGAAGTCCATAAGACTGATTCTTCATGGGGGTGTCATGATCTGACAGTTTTAAACTGGACAAAGTGAATTTTTTTTTACTTTGTCAAGTGCAATGTGTGACGTGATTGCCCCCGGTGGCCATTGGAATTATCACACGTGGTGTCTTTCATTCTAAGTTGCCCGGTGGTGGTTAGCGGTATCGCACTTTAGGTTTAATGCGCACATAATTATAAATCAGGTGTGAGGCTCTATAAATTAGTCTCAGGGTATTCAATCATTGTTGGTGATAGTTGTTCATTTGCAACCAACCTTGGTGGTGGAAGGAGCTAGAGAGATTGCTCAGCTCAATCTGAGTTCTGATGTGGAAGGAGTCACCGAAGGGAGTTCTTTGCAGCGCTTACTGAACTTGGTGGCAGCTATTCAGGAGGAAGGCTGCAGTCGGTTGCTGGATTCTGTGCTGGAGCATTTGCACAGAGAGAGCTAAGTTTTCTATTTCCCCTGTTTGTGACGTTCCTTATGTGTGATCTAGTGCAATGGTGGGATTAGTTTCCGCACCGGCCAATGCCCTAGCGAGGGACTAGGTTCAGGGCGAGTCAGGGCATAAGGTTCGCGTGCGGCGACAGGTGCGGAGCCTGTTTAGGGAATGTAAGGAGTGCAGGGACGCTTCCTCAGGGGAGCTTAGGAGGTCTCCACTTCCCTATTTCCTATTACAGGGCCCACCAATGTAATTGTTCCTGTGTTTCCCCTTATTATTTAAATTCGCCAGCTGGAGGCGGGGTATCCAGTTTTACGTGTACTTTTTAAATTCGCCAGCTGGAGGCGGTGTATCCGGCTGCACGTTCCGTTATTATTTAAATTCGCCCCGCTGGAGGCGCTGTATCCAGGGTCACGTGTGTCATAAATTCGCCCTGCTGGAGGCGCTGTGTCCAGTCACACGTTGATCATTACATTGGGGTGTTTCTTGGGGTCATATTTCTTGACTTTCGGCGAAGCTTGCTTTTTCTTTAAAGGACCATTCCTGTGGTTTGGTGAGCGGAGGAAGTCTCCAGCTGGAGTCCACAGGCATCCAAGAAGGGAGCTCAATTGGAGAGATGTTGAGTGTCTCCCAACAACTTGGTAGGTCATCTGGGGTTCGAATCACTATCTATCTACCCTTTGCGTTGACTGCCAGGCCAAACGGAAAAAGCCATTTATACGGCAAATTCTTGGCTTTTAAGGCTGAAAGAAGGGGTCGTAGAATCCGTCTTTTTGTTAAAGTGGAAGTCGCCAGGTCTTGGAACAGCTGAATTTGAGAGTCCTCATACACAATCTTTTCTTGTTCTCTGGCTCTTGCCAGAATAGCTGCAGTAGCCATATAGCTGAGAATGCCACAAATGATATCTCTTGGCGGCTCATCAGTTTTTGGCTTAGGTCGCAGCGCTCGGTGAACTCTTTCAATTGTGATTGCAGATGCTCTCTCTTGGCCTACGAGATTGGCAAAAATTTCTCTGGTTACTTTCTCTAAGGCTTCGCGTGCAAAGGATTCCGGAATGCCTCTTATACGAATGTTTTTCCTCCTGCTCCTGTTTTCCTGATCCTCTGCAGCCAACAGAGCCATATTGAGATGGTGTTGTTTAAGGACCTGGTCTTGGATACTAGATAATGCATCAACTGTCTCTGCGGTGCCGGACTCCAGCACCTCCACTCTCTGCCCCAATTGTTGAAGGTCCGAACGCATACCAGATAGCTCTTCCAGAAGAGTTTTCATATTCTGGGCCATTAGTTTCTTCATAAAAGTCCTGGAAATAGGCGCTGCATCTTCTAGTGTGGAGTCACAGTCAGCTTCACTGAGATCCAAGTCATCCATATTATCAAGAGAAATAGATTTTTTAAGGGTGCGTTTTAACGGAGTGTGGGAGGAATCAATCTTCTTCTTTAGGCATTTGTCAAGTTCTCCACTGGTGTTCTTTTCCTGTTCATCTGCAATAGCCTAATTCGCTAGCTTTTCACGTTCTTTTTGTGATTTAACCATGATGAGGCTTTTAATAACGTGAGTAGCTGCGTACACAACTTGGACGAGTGGAGATAATTTACTTGCCCATATTTTGAAGTAAGAACAGCTTACGAGGAATGGACACTAGGTGTCACTATAGGCGCATTACGGAGAGATACTCATATACAGAGCACCCTCCATACTTGGGTTGGAATGAGAGATAAGACTCTTAACCAGAGCGGCCCAGCCGGTAAAAGAGACAGTCCGGCAGGTACTCAGAGGCACGAGACAGAGTTCCCCCCTATTTATAAATGTCCGTATGTCCCAGCAGGTCGCCTATATTGCCTAAACAACACTTTTCTAAGCAGTTCACTTGCTGTCAGCGGGGATACAGCGGGGGAGATGTGCGCCTGCGCGCTATCAGGTATACTCAGTCTCTTTGCGACAGCGGCCGATTCGTCAGCAGCCGCTGTGTTTTTTCCCAGTCCCGTGCAAGTTAATTAAGCCGCAGGCGGCTCTGCTCTGTGGGTTGGCGGTGAGAGCGGGGGCCTCCGAGCCCTGCAGCAGCTGCGGGCGGAGTGTTTCTGGACCCCGATTTGCCGCTGTTGTCTCGCAGTGCGCGGGGTTATCAGCCGGGAGTGGAGGTCAGTGCACCTGCGCTCTGGGTGGATATGTCAGACAGCCTAGTCGTGGCTGCAGGTTCGTCTTGTTAGCTGTGCCTCCTTGGGGCTCTGTGCGGGCTGGTTTAGCCGGCAGTGGTAGTTTAATATGAGCAGGCGGTGGCTGTGGGGCTCGATGAAACCAGCGGAGGTTGCGGGTGCTGTTAACATGGACCCCAGTGTGCCATTATCACGGAGCTTTTGGGGTTGTCAGCCAAGGCTGCCGCGCATGCACAGAAGGCCGCCTATCTGCTGCCACTAATGCGTCTGTGTTTCGGGGCTTGGGATTGCGGCAGATCTTACCGCGGAGATGGGCTGAGGAGGTCAGAGTCCTGGAGACCTCTTAGGAGAACAGCGGGGGTCCTCTCTTACCCTCTCTTAGCCGCGGGGGCCCTTGGGGGAGCTGCGGTGCGGGCGGGAGCCGCTGAGGGATCAGAGTCCGGAGGATGATGTTTCTTTGTCTTGGGCCCAAGCTGTACAAAATCCAGATATGAGCTTCTTCTGTCGTAGATGCAAGTCTGGACGGTTGCTGCGGTGTATTTCTCCCAGATCCTCCAGTCTGTATCTGGGCTTGAAAGAGACCGGCCCGGTAGGTCTCAGTAGTGAGTTCTGGCCCTGTGAGCACAATCCCTAGTGAAACACACTGATTTCTTTGGCAATACAGTCCAAAAGGGCCTGATGTTGGTCTGAAAAGAACGTTTGACAGTTCTTCAGTGCAGATTTAGCCAGGATGTGCTGATATCAGCAGATGTCTGTAGATTTAGGAAGGGTGCACCGGGAGCACTCAGACTGCACGTCCTATGCCATGAGCAGTCAAGGCCCCCCTGTTTATTTCTTTTTTTATTTGTTGCTCCTACTGCTTTCTCACTAACTGAATATCCTAGGACCAGTCGGTGGGGTGTACACTGCGGAAGAGGAGCTAACTTTTGTCTGCATAGTGTCAGCCTTCTAGTGGCAGTATAGCGCACACCCATGATTTCCTGTGTCCCCCAATGAAGACTCCGAGAAACAGATTTTACGGTAAGCAATCAAAAACTTTTTTTTTTTTGCAAGAAGTTTTTGCATCACTATATTATGAGAGCTATAATTTTTTCCATATTTAGGCTCACAGTCATGTGAGGGCTTGTTTTTTTGCAGGAAAAGCTGACTTTTTTATTGGTACCTTTTTTGGTCACAAGACAATTTTTGATCGCTTTATTGTCTGTTTTTTGTGGCGGCAGAATGAACAAAACCAGCAATTGTTTTTTTTTTCCTCTGTTTTTTATGTTTTGGCGCTTTTACATAAAAGCTTTTATAGAAAAAATAATTTTTGCATTGCTTTATTCTGAGAGCTATAACTTTATTTTTCTGCTGATGGCGCTGTATGGCAGGCTTGCTTTTTTGCTGGACAAGATGGCGTTTTCAGTGATACTATTTTTATTTACAATCGTCTTTTTGGATCACGTTTTATTCCACCTTTTCCAAGCGGTATGATGCTCCTTTTTGCTACTTTTTTTGTGGTTTTTATTATGGCGTTCACTGAAGGGACTAACTAGTGTGACACTTATAGATCGGATTGTTCCGGACGCGGCAACACCAAACGTGAATTTTTTTTTTTTTTACATAAAATATGTATTTATTCATGGATTTTTATTTTGTAATTTTTTTTTTTTTCACATTTTTAAAAAAAAAAAAATGTTTTCTTTTTTACCTAGTCCCTTTATGGGACTTTCGCTTTTTTTTTTTTTTTTTTTTTTTACTTTGATTGAAGGTATAATGCATTGCAATGCACTAGCATTCCAGTGCATTATACCTATACTCCAAGCTTCTGACACCATGCTGTAACATGGTCTTAGAGGCTTTCTATAGCTTGATGACCCCGGATCATCATGGCAGCGATCGGGCCCAGTGGGGACGCCGATCTGAAGGCAGAGGGAGCTCCTGTCCCTCTGCCTCCCTCCTGAACACTGCGATAGCGCTCGATCACAGCAAATAGGGAGTTAACAGCCAGGGGTGCTGCGGACACCGCTCCTTGCTGTTAGTGCAGAATCTCAGCCACTGAGCTGCTGACCGGATCGGGCAGGAAGTGATGGTATTTCAGCATCTCCTGCGCGATCACAGCGATCTGAGTGCGGGGACCAACAACATGGGTCCCCGCACCTCTTCCCGTGCCTCTTAGCTGTCAGACAGCCGTCGGCACTGAACTATCACTACGTTTACACACAGTGATAAATGCATGACGGACACACACTGTCCTCGTGCTGGAACGGACACCCTGCCATGACGGACTGTGTACATCATTGGACGTTACGTGGTTAAGGAACAAAATGTAAACAGGTTATAAGATTGAATCTAGAGGCGGCTAGTGCCTCGGCCCACAGAGCGGCCAAGTATGAGGCAATGGTGGTTCTTACTTGGTGAGGACGATCTGTCCTATCAGCTCTTTGCAGCAGGCGTCTTGGAACCTCTGAGGGCCACAAGAAGAGTAGAGGCTGCTCATGATGTCGTGCACAGTCTCGTTCCTGAGGACTTTATGGCTGACATCAATGCTCAACATGATGCTGGACTCATACTGGAGGATGGAGGTGGAAAACCCCGGCCAGATGGAGAGTCTGATGAGAGAGGAGACAAGATGGAGGCTGAAAATAGGGGAGCTGAAGTAACACGCATCAGTCTGTAGACACCTACAGGCATACATTACTTACTCTCCAGAGCTGCACTCATTCTGCTGGTGCAGTCACTGTGTACATTCATTACATTACTGATACTGAGTTATACCATGTATTATACCCCAGAGCTGCACTCACTATTCTGCTGGTGCAGTCACTGTGTACATACAGTGGGGAAAAAAAGTATTTAGGCTAGTTTCACACTTGCTTTTTTTTGCAGCGCGTTTTTCCCGCAAAAAAACGCATTGAAAAAACGCATACAAAAGCATACAACTGCTGCGTTTTTTTCAAGCATTTTTATGAGCATGCATGAAAAAAACGCAGCGTTTTTATGCGTTTGTATGCGTTTATAGTGCGTTTTTACCGCGTTTGCGTTTTTTTCCAACATTAGGTGGCCCCTCACACTAACCCAAACCATGACTTTACTAACCCTAACCCTAACCCTAACCCTGACCCTAACCCTTAACCAAATCATACTTAACCCTAACCCAAACCCTAAACCCTAACTAACCCTAACCCTAACCCTAACCCTGACCCTAACCCTAACCCTAACCCTAACCCTGACCCTAACCCTAACCCTAACCCTGACCCTAACCCTTAACCAAATCATACTTAACCCTAACCCAAACCCTAAACCCTAACTAACCCTGACCCTAACCCTGACCCTAACCCTAACCCTAACCCTAACCCTGACCATAACCCTAACCCTAACCCTAACCCTAACCCTGACCCTAACCCTAACCCTAACCCTGACCCTAACCCTTAACCAAACCATACTTAACCCTAATCCTGACCCTAACCCTGACCCTAACCCTTAACAAAACCATACTTGACCCTAACCCTGACCCTAACCCTAACCCTAACCCTGACCCTAACCCTAACCCTAACCCTGACCCTAACCCTTAACCAAACCATACTTAACCCTAATCCTGACCCTAACCCTGACCCTAACCCTTAACAAAACCATACTTAACCCTAACCCTAACCCTAACCCTGACCCTAACCCTAACCCTAACCCTGACCCTAACCCTTAACCAAACCATACTTAACCCTAATCCTGACCCTAACCCTGACCCTAACCCTTAACCAAACCATACTTAACCCTAACCCTGACCCAAACCCCAACCCTGACCCTAACCCTAACCCTAAACCCCCTTAACTAACCCTAACTCTAACCCAAACCCCTAAATTCCATGGTTAAAAAAAAAACGCATATGCAAAAAAACGCATACATGAGCATGCCAGTGCGCACATATGCGCATCCATAGGCTATAATGGCCATTTTTAGCGCAAAACGTGCGCATATGTGCGCATGCGCTTTTTTGCAGGGCCAAAAAATGCAACATGCTGCGTCTGGAAAATACAAACGCACACCCCAAAAAAACGCAGCGCATGAAAATCGCATACATGCGCTTACAAGCGCGCAGGTATGCGCACCCATGTTAAATATAGGGGAAAAAACGCATGCGCACATATGCATTTTTTTCCAGCGCTAAAAAACGCAAATGTGAAACCAGCCTTAGTCAGTCAGCAATAGTGCAAGTTCCACCACTTAAAAAAATGAGAGGCGTCTGTAATTTACATCATAGGTAGACCTCAACTATGGGAGACAAACTGAGAAAAAAAAATCCAGAAAATCACATTGTCTGTTTTTTTTTCATTTTATTTGCATATTATGGTGGAAAATAAGTATTTGGTCAGAAACAAGCAATCAAGATTTCTGGCTCTCACAGACCTGTAACTTCTTCTTTAAGAGTCTCCTCTTTCCTCCACTCATTACCTGTAGTAATGGCACCTGTTTAAACTTGTTATCAGTATAAAAAGACACCTGTGCACACCCTCAAACAGTCTGACTCCAAACTCCACTATGGTGAAGACCAAAGAGCTGTCAAAGGACACCAGAAACAAAATTGTAGCCCTGCACCAGGCTGGGAAGACTGAATCTGCAATAGCCAACCAGCTTGGAGTGAAGAAATCAACTGTGGGAGCAATAATTAGAAAATGGAAGACATACAAGACCACTGATAATCTCCCTCGATCTGGTGCTCCACGCAAAATCCCACCCTGTGGGGTCAGAATGATCACAAGAACGGTGAGCAAAAATCCCAGAACCACGCGGGGGGACCTAGTGAATGAACTGCAGAGAGCTGGGACCAAGGTAACAAGGCCTACCATAAGTAACACACTACTCCACCATGGACTCAGATCCTGCAGTGCCAGACGTGTCCCACTGCTTAAGCCTGTACATGTCCGGGCCCGTCTGAAGTTTGCTAGAGAGCATTTGGATGATCCAGAGGAGTTTTGGGAGAATGTCCTATGGTCTGATGAAACCAAACTGGAACTGTTTGGTAGAAACACAACTTGTCGTGTTTGGAGGAAAAAGAATACTGAGTTGCATCCATCAAACACCATACCTACTGTAAAGCATGGTGGTGGAAACATCATGCTTTGGGGCTGTTTCTCTGCAAAGGGGCCAGGACGACTGATCCGGGTACATGAAAGAATGAATGGGGCCATGTATCGTGAGATTTTGAGTGCAAACCTCCTTCCATCAGCAAGGGCATTGAAGATGAAACGTGGCTGGGTCTTTCAACATGACAATGATCCAAAGCACACCGCCAGGGCAACGAAGGAGTGGCTTCGTAAGAAGCATTTCAAGGTCCTGGAGTGGCCTAGCGAGTCTCCAGATCTCAACCCTATAGAAAACCTTTGGAGGGAGTTGAAAGTCCGTGTTGCCAAGCGAAAAGCCAAAAACATCACTGCTCTAGAGGAGATCTGCATGGAGGAATGGGCCAACATACCAACAACAGTGTGTGGCAACCTTGTGAAGACTTACAGAAAACGTTTGACCTCTGTCATTGCCAACAAAGGATATATCACAAAGTATTGAGATGAAATTTTGTTTCTGACCAAATACTTATTTTCCACCATAATATGCAAATAAAATGAAAAAAAAACAGACAATGTGATTTTCTGGATTTTTTTTTTTCTCAGTTTGTCTCCCATAGTTGAGGTCTACCTATGATGTAAATTACAGACGCCTCTCATCTTTTTAAGTGGTGGAACTTGCACTATTGCTGACTGACTAAATACTTTTTTTCCCCACTGTACATTACATTACTGATCCTGAGTTACATCCTGTATTATACTCCAGAGCTGCACTCACTATTCTGCTGGTGCAGTCACTGTGTACATACATTACATTACTGATCCTGAGTTACATCCTGTATTATACCCCAGAGCTGCACTCACTATTCTGCTGGTGCAGTCACTGTGTACATACATTACATTACTGATCCTGAGTTACATCCTGTTTTATACCCCAGAGCTGCACTCACTATTCTGCTGGTGCAGTCACTGTGTACATACATTACATTACTGATCCTGAGTTACATCCTGTATTATACCCCAGAGCTGCACTCACTATTCTGCTGGTGCAGTCACTGTGTACATACATTACATTACTGATCCTGAGTTACATCCTGTTTTATACCCCAGAGCTGCACTCACTATTCTGCTGGTGCAGTCACTGTGTACATACATTACATTACTGATCCTGAGTTACATCCTGTATTATACCCCAGAGCTGCACTCACTATTCTGCTGGTGCAGTCACTGTGTACATACATTACATTACTGATCCTGAGTTACATCCTGTTTTATACCCCAGAGCTGCACTCACTATTCTGCTGGTGCAGTCACTGTGTACATACATTACATTACTGATCCTGAGTTACATCCTGTTTTATACCCCAGAGCTGCACTCACTATTCTGCTGGTGCAGTCACTGTGTACATACATTACATTACTGATCCTGAGTTACATCCTGTATTATACCCCAGAGCTGCACTCACTATTCTGCTGGTGCAGTTACTGTGTACATACATTACATTACTGATCCTGAGTTACATCCAGTATTATACTCCAGAGCTGCACTCACTATTCTGCTGGTGCAGTCACTGTGTACATACATTACATGCTCCCATGACTAAAGCATGGTCAGCCCCATGTAAACGCTGTTCTGCTGGTTACGTTACCGGTGAGCTCTGACTTCGGTGGCGTCGTTCGGGTTGTAATAGTTGCGTCCTATCTGCTTCATATCCATGATCTTCAGGAGTCTGGGGGGAGAGAACAGGCGCTGTCAGCTCTGCAGGTGGAGGATGTGTATGATACCAGCAGTGAGCGAGTGGATGTGGGAATCCAGTGGAAGATGTGACTGAGGTTATCATCATTTTGGGGAACAGATGACGTTTCGGTCACTTCCTAATACATTTTATGCTGCAAACAATTCTGTCTTTTTTCCTTACAGAGTTTAACGCACGAAATGAATCCCTTCAGATTTTCATAGATCGGACTTTCCTGGACGTGGCGATACCTAATAGGATTTTTTTTTAGTGTCCATTGTAATGAGGGAAAAGGTGGAGAAATCAAACCCTGTGTTAGAGAGATGGTTTTTGCTTTGTTTTAATATGTAGATTTTTATTGTCCTTTTTTGTTCCATATTCGTCATCGCAGACTAGAACTTGTCAGTATGGCATTACAGAGCAAACTTCACGGTCTCCTATGAAGCCCACAGGGTGCGGAGACGTCATCTATCGCCACCCTGCAATCATGTCCCGGAGGGGCCGCTCTGCACCTGGACACCCAACAGTCAGGAACGTGCATCTCAAATGCCACAGGCAGCGACTAACTGCAGCATGTACGGTGTTAAAAAAAAAAAAACCCCAGCGATCAGAGCTGACTCCAGTCCCCATTGTGTAACAATGCCAGCATCTGCCGACTATGGGGCTACTGAGGCCGCTCCGTACTCCCACATCTGACAACATTGGGATGGCATTAAAAGGCCAGGACTGGGACAGAAGGTTCAAGGGGTATTCCCATCTCCAAGATCCTATACCAATAAACAACAACAAATACCTCCAATTAGATATGTAGTATAGTTCTTCTGATTCACTATGTCGCTTACCTCATGTGCAGGGCATTGCAGTAAGCTTAGGTATCCATGGTTGCGACCACTAACAACTAACTGTCACTATATGAGTGGTTATAACCATAGATACCTACACTTACCGCAATGTCCTGCGCATGAGGTAAGTGAATTAGAAGAACTATACTACATTTGTATTTGGAGGCATTTGCTAAATTTTATTATTACAACCTACTGCAAATTGGGCTAAGATCTGGGAGATTTAAAAAGGGGCTGTCGAGGATCAGAAAAACATGGCTGCTTTCTTTCACCCGCGACCATGGAGTGTGCGTGGTAACGCAGCGCCAGTCACTTCAATGGAGTTGGCTTGCAATACAACCCATGGTGAAGAGTGGCGCTGTTTCTGAAAGAAAGCAGACATGTTTTTCTAACCCTGGACAACCCCTATAACAGTAATATAAATGGAGCATGAAATGTAGGGGGGGGTTAAGATTTTCCATTGGGGCCAGGGAGCCTAAAGTTTCAGTCTTGCTTGAGAACCTCCAGATACAAGATAGTTTGCTGATCGGTCCACGCCATTACTTTAAAAGGAATACTCCCAAATTTTCATGTTACACCCTCATCTGACTGCTGGAGAGGAGGTTCAGCATGCACACCTAAGCTACTTTCAAAACGGATTCTGCAGAGCCCAATTTTAGGATGGTGTGGGGTCCCAATAATTGGGCAAAGGAGGAGTAACTTAATATTTTGGGATTAACCCTAAAGCCGATAATTTTACAACAGAGTCATCTAAGGGGGTATGAAAAAAAAAAATAGTGGTCAGGATGCGACCATAAAGAACAATCAGTCTGGACATTCTCCCAAAGAGCAGATCCTACGTCCTCGGACCTTCGGAAAATGATGTTGTAGAAATGGAAGCAGGTCGGCGAGGTCGGTGGAAGCTCATTGGTCAGGGTGATTGTTATCCTCACGTTCTCTCCATTTCGAGTTTGGCTGAACACCTCGGTGACCTTCAAAAACAACAAGAAAAATCCAAAAACATCAAATGCAATCACCGTCACGTCAATTACCAGAGAGGAGCAAAAGGCCAGACACTGGTGATCAAAAAGGTCATCAATGTCAGATCAAAAATGGTCCCAAGTGATACACGAGGCCTTGTCCTCCATTACTGCTCTCTATTGATGACCCGCTGTCCTTGGAACAACTTTACCTTATTCAGTCTTTTTGGTAAAAACAACACGGTTCCATCAAACGCCCGCGCCTTCCCGATTGTTTCTTCATGCTGGTACAGGAGGGCATACCGCAAACGCTTGGACTCCATGGCGGGATTGAAGTCAACGTGATACTGGTACAGGGCCCACTGTGGTCGGGACACCAGCTTGATGTGGTTGGTCACAAGAGCAATAATGGTTCCTTTTGAACCAATCATGGAAGAAGAAGTTATCAGGCTCCTTCCATCTTCTTGCCCTGCTACTTGCACTACTGGCCCTATTCTCTCACATCTCCTCCAGTCCATTTCTCCAGCTGTCACCACTCACCTAACAAATATTCAACCTCTCTCTTCCGATATCTTTCCCTACTCATTTTATCACACCAGTATACGTCCATTACTTAAAAAAAACATCCGTCGACCACAACTGTGCTGCTAACTGTAGACCTGTCTCTAATCTTCCCTTCATCTCTAAACTCCAGGAATGCCTGGTCCACTCCAGTCTTATCTGCTATCTCTCAGATCACGCTTCTTGACCCTCTACAATCCGGTTTCTGCCCTTTACATTCTACTGAAACTGCCTGCACTAAAGTCTCTAATGATCTACTAACAGCTAAATCTAATGCTATGTGCACACGCTAAAACACACCAACCAACCAATCAAAGGACCTCTTAACCATAAAAAAACAGACAGGGTGTATTTATTAAATTATTATTATTATTAAATTGATTGGTTTATTATAGTCCAGTGCTGGTGTGTTTTTTCTATGTGCACACGCTGCGGATTGGTATCTGCAGAACCGCAGGTAAAAATGACCTGCGGTTTTACCTGCGGTTTATCACCTCTACAATGGAGGAGATGGTAAACAGCAGCGGAATCTGCAGAAAAGTAGTGACATGTCATTTCTTTCTGCGGAATCAAAACCGCAGCTTTTCCACAGTTAAAAATCCGCAGCGTGTGCACAGCAGATTGTAAATCACATAGGATATCATGCTACTGTACTGTACACTGTCTGCAGAACTGCTGCAGATCCGCAGCAAAAACCGCAGCGTGTGCACATAATGGTCACTGCTGATTTTCCTTGATCTCTCGGCAGCATTCGACACTGTGGATCACCAGCTCCTCCTCACTATGCTTCGCTCTATCAGGCTCAAGTACACCGTTCTCTCCTGGTTCTCCTCCTACCTCTCTTTCACTGTATCCTTTGCTGGCTCTTCTACCTCGCCTTTTCCCTTACTGTTGGGGTTCCTCAAGGATCAGTCCTAGGCCCCCTACCTCTTAGGCTGGGTTCACACGTTGCATTTTTTACCACACGATTTTGCCGCGAAAACGCAAAAAAACAGCATCCCATGCAATCCTATGGGATTCCGCAATGCTGCGGATTTTCCCGCGGCAGAATCGCATCGCGGAAAAATACGCAGCATGCTCATTAATTTGCGGAATTATGGCGATCCCGCCCACATAGGAATGCATTGTTCCGCTTAATTTCCGCATGTGGCTGTGCACACCATGAGAAAAGTAAGTAGAACATTTGCGGATGGTACCCACGGTCCGGAGGAGAGGAGACTGTCCTCCAGGCTGTGGGTACCATATTTCTGTAAAAAAAAAAAAATAAAATAAAAACGCTCGGGATATACTCACCTTCCCATGTCCCTCGCAGCTTCACCAGGCCTCAGCGATACACGCGGCAGCACCCGGTCCCAGTGATGCATTGCGATAATGACCTTTGCTGACGTCGCGTCTTGTGATACTGTAGCGGTCTCGCGAGACCGCGACGTTAAAGGTCATTGCCGCAATGCATCACTGGGAACGGGACCTGCCGGCAGCATCGCGGAGATCGGGAACGCTGTGCGGACGTCGGAAGATGAGAAAAAATGATTTTTATCATTTTTTTAAAAAATTATTTTTAACATTAGATCTTTTTACTACTGATGGTGCATAGGCAGCCTCAATAGTAAAAAGTTGGTCACACTCGTCAAACACTGTGTTTGACGAGTGTGACCAACCTGTCAGTTTTCCAAGCGATGCTACAGACCGCTTCGAAAACGCTAGCATTCTGCAAGCTATTAACACTTGCAAATTGCTAGTTTTCCCACGGGAAAATCACGGCAATTTAAAATGCGAGTTTCCCACAGAATAGAATTCTGGAATTCTCGCGGTAACTTCCGCAGGAGTTCTGCTACGTGTGAACCCAGCCTTAGTCTTGTATACTGCCCCTATTGGATGAACCATCTGTAGATTTGGTCTCCAGTACCATCTCTATGCTGATGACAGTCAATTATACACCTCTACTTTTGACATCACTCCTGAATTACTACAAAACACTAGTGATCGTCTTACCACTGTCTCCAACATCATGTCCTACCTCTGACACTGAACTCCTTGTGTTTCCTTCCTCTACTAACCTACCTATGCCCAACATTGCTATTTCCATGTATGGCTCCACCATTACTCCCCAGCGACATGCCTGCTGTCTCGGGGTCATACTTGATTCAGAGCTTTCATTCATCCCCACATCCAATCATTGGCTTGCGCTTGTCATCTACAGCTCAAAAACATTCCTAGAATTTGACCTTTTCTTAGTTTTGACTCTGCAAAATCTCTTACTGTTTCTCTTATTCATTCTTGTCTGGACTATTGTAAGTCTTTACTAGTCGGTCTCCCTCTTACTAATCTCTCCTCTCTCCAGTCTGTCCTGAATGCTGCAGCCAGGATCATATTCCTCATCAACCGTTACACCGATGCCTCTACCTTGTGCCAGTCATTACACTGGTTACCCATCCGCTCCAGAATTAAATATAAACTTATCACTCTCACCCACAAAGCACTCCACAGTTCAGCACCACTCTTCATCTCCTCCCTCGTCTCAGCCTACCACCCTACCCATGCCCTGCATTCTGCTAATGACCTGAGGTTAACATCCTCAATCAGAACCTCCCACTTCCTGTTTCCAAGACATCTCTCATGCTGCGCCAGTTCTTTTGGAATGCACTACCCAGGATAATTTGATTAATCCCCATTATCAACAATTTTAAGCGTGCCCTAAAAACACATTTCTTCAGACTGGCCTACCGCCTCAAAATATCTAACTATCCCTCTGTTGTCCATTCAACATTTTCTTCAAAACCAGGACCCTCGTATCTGTTCTTACAGCCTTCATGCAATTATTAGCCCTCTGTGTTCGTACACATACTGGCTGGTGACCGGTTCATGCAGCATTACATGAACACCCTATTAAATTGATGGCTGCACCGTACAATACAAGCAACTGTTACCATCCACCTCTCGTATCTCCCCTATTTCCTCAGATTGTAGCTTGCGAGGAGCAGGGCCCTCA
Organism: Dendrobates tinctorius; assembly: GCF_039654945.1. NCBI lineage: Eukaryota > Metazoa > Chordata > Amphibia > Anura > Dendrobatidae > Dendrobates > Dendrobates tinctorius. The sequence goes on from NW_027361824.1 coordinate 10,348,327, forward strand.
CGCCTCTTGGTATCTGTTGATTTATGTGATTATTGTTATTCTGTAATGTCTTTTATTGTCTGTACACGTCTCTTCTAAAATGTAAAGGGCTACGGAATATGTTGGCGTTATAGAAAAATAAAAATTATTTTAGTATCTCTCTCTCCATTCAGTTGCTTTCCTAAGACACCTAATTTGTCAGTTCACACAAAGGTCATTGTTCCTCACCGCTGCTCTCGTCTGGTTGCAGTGTCGACTTCACTTCAATAGTGCACATTATTACCACTGCAGACAATCACGTAGATGGAAAGAGCTGCTGTGCCCAGTGATTGGCTGCAGCAGTGATGTGCGCTTTTGATGTTATGTCACTGCTACAGTATAAAAGCAAATAGGAGCAGTGGCAGAGAACAGGCGGAGGCCCCGGGTAAGATGAAAAAATGCAACCAGTACTCATTTAATTAGTATCCGATCTTTTGGGGCCCCCCTTTTCTAAAAGTGTAAAAACCCCGGTAACCTCTATTGATTTCTTATTTCCAATTATTTGGCATAAAAAGACTCCAATCGCCAAGTAAGATCAAGAGGTGGGGACCCGATGCATGTATGTTTTAACCCTTTAAGTGCAGTGTTTTGAGTTGGCAAAAACTAGATGACAAACCCAGGAGCTGCAGAGGTGGAAACATGTTTGTCATCCAGCTTTCCATAGAACAGCAAGAGACAACACGAAAGACGGAAAAAGATTCGAGGATGCGATTACCTGCTTTTGATTTTTGAACGTGTTCTATAGTCTGCCGGGTGTTCACCCCGACGTCATGGAAGTCGCGCCTACGGCCACCCCGTTCCCCAATAGACACTTCTGCAAGTCCGGCTGACACCTGCAGAACTAAATGAGAGAAAAATGGTTTGTTAAACTATTAGATACACAGGTCTCCCTTCCACATACAGGGGTCACAGGACAGAAAAAAGCGGCCCCCAAAACTGCTCAGTGGTGGCACAACTACCATAGGAAGAATCCAGCGAGACTACAACTGGAGGCGCTCCATTGCAACCAGCAAGTTCTTACTTATCCTGTGAATAGGTGATTATTTGCCAAATTTGGAATAACCTTTTATAGGATTGTCTGGGATTTTAACCATATAGATTATTATTTTTGGTTTGAATCATTCAACCTGTCCAGTTATGAAGCAGCACCGGTTGTGAATCAGATTCTCCTACTGTTGTGCAAATGGAACAACAGGCAAATAAGCAATTAGCAAGACAGCCCCTATAAAGCAGTGGTTCTGCAGGGGGTGACCCCAGACCATTTCTCTGTTCTCATCCTTTTTGGCTGTTTTGGTCACTTTGGCATTTTGTCATTGCTCTCACTCTTAGAGGTACAGCAGCATGAGGCGGTGTTTACAACCCACAGAAGCATCTCAAGCAGTGCAGCTCATCCAGGATGGCACATCAATGAAAGCTGTGGCAAGAACGGTAGCCATGTCTGTCAGCACAGTGTCCAGAGCATGGAGCAGATACCAGGAGACAGGCCAGTACATCAGGAGATGAGGAGGGGGCTGTAAGAGGTCAGCAACCAGCAGCAGGACCACTACCTCATCCTTTGTGCAATGAGGAACAAGAGGAGCAGTGCCAGAGCCCTGCAAAATGACCTTCAGCAGGCCACTAACATCCAAGTGTCTGCTCAAACTGTCAGAAACAGCCTCCATGAGGGTGGTATGGGGACCCGGTGTATCCAAAATTGGGTGTTGTACTTACAGCCCAACATCGTGCAGGGTGATTGGCAGATTTGACATTGGAGCCCTGTGCTCTTCACGGATGAGAGCAGGTTCACATTGAGCACATATGACAGACGAATCTGGAGACGCCGTGGAGAACGTTCCGTTGTCTGGAATATTCTCCAGCATGACCGGTTTGGCAGTGGGTCAGTAATGGTGTGGAGAGGCATTTCTTTGGGGGGGCCGCACAGCCCTCCATGTGCTAGACAGAGGTACCCTGACTGCTATTAGGTACCAGGAAGAGATCCTCAGTCCCCTTGTGAGACCATATGCAGGTGCAGTGGGCCCTGGGTTCCTTCTAATGTATAACAATGCTAGGACTCATATGGCTGAAGTGTGTCAGCATTTCCTGCATGATGAATGCATTAATGCTGTGGACTGGCCCGCCTATTCCCCAGACCTGAACCAATCAAGCACATCTGTCTATACTTCCGGAGTCAGACACAGACACTCACAGGCTCAGTATGTATTACACCAGAATTTAAATAGTAGAAAAAGGGAAATTTATTCGAAGTGTACACCAGTATACAGTGTTGTAGTACTTTTAAATCTTCGTATATATTTCAATCTCAGTAAGTCTGTCCCGACTCTCCGCTACTGGAAACTACATGGATACAAGTACAGATGGAAAGTTGAGTGTTTGCAAAAATTTGGGAATTACTCAATTGCGGGAAAACCTCCTGGTAGATGTTGCAGAGGTGATGCAGACCCTCAATTACTGTGTCTGTGGAGACAGCGAAAATGGTTCTTTGTGAAGAAAGGATTGCTGCATTGCAGTAGCGTGGCTCCCATCACCGTTACTCGTCTCCATTAAATTGTGATCACAGGGAGAGATGTAGACATGATCCTTGTGATGTACAATGTCTGTGAGGTATGGGGTTTTGTCCACAAAATATGATGTTTTCTGTTGTAACTTTCCAGAAAGATCCGGCAGATATGACAATCCAGGCTGCTAGCTCTGCAGCTTCATCCCTCCTCCCTTCACACACACACAGAGCAGTGCCACCCCCCTCCTCTACAGCCTGTGTTCGCACTAGTAATAGGAGACCCCCCTGCTGTTACAACCATTTGTTTCCTTCTCTCCTCTTCAGAGCGGGAAAAACTTCTTTGTTTGAAACGAATAAAACTATGAGAGACTATACCATAAGAACCAAATACCCTAGAGATATGAAAATCACATTTTTGTAATCCGGGCGGTCACAGCGTCGCTGCCGTGGTTCTTGCGAAGCGTAATCCTTTCAGAACCTGAGATATGTGTTCCTGCTAAACGGTGTATCAGAACTACTGCATATTTGGTCTTGAATTATTGTACTCAACAAATCACAACCAATGATGCCCTATATGTGTCTGTGCGGGCTGCCCCCACGGAGTTATGATTAGTATAAGTTTTCTACTGTAATTCTACATCCAAAGGAGAGAGGTGGGATTAACCCAGCATGCATCTCTCCGTGATGTCACATAGCAAGTCTATAAAGCATTTCCTGGACAAAACCAGGGCAGAACAGCTCAAGTCGTCGTGCTAGAAAGATCCCCAGATGAGCGGAGAAGTGCAGCTTCGCCTCCACCCACCTTAGCCGCATGGTCTGCCTAAGGAACAATATGGAACTGTGAGTGTACTCTCTTTGTTTTCTCCACTTTTATTTTATACCTGTACTGTACATATTTTATGTCTCAATTTTATAGCAACTTTTATCTGTAATCACTGTCCTCTTTCGGAAAATAAATGAAATAATTATTTAGATCTGTCTCTATGCTCTAAGACTCGAACTATACGCCTTTGATAGATAATCGCTACTAATTCAAGGGGTTTGCCACGGACCCTCTTAATTTAACACTGTGAATTAAGTAACCGTGACTGGTGGCAGCACGTTGTGCACGGCTATCGCGGCTTGCTGGCAGTCTAGAAGGGTCTTATATAGCTGAATAAGGGTCTGCGGCCCCAGCATTCATAATTCCCTTACTGCAGAAGCCTAATTGCCGGTTCACAACAGGCAGCCCGTCCGGCGACCAATTATCCTAGGTGCAGTTCCCTGACTGACTTGAGGGTAAGGGGGGCGCCGGAGAGCTGCAAGTTCCAAAGTGGAACTGAGAAAGTGGGATATACATAAATCCCCGCAGTACTTGGAAGATTGATAGCAGTGGTGGGGCATCCAAATTAAACTCCCCCTGCGGCAAATTGTAGAGCGAGATTAGCTTGCTGGATATTTTTCGTCACATGGTGCCAGTGGTGGGATAACTAAGATAAGCCCCACTGCGCCTGTGATAGCCGTGTGCCGGCATTGTGTCACGCCCCTCCGTCCGCTGATACACCGGTGTCAGTGGTGGGATTGTGACATAGTGGTGACACAGGGTCCGCTGTCCGTCGCGTTTTGGTGGCAGCGGGACCCCCGTTAGTGTCGCCCGTAAGTGGACGAACGGCGGTGGGCTGTTCGTCACATATTGGTGGCAGAGCGGTGGGATCATCCTAGAGCATTAGTGATTTGGTTTGAGCAATCATTCCTCTCACTAAAGACCTGCACGGTTCCTGCGGGAATCCTGCATCATAGGTTTTGGAGAACAGACACAGTGGTTACTAGTCCTGAGAGATTAGTGTGTACTTGCAAGTATCCCCCTCCCGTTTCTTCGTTTTTCTTTTTCTATCTTTTATTTGGCAACCATGGCGGCAAAAGGAGAACCTTGGTACAACCGGCAGACAAAGGAAGTTCTTGCTGGGTTATGCACGTACCAAGGCCTTGACGCCACGAACAAAAACAGAGCTCAAATGATCGCGGCTCTAGTGCAGCTGGACAACGACCAGAATCCAGCGAGCGCAGAAGTTGGCCCAAGTGGCAATGGGGCTGCAGCAGAGGCTCCACTCCTGAGCGCTGGCCCCATATTCAACCAGAACGGGGTGGACCCCTATCTGCAAATGGCCTTGGACGCACTCCCCGCCGAAGACAGTGATGGGCGGGTGAGGCTGATCCAGCAATATCGGCAGGAGGCCCAAGCCGAGCGTCAAGCCCAGGCTGAGAGAGCTGAGCGCCGAGCAGAGGCTGAGAGAGCCGAGCGCCAGGCGCAGAGGGCCCATGAACTGGAGGTACTCCAGCGGGGTGGGAATGCCCCCACAGCCCGAAGTGGTGAGCCCAGCAGCGTCCAGACTCCTAAACCCCGGCCAGAGCATTTTCCCGTGATGGAAAAGGATGGGGACTTGGACACATTCCTGCGAGCCTTTGAGAAAGCCTGTAGACAGTACCAGCTGCCTAGAGACCAATGGGCAAGGTACTTGACCCCAGGGCTAAAAGGCAAAGCCCTGGAGGCATTTGCTTCTCTTCCGCCAGAAGCCGATGACGACTATGTCGCCATAAAGCAGGCGCTGATCGCCAAATACCGGCTGACACCTGAGGTATACCGAAAGAAGTTCCGGCACCTCCAACGTGGCCCACATGATAGCTACAGTGATGTGGTGCAAGGACTCAGGACCCACTTTGACCAGTGGATCCATGGACTGTCCGTTGAAACCTTTGAGCAGCTACGGGACCTGATGATCAAAGACCAGTTCCTGCATCTCTGCCCAGCTGAGGTCCGACAGTTCATCCTGGACCGCGAACCAACGAACGCGGACAAAGCGGCGCAGATCGCCGACAACCACGAGGCCAACCGGAAGCCCGAGACGCGGAGGCCAGTCGCCACCAGCTGGAAAGTGGGTAAGCCAGCAACCAACCCCAATGCCCCAGCTAGCCGTCCCTCCGGAGGCCCTGTCCCTGTTGCCAACAACAGGCCGGCTACTGACAGTCGCCTGTGTCACCACTGCCAGCAGCCTGGTCACTTCTTTTACGTCTGTCCGAACAGGCCGAAGAACCCCCCAGCCAAGGCCCCCGGGCCCAACGCCTCTGTTCTTTTGGTGGGAGGTGTGGTTGGGAGGGCTGACGACAACGTTCAACCTGTTCAGGTGGGGGCCCGTCTTGCTACAGGCCTCAAGGACACCGGGGCTGAACGAACCCTCATCCGTCCTGGACTGGTGGCCCCTGAAGAGTTTGTTGAGGGGAAAACCCTGACTGTCACCGGGATTGGAGGCACCCGTTGTCCCTTGCCAGTGGCACGAGTTTATCTCGATTGGGGTGCTGGGAGCGGGTTGAGGAAGGTGGGAGTGTCTGAAAACCTGCCCACTGATGTTTTACTGGGGACTGACTTGGGGCGGATGGTTGCATACTACGTCCCTGACACCCTTCCCCAAACTGATAATAAGGGTAACGTTAACCCTGATGATGATGATGATGACGGGAAACTGAATGTGTTACCTGCTAATGCCTTGATGAGTAATGATGCAACTAACAACCATTCTTTCCCCAGGTATGATGCTGATGCTGATGTATCTGTGCCGACTGAACCCGTTAACCCTTTCTTTGAAGCGGTAGATGTGTCCACAGGTACCGAAGTGCTCAGCCCCGTCACTCTGCGGAGTGAGACGGCTGAGGAACCCCTGGCAGGAGTAAGCAACGGTGCTCAAGGAAATGGGGAGGTGCATGGGGACCATGAGGAAGGTAATGCCATGCAGCTGACCAGTGCCACCGAGGAAGGTAACTGGCCCATAAGTAGCCCTGCTCCTGAAGTGTTGGGGGTGGATGGGGAGGTAGAGCCCAAGCCAGCACCGGCTGGTGGGTCTGTAGAAATCCCCAGGGAGACAGCATACATAGCAGCTGTCACACGCAGTCAGAGTGCCCAGATCGCAGGTAACGCACTGTCTTCTGGACCCTCTGCTGCTACAGGAGAGACTGAACCAGAGGTGAACCCAGAGCCGGTTCCAGAGGGTCCCAGTAAAGAGGGGACCCTGACGTCACTTCTGGCAGCCTCCAGCATGGAGTTCCAGGCTGCTCTGCACTCAGATGCCAGCCTGGAGAAATTGAGAGGTCTCGCCGAGACGCCCACCTCCAAGTCTGATAAGGAGAGGGTGTTCTGGGAACGAGGAAGGTTGTACCGGGAGACAGTACCCGGAGATCCTAAAAAGGAGTGGTTGAGGGAAAGACAGCTGGTCATCCCCTATCAGTTCAGAACCGAGTTGTTGCAGATTGCCCATGAGATTCCACTCGCTGGACACTTGGGGATCAGCAAAACAAAGGCACGGCTGTCTCAACACTTCTATTGGCCCAAGATGGGGACAGAGGTAACACACTACTGCCGCTCCTGTGCCACCTGTCAAAAAGTGGGTAAGGCAGGGCCTGCTCTTAAGGCTCCCCTTATTCCTTTGCCGGTGATAGAGGAGCCTTTCCAGAGAATCGCGGTGGACATTGTAGGACCGCTGTCCGTCCCCAGCAGCTCCGGAAAGCGATACATTCTCACCGTGGTAGACTACGCTACCCGGTACCCAGAGGCAGTAGCTCTGTCTTCAACCTGGGCAGATAAGGTGGCTGACGCACTGGTGACCATCTTTTCAAGAGTAGGATTTCCCAGGGAGATGCTTACCGATCAAGGGCCCCAATTCATGTCTCGCCTAATGGAGGCTCTCTGTGAGAAAATGCAGGTGACGCAGCTGGTATCGAGTCCGTATCACCCACAGACTAATGGTTTGTGTGAACGTTTCAACGGTACCCTCAAACAGATGCTCCGCATACTGGTTGAGACCCAAGGGCGCGACTGGGAGCGGTACCTCCCACACCTGCTGTTCGCTTACAGAGAAGTTCCGCAGGCCTCGACCGGGTTCTCCCCCTTCGAGCTCCTGTATGGCAGGCGAGTCCGGGGACCCCTTTGGGTTGATAAGAGAATCCTGGGAAGATGAGCCAAACCCCACAGAAGTGTCCATCGTGGATTATGTCATGCACTTCCGTGACAAGATGCAGACCTTGACGCAGTCGGTGCATGACAACATGACGCAGGCTCAGGCTGACCAGAAGCGCTGGTACGACCAGAACGCCCGGGAGCGGACCTACCAGGTGGGTCAAAAGGTGTGGGTGCTGGTCCCTGTACCAACGGATAAGCTTCAGGCAGCCTGGGAAGGCCCATACGTCGTCCACCAACAGCTCAACCCGGTCACCTACGTGGTCACGCTTGACCATGCTCGGGGTAGGCGCAAGGCCTTTCACGTCAACATGCTGAAGGCGCACTACGAACGTGAAGCTTGCGTCCTACCGGTCTGCAATCTGCCAGAGGATGGGGAGGAAGATCCCCTCCTGGACATGCTGGCCCAGGCCAAGGCCGATGGGTCCATTGAGGACATGGAGATAAGTGGTTCGCTAACCATATCCCAGCGGTTGCAGTTGATGGCCACCCTGGAACTCTTCCGCCCCGTGTTCACCAACCGTCCTGAGAGGACGGAGTTAGCGGTTCATGAGGTGGACACCGGGAATCACGCCCCATTACGGCGAACACCTTATCGGATCTCTGAAACGGTGCAACAAGTCATGCGCCAAGAGATCGATGAGATGTTAAGGCTGGGGGTGATTCGACGGTCAAAAAGCGCGTGGGCTTCACCTGTAGTCCTCGTGCCTAAAAAGGATCGAACCACCAGGTTCTGCGTGGACTACAGGGGGCTCAACGCCATCACAACCTCTGATGCCCACCCGATGCCGCGCATCGAGGATCTGCTCGAGCGGTTGACAAATGCCAACTACATATCAATCATGGATTTGAGTCGGGGATACTGGCAGATTCCCCTGAGCCCTGAGGCAAAGGAGAAATCTGCCTTTATCACCCCCTTTGGACTGTACGAGTCCACGGTCATGCCCTTCGGCATGAAGAATGCCCCTGCCACTTTCCAGCGGATGGTCAACCACCTGCTTCGGGGACTGGAGGAGTACGCAGTGGCATACTTAGACGATATTGCCGTCTTCAGTTCCACCTGGGAGGAACACCTTCAGCACCTCCAGGAGGTGCTCAAGCGTCTTCACAAAGGCAGGCCTGACCATCAAGCCGGGGAAGTGCCAGATAGGCATGCACAAGGTCCACTACCTGGGGCACCGGGTAGGCGGGGGTTCCATGAGTCTGGAGCCAGAAAAAGTGGACGCAATCGTGTCCTGGCCCACCCCCAGGACCAAGAAACAGGTGAAGTCCTTCTTGGGCACTGCAGGGTACTATAGGCGGTTCGTACAGGACTATAGCGCCCTTGCCAAACCCTTGACTGACCTCACCAAGCAGAGGCTACCCAAAACAGTCAACTGGACAGATGACTGTGAGGCGGCTTTCCAAGCTTTGAAAGCAGCCCTGTGCAACTCTCCAGTGTTGAGAGCAGTCGACAGCAGTCGCCCGTTTCTGGTACAGACCGACGCCAGCGAGTTTGGCCTCGGTGCTGTGCTTAGCCAGGTCGACTCGGGGGACCAAGAACACCCCGTGTTGTACCTGAGCCGGAAACTTTTGCCGAGGGAAGTGGCATACCATCGAGAAGGAGTGTCTGGCCATGGTGTGGGCACTACAACGTTTGCAGCCCTACCTGTACGGGCGCGCCTTCACGGTGGTAACTGACCACAACCCTCTGAGCTGGTTGCACACAGTGTCCAGAACCAATGGAAGGTTGCTCCGCTGGAGCCTTGCTCTTCAACAGTACGACTTCACTGTAAAACACAGGAAGGGCAGTGAAAACGGCAATGCCGATGGGTTGTCCCGCCGGGGCGAACCCGCTGAGGTGCGCATGGCCGATTACCGAGAGGTAATGCCTCCTTAGCGCCCTCTTAAGGGGGGAGGTGTGATGTACAATGTCTGTGAGGTATGGGGTTTTGTCCACAAAATATGATGTTTTCTGTTGTAACTTTCCAGAAAGATCCGGCAGATATGACAATCCAGGCTGCTAGCTCTGCAGCTTCATCCCTCCTCCCTTCACACACACACAGAGCAGTGCCACCCCCCCTCCTCTACAGCCTGTGTTCGCACTAGTAATAGGAGACCCCCTGCTGTTACAACCATTTGTTTCCTTCTCTCCTCTTCAGAGCGGGAAAAACTTCTTTGTTTGAAACGAATAAAACTATGAGAGACTATACCATAAGAACCAAATACCCTAGAGATATGAAAATCACATTTTTGTAATCCGGGCGGTCACAGCGTCGCTGCCGTGGTTCTTGCGAAGCGTAATCCTTTCAGAACCTGAGATATGTGTTCCAGCTAAACGGTGTATCAGAACTACTGCATATTTGGTCTTGAATTATTGTACTCAACAAATCACAACCAATGATGCCCTATATGTGTCTGTGCGGGCTGCCCCCACGGAGTTATGATTAGTATAAGTTTTCTAGTGTAATTCTACATCCAAAGGAGAGAGGTGGGATTAACCCAGCATGCATCTCTCCGTGATGTCACATAGCAAGTCTATAAAGCATTTCCTGGACAAAACCAGGGCAGAACAGCTCAAGTCGTCGTGCTAGAAAGATCCCCAGATGAGCGGAGAAGTGCAGCTCCGCCTCCACCCTCCTTAGCCGCATGGTCTGCCTAAGGAACAATATGGAACTGTGAGTGTACTCTCTTTGTTTTCTCCACTTTTATTTTATACCTGTACTGTACATATTTTATGTCTCAATTTTATAGCAACTTTTATCTGTAATCACTGTCCTCTTTCGGAAAATAAATGAAATAATTATTTAGATCTGTCTCTATGCTCTAAGACTCGAACTATACGCCTTTGATAGATAATCGCTACTAATTCAAGGGGTTTGCCACGGACCCTCTTAATTTAACACTGTGAAATAAGTAACCGTGACTGGTGGCAGCGCGTTGTGCACGGCTATTGCGGCTTGCTGGCAGTCTAGAAGGGTCTTATATAGCTGAATAAGGGTCTGCGGCACCAGCATTCATAATTCCCTTACTGCAGAAGCCTAATTGCCGGTTCACAACAGGCAGCCCGTCCGGCGACCAATTATCCTAGGTGCAGTTCCCTGACTGACCTGAGGGTAAGGGGGGCGCCGGAGAGCTGCAAGTTCCAAAGTGGAACTGAGAAAGTGGGATATACACAAATCCCCGCAGTACTTGGAAGATTGATAGCAGTGGTGGGGCATCCAAATTAAACTCCCCCTGCGGCAAATTGTAGAGCGAGATTAGCTTGCTGGATATTTTTGGTCACATGGGGCCAGTGTTGGGATAACTAAGATAAGCCCCACTGCGCCTGTGATAGCCGTGTGCCGGCATTGTGTCTCGTCCCTCCGTCCGCTGATACACCGGTGTCAGTGGTGGGATTGTGACATAGTGGTGACACAGGGTCCGCTGTCCGTCGCGTTTTGGTGGCAGTGGGACCCCCGTTAGTGTCGCCCGTATTTGGACGAACGGCCGTGGGCTGTTCATCACAATAGAGCTCTGTACTGTAAGAGCGGTCACACTATAGAGCTCTGTACTGTAAGAGCGGTCACACTAGAGCTCTATATTATGAGCGGTCACACTATAGAGCTCTGAACTGTAAGAGCGGTCATGCTATGGAGCTCTGTACTATGAGCGGTCACACTATGGAACTCTGCACTATGAGCGGTCACACTATAGATCTCTGTACTATGAGCGGTCACACTATGGAGCTCTGTACTATGAGCGGTCACACTATAGATCTCTGTACTATGAGCGGTCACACTATGGAGCTCTGTACTATGAGCGGTCACAATATGGAGCTCTGTACTATGAGCGGTCACACTATGGAGCTCTGTACTATGAGCGGTCACACTATGGAGCTCTGTACTATGAGCGGTCACACTATAGAGCTCTGTACTATGAGTGGTCACGCTATGGAGCTCTGTACTATGAGCGGTCACACTATGGAGCTCTGTACTATGAGCGGTCACACTATGGAGCTCTGTACTATGAGCGATGACACTATGGAGCTCTGTACTATGAGCGGTCACACTATGGAGCTCTGTACTATGAGCGGTCACGCTATGGAGCTCTGTACTATGAGCGGTCACACTATGGAGCTCTGTACTATGAGCGGTGACACTATGGAGCTCTGTACTATGAGCGGTCACACTATAGAGCTCTGTACTATGAGTGGTCACACTATAGAGCTCTGTACTATGAGCAGTCACACTATGGAGCTCTGTATTATGAGCGGTCACACTATGGAGCTCTGTACTATGAGCGGTCACACTATGGAGCTCTGTACTATGAGCGGTCACACTATGGAGCTCTGTACTATGAGCGATCACACTATAGAGCTCTGTACTATGAGCGGTCACGCTATGGAGCACTGTACTATGAGCGGTCACACTATGGAGCTCTGTACTATGAGCGGTCACACTATGGAGCTCTGTACTATGAGCGGTCACACTATGGAGCTCTGTACTATGAGCGTTCACACTATGGAGCTCTGTACTATGAGCGGTCATACTATAGATCTCTGTACTATGAGCGGTCACACTATGGAGCTCTGTACTGTAAGAGCGGTCACACTATAGAGCTCTGTACTGTAAGAGCGGTCATGCTATGGAGCTCTGTACTATGAGCGGTCACACTATGGAACTCTGTACTATGAGCGGTCACACTATAGAGCTCTGTACTGTAAGAGCGGTCACACTATTGAGCTCTGTATTATGAGCGGTCACACTATAGAGCTCTGAACTGTAAGAGCGGTCATGCTATGGAGCTCTGTACTATGAGCGGTCACACTATGGAACTCTGTACTATGAGCGGTCACACTATAGATCTCTGTACTATGAGCGGTCACACTATAGATCTCTGTACTATGAGCGGTCACACTATGGAGCTCTGTACTATGAGCGGTCACACTATAGATCTCTGAACTATGAGCGGTCACACTATGGAGCTCTGTACTATGAGCGGTCAAACTATGGAGCTCTGTACTATGAGCGGTCACACTATGGAGCTCTGCACTATGAGCGGTCACACTATGGAGCTCTGCACTATGAGCGGTCACACTATAGAGCTCTATACTATGAGCGGTCACGCTATGGAGCTCTGTATTATGAGCGGTCACACTATGGAGCTCTGTACTATCAGCGGTCACACTATAGAGCTCTTTACTATGAGCGGTCACACTATGGAGCTCTGTACTATGAGCGGTCACACTATGGAGCTCTGTACTATAAGCGGTCACACTATAGAGCTCTTTACTATGAGCGGTCACACTATGGAGCTCTGTACTATGAGCGGTCACACTATAGAGCTCTGTACTATGAGCGGTCACGCTATGGAGCTCTGTACTATGAGCGGTCACACTATGGAGCTCTGTACTATGAGAGGTCACACTAAGGAGCTCTGTACTATGAGCGGTCACACTATAGAGCTCTGTACTATGAGCGGTCACACTATAGAGCTCTGTACTATGAGCAGTCACGCTATGGAGCTCTGTACTATGAGCGGTCACACTATAGATCTCTGTACTATGAGCGGTCACACTATAGAGCTCTTTACTATGAGCGGTCATGCTATGGAGCTCTGTACTATGAGCGGTCACACTATAGATCTCTGTACTATGAGCGGTCACACTATGGAGCTCTTTACTATGAGCGGTCACGCTATGGAGCTCTGTACTATGAGCGGTCACACTATGGAGCTCTGTACTATGAGCGATCAAACTATGGAGCTCTGTACTATGATCGGTCACACTATAGAGCTCTGTACTATGAGCGGTCACGCTATGGAGCTCTGTACTATGAGCGGTCACACTATGGAGCTCTGTACTATTATCGGTCACACTATGGAGCTCTGTACTATGAGCGGTCACACTATAGATCTCTGTAATATGAGTGGACACACTATGGAGCTCTATACTATGAGTGGTCACACTATAGAGCTCTGTACTATGAGCGGTCACGCTATGGAGCTCTGTACTATGAGCGGTCACACTATGGAGCTCTGTACTATGAGCGGTCACACTATAGAGCTCTGTACTATGAGCGGTCACACTATAGAGCTCTGTACTATGAGCAGTCACGCTATGGAGCTCTGTACTATGAGCAGTAACACTATAGATCTCTGTACTATGAGCGGTCACACTATGGAGCTCTGTACTATGAGCGGTCACACTATAGAGCTCTGTACTATGAGCGGTCACGCTATTGAGCTCTGTACTATGAGCGGTCACACTATAGAGCTCTGTATTATGAGCGGTCACACGATGGAGCTCTGTACTATGAGCGGTCACACTATGGAGCTCTGTATTGTGAGCAGTCACACTATAGAGCTCTGTACTATGAGTGGTCACACTATAGAGCTCTGTACTATGAGCGGTTACACTATAGAGCTCTGTACTATGAGCGGTCACACTATGGAGCTCTGTACTATGAGCGATCACACTATAGAGCTCTGTACTATGAGCGGTCACGCTATGGAGCACTGTACTATGAGCGGTCACACTATGGAGCTCTGTACTATGAGCAGTCACACTATGGAGCTCTGTATTATGAGCGGTCACACTATGTAGCTCTGTACTATGAGCGGTCACACTATGGTGCAATGTACTATGAGCGGTCACACTATGGAGCATTGTACTATGAGCGGTCACACTATGGAGCTCTGTACTATGAGCGGTCACACTATAGAGCTCTGTACTATGAGCGATCACACTATGGAGCTCTGTTCCGTGAGCAGTCACACTATAGAGCTCTGTACTATGAGCGGTCACACTATGGAGCTCTGTACTATGAGCGGTCACACTATGGAGCTCTGTACTATGAGCGGTCACACTATGGAGCTCTGTACTATGAGCGATCACACAATAGATCTCTGTACTATGAGCGGTCACACTATGGAGCTCTGTACTGTAAGAGCGGTCACACTAGAGAGCTCTGTACTGTAAGAGCGGTCATGCTATGGAGCTCTGAACTATGAGCGGTCACACTATGGAACTCTGTACTATGAGCAGTCACACTATAGAGCTCTGTACTGTAAGAGCGGTCACACTATAGAGCTCTGTACTGTAAGAGCCGTCACACTATAGAGCTCTGTATTATGAGCGGTCACACTATAGAGCTCTGAACTGTAAGAGCCATCACACTATAGAGCTCTGTACTATGAGCGGTCACACTATAGAGCTCTTTACTATGAGCGGTCACACTATGGAGCTCTGTACTATGAGCGGTCACACTATGGAGCTCTGTACTATGAGCGGTCATACTATAGAGCTCTTTACTATGAGCGGTCACACTATGGAGCTCTGTACTATGAGCGGTCACACTATAGATCTCTGTGTTATGAGCGGTCACACTATGGAGCTCTGTAATATGAGCGGTCACACTATGGAGCTCTGTACTATGAGCGGTCACACTATGGAGCTCTGCACTATGAGCGGTCACACTATAGAGCTCTGTACTATGAGCGGTCACGCTTTGGAGCTCTGTACTATGAGCGGTCACACTATGGAGCTCTGTACTATGAGCGGTCACACTATAGAGCTCTTTACTATGAGCGGTCACACTATGGAGCTCTGTACTATGAGCGGTCACACTATAGATTTCTGTACTATGAGCAGTCACACTATGGAGCTCTGTACTATGAGCGGTCACACTATAGAGCTCTGTACAATGAGCGGTCATGCTATGGAGCTCTGTACTATGAGCGGTCACACTATGGAGCTCTGTACTATGAACGGTCACACTAAGGAGCTCTGTACTATGAGCGGTCACACTATAGAGCTCTGTACTATGAGCGGTCACACTATAGACCTTTGTACTATGAGCAGTCACGCTATGGAGCTCTGTACTATGAGCGGTCACAATATAGATCTCTGTACTATGAGCGGTCACACTATAGAGCTCTCTACTATGAGCGGTCACGCTATGGAGCTCTGTACTATGAGCGGTCACACTATAGATCTCTGTACTATGAGCGGTCACACTATGGAGCTCTGTACTATGAGCGGTCACGCTATGGAGCTCTGTACTATGAGCGGTCACACTATGGAGCTCTGTACTATGAGCGGTCACACTATGGAGCTCTGTACTATGAGCGGTCACACTATGGAGCTCTGTACTATGAGCGGTCACACTATAGAGCTCTGTACTATGAGTGGTCACGCTATGGAGCTCTGTACTATGAGCGGTCACACTATGGAGCTCTGTACTATGAGCAGTCACGCTATGGAGCTCTGTACTATGAGCGGTCACACTATGGAGCTCTGTACTATGAGCAGTCACGCTATGGAGCTCTGTACTATGAGCGGTCACACTATGGAGCTCTGTACTATGAGCGGTCACACTATAGAGCTCTGTACTATGAGCGGTCACGCTATGGAGCTCTGTACTATGAGCGGTCACACTATGGAGCTCTGTACTATGATCGGTCACACTATGGAGCTCTGTACTATGAGCGGTCACACTATAGATCTCTGTACTATGAGTGGTCACACTATGGAGCTCTATACTATGAGTGGTCACACTATAGAGCTCTGTACTATGAGCGGTCACGCTATGGAGCTCTGCACTATGAGCGGTCACACTATGGAGCTCTGTACTATGAGCGGTCACACTATAGAGCTCTGTACTATGAGCGGTCACACTATAGATCTCTGTACTATGAGCGGTCACGCTATGGAGCTCTGTACTATGAGCGGTAACACTATAGATCTCTGTACTATGAGCGGTCACACTATGGAGCTCTGTACTATGAGCGGTCACACTATAGAGCTCTGTACTATGAGCGGTCACGCTATTGAGCTCTGTACTATGAGCGGTCACACTATAGAGCTCTGTATTATGAGTGGTCACACGATGGAGCTCTGTACTATGAGCGGTCACACTATGGAGCTCTGTACTATGAGCGGTCACACTATAGAGCTCTGTATTATGAGCGGTCACACTGTGGAGCTCTGTACTATGAGCGGTCACACTATGGAGCTCTGTACTATGAGCAGTCACACTATGGAGCTCTGTACTATGAGCGGTCACACTATGGAGCTCTGCACTATGAGCAGTCACGCTATGGAGCTCTGTACTATGAGCGGTCACACTATGGAGCTCTGTACTATGAGCGGTCACACTATGGAGCTCTGTACTATGAGCGGTCACGCTATGGAGCTCTGTACTATGAGCAGTCACACTATGGAGCTCTGTACTATGAGCGGTCACACTATAGAGCTCTGTACTATGAGCGGTCACACTATGGAGCTCTGTACTATGAGCGGTCACACTATGGAGCTCTGTACTATGAGTGGTCACACTATGGAGCTCTGTACTATGAGCGGTCACACTATCGAGGTCTGTACTATGAGCGGTCACACTATGGAGCTCTGTACTGTGAGCGGTCACACTATGGAGCTCTGTACTATGAGCGTTCACGCTATGGAGCTCTACACTTTGAGCGGTCACACTATGGAGCTCTGTACTATGAGCGGTCACACTATAGAGCTCTGTACTATGAGCGGTCACACTATGGAGCTCTGTACTATGAGCGGTCACACTATGGGGCTCTGTACTATGAGTGGTCACACTATGGAGCTCTGTACTATGAGCGATCACACTATCGAGTTCTGTACTATGAGCGGTCACACTATAGAGCTCTGTATTATGAGCGGTCACACTATTGAGCTCTGTACTATGAGCGGTAACACTATGGAGCTCTGTACTATGAGCGGTCACACTATAGAGCTCTGTATTATGAGCGGTCACACTATGGTGCTCTGTACTATGAGCGGTCACACTATGGAGCTCTGTACTATGAGCGGTCACACTATGGAGCTCTGTACTATGAGCGGTCACACTATGGATCTCTGGACTATGAGCGGTCACACTATGGAGCTCTGTACTATGAGCGGTCACACTATGGAGCTCTGTACTATGAGCGGTCACGCTATGGAGCTCTGTACTATGAGCGGTCACGCTATGGAGCTCTGTACTATGAACGGTCACACTATGGAGCTCTGTATTATGAGCGGTCATACTATAGAGCTCTGTACTATGAGCGGTCACACTATGGAGCTCTGTACTATGAGCGGTCACACTATGGAGCTCTGTACTATGAGCGGTCACGCTATGGAGCTCTGTACTATGAGCGGTCACGCTATGGAGCTCTTTACTATGAGCGGTCACACTATGGAGCTCTGTACGATTAGCGGTCACACTATCGAGTTCTGGACTATGAGCGTTCACACTATGGAGCTCTGTACTATGAGCGTTCACACTATGGAGCTCTGTACTATGAGCGGTCACGCTATGGAGCTCTGTACTATGAGCGGTCACGCTATGGAGCTCTTTACTATGAGCGGTCACACTATGGAGCTCTGTACTATGAGCGGTCACACTATGGAGCTCTGTACTATGAGTGGTCACACTATGGAGCTCTGTACTATGAGCGATCACACTATCGAGTTCTGTACTATGAGTGGTCACGCTATGGAGCTCTTTACTATGAGCGGTCACACTATGGAGCTCTGTACGATGAGCGGTCACACTATCGAGTTCTGTACTATGAGCGTTCACACTATGGAGCTCTGTACTATGAGCGGTCACACTGTGGAGCTCTGTACTATGAGCGGTCACACTATAGAGCTCTGTACTATGAGCGGTCACACTATCGAGTTCTGTACTATGAATGGTCACACTATGGATCTCTGTACTATGAGCGGTCACACTATGGAGCTCTGTACTATGAGCGGTCACACTATAGAGCTCTGTACTATGAGCGGTCACACTATAGAGCTCTGTACTATGAGCAGTCACGCTATGGAGCTCTGTACTATGAGCGGTAACACTATAGATCTCTGTACTATGAGCGGTCACACTATGGAGCTCTGTACTATGAGCGGTCACACTATAGAGCTCTGTACTATGAGCGGTCACGCTATTGAACTCTGTACTATGAGCGGTCACACTATAGAGCTCTGTATTATGAGCGGTCACACGATGGAGCTCTGTACTATGAGCGGTCACACTATAGAGCTCTGTACTGTGAGCGGTCACACTATAGAGCTCTGTATTATGAGCGGTCACACTGTGGAGCTCTGTACTATGAGCGGTCACACTATGGAGCTCTGTACTATGAGCGGTCACACTATGGAGCTCTGTACTATGAGCGGTCACACTATGGAGCTCTGTACTATGAGCAGTCACGCTATGGAGCTCTGTACTATGAGCGGTCACACTATGGAGCTCTGTACTATGAGCGGTCACACTATGGAGCTCTGTACTATGAGCGGTCACGCTATGGAGCTCTGTACTATGAGCAGTCACACTATGGAGCTCTGTACTATGAGCGGTCACACTATAGAGCTCTGTACTATGAGCGGTCACACTATGGAGCTCTGTACTATGAGCGGTCACACTATGGAGCTCTGTACTATGAGTGGTCACACTATGGAGCTCTGTACTATGAGCGGTCACACTATCGAGTTCTGTACTATGAGTGGTCACACTATGGAGCTCTGTACTATGAGCGTTCATGCTATGGAGCTCTACACTTTCAGCAGTCTCACTATGGAGCTCTGTACTATGAGCGGTCACACTATGGAGCTCTGTACTATGAGCGGTCACACTATGGAGCTCTGTACTATGAGCGATCACACTATCGAGTTCTGTACTATGAGCGGTCACACTATAGAGCTCTGTATTGTGAGCGGTCACACTATTGAGCTCTGTACTATGAGCGGTCACACTATAGAGCTCTGTACTATGAGCGGTCACACTATAGAGCTCTGTATTGTGAGCGGTCACACTATTGAGCTCTGTACGATGAGCGGTCACACTATGGAGCTCTGTACTATGAGCGGTCACACTATGGAGCTCTGTACTATGAGCGGTCACGCTATGGAGCTCTGTACTATGAGCGGTCACGCTATGGAGCTCTTTACTATGAGCGGTCACACTATGGAGCTCTGTACTATGAGCGGTCACACTATGGAGCTCTGTACTATGAGCGGTCACACTATAGAGCTCTGTACTATGAGCGGTCACACTATGGAGCTCTGTACTATGAGCGGTCACACTATGGAGCTCTGTACTATGAGCGGTCACACTATGGAGCTCTGTACTATGAGCGATCACACTATCGAGTTCTGTACTATGAGTGGTCACGCTATGGAGCTCTTTACTATGAGCGGTCACACTATGGAGCTCTGTACGATGAGCGGTCACACTATCGAGTTCTGTACTATGAGCGTTCACACTATGGAGCTCTGTACTATGAGCGGTCACACTATGGAGCTCTGTACTATGAGCGGTCACACTATGGAGCTCTGTACTATGAGCGGTCACACTATGGAGCTCTGTACTATGAGCGGTCACACTATAGAGCTCTGTACTATGAGCGGTCACACTATGGAGTTGTGCCCCAGTAGTTTGTTTTTTTATTTCACTAAAACTTCCTTGGATGTCTTCTGAGAAGGAAATATTATTACCAGCTGTAGGCAGTAGATGGACTAGTAAATTACATCCAAGCGGTAAGATGCTCTAGTGAAGGGCTGGCACATTTTGTTCTGGACTGCTTAATCACAAAAATAATATAGAGATGTGGTGATTTATACATCAGTTTATTAATTAAACTTTAGTTTTGGAAACCTCGTAATGAATGAAAGACACAAGTTCTTCTCTTCCAATAAATTCAATATTTTATTAAGTGTAGTTTCTTGATATATTTACGAAAAACTTCATCTCTTACCCCATAAATGACCGGACTAAGAAGCCTTGGCAAACACGTGAGTATAACAAAGTTTGAGATGAATAACGAAGTAATGTAATTTATAAATAGGGTCTCGGTAATGGTGGAGACGAAGGAGACCATACATAATATGAGCTGGAAGGCGTGGAGCATCACCGTTTTTCCGGCTTTTAGGGCAGATGACCCACCAGAACCGATCTTCCTGGCGACCAGCATGACTTTAATGTAAGTAAATGCAATGATCAATGCGACCACGGCAAAGCTGAGAATATTGATGATGGACTTAATTACATTTTGTTGGGGAATTAAAACCAATAGTGAAAGATCACAAACCACATACAATGAAAAAAAACTTTTTTCAATCAAGTGCATTATCACAGTGAGGTCGGCAATACTTGGACAGACTGCTATGACCCAGATTACGAGAATCATAGACCGAGCTCTTTTTGCCGTGCAAAACTCTAGATGTCTTAGTGGGAAACAAATGGCTACATAGAGTTCTAATGACATTACAGCCAGGTTGTATGGGGTCACTCGAAAGGAGCAAGAGACCAAGGTGTGTAGCATGAAACATACCGGCACGGGGAGGGATACAGAATAAATGGAAGACAATAGAAGGAAATTTCCAAGAGCCAGATACAGTGTATCATTGATAAGCATGTGGACGAAAAGGATGTAACGAGACTTTTCCCTGATGTGAGAATTGGAGAAGAAGACCTTCAGAAGAACGGAGATGATGTACAGGAAGAAGGTGAAGAACAGAAGAGTGAAAACAACAAGAGCAGATCGGGTGACCGTATCAACACTTTCAATATAAATGGACATTGTGGAATCATTCCTAGGGATAGATGTAAAATTCACCATTGGAAACTGGATGACGGCAATTCTTCTATGGGATCTAACACTTATGGGAAACAAGAAAATGACAACATTAAGCTTTTCAGATGTGAGGAATCCAATCTGACTTCTCTTGTGCTGCACCTTCTTTTAACCAAATTGACATTGCTACAATTCATAGGAAATATGGTAGCATGGTCTAATATTTGGTTGCCATAATCGCTTCCTTCAGCTCAGAGGTGCTACAGAGGCATAACATGAGAAAAGGTCATAAAGGAGTAGCCGATTGTTTTGGAATCATCTCCGAGCACCTAAAAATATATATGTATATGACCAAACATCAGCACATTGTAGACCCAGGAATGTTTTCTGGTAAGGACCTCTGCAAATGCTGCAAGTTTTAATCCAATTGGAGACGTGAGGTAGATAAGCATGAAGATGCTGGAAAAGTGCGACAGAGATATAAATGAACATTTCGACCATTCCTGGGCCTTGTTCACAATGTCGCTAGGGAAGGAGGAAAAAACACAAAATAAGTGCCATGTGCAAATGTGATAATAGCACTTATGGCATGAAATAATACATTGTATACACTATATACAATATGTACAAGTCCATGGTTCTGTCCATAGTACATGGAGGATGTTGCGATTGTTGCCGTGTGAATGTAGGTTTTTAAAATCGGTGGCGTTCGACACCTGACCATACGTGCGTCATAGGTGGGGCCGCTCATTGGGGAAGAGTCACTCTGGATGTGGCATGGCGAAGATGGAAGAGATTGCTACGGTCGTGGGGAATGTCCGAACCTGGGCAGTGCAGAGGATGATGAGTCATGCTGGTTGTGACGTAGCGGTGAGGAGACGTCATCGGGAAGAGAAGTATATGTCACATGTGGAGCAATGAGACTCCTTCGACAGGATGATGAGATGGTTCCCACCACACCGTCTCAGGCTCTCTAGATCTATAAACCATAACGGATACTATTTGTCCACACCTACTGTACCAGCCCATAATGCCACACAATCATTCGTAAACATTAGCCATTACTTACAACAGCTTATCCCAGAATTGAAGCCTTTAAATCCCCAACCCTTATGTGCGCAAAAATACCCCACAACATGGCGGGCAAATTGGTGCGGGCAGAAATAGGCAGCACGTCAAAGCAACCCACTCAGCTCTTCCAAAATACCAGGATGGGCACATTCTCTTGTCTTAACTGCGCAGCCTGCTCCAACGTCATCAGTCAACGAGGTCACACACCCTGGGACGGGCAAATCGCATCTCATTAAAGGTTACTTTAGATATGACACTGATTTCAAGATCTATGTTGTCCCTTGACCCTATCCTTTTGAGTTACAAGGGATTGTGTACTTATTATTTATTGTTGTATGCTTTATGTGCTCTTTTGGCATATCCTCTATATACTATGGACAGAACCATGGACTTGTACGTATTGTATATACTGTATACAATGTATTATTTTATGCACTAACTGCTATAATCACTTATGTACATGGCACTTACTTTGTTTTTCTTCCTCCTTCTCCGGCGACATAGTGAACAAGACCCCAGGGTCAAAACGTTATTTTATATCTATGTTGCATGTTTCCTGCACCAACATGTATATCTATGTCACGTCTGCAATTGGAATAAGTGTGTGCGGTGAATTTACTCTATGTTCATAACCGAGGCCAATAGAGCGCAGCATAGTGAGGAGGAGCTGGTGATCCATTAGATTTAGCTGTTAGTAGATCATTAGAGACTTTAGTGAGGGCCGTTTCAGTAGAGTGTAAAGAGCAGAAACCGGATTGTAGAGGGTGGAGGAGAGAGTTATCTGAGAGATAGCGGATAAGACGGGAGTGGATCAGGAGTTCCAAAAGTTTAGAGATCAAGGGAAGATTAGAGACCGGTCTGATAGTTCTAATAGAAGGATGATTATTTTAGTAATCTGTGTATGATGGCATGTTTGGCGGAAAAGGAAAAGATACCGGAAGAAAGAGAGACATTAAATATTTTTATTACGTGGGCAGTGACAGCCAGGGAGAGCGACTTAAGAAGATGTGAGGGAATAGGGTCACTGATGCAGGTTGTAAGGTGAGAAGACGCGAGGAGCCTGGTCACTTCTTATTCTGTGACCTGTTCAAAGACGGAAAGTAAAGTTGACATTGGGAGACAATTTCCTGGTGCAGGTGATACATTTTTTTTTATTGAAATAATTGACCAGATCATTAGCGCTGAGGTTGGTGATCTGAGCCTGCACTTTAGGACTGAGGATGGAGTAAAAGGTGTCAAATAATCAATTAGGATAATAATATGAATACCGTATATACTCGAGTATAAGCCAAGTTTTTCAGCACATTTTTTATACTGAAAAAGCAGTCAGAGCTATCGGCTTCTTGCAGCAGCTGGGCAATCATGTGTGCCCACTACTTAAAGGAATGAACATTTACTAATCCGTACCTCCCACTCCCGAATCCAAGGCATTTCCCGTGCTGCTCCTATCCTCTGGAATGCTCTACCCCAAGAAATCAGGACTATCCACAATTTGCATAGTTTCAGGGGCGCCATCAAAACACATTTGTTCAGAGCGGCCCATCACGTTCACTAATCAAAGTCATTCTATGTGTACGTGTGCGTGTGTCGCCCATTCACTATCTCCATCCATCCCTCACTCCCTCAACATGGCTGGACCATCATTGTAAATACACACCTGTACTCTGTATCTCCCTCACCTCATTGTAGATTGTAAGCTCTCACCAGCAGGGGCGGCTTATTTTACTTTAATTATTGTATTGTTAACGTTGTTACTTATGAATTGTGTTTTGAAACTGTTAAACTGTAAAGCGCTGCGGAATATTTTGGTGCAATATAAATAAAGATTATTATTATTATTACTGCCCTCCACTCCCGTAGGCGTGGAGAGCAGTGAATAGTCATTCCCTTTAGTAGCTGGTGCACGTGATCGCCTGGCCGCTGCAGGAAGCCACCAGCTGAGATTACTGTGCCCGCTATTACAGAGCAATGAATATTCAATGCTCTCCACTTACATAGTCCCGGCATGGAGAGTGATTTTTCAAGCAGCTGTCCTCTGCTTCTAGACAACACATGATGTACCTGCCATGCCCTGCTTACAAGCATGAATCAGCTACTGGTATCGTAACAAGATGTTGTGAGGGAGCGCAGGAAGGTAAGTAGGATGGTTTATTTTTTAATGTTTTTCTGATGGGTGCCATACATGCTAGGATAGGGATGAGGGGGCCATGCATACAAGGATAGGGATGAGGAGGCTATTCATACTAGGATAGTGATGAGGAGGCCATGCAATCCAGGATAGGGATGAGAGGGCCATGCATACCAGGGTAAAGATGAGAGGGCCATGCATACCAGGTTAGGGATGAGGGGGCCATGCATGCAAATATGTGGATGAGGGGTCCATTCATAACAAGATAGGGATGAGGAGGCCATGCAGTCCAGGATAGGAATGAGGGTGTCATGCATACCAGAATGCTGATGATGGGGCAGTGCATACCAGGATAGGGATGTTAATACTCCAGAAAAAAGAAGGGTGTACAAAAAATAGCCAGGATCACCATGAATAAATTTCAAATATTAGAAACAACACATTTTATTAAAGCATGATTACACAGGGTCACATCAACAAGGAAGCCATGCTTAGTGGTGATACGCGTGAGGTTCCACTCTCCACACACCATGCTGTGACCGGGTATTTGTATTTCCACCTCCACCTACAGGCTTTTTTGCTGCCTTCTTCTTTTACCCCTAAATGGCTTTTACCATATCCTGTAGTCCTTATATCTCAACCTGTAGCTCAACTGACCCCATTCTTTTGGGTCTTTTGCATTTGCTATATTGAGGTGCTCTCAGTGCAGCTTTAACCACTGGACTTGAATATTTTGTCTGTTTTTGGGGTAATTTACTTCATTTAGACTATTGGCTGATTGTCATTTGTTCAAGGTTGCGTTATTTTTGTTCCGTCTGGTGCACACAGTGGAGACAGCTCCAAGGTACCTAACCGGTCCTTCAGGTGTTATGGTTTATACCTTCAATGTTTTTTTTAATTGTTTTTAACATGTAATCTGTACCTTGTTTGTGTGACCCTGTGTAATCATGCTTTAATAACATGTATTGTTTATAATATTTGAAATTTATTCATGGTGATCCTGGCCATTTTTATTTCACACTTCTTTTTTCTTGAGTATTAACATAGTCATGTTTTAAGTGTGGGGCTAGTGATCCCTAGTATTATTTTGTGGTGCCCTCAGACATCTTTTTTGCTACCAGGATAGGGATGAGGGGGCCATGCATACCAGGATAGGGATGAGGGGGCCATGCATACCAGGATAGGGATGAGGAGGTCATACATTCCAGGATAGGGATGAGGAGGCCATGCATACCAGGATAGGGATGAGGAGGTCATACATTCCAGGATAGGGATAAGGAGGTCATACATACCAGGATAGGGATGAGGGGGCCATGCATACCAGGATAGGAATGAGGAGGTCATACATTCCAGGATAGGGATGAGGAGGCCATGCATACCAGGATAGGGATGAGGAGGTCATACATACCAGGATAGGGATGAGGAGGTCATACATTCCAGGATAGGGATGAGGAGGTCATACATTCCAGGATAGGAATGAGGAGCCATGCATACCAGGATAGGAATGAGGAGGCCATGCATACCAGGATAGGGATGAGGAGGTCATAGATTCCAGGATAGGGATGAGGAGGTCATACATTCCAGGACAGGAATGAGGAGCCATGCATACCAGGATAGGAATGAGGAGGCCATGCATACCAGGATAGGGATGAGGAGGTCATAGATTCCAGGATAGGGATGAGGAGGCCATTCATACCAGGATAGGGATGAGGAGGTCATACATACCAGGATAGGGATGAGGAGCCATGCATACCAGGATAGGGATGAGGAGCCATGCATACCAGGATAGAAATGAGGAGGCCATGCATACCAGGATAGGGATGAGGGGGCCATGCATACCAGGATAGGGATGAGGAGGCCATGCATACCAGGATAGGGATGAGGAGGTCATACATACCAGGATAGGGATGAGGAGGCCATGCATACCAGGATAGGGATGAGGGGGCCATGCATACCAGGATAGGGATGAGGAGGCCATGCATACCAGGATAGGGATGAGGAGGTCATACATACCAGGATAGGGATGAGGAGGCCATGCATACCAGGATAGGGATGAGGAGGTCATATATACCAGGATAGGGATGAGAGGGCCATGCATACCAGGATAGGGATGAGGAGGTCATACATACCAGGATAGGGATGAGGGGGCCATGCATACTAGGATAGGGATGAGGGGACAATGCATTCCAGGATAGGGATGAGGGGACAATGCATACCAGGATAGGGATGAGATGGCTATACGTACCAGGATAGGGATGAGGGGACAATGCATACCAGGATAGGGATGAGGGGGGCATGTATACAGGATAGGGATGAGGGGGCTATGCATACCAGGATAGGGATGAGGGGGCTATGCATACCAGGATAGGGATGAGGGGGCCATGCATACCAAGATAGGGATGAGGGGGCCATGCATACCAGGATAGGGATGAGGGGGCCATGCATACCAGGATAGGGATGGGGAGGCCATGCCTACCAGGATAGGGATGAGGGGGCCATGCATACCAGGATAGGGATGAGGAGGCCATGCCTACCAGGATAGGGATGAGGAGGCCATGCGTACCAGGATAGGGATGAGGGGGCCATGCCTACCAGGATAGGGATGAGGAGGCCATGCCTACCAGGATAGGGATGAGGAGGCCATGCATACCAGGATAGGGATGAGGAGTCCATACATACCAGGATAGGGATGAGGGGGCCATGCATACCAGGATAGGGATGAGGGGGCCATGCATACCAGGATAGGGATGAGGAAGCCATACATACCAGGATACGGATGAGGGGGCCATGCTTACCAGGATAGGGTTGAGGGGGTCATACATTCCAGGATAGGGATGAGGAGGCCATGCCTACCAGGATAGGGATGAGGAGGCCATGCCTACCAGGATAGGGATGAGGAGGCCATGCCTAACAGGATAGGGATGAGGAGGCCATGCCTACCAGGATAGGGATGAGGAGTCCATACATACCAGGATAGGGATGAGGAGGCCATGCATACCAGGTATAATTTGGTGCCTCGGCTTACTTGCAGGTCGGCTTATACTCGAGTATATAAGGTAATTGCCTTTAAATGTACTAAAGAAAATTCCCCAAACTGATGCTGCAAGGGGAACCCTCCGGAAGGTCATTGGGAAAAGTACCTCAGAAGACCCATATCCACTGACGGAGGAGGGAGTTCCTTAGGCGGAGGAACTCCAGCTCCCGGATAGGTCGTGCGTAAATTAATGCCGTGACTTGGAGCCTCAGGAGGTGCGCTTGGCTCGACCAGGCTGGGAGTCCTTGAATGAGCCCTCGACTCCCTGAGGTCGGAAGGAGGACGATGCACACGCTGCTCGGGGCTCTCTGACGTGCTTGACACCGAAGCAGATGACGATGGAGAGCCACGCCTCGAGGACCGAGATTTATAGCCCCTGTGGGATGTGGGCCTATATCTTGTATGCCTAGACCTCTTTCGATGCCGATCTGGAGCGTGGTGCCCGCGGTGTGAGCGGGGAGATGAAGAATACGAGGAAGAGGATCTACGGCGCCTACGCCTGTCCTGCTTCCTTTTATGCGACCTCTCTGCCGAGCCAGAGGCAACCGATGCCTCTCTGCTCATTGCAGTTCCCGCAGTAGCGGGGGCCAAATTTTGATCAACGTGCCCCCTACTCTGAGTTACAGCGTATGGCTGGGGGGTTGATACAAGCCCTGGATCAACTGGTGCCTGACTATCCGGCGGGGGCTGGTTGCCCCCCGAAGCCTGTGGCTGCCCCTGCGTCTGGGGCACAGGCGTATGACCCCCATCCTGTAACAAAACTGCACCTCCCCCAGGCTGTGGTGACACCAGCTCCTCTGCCGACTCAGCAGAGGAACTGTTCTGCCTATTCCCCATAACTAAAGCTCCGGGACGGATGGGGTTAATCACCGCGGCGCGCTGCTGCACAACCTGTCTCCCTGAAATAGCAGCCACAGCGGGCACCTGTTGAGGCTGTAGGACAGGGCTGTGGGGGTTTAAGGCCGCCAGGACCGACTGCTGCATGCTGCCCCAGTGAGACGCTGCAACCTCGTGCATCTGACTGACAAGCAGGAAGCAAGGGGACGGGGACTTTCTCCTGGCCGCGCGCCAACGAGAGCCACCGCGGGCCGCCGGTGAAAGCTCCCTGAGACGAGCAGGAGAGCGGGAACGACATGTGGACCACCTATCTCCTTGCTGACCCGCCGCCGCCTGCACCTGAAGCGGCGACGCAGCGGGGACCGGAGCAGCAGGCGAATGACCGGGGACAGGGCCAGGCAGCGACGCAGGAGCTGATGGCTGGGAGCTGGAAAGGTGAGCGCTGAGCCCTACAACCAGCGACTGTAGCCAGTGCTCACCCTCCTGCTCCACTCTCACTTGCAGGGCCTCCACCTGAGGGTCTGCCATACCTCCCCACAGAATAGTGCTAAGGACAAGCGCTTCCAGGACCTATATCCGGGGGAAAGAGGGCTGGCTACCCGTGGTCCTATGTTTTATAATTACAGGAAGGGGCTGGGATAACGCCTTGCTGGCCCTATTGGCTACTTAACATGCCAGCAACATTTTAACCCCTGCCCGCCACTTAGAGGAGTGGGAAGCAAACAGCGCGCAGCAATCATGGGAGGACCAGGGGAGGGGGAGAAGGAGGCGCCACAGTCAGAGGCACTCTCCTTAACCAGTTCAGTGCCTAGCAAAATATTGGCAGCAGCAGCAGGAGTGTAAGTGGCAGAAGCAATTTCGGGGAGTCCATTGACACATTTTTTTAGACCAGCTCGTGCACCAGCACAACAGAGTTCAAGTGAACAACTGGAGAGGATTGTGCAGCAGTTTTTAGAATTCAATTTCAATAACATCAAGAGGGGTTTGGACCTTTTCTCATTTTGGTCTTCAAAAATGGATGCGTGGCCTGAGCTCACATAGCGTGGAGGTTTTATCATGCCTGGTAGCCAACGTTCTCTCAGAACGTGTCTTCAGCAATGCTGGTGGTGTCCTGATTGATAAGCGCAGTGTAGCCTGCCAAACTTTCATCAAGATGAGCAAGTAATGGATCTCCTAGGACTTTTCCACCCCAATTGCAGACTGTGCAGACTAGGCGATGTTGTAGTTTTTAGTGTGTTGCATTGATCTCGCGTAACTGTAGTCTGTGATATCTTTAGTAGGCTTTGTTTGCCTGCTGTTGCTGCTGCAGATGTTAACACTAAGGGTACGTGCACATGGTCAGTAAACGCTGCGGGTTGGACGCTGCGCACATCTGCTGCCTCCAACCCTCAAAGTCCAGATGTTACAGCAAAGTGGATGGAATTTAAAGCCTTCCCAAGTCCACTATGCATGCACCGACGCCCATGGCTTACCTGTGGAGACGGACATGCGGTGCATTTTTCCAGACCAAAGCATGTCAGTTTATCTTGTGGAGACGCGCATCAATGAACACATGCAGAATCACCTGCATTCAAAAGCCTGCAGTGGATTCAGCGGACATATGCCTGTGTCCAAAACGCTGCCATTTACTGACCATGTGCACCTACCCTCATTTGTGGAAATGTGAACAGTTCTGGTTGGGTCTCCATCTGATGGGTTGGCTGTAATAGATGTGTCAGTCCCTACTGTTTTGAAATTGATGCCACTTTATTGATGTCCCCAACTAATTTTTGGAAATGTGAACAATCCTGGTTGGGCGTACATCTGCTGGGTTGGCTGTAGTGAAAGAGATGTTGCTCCCCATTATACTATCTCTACTGTGGTGAAATTGATGCCACTTTGTTTTTGTCTGCCAATAATTTTTGGAAATGTGGAGAGTCCTGATTGGGTCTCTCCATCTGCTGAGTTGGCTGTAGTGGAAGACCTGTCGATCCCCATTATACTATTTCTACTCTGGTGAAATTGATGCCACTTTGGTAGTGTCTGCCATTAATTGGTTGAAATGTGAACACTCCTGGTTGGGTCTACATCTGCTGGGTTGGCTGTGGTGAAAGAGGTGTCGGTCCCAATTATAAAAGTTGTACAGTATTTGACTCGGCTTTGGCTCTGACCTGACTCTGTCTCTTGCTTCTGCTACTTCTGCTTCTGACCAGTATTAACCCTTTGGTGCATCTCTGACACTGTATTTGGTATTTTACTTTGTACTACGTTACTCTCTAGGTTTTGACCCGGCTTGTTTGACTATCCTGCTGCCACCTGGTGGTAGCTTTGCTGCAGCACTGCAAGTCTGCTCTGGCAGGTGTTGCAGTCCTCCCTCCACTCTACTGCCATCTAGAGGAGCGTGCATCTACCTGCATAGCTGCAGCATGACGGCACCATTTTACTTGGGAAGAGCAAAATTGGAATAGATTGTGGCTTCCATGTTATAATGATTTCTTAACAAAACATTTCTCACATTCTGAACATGAAAAAGGCTTCTCGCCTGTGTGAATTCTCTGGTGTATAACATCTGTTTTCCTTTTACAACATTTCCCACATTGTGAACATTAAAAAGGCTTCTCCCCTGTGTGAGTTCTCTGGTGCTTAACCAAGTCTGATTTCTGATTAAAAAAACGTTTCCCACATTCTGAGCAGCAAAAAAGCTTCTGTCCTGTGTGAATTCTCTGGTGTATAACAACATCTGATTTCCGTTTAAAACATTTCCCACATTCTGAACATGAAAAAAGGCTTCTCCCCTGTGTGAATTCTACGGTGGCTATCAAGATTCACTTTCTTGTTAAAACATTTTCCACCCTTGGAACAAGAAAATCTATTCTTCGCTGTGTGAATTTTTTATGTTTAAGAAAAGACTTTTGGAAGGGAAAACTATTTCCACATTCTGAAACTGAAAATGGCTTATTTGCTTTAGGAGCAGTTCATTTTTTCATGCTTATTTTGTGACTTTGATTTTCCTTAGTAGTCAGTAATAAATCAGAAGATTGAACCAGGTTCTTAGGATCAGATGACAGATCTTTGCTGGGAAGAGATGATGGTATATCTGGAGTAATGGCATTCACTTCAATTGTATCCTGTGGGATCTCAAGATCATCGGATTTAAAAATTGAAGATGTCAGCTGTCCCTCTGATCTCCTGGTACAGTCATCTGAGTAGTCATATTTAGGAATCTTCTCTTTACACCGCTATTCACCCAGCACAAATGTCTCTATAGTATTAATGTGGCGCCCCTGAGGCTCAGTCGCCACAGAGGTACTGCACCTCCTCCTGAGGTGCGGTATCCCACCATCCAGGTAAGGTGGAGACTCCTGACCAGACTCCAACACCTGCACCCCACACCACAAAGTAGTGTAACAAAGCACCTTCGGTGGCTCCCTGCTTGGAGTATAGCAAAGCACCCATTGGTGGCTTCCTGCTTGGAACACGAAACGTGCTGGGAGGTGGGTGGAGTTAGTTTTACATTACAAGGAGCGGGAAGAGTTTAGGATGAGAGGTCAGTTGGTTAGAGAGTTGGAGAGAAGAAGATCCCCGGAGAGAGGGATAGATGGATGGAAGTGCTGCAGCAGATCCCAGTGACCTGGGTCTGCTGGCACGGGAAAGGAAGAGAGAGAGCAACGTAGACTGAAAGCCTGATTCTCCATAGAAGGAAAGATTAGTACGGAACGTGAGGAGTAAAAGAGAACAGAGGACGTGAGTTAGAAGAGAACCCTTCCTAGAAGTCCTAAGCGCAAGTCCGGGGCCCGGTCCCTGAGGTTGCATGGATACTAATGGTCCTGCAGCAGACACCGGAGGAATAGAAGTAGTGGCCACTTTATTCCCACACAAGACTTGGGGGCACAACAGCAACTGGATAGTGAGCAGGGACTTAGTAGCAAGGAGTCCCCGAAGCAGGCTACAGCTGTCTGCCATACAAGTAGAGTTCATAAGAACATCGGACAGGAGGCACTCCAGTGTAACTCAGTACTAGGAGTACTTCACTTAAAGGCGCTATAAGAAGAGACGTTCAGAAAGACACATGTTGGCGGAGTGTTGGAAAGGAGTATTCCATCTGGCCTGGAGGTTGACTGAGTCCCTGACCCGGAGGACACGGTACAGAGGCAGGCACCTGTTTGTACAACAGACTGTGAGAAAAGCTTTGGAACTACATGCCCTGGTGTCCTCCACTTATTCCTGCACCAACCTGCCCAGCACTGCTGCGTCCCATGCGCCGGACACTACACCATCTACGTGTCTCTTCACTTACTGTGCCCTGGGACTACAGCCCTGCCTGTGGAGGGCTATAACATCACTGGTGCACCACACCATCTGTCCCAGAGGAACTATCTGCAGCGTCGGCTTACATCTTCATTGCCGAACACCACAGGTGGCGTCACAAATCACTTATAAACTTTCATTACCATAAGCACACTGAAACAACCCCCTTTTACAATGGGCGCCCAGGGCCAAGGGCTGGGTCACAGCTGCCGTGACATCTCCCATTGAAGCTCATCGGGCCCAGTACCGAGTACCCCACAGCCCTGGGAGGGCGACCCAT
Source organism: Dendrobates tinctorius (assembly GCF_039654945.1). Classification (NCBI taxonomy): domain Eukaryota; kingdom Metazoa; phylum Chordata; class Amphibia; order Anura; family Dendrobatidae; genus Dendrobates; species Dendrobates tinctorius. Next base: position 10,381,011 of record NW_027361824.1, read on the forward strand.
TAACATGGGTTAGATCATGATCCTGAGGAACATTGGGATCTTCTTGTTTACAGTCCTGTGGAAGAAGAGGACGGGGACAGCTCTCTGGTGTTGTCCTCTTACTAGATAGATCTGTTGATGTGAGCATCAACAGGGCAGCACGGTGGCTCAGTGGTTAGCGCTGCAGCCTTGCAGCGCTGGGGTCCTGGGTTCGAATCCCACCAAGGACAACATCTGCAAGGAGTTTGTATGTTCTCCCCGTGTTTGCGTGGGTTTCCTCCGGGCACTCCGGTTTCCTCCCACACTCCAAAGACATACTGATAGGGAATTTAGATTGTGAGCCCCATCGGGGACAGTGATGAAATGTGTGCGAACTGTAAAGCGCTGCGGAATATGTTAGCGCTATATAAAAATAAAGATTATTATAAAAAATAAAGATTATTATGTGAGCGGCTGGGGAACTTTCCTTGTACACATCTTTGTGTCATTCTAAATACTCCCACTCCTCCATGGAGAAATAGATAGTGACATCTTGACACCTTATAGGAACCTCTTCAGTCAGCAGCTCAATCATCCTGTAGGTGAGTTCTAGGATCTGGTCATTGATGTCCTCATGAATCAGGGGGAGAGGTGGAGGTCCCATGATTGGGCTCAGGGGTCTTCCCTATCCCTCAGATACAGGGTCCTGACAGTGCTCACTAGGGGTCTTCTTCACTACTGTGTAATCCTCTCCAGTAAGATGGAAGAGGATCTCTAGGGTGAGGCGTAATACCCTCTCCTCCATCTTGTTTCTGTCTATATCCATCTTAGATGGGTAATTCAAAAAAATTATTTTATATGGAAGATCTTCACTGAGAGGATCCGATATTGTAGACACTATGGTCACAGCGAGCGTGGCTTCTCAGCATGTTGCTTCCATTTGGCCATTTTACTTGGGAAGTGCAAAATTGACTGGAATAGATTGTGGACTCCATGTCATAATGGCAGAACCCCTGATGTTCCAAAACAGCAGAAACCCCCATAAGTTACCTCATTTTACAAACTGAAACTCTCAATGAATGACTTGCTTTTTTGTGGATTGAACTTAAGCTTTTACTGACAACATTTTGCATAATATTTTGGATCACATTTATCCAGCACTCTACGCTGAGCACTTACATCAGGGTTTCCATCTAAATCTCTGAATGATGTGATTTAATTGAAGCCCCCATGGGATATATTCACTCTAATGAGGCAACAGAGTTACTCTGGACTCCATCTAGCCCCTGTTCGGCTGTGTCCTTCTTTTCAGACATACACAAAACTGTGGTCGATCTCGCTTTTATGCACGCTTAAAAAGATAGAGACCACTGGATATCAGGCTAGAGAGAGTCCAAAGTGTCCCCATTTGCCTTATCGTAGGGAATTTTCCCCTGGGGGTTTAATCTGAATCACATATTTTAGAGATTTACCTGGAAACCACAGTGTAAGTGTGGGGATGGTGACTTGACAGACAGTCTTGACTGGAAGTAGGAGGGAACGGTTGGTGCACTATGGACGGAGATTGACAAGGACTGCAGGGTGATAGCTGGGAAAGACAGACAAGAGAGTGCAGTACCTAGAAATGAACACAAGATGGCAGGGGGAGTAGTTCAGGACTCAACAGCAGCTTAGGGTTTGAGAAACGGTTAGTCATGGGGGGCGGGGAGATAGGAACCCAGGAGGGGAATTCCCGGTGAGAGAGGGGATATATAGGACTGGTTGGGGTTCCAGGCAGGCTAGTCCCTGGAGGAGCTCGGCAGAAGACGGAGAACAGCGAAGAGCTCGGCGAGGGGACTGACAGGAAAGAGACAGTCAGGGGGTGGCCCTGACCCGACGGACCGCAGGACAGACGAGGCCCCGGGGGGGATACCGATTGGACGACGACCTTGGGCAGGTGAAGCGCTGGCGGTAGATTGGTCTAGGACAGCCCCAGCGAAATATCCGCGAGGGACGTTACTTTGACTGGAGCAAAGGTGCAGGTACCCGGGCCTGGAGACAGAGAACTGTAAAGAGGCTGCGGTGCGTGGTTGTGGTCGTCAGGAGGACGACAAATAAATCCAGAACTGTTACAACTGAAATCTGTCTCCGCCTCGTCCTTGCATGGCCTGGTGTCTGTGTCATCCGGACAGGGTAAGCAGTGGTCCACCCCCCAATCCCGGCCCCTACCACGTAAGCGCTCAGTGTTGAGTGCAGGATAAATATGAGCTGAGCCTTTCTTTGACAGAATGAACAAATCAACTGCAGGTCAAAATGTGTTTTATTTATTTTTACATTGTTTCACATGCGTTATAAGTGATTAAACGACTTTATGTTTTGGGTCGGTGTGATTACAGCGATACCAGATATATTGAGATTTTTGTTATGTCTGGCTCCTATCACACACCAAAAAATGCTTATTGCTTCCAAAAAACAGTTTTGCATCAGCATATTTTGAGAGATATAATTTTTCTATATTTCTGCTGACAGAGTAATGTGAGGGATTGTTTTTTGTTTTTGCTGGACAAGTATGTCATATGTCAAGAAGGGGTTAAAAATACAAATGTATATTCTTTAAAAATATATATTTTTTAATAAAAAAAAACCCATAAAAATGTTTAATACTGCAGTGTGATGTTAAACAGGCTCAGGCTGTTAGTGTCTAACTGTTTACCCAATGCTAAATGGGTTGAGGTCACTTGGACATTACGAAGTCTATGATTGCGTTTAAGAGTTTGCAAAGCTTTGGAGCACTTTCAATTTCTGTCCAATCAAAATTTTTGGCCCAACAGGAAGAATCCAGTGTACAACCAAGTTGGGGGAATTAGCTCATTTCTATCCACCACTACTGGTAGTGCGCTACTAAGCAAGATTTAGTTGGAATGGGCAAAGACTGAAGGAGACCGGATGGTGGCTGTCTTCATGATCTGAACTGGCAACAAGTACTGCAAGAAACTTAAACTCCTTATTTCTGTTAGGGTCACCAATAATATCTCAGGAGTAATTATTTGGCATGTTTGACTTCACGAAGTCACAACACTAATTGGGAAAGAGACCAAGATAAATCCTTGCAACAGTGATCATGAGATGCAAAGGAACGTCCTCCAGAAATGAGCTTTAGGATTAATATCAATAGCAGCCAGAATAGCGATTATATTCCGACAATGGTTGATCTGTTACATGTGGTGTCAGGGCTCCCAGCACAGCAGGCCTACACCGATCCCTCACTGTGCTGTCCCAGACCCCGATACCTCATGCCTGGCTGATTGCTGCAGTGCCATGCTAAAATCTGGACTGTGGGTGAATTGAGGCCACTTTCCTGGTGTCTGCCCCTGATTTGATGTGTTTTGGTATCATTGGGGGCCGTTATAAGGTGTTGTGCATGCGTTTATTTTTGCCTCCCATTGAATGGTGTTCAGTAAAGTTTGGGGAATATTTGACGAAATAATCGGCGAATATTGCAAATTCGGCGATCGTAATCCAAACCGAATATTGAAATATTCGCTCATCTTTACTAATTACTTTTTTACCTATTTGTTCCTGTAGACTATTGGAACTATTGTAGCTTAGCCAACAGCGCCGCCAGTAGAACCATCAGTTCCAACCCAAGCTGGATAAACATAGGAAATGTGCTCAAACTTTAAGATTTTTTTGTAACCTGTGTTTTTATTGCGTTTCGGCACTGGAACACCCATTTTTTTTTTGACGGTATACAACTTTGGAAACTGGCCCAATTTTCCTTCTGCTGTGCCCTCTTAACCCTTTACCTCTGAAATATTACACATATGGGCAAGCAAGCTTTGAAATGTTGAAGTGTTAAGTTCTCTGGGCGAAACAGGTCACTTCCAACACCTTTAACTCCTGAGGCTGTTTCCTCACCCAATGTTAGCCTATTTAGCTTGACTACTAGCTCACTGTCTATGTGGTATCAGTTGCCATAGAAGTAAATCAGACAGTGAGCTGTCAATCAAAATAAAGGGACTGTTGTTGGATGAGAAACATCCTCATGAGTCAGAGGCTCGAGAAGTGCTCTGTTGCACCTAGAGCACTTAACAGCTCATGTGCATATCATTGATTAAAAATGCCAATTTCTTGTGAAAGCAGCAACAGATTGAAATATAAATACATCAAAACTTTTATATAGTCTAACAGTCAGAGGATTGGGAAGCACTCTGACATGCCCAGAGCACTTAACACCTGATTGGCATGAGTTAAAATGCTAATATCTCACGAATGCGCATTAAATAGAAGATATAAAGGTATTAATACATTTTCCAAAGACCTGCTTGCCCATACATGTGTTTTGGGGATTTGATCTTTCTAACACATTTCCTTTAATGTTGAACGGAAAACTTAAGACCATTACATCCGGGCAATATTGTTTAAAAAGGTGCAGGGGGTCATGTGCTGCCCTCAGCTGCTGGGCCAAATATCAAAAACTATAAGGATTTGGTTCCACTGTATGTGATTGGGAAGTTTTTGAGATGAGACGAAGGAATCTGACAAGACAGCAAATTTAGCAATTTTCTCAAATTTGTCATCAATTTTACTTAATGGTTCAATCATATGTCCATTATTGCACTCTGAGATCTCTCCAGGTCCCAAAATATAAAAAAAAAGTTAAAAAATAAATTATACTTACCCTCCTCTCACTTGTCCCGCTGTGCAGACCAGCCCCGATCCAATTGTTTTCTTGGGTCCAGCAAATCGTGAGGTCTACATTGTGACAGAACACCAAGACCGAAATCTGACAACTTAGAATTTTTTTGGTAAATTTGGCAAAAAATTCGATTAGCTTATTTCTACTATGGACTTATTTTTCACTGTCAAGATACTTTGGATCATCACGGAAAAGTTTTCAAACTTTATGCAACTTTTCTGCTGTGAGGAATTCTCTCTCTCTCTCTCTCTCCTCTTCCCGGCCAGCGGTTCCTTTAAAATTCTTCATTCGGCGGATCCGTAAAAAAACGGATCCGGTGGCATCCGTTCACATCAGTAAAGAACGGATCCGCTTTTCCACCTTTTTGGCGGATTTTAACTGACACAAATAACTGAAGTGTGAAAGAGGCCTAAGGGAGATCATTAGGAGACGTCATTGGGGACTCTTGAATCTTCCAGCCAATTAGGCAGTCATATTTGGTCATACGCCGCAGTCGTCATATTAATAAGATGCACAACATATGGTGGGTCCGAGGGGAGCTCAGAGAGCAGTATATAAGCATCTGTTAGCTAAGGGTCGGACACAATATTAGAGAGGAAGGAGCTGCCTGTGGGCCTTCAGCTGTGGACAATGATGTAGGTATGAGAAGATCTATCCTAATATTCTACCATCGGGCGATAGATCTGAGCGGGTCCCGGAGGATCACATCAATCAGTGTGCTGCACCCCCGTGTAAGTATTCTGCGTTCTCATATATTAAGAAGGATTGGACTGACTCAATACGTTACCTCAAAATAGTAATAGAAGTACTCTCATAGTAATATTAGTGGCAGAATAATCAGTTTCCATACTTGTAGTGTTAGTAGAAATGAATGTGGTAGTAAGAGTACTCCAGTAGTAGTAGCAGAGGTAGAGGAAGCAGTTTCCATTTTTGTAGTGTTAGAAAACGTGAATGTGGTAGTAATAGTACTCCAGTAGTATTAGAAGAGGTAGAGGAAGCAGTTTCCATACTTGTAGTGTTAGTAGAAAGGAATGTGGTAGTAATAGTACTCAGTACTATTACTACCACATTCCTTTCTACTAACACTACAAGTACGGAAACTGCTGACTCTACCTCTGCTAATACTACTGAGTCAGTAGTATTAGCAGAGGTAGAGTCAGTAGTTTCCGTACTTGTAGTGTTAGCAGAAATGAATGTGGTAGTAATAGTACTCCAGTAGTATTAGCAGAGGTAGAGGAAACAGTTTCCGTACTTGTAGTGTTAGAAGAAATGAAAGTGGTAGTAATAGTACTCCAGTAGTATTAGCAGAGGTAGAGCAAGCAGTTTCCATACTTGTAGTGTTAGAAGAAATGAATGTGGCAGTAATAGTACTCCAGTAGTATTAGCAGAGGTAGAGCAAGCAGTTTCCGTACTTGTAGTGTTAGTAGAAAGGAATGTGGTAGTAATAGTACTCCAGTAGTATTAGCAGAGGTAGAGTAAGCAGTTTCCGTACTTGTAGTGTTAGTAGAAATGAATGTGGTAGTAATAGTACTCCAGTGGTATTAGCAGAGGTAGAGGAAACAGTTTCCATACTTGTAGTGTTAGTAGAAATGAAAGTGGTAGTAATAGTACTCCAGTAGTAGTAGCAGAGGTAGAGTAAGCAGTTTCCGTACTTGTAGTGTTGTATAGAAATGAATGTGGTAGTAATAGTACTCCAGTAGTATTAGCAGAGGTAGAGGAAGCAGTTTCCGTACTTGTAGTGTTAGTAGAAATTAATGTGGTAGTAATAGTACTCCAGAAGTATTAGCAGAGGTAGAGGAAACAGTTTCCATACTTGTAGTGTTAGTAGAAATGAAAGTGATAGTAATAGTACTCCAGTAGTAGTTGCAGAGGTAGAGTAAGCAGTTTCCATACTTGTAGTGTTAGTAGAAATGAATGTGGTAGTAAGAGTACTCCAGTAGTAGTAGCAGAGGTAGAGTAAGCAGTTTCCATATTTGTAGTGTTAGAAAACGTGAATGTGGTAGTAAGAGTACTCCAGTAGTATTAGCAGAGGTAGAGCAAGCAGTTTCCGTACTTGTAGTGTTAGTAGAAATGAATGTGGTAGTAATAGTACTCCAGCAGTAGTAGCAGAGGTAGAGTAAGCAGTTTCCATATTTGTAGTGTTAGAAGACGTGAATGTGGTAGTAATAGTACTCCAGTAGTATTAGCAGAGGTAGAGGAAGCAGTTTCCGTACTTGTAGTGTTAGTAGAAATGAATGTGGTAGTAAGAGTACTCCAGCAGTAGTAGCAGAGGTAGAGGAAGCAGTTTTCGTACTTGTAGTGTTAGTAGAAATGAATGTGGTAGTAATAGTACTACAGCAGTAGAAGCAGAGGTAGAGGAAGCAGTTTCCGTACTTGTAGTGTTAGTAGAAATGAATGTGGTAGTAATAGTACTCCAGAAGTATTAGCAGCGGTAGAGGAAGCAATTTCCGTACTTATAGTGTTAGTAGAAAAGAATGTGGTAGTAATAGTACTCAAGTAGTATTAGCAGAGGTAGAGGAAGAAATTTCCGTACTTGAAGCGTTAGTAGAAATGAATGTGGTAGTAATAGTACTCCAGTAGTATTAGCAGAGGTAGAGCAAGCAGTTTCCGTACTTGTAGTGTTAGCAGAAATGAATGCGGTAGTAAGAGTACTCCTGTAGTATTAGCAGAGGTAGAGCAAGCAGTTTCCGTACTTGTAGTGTTAGTAGAAATGAATGTGGTAGTAATAGTACTCCAGTAGTATTAGCAGAGGTGCAGCAAGCAGTTTCCGTACTTGTACTGTTAGTAGAAAAGAATGTGGTAGTAATAGTACTTCAGTAGTAGTAGCAGAGGTGCAGCAAGCATTTTCCGTACTTGTACTGTTAGTAGAAAAGAATGTGGTAGTAATAGTACTTCAGTAGTAGTAGCAGCGGTAGAGGAAGCAATTTCCGTACTTGTAGTGTTAGTAGAAAAGAATGTGGTAGTAATAGTACTCCAGTAGTATTAGCAGAGGTAGAGGAAGCAATTTCCATACTTGAAGCGTTAGTAGAAATGAATGTGGTAGTAATAGTACTCCAGTAGTATTAGCAGAGGTAGAGCAAGCAGTTTCCGTACTTGTAGTGTTAGCAGAAATGAATGTGGTAGTAAGAGTAGTCCAGTAGTAGTAGCAGAGGTAGAGGAAGCAGTTTCCATACTTGTAGTGTTAGTAGAAATGAATGTGGTAGTAAGAGGACTCAAGTAGCATTTGCAGAGGTAGAGTAAGCAGTTTCCGTACTTGTAGTGTTAGTAGAAATGAATGTGGTAGTAATAGTACTCCAGTAGTATTAGCAGAGGTAGAGGAAGCAGTTTCCGTACTTGTAGTGTTAGTAGAAATGAATGTGGTAGTAAGAGTACTCCAGTAGTAGTAGCAGAAGTAGAGCAAGCAGTTTCCGTACTTGTAGTGTTAGTAGAAATGAATGTGGTAGTAATAGTACTCCAGCAGTAGTAGCAGAGGTAGAGGAAGCAGTTTCCGTACTTGTAGTGTTAGTAGAAAGGAATGTGGTAGTACTATTACTACCACATTCCTTTCTACTAACACTACAAGTACGGAAACTGCTGACTCTACCTCTGCTAATACTACTGAGTCAGTAGTATTAGCAGAGGTAGAGTCAGTAGTTTCCGTACTTGTAGTGTTAGCAGAAATGAATGTGGTAGTAATAGTACTCCAGTAGTATTAACAGAGGTAGAGGAAACAGTTTCCGTACTTGTAGTGTTAGTAGAAATGAAAGTGGTAGTAATAGTACTCCAGTAGTATTAGCAGAGGTAGAGCAAGCAGTTTCCATACTTGTAGTGTTAGAAGAAATGAATGTGGCAGTAATAGTACTCCAGTAGTATTAGCAGAGGTAGAGCAAGCAGTTTCCGTACTTGTAGTGTTAGTAGAAAGGAATGTGGTAGTAATAGTACTCCAGTAGTATTAGCAGAGGTAGAGTAAGCAGTTTCCGTACTTGTAGTGTTAGTAGAAATGAATGTGGTAGTAATAGTACTCCAGTGGTATTAGCAGAGGTAGAGGAAACAGTTTCCGTACTTGTAGTGTTAGTAGAAATGAAAGTGGTAGTAATAGTACTCCAGTAGTAGTAGCAGAGGTAGAGTAAGCAGTTTCCGTACTTGTAGTGTTGTATAGAAATGAATGTGGTAGTAATAGTACTCCAGTAGTATTAGCAGAGGTAGAGGAAGCAGTTTCCGTACTTGTAGTGTTAGTAGAAATGAATGTGGTAGTAATAGTACTCCAGTGGTATTAGCAGAGGTAGAGGAAACAGTTTCTGTACTTGTAGTGTTAGTAGAAATGAAAGTGGTAGTAATAGTACTCCAGTAGTAGTAGCAGAGGTAGAGTAAGCAGTTTCCGTACTTGTAGTGTTGTATAGAAATGAATGTGGTAGTAATAGTACTCCAGTAGTATTAGCAGAGGTAGAGGAAGCAGTTTCCGTACTTGTAGTGTTAGTAGAAATGAATGTGGTAGTAATAGTACTCCAGTAGTAGCAGAGGTAGAGCAAGCAGTTTCCGTACTTTTAGTGATAGTAGAAAGGAATGTGGTAGTAATAGTACTCCAGTAGCATTAGCAGAGGTTGAGGAAACAGTTTCCATACTTGTAGTGTTAGTAGAAATGAATGTGGTAGTAATAGTACTCCAGTAGTAGCAGAGGTAGAGCAAGCAGTTTCCGTACTTGTAGTGTTAGTAGAAATGAATGTGGTAGTAATAGTACTCCAGTAGTATTAGCAGAGGTAGAGGAAGCAGTTTCCGTACTTGTAGTGTTAGTAGAAATTAATGTGGTAGTAATAGTACTCCAGTAGTAGCAGAGGTAGAGCAAGCAGTTTCCGTACTTTTAGTGTTAGTAGAAAGGAATGTGGTAGTAATAGTACTCCAGTAGTATTAGCAGAGGTTGAGGAAACAGTTTCCGTACTTGTAGTGTTAGTAGAAATGAATGTGGTAGTAATAGTACTCCAGTAGTAGCAGAGGTAGAGCAAGCAGTTTCCGTACTTGTAGTGTTAGTAGAAAGGAATGTGGTAGTAATAGTACTCTAGTAGTATTAGCAGAGGTAGAGTAAGCAGTTTCCGTACTTGTAGTGTTAGTAGAAATGAATGTGGTAGTAATAGTACTCCAGTAGTATTAGCAGAGGTAGAGGAAACAGTTTCCATACTTGTAGTGTTAGTAGAAATGAAAGTGGTAGTAATAGTACTCCAGTAGTAGTTGCAGAGGTAGAGTAAGCAGTTTCCATACTTGTAGTGTTAGTAGAAATGAATGTGGTAGTAAGAGTACTCCAGTAGTAGTAGCAGAGGTAGAGTAAGCAGTTTCCATATTTGTAGTGTTAGAAAACGTGAATGTGGTAGTAATAGTACTCCAGTAGTATTAGCAGAGGTAGAGCAAGCAGTTTCCGTACTTGTAGTGTTAGTAGAAATGAATGTGGTAGTAATAGTACTCCAGCAGTAGTAGCAGAGGTAGAGTAAGCAGTTTCCATATTTGTAGTGTTACAAGACGTGAATGTGGTAGTAATAGTACTCCAGTAGTATTAGCAGAGGTAGAGGAAGCAGTTTCCGTACTTGTAGTGTTAGTAGAAATGAATGTGGTAGTAAGAGTACTCCAGCAGTAGTAGCAGAGGTAGAGGAAGCAGTTTCCGTACTTGTAGTGTTAGTAGAAATGAATGTGGTAGTAATAGTACTACAGCAGTAGAAGCAGAGGTAGAGGAAGCAGTTTCCGTACTTGTAGTGTTAGTAGAAATGAATGTGGTAGTAATAGTACTCCAGAAGTATTAGCAGCGGTAGAGGAAGCAATTTCCGTACTTATAGTGTTAGTAGAAAAGAATGTGGTAGTAATAGTACTCAAGTAGTATTAGCAGAGGTAGAGGAAGAAATTTCCGCACTTGAAGCGTTAGTAGAAATGAATGTGGTAGTAATAGTACTCCAGTAGTATTAGCAGAGGTAGAGCAAGCAGTTTCCGTACTTGTAGTGTTAGCAGAAATGAATGCGGTAGTAAGAGTACTCCTGTAGTATTAGCAGAGGTAGAGCAAGCAGTTTCCGTACTTGTAGTGTTAGTAGAAATGAATGTGGTAGTAATAGTACTCCAGTAGTATTAGCAGAGGTGCAGCAAGCAGTTTCCGTACTTGTACTGTTAGTAGAAAAGAATGTGGTAGTAAAAGTACTTCAGTAGTAGTAGCAGCGGTAGAGGAAGCAATTTCCGTACTTGTAGTGTTAGTAGAAAAGAATGTGGTAGTAATAGTACTCCAGTAGTATTAGCAGAGGTAGAGGAAGCAATTTCCATACTTGAAGCGTTAGTAGAAATGAATGTGGTAGTAATAGTACTCCAGTAGTATTAGCAGAGGTAGAGCAAGCAGTTTCCGTACTTGTAGTGTTAGCAGAAATGAATGTGGTAGTAAGAGTAGTCCAGTAGTAGTAGCAGAGGTAGAGGAAGCAGTTTACATACTTGTAGTGTTAGTAGAAATGAATGTGGTAGTAAGAGGACTCAAGTAGCATTAGCAGAGGTAGAGTAAGCAGTTTCCGTACTTGTAGTGTTAGTAGAAATGAATGTGGTAGTAAGAGTACTCCAGTAGTAGTAGCAGAAGTAGAGCAAGCAGTTTCCGTACTTGTAGTGTTAGTAGAAATGAATGTGGTAGTAATAGTACTCCAGCAGTAGTAGCAGAGGTAGAGGAAGCAGTTTCCGTACTTGTAGTGTTAGTAGAAATGAATGTGGTAGTAATAGTACTCCAGTAGTATTAGCAGAGGTAGAGCAAGCTGTTTCCATACTTATAGTGTTAGTAGAAATGAATGTGGTAGTAATAGTACTCCAGCAGTAGTAGCAGAGGTAGAGCAAGCTGTTTCCATACTTGTAGTGTTAGTAGAAATGAATGTGGTAGTAAGAGTACTCCAGTAGTATTAGCAGAGGTAGAGCAAGCAGTTTCCGTACTTGTATTGTTAGTAGAAATGAATGTGGTAGTAATAGTACTCCAGTAGTATTAGCAGAGGTAGAGGAAACAGTTTCCGTACTTGTAGTGTTAGTAGAAATGAAAGTGATAGTAATAGTACTCCAGTAGTAGTTGCAGAGGTAGAGTAAGCAGTTTCCATACTTGTAGTGTTAGTAGAAATGAATGTGGTAGTAAGAGTACTCCAGTAGTAGTAGCAGAGGTAGAGTAAGCAGTTTCCGTACTTGTAGTGTTAGTAGAAATGAATGTGGTAGTAATAGTACTCCAGCAGTAGTAGCAGAGGTAGAGGAAGCAGTTTCCGTACTTGTAGTGTTAGTAGAAATGAATGTGGTAGTAATAGTACTCCAGTAGTATTAGCAGAGGTAGAGCAAGCTGTTTCCATACTTATAGTGTTAGTAGAAATGAATGTGGTAGTAATAGTACTCCAGTAGTATTAGCAGAGGTAGAGCAAGCTGTTTCCATACTTATAGTGTTAGTAGAAATGAATGTGGTAGTAATAGTACTCCAGTAGTATTAGCAGAGGTAGAGCAAGCTGTTTCCATACTTATAGTGTTAGTAGAAATGAATGTGGTAGTAATATTACTCCAGCAGTAGTAGCAGAGGTAGAGCAAGCTGTTTCCATACTTGTAGTGTTAGTAGAAATGAATGTGGTAGTAAGAGTACTCCAGTAGTATTAGCAGAGGTAGAGCAAGCAGTTTCCGTACTTGTATTGTTAGTAGAAATGAATGTGGTAGTAATAGTACTCCAGTAGTATTAGCAGAGGTAGAGGAAACAGTTTCCGTACTTGTAGTGTTAGTAGAAATGAAAGTGATAGTAATAGTACTCCAGTAGTAGTTGCAGAGGTAGAGTAAGCAGTTTCCATACTTGTAGTGTTAGTAGAAATGAATGTGGTAGTAATAGTACTCCAGTAGTAGTAGCAGAGGTAGAGGAAGCAGTTTCCATACTTGTAGTGTTAGTAGAAATGAATGTGGTAGTAATAGTACTCCAGCAGTAGTAGCAGAGGTAGAGGAAGCAGTTTCCACACTTGTAGTGTTAGTAGAAATGAATGTGGTAGTAACAGTACTCCAGTAGTAGTAGCAGAGGTAGAGGAAGCAGTTTCAATACTTGTAGTGTTAGTAGAAATGAATGTGGTAGCAATAGTACTCCAGTAGTATTAGCATAGGTAGAGCAAGCTGTTTCCGTACTTGTAGTGTTAGTAGAAATGAATGTGGTAGTAATAGTACTCCAGCAGTAGTAGCAGAGGTATAGCAAGCTGTTTCCATACTTGTAGTGTTAGTAGAAATGAATGTGGTAGTAATAGTACTCCAGCAGTAGTAGCAGAGGTATAGCAAGCTGTTTCCATACTTGTAGTGTTAGTAGAAATGAATATGGTAGTAAGAGTACTCTAGTAGTATTAGCAGAGGTAGAGCAAGCAGTTTCCATACTTGTAGTGTTAGTAGAAATGAATGTGGTAGTAATAGTACTCCAGCAGTAGTAGCAGAGGTAGAGCAAGCTGTTTCCATACTTATAGTGTTAGTAGAAAGGAATGTGGTAGTAATAGTACTCCAGCAGTAGTAGCAGAGGTAGAGCAAGCAGTTTCCATACTTGTAGTGTTAGTAGAAATGAATGTGGTAGTAAGAGTACTCTAGTTGTATTAGCAGAGGTAGAGCAAGCAGTTTCCGTACTTGTAGTGTTAGTAGAAATGAATGTGGTAGTAATAGTACTCCAGCAGTAGTAGCAGAGGTAGAGCAAGCTGTTTCCATACTTATAGTGTTAGTAGAAATGAATGTGGTAGTAAGAGTACTCCAGCAGTAGTAGCAGAGGTAGAGGAAGCAGTTTCAATACTTGTAGTGTTAGTCGAAATGAATGTGGTAGTAAGAGTACTCCAGCAGTAGTAGCAGAGGTAGAGGAAGCAGTTTCAATACTTGTAGTGTTAGTAGAAAGGAATGTGGTAGTAATAGTACTCCAGCAGTAGTAGCAGAGGTAGAGCAAGCTGTTTCCATACTTGTAGTGTTAGTAGAAATGAATGTGGTAGTAATAGTACTCCAGCAGTAGTAGCAGAGGTATAGCAAGCTGTTTCCATACTTGTAGTGTTAGTAGAAATGAATGTGGTAGTAATAGTACTCCAGCAGTAGTAGCAGAGGTATAGCAAGCTGTTTCCATACTTGTAGTGTTAGTAGAAATGAATATGGTAGTAAGAGTACTCTAGTAGTATTAGCAGAGGTAGAGCAAGCAGTTTCCATACTTGTAGTGTTAGTAGAAATGAATGTGGTAGTAATAGTACTCCAGCAGTAGTAGCAGAGGTAGAGCAAGCTGTTTCCATACTTATAGTGTTAGTAGAAAGGAATGTGGTAGTAATAGTACTCCAGCAGTAGTAGCAGAGGTAGAGCAAGCTGTTTCCATACTTATAGTGTTAGTAGAAATGAATGTGGTAGTAAGAGTACTCCAGCAGTAGTAGCAGAGGTAGAGGAAGCAGTTTCAATACTTGTAGTGTTAGTAGAAAGGAATGTGGTAGTAATAGTACTCCAGTTGTATTAACAGAGGTAGAGCAAGCAGTTTCCATTCTTGTAGGCTTAATAGTTGTAGAATTGAAGTCATAGTTGCATTAGGAGCAGCTGTATTATCAGTGGATGTAGTGATGGTAGTGGCAGTAGTATTTGGGGTTGCAGTACTAGCATCACTAGCAGTTTTTCCACTAATACAAAAGATAGACTCCTGGTTCCACTCTAGAACCAAGACACACTGGAGGAGACGTATCATGACTGGTGCAAGTAGTGGTGCAAAAGTCTTGTATTTGCCAGTTGTATCCTCACCCTGTTGCTGTATCTAAACCATCCCACCCAAGGCTTTCCCTGCATTCCCGGTATCCCTAGCATGTCCCCTCACCTCACTATACGGTTCTGATTCTGCATTGGACCTATTACTTTAGCAAATAAAAAACAGGAGAAAACTCAGAGCATGCAGTAAAAAAATTGTCAAATTTTATTAGAGTAAAGTACTACAAATGACGTATATATACCGGTGTGCTAATAAAGAACAAAAACAGACAGTATCCACCCAGAGTGCCCTAAACCTCCATGCAGATGCAAAACATAGCCCCAGACCATGTCCCTGAGAAAGTCCAATAACCCCAATGTAAAATGGAAGAAACGCCCAGGTACAGTGACCTGAATGTAAACATCATAGGGTTAACAATAGTAAAGGGCGTCAGTATAATAAGATAAACTGCCACAATGAGCAGCAAAAAAGTATGGGGAAGAGAGACCTCAGAGGCACTTACCGGGGCAGGGAGGGTAAGGGGAACCTGGCTGTATCACCCCCGACGCGCGTTTCGCAGCGTCTCAGGCCGCTTTCTCTCTTCCCCATACTTGGGGCTATGTTTTCCATCTGCATGGAGGTTTAGGGCACTCTGGCTGGATACTGTCTGTTTTTGTCTTCATTAGCACACCGGTATATATATGTCATTTGTAGTAATTTACTCTAATAAAATTTGACAATTTTTTTACTGCATGCTATGAGTTTTCTCCTGTTTTTTATTTGATTTTCTGAGCTTATGCACATTGGCGTTGGTGGTTGGGTTTTCCCCTTCCCCGTTACGCCATATGATGTTTAAGGGGTTTTTGTTTCTATTACTTTACCAGTCTTTGTTTTCTCTTTCCAGTGTATGACCCTACAAATACGTCTATCCTACATAGGAATGAATCTCACGGGATCCCCGGAGCATGACTCTCAGATGTCTGCCTACAGTGAGTGGGTCTCGAATGTCATCACCTGGGTTTTCTTCATCTTCACTGTGCTTTGTTTCTGCATTTTTCTCTACTTTATCACCCTTATATTGATTGTCTACTTCACCGCGCCTCATGCCCGAGAGACGACCAGATATGTCCTCTTTGCCCACATGCTGGTCTGTGATACATTATATCTCTGTTTGGGACTCTTTCTCGCCTTGGCTTATCAATTTCTCTACATGTCGGTGCCCATCTGCTACTTCATCCTCGTTATTACCGTCACCGCCTTTAGGGTCACACCATACAACTTGGCGGCCATGGCCCTGGAGCGATACATTGCCATTTGCCACCCGCTGAGATACCTAATGTTCTGTACAGTTGAAAGGTCTTACTCCGTGATCTCGGCAATGTGGTTTCTTGGGTTTCTCCCCAATGCATTCGATTTAATTATCCTTGGCACCTTTGCGGAGAAGAGTTTTTTCTCTAAGACCCTCTTGTGTAGACAGGAAGGGTTAATAGTTCAGCCAATACAAGACACCGTAAGGTCCCTAATGTTCATAATTAGTTTAATTGCGGTGGCTCTGGTCATCCTCTTCACCTACGTCAAGGTCATGCTGATCGCTAGGAAGAGTGGTTCTAACTCCTCTTCAGCCTCCAAAGCCGGGAGAACGGTAATTCTCCACGCGTTTCAGCTTATCCTGTCCATAGTGTCTTTGACCTCTAATATTACAGAGCCCTATGGCGGCACTTACATGGTAATGCTCAATTTCCTGGTCTTTATGTGTTTTCCGAGGCTTCTCAGCCCACTGATCTACGGCATCCGAGATGAAGTGTTCAGCAAATGCATTAGGAAGATGTATTCCATGGTCTATAAGGACAGGACTGTGCCAAAACTCTGAACTTCTGGAATTAAAAAAGTTACGTTTTTTCGGTGTCTTACTCCTTGAATGGTTATTGTATGATGTTTTAATTGGTAAAGTTAAGAGAATGTATTAAATGTTATGAGTTTCCAATAAAAAACTGGGATCCAAGGGGTAACGTTTCTCCTTGCAGAGAGTGACATGTCAAGCCTGACATGCCGAGGTGAGGAGACTTTTAGGCTATGTGCACACGTTCGGAATTGCAGCGGAAATTTACGCGGCAATTCCACAACTCCCTGCTGCGGGAAATACGCATGCGGAATTGGCATGCATATTCCCGCTAAACACTAGCGTTTTGCAAGCGTAATTAACAGGTTGGTCACACTTGTCAAACATAGTGTTTGACAAATGTGACCAACTTTTTACAAGATAGGATGTTAAAAAATAATAAAAAAATTTAAAAAAAAATGGTTATTCTCATCTTCCGACTGCCCACAATCTCCTCATCGGCGCTCCCATCATCTTCCGGTCCCAGTGATGCTTTGCGCAAAGAACCTTTGTGGTCTCGCTGAGGGACAGATTATAGTTGCTTATTGAAGTCTATGGAAAGGGAAGAAATAGAGAGCGAAAGACAGACACACAGATTGTGCAGTGGCTTTCTAGTAAGTGTTTTTTTTTAATGACGGTGCTGGGTTCACAGCTACACTGTTCAGTATTGCTGTTACTGCATAGACAGTTACATTGCTCAGTACTGCTTTATAAGATCCGCTATGCTTCTGTTAATTTCTAGTGTTATATCTCATATCTCACCCTAGTATTGGATTCACAGTTACACTGATAAATACCTTTGTATAATTTCCTTCAAGCTAAGATTTTTATTAGGTGCTTTATCTCACCTCAATGCTGGATTCACAGCTGCATTGTTCAGTACAGTTGTGTAATGTCCTATATGCTTATGCTGCTTTTTAGGGTTTTATCTCACTCAAGTGCTTGGTTCAAAGATGCACTGCTCAGTACTACTGTATATGGTCCTGCTTGCAACACATTTAGAAAGTGCTTTAGCTCAACCAAGTGCTAGGCACAGAGCTACATTACTCAATTCTGCTATAAAATGTGTTCCATGCTGATTTTGTTTTCTAGTGAGTGTTTTATCCCACTCAAGTACTTACGGTAACTTACAGCTATAACTGCTCACTACTGCTATAATTACAGTTGGAGCTGCAAGTAAGTGTTTTATCTAAACACAGTACTGGAGTAATATCTACAATGCTCAGCTCTGCTGCATAATGTGCTCCCATTTGGCTGCTTTCCGGTAAGTGTTATATTTCACGATTACACTGCTCAGTACTATTGAAAAATGTCCTCTATGTTGCTTCATAGTAAGGGTTTTATCTCACCTAAGCCCTGGATTCATATCTACAGTACTTTGCTCAGTACTACCGTATAACTCCCTCCATGCTGTTGCTGTCTTGTAAGTATTTTATAACACCTCATGCTGGATTCATAGCTACACTGCTGAGTATTGTTATATTCACAGAGCTGTAGGAGAGATCAGCGCAAAAATAGGGTCTTTTCCGAGAGATAAGACAGTCGGTAAAATCAGATTACACTCAGCTTCTAGACATATTCAAAAGCATGTCAAATGGAATTTCAGTTTCAGCAGACCATAATACATCAAAGGATGG
Organism: Dendrobates tinctorius; assembly: GCF_039654945.1. NCBI lineage: Eukaryota > Metazoa > Chordata > Amphibia > Anura > Dendrobatidae > Dendrobates > Dendrobates tinctorius. The sequence continues at coordinate 10,398,827 of NW_027361824.1, forward strand.
AAGGAAAGGTTTGTGGATGGTTTCTGCGCTTGCCAACAGTTAATGAGATGTATATCCCAGGATATAAATCAAAATGGTGGTTTATTCTATGCGTTTCAAAGTACAAATGACTTCTTCATCAGGAAAGACCACAAGTGTGCAGCAAAAACAGCAAAGGTATCGTTTAAATAGAGTTTTCAAATATGGATGCCAAAAACACAGAGTATCTGACCGAACTTTGACATCTGTCAAGTGTTTTAGAATGTTCTCAATTCTGTGTCTTTCCAGCATGTTTTTTATCTCAACTCAGTGCTTGATTTATATCTGTACCACTCAGTACTGCTGTATAAAGTCCTCAATGCTGATTCTATTTTCTAGTATTTGTTCTCTCTCACCGAAGTGATGGATTAACAACTACATTGCTGAGTATTACTGTATAATGTCCTCTATGCTGCTTTCTAGTACATGTTTTATCTCACCCAAGCACTGGATTTATGTATATTCCGCTCAGTAACCTCTATGCTGTTGATTTCTAGTAAGTGTTTTATCTCAGATCATGCTGGATTCACAGCTACACTACAAATGGAATACAGGCCACACGTTCATTGTAGTGGTATCTCTGTGTCAGCTCGTATCTGTGCGTGCCCAAACTATGGCCAGTTTACGACTGTTTTATTTTATTAATTCCTCTATGCAGCTGCTCCTAAACATATGTTACATATAGAAAAGCAAGAATCAACCATGTATGCATTGATTGCATTGAATTGGATCAGTAGAAACTGTTTCTCAATCATAAGGGTTCTAGAGATGGGGCCTTCAGTTTTGGGTTTGGGTTTTTTTTTCTGTAGAAAAGCTAGAAATGATTAAAGGAATGTTCCCATATTAGATATATTTTTAGATGCATTTTTCAACATTAAAATTGCAACACCAAAAAGTGGTGGAGTCAAGAAACCACTGGAGCCATAGGCGGAGGAGGACATGACTTGGGGATGGGTGGACCTTTACTCCTGCAGCTTTTTTGGTATAGTGGTGTAGATTTTAAGCACGAGGGATGTTGCTTTCAGAGTAAGAAGTCCAGTATGTCTGTGCCTGGGGGGTCACTGTGAGGAGGGGGGCTTATATAGAACAGGAAATCTGTGTCTCTCCCTCTTTCTTACACAGGAGGAAGCATGTCTGCGCTTCATGTCAGTGCAGTGTATACTGACCCTGCTGTGTGCGGATTATCCCCCCTTCCCCGCTATGGAGTCTGATGATCTGTATGTGACCTCATCTCTGTTACACACTGTGAGGCTGGGTGTGCAGATCCCGTGTAACCAGGTTAGGCCTGTTCCACACATCAGTTTTTTTCGTCAGTTAAAATCCGCTAAAATGGCGGACAACGGATCCGTTCCTGTACTGACCACAACGTTTGGCACCGGACCGTTGTTCTAACTGATCCGGCGAAGGAAGAATTTTAAAGGAACCGCTGCAGAGAGAAAGAGAGAGAGAATATTTTTCCAGAACAGAGTTTAGGGTTAAATTTCCGACACAGGCATTTCTCCCGGGCATGCGCAATAGAAAATGCGGATCCGGCCGGGGAAAAAAAACGTTTCATTGTCCGTCCTGGACGCTCAGCGGACGGCAAAATCTTGGCGGATCCGTAAAAAAAACGGATCGAACGGATGACCATCCGTCAAGATCCGCCGTTAATACAAGTCAATGGGGGAAAAAACGGATCCGCCAAGAAAAATGGCGGATCCCTTTTTTTTTTTTGCAAAACGGTAGATTTTGACTGATGGGGAAAAACGGATGTGTGAAACAGGCCTTACTCACTAAATGTGGTATATGTGTAAAGGCTCCATCCCTGTGCTGTATACATGATATCACTCCTCACTCTGCTGTATACGGATAATGCTGGGTATAGACATCCTGTGTCTCCAGGTCATTTTCCTGGCTGTACATATAACCTGGACATGACTTCCAGCTTAGTGCTTGATTTCTGTAGCTATTGCTGCCTTTAGTCCTCTTATGTTACATGCTGTCCTGCCTGATATATCCATCCTGTTTCTGTATATTGTCTCCCTCCTATGTTGCATGATCAGAGTATACCCACCAAGAGCTTATTTTATATTACCTAAGATGGTGGATAGCACAGGCCTGAATGGATTATGTTTTATCATGCGTAAAATAAATAATCGGGGAGTAACTCGGCACATTTGAGTGGGCACTAATAACTCAGCACATGGCGAGCAGTGAGTGGGCACTAATAACTCAGCACATGGCGAGCAGTGAGTGGGCACTAATAACTCAGCACATGGCGGGCAGTGAGTGGGCACTAATAACTCAGCACATGGCAGGCAGTGAGTGGGCACTCCTAGTGTGAGGCTGCACATTGCTCTGGAGGACACATCATGGGCCCAGTTTTCAGCCCTGTCTCTCGTCTATTGTATGTAGTAGAGTGACTGGGATACAGAACTTGCAGTTTTCTACTCACACACCTCTGGCTGCAGGCAGCTTATATTAGACCTACACATTTCTTACCATTTATGCACAGCTGGTGATTAGAGTCTGTAACTGCTGTAGAGGAGCAGGCGGCTTCTCATTTATGGTTACAGCATATAACACAGCATTGCCCATCTCTGTCTATTTCTGAACCTTACGATGGGATATTTTCCATTATTAACCTGTTGTATACCTTGGTTGTAAACCTGCATGGTTTCACCCTCACTTATCCCACATCTTGTGCGGTTGGAGGGGACCTTGAAGTTGGTTAAATATGGTCTGGGGGATCCATTGGGATATGGTTTCCTCCTTTTGGAATTTAATATGGATCTGGTGAAAGGTGGAGGGGAGTTTCGGCAAGGGTTTGTCGGATCCCCAGGAAATTCAAGTGAACATTGGAACCCTTGTGGTTATGGTGCTCCCGAGCTGGTGGGGTAACGGCTGGGAGTAATTGTTGGTACATTTTATGTTCACTTTATGTTTGGTAATCACCAGATTTTTGGGAGCTTCAAGGACTCCTACCAGCGTGTTAATATTATTTATGCTTTGATGTTTTATGGTATGTTCGTTTTAATAAAGGCGTGAATAATAATTAAAAAAAAGGGATCGGTGTATACCCACCAAGTGCTTATTTTATATTACTTAAGATGGCGGATAGCACAGGCCTGAGTTGATTACCTGGAGCCTGGTGGTTGGGGGGGTCCTTGAAGTTGGTTAGAAATTGGTCTGGGGGATCCATTGGGATATGGATTCCTTTTTTTGGAAGTTAATATGGTTCTGGACCAGGTGAAAGGTGGAGGGGAGTTTCGGCAAGAGTTTGTCAGATCCCCAGGAAATTCAAGTGAACATTGGAACCCTTGTGGCTATGGTGCTCCCGAGCTAGTGGGGTAATGGCTGGGAGTAATTGTTGGTACATTTTACGTTTGGTAATCACCAGATTTGGGAGCTTCAAGGACTCCCCCCAGTGTGTTAATGTTACTTATGCTTTGATGTTTATTTTATGTTTATTTTAATAAGAACATGAATTAAAAATTTAAAAAAAATAAATAAATAAAAAACAGTTATTTGTTTTCCTTTTAGTGGGTCCTTGAAGTTATTTATAAATTGGTCAGTAGGGGTAACCATATTAAGTATGGACCTCTGGGGTGGGGTTCTTGGAGTTGACGCTGAATCAGCAAAAAGGAATTGGAAGTTAAAATTCTGGACAGTTAAAAATTGTTTCGGTGGATCTGGCTTTTGGTTACGACTCTGGGCGGGGTTTTATCCGGGAGCTTTTGGTGGTTGGATTTCCCGGAATGGGATGTTTGGTGCCCTCGAGCTGGTGGTTTACGGCTGAGGGTAACGTGGAGTTTTAAGTTCTTGTGTTTTTGCCAAATATTTAGCCAGAATTTTTGGGGCTCCAAGAACCACCCCCCCTCATGTCGTATAAGATTGTGTATTTAATACTTATTGTAAATGTTAATGTTATTTGTTAATAAACTGGCCGCTGACCCCCCTGGGTTTGGAAGGGTAACCATTTCAGGTATGGCACCCTGGTTTTGAGGGGTAATTATCTCAGGTACGGCCCCCTGGTGTGGAGGGTAACCATCTCGTGTATGGCCCCCTGGTGTGGAGGGGGTAACCATCTCGGGTATGGCCCCCTGGTATGGAGAGGTGACCATCATGGTATGGCCCCTTGGTCTCCAGAAGCATTTATATTTTATAGGACCCTGTTAGGGTAAAGTCCCTGGGGTCATGGCAATCATATTTTGCATGCCTACAGAATAAATTGGCTCCTCTGAGCCAGGAACAGCGGCTGGAGGGGAGAAGAGAACAAGGTTGTCGTCTGGACAATGCAGTTATCTAGTGCATGAAACTGAAGAGCAATGTACCTAATCTGTGTGCCCTTGCGTCAGTGGGAGTGACTAAGGGTAAAGTAATCAAGTGCATTAACATGAAGGGTAATATGCCTATTCCCAAAGCCCTTGATCTGGTGGGAGCGGCTAAGGGTATAATCTAGTGCATTAACACAAAGGGCAGTATGCCTATTACTGATGCCCTTGAGCCAATGGGAGCGGCTAAGTGTATAATCAAGTACACAAAGGGCAGTAAGCCTACTCCCGGTGCCCTTGAGCCAGTGGGAGCGGCTAAGGGTAAAATAATCAAGTGCATTAACACGAAGGGCAATATGCCTATTCCCAGTGCCTTTGACCCAGTTGGAGAGGTCAATAGTAAATGTTATCAAGTGCATGAAAAACAATTAACAATGGCGTGGCAGGGTTATTAATAATGCCTTTGTAGACTTTTTCTGCTTTAGGTTTATTTAAATTACTACTTCCAGATATTCTGAACGTTATTTTATGGTCGGTTATAATGTTGTTATATTGTGTATAGTTTTTAATTACTCCCTATTTATAATATCTTTCTATTGATATGTTCATCACTTTTCAGGTAGTGATAGTAAGTGGGTTTAAGAAATTTTACTGCACAGGTACTGTAATAATGGTGGCTTCTAGAACTAAAATCTGTGAATTGGTGAATTATTAGAGCTGGCTACAATGCATGCGGTATAATAGTTTTTTGAGGCATGACAGATGTCATTATACAGGTATTCAGATTGTGGCTATGACCTTAATTATGGTTTACTGTTATTTTGCTGTAGTTACCGTATTATCGATCATAACTTGGTAGCATGGCATTGATAAAATTAATCTGTCGGAGCTCTGGAATTTTAATTTTATTACTTGTGTGCACAGACTTTCCATAGCATGTAGAAATGGTTGATGGCTTTGTTAGGCATGGTTGATGGGGGTCGAGTCCATTTAAGGTGTCAAATGGCCTCTCTGGTGGCGGTTTAGGAGTCAGGTGGAAGTTGCAGGCAAGTTAAGGTGGACTCATTTTAACTATAGAGGATGTAAAACCTCATGGTGGTGAACAGGCTCGGCTTTGATGGCCAGCCTCAAGGACGTTGTAATGGTAACGTCAATCAGGGGCGGGCACAGTAGTTAAGCACAGGAGTGAGGATAATAGGGTCATTGGGGCCCTGAAAGTTTACTGGCTCTGCTTGAATGGCAAGCCAGTGCGTGCCGCCCCTTTATGGCTGTCTGTCCTGGTTCTGTATGTCAGACAGCTGGGGATATCACAGTACTTGTGAATCCCAATGTACTATCACTTCACCTGACTCCTACTGTGATTGTTTTAATCCTTTGATTTAAGTAAAGCTGTGGCCATTTTGACAACCAAAATAATGTGTTGTGTACTTATTCTAGTGCCTAGGTTTACTGTAGTTATGGTGGTTTTAAGATGGAGTGGGGGTCCGTCCCATATCCATAAGTCATGGAAATCACAAGATCAATAGACATCACAAATTTTCAAGATATCAGGATTTCTTCAGTCTGTGGTCTGAGCCACCTACAGAAATCCCGGCACTTCCAGCCTCAGCTGCTATCGCTGAGGTCATTAATGGTTATCTGAGGATGAATGTGTGGTGCCCCTAAGGGTCCAGTCGCCACAGAGATGCTGCACCTCACCCAGAGGTGTGGTATCCCACAACCAGGTAAGGTGAGTGCACCCGACCAGAATCCAACACCCACACCCCACCCACCCCAGTAGTGTAGCAGAGCACCCTTTATGGCTCCCTGCTTGGAAGAGTGCTGGGAGGTGGGCGGAGCGTAGTATAGTAGGGAAAGTCTAGGAAGGTGAAGGACGTGGACTGAGCGGCTCCTGACTGCATGAGGAGCGCCAGACGGATTGGACTACAAACAGAAGATTCTTCATACCCAGCAGCAACCGCCACGAGCGAGGCACCGGTATCATCACCGCCAGCGTCTGCTGCCGCCGCTACCCCGTCATCGCTGCCGAACGCCGCCTGCCAGGAGGTGTTACCCGCGGTACCAGGAACAACCATGACTGTGGAGGCTGTGCTCCTGCCCGGACCTGACGCGGCTGCGCAGGTTCTGTCTGTGGCCTCACCGGGACCCAATCCTGCATCGGCCTTACCACTGCCGTTGCCTGCTGCAGTTGCTGACCAGGCAGCCCGGATGACCGCAGTTGCCATCGGCCTCCACCCTTCACCGGCACCGGATCCCAATAACCAGGCGGGAACAGGTATGGCCGCCGTCCCTGCGTCCTGAGGGGCTCCGATAGGTCCCGACGATTTTACATCAGCTCCAACCCCTGGGCAGATTGTAATTGATCTGGCCTGGCACCAGGACCCTATCCCCAGGGGGGAGACGCCAGAACCCCTTGCTGTAGTACCACTGTCCACCGTCGGCAAAGGCCGTCCCCAAGAAGTAGTTGAAGATTTCTGCCAGCAGCAGATCCGGAAGCTGACAGAGGAACAGAGGGAGCGGGAACAGTGCAGATTGGCTGTATTAGGCCCAGACCTGGAGAGGAAGCGGCTGTAACGGGGTCTTCTGTGCTGTAATACCTCTTACATTACCACCCCGTGTTTCAGGAGGTCCACTCTGCTTTTCCTCACTTCTGGATGAAGGACGCTGGCTCAAAAGGCTTTGCACCATGGGAACATAAAAAAGATCACTGCTTCTCCACGTATTTCCAGTGTGACAACATTTTACTCACCGGTCTAAGAATATATATACATACAGAGGACAGGACAATCAATATTTGTCAGGTCAGTAGATAACAGGCTCCAATTAAGACACCAGACGTACATTACAATAGCCGCAGGTGGCCGGCGACCCCCGATCATTTACCGTGGGATTTACAAAGGTGGGGGGGAGGTCAGAAGTGGGATATCTCATTTACCTCTGCCCAGGGGTCGCAGCCGGTCGGTTATTGTACCTATTATACATGCATCTCCTATTCGGGGTGCTGGGGGGGTTCTTTAACACGGCTCTCCCTTTTCAGCGACGCGATCGGCATACACAGTCTGATCCTTAACGGATCGGCTTGGGGATGACCGAAGTCTATGGGGTTGGTACAAGTTCCGTTTGTCGACTTAGTCTATCGGCGTTACCATTTTGTTTGCCGGGTCTGTAGTAGATGGTGAAGTCTAGAGGTTGTAGGGCTAAACTCCATCGCAGTAATCTGGCGTTGCCTCCAGAGACCTGATTAAGCCACACTAGGGGATTATGGTCTGTTAGGAGGGAAAACTGTCGTCCATACAAATATGGTTGTAACTTCTTGAGTGCCCATACTACTACCAGGCACTCCTTCTTTATGGCCGTATAGCTTACTTCGCAGAGCAGTAGTTTCCGACTCAGGTAATCCACCGGGTGGTCTTTACCGTCTGGCTCGACTTGGCTCAGCACTGCCCCCAGTCCAAACATGGAAGGGTCTGTGTGAACAAGGAAACGTTTAGTTGGATCGGGTGCGGCCAATAACGGGGTATTTGTGAGGGCGTCCTATAGCTGGAGGAAGGCTTCCTCACACTCGGGGGTCCAGGTTACCTGGCGGGGAAGGTTCTAACGGGTCAGATCAGTGAGGGGCTTGGCTATACTGCTGTAATTGGGGACAAATTTCCTATAATACCCTGCTGTCCCTAGAAACACCATGACCTGGGTTTTAGTGCGTGGGGTGGGCCATTTGGCTATGGCTTCAATTTTGGCTGGTTCTGGTCGCTGTTTCCCACTTCCCACCCAATGTCCTAAATACTGAACCTCTGCTTTGCCCACGTGACACTTGTTGGGGTTCAAAGTGATTCCGGCCTTGTGGATCCTGTCCAATACTGTCTCTAGGTGATTTAGATGCTCATCCCATGTTGCGCTGTAGATAGTCCTGGAGACCATCCAGAAGCCGGTCAGCCAGCCTCTGGAAGGTCGCAGGGGCATTCTTCATCCCGAATGGCATAACTCGAAACTGGAATAAGCCAAACGGGGTGACAAATGCAGACTTGGAAATAGCGTCAGGACTTAGGGGGATCTGCCAATAGCCTTTGCATAGATCGATGGTGGTCAAATACTTTGCCCCCGCCAGCCGGTCTAACAACTCATCCACACACGGCATGGGATACGCATCCGTCACCGTTTTCTCATTTAGCTTACGATAGTCTACACAAAACCGGGTAGTCCCATCCTTCTTGGGCACTAACACTACGGGTGATGCCCAGGGACTATCTGACTCTTCAATGACCCCGAAACGCAACATCTCTTGTATCTCTTGTCGCATCCCTTCTCGTACAGACTCAGAGATGCAGAAGGGGGGTTGTCTCAGGGGGGTCTGATCCTGGGTCTCAACCTTGTGTTGTGCCAGGCGGGTGTACCCTGGTCTCTCTGAAAACATCCTCTGTCGCTGCTTCAACAACGCCTCCGCCTGCTGTCTCTCCCAGGGCCCAGAGTAGCGCCACACAGGGACGAGCCCCACTATAAATTGACAGCTGGTAGTTCCCAAGAAGTATAAGCAGTAGCTACTGCGAATTTCTCATGACATACCCTTGGCCGGGCCCCTCGGCGTCAGTCGCACCAGGCATCGTCTGACACAAAACTTCTTTTGGCCGGGGGGTAACCTATGATGAACCTGAACCCAATCCTCCGGCTTCACTTGATGAATGGAAGAATGCTGCTCAAAGTCCTGCAGAAAGCCATCAATGTCTTCCTCTGCCTCCCCCAGCTTTCGGAAGGCATTATACTGGATTTTTTTGTGGCTTACTGCTGACGGTACCTGGGCGAAGGCCAGAGCTCCCCCTGCTCGCTGACTCTCCTCTCTCTGCTCTGCCATCTCCATCTTGGCTAGCTCTATCTTGGCTAGCTCTATTTTTGTCCGCTCTGTCATCTCCATCTTGGCTAGCTCTATCCTGGTCCGCTCTGCCATCTTTTCCTTCAGATCAGTACGCACATCAGCCATCACCTCTCATATGATCTCTACTGCAGGGTTTGGGCCATAGAATTCAATCTCTTCCACATTCACATTGGGAGGCGCTGCACTGTCAAGTTCCATGATGGCTGCTATCAAATCCGCTTTTGTTTTGTTGCTGGCGATTAACCCTCGAGCTTCCACCAGGTCTTTTAATGTATTCCTCTTTAACTTTTGGTAGTTGTTTTCCATTCAGTCCTTTACTCCTATAGACAGGGTATCACATCCCGCTGCTGCCACCAATGTAAAGGGGTCTTCTGTGCTGTAATACCTCTTACATTACCACCCCGTGTTTCAGGAGGTTCAGTCTGCTTTTCCTCACTTCTGGATGAAGGACCCTGGCTCGAAAGGCTTTGTAACATGGGAACATATAAAAGATCACTGCTTCTCCACGTACTTCCAGTGTGACAACATTTTACTCACCAGTCTCAGAATATATATATACATACAGAGGACAGGACAATCGATATGTGTCGGGCCAGTAGATAACAGGCTCCAATTAAGACGCCAGACGTACATTACAGTAGCTGCAGGTGGCTGGCAAACCCCTGATCATTTACCGTGGGATTTACAAAGGTGGTGGGAGGTCAGAAGTGGGATATCTCGTTTACCTCTGCCCAGGGGTCGCAGCCGGTCGGTTGCTACATTAGGGGTATGCATCTCACATTGTACCTATCATACATGCATTTCCTATTCGGTGTGCTGGGGGGTTCTGTAACAGCGGCGAACCCGCGCAGGACAGTATGGGCTGCGCGATTCTGCAGGATGGGGGCGCGTCCTAAATTTTAACCTTGAAAAAGGTTTTGGCTTCATCCAGGACCCCCAGGGGATCTCTGACCTATTTGTCAGCCGCCGGGACGTGGAGACCCACCTTTAAAAGGGACACCCAGACCGTGATCTCTACCGGGGGATTATGTTACTTTCACTTGCCATGAGGGGCTACGCGGCTGGTACGCCCTCAACGTACGCCGCATCCCGGAATAGTTCATCTCGGCCTATGAAGATAAAACAACCAACGTCCCCCCAGCAGAAGTGGCTCCCACCACCGTCTATGTCCCCGCCAGGTCCATGGTGGCAACATCTACCGCAGTAAGCCATCCCCTGGTACGAGTCACAACTCCTGCTGTGCCTCGGGCAGAGGTTCCACCAACTGCCAGACCAAAATCCTGGGCAGCGGCAACTTCTCAACAGGCTGCTGTCTCATCTTCCCAGGCAGCTGCAACTCCCCAGCAGGCTGCAGCCCCACCGTCCCGAGCAGCCATCAACCCAGCTACACCAGGGGGAGTTCAACAGGAGGACTACCGACAATGGGTATCACCACTAGGAGGTGGACACCCTGATTGTCTACCATGGAAGTAGAAGAAGAAACCTGCTTCATCCACCCCAGGGGGTGATTGCAATTAAGAAGTTCTTCTAAATTACTGAACAGTTACCCGGGAGGGTATTTGCACCGTTGTGCCTAAGTTGGTTACTTTTTTTTCTCAGTTTTTATTTTCTGCCTAGTTTTTGGCATCAGTGTTACCAAAAGACTGCGGAGATCATGAACTAGGTATGGTCGAAAACTCTCTTGTATATAGTTCAGCACCTCTTAAGGTGCTCCCTCTTGGTTTTACGCAAAACCACTGAAAAGCAAAGAACTACCTCAGTCCCGAACAAAAACTTGCTGGTGTGGCCGAACACTGGGTCTGGAAGTAAAGACCAGTAAGTCCTGCAGCCCACTCAGGACCACCGTTGGAGGTTTGGGGCGAGTCCTCCACCAGCGGGACACTGCAAACCACCCCGGATGGGACTGTGTCCATTACTCAAGAATAATGACAGTTTAATGAAGCACTTTATATTATGCCTAACAAAAAATTTGGTACCAGAGAATAGTTATAGCAATAGAAACAGAATTTTTTACGGAGTATAGCTAGTAGTAATGTTTTAATAAAAATGTGAAGTTTTGAATAAAGATTTGAATCAGGTGACGAACCAGGAGTTAACGGTTGTCACCAGGCAGCACTTAAGGTTGTAGATACCTAAAATAACTTTATTTATGCTAACGTTTGATGTAAAAATGCCTCTCAGGAGAAGAAGTTTTATAGTGGTATATATATTGTTAATTACTGCAGTAATGTTTTCAAAAATAATAATTTTGTATGTTCTTCCTTGTAACATCTTTGCTTTATTTTCAGACCGTGGACATGCTGGGTTTAACGGGGGGGAATGTGGCGCCCCTGAGGGTCCAGACGCCACAGAGATGCTGCACCTCACCCAGAGGTGTTGTATCACACAACTGGGTAAGGTGAGTGCACCCGACCAGAATCTAACAGCCACTCCCCACACGCCACAGTAGTGTAGCAGAGCACCCTTTATGGCTCCCTGCTTGGAACACGAAGAGTGCTGGGAGGTGGGCGGAGCGTAGTTTAGGAGGGAGAAACTTGGCTGAGGTTAGGACAGTTCCCCTAAGAGGGAGGGAAGGTGAAGGACGTGGTCTGAGCGGCTCCTGACTGCATGGGGAGCACCAGACGGATTGGACTTCAAACAGCAGATTCTTCGTAGGGAAGATTGGTTCTTCCAGAGACACAGTTGGAAAGTTATCCCATGGGTCTCGTTCCACGCTGACCGCCGTCAGGTGGAGGAAGGAACCAGACTGGTCGCAAAGGGAACGGCCCCTAGTCTAGATCACATTCCTCTGGGTGCCACTAGCAAGTAGATAGCTTTGGTTTCTTTATGGACCATCGCCCCTACCACAGTTAGTCCGACTGGAAAGGTGGCTATATAGAATCACAGAAACGGAAGATAATACGTTGTCTGGACAGGATTCGCAGCTGCTGGCCCAGAACGATAATTGTGGAGTGCTAGAGTGGAAGTAAGGCGAAAAAGCAGCATTTAGGTTGGAGACGGCCAAGAAAGGAACACACTGACAGGGAAAGCTGGAAAGGTGCACTTCATCTTATCTGGAAGTTGGCTGGACCCCTTCACCTGGAGGATACAGCACTGAAGCGGGCATCTGTGCGTACGGCAGAACTGTGAGTAAAGCCCATTGAACTACATGCACTGTGTCCTCCGCATTCTTTCTGCGCCACCCGTCCAGCACTGCTACATCCTCCACTCCACACTACCTCACCATCTACAAACCCATCTCTACTGCCCTGGGACTACAGCTCTACCTGTGGAGGGCTTCAACATCTCAGCTGCACCCAACATCTGTCCCAGAGAAGCAATACTGCAGCGCTGGTCAATCTGACCAGAAACCACAGGTGGTGTCACGAATCACTACATAAACTTTGTCCCTATTTAATTCAACCCCTTTTACATGACCGCCTGAGGCCACGGACTGGGTCACAGCCACTGTGACATCTCTCATTGAAGTTAACGGGCTCGGTACTGAGTATCCCACAGCCCCTCGGGCGCGTCAAATGCATTCGGGAAAATCATCAAGATCCGCTTCTGGCAGCTCCTTTTGTAGTCACCTGCTAATGACATCTCCAACGTGTTCGATGGAGACAAGTCTGGAGATGCTGCAACCATGGGAGCAGGTTTCTAGTGCACCTGGAATGAAGACTTGAGAGGTCTGGCTATTGTCCCACACCATAATCCCGGTAGTAGGATCAGTGTGATGTTCCCTAGTGAAGTCATCTTCAAGGTGTTGCCCATGTGGTTTCACCAGATTAGAACAATGGTGGGTAGTGATTCATAAGGTACGTCACGTGAAATCAGACGTCACATACAGAGGCTAAGATGTCACACTGCGTCTAAACAAACCACCTTCACTTATCTATACAAGTATGGTTTGGACCAGGTATAATATTTGAGGGTCACTTACCGTATATAAGTCGATTTTTTTCCTGGCCAAAGTTTGGGTAGGAAATTTTATTAATGAGTCTTTATACAAATTGTCTGATGTTTTCAGAAAGACTGTATGACATTGTATCTTTTAGAATAGGGAGTTTAGCTTAGAAAAAAAAAAAGTTCTTGTACTTTCCAGGACACTGTGAACAATCGGGTAGAGCTGGGCTGAGCCAGGGGGCTGGGAGTGAGGACTCATTTTTGCATGAAATGTTTTCAGAAAATAGAAAATATATGGAAACCCTGAAAGGTCCTACAAAGATGCTGGCAGCACACAAATGTATACACGGTCCTTATAATGAAGCTGTGAATGATGAGAACTGCACGGATATGGATCTATTTCCAGAAATAACACAATATCTTCTCAGGGTTAGACGGATTGTCCAGGAAAGGGTCCGCTATTGATCTAGTAACTGCATCAGATGAGATGTGGGTTTATTCAACTTGAATAGGATATGACTGCCATTTTGGTTGGTTTATGGAGTATGGGGTCGGTAAAAGGGATTTTGAATTTGATCTTAATAGGGGGTCTGAGACTGTTAGGCATTCAGTCTAGAGCCTATTTAATGATGGAGATCTGTATTTATGAGTCCGGTTTGGGGTCTGTTTTTATCTATGTGATGTGGCATTGGGCTAAATTTGGTTAGTCAGTTTGGTCTGGGATCTGAATTAAATTCGGTTAGTCTGATAACATAGTAACATAGTTAGTAAGGCCGAAAAAAGACATTACTCCATCCAGTTCAGCCTATAAAATTCTGTCAGAATAAATCCCCAGATCTACGTCCTTCTAAAGAACCTAACACTAACTGTAAGATACAATACTGTTACTCTCCAGGAAGACATCCAGGCCTCTCTTGAACCTCTCGGCTGAGTTCGCATCACCACCTCCTCAGGCATGGAATACCAGATTCTCACTGCCCTAACAGTAAAGAATCCTCTTCTATGTTGGTGGAAAAACCTTTCCTCCTCCAGACGCAGAGAATGCCCCCTTGTGAGGGTCACCTTCCTTGGTATAAACAGATTCTCGGAGAGATATTTGTATTGTCCCCTTATATACTTATACATGGTTATTAGATCGCCCCTCAGTCGTCTTTTTTCTAGACTAAATAATCCTAATTTTGCTAATCTCTCTGGGTATTGTAGTTCCCCCATCCACTTTATTAATTTTGTTGCCCTCCTTTGTACCCGCTCTAGTTCCATTATATCCTTCCTGAGCACCAGTGCCCAAAACTGTACACAGGCCTCCATGTGCGGTATAACCAGAGATTTGTACAGAGGCAGTATAATGCTCTCATCATGTGTATCCAGACCTCTTTTAATGCACCCCATGATCCTGTTTGCCTTGGCAGCCGCTGCCTAGCACTAGCTGCTCCAGGTAAGTTTATCATTAACTAGGATCCCCAAGTCCTTCTCCAGGTCAGATTTACCCAGTGGTTTACCGTTCAGTGTGGAATGGTGATATTGATTCCTTCCTCCCATGTGTATAACCTTACATTTATCATTGTTAAACTGCATCTGCCACCTTTCGGCCCAAGTTCCCAACTTATCCAGATCCATCTGTAGCAAAATACTATCTTCTCTTGTATTGACTGCTTTACATAGTTTTGTATCATCTGCAAATATCGATAGTTTACTGTGTAAACCTTCTACCAGATCATTATTAAATATGTTGAAGAGAAGAGGTCCCAACACCGACCTCTGCGGTCCCCACTGGTCACAGCGACCCAGTTAGAGAATATACCATTTATAACCACCCTCTGCTTTCTATGACTCAGCCAGTTACTTACCCATTTACACACATTTTCCCCCAGACCCAGCATTCTCATTTTGTGTACCAACCTCTTGTGTGGCACGGTATCAAACGCTTTTGAAAAATCAAGATATACCACGTCCAATGACTCACCTTGGTCCAGTCTATAGCTTACCTCTTCATAAAAACTGATTAGAAACTGATGTTTGATTTATTTTGGGGTCTGAATTTATTTCTGTTGTTAAGAAGCCTGTTAATGGGCAACAGAATAAGAGACATGTAGGTCTCAGCTCATCATTGTTATGGGTTTATCTGGTGATGTGGATTATCTATGGAACATGTCCAGGTGGACAATGCATACCGTAGGTGATGGTACACCAAGCTGGATTTGTCAGGTGACCCTGTAAGATGCTCAAGTGAGGTAGTCATGGGCGAACTTCTGTTCCCACTGGATTTGGCATCCTACAGACATCTCGTGTCCCAGTCCCAGTGTGCTGTTGTGCGGGGCATCACACTTACTGTAGGGCTGCAGGCCTCTCTTCTGAGTCCAGGAATTCCTCTTATGGAATCAGGGCAGCAATTAATCCAGGAGACACGAAGTTCAAAAAACCAACCAAACTTTTACTTAGCGAATGGCAGTGTTTACAGGCAGGTATAGAAGATAAGACCCAACGGGTTGTCATCTTTCTCACAGGTACCGCATACTTTAGCCCTGGTTCTCAGAATAGGTAGAATGTTCCCTTCACGGGCTTCTCTAGCCCTAGGGAGTCTTCTCCACCGCTAGCAGTATATTCAAATTGTAATACCTTTCGCCCCATGTATTCTGAGTCCACCTTTCCCTGTAGCTTCACAGGCTGAGTTTGCCCCAGACCCCTGACGTCCATCTCGAGGTTGCCCTAGGCCATTAGACGGAATCACACGAAAGGGTTTTTCGGCAATCCACTGTCCCAAGTATTAGGCCCACGCTGTCCCTAGCAGCCTCTGACCTAGACCTTCTGCTTCACACACTGCTCTCCACACACTGACTGACTTTCACTTCCTGGACTTGCAACTAACACTCAGTTCCCCTTCCCAAACTGGGCCTGCTGTTAACCCTCAACTAACTCTGTGCCTGTAGTGTTCCGGGCAAACCTCACCTATATTCTAGACATCTTGTGACCGTTATTTATTACTGCAGCCCACAGGGGTATTAGAATTGTTATAACGGGGAAACATATCAGGAACAAAACATTATTGACATTCTACACCACAGTAGCATTGATGTCTTCAGGGGAAACATGGCGGCTGGTCCATCTCCTTACAACACATAGAACAGTGAGGACTAGGACAACAGGGTAGGCTTGATGGCAGGTAGACAAGCGGAGCAAGAAACAACAGAAGATACAGAACTTGGAGTAACACATACAGGAACTAGAGATACAGTATATAGTTGTTGGCAGCAGATTATTCAGGATACTCTCCAAGCGTGTGACAACAGAGCTTCTTTATTCAGGAACAATCAGGAACAATATGTGATAAGCTTAATAGATCAGGAATAAATCATTTGTGTGTCTCTATCTGTGCAGCATCTACAGCAGGCTGCTTCTCTCATACGCAGATACAGGAAATACAGTCACATGCTCTCCCTGAGTGAGCCTCTGTTTTTTTTTTTAACTTTATAAACAGCATAGAAATCTAGCAACTGAACACTCATAGACAGGAATGGAGTTGTTGCACCAAATGTGGCGCCCCCAGGAATACGATTGCTACAGTGACCTTGCCTCCCTCCTAGGGAGAGTGATGTCATGCCTGAGAGTAAGGAAGGGATCTCTCTGTCAGGTAGTTCCAGCATACAACACAGTTTCTGCTCCAGGCCAGCAGAGGGAGCTCTAAACCCGACTTCAGGGGAGCTGCTCTCTCTGGTCAGGAGGAGGGAGGAAGTGAGTTAGAGTATGGACAGGAAAGAGAGAGGATGTGGGAAAAGAAGCTGGAGATTGGAGCTATAGTAGAGCTCATCTCCAAGCTTAAGCACGAGAAACCAGACGCCGGAGTCCAAGGCTGTGTGGAGGCTAAAGGTCCCACAGCAGAAATCGGAGGAATAGAGGCTGCAAACCCTCTGTTGGGACTCGATGACACAGCAGCCAGAGACGCCATAGTGGCATGGTCCCTGAAGGAGGCTACAGTTGCCTGTCATGCGAGTGGAGTTCTAAGTAATGGACAGAAAGAGGAACTTGAGTGGGGTTTACAACCGTAAGTACTTCAGAATAGCGCTAGAAACGAGACCTCACAACCCACCTGTATAGAGAGATTCCCAAATTGTTTTCAGGCTGACCAACTCCTGTACCATCTGTAATCTGAGTCCTGGACTGTACCTACAAAGCACCATAAAAGGTAAAGGAAACTGTACTCTGTTGTGTCCTTTGAATTCTTCCTGCATCTCCTTCTCAGCTCTGCTACATCCCTTGCTCCATACTACATCACCATCTATTCCCCAACATCTTTCACCTGCCCTGTGACACAGCTCTACCTGTGGGGAGCTCTACCACCTCTGCTGCATCACCATCAGTCCCAGCGGATCTACACTGCAGCGCTGGTCACTATTGATCAGCTACCACAGGTGGCGTCACAAACTCATTACAAAAACTCTTGATTTTTCCTTCCCTTGTAAATACACCCCTTTTATTGGTCGCCCAGGGCCACGGACCGGGTTACTGCCACTGTGACACTGCCCCTTTAAGAAGTGGCCCGGTACCGAGTACCCCACTGCCCTGGCTGGGCGCTCCACAAACATATTCCAACAATAGTCAATTCAGCACTTGCATCACCATTAGCATGAACAGCTCCAGAGAAGAGTTTGTTATGTTTACGGTAGAAAAAGAGTTAATCAATAAGCAAATACATAGCTGCTCGCACCAGTGATGAGCAGGCGAGATTGTTTGCAAAGAAGATACGCTGATGCAGCAGCATTTCTAGTGTGAACAAGTTCAGAGAAGATCCAGGTGAGATGATTGCAGGTTAGAGGTGGGAAGGCAAACTCCAAAAAGCAAGGTAGCTGAATACAAAGCTACTTAACACTCATGAGTATCGGAGTCGGCCTTGGGTAATGATGTCACTGGAGTTCGCTTTGACAAGTTGTGAAACTTGACATTGAGAACAACGAAGAGCAGCGATCAGTGAGAAAGGGGGATCAGAGTATCAGAGTCCGGCCCTGGAGTCCAGACAGGTGCAGAACAGTCATATTCCTCAAGAGAAGTTGTCTTGGTGATTTTGGAGAAATGAAGGAGACAATCTACAATCAGAGATGGCATCACTTGTTTGTCACTGGATTTATCGACTGTCTGTCATCTCACCTAATGTATCTGTTGAAGTACTTATACAAAAAGGTATTATGTAAGAGAAGTCTCTGTGCATGTAAGTCCTTGTCCCTGAGAATGATCTCAGGCCTCACTCAAGAATAAAGCAAACAGACAGATACACAGAGAACTGGAACTGTTGTTTACTAGAAGACTATGGTGGTGGATAGAGTGGTGTCACAAGAGGCAGTGGACTTGATTGTTACTATGGTCTTACATGAGGCAAATAGCATGATGGTTACAGTAATCTGTCCTACAGGGGACAGACTTTACAGTTAACTTTAGGGCGGCAGACCATGAGCCGCAGATCATCTCCACCCATGCACTTTCTTGGAGGGTTCACAATGTCATGGTACCACCTCTCTCAAAGGGCTCACGGCACTGTGGTTACAGTCTCTCCTCAAGTGACTAAGCCAGGATGGACGATCAATAGGTGGAATATAGTGTCAGCGCCACACTGGAATGTTTGGGGCCAACAGGAGAAACTCACCCCAGGGGCCCACATTACAGTTATATGCAAATACCAGTCAGCTTTTATCCCCGTTAGAGCGGAGCGCCAACTGTAAAACACAGACGACTTCTGCACATCTACCGTGTGCACACCATAACTGTGATGTACAATTATGGTAGTTTGCATGAAAACAAGTTATCAGTGATCCACAGGATACGTGATAACTTATTCGATTGGTGGAATCCAACCATTGAGAACTGAACCGATCGGAAGAACGGGGAACTTTTATCCCTGACAGGGCATTTTTATCCCCATTATAAAATGGAGAGGTAAGTCAGATGTCTGCCTGCCATTCCATTCATGCTCATTGGGTCTTCCAGAAAAAGCCAACTGCAGTGATCGGTAGCCACTTAGGGAATGAATGGATCAGTGGTCAAGTCGAACATGGGGATAAAAGATTCACATTCTGCCGATTGGGGCAGGTCCCATCAGTTCGAACTCCCACCAATCGATAAGTTATTATCACTTATCCTGTTGAGAGGTCACCACATAGTGACCGAATATAACCACATATAAGGGACAAATATCACAATCCCGTGACCAGATCACATATTACCACCACATAGTTCCTCAATCCTGGGCCCCTTTATTTAATGTCCCCCATCCTGGGCCTCTTCCTGTAATAATGTTAATAATGGCTCTCATCCTGTCCTCGTTACTTAGTAATGTCCCCCATTCTGGCCCCTTTATATAATAGTGTCCTCCATAATGACCCCCTTTATTTAATAATGTCCTCCATTCTTTCCCATTTTTGTAATAATGTCCCCATCTGGGGCCTCTATAGAACAAGATGGAGGACATTATTAAATAATGTCTTCTGTCCTGGGCCCCTTCCTGTAATAATGTCCTCAATTCAGGCCCCTTTCTGTAATAAAGTCCTTGATCGTGGGTTCCTTTATTTAAAAACGTCCATCAGCTTGGACCCCTTCCTGTAATAATGATAATAATGTCCCCCATCCTGGCCCCTTTATTTAATCATTTCACCCATCATGGCTCTCTTTGTTTTATAATGCCCCCCATGTTGTCCTGTTTATTTACTAATATCCCCTATCCTGTTAACCTTTATTTAATATTATCCCCTATCCTAGGCCCTTTTATTTAATCATGTCACCCATTTTGTCCCCTTAATATAATAATGTCCCCCATTCTGGGCATCTATGTTCCCTGTAATTGGTCCCATGTCCTCCATCCCCCCATCCTGGGACCCTATGTCCTCCATTCTGGATTCCTATTTCACCCATTTGAAGCACCTATGTCCTCCATCCAGAACTCATAGATTCCCCCATCCTGGGACCCTATGTTGCCATCCTGGGCCCCTATTTCCTCCGTCCTGCCGCATCTGCAGAGAAAAGAAAAAAAGATTCTTTTAACATGCCCACGCTCTCACGCCTAGCGATGGCCTCTTGCTACTTCAGATCTTGTGTGGTCGCTAAAATGTCTGCTGACCTATCAAAAACTGACATCAGCGCCTATATCAACGGCAGCGCATGATGTCATTGCAAAGCGCCACCCGTGACAAATGCGCTTATGTCAGCTGCTGGCCTCTGAGAGGCCATCGGTCATTTTAACTATTGCAGCACAGGAAGCCGGTGGCACATTCAGTGGAAGCTAGCACTCTCACCGGTCGACCCCTCTACGTTCTGCATGGGGGCCCACCAGAGAACTGTCCAGTAGTCCGCTGGGCCAGTCTTACCCTGGTGTCAGTCGCTGACCATTAAAATCTCATGGCCTTTTCTGGTAGTGTATAATTTTTCTCTATTCTGGAGCGATGCATGCATTAGTGAGGGCATTCAGACCCCTCTATGTCTGTTATTGACTGTGGAGACAGGAGGGGTCAGCAGGTGCCCTGGCCAGCTAGCCGAAAGCGCATGGACAAAAGGTCATCCCGATGAACACCCAATCTCCATTCAACGTGAGTGTAACGCTACTCAGACAACACAGGGTGAGGGTAAAAAAAGTTTGGCAATACTTTATTGAACCATAAAACAGGCAGATAACATGTAGAACAATCCCATCAAAACACCTATGATGGTGCACATTACAGAGCCTCACCCGCTGACTCACTGGGATAAGAGCTGCGACTTTAGAGTTTCCAGGGCTGATTACCCCACTTGTGGCATGCAGAGAGATGACATAATGACAAGCTTAGGATGATTACAGTCCTTTCAAGTACAAGGACAGTTGACCGGAGGAGCATCACAACTCGGCTTCATCTTGCAGGGTCGACTACCAGACCTGTGGCATGCACATAGAGAGGAGGAAACAACAAGCTTAGGAAGATGACAGTCCATTCAAGTAGAAGGCCAGTTGACTGGAGGGTCACAACCTGTCTTCTCCGAACATCTCCATGGAGCCAGGTGACCGGACGGTCCCATTCCAGGCTTTCACAAACTGTCTATGGGTCAGTGATGGTCAATGGAGCAGATCTGTATTCTTTCAGCTGGGGCCGTGGTCCCCTAAGCTGGCATCCTGTAGAATGACAAATCTGTGTCCCTCGTGATGGAGCCATGATGTCTTGGCTGCTGTCCTGTAGAGAGTCTCTGGTTCTTTGGATCTATGGATCGCTTGGCTGTCTTGATGTCTTTCTCTGTATAACTGAAGATATCTCTTCTTGCTTATAGTTAACAAGTGTCCTTCAAACCAGTATTCTTAGGTAAAGGGGAAGAAAGGAGACAAGACCAACTCACATTGCATAATCAAAACAATCTATTTTGTTATGAATGGATCACCGAGGAGAAAAAAAACAAAACAAGCTAAGTCACAGAAAACCATAGAGGTTGGTAACTATGCAGATTGCAGATCCCTGATCCTAACCACACAACTAGCAGCAGCCGTGGAGCGTACCTACAATGGTCCTAGATGCTTCGTCACAGCCGGAGGACTAAATAAGCCTGAAGCAAGAAAAGGGGAAAACTAACTGCCCCAGAGCAGACCCCAAAAGAAAGACAGCCCCCACACATGTATTGACGGTGAAACAAGATGAAAGCACAAACACAGGCAGGAAAATAGGCTGAGCAAACGATGGGGCCCAAACTAACTAGAAAGGATAGGAAAGGAACGACACTGTCTGCAATCTGCAAAAAACCCTACAAAAATAAAGTCCAACACTTCTGATAGCAAAATTAACCCTGAAGTCACTAGACTTCTCCCACTATATCAGCACTCTGAAATATTCTGAGACAGCGCATAAAGAGGCCAATCTAATAAGGGAGAAAAAGCAAATTGGCAAATACAGATAAATAAGAGTGGAAATTTAGCGCAGCCCCAGCCGGGGCTGGATGTCCACACAAAAAAACTGAATAGACCAACAAAATCAAGTATGAACATTAGCAGAAAAACTTAGTTTTAGATGACGGGAACAGAGCTGAAAACAAAGACCTGACAAGCCAGAAGGAAGCACAAGCACCAGACTAGGGCGTCGGCTGTCTTAAATCCAGTCTGAGATTCCTGAGGTCCAATCGTCATCCTCATTATCAGGTGGTAGATCTCTACTGGTTAAATCAGCCTCACTACCTCCAGTTACCACCAGAGGGAGCCTGGAAGGAGAACTCACAACTGGTGGACCGGAAAATGAACTCACAACACTATTTGCATAGTTTTTCCTCCTCTGTTTTGCAAGTCAACAAACTAGCTGGCCTGGACAATGTGTAATCAGCATATGAGCGAACAATATTGTTCGGTGACCCTGCATGAAGGAAGAATCATTTCAGACTCTTGACCAACAGGAAAGAAACATAAATTCAAAAGTCAACATATAGATACAGTCTTTTCCTCCTGTCTTGCTGATAATAGATGTCTGGTTAATTAAGATAGAATGCTGTGTCATCACATTGACTTTCTACATGAGACATTAGTTGTGGGGTCACCTTATAGCTCACCCTTACATTGTCTCAGACTCAGCCTAGTATTTTGACCTATGCCCATCCAATATAGTGTACAATAACATAATATGGACACACTGCACTATACATATTTGTCTAGCCCATCAATGCATGAGAGTAGTAGTAGTACAATGCACAGTTACACAATGTGTATACAAAGCAAAACAGCAACGTGGACAACATAACTGTGCGGCATGTGTCCAGTGTATAAGTGCTAGGGGTTGCCTTGGTAGAACATGGAACTGGACCTCAATGAGAGTCACAGAAATAGCTAGCAGGTACAGCACGTGACCGCCAAGGCTGACGACTGACTGCAGCCGTCATGTGCTACTGCATCGCGTCATTGCTCCAAAAGAGTTGAGAACCTACGGAATGATATTTGATTTGTTTTCTACTTTTTCTTACAAATAGTTACATTTCTTCACATCTCTGAGCAGATTAACTAATTAGCAGATACTTATGGAGCTGTCATCCACAATTACATGCACCACACATTAGGAAAATACCCCAATGCTCTGTGTGTCCATGGGGACTGTGGCTGGGATTAAATATATATATAACAGGGGAACTTCCAGGAGGATGCAATTATTTATGCAAGTAGATGCCAAGTCTGCCACCAATAATGTAGCACAGGGGAGGAAAAACAGGAGAAGATTCAGCAGCCTTGAAGACCACAACGCCAAGAACCCGACCCCACTGCCGAAGGACTGGACCTCCCGACTGCCGGTTAGAGACTGCTAGTAAGTGGATAATAAGCTGCAGTGCTTCGCTCTATTTTTTTTTGTATGATTTTTTTCTTTATTTTAATTTTTCATGATTTTCAAGATCTCGGCTTACTTTCAGTGAATAGAAACATTCTTGGTCACATCCATCCAGGTAATCAGCCAGATCTTCATTTTGATAGATTTATACCTGCACTTCAGTTTTAGATGGTGGAATTGCACCAACTTTATCGAAATGGCGCATGATTTTTGAAGAATTTTGAAAAAATTGAAAGATTTTTGTTTTTTGCTTTTTTTCGCTCCATCTCTAAGTAAAAACCTTCACGATCCTTTCAATCAGTTACAATTAGTGTTAATGTACCGGAGTGCCGTTATATGGTCACAACACAATACATAATTGATTTCTAACTGTATTTTAAAATGAGATATTTAGCAAAAAATTTATCAATATTTTGAGCCACCCCGCCACGCCAAGGCATTCTCATATGGGGCAGTCCTACTCTACATTTTTTATATTTGCTATGCCTTTACGGCCTCCTAAATGTATTAAAAGCAAGACCACATTACATGCAATCTGTACCTGATACATTTCTGAATCACTCCCATGGAGCCAGAAAAGGCAAGCGCAGATAAAGGTTGACCAGGTCCGGACATAGACATTTCAGGTCTAACCTGAATAGTGCCTGACCAGCACCACAGATGATGGGTGATACAGGCCCAGACACAGGTGCACAATCAAACAGAGCCTGGGGCAGGGCTGCTGTATGTGTGAACAGCAGCCTAGATCAATCATAATGAACAGAGAAAGAACGGCGAACATAACCCAGCGTGCACGGCAACAGTGGTGGTCAGCCACAAACCAATAACAAATAAAAAAAGGGGAGAAGCCAGCGCTGCTTATAGTCAGAACGCAATACATAAAGTGCATATGCACATATTGATTTCTAGCTGTATTTCAAAATGAGACATTTAGCAAAAAATTGATCAATCATTTGAGCCACCCAGCCATGCCAAGGCATTCTCATGTGAGGCAGTCCTACTCTACATAGGCTCTGTTTGATTGTGCACCTGTGTCTGGGCCTGTATCACCCTTCATCTGTGGTGCTAGTCAGGCACCGTGTGGAGGTTAGACCTGAAATGTCTATGTCCGGACCTGGTCAACCTTTTATCTGCACTTGCCCTTTCTGGCTCCATGGGAGTGATTCAGAAACGCTCCAGGTACAGTTTGCTTTTAATGTGGTATTGCTTTTAATACATTTAGGAGGCCATAATGGCACAGCACATATAAAAAAAGTAGAGTAGGACTGCCCCATGTGAGAATGCCTTGTCGTGGCGGGGTGGCTCAAATAATTGATCAATTTTTTGCAAAATGTCTCATTTTGAAATACAGTTAGAAATCAATATGTGCATATGCACTTTATGTATTGCGTTCTGACCACAAGCAGCGCTGGCTTCTTCCCTTATTTTAGGAGTGCCGTTATAGGAAGTTTCTTGTACTGGAGTGCCGTTATAGGAATTTTCTTTCTGGTGTCAGGAAACCCCTGTCCCACGGCTTCAATTTTTTTTTTTTAACGATGCTTTTCTCAACCTTCACGAGTCCAGCATTGAGTCTCCTGTGCTGAACCGGCTGTCGGTTACTGTCTGCAGCGCTCACTTTGCCAATGCGGAGCTAAGCTGACACCAGGAGCCGCTTAGAGCAGCTGATGTCACTGATTGGCTGCAGCGCTATCGATGTAACATCAGCACTGCAGATAATAGCAGTCACTGGGAGGAGTGGTGGATCCTCAACCCTGGACCCGGGGAGGGTGAGAAAAGGGCAGATAGTTTATTTTTTATGCAAAAAGCAGCTGGGGGACCAAGGATTTCCAAAACCAAAACACCCCTTTAAGCAAAAAATTTT
This sequence comes from Dendrobates tinctorius, assembly GCF_039654945.1. Taxonomy (NCBI): domain Eukaryota; kingdom Metazoa; phylum Chordata; class Amphibia; order Anura; family Dendrobatidae; genus Dendrobates; species Dendrobates tinctorius. Next base: position 10,424,006 of record NW_027361824.1, read on the forward strand.
GTGACAATTCAACATTTTGAAAAGTAGAAAATGATGAATTTGCTGAAAACATCTGGATGATGAAAGTCACGCCCACATTGTTTAGCAAACCCAAATAATGGAATAGATAAAAAATACCTAAAATCCAAACATTAACTGCATAATAAAAAAAAGACACAAAAAGAGCTAAGACAGGAAACCAAGGTCTGGCAGAAAGTAGGAGAACTTTGTAGTGTAAAATAGTTAGAGGTGTTCTAGTTTACAGAAAATATCACCTGTACCTTAATAGATCGAAGTGAGTCCCACTTTTCTCCCCGCTTTCTAATGGTTCTACCCTCGAAGCATGGCCACGCCCACGAGGAACTGAACGGGGCAGCCAATCACATGTGTGGCCTGCAGCTCAAAGATCTCCAATAGCAGTGAAGAAGCTGCTCCACGCAACTCGTCAGATTTATTACAGAGGGTGAGAAGAAAGAATACAAAGACAGAAAGAGAGCAAGAAAAAGCACATGGTGCAAGACAAGTACAAACTAACTAAATTATACTCTAATAGAATGGGCCACGTGCTCGGCCTTGCTGGGGTAACAAGACAGAATAAACTCCCTGGTGGAGCAATTTTTTTTTTTTTTTCGCTTAAACTCATGTATCTTGGGTTAAAACTAATATTTAAGTTTAGGTTTTCCTTTTAAATTGGCCACAGGTGGGCTTTAACCTGCACATTGCTGGATGCACAATGAGGTAACTGATAATCTGTCAGTGAGCTTTTTGTGATCTGGAGTTTTTAACTCTTATCTTGTGATTTTTTTATAATTTTTTTTTAGCTTCTCTTAGCTGATTGATGACCACATCAATGTTCAACTCATCTGAGAAGACCTCAGAAAAAATGCAGATAAAAGCGTTGCAAAATCCACTTGAGAAGAAGCTCACTGACAGAATCTCCACAGTGCCCTTCCACACTGTATAATGCCTCCACATTGGCCCCCTCATTTACTGATGTCTCCACAGAGCCCCTCTGCAAAGCATGATGTCTCCACTGTGCCCTCACATACACTGATGCCTCCACTGTGCCCTCACATACACTGATGCCTCCACTGTGCCCTCACATACACTGATGCCTCCACTGTGCCCTCACATACACTGATGCCTCCACTGTGCCCTCACATACACTGATGTCTCCACTGTGCCCTCACATACACTGATGCCTCCACTGTGCCCTCACATACACTGATGCCTCCACTGTGCCCTCACATACACTGATGCCTCCACTGTGCCCTCACATACACTGATGCCTCCACTGTGCCCTCACATACACTGATGTCTCCACTGTGCCCTCACATACACTGATGCCTCCACTGTGCCCTCACATACACTGATGCCTCCACTGTGCCCTCACATACACTGATGCCTCCATGGGGCCCTCACATACACTGATGCCTCCACTGTGCTCTCACATACACTGATGCCTCCACTGTGCCCTCATATACACTGATGCCTCCACTGTGCCCTCACATACACTGATGCCTCCACTGTGCCCTCACATACACTGATGTCTCCACTGTGCCCTCACATACACTGATGCCTCCACTGTGCCCTCACATACACTGATGCCTCCACATTGGCCCCCTCATTTACTGATGTCTCCACAGAGCCCCTCTGCATAGCATGATGCCTCCACTGTGCCCTCACATACACTGATGTTTCCACTGTGCCCTCACATACACTGATGCCTCCACTGTGCCCTCACATACACTGATGCCTCCACTGTGCCCTCATATACACTGATGCCTCCACGGGGCCCCTCTGCACAGTGTTATGCCTCCAAAGCCCAAAGTGCCCCTGCACACAGTATTATGCCCCACAATACCCCAGTACACATTGTGCCCCCCTCATACACTGATGCCCCCAGAGTACCCTTCTCTCCACAGTGCTCCCCACATACACTGATGCCTCCACAGTGCCCCTCCTTACAGTACGATACCCCCCAGTCCACCTCTGCATAGTATAATGCCTCTACACTGGCCCTCTCATTTACTGATGTCCCCACAGAGGCCCTCCGCACAGTATAATGCCTCTACTGTGCCCTCACATACACTGATGCCCACAGAGTACCCTTCTCTCCACAGTGCTGTCAGGATCTCTGAAGAAGGGCAGGAAGGGAAATTCCTTTTCCAATAACCAGAGGCTCCACAGTAAAAGCATAGTAAGTTGTCTCTGCGGTGCCTTCTCTCTTTCTCCTTAACCGAGACTGACCCAACCTCCATGGGCTCAGATACAGGTGCAGTGTCACACAATTTGGGGTACAAGGGAGACTCTTGTTGCATCATTCCTCTAACACGGAGTCTCCGGTCCATACGGACTGCCTGCATCATGGCGTCATCCAGGGTATCAGGAGGCGGATGTAATGCCAGATCGTCCTGCAGATGGTCAGACAGGCCCCTGCGAAACAACCCTCTCAGGGCGGCGTCATTCCAGGATACTTTGGCGGTCCAACGTCTAAACTCTGAGCAGAACCATTCAGCAGAGTGCCTCCCCTGTGTTACACTCATCACCATGTCCTCTGCCATACGCACTCTATCAGGCTCATCATAAATGTGCCCCAGAGCCTCAAAGAACAAATTCACAGACATACGCTCAGGAGCAGAGGAAGAGAGAGAGAAAGCCCATGCTTGCGGAGCCCCTCAAGGTAGAGAAATGACGACCCCCACCCTCTGGAACTCATCCCCGGAGGAGCGGGGCCTTAGAGGAAAAAAAAAGCTTGCATCCTTCTCTGAATGACCTGAACTCCTTTTTATCCCCTGAGAAAGGGTCGGGCAATTTGACCGGAGATTCGGGGATGCTAATGATACATCTCTACCCCCAGAACTAGGAGCCCCTGCAGTGACAGCCCCCTGCACAGTAACCACCAACTGTTGCTGGGTCTGGGCCATCGTGCGCTGTTCCACATTGAGTTTATGGAACATTTGGGTCAGGTGCTTGACCTGATCAGCCAAAGCTTGTATAGGATCTATGAGGATAACACACTTTTTTTTTTTTCCTTCAAAAAAAAAAAAAAACAACTGAAACGGTCAGCTATAATGTCAGGAACACCGCACTACACTCGCTCGCTGAGCCAGTGCGAGTGTCCTGAGTACAAAGACTGTGCACAAAGATACCTGCGGAGCAGGGCAGCAGCGGTGACAATGCATGCTCCAAGCTCACAGGACCTGAAGCATGTGACTGCTGAGGGCGTGGCCTAAGCTCCACAGAGCTAGGAGCTGCAGGGAAACTCCTAGAAAGGTAACTACAGGACAATGTTACCAAGGGGCATAGACAGAGACAGAAACCAGATCAAGCCGGGTCAAAGCACAAGATATCACAACAATTACCAAAGGGTTAGACAGAACGGATAGTCAGGACATAGCAATAGATCAGAAAACCAGAACGGGCAATAGACGGTACAATAGGAGTAAACGGTAGCGGAGTAATAATAGCCAAGCCAGGAGGTCAGAACCAGAGAAGACAATAGTACCTAAAGCGAGAGACGGAGTTCAGAGTGAGGGGACAGGCCGGGTCATACACTGGAATCAAACAAGCAATGCAGCACACGCACACCAGGGGGGTCAGTCAGACACACAGCCAGAATAACAGTATAGCTGACAGAGAATGCTAGTCTGGAGTGAGTATAAATACCCCTCCCAGATCCAAAGAGAGGCCGGCAAAAGTTAACCCTGTGAGAACAGGACATTAACCATGTCCTAACCATGACAAGTGCTCCCCACATACATTGATGCCTCCACAGTGCCCCTCCTTACAGTACGATACCCCCCAGTCCACCTCTGCATAGTATAATGCCTCCACACTGGCCCCCTCATTTACTGATGTCACCACAGAGCCCCTCCGCACAGTTTGATGCCTCCACTGTGCCTTCACATACATAGTGCTCCTCCAAAGTGCTGCCCACACCCAGTGGCGGATTATAATGAGGTCAATTTGGGCAGTTGCCCCGGGCCCAGTGGGGTTAAGGGGCCCACAGCCCAGGCCAGAAAATTGCCCCATTAAAATCCGCCACCTCGCAGGGCCGGATTATAGGCAGGGCAGGCGGGGCTTCAGCCCTGGGGCCCCCACCACAAGAGCTTCTAAAGGGGCCCCCACCACATTCCTGCTGGCTGCTGCAATGGCACTCCATCTTCTCCCCACCTAAAAGTGAGTGACCGTGGGGGCGGCATTATGTGCTCTGCTACCAGCAGCATCTACAAGTAGCGTGAACGCTGATGCTGCTGGTAGCGTGCAAAGGCTTGTGATGAGATCACAGGAGGTAAGGTGTCAGGGCCTCCTGATCATGTGACCCCTGTCTCCTCTCCTCCTGTGACCTCATCACAGGTCCTGTGCGCACAGCACTGAGAGCAGCCATGTATGTGGAGTGTGGCTCTGCGGGTGGAGGTCGGTGCTGGAGGCCCCATTATTCTCTATGTGGAGTGCGGCTCTGCGGGTGGAGGTCGGTGCTGGAGGCTCCATTATTCTCTATGTGTAGTGCGGCTCTGCGGGTGGAGGTCGGTGCTGGAGGCTCCATTATTCTCTATGTGGAGTGGGGCTCTGCGGGTGGAGGTCGGTGCTGGAGGCTCCATTATTCTCTATGTGGAGTGTGGCTCTGCGGGTGGAGGTCGGTGCTGGAGGCTCCATTATTCTCTATGTGGAGTGCGGGTGGAGGTCGGTGCTGGAGGCTCCATTATTCTCTATGTGGAGTGGGGCTCTGCGGGTGGAGGTCGGTGCTGGAGGCTCCATTATTCTCTATGTGGAGTGCGGCTCTGCGGGTGGAGGTCGGTGCTGGAGGCTCCATTATTCTCTATGTGGAGTGCGGGTGGAGGTCGGTGCTGGAGGCTCCATTATTCTCTATGTGTAGTGCGGCTCTGCGGGTGGAGGTCGGTGCTGGAGGCTCCATTATCCTCTATGTGGAGTGAGGCTCTGCGGGTGGAGGTCGGTGCTGGAGGCTCCATTATCCTCTATGTGGAGTGAGGCTCTGCGGGTGGAGGTCGGTGCTGGAGGCTCCATTATCCTCTATGTGGAGTGAGGCTCTGCGGGTGGAGGTCGGTGCTGGAGGCTCCATTATTCTCTATGTGGAGTGCGGCTCTGCGGGTGGAGGTCGGTGCTGGAGGCTCCATTATTCTCTATGTGGAGTGCGGGTGGAGGTCGGTGCTGGAGGCTCCATTATTCTCTATGTGGAGTGGGGCTCTGCGGGTGGAGGTCGGTGCTGGAGGCTCCATTATTCTCTATGTGGAGTGCGGCTCTGCGGGTGGAGGTCGGTGCTGGAGGCTCCATTATTCTCTATGTGGAGTGGGGCTCTGCGGGTGGAGGTCGGTGCTGGAGGCTCCATTATTCTCTATGTGGAGTGTGGCTCTGCGGGTGGAGGTCGGTGCTGGAGGCTCCATTATTCTCTATGTGGAGTGCGGCTCTGCGGGTGGAGGTAGGTGCTGGAGGCTCCATTATTCTCTATGTGGAGTGCGGCTCTGCGGGTGGAGGTAGGTGCTGGAGGCTCCATTATTCTCTATGTGGAGTGCGGCTCTGCGGGTGGAGGTAGGTGCTGGAGGCCCCATTATTCTCTATGTGGAGTGCGGGTGGAGGTCGGTGCTGGAGGCTCCATTATTCTCTATGTGGAGTGGGGCTCTGCGGGTGGAGGTCGGTGCTGGAGGCTCCATTATTCTCTATGTGGAGTGCGGCTCTGCGGGTGGAGGTCGGTGCTGGAGGCTCCATTATTCTCTATGTGGAGTGCGGGTGGAGGTCGGTGCTGGAGGCTCCATTATTCTCTATGTGTAGTGCGGCTCTGCGGGTGGAGGTCGGTGCTGGAGGCTCCATTATTCTCTATGTGGAGTGCAGCTCTGCGGGTGGAGGTCGGTGCTGGAGGCTCCATTATCCTCTATGTGGAGTGAGGCTCTGCGGGTGGAGGTCGGTGCTGGAGGCTCCATTATCCTCTATGTGGAGTGAGGCTCTGCGGGTGGAGGTCGGTGCTGGAGGCTCCATTATTCTCTATGTGGAGTGCGGCTCTGCGGGTGGAGGTCGGTGCTGGAGGCTCCATTATCCTCTATGTGGAGTGAGGCTCTGCGGGTGGAGGTCGGTGCTGGAGGCTCCATTATTCTCTATGTGGAGTGTGGCTCTGCGGGTGGAGGTCGGTGCTGGAGGCTCCATTATTCTCTATGTGGAGTGCGGCTCTGCGGGTGGAGGTCGGTGCTGGAGGCTCCATTATTCTCTATGTGGAGTGCGGGCGGATTTCGGTGCTGGAGGCTCCATTATTCTCTATGTGTAGTGCGGCTCTGCGGGTGGAGGTCGGTGCTGGAGGCTCCATTATTCTCTATGTGGAGTGTGGCTATGCGGGTGGAGGTCGGTGCTGGAGGCTCCATTATTCTCTATGTGGAGTGCGGCTCTGCGGGTGGAGGTCGGTGCTGGAGGCCCCATTATTCTCTATGTGGAGTGCGGCTCTGCGGGTGGAGGTCGGTGCTGGAGGCTCCATTATTCTCTATGTGGAGTGCGGCTCTGCGGGTGGAGGTCGGTGCTGGAGGCTCCATTATTCTCTATGTGGAGTGCGGCTCTGCGGGTGGAGGTCGGTGCTGGAGGCTCCATTATTCTCTATGTGGAGTGCGGCTCTGCGGGTGGAGGTCGGTGCTGGAGGCTCCATTATTCTCTATGTGGAGTGCGGCTCTGCGGGTGGAGGTCGGTGCTGGAGGCTCCATTATTCTCTATGTGGAGTGCGGCTCTGCGGGTGGAGGTAGGTGCTGGAGGCTCCATTATTCTCTATGTGGAGTGCGGCTCTGCGGGTGGAGGTAGGTGCTGGAGGCTCCATTATTCTCTATGTGGAGTGCGGCTCTGCGGGTGGAGGTAGGTGCTGGAGGCTCCATTATTCTCTATGTGGAGTGTGGCTCTGCGGGTGGAGGTCGGTGCTGGAGGCTCCATTATTCTCTATGTGGAGTGTGGCTCTTCAGGTGGAGGTCGGTGCTGGAGGCTCCATTATTCTCTATGTGGAGTGTGGCTCTGAGGGTGGAGGTAGGTGCTGGAGGCTCCATTATTCTCTATGTGGAGTGCGGCTCTGCGGGTGGAGGTTGGTGCTGGAGGCTCCATTATTCTCTATGTGGAGTGCGGCTCTGCGGGTGGAGGTCGGTGCTGGAGGCCCCATTATTCTCTATGTGGAGTGTGTCTCTGCGGGTGGAGGTCGGTGCTGGAGGCTCCATTATTCTCTATGTGGAGTGTGGCTCTGCGGGTGGAGGTCGGTGCTGGAGGCTCCATTATTCTCTATGTGGAGTGTGGCTCTGCGGGTGGAGGTCAGTGCTGGAGGCTCCATTATTCTCTATGTGGAGTGGGGCTCTGTGGGTGGAGGTTGGTGCTGGAGGCTCCATTATTCTCTATGTGGAGTGTGGCTCTGCGGGTGGAGGTCGGTGCTGGAGGCCCCATTATTCTCTATGTGGAGTGCGCCTCTGCGGGTGGAGGTAGGTGCTGGAGGCCCCATTATTCTCTATGTGGAGTGCGGCTCTGCGGGTGGAGGTCGGTGCTGGAGGCCCCATTATTCTCTATGTGGAGTGCGGCTCTGCGGGTGGAGGTCGGTGCTGGAGGCTCCATTATTCTCTATGTGGAGTGTGGCTCTGCAGGTGGAGGTCAGTGCTGGAGGCTCCATTATTCTCTATGTGGAGTGTGGCTCTGCGGGTGGAGGTCGGTGCTGGAGGCCCCATTATTCTCTATGTGGAGTGCGGCTCTGCGGGTGGAGGTAGGTGCTGGAGGCCCCATTATTCTCTATGTGGAGTGCGGCTCTGCGGGTGGAGGTCGGTGCTGGAGGCTCCATTATTCTCTATGTGGAGTGTGGCTCTGCGGGTGGAGGTCGGTGCTGGAGGCCCCATTATTCTCTATGTGGAGTGTGGCTCTGCGGGTGGAGGTCGGTGCTGGAGGCCCCATTATTCTCTATGTAGAGTGTGGCTCTACGATTCATGACCCCCGTCACGTGACGAGGGGGGCCTACAGAGTCTGAACTGCCCCGGGCCCTGGCTACCCTTAATCCACCCCTGCCCACACCCCAATCAAAAACACCTTTGTGACAAGATCGTGGCATGCCAATGACTTACCCTATCAACTGTGGGCTCATAGAACGTTTTGGTGCTGTGTTAAAGCCTGTGTCGGTGGCCGGGCTTCATAAAAAAATGTTAATTTCGCTATATACTGCATTGCTAAAACAATAGTACCTCTAGAGGTGCTAAACATATGGAAAACCTCATTTTAAAAAATGCATAAAATATTATACCAAAATAAACCAAAGTGTTTAAATCACCCTCTTTTCCCAATCTGACAGGGAAAAAAAAATTGTTTTTGATACCGCCGCATCCATGAAGGTCCGAACTATCAAAAGTGAGAACAATAATATTGTTTAAAAAAATAAAAGAATAAATATTCCTAGGCCAGAATTGCTGATTTTCGATCACCACATCCAAAACTGAAAAAAAAAAAATAGCAATTAAAATGTGAAATAGTACCAATAAAAATGACACAATGACAGGTAATTTTTATCACACTGTGACCACCGCAAAAATGCATGGTTACCTTACATTTACTGTAGAATATGTCTGTGCCTTGTCTGGGGTCGGGGTGAGACCCTCTAAAAACCTTTGCCTGATCTTCTGAATCAATGGTTTTTAAGCAAAAGGATTGTTTCCCCCTCCATCTGAGTTGCCAAACGGTAAGATGCATCCACGTTGTCTTGTGACCAGAGGGTTCTCTTTTCTTGTATTCCATCTCATCATCTTTCTGATATTTCAGCCAACATTTTCATCTAAAGTTCTATGTTTTGTCTGATTTGTAGGACTCTCAAGACTCTTCTGTGATGGTGCTGAACTCCACGGTTTTGTACAACAATGTGACCCAGATCCCCGTCCTTTCGGCTAGAATGATTGAAATCTTGAGAACGTTCTTTTTCTTGGTAGCGATTTTCAGTTTTTGCATTTTCCTCTACTTCATGACGGTTTTGCTGATTGTCTGCTTTACCACTCCTCACGTCCGAGACAACGCCCGCTACATCCTCTTTATGCACATGCTCATTAACGACGCACTGTACCTTATCTTGACGCTCTTCCTTTCATTTGCTTACCAATTTAACGTGTCTTGCCAAGTGCCCATATGTTATTTCATTCTCACCCTAGCAAGCATCACCTTTAAGATCACCCCATACAACTTGATGGCCATGGCTTTCGAGCGATACATCGCAATTTGTTTTCCTCTTAGACATACACTTTTATGTACTGCCCAACGGACTCATTTCGCCATCATGATTATGTGGTTTGTTGGTCTCCTTCCAGGTGTAGCAGATGTCATTGTACTCAACACTTCTGTTGATAAAGGATTCTTCTCCCGGGGTATCATATGTAGACAGGATGGTCTTGTAGTCCAGCCAGTGCAGAACACCTTAAGATCCTCCACCTATATTGGTAGCTTAATTCTGGTAGCTCTTGGCATACTCTTCACCTACACCAAGGTTATGTTGGTCGCTCGGAGAAGTGGTTCCACTAAATCCTCTGCCTCCAAGGCTTGTAGAACTCTTATACTTCACACAATTCAACTGCTTTTATGCATGATGTCACTAACTGCAACAGTTACCGAGACCTATCGTGGAGATTACTCCTGCCTTGTGATCATGGGTAACTTTTTACTTTTCATGTGTATTCCAAGACTCCTTAGTCCTCTTATTTATGGCATAAGGGACGAAGTGTTCAGTAAAAGCATCAAAAAGATGTATGCCATAAGCCTTTAACCCACTGGTTCCTTCACACGTCAACTGTTGTTCATGGCTACGTGAATGTTGACCATGGTCAACTTTTCACTTGTTTTCCAAAGTTCTTCAGCTCTTTTTTTGTAAGCCATATGGGACAAAGTGTTCTGTAAGTGAATAAGTCTTTACTTACACCATCAGTTACTTCCTGCTTTATCCAAAGCCATGACCAAGTGGATGTTGACAAAGTCACAAAGGTTTACATTTTGACTATGGCCAACTTTTTGCTTTTCACTTGTTTTCCAAACCTCTTCAGCCCTCTTTTCTAAGGTGCTGTATAAGGAACAAAGTGTTCAGTAAGTGAATGAGAGTCAACCAAGGCAATGACCACACAGATGTTGACAAAGTAAAAAAAAAGTGTCATACGTTTGACTATGGCCAACATTTTGCTTTTCACGTGATTTTCACATGGCTCGTCGACATCTTAAATGGAACAAAGTGCTCGGTAAATGCAGGAAAATGATGTATTCTACAATACTTTATCCTCAGTTTCTTTATGTGTCAACTGTGGCCATGACCACAAGTCATGAAGGTTGGCATCAGAATTAAGTGTTACGACACCAACATTATTTTATTGAATTTACCTAAATTTCTTTGATTTAATCTGCTACTATTCCCTGTAATCTTGAGAATAAAACACCTGAAACATTAAACAAGTGTGCAGCTCATCACAACCAAGTTTCCCTATTGGTGCTTAAGGCCAACCATGGTAAATGTCCTATTTCTGCCACAACTTCCCTGTAGTGACAACAACAGCTACCCTGTGCTGTCCATTATCGTGCTCAAATGTTTAAATGGGTGCTCCCCTAAGACTATAGCCAAAATGATGGTGGTCACAGAGGATACAGAGCCCTTGTGGGAGGGGGACCTGCCAACCCTTGCGCCTATTTCAGCTGGATGTGCATCTGAAGACACACAGTCAGCTGAGGTGTATTGCAGCGATAGACCCACCAGCTCCCTGCTCTACATTACACGCTGCCATCCAATCAGTGGCCAGTAGCTGATGTCGGCATGCCCGTCAAGAATAGCTCATGGTAGTCATGTCATGCGCCACTCATGGCTGGCACGCCATAGTTAGCTGCAGGCTGTAAAAGAGGATGCCGCATGTTGTGGGAGCAGAGGACGGTAAGAAGAATTTTTTATTTTTTTATGTGTTGGAAAAAAGCATCAAAACCGGAATTATATGAAGATGGGGACATTATACAAAGAAGGGGACCAGAATGGGGGGCATTATACAAAGAAAGAGCCCAGAATGGGGAACATTATACAAAGAAGGGGCCCAGAATGGGGGGCATTATACAAAGAAGGGGCCAAGAATGCGGGGCATTATACAAAGAAGAGTCCCAGAATGGGGGGCATTATACAAAGAAGGGGCACAGAATGGGGGACATGATACAAAGAAGGAGCCCAGAATGTGGGGCATTATACAAAGAAGAGTCCCAGAATGGGGGGACATTATACAAAGAAGGGGCCCAGAATGGGGGAATTTATAGAAAGAAGGGGCCCAGAATGGGGGACATTATACAAAGAAGAGTCCAGAATGGGGGACATTATACAAAGAAGGGGCCCAGAATGGGAGACATTACACAAAAAAGATGTCAGGATCCTGTCAGCGCTGGCGTGCAGCCTCCGCTGAGCAGGGACTCACCCGCACTGGAGGGAGGCCCGGGGTCAGGACAGCCGGAAAGTACAGATACACAGGACCTGTGGACGCTGAAGTTTAGCAAGCAGTCACAGGACCTGCGGTCATGTTACTGCAAGGGGGCGGGACTTAGCGTCCTGCTTTCAGACATGGCAGGACACTATACAGAAATACTCAGAGTCAGACAAAACGGAGGTCATACACACAGATATCGGTAAAGTACCAGGGATGAGACAGAATGGATAGTCAGGGCCAAGCAGAAGTCAAAACCAAACAGACATAGAAGGTACCAAGCAGAATCCAAAGCAATATCCAGAGAACAGACCGAGTCGTACACAGAGAATCAAGCAACCAGAACACAGCACAAACACACTCAGGGGTCACAACACAATGCCAAGGGCGAAAGTATAACTGACAGGGTTTGGAGTATCTCAGGTCAATAAAAAGCTCTGCCTGAACCAAAGAGAGGCCACAATAATTAACCCCAGGTGCGCAGGTCAAAGCCTGCACTGAGCTCAAGACATTAACCCCTGACGTGCAGGTCAAAACCTGCACTGGGATCATGACAGTACCCCCCTCTCAACGGGGGGCCTCTGGACCCCCAGGCTTCTCCAGGTACTTGGCATGGAAAGCCCGAACCAGGCAATCTGCATGTACAGAGTGAGCAGGAACCCATGAGCGATCCTCCGGTCCATATCCCTTCCAGTGGACCAGGTACTGTAAAGAGCGGCGCACCCGCCGAGAGTCCACAATATGTCCAACCTCATACTCCAAGTGACCCTCCACCAACACTGGAGGAACAACAGACTCAGAGTCCTTGACAGACCCCACGGGTTTCAACAGAGATTTATGGAACAGATTGGATATCTTTAAGGAGGCGGGGAGACGCAACCTATATGCCACCGGGTTGACTATCTCCACAATCTCGTACGGACCAATGAACTTTGGTCCCAATTTAGCTGATGGTACCTTCAAGTTGATGTTACGTGTGGAAAGCCAAACCTTCTCCCCCATCTGAAACATTTGTCCCGGGGCCCTCTTTTTGTCAGCAAAATATTTGTACCTCCCCTGGGGCCGAGAGATATTTCGCTGGACTTCAGCCCAGAGGTTTTTTAACCGTTGGACGGACCCCTCTGCCCCTGGACAACTGGAATCCACCCGTGAAAACTCCCCAAAATGAGGATTAAACCCATAACTGATTAGGAATGGGGACATGTTGGTGGACTGACTCACCCGGTTGTTAAAAGCGAATTCCGCCAACGATAACGCATCACACCAATCCTCCTGTCTGGCGGAGGTCAGACACCTGAGAATTTGTTCCAGGGATTGATTGGTGCGTTCCGTCTGACCATTACTCTCCGGGTGATATGCCGATGAGAAGGAGAGTGAGATGCCCAATCTCATACAGAATGCCCTCCAAAATTTGGCCACAAACTGCACACCTCTGTCAGACACCACATTCAGGGGTACCCCATGCAATCGGACCACATGCTGCACGAACAACCTTGACAATGTTTCTGCTGAGGGTAGTGCTGCCAAGGGAATGAAATGGGCCTGTTTTGAAAACCTATCCACCACCACCCAGATCACGGTATTGCCCCTGGAAGGTGGAAGACCGGTAATAAAATCCATGGAGAGATGAGTCCATTGCCTATCAGGAACCGGTAAAGGTATGAGTTCCCCAGCCGGCCGGTTATGCGAGCTTTTGGAACGGGCACAAACTCCACAAGCAGCAATGAATTTCTTGACATCGGACCCCAGTGAAGGCCACCAAAAAATCCTGGCTACTGCCTCTCTAGTGGCTGTGATACCGGGATGAGCACTCAACCTAGACTCATGAAACTCCTGCAGAAGTCTAGGCCGCAATAAATCCGGAACAAACAATTTATCCACTGGCCTGGTCGTCGGAGCTAGGAACTGAGCCCTCAAAATTTCTTGTTCCAACTCTGATGAGACCCCCCGCCACTACCACCCCTGGGGGAAGAATGGAGGACGGCGGCTCGGGGGGAGACACCGGGTCAAAACTTCTGGACAGGGCATCCGCTTTAACATTTTTGGACCCTGGTCGAAAAGTAATGGAGAATTGAAAGCATGAAAAAAAAGTGACCAACGGGCTTGTCTAGGAGTAAGCCTCTTAGCAGATTCAAGGTATGCCAAATTTTTGTGATCCATGATAACAGTGAAAGGGTGAGCCGCCCCTTCCAAAAAGTGCCTCCATTCTTCGAATGCCAGCTTGACCGCAAGAAGTTCTCTATTGCCTACATCATCATTTCTCTCAGCGGATGAGAACTTCTTGGAGAAGGAGGCACAGGGTTTGAGATTAGTAAGGGTGGCCGGACCTTGGGACAACACTGCCCCCACCCCTACTTCAGAAGCATCCACCTCCACAATAAATGGTTTGGACGGGCTGGCTGGACCAACACCGGGGCGGACATGAAACCTTTCTTAAGAGCTGAGAAGGACTCCTTAGCGAGTTCCGACCAATTTTTTACATCAGCCCCCTTCTGGGTAAGATCTGTGAGTGGTTTAACCACTTGAGAGAAACCTTTAATGAATCTCCGGTAATAGTTTGCAAATCCCAAGAAGCGCTGGAGCCCCTTGAGATCATGAGGCTGAACCCAGTCTGCGATCGCCAGCACCTTCTTAGGGTCCATACGAAACCCCTCACAAGATACAATCAGCCCCAAAAAAGACAGTTCCTGTACGAAAAATGAACATTTTTCCAATTTAGCAAACAGGTGGTTCTCCCTGAGTCTCTGGAGAACTGCCTGTAGATGTTGTAAGTGAGACTGACTGTCCGGGGAATACACCAAAATGTCATCCAAATAAATTACAACAAAATGGCCTATCAGGTCAGAAAACACAACATTGATACAGTTCTGGAAAATAGCGGGGGCATTAGTTAACCCAAAGGGCATAACCAGGTTTTCAAAGAGTCCCTCAGACGTGAGGAACGCAGCTTTCCACTCGTCCCCTTCCCGAACCCTAAACAGGTTGTAGGCCCCCCGGAGATCTAATTTGGAGAACCATTGGGCCCCAGATAACTGGTTACATAGGTCTGGGATAAGGGGAAGTGGATAAGTGTTCCTAACTGTTATCTTGTTAAGTTCCCGAAAGTCGAGGCACGGCCGCAAACCTCCATCTTTCTTCTTCACAAAGAAGAATCCTGCTGCCACGGGTGACACAGAAGGCCTGATATGCCCTTTGCGGAGACTCTCAGCTATGTACTCCTTCATGGCTTGGCGCTCAGGCCCGGACAAATTGAACAATCGAGCCTTAGGTAACTTGGCCCCGGGTACTAACTCAATGGCACAATCGTAGGGTCTATATGGTGGCAGCGCCTCAGCCTCACTTTCGGAAAACACGTCTTAGAAATCCTTCAGGTACTCCGGAATACCTTCCAGACCGACAGACGACACAGATACGGTTTTAACAGAGTTAACAAAAGGCCCCAGGTTACAACACTTATCTTTACATCCCCACTGAGTGATCTCCCCCGTCACTCAATCAATGGTAGGATTATGGCGCTGTAGCCAAGGCATCCCCAGTACCAGTCCTGCAGGCAAGTTATCTAACACAAGACAAGTTAATTTTTCCACATGAGTGAAACCCACTTTCAGCGAAAAAAGTTCAGACCTGAAACAGATACCGTCCCAGGTAAGAGAGGACGAGTTAATTGCCACAAGTTTAACAGGATCCTGAAGCCTGACTGTCCCTATCTTATTAAGAGTCATAATCCGGGCATCAATCAGGTTAACAGCAGAGCCACAGTCAACAAAGGCGGTAGTCTGAACAGGACCATCACCAAGTTCCAGTTCCACACGAAGCACAATTTTTGTAAGTGAGGAAAAAGGTACCTGAAGGTCTGGGTAGCCTCCTCGACTACTACCCAGACCTAGTCCTTTTCCGCCACCTTGGAGGATGACGGACAGGAGGGGCAGTCCTTCCAATGTCCAGATTCCCCACAATAGAAGCACAGCTGCTTCTCCCGGCGGCATCTTCTTTCCTTCTCATCACAGGTGACAGCGCTCACCTCCATAGCCACTGGAGGAGTCCGGGTCTCAACTCCACTGGAGAATAATGATGTTTCAAGTTGCATAACACCTCTTGCCTGAAGTCTGCGATCCATGCGAACTGCTTGGGTCATGGCACCCTCCAGGGAGTCAGGTGGAGGATGGAGTGCCAGGGCATCCTTCAGACGTTCACACAGGCCTCTACGGAACAGTCCCCAAAGGGCGGCATCACTCCAAGAAACCTCAGCTGCCCAACGCCTAAATTCAGAACAGAACTACTCGGCCTGGTGCTCCCCCTGACAGACACTCATCACCTTGTCCTCAGCCAAACGCACTCTATCTGGCTCATCGTAAATAAGCCGTAAGGCCTCAAGAAACGCATCCACAGACATTCTCTCTTGGGCAGAAGAGGAAAGAGAAAATGCCCAGGCTTGTGGGGACCCCCTAAGGAGGGACATAACTACCCCCACCCTCTGTTTCTCATTCCAAGAGGAGCGGGGTCTCAAGGAGAAAAAGAGCTTACAGCCCTCTTTAAACGCTCTAAATTCATTTTTGTCACCAGCAAACGTATCTGTTAACTTAACCGGGGATTCGGGTGGGACTAAAATGACATCTCTATTCCCCACCTTCTGAAAGCCTGCGGAAAGCACCCCCTGAACCGAGTCCGCAACCTGCCGTTGGGAATGGGCCAGAGCTTGTGTGGCGCCCCTGAGGCTCAGTCGCCACAGAGGTACTGCACCTTCTCCTAAGGAGTGGTGCCCCACCATCCAGGTAAGGTGGGAACTCCTGACCACACTCCAACACTCGCACCCCACCCAATAGAGTAGTTCAGCAAAACCACATTGCGCCTCCTTGCTTACAGAGAAGCAGAGCCCTTTGGTGGTTCCCTGCTCGGAACACTAAACGTGCTGGGAGGTGGGTGGAGTTGAGGATACATAAAAGAGTGGGAAGGTTTAGGATTACAGGTCAGTCAGTAGGAGAGTCTGAGAGAGGAAGCCACTCGGAGAGGAGTGGGGATCCCTGGAAGAGGGATGGAGGAAGGAGTGCTGCAGCAGGCCTGAGTGACCCGAGTCTGCTGGCACGGGAAAGGAAAGAAAGAGAAAGACGTTGAACTGAAGCCTGAGCTTCCATAAGAGAGAAAGACAAGTGCGGAACTTAGGAGAAACGGGAACACAGAAGACGTGGGTTAGGAGAGAACCCTGCCTAGAAGTTTTAAGCTCAAGGCCGGGGCTCGGTCCCCGAGGTTGTATGGACACTAATGGTTCTGCAGCAGACACCGGTGGAGTAGTGGGCTGTAAATGCACTACTCCCATCTAAGACTTGGGGGCACAACAGCAACACAGATAGAGAGCCGGGACTCAGGAGTAAGGAGTCCCCGAAGCAGGCTACAGCTGTCTGCCGTACAAGTAAAGTTCTTGGGAACATCTGATAGGATGAACTCCAGTGTAACTCAGTACTAGGAGATCTTCACACTTAAAGGCGCTATAGAGGAGACGTTTAGAAAAGGTACATAAGTTGGCGGAGTGTTGGAAGGGAGCATTCCATCTTGCCTGGAGGTTGACTGAGTCCCTGACCCGGAGGACACGGCACGGAAGCGGGCACTACAGACTGTGAGTAAAGCTTTGGAACTAAATGCCCTGGTGTCCTCCATTCCTTCCCACGTCCGCCAGCCTGGCACTGCTGCATCCCCTGCGCCGGACACTACACCATCTAAGTGTCACCACCTATTCTGCCCTGGGACAACAGCCCTGCCTGTGGAGGGCTATAACATCACTGCTGCACCACATCATCTGCCCCAGAGGATCTGTCTGCAGCGTCGGCCTAACATCCCACTTGCCGAACACCACAGGTGGCGTCACAAACTATTCCATTAACTACATTCCACCATAAGCATTATCCCGCCATTACTTGGGCGCCCAGGGCCACGGACCTGGTCACCGCTGCTGTGACACACCACCCGCTGGGACCGGCCTAGTACCGAGTAACTCCGCAGCCCTGGGAGGGCGACCCAAACTTGGCGTCACGAACAGGATGACGAGACCCGATGCCATCGGGTTCTGTGTGCCTTGGACTTAAAACTTTTGAGAATGTGCCGAAGACCCAATTTAATAGACTGTAAAATGAACATTAAAAATGGCCGTTGGCTTGGAGAAGAAGGGCGTGACGAGATGGGAGATCCTAGGAAAAGACCGCGAAAAGTCTTGGGTCTCCCCTGCCTGAATTACTACGTGACAGCGATATGGTCCACCCCCCCGAGGGGTTCGTTTACTGGCTTGGTATGGAGGCGCTGGGAGAAGATGCCACCCCAAGAAGGAGGGGCAGAAGCCAGTGGCGGGAAAGGGGCCGAGGCAGGAAGAAGATTGCCAGAACGCCATTTTGGAGCGAGACGGGAGGAGGCCTGTGGAGTGTGGGGAAGCAGATCTCCCCGGCGCCATGGCTGAAGGCTCCAACCCCGTATCGGAGGTGGACCGCCGGCAGCTGATGGACGAAATTGCCCAGCTAATGCATCGCCTGCAACTGAGGCATGAAACGCTATGGATATGGAATCTGCAGCGCGCCCAGGAGGGGCCTACACCTGCGGTACCCGCGACACCGGTACCCGCCGCTGCTGCACCGGACTTCTTCCAGGCAGACCCTGTGGAGCCGAAGACCGCTGCCATGCTACCGGCAGCGTACCTTGTCCCCTCCTTGCCGCTACTACCGGAGGAGTTGTACACCGCCCAGGGAGCTGAAGCGGAGGAGGAGAAGCCCCCGTCCGGACCTGACGTGGCCGCGCAGGTCCCTATGGAGACCCCCGCGGATCCGGAGCTGCCCTTAGCTCCACCGCTGTCCCCGGTATCGCATCAACCAGCATCCACTGCCACTACACCTGCACCGGAGCAGAGACCGCACCGCCAGGAGGCACCAGGTATATACCCCGGTCCTCCTAATGGGTTTCCCCCTGACTTCACGTTGTCAGAGGCAGGCTTGCGGGAACTCGAAATGGGGCAGTTGGAAGAGTCGGCTGGGGGCACTGGACTGTCGGAGATGGGGAAGTGGAGGAGGTCCCTACTGAGGAGGGTACGGCTGGAACAGGCGAGCACGATTCGGCATC
This sequence comes from Dendrobates tinctorius, assembly GCF_039654945.1. Taxonomy (NCBI): domain Eukaryota; kingdom Metazoa; phylum Chordata; class Amphibia; order Anura; family Dendrobatidae; genus Dendrobates; species Dendrobates tinctorius. Next base: position 10,442,506 of record NW_027361824.1, read on the forward strand.
TTCGGGGATTGGAGGAGTCTAGGTCGCTGTGGGATAGTGACCTCGGGATCCCTTGGCTGCCGAGTCCCCATGAAGTCGCCTATCAACGCCGACAAGCTGAGGGATCCCTCAGTGCTAGGCCACGCACCAGAGCACAAGAACTGTCAAGCAACCAGCAATAGGATGCAGATACCCAAAGTATTTCACCTGGTAGCAGTTCCCAATCAGCAGCTTCCAGAACCCCAGGAGGGAACAACAATCATTAATCTCGATACCCAGGAGGGTATTTGCACCGTTGTGCTTTAAAGTTATTTTTGGTTGAGCATCATGTTTTTCCAGAGTTGCCCTGTTTTGTTGGCAGCCTCCTTTCCATTGAACTGCAGAGATCATGAACGCTGAATGGTCCAGAACTGTAATTGTAAATAGTTGCACCTCTTTAGGTGCCCTCTCTTGGTTTTACATAGGACACTTTGCAAAGATAAGGTCTACCTCATCAAAGGACACTGCAAGAGATCCCGGCTGGGAGCAGTGTTCCGCACTTACAAGAATAATTGAACATTTTAATGTGAAGTATTTGATATTGATGTGTCTTATAAGAGTAAATGGCTTTTATATAGAATGTTTTAATAAAGAGATGAGAGATTTGGATAGAGACTAATAAAGAATTGAAAATGTCACTACGGTTGTCACTCAGAGTTAAGAGAGAGTAGAAAATGTGCACTAGAGATGAAAAGAAATGTGTTGATGAAGAATACTGAAGTGATAGTGAGTAACAGAATTGAAAATTGCACTTTTGATTTAGAATTTTAGATAGTTAATTAAGAATTGTTTGCAATGTTCAAGAATGAGTGCTTCTCACATTGGGAAGTTTAGTATAAGAAATGTTTATTCAGCATTACAAAAATTTTGTATGTTCCTGTATTGTCAACTTTGTTTGCCTTGCAGCCCGCGGACGTGCTGTGTTTAACTGGTGGGTATGTGGTGCCCCTGAGGCTCAGTTGCCACAGAGGTACTGCACCTTCTCCTAAGGTGTGGTGCCCCACCATCCAGGTAAGGTGGGAACTCCTGACCACACTCCAACACTCCCACCCCACACAATAGAGTAGTTCAGTAAAACCACATTGCAGCTCCTTGCTTAGAGAAAGGCAGAGCACCTTTGGTGGTTCCCTGCTCGGAACACTAAACATGCTGGGAGGTGGGTGGAGTTGAGGATACATAAAAGAGTGGGAAGGTTTAGGATTACAGGTCAGTCAGTAGGAGAATCTGAGAGAGGAAGCCACTCGGAGAGGAATGGGGATCCCTGGAAGAGGGATGGAGGAAGGAGTGCTGCAGCAGGCCTGAGTGGCCCGGGTCTGCTGGCACGGGAAAGGAAAGAAAGAGAAAGACGTTGAACTGAAGCCTGAGCTTCCATAAGAGAGAAAGACAAGTGCAGAACGTAGGAGAAAAGGGAACACAGAGGACATGGGTTAGGAGAGAACCCTGCCTAGAAGTTCTAAGCGCAAGGCCGGGGCCCGGTCCCCGAGGTTGTATGGACACTAATGGTTCTGCAGCAGACACCGGTGGAGTAGTGGGCTGTAAATGCACTACTCCCATCTAAGACTTGGTGGCACAACAGCAACACAGATAGAGAGCCGGGACTCAGGAGTAAGGAGTCCCCAAAGCAGGCTACAGCTATCTGCCGTACAAGTAGAGTTCTTGGGAACATCTGATAGCAGGAACTCCAATGTAACTCAGTACTAGGAGATCTTCACACTTAAAGGCGCTATAGAGGAGACGTCTAGAAAAGGTACATAAGTTGGCGGAGTGTTGGAAGGGAGCTTTCCATCTTGCCTGGAGGTTGACTGAGTCCTTGACCCAGAGGACACGGCACGGAAGCGGGCACTACAGACTGTGAGTAAAGCTTTGGAACTACATGCCCTGGTGTCCTCCATTCTTTCCCGCGTCCGCCAACCTGGCACTGCTGCATCCCCTGCGCCGGACACTACACCATCTAAGTGTCACTTCACCTATTCTGCCCTGGAACAACAACCCTGCCTGTGGAGGGCTATAACATCACTGCTGCACCACACCATCTGTCCCAGAGAATCTGTCTGCAGCGTCGGCCTAACATCCCACTTGCCGAACACCACAGGTGGCGTCACGAACTATTCCATTAACTACATTCCACCATAAGCATTATCCCGCCATTACTTGGGCGCCCAGGGCCACGGACCGGGTCACCGCTGCTGTGACACACCACCCGCTGGGACCGGCCCGGTACCGAGTAACCCCGCAGCCCTGGGAGGGCGACCCACTTGGTGTTCCAAACTTAGCTTCTGCAGCGACTGAGTCAAGCAATTCACCTGCTCAGATAAGGCATGCATTGGCTCCATGCTGCAGAAGTGAGGAGAGAAAAAAAAAAGTTCACGGTCAGTTATAATGTCAGGATCTTGTCAGCGCCAGCGTGCAGCCTCTGCTGAGCAGGGACTCAGCCGCACTGGAGGGGGGCCCGGGGTCAAGTACAGACTGAAAGTACAGATACACAAGACCTGTGGATGCTGAAGTTTAGCAAGCAGTCACAGGACCTACAGTCCCATGACTGCAAGGGGGCGGGGCTTAGAGTCCTGCTTTCAGAGATGGCAGGACACTATACAGAAATACTCAAGAGTCAGGCAAAACGGAGGTCATACACAGAGATATCAGTAAAGTACCAGGGATGAGACAGAACAGATAGTCAGGGCCAAGCAGAAGTCAAAACCAAACAGACATAGAAGGTACCAAGCAGAATCCAAAGCAATATCCAGAGAACAGACCGAGTCATACACAGGGAATCAAGCAACCAGAATACAGCACAAACACACTCAGGGGTCACCACACAATGCCAAAGGCAAAAGTATAACTGACAGGGATTGGAATATCTCAGGGCAATAAAAAGCTCTGCCTGAACCAAAGAAAGGCCACAATAATTAACCCCAGGTGTGTAGGTCAAAGCCTGCATTGAGCTCAAGACATTAACCCCTGACGTGCAGGTCAAAACCTGCACTGGGATCATGACAGAAGAGTCCCAGAATGGGGGACATTACACAAAGAAGAGTCCCAGAATGGGGGACATTATAGAAAGAAGGGGCCCAGAATGGAGGACATTACACAAAGAAGGGGCCCAGAATGGGGGACATTACACAAAGAAGAGTCCCAGAATGGGGGGCGATTGGATGACAAAAGTACGATTGTGGAGGAGAGAAGGGAGGTCTTGGGAGGACCGGAGATTACGATGTGGGAAATATCGGGAAAAGAGTTCAGAGATATATGGACAGAGACAGATTATGGACGGCTTAATGAATTGGGAGTCAATGAAGGAAATTGCAGAGGGGAGAACAGGAGGAGTAGCGAGGGCAACGGTGGATTAGCCGGGCAGCAGATTTAAGGAACGACTGGAGAGGTGCGATGATGCATTGGGGGATGATGAGGTCTTGGACCTCACATGGAGTCAAGACCATCTAGTGATGTGGGCAGTTCGGAGGCAGAGGTTGTGGTCACCCTGGCTTAGCTGCACAGCAAAAGAGGAAGCTGTGTCCAAAATCACCGCTTCTGGCTTCTAGTCAGTACGTTGGCTGCTACTGAGCACTGTGCAGATGAACTGAGCACACCAAAGCCAGCTCAGAGGAGCTCACTAAGAAGACACAGATCGTTTTCATGCTGTGAACCGAGGCATAGATGTTCTTAACATGAGCACCACCTTCATGTTGAGGTATCTGACTTCATGTTGAGGTATCTGAATTCAAAGTGCGAGCTGCAGTAGAGTACACAGCTGAAAAACCAAGAAAAATCTGAGCCTCCTCCTGCTCCCTCTTCTGCTGCAGTCTCAGCCTCTTGCTCTTGCTCCAGAGCAACAGGGCTACCTGGCTCCCTGCAAAGAGAAGATGTGACAGCACCATCAGTGTGACCGAGCATCTCCACACTATTTCATTGAAGTGTTCAGCTGTACATCTCCCAAACAATGGTTTACAGCCACCACTGCATTTCCAGGCGGGCGATCCCTGCCCTACAAGACCATGATATGGACAAAATCAGGTGTGCACTGTGAAAGCAGAAGGCAGAGGAAGAGGAAGTCATCAACGCATATTGGGCACCAGCACAACCCCAGAAGGGATGATTGGCATGGCTGAAATGTGGAAAACCTTCCTCAGCATACCACAACATCCAGCACCACTGTCTGATATGATCCATATTAAACAAACCAAAGGAAAAAACAATGTGTGTATATACCCTAATGAAAATAAATAAGTAAAAAAGCAAGTGCGTTAAATAATTAACATAGGGTACATGGTAAACACTGTTTTGATCAAAAAAGTATAAAGCTGTCCCACCATGGCAAGGTGTACCCATTTGAGACAGTAACTACACTAATGGTAAAACCTACCTAGTGTGAATAGTGGCAGAGAGTCTCCGGGTCCCAAACGGACACCCAGCTTTAATAATGTACAGAGTGCCCCCCTGTACAGCTCTCCTATACACAGTATGATGCTCTCTTATACACAGCATAATGCCCCCTCACTGTATATATACTGACCCCTTACTATCCCCCAAACTTTTTGATGGCTCCAACACTGTATGATGGCCCCGTCACTATAATCCCCACACTGTATGATGGCCCTCTAGATAGCCTCAATCTAGCATAATACACCAGATAGTCCTCAATATAGTATAATGCAGCCCCCCCATAGGCAGACTCTATAGTATAATGCAGCTCACCGTAAGCAGACTGTAATGTAAGGCAGTACCCTTCCATAGGCAAACTGTAATATAAGAAAAATGTCCACTGATGCATATCAATACATGAGATAATCTATTCATAGGACAGGCTGTAAAAATAAAATTTATAAAAAATTGGTAAATTAAAAAAAAAAAATATTCCCTAATAAATTCATTTTTTGAAAATAAGAAAAAAAACAATAAAAGTACACATATTTGGTATCGCCGCATCCGAAACGACCCACCCTATAAATCTGTCCCACTAGTTAACCCCTTTATTGAACCCCTTAAAAAATAAAAATAAAAAACGAAGCAATAAAGCTTTATCATCATACCGCCGAAAAAAATTGCAATAACGCACGATCAAAAAGACGGATATAAATAACCATGGCACCGTTGAAAACGGCATCTTGTCCCACAAAAAACGAGCCACCACACAGCATCATCAGCGAAACAATTAAAAAGCTATAGCTCACAGAATAAAGCGATGCAAAAATAATTATTTTTTATATAAAATTGCTTTCATTGCATAAAAGCGCCAAAACATAAAAAAAGACATAAATGAGGTATCACTGTAATCGTACTGACCCGAAGAATAAAACCGCTTTATCAATTTTACCGCACGCGGAACGGTGTAAACGCACCCCCCAAAGGAAATTCTTGAAATGCTGGTTTTTGTTCATTCTGCGTCCCAAAAATCGGAATAAAAAGCGATCAAAAAATGTAATGTGCCTGAACATGGCACCAATAAAAACGTCAACTCGTCCCGCAAAAAATAAGACCTCACATGACTCGGTGGGTTAAAATATGGAAAAATTATAGCTCTCAAAATGTGGTGATGCATAAACTATTTTTGCAATAAAAAGCGTCTTTTAGCGTATGACAGCCCATTTTCCCATTAGGGCTAGGGTTAGGGCTAGGGGTGTGTTGGGGTTAGGGTTGGAGTTAGAATTGGGGGGTTTCCACTGTTTTGGTACATCAGGGGCTTTCCAAACGTGACATGGCGTCTGATCTCAATTCCAGCCAAAAAAGTCAAATGGCGCTGCTTCCCTTCTGAGCTCTGCCATGCGCCCAAATAGTGGTTTACCCCCACATATGGGGTATCAGCGTACTCAGGACAAATTGCACAATAACTTTTGGGGTCCTGTTACTCTTGGGAAAATAACAATTGGGGGTGAAAAGATCATTTTTGTGGAAAAAATATGATTTTTTAATTGTACCGCTGTACGTTATAAACTTCTGTGAAGCCCTTGGGGGTTCAAATTGCTCACCACATATCTAGATACGTTCCTTGGGTGGTCTAGTTTCCAAAATGGGGACACTTGTGGGGGGTTTCCACTGTTTAGGTACATCAGGAGCTCTCCAAACTTGACATGGCATCCGATCTGAATTCCAGCCAATTTTTGCAGTGAAAAAGTCAAACGGTGCTCCTTCCCTTCCGAGCTCTGCCATGCGCCCAAACAGTGGTTCCCCCCCCACATATCAGGTATCAGCGTACTCAGGACAAATTGAACAATAACTTTTGCAGTCCAATTTCTCCTGTTACCCTTGGTAAAATAAAAAAATTGAATCTGAAGTAATTTTTTTGGTGAAAAAAAGTTAAATGTTCATTTTTTTAAACATTCAGAAAATTCCTGTGAAGCACCTGAAGGGTTAATAAACTTCTTGAATCAGGTTTTGAGCACCTTGAGGGGTGCAGTTTTTAGAATGGTGTCACATTTGGGCATTTTCTATCATATAGACCCCTCAAAGTGACTTCAAATGTGATGTGGTCCATAAAAATAAAATTGTGCTGTAAAAATGAGAAATCGCTGGTCAACTTTTAACCCTTATAACTTCCTAACAAAAAAAAATTTTGCTTCCCAAATTGTGCTGATGGAGAGTAAACATGTGGGAAATGTTACTTATTAAGTTTTTTGAGTGCCATATCTCTGTGATATAATAGCATAAAAATTCAAAGTTGGAAAATTGCAAAATTTTCAAGATTTTCGCCAAATTTCCATTTTTTTCGCAAATAAACGCAAGTTATATGAATTAAATTTTACCACTAACATGAAGGACAATATGTCACGAGAAAACATTGTCAGAATCACTGGAATCCATGGAAGCGTTCCAGAGTTATTACCTCATAAAGGGACAGTGGTCAGAATTGTAAAAATGAGCCCAGGCACTAATTTGCAAACCACCCTTGGGAGTAAAGGGGTTAAAGTGAAACACAAAAAAATAGTATTTTAAAAAAGGGTCTTTTGCAGAGTACCCACACAGGCTGCTTTCGGAGTACCCCCAACAAGGCAGTTTTGCAAATTACCCCCACAAAAGCTTTTTTTGCAAAGAACACCTACACAGTCTTTTTTCAGAATACTCCCACAGAGACGCGTGCAAAGTACACACATAGGCTTTTTGGCACAGTGCTCCCACAGACAAACGTACAGAATAGAACAATTTTTTTTATGCACACTACTCCCACAGACATGGGTGCAGAGTATAAAAAAATTGGTTTTAGGCACACCGCTCCAACAGAAAAAGGTTCAGTTTGGAATCTATTGGTTATAGGCAAATGTCTAACACAGACACAGATGCAGAGTGCACAAAGAGAGGCTTTTTTGGAAAACGGCACACACACACAACCTAATACTGTCCCTCACTCCAGCTTCGTCCTGATTCTATGCTAAACAGAACAGAATGGCAGTGGCACCCATGATTCATCATTATACAGGCCAGGTCACGATGTGTGGAGCGCCTGCCATTGCAAGTGGGAATAACTTGGTACCAAGCCGGTTCTTAAAGGGGCAGTGTCACAGCGGCGGTGACTCGGTCCGAGGCCCAGGGCATCCAAAAAAGGGGAGTATTTACAGGGGAATGAGAAGTAAAGAGTTTTTGTATAAAGTGTTTGTGATGCCACCTGTGGTATCTGTTCATTAGTGACCAGCGCTGCAGTGCAGATGCTCTGGGACCGATGGTGGGATGCAGCAGTGTTGGAATAGCTCTCCACTGGCAGAGCTGTCATCCCAGGGCAGTGGTGATTGGTTAAAGATGCAATGGTTGCTGATGGTAGATGCAGCATTGCTGAGTGAGTGTTGAAGCAAGAATTCAAAGGACACAGTGGAGTGTAGTTCCAAAGCTTTACTCACAGTTCTGGTGCACACAGATTTCCACCTCAGTGCCGTGTTCTTCAGGTGAGGGGCTCAGTCAACTCCCAGGCAAATGAAGTACACCTTTCCAACACTCCCTTCAAGATGTGCCTTCCCTGGCCATCTCCACAGTGCTGCTTTCCACTTGCCTTCCCTTTCAGCACCTCACAGTCAGTGTCCAAGGCTAGCTGCCACAGATCCTGTCGGACAACGTGACCCACTACATTTCCTTGATCCATTCTAGCTGCCGTATCGGAGAAGATAACTGTGGTAGTTGGCTGTGGCCCTTAAAGTTGCCCCAGCTGTCGGCTTTCTAGCTGAGTCCTGATGTCCATTCCACTAGACTAGGGGCCGAGACCCATCTGCAACCTGGATTCTCCCCCCCATGATGCCCATCAGCATGGAACGAGCCCCACGGGGAGCACTCTCCATCCATGTCTCTGGGAGAACCCCTTTTCCCTCTCAGGGATCTTCCCTCTAAAGTCTATTCTGTCCAGCAGCTCATCCTGACTAGGAGCTGCTCCTGACACGTCCTCTCACTTCCTCCCCCAAAGGGGAACTGTCCTAACTTCCTACAGTTCTCCCGCTCTAACCTTAGCTCCACCCACCTTCCAACACCCTTCATGAACCAAGCAGGGGTTATAGAGGGTGCACTGGGCCCTGCTGTTCTAAGTGTGTGTGGGATGCAGGTGTGTGAGTGTGGTCAGGTGTCTCCATCTTGCCTGGATAGTGGGATACTACACCTCTGGTTGAGGTGCAATACCACTGTGGCGACTGAAACCTCACGGGCACCACATAGTGTGTCAGCCAATCATAGCCATGTCGATACTTTACATGACTGTGATGGCTTGTTGATTAGTTGCACTGCAGCCTTTCAACAAACTTTATTTGGCATCTGAACCTCAACAATAAACCAAACTTCCAGTAAAAGTCAGTGTTTGGGGTACGGTACCAGACACAAGGTGTCTTGTACGAGCCCTGAACTTTTCATTTCTGGCTTGCTGATCCCTAATGGTGACCCTTCTTTTCTCCTACACCAGATTTGGCAAGTAATTATTTTTAATTATTATAAACTAATGGCCTGATGCAATGTGCTCAGTGATGACCTTCAAATCCCAGGAAAATGCTAATTAACGTCATTTGGTCCTGTTAATTTAGAGGTCTATGAATCTAGTCGACTGTTATAACAGCCGTGCCCTCCGGGACACCTGGCGATGATATATAGGAGTTGTGTTAAGGGAGGTATTGGAGGATCTGCCGTATATCCTCACATTCCCAGTATTAATGATGTCCCCTGGTATGGACAAGACAGAGCAGTTATACAACTGAAAGGGGAAAAGCAAGAAAAGTCTTCTGTGTCTGGTAAGTGATTAGCAATCAGAAAGATCTCAGCAGCTGCAATAGGGGCAGTTTTGCCATTTGATGTATCTTATGGTTACCAAACGAGCTGGTGGTTGGTGCCAAAAATTTCTCAAAATATGACACATTCACATAGCACACGATGCATGATAGATTTTCCAACATCTTCTAGGTCAGATAGGTGCATTTTGTCTTTCTTACACCCCTAGAAGCAATAATAAAACATATTCTGTGCTTAGATGTCCCCTCTCTGCTGTGCAAAGTCCTAGAGTATCAATTACATATATCCTCCTTTCGAATGCTCAACATACAGAAACTGAATTCATTAACTTTCTACCATCTCCATAGGCCAGACACTGTAATGGCTCTATATTTTCTGCAGTGTCCTATGTTGGACGCATTGGGGTAACTTGTCCTACAAATAATGGTAACTTGTCCTACAAATGAAGCGCCACCTTTTCGCCTCCAAGTTAATGATATTTCTAGAGTTTGCTCTTTTCTCAGACTTGAGTCAAGAAAATTTTTACCAAATTCCCTCATCATCTTCCATCTAGACTACTGCAACATTCTTCTCTGCAACCTCCCATCTTTTGCACCTCCAATTCAACCTCAAATCTGCCTCTACCTTACCTTTCCCTTCATTACTCCTCTTTTCCCCCTTCTCTGTCTATCTATTGCCCAATGACTTATTACAGTAAATGGCTGTCCCATCTGTACAAGTCTGACTTAATCTCCTACCACCTACACACACGCAATCAATGGTTCTCATAAGGCCTTCTCTGTTCTCCACCTTCCTGGTCATAAAAAAAGTCACCTCTGAGATTTCTCCCATACTTTCCTGACACTTTGGAACGTATTGCCCTAGCTGGTCACAATCATCTGCAAAGAAAGCCCAGGAACCCATCTCTTCAAGCAATCCTACAATAACCCTACTGCCCTATGGGCAGCTTCTACCCTGATGGCCACCTTCCCTTTTACCTTGTACCATGTGATCTCTTGGGGCAGGATGTTTTACCCTGTCGCTCACTTGGTCTTTTATATTTGCATTTGCATATTAAAAATTTGCTATGGAGTTGGAGCACTTTAAAAAAAACATTATTAATATTAGAACAGTTCTATGAAATGTTTTGTAACTGGTTCTGTTGGAAAGCACAATGTCGGTAAGACTTTGGTAAAAGCCGTGACTTTATATGTTGTGCCGTAATATTGTAAGACTTACTGTTACTGTCCTTATAGTTAGGAATAACTTTACGTATTTTGGTAAAGAGTCAGGAAATAAAATCAATGAGGGTCTGGTGGCAGAGACCTGGGGTATATAGAGCAGTGGCGGACACACTACATGAGCAGCCGATTCACCTTCACCAGGTTCTGTAGAAAGCTGAATCGTGCTGATACTTATGTTGGTTTCTCTATATACTCGGCACATGGTAGTCTCAGCACATGTCCTGTGTAGTCTCTGCACATTGCAGTGCTCAAGAAGCAGGAAACTGGGGTGAACTCATTCTTATATCTGGTCTTTGATAACAAAGGAAAAAATTGCAAAAATTGTTTCAAGTCTCAGCAATAAAACCTTTGAATTTTCTTTTTTTCAAATTTAAAATTTCAACATCCAAAATTGGAATTAAAAAAATAGCTTTTCAAATACAACCTGAATTTCTAGTCTTGGCACGGATGGCAGAAACTCTAATAGTGAGCCACAGACTACACTGTTGTGTATGAGAGCATACTCTACCAAAAGAGTTAAACAGTATTCTTTTACTTTACAAGCATAATGTTCTCTTTTTCTACATTTAACCCAAAATAAAAGTTCATATAAAAGTAACTGTGTGGTAACATGGTGCCGAAAAATTACAGCTGGTCTAAAAAAAAAGTTGATGTTTGCTAAAAACTGTAAAGTTATGACTGCTACAGTTCTGAATGTGGGAAGGAGAAGAGAAAACAATTCTTGCGCATATGCATCTACAATATACATGTGACCATAATTTCCATTTGTATGTATTAATGTTTGTGTGTGATATACTGTATTTAACTTGTATTTAATGCATAGGCATGAGCTTATCTTATAAACGTGTGTGAATAGGTGCCTGTAGTGAATAACATGTGCTTGTGAGAATGAACATATGGATGGGACATGATGGATAACTTCTTTAAGGTGGATCAGTCACCAGATTTCACAATAAATACTATATATCTCCCTAAATGGATTTCTTAGACCTGATGAGACCAATGTCCATCCATGTCAGAATGGCTGTGTTATCCTTTTTGAAAGTTTCAATTTTATCTCTGCCTTATTGGCAGTTTTTCAAGGTCTCTCCTCCCTGCTGAGATCTCCCGCTGCTCTCTACAAGCTGCAGCTCAGTCAGGCTGAGCATGCGGAGATTGAATAGCTGTGAGTCCGTTTCAGTGGGCAGAGTCTGAAGACCTTACAAAAACATCAATGAACTGTTCCATAAGTCCACTGACTTAGAAACTGTGTAGCGTTTCATTTTTCCAGTGATAGGTTTACATGAAAGTGAACACTTATGTTACGGAGTGACTGACCAGTGCGAGACGACCCAACGATTGGTCGGTCACCAAACAGCAATCAAACAAGGAAACACCGGGCGCACAATTACAATGGTGGGCCCTGCGATAGGGAACAGGGAAATGGACACCTCCTGCACTCCTGAGGATGTGCCCTGCTCTTACTAGCGTCCCTATACAGGTTCTTTCAACCTGTCGCCGAGCAGGATACCTTAGCCCTCGCTTGCCCTGCACCTATCCCTAAGTAGGGAATTGGCAAGTGAGGACACTGGTCCCACCGCTGCACTAATACAACACAAGGTAAGGATAGATAGACAGTAAAAGGAACAAAAATACAACATTTAGCTTTCTGCTATAAAGCATCAGCAAATTCAGTAATTACACCAGTGGCCACCGGGGGGAAAAACAGACATTAACCACCGATGGCCAGAAAAGAAAAAAGTTTATATGTGAGAATTCAGATCTGCCACAAATCCAAAAATGGATCATGACAACTTGCTCTTAGGTTCCTTTGCAAATTACAGAGGTCATCATAAAATAAAAACAAAAAAAGTTTGTTTTCACACAACTTTTCATGTAGGAAAGGACACAAGATGTTTTTGTTTTACTTTTATTTTTTTATTTCGCCGCTCCATTGCGAAGATATTAACAATCAAAATATTGGCACATAATGAATAAACTTTTTTTAAATTCCTAGTGAATATCAGATAGTTTTCTCTGGGGGTGCGTACTTCTTCCCCCTGTATGAGCTGCCCAATCACAAGCAAGCAGCAACATCCTATAGAGAGAATACACCCCCACCATATCTTAGGCTTCTCAATGTGTGAGATGTAAGGATACAGAACTGATCTCCTGGTCTCACCTCCTGTATTATTAGACAGTGCTGGGTATAGACCACAGATGGCTAACACCTTTCAGATAAAGGTTGATGTGGGAGAGGACCAGCACAACTGAGTTTAGCTGTGTCATGTTACAAACCCTTCTATCAGCTGTCCTCCTCTAACGGCACTGTCAGCTCTGCTTTACTGACCCTTCCCCAACTGTACGCCCAGAGGTCAGAGCTCAACCAGTAAGTTCAGGATGAACAATGGTATAGATCTGGACCAGATACATTACACAATGAAATTCATAATTGTACCCATTGGCCATGAATAGAATATAAATGTACCCTGGTAAATAACAATACATGTGTGGTAGTTTGTTTTATATCTGGCATTCTGTACATGAACTAGAAAGCTCAGGATGCACATTGCTACTGTATACATGCATGATTGTATATTTATTTTAAATCCAGTATCATCAGCTTATCTGGTTGGGATCTATAGCATCGCTCAGACTGGACTTCCTGGTTCATGAACTGAGAAAATATAGTAAAGTCTGACAAGCATGCTTTGATATGTATCAGAGCAAATTTATATTTAATTCCGTATATTTTATTAATATTTCATTGATTGATATGTAAACAGTAGTGAGAATCCTGAGCTTCCTGGTTCATGAACTAACACGTTTTATTCCATTCTTCAGCGCCACTATTACATTGTGGGTCCATTTCATCATGAAAAATGTGGTGAAATGTTCTTTTTAATTTCTCTTCAATTTTTATAGCTTCAAAAAGATTCAATGTTCAATCTAAAAGTGTCACATAAAGCTCTTGACCTCCATTCTAAAATCTACAATCGAGTCTAGGTCTCCTAAGTGTCTTTTATTAGACTGGTGTCTTTTTTGGCCCTCCTTGGGCACCAGGACCTTGGTGAGACTTTAGTGGTCCTGTCTGTCAATCTTATTAAAGATCCATACAATGCCATAAATAAGTTTTGTTTTTGAGCATATCACCAATGGTTTGAGGTACCAAAGTTGTAGTATTGGAACATGTTCACGGTGGGAGAGGGTTTAAGGTTGAAGACGTTACGTGAAATAAACTGTTATATATGGATCTTTACAGTTTATCGCAGGTTTTGCCCAGGCAGGGAAATCGTCTAGGCCCTCTGATCAGGAGAATTGCTTTGAATGTTTTGACTTACGAAAAACAAAGTTTTATGTTTTTTTCTAGTGTGAAAGGTTCAACCTCTAATCGTTTCTCCAGACTCAGCATGAATATAACAAGCATCGATTCTTACATGATCCAGCTAAACCTCCAAGACACTAGGGCGTACGAGGCTCTGAAGACGATATTTTTTCTCCTAACATTCTTATTCTTCTGCTTCTTCGTCTACTTCATTGTCGTTCTTCTGATTGTCTACTTCACCACACCTCACGTCCAGGAGAACCCTCGATATGTCCTCTTTGCCCACATGCTCATCAATGATGCATTGTATGTAATTACGGGGATCTTCCTCTCTGTGTTCTACACATATGCTATATACATCCCGATGACCATCTGCTACGTCATGGTCACTCTTGCCGCTGCTACCTTCAAGGTGACTCCCTATAACCTTGCCATCATGGCTTTGGAGCGTTACATAGCCATCTGTTTCCCTTTGAGACATGTCATGTTTTGTACAACTGAAAGATCCTACTTCATCATTGCAGTCATGTGGTTTGTTGGACTGCTTCCTAACATTGCTGATTTTATCGTCTTGATTGTATCGGTTGAGAGGAGTTTTTTCTTCCAAGATCTCCTATGCAGGCAGGAATCCCTCATAGTACAACCTCTGCAGGCCAGCATAAGGTCCGTCTCCTCCATCAGTAGCCTAATTCTGGTGGCTCTCGTCATTCTTTTCACCTACATCAGAGTCATCGTCATAGCTCGGAAGACTAATTCTAAGAGTTCTTCCGCGTCAAAGGCCAGTCAAACCCTTATGCTTCATGCCATTCAGCTGCTACTGTGTCTCCTATCCTTGACCACCTCGATCACAGAGTCATACAATGGAGAGTATGTCATTATTTTAATTGTTTTCAATTTCCTGATTTTTATGTGTTTGCCTCGACTCCTCAGTCCTCTTATATACGGGATCCGAGATGAAGTGTTCAGCAAATGCATTCGGAGAATGTGGAAGCAATGAGAAAATGTTCGTCACGAGCACCACAATTCAATGACTAAAGCTGGCCAGACACATGAGATTGAGATAGCTGTCGGCTGAACCACAACTATTTCTCCAGACTCAAAGAGCTTCATGAGTTTTCCACAAGGTGAGAGTAGAATGCCGCAATCAGACAGCTCGGCAAGCAACTTATCAGCTGAAAACAAAAGGATGGCATGGAAAATACTAATGGCCCAATCATTTTTTCCTCAAAAATTATGTGTCAAGATGGAGTCTGGAGGCCCCAAAACACATGAAATGGTTGGCCCGTCGTGTCAATATCTAGTGTATTTGGAGACCATAAAGTTTACCCCAATAGTCCACCCTCAACAATGTCATACTCATAGAGGTCCAGGAAGCTAAGATCTGAGAAACTTTTGGATGGGGTTAAGTCATGGCCTAAGGTTTTGAGACTGACACAAGTTTTGTTTCTTTTTTGCCTTGTTACATGGTTTCCATCATGCTAAAAAGCATTATTCGTCACCAAAATTGCTCCTGGATGATGGAATAAGTTGTCATGGCAGAGGTTTAGATCCCATTCTGTATTGATGGTCGTGTTCATAGGGAGAATTGTGAGTGAGCCCCCGCCATGGACGAGAAACCCTTACACGTAAGTGGCCTCAGGACACTTTACTGTTGCATGGCACAGGACTCAAGTTAGGGCCCAGCTTTCCTTCTCTGGACTTTAATTCTTCCAAATGTCCCAAACATTCTAAAGGGACTTCATCAGAGAAAATAATCCTGTGCAGTCCAAACCCTGCACTTATTGCAGAAAATCAGTCTGTCTTTGAAGTTTTTCTTGAAGAGAACTGGCTTCTTTGCTGGCCTTCTTGATGTCTTCAAACGCCTTTTCTACCACGAGTCATCTGTCTGCCAATAGTAAAGCATCCTGAGACCATTCTTGTGTGGGGGCTTCTCATCCATGGAGGAGGTCACTCACAATTTTTCCTAAGATCACGGCCATGAATAAAGAGTTGGATCTAAACCTCTTCCAAGAGCAATTTCTCCCATCATCCATTACAAAGTGGTGATGATTCTTTTTCCAACATGATGGCTACTATGCAACAAGGTAAAAGTGGCTTGGTGAGAAAGCCCATGGCCAGAAAACTCCCCAAATCTCAATATGATCGAGAAACTATTGTCAATCCTCAAAAAGCAACAAACACAAAACTTGTGATAACCTCTGAGTACTGATAAGACATCAGTCAGGATGTGCCCAAAAGCCAATACCAATTTGCTGAGGCAAAGGACAGACGTCTGGAGAATAAAGGCCCCTTTACACATAACGATGTCCCAGCGATCCCACCAACGATCCAACATGGATGGGATCGCTGGGACATCGTTAGGCTGATCACTGGTGAGCTGTCACACAGGCAGCCCCTCCAGCGATCAGGACCAGCGAGCAAGCTGGTTTCCAATGTAAGCAGCGGGTATCCAAGAGCCGTGCGGCTCTTAGATACCCGCTGTTTACATTGGAAACCAGCGTCGCTGATCGCTGGTCTCTCGCTGCCACACGCAGTAATGGGTGCTGGCCAGCAGGAGACCAACGATCAAAAAATGGCCCAGGACGATTAAGCGCGATCAGCGATACTCGGCAGGGGGGCCGGTCGCTGATCCCCGTCACACACAGCGATATCGCTGGTAAGATCGCTGTGGCGTCATAAAATCAGCGATCTCGCTGGCAATATTGCTGTGTGTGATGAGGCCTTAAGGGGCAGCAGCGGGAATATTGAGACTTTACAGAAAATTCATGTATTTGTCAGGTGAAAAATCTGACTAAAAAAAGAACGAAAACACTGAAGAGGCAAAATGTGAAAAAAAATACTTGTGTCATTCTCAAAACGTTTGGCCAGGATTGTGTTGGCCACCGGTGTTTTTTCCATATCAGGTTGTGCTGGCTCCAGTGGTCAAAAACAGATTTTTATGTCCCAGTGCATGGTTCCTCCACCCTGAAAGTCCGATCCTCCAACATCAATAACAAATGTGTATCCTAACTCTTAAGGGCATGTGAGCACAACGTTAGTTTTTGTTTTTTTTAGGCAGGTCCATTTCTACTAAACAATAGAAGTCAGTGGGAAGACTCAAAAGATGCCTCATCTTAATGAATGTTTTGTTAGTGTCTTTAGCTTGAAAAACTATTAGTAACATAGTAACATAGTTATTAAGGTTGAAGGGAGACTTTAAGTCCATCTAGTTCAACCCATATCCTATCCTAACTTGCCCTAACATGTTGATCCAGAGGAAGGCAAAAAAAACCCATGTGGCAAACAGTAAGCTTCACATTGGGGGAAAAAAATTCCTTCCCGACTCCACATACGGCAATCAGACTAGCTCCCTGGATCAACGCAATATTAAGGAAACTAGTGCATATACCCTGTAATATTATACTTTTCAAGAAAGGCATCCAGTCCCTTCTTAGATTTTAGTAGGGAATCACTCATTACAACATCATATGGCAGAGAGTTCCATAGTCTCACTGCTCTTACAGTAAAGAATCCGCGTCTGTGAGTATGCTTAAACCTTCTTTCCTCCAGACGTAGAGGATGCCCCCTTGTCCCCGTCACAGGTCTAAGAGTAAAAAGATCACTAGAAAGGTCTCTGTATTGTCCCTGCATATATTTATACATTGTAATAAGATCACCCCTAAGTAGTGTTGAGCTTTCCGATACCGCAAGTATCGGGTATCGGCCGATATTTGCCGTATCGGAATTCCGATACCGAGTACCGATACTTTTTTCGTATCGGATACCGGAATCGGAAGTCCAAAATGCAATGAGCCACTTTTGTGGCTCTGATTGGCTGCCGAAATGACGTCATCATGATGCGCTGTCTGTGCGCATCATGATGCGCCGTCAGTTCGGGCCTTCGGGGGGGCTGTGCCGACTGTCCGGGGGGCTGTGCCGGCCTGCCGGTGGTCTGTGCAGGCCTGCCGGTGGTCTGTGCAGGCTCCGGGGGTCTGTGCCGGCCTGCCGGGGGAGCTGTGCCGGCCTGCCGGTGGTATGTGCAGGCTCCGGGGGTCTGTGCCGGCCTGCCGGGGGAGCTGTGCCGGCCTGCCGGTGGGGTGTGCAGGCTCCGGGGGTCTGTGCCGGCCTGCCGGTGGGCTGTGCAGGCTCCGGGGGTCTGTGCCGGCCTGCCGGGGGAGCTGTGCCGGCCTGCCGGTGGGCTGTGCAGGCTCCGGGGGTCTGTGCCGGCCTGCCGGGAAGCTGTGCCGGCCTGCCGGTGGTCTGTGCAGGCTCCGGTGGTCTGTGCCGGCCTGCCGGGGAGCTGTGCAGGCTCCGGTGGCCTGTGCCGGCCTGCCGGTGGGCTGTGCAGGCTCCGGTGGTCTGTGCCGGCCTGCCGGGGAGCTGTGCCGACCTGCCGGTGGGCTGTGCAGGCTCCGGGGGTCTGTGCAGGCATCGTCTGATGGGACTACAAGTCCCATCGGGCGATGCCTGCTACCATGACAGTGATTCACACATTAGCCAATGATGGGACAGTAGTAGACCCATCATCCGACTAATGTGTTGAACGTAAAAAAAAAATTTACATGCTACATACATACTACATACATACTACATGTAACATACATACTACATGCAACATGCATACTACATGCAACATGCATACTACATACATGCTACATGTAACATACATACTACATGCAACATGCATACTACATACATGCTACATACTACATGCATGCTACATACATGCTACATACTACATACATGCTACATACATACTACATACATACTACATATATACTACATGTAACATACATACTACATGCAACATGCATACTACATACATGCTACATACTACATGCATGCTACATGCTACATACATGCTACATACATGCTACATACATGCTACATACTACATACATGCTACATACATACTACATACATACTACATATATACTACATGTAACATACATACTACATGCAACATGCATACTACATACATGCTACATACTACATGCATGCTACATGCTACATACATGCTACATACATGCTACATACATGCTACATACATGCTACATGTAACATACATACTACATGCAACCTGCATACTACATACATGCTACATACATGCTACATACATACTACATATATACTACATGCATGCAACATACATACAACATATACTACATGCATGCAACATGCATACTACATATATACTATATATACTACATGTAACATACAAACTACATATATACTACATGCTACATACATGCAACATACATACTACATACATGGTACATACATACTACATACATAATACATATATACTACATACATGCAACCTGCATACAACATATATACTACATGCATGCAACATGCATACTACATATATACTATATATACTACATGTAACATACATACTACATGCTACATACATGCAACATACACACTACATACATGCTACATACATACACACTACATGCTACATACAGTCATGGCCAAAAGTATTGACACCCCTGCAATTCTGTCAGATAATACTCAGTTTCTTCCTGAAAATGATTGCAAACACAAATTCTTTGGTATTATTATCTTCATTTAATTTGTCTTAAATGAAAAAACACAAAAGAGAATGAAGCAAAAGGCAAAACATTGATCATTTCACACACAACTCCAAAAATGGGCCGGACAAAAGTATTGGCACCCTCAGCCTAATACTTGGTTGCACAACCTTTAGCCAAAATAACTGCGACCAACTGCTTCCGGTAACCATTAATGAGTTTCTTACAATGCTCTGCTGGAATTGTAGACCATTCTTCTTTGGCAAACTACTCCAGGTCCCTGATATTTGAAGGGTGCCTTCTCCAAACTGCCATTTTTAGATCTCTCCACAGGTGTTCTATGGGATTCAGGTCTGGACTCATTGCTGGCCACCTTAGAAGTCTCCAGTGCTTTCTCTCAAACCATTTTCTAGTGCTTTTTGAAGTGTGTTTTGGGTCATTGTCCTGCTGGAAGACCCATGACCTCTGAGGGAGACCCAGCTTTCTCACACTGGGCCCTATATTATGCTGCAAAATTTGTTGGTAGTCTTCTGACTTCATAATGCCATGCACACAGTCAAGCAGTCCAGTGCCAGAGGCAGCAAAGCAACCCCAAAACATCAGGGAACCTCCGCCATGTTTGACTGTAGGGACCGTGTACTTTTCGTTGAATGCCTCTTTTTTCTCCTGTAAACTCTATGTTGATGCTTTTGCCCTAAAAGCTCTACTTTTGTCTCATCTGACCAGAGAACATTCTTCCAAAATGTTTAAGGCTTTTTCAGGTAAGTTTTGGCAAACTCCAGCCTGGCTTTTTTATGTCTCGGGGTAAGAAGTGGAGTCTTCCTGGGTCTCCTACCATACAGTCCCTTTTCATTCAGATGCCGACGGATAGTACGGGTTGACACCGTTGTACCCTCGGACTGCAGGGCAGCTTGAAGTTGTTTGGATGTTAGTGGAGGTTCTTTATCCAACATCCGCACAATCTTGCATTGAAATCTCTTGTCAATTTTTCTTTTCCGGCCACATCTAGAGAGGTTAGCCACAGTGCCATGGGCTTTAAACTTCTTGATGACACTGCGCACGGTAGACACAGGAACATTCAGGTCTTTGGAGATGGACTTGTAGCCTTGATATTGCTCATGCTTCCTCACAATTTGGTTTCTCAAGTCCTCAGACAGTTCTTTGGTCTTCTTTCTTTTCTCCATGCTCAATGTGGTACACACAAGGACACAGGACAGAGGTTGAGTCAACTTTAATCCATGTCAACTGGCTGCAAGTGTGATTTAGTTATTGCCAACACCTGTTAGGTGCCACAGGTAGGTTATAGGTGCTGTTAATTACACAAATTAGAGAAGCATCACATGATTTTTCGAACAGTGCCAATACTTTTGTCCACCCTCTTTGTTATGTTTGGTGTGGAATTATATCCAATTTGGCTTTAGGACAATTCTTTTTGTGTTTTTTCATTTTAGACAAATTAAATGAAGATAATAATACCAAAGAATTTGTGTTTGCAATCATTTTCAGGAAGAAACTGAGTATTATCTGACAGAATTGCAGGGGTGTCAATACTTTTGGCCATGACTGTACATGCAACATACATACATGCTACATACATGCTACATACCACATGCATGCAACATGCATACTACATATATACTGCATATATACTACATGCATGCAACATACATATATACTACATACAATACATACATATAGACATACAGTACATATAACATAGAGTACATACTCACCGTCACTTGTCACTTTGATCCCCGAAGCCATTGTCCCCTTGAGGAATAAATAGCAAAATAAAAAAACACCAATATACTTACCCCGATCCGCAGAAGTCCACGAGGGTCCCACGTCGATCTTGCATGGAGAACAGCAGCATCAGCTGATGCTACCGTTCTCTACCAGCTCCAGGAATACAATGACGGAAGGTAGGTATCCTTCCGCACTGTATTCCTCCACCACTTTAAAAAAAAAAAAAAAGTCCCTAGTCTCACTTTATGCCATTGCTGCGTGGGAAATTCCCATGCAGCAATGGCATAAAGTGAGACTAGGGACTTTTTTTTTTAAAGTGGTGGAGGAATACAGTGCGGAAGGATACCTACCTTCCGTCATTGTATTCCTGGAGCTGGTAGAGAACGGTAGCATCAGCTGATGCTGCTGTTCTCCACGCAAGATCGACGTGGGACCCTCGTGGACTTCTGCGGATCGGGGTAAGTATATTAGTGGTTTTTTATTTTGCTATTTATTCCTCAAGGGGACAATGGCTTCGGGGATCAAAGTGACAAGTGACGGTGAGTATGTACTCTATGTTATATGTACTGTATGTCTATATGTATGTATTGTATGTAGTATATATGTATGTTGCATGCATGTAGTATATATGCAGTATATATGTAGTATGCATGTTGCATGCATGTGGTATGTAGCATGTATGTAGTATGTATGTAGCATGTAGTATATATGTAGTATGTATGTTACATGTAGTACATATAGTATATATGTAGTATGCATGTAGTATATATGTTGTATGTATGTTGCATGCATGTAGTATATATGTATTATGTATGTAGTATGTAGCATGTATGTAGTATGTATGTAGCATGTATGTAGCATGTAGTATATGTAGTATGTATGTTACATGTAGTATATATAGTATATATGTAGTATGCATGTTGCATGCATGTAGTATATATGTTGTATGTATGTTGCATGCATGTAGTATATATGTATTATGTATGTAGTATGCATGTTACATGTATGTATATATGTAGTATGTATGTAGTATGTATGTAGCATGTATGTAGCATGTACATTTTTTATTTTTTTTTACATTCAACACATTAGCCGGATGATGGGACTACAACTGTCCCATCATTGGCTAATGTGTCAATCACTGTCATGGTAGCAGGCATCACCCGATGGGACTTGTAGTCCCATCGGACGATGCCTGCACAGACCCCCGGAGCCTGTACAGCCCACCGGCAGGCCGGCACAGACCACCGGAGCCTGCACAGCCCACCGGCAGGCCGGCACAGACCACCGGAGCCTGCACAGACCACCGGCAGGCCGGCACAGCCCCCCCGGCAGGCCTGCACAGACCACCGGAGCCTGCACAGACATGTATGCAACATGCATACTACATATATACTATATATACTACATGTAACATACATACTACATATATACTACATGCTACCTACATGCAACATACATACTACATACATGCTACATACATACTACATACATAATACATATATACTACATACATGCAACCTGCATACAACATATATACTACATGCATGCAACATGCATACTACATATATACTATATATACTACATGTAACAT
This sequence comes from Dendrobates tinctorius, assembly GCF_039654945.1. NCBI lineage: Eukaryota > Metazoa > Chordata > Amphibia > Anura > Dendrobatidae > Dendrobates > Dendrobates tinctorius. Next base: position 10,465,090 of record NW_027361824.1, read on the forward strand.
ACATACTACATGCTACATACATGCAACATACACACTACATACATGCTACATACATACACACTACATGCTACATACATGCTACATACTACATACATGCTACATACCACATGCATGCAACATGCATACTACATATATACTGCATATATACTACATGCATGCAACATACATATATACTACATACAATACATACATATAGACATACAGTACATATAACATAGAGTACATACTCACCGTCACTTGTCACTTTGATCCCCGAAGCCATTGTCCCCTTGAGGAATAAATAGCAAAATAAAAAAACACCAATATACTTACCCCGATCCGCAGAAGTCCACGAGGGTCCCACGTCGATCTTGCATGGAGAACAGCAGCATCAGCTGATGCTACCGTTTTCTACCAGCTCCAGGAATACAATGACGGAAGGTAGGTATCCTTCCGCACTGTATTCCTCCACCACTTTAAAAAAAAAAAAAAAGTCCCTAGTCTCACTTTATGCCATTGCTGCGTGGGAAATTCCCACGCAGCATTGGCATAAAGTGAGACTAGGGACTTTTTTTTTAAAGTGGTGCACAGACCACCGGAGCCTGCACAGACCCCCCGGCAGGCCGGCACAGCCCCCCGGCAGGCCGGCGCAGACCACCGGAGCCTGCACAGCCCACTGGCAGGCCGGCACAGCCCCCCGGCAGGCCGGCACAGACCATCGGAGCCTGCACAGACCACCGGCAGGCCGGCACAGACCACCGGAGCCTGCACAGCCCACCGGCAGGCCGGCACAGCCCCCCGGCAGGCCGGCACAGACCACCGGAGCCTGCACAGACCACCGGCAGGCCGGCACAGCCCCCCCGGCAGGCCTGCACAGACCACCGGAGCCTGCACAGACCCCCCGGCAGGCCGGCACAGCCCCCCGAAAGGCCCGTACAGACCCCAGAGAGGCTGTACAAGGCAAAAATAGGGTTTTTCTTATTCCGATACCGGAAGTCCCATAGACTTGAATGGGACTTCCGGTATCGGAATCGGCGATACCCGATATTTTTTTTAGATCGGCCGATACCATCCGATACGATACTTTTAAGTATCGGACAGTATCGCTCAACACTACCCCTAAGCCTTCGATTCTCTAAACTAAATGACCCCAAGTGTAATAACTTGTCTTGGTATTGCAGTCCCCCCAGTTCCCTAATAACCTTGGTCGCTCTTCTCTGCACCCGCTCCAGTTCAGCTATGTCTTTCTTATACACCGGAGACCAGAACTGTACACAGTATTCTAAGTGTGGTCGCACTAGTGACTTATATAGAGGTAAAATTATGTTCTCCTCATGAGCATCTATTCCTCTTTTAATGCATCCCATTATTTTATTTGCCTTTGCAGCAGCTGCCTGACACTGGCCACTAAATGTGAGTTTGTCGTCCACCCATACACCCAGGTCTTTTCAGTGACTGTTTTGCCCAGTGTTTCACAATTAAGCACATAATTATACATCTTGTTCGCTCTACCCAAGTGCATGACCTTACATTTATCCCCATTAAAGTTCATTTGCCATTTATCAGCCCAAGCTCCTAGTTTACATAAATCCTCCTGTAATATAAAATTGTCCTCCTCTGTATTGATTACCCTGCAGAGTTTAGTGTCATCTGCAAATATTGAAATTCTACTCTCTATGCCCCCTACAAGGTCATTAATAAATATGTTAAAAAGAAGCGGGCCCAAAACTGACCCCTGTGGTACCCCACTGCTAACCGTGACCCAGTTCGAGTGTGCTCCATTAATAACCACCCTTTGTTTCCTATCCCTGAGCCAGCTCTTAACCCACCTACACATATTTTCCCCTATCCCCATTGTTCTCATTTTATGTATCAACCTTTTGTGTGGCACCGTATCAAAAGCTTTTGAAAAGTCCATGTACATCATGTCCGCTGCATTCCCTTGGTCCAGTCCGGAACTTACCTCTTCATAAAAGCTTATCAGATTAGTCTGACCGGAACGGTCCCTTGTAAACCCATGTTGATATTGGGTCATGAGGTTATTCTTCTCCAGATACTCCAGGATTTTACCCACAGTTGAGGTTAAACTTACTGGCCTATAATTTCCAAGTTCAGTTTTTGTCCCCTTTTTGAATATTGGCACCACATTTGCTATACGCCAGTCCTGTGGTACAGACCCTGTTAATATGGAATCTTTAAAGATTAAAAATAATGGTCTATCTATGACTGTGCTTAATTCCTGCAGTACTCGGGGGTGTATCCCATCCGGGCCCGGGGATTTGTCAATTTTAGTGATTTTTAGACGCCGCCATACTTCCTGCTGGGTTAAGCAGGTGACATTTAACGGAGAATTTTTATCCCTGATCATGTTATCCGTCATGGGATTTTCTTGTGTAAATACTGATGAAAAAAAGTCAGCATATTGGCTTTTTCCTCATCCTCATCCACCATTTCACCCAGACTATTTTTAAGGGGGCCAACACTATCATTTTTTAGTTTCTTACTATTTATGTAGTTAAAGAATATTTTGGGATTATTTTTACTTTCTCTGACAATGAGTCTCTCTGTCTCAATCTTTGCTGTCTTGATTTGCTTTTTACAGAATTTATTTAATCTTCTGTATTTAGTTAATGCCTCATCACTACCTACTTGCTTTAATTCTCTAAATGCTTTATTTTTATCTCTTATTGCTCCCCTTACAGCTCTATTTAGCCATAGTGGTCTCCTCCTATTTCTCGCATGTTTATTCCCATACGGTATATATTGTGCACAGCTCCTATTCAGGAGGATAATAAACATCTCCCATTTTCTTTGTGAATTTTTATGTCTCAGGATATCGTCCCAGGACGATAGGTTTCTTCATTATTGAATAGAGTTAAAAAACGTGAAAAATTTCAGTAAAAAAGACACAAAACTCTAGAAAAACGCTTCTACATATAAGTCCAATGGGTGGTCCAATTAGTGATTGACAGTGCTCATTGCATGCACTGTCTTGTAGGGAAGACTGAATTGGACCGCAAACTGGACTCCTATGCAAATAAGCAAACATCTGTGATTTTAATGAAGAAAATGCATATTGTCTCTTCAAAGATAACGAGGACTAGAACTCTAGTGTCACCTATTGGAAGCAAGGCTTGTGAAAGAGTCGATATTGACTTTTAGGATCGCTGCTTCCAATATTTGGCGCTAGAGTTCTAGTCCTCTTCATCGCTGAAGAGACTATTTGCATATTTAATTTCCCAGAGGAGCATGCATGGCCTATAAGTCTCCTCACTATGACTTGAAAGGCTTGGCTTGTCACTCTCCACAAGGAGAAACATTAACCTTTTGTTAGGAGTCAGATTTCGGCCATTGCTAGGCAGGAATCTAGACCCTCACATGCTGCGGTCTCCTGCTCTGTGTTTAATGCAAAGGAGATTGCAGAGGAGATTGCTTTACAGCAACTCTCCCCGGAGGCTAAGTCCTTCGTCCCTTCTTCTGAGCATGCTCGTGGGATAACCTCCCATTGGAGTTCAGGAGTCAGGTGCTTGTGATGTTGTCACATCTCCTGCTGTTTGTGGGCTGTTGCCCTTGTTTGCATTCTTTGCCTAGTAACAGTGATGTAGGGGAAAGGAGGAGTCGGGGGAGGGACGTAGAGAGGAAGGAGGAAGTAAGGAATAAAAAAAAGAGCACGGCCTGGCAGCCAAGCACTAGCACATCCGTGTATGTCTCTGAATTCTTTATCGCCGACATCACGACACTACAACTGGCGACGAGGAAGCGTTCATTCATCAGCCACAGGTATTTCAGTCCCACGAACAGTCTACAAGGCTATCAGCCTCACTATGGCTTGTCTACCCGCATTTCCTGCTTTTGATGTGCATCAGTCCCAAGCAAACCTGGCAGTATCTTGGGATAAATGGCTAAAGCGATTCGAGATATTTCTGCAAGCCATGAATGTCTCTGATGATACCCGGAAAAAAGCCATGCTGTTACACTACGCAGGGGAGCAGGTTTACGATATATTCACTACTCTGCCGAATACAGGGGAGGACAAGGACTATGAGCTCAGCAAAGCTGCGTTAAGCAAGCACTTCTCCCCTCACAGAAATCCGGCATTTGAAATTTTTAAGTTCAGGCAGTCAAAGCAGTCGCCAACAGAAAGCATGGCTGAGTATCATGTCCGGCTACAACACCTTGCAGCGCACTGTGAATTTGCGGAAGTAGACAAAGAAATCCAAATGCAGATCGTACAAGGATGTATTTCCTCCAAGTTAAGGAGACAAGCACTCAGAGACCCCACCATGACGTTAGCGAAGTTGCTAGATACAGCGCGTATAAATGATGCTGCAGACAAACAAGCTAAACTGATAGAGAACATCGAGCATGAGCCAGACGCGACATCTTCTATAGCAAAGCTTACACAGAAACCAAATGTGCCTCGCACGCAGGCAGCCACATGTTACAACTGCGGTGGATCGTATCCTCACCAGAATGTCTGCCCAGCAAAGGGAGGAACTTGTCATAATTGCGGAAAGCAAAATCATTTTGCAAAGGTGTGTAGATCCAAGCCACAATCTCCTCATACCACCGCACAACCTAGGCCACCGAAGATCCAAACACTGCAGATTAATGACGAGTCCCACAGCACCTATTTATTCTCCGTGACGGAAGAGGGATCTAATACTGTGCACGCAGTTACTAATCCAAAACGAGTAATCCTAGTGAATGGCAATCCAATAGAAGCCCTGGCAGTTGTGTGGGGGTGCCTTCATTTCCATTTATACCTTTTTGGACATCAATTCACAGTGATAACTGACCACAAGCCACTCGTTCCAATTTTCAATAAGCCCTCGTCAAAGCCTCCCCCGCGTCTTGAACGCTGGTTGCTCCGCTTACAGAACTATCATCTCCAGTTGAGATACGAGGCGGGAGCTGGAAATCCCGCAGACTATTTCTCGAGACACCCAGCACCACAGCCCACCACAGACGACATCCCCGCGACGATTCTGGCGGAGGAGCATGTCAACTTTGTCGTCGCCCATTCGGTACCGAAAGCTATGACCATACAGGAAATTAAGCAAGCGCTGGATGCCGATCACCAACTTCAATTTGTGATAGAGACGGTTCGGTCCAAGAACTGGAGCAGTTTTCTCTCTGAGGCCCGCCTTCACCCTCCTGATCAGGCTGGGTACCTGGAGGTTTTCTTTAACGCGAGACATTCACTATCAGTATCAGACTCAAATATGCTTTTAAGAGATAATCGCCTGGTGATACCTCAGAAACTTCAGAGCAGGGTACTGGATCTGGCGCATGAAGCTCATCAAGGGGTCGTGAAAACGAAGCAGCTACTTCGGGAGAAAGTGTGGTTTCCCGGACTTGACAAAAAGGTAGAGGCACTCGTTGAAACATGCATACCGTGCCAAGCCACTACAGTTGCCCATAGACGTGCACCATTACAAATGACACCCCTGCCAGCCGGCCCATGGATAGCTGTTAGCATCGATTTCTGCAGTTTACCAGATAGCTCCTATCTGCTGGTGATCATGGATGACTTTTCAAGGTTTCCAGTCATCGAACATGTTTCTACAACCTCGGCCAAGGCTGTTTTACCAAAATTAGACAAGATCTTCTCAGCATATGGCATACCTGAGATCGTGAAATCTGACAATGGACCGCCTTTCGATAGCACAGACTTTCAGTCCTTCGCAACCTACCTGGGTTTCACACACCGGAAAATAACTCCTTGCTGGCCTCAGGCCAACGGTGAAGTCGAACGATTCATGCAATCGCTCAACAAGACCCTAAGGATTGCTACCATGGAGCACAAGGACTTACAGCAAGAGTTGAACGCATTCCTCAGACAGTACAGGGCTACGCCCCACTCTACAACGGGAATACCACCTGCAACGGCACTGTTCAACTGGCCCTTACGGGTCAAACTTCCAAGCATTCCAGCAATCTCCGTCTAGACCCCGATTTCTATCAATGACTCCATATCAAAGGAAAAGATGAAACGGTATGCAGATAAGCGCAACCATCGAGGCAGACAGCCGGCAATACAGGTGGGCGATTGGGTCCTGGCACAAAGGTTAAAAGCGACTAGCAAGTTTGTGTCACCGTACTATCCGGAACCCTTTCAAGTTATAGACGTTAAGGGCACCATGGTTACTGCCCGGAATCAAAGTCGTCAGGTCACATGGAATGTGTCCCACTTTAAAAAACTCCGGGGCCACGTCCCAAAAACCATGCCTAGTGAGGAAGCGGAGAGCGACGACTCCCTGCCAGAGACTGGAGATGCCGTAAGCCTAACAGGGGATGTCTCCGGGGATACTCAGGGCTCATCTGGTGATGGGCTGTCTCACCGCTATCTGACTAGGACCTATCGAAGACCACCTGCCCACCTTACAGACTATGTTCTGCAGTGAGACTTAATGTTTGAACGACAATATTCTTCAAATGTTTCAGGTTTTTTTTTGTTGTGAGAAAAGAAGAGGTGTGATGTTGTCACATCTCCTGCTGTTTGTGGGCTGTTGCCCTTGTTTGCATTCTTTGCCTAGTAACAGTGATGTAGGGGAGAGGAGGAGTCGGGGGAGGGACGTAGAGAGGAAGGAGGAAGTAAGGAATAAAAAAAAGAGCACGGCCTGGCAGCCAAGCACTAGCACATCCGTGTATGTCTCTGAATTCTTTATCGCCGACATCACGACACTACAGTGCTCAGGTCTTGCTCCTGATTCCATTGGTTCATCCCAGGGCTCTGGAGATTTCCGGAAGGTCCCGGTCACTATAAAAAGTGCGCATGGCTGTTCTGCCATGCGCTAGTAATTCATACTTGCTGCTGTGTGTATGGTGATGGATGCTTAGACTGGTGACTAACTTATTAAGAAACCCCTTCCCTCTGATAATACGTCTGTGTGAGTGGTTGGGCATCGGCCAGTAGCAGCGCTAGCGCCAGCGCGCTTATGCTCCATCTACTTCAGCAGCTAGCGTCCTGCATCGCGCTTGCGACATAGCGGTGCCTTCTCTGCGGCTCAGTTCACGCCGCGCTGTGGTTGCAGTTCTGCCGGGCGTTCGCAGTTGCGATGCCACGCGCCTTACTTTATGGTAGGTCTAGAAGGAGTAGTCCTGTTGTTTAAGGCTACTCCTGTGACCTTTAATACCGTGTCTGTATCGCTGAGAGTCTGTGACCCTGAACAGACTCAGCGTTTTATTTATGCTGTATGCCTACAGCTCTGTGAGTGTAACAGAGTTTGCGTTAGTGCACTTTGGGTGCAGTCAAACCCTGTGCACATTACCGCCATAGTGTTCTGCCTCTTTTAGGAACAGTTTTTCCATCCACCGCACGGTGGACCCCGAGTGGCGAAGGCACTTTATTTATTTTTTATTTAGTGTCTTCCGCCACTCCTAACACCTTTAGACCCAATGAATAAAATGCAAAGTTTATACTTTTTTCCAAAAATATGTAGACCAACCTGACTGGCTCCTCCTGCTCTATAACCTCCTGCCTGCAGATCAGATACCATTTTCAACATCATAAGTTCTGTTATATTTAGAACTAAATTCCTGACTTTAGACTTAAAATAGTCATTAAACTCCCTTCCAATTTTTTGTCTTTTTGCACTTTAGTTTTTCATCCCTTTTGTCCGAGAGCCATGACTTTTTTATTTCTCCATCCATAACTTTTCTTTTCATCGATGGCGCTGTGTGAGATCTTGTTATTTTTTGCCTTGCAAGATGATGATTTATTAATACCATTTTGGAAACACTTTTTATTGGAATTTTTGATTGCTCTTTATTGCATTTTTGGGGAAATCATAGAGACTTAAAATAGAAATTCTGGCATTTTCTTTTTATAGTTTTCTTTTTCTCCTTACAACATTTACAGTATGAGTTAAATAATTTTGACATTTTTGTAGATTGGGTTTTTACAGACTTGATGCTGCTGAATATATTACATTTTTTCTAATTCTTTGTCTTTGAACTGAGAAAATGGGGTTGTTTCAAATTTTTGTGCTTTTTTTATATTTTAGCAACTTTTTTATTATTGTCTTTATTTCTTATTTCCCTTTGGGTACTTCAATCTGACATTGTTTGATTGCTTTTATTATGGTATGGCAGTATAGTGAAAAAAACTACAGCCCCCCATCAAGCTCTCACTATGGCTGGTCTGCACAGAAGTAGAAAGATGGAGGTGACATGGGCCTTCAATAGACCCCCAGATGTAAATCTATCGGGAAGACAGAAAAAAATCAGCACATCCATCCAACAATGAATAAAATATATCAAAAATGTATTGTAAAATCTTTAAAAACAAGGATTCCAAGGATATAAAGCGTTTCTGGCATCCAAGCGCCCTTAGTCATAGGATACAACAAAAGATCTGAGCAAGTCGCAAACGAGGCAAAACATTATTCCAAATGAAGCTCAGGTGCTTGTTATTAGCCACACCGGAGTTCCAAAAGGCTAAAGAACTTTATACCGCAAAGACACTACAAGTAACACCCTTCTTCTGTCCAGTAGTTGCCAATCGAGACACGCTATGGAGGCCATCACGGTTGGGGAGTTCACGCGTTCGAGAGGAATCTGTTCTTTCGACACTTCTTTCCTCCAAGAAGGTAACATCATTAGTGATTGCTTCAAAGCTAGGGGCTACCGTAAGTCAAACATTAATAAAGTTAAAAACGGATCTAGAACTAGCCTACGATACACAGCTGGAAAGGACGAATCGAATCCCTCATCTTGCGTTACTTTTTCTACACCATACAGTGCACAATTTAATGACATCAAAAAAATAATTTTCAAATACTTACCAGGACGAGAATCTTCGTAAAGTGTTTCAAGAGGTCTCACCTAGTATGCCACGTTTTCCCAGCCCTCTCCCTCATGGTTATCCTGTAAAGGTTTTCATAGGTGTAACGATTCTATCAATCATCTTACCACATGGTGTGGACAGCATCATCAAGACCTTCATCAACTGTGATCCACACCATGCGGTCTACTGTTACGAGTGCCACTCATGCAACGTGCGTTACGTAGGATGCAAGACATGTAAATTAAAAAGACGCCTTGCAGAAGACACACCTAACATTGGAAACAAAACAGTGCATATCCCGGGGTGGTCAAACATTTCATAACCTTACACAACGGTGACATGTCAAATTTTTCTTTTTTTTTTGGCATTGAAAGAGTTGGATGCCAAAGCTTTTTTCCCAAACGGGATGGATTACAGAAATGATCTGTTTTATGTGTCTAAACTGTAAAGTGCTGTGGAATATGTTGGCGCTATAGAAATAAAATTATTATGAGTATTCGTTTTTATTTTTCATGTATTTAGGCTCAAAATCCCACCATTCAAATTAATTTAACAATTATGTATTTATATAAATTTTTTGATCAATTTCATATTTTCCTCTCCTGAATATATATATATTTTTTGGTCCTAGTTCCGCCTATTTATTTTCCGTTTTCATTCCTTAGACGGATCCTTTCTGTGTTTCATTGAAAGTTCACGATTATTGGACACATACAATCCCATTCAGCTTCAACCACAGGTTTTTGGTGAATGTGCAAGATACGTTAGGCATGAATTTATCTCCGAATCCTCATCCTATGTCTGCTTTAATCAAGAAGTATACACTTATAATCTGGACTCCTCAGACTTTGAGTTATACTTTCCTCTTTTCTAGGTTTTTATCATTAATTATTCGCACCTAACATTCGTACTTCCCTCTCCTCAGAAATTGAGGAATCCTCTTACTTTCCTTGGATGCCGCACACATCAGACCGGTCTCATCTTCTTATCGGCTCTTCATCTAGATGTTACAGCGATGTCGTCTCCGTCTTTCTCTACCTTTGTGTATCTGCAGTCACCAGTCATCTGCTCTTATCGGTATTCGTTTTCAATAACCATTAAACCTCCAGTCACTCTTATGTGTTTTCAAGAATTCGCTTTTACAGCTCCCTTCACCCAGTGGTGTGTCCGCGACAGCTGCCCAGAAAGTTTACTCAATGTTGGATGATATATTTATATATTCGTCAAAAACCCTTATCCCTTGCTCTTATAGTGAAATTTGTGACAGTTTTTTTTTTACATTTCAACACTTTGTAAGTATTTTTGTACAGACATATTTGTATGTGTATATATATATATGTATATATATATATATACACAGGGTGTTACGGGCTGGCAGAACTCACCAAATAATGAGAAGATGGTAATAAGGTGCGTTCGCAGCCCGGGGTCCACCATGCAGAGATGTTAACTACGGCTCAGTAATGGCGGACACTAAATGGCGGTATCGCACTGGACACGTGGGTTAAACGCCACCCAGTGTGTAGTAGCGACGGGCTCTGTTGCTTCACAGAGCCACGGAACCGCAGAACACAGATACTGTACCCTGTTGACTGTCACAGGGCACAGCTGAGTCAGCGCTAGTGTACGGTCACAAGACTCTGCCTCTCTAGTCCCACTGGCCCCACTACCATCCTGTAGTTCACTCCAAAAATAAAAGCCCATGCCGGGTTTTCTTAAATCTGCCTTAGGCAAAAACTTTGTCCAAGACCAAACTTACTTTTATTCTGCACTGCAACCACAGCTACACCTGTGACTTGCAGCGGCCTCAATACACTTCTATGCGCATCCTAGGGGATACATACTGACCTTCGCATATAATTCCTCTCACTGCCTCACAGGGTGTAGTGAGTATTTTTAACCCAAAGAATTTTATAACATTGATATGTGGAAATATGAGATTTTAGTGGTAAAAAAATGTAATTTTTGCATTTCCTGCAAATTTGTCAGGTGCACAAGGGTTAATAGATTAAACTAGACCCCACAATTTATTGTGCAACATCTCCCGAACTCCTTCTTGCCCCCTATGTTGTCAGAACTTACTGTTAGGCCACACGTCATGGCTCAGAAGGAAGGAGTGCTATTTGGCTTTTGGAGCAAAGATTTTGCTAGAATAGTTTACGGGCGACATTTGCGGAACCCCAAAGAAAAAGAAAAGAAAAAAACAAAGTGACCCCATTATAGAAAGTGCACCTCTCATTTAATTCATATACGGCTGCAGTGACTAATTTGTAACATCCACGCCAGGCTTTTTTTCTGGAGAATTGCAAATCTGCCAATGTAGTGCCCATACATTGTGTACCCATACAGTGTAGCGCCACATTGTGCCCAGCTTCTGATTCTGGTGACACGCACCCGTAAATTTACTGCATTTTCTCCATTACAAAAATGCCAAACATGTGACCGCTTACTGTGGTTTAGGCACAATGGGGCTGAGGAGGGGGGGCATCTGGATTTGAGAGCGCAGAATTCACTGGATTTTATTTGACAGGGTGAAGCAGTAAGGTGTGAACCCCCTACAGTTCCAGTGACAGATGACGCACTTGAGTGGAAGTTCATTTTGTGCAGGATAAATTAGGGTTTTCAGTTGTAACGTTTTGGGGTAAATAATATTATTCCATCGCTTCCAGAATAAGGCTGGGATCACATTCTTGTGTTCTACACTGTACACTTACCTCAGAGCTTCCGTGTAAATCCAGTGGTCTCCATTCTTTTAAGTGTGCACAAATATGTGGTCGCCCACATTTGTGTGCTAAAAAGACACCTAAAATGATGTGACACTGCGGGAACACAGACCAGTCAAAAGTGACTCCATCTGACTCATAAGTGAGTGGTTGTGTCCTGGTTTTTGTCTGAATTGCAGTTTTTGAGAATCTACATGGAAACCCCGACGTAAGCGCTCAGCGGAGAGCACAGGATAAATGTAAACCTAGCCTGATTCTGATTTTAGGAGGTAGAAAGAACAAATAGACAGCAGTACAAGAAAGAATCATTCTTATTTTTATTTCCGTGGTTCACTGTGCAGTATTAGGCTACTTTTACACTTACTGCATTTTTTGAGGTCCGTTATTGTGGCCCGTTTTTGCGGGCCGTATTGCCGCATGTTTTGTGGTCTGCCGCAATAACAGGCCGCAAAAAAGTTTGCGGATTGACTTTTTTTTTACAATACTATGGAAATAGTATCTGAAAAAAACGGCGTTCCGCAAAACCGGAAGTGACGATGCACCACAAAAACAAACTTCCGTTTGTATTTGCGGCCCCATTGATTTACAATGGGGGGCCATGTTCGTATGCTGTATAAAAGATTGAGCAAACTCGATCTTTTATCACAGCCGCAAAAATAACCCTTATGGCCATACGGCACACGGCACACCGTGGAATTTTTGCGGGCTGATTTTGCGGCCCGCTAGAAATCTATTATGGCCGCAAAATCTGCCTGCAAAAACACAGTAAGTGTAAAAGCTGCCTAACTGATAAGGAGGATTTATTGTTCCGGTCGGTGTGATTATAGTGATACCTGATTTATATTTTTTTTAGCTTTTGCTTCTATCACATAGTAAAAATGCTTTTTTATAAAAAGCAGTTTTTTGTCACCGTATTCTGAGAGCTGTAACGCTTTTGTCACTTATCGAATAGAGTTGTACGAGGGCTTATTTTTTAAAGGACGAGTTGCAGATTTTTTTGGTTACCATTTTGGGGTACATTGTATTTTTTATCACTTTTTATTCAGATTTTTCAGGCACAGAATGAACAAAAACCAGCAATTCAGTTATTGATTTTTTGGAGGGGTGGGTTGCGCCATTCACCAAGTGGTAAAAGCGATAAATCCTCGCCCTGGCAACAGACACGGTGGAGGAGTGGGTCTTCTCCTTTATTCCAACTGCACCTTCAACCCAAACCCACCTCTTCCCTCCCTTATCCTCCCCTCTTTTAAAGTCCACTCTGTCCGCATCTACTCTCCCTCCAACCTCCAAGTGGCCGTCATATACCGACCTCCAGGCCCGACCACTGCCTTCATTGACCAATTCTCTACCTGGCTTCTTCATTTTCTTTCAACTGACACCCCCACTATCATCATGGGTGACTTCAACATCCCCACTGATACCCTTCAGTCAGCAGCCTCCAAACTCCTGTCCCTTACATCATCCTTTGGACTTACTCAGCGGTCCTCCACAGCCACCCACACAGACGGACATACATTAGACCTGGTCTTCACCCGTCTCTGCCCTCTTTCTAACTTCACCACCTCCCCTCTCCCTCTATCTGACCACCATCTACTCACTTTCTCATCCCTGTCCTCCTCACCTGGCACCCATGTCCAGCAACACGCGCACCCCTGCAGAAACCTTGCACACCTAGACACCCGCGCGCTCTCTGACTATTCTACCACTGGCATCCAAATCCTCACTCCATGACACAGACGATGCCACTGCTTTCTACAATGCCACTCTCGCATCAGCTATTGACGCGGTTGCCCCTCTCGTTCATGGCAGAATGCGACGTATCAACAGACAACCCTGGTCAAACAACACCACTAAAAAGCTCCGGCAAGCGTCCAGGATTGCAGAGCGGCGCTGGAAGAAAACAAATTCGCAAGATGACTTCACCACATTCAAATAGGCAACACTCGATTTCAAATCTGCCCTCACTTCTGCTAAACAGGCCTACTTCACAACCCTCGTATCTTCCCTATCTTACAACCCCAAACAGTTATTCAAAACTTTTAACTCCCTCCTCCTCCCACCACTGCCTCCTTCAACCTCCCTCATCTCTGCCGAGGACTTTGCCACACACTTCAAAAACAAGATTGACCAAACAAGGCACGTCTTCATCACTCAACCACCACAACCCCTTTGTATACCAGACCAGTGCCCAAACCCCATAACCTCACTCTCCAACATCACTGAAGGGGAGCTTAATCATCTCTTCTCCAAATCGCACCTCACAACCTGTGCACTCGACCCCATCCCACCTCCTCTCCAACCTCACCCACCACACTTATCCCGTCCCTAACCCACCTCTTCAACCTATCATTAACGTCCGGTACCTTCCCTTCTGCTTTCAAACATGCCACAATCACGCCTATCCTTAAAAGCCAACCCACAAACCAACCGCTATATCCAGCTATCGCCCAATATTGTTGCTCCCACTCGCTTCCAAACTCCTGGAACAGCACGTCCACGCTGAACTTTCCTCCCACCTATCATCTACCTTGCTCTTTGACAATCTACAATCTGGTTTCCGCCCCCATCACTCCACTGAGACAGCCCTGACCAAAATTACTAACGACCTACTTACAGCCAAATCAAATGGACAATACTCTATACTCCTGCTTCTAGACCTGTCCTCTGCATTCGACACAGTTGACCACTGCCTCCTACTACAGATCCTCTCCTCCTTCGGCATCAAAGGCCTTGCCCTATCCTGGATCTCCTCATACCTTTCAAATCGTACAATCAGCGTCTCCCACTCCCACACCACCTCCTCATCCCATCCTCTCTCTGTTAGAGTCCCCCAAGGCTCTGTTTTAGGACCCCTACTCTTCTCAATCTATACACTTGGTCTGGGGCAACTCATAAAGTCCCACGGATTCCACTACCACCTTTATTCTGATGACTCTCAGATCTACCTCTCTGGCCCAGACGTCACCTCTCTGCTGTCCAGAATCCCAGAGTGTCTATCAGCCATATCCTGCTTCTTCTCCTCTCGCTTCCTCAAGCTCAATGTGAACAAATCTGAACTCATCATCTTTCCTCCATCTCTCAGATCTTCCTTACCCGACCTAGCTATAACAATTAATCACATCACACTTTCCCCAGTACCGGAAGTCCGCTGCCTCAGACTAACCTTTGACTCTGCCCTGTCCTTCAAACCGCACATCCAAGCTCTTTCTACCTCCTGTCGCCTCCAGCTAAAAAATATTTCCAGAATCCGTCCTTTCCTCAACCCTCAGTCTACTAAAATGCTTGTGAATGCCCTCATCATCTCTCGCCTCGACTACTGCAACATCCTTTTCTGTGGTCTCCCTGCTAACACCCTTGCACCTCTCCAGTCCATCCTTAACTCTGCCGCCCGACTAATTCATCTCTCTCCTCGCTACTCCTCCGCTTCTCCCCTCTGCAAATCTCTTCACTGGCTCCCATTCCCTCAGCGTATCCAGTTCAAATTACTAATACTGACCTACAAGGCCATCTATAACCTGTCTCCCCCATATGTCTCTGAACTAATCTCCCGATACCTTCCCTCACGTAATCTCTGATCTTCCCAAGACCTCCTTCTCTCCTCCACACTTATTCGCTCCTCACCCAACCACCTCCAAGACTTCTCCCGAATAGCCCTTATTCTCTGGAATTCTTTGCCCCAACAAGTCCGACTATCAACCACATTTGCATCCTTCAGACGGAACATGAAAACCCACCTCTTCACGAAAGCCTACAGCCTGCAATGACCCCGCTACCTCCTTCTCTCTCACCACTACCGGTGATATCACCTCAACCAACACCAGAACTACTGCAACCCACCAACCTATTGTCTCCTTCCTCACCATCCTGTAGCATGTAAGCCCGAAAGGGCAGGGTCCTCTTCCCTCTGTATCAGTCTGTGATTGTTAGTTTGTTTACTGTAAGTGATATCTGTAATTTGTATGTAACCCCTTCTCATGTACAGCACCATGGAACCAATGGTGCTATATAAATTAATAATAATAATAATAATAATAATAATAAAACCGATTTGTTCATCAGCTCGACACCAGATTTACATTTTTTTATGCTTTTTTATGCTCTTTTTACACACGAAAACAATATTTTACAAAAATGAATTTGATTTTACATCATCCTATTCTGAGAGTTGTAACTTTTTTGTTTGTTTGCTGAATGATTCATGTTAAGGCTTGTTTTTTTGCGAGACAGTATTTGTGTGTGCTTTTTTGTGTGTTTTTTTACTTTTTTACATATTTTAATTTACTTTTTTTTTTTACACTTTTTCACTGTGGAACATGTATAATATTTACACTGTTCACTTGTCTCAGGTACAGCAGTGTATGAGATTGTCAGTATCTCACTGACTCAGCCTGTGAGATCTAGCTTATTGCTGGATCTCAGAGGCCACCTTACCCTGGGGACATCACATGACCTCAGGGTACCATGGTAACCATCAGGACCCTCGATTCTCATTGCGGGGTTCCGATGGTTACTAAGGGGGATCTGCCTTAAAATGGAGAGTGCTTCCATTTAAACAATGTAAATTGCGTGGTGTTTTAGAGACAATGTATATTTTGATACAGGTACAGAGTCAAACTATACAATATCACTAGTCCTTAATTGATAGCATCCTTTTCCCGCAGGAACCCTCTTGCACATACTTGCCAAAATTCCAGTTAAGTTTGGGAGGATTCAAGAAAAAGGTGAGTACTCCTTGATTTCTAAAACGGGAGGCAATAGTCTCAGGTGCCTCAGAAACCTCCTAGAACGTCCTGGAAAGTGAGGATGCTTCCTGACATGGTGTAGGGGTCAGACTGACTTCCATCAACAGCTTGACCTTCAGGTTAAGAGAAAGGGGCAAGGTCTGTATAATGAGGGTTTGCTACAAAACTACAATTTCCCCCACAAAACCGAGTTGGCAAGGATACACATCAGGGTTGTGATCCTCCTAAAAAATATTTGGGACAACTAGACTCAAATTCATGGATGGCCTCACATTTTTACAGACATTTGACACGCACTCTTATGACGTCCGTAGCCTAAAGCTTTGCAGATACATTTACGGAGAATTTCATCTCTAAGGCCATAAATTACCGGACTGATAAATCTGGGAAGGCAGGTAAGAGCAAAGAAATGCATAAACCGCACTAAATGCGCATCGTGTTTCATCTCTGCGACAGGTAGAGACAAAGAAGCAAAGCATAGAAGGAGCTGAAACGCGTGGAGGAGGACAGTTCGAGCTGCCTTGAAGGCAGAAGACTTCCCTGAGCTGATCTTTAAGGCCACCGCCATGATGTTGACATAAGTATATAGTATTATCAACACTCCCAAAGCTAGGCTAAGGATGAGCGTGATGGACTGAAGAGACTTTTGCATTTCAGTAATTTCAAATAAATCCACGTTACATTTGATATAAGAGGCAAAAAAATCCATGCGTACTGATGTCATGAGTGAAATGAAATCCGCAGCACTGGGGACCAGTCCGACCACCCAGATCACAATGGCGGTGGCTTTGCAACGTGGCCCCGTACACAGTTCAACATGTCGCAATGGGAAGCAAACAGATATGTAACGTTCCAGGGCCATGGCCATCAAGATGTACAGGGTCGCTCTAAATGTAGACGCTCCGAGTGTGATCAAGATGTAGCAGACGGGAACTAGAAAAGTTATAGCAAACACGGTGGCCAAAAGTAAGAGGAAACCCACCAGAAGATACAAAGTGTCATTGATAAGCATGTGGGCAAACAGGGTGTAACGAGCGCTGTCCCGAATATTGGGTGTGGTAACATAGATCTTCAACATGATGACCACGAGGTAGACGAAGACACCAAAGCAAAACACAGCTGGTGGTATCACGGACATATTCACAAAGGTCCAACTACTAACGGAATACGTAGAGTTTCCCGACCAAACATGTTCCTTGAAGAAGTCCTCCTGGAATAGAGTCATTTGGGCAGTTTGGTTTAATAGGTTATTAGTTGGTCAATCAAACATTTGTCATATTGTCAGAAGATAGGTTGGGGCAAAGAATTATGGTGTCCGACTCCTAGTTACCAGAATTATTACCTTATATCTGCACTTTTTCTTAAATTATGCCCCTAATCACACCTAACCTACTGGATTTATATCAAATTTTTCACAAATGACTCCATCATCAAGCCCCAAAAATGTAAAAGCTCCAGCCTTGAATTTAAAATAAATAATTTGCAATTTTTTTAATAATATCAGCTGAGGGGGAGGTGGCGCCATAGGTTATTGTCTACCCCACCAAAACCATTGATGCCTGTAGAGGCAATCTTTAATTAATTTTTCATACCTACATGACATATTATAGGGTATATTCTCAACAAACAGGTCTCATTAATAGAAAAAAAACTTTTATCATAAAACAGATTTTTGTGAGGCTAAAAGTTTTAAAAACAAATGAAAAAAAAAATTAAATTGTAAAATTTCAGAGGGGGTGGGTTACCCTCTCCTAAAAATAGAAAGCAAGTTGGTGAATAAACAATGCATGCCCAAAATGGAGTCAATGATAAATACAAGTTATAAAAAGGAAGAAATGCTGAACTCACCATTCTTAGTTTCACGTCCCATGTGGGGTCCAATGGAACTCCTGCCCAGCAGTAATATAGGAGAAATTTTGCCTAAAAAGCAGGAACTTCCACTTATAAAACAATATCATTTATTTCAAATTAGTTAAACCATTCTGCCGGCTCATGAAGTCGCCTCTGAATCTGATGCGTTTCCGGCATGTTCTCTTCCAAGGGTAATTCTTAGGGAGATATATTATCTCCTAATTTGTTCTCCAAATGGGAGAAACGCACCTGGATATCGCAAAAAAGGTTTTTGCACTTGAGACAAAAAATGCAGAATTTGTCCTTTCATTAAAAAAATGAAATCTATCGCCTTGCCGGATGGTACGGAATATGAGATAAGGACAATCATCACTTGTGATTCTGACCGTATCATTCATTGCCTGGAATGTACGAGGCGTCATTTATTCTACATCAGATGCACAACTAGGAAATTACAGCAGAGAATATCGGAACCTACATATAATATTACTAGATATAATAGTACATACTCAGGGGTGACAGAGCATGTCACAAATGTACAGAGAGCGAATGTCCAGAGTCTAACATGTTATGGGAGTGAGAAGGCGACCTGTCCGGAGACAGCGGAGATCGGCAGGAGTTTATAAGGAAATGGACTGGAACATTAGAAAGAATAGAAAACAACCGAACGGAATGAATTTCTAAATGCTACGATGCTCTTGTGTTAATGGTATATATGTATATGATAATGATTTGATATATTTTATACACCACTGTTTTCTGATTGGTGGATCATTATTTTGAATAGCTTCTGACATAGCACAGACAATATCTCTATGACTAAGGCCGGTCTAATATGCCGGAAACGCATCAGAGACGTCTTCATGAGCCGGCAGATTGGGTTTTAACTAATTTGAAAGAAAGAATATTGTTTTATAAGTGAAGTTCCTGCTTTTTTTGCCAAATTTTTTCCCGTACAGCTTTTGTGAAGTGGCTGCATGCAGCCGTACTTCACCAAGCACAATGCCGAGCGTCGGATGGAGTGGTGTAAAGCCGCCTCCACTGGACTCTGGAGGAGACGTGTTCTGTTTAGAGACCGATCACACTTTTCTATTTGCATCTGATGGAGGAGTCTGGGTTTGGTGACTCCAGGAGGACATTACCCCCTGACTGTTTGTGACCGCTGTACAGATGGTGGAGAAGGAAAACACTATGGGCTGTTATCAGGTGGCGGCCTCAGCCCCTTAATTTTAGTAAAGGGAAATCTTAATCTTCAGCACAAGACATTGAGGACAATCGTAATTTCAGCTTTGTGGAAACAGTTTGGAGAAGGCCCTTTTGTGTTCCCCATGACTGTTCCCAGTGCACAGGCACCAGATAAACATGGTTGGGAGGGTCTGATGGAAGAAGATGACCGGCCACCCAGAGACCGACCTCAAGCTAACTGTGTCCAAGACCGAGGTTCACCAAGGTAAATGGTGGTTAGAGCTATAAACGAGAGCAAACAACTCCCACAATAGATGAGGTGTAGCAATCACTGACTTACCATAGAAGAACTAGTGTTGCTCATAGATCAGCAAGTAATAAAAAAATACAGAAAAAAATTTGGATCTTGAAACCAATGGCAAAAATGTATAATTCACGAGTCGCTAATTTTGAGATGTCTTCAGTACTTTTAGATTTTCTTTATAAAGTAAGAAAGTATCCAGAAGAAACCATTCCCCATTGTAAGATCTCCACCCGGTTCGGGTTTTGTCCCATCCTCATAAATGATTCCATGCAGGAAGATTCTGAGATTTATACATCTGACATCTTCTCCCTTAAGAAATAGAAACTAATAGTGTTTTCTTGGAAATGTTTCTTCAGGTGAGAAACATCTCCCACATGGTGAGCACCGGCGCCAACATGTGTATCCTCGCGGAGAGCTCAATGCCAGGAGGCTTCTCACTTGTTTTGCCCATTTTACGCTTGACCAAGAAAATGATTCCCTAGTCCTCTGTGTAAAGATGAGCAAAACTTTGCTTTTTGTTTTACTGGTGATTTTATAAGATGTAAATGTTTAGTTAGGATATCACATATATGATATATATGATGATGGAGGCTGAAAAACTGTAATACTCAATAACGGCACAGAAAATACTGACAGACCCCGCAATATACATGGAGGACAGGTAGAAAGTGACAGACCCCGCACAATACATGGAAGACAGGTAGAAAGTGACAGACCCCGCACAATACATGGAGGACAGGTAGAGAGTGACAGACCCCGCACAATACATGGAGGACAGGTAGAAAGTGACAGACCCCGCACAATACATGGAGGACAGGTAGAGAGTGACAGACCCCGCACAATACATGGAGGACAGGTAGAGAGTGACAGACCCTGCACTATACATGGAGGACAGGTAGAGAGTGACAGACCCTGCTCTATACATGGAGGACAGGTAGAGAGTGACAGACCCTGCACTATACATGGAGGACAGGTAGAGAGTGACAGACCCCGCACTATACATGGAGGACAGGTAGAGAGTGACAGACCCTGCACTATACATGGAGGACAGGTAGAGAGTGACAGACCCTGCACTATACATGGAGGACAGGTAGAGAGTGACAGACCCCGCACTATACATGGAGGACAGGTAGACAGTGACAGACCCAGCACTACACATGGAGGACAGGTAGAGAGTGACAGACCCCGCACTATACATGGAGGACAGGTAGAGAGTGACAGACCCCGCACTATACATGGAGGACAGGTAGAGAGTGACAGACCCTGCACTATACATGGAGGACAGGTAGAGAGTGACAGACCCTGCACTATATATGGAGGACAGGTAGAGAGTGACAGACCCCGCACTATACATGGAGGACAGGTAGAGAGTGACAGACCCCGCACTATACATGGAGGACAGGTAGAGAGTGACAGACCCCGCACAATACATGGAGGACAGGTAGAGAGTGACAGACCCTGCATTATACATGGAGGACAGGTAGAGAGTGACAGACCCTGCACTATACATGGAGGACAGGTAGAGAGTGACAGACCCCGCACTATACATGGAGGACAGGTAGAGAGTGACAGACCCCGCACTATACATGGAGGACAGGTAGAGAGTGACAGACCCCGCACTATACATGGAGGACAGGTAGAGAGTGACAGACCCTGCACTATACATGGAGGACAGGTAGAGAGTGACAGATCCTGCACTATACATGGAGGACAGGTAGAGAGTGACAGACCCCGCACTATACATGGAGGACAGGTAGAGAGTGACAGACCCCGCACTATACATGGAGGACAGGTAGAGAGTGACAGACCCCGCACTATACATGGAGGACAGGTAGAGAGTGACAGACCCCGCACTATACATGGAGGACAGGTAGAGAGTGACAGACCCCGCACTATACATGGAGGACAGGTAGACAGTGACAGACCCTGCACTACACATGGAGGACAGGTAGAGAGTGACAGACCCTGCACTATACATGGAGGACAGGTAGAGAGTGACAGACCCCGCACTATACATGGAGGACAGGTAGAGAGTGACAGACACCGCACTATACATGGAGGACAGGTAGACAGTGACAGACCCTGCACTATACATGGAAGACAGGTAGACAGTGACAGACCCTGCACTACACATGGAGGACAGGTAGAGAGTGACAGACCCCGCACTACACATGGAGGACAGGTAGACAGTGACAGACCCTGCACTACACATGGAGGACAGGTAGAGAGTGACAGACCCTGCACTATACATGGAGGACAGGTAGAGAGTGACTGACCCTGCACTACACATGGAGGACAGGCAGAGAGTGACTGACCCTGCACTACACATGGAGGACAGGTAGAGAGTGACAGACCCCGCACTATACATGGAGGACAGGTAGACCGTGACAGACCCTGCACTATACATGGAGGACAGGTAGAGAGTGACAGACCCTGCACTATACATGGAGGACAGGTAGAGAGTGACAGACCCTGCACTATACATGGAGGACAGGTAGAGAGTGACAGACCCCGCACTATACATGGAGGACAGGGAGAGAGTGACAGACCCTGCACTATACATGGAGGACAGGTAGAGAGTGACAGACCCTGCACTATACATGGAGGACAGGCAGAGAGTGACAGACCCTGCACTATACATGGAGGACAGGTAGAGAGTGACAGACCCTGCACTATGACAGACCCCACACTACACATGGAGGACAGGTAGAGAGTGACAGACCCTGCACTATACATGGAGGACAGGTAGAGAGTGACAGACCCCGCACTACACATGGAGGACAGGTAGAGAGTGACAGATCCTGCACTATACATGGAGGACAGGTAGAGAGTGACAGACCCCGCACTACACATGGAGGACAGGTAGAGAGTGACAGACCCTGCACTATACATGGAGGACAGGTAGAGAGTGACAGATCCTACACTATACATGGAGGACAGGTAGAGAGTGACAGACCCTGCACTATACATGGAGGACAGGTAGAGAGTGACAGACCCCGCACTATACATGGAGGACAGGTAGAGAGTGACAGATCCTGCACTACACATGGAGGACAGGTAGAGAGCGACAGACCCCGCACTACATATGGAGGACAGGTAGAGAGTGTCAGACCCCACACTACACATGGAGGACAGGTAGAGAGTGACAGACCCTGCACTATACATGGAGGACAGGTAGAGAGTGACAGACCCTGCACTATACATGGAGGACAGGTAGAGAGTGACAGACCCTGCACTATACATGGAGGACAGGTAGAGAGTGACAGACCCTGCACTATACATGGAGGACAGGTAGAGAGTGACAGACCCTGCACTATACATGGAGGACAGGTAGAGAGTGACAGACCCCGCACTATACATGGAGGACAGGTAGAGAGTGACAGACCCCGCACTATACATGGAGGACAGGGAGAGAGTGACAGACCCCACACTACACATGGAGGACAGGTAGAGAGTGACAGACCCCGCACTATACATGGAGGACAGGGAGAGAGTGACAGACCCTGCACTATACATGGAGGACAGGTAGAGAGTGACAGACCCCGCACTATACATGGAGGACAGGTAGAGAGTGACAGACCCCGCACTATACATGGAGGACAGGTAGAGAGTGACAGACCCCGCACTATACATGGAGGACAGGTAGAGAGTGACAGACCCCGCACTATATATGGAGGACAGGTAGAGAGTGACAGACCCCACACTACACATGGAGGACAGGTAGAGAGCGACAGACCCTGCACTACACATGGAGGACAGGTAGAGAGCGACAGACCCCGCACTACACATGGAGGACAGGTAGAGAGCGACAGACCCCGCACTACACATGGAGGACAGGGAGAGAGTGACAGACCCCGCACTATACATGGAGCACAGGTAGAGAGTGACAGACCCCACACTACACATGGAGGACAGGTAGAGAGGACAGACCCCGCACTATACATGGAGGACAGGTAGAGAGTGACAGACCCCGCACTATATATGGAGGACAGGTAGAGAGTGACAGACCCCGCACTACACATGGAGGACAGGTAGAGAGTGACAGACCCCGCACTATACATGGAGGACAGGTAGAGAGCGACAGACCCCGCACTATACATGGAGGACAGGTAGAGAGCGACAGACCCCACACTACACATGGAGGACAGGGAGAGAGCGACAGACCCCGCACTATACATGGAGGACAGGGAGAGAGTGACAGACCCTGCACTATACATGGAGCACAGGTAGAGAGTAACAGACCCTGCACTATACATGGAGGACAGGTAGAGAGTGACAGACCCTGCACTATACATGGAGGACAGGTAGAGAGTGACAGACCCCGCACTACACATGGAGGACAGGTAGAGAGTGACAGACCCCGCACTACACATGGAGGACAGGTAGAGAGTGACAGACCCCATACTACACATGGAGGACAGGTAGAGAGTGACAGACCCTGCACTATACATGGAGGACAGGTAGAGAGTGACAGACCCTGCACTATACATGGAGGACAGGTAGAGAGTGACAGACCCCGCACTATACATGGAGCACAGGTAGAGAGTGACAGACCCTGCACTATACATGGAGGACAGGTAGAGAGTGACAGATCCTGCACTATACATGGAGGATAGCAGGCCCGGATTGGCAATATAACCAACCGGGCATTTTCCCGCTGGGCCGCTGTCACGTGGGCCGCGGGCGGCAGCGACCGATCATCTGTCCGCTTGCCAGCTGCTGCGGCCACTGTTGCTCCTGCCGCCGGCCCTCTGTGAGCATGGCGGTGATAGATTCAAGTTCCTCCCACACTGCAGGGAGATAAGCCGCCACGCCCCCCCACGCACCCCATCCTCGCCTTAGCATAAGACCCCCTCCCCCCGCAGCCACTCACAGCGTCGCACTCGCTTGCCTGCTGGCTCGGTTCGCAGGACCTGTGATGAGGTCACAGGAGGGGAGGAGTCAGGGGGTCACATGATCAGCAGGAGCCTTTGTTCAGACCCGCCCCCGATCATGTCACCCCTGACTCCGCCCCTCCTGTGACCTCATCACAGGTCCTGTGCTCTCAGCCTTGCCTCTACCGTCTGCAAGACTCTGCTTTGCTGTTGTCATGGTGCTGGTTGAGGTAAGTATGTGTGGGGTCAGGATTTACAGTGTAGATGTAGCAGAGCTGTGTGTGTACGAGGTGTACGGAGAGGAGCCGCGTGTGTACGAGGTGTACGGAGCGGAGCCGTGTGTGTACGAGGTGTACAGAGCGGAGCCCTGTGTGTACGAGGTGTACGGAGAGGAGCCACGTGTGTACGAGGTGTACGGAGCGGAGCCGTGTGTGTACGAGGTGGACGGAGCGGAGCCCTGTGTGTACGAGGTGTACGGAGAGGAGCCGTGTGTACGAGGTGTACGGAGCGGAGCCGCGTGTGTACGAGGTGTACGGAGAGGAGCCGCGCGTGTACGAGGTGTACGGAGAGGAGCCACGTGTACGAGGTGTACGGAGAGGAGCCGCGTGTGTACGAGGTGTACGGAGTGGAGCCGCGTGTACGAGGTGTACGGAGAGGAGCCGCGTGTGTACGAGGTGTACGGAGAGGAGCCGCGTGTGTACGAGGTGTACGGAGTGGAGCCGCGTGTACGAGGTGTACAGAGTGGAGCCGCGTGTACGAGGTGTACAGAGTGGAGCCGCGTGTACGAGGTGTACAGAGTGGAGCCGCGTGTACGAGGTGTACAGAGTGGAGCCGCGTGTACGAGGTGTACAGAGTGGAGCCGCGTGTACGAGGTGTACAGAGTGGAGCCGCGTGTGTACGAGGTGTACGGAGAGGAGCCGCGTGTGTACGAGGTGTACGGAGTGGAGCCATATGTGTACGGGATGTACGGAACGGAGCCAAATGTGTACAAAGCATACAAAGCGGGCTTTTCCCACGGACACAGGAGTACACGGCGGAGCCCCGAGGAGCATTTTAAAACACACACATGATGTTCCACCTGAAGTGATGTGCTGGAAGCTGGCCGGAAATGAGATAATTTCTTGAGGAGATTGTGACGGAACCAGCAATGCTTCAGATCCATCACCGTGTCCTCCTCCGACAGCGCAGACAGCAGGATCGCCTTGGAATCGGGGATGCAGGCCATGTGAGCGGATCATGATAGGTCCTGCACCGGGAGGCTCAGGTGGGCACTACAATGGGAGCCAGGCTGCTATAGTATCTTTGTAGAATCTTTCTTTATTTCTTTCTCTCTTTTTCTTTCTTTCTCTGTTCTTTCATTCTCTGTTCTGTCTTTCCCTCATTTTCTTTCTCTCTCTAATATTTCTTTCTTTCTCTCTGTTCTTTCTTTCTTTTCTTTACTTCTTTCTTTCTCTCTCTGTTCTTTCTCTGTCTCTCTCTGTTCTTTCTTTCTTTCCCCTCTTTCTTTCTCTCTCTGTTCTTTCTCTGTCTCTCACTGTTCTTTCTTTGTCTCTCACTGTTCTTTCTTTCTTTCCCCTTTCTTTCTCTCTGTTCTTTCTTCT
This sequence comes from Dendrobates tinctorius, assembly GCF_039654945.1. NCBI lineage: Eukaryota > Metazoa > Chordata > Amphibia > Anura > Dendrobatidae > Dendrobates > Dendrobates tinctorius. Next base: position 10,491,140 of record NW_027361824.1, read on the forward strand.
TTCTCTCCGTGTTCTTTCTTTCTCTCTCTCTCTGTTTTCTCTCTTCCTTAGTGCCAGTCAGTGTGCCCATAATGCCAGCCACTGTGCCCTCAGTACCAGTCAGTGTGATCAGCAGTGCTGAATGGGTGCGATTAGGTGTGGACATGGGTGTGACTAGTTGTGAAATGGGCGTGACTGGGCGTGGCCAAAATTTGCAGCTGCGCGCGCCGCAGTCTTTGTCCATCTTTCCCTTCTTCAAAAGATGGGAGGTATGATAGGGGCGGCTATGACCAGGGGGTCTGGTTGCCCAATAGAGAGCAGTTCTGCCAGGAATTCTGTAATCATGCATACAAAAGGGGACAGAGATTTGGGAGGAGTACTGTACCTAAAAGCACTAAATAGGACTGAGCTGAGATGTTGGGCACAGCTGTGACTACATGTTATATAGTCGTGTTAATCTCCTTTCACTTCTTGTAAACTACAAGTGTACAAAGATATTATATAGTCACCATGTGACTAGTGGGCCTGTGTAACTTCAAATGCCAGGGCTGAATTTTAGTCCCAGTCCGGCCCTGGAGGACAGGTAGAGAGTGACAGACCCGGCACTATACATGGAGGACAGGTAGAGAGTGACAGACCCTGCACTATACATGGAGGACAGGTAGAGAGTGACAGATCCTGCACTATACATGGAGGACAGGTAGAGAGTGACAGACCCCGCACTACACATGGAGGACAGGTAGAGAGTGACAGACCCTGCACTATACATGGAGGACAGGTAGAGAGTGACAGACACCGCACTATACATGGAGGACAGGTAGACAGTGACAGACCCTGCACTACACATGGAGCACAGGTAGAGAGTGACAGACCCCGCACTACACATGGAGGACAGGTAGAGAGTGACAGACCCTGCACTACACATGGAGGACAGGTAGAGAGTGACAGACCCTGCACTATACATGGAGGACAGGTAGAGAGTGACTGACCCTGCACTACACATGGAGGACAGGTAGAGAGTGACAGACCCCGCACTATACATGGAGGATAGGTAGAGAGTGACAGACACCGCACTATACATGGAGGACAGGTAGACCGTGACAGACCCTGCACTATACATGGAGGACAGGTAGAGAGTGACAGACCCCGCACTATACATGGAGGACAGGGAGAGAGTGACAGACCCTGCACTATACATGGAGGACAGGTAGAGAGTGACAGACCCTGCACTATACATGGAGGACAGGCAGAGAGTGACAGACCCTGCACTATACATGGAGGACAGGTAGAGAGTGACAGACCCTGCACTATGACAGACCCCACACTACACATGGAGGACAGGTAGAGAGTGACAGACCCTGCACTATACATGGAGGACAGGTAGAGAGTGACAGACCCTGTACTATACATGGAGGACAGGTAGAGAGTGACAGACCCTGCACTATACATGGAGGACAGGGAGAGAGTGACAGACCCTGCACTATACATGGAGGACAGGTAGAGAGTGACAGACCCCACACTATACATGGATGGGTGCGATTAGGTGTGGACATGGGTGTGACTAGTTGTGAAATGGGCGTGACTGGGCGTGGCCAAAATTTGCAGCTGCGCGCGCCGCAGTCTTTGTCCATCTTTCCCTTCTTCAAAAGATGGGAGGTATGATAGGGGCGGCTATGACCAGGGGGTCTGGTTGCCCAATAGAGAGCAGTTCTGCCAGGAATTCTGTAATCATGCATACAAAAGGGGACAGAGATTTGGGAGGAGTACTGTACCTAAAAGCACTAAATAGGACTGAGCTGAGATGTTGGGCACAGCTGTGACTACATGTTATATAGTCGTGTTAATCTCCTTTCACTTCTTGTAAACTACAAGTGTACAAAGATATTATATAGTCACCATGTGACTAGTGGGCCTGTGTAACTTCAAATGCCAGGGCTGAATTTTAGTCCCAGTCCGGCCCTGGAGGACAGGTAGAGAGTGACAGACCCCGCACTATACATGGAGGACAGGTAGAGAGTGACAGACCCTGCACTATACATGGAGGACAGGTAGAGAGTGACAGATCCTGCACTATACATGGAGGACAGGTAGAGAGTGACAGACCCCGCACTACACATGGAGGACAGGTAGAGAGTGACAGACCCTGCACTATACATGGAGGACAGGTAGAGAGTGACAGACACCGCACTATACATGGAGGACAGGTAGACAGTGACAGACCCTGCACTACACATGGAGCACAGGTAGAGAGTGACAGACCCCGCACTACACATGGAGGACAGGTAGAGAGTGACAGACCCTGCACTACACATGGAGGACAGGTAGAGAGTGACAGACCCTGCACTATACATGGAGGACAGGTAGAGAGTGACTGACCCTGCACTACACATGGAGGACAGGTAGAGAGTGACAGACCCCGCACTATACATGGAGGATAGGTAGAGAGTGACAGACACCGCACTATACATGGAGGACAGGTAGACCGTGACAGACCCTGCACTATACATGGAGGACAGGTAGAGAGTGACAGACCCCGCACTATACATGGAGGACAGGGAGAGAGTGACAGACCCTGCACTATACATGGAGGACAGGTAGAGAGTGACAGACCCTGCACTATACATGGAGGACAGGCAGAGAGTGACAGACCCTGCACTATACATGGAGGACAGGTAGAGAGTGACAGACCCTGCACTATGACAGACCCCACACTACACATGGAGGACAGGTAGAGAGTGACAGACCCTGCACTATACATGGAGGACAGGTAGAGAGTGACAGACCCTGTACTATACATGGAGGACAGGTAGAGAGTGACAGACCCTGCACTATACATGGAGGACAGGGAGAGAGTGACAGACCCTGCACTATACATGGAGGACAGGTAGAGAGTGACAGACCCTGCACTATACATGGAGGACAGGTAGAGAGTGACAGACCCCGCACTATACATGGAGGACAGGTAGAGAGTGACAGACCCCGCACTATACATGGAGGACAGGTAGAGAGTGTCAGACCCCACACTATACATGGAGGACAGGTAGAGAGTGTCAGACCCCACACTATACATGGCGGACAGGTAGAGAGCGACAGACCCTGCACTACACATGGAGGACAGGTAGAGAGTGACAGATCCTGCACTATACGTGGAGGACAGGTAGAGAGTGACAGATCCTGCACTATACATGGAGGACAGGTAGAGAGTGACAGACCCCGCACTACACATGGAGGACAGGTAGAGAGTGACAGACCCTGCACTATACATGGAGGACAGGTAGAGAGTGACAGACCCTGCACTACACATGGAGGACAGGTAGAGAGTGACAGATCCTGCACTATACATGGAGGACAGGTAGAGAGTGACAGATCCTGCACTATACATGGAGGACAGGTAGAGAGTGACAGATCCTGCACTATACATGGAGGACAGGTAGAGAGTGACAGACCCCGCACTACACATGGAGGACAGGTAGAGAGTGACAGACCCTGCACTATACATGGAGGACAGGTAGAGAGTGACAGATCCTGCACTATACATGGAGGACAGGTAGAGAGTGACAGATCCTGCACTATATATGGAGGACAGGTAGAGAGTGACAGATCCTGCACTATACATGGAGGACAGGTAGAGAGTGACAGACCCCGCACTACACATGGAGGACAGGTAGAGAGTGACAGATCCTGCACTATACATGGAGGACAGGTAGAGAGTGACAGACCCCGCACTACACATGGAGGACAGGTAGAGAGTGACAGACCCTGCACTATACATGGAGGACAGGTAGAGAGTGACAGATCCTGCACTATACATGGAGGACAGGTAGAGAGTGACAGACCCTGCACTATACATGGAGGACAGGTAGAGAGTGACAGACCCCGCACTATACATGGAGGACAGGTAGAGAGTGACAGATCCTGCACTACACATGGAGGACAGGTAGAGAGCGACAGACCCCGCACTACATATGGAGGACAGGTAGAGAGTGTCAGACCCCACACTACACATGGAGGACAGGTAGAGAGTGACAGACCCTGCACTATACATGGAGGACAGGTAGAGAGTGACAGACCCTGCACTATACATGGAGGACAGGTAGAGAGTGACAGACCCTGCACTATACATGGAGGACAGGTAGAGAGTGACAGACCCTGCACTATACATGGAGGACAGGTAGAGAGTGACAGACCCTGCACTATACATGGAGGACAGGTAGAGAGTGACAGACCCCGCACTATACATGGAGGACAGGTAGAGAGTGACAGACCCCGCACTATACATGGAGGACAGGGAGAGAGTGACAGACCCCACACTACACATGGAGGACAGGTAGAGAGTGACAGACCCCGCACTATACATGGAGGACAGGGAGAGAGTGACAGACCCCGCACTATACATGGAGGACAGGTAGAGAGTGACAGACCCCGCACTATACATGGAGGACAGGTAGAGAGTGACAGACCCCGCACTATACATGGAGGACAGGTAGAGAGTGACAGACCCCGCACTATACATGGAGGACAGGTAGAGAGTGACAGACCCCGCACTATATATGGAGGACAGGTAGAGAGTGACAGACCCCACACTACACATGGAGGACAGGTAGAGAGCGACAGACCCTGCACTACACATGGAGGACAGGTAGAGAGCGACAGACCCCGCACTACACATGGAGGACAGGTAGAGAGCGACAGACCCCGCACTACACATGGAGGACAGGGAGAGAGTGACAGACCCCGCACTATACATGGAGCACAGGTAGAGAGTGACAGACCCCACACTACACATGGAGGACAGGTAGAGAGGACAGACCCCGCACTATACATGGAGGACAGGTAGAGAGTGACAGATCCCGCACTATATATGGAGGACAGGTAGAGAGTGACAGACCCCGCACTACACATGGAGGACAGGTAGAGAGTGACAGACCCCGCACTATACATGGAGGACAGGTAGAGAGCGACAGACCCCGCACTATACATGGAGGACAGGTAGAGAGCGACAGACCCCACACTACACATGGAGGACAGGGAGAGAGCGACAGACCCCGCACTATACATGGAGGACAGGGAGAGAGTGACAGACCCTGCACTATACATGGAGCACAGGTAGAGAGTAACAGACCCTGCACTATACATGGAGGACAGGTAGAGAGTGACAGACCCTGCACTATACATGGAGGACAGGTAGAGAGTGACAGACCCCGCACTACACATGGAGGACAGGTAGAGAGTGACAGACCCCGCACTACACATGGAGGACAGGTAGAGAGTGACAGACCCCATACTACACATGGAGGACAGGTAGAGAGTGACAGACCCTGCACTATACATGGAGGACAGGTAGAGAGTGACAGACCCTGCACTATACATGGAGGACAGGTAGAGAGTGACAGACCCCGCACTATACATGGAGCACAGGTAGAGAGTGACAGACCCTGCACTATACATGGAGGACAGGTAGAGAGTGACAGATCCTGCACTATACATGGAGGATAGCAGGCCCGGATTGGCAATATAACCAACCGGGCATTTTCCCGCTGGGCCGCTGTCACGTGGGCCGCGGGCGGCAGCGACCGATCATCTGTCCGCTTGCCAGCTGCTGCGGCCACTGTTGCTCCTGCCGCCGACCCTCTGTGAGCATGGCGGTGATAGATTCAAGTTCCTCCCACACTGCAGGGAGATAAGCCGCCACGCCCCCCCACGCACCCCATCCTCGCCTTAGCATAAGACCCCCTCCCCCCGCAGCCACTCACAGCGTCGCACTCGCTTGCCTGCTGGCTCGGTTCGCAGGACCTGTGATGAGGTCACAGGAGGGGAGGAGTCAGGGGGTCACATGATCAGCAGGAGCCTTTGTTCAGACCCGCCCCCGATCATGTCACCCCTGACTCCGCCCCTCCTGTGACCTCATCACAGGTCCTGTGCTCTCAGCCTTGCCTCTACCGTCTGCAAGACTCTGCTTTGCTGTTGTCATGGTGCTGGTTGAGGTAAGTATGTGTGGGGTCAGGATTTACAGTGTAGATGTAGCAGAGCTGTGTGTGTACGAGGTGTACGGAGAGGAGCCGCGTGTGTACGAGGTGTACGGAGCGGAGCCGTGTGTGTACGAGGTGTACAGAGCGGAGCCCTGTGTGTACGAGGTGTACGGAGAGGAGCCACGTGTGTACGAGGTGTACGGAGCGGAGCCGTGTGTGTACGAGGTGGACGGAGCGGAGCCCTGTGTGTACGAGGTGTACGGAGAGGAGCCGTGTGTACGAGGTGTACAGAGCGGAGCCGCGTGTGTACGAGGTGTACGGAGAGGAGCCGCGTGTGTACGAGGTGTACGGAGAGGAGCCACGTGTACGAGGTGTACGGAGAGGAGCCGCGTGTGTACGAGGTGTACGGAGTGGAGCCGCGTGTGTACGAGGTGTACGGAGAGGAGCCGCGTGTGTACGAGGTGTACGGAGAGGAGCCGCGTGTGTACGAGGTGTACGGAGTGGAGCCGCGTGTACGAGGTGTACAGAGTGGAGCCGCGTGTACGAGGTGTACAGAGTGGAGCCGCGTGTGTACGAGGTGTACGGAGAGGAGCCGCGTGTGTACGAGGTGTACGGAGTGGAGCCATATGTGTACGGGATGTACGGAACGGAGCCAAGTGTGTACAAAGCATACAAAGCGGGCTTTTCCCACGGACACAGGAGTACACGGCGGAGCCCCGAGGAGCATTTTAAAACACACACATGATGTTCCACCTGAAGTGATGTGCTGGAAGCTGGCCGGAAATGAGATAATTTCTTGAGGAGATTGTGACGGAACCAGCAATGCTTCAGATCCATCACCGTGTCCTCCTCCGACAGCGCAGACAGCAGGATCGCCTTGGAATCGGGGATGCAGGCCATGTGAGCGGATCATGATAGGTCCTGCACCGGGAGGCTCAGGTGGGCACTACAATGGGAGCCAGGCTGCTATAGTATCTTTGTAGAATCTTTCTTTATTTCTTTCTCTCTTTTTCTTTCTTTCTCTGTTCTTTCATTCTCTGTTCTGTCTTTCCCTCATTTTCTTTCTCTTTCTGTTCTTTCTTTCTCTCTCTAATCTTTCTTTTTTCTCTCTCTGTTCTTTCTTTCTTTTTCTTTCCTCTCCTTCTCTCTGTTCTTTCTTTCTTTTCTTTACTTCTTTCTTTCTCTCTCTGTTCTTTCTCTGTCTCTCTCTGTTCTTTCTTTCTTTCCCCTCTTTCTTTCTCTCTCTGTTCTTTCTCTGTCTCTCACTGTTCTTTCTTTGTCTCTCACTGTTCTTTCTTTCTTTCCCCTTTCTTTCTCTCTGTTCTTTCTTCTTTCTCTCCGTGTTCTTTCTTTCTCTCTCTCTCTGTTTTCTCTCTTCCTTAGTGCCAGTCAGTGTGCCCATAATGCCAGCCACTGTGCCCTCAGTACCAGTCAGTGTGATCAGCAGTGCTGAATGGGTGCGATTAGGTGTGGACATGGGTGTGACTAGTTGTGAAATGGGCGTGACTGGGCGTGGCCAAAATTTGCAGCTGCGCGCGCCGCAGTCTTTGTCCATCTTTCCCTTCTTCAAAAGATGGGAGGTATGATAGGGGCGGCTATGACCAGGGGGTCTGGTTGCCCAATAGAGAGCAGTTCTGCCAGGAATTCTGTAATCATGCATACAAAAGGGGACAGAGATTTGGGAGGAGTACTGTACCTAAAAGCACTAAATAGGACTGAGCTGAGATGTTGGGCACAGCTGTGACTACATGTTATATAGTCGTGTTAATCTCCTTTCACTTCTTGTAAACTACAAGTGTACAAAGATATTATATAGTCACCATGTGACTAGTGGGCCTGTGTAACTTCAAATGCCAGGGCTGAATTTTAGTCCCAGTCCGGCCCTGGAGGACAGGTAGAGAGTGACAGACCCCGCACTATACATGGAGGACAGGTAGAGAGTGACAGACCCTGCACTATACATGGAGGACAGGTAGAGAGTGACAGATCCTGCACTATACATGGAGGACAGGTAGAGAGTGACAGACCCCGCACTACACATGGAGGACAGGTAGAGAGTGACAGACCCTGCACTATACATGGAGGACAGGTAGAGAGTGACAGACACCGCACTATACATGGAGGACAGGTAGACAGTGACAGACCCTGCACTACACATGGAGCACAGGTAGAGAGTGACAGACCCCGCACTACACATGGAGGACAGGTAGAGAGTGACAGACCCTGCACTACACATGGAGGACAGGTAGAGAGTGACAGACCCTGCACTATACATGGAGGACAGGTAGAGAGTGACTGACCCTGCACTACACATGGAGGACAGGTAGAGAGTGACAGACCCCGCACTATACATGGAGGATAGGTAGAGAGTGACAGACACCGCACTATACATGGAGGACAGGTAGACCGTGACAGACCCTGCACTATACATGGAGGACAGGTAGAGAGTGACAGACCCCGCACTATACATGGAGGACAGGGAGAGAGTGACAGACCCTGCACTATACATGGAGGACAGGTAGAGAGTGACAGACCCTGCACTATACATGGAGGACAGGCAGAGAGTGACAGACCCTGCACTATACATGGAGGACAGGTAGAGAGTGACAGACCCTGCACTATGACAGACCCCACACTACACATGGAGGACAGGTAGAGAGTGACAGACCCTGCACTATACATGGAGGACAGGTAGAGAGTGACAGACCCTGTACTATACATGGAGGACAGGTAGAGAGTGACAGACCCTGCACTATACATGGAGGACAGGGAGAGAGTGACAGACCCTGCACTATACATGGAGGACAGGTAGAGAGTGACAGACCCTGCACTATACATGGAGGACAGGTAGAGAGTGACAGACCCCGCACTATACATGGAGGACAGGTAGAGAGTGACAGACCCCGCACTATACATGGAGGACAGGTAGAGAGTGTCAGACCCCACACTATACATGGAGGACAGGTAGAGAGTGTCAGACCCCACACTATACATGGCGGACAGGTAGAGAGCGACAGACCCTGCACTACACATGGAGGACAGGTAGAGAGTGACAGATCCTGCACTATACGTGGAGGACAGGTAGAGAGTGACAGATCCTGCACTATACATGGAGGACAGGTAGAGAGTGACAGACCCCGCACTACACATGGAGGACAGGTAGAGAGTGACAGACCCTGCACTATACATGGAGGACAGGTAGAGAGTGACAGACCCTGCACTACACATGGAGGACAGGTAGAGAGTGACAGATCCTGCACTATACATGGAGGACAGGTAGAGAGTGACAGATCCTGCACTATACATGGAGGACAGGTAGAGAGTGACAGATCCTGCACTATACATGGAGGACAGGTAGAGAGTGACAGACCCCGCACTACACATGGAGGACAGGTAGAGAGTGACAGACCCTGCACTATACATGGAGGACAGGTAGAGAGTGACAGATCCTGCACTATACATGGAGGACAGGTAGAGAGTGACAGATCCTGCACTATATATGGAGGACAGGTAGAGAGTGACAGATCCTGCACTATACATGGAGGACAGGTAGAGAGTGACAGACCCCGCACTATACATGGAGGACAGGTAGAGAGTGACAGATCCTGCACTATACATGGAGGACAGGTAGAGAGTGACAGATCCTGCACTATACATGGAGGACAGGTAGAGAGTGACAGACCCCGCACTACACATGGAGGACAGGTAGAGAGTGACAGACCCTGCACTATACATGGAGGACAGGTAGAGAGTGACAGATCCTGCACTATACATGGAGGACAGGTAGAGAGTGACAGATCCTGCACTATATATGGAGGACAGGTAGAGAGTGACAGATCCTGCACTACACATGGAGGACAGGCAGAGAGTGACAGATCCTGCACTATACATGGAGGACAGGTAGAGAGTGACAGATCCTGCACTATATATGGAGGACAGGCAGAGAGTGACAGACCCCCGCACTATACATGGAGGACAGGTAGAGAGTGACAGACCCCGCACTACACATGGAGGACAGGTAGAGAGTGACAGACCCTGCACTACACATGGAGGACAGGTAGAGAGTAACAGACCCCGCACTATACATGGAGGACAGGTAGAGAGGACAGACCCCGCACTACACATGGAGGACAGGTAGAGAGTAACAGACCCTGCACTATACATGGAGGACAGGTAGAGAGGACAGACCCTGCACTATACATGGAGGACAGGTAGAGAGGACAGACCCTGCACTACACATGGAGGACAGGTAGAGAGTGACAGATCCTGCACTATATATGGAGGACAGGTAGAGAGTGACAGATCCTGCACTACACATGGAGGACAGGCAGAGAGTGACAGATCCTGCACTATACATGGAGGACAGGTAGAGAGTGACAGATCCTGCACTATATATGGAGGACAGGTAGAGAGTGACAGATCCTGCACTACACATGGAGGACAGGCAGAGAGTGACAGATCCTGCACTATACATGGAGGACAGGTAGAGAGTGACAGATCCTGCACTATATATGGAGGACAGGCAGAGAGTGACAGACCCCCGCACTATACATGGAGGACAGGTAGAGAGTGACAGACCCCGCACTACACATGGAGGACAGGTAGAGAGTGACAGACCCTGCACTACACATGGAGGACAGGTAGAGAGTAACAGACCCCGCACTATACATGGAGGACAGGTAGAGAGGACAGACCCCGCACTACACATGGAGGACAGGTAGAGAGTAACAGACCCTGCACTATACATGGAGGACAGGTAGAGAGGACAGACCCTGCACTATACATGGAGGACAGGTAGAGAGGACAGACCCCGCACTACACATGGAGGACAGGTAGAGAGTAACAGACCCTGCACTATACATGGAGGACAGGTAGAGAGGACAGACACCGCACTACACATGGAGGACAGGTAAAGAGAGTAGACAGACCCCACACTATACATGGAGGACAGGTAGAGAGTAACAGACCCTGCACTATACATGGAGGACAGGTAGAGAGGACAGACCCCGCACTACACATGGAGGACAGGTAGAGAGTGACAGACCCTGCACTATACATGGAGGACAGGTAGAGAGTGACAGATCCTGCACTATACATGGAGGATAGCAGGCCCGGATTGGCAATATAACCAACCGGGCATTTTCCCGCTGGGCCGCTGTCACGTGGGCCGCGGGCGGCAGCGACCGATCATCTGTCCGCTTGCCAGCTGCTGCGGCCACTGTTGCTCCTGCCGCTGGCCCTCTGTGGGCATGGCGGTGATAGTTTCAAGTTCCTCCCACACTGCAGGGAGATAAGCCGCCACGCCCCCCCACGCACCCCATCCTCGCCTTAGCATGAGACCCCCTCCCCCCCGCAGCCACTCACAGCGTCGCACTCGCTTGCCTGCTGGCTCGGTTCGCAGGACCTGTGATGAGGTCACAGGAGGGGAGGAGTCAGGGGGTCACATGATCAGCAGGAGCCTTTGTTCAGACCCCCCCGATCATGTCACCCCTGACTCCGCCCCTCCTGTGACCTCATCACAGGTCCTGTGCGCTCAGCCTTGCCTCTACCGTCTGCAAGACTCTGCTTTGCTGTTGTCATGGTGCTGGTTGAGGTAAGTATGTGTGGGGTCAGGATTTACAGTGTGGATGTAGCAGAGCTGTGTGTGTATGAGGTGTACGGAGAGGAGCCGCGTGTGTACGAGGTGTACGGAGCGGAGCCGTGTGTGTACGAGGTGTACGGATCGGAGCCCTGTGTGTACGAGGTGTACGGAGAGGAGCCACGTGTGTACGAGGTGTACGGAGAGGAGCCGTGTGTACGAGGTGTATGGAGCGGAGATGTGTGTACGAGGTGTACGGAGCGGAGCCGTGTGTGTATGAGGTGTACGGAGAGGAGCCGTGTGTACGAGGTGTACGGAGAGGAGCCGTGTGTACGAGGTGTACGGAGAGGAGCCGTGTGTACGAGGTGTATGGAGCGGAGCCGTGTGTACGAGGTGTACGTAGCGGAGCCGTGTGTGTATGAGGTGTACGGAGAGGAGCCGTGTGTGCGAGGTGTATGGAGCGGAGCCGTGTGTACGAGGTGTACGGAGCGGAGCCCTGTGTGTACGAGGTGTACGGAGAGGAGCCACGCGTGTACGAGGTGTACGGAGCGGAGCCGCGTGTGTACGAGGTGTACGGAGCGGAGCCGCGCTTGTACGAGGTGTACGGAGAGGAGCCGCGCGTGTACGAGGTGTACGGAGAGGAGCCGTGCGTGTACGAGGTGTATGGAGCGGAGCCCTGTGTGTATGAGGTGTACGGAGCGGAGCCGTATGTACGAGGTGTACGGAGCGGAGCCGCGTGTGTACGAGGTGTACGGAGAGGAGCCGCGTGTGTACGAGGTGTATGGAGCGGAGCCGCGTGTGTACGAGGTGTACGGAGCGGAGCCGCGTGTGTACGAGGTGTACGGAGTGGAGCCGTGTGTGTACGGAGTGGAGCCATATGTGTACGGGATGTACGGAGCGGAGCCAAGTGTGTACAAAGCATACAAAGCTGGCTTTTCCCACGGGCACAGGAGTACACGGCGGAGTCCCGAGGAGCATTTTAAAACACACACATGACGTTCCACCTGAAGTGATGTGCTGGAAGCTGACCGGAAATGAGATAATTTCTTGAGGAGATTGTGACGGAACCAGGAATGCTTCAGATCCATCACCATGTCCTCCTCCGACAGCGCAGACAGCAGGATCGCCTTGGAATCGGGGATGCAGGCCATGTGAGCTGATCATGATGGGTCCTGCACCGGGAGGCTCAGGTGGGCACTACAATGGGAGCCAGGCTGCTATAGTATCTTTGTAGAATCTTTCTTTATTTCTTTCTCTCTTTTTCTTTCTTTCTCTGTTCTTTCATTCTCTGTTCTGTCTTTCCCTCATTTTCTTTCTCTCTCTAATCTTTCTTTCTTTCTCTCTGTTCTTTCTTTCTTTTCTTTACTTCTTTCTTTCTCTCTCTGTTCTTTCTCTGTCTCTCTCTGTTCTTTCTTTCTTTCCCCTCTTTCTTTCTCTCTCTGTTCTTTCTCTGTCTCTCACTGTTCTTTCTTTGTCTCTCACTGTTCTTTCTTTCTTTCCCCTTTCTTTCTCTCCGTGTTCTTTCTTTCTCTCTCTCTCTGTTTTCTCTCTTCCTTAGTGCCAGTCAGTGTGCCCATAATGCCAGCCACTGTGCCCTCAGTACCAGTCATTGTGATCAGCAGTGCTGAATGGGTGCGATTAGGTGTGGACATGGGTGTGACTAGTTGTGAAATGGGTGTGGCTGGGTGTGGCCAAAATTTGCAGCTGCGCGCGCCGCAGTCTTTGTCCATCTTTCCCTTCTTCAAAAGATGGGAGGTATGATAGGGGCGGCTATGACCAGGGGGTCTGGTTGCCCAATAGAGAGCAGATCTGCCAGGAATTCTGTAATCATGCATACAAAAGGGGACAGAGATTTGGGAGGAGTACTGTACCTAAAAGCACTAAATAGGACTGAGCTGAGATGTTGGGCACAGCTGTGACTACATGTTATATAGTCGTGTTAATCTCCTTTCACTTCTTGTAACCTACAACTGTACAAAGATATTATATAGTCACCATGTGACTAGTGGGCCTGTGTAACTTCAAATGCCAGGGCTGAATTTTAGTCCCAGTCCGGCCCTGGAGGACAGGTAGAGAGTGACAGACCCCGCACTATACATGGAGGACAGGTAGAGAGTCACAGACCCTGCACTATACATGGAGGACAGGTAGAGAGTGACAGATCCTGCACTATACATGGAGGACAGGTAGAGAGTGACAGACCCCGCACTACACATGGAGGACAGGTAGAGAGTGACAGACCCTGCACTATACATGGAGGACAGGTAGAGAGTGACAGACACCGCACTACACATGGAGGACAGGTAGAGAGTGACAGACCCTGCACTACACATGGAGGACAGGTAGAGAGTGACAGACCCTGCACTATACATGGAGGACAGGTAGAGAGGACAGACCCTGCACTACACATGGAGGACAGGTAGAGAGTGACAGATCCTGCACTATACATGGAGCACAGGTAGAGAGTAACAGACCCTGCACTATACATGGAGGACAGGTAGAGAGTGACAGACCCTGCACTATACATGGAGGACAGGTAGAGAGTGACAGACCCCGCACTACACATGGAGGACAGGTAGAGAGTGACAGACCCCGCACTATACATGGAGCACAGGTAGAGAGTAACAGACCCTGCACTATACATGGAGGACAGGTAGAGAGTGACAGACCCTGCACTATACATGGAGGACAGGTAGAGAGTGACAGACCCCGCACTATACATGGAGGACAGGTAGAGAGTGACAGACCCCGCACTACACATGGAGGACAGGTAGAGAGTGACAGACCCTGCACTATACATGGAGGACAGGTAGAGAGTGACATACCCTGCACTATACATGGAGGACAGGTAGAGAGTGACAGACCCTGCACTATACATGGAGGACAGGTAGAGAGTGACAGACCCCGCACTACACATGGAGGACAGGTAGAGAGTGACAGACCCTGCACTATACATGGAGGACAGGTAGAGAGTGACAGACCCCGCACTACACATGGAGGACAGGTAGAGAGTGACAGACCCTGCACTACACATGGAGGACAGGTAGAGAGTGACAGATCCTGCACTATACATGGAGCACAGGTAGAGAGTAACAGACCCTGCACTATACATGGAGGACAGGTAGAGAGTGACAGATCCTGCAATATACATGGAGGACAGGTAGAGAGGACAGACACCGCACTACACATGGAGGACAGGTAAAGAGAGTAGACAGACCCCACACTATACATGGAGGACAGGTAGAGAGTAACAGACCCTGCACTATACATGGAGGACAGGTAGAGAGTGACAGACCCCACACTACACATGGAGGACAGGTAGAGAGTGACAGACCCTGCACTATACATGGAGGACAGGTAGAGAGTGACAGATCCTGCACTATACATGGAGGATAGCAGGCCCGGATTGGCAATATAACCAACCGGGCATTTTCCCGCTGGGCCGCTGTCACGTGGGCCGCGGGCGGCAGCGACCGATCATCTATCCGCTTGCCAGCTGCTGCGGCCACTGTTGCTCCTGCCGCCGGCCCTCTGTGGGCATGGCGGTGATAGTTTCAAGTTCCTCCCACACTGCAGGGAGATAAGCCGCCACGCCCCCCCACGCACCCCATCCTCGCCTTAGCATGAGACCCCCTCCCCCCCGCAGCCACTCACAGCGTCGCACTCGCTTGCCTGCTGGCTCGGTTCGCAGGACCTGTGATGAGGTCACAGGAGGGGAGGAGTCAGGGGGTCACATAATCAGCAGGAGCCTTTGTTCAGACCCCCCGATCATGTCACCCCTGACTCCGCCCCTCCTGTGACCTCATCACAGGTCCTGTGCGCTCAGCCTTGCCTCTACCGTCTGCAAGACTCTGCTTTGCTGTTGTCATGGTGCTGGTTGAGGTAAGTATGTGTGGGGTCAGGATTTACAGTGTAGATGTAGCAGAGCTGTGTGTGTACGAGGTGTACGGAGAGGAGCCGCGTGTGTACGAGGTGTACGGAGCGGAGCCGTGTGTGTACGAGGTGTACGGAGCGGAGCCCTGTGTGTACGAGGTGTACGGAGAGGAGCCACGTGTGTACGAGGTGTACGGAGAGGAGCCACGTGTGTACGAGGTGTACGGAGCGGAGCCGTGTGTACGAGGTGTACGTAGCGGAGCCGTGTGTGTATGAGGTGTACGGAGAGGAGCCGTGTGTACGAGGTGTACGGAGAGGAGCCGTATGTACGAGGTGTACGGAGCGGAGCCGTGTGTACGAGGTGTACGGAGCGGAGCCCTGTGTGTACGAGGTGTACGGAGAGGAGCCACGCGTGTACGAGGTGTACGGAGCGGAGCCGCGTGTGTACGAGGTGTACGGAGCGGAGCCGCGTGTGTACGAGGTGTACGGAGAGGAGCCGTGTGTGTACGAGGTGTATGGAGCGGAGCCGTGTGTGTACGAGGTGTATGGAGCGGAGCCCTGTGTGTACGAGGTGTACGGAGTGGAGCCGCGTGTGTACGAGGTGTACGGAGCGGAGCCGCGTGTGTACGAGGTGTACGGAGCGGAGCCGCGTGTGTACGAGGTGTACGGAGCGGAGCCGCGTGTGTACGAGGTGTACGGAGCGGAGCCGCGTGTGTACGAGGTGTACGGAGAGGAGCCACGCGTGTACGAGGTGTACGGAGTGGAGCCGTGTGTGTACGGAGTGGAGCCATATGTGTACGGGATGTACGGAGCGGAGCCAAGTGTGTACAAAGCATACGAAGCGTGCTTTTCCCACGGGCACAGGAGTACACGGCGGAGCCCCGAGGAGCATTTTAAAACACACACATGACGTTCCACCTGAAGTGATGTGCTGGAAGCTGACCGGAAATTAGATAATTTCTTGAGGAGATTGTGACGGAACCAGGAATGCTTCAGATCCATCACCGTGTCCTCCTCCGACAGCGCAGACAGCAGGATCGCCTTGGAATCGGGGATGCAGGCCATGTGAGCGGATCATGATAGGTCCTGCACCGGGAGGCTCAGGTGGGCACTACAATGGGAGCCAGGCTGCTATAATATCTTTGTAGAATCTTTCTTTATTTCTTTCTCTCTTTTTCTTTCTTTCTCTGTTCTTTCATTCTCTGTTCTGTCTTTCCCTCATTTTCTTTCTCTTTCTGTTCTTTCTTTCTCTCTCTAATCTTTCTTTTTTCTCTCTCTGTTCTTTCTTTCTTTTTCTTTCCTCTCTTTCTCTCTGTTCTTTCTTTCTTTCTTTTCTTTACTTCTTTCTTTCTCTCTGTTCTTTCTCTGTCTCTCTCTGTTCTTTCTTTCTTTCCCCTCTTTCTTTCTCTCTCTGTTCTTTCTCTGTCTCTCACTGTTCTTTCTTTGTCTCTCACTGTTCTTTCTTTCTTTCCCCTTTTTTTCTCTCTGTTCTTTCTTCTTTCTCTCCGTGTTCTTTCTTTCTCTCTCTCTCTGTTTTCTCTCTTCCTTAGTGCCAGTCAGTGTGCCCATAATGCCAGCCACTGTGCCCTCAGTACCAGTCAGTGTGATCAGCAGTGCTGAATGGGTGCGATTAGGTGTGGACATGGGTGTGACTAGTTGTGAAATGGGTGTGGCTGGGCGTGGCCAAAATTTGCAGCTGCGCGCGCCGCAGTCTTTGTCCATCTTTCCCTTCTTCAAAAGATGGGAGGTATGATAGGGGCGGCTATGACCAGGGGGTCTGGTTGCCCAATAGAGAGCAGATCTGCCAGGAATTCTGTAATCATGCATACAAAAGGGGACAGAGATTTGGGAGGAGTGCTGTACCTAAAAGCACTAAATAGGACTGAGCTGAGATGTTGGGCACAGCTGTGACTACATGTTATATAGTCGTGTTAATCTCCTTTCACTTCTTGTAAACTACAAGTGTACAAAGATATTATATAGTCACCATGTGACTAGTGGGCCTGTGTAACTTCAAATGCCAGGGCTGAATTTTAGTCCCAGTCCGGCCCTGGAGGACAGGTAGAGAGTGACAGACCCCGCACTATACATGGAGGGCAGGGAGAGAGTGTCAGACCCCGCACTATACATGGAGGACAGGTAGAGAGTGACAGACCCCGCACTATACATGGAGGACAGGTAGAGAGTGTCAGACCCCGCACTATACATGGAGGACAGGTAGAGAGTGACAGACCCCGCACTATACATGGAGGACAGGTAGAGAGTCACAGACCCTGCACTATACATGGAGGACAGGTAGAGAGGACAGACCCCGCACTACACATGGAGGACAGGTAGACAGTGACAGACCCCGCACTACACATGGAGGACAGGTAGAGAGTGACAGACCCTGCACTACACATGGAGGACAGGTAGAGAGTGACAGACCCCGCACTATACATGGAGGACAGGTAGAGAGTGACAGACCCTGCACTATACATGGAGGACAGGTAGAGAGGACAGACCCCGCACTACACATGGAGGACAGGTAGAGAGGACAGACCCCGCACTACACATGGAGGACAGGTAGAGAGTGACAGACCCTGCACTACACATGGAGGACAGGTAGAGAGTGACAGACCCTGCACTACACATGGAGGACAGGTAGAGAGTGACAGACCCCGCACTATACATGGAGGACAGGTAGAGAGTGACAGACCCTGCACTATACATGGAGGACAGGTAGAGAGGACAGACCCCGCACTACACATGGAGGACAGGTAGAGAGGACAGACCCCGCACTACACATGGAGGACAGGTAGAGAGTGACAGACCCTGCACTATACATGGAGGACAGGTAGAGAGTGACAGACCCTGCACTATACATGGAGGACAGGTAGAGAGGACAGACCCCGCACTACACATGGAGGACAGGTAGAGATTGACAGACCCTGCACTATACATGGAGGACAGGTAGAGAGTGACAGACCCTGCACTATACATGGAGGACAGGTAGAGAGGACAGACCCCGCACTACACATGGAGGACAGGTAGAGAGTGACAGACCCTGCACTATACATGGAGGACAGGTAGAGAGTGACAGACCCCGCACTACACATGGAGGACAGGTAGAGAGTGACAGACCCTGCACTACACATGGAGGACAGGTAGAGAGTGACAGACCCTGCACTACACATGGAGGACAGGTAGAGAGTGACAGACCCTGCACTATACATGGAGGACAGGTAGAGAGTGACAGACCCTGCACTATACATGGAGGACAGGTAGAGAGGACAGACCCCGCACTACACATGGAGGACAGGTAGAGAAGACAGACCCCGCACTACACATGAAGGACAGGTAGAGAGTGACAGACCCCGCACTACACATGGAGGACCCCTCGGCTGTGCCACCTCTCTCCTCCCATATCTGAGGATCCTTTGCTAGGTGAAGAGAATATGGCATCAGGCTGCGCTGCTCGCCTGTCAGGATGTTATACCAGAGGAGTCCAAGTGGATGTAATAGAAAATGGACTTTATTTGAAATAAAGTGTTTTCTATTACATCCATTTGGACTCCCCTGGCCCATGCGTTCATTTTTATTCCATTGGTTTCTTGCTTTTGCAAGACTTTGGGAGGTCTCCACCCCTCCCATGCGGGCCATGCACATATAAAGCCGTCTCACACAGCATGCCCACATCAGACATTACCTCTCTGAACCCTGCTCATATAGGTACTGTTCACATGGTCAGGTTTTAAATACATTGGTTGGGACTGCTCTGAGGGGTATACCTTGGCGTTGGTAGAGCGGCTTAGCGTACATTTTTTGCAAAAAACTTATGAACTAAATACCCTGTTTTGTTATCATCTTTTTACTAGCGCTTGCTGTTCATTGTTGGAATTTTTTTACAGCAGAGTATTTTTTCACGTTTGTTGTACTGTGTTTCTCTGTGTTCCAGTCTCTTGGTGGTGTGAACACTGTCTTACCGACCTGTTCACTGTATGTGCATGGCCCATGCGTTCGTTTTTAATCCTGACAGGCGAGCAGCGCAGCCTGACGCCCCATTCTCTTCACCTAGCAAAGGATCAGCAGCCGCCAATGTTAAGTGCATTGGTGGTGTCTCACAAAACCATAATAGGTGAGTGAATTTGATTATCCCTCACAAATATTCCTTTTATCTCGGATAAGACCCTATGTGCGCTCTATATTCCTTCTAGGTACATTGTCTCCCATATCTGAGAGCATAGTTTTCCGGCCAGAACGGTGGATGCCCATAACTTTCCGCCTGAAGCTCTAAATGAGGCGGCACCAATGAGTTCTGCTGTATTTTATCTGTGCAGGGAGATCAAATACGGCTACTGTATTTATTTCTGGTAGCTATGCTTTAAAATTCAACAATGCAGAGTTGTAGAGGTGGCTGCATGGTATGGGCTTGTGGGGAAAAGAATGCAGATTCTGATTATGTTCTCGGCTAGGTTCAGAGATATTACATTCTTTTATTATAGGTAATTTTCTAGATTCAATATCAGAGCCTTGTGCTGTTGAACCTTGGATCTGTGGTGCCACTATGTCTGCGTGTCAGTCCAACAAAGGAAGCCAGTTGGCTGGTGACTGCACAAGAGTTCACATCCCTGTGATAATTGCTTTACTTGGTGCTGGGGGACACAGGGTCTATGCCTTTTGCCCTCCTGGGGAGAGTTTCAAAGGCCTTTTTGCTCGAGCTAATTAAAAATGCCATTGGTCTGCCCGGCTGTAGGGAGCTTGGCACATCTGGCGGACTTTATGTATCGTTGCCTTTCCCGTGACCCTCGCATTACATTCACCTTGGCCAAAAAAGAGTACTGTTATTCCTGCTAGACCCACGCTGCAAGGAGAACTTTTCATCTCTCCTTCCTGTGGTGGATAGGGCTACTAACATGGTGCTATACCAGAATGTTTAGTTTGCAAAAGAGAAGACTGAGAGGAGACTTAATAGCTGTCTACAAATATCTAAAGGGCTGTCACACTGTAGAAGGATCAACTTTATTCTCATTTGCACAAGGAAAGACTAGAAGCAATGGGATGAAACTGAATGGGAGGAGACACAAATTAGATATTAGAAAAAACTTTTTGACAGTTAGAGTGATCAATGAGTGTAACAAGCTGCCACGAGAGGTGGTGAGATCTCCTTCAATGGAAGTCTTCAAACAGAGGCTGGACAGACATCTGACTGGGATGATTTAGCGAATCCTGCTTTGAGCAGGGGGTTGGACCAGATGGCCCAGGAGGTCCCTTCCAACTCTACGATTCTGTGATTCTATGATTCTATGAAGGCCATTATGGAAAATATGTTGAAAGAAATACCATCCGACAACGCTAGCAGTAGGGGGCAAAGTTACTTACCCAACCAAGGAGGAGAGGCGAGGGAGACACACATCAGGTACAGCAGAGGCAGGGGTACACTGTCAAAGGCCTGGGCCAATTTCATGACACTCTCAAACTTTCAAACCCTGATGACCGGATATTTTTGATGAGGGAAAAGTTTTTAACTATGGTCAAGCAATATGCAACATGCTGCGTTCGGCGCACATGGGCGCACCTTCAAAAGTGCGCAGCGCACGCCAAAATCCTACTAGCGCACGGCCAGCGCACGATCTGCACACCCTATGCTAAAGATAGGGTGCGCAGATCGCAAGCGTCCATGTGCGATAGTAGGCGGCGATGACCGGATGGGGCGGGCAGGGAGCCAGCAGTGGGCGGGGCTTAGCTAGTGTGAAACTAGCCTTAGCTATCCCTCCTAGCTTTGTGTCATCAGCAAATTTAATCAGTTTACCCTCAATTCCTTCATCTAAATCGTTGATAAAGATGTTGAACAATACAGGGCCCAGGACAGAGCCCTGTGGTACCCCACTTGAGACATTCTTCCAACTGGATGTGCAGCCATTTATGACCACTCTTTGGGTCCGATCACTAAGCCAGTTATGAATCCACCTAACAGTTGCCTTGTCCATTCCATACTTAGTCATTTTTTCAATAAGGATTGTGTGAGATACTTTGCCAAATGCTTTGCTGAAGTCAAGATATACTATATCTACAGCATTTCCTTGATCCACCCAATCAGTGATTCCGTCATAGAAGGAAATTAAGTTAGTCTGACATGACTTATTAGTTACAAACCCATGCTGACTCTGTTTAATCACTTCATTCTTATCCAGGTACTGACATACATGTTGTTTAATAATTTGTTCAAAGATCTTTCCTGGTATAGAAGTCAGACTCACCGGCCTATAGTTGCCTGGGTCCACCTTCTTCCCCTTTTTGAAGATAGGAACAACATTTGCTCTTCTCCAGTCTTCTGGGACTTCTCCTGTTCTCCAAGAATTTACAAAGATTATGGAGAGGGGTTCAAAAATTTCTTCTGCTATCTCCTTCAGTACTCTGGGGTGTAATTCATCTGGACCTGGAGATTTTTGGCAGGTTTTGCACTTAGTATATAACCTTTATGAATCTAAGGCCGGGGTCACACTGGCGAGGAATACAGACGAGTGAGAGGCGTTAAAAGCACGCATTACACACGGACAAATGATTCTCTATGGGGCGGCTCCCATCAGCTGTATATTTCTCGTGAAATTTGGGAGGTGTAGGTATTAATTTAAGGGGTTAATTCGTTGTTAAAAAATGTGTGGGCTCCCGTATTGACAAATTACCGCGGGAGCCCACACATTTTTTTACAACGAATTAACCCCTTAAATTAACACCTACACCTCCCAAATTTCACACATCAACCCTCATCTAATTACTAATGAAAGACATACAAAACAAAACATGAAATGAAATGCTTTACTGTATGTAACCATGTGTCATTTCATGGCGCGTTGGGGAATGATTTGACAGAAGCCGGCAATTGAATTAGCGGCTATTCTGCTATGAAGAACTCTGTGAAATATAAATATATATATATATATGTGTCACAATGACATGTATATATATATATGTATGTATTATATGTGTCTATATCTATTCTTTCGTTTGTGTTATAAAACCTGTCATAGGGCTCCATTAAATGTCCATTTTGCAGCCTGCGAGCAAATCTCGCCATACGGATTGCATACGGATGCTGACATGCGCAAAATACGCGACCACACCTTGCTTACGGATGACATACGGAGCACTGTTTAGGGGTCATTCATCCGTATTACGCATGTAAACTACGGACCGTATTTTGCGTCGGTTAGTGTGACCCCGGCCTAAGAGCACCAATACATGACAATTTGAACAGAACATGTATGAGGCCCTCTTTTATATCTAATACAGGGTGTATCTGAGTCCCTCTTCCATCTAAGTTTTGGCTGTTCTTACTTCCCTCATAAATTACACTGAAATTTCCTATTTTTCTATAATTTGGTTTACTTAAATTATTATTATTTTTTTAAATCCTTTTTAAATTTTGCCTTATATAAAAGTCACTATACAGGAACGAATGTCTCTTAACATTTTTTTTTTTTTGTAAACTCCAATTTGTCTTCGATTTTGAATGTTTTATTGTCAGTCCTTTAAGTGGAGTAAAAGTGTGATCTCATTGTTCTCAGCAGGATCTGGGAGTCAGAGATGTTTCCAGGGGTCTTCCCCATGCTATTCTCCTTCCATTCAGTACTTTTTCCCATCCATTTCAAGATTTTCCGTGCCCCCAGACCTCCTTATAGGGTCTGCCGGATAAATGCTTGAATTTCACATCTGAGGATTAGGAATTGCTTGGTTTCGCATAACAAGCACCCAAACATTTTAGTGCCTATTGCTAAATCCAAGGTGAGCAGGAAGGGCAGAGGATATTTGTCATAGTTGCCTCCTCTGTAAAATTTCTTTATCTCTATGTGAAATTGAAGGAGCTGTCATTAAAATCAAAAATGAAATTATACCTAATCAGCCTCCCCCATGGAGTAAGGCCAATAGGTGCTGAAAGGACAGGAGTAGAGATGAGCAAACCTTTCAACATGTTTACTGAATGGTTCGTCGAACACACATGAACCCCATTGAATTCAATGGGAGGCAAAACTAAACACAAAGACAACAACTTCAGGGGGCCAAAAAGCTGCCAAAACAACTCAAATCAGGCTCAGACACCAGAAAAAGTGGCATGAATTGACCATGAGACCTGGTGGTTGAAAGGTTACCTGAGTTCAAGTCACTGCATCTCATGGTAACTCCAGTGCTTGACTGTGGATTGTCGGGGTGCAGAGTGCCGGACTCGTAGCCGTTCATCGGTCCGGCACTGGCACTTCGAGGCAAGAGAAACAACTGCCACAAACTCAGGTGACCTTACTGTTCTTTTTGATTGATCATATCATGGATTCCAGGTTGGTGCAGCGGTCGGTACATTACCTGGTTCATTGGAAGGGGTATGGGCCGGCCTGTTGGTGCATTTCATTCTAGGTATCCTGGTAAGCCTTGGGGTCCAGTGGCCCCCCCGTTGAGAGGGGGTACTGTCATGGTTTGTATGGCTAGGATATTTTAGGGTTAATTCCTGTAGCCTCACTCTGACCCTGGGTGGACTTCTTATAGCTTCCATTTGGGAATTTCCCTTGTCAGTGATACTTTCGCCCTTGGCCAAGTGTGTTGACCCCTGAGTGTGTTTTGTGCCGTGTGCTATTTTGCCTGATACCATGGTTTTTGACTTGGTCTGATCTCTGGATACTGCTTGCTGGATTCTGTTTCTGTACCTTCTCTGTCCGTTTGGTATTGATCTCTGCCTGGCCCCCACTATCCGTTCTGCCTAATCCCTTAGTACTGTTGTGCTATCCAGTGCTCTGACCCCGGCCTGATCTGGTTTATGTCCCTGTCTATGCCCCTTGGTAGCTCTGTCCTGTAGTTACTGTTCTAGCAGTTTTCCTTCAGCTCCTAGCTCTCTGGAGTTTAGACCATGCCCCCCCACCAGTCAGGTGCTTCAGGTCCTATCTGGCCTGAAGCAATCTCTCTTCAGTCCCCTTCGCCCCGTGTTCCTGGGAGCCTGAGGCTGTCTTCAGGACCTGTCTTCCCGGGAGATTGCATTGGTGAGTTTCATTTGCAACCCTTCCCGTGACAGTGAGGACACGGAAGGCTTGCCTGTTAGCATGGTTGACTTTATGTTGCGCTGCCTTTCCCGTGACCTTCGTATTCTCAAAAGTTTGGGTGACAGTCATTACTGGTCGTTGACACTTCCAGACCCACGCTACAAGGAGAGCTTTCAATCTCTTCTTCCAGAGGAAGATAGGTGTACAAAAATGGTGCAGTACCAGAAGGTCCTTGTTACGGAATTATTTAAAAAAATTCCCATCTGAAAACGCTGGAGGTCACAGTTCATTGGACAACGAAGGAGTACAGGTGAGAGAGACACAGCTCCAATCCAGCAGAGGCAGGGGAACACTGGCAAAGTTCTGGCAGAGTTCTCTCAGACCCTACCATCGCAGTGGTCCTGAGGCGTGGGGTACTCTCACAAGGAGTGCAACATTTTTGAAGATGGTGAGGGAGTACCTTGTTGAGCATACCAACGTCCTCCAAGATTCCTCTGTACCTTTTAATTATTGGGTCTCAAAGCTGGTCACGTGGCATGAACTGGCTCTCTATGCCTTGGAGGTCCTGGCCTGTCCTGCCGCTAGCATTTTGTCAAGAGCACATTTTTAGTGCCGCTGGTGGAATTATAACTGATAAGCGCATTCGCCTGTCAACTGAAAATGCGGACAGGCTGACTCTTATAAAAATGAACAAGGGCTAGATTGGGCCAGACTTCTGTACACCACCGCATGATAACAGCGAAACATAACCTCAAATCCAGTGTCTTTTTTTGGGAGGTGTATTCCCATGCACCTCTTCACACCCACACATGGGTATACACATCCTGATTTTGGCTATTTGCTGTTATCCTCCTCCTTCTCCTCAATGTGTACCAAATGAATAATGTGAACTTGCTTTTCCTGTCGCCATCTAATACGTGTGTTCAAAGGCTTATTGGGGTGCGTGTTACTTTGGGGCAGGGCAGGCCTTGCATTTAATGCATAAGCAAACAGTATGTGAGTAGCAAATGAATAATGTGAACTTGGTTTTCCTGTGGCCATCCATCCAGCACGTGGGTTTAAAGCAGGGGTCTCAAACGAGCGGCCCGCGGGCCGCATGCGGCCCCTGAGGCAGGCATCTGCGGCCCGCGGTGCACCACATGTCTCACTCCCTGAGGCAGGGGCAGGGTGTATGGAGCGGAGCCGTGTGTGTACAAGGTGTACGGCGCAGAATCCTGTGTGTACGAGGTTTATGGAGCGGAGCCATGTGTGTACGAAGTGTACGGAGCCCTGTGTGTACGAGGTGTACGGAGAGGAGCCCTGTGTGTACGAGGTGTACGGATCGGAGCCGCGTGTGTACGAGGTGTATGGAGACCTGTGTGTACGAGCTGTACGGAGCGGAGCTGCGTGTGTACGAGGTGTATTAAGTTTGAAAGGAATGCGTCCCCCCAGCTCAAATTTTGTTTTATGTGCGGCCCCTTTACTCTGCCGAGTTTGAGACCCCTGGTTTAAAGGCTTATTGGGGTGCGTGTAACTTGAATGTGTAGGGGTCGGCCAGAGCAGTAGTCGTGGCTGAGCTTAACAGACTTTGCATGCCCTGGCCTCCCTCTACATAAATCACGTTTCACTTTCAGCCTATTTGCCTGGGCATTCTCTTCGCCGTCAGGGTTCTTCCTTTGCTCTTTAAGGTCACCTTTGGCCCTTTGTGCAGTAACAGACACACAGTCCACTTGTAACATGAAACAATAAACTACTTTCAGGAATTCTCAGCGCATCCAGACTTAACACAGCATTCACAGCAGTTTCCACATGATCTTTCCCTTCTCTGCTCTCCCTGTCACATGGCTCGAGATCAGGTCATACCGTGCTGTACATTTTCCCGGCATCCTCCCTGTGCAACCTTGCCTAGTGTGGGGGTTCCCTCAGCTTTCAGTTCACCCCGATTCTGAGGGCATCAGTCGATGCAATGATCTGCCACATGGTGAGAGACCCACCCATCTATCCTGCCGTGTCCTTCTCTGTAGCCTTTCTCTCTCTCTCTGCAGCTCCTGTGGTGGTGCCTGTGTAGTATCCCATGTTCTGGATGCCTGGGCTCTCACTTAGATGAAACGTTACGGGTATTTACTGCTGCTCGGGCCTTTGCCCACCCGAGCTCTATGGGTGCCCTCGCCTTCTCCCACTAATCAGGAAGCTCCCTTCCTCCAACCAAACTGACCCCTCCTATAGTTAACTATTTACATGGTGGTTTATCCTGTGCCCCATCTAGTGGCCAATTTGTAAACTGCTATGTCCCGAGCTAACACATCAGTTGCATATTTACATATGTACATAATATACATCTAAAGACCACCCCCTAAATATCACACCCCTAAAAACCACCCACTAAATACAACACCACTAAAGACCACCCCCTAAATACCAGACCCCAAAATGGCCTGAATAACAGCTAGAGGAGATCATTAGAATTACATTAAAGAACAGAAGAGTAACTGTGCAGTGATATATAGAGAGAGATATCTGTGCCCCATTACACAGTCAGTGCCCCCTATGCACCCCTTTATTACACAGTCTGTGCCCCCTATGAACCTCTTTAGTACACAGTCTTTGCCACCCATGCACTTCTCTTTCACACCAGCTCACTCAACTCTAGCCGCTCATTACCGACCACCAATGCAGTGCTCTTCCTCTCCTCCTGCTCCTTCACTGACATTTGGTGTCTTCTTCTCCCAGGGAAACCACTAAAGCTTACTGCCCCCTCTATCTCCTCCCACCAGCCGCCATGTCAGGTCCTTCAGCTCTCCGCTCTTGCTGCCAGCCAAGAACACTGAGCGTTGAGTGCGGAAGATGGGTTATGTCCTGTTTGTACGGCGCATGGCAGCCTTTTTAGTGCAAGCGCGGCACAAACTTCGGGAGTGGGGGAAAAATTCACAAACGGTACTTTTTTCTACCGGACACTACGGAGGGCAAAGAAAATCACCGGGTTTTCATGGACTGTCCGTAAATGTACGGACGGTTGGCATCCGTGATATACATACACCACTCATATTCTATAGTTTAATAATATAAACACCTGTCATATTTACACTCAATGACGTCTGTATCCTAAAGTTTTCCAGATACATTTACGGAGAAATTCATCTCTAAGTCCATAAATTACAGGACTGATAAATCTGGGAAGGCAGGTAAGAGCAAAGAAATGCATAAACCGCATGTAATGCGCATCATGTTTCATCTCTGTGTAAGGTGGAGACCAAGAAGCAAAATATAGAAGGAGCTGAAACGCGTGGAGGAGTACAGTTCGAGCTGCCTTGAAGGCAGAAGACTTCCCTGAGCTGATCTTTAAGGCCACCACCATGATGTTGACATAAGTATAAAGAATTATCAACACTCCCAAAGCTAGGCTAAGGATGAGCGTGATGGACCAAAGAGACTTTTGCATTTCAGTAATTTCAAATAAATCCACGTTACATTTAATATAAGAGGCAAAAAAATCCATGCGTACTGATGTCATGAGTGAAATGAAATCCGCAGCGCAGGGGACCAGTCCGACCACCCAGATCACAATGGCGGTGGCTTTATACCGTGGTCCCGTACACAGTTCAACATGTCGCAATGGGAAGCAAACAGATATGTAACGTTCCAGAGCCATGGCCATCAAGATGTACAGGGTCGTTCTGAATGTAGACGATCCGAGTGTGATCAAGACGTAGCAGACGGGAACTAGGAAAGTTATAGCAAACACGGTGGCTAAAAGTAAGAGGAAACCCACCAGGAGATACAAAGTGTCATTGATAAGCATGTGGGCAAACAGAATGTAACGGGCACTGGCCCATATGTTGGGTGTGGTAACATAGATCTTCAACATGACGGCCATAAGGTAGAGGAAGACACCAAAGCAGAACACAGCTGGTGGTATCACGGCCATCCTCACAAAGGTCCAACTACTAACGGAATAAGTAGAGTTTTCAGACCTAACATGGTCCTTGAAGAAGTCCTCCTGGAATAGAGTCATTCGGGCAGTTTGGTTTAATAGTTTATTAGTTGGTCAATCAAACATTTGTCATGTTGTTAGAAGATGGGCTTGGACAAAGAATTATGGTGTCCGACTCCTAGTTACCAGAATTTTTACTTTATGTCTGCACTTGTTCTTAGACTATGCTCCTAAACACACCTAACCTACTGGATTTACATCAAACTTCTTGCAAATGACTCCATCATCAAGCCCCCAAAAATGTAAAAGCTCCAGCCTTGAATTTAAAATAAATAATTTCCAATTTTTTCTAATAATATTATCAGCTGAGGGGGAGGTGGCGCCATAGGTTATTGTCTACCCCACGAAAACCATTGTACCAACCCAAATTACAGCTTGTAGTGGCAATTGAATTAACCTACATAACATGTTATAGGATATATATGGTCCTCTCAAGAAATTAATGGAAAAAACTTTTCTCATAAAACAGATTTTTGTGGGGCTAAAAGTTTTAAAAACAAATGAAACAAAAAACTGTCAAGTTTGGGGTTCTTTTTTACCCTCCTTTAATAATTGAAAGCAAGTTGATGAATAAACAAAATGTGCCCAAAATGGAGTCATGAAAAATACAATTCGTTAGGCAAAAAATAATCTATAAAAATCAAAAAAAGAAAAAAATGCTGAACTCACCACTGTATAATGCTTCTTAGTTTTGTATGTCCTTATCGCATTTCTTACCAACCAACAAGGCGACAAATTTATTTTTTTTTAATGAAAGGACAAATACTGCAAAAAAACTTTTTGCAATTGCCAGGTGTGTTTCTCGGTTTCTTGTTTGTCGGTTATTACCCTTTATTGCCACTATTCTGTCCCCGTTATCTAAAATTTAGTTTAATGAGGTGCCTTGATATAACATGGGCAGATAGTTATGTATGATTATTTTATATCCATACACTGACAACTGTATGGAACACTGAAAGTAGGTATTGCATTATTATTTTATTCAAATTTTTAAAGCCTTTGGGGTCTTTAAGTGAATGTTTTTGTTCTTTATCCAAATCTGTTTTTAACCCCTTAACCCCCGGAGCTTTTGTCGGTTTTGCGATTTCGTTTTTTGCTCCCCCCCCTCTTCCCAGAGCCATAACATTTTTATTTTTCCGTCAGCATGCGCCATGTGAGGGTTTGTTTTTTGTGGGATGAGTTGTACTTTTGAACGACACCATTGGTTTTACCATTTTGTGTACGGGAAAAAAATTCCAAGTGCGATAAAATTGCAAAAAAAAGTGCAATCCCACGCTTGATTTTTGTTTGGCTTTTTTGCTAGCTTCACTAAATAATAAAACTCACCTGCCATTATGATTCTCCAGGTCATTACGAGTTCACAGACACCAAACATGTCTAGGTTCTTTTTTATCTAAGTGGTGAAAAAAAATTCCAAACCTTTGTTAAAAAAAAAAAAAATTGCGCCATTTTCCGAGACC
This sequence comes from Dendrobates tinctorius, assembly GCF_039654945.1. Taxonomy (NCBI): domain Eukaryota; kingdom Metazoa; phylum Chordata; class Amphibia; order Anura; family Dendrobatidae; genus Dendrobates; species Dendrobates tinctorius. The sequence continues at coordinate 10,520,974 of NW_027361824.1, forward strand.
CATAGTGTCTCCATTTTTGGTGATCTCAGGTTGGGTGAGGGCTTATTTTTTGAGTGCCAAGCTGACATTTTTAGTGATACTATTTTGGTAAAGATACAATTTTTTGATCTCCCGTTATTTGTCGCAACGACCAAAAAGACGTAATTCTGGCGATTTTGCTTTTTTTTACGCTACGCTGTTTAGTGATCGGGTTATTATTTTTATTGATAGATCGGGCGATTCTGAACATGGTAAAACCAAATATGTGTATGTTTAATGTTACTTTTATTGTTTTATTTTGAATGTGGCAAAAGGGGGGTGATTTGAACTTTTACATTTTTTTATTTTTTTATATTTTTAAAAACATTTTTCTTTGGCTGTGTGTGCACATGTTACAGATTTAGATGTGGATGTGGATCAGATCACCTCTATATAGCAGATTTACTGACTTGCTATGAACGCTGACCACTGGGTGACACTCACAGCAAAGCGCTTGTTAAATGCCGCTGTCAGAGTTTGACAGGGGCATTGAACTGGTTAATAGCCGTGAGTGGATCGCGATTCCACCCTTGGCTATTGCGGGCACAAGTCAGCTGTTCGAAACAGCTGACATGACCTGGGAAAGATGTGGGCTCACCACCGGAGCCCACATCAAGGAGAGGGAGTCCGACATCGGCGTACTATTACGCCCGATGTCGGAAAGGGGTTAAAGAGTTAATTATTAGTGATGAGCGAGCGGGCGTCCCTCCTTGTGGAGTGTGTCAGTGACTGCCTTCTGGACATCTGTCAGGTCAGCAGTCTTCCCCATGATTGTGGAGCTACTGAAACAGACTAAGTGACCTTTATAAACTCTTAGGAGCCTTTACAGGGGTTTACTGTTAATTATTCTAATTTACTGAGATAATGACTTTTGGGTTTTCATTGGCTGTAAGCCATAATCATCAACATTACCAGAAATAAACACGTGAAATAGATCACTCTGTGTGTAATGACTCTATAGAATAGAGGAGAGTCACTTTTTGTATTGAAGAACTGAAATAAATTCACTTATTGATGATATTCTAATTTAGTGAGCAGCCCCTGCACATAGAGCGAATGTCCAGAGTCTAACATGTTATGGGAGTGAGAAGGCGACCTGTCCGGAGACAGCGGAGATCGGCAGAAGAAGGAGTTTATGAGGAAATGGACTGGAACATTAGAAAGAATAGAAAACAACCGAACGGAATGAATTTCTAAATGCTACGATGCTCTTGTGTTAATGGTATATATGTATATGATAATGATTTGATATATTTTATACACCACTGTTTTCTGATTGGTGGATCATTATTTTGAATAGCTTCTGACATAGCACAGACAATATCTCTATGACTAAGGCCGGTCTAATATGCCGGAAACGCATCAGAGACGTCTTCATGAGCCGGCAGATTGGGTTTTAACTAATTTGAAAGAAAGAATATTGTTTTATAAGTGAAGTTCCTGCTTTTTTTGCCAAATTTTTTCCCGTACAGCTTTTGTGAAGTGGCTGCATGCAGCCGTACTTCACCAAGCACAATGCCGAGCGTCGGATGGAGTGGTGTAAAGCCGCCTCCACTGGACTCTGGAGGAGACGTGTTCTGTTTAGAGACCGATCACACTTTTCTATTTGCATCTGATGGAGGAGTCTGGGTTTGGTGACTCCAGGAGGACATTACCCCCTGACTGTTTGTGACCGCTGTACAGATGGTGGAGAAGGAAAACACTATGGGCTGTTATCAGGTGGCGGCCTCAGCCCCTTAATTTTAGTAAAGGGAAATCTTAATCTTCAGCACAAGACATTGAGGACAATCGTAATTTCAGCTTTGTGGAAACAGTTTGGAGAAGGCCCTTTTGTGTTCCACATTACTGTTCCCAGTGCACAGGCACCAGATAAACATGGTTGGGAGGGTCTGATGGAAGAAGATGACCGGCCACCCAGAGACCGACCTCAAGCTAACTGTGTCCAAGACCGAGGTTCACCAAGGTAAATGGTGGTTAGAGCTATAAACGAGAGCAAACAACTCCCACAATAGATGAGGTGTAGCAATCACTGACTTACCATAGAAGAACTAGTGTTGCTCATAGATCAGCAAGTAATAAAAAAATACAGAAAAAAATTTGGATCTTGAAACCAATGGCAAAAATGTATAATTCACGAGTCGCTAATTTTGAGATGTCTTCAGTATTTTTAGATTTTCTTTATAAAGTAAGAAAGTATCCAGAAGAAACCATTCCCCATTGTAAGATCTCCACCCGGTTCGGGTTTTGTCCCATCCTCATAAATGATTCCATGCAGGAAGATTCTGAGATTTATACATCTGACATCTTCTCCCTTAAGAAATAGAAACTAATAGTGTTTTCTTGGAAATGTTTCTTCAGGTGAGAAACATCTCCCACATGGTGAGCACCGGCGCCAACATGTGTATCCTCGCGGAGAGCTCAATGCCAGGAGGCTTCTCACTTGTTTTGCCCATTTTACGCTTGACCAAGAAAATGATTCCCTAGTCCTCTGTGTAAAGATGAGCAAAACTTTGCTTTTTGTTTTACTGGTGATTTTATAAGATGTAAATGTTTAGTTAGGATATCACATATATGATATATATGATGATGGAGGCTGAAAAACTGTAATACTCAATAACGGCACAGAAAATACTGACAGACCCTGCACTATACATGGAGGACAGGTAGAAAGTGACAGACCCCGCACAATACATGGAAGACAGGTAGAAAGTGACAGACCCCGCACAATACATGGAGGACAGGTAGAGAGTGACAGACCCCGCACAATACATGGAGGACAGGTAGAGAGTGACAGACCCTGCACTATACATGGAGGACAGGTAGAGAGTGACAGACCCTGCTCTATACATGGAGGACAGGTAGAGAGTGACAGACCCCGCACTATACATGGAGGACAGGTAGAGAGTGACAGACCCCGCACTATACATGGAGGACAGGTAGAGAGTGACAGACCCTGCACTATACATGGAGGACAGGTAGAGAGTGACAGACCCTGCACTATACATGGAGGACAGGTAGAGAGTGACAGACCCCGCACTATACATGGAGGACAGGTAGACAGTGACAGACCCTGCACTACACATGGAGGACAGGTAGAGAGTGACAGACCCCGCACTATACATGGAGGACAGGTAGAGAGTGACAGACCCCGCACTATACATGGAGGACAGGTAGAGAGTGACAGACCCTGCACTATACATGGAGGACAGGTAGAGAGTGACAGACCCTGCACTATATATGGAGGACAGGTAGAGAGTGACAGACCCTGCACTATACATGGAGGACAGGTAGAGAGTGACAGACCCCGCACTATACATGGAGGACAGGTAGAGAGTGACAGACCCCGCACAATACATGGAGGACAGGTAGAGAGTGACAGACCCTGCATTATACATGGAGGACAGGTAGAGAGTGACAGACCCTGCACTATACATGGAGGACAGGTAGAGAGTGACAGACCCCGCACTATACATGGAGGACAGGTAGAGAGTGACAGACCCCGCACTATACATGGAGGACAGGTAGAGAGTGACAGACCCTGCACTATACATGGAGGACAGGTAGAGAGTGACAGATCCTGCACTATACATGGAGGACAGGTAGAGAGTGACAGACCCCGCACTATACATGGAGGACAGGTAGAGAGTGACAGACCCCGCACTATACATGGAGGACAGGTAGAGAGTGACAGACCCCGCACTATACATGGAGGACAGGTAGAGAGTGACAGACCCCGCACTATACATGGAGGACAGGTAGAGAGTGACAGACCCCGCACTATACATGGAGGACAGGTAGACAGTGACAGACCCTGCACTACACATGGAGGACAGGTAGAGAGTGACAGACCCTGCACTATACATGGAGGACAGGTAGAGAGTGACAGACCCCGCACTATACATGGAGGACAGGTAGAGAGTGACAGACACCGCACTATACATGGAGGACAGGTAGACAGTGACAGACCCCGCACTATACATGGAAGACAGGTAGACAGTGACAGACCCCGCACTACACATGGAGGACAGGTAGAGAGTGACAGACCCCGCACTACACATGGAGGACAGGTAGACAGTGACAGACCCTGCACTACACATGGAGGACAGGTAGAGAGTGACAGACCCTGCACTATACATGGAGGACAGGTAGAGAGTGACTGACCCTGCACTACACATGGAGGACAGGCAGAGAGTGACTGACCCCGCACTACACATGGAGGACAGGTAGAGAGTGACAGACCCCGCACTATACATGGAGGACAGGTAGAGAGTGACAGACCCTGCACTATACATGGAGGACAGGTAGAGAGTGACAGACCCTGCACTATACATGGAGGACAGGTAGACCGTGACAGACCCTGCACTATACATGGAGGACAGGTAGAGAGTGACAGACCCTGCACTATACATGGAGGACAGGTAGAGAGTGACAGACCCCGCACTATACATGGAGGACAGGTAGAGAGTGACAGACCCCGCACTATACATGGAGGACAGGGAGAGAGTGACAGACCCTGCACTATACATGGAGGACAGGTAGAGTGACAGACCCTGCACTATACATGGAGGACAGGCAGAGAGTGACAGACCCTGCACTATACATGGAGGACAGGTAGAGAGTGACAGACCCTGCACTATGACAGACCCCACACTACACATGGAGGACAGGTAGAGAGTGACAGACCCCGCACTATACATGGAGGACAGGTAGAGAGTGACAGACCCCGCACTACACATGGAGGACAGGTAGAGAGTGACAGATCCTGCACTATACATGGAGGACAGGTAGAGAGTGACAGACCCCGCACTACACATGGAGGACAGGTAGAGAGTGACAGACCCTGCACTATACATGGAGGACAGGTAGAGAGTGACAGATCCTGCACTATACATGGAGGACAGGTAGAGAGTGACAGACCCTGCACTATACATGGAGGACAGGTAGAGAGTGACAGACCCCGCACTATACATGGAGGACAGGTAGAGAGTGACAGATCCTGCACTACACATGGAGGACAGGTAGAGAGCGACAGACCCCGCACTACATATGGAGGACAGGTAGAGAGTGTCAGACCCCACACTACACATGGAGGACAGGTAGAGAGTGACAGACCCTGCACTATACATGGAGGACAGGTAGAGAGTGACAGACCCTGCACTATACATGGAGGACAGGTAGAGAGTGACAGACCCTGCACTATACATGGAGGACAGGTAGAGAGTGACAGACCCTGCACTATACATGGAGGACAGGTAGAGAGTGACAGACCCCGCACTATACATGGAGGACAGGTAGAGAGTGACAGACCCCGCACTATACATGGAGGACAGGGAGAGAGTGACAGACCCCACACTACACATGGAGGACAGGTAGAGAGTGACAGACCCCGCACTATACATGGAGGACAGGTAGAGAGTGACAGACCCCGCACTATATATGGAGGACAGGTAGAGAGTGACAGACCCCACACTACACATGGAGGACAGGTAGAGAGCGACAGACCCTGCACTACACATGGAGGACAGGTAGAGAGCGACAGACCCCGCACTACACATGGAGGACAGGTAGAGAGCGACAGACCCCGCACTACACATGGAGGACAGGTAGAGAGTGACAGACCCCACACTACACATGGAGGACAGGTAGAGAGGACAGACCCCGCACTATACATGGAGGACAGGTAGAGAGTGACAGACCCCGCACTATACATGGAGGACAGGTAGAGAGTGACAGATCCTGCACTATATATGGAGGACAGGTAGAGAGTGACAGATCCTGCACTACACATGGAGGACAGGCAGAGAGTGACAGATCCTGCACTATACATGGAGGACAGGTAGAGAGTGACAGATCCTGCACTATATATGGAGGACAGGCAGAGAGTGACAGACCCCCGCACTATACATGGAGGACAGGTAGAGAGTGACAGACCCCGCACTATACATGGAGGACAGGTAGAGAGTGACAGACCCCGCACAATACATGGAGGACAGGTAGAGAGTGACAGACCCTGCATTATACATGGAGGACAGGTAGAGAGTGACAGACCCTGCACTATACATGGAGGACAGGTAGAGAGTGACAGACCCCGCACTATACATGGAGGACAGGTAGAGAGTGACAGACCCCGCACTATACATGGAGGACAGGTAGAGAGTGACAGACCCTGCACTATACATGGAGGACAGGTAGAGAGTGACAGATCCTGCACTATACATGGAGGACAGGTAGAGAGTGACAGACCCCGCACTATACATGGAGGACAGGTAGAGAGTGACAGACCCCGCACTATACATGGAGGACAGGTAGAGAGTGACAGACCCCGCACTATACATGGAGGACAGGTAGACAGTGACAGACCCTGCACTACACATGGAGGACAGGTAGAGAGTGACAGACCCTGCACTATACATGGAGGACAGGTAGAGAGTGACAGACCCCGCACTATACATGGAGGACAGGTAGAGAGTGACAGACACCGCACTATACATGGAGGACAGGTAGACAGTGACAGACCCTGCACTATACATGGAAGACAGGTAGACAGTGACAGACCCTGCACTACACATGGAGGACAGGTAGAGAGTGACAGACCCCGCACTACACATGGAGGACAGGTAGACAGTGACAGACCCTGCACTACACATGGAGGACAGGTAGAGAGTGACAGACCCTGCACTATACATGGAGGACAGGTAGAGAGTGACTGACCCTGCACTACACATGGAGGACAGGCAGAGAGTGACTGACCCTGCACTACACATGGAGGACAGGTAGAGAGTGACAGACCCCGCACTATACATGGAGGACAGGTAGAGAGTGACAGACACCGCACTATACATGGAGGACAGGTAGACCGTGACAGACCCTGCACTATACATGGAGGACAGGTAGAGAGTGACAGACCCTGCACTATACATGGAGGACAGGTAGAGAGTGACAGACCCTGCACTATACATGGAGGACAGGTAGAGAGTGACAGACCCCGCACTATACATGGAGGACAGGGAGAGAGTGACAGACCCTGCACTATACATGGAGGACAGGTAGAGTGACAGACCCTGCACTATACATGGAGGACAGGCAGAGAGTGACAGACCCTGCACTATACATGGAGGACAGGTAGAGAGTGACAGACCCTGCACTATGACAGACCCCACACTACACATGGAGGACAGGTAGAGAGTGACAGACCCCGCACTATACATGGAGGACAGGTAGAGAGTGACAGACCCCGCACTACACATGGAGGACAGGTAGAGAGTGACAGATCCTGCACTATACATGGAGGACAGGTAGAGAGTGACAGACCCCGCACTACACATGGAGGACAGGTAGAGAGTGACAGACCCTGCACTATACATGGAGGACAGGTAGAGAGTGACAGATCCTGCACTATACATGGAGGACAGGTAGAGAGTGACAGACCCTGCACTATACATGGAGGACAGGTAGAGAGTGACAGACCCCGCACTATACATGGAGGACAGGTAGAGAGTGACAGATCCTGCACTACACATGGAGGACAGGTAGAGAGCGACAGACCCCGCACTACATATGGAGGACAGGTAGAGAGTGTCAGACCCCACACTACACATGGAGGACAGGTAGAGAGTGACAGACCCTGCACTATACATGGAGGACAGGTAGAGAGTGACAGACCCTGCACTATACATGGAGGACAGGTAGAGAGTGACAGACCCTGCACTATACATGGAGGACAGGTAGAGAGTGACAGACCCTGCACTATACATGGAGGACAGGTAGAGAGTGACAGACCCCGCACTATACATGGAGGACAGGTAGAGAGTGACAGACCCCGCACTATACATGGAGGACAGGGAGAGAGTGACAGACCCCACACTACACATGGAGGACAGGTAGAGAGTGACAGACCCCGCACTATACATGGAGGACAGGTAGAGAGTGACAGACCCCGCACTATATATGGAGGACAGGTAGAGAGTGACAGACCCCACACTACACATGGAGGACAGGTAGAGAGCGACAGACCCTGCACTACACATGGAGGACAGGTAGAGAGCGACAGACCCCGCACTACACATGGAGGACAGGTAGAGAGCGACAGACCCCGCACTACACATGGAGGACAGGTAGAGAGTGACAGACCCCACACTACACATGGAGGACAGGTAGAGAGGACAGACCCCGCACTATACATGGAGGACAGGTAGAGAGTGACAGACCCCGCACTATATATGGAGGACAGGTAGAGAGTGACAGACCCCGCACTACACATGGAGGACAGGTAGAGAGTGACAGACCCCGCACTATACATGGAGGACAGGTAGAGAGCGACAGACCCCGCACTATACATGGAGGACAGGTAGAGAGCGACAGACCCCGCACTACACATGGAGGACAGGGAGAGAGCGACAGACCCCGCACTATACATGGAGGACAGGGAGAGAGTGACAGACCCTGCACTATACATGGAGCACAGGTAGAGAGTAACAGACCCTGCACTATACATGGAGCACAGGTAGAGAGTAACAGACCCTGCACTATACATGGAGGACAGGTAGAGAGTGACAGACCCTGCACTATACATGGAGGACAGGTAGAGAGTGACAGACCCCGCACTACACATGGAGGACAGGTAGAGAGTGACAGACCCCGCACTACACATGGAGGACAGGTAGAGAGTGACAGACCCCATACTACACATGGAGGACAGGTAGAGAGTGACAGACCCTGCACTATACATGGAGGACAGGTAGAGAGTGACAGACCCTGCACTATACATGGAGGACAGGTAGAGAGTGACAGACCCCGCACTATACATGGAGGACAGGTAGAGAGTGACAGACCCTGCACTATACATGGAGGACAGGTAGAGAGTGACAGATCCTGCACTATACATGGAGGATAGCAGGCCCGGATTGGCAATATAACCAACCGGGCATTTTCCCGCTGGGCCGCTGTCACGTGGGCCGCGGGCGGCAGCGACCGATCATCTGTCCGCTTGCCAGCTGCTGCGGCCACTGTTGCTCCTGCCGCCGGCCCTCTGTGAGCATGGCGGTGATAGATTCAAGTTCCTCCCACACTGCAGGGAGATAAGTCGCCACGCCCCCCCACGCACCCCATCCTCGCCTTAGCATAAGACCCCCTCCCCCCGCAGCCACTCACAGCGTCGCACTCGCTTGCCTGCTGGCTCGGTTCGCAGGACCTGTGATGAGGTCACAGGAGGGGAGGAGTCAGGGGGTCACATGATCAGCAGGAGCCTTTGTTCAGACCCGCCCCCGATCATGTCACCCCTGACTCCACCCCTCCTGTGACCTCATCACAGGTCCTGTGCTCTCAGCCTTGCCTCTACCGTCTGCAAGACTCTGCTTTGCTGTTGTCATGGTGCTGGTTGAGGTAAGTATGTGTGGGGTCAGGATTTACAGTGTAGATGTAGCAGAGCTGTGTGTGTACGAGGTGTACGGAGCGGAGCCGTGTGTGTACGAGGTGTACAGAGCGGAGCCCTGTGTGTACGAGGTGTACGGAGAGGAGCCACGTGTGTACGAGGTGTACGGAGCGGAGCCGTGTGTGTACGAGGTGGACGGAGCGGAGCCCTGTGTGTACGAGGTGTACGGAGAGGAGCCGTGTGTACGAGGTGTACAGAGCGGAGCCGCGTGTGTACGAGGTGTACGGAGAGGAGCCGCGCGTGTACGAGGTGTACGGAGAGGAGCCACGTGTGTACGAGGTGTACGGAGAGGAGCCGTGTGTACGAGGTGTACAGAGCGGAGCCGCGTGTGTACGAGGTGTACGGAGAGGAGCCGCGTGTGTACGAGGTGTACGGAGAGGAGCCGCGTGTGTACGAGGTGGACGGAGCGGAGCCCTGTGTGTACGAGGTGTACGGAGAGGAGCCGTGTGTACGAGGTGTACAGAGCGGAGCCGCGTGTGTACGAGGTGTACGGAGAGGAGCCGCGTGTGTACGAGGTGTACGGAGAGGAGCCGCGTGTGTACGAGGTGTACGGAGTGGAGCCGCGTGTACGAGGTGTACGGAGAGGAGCCGCGTGTGTACGAGGTGTACGGAGAGGAGCCGCGTGTGTACGAGGTGTACGGAGTGGAGCCGCGTGTACGAGGTGTACAGAGTGGAGCCGCGTGTACGAGGTGTACAGAGTGGAGCCGCGTGTGTACGAGGTGTACGGAGAGGAGCCGCGTGTGTACGAGGTGTACAGAGTGGAGCCGCGTGTACGAGGTGTACAGAGTGGAGCCGCGTGTGTACGAGGTGTACGGAGAGGAGCCGTGTGTGTACGGAGTGGAGCCATATGTGTACGGGATGTACGGAACGGAGCCAAGTGTGTACAAAGCATACAAAGCTGGCTTTTCCCACGGACACAGGAGTACACGGCGGAGCCCCGAGGAGCATTTTAAAACACACACATGATGTTCCACCTGAAGTGATGTGCTGGAAGCTGGCCGGAAATGAGATAATTTCTTGAGGAGATTGTGACGGAACCAGCAATGCTTCAGATCCATCACCGTGTCCTCCTCCGACAGCGCAGACAGCAGGATCGCCTTGGAATCGGGGATGCAGGCCATGTGAGCGGATCATGATAGGTCCTGCACCGGGAGGCTCAGGTGGGCACTACAATGGGAGCCAGGCTGCTATAGTATCTTTGTAGAATCTTTCTTTATTTCTTTCTCTCTTTTTCTTTCTTTCTCTGTTCTTTCATTCTCTGTTCTGTCTTTCCCTCATTTTCTTTCTCTTTCTGTTCTTTCTTTCTCTCTCTAATCTTTCTTTTTTCTCTCTCTGTTCTTTCTTTCTTTTTCTTTCCTCTCCTTCTCTCTGTTCTTTCTTTCTTTTCTTTACTTCTTTCTTTCTCTCTCTGTTCTTTCTCTGTCTCTCTCTGTTCTTTCTTTCTTTCCCCTCTTTCTTTCTCTCTCTGTTCTTTCTCTGTCTCTCACTGTTCTTTCTTTGTCTCTCACTGTTCTTTCTTTCTTTCCCCTTTCTTTCTCTCTGTTCTTTCTTCTTTCTCTCCGTGTTCTTTCTTTCTCTCTCTCTCTGTTTTCTCTCTTCCTTAGTGCCAGTCAGTGTGCCCATAATGCCAGCCACTGTGCCCTCAGTACCAGTCAGTGTGATCAGCAGTGCTGAATGGGTGCGATTAGGTGTGGACATGGGTGTGACTAGTTGTGAAATGGGCGTGACTGGGCGTGGCCAAAATTTGCAGCTGCGCGCCGCAGTCTTTGTCCATCTTTCCCTTCTTCAAAAGATGGGAGGTATGATAGGGGCGGCTATGACCAGGGGGTCTGGTTGCCCAATAGAGAGCAGTTCTGCCAGGAATTCTGTAATCATGCATACAAAAGGGGACAGAGATTTGGGAGGAGTACTGTACCTAAAAGCACTAAATAGGACTGAGCTGAGATGTTGGGCACAGCTGTGACTACATGTTATATAGTCGTGTTAATCTCCTTTCACTTCTTGTAAACTACAAGTGTACAAAGATATTATATAGTCACCATGTGACTAGTGGGCCTGTGTAACTTCAAATGCCAGGGCTGAATTTTAGTCCCAGTCCGGCCCTGGAGGACAGGTAGAGAGTGACAGACCCCGCACTATACATGGAGGACAGGTAGAGAGTGACAGACCCTGCACTATACATGGAGGACAGGTAGAGAGTGACAGATCCTGCACTATACATGGAGGACAGGTAGAGAGTGACAGACCCCGCACTACACATGGAGGACAGGTAGAGAGTGACAGACCCTGCACTATACATGGAGGACAGGTAGAGAGTGACAGACACCGCACTATACATGGAGGACAGGTAGACAGTGACAGACCCTGCACTACACATGGAGCACAGGTAGAGAGTGACAGACCCCGCACTACACATGGAGGACAGGTAGACAGTGACAGACCCTGCACTACACATGGAGGACAGGTAGAGAGTGACAGACCCTGCACTATACATGGAGGACAGGTAGAGAGTGACTGACCCTGCACTACACATGGAGGACAGGTAGAGAGTGACAGACCCCACACTATACATGGAGGATAGGTAGAGAGTGACAGACACCGCACTATACATGGAGGACAGGTAGACCGTGACAGACCCTGCACTATACATGGAGGACAGGTAGAGAGTGACAGACCCTGCACTATACATGGAGGACAGGTAGAGAGTGACAGACCCCGCACTATACATGGAGGACAGGGAGAGAGTGACAGACCCTGCACTATACATGGAGGACAGGTAGAGAGTGACAGACCCTGCACTATACATGGAGGACAGGCAGAGAGTGACAGACCCTGCACTATACATGGAGGACAGGTAGAGAGTGACAGACCCTGCACTATGACAGACCCCACACTACACATGGAGGACAGGTAGAGAGTGACAGACCCTGCACTATACATGGAGGACAGGTAGAGAGTGACAGACCCTGTACTATACATGGAGGACAGGTAGAGAGTGACAGACCCTGCACTATACATGGAGGACAAGGAGAGAGTGACAGACCCTGCACTATACATGGAGGACAGGTAGAGAGTGACAGACCCTGCACTATACATGGAGGACAGGTAGAGAGTGACAGACCCCGCACTATACATGGAGGACAGGGAGAGAGTGACAGACCCCGCACTATACATGGAGGACAGGTAGAGAGTGTCAGACCCCACACTATACATGGAGGACAGGTAGAGAGTGTCAGACCCCACACTATACATGGAGGACAGGTAAAGAGCGACAGACCCTGCACTACACATGGAGGACAGGTAGAGAGTGACAGATCCTGCACTATACGTGGAGGACAGGTAGAGAGTGACAGATCCTGCACTATACATGGAGGACAGGTAGAGAGTGACAGACCCCGCACTACACATGGAGGACAGGTAGAGAGTGACAGACCCTGCACTATACATGGAGGACAGGTAGAGAGTGACAGACCCTGCACTACACATGGAGGACAGGTAGAGAGTGACAGATCCTGCACTATACATGGAGGACAGGTAGAGAGTGACAGATCCTGCACTATACATGGAGGACAGGTAGAGAGTGACAGATCCTGCACTATACATGGAGGACAGGTAGAGAGTGACAGACCCCGCACTACACATGGAGGACAGGTAGAGAGTGACAGACCCTGCACTATACATGGAGGACAGGTAGAGAGTGACAGATCCTGCACTATACATGGAGGACAGGTAGAGAGTGACAGATCCTGCACTATATATGGAGGACAGGTAGAGAGTGACAGATCCTGCACTATACATGGAGGACAGGTAGAGAGTGACAGACCCCGCACTATACATGGAGGACAGGTAGAGAGTGACAGATCCTGCACTATACATGGAGGACAGGTAGAGAGTGACAGATCCTGCACTATACATGGAGGACAGGTAGAGAGTGACAGACCCCGCACTACACATGGAGGACAGGTAGAGAGTGACAGACCCTGCACTATACATGGAGGACAGGTAGAGAGTGACAGATCCTGCACTATACATGGAGGACAGGTAGAGAGTGACAGATCCTGCACTATATATGGAGGACAGGTAGAGAGTGACAGATCCTGCACTACACATGGAGGACAGGCAGAGAGTGACAGATCCTGCACTATACATGGAGGACAGGTAGAGAGTGACAGATCCTGCACTATATATGGAGGACAGGCAGAGAGTGACAGACCCCCGCACTATACATGGAGGACAGGTAGAGAGTGACAGACCCCGCACTACACATGGAGGACAGGTAGAGAGTGACAGACCCTGCACTACACATGGAGGACAGGTAGAGAGTAACAGACCCCGCACTATACATGGAGGACAGGTAGAGAGGACAGACCCTGCACTATACATGGAGGACAGGTAGAGAGGACAGACCCCGCACTACACATGGAGGACAGGTAGAGAGTAACAGACCCTGCACTATACATGGAGGACAGGTAGAGAGGACAGACCCTGCACTATACATGGAGGACAGGTAGAGAGTAACAGACCCTGCACTATACATGGAGGACAGGTAGAGAGGACAGACCCCGCACTACACATGGAGGACAGGTAAAGAGAGTAGACAGACCCCACACTATACATGGAGGACAGGTAGAGAGTAACAGACCCTGCACTATACATGGAGGACAGGTAGAGAGGACAGACCCCGCACTACACATGGAGGACAGGTAGAGAGTGACAGACCCTGCACTATACATGGAGGACAGGTAGAGAGTGACAGATCCTGCACTATACATGGAGGACAGGTAGAGAGGACAGACCCCGCACTACACATGGAGGACAGGTAGAGAGTGACAGATCCTGCACTATACATGGAGGATAGCAGGCCTGGATTGGCAATATAACCAACCGGGCATTTTCCTGCTGGGCCGCTGTCACGTGGGCCGCGGGCGGCAGCGACCGATCATCTGTCCGCTTGCCAGCTGCTGCGGCCACTGTTGCTCCTGCCGCTGGCCCTCTGTGGGCATGGCGGTGATAGTTTCAAGTTCCTCCCACACTGCAGGGAGATAAGCCGCCACGCCCCCCCACGCACCCCATCCTCGCCTTAGCATGAGACCCCCTCCCCCCCGCAGCCACTCACAGCGTCGCACTCGCTTGCCTGCTGGCTCGGTTCGCAGGACCTGTGATGAGGTCACAGGAGGGGAGGAGTCAGGGGGTCACATGATCAGCAGGAGCCTTTGTTCAGACCCCCCCGATCATGTCACCCCTGACTTCGCCCCTCCTGTGACCTCATCACAGGTCCTGTGCGCTCAGCCTTGCCTCTACCGTCTGCAAGACTCTGCTTTGCTGTTGTCATGGTGCTGGTTGAGGTAAGTATGTGTGGGGTCAGGATTTACAGTGTAGATGTAGCAGAGCTGTGTGTGTACGAGGTGTACGGAGAGGAGCCGCGTGTGTACGAGGTGTACGGAGCGGAGCCGTGTGTGTACGAGGTGTACGGAGCGGAGCCCTGTGTGTACGAGGTGTACGGAGAGGAGCCACGTGTGTACGAGGTGTACGGAGAGGAGCCGTGTGTACGAGGTGTATGGAGCGGAGCCGTGTGTACGAGGTGTACGGAGCGGAGCCGTGTGTACGAGGTGTACGTAGCGGAGCCGTGTGTGTATGAGGTGTACGGAGAGGAGCCGTGTGTACGAGGTGTATGGAGCGGAGCCGTGTGTACGAGGTGTACGGAGCGGAGCCCTGTGTGTACGAGGTGTACGGAGAGGAGACACGCGTGTACGAGGTGTACGGAGCGGAGCCGCGTGTGTACGAGGTGTACGGAGCGGAGCCGCGCGTGTACGAGGTGTACGGAGAGGAGCCGCGCGTGTACGAGGTGTACGGAGAGGAGCCATGCGTGTACGAGGTGTATGGAGCGGAGCCCTGTGTGTATGAGGTGTACGGAGCGGAGCCGTATGTACGAGGTATACGGAGAGGAGCCGCGTGTGTACGAGGTGTATGGAGCGGAGCCGCGTGTGTACGAGGTGTACGGAGCGGAGCCGCGTGTGTACGAGGTGTACGGAGTGGAGCCGTGTGTGTACGGAGTGGAGCCATATGTGTACGGGATGTACGGAGCGGAGCCAAGTGTGTACAAAGCATACAAAGCTGGCTTTTCCCACGGGCACAGGAGTACACGGCGGAGTCCCGAGGAGCATTTTAAAACACACACATGACGTTCCACCTGAAGTGATGTGCTGGAAGCTGACCGGAAATGAGATAATTTCTTGAGGAGATTGTGACGGAACCAGGAATGCTTCAGATCCATCACCATGTCCTCCTCCGACAGCGCAGACAGCAGGATCGCCTTGGAATCGGGGATGCAGGCCATGTGAGCGGATCATGATGGGTCCTGCACCGGGAGGCTCAGGTGGGCACTACAATGGGAGCCAGGCTGCTATAGTATCTTTGTAGAATCTTTCTTTATTTCTTTCTCTCTTTTTCTTTCTTTCTCTGTTCTTTCATTCTCTGTTCTGTCTTTCCCTCATTTTCTTTCTCTCTCTAATCTTTCTTTCTTTCTCTCTGTTCTTTCTTTCTTTTCTTTACTTCTTTCTTTCTCTCTCTGTTCTTTCTCTGTCTCTCTCTGTTCTTTCTTTCTTTCCCCTCTTTCTTTCTCTCTCTGTTCTTTCTCTGTCTCTCACTGTTCTTTCTTTGTCTCTCACTGTTCTTTCTTTCTTTCCCCTTTCTTTCTCTCCGTGTTCTTTCTTTCTCTCTCTCTCTGTTTTCTCTCTTCCTTAGTGCCAGTCAGTGTGCCCATAATGCCAGCCACTGTGCCCTCAGTACCAGTCATTGTGATCAGCAGTGCTGAATGGGTGCGATTAGGTGTGGACATGGGTGTGACTAGTTGTGAAATGGGTGTGGCTGGGTGTGGCCAAAATTTGCAGCTGCGCGCGCCGCAGTCTTTGTCCATCTTTCCCTTCTTCAAAAGATGGGAGGTATGATAGGGGCGGCTATGACCAGGGGGTCTGGTTGCCCAATAGAGAGCAGATCTGCCAGGAATTCTGTAATCATGCATACAAAAGGGGACAGAGATTTGGGAGGAGTGCTGTACCTAAAAGCACTAAATAGGACTGAGCTGAGATGTTGGGCACAGCTGTGACTACATGTTATATAGTCGTGTTAATCTCCTTTCACTTCTTGTAAACTACAAGTGTACAAAGATATTATATAGTCACCATGTGACTAGTGGGCCTGTGTAACTTCAAATGCCAGGGCTGAATTTTAGTCCCAGTCCGGCCCTGGAGGACAGGTAGAGAGTGACAGACCCCGCACTATACATGGAGGACAGGTAGAGAGTCACAGACCCTGCACTATACATGGAGGACAGGTAGAGAGTGACAGACCCCGCACTACACATGGAGGACAGGTAGAGAGTGACAGACCCTGCACTATACATGGAGGACAGGTAGAGAGTGACAGATCCTGCACTATACATGGAGCACAGGTAGAGAGTAACAGACCCTGCACTATACATGGAGGACAGGTAGAGAGTGACAGATCCTGCACTATACATGGAGGACAGGTAGAGAGTGACAGACCCCGCACTACACATGGAGGACAGGTAGAGAGTGACAGACCCCGCACTACACATGGAGGACAGGTAGAGAGTGACAGACCCTGCACTATACATGGAGGACAGGTAGAGAGTGACAGATCCTGCACTATACATGGAGGATAGCAGGCCCGGATTGGCAATATAACCAACCGGGCATTTTCCCGCTGGGCCGCTGTCACGTGGGCCGCGGGCGGCAGCGACCGATCATCTGTCCGCTTGCCAGCTGCTGCGGCCACTGTTGCTCCTGCCGCCGGCCCTCTGTGGGCACGGCGGTGATAGTTTCAAGTTCCTCCCACACTGCAGGGAGATAAGCCGCCACGCCCCCCCACGCACCCCATCCTCGCCTTAGCATGAGACCCCCTCCCCCCCGCAGCCACTCACAGCGTCGCACTCGCTTGCCTGCTGGCTCGGTTCGCAGGACCTGTGATGAGGTCACAGGAGGGGAGGAGTCAGGGGGTCACATGATCAGCAGGAGCCTTTGTTCAGACCCCCCGATCATGTCACCCCTGACTCCGCCCCTCCTGTGACCTCATCACAGGTCCTGTGCGCTCAGCCTTGCCTCTACCGTCTGCAAGACTCTGCTTTGCTGTTGTCATGGTGCTGGTTGAGGTAAGTATGTGTGGGGTCAGGATTTACAGTGTAGATGTAGCAGAGCTGTGTGTGTACGAGGTGTACGGAGAGGAGCCGCGTGTGTACGAGGTGTACGGAGCGGAGCCGTGTGTGTACGAGGTGTACGGAGCGGAGCCCTGTGTGTACGAGGTGTACGGAGAGGAGCCACGTGTGTACGAGGTGTACGGAGAGGAGCCACGTGTGTACGAGGTGTACGTAGCGGAGCCGTGTGTGTATGAGGTGTACGGAGAGGAGCCGTGTGTACGAGGTGTACGGAGAGGAGCCGTATGTACGAGGTGTACGGAGCGGAGCCGTGTGTACGAGGTGTACGGAGCGGAGCCCTGTGTGTACGAGGTGTACGGAGAGGAGCCACGCGTGTACGAGGTGTACGGAGCGGAGCCGCGTGTGTACGAGGTGTACGGAGCGGAGCCGCGTGTGTACGAGGTGTACGGAGCGGAGCCGCGTGTGTACGAGGTGTACGGAGAGGAGCCGCGCGTGTACGAGGTGTACGGATAGGAGCCGTGTGTGTACGAGGTGTATGGAGCGGAGCCGTGTGTGTACGAGGTGTATGGAGCGGAGCCCTGTGTGTACGAGGTGTACGGAGTGGAGCCGCGTGTGTACGAGGTGTACGGAGCGGAGCCGCGTGTGTACGAGGTGTACGGAGCGGAGCCGCGTGTGTACGAGGTGTACGGAGCGGAGCCGCGTGTGTACGAGGTGTACGGAGCGGAGCCGCGTGTGTACGAGGTGTACGGAGAGGAGCCACGCGTGTACGAGGTGTACGGAGTGGAGCCGTGTGTGTACGGAGTGGAGCCATATGTGTACGGGATGTACGGAGCGGAGCCAAGTGTGTACAAAGCATACGAAGCGTGCTTTTCCCACGGGCACAGGAGTACACGGCGGAGCCCCGAGGAGCATTTTAAAACACACACATGACGTTCCACCTGAAGTGATGTGCTGGAAGCTGACCGGAAATGAGATAATTTCTTGAGGAGATTGTGACGGAACCAGGAATGCTTCAGATCCATCACCGTGTCCTCCTCCGACAGCGCAGACAGCAGGATCGCCTTGGAATCGGGGATGCAGGCCATGTGAGCGGATCATGATAGGTCCTGCACCGGGAGGCTCAGGTGGGCACTACAATGGGAGCCAGGCTGCTATAATATCTTTGTAGAATCTTTCTTTATTTCTTTCTCTCTTTTTCTTTCTTTCTCTGTTCTTTCATTCTCTGTTCTGTCTTTCCCTCATTTTCTTTCTCTTTCTCTTCTTTCTTTCTCTCTCTAATCTTTCTTTTTTCTCTCTCTGTTCTTTCTTTCTTTTTCTTTCCTCTCTTTCTCTCTGTTCTTTCTTTCTTTCTTTCTTTTCTTTACTTCTTTCTTTCTCTCTGTTCTTTCTCTGTCTCTCTCTGTTCTTTCTTTCTTTCCCCTCTTTCTTTCTCTCTCTGTTCTTTCTCTGTCTCTCACTGTTCTTTCTTTGTCTCTCACTGTTCTTTCTTTCTTTCCCCTTTTTTTCTCTCTGTTCTTTCTTCTTTCTCTCCGTGTTCTTTCTTTCTCTCTCTCTCTGTTTTCTCTCTTCCTTAGTGCCAGTCAGTGTGCCCATAATGCCAGCCACTGTGCCCTCAGTACCAGTCAGTGTGATCAGCAGTGCTGAATGGGTGCGATTAGGTGTGGACATGGGTGTGACTAGTTGTGAAATGGGTGTGGCTGGGCGTGGCCAAAATTTGCAGCTGCGCGCGCCGCAGTCTTTGTCCATCTTTCCCTTCTTCAAAAGATGGGAGGTATGATAGGGGCGGCTATGACCAGGGGGTCTGGTTGCCCAATAGAGAGCAGATCTGCCAGGAATTCTGTAATCATGCATACAAAAGGGGACAGAGATTTGGGAGGAGTACTGTACCTAAAAGCACTAAATAGGACTGAGCTGAGATGTTGGGCACAGCTGTGACTACATGTTATATAGTCGTGTTAATCTCCTTTCACTTCTTGTAAACTACAAGTGTACAAAGACATTCTATAGTCACCATGTGACTAGTGGGCCTGTGTAACTTCAAATGCCAGGGCTGAATTTTAGTCCCAGTCCGGCCCTGGAGGACAGGTAGAGAGTGACAGACCCCGCACTATACATGGAGGGCAGGGAGAGAGTGTCAGACCCCGCACTATACATGGAGGACAGGTAGAGAGTGACAGACCCCGCACTATACATGGAGGACAGGTAGAGAGTGTCAGACCCCGCACTATACATGGAGGACAGGTAGAGAGTGACAGACCCCGCACTATACATGGAGGACAGGTAGAGAGTCACAGACCCTGCACTATACATGGAGGACAGGTAGAGAGGACAGACCCCGCACTACACATGGAGGACAGGTAGACAGTGACAGACCCCGCACTACACATGGAGGACTGGTAGAGAGGACAGACCCCGCACTACACATGGAGGACAGGTAGAGAGTGACAGACCCCGCACTACACATGGAGGACAGGTAGAGAGTGACAGACCCTGCACTACACATGGAGGACAGGTAGAGAGTGACAGACCCCGCACTATACATGGAGGACAGGTAGAGAGTGACAGACCCTGCACTATACATGGAGGACAGGTAGAGAGGACAGACCCCGCACTACACATGGAGGACAGGTAGAGAGGACAGACCCCGCACTACACATGGAGGACAGGTAGAGAGTGACAGACCCTGCACTATACATGGAGGACAGGTAGAGAGTGACAGACCCTGCACTATACATGGAGGACAGGTAGAGAGGACAGACCCCGCACTACACATGGAGGACAGGTAGAGAGTGACAGACCCTGCACTATACATGGAGGACAGGTAGAGAGTGACAGACCCCGCACTACACATGGAGGACAGGTAGAGAGTGACAGACCCTGCACTACACATGGAGGACAGGTAGAGAGTGACAGACCCTGCACTACACATGGAGGACAGGTAGAGAGTGACAGACCCTGCACTATACATGGAGGACAGGTAGAGAGTGACAGACCCTGCACTATACATGGAGGACAGGTAGAGAGGACAGACCCCGCACTACACATGGAGGACAGGTAGAGAGGACAGACCCCGCACTACACATGGAGGACAGGTAGAGAGTGACAGACCCCGCACTACACATGGAGGACCCCTCGGCTGTGCCACCTCTCTCCTCCCATATCTGAGGATCCTTTGCTAGGTGAAGAGAATATGGCATCAGGCTGCGCTGCTCGCCTGTCAGGATGTTATACCAGATTCACTAGTAGGACTTTTATGGATTAAAACGTGCGCTGCCAGACCATCAATCCTCACAAGTTGTGTACTTAATATATTTATTTCCCAACGCGTTTCGAGGTCATAAAACCTCTTCCTCAGGGGATGACATGTACAGGCAGGTAAAGACATTGCCGGTTTTATACATACACAGTTCAAATATTGGCGCCAAGAGTCACATGTTGGGAAGGGGATAAAGGTCAGAGATCATCAGTGTAAATGTTTAAAAACTTAGTACATCCAACAGAATTAATTCATTTGGTGTGTTCCCAGATAAAAGATAGAGAAGAGAAAGAGAGTGAAGGAAAAATAAAGAAGAAATAAAAGAAAAAAGAAAAAAGCGCTACACGAACCCGCAGAAAAGGAACGAAAGAAAGTGATAGCCACTGTGTAATCCGCTACTCCAAGTGAGCAGAGGAGAAGTAGCTGAAAGAGAGGAAGAAAAAGAATAAGAATAAAAATGGGAGCCATTATGGGAAAATATATGATAAAAATGATGTGAATATTATTAGAAGTGAATGTGTTAAAATCTTTATTAGTATATAAAATGCAGTAAAAATTGGATGAATAAAAATATATATGAATAAAAAATATATAAAAAATATAAAAAATAAAAAAATATATATGAATATAGGATGTTATACCAGAGGAGTCCAAGTGGATGTAATAGAAAATGGACTTTATTTGAAATAAAGTGTTTTCTATTACATCCATTTGGACTCCCCTGGCCCATGCGTTCGTTTTTATTCCATTGGTTTCTTGCTTTTGCAAGACTTTGGGAGGTCTCCACCCCTCCCATGCGGGCCATGCACATATAAAGCCGTCTCACACAGCATGCCCACATCAGACATTACCTCTCTGAACCCTGCTCATATAGGTACTGTTCACATGGTCAGGTTTTAAATACATTGGTTGGGACTGCTCTGAGGGGTATACCTTGGCGTTGGTAGAGCGGCTTAGCGTACATTTTTTGCAAAAAACGTATGAACTAAATACCCTGTTTTGTTATCATCTTTTTACTAGCGCTTGCTGTTCATTGTTGGAATTTTTTTACAGCAGAGTATTTTTTCACGTTTGTTGTACTGTGTTTCTCTGTGTTC
Organism: Dendrobates tinctorius; assembly: GCF_039654945.1. Classification (NCBI taxonomy): domain Eukaryota; kingdom Metazoa; phylum Chordata; class Amphibia; order Anura; family Dendrobatidae; genus Dendrobates; species Dendrobates tinctorius. The sequence goes on from NW_027361824.1 coordinate 10,542,948, forward strand.
CAGTCTCTTGGTGGTGTGAACACTGTCTTACCGACCTGTTCACTGTATGTGCATGGCCCATGCGTTCGTTTTTAATCCTGACAGGCGAGCAGCGCAGCCTGACGCCCCATTCTCTTCACCTAGCAAAGGATCAGCAGCCGCCAATGTTAAGTGCATTGGTGGTGTCTCACAAAACCATAATAGGTGAGTGAATTTGATTATCCCTCACAAATATTCCTTTTATCTCGGATAAGACCCTATGTGCGCTCTATATTCCTTCTAGGTACATTGTCTCCCATATCTGAGAGCATAGTTTTCCGGCCAGAACGGTGGATGCCCATAACTTTCCGCCTGAAGCTCTAAATGAGGCGGCACCAATGAGTTCTGCTGTATTTTATCTGTGCAGAGAGATCAAATACGGCTACTGTATTTATTTCTGGTAGCTATGCTTTAAAATTCAACAATGCAGAGTTGTAGAGGTGGCTGCATGGTATGGGCTTGTGGGGAAAAGAATGCAGATTCTGATTATGTTCTCGGCTAGGTTCAGAGATATTACATTCTTTTATTATAGGTAATTTTCTAGATTCAATATCAGAGCCTTGTGCTGTTGAACCTTGGATCTGTGGTGCCACTATGTCTGCGTGTCAGTCCAACAAAGGAAGCCAGTTGGCTGGTGACTGCACAAGAGTTCACATCCCTGTGATAATTGCTTTACTTGGTGCTGGGGGACACAGGGTCTATGCCTTTTGCCCTCCTGGGGAGAGTTTCAAAGGCCTTTTTGCTCGAGCTAATTAAAAATGCCATTGGTCTGCCCGGCTGTAGGGAGCTTGGCACATCTGGCGGACTTTATGTATCGTTGCCTTTCCCGTGACCCTCGCATTACATTCACCTTGGCCAAAAAAGAGTACTGTTATTCCTGCTAGACCCACGCTGCAAGGAGAACTTTTCATCTCTCCTTCCTGTGGTGGATAGGGCTACTAACATGGTGCTATACCAGAATGTTTAGTTTGCAAAAGAGAAGACTGAGAGGAGACTTAATAGCTGTCTACAAATATCTAAAGGGCTGTCACACTGTAGAAGGATCAACTTTATTCTCATTTGCACAAGGAAAGACTAGAAGCAATGGGATGAAACTGAATGGGAGGAGACACAGATTAGATATTAGAAAAAACTTTTTGACAGTTAGAGTGATCAATGAGTGTAACAAGCTGCCACGAGAGGTGGTGAGATCTCCTTCAATGGAAGTCTTCAAACAGAGGCTGGACAGACATCTGACTGGGATGATTTAGCGAATCCTGCTTTGAGCAGGGGGTTGGACCAGATGGCCCAGGAGGTCCCTTCCAACTCTACGATTCTGTGATTCTATGATTCTATGAAGGCCATTATGGAAAATATGTTGAAAGAAATACCATCCGACAACGCTAGCAGTAGGGGGCAAAGTTACTTACCCAACCAAGGAGGAGAGGCGAGGGAGACACACATCAGGTACAGCAGAGGCAGGGGTACACTGTCAAAGGCCTGGGCCAATTTCATGACACTCTCAAACTTTCAAACCCTGATGACCGGATATTTTTGATGAGGGAAAAGTTTTTAACTATGGTCAAGCAATATGCAACATGCTGCGTTCGGCGCACATGGGCGCACCTTCAAAAGTGCGCAGCGCACGCCAAAATCCTACTAGCGCACGGCCAGCGCACGATCTGCACACCCTATGCTAAAGATAGGGTGCGCAGATCGCAAGCGTCCATGTGCGATAGTAGGCGGCGATGACCGGATGGGGCGGGCAGGGAGCCAGCAGTGGGCGGGGCTTAGCTAGTGTGAAACTAGCCTTAGCTATCCCTCCTAGCTTTGTGTCATCAGCAAATTTAATCAGTTTACCCTCAATTCCTTCATCTAAATCGTTGATAAAGATGTTGAACAATACAGGGCCCAGGACAGAGCCCTGTGGTACCCCACTTGAGACATTCTTCCAACTGGATGTGCAGCCATTTACGACCACTCTTTGGGTTCGATCACTAAGCCAGTTATGAATCCACCTAACAGTTGCCTTGTCCATTCCATACTTAGTCATTTTTTCAATAAGGATTGTGTGAGATACTTTGCCAAATGCTTTGCTGAAGTCAAGATATACTATATCTACAGCATTTCCTTGATCCACCCAATCAGTGATTCCGTCATAGAAGGAAATTAAGTTAGTCTGACATGACTTATTAGTTACAAACCCATGCTGACTCTGTTTAATCACTTCATTCTTATCCAGGTACTGACATACATGTTGTTTAATAATTTGTTCAAAGATCTTTCCTGGTATAGAAGTCAGACTCACCGGCCTATAGTTGCCTGGGTCCACCTTCTTCCCCTTTTTGAAGATAGGAACAACATTTGCTCTTCTCCAGTCTTCTGGGACTTCTCCTGTTCTCCAAGAATTTACAAAGATTATGGAGAGGGGTTCAAAAATTTCTTCTGCTATCTCCTTCAGTACTCTGGGGTGTAATTCATCTGGACCTGGAGATTTTTGGCAGGTTTTGCACTTAGTATATAACCTTTATGAATCTAAGGCCGGGGTCACACTGGCGAGGAATACAGACGAGTGAGAGGCGTTAAAAGCACGCATTACACACGGACAAATGATTCTCTATGGGGCGGCTCCCATCAGCTGTATATTTCTCGTGAAATTTGGGAGGTGTAGGTATTAATTTAAGGGGTTAATTCGTTGTTAAAAAATGTGTGGGCTCCCGTATTGACAAATTACCGCGGGAGCCCACACATTTTTTTACAACGAATTAACCCCTTAAATTAACACCTACACCTCCCAAATTTCACACATCAACCCTCATCTAATTACTAATGAAAGACATACAAAACAAAACATGAAATGAAATGCTTTACTGTATGTAACCATGTGTCATTTCATGGCGGGTTGGGGAATGATTTGACAGAAGCCGGCAATTGAATTAGCGGCTATTCTGCTATGAAGAACTCTGTGAAATATAAATATATATATATATGTGTCACAATGACATGTATATATATATATGTATGTATTCTATGTGTCTATATCTATTCTTTCGTTTGTGTTATAAAACCTGTCATAGGGCTCCATTAAATGTCCATTTTGCAGCCTGCGAGCAAATCTCGCCATACGGATTGCATACGGATGCTGACATGCGCAAAATACGCGACCACACCGTGCTTACGGATGACATACGGAGCACTGTTTAGGGGTCATTCATCCGTATTACGCATGTAAACTACGGACCGTATTTTGCGTCGGTTAGTGTGACCCCGGCCTAAGAGCACCAATACATGACAATTTGAACAGAACATGTATGAGGCCCTCTTTTATATCTAATACAGGGTGTATCTGAGTCCCTCTTCCATCTAAGTTTTGGCTGTTCTTACTTCCCTCATAAATTACACTGAAATTTCCTATTTTTCTATAATTTGGTTTACTTAAATTATTATTATTTTTTTAAATCCTTTTTAAATTTTGCCTTATATAAAAGTCACTATACAGGAACGAATGTCTCTTAACATTTTTTTTTTTTTGTAAACTCCAATTTGTCTTCGATTTTGAATGTTTTATTGTCAGTCCTTTAAGTGGAGTAAAAGTGTGATCTCATTGTTCTCAGCAGGATCTGGGAGTCAGAGATGTTTCCAGGGGTCTTCCCCATGCTATTCTCCTTCCATTCAGTACTTTTTCCCATCCATTTCAAGATTTTCCGTGCCCCCAGACCTCCTTATAGGGTCTGCCGGATAAATGCTTGAATTTCACATCTGAGGATTAGGAATTGCTTGGTTTCGCATAACAAGCACCCAAACATTTTAGTGCCTATTGCTAAATCCAAGGTGAGCAGGAAGGGCAGAGGATATTTGTCATAGTTGCCTCCTCTGTAAAATTTCTTTATCTCTATGTGAAATTGAAGGAGCTGTCATTAAAATCAAAAATGAAATTATACCTAATCAGCCTCCCCCATGGAGTAAGGCCAATAGGTGCTGAAAGGACAGGAGTAGAGATGAGCAAACCTTTCAACATGTTTACTGAATGGTTCGTCGAACACACATGAACCCCATTGAATTCAATGGGAGGCAAAACTAAACACAAAGACAACAACTTCAGGGGGCCAAAAAGCTGCCAAAACAACTCAAATCAGGCTCAGACACCAGAAAAAGTGGCATGAATTGACCATGAGACCTGGTGGTTGAAAGGTTACCTGAGTTCAAGTCACTGCATCTCATGGTAACTCCAGTGCTTGACTGTGGATTGTCGGGGTGCAGAGTGCCGGACTCGTAGCCGTTCATCGGTCCGGCACTGGCACTTCGAGGCAAGAGAAACAACTGCCACAAACTCAGGTGACCTTACTGTTCTTTTTGATTGATCATATCATGGATTCCAGGTTGGTGCAGCGGTCGGTACATTACCTGGTTCATTGGAAGGGGTATGGGCCGGCCTGTTGGTGCATTTCATTCTAGGTATCCTGGTAAGCCTTGGGGTCCAGTGGCCCCCCCGTTGAGAGGGGGTACTGTCATGGTTTGTATGGCTAGGATATTTTAGGGTTAATTCCTGTAGCCTCACTCTGACCCTGGGTGGACTTCTTATAGCTTCCATTTGGGAATTTCCCTTGTCAGTGATACTTTCGCCCTTGGCCAAGTGTGTTGACCCCTGAGTGTGTTTTGTGCCGTGTGCTATTTTGCCTGATACCATGGTTTTTGACTTGGTCTGATCTCTGGATACTGCTTGCTGGATTCTGTTTCTGTACCTTCTCTGTCCGTTTGGTATTGATCTCTGCCTGGCCCCCACTATCCGTTCTGCCTAATCCCTTAGTACTGTTGTGCTATCCAGTGCTCTGACCCCGGCCTGATCTGGTTTATGTCCCTGTCTATGCCCCTTGGTAGCTCTGTCCTGTAGTTACTGTTCTAGCAGTTTTCCTTCAGCTCCTAGCTCTCTGGAGTTTAGACCATGCCCCCCCACCAGTCAGGTGCTTCAGGTCCTATCTGGCCTGAAGCAATCTCTCTTCAGTCCCCTTCGCCCCGTGTTCCTGGGAGCCTGAGGCTGTCTTCAGGACCTGTCTTCCCGGGAGATTGCATTGGTGAGTTTCATTTGCAACCCTTCCCGTGACAGTGAGGACACGGAAGGCTTGCCTGTTAGCATGGTTGACTTTATGTTGCGCTGCCTTTCCCGTGACCTTCGTATTCTCAAAAGTTTGGGTGACAGTCATTACTGGTCGTTGACACTTCCAGACCCACGCTACAAGGAGAGCTTTCAATCTCTTCTTCCAGAGGAAGATAGGTGTACAAAAATGGTGCAGTACCAGAAGGTCCTTGTTACGGAATTATTTAAAAAAATTCCCATCTGAAAACGCTGGAGGTCACAGTTCATTGGACAACGAAGGAGTACAGGTGAGAGAGACACAGCTCCAATCCAGCAGAGGCAGGGGAACACTGGCAAAGTTCTGGCAGAGTTCTCTCAGACCCTACCATCGCAGTGGTCCTGAGGCGTGGGGTACTCTCACAAGGAGTGCAACATTTTTGAAGATGGTGAGGGAGTACCTTGTTGAGCATACCAACGTCCTCCAAGATTCCTCTGTACCTTTTAATTATTGGGTCTCAAAGCTGGTCACGTGGCATGAACTGGCTCTCTATGCCTTGGAGGTCCTGGCCTGTCCTGCCGCTAGCATTTTGTCAAGAGCACATTTTTAGTGCCGCTGGTGGAATTATAACTGATAAGCGCATTCGCCTGTCAACTGAAAATGCGGACAGGCTGACTCTTATAAAAATGAACAAGGGCTAGATTGGGCCAGACTTCTGTACACCACCGCATGATAACAGCGAAACATAACCTCAAATCCAGTGTCTTTTTTTGGGAGGTGTATTCCCATGCACCTCTTCACACCCACACATGGGTATACACATCCTGATTTTGGCTATTTGCTGTTATCCTCCTCCTTCTCCTCAATGTGTACCAAATGAATAATGTGAACTTGCTTTTCCTGTCGCCATCTAATACGTGTGTTCAAAGGCTTATTGGGGTGCGTGTTACTTTGGGGCAGGGCAGGCCTTGCATTTAATGCATAAGCAAACAGTATGTGAGTAGCAAATGAATAATGTGAACTTGGTTTTCCTGTGGCCATCCATCCAGCACGTGGGTTTAAAGCAGGGGTCTCAAACGAGCGGCCCGCGGGCCGCATGCGGCCCCTGAGGCAGGCATCTGCGGCCCGCGGTGCACCACATGTCTCACTCCCTGAGGCAGGGGCAGGGTGTATGGAGCGGAGCCGTGTGTGTACAAGGTGTACGGCGCAGAATCCTGTGTGTACGAGGTTTATGGAGCGGAGCCATGTGTGTACGAAGTGTACGGAGCCCTGTGTGTACGAGGTGTACGGAGAGGAGCCCTGTGTGTACGAGGTGTACGGATCGGAGCCGCGTGTGTACGAGGTGTATGGAGACCTGTGTGTACGAGGTGTACGGAGCGGAGCTGCGTGTGTACGAGGTGTATTAAGTTTGAAAGGAATGCGTCCCCCCAGCTCAAATTTTGTTTTATGTGCGGCCCCTTTACTCTGCCGAGTTTGAGACCCCTGGTTTAAAGGCTTATTGGGGTGCGTGTAACTTGAATGTGTAGGGGTCGGCCAGAGCAGTAGTCGTGGCTGAGCTTAACAGACTTTGCATGCCCTGGCCTCCCTCTACATAAATCACGTTTCACTTTCAGCCTATTTGCCTGGGCATTCTCTTTGCCGTCAGGGTTCTTCCTTTGCTCTTTAAGGTCACCTTTGGCCCTTTGTGCAGTAACAGACACACAGTCCACTTGTAACATGAAACAATAAACTACTTTCAGGAATTCTCAGCGCATCCAGACTTAACACAGCATTCACAGCAGTTTCCACATGATCTTTCCCTTCTCTGCTCTCCCTGTCACATGGCTCGAGATCAGGTCATACCGTGCTGTACATTTTCCCGGCATCCTCCCTGTGCAACCTTGCCTAGTGTGGGGGTTCCCTCAGCTTTCAGTTCACCCCGATTCTGAGGGCATCAGTCGATGCAATGATCTGCCACATGGTGAGAGACCCACCCATCTATCCTGCCGTGTCCTTCTCTGTAGCCTTTCTCTCTCTCTCTGCAGCTCCTGTGGTGGTGCCTGTGTAGTATCCCATGTTCTGGATGCCTGGGCTCTCACTTAGATGAAACGTTACGGGTATTTACTGCTGCTCGGGCCTTTGCCCACCCGAGCTCTATGGGTGCCCTCGCCTTCTCCCACTAATCAGGAAGCTCCCTTCCTCCAACCAAACTGACCCCTCCTATAGTTAACTATTTACATGGTGGTTTATCCTGTGCCCCATCTAGTGGCCAATTTGTAAACTGCTATGTCCCGAGCTAACACATCAGTTGCATATTTACATATGTACATAATATACATCTAAAGACCACCCCCTAAATATCACACCCCTAAAAACCACCCACTAAATACAACACCACTAAAGACCACCCCCTAAATACCAGACCCCAAAATGGCCTGAATAACAGCTAGAGGAGATCATTAGAATTACATTAAAGAACAGAAGAGTAACTGTGCAGTGATATATAGAGAGAGATATCTGTGCCCCATTACACAGTCAGTGCCCCCTATGCACCCCTTTATTACACAGTCTGTGCCCCCTATGAACCTCTTTAGTACACAGTCTTTGCCACCCATGCACTTCTCTTTCACACCAGCTCACTCAACTCTAGCCGCTCATTACCGACCACCAATGCAGTGCTCTTCCTCTCCTCCTGCTCCTTCACTGACATTTGGTGTCTTCTTCTCCCAGGGAAACCACTAAAGCTTACTGCCCCCTCTATCTCCTCCCACCAGCCGCCATGTCAGGTCCTTCAGCTCTCCGCTCTTGCTGCCAGCCAAGAACACTGAGCGTTGAGTGCGGAAGATGGGTTATGTCCTGTTTGTACGGCGCATGGCAGCCTTTTTAGTGCAAGCGCGGCACAAACTTCGGGAGTGGGGGAAAAATTCACAAACGGTACTTTTTTCTACCGGACACTACGGAGGGCAAAGAAAATCACCGGGTTTTCATGGACTGTCCGTAAATGTACGGACGGTTGGCATCCGTGATATACATACACCACTCATATTCTATAGTTTAATAATATAAACACCTGTCATATTTACACTCAATGACGTCTGTATCCTAAAGTTTTCCAGATACATTTACGGAGAAATTCATCTCTAAGTCCATAAATTACAGGACTGATAAATCTGGGAAGGCAGGTAAGAGCAAAGAAATGCATAAACCGCATGTAATGCGCATCATGTTTCATCTCTGTGTAAGGTGGAGACCAAGAAGCAAAATATAGAAGGAGCTGAAACGCGTGGAGGAGTACAGTTCGAGCTGCCTTGAAGGCAGAAGACTTCCCTGAGCTGATCTTTAAGGCCACCACCATGATGTTGACATAAGTATAAAGAATTATCAACACTCCCAAAGCTAGGCTAAGGATGAGCGTGATGGACCAAAGAGACTTTTGCATTTCAGTAATTTCAAATAAATCCACGTTACATTTAATATAAGAGGCAAAAAAATCCATGCGTACTGATGTCATGAGTGAAATGAAATCCGCAGCGCAGGGGACCAGTCCGACCACCCAGATCACAATGGCGGTGGCTTTATACCGTGGTCCCGTACACAGTTCAACATGTCGCAATGGGAAGCAAACAGATATGTAACGTTCCAGAGCCATGGCCATCAAGATGTACAGGGTCGTTCTGAATGTAGACGATCCGAGTGTGATCAAGACGTAGCAGACGGGAACTAGGAAAGTTATAGCAAACACGGTGGCTAAAAGTAAGAGGAAACCCACCAGGAGATACAAAGTGTCATTGATAAGCATGTGGGCAAACAGAATGTAACGGGCACTGGCCCATATGTTGGGTGTGGTAACATAGATCTTCAACATGACGGCCATAAGGTAGAGGAAGACACCAAAGCAGAACACAGCTGGTGGTATCACGGCCATCCTCACAAAGGTCCAACTACTAACGGAATAAGTAGAGTTTTCAGACCTAACATGGTCCTTGAAGAAGTCCTCCTGGAATAGAGTCATTCGGGCAGTTTGGTTTAATAGTTTATTAGTTGGTCAATCAAACATTTGTCATGTTGTTAGAAGATGGGCTTGGACAAAGAATTATGGTGTCCGACTCCTAGTTACCAGAATTTTTACTTTATGTCTGCACTTGTTCTTAGACTATGCTCCTAAACACACCTAACCTACTGGATTTACATCAAACTTCTTGCAAATGACTCCATCATCAAGCCCCCAAAAATGTAAAAGCTCCAGCCTTGAATTTAAAATAAATAATTTCCAATTTTTTCTAATAATATTATCAGCTGAGGGGGAGGTGGCGCCATAGGTTATTGTCTACCCCACGAAAACCATTGTACCAACCCAAATTACAGCTTGTAGTGGCAATTGAATTAACCTACATAACATGTTATAGGATATATATGGTCCTCTCAAGAAATTAATGGAAAAAACTTTTCTCATAAAACAGATTTTTGTGGGGCTAAAAGTTTTAAAAACAAATGAAACAAAAAACTGTCAAGTTTGGGGTTCTTTTTTACCCTCCTTTAATAATTGAAAGCAAGTTGATGAATAAACAAAATGTGCCCAAAATGGAGTCATGAAAAATACAATTCGTTAGGCAAAAAATAATCTATAAAAATCAAAAAAAGAAAAAAATGCTGAACTCACCACTGTATAATGCTTCTTAGTTTTGTATGTCCTTATCGCATTTCTTACCAACCAACAAGGCGACAAATTTATTTTTTTTTAATGAAAGGACAAATACTGCAAAAAAACTTTTTGCAATTGCCAGGTGTGTTTCTCGGTTTCTTGTTTGTCGGTTATTACCCTTTATTGCCACTATTCTGTCCCCGTTATCTAAAATTTAGTTTAATGAGGTGCCTTGATATAACATGGGCAGATAGTTATGTATGATTATTTTATATCCATACACTGACAACTGTATGGAACACTGAAAGTAGGTATTGCATTATTATTTTATTCAAATTTTTAAAGCCTTTGGGGTCTTTAAGTGAATGTTTTTGTTCTTTATCCAAATCTGTTTTTAACCCCTTAACCCCCGGAGCTTTTGTCGGTTTTGCGATTTCGTTTTTTGCTCCCCCCCCTCTTCCCAGAGCCATAACATTTTTATTTTTCCGTCAGCATGCGCCATGTGAGGGTTTGTTTTTTGTGGGATGAGTTGTACTTTTGAACGACACCATTGGTTTTACCATTTTGTGTACGGGAAAAAAATTCCAAGTGCGATAAAATTGCAAAAAAAAGTGCAATCCCACGCTTGATTTTTGTTTGGCTTTTTTGCTAGCTTCACTAAATAATAAAACTCACCTGCCATTATGATTCTCCAGGTCATTACGAGTTCACAGACACCAAACATGTCTAGGTTCTTTTTTATCTAAGTGGTGAAAAAAAATTCCAAACCTTTGTTAAAAAAAAAAAAAATTGCGCCATTTTCCGAGACCCATAGTGTCTCCATTTTTGGTGATCTCAGGTTGGGTGAGGGCTTATTTTTTGAGTGCCAAGCTGACATTTTTAGTGATACTATTTTGGTAAAGATACAATTTTTTGATCTCCCGTTATTTGTCGCAACGACCAAAAAGACGTAATTCTGGCGATTTTGCTTTTTTTTACGCTACGCTGTTTAGTGATCGGGTTATTATTTTTATTGATAGATCGGGCGATTCTGAACATGGTAAAACCAAATATGTGTATGTTTAATGTTACTTTTATTGTTTTATTTTGAATGTGGCAAAAGGGGGGTGATTTGAACTTTTACATTTTTTTATTTTTTTATATTTTTAAAAACATTTTTCTTTGGCTGTGTGTGCACATGTTACAGATTTAGATGTGGATGTGGATCAGATCACCTCTATATAGCAGATTTACTGACTTGCTATGAACGCTGACCACTGGGTGACACTCACAGCAAAGCGCTTGTTAAATGCCGCTGTCAGAGTTTGACAGGGGCATTGAACTGGTTAATAGCCGTGAGTGGATCGCGATTCCACCCTTGGCTATTGCGGGCACAAGTCAGCTGTTCGAAACAGCTGACATGACCTGGGAAAGATGTGGGCTCACCACCGGAGCCCACATCAAGGAGAGGGAGTCCGACATCGGCGTACTATTACGCCCGATGTCGGAAAGGGGTTAAAGAGTTAATTATTAGTGATGAGCGAGCGGGCGTCCCTCCTTGTGGAGTGTGTCAGTGACTGCCTTCTGGACATCTGTCAGGTCAGCAGTCTTCCCCATGATTGTGGAGCTACTGAAACAGACTAAGTGACCTTTATAAACTCTTAGGAGCCTTTACAGGGGTTTACTGTTAATTATTCTAATTTACTGAGATAATGACTTTTGGGTTTTCATTGGCTGTAAGCCATAATCATCAACATTACCAGAAATAAACACGTGAAATAGATCACTCTGTGTGTAATGACTCTATAGAATAGAGGAGAGTCACTTTTTGTATTGAAGAACTGAAATAAATTCACTTATTGATGATATTCTAATTTAGTGAGCAGCCCCTGCACATAGAGCGAATGTCCAGAGTCTAACATGTTATGGGAGTGAGAAGGCGACCTGTCCGGAGACAGCGGAGATCGGCAGAAGAAGGAGTTTATGAGGAAATGGACTGGAACATTAGAAAGAATAGAAAACAACCGAACGGAATGAATTTCTAAATGCTACGATGCTCTTGTGTTAATGGTATATATGTATATGATAATGATTTGATATATTTTATACACCACTGTTTTCTGATTGGTGGATCATTATTTTGAATAGCTTCTGACATAGCACAGACAATATCTCTATGACTAAGGCCGGTCTAATATGCCGGAAACGCATCAGAGACGTCTTCATGAGCCGGCAGATTGGGTTTTAACTAATTTGAAAGAAAGAATATTGTTTTATAAGTGAAGTTCCTGCTTTTTTTGCCAAATTTTTTCCCGTACAGCTTTTGTGAAGTGGCTGCATGCAGCCGTACTTCACCAAGCACAATGCCGAGCGTCGGATGGAGTGGTGTAAAGCCGCCTCCACTGGACTCTGGAGGAGACGTGTTCTGTTTAGAGACCGATCACACTTTTCTATTTGCATCTGATGGAGGAGTCTGGGTTTGGTGACTCCAGGAGGACATTACCCCCTGACTGTTTGTGACCGCTGTACAGATGGTGGAGAAGGAAAACACTATGGGCTGTTATCAGGTGGCGGCCTCAGCCCCTTAATTTTAGTAAAGGGAAATCTTAATCTTCAGCACAAGACATTGAGGACAATCGTAATTTCAGCTTTGTGGAAACAGTTTGGAGAAGGCCCTTTTGTGTTCCACATTACTGTTCCCAGTGCACAGGCACCAGATAAACATGGTTGGGAGGGTCTGATGGAAGAAGATGACCGGCCACCCAGAGACCGACCTCAAGCTAACTGTGTCCAAGACCGAGGTTCACCAAGGTAAATGGTGGTTAGAGCTATAAACGAGAGCAAACAACTCCCACAATAGATGAGGTGTAGCAATCACTGACTTACCATAGAAGAACTAGTGTTGCTCATAGATCAGCAAGTAATAAAAAAATACAGAAAAAAATTTGGATCTTGAAACCAATGGCAAAAATGTATAATTCACGAGTCGCTAATTTTGAGATGTCTTCAGTATTTTTAGATTTTCTTTATAAAGTAAGAAAGTATCCAGAAGAAACCATTCCCCATTGTAAGATCTCCACCCGGTTCGGGTTTTGTCCCATCCTCATAAATGATTCCATGCAGGAAGATTCTGAGATTTATACATCTGACATCTTCTCCCTTAAGAAATAGAAACTAATAGTGTTTTCTTGGAAATGTTTCTTCAGGTGAGAAACATCTCCCACATGGTGAGCACCGGCGCCAACATGTGTATCCTCGCGGAGAGCTCAATGCCAGGAGGCTTCTCACTTGTTTTGCCCATTTTACGCTTGACCAAGAAAATGATTCCCTAGTCCTCTGTGTAAAGATGAGCAAAACTTTGCTTTTTGTTTTACTGGTGATTTTATAAGATGTAAATGTTTAGTTAGGATATCACATATATGATATATATGATGATGGAGGCTGAAAAACTGTAATACTCAATAACGGCACAGAAAATACTGACAGACCCTGCACTATACATGGAGGACAGGTAGAAAGTGACAGACCCCGCACAATACATGGAAGACAGGTAGAAAGTGACAGACCCCGCACAATACATGGAGGACAGGTAGAGAGTGACAGACCCCGCACAATACATGGAGGACAGGTAGAGAGTGACAGACCCTGCACTATACATGGAGGACAGGTAGAGAGTGACAGACCCTGCTCTATACATGGAGGACAGGTAGAGAGTGACAGACCCCGCACTATACATGGAGGACAGGTAGAGAGTGACAGACCCCGCACTATACATGGAGGACAGGTAGAGAGTGACAGACCCTGCACTATACATGGAGGACAGGTAGAGAGTGACAGACCCTGCACTATACATGGAGGACAGGTAGAGAGTGACAGACCCCGCACTATACATGGAGGACAGGTAGACAGTGACAGACCCTGCACTACACATGGAGGACAGGTAGAGAGTGACAGACCCCGCACTATACATGGAGGACAGGTAGAGAGTGACAGACCCCGCACTATACATGGAGGACAGGTAGAGAGTGACAGACCCTGCACTATACATGGAGGACAGGTAGAGAGTGACAGACCCTGCACTATATATGGAGGACAGGTAGAGAGTGACAGACCCTGCACTATACATGGAGGACAGGTAGAGAGTGACAGACCCCGCACTATACATGGAGGACAGGTAGAGAGTGACAGACCCCGCACAATACATGGAGGACAGGTAGAGAGTGACAGACCCTGCATTATACATGGAGGACAGGTAGAGAGTGACAGACCCTGCACTATACATGGAGGACAGGTAGAGAGTGACAGACCCCGCACTATACATGGAGGACAGGTAGAGAGTGACAGACCCCGCACTATACATGGAGGACAGGTAGAGAGTGACAGACCCTGCACTATACATGGAGGACAGGTAGAGAGTGACAGATCCTGCACTATACATGGAGGACAGGTAGAGAGTGACAGACCCCGCACTATACATGGAGGACAGGTAGAGAGTGACAGACCCCGCACTATACATGGAGGACAGGTAGAGAGTGACAGACCCCGCACTATACATGGAGGACAGGTAGAGAGTGACAGACCCCGCACTATACATGGAGGACAGGTAGAGAGTGACAGACCCCGCACTATACATGGAGGACAGGTAGACAGTGACAGACCCTGCACTACACATGGAGGACAGGTAGAGAGTGACAGACCCTGCACTATACATGGAGGACAGGTAGAGAGTGACAGACCCCGCACTATACATGGAGGACAGGTAGAGAGTGACAGACACCGCACTATACATGGAGGACAGGTAGACAGTGACAGACCCTGCACTATACATGGAAGACAGGTAGACAGTGACAGACCCTGCACTACACATGGAGGACAGGTAGAGAGTGACAGACCCCGCACTACACATAGAGGACAGGTAGACAGTGACAGACCCTGCACTACACATGGAGGACAGGTAGAGAGTGACAGACCCTGCACTATACATGGAGGACAGGTAGAGAGTGACTGACCCTGCACTACACATGGAGGACAGGCAGAGAGTGACTGACCCTGCACTACACATGGAGGACAGGTAGAGAGTGACAGACCCCGCACTATACATGGAGGACAGGTAGAGAGTGACAGACCCTGCACTATACATGGAGGACAGGTAGAGAGTGACAGACCCTGCACTATACATGGAGGACAGGTAGACCGTGACAGACCCTGCACTATACATGGAGGACAGGTAGAGAGTGACAGACCCTGCACTATACATGGAGGACAGGTAGAGAGTGACAGACCCTGCACTATACATGGAGGACAGGTAGAGAGTGACAGACCCCGCACTATACATGGAGGACAGGGAGAGAGTGACAGACCCTGCACTATACATGGAGGACAGGTAGAGTGACAGACCCTGCACTATACATGGAGGACAGGCAGAGAGTGACAGACCCTGCACTATACATGGAGGACAGGTAGAGAGTGACAGACCCTGCACTATGACAGACCCCACACTACACATGGAGGACAGGTAGAGAGTGACAGACCCCGCACTATACATGGAGGACAGGTAGAGAGTGACAGACCCCGCACTACACATGGAGGACAGGTAGAGAGTGACAGATCCTGCACTATACATGGAGGACAGGTAGAGAGTGACAGACCCCGCACTACACATGGAGGACAGGTAGAGAGTGACAGACCCTGCACTATACATGGAGGACAGGTAGAGAGTGACAGATCCTGCACTATACATGGAGGACAGGTAGAGAGTGACAGACCCTGCACTATACATGGAGGACAGGTAGAGAGTGACAGACCCCGCACTATACATGGAGGACAGGTAGAGAGTGACAGATCCTGCACTACACATGGAGGACAGGTAGAGAGCGACAGACCCCGCACTACATATGGAGGACAGGTAGAGAGTGTCAGACCCCACACTACACATGGAGGACAGGTAGAGAGTGACAGACCCTGCACTATACATGGAGGACAGGTAGAGAGTGACAGACCCTGCACTATACATGGAGGACAGGTAGAGAGTGACAGACCCTGCACTATACATGGAGGACAGGTAGAGAGTGACAGACCCTGCACTATACATGGAGGACAGGTAGAGAGTGACAGACCCCGCACTATACATGGAGGACAGGTAGAGAGTGACAGACCCCGCACTATACATGGAGGACAGGGAGAGAGTGACAGACCCCACACTACACATGGAGGACAGGTAGAGAGTGACAGACCCCGCACTATACATGGAGGACAGGTAGAGAGTGACAGACCCCGCACTATATATGGAGGACAGGTAGAGAGTGACAGACCCCACACTACACATGGAGGACAGGTAGAGAGCGACAGACCCTGCACTACACATGGAGGACAGGTAGAGAGCGACAGACCCCGCACTACACATGGAGGACAGGTAGAGAGCGACAGACCCCGCACTACACATGGAGGACAGGTAGAGAGTGACAGACCCCACACTACACATGGAGGACAGGTAGAGAGGACAGACCCCGCACTATACATGGAGGACAGGTAGAGAGTGACAGACCCCGCACTATACATGGAGGACAGGTAGAGAGTGACAGATCCTGCACTATATATGGAGGACAGGTAGAGAGTGACAGATCCTGCACTACACATGGAGGACAGGCAGAGAGTGACAGATCCTGCACTATACATGGAGGACAGGTAGAGAGTGACAGATCCTGCACTATATATGGAGGACAGGCAGAGAGTGACAGACCCCCGCACTATACATGGAGGACAGGTAGAGAGTGACAGACCCCGCACTATACATGGAGGACAGGTAGAGAGTGACAGACCCCGCACAATACATGGAGGACAGGTAGAGAGTGACAGACCCTGCATTATACATGGAGGACAGGTAGAGAGTGACAGACCCTGCACTATACATGGAGGACAGGTAGAGAGTGACAGACCCCGCACTATACATGGAGGACAGGTAGAGAGTGACAGACCCCGCACTATACATGGAGGACAGGTAGAGAGTGACAGACCCTGCACTATACATGGAGGACAGGTAGAGAGTGACAGATCCTGCACTATACATGGAGGACAGGTAGAGAGTGACAGACCCCGCACTATACATGGAGGACAGGTAGAGAGTGACAGACCCCGCACTATACATGGAGGACAGGTAGAGAGTGACAGACCCCGCACTATACATGGAGGACAGGTAGACAGTGACAGACCCTGCACTACACATGGAGGACAGGTAGAGAGTGACAGACCCTGCACTATACATGGAGGACAGGTAGAGAGTGACAGACCCCGCACTATACATGGAGGACAGGTAGAGAGTGACAGACACCGCACTATACATGGAGGACAGGTAGACAGTGACAGACCCTGCACTATACATGGAAGACAGGTAGACAGTGACAGACCCTGCACTACACATGGAGGACAGGTAGAGAGTGACAGACCCCGCACTACACATGGAGGACAGGTAGACAGTGACAGACCCTGCACTACACATGGAGGACAGGTAGAGAGTGACAGACCCTGCACTATACATGGAGGACAGGTAGAGAGTGACTGACCCTGCACTACACATGGAGGACAGGCAGAGAGTGACTGACCCTGCACTACACATGGAGGACAGGTAGAGAGTGACAGACCCCGCACTATACATGGAGGACAGGTAGAGAGTGACAGACACCGCACTATACATGGAGGACAGGTAGACCGTGACAGACCCTGCACTATACATGGAGGACAGGTAGAGAGTGACAGACCCTGCACTATACATGGAGGACAGGTAGAGAGTGACAGACCCCGCACTATACATGGAGGACAGGGAGAGAGTGACAGACCCTGCACTATACATGGAGGACAGGTAGAGTGACAGACCCTGCACTATACATGGAGGACAGGCAGAGAGTGACAGACCCTGCACTATACATGGAGGACAGGTAGAGAGTGACAGACCCTGCACTATGACAGACCCCACACTACACATGGAGGACAGGTAGAGAGTGACAGACCCCGCACTATACATGGAGGACAGGTAGAGAGTGACAGACCCCGCACTACACATGGAGGACAGGTAGAGAGTGACAGATCCTGCACTATACATGGAGGACAGGTAGAGAGTGACAGACCCCGCACTACACATGGAGGACAGGTAGAGAGTGACAGACCCTGCACTATACATGGAGGACAGGTAGAGAGTGACAGATCCTGCACTATACATGGAGGACAGGTAGAGAGTGACAGACCCTGCACTATACATGGAGGACAGGTAGAGAGTGACAGACCCCGCACTATACATGGAGGACAGGTAGAGAGTGACAGATCCTGCACTACACATGGAGGACAGGTAGAGAGCGACAGACCCCGCACTACATATGGAGGACAGGTAGAGAGTGTCAGACCCCACACTACACATGGAGGACAGGTAGAGAGTGACAGACCCTGCACTATACATGGAGGACAGGTAGAGAGTGACAGACCCTGCACTATACATGGAGGACAGGTAGAGAGTGACAGACCCTGCACTATACATGGAGGACAGGTAGAGAGTGACAGACCCTGCACTATACATGGAGGACAGGTAGAGAGTGACAGACCCCGCACTATACATGGAGGACAGGTAGAGAGTGACAGACCCCGCACTATACATGGAGGACAGGGAGAGAGTGACAGACCCCACACTACACATGGAGGACAGGTAGAGAGTGACAGACCCCGCACTATACATGGAGGACAGGTAGAGAGTGACAGACCCCGCACTATATATGGAGGACAGGTAGAGAGTGACAGACCCCACACTACACATGGAGGACAGGTAGAGAGCGACAGACCCTGCACTACACATGGAGGACAGGTAGAGAGCGACAGACCCCGCACTACACATGGAGGACAGGTAGAGAGCGACAGACCCCGCACTACACATGGAGGACAGGTAGAGAGTGACAGACCCCACACTACACATGGAGGACAGGTAGAGAGGACAGACCCCGCACTATACATGGAGGACAGGTAGAGAGTGACAGACCCCGCACTATATATGGAGGACAGGTAGAGAGTGACAGACCCCGCACTACACATGGAGGACAGGTAGAGAGTGACAGACCCCGCACTATACATGGAGGACAGGTAGAGAGCGACAGACCCCGCACTATACATGGAGGACAGGTAGAGAGCGACAGACCCCGCACTACACATGGAGGACAGGGAGAGAGCGACAGACCCCGCACTATACATGGAGGACAGGGAGAGAGTGACAGACCCTGCACTATACATGGAGCACAGGTAGAGAGTAACAGACCCTGCACTATACATGGAGCACAGGTAGAGAGTAACAGACCCTGCACTATACATGGAGGACAGGTAGAGAGTGACAGACCCTGCACTATACATGGAGGACAGGTAGAGAGTGACAGACCCCGCACTACACATGGAGGACAGGTAGAGAGTGACAGACCCCGCACTACACATGGAGGACAGGTAGAGAGTGACAGACCCCATACTACACATGGAGGACAGGTAGAGAGTGACAGACCCTGCACTATACATGGAGGACAGGTAGAGAGTGACAGACCCTGCACTATACATGGAGGACAGGTAGAGAGTGACAGACCCCGCACTATACATGGAGCACAGGTAGAGAGTGACAGACCCTGCACTATACATGGAGGACAGGTAGAGAGTGACAGATCCTGCACTATACATGGAGGATAGCAGGCCCGGATTGGCAATATAACCAACCGGGCATTTTCCCGCTGGGCCGCTGTCACGTGGGCCGCGGGCGGCAGCGACCGATCATCTGTCCGCTTGCCAGCTGCTGCGGCCACTGTTGCTCCTGCCGCCGGCCCTCTGTGAGCATGGCGGTGATAGATTCAAGTTCCTCCCACACTGCAGGGAGATAAGCCGCCACGCCCCCCCACGCACCCCATCCTCGCCTTAGCATAAGACCCCCTCCCCCCGCAGCCACTCACAGCGTCGCACTCGCTTGCCTGCTGGCTCGGTTCGCAGGACCTGTGATGAGGTCACAGGAGGGGAGGAGTCAGGGGGTCACATGATCAGCAGGAGCCTTTGTTCAGACCCGCCCCCGATCATGTCACCCCTGACTCCACCCCTCCTGTGACCTCATCACAGGTCCTGTGCTCTCAGCCTTGCCTCTACCGTCTGCAAGACTCTGCTTTGCTGTTGTCATGGTGCTGGTTGAGGTAAGTATGTGTGGGGTCAGGATTTACAGTGTAGATGTAGCAGAGCTGTGTGTGTACGAGGTGTACGGAGCGGAGCCGTGTGTGTACGAGGTGTACAGAGCGGAGCCCTGTGTGTACGAGGTGTACGGAGAGGAGCCACGTGTGTACGAGGTGTACGGAGCGGAGCCGTGTGTGTACGAGGTGGACGGAGCGGAGCCCTGTGTGTACGAGGTGTACGGAGAGGAGCCGTGTGTACGAGGTGTACAGAGCGGAGCCGCGCGTGTACGAGGTGTACGGAGAGGAGCCACGTGTGTACGAGGTGTACGGAGAGGAGCCGTGTGTACGAGGTGTACAGAGCGGAGCCGCGTGTGTACGAGGTGTACGGAGAGGAGCCGCGTGTGTACGAGGTGTACGGAGAGGAGCCGCGTGTGTACGAGGTGGACGGAGCGGAGCCCTGTGTGTACGAGGTGTACGGAGAGGAGCCGTGTGTACGAGGTGTACAGAGCGGAGCCGCGTGTGTACGAGGTGTACGGAGAGGAGCCGCGTGTGTACGAGGTGTACGGAGAGGAGCCGCGTGTGTACGAGGTGTACGGAGTGGAGCCGCGTGTACGAGGTGTACGGAGAGGAGCCGCGTGTGTACGAGGTGTACGGAGAGGAGCCGCGTGTGTACGAGGTGTACGGAGTGGAGCCGCGTGTACGAGGTGTACAGAGTGGAGCCGCGTGTACGAGGTGTACAGAGTGGAGCCGCGTGTGTACGAGGTGTACGGAGAGGAGCCGCGTGTGTACGAGGTGTACAGAGTGGAGCCGCGTGTACGAGGTGTACAGAGTGGAGCCGCGTGTGTACGAGGTGTACGGAGAGGAGCCGTGTGTGTACGGAGTGGAGCCATATGTGTACGGGATGTACGGAACGGAGCCAAGTGTGTACAAAGCATACAAAGCTGGCTTTTCCCACGGACACAGGAGTACACGGCGGAGCCCCGAGGAGCATTTTAAAACACACACATGATGTTCCACCTGAAGTGATGTGCTGGAAGCTGGCCGGAAATGAGATAATTTCTTGAGGAGATTGTGACGGAACCAGCAATGCTTCAGATCCATCACCGTGTCCTCCTCCGACAGCGCAGACAGCAGGATCGCCTTGGAATCGGGGATGCAGGCCATGTGAGCGGATCATGATAGGTCCTGCACCGGGAGGCTCAGGTGGGCACTACAATGGGAGCCAGGCTGCTATAGTATCTTTGTAGAATCTTTCTTTATTTCTTTCTCTCTTTTTCTTTCTTTCTCTGTTCTTTCATTCTCTGTTCTGTCTTTCCCTCATTTTCTTTCTCTTTCTGTTCTTTCTTTCTCTCTCTAATCTTTCTTTTTTCTCTCTCTGTTCTTTCTTTCTTTTTCTTTCCTCTCCTTCTCTCTGTTCTTTCTTTCTTTTCTTTACTTCTTTCTTTCTCTCTCTGTTCTTTCTCTGTCTCTCTCTGTTCTTTCTTTCTTTCCCCTCTTTCTTTCTCTCTCTGTTCTTTCTCTGTCTCTCACTGTTCTTTCTTTGTCTCTCACTGTTCTTTCTTTCTTTCCCCTTTCTTTCTCTCTGTTCTTTCTTCTTTCTCTCCGTGTTCTTTCTTTCTCTCTCTCTCTGTTTTCTCTCTTCCTTAGTGCCAGTCAGTGTGCCCATAATGCCAGCCACTGTGCCCTCAGTACCAGTCAGTGTGATCAGCAGTGCTGAATGGGTGCGATTAGGTGTGGACATGGGTGTGACTAGTTGTGAAATGGGCGTGACTGGGCGTGGCCAAAATTTGCAGCTGCGCGCCGCAGTCTTTGTCCATCTTTCCCTTCTTCAAAAGATGGGAGGTATGATAGGGGCGGCTATGACCAGGGGGTCTGGTTGCCCAATAGAGAGCAGTTCTGCCAGGAATTCTGTAATCATGCATACAAAAGGGGACAGAGATTTGGGAGGAGTACTGTACCTAAAAGCACTAAATAGGACTGAGCTGAGATGTTGGGCACAGCTGTGACTACATGTTATATAGTCGTGTTAATCTCCTTTCACTTCTTGTAAACTACAAGTGTACAAAGATATTATATAGTCACCATGTGACTAGTGGGCCTGTGTAACTTCAAATGCCAGGGCTGAATTTTAGTCCCAGTCCGGCCCTGGAGGACAGGTAGAGAGTGACAGACCCCGCACTATACATGGAGGACAGGTAGAGAGTGACAGACCCTGCACTATACATGGAGGACAGGTAGAGAGTGACAGATCCTGCACTATACATGGAGGACAGGTAGAGAGTGACAGACCCCGCACTACACATGGAGGACAGGTAGAGAGTGACAGACCCTGCACTATACATGGAGGACAGGTAGAGAGTGACAGACACCGCACTATACATGGAGGACAGGTAGACAGTGACAGACCCTGCACTACACATGGAGCACAGGTAGAGAGTGACAGACCCCGCACTACACATGGAGGACAGGTAGACAGTGACAGACCCTGCACTACACATGGAGGACAGGTAGAGAGTGACAGACCCTGCACTATACATGGAGGACAGGTAGAGAGTGACTGACCCTGCACTACACATG
This sequence comes from Dendrobates tinctorius, assembly GCF_039654945.1. Lineage (NCBI taxonomy): Eukaryota > Metazoa > Chordata > Amphibia > Anura > Dendrobatidae > Dendrobates > Dendrobates tinctorius. The sequence continues at coordinate 10,565,360 of NW_027361824.1, forward strand.
GAGGACAGGTAGAGAGTGACAGACCCCACACTATACATGGAGGATAGGTAGAGAGTGACAGACACCGCACTATACATGGAGGACAGGTAGACCGTGACAGACCCTGCACTATACATGGAGGACAGGTAGAGAGTGACAGACCCTGCACTATACATGGAGGACAGGTAGAGAGTGACAGACCCCGCACTATACATGGAGGACAGGGAGAGAGTGACAGACCCTGCACTATACATGGAGGACAGGTAGAGAGTGACAGACCCTGCACTATACATGGAGGACAGGCAGAGAGTGACAGACCCTGCACTATACATGGAGGACAGGTAGAGAGTGACAGACCCTGCACTATGACAGACCCCACACTACACATGGAGGACAGGTAGAGAGTGACAGACCCTGCACTATACATGGAGGACAGGTAGAGAGTGACAGACCCTGTACTATACATGGAGGACAGGTAGAGAGTGACAGACCCTGCACTATACATGGAGGACAAGGAGAGAGTGACAGACCCTGCACTATACATGGAGGACAGGTAGAGAGTGACAGACCCTGCACTATACATGGAGGACAGGTAGAGAGTGACAGACCCCGCACTATACATGGAGGACAGGGAGAGAGTGACAGACCCCGCACTATACATGGAGGACAGGTAGAGAGTGTCAGACCCCACACTATACATGGAGGACAGGTAGAGAGTGTCAGACCCCACACTATACATGGAGGACAGGTAAAGAGCGACAGACCCTGCACTACACATGGAGGACAGGTAGAGAGTGACAGATCCTGCACTATACGTGGAGGACAGGTAGAGAGTGACAGATCCTGCACTATACATGGAGGACAGGTAGAGAGTGACAGACCCCGCACTACACATGGAGGACAGGTAGAGAGTGACAGACCCTGCACTATACATGGAGGACAGGTAGAGAGTGACAGACCCTGCACTACACATGGAGGACAGGTAGAGAGTGACAGATCCTGCACTATACATGGAGGACAGGTAGAGAGTGACAGATCCTGCACTATACATGGAGGACAGGTAGAGAGTGACAGATCCTGCACTATACATGGAGGACAGGTAGAGAGTGACAGACCCCGCACTACACATGGAGGACAGGTAGAGAGTGACAGACCCTGCACTATACATGGAGGACAGGTAGAGAGTGACAGATCCTGCACTATACATGGAGGACAGGTAGAGAGTGACAGATCCTGCACTATATATGGAGGACAGGTAGAGAGTGACAGATCCTGCACTATACATGGAGGACAGGTAGAGAGTGACAGACCCCGCACTATACATGGAGGACAGGTAGAGAGTGACAGATCCTGCACTATACATGGAGGACAGGTAGAGAGTGACAGATCCTGCACTATACATGGAGGACAGGTAGAGAGTGACAGACCCCGCACTACACATGGAGGACAGGTAGAGAGTGACAGACCCTGCACTATACATGGAGGACAGGTAGAGAGTGACAGATCCTGCACTATACATGGAGGACAGGTAGAGAGTGACAGATCCTGCACTATATATGGAGGACAGGTAGAGAGTGACAGATCCTGCACTACACATGGAGGACAGGCAGAGAGTGACAGATCCTGCACTATACATGGAGGACAGGTAGAGAGTGACAGATCCTGCACTATATATGGAGGACAGGCAGAGAGTGACAGACCCCCGCACTATACATGGAGGACAGGTAGAGAGTGACAGACCCCGCACTACACATGGAGGACAGGTAGAGAGTGACAGACCCTGCACTACACATGGAGGACAGGTAGAGAGTAACAGACCCCGCACTATACATGGAGGACAGGTAGAGAGGACAGACCCTGCACTATACATGGAGGACAGGTAGAGAGGACAGACCCCGCACTACACATGGAGGACAGGTAGAGAGTAACAGACCCTGCACTATACATGGAGGACAGGTAGAGAGGACAGACCCTGCACTATACATGGAGGACAGGTAGAGAGTAACAGACCCTGCACTATACATGGAGGACAGGTAGAGAGGACAGACCCCGCACTACACATGGAGGACAGGTAAAGAGAGTAGACAGACCCCACACTATACATGGAGGACAGGTAGAGAGTAACAGACCCTGCACTATACATGGAGGACAGGTAGAGAGGACAGACCCCGCACTACACATGGAGGACAGGTAGAGAGTGACAGACCCTGCACTATACATGGAGGACAGGTAGAGAGTGACAGATCCTGCACTATACATGGAGGACAGGTAGAGAGGACAGACCCCGCACTACACATGGAGGACAGGTAGAGAGTGACAGATCCTGCACTATACATGGAGGATAGCAGGCCTGGATTGGCAATATAACCAACCGGGCATTTTCCTGCTGGGCCGCTGTCACGTGGGCCGCGGGCGGCAGCGACCGATCATCTGTCCGCTTGCCAGCTGCTGCGGCCACTGTTGCTCCTGCCGCTGGCCCTCTGTGGGCATGGCGGTGATAGTTTCAAGTTCCTCCCACACTGCAGGGAGATAAGCCGCCACGCCCCCCCACGCACCCCATCCTCGCCTTAGCATGAGACCCCCTCCCCCCCGCAGCCACTCACAGCGTCGCACTCGCTTGCCTGCTGGCTCGGTTCGCAGGACCTGTGATGAGGTCACAGGAGGGGAGGAGTCAGGGGGTCACATGATCAGCAGGAGCCTTTGTTCAGACCCCCCCGATCATGTCACCCCTGACTTCGCCCCTCCTGTGACCTCATCACAGGTCCTGTGCGCTCAGCCTTGCCTCTACCGTCTGCAAGACTCTGCTTTGCTGTTGTCATGGTGCTGGTTGAGGTAAGTATGTGTGGGGTCAGGATTTACAGTGTAGATGTAGCAGAGCTGTGTGTGTACGAGGTGTACGGAGAGGAGCCGCGTGTGTACGAGGTGTACGGAGCGGAGCCGTGTGTGTACGAGGTGTACGGAGCGGAGCCCTGTGTGTACGAGGTGTACGGAGAGGAGCCACGTGTGTACGAGGTGTACGGAGAGGAGCCGTGTGTACGAGGTGTATGGAGCGGAGCCGTGTGTACGAGGTGTACGGAGCGGAGCCGTGTGTACGAGGTGTACGTAGCGGAGCCGTGTGTGTATGAGGTGTACGGAGAGGAGCCGTGTGTACGAGGTGTATGGAGCGGAGCCGTGTGTACGAGGTGTACGGAGCGGAGCCCTGTGTGTACGAGGTGTACGGAGAGGAGACACGCGTGTACGAGGTGTACGGAGCGGAGCCGCGTGTGTACGAGGTGTACGGAGCGGAGCCGCGCGTGTACGAGGTGTACGGAGAGGAGCCGCGCGTGTACGAGGTGTACGGAGAGGAGCCATGCGTGTACGAGGTGTATGGAGCGGAGCCCTGTGTGTATGAGGTGTACGGAGCGGAGCCGTATGTACGAGGTATACGGAGAGGAGCCGCGTGTGTACGAGGTGTATGGAGCGGAGCCGCGTGTGTACGAGGTGTACGGAGCGGAGCCGCGTGTGTACGAGGTGTACGGAGTGGAGCCGTGTGTGTACGGAGTGGAGCCATATGTGTACGGGATGTACGGAGCGGAGCCAAGTGTGTACAAAGCATACAAAGCTGGCTTTTCCCACGGGCACAGGAGTACACGGCGGAGTCCCGAGGAGCATTTTAAAACACACACATGACGTTCCACCTGAAGTGATGTGCTGGAAGCTGACCGGAAATGAGATAATTTCTTGAGGAGATTGTGACGGAACCAGGAATGCTTCAGATCCATCACCATGTCCTCCTCCGACAGCGCAGACAGCAGGATCGCCTTGGAATCGGGGATGCAGGCCATGTGAGCGGATCATGATGGGTCCTGCACCGGGAGGCTCAGGTGGGCACTACAATGGGAGCCAGGCTGCTATAGTATCTTTGTAGAATCTTTCTTTATTTCTTTCTCTCTTTTTCTTTCTTTCTCTGTTCTTTCATTCTCTGTTCTGTCTTTCCCTCATTTTCTTTCTCTCTCTAATCTTTCTTTCTTTCTCTCTGTTCTTTCTTTCTTTTCTTTACTTCTTTCTTTCTCTCTCTGTTCTTTCTCTGTCTCTCTCTGTTCTTTCTTTCTTTCCCCTCTTTCTTTCTCTCTCTGTTCTTTCTCTGTCTCTCACTGTTCTTTCTTTGTCTCTCACTGTTCTTTCTTTCTTTCCCCTTTCTTTCTCTCCGTGTTCTTTCTTTCTCTCTCTCTCTGTTTTCTCTCTTCCTTAGTGCCAGTCAGTGTGCCCATAATGCCAGCCACTGTGCCCTCAGTACCAGTCATTGTGATCAGCAGTGCTGAATGGGTGCGATTAGGTGTGGACATGGGTGTGACTAGTTGTGAAATGGGTGTGGCTGGGTGTGGCCAAAATTTGCAGCTGCGCGCGCCGCAGTCTTTGTCCATCTTTCCCTTCTTCAAAAGATGGGAGGTATGATAGGGGCGGCTATGACCAGGGGGTCTGGTTGCCCAATAGAGAGCAGATCTGCCAGGAATTCTGTAATCATGCATACAAAAGGGGACAGAGATTTGGGAGGAGTGCTGTACCTAAAAGCACTAAATAGGACTGAGCTGAGATGTTGGGCACAGCTGTGACTACATGTTATATAGTCGTGTTAATCTCCTTTCACTTCTTGTAAACTACAAGTGTACAAAGATATTATATAGTCACCATGTGACTAGTGGGCCTGTGTAACTTCAAATGCCAGGGCTGAATTTTAGTCCCAGTCCGGCCCTGGAGGACAGGTAGAGAGTGACAGACCCCGCACTATACATGGAGGACAGGTAGAGAGTCACAGACCCTGCACTATACATGGAGGACAGGTAGAGAGTGACAGACCCCGCACTACACATGGAGGACAGGTAGAGAGTGACAGACCCTGCACTATACATGGAGGACAGGTAGAGAGTGACAGATCCTGCACTATACATGGAGCACAGGTAGAGAGTAACAGACCCTGCACTATACATGGAGGACAGGTAGAGAGTGACAGATCCTGCACTATACATGGAGGACAGGTAGAGAGTGACAGACCCCGCACTACACATGGAGGACAGGTAGAGAGTGACAGACCCCGCACTACACATGGAGGACAGGTAGAGAGTGACAGACCCTGCACTATACATGGAGGACAGGTAGAGAGTGACAGATCCTGCACTATACATGGAGGATAGCAGGCCCGGATTGGCAATATAACCAACCGGGCATTTTCCCGCTGGGCCGCTGTCACGTGGGCCGCGGGCGGCAGCGACCGATCATCTGTCCGCTTGCCAGCTGCTGCGGCCACTGTTGCTCCTGCCGCCGGCCCTCTGTGGGCACGGCGGTGATAGTTTCAAGTTCCTCCCACACTGCAGGGAGATAAGCCGCCACGCCCCCCCACGCACCCCATCCTCGCCTTAGCATGAGACCCCCTCCCCCCCGCAGCCACTCACAGCGTCGCACTCGCTTGCCTGCTGGCTCGGTTCGCAGGACCTGTGATGAGGTCACAGGAGGGGAGGAGTCAGGGGGTCACATGATCAGCAGGAGCCTTTGTTCAGACCCCCCCGATCATGTCACCCCTGACTCCGCCCCTCCTGTGACCTCATCACAGGTCCTGTGCGCTCAGCCTTGCCTCTACCGTCTGCAAGACTCTGCTTTGCTGTTGTCATGGTGCTGGTTGAGGTAAGTATGTGTGGGGTCAGGATTTACAGTGTAGATGTAGCAGAGCTGTGTGTGTACGAGGTGTACGGAGAGGAGCCGCGTGTGTACGAGGTGTACGGAGCGGAGCCGTGTGTGTACGAGGTGTACGGAGCGGAGCCCTGTGTGTACGAGGTGTACGGAGAGGAGCCACGTGTGTACGAGGTGTACGGAGAGGAGCCACGTGTGTACGAGGTGTACGTAGCGGAGCCGTGTGTGTATGAGGTGTACGGAGAGGAGCCGTGTGTACGAGGTGTACGGAGAGGAGCCGTATGTACGAGGTGTACGGAGCGGAGCCGTGTGTACGAGGTGTACGGAGCGGAGCCCTGTGTGTACGAGGTGTACGGAGAGGAGCCACGCGTGTACGAGGTGTACGGAGCGGAGCCGCGTGTGTACGAGGTGTACGGAGCGGAGCCGCGTGTGTACGAGGTGTACGGAGCGGAGCCGCGTGTGTACGAGGTGTACGGAGAGGAGCCGCGCGTGTACGAGGTGTACGGATAGGAGCCGTGTGTGTACGAGGTGTATGGAGCGGAGCCGTGTGTGTACGAGGTGTATGGAGCGGAGCCCTGTGTGTACGAGGTGTACGGAGTGGAGCCGCGTGTGTACGAGGTGTACGGAGCGGAGCCGCGTGTGTACGAGGTGTACGGAGCGGAGCCGCGTGTGTACGAGGTGTACGGAGCGGAGCCGCGTGTGTACGAGGTGTACGGAGCGGAGCCGCGTGTGTACGAGGTGTACGGAGAGGAGCCACGCGTGTACGAGGTGTACGGAGTGGAGCCGTGTGTGTACGGAGTGGAGCCATATGTGTACGGGATGTACGGAGCGGAGCCAAGTGTGTACAAAGCATACGAAGCGTGCTTTTCCCACGGGCACAGGAGTACACGGCGGAGCCCCGAGGAGCATTTTAAAACACACACATGACGTTCCACCTGAAGTGATGTGCTGGAAGCTGACCGGAAATGAGATAATTTCTTGAGGAGATTGTGACGGAACCAGGAATGCTTCAGATCCATCACCGTGTCCTCCTCCGACAGCGCAGACAGCAGGATCGCCTTGGAATCGGGGATGCAGGCCATGTGAGCGGATCATGATAGGTCCTGCACCGGGAGGCTCAGGTGGGCACTACAATGGGAGCCAGGCTGCTATAATATCTTTGTAGAATCTTTCTTTATTTCTTTCTCTCTTTTTCTTTCTTTCTCTGTTCTTTCATTCTCTGTTCTGTCTTTCCCTCATTTTCTTTCTCTTTCTCTTCTTTCTTTCTCTCTCTAATCTTTCTTTTTTCTCTCTCTGTTCTTTCTTTCTTTTTCTTTCCTCTCTTTCTCTCTGTTCTTTCTTTCTTTCTTTCTTTTCTTTACTTCTTTCTTTCTCTCTGTTCTTTCTCTGTCTCTCTCTGTTCTTTCTTTCTTTCCCCTCTTTCTTTCTCTCTCTGTTCTTTCTCTGTCTCTCACTGTTCTTTCTTTGTCTCTCACTGTTCTTTCTTTCTTTCCCCTTTTTTTCTCTCTGTTCTTTCTTCTTTCTCTCCGTGTTCTTTCTTTCTCTCTCTCTCTGTTTTCTCTCTTCCTTAGTGCCAGTCAGTGTGCCCATAATGCCAGCCACTGTGCCCTCAGTACCAGTCAGTGTGATCAGCAGTGCTGAATGGGTGCGATTAGGTGTGGACATGGGTGTGACTAGTTGTGAAATGGGTGTGGCTGGGCGTGGCCAAAATTTGCAGCTGCGCGCGCCGCAGTCTTTGTCCATCTTTCCCTTCTTCAAAAGATGGGAGGTATGATAGGGGCGGCTATGACCAGGGGGTCTGGTTGCCCAATAGAGAGCAGATCTGCCAGGAATTCTGTAATCATGCATACAAAAGGGGACAGAGATTTGGGAGGAGTACTGTACCTAAAAGCACTAAATAGGACTGAGCTGAGATGTTGGGCACAGCTGTGACTACATGTTATATAGTCGTGTTAATCTCCTTTCACTTCTTGTAAACTACAAGTGTACAAAGACATTCTATAGTCACCATGTGACTAGTGGGCCTGTGTAACTTCAAATGCCAGGGCTGAATTTTAGTCCCAGTCCGGCCCTGGAGGACAGGTAGAGAGTGACAGACCCCGCACTATACATGGAGGGCAGGGAGAGAGTGTCAGACCCCGCACTATACATGGAGGACAGGTAGAGAGTGACAGACCCCGCACTATACATGGAGGACAGGTAGAGAGTGTCAGACCCCGCACTATACATGGAGGACAGGTAGAGAGTGACAGACCCCGCACTATACATGGAGGACAGGTAGAGAGTCACAGACCCTGCACTATACATGGAGGACAGGTAGAGAGGACAGACCCCGCACTACACATGGAGGACAGGTAGACAGTGACAGACCCCGCACTACACATGGAGGACTGGTAGAGAGGACAGACCCCGCACTACACATGGAGGACAGGTAGAGAGTGACAGACCCCGCACTACACATGGAGGACAGGTAGAGAGTGACAGACCCTGCACTACACATGGAGGACAGGTAGAGAGTGACAGACCCCGCACTATACATGGAGGACAGGTAGAGAGTGACAGACCCTGCACTATACATGGAGGACAGGTAGAGAGGACAGACCCCGCACTACACATGGAGGACAGGTAGAGAGGACAGACCCCGCACTACACATGGAGGACAGGTAGAGAGTGACAGACCCTGCACTATACATGGAGGACAGGTAGAGAGTGACAGACCCTGCACTATACATGGAGGACAGGTAGAGAGGACAGACCCCGCACTACACATGGAGGACAGGTAGAGAGTGACAGACCCTGCACTATACATGGAGGACAGGTAGAGAGTGACAGACCCCGCACTACACATGGAGGACAGGTAGAGAGTGACAGACCCTGCACTACACATGGAGGACAGGTAGAGAGTGACAGACCCTGCACTACACATGGAGGACAGGTAGAGAGTGACAGACCCTGCACTATACATGGAGGACAGGTAGAGAGTGACAGACCCTGCACTATACATGGAGGACAGGTAGAGAGGACAGACCCCGCACTACACATGGAGGACAGGTAGAGAGGACAGACCCCGCACTACACATGGAGGACAGGTAGAGAGTGACAGACCCCGCACTACACATGGAGGACCCCTCGGCTGTGCCACCTCTCTCCTCCCATATCTGAGGATCCTTTGCTAGGTGAAGAGAATATGGCATCAGGCTGCGCTGCTCGCCTGTCAGGATGTTATACCAGATTCACTAGTAGGACTTTTATGGATTAAAACGTGCGCTGCCAGACCATCAATCCTCACAAGTTGTGTACTTAATATATTTATTTCCCAACGCGTTTCGAGGTCATAAAACCTCTTCCTCAGGGGATGACATGTACAGGCAGGTAAAGACATTGCCGGTTTTATACATACACAGTTCAAATATTGGCGCCAAGAGTCACATGTTGGGAAGGGGATAAAGGTCAGAGATCATCAGTGTAAATGTTTAAAAACTTAGTACATCCAACAGAATTAATTCATTTGGTGTGTTCCCAGATAAAAGATAGAGAAGAGAAAGAGAGTGAAGGAAAAATAAAGAAGAAATAAAAGAAAAAAGAAAAAAGCGCTACACGAACCCGCAGAAAAGGAACGAAAGAAAGTGATAGCCACTGTGTAATCCGCTACTCCAAGTGAGCAGAGGAGAAGTAGCTGAAAGAGAGGAAGAAAAAGAATAAGAATAAAAATGGGAGCCATTATGGGAAAATATATGATAAAAATGATGTGAATATTATTAGAAGTGAATGTGTTAAAATCTTTATTAGTATATAAAATGCAGTAAAAATTGGATGAATAAAAATATATATGAATAAAAAATATATAAAAAATATAAAAAATAAAAAAATATATATGAATATAGGATGTTATACCAGAGGAGTCCAAGTGGATGTAATAGAAAATGGACTTTATTTGAAATAAAGTGTTTTCTATTACATCCATTTGGACTCCCCTGGCCCATGCGTTCGTTTTTATTCCATTGGTTTCTTGCTTTTGCAAGACTTTGGGAGGTCTCCACCCCTCCCATGCGGGCCATGCACATATAAAGCCGTCTCACACAGCATGCCCACATCAGACATTACCTCTCTGAACCCTGCTCATATAGGTACTGTTCACATGGTCAGGTTTTAAATACATTGGTTGGGACTGCTCTGAGGGGTATACCTTGGCGTTGGTAGAGCGGCTTAGCGTACATTTTTTGCAAAAAACGTATGAACTAAATACCCTGTTTTGTTATCATCTTTTTACTAGCGCTTGCTGTTCATTGTTGGAATTTTTTTACAGCAGAGTATTTTTTCACGTTTGTTGTACTGTGTTTCTCTGTGTTCCAGTCTCTTGGTGGTGTGAACACTGTCTTACCGACCTGTTCACTGTATGTGCATGGCCCATGCGTTCGTTTTTAATCCTGACAGGCGAGCAGCGCAGCCTGACGCCCCATTCTCTTCACCTAGCAAAGGATCAGCAGCCGCCAATGTTAAGTGCATTGGTGGTGTCTCACAAAACCATAATAGGTGAGTGAATTTGATTATCCCTCACAAATATTCCTTTTATCTCGGATAAGACCCTATGTGCGCTCTATATTCCTTCTAGGTACATTGTCTCCCATATCTGAGAGCATAGTTTTCCGGCCAGAACGGTGGATGCCCATAACTTTCCGCCTGAAGCTCTAAATGAGGCGGCACCAATGAGTTCTGCTGTATTTTATCTGTGCAGAGAGATCAAATACGGCTACTGTATTTATTTCTGGTAGCTATGCTTTAAAATTCAACAATGCAGAGTTGTAGAGGTGGCTGCATGGTATGGGCTTGTGGGGAAAAGAATGCAGATTCTGATTATGTTCTCGGCTAGGTTCAGAGATATTACATTCTTTTATTATAGGTAATTTTCTAGATTCAATATCAGAGCCTTGTGCTGTTGAACCTTGGATCTGTGGTGCCACTATGTCTGCGTGTCAGTCCAACAAAGGAAGCCAGTTGGCTGGTGACTGCACAAGAGTTCACATCCCTGTGATAATTGCTTTACTTGGTGCTGGGGGACACAGGGTCTATGCCTTTTGCCCTCCTGGGGAGAGTTTCAAAGGCCTTTTTGCTCGAGCTAATTAAAAATGCCATTGGTCTGCCCGGCTGTAGGGAGCTTGGCACATCTGGCGGACTTTATGTATCGTTGCCTTTCCCGTGACCCTCGCATTACATTCACCTTGGCCAAAAAAGAGTACTGTTATTCCTGCTAGACCCACGCTGCAAGGAGAACTTTTCATCTCTCCTTCCTGTGGTGGATAGGGCTACTAACATGGTGCTATACCAGAATGTTTAGTTTGCAAAAGAGAAGACTGAGAGGAGACTTAATAGCTGTCTACAAATATCTAAAGGGCTGTCACACTGTAGAAGGATCAACTTTATTCTCATTTGCACAAGGAAAGACTAGAAGCAATGGGATGAAACTGAATGGGAGGAGACACAAATTAGATATTAGAAAAAACTTTTTGACAGTTAGAGTGATCAATGAGTGTAACAAGCTGCCACGAGAGGTGGTGAGATCTCCTTCAATGGAAGTCTTCAAACAGAGGCTGGACAGACATCTGACTGGGATGATTTAGCGAATCCTGCTTTGAGCAGGGGGTTGGACCAGATGGCCCAGGAGGTCCCTTCCAACTCTACGATTCTGTGATTCTATGATTCTATGAAGGCCATTATGGAAAATATGTTGAAAGAAATACCATCCGACAACGCTAGCAGTAGGGGGCAAAGTTACTTACCCAACCAAGGAGGAGAGGCGAGGGAGACACACATCAGGTACAGCAGAGGCAGGGGTACACTGTCAAAGGCCTGGGCCAATTTCATGACACTCTCAAACTTTCAAACCCTGATGACCGGATATTTTTGATGAGGGAAAAGTTTTTAACTATGGTCAAGCAATATGCAACATGCTGCGTTCGGCGCACATGGGCGCACCTTCAAAAGTGCGCAGCGCACGCCAAAATCCTACTAGCGCACGGCCAGCGCACGATCTGCACACCCTATGCTAAAGATAGGGTGCGCAGATCGCAAGCGTCCATGTGCGATAGTAGGCGGCGATGACCGGATGGGGCGGGCAGGGAGCCAGCAGTGGGCGGGGCTTAGCTAGTGTGAAACTAGCCTTAGCTATCCCTCCTAGCTTTGTGTCATCAGCAAATTTAATCAGTTTACCCTCAATTCCTTCATCTAAATCGTTGATAAAGATGTTGAACAATACAGGGCCCAGGACAGAGCCCTGTGGTACCCCACTTGAGACATTCTTCCAACTGGATGTGCAGCCATTTACGACCACTCTTTGGGTTCGATCACTAAGCCAGTTATGAATCCACCTAACAGTTGCCTTGTCCATTCCATACTTAGTCATTTTTTCAATAAGGATTGTGTGAGATACTTTGCCAAATGCTTTGCTGAAGTCAAGATATACTATATCTACAGCATTTCCTTGATCCACCCAATCAGTGATTCCGTCATAGAAGGAAATTAAGTTAGTCTGACATGACTTATTAGTTACAAACCCATGCTGACTCTGTTTAATCACTTCATTCTTATCCAGGTATTGACATACATGTTGTTTAATAATTTGTTCAAAGATCTTTCCTGGTATAGAAGTCAGACTCACCGGCCTATAGTTGCCTGGGTCCACCTTCTTCCCCTTTTTGAAGATAGGAACAACATTTGCTCTTCTCCAGTCTTCTGGGACTTCTCCTGTTCTCCAAGAATTTACAAAGATTATGGAGAGGGGTTCAAAAATTTCTTCTGCTATCTCCTTCAGTACTCTGGGGTGTAATTCATCTGGACCTGGAGATTTTTGGCAGGTTTTGCACTTAGTATATAACCTTTATGAATCTAAGGCCGGGGTCACACTGGCGAGGAATACAGACGAGTGAGAGGCGTTAAAAGCACGCATTACACACGGACAAATGATTCTCTATGGGGCGGCTCCCATCAGCTGTATATTTCTCGTGAAATTTGGGAGGTGTAGGTATTAATTTAAGGGGTTAATTCGTTGTTAAAAAATGTGTGGGCTCCCGTATTGACAAATTACCGCGGGAGCCCACACATTTTTTTACAACGAATTAACCCCTTAAATTAACACCTACACCTCCCAAATTTCACACATCAACCCTCATCTAATTACTAATGAAAGACATACAAAACAAAACATGAAATGAAATGCTTTACTGTATGTAACCATGTGTCATTTCATGGCGGGTTGGGGAATGATTTGACAGAAGCCGGCAATTGAATTAGCGGCTATTCTGCTATGAAGAACTCTGTGAAATATAAATATATATATATATGTGTCACAATGACATGTATATATATATATGTATGTATTCTATGTGTCTATATCTATTCTTTCGTTTGTGTTATAAAACCTGTCATAGGGCTCCATTAAATGTCCATTTTGCAGCCTGCGAGCAAATCTCGCCATACGGATTGCATACGGATGCTGACATGCGCAAAATACGCGACCACACCGTGCTTACGGATGACATACGGAGCACTGTTTAGGGGTCATTCATCCGTATTACGCATGTAAACTACGGACCGTATTTTGCGTCGGTTAGTGTGACCCCGGCCTAAGAGCACCAATACATGACAATTTGAACAGAACATGTATGAGGCCCTCTTTTATATCTAATACAGGGTGTATCTGAGTCCCTCTTCCATCTAAGTTTTGGCTGTTCTTACTTCCCTCATAAATTACACTGAAATTTCCTATTTTTCTATAATTTGGTTTACTTAAATTATTATTATTTTTTTAAATCCTTTTTAAATTTTGCCTTATATAAAAGTCACTATACAGGAACGAATGTCTCTTAACATTTTTTTTTTTTTGTAAACTCCAATTTGTCTTCGATTTTGAATGTTTTATTGTCAGTCCTTTAAGTGGAGTAAAAGTGTGATCTCATTGTTCTCAGCAGGATCTGGGAGTCAGAGATGTTTCCAGGGGTCTTCCCCATGCTATTCTCCTTCCATTCAGTACTTTTTCCCATCCATTTCAAGATTTTCCGTGCCCCCAGACCTCCTTATAGGGTCTGCCGGATAAATGCTTGAATTTCACATCTGAGGATTAGGAATTGCTTGGTTTCGCATAACAAGCACCCAAACATTTTAGTGCCTATTGCTAAATCCAAGGTGAGCAGGAAGGGCAGAGGATATTTGTCATAGTTGCCTCCTCTGTAAAATTTCTTTATCTCTATGTGAAATTGAAGGAGCTGTCATTAAAATCAAAAATGAAATTATACCTAATCAGCCTCCCCCATGGAGTAAGGCCAATAGGTGCTGAAAGGACAGGAGTAGAGATGAGCAAACCTTTCAACATGTTTACTGAATGGTTCGTCGAACACACATGAACCCCATTGAATTCAATGGGAGGCAAAACTAAACACAAAGACAACAACTTCAGGGGGCCAAAAAGCTGCCAAAACAACTCAAATCAGGCTCAGACACCAGAAAAAGTGGCATGAATTGACCATGAGACCTGGTGGTTGAAAGGTTACCTGAGTTCAAGTCACTGCATCTCATGGTAACTCCAGTGCTTGACTGTGGATTGTCGGGGTGCAGAGTGCCGGACTCGTAGCCGTTCATCGGTCCGGCACTGGCACTTCGAGGCAAGAGAAACAACTGCCACAAACTCAGGTGACCTTACTGTTCTTTTTGATTGATCATATCATGGATTCCAGGTTGGTGCAGCGGTCGGTACATTACCTGGTTCATTGGAAGGGGTATGGGCCGGCCTGTTGGTGCATTTCATTCTAGGTATCCTGGTAAGCCTTGGGGTCCAGTGGCCCCCCCGTTGAGAGGGGGTACTGTCATGGTTTGTATGGCTAGGATATTTTAGGGTTAATTCCTGTAGCCTCACTCTGACCCTGGGTGGACTTCTTATAGCTTCCATTTGGGAATTTCCCTTGTCAGTGATACTTTCGCCCTTGGCCAAGTGTGTTGACCCCTGAGTGTGTTTTGTGCCGTGTGCTATTTTGCCTGATACCATGGTTTTTGACTTGGTCTGATCTCTGGATACTGCTTGCTGGATTCTGTTTCTGTACCTTCTCTGTCCGTTTGGTATTGATCTCTGCCTGGCCCCCACTATCCGTTCTGCCTAATCCCTTAGTACTGTTGTGCTATCCAGTGCTCTGACCCCGGCCTGATCTGGTTTATGTCCCTGTCTATGCCCCTTGGTAGCTCTGTCCTGTAGTTACTGTTCTAGCAGTTTTCCTTCAGCTCCTAGCTCTCTGGAGTTTAGACCATGCCCCCCCACCAGTCAGGTGCTTCAGGTCCTATCTGGCCTGAAGCAATCTCTCTTCAGTCCCCTTCGCCCCGTGTTCCTGGGAGCCTGAGGCTGTCTTCAGGACCTGTCTTCCCGGGAGATTGCATTGGTGAGTTTCATTTGCAACCCTTCCCGTGACAGTGAGGACACGGAAGGCTTGCCTGTTAGCATGGTTGACTTTATGTTGCGCTGCCTTTCCCGTGACCTTCGTATTCTCAAAAGTTTGGATGACAGTCATTACTGGTCGTTGACACTTCCAGACCCACGCTACAAGGAGAGCTTTCAATCTCTTCTTCCAGAGGAAGATAGGTGTACAAAAATGGTGCAGTACCAGAAGGTCCTTGTTACGGAATTATTTAAAAAAATTCCCATCTGAAAACGCTGGAGGTCACAGTTCATTGGACAACGAAGGAGTACAGGTGAGAGAGACACAGCTCCAATCCAGCAGAGGCAGGGGAACACTGGCAAAGTTCTGGCAGAGTTCTCTCAGACCCTACCATCGCAGTGGTCCTGAGGCGTGGGGTACTCTCACAAGGAGTGCAAAATTTTTGAAGATGGTGAGGGAGTACCTTGTTGAGCATACCAACGTCCTCCAAGATTCCTCTGTACCTTTTAATTATTGGGTCTCAAAGCTGGTCACGTGGCATGAACTGGCTCTCTATGCCTTGGAGGTCCTGGCCTGTCCTGCCGCTAGCATTTTGTCAAGAGCACATTTTTAGTGCCGCTGGTGGAATTATAACTGATAAGCGCATTCGCCTGTCAACTGAAAATGCGGACAGGCTGACTCTTATAAAAATGAACAAGGGCTAGATTGGGCCAGACTTCTGTACACCACCGCATGATAACAGCGAAACATAACCTCAAATCCAGTGTCTTTTTTTGGGAGGTGTATTCCCATGCACCTCTTCACACCCACACATGGGTATACACATCCTGATTTTGGCTATTTGCTGTTATCCTCCTCCTTCTCCTCAATGTGTACCAAATGAATAATGTGAACTTGCTTTTCCTGTCGCCATCTAATACGTGTGTTCAAAGGCTTATTGGGGTGCGTGTTACTTTGGGGCAGGGCAGGCCTTGCATTTAATGCATAAGCAAACAGTATGTGAGTAGCAAATGAATAATGTGAACTTGGTTTTCCTGTGGCCATCCATCCAGCACGTGGGTTTAAAGCAGGGGTCTCAAACGAGCGGCCCGCGGGCCGCATGCGGCCCCTGAGGCAGGCATCTGCGGCCCGCGGTGCACCACATGTCTCACTCCCTGAGGCAGGGGCAGGGTGTATGGAGCGGAGCCGTGTGTGTACAAGGTGTACGGCGCAGAATCCTGTGTGTACGAGGTTTATGGAGCGGAGCCATGTGTGTACGAAGTGTACGGAGCCCTGTGTGTACGAGGTGTACGGAGAGGAGCCCTGTGTGTACGAGGTGTACGGATCGGAGCCGCGTGTGTACGAGGTGTATGGAGACCTGTGTGTACGAGGTGTACGGAGCGGAGCTGCGTGTGTACGAGGTGTATTAAGTTTGAAAGGAATGCGTCCCCCCAGCTCAAATTTTGTTTTATGTGCGGCCCCTTTACTCTGCCGAGTTTGAGACCCCTGGTTTAAAGGCTTATTGGGGTGCGTGTAACTTGAATGTGTAGGGGTCGGCCAGAGCAGTAGTCGTGGCTGAGCTTAACAGACTTTGCATGCCCTGGCCTCCCTCTACATAAATCACGTTTCACTTTCAGCCTATTTGCCTGGGCATTCTCTTTGCCGTCAGGGTTCTTCCTTTGCTCTTTAAGGTCACCTTTGGCCCTTTGTGCAGTAACAGACACACAGTCCACTTGTAACATGAAACAATAAACTACTTTCAGGAATTCTCAGCGCATCCAGACTTAACACAGCATTCACAGCAGTTTCCACATGATCTTTCCCTTCTCTGCTCTCCCTGTCACATGGCTCGAGATCAGGTCATACCGTGCTGTACATTTTCCCGGCATCCTCCCTGTGCAACCTTGCCTAGTGTGGGGGTTCCCTCAGCTTTCAGTTCACCCCGATTCTGAGGGCATCAGTCGATGCAATGATCTGCCACATGGTGAGAGACCCACCCATCTATCCTGCCGTGTCCTTCTCTGTAGCCTTTCTCTCTCTCTCTGCAGCTCCTGTGGTGGTGCCTGTGTAGTATCCCATGTTCTGGATGCCTGGGCTCTCACTTAGATGAAACGTTACGGGTATTTACTGCTGCTCGGGCCTTTGCCCACCCGAGCTCTATGGGTGCCCTCGCCTTCTCCCACTAATCAGGAAGCTCCCTTCCTCCAACCAAACTGACCCCTCCTATAGTTAACTATTTACATGGTGGTTTATCCTGTGCCCCATCTAGTGGCCAATTTGTAAACTGCTATGTCCCGAGCTAACACATCAGTTGCATATTTACATATGTACATAATATACATCTAAAGACCACCCCCTAAATATCACACCCCTAAAAACCACCCACTAAATACAACACCACTAAAGACCACCCCCTAAATACCAGACCCCAAAATGGCCTGAATAACAGCTAGAGGAGATCATTAGAATTACATTAAAGAACAGAAGAGTAACTGTGCAGTGATATATAGAGAGAGATATCTGTGCCCCATTACACAGTCAGTGCCCCCTATGCACCCCTTTATTACACAGTCTGTGCCCCCTATGAACCTCTTTAGTACACAGTCTTTGCCACCCATGCACTTCTCTTTCACACCAGCTCACTCAACTCTAGCCGCTCATTACCGACCACCAATGCAGTGCTCTTCCTCTCCTCCTGCTCCTTCACTGACATTTGGTGTCTTCTTCTCCCAGGGAAACCACTAAAGCTTACTGCCCCCTCTATCTCCTCCCACCAGCCGCCATGTCAGGTCCTTCAGCTCTCCGCTCTTGCTGCCAGCCAAGAACACTGAGCGTTGAGTGCGGAAGATGGGTTATGTCCTGTTTGTACGGCGCATGGCAGCCTTTTTAGTGCAAGCGCGGCACAAACTTCGGGAGTGGGGGAAAAATTCACAAACGGTACTTTTTTCTACCGGACACTACGGAGGGCAAAGAAAATCACCGGGTTTTCATGGACTGTCCGTAAATGTACGGACGGTTGGCATCCGTGATATACATACACCACTCATATTCTATAGTTTAATAATATAAACACCTGTCATATTTACACTCAATGACGTCTGTATCCTAAAGTTTTCCAGATACATTTACGGAGAAATTCATCTCTAAGTCCATAAATTACAGGACTGATAAATCTGGGAAGGCAGGTAAGAGCAAAGAAATGCATAAACCGCATGTAATGCGCATCATGTTTCATCTCTGTGTAAGGTGGAGACCAAGAAGCAAAATATAGAAGGAGCTGAAACGCGTGGAGGAGTACAGTTCGAGCTGCCTTGAAGGCAGAAGACTTCCCTGAGCTGATCTTTAAGGCCACCACCATGATGTTGACATAAGTATAAAGAATTATCAACACTCCCAAAGCTAGGCTAAGGATGAGCGTGATGGACCAAAGAGACTTTTGCATTTCAGTAATTTCAAATAAATCCACGTTACATTTAATATAAGAGGCAAAAAAATCCATGCATACTGATGTCATGAGTGAAATGAAATCCGCAGCGCAGGGGACCAGTCCGACCACCCAGATCACAATGGCGGTGGCTTTATACCGTGGTCCCGTACACAGTTCAACATGTCGCAATGGGAAGCAAACAGATATGTAACGTTCCAGAGCCATGGCCATCAAGATGTACAGGGTCGTTCTGAATGTAGACGATCCGAGTGTGATCAAGACGTAGCAGACGGGAACTAGGAAAGTTATAGCAAACACGGTGGCTAAAAGTAAGAGGAAACCCACCAGGAGATACAAAGTGTCATTGATAAGCATGTGGGCAAACAGAATGTAACGGGCACTGGCCCATATGTTGGGTGTGGTAACATAGATCTTCAACATGACGGCCATAAGGTAGAGGAAGACACCAAAGCAGAACACAGCTGGTGGTATCACGGCCATCCTCACAAAGGTCCAACTACTAACGGAATAAGTAGAGTTTTCAGACCTAACATGGTCCTTGAAGAAGTCCTCCTGGAATAGAGTCATTCGGGCAGTTTGGTTTAATAGTTTATTAGTTGGTCAATCAAACATTTGTCATGTTGTTAGAAGATGGGCTTGGACAAAGAATTATGGTGTCCGACTCCTAGTTACCAGAATTTTTACTTTATGTCTGCACTTGTTCTTAGACTATGCTCCTAAACACACCTAACCTACTGGATTTACATCAAACTTCTTGCAAATGACTCCATCATCAAGCCCCCAAAAATGTAAAAGCTCCAGCCTTGAATTTAAAATAAATAATTTCCAATTTTTTCTAATAATATTATCAGCTGAGGGGGAGGTGGCGCCATAGGTTATTGTCTACCCCACGAAAACCATTGTACCAACCCAATTTACAGCTTGTAGTGGCAATTGAATTAACCTACATAACATGTTATAGGATATATATGGTCCTCTCAAGAAATTAATGGAAAAAACTTTTCTCATAAAACAGATTTTTGTGGGGCTAAAAGTTTTAAAAACAAATGAAACAAAAAACTGTCAAGTTTGTGGTTCTTTTTTACCCTCCTTTAATAATTGAAAGCAAGTTGATGAATAAACAAAATGTGCCCAAAATGGAGTCATGAAAAATACAATTCGTTAGGCAAAAAATAATCTATAAAAATCAAAAAAAGAAAAAAATGCTGAACTCACCACTGTATAATGCTTCTTAGTTTTGGATGTCCTTATCGCATTTCTTACCAACCAACAAGGCGACAAATTTATTTTTTTTTAATGAAAGGACAAATACTGCAAAAAAACTTTTTGCAATTGCCAGGTGTGTTTCTCGGTTTCTTGTTTGTCGGTTATTACCCTTTATTGCCACTATTCTGTCCCCGTTATCTAAAATTTAGTTTAATGAGGTGCCTTGATATAACATGGGCAGATAGTTATGTATGATTATTTTATATCCATACACTGACAACTGTATGGAACACTGAAAGTAGGTATTGCATTATTATTTTATTCAAATTTTTAAAGCCTTTGGGGTCTTTAAGTGAATGTTTTTGTTCTTTATCCAAATCTGTTTTTAACCCCTTAACCCCCGGAGCTTTTGTCGGTTTTGCGATTTCGTTTTTTGCTCCCCCCCCCTCTTCCCAGAGCCATAACATTTTTATTTTTCCGTCAGCATGCGCCATGTGAGGGTTTGTTTTTTGTGGGATGAGTTGTACTTTTGAACGACACCATTGGTTTTACCATTTTGTGTACGGGAAAAAAATTCCAAGTGCGATAAAATTGCAAAAAAAAGTGCAATCCCACGCTTGATTTTTGTTTGGCTTTTTTGCTAGCTTCACTAAATAATAAAACTCACCTGCCATTATGATTCTCCAGGTCATTACGAGTTCACAGACACCAAACATGTCTAGGTTCTTTTTTATCTAAGTGGTGAAAAAAAATTCCAAACCTTTGTTAAAAAAAAAAAAAATTGCGCCATTTTCCGAGACCCATAGTGTCTCCATTTTTGGTGATCTCAGGTTGGGTGAGGGCTTATTTTTTGAGTGCCAAGCTGCCATTTTTAGTGATACTATTTTGGTAAAGATACAATTTTTTGATCTCCCGTTATTTGTCGCAACGACCAAAAAGACGTAATTCTGGCGATTTTGCTTTTTTTACGCTACGCTGTTTAGTGATCGGGTTATTATTTTTATTGATAGATCGGGCGATTCTGAACATGGTAAAACCAAATATGTGTATGTTTAATGTTACTTTTATTGTTTTATTTTGAATGTGGCAAAAGGGGGGTGATTTGAACTTTTACATTTTTTTATTTTTTTATATTTTTATAAACATTTTTCTTTGGCTGTGTGTGCACATGTTACAGATTTAGATGTGGATGTGGATCAGATCACCTCTATATAGCAGATTTACTGACTTGCTATGAACGCTGACCACTGGGTGACACCCACAGCAAAGCGCTTGTTAAATGCCGCTGTCAGAGTTTGACAGGGGCATTGAACTGGTTAATAGCCGTGAGTGGATCGCGATTCCACCCTTGGCTATTGCGGGCACAAGTCAGCTGTTCGAAACAGCTGACATGACCTGGGAAAGATGTGGGCTCACCACCGGAGCCCACATCAAGGAGAGGGAGTCCGACATCGGCGTACTATTACGCCCGATGTCGGAAAGGGGTTAAAGAGTTAATTATTAGTGATGAGCGAGCGGGCGTCCCTCCTTGTGGAGTGTGTCAGTGACTGCCTTCTGGACATCTGTCAGGTCAGCAGTCTTCCCCATGATTGTGGAGCTACTGAAACAGACTAAGTGACCTTTAAAAACTCTTAGGAGCCTTTACAGGGGTTTATTGTTAATTATTCTAATTTACTGAGATAATGACTTTTGGGTTTTCATTGGCTGTAAGCCATAATCATCAACATTACCAGAAATAAACACGTGAAATAGATCACTCTGTGTGTAATGACTCTATAGAATAGAGGAGAGTCACTTTTTGTATTGAAGAACTGAAATAAATTCACTTATTGATGATATTCTAATTTAGTGAGCAGCCCCTGCACATAGAGCGAATGCACAGAGTCTAACATGTTATGGGAGTGAGAAGGCGACCTGTCCGGAGACAGCGGAGATCGGCAGAAGAAGGAGTTTATGAGGAAATGGACTGGAACATTAGAAAGAATAGAAAACAACCGAACGGAATGAATTTCTAAATGCTACGATGCTCTTGTGTTAATGGTATATATGTATATGATAATATTTTATACATCACTGTTTTCTGATTGGTGGATCATTATTTTGAATAGCTTCTGACATAGCACAGTCAATATCTCTATGACTAAGGCCGGTCTAATACGCCATTAACACATCAGAGACGTCTTCATGAGCCGGCAGAATGGTTTTTAACTAATTTGAAATTAAAAAATATTGTTTTATAAGTGAAGTTCCTGCTTTTTTGCCAAAAATTGTCCCATACAGCTATAGTCAAGTGGCTGCATACAGCCATACATCACCAAGCACAATGCCGAGCGTGGGATGGAGTGGTGTAAAGCCGCCACCACTGGACTCTGGAGGAGACGTGTTCTGTTTAGAGACGGATCACACTTCTCTATCTGCGGCTGATGGAGGAGTCTGGGTTTGGTGACTCCAGGAGGACATTACCCCCTGACAACATTGTGCCCCCAGTATAGATGATGAAGGATAATGCTATGGGCTTGTTATTGGGGGTCAGCCTAGGCCCCTCAATTCCAGTGAAGTGAAATCTTAAACTTCAGCACAAGACATTGACGACAATTGTAGCTTCAGCTTTGTGGAAACAGTTTGGAGAAGGCCCTTTTGTGTTCCCCATGACTGTTCCCAGTGCACAGGCACCAGATAAACATGGTTGGGAGGGTCTGATGGAAGACGATGACCGGCCGCCCAGAGACCGACCTCAAACTAACTGTGTCCAAGAACGAGGTTCACCAAGGTAAATGGTGGTTAGAGCTATAAACGAGAGCAAACAACTCCCACAATAGATGAGGTGTAGCAATCACTGACTTACCATAGAAGAACTAGTGTTGCTCATGTATCAACAAGTAATAAAAAAATACAGAAAAAAATGTGAGTCTAGAAACCAATGGCAAAAATGTATAATTCACGAGTCGCTAATTTTGAGATGTCTTCGCTCTTTTGGGATTTTCTTTACAAAGTAAGAAAGTATCCAGAAGAAACCATTCCCTATTGTAAGATCTCCACCCGGTTCGGGTTTTGTCCCATCCTCATAAATGATTCCATGCAGGAAGATTCTGAGATTTATACATCTGACATCTTCTCCCTTAAGAAATAGAAACTAATAGTGTTTTCTTGGAAATGTTTCTTCAGGTGAGAAACATCTCCCACATGGTGAGCACCGGCGCCAACATGTGTATCCTCGCGGAGAGCTCAATGCCAGGAGGCTTCTCACTTGTTTTGCCCATTTTACGCTTGACCAAGAAAATGATTCCCTAGTCCTCTGTGTAAAGATGAGCAAAACTTTGCTTTTTGTTTTACTGGTGATTTTATAAGAAGTAAATGTTTAGTTAGGATATCACATATGTAAGAAGATGGAGGCTGAAAAACTGTAATACTCAATAACGGCACAGAAAATACTGACAGACCCCGCACTATACATGGAGGAACGGTAGAAAGTGACAGACCCTGCACTATACATGGAGGACAGGTAGAGAGTGACAGACCCTGCACTATACATGGAGGACAGGTAGAAAATGACAGACCCTGCACTATACATGGAGGACAGGTAGAGAGTGACAGACCCTGCACTATACATGGAGGACAGGTAGAGAGTGACAGACCCTGCACTACACATGGAGGACATGTAGAGAGAGAGTGACAGACCCTGCACTATACACGGAGCACAGGTAGAGAACGACAGACCCCGCACTACACATGGAGGACAGGTAGAGAGTGACAGACCCTGCACTATACATGGAGGAACGGTAGAAAGTGACAGACCCTGCACTATACATGGAGGACAGGTAGAGAGTGACAGACCCTGCACTATACATGGAGGACAGGTAGAAAATGACAGACCCTGCACTATACATGGAGGACAGGTAGAGAGTGACAGACCCTGCACTATACATGGAGGACAGGTAGAGAGTGACAGACCCTGCACTACACATGGAGGACATGTAGAGAGAGAGTGACAGACCCTGCACTATACACGGAGCACAGGTAGAGAACGACAGACCCCGCACTACACATGGAGGACAGGTAGAGAGTGGAAGACCCTGCACTATACATGGAGGACAGGTAGAGAGTGACAGACCCTGCTGTTATGATTGAGCCACCATAGGAGGCAAAAACAGAATTGCTAGCTAAGTCCAGAAAACCAGAGAAGTTGGCAGCTATCGGATTGCAGACCCCTGAACCTATCAACACAACTAGCAGTAGCCGTGGGGGGTTCCTACGATGCCCTAGACCCCTCGATCACAGCCGGAGAATTAAATAGGCCTAAAGAAAGAAAGGGGAAATCTAAACTGCCCCAGAGCAGACCCCAAAGCAATAGGCAGCCCCCAACATATAATGACGGTGAAGCAAGATGAAAACACTAACACAGACAGAAAGATAGACTGAGAAAAGATGGGGCCCCAGCTAACTAGATAGAAAAGGACAGTAAGGCTACTGTCTGCAATCCGTAAAAAAACCCTATGAAAATAAGAGCCAACAGACTGACAGTGAAAAAGGCCCTGAAGACGCTAGGCTTCAAAAAGCTATGTCAGTACTCAGGAATATTCTGAAGACAGAGCAACAGGCAAAAGGAGATTCAGCTCACCCCAGCAGGGAATGGCAGAATCCAGAAAAGCAAGGAAAACAAAAACAAAACACAAATGCAACAGGCAAAGCAAAAATCTTAGCTTTGGAGGAGCAGGAATCAGACTGGTGTCCTAGAAGTCCACAGAGAAATCACCCGCAGGGCAGAAGGGCGTCGGCAGCCTTATATCCAGTCCGTGACTCCACTCAGCCAGTCATCCTCATTAGACTCAGGTGCCTGATAATCAGGCTCATTACCTTCCTTTACCAGAATAGGGAGTTCACCAGACCTCAGTGACGAAGGGGAAAATGAACTCACAACAGTACCTCCCCCTTGAGGAGGGGTCACCGAACCCTCAACCACGCCACCAGGGCGATCAGGGTGAGCCCGATGAAAGGCACGCACCAATCTTTTGGCATGAATATCAGAGGCAGAGACCCAGGAATTATCCTCCTGACCATAACCCTTCCACTTAACCAAATACTGGAGTCTCCGTCTAGCCAAACGGGAATCCAGTATTTTCTCTACCTCATATTCCATGTTACCTTCAACCAATACATTGTCTGGAGGTGCCACCCCAGGAACAACTGGTTCAACAAACCTCTTCAACAAGGACTTATGGAACACATTATGGATTTTAAATGTGACAGGAAGAGCCAAATGAAAAGAGACCGGATTAATAATCTCTAAAATCTTGTAAGGTCCAATAAATCTAGGCTTAAACTTAGGAGAAGCCACCTTCATAGGAATATTTTTTGATGATAACCACACCATATCACCAATCTTAAACTGGGGACCAATGGTCCTATGTCGATTGGAAAACCGCTGCGCCTTTCCCTGGGAGAGAGCTAACTTATCCACCACTTGGTCCCAGATCTGGTGCATTCTCTCCACCACAGTATCAACACCTGGGCAGGCAGAAGTCTCCACCTGCCCTGAAGAAAATCGAGGATGAAACCCAAAGTTACAAAAAAAAGGTGACATCAAAGTGGCAGAACTAGCTCTATTATTTAAAGCAAATTCAACCAAGGGCAAAAATGAAACCCAATCATCCTGATCAGCGGAAATAAAACATCTCAAATACGACTCCAAGGTCTGGTTTGTTCTCTCTGTCTGCCCATTGGTCTGGGTGTGAAAAGCAGAAGAGAAGGACAACTGAATTCCCAGCTTGGAACAGAAAGTCCTCCAAAATCTAGACACAAACTGAACTCCTCTGTCAGATACAATGTTCTCAGGAATCCCGTGTAAGCGAACCACCTGTTGCAAAAACAGGGGCACCAACTCAGAGGAAGATGGCAACTTAGGGAGTGGTACAAGATGAACCATCTTAGAGAACCTATCACAAATCACCCAAATAACAGTCATTCTTTGAGAGACTGGCATATCAGAGATGAAATCCATTGAAGTATGGGTCCATGGCCTCCTGGGGACCGGCAAAGGCAACAACAACCCACTAGAGCGAGAACAAGATTTAGACCGGGAGCAAGTCCCACAGGACTGCACAAAATTCCTGACATCATGAGACAAGGTGGGCCACCAAAAAGAGCGACTCACCAGATCTCTAGTACCAAAAATACCTGGATGACCAGCCAATGCAGAGCAATGAACTTCAGACATCACTCTCTTCTTCCACTGGTCAGGAACATACAACTTTCCACTGGGACAACGCTCAGGTTTGTTCTCCTGGAACTCTTGCAACGCAAGTCTCAAATCGGGCGAGATGGCAGAAAGAACTACCCCTTCGCCTAAGATGGTAGCAGGCTTGGTCACCACAGGAGAATCAGCAAATAAACTCCTAGAGAGGGCGTCTGCCTTGACATTCTTAGTTCCAGGAAGAAAAGAGACCACAAAATCAAAACGTGTAAAAAACAAGGCCCACCTAGCCTGTCTAGGGTTCAAGCGCTTAGCCGACTCTAGGTAAATCAAATTCTTGTGGTCAGTGAGGACCACAACTTGATGTTTAGCTCCCTCCAACCAATGTCTCCACTCCTCAAATGCCCACTTCATGGCCAACAGCTCCCGATTCCCCACATCATAGTTACGTTCAGATGGAGAGAACTTTCGGGAAAAGAAAGCACAGGGATTCATTTTAGATGTTACAGGATCCTTTTGGGACAAAACAGCTCCTGCCCCAATCTCAGAAGCATCCACCTCTACCTGGAACGGGAGTGAGACATCAGGTTGCCGCAAAACCGGGGCGGAGGTAAATCTTCGCTTCAGCTGCTGAAAGGAAGCAACAGCCTCCGGAGACCAATTCAACACATCAGCACCCTTCTTAGTCAGATCAGTCAATGGCTTGGCAATACTAGAAAATTTTGCTATAAATTTCCGATAAAAATTAGCAAAACCCAAAAACTTCTGGAGGGCCTTCAAAGAAGTGGGCTGAACCCAATCATAAATGGCCTGTACCTTGGCCGGGTCCATTTCAATAGTTGACGGAGACAAAATAAATCCCAAAAATGAAATCCTCTGTACTCCAAAAAGGCATTTCGATCCTTTGACATACAGGGAATTATCCCTCAAGATCCGGAACACAGTCCGAATATGTTCCACATGAGAATCCCAATCCTTGGAGAAGATCAAAATATCATCCAGATAGATAATCAAAAATTTATCGACAAAGTCTCGGAAAATATCGTTCATGAAGCACTGGAAGACAGAAGGGGCATTAGTGAGCTCAAAAGGCATCACCAGGTACTCAAAATGTCCCTCCGGAGTATTAAACGCCGTCTTCCATTCATCCCCCTGCTTAATGCAGATAAGATTATACGCCCCCCTGAGGTCAAGTTGGTAAACCAGCAAGCGCCTCTAACTCTAGAGAATAGATCCGAAATCAGGGGTAACGGATACTGATATTTAATAGTAATTTTATTGAGGGCACGATAATCAATACAAGGCCTTAAAGAACCATCCTTTTTGGCCACAAAAATAAAACCGGCACCTAAGGGTGAAGAGGATGGTATAATATGACCCTTCTCCAACGCCTCCTTAATATAGGACCGCATAGCCTCGTGCTCGGGTACAGATAAATTGAAGAGCCGACCCTTGGGAAATTTACACCCCGGGCTTAGTTCAATTGCACAGTCATAACTCCTATGAGGAGGCAAGGACGCAGACTCATTCTCACTAAATACATCATAAAAGTCCGCCAAATAGTCAAGAAGATCATGCGACTGAGGAGAGGTGGAAAAAAACGGAGCCTCACTAAAGGCACCCCGACAACCCCAACTCACCACAGACACAGATTTCCAATCCAAAACTGGATTATGAATTTGCAACCCCAGAACAACGGCATCATGCAGACCATGCAACACCAAAAATCTGCAATTTTCTTGATGGTCTGGGGCGACCCTCATGACCACCTGGGTCCAAAACTGAGGTTTATTTTTAGCCAAAGGATTAGAATCAATCCCCCTCAAAGGGATAGGCGTCTGCAGAGGTGTAATCGGAAATCCACAACGTTTAGCAAAATCCAAGTCCATTAGGTTTAGCGCTGCTCCCGAATCCTTGGCGGAAAATATGGACAGGGAGCAGATCAGAGTAATTGCCAGAAGAAACTTAGGTTGAACACCACCAACAGAAAACGTGTGTGCAAAGCGTTTCTCTCATTTAGGACAAACAGAAATAATATGCGAGGCATCTCCACAGAAAAAACACAGCTTATTACGCCTTCTGAACTCCTGACGTTGCGCCTTAGACAAAACTCTATCACATTGCATAGGTTCAGACGTCTGTTCAACCGGTGGCAACACCTCTCGTGCAATCCTGCGTTCACGCAAACGCCGACCAACCTGAATGGCTAATGACATAAAATCGTCCAGACCAGAGGGAACAGGAAATCCCACCATAGTATCTTTTACGGCTTCTGACAATCCCTTCCGAAAGAGAGCAGCCAAGGCATTATCATTCCAGGTAGTAAGGACCGCCCACTTTCGGAACTTTTGACAGTACAACTCTGCAGAATCACGACCCTGGCTCAATGCCAGCAGGGTCTTTTCAGCCTGATCAATGGCATTAGGTTCGTCATACAACAACCCCAAAGCTTGAAAGAATGCGTTCACATTAGTCAGAATAGGATCATCTGGTTTCAAAGAAAACGCCCAATCCTGGGGATCGCCACGCAGCAAAGAGATGACAGTTTTAACCTGCTGCACGGAGCTCCCTGACGAGTTAGGCTTCAAGGCAAAAAATAATTTACAATTATTTTTGAAACTCAAAAATTTAGATCGATCCCCAAAAAATACATCAGGTGTAGGAATCTTTGGTTCAACAGCATGCGAATGAGCAAGGTAGGCGGAAATTCCCCGCACTTCCGCAGCGAGCTGCTCCACACGATCAGACAATTGCTTTATCTCCATTGAGAGAAAAAAAATTCCCCCTAAATTATAGGCCAGTGAGTTTAACTTCAACTGTGGGTAAAATCCTGGAGGGTTTTCAAAGAGATACTATACTGGAGTATCTGGAGGAGAATAAACTTATGACCCAATATCAACATGGGTTTATAAGGGACCGTTCCTGTCAGACTAATCTGATAAGCTTTTATGAAGAGGTAAGTTCTGGACTGGACCAAGGGAATGCAGTGGACGTGGTGTACATGGACTTTTCAAAAGCTTTTGATACGGTGCCACACAAAAGGTTGATACATAAAATGAGAACAATGGGGATAGGGGAAAATATGTGTAGGTGGGTTAAGAGCTGGCTCAGGGATAGGAAACAAAGGGTGGTTATTAATGGAGCACACTCGGACTGGGTCACAGTTAGCAGTGGGGTACCACAGGGGTCAGTTTTGGGCCCGCTTCTTTTTAACATATTTATTAATGACCTTGTAAGGGGCATAGAGAGTAGAATTTCAATATTTGCAGATGACACTAAACTCTGCAGGGTAATCAATACAGAGGAGGACAATTTTATATTACAGGAGGATTTATGTAAACTAGAAGCTTGGGCTGATAAATGGCAAATGAGCTTTAATGGGGATAAATGTAAGGTCATGCACTTGGGTAGAATGAACAAGATGTATAATTATGTGCTTATTTGTAAAACACTGGGCAAAACAGTCACTGAAAAAGACCTGGGTGTATGGGTGGACGACAAACTCACATTTAGTGGCCAGTGTCAGGCAGCTGCTGCAAAGGCAAATAAAATAATGGGATGCATTAAAAGAGGCATAGATGCTCATGAGGAGAACATAATTTTACCTCTATATAAGTCACTAGTGCGACCACACTTAGAATACTGTGAACAGTTCTGGTCTCCGGTGTATAAGAAAGACATAGCTGAACTGGAGCGGGTGCAGAGAAGAGCGACCAAGGTTATTAGGGAACTGGGGGGTCTGCAATACCAAGACAGGTTATTACAATTGGGGTTATTTAGTTTGGAGAATCGAAGGCTTAGGGGTGATCTTATTACAATGTATAAATATATGCGGGGACAATACCAAGACCTTTCTAATGATCTTTTTACTCTTAGACCTGTGATGGGGACAAGGGGGCATCCTCTACGTCTGGAGGAAAGAAGGTTTAAGCATAATCACAGACGCGGATTCTTTACTGTACGAGCAGTGAGACTATGGAACTCTCTGCCATATGATGTTGTAATGAGTGATTCCCTACTAAAATTTAAGAGGGGACTGGATGCCTTTCTTGAAAAGTATAATATTACAGGGTATATACACTAGTTTCCTTAGTGTTGCGTTGATCCAGGGAGATAGTCTGATTGCCGTATGTGGAGTCGGGAAGGAATTTTTTTCCCCAATGTGAAGCTTACTGTTTGCCACATGGGGTTTTTTTGCCTTCCTCTGGATCAACATGTTAGGGCAAGTTAGGATAGGATATGGGTTGAACTAGATGGACTTAAAGTCCCCCTTCAACCTTAATTACTATGTTACGGCCTCAGAGATATAGAGGAAAGAATATACACACTCTTTTTTTTTTTTTTTTAAAGCACAATTCTTTCCTGCTATTGAGTACCCTAGGATATGCGGTATGGCGGGTGATTCTGTTATGATTGAGTCACCGTAGGAGGCAAAAACAGAAATGCTAGCTAAGTCCAGAAAACCAGAGAAGTTGGCAGCTATCGGATTGCAGACCCCTGATCCTATCAACACAACTAGCAGTAGCCGTGGGGGGTTCCTACGATGCCCTAGACCCCTCGATCACAGCCAGAGAATTAAATAGGCCTAAAGAAAGAAAGGGGAAATCTAAACTGCCCCAGAGCAGACCCCAAAGCAATAGGCAGCCCCCAACATATAATGACGGTGAAGCAAGATGAAAACACTAACACAGACAGAAAGATTGACTGAGCAAAGACGGGGCCCCAGCTAACTAGATAGAAAAGGACAGGAAGGTTGCTGTCTGCAATCCGTAAAAAACCCTATGAAAATAAGAGCCAACAGACTGACAGTGAAAAAGGCCCTGAAGACGCTAGGCTTCAAAAAGCTATGTCAGTTGTTGTGAGTTCATTTTCCCCTTCACTATTGAGGCCCAAGGAACTCCCTCTTCTGGTGAAGAAAGGTAGTGAGCCTGATTGTCAAACACCTGGGGCTGATGATGATGACTGGCTGAGTGGAGTTAATGACTGGATATAAGGCTGCCGACGCCCTTCTGGCCTGCGGGTGATTTCTCTGTGGACTTCTAGGAAACCAGTCTGATTTCTGCTCATCTAAAGCTAAGATTTCTGCTTTGCCTTTTTGCATTAGTGTTTTGTTTTCCTTGCTTTTCTGGATTCTGCCATTCCCTGCTGGGGTTAGCTGTATATCCTTTTGCCTGTTGCTCTGTCTTCAGAATATTCCTGAGTACTGACATAGCTTTTTTGAAGCCTAGCGTCTTCAGGGCCTTTTTTACTGTCAGTTTGTTGGCTCTTATTTTCATAGGGTTTTTCACGGATTGCAGACAGCAGCCTTCCTGTCCTTTCCTATCTAAGCTAGCGTGGGCCCCATCTTTGCTCAGTCTATCTTTCTGTCTGTGTTTTGTTCTTTCTTCTTGCTTCACCGTCATTATATGTGGGGGGCTGCCTTTTACTTTGGGGTCTGCTCTGGGGCAGTTTAGATTTCCCTTTCTGTCTTTAGGCAATGTAGTCCTCCGGCAGTGATCGAGGGGCCTAGGGCATCGTAGGAGCCCCCCACGGCTACTGCTAGTTGTGTTGATAGGTTCAGGGGTCTGCAATCCGATAGCTGCCAACTTCTCTGGTTTTCTGGACTTAGCTAGCATTTCTATTTTTGCCTCCTACGGTGACTCAATCATAACAGAATCACCCGCCATACCGCAGATTCTAGGGTACTCAATAGCAGGAAAGAATTGTATAAAAAAAAAAAAAAGTGTGTATATTTTTTCCTCTATATCTCTGAGGCCGTAGGGGGAATTTTTTTTTCTCTCAATGGAGATAAAGCAATTGTCTGATCGTGTGGAGCAGCTCGCTGCGGAAGTGCGGGGAATTTCCGCCTACCTTGCTCATTCACATGCTGCTGAACCAAAGATTCCTACACCTGATGTATTTTTTTGGGATCGGTCTAAATTTTTGAATTTCAAAAATAATTGTAAATTATTTTTTGCCTTGAAGCCTAACTTGTCAGGGAGCTCCGCGCAGCAGGTTAAAATTGTCATCTCTTTGCTGCGTGGCGATCCCCAGGATTGGGCGTTTTCTTTGAAACCAGATGATCCTATTCTGACTAATGTGAACGCATTTTTTCAGGCCTTGGGGTTGTTGTATGACGAACCTAATGCCATTGATCAGGCTGAAAAGACCCTGCTGGCATTGAACCAGGATCGTGATTCTGCAGAATTGTACTGTCAAAAATTCCGAAAGTGGGCAGTACTTACTACCTGGAATGATAATGCCTTGGCTGCCCTCTTTCGGAAGGTGTTGTCAGAAGCTGTAAAATATACTATGGTGGGATTTCCTGTTCCCTCTGGTCTTGACGATTCTATGTCTTTAGCCATTCAGGTTGATCGGCGTTTACGCGAACGCAGAGCTGCACGAGAGGTGTTGCCACCTGTTGAACAGATGTCTGAACCTATGCAATGTGATAGAGTTTTTTCCAGAGAGCAGCGTCAGGAGTTCAGAAGGCGTAATAAGTTGTGTTTTTTCTGTGGAGATGCCTCGCATATTATTTCTGTCTGTCCTAAACGCGAGAAACGCTTTGCACACACGTTTTCTGTTGGTGGTGTTCAACCTAAGTTTCTTCTGGCAATTACTCTGATCTGCTCCCTGTCCACATTTTCCGCCAAGGCTTTTGTGGATTCGGGAGCAGCTCTAAACCTAATGGACTTGGATTTTGCTAAACGTTGTGGATTTCCGATTACACCTCTGCAGACGCCTATCCCTTTGAGGGGGATTGATGCTACTCCTTTGGCTAAAAATAAACCTCAGTTTTGGACCCAGGTGGTAATGCGGGTCGCCCCAGACCATCAAGAAAATTGCAGGTTTTTGGTGTTACATAATCTGCATGATACTATTGTCCTGGGGTTTCCCTGGTTACAAATTCATAATCCAGTTTTGGATTGGAAATCTGTGTCTGTGGTGAGTTGGGGTTGTCGGTGTGCCTTTAGTGAGGCTCCGGTGTTTTCCACCTCTCCTCAGTCGCATGATGTTCCTGATTATTTGGCGGACTTTTATGATGTATTTAGTGAGAATGAGTCTGCGTCTCTGCCTCCTCATAGGAGTTATGACTGTGCTATTGAACTGAGCCCGGGGTGTAAATTTCCCAAGGGTCGGCTCTTCAATTTATCTGTACCCGAGCACGAGGCTATGCGATCCTATATTAAGGAGGCGTTGGAGAAGGGTCATATTAGACCATCCTCGTCACCCTTAGGTGCCGTTTTTTTTTTTGTAGCCAAAAAGGATGGATCATTAAGACCTTGTATTGATTATCGTGCTCTCAACAAAATTACTGTTAAATATCAGTATCCGTTACCCCTGATTTCTGATCTATTCTCCAGAGTTAAAGGTGCTTGCTGGTTTACCAAGCTTGACCTCAGGGGGGCGTATAATCTTATTCGCATTAAGCTTGGGGATGAATGGAAGACGGCGTTTAATACTCCGGAGGGACATTTTGAGTACCTGGTGATGCCTTTTGGGCTCACTAATGCCCCTTCTGTCTTCCAGTGCTTCATGAAAGATATTTTCCGAGATTTTGTCGATAAATTTTTGATTATCTATCTGGATGATATTTTGATCTTCTCCAAGGATTGGGATTCTCATGTGGAACATATTCGGACTGTGTTCCGGATCTTGAGGGAGAATTCCCTGTATGTCAAAGGATCTAAATGCCTTTTTGGAGTACAGAGGATTTCTTTTTTGGGATTTATTTTGTCCCCGTCAACTATTGAAATGGACCCGGCCAAGGTACAGGCCATTTACGATTGGGTTCAGCCCACTTCTTTGAAGGCCCTCCAGAAGTTTTTGGGTTTTGCTAATTTTTATCGGAAATTTATAGCAAAATTTTCTAGTATTTCCAAGCCATTGACTGATTTGACTAAGAAGGGTGCTGATGTGTTAAATTGGTCTCCGGAGGCTGTTGCTTCCTTTCAGGAGCTGAAGCGAAGATTCACCTCCGCCCCGGTTTTGCGGCAACCTGATGTCTCACTTCCGTTCCAGGTAGAGGTGGATGCTTCTGAGATTGGTGCAGGAGCTGTTTTGTCCCAAAAGGATCCTGTAACATCTAAAATGAATCCCTGTGCTTTCTTTTCCCGAAAGTTCTCTCCATCTGAACGTAACTATGATGTGGGGAATCGGGAACTGTTAGCCATGAAATGGGCATTTGAGGAGTGGAGACATTGGTTGGAGGGAGCTAAGCATCAAGTCGTGGTCCTCACTGACCACAAGAATTTGATTTACCTAGAGTCGGCTAAGCGCTTGAACCCTAGACAGGGCCTTGTATTTTACACGTTTTGATTTTGTGGTTTCTTTTCTTCCTGGAACTAAGAATGTCAAGGCTGACGCCCTCTCTAGGAGCTTCTTTGCTGATTCTCCTGTGGTGACCAAGCCTGCTACCATCTTAGGCGAAGGGGTAGTTCTTTCTGCCATCTCGCCCGATTTGAGACATGCTCTGGAAGAGTTCCAGGAGGACAAACCTGAGCGTTGTCCCAGTGGAAAGTTGTATGTTCCTGACCAGTGGAAGAAGAGAGTGATGTCTGAAGTTCATTGCTCTGCTTTGGCTGGTCATCCAGGTATTTTTGGTACTAGAGATCTGGTGAGTCATTTTTTTTGGTGGCCCTCCTTGTCTCGTGATGTCAGGGTTTTTGTGCAGTCCTGTGGGACGTGCTCCCGGTCTAAATCGTGTTCTCGCTCTAGTGGGTTGTTGATGCCTTTGCCTGTCCCCAAGAGGCCATGGACCCATATTTCAATGGATTTTATCTCTGATATGCCTGTCTCTCAAAGGATGACTGTTATTTGGGTGATTTGTGATAGGTTCTCTAAGATGGTTCATCTTGTACCACTCCCTAAGTTGCCATCTTCCTCTGAATTGGTGCCCCTGTTTTTACAACAGATGGTTCGCTTGCACGGGATTCCTGAGAACATTGTATCTGACAGAGGAGTCCAGTTTGTGTCTAGATTTTGGAGAACTTTCTGTTCCAAGCTGGGAATTCAGTTGTCCTTCTCCTCTGCTTTTCACCCTCAAACCAATGGGCAGACAGAGAGAACAAACCAGACCTTGGAGTCATATTTGAGATGTTTTATTTCTGCTGATCAGGATGATTGGGTTTCATTTTTGCCCTTGGCCGAATTTGCTTTAAATAATAGAGCTAGTTCTGCCACTTTGATGTCTCCTTTTTTTTGTAACTTTGGGTTTCATCCTCGATTCTCTTCAGGGCAGGTGGAGGCCTCTGCCTGCCCAGGGGTTGACACTGTGGTGGAGAGAATGCACCAGATCTGGGACCAAGTGGTGGATAAGTTATCTCTCTCCCAGGAAAAGGCCCAGCGGTTTTCCAACCGACATAGGACCATTGGTCCCCAATTTAAGGTTGGTGATATGGTGTGGTTATCATCAAAAAATATTGCTATGAAGGTGGCTTCTCCTAAGTTTAAGCCTAGATTTATTGGACCTTACAAGATTTTGGAGATTATTAATCCGGTTTCTTTTCGTTTGGCTCTTCCTGTCACATTTAAAATCCATAATGTGTTCCATAAATCTTTGTTGAAGAGGTTTGTTGAACCTGTTGTTCCGGGGGTTGCACCTCCAGACCCTGTATTGGTTGAAGGTAACATGGAATATGAGTGTCATGGTATGCCTAGGTTACTTTAGGCTAAAACCCCGGGACCCCTGCAGTGTCCCTCAGACTAGGGAAAACCCTGTCTGTCCCTCAACCCAGGGTTTACACTGAAGGTGTGCCTGCCTGGGCCTCCACCCTGTCCCTGTCTCCTGTCCAGCCCTAAGCTGAACCCACCACCCTCCACCCGGTGAGGGGACCAGACACCAGACCCCACAAATACGTATGGTGTGAACAGTGTCCGACATGACAATACTGTAGTGGAATAGGGTATTACCGCTGTCTGCCGGACACCCTGGTGTGAACAGTGTCCGACATGACAATGAGGTAGAGAAAGTACTGGATTCCCATCTGGCTAGACGGAGACTCCAGTATATGGTTAAGTGGAAGGGTTATGGTCAGGAGGATAATTCCTGGGTCTCTGCCTCTGATATTCATGCCAAAAGATTGGTGTGTGCCTTTCATCGGGCTCACCCTGATCGCCCTGGTGGCGTGGTTGAGGGTTCGGTGACCCCTCCTCAAGGGGGAGGTACTGTTGTGAGTTCATTTTCCCCTTCACTACTGAGGCCCGAGGAACTCCCTCTTCTGGTGAAGAAAGGTAGTGAGCCTGATTGTCAAACACCTGAGGCTGATGATGATGACTGGCTGAGTGGAGTTAATGACTGGATATAAGGCTGCCAACGCCCTTCTGGCCTGCGGGTGATTTCTCTGTGGACTTCTAGGAAACCAGTCTGATTCCTGCTCATCTAAAGCTAAGATTTCTGCTTTGCCTTTTTGCATTAGTGTTTTGTTTTCCTTGCTTTTCTGGATTCTGCCATTCCCTGCTGGGGTTAGCTGTATCTCCTTTTGCCTGTTGCTCTGTCTTCAGAATATTCCTGAGTACTGACATAGCTTTTTTGAAGCCTAGCGTCTTCAGGGCCTTTTTTACTGTCAGTTTGTTGGCTCTTATTTTCATAGGGTTTTTCATGGATTGCAGACAGCAGCCTTCCTGTCCTTTCCTATCTAAGCTAGCGTGGGCCCCATCTTTGCTCAGTCTATCTTTCTGTCTGTGTTTTGTTCTTTCTTCTTGCTTCACCGTCATTATATGTGGGGGGCTGCCTTTTACTTTGGGGTCTCTGGGGCAGTTTAGATTTCCCTTTCTGTCTTTAGGCTATGTAGTCCTCCGGCTGTGATCGAGGGGCCTAGGGCATCGCAGGAGCCCCCCACGGCTACTGCTAGTTGTGTTGATAGGTTCAGGGGTCTGCAATCCGATAGCTGCCAACTTCTCTGGTTTTCTGGACTTAGCTAGCATTTCTATTTTTGCCTCCTACGGTGACTCAATCATAACAGTCAGTACTCAGGAATATTCTGAAGACAGAGCAACAGGCAAAAGGAGATTCAGCTCACCCCAGCAGGGAATGGCAGAATCCAGAAAAGCAAGGAAAACAAAAACAAAACACAAATGCAACAGGCAAAGCAAAAATCTTAGCTTTACAGGAGCAGGAATCAGACTGGTGTCCTAGAAGTCCACAGAGAAATCACCCGCAGGGCAGAAGGGCGTCGGCAGCCTTACATCCAGTCCGTGACTCCACTCAGCCAGTCATCCTCATTAGACTCAGGTGCCTGATAATCAGGCTCATTACCTTCCTTTACCAGAATAGGGAGTTCACCAGACCTCAGTGACGAAGGGGAAAATGAACTCACAACACCCTGCACTCTACATGGAGGACAGGTAGAGAATGACAGACCTTGCACTATACATGGAAGACAGGTGGAGAGTGACAGACCCTGCACTATACATGGAGGACAGGTAGAGAGTGACAGACCCTGCACTACACATGGAGGACATGTAGAGAGAGAGTGACAGACCCTGGACTATACATGGAGCACAGGTAGAGAGTAACAGACCCTGCACTATACATGGAAGACAGGTAGAGAATGACAGACCTTGCACTATACATGGAAGACAGGTGGAGAGTGACAGACCCTGCACTATACATGGAGGACAGGTAGAGAGTGACCGACCCCACACTACACATGGAGGACAGGTAGAGAATGACAGACCCTGCACTATACATGGAGGACAGGTAGAGAGTGACAGACCCTGCACTATACATGGAGGACAGGTAGAGAGTGACAGACCCGGCACTACTCATGGAGGATCCTCCTTCCTTCCACCATCTTGAGTCCCAGGAGACCAGTGATCCCACTCTAGGACATTTCAAGGAGCTCTTTACAACATCATTTCTTCATTGTGTCCTCTCAACCTGCGTGTTCCAAGAGGGACAGGAGGAGATGCTGTGTAGTGATGCATAAAACTTTGAGCAGACACAGTCACAAGAAGATGACGGAAGGGAACAACAAATTTTGTCAAACGAGGTAGATGATGATGAGACACAGTTTCCAGTAAGTCAGGTTGCTGATAAATCAACAACTCAGGACCAGGGTCCAGCTTTGGAAGATGAGATGGTGAATGACGAAGTCACCAACCCAACCTTGGAAGCAGACGTGCAGAGCAAAGTCAACAACGCTAAGGGGAATGGATCGGCAGTACTGAAACAGGCAGGAAGTGGGGTGACCAGAGGGAGAAGGTAGACAACTGTTCCTCAGAGTATCGACACTCGTAAATTTCTCCGTCAAAGAGTTAGGTGCTCTCCAGTCTGGGACTCTTTTAAAAAGAGTCCTAAGACAAAAAAAATGGCCATTTGCAACCTGTGCCATGCCACCTGTCCTCGCACATCCTAAACCATCATGGGGCACCTTCATCAGGCATTTCCAAAAACGTTTCCCACCACAGCGATAATCTGTCCCTCCCTCAGGCCTTGGAACAAATACAAAAGTTTCCAGCCACCCACCCTTAGGTCCAAATGCCAAACAGGCACATTTCCAGGCTGCTTGCCAGATAAATGTTGTTGTTTAGCCTTGTAGACATGGTGGATTTTCGATGACTCATGGCGGCAGCTGTCCCTCGGTATTCGGACCCCCAGATGCCACTATTTATCCTGGTGTGGTGTCCCCACCTTGTACCAGCACATGTCCAGGACATCACCTGTGCCCTTACCGATGCAATTACTGGAATTGTAAACTTAATGACCGACACCCAGAAAAGCGCTTGTGGCCAGTGATGCTACATTTCCCTGAAGGCACACTGGGTGAACATTGTGGGGGCTCTGGCCAAATTTCACACTGGCATGACACATGTGCTACTGACGCCAAGGATTGCTGGCCCTACTTCTATCATGGTTTCCCCCACCTCTTAAAGCAATTCCTGCACCCCCTCCTTCTCGTCCTCCATCTTTGCTTTGGTATATGAACACCACGGCAGAGTTACTGAAAGGAATAACAGACCAGACAGTTCTGTGGCTTCTGGTCAAGGTATGCTGCGTCAGCACCCATTTTCACATGTAGAAAAAGACAGTAATTCTGCCAATGTTTTCTATTATGTGACTGTACAGCCCCTTCACACAGCCTATCATGTTTTTCACAGATGCCACGCGTTCCCTATTTGACCTACGGTGCTGTAGGAGGTTGGACCGGACTAGGGCAGCTTCTCACGTGCCCGGGCTGGAACTATCGGGACTGTCACCAGTATTGCCGGGGGAAGGGCTTCTTGCAGGGCTTTCTGACCAACGCAGACCTTTGCACCCGACTATGGTGGGGCGTGGTGATATAAAAGGAGCGGATCGCGCAAAAACGGGGCTTCTGGTGGGAAGACAGGACACGCTGAAGGAGAAGATTGACTCCGTCTCTGCGGCTTCTGATCAGCCCCTTCGCGCACTACTTGCACACCTACTGGACTGAGCACCTCGCAAACTCCGGCACCTGAGAGCCCTGACTTGTGCACGCCTGTACGCGGGGTCCTGCTGTGACCTTCACTCCGTGACTTTGCTTTGCACTCGCTGAGCCAACTCCTATCTGTCACATAATACCGCGTTCCAGGACTGAGGGATTACATCGAGACGAGCCAGGCCATGCCATTGCGGTACAGAGACAGTGCCTTAACTTCATCCGGGATTGCTTCAGATATGTCTCGCGGCACCTGCGTCGCCATCGTGGGATCTTTCAACCTCGTCCGTCCGGAAGCTACAGACTGATAAGTTGAATCGTTTTGTGCTATTTGTTGTTAACATTGTTTTATCCACTGTTCCCCTTCCTGCACTCGTACTATATCATTACTGCAAACTCCCTGCTGGAGTATTGACTGCATACTACGTTGCATAAAGTTCCCATTAACTCTTGCTCTGCCTCCTGCTTGTTACTGCATCCCACGTTACTGCTAGCATCTAACAGTGCTGCACTCATGTCCGTGTTTTCCCAGCATCACAGGTGACAAGGGCCAATACAAGTCTATAGGTCCGTGTAAACATGCCGTCCGTGTGCTCAGGGCAGTTTCTAGGGAAATTTGCCAACAGGGCGAACATCGAAAATGCGCCCCCCCTCCCCCCCGAACATTAACATGCTGAATACTTTAGATAAACTTAGATAAACGTGTCCTCATGTCACTGTTATTAGCGGCAGCAGGTGTAGGTTGATAGGAGTAATAGTCCCAAAAGCCTCCACTTGCTGTCATTGTTCTCACCTTAATATAATGCTCATCATTCTCCCCTGCTCGCGCCGATCGCCGGCAGAGCAGGGGAGAATGATGAGAGCCGTCTTCAGCACCCGCTGCCGGGGAACAGCGCTTACTGTAGCGCTTCTTCCCCGGCAGCCTCCTGTGTTGTACTGATGTGGCACACGGGCGGCACACGGTTGCCACACGTGTGCCGCAAGTATTACACACTCAGTCAGGGATATCTCCGGTACCGGTTTTTCCGGTACCAGAAATATCAGGACGTGTGAAACCGGCCTCACACACAGTGACTCACAGACCCTGCGCTATCAATCTGCAAATTGCAAAGATTGCAGTGTGTGAACAATGTATCTAAGACATCCATCTCTATTCTAGGAAACAATGGTTTTCATTTGGGATGATAACGTATGAGAATAACGAGAGTGGCTCCCGTCCTCACCGAACATCTGTGAGCCGGTAATGGTCCATCATCATCTATAGGAGTCGGAGCAGACTTTTGGGTGCAGCCTCCGACCCTCTCCTGTGCCATTACATCACTCACCCCCCCACCAACCAGGACATGACAAGTGACATCAGCGAAGCCTCCCAAAATCACTGGGGCAGATACTGGGGTATATACATACACTGGGGCAGACACTGAGGTATATACAGACACTGGGGCAGACACTGAGGTATATACACATCAATGGGGCAGACACTGGGGTAAATACATCACTGGGGCAGACACTGGGGTATATACAGAAACTGCGGTATATACACATCACTGGGGCAGACACTGGGGTATATCATAGAATCATAGAATCATAGAATCGTAGAGTTGGAAGGGACCTCCTGGACCATCTGGTCCAACCCCCTGCTCAAAGCAGGATTCGCTAAATCATTCCATTCAGATGTCTGTCCAGCCTCTGTTTGAAGACTTCCTTTGAAGGAGAACTCACCACTTCCTATACATCACTGGGGCAGACACTGGGGTATATACAGACACTGGGGCAGACACTGAGGTATATACAGACACTGGGGCAGACACTGAGGTATATACAGACACTGGTGTATTTACACATCACTGGGGCAGACACTGGGGTATATACAGACACTGGGGTATACTGTATACACATCACTGGGGCCGGGACTGTGCATACAGTAACAGATGCTCCATGTCTGGACTCACCCAGATCCTGATGAGGGGAAGATGAAAGGTGGGAACGCAGAGCAGACTCCATAGAGACAATGGGACAGAGCACAAACTCTGCCCACAGAAAAACTTTCTTGCCGGAGTCAGACATGTGACACAGCAGGGGTTACAGGAAGAGTCGGCACCACGTTATCTGACAGGGGGGCCGCTCTGCCGCCCCCTGTCTTCAGGAAGCACTGTCGCCTGAGGCAAATAGCTCAACTTGGCTCATGATAGGTGTGCCCCTGGCTTGGGTGGCGCCCCGGGCGATCGCACCCCCCGTCCCCCCCTAAAAACGGCCCTGCGTGTGCTGTCTATAAGCCGTACATGTGCCGTCTGTGAGCCGTACATGTGCCGTCCATGTACTGTCCGTATGCTGTAAGTGTGCCGTCTATGTTTAACATGGAAATTAGGTGAGAAGCTTTTTAATTTCATTTCCAGTATCCACACCAGAAAAACCCGGATGGCACATGGACGGCACACTGATTGAAAACACTGGTGATACTGATATCGGTGTAACACATATGTGTTTTATATGGACATGTGAAGGGGCCTAACAGTGTTGTTGGTGGAATATTTCAGGATTAAGGGCCCCAATTTTGCCTGGGGCCCCATTTTTTCTAAGGCTACGTACACACGGTGCGGTTTCTGCTGTGGATCCGCAGCGTTTCAGGGTCTGCAGCAGATTTAGCTGCGTTTTACAGAACCATTGTTTTCAATGTTAACCTGAAAACGCTGTGCACATGCTGCAGATTTTTCCGCGCGGATTTGCTGTGGGTTCAAATCCGCAGCATGTCAATTCTTTGTGCGGTATCCGCAGCGGTTTCACACCTGCTCCATTGTAGAGGTGTCAAACCGCAGGGCTAAACTGCAGGTAAACCGCAGGTCTTTTGCTGCAGATTTTTCCAAATCCGCAGGACCTAAATCTACGTGTGCACATAGCCTTAAACCGGCCCTGGCACCGAGCGATGCGCACCTTATTCTATAGCCAGCACCGGCGCGCAGGCTGTACAGAAGAAATGATGTGAAGAGCAGCCGTGCAGCAGCGCCTCCACATCACCGGCTGCCGCTGCCTACTTCTATTGATGAGCTAAATAATACTCATTTTTTGTTATTGCACTTTAATGGGTACTCCGATATTTCCAGGATGCGCCACAATAGTAGATGTGGCTCTCACAAATGGAACAGGCGTCTGTTTCACTGTTAGTGGAGAGACGGACAGAATTTTGTCTACTTCACCCCTTACATCACTGTGTGACGGGGCCCGTGCTCAAAATAGATGCAAGTTCCATTTGTGCGACTTATACTTTACGGAAATGGAACGTGAAAGTATTTATTGCTGTGTCATGCAACTTTCCATCAGGCCCTGAACCAGACACAAGTGTTTCTTTTTTTGCCTGGAGTGTTTGTTATTTATACATTAATTTAAATTGGTTATTTACTGGCTAATAAACACTTTGTTT
Organism: Dendrobates tinctorius; assembly: GCF_039654945.1. Lineage (NCBI taxonomy): Eukaryota > Metazoa > Chordata > Amphibia > Anura > Dendrobatidae > Dendrobates > Dendrobates tinctorius. The sequence continues at coordinate 10,608,039 of NW_027361824.1, forward strand.
GATATTATCTCATTTTGCAACAGAATTGGTATTATTTCTATATAATTGCAAGGTGGGCCCCAAAAATGATTTTTCTCTGGTGGGCGCCCAAGGTACTCCAGTCCGACGCTGATAGAAGGAATAAGCAAAATATAAAGCAGACACGATGATTAATAGAAAAAAATATTGCATTAATTACTCTAAAGTGAGCGACGGTGGAGACGGATGCAGAGGAAGATTGTTTTTTTTTTTCCCTATGCCCAAAGCATATAAATAGAAGAAACATGAACACCCAGCAGTCGGTGATGGCACTGCTACAAGTGGATGGTTTATGTGAAGTGATTTTGTGCCCAAAAACGTAGAAGAACTTGTGTTTAAAAAACATGAAAAGTCCGCATATTTCTGGTTGCCGGGGCATTCATGCACCGTATAATGGATGCATGTTTAGTCCTAGCCACACGTCTACAGACCCAAACTGAGAGTTTCTATGTAAGAACGAGAACGAGCAGCTTGTGGGTACCTACTCTACACCTCCTCATAAAAACCGGATTAAAAACACATGTGACATGCACACATATGAACAAGTCGGTAGGACACTGTTCATACCACCCACTGACTCAAACACAAACAGAGAGCACAGAATGACAATTGTGCAGAAATATCCTGCAGTAAAACATATACCAGTAGTCAGCAAGTGCTGATAAAAAGATGATAACAAATACAGGGTATTTAGTCGATACTGTTATGAGCTCATTTTCTGCTCCACCAGTTGAGAGTTCTCCTTCCATTCTCCCTCTGGTGGTGACAGGAGGTAGTGAGGTTGGTTTAATTGGTAGTGATCTGCCACCTGGTGAGGAGGATAATGATTGGATCTCTGGAGTATCAGACTGGATATAAGACAGCCGACACCCTATCCTGGTGCTGGTGATTCAGTCAGCTACTCAGGTCTTGGACTCAGCTCTGTTCCAGTCTTCTCAAGTTAGGTTTGTTTTTGCTAATGTTCACACTTGCTCTTGTTGGTCAATTCAGTTTTTTGTGTGGTCAGCCAGCCCCGGCTGGGGCTGTGCAGAATTTCCACTCTTATTTATCTGTATTTGCCAATTTGCTTTTTTTTGCCCCTTATTAGATTGGCCTCTTTTTGCTCTGTCTCAGAATATTTCAGAGTGCTGATATAGTGGGAGAAGTCTAGTGACTTCAGGGTTAATTTTGCTATCAGATGTGTTGGACACTATTTTTGGTAGGGTTTTTGGCAGATTGCAGACAGTGTCTTTCTTTTCCTGTCCTTTCTAGTTAGTTTGGCCCCATCGTTTGCTCAGCCTATTTTCCTGCCTTTGTATGTGTTTTCATCTTGTTTCACCGTCAATACATGTGGGGGGCTGTCTTTCCTTTGGGGTCTGCTCTGGGGCAGTTAGTTTTCCTCTTTTCCTGCTTTAGGCTTATTTAGCTCTCCGGTTGTGACGAGGCGTCTATGACCAACATAGGAATGCTCCACGACTGCTGCTAGTTGCGTGGTTAGAATCAGGGATCTGCAGTCTGCATAGTTACCAACCTCTCTGGTTTTCTGAGACTTAGCTTGTGTTGTTTTTTTCTCCTCGGTGACCCATTCATAGCACAATACTTTTTTTGCAAAAAAAATGTATACCAAGCTGCTCCACCGCGTCAAGGTAACCCCTATTGAAGCAGTCCCTATCTAATGTATTTAAAACCTGAACATGTGAACAGTGTCTAAATGAACAGGATGAAGACAGGCGCTTCCTGGTATGGGCACATGGTGTAAGCCAGCTCTTTATGTGCATGTCACACAAGAGAGGGGTGGGGTCTCTCAAATCATGCATAGGCATGGAAAAAACTGGATTAAAAACACATGTGACATGCACACATATGAACAAGTCGGTAGGACACTGTTCATACCACCCACTGACTCAAACACAAACAGAAAGCAAAGAATGACAATTGTGCAGAAATATCCTCATAAAAGTAGATTTTTTTGTAGCGCATCTCCAGTTATTGGTCTTAGTGAACCATGATACAGAATAAAGTACTTGCAATCAGAAAGTCTGTAGTGGGACATCAGCATAGCCATAGTTGTTATGAATGGGTCACCGAGGAGGAAAAAAGCAACACACGCTAAGTCTCAGAAATATAGAGAGGTTGGTAACTATGCAGACTGCAGAGCCATGATCTTCACACACAACTAGAAGCAGTCGTGGAGCGTGCCTACGGTGGTCCGGGACGCCTCATCACAACCGGAGAGCTAAATAAGCCTAAAGTAAGAAAAGAGGAAAACTAACTCCCCAGAGCAGACCCCAAAGGAAAGACAGCCCCCCACATGTATTGACGGTGAAGCAAGATGAAAACACAAACAAAGGCAGAAAAATAGGCTGAGCAAAACGATGGGGCCCGACTAACTAGAAAGGACAGGAAAGGAAAGACACTGTCTGCAATCTGCCAAAAAATCATACCAAAAACAATGTCCAACGCTTCTGATAACAAAATTAACCCTGAAGTCACTAGACTTCTCCCAGTATATCAGCACTCTGGAATATTCTGAGACAGAGCAAAAAGAGGCCAATCTAATAAGGGACAAAAAGGCAAATTGGCAAATACAGATAAATAAGAGTGGAAATTCAGCACAGCCCAGCCGGGCTGGCTGACCACACAAAAACTGAGTTAACCAACAAGAGCAAGTGTGAACATTAGCAAAAAACAAACTTAACTTGAGATGACTGGAACAGAGCTGAAGTCCAAGACCTGAGAAACAGACTGAATCACCAGCAACACGATAGGGCGTTGGCTGTCTTATATCCAGTCTGATACTCCAGAGATCCAATCACTATCCTCCTCGTCAGGTGGCAGACCATTACCAATTAAACTAACCTCACTACCTCCTGTCACTACCAGAGGGAGAACGGAAGGAGAACTCCCAGCTGGTGGAGCAGAAAATGAGCTCATAACACATAGTGCAATACCGTGATAGACTACTTTGCCATAGGTTACACACCATGTGATGTGCGGATGTTACCACTTCACTATGGCAGGGACAAAAATAAAAGAAAATTAAGTTTTTGACATCAGGGTGCACTTAGTTCACCTCTGTTTCCTGGTAGTGTGATGTCATGTGGTGCACTTCAAATAGTCCAGAAAAAAGGGAGGCCAGAGGGGTTGTTGATAAACTTTACTTGTTGCACAAATACAGGTACATCCACATAAACAATGATTTAACAGAGGATTCATTCATACGAACTGAGCATAAAGCGGAAACCAGGGCTGCAGCTGATCTTGGACTTCCTCTTCATGTTCATTTTAACAGGAGGCAGAGACAATGACGCCAGAGCTGATTGGGCACCGGGCATCGTGTGTCATTTCAACACATTTAACAACCTATCAGGAGAATCTAATAAGTGCATCACTTTATGTATATATAAACTACTTCTATGTAATGGATCCTCATATACATTATCTGAAAAGGGAAACGTGAGCATTGTGCGAACATAATGAGGAAGCTGATAGCTCTGCTACATCTTAAAGGCAAATACACAACAACTTTGAGGCATTACGGTAGGCAATCTTCTGAGTCCACTTCCTCCAGATCCACTTCCACCTCGTTACACTACCATTCTTCACCACAAGAAAGCACTGAACCCCTGGCCCTGTTTAATAATGAAGCATCCCAGGGACAGCTGCAGGAAACCTTACAAAAGTCCTGTTTCCAAGTAGTTTATGGGAGGAACAGGAGGAAATTTGGGAAGTCTCCTCTTTTTATGGGAGTTTCCCAAAATATTCTCAGAGAGTTGGCAAGTACTGGAATATGCCAATGAACAGACCATGGTGGAGGTAGCAATGAGGAGATTGCCAACAGCCTTTAAACTGTGCGGAGTGTCAGCCTATTGTGTAAGCCGCCCACCTCTTTTCAAGTCATTTTGTTCCCTCTTACTAGACTTCCGAAAATATCAACCTTTTTGCTTCCCTGCAAGTAAAGTTGTTAAACTCTCATTTGTGTCCATTCTTCAACTACACCAAAGCAGAGAACCACTCTGCCTCCAAGAGCAGCTACATCCTATGTACAATTTATTGGGCACATAACCCCCTATTACACTCACAACATCACCAAAGGGAATCCTGCCAGCCTCCTTTTTGGAGACGAAGAAGAGTCAGAAGGGGCTGGGGTGAAAAAGTAATGAGGTACTTCAGTTCCCTGGGCAGCTAAGGAATATTGTGTAATCCAGTCCTCATAGACTATTCTGCTGGTAAAATGCATTACAATGCTGTCAGACCGCTCCCTCCTGGGAGCCGCCAGCTTTCAGTCCATGGGGCGTTCATGTAGCGGCTACAGTAACTGCTCACCGCACCGCTCAGCATACTACACTGTGATTGTCAGCCGACTCTGCAGAGCATCTGTGAACAGCGAGCTGTCAATCAAATTGCCAGGGCTTTCTCATAGTATAGTAAGCGGTGACTGTAGCCACTCCCTGCGCCGTCCCCATGACTGAAAGCCGGCGGCTCCCGGGAGAATATAAGGACATTTTCTCCCTGTAGCGGCACTTTCAGTACAGTGGCAAGAGAGCATCAGAACAATACTTACCTGCTGATTGACCCTTGTATCTACAGGTAAATAGATTTCCTAATGTGACACCGATGTGACAGGTTCCTTTTAAAAAGTAAATAAACTTCAATTTTTTTAATTACCTTGTCAGTCATGGAAAGTTATGAAGCTTTACAAATAACTTTAGTAGGGGATTTGTCTTCATTCTTGTAAAAAAAAAATCATATTTGTGGCCTGCAAACATTGGCTTTTCCGCAGTCTATTTCCCTTCTTCAATAGCATTGATATCAGAATGTACTCATTTGGAGTACAGATGATGGCAGTGAAAGGATCTGAAGGCAGGTCTGAAAGGGCAGCAAATAAACTGGGGAAAAGCAGAGTTTGGGAGACACGCAATTGTATTTTTTTTTTACAGTAATGAAGACAAATCCATTATATAAAGTGATTTACAACGTTTCACGACCTTCAATGCTGGAGAAAATTATTTAAAAAAGAAAAGAATGAAAATTTAGTTAACCTCTTCATTTACTGTGTTCACCAATACCTCGGAGACTCTTGTAAGATAAGTATATCATGAAATAGTCTAGAAATGAAGATGAGCATTACACAAGCGCCATCAGAGAAATCAAATATAAGAATAGGTTTCCTTAAGAATCCATCCTGGAATTAGAAGCAAAGCGGAACACAAGGGGGAATTCTCGAGAACTCCCAGGATTTCCGTTCAGTTTCCAGTTCATTTCATAGTGTGACTATAAATCATCCAGGCAGAAGCCAAATGAAGTCACCACAGGGACCACGAAGATAGAAGACAGAGGCTGAGGCTCCTTCACTATCGAGAGCGGATTCACATAAACTTTATTAATGTGAGTATTAAGCCCAGAAAAGAAAAACAGTTCAAAAACTTAAAAATGTTCAGATTTGGGCAAACGTATTGGAGTAGAGTTGAATTCTACTCAAATGTTACAAAAATTTGTTTTCTCCAGAATCTGGATTTTTTATAATTTGATCCGCACAAACGTGCCAGCTGCGGCCGCCATTTTGCTGAACTTTAGTGGGCCTGCAAAAGGTTAAAAAAAAACATCCCTTGAGCTCAGCAGCCCCGGCACCCCTGCAGCCCCTCCGGTGCCCTCTGCCTACCGTCCGGTCCTCGTGGTCTCTTTTCTGCAGTTCCCGGCCGGTGTCTTCACTCTAGATCGGGTCTTCCAGCCTCAGAGGTCACAACTCATCGTAATGTCATGATGTTACAATTTCAGACAGCGATCTGCGGGGAAGGAGGAACAGGTGAGCGGTCAGGTGAAAATGTTTTCTTTTTTTTTCCAAAACTGGTCGCCTGGCCCAGTACGGTTCAGAATAATTGCTGCTGCCACATGCAGACGTCATTTTCCTGAATTCATGCAGAGTGAATTGCAAAAAATAAAAATGTGTAGAGGGGTTTCTAGTTTGGCAAAATGATTTTCTATAAACCATCGACCACAAGACTTCCGTTGATATTAATGTTTGCAGTTATCTTGTTCTGTGCTTGTGTGCTCTCTTTTGCATTTCAGGACCTAAGATCCATTACTGAACTTCAATCGAGGACAGGGCGGGTCATGTCCCACAACTTGGAGTTAGAGTCTTCGTGCTATTGCCTTTATGTTCCTATGGAAGTCTGAATTGTACTGGTAAGTGTCTCCTTTCTATATCCGTGTAGTCAGGCTCTCAGGTAGTCAGCCCCTTCCTCCTTCTTGTGTCAGTTCTCTTTTGTCTTCGGCCATCTTCTGTTGGACCCCGGCAAAAGTATCAACTATGGGAAAGAATTATCTTTTCATCTGCTATTTTGTGCATAATTACAAGTATTTCAGTCTGGAATCTCCATACTTTCCTCTTCAGCTGACTCGGCACTGTCTGACAAAAGTTCTTGGTGTAAATACTATTCCAATCTAGATCCAGTCTGAGAAAACCACCATGGTTGCTTATTTGAAATAACAAGTTGGGATCCACCACTTTGGCCCAGTTGCCATAGTCGGGAGCACTGTCCTTAAATTTCAGCATTTTCCATTTTCTTCCAGCAACCCATGGTCTCTGGTCTTGTGATTTTTTTCTTAAGTGTTTGCCGACCTGTATCAATCATCCTCTTCTCTTGATGTGTTGGTCTCTCTATCTGGTCTTTGAGTCATACAGTCATCCTATTTATGCCTTTGAGTGAGTTCTTTCTGAGACTCCTAGTTGGAAGGTGTCCTTGATGGTGGTAGCCTCTCCTATCTCATGGGTGTCTGGTGATCCTTAGTCTTGTTCCCCACTTACCATCCAAGGTAGTCTTTCCTATCTTAGAAAATATTTATAAAATTCTAGATATAGCTATAGCTAGACATAATGTAAGTAAATCTAGCAAAATTTGAATTCGAGCAGGAAATTTCATCAGCAATCCTCCAATGTACTTTATTATACTTCGAGGCCTCTCCAAACCCCAGAGTACAGTAAATATGGGCCAAAAAATAATGCACACCCCTCCCCTGCCCTTACCTGTCGATCCCTCCAGTCCATTCTTCTCTTCAGGCCTCCTGTTGCTGTCTCCGTTCTGGACTTCTCCTCCTAGTGTAGGAATTCCATGATTTCATTCCATATCACCCCATGACATCATGATGTTAGTCAGCACCAGAGACACCTGAGATGCTGGAGGAGAAGACTGGACCAGAGACCGGAGAGAGTGACAGGGGAGAGATCAACACTTATATTTAGCAAAGTATTTTTAACTCCTTACTGACTCTTTATAATCCAGATAAATAGCCGCCATAATGCTGGATTAGCAGGTAGTGAATCAAAATAGTTGAATTCTGGTAAATCCAAATATTTTGTGAAATTTGACACAAATTTGATTTGCCTCAAATTGATTAGCTCATCTCTAACTACAACTCTTCCATCTATTTGTCACAAACAGTCTCCTTCCTAACGTCCAACTCTCTTTTCATAGTTATGGACAGCATTTTAGGCAGTGTACACTTTATAGATCATTATGGCCATTGACTAGGAGCAAGGTTCCTACTTTCCAACTTACAGCTCAACTCAAGAGGCGCCATTGGGCCTCTCTTCCAAGGCGCTGTCGTCAGGCAGCACTTTATACACCTCTGCATACTTGATACTTATTAGATTTACTATGCATTTTTTATTAACCCCAAGGACTGCTTTTTGACCTCCTGTGGTCTTTTGGTGTCTTCCAAAATAATAAAAGTGGATGTTTTGTTACTTTTTTGTTTCCTTTTTTCATTTCACATACATTTAAAGTTTTGTACTACGCTTTTCTTGCTTATCTTTTGTTGTCAACTTTCAGTAACTTTGATTGTTTGTGTATAAACTGGTTAGATCAGTTTCTGCGGGAGGTGAACATCCTGCATAGGAAGAGCTGACAGTTTTGGCTGTAGCCTATACCACTGTCTTGTGTCTCCCGTAATTATCTGAGCAAGAAATAGATTGTATGGATAAGTAACAAAAAAATTGATTTTCTCTCTTTCTCTATAAACATGACATTCCCCAAAGATGAGGGCATCGCACCGCCAATATGGTGAACTCATCTGTGCTCCACGACAACACAACCCACACGATGTCCATCAGCATAATCTTCCAGCTAATACATTGGACCATCGTTCCTTCAATCATCATCGGATTCATTTTATTCCTTTGCTTTATCACTTTGGTCTTTAACATCTTCCTAAAGACTCCGACTCTACGGGAGAACGCTCGATATGTCCTCTTTGTCTTCTTGCTCTTCAATGACACATTGTATCTATTTCTAGCGTTCTATTTAATGTTGGCATCTGTATATTTATTACACATCCCTGTGCCTCTATGTTACATTTTATACACCTTCTCAGCAGGATCATTCAAGGTCACCCCGTGTAACCTGGCGGCCATGGCTCAGGAACAATATATTGCCATTTGTCATCCACTCCGACACGCAGAGCTCTGTTCCCCTCAAAGAGCTATCGCCGCTTTCATCATGATATGTTCCCTTGTGATTATACCGTATGTGGCCGAATTCTGCGTCATGGTCTTTTCCATGACAAATATATTCAATCTTTGTGTTATATGCCGGATCGAAAATTTGGTGGTTAACAAAATTCAGAATATCATTCAGTCCATAAGTCTCATTCTGTGCTTCATCACGATTGGAATAGTCATCATATTCACATATGTCAAAGTCATGCAGGTGGCCAACAGAGTGTGTCCTCAGTCTTCTTCAGCCTCTAAAGCCGGGAGGACAGTTATCATCCATGCCTTTCAGATACTATTGTGCACCAGTCCTTTGTTGACCACACTCACCCAACCCTACACTTCCAAGTGGCCGGAGTTCTTCCCAACAATACATTTCTTTGTGTTCACATGTTTGCCCAGGTTCCTCAACCCCTTAATCTATGGAATCCGAGATGAACTCTTGAGACAATACATAAAGAAGTTTTTATCAAGATACTTTTGCTAGAAAATAAAGACCAAAAACTTGTACAGTCACATACATGGACGATCTCCTTCTCTGGTCATAAAGCTCAACAAGGTTTGTCTTCAAAAGTATTAATTTGGACTCATATTGGCTTTAATTGCATTGACTAGACACAGGCCAAAAATAAAATAATGATGTCACAATTACTAACAACCCTAAACGATTATCTCATGCAGATGTGTCCTCCCTTTATTTTGAGGGGGGCCGGTCGCTGATCCCCATCACACACAGCGATCTCGCTGGTGAGATCACTGATGTGTCACAAAATCAGCGATCTCGCTAGCGAGATCGCTGTGTATGACGGGGCCCTAAGGGATGTAGGGGTCCTTGATTATAGAGTGGTTTCCAACTCATAGATATAGTGGTCCTTGATTGTAGAGGGCTGTCCCACTCAGGGATGTAGTGCTCCTTGATGGCAGAGTGTTTTCCTGTTAGAGATGTAGTTATCCTTGAGTTTCCCTCTCAGAGATGTAGGGGTCCTTGATTGCAGAGTGGTTTCCCACTCAGGGATGCAGAGGCCCTTGATTACAGAGTGTTTTCCTCTCAAGAACATAGTGGTGTGTCCCTGATTGTAGAGTGTTTCCTACTCAAGGATGTAGTGGTACTTGATTGCAGAGTGGTTTCCCACTCAGGGATGCAGTGGTCCTTAATTACAGAGTGTTTTTCTCTCAAGGACCTAGTGGTGGGTCCTTGATTGTAGAATGTTTTCTACTCAGGGATGTAGTGGTCCTTGTTTGTAGAAGTTTCTCACTCACAGATGTAGTGGTCCACAATTATAGAGTGGTTTCCAACACATAGATATAGTGGTCCTTGATTGTTGAGGGCTTTCCCACTCAGTGATGTAGTGCTCCTTGATGGCAGAGTGTTTTCCTGTTAGGGATGTAGTTATTCTTGATTGTAAAGTGTTTCCCACTCAGGGATGCAGTGGCCCTTGATTACAGAGTGTTTTCCTCTCAAGAACCTAGTGGTGGGTCCTTGATTGTAGAGTGTTTCCTATTCAGGGATGTAGTGGTCCTTGTTTGTAGAAGTTTCTCAGTTACAGATGTAGTGGTCCTTGATTATAGAGTGGTTTCCCACTTGAGATAGCAGGAGGAGTGCAGGCACTAACAGATGACAGCTCCACATCTTCACTCATAGGAAGGCAATGAACTTAGAGGTTACAGTCTCACATGATGTCACAAGCTTGATGGTTTTGAAAGTCTCAGAAGAGGCAGCAAGATAACTTGTACAGAGTTAGAAAACACCAAGGTTACTTACCAGAAGCCGTTTTTTCTGGAACCCATGACAGCACACCTGAGAGAGGGATCTGCCGAGCCAGGCAGGAAACCTACTGAAATAAAAGGGTGGTACCTCTCCTTTGCTTCAGTTGGGTTAAAGAGCATGAGAGGCCCTCCGGTTAGTTTACACGGAAAACCAACACCACATTATAACAACAAAAGGCACCCAAACTATAGTATAGTATAGGGGGGAATATACAGGTGCTGTTATGGGTTCCGGAAAAAAATTGCTACCAGTAAGTAACCTTGGTGCTTTCCCTTCACCCATGACAGCACACCTGAGAGATTTTTGAAAAAATGAAAACACCTTAGGGAGGGACCATCTCTTGCAGCACCCTTCTAACAAAGGTTAGATCATCTGAGAAGGACAGATTCAGTCTGTAGTGCTTAAAGAAAGTACATGGTGAGGACCAGGTAGCAGCCTTACAGATCTGATCAATCGATGCTTCCACCTTTTCTGCCCAAGAAGTAGCCACGGCTCTGGTGGAGTGAGCCTTGATGCCTTCAGGAACCAGAGCGCCACTCATGGAGTAGGATAAGCTAATGACCTCCCTGATCCATCTGGCAATGGTACCTTTAGATACCCCATAACCCTGTTACCCTGGAAGGCTATGAATAGGGACTGATCTTTCCTCCATTGACTAGTCATGGACATGTACTCTAATATGGACCTCCTTATGTCTAAAGTATGGAATTTTACCTCCCTTGGATTTTTAGGGTTATCATAGAAGGAGGGTAAGGTGATCTCCTGGCTCCTATGGAATTTAAGAACTACCTTGGGGAGATAAGCCAGATCTGGTCTTAGATCCACTCTGTCCTCAAACACTTGCATGTATGGGGGCTTATAGACAGGGCTTGTATGTCACTTACCCTACGGGCTGATGTTAAGGCTACTAGCAACACCGTTTTAAGCGTGAGGAATTTCATAGATAACTCCTGTAAGGGCTCGAATGGTTCCCTAGTTAGCGGCCCTAAAACTAGGTTCATGTCCCATGGAGGAATTTTCGGAACTATAACCGGTCTAGATCTACTACAGGATTTAATAATTCGGGACACCCATCTATTGGAAGCTAGGTTGCAATTATACAAGGCAGGCAAGGCCAACACCTGTACCTTGAGAGTACTAGTTGCTAACCCTAGTTGCAATCCAAACTGTAGAATTCTAGAATCGTCCCTACCGAGCTTCATCCCCGAAGGGTTGCCCTAAAAACTCCAGGAATTTCTTCCATGTTCTACCATAGATCTTTGATGTAATCGGTTTCCTACTTTTCAACAGGGTGGAGACTAGCCCTGGTGAGAATCCAAAGAATCCCTGCCGACTCAGGAACACCCTCTCAAATTCCATGCTGCCAGATGGAAGCCCTTCACTTGAGAGTGACACACAGATCCCTGGGTAAGCAGGTCCGGCATCTCTGGTAGAATCCATGGATCAGTAACAGACATCCACCTTAGAAGGGAGAACCACTGTCTCCTCGGCCAAGATGGAGCAATGAGAATTACTCTCGCCTGATCCTCTCTGATCTTTCTCACAACCGCTGGAATCATCGCTATCGGGGGGAAGCACGTAAACCATACTGAACTTCCAAGGTATCTGAAGGATATCTACCGCAAAGGGATTCTCCGTTGGGTCTAACGAGCAGAAGTTCCTCACTTTCCTGTTGTGTAAACTGGCAAACAGGTCTGTCTCTGGCCTGCCCCATGCCTGCACTATTTACTGGAAAACACGAGGATTTGGGGTTCATTCTCCTTGCCTCAGTTTCTTGCGACTCAGGAAGTGTGCATTCGTGTTTTCTATAGCCCTTATGTAAAGTGCCATAAGAGATAACAGGTGTTGTTCTGCTAGCTGGAACAGGATGTTTGCTGCCTCCATAAGGGTATGGGACCTCGTTCCCCCCTGGTGGTTGATGGTTGATATAAGCCAGCACCGCAAGATTATCCGACATGACCCGGGCATGGCGACCCCGAAGGAAGAGGAGAAAGTGTCTTAAGGCTGTTTTCACAGCCCACAGCTCCTTTAGGTTAGAACCCTGCTCTCTTTCTAGAGGAGACCAGGTCCTCTGCACTGAATAGGACCTTAGATGTGCTCCCCATCCGGTACCACTTGCGTCTGTCGTCATCATCCTCCATCGGCCTCAACCACTGAACCCCTGAGGCCAGATGCTCTCTTACAGTCCACCAGGCAAGGGAATCTCTTACAGGTAAGGAAAGATGTACATTTCCCTCTAAATGTCCTTTTAACGACATCTGTGCCAACAGGACCTCCCACTGTAGCTGCCTTAGGTGAAACTGTGCCCATCTTACCTCCGGTATACAGGATGTTAGGGATCCTAGCAAGGACACCGCCTTCCTTAATTTCATTATGGGCTGATGTATTGCTGATAGTGCCAGTCTCATTATTTTGGCTATCTTATTCTCTGGTAGGAAACAGACCTGGCGCTTGGAGTCCAGAACCAACCTGAGGAAGGACTGTATCTTTTCCAGCCATAGCTTTGACTTGAGGGTATTTATCACCCAGCCTAGCTCCTTTAGGGTTATAGTCACTTCCCTCACTTTTTCTACATGGTGATCTTCCGACCTCCCGACTATAAGGAAGTTGTCCAGGTGCGGGATGATAGCAATGTCCCAAGAACGAAGATAGGCCGTCACCTCCGACATTACCTTGGTAAACACCCTTGGGGCCACTGACACACCGAATGGGCGGGCTGTATACTGATAGTGCCTGACCTGTCCCTGAACATACAGAGCCACCCTTAGGAACTTTTGATGGTCCCGATGGATTGGGATGTGGTAATAGGTATCTTTCAAGTCTATGACCGCCATGAAGCAGTCCTGGAAAAACAGCTTTATAGCCGTGTTTACTGACTCCATTTTGAAAGAGTAATTCACAACCCATCGGTTGAGCTTCCTCAGGTTGACAATAGTCCTTAGAGAACCGTACGGCTTCTGTATCAAAAAGAGGGTGGAATAAAATCCCCTTCCTATCTCTTCCACTGGGACTTCTTGCAGAACCTGCTTTTGCACCAGTCCCCAAGTCTCCACCTCCAGGGCTAGCTGTTCTGGTGATTTCCTGCAGAGTGTTAAACTAAATGTCTGCCAGGGGGAGATGTTCACCCAGGCAGGGGGAAAGAGAGAGAGCCTCCCCCCTACCTCTGACCTGACATCATTGGGGGGCATTTTTGACGATGTAGAAGGTCCTCTGAACAACTATCCAGACCCCTTCCTGTCTTTGAAGATCCAGCTCTTTCTTTCTCCCGGGGGACGACCCCTATTAAATTTTCTCCTCTGAAAAGAAGGCTTCCTATCCTCTCCCCGGACACGGGGAAACCCATTCTTTTTATCCCATGCCTTCTCTAAGATGTCCTCTAGTTTCTGACCGAAGAGAAACTGACCATCACACGGGATGGAGCAGAGTCTATTTTTTGAAGGCAGGTCTCCCGGACACCCTTTTAGCCACAAGGCCCGTCTAACCGCATTGGATAGGCTTGCCACCCTAGCTGCCAACCTCACCGAATCTGCTGAGGAGTCTGCTAGGAAGACTGCTGCTCCTTGCAAAAGAGTCATATTGGCTAGGAAGGTTATCATCCCTTGGAACCTTACTCCTCTGTTCCTCCATCTGTTGCAGCCAGACCATGAGGGAGCGGGCAGTACAAGTCCCGGCTATTGCCGGCTTCAGACCCCCTGCGTTCACCTCCCTGGTGTGCCTTAGGAACCCATCTGCTTTTTTATCTAATGGGTCCCTAAAGGTAGTGTCACACTTAGCGATGCACCAGCGATCCCGACCAGCGATATGACGTGGTCAGTATCGCTGGTGCATCGCTAAGTGGTCGCTAGTGAGCTGCCACACAGGCAGATCTCACCAGCGACATAGCAGGGGTCAGGGTTCGCTACTTACCTGTCAGACGCGGCGATCCTGACGTCCTCCCGCCCGCGTCCACGCGTCGCTCATCGGCGCCACAGGAAGCCCAGCAGGAAGCGGACAACGAGAAACGGTCCAGGACGTTCTCGCGTGATCAGCGATAACCAGTGGGGGAGCGGTCAGAGGTAAGTATCACACATAGCGATATCACTAGCAATATCGCTATAACGTCACAAAAAGCAGTGACGTTATAGCGATATTGCTAGCGATATCGCTTAGTGTGACAGGCCCTTAAGCCTGCATGAGTCCCCCATGGTCAGGGATAATTGTTTAGAGGACATAACCACTGGCCTGGCAATATTAGGGATTTATCCCCACCCTCCGAGTTCTTTTCCTCAAAGGGGTATCTCCTTTTGGAAGATGAGGGCAGGCTACCGGACCTCTCCGGCTTCTTCCACTCCTTCTCTATGAGCGCCTTTGTCCTAGTGTTAAATGGAAAGGTGCACTTCTTTCTTTCCTCCAGGCCCCCAAACATGACATCCCCTAAGGATTTAGGTGTTTTCTCCTCCTTTAGGCCCATTGAAGACCTGACTGCCCTAACCAGTCTATCCGTCTCCTCGGCTGGAAAGCAAGGTCGGCCGCCTACATCACTGTCCGAGGAGGAGTAGGAGGATGGGGAGGAGGAAGGGGACAGGGATTCCACGATATTCCCTACTGGATTGCAAGGCCTCTGAATCCGTGACAAGCCCCCAAGCTCTCTTGCTTCCCTTTTTCAATGCTGACTTTAGCGAACCTTTCACCTCCGCCCTGATTATGGCCCTAAACCTCGTGGCAAAGTCGGGGGTCTCTTCCCGTATCATTTTCTGTGTGCAGTAAGCACAGAGATCCTTCTTCCACTGAACTGCCAGCGGGGTTTTAAAAAGGACACACTCCTTATTCTTTGCCCTGGTGCTAACCCTTCTAGGCCACTAGTGATTAAGCAGAAAATGGCCCCTATTAACAACAAAGGTGACATTCTCGTAGATCACTCACCACCCGCTGCCAATCAAGGGTACCGGATTTGGAGGCTGATCAGGGGTACGAACAACGTCCCTCCTGGATACCGAGGACTCTGGTCGGGACGGCTGCCGCTCCTGCCACTCGAGCGGCTGCTCTTCTTAATGCACCCAAGCTGGTGACCAGGCATAGAACCTGATGA
Source organism: Dendrobates tinctorius (assembly GCF_039654945.1). Lineage (NCBI taxonomy): Eukaryota > Metazoa > Chordata > Amphibia > Anura > Dendrobatidae > Dendrobates > Dendrobates tinctorius. The sequence goes on from NW_027361824.1 coordinate 10,623,363, forward strand.
AAGCTCCTGCTGCTGCTGTAAGGGCTGCTGCTGTCCACCGTGATCCTCTATAATGGGGAGCTTCAGACACGAGCGCCTCTTCTGTGGTCATCCCTTCTTATAAGAGGAATCCACTGTGCTCCCTGCCTCCTCCGGTGCCAATCTATGCACCTCCACCCCTCTGCCACCAGGACGTGCCCAGAATCCACGCGCACCAGCCGGATTTCTCGCCCTGGGTGCTGCCATCTTGGTTCCGGCGTACACCCCTCTACGTCATGCGGGCACGCCCATTCCCAGCATGCCTCGCACGCGATGTCAGCACTATGGAGTGGCGGTCAGCAGGTAGAAGAGGGAGAGCGGCGCGGAGACCGCAGAAGAGTCACTTGCCCATGACTGCTCTGCCCCACGCCCGCACATACGTTGAGGCCCCACAGGACACGCGGACAGCGCTTCCACCACCTGAAGGCTGGCATACAGGTGCTCTGCCTGTTCTTCCAGTGCTGGGACAGGCGTGGGCGAGTGGAAAGAGTCTTCAAACTGCCGGGTTTTCAGCACGAGGGTCCCCATCAGGACAGGAAACCCAACTGAAGCGGATCCTTCTCTTAGGTGTGCTGTTATGGATGAAGGGAAAGTTGCTACTGCCAACGGTGGGTTTACATACAGTGGGGAAAATAAGTATTGGATGCACTGACGATTTTGTAAGTTTTCCCACCTACAAAGAATGGAGAGGTCGGTAATTTTTATCGTAGGTTACACTTCACCTGTGAGAGACAGAATCTAAAAATAAAGAACAGAAAATCCCATTGTAGGATTTTTACTTAATTAATTTGCATTTTATTGCATGGAATAAGTATTTGATCACCTACCAACCAACAAGATTTCTGGCTCTCACAGACCTGTTAGTGTTTCTTTAAGAAGCCTCCTACTCTGCACTCATTACTCGTATTATTTGCACCTGTTTGAATTCATTACCTGTCCACACACTCAATTACACTCCAACCTCTCCACCATGGCCAAGACCAAAGAGCTGCCTAACTACACCAGGGACAAAATTGTAGAACTGCACAAGGCTGGGATGATCAACAGGACAATAGGCAAGCAGCTTGGTGAGACATCAACAACTGTTGGCACAATTATTAGAAAATGGAATAAACACAAGATGACTGTCAATCTTCCTTGGTCTGGGGCTCCCTGCAAGATCTTGCCTCGTGGGGTAAGGATTATTCTGAGAAAGGCTAGCAATCAGGTCAGAACTACACAGGAGGACCTGGTCAATGACCTGAAGAGAATTGGGACCACAGTCTTAAACATTACCGTTAGTAACACATTACGCCGTCATGGATTACATTTCTGAAGGGCACACAAGGTTCCCCTGCTCACATCAGCACAGGTCAAGGCCCGTTTGAAGTTCGCCACATGGGAGAAGATCATGTAGTCAGATGAGACCAAAATAGAAATTTTTGGTAACAACTCCACTTCCCGTGTTTGGAGGACGAAGAAGGAGGAGTAACACACCAAGAATACCATCACAACCATGAATCATGGTGGGGGAAACATTATACTTTGGGGGTGCTTTTCTGGAAAGGGGACAGAATGGCTGCACCGTATTGAAGGAAGGATGGATAGGGTCATGTATTACATAGTTAGCAAGGCCAAAAAAAGACATTTGTCCATCCAGTTCAGCTTATATTCCATCAGAATAAATCCCCAGATCTACGTACTTCTAAAGAACCTAATAACTGTAAGATACAATATTGTTACGCTCCAGGAAGACATCCAGGCCTCTCTTGAACCCCTCAACTAAGTTCGCCATCACCACCTCCTCAGGCAAGGTATTCCAGATTCTCACTGCCCTAACAGTAAAGAATCCTCTTCTATGTTGATGGAAAAACCGTCTCTCCTCCAGACCGTCACCTTCCTTGGTATAAACAGATCCTCGGAGAGATATTTGTATTGTCCCCTTATATACTTATACTTAGATCGCCCCTCAGTCGTCTAGACTAAATATTCCTAATTTTGCTAATCTCTCTGGGTATTGTAGTTCTCCCATCCCCTTTATTAATTTTGTTGCCCTCCTTCGTAATCACTCTAATTCCATTATATTCTTCCTGAGCACCGGTGCCCAAAACTGTACACAGTACTCCATGTGCGGTCTAACCAGGGATTTGTGCAGAGGCAGTATAATGCTCTCATCATGTGTATCCAGACCTCTTTTAATGCACCGCATGATTCTGTTTGCCTTGGAAGCCACTGCCTGGCAATGGCTGCTCCAGGTAAGTTTATCATTAACTAGGATCCCCAATCTTCTCCATGTCAGATTTACCCAGTGGTTTCCCATTCAGTGTGTAATGGTGATATTGATTCCTTCTTCCCATGTGTATAACCTTACATTTATCATGGTTATACCCCATCTGCCACCTTTCGGCCCAAGTTTCCAACTTATCCGGATCCATCTGTAGCAAAATACTATCTTTTCTTGTAGTGACTGCTTTACATGGTTTTGTATCATCTGCAAATATCGATATTTTACCGTATAAACCTTCTACCATATCGTTAATAAATATGTTGAAGAGAAGAGGTCCCAACACCGACCCCTGCGGTACCCCACTCATCACAGCGACCCAGGTAGAGAATATACCATTTATAACCACCCTCTGCTTTCTATCACTAAGCCAGTTACTTACCCATTTACACACATTTTCCCCCAGACCCAGCATTCTCATTTTGTGTACCAACCTCTTGTGTGGCACGGTATCAAATGCTTTGGAAAAATCAAGATATACCACATCCAATGACTCACCTTGGTTCAGTCTATAGCTTACCTCTTCATAAAAGCTCATTAGATTGGTGTGACAGGAGCGATTCCTCATAAACCCATGCTGATATGGAGTTACACAGTTATTCTCATTGAGATAATCCAGAATAACATCCCTCAGAAACCCTTCACATATCTCACCAACAATAGAGGTTAGACTTACTGGCCTATAATTTCCAGGGTCACTTTTAGAGCCCTTTTTGAATATTGGTACCACATTTGCTATGCGCCAGTCCTGTGGAACAGACCCCGTCGCTATAGAGTCTCTAAATATAAGAAATAATGGTTTGTCTATTATATTACTTAGTTCTCTTAGTACTCGTGGGTGTATGCCATCCGGACCCGGAGATTTATCTATTTTCATCTTATTTAGCTTGTTTCGCACCTCTTCTTGGGTTAGATTGGTGACCCTTAATATCGGGTTTTCTTTGTCTCTCGGCATTTCATTTTCCACCGTGAATACCGTGGAGAAGAAGGTGTTTAATATATTAGCTTTTTCCTCGTCATCTACAACCATTCTTTCCTCACAATTTTTTAAGGGACCTACACTTTAACCTTTGATTCTTTTACTATTGATATAGATGAAGAACAATTTGGGATTAGTCTTACTCTCCTTAGCAATGTGCTTCTCTGTTTCCTTTTTGGGATCTTTAATTAGTTTTTTAGTTAAAGTATTTTTCTCCCTATAGTTTTTTACTGTATTGCAAAATTTTGGTCAGCAACCTCCTTCCCTCAGTAAGAGCATTGAAGATGGGTCGTGGCTCGGACTTCCAGCATGACAATGACATGAAACACACAGCCAGGGCACCTAAGGAGTGGATCTGTAAGAAGCATTTCAAGGTCCTGGTGCGGCCTAGTAAGTCTCCAGACATGAACCCAATAGAAAATCCTTGAAGGGAACTGAAACTCAATGTTACCCAGTGATAGCCGCAAAACCTGAAAGATCTGGAGAAGATCTGTATGGAGGAGGGGGCCAAAATCCCTGCTGCAGTGTCTGCAAACTTTGTCAAGATCTGCAGGAAATGTCTGACCTCTGTAATTGCAAACAAAGTTTTCTGCACCAAATATTAAGTTCTGGTTTTCTATTGTATCAAATACTTATTTCATGCAATAAAATGTAAATGAATGATGTAAAAATCCTACAATGCGATTCTCTGGTTTTTATGTTTAGATTCTGTCTCTCACAGAAGTGATGTGTACCTATGATGAAAATTACAGATCTCTATGTTCTTTGTAGGTGGGAAAACTTGCAAAATCGACAATGCCATAGATTCCAAGTGAGAGTTATTCACGCTAAAAAATGCAAATATGAATCAAGTCTAAAGAGTTTGATTTTGCATAAAATTCATGAACTACGCACCATTTTGAAGATTTCGGAGCAATAAAAGTCAATAAATGCGAGGCAAAAAAAGAAGAGCAACTAAGCAAAATCACAAATGATGAATCAAGTCTATAGTCTCCACCATTGGATTTGCGCCCATTTCATGAATTGGGTGCACCATTTTGATGAATTTGGCACAAAAATATCAGCAAAAACCACATGTCAAGAAATAAATGACTTAAAAAATAAAACTAGAGCGCCCGCCAGGGCCGTGGGGATACTCAGTACAGGGCCAGTTCTTAAGGGGATGTATCACGGCAGCAGTGACCCGGGCTGTGGCCCTGGGCGTCCAATGAAAAATGATTATTAAAGTGGAAATAAAGTTTATGAGATGGTTCATGACGCCACCTGTGGTACTCGACCAAGGATGGCCGACGCAGCTTAAAGAGACCGCTGGAGCTGATGGTGATGCAGCAGAGTTGATACAGCTCTCCACAGGTAGAGCTTAGTCCAAAGACAATTATATTGTTAAAGATGTTGATGATGGATGTAGTACAAGGTGGATGGCGCAGTAAATAACTCCGAGGACACAGCAGGGTGCAGTTTCCACACTTTTACTCACGGTTTGAAGTGCAGGCCGGGGCACTAGTTACAGATGACAATGGAGGTCCAGGGAGTCTGGAAGCAACTTAGGATCCACTAAGCCAGATGGGTTTTGAGCTGTCCTCTGAGGTCCTTGCTGCCTAAAGCTATGCTCAGTCCTCTGTTTCTTATTGTTCTGAAGTACTTGCCCGTATGGCAGGCAGCTTGAGCCTAATGCAGGTGTCGCTCCTTTATGGTGGCTCCGGCTCTGGTCTGATGCTGTGCCTTCGGGTGTTTTCTGGGCTAGGAGACCTGCAATCCCCTGCCCTCCGGATTTAGCTGCTGGGACTGTTGGACCCGTCAGCCAGAGACTCCGGCGTCCGGCTTCTAGCGCTGTACTCTGGGGTGAGCTTGGTCACAGCTCCACTCCCCAGGTTCTCTTTCACTTCTCTTCTCTTCACTCAGAGTTTGTCTCTCTCAGACCCAGACACTGACTGACTGACCCCTCCTCCAGGCCAGAACTAATAAAGAAGCTCCCCTGAAACCGGGTTTAGAGCTCCCCCTTCTGGTCTGGAATCAGGAAAAGTGTTGGATGTGTTATCTGGTCAGGGAACCCCTCCTTGCTTCCAGGCATGTCATCACCTCCCTGTGAAGGAGGCAATGCCACTGTGGCAACTGGACTCGTGGGGTGCCACAAAAGCAAATGATGACTTGGACTCATATATAAAATATCACATTTCCTTTAATAACTTCTCACACCAGGGTTGGAGCCTAATTACCATATTTTGGCAATTAAAATATTGGTGTTGCCCATCTCTCCCTTTTATTTTCATGAAACTTCAGTTAATCTGGCTCTGAAGAATGATAGCCTTAATAGCCTATCCATGGTATATTTTTATATGTAGTCATCAGGGGTCTTACTATTGTCGATTAGCACAAGTGGCCTCAAAACTCATGCGTTGGGCTGTAGTATCAGACACAGCAACACAAACAAGCAAGCCACTAAAGAGGAAAGAGTGATTGACCCTTTCATGAAGGTCAGACTGCACAATCCAAAAATTAAATCTAATCTTCAAGTGCTCCTCAGTGGAAAAGTTCCTGTTCTCCCACCAGTAGAGGTTATACACCAAAACAACCAGACAAGCAGAGGAGGAGAAGCAGTGCAGAGGAAGAGGCCTGCATTATAGATAGCTAGCAAGTAGGGGTGAGTGGCACTCTCCAATAAAGTGTCACAGGCTTAATGATTACACCATTGTAGCATGTGAAGTGCTTTAGTCTGAGGAGCAGTTGAAGTACTTTATCCCAGATGAATAAAACCAGCCTATTTACTTTAGAGGACTATCATTAGACAGAAAACAAGGACTGAGAGCATCACAATAGAAGAGAGCAGAAAGAGGCTTATTGTTATTATTATAAGTGAAGAGCGCACCTGCTGACAGGGTAGAGAGAGAGCTCACAAATAAGGTAAGGATTAGCTATCTACAGGGCAAGAAGCTATCCACAGCAGATGTCTGAAAGCTGATGCTTGACTGTGAAGAGGAGGAGGGTCACCTTGTTTTACAAGGGCCCATGATCGAAAAGTGTTCTGCACATCTGCAGATAATTATCGGCTTTTGTTCACGGTGCAGCAGAACTTAGTGAGAAGACTGCAAGAGTATATGCACACGTTGCGGATTCCATTGCGGATTTTTCCGCGCGGAATCAGCATGTAAAATGACCTGCGTTTTACCTGCGGATTCCCTGTGGGTTTTCTGCGGATTTCGCCTGCGTTTTTACACCTGCAGATTCCTATAATGGAATAGGTGTAAAACCGCTGCGGAATCCGCACAAAGAATTGACATGCTGCGGAAATGAACTGCTGCGTTTCTGTGCGGAATTTTTCGCAGCATGTGCACTGTGGTTTTTGTTTTCCATAGGTTTGCATGGTACTGTACACGCATGAAAAACTGCTACGGATCCGCAGGGCCAAATCCGCTGTGGATCAACAGCCAAATCTGCAACGTGTGCACACACCCCAAGAGTGTGCAAGCTGCCTGACAAATGGTGAACTTGCAGAGAATAAAAATTAAAAAAAAAAATGCTACCCACACTCTTCTAGTATTATATTAATGTTCTGGTGCACAAATACTCTACATGACTGATATACAAACGTATACATACACAGTGTGTCAGCACACTGCAGCTAATGAATACATGAACTCCACAATTTCTGGAAACATTAGCAACTTAAGGTAGTTCCTTAGCGGTTTTTTGATCAGAAAGTGCAAAATTATCCAACCACATCAAGGTGACCCTAAATATGGATGGTCCCTATTGCTAATGTCACTAAATAAAGTAATGGATGGTTCCGTTTTTTTTTAACCTGTGCAATCCCACTGTGTCTCCCCTGACCGCCTCCAGAAACTAGTTGAGTCTGAATTGATCTGATGAATAAACCTCTTCTGCTCCCTTCTATTGTGATGCTCTCTCAGTCTAAGAGGGCTCATACTCACTTGCGAGAGACTCGCATGATTCTCGTGTGTGTCTCTCGCATGAAATCACGGCACTGTATTTGTATGCAGCCGCACGTTCCGGTCTGAGTGCCGGCAGCTGTGCCAGGCTTTCATGCGAGAGACTCACACGAGTATCGTGCAAGTATCTCGCAAGTGAGTATGAACCCTAACAGTGGTACCGTCATGTAGATAGTCTGGTCTCATTCACCTAAAGTTCTCTCCAACTGCTGTTCAAACTGAAGAATTTCACATGTCGCGATGGTGTCATCACTTAATAATAATAATAATAATAATAATCTTTATTTATATAGCGCCAACATATTCCGCAGCGCTTTACAGTTGAACAGTTTCAAACACAACAGTCATAAGTAACAACGTTAACAATACAATAATTAAAGCGAAATAAGACGACCCTGCTCGTGGAGCTTACAATCTACAATGAGGTGGGGGGGATACAAAGCACAGGTTTGTATTTACAATGATGTATTTACAATGACGGTCCAGCCATCTTCAGGGGGTGGGGGCTAGATGGAGATAGTGAATGGGCTACACACACACAAACATGACTTTGATTACTGAATGTGATAGGCCGCTCTGAACAAATGTGTTTTGAGCGAGCGCCTAAAACTATGCAAATTGTGGATGGTCCTAATATTTTGGGGTAGAGCATTCCAGAGGATTGGCGCAGCACGGGAGAAGTCTTGGAGTCGGGAGTGGGAGGTACGGATTAGGGCAGAGGTTAGGCGAAAGTCATTTGCAGAGCGCAGCGGTCGGTTAGGCCGATAGACAGAAATGAGGGAGGAGATGTAAGGGGGTGCCGCACTGTGGAGAGCTTTGTGGGTGAGAACAAGTACTTTGAATTGTACCCTGTAATGAATTGGCAGCCAGTGTAACGACTGGCGAAGAGCGGACGCGTCTGAGAAACGATTAGCCAGATGGACAACCCTGGCTGCTGCATTAAGGATAGACTGGAGAGGGGAGAGTCGAGTGAGAGGGAGGCCAATTAATAGAGCATTACAGTAGTCTAGGCGGGAGTGGATCAGGGCGACAGTGAGAGTTTTTGTTGTTTCCATGGTGAGAAAAGGGCGGATTCTAGAGATGTTCTTTAGGTGTAAGCGGCATGAGCGGGCAAGAGATTGTATATGGGAGGTGAAGGAGAGATCGGAGTCGAACATAACACCCAGACAGCGTGCCTGCTGTCGGGGTGTTATTATGGTGCCACCCACAGAGAGGGAAATGTCAGATTTAGGGAAGTTAGTAGATGGTGGGAGCAGAAGAAGTTCAGTTTTGGAGAGGTTGAGTTTCAGATAGAGAGCAGACATGATGTTGGAGACTGCAGACAGACAGTCAGTGGCGTTCTGTAGTACAGCGGAGGTAAGGTCAGGGGATGATGTGTACAGTTGTGTGTCATCAGCATAAAGATGGTACTGAAAGCCAAATCTGCTGATGGTCTGTCCAATTGGGGCTGTATAGAGAGAGAAGAGAAGGGGGCCAAGGACTGAGCCCTGAGGTACCCCAACAGTGAGAGGAAGAGGAGATGAAGTGGAGCCAGAAAACAGAACACTGAAGGAGCGGTCGGAAAGATAGGAGGAGAACCAGGAAAGAGCAGTGTCCTTAATGCCTAGTGACTGGAGCCTAGAGAGTAGGAGAGGATGGTCAACAGTGTCGAAAGCTGCAGAAAGGTCGAGAAGAATGAGCAGAGAATGGTCACCATTACGTTTTGCTGTCAGAAGGTCATTGGTCACTTTGATGAGTGCAGTTTCTGTCGAATGTAGGGGGCGGAAACCGGACTGTGAAGGGTCTAGGAGGGAGTGAGTGGAGAGGTAACGGGTAAGGCGTGAGTATATCAGGCGCTCCAAGAGTTTAGAGATGAAGGGGAGATTGGAGACTGGTCTGTAGTTGTTTGTGCAGGATGGGTCAAGGGTGGGTTTCTTTAGTAATGGAGTAATGATAGAGTGTTTGAAGGAGGAGGGGAAAATGCCAGAGGAGAGGGAGAGATTAAAGATTGTAGTTAGGTGAGTTGAGACGACTGGGGAGAGAGACTGGAGGAGATGTGAGGGAATGGGGTCGGTTGTGCATGTAGTTGGACGAGAAGAGGAGAGGAGCCTGGAGACTTCTTCTTCTGTGATGGGAGCAAATGTGGAGAGTGAGCCAGGGGAAATGCAGGGAGGGATGGGAGTCACTGAACTTGGTGATTGGGAGCGGATTTCCTGACGGATATTGTCTATTTTCTCTATAAAGTGGGAGGCCAGGTCATCAGCGCAAATGTCTGTGATAGGGGCTTGTGCTTTTGGCGTCATCACTTAATGGCGTCATCACTTAATGGCGTCATCACTTAGTGGCGTCATCACTTAATGGTGTCATCACTTAATGGTGTCATCACTTAATGGCGTCATCACTTAATGGTGTCATCACTTAATGGCATCATCACTTAATGGTGTCATCACTTAGTGGCGTTATCACTTAATGGCGTCATCACTTAATGGCGTCATCACTTAACGGCGTCATCACTTAATGGCGTCATCACTTAATGGTGTCATCACTTAATGGCGTCATCACTTAATGGCGTCATCACTTAATGGCATCATCACTTACTGGCGTCAACACTTAATGGTATCAACACTTAATGGCGTCATCACTTAATGGCGTCATCACTTAATGGTGTCATCACTTAATGGTGTCAACATTTAATGGCGTCATCACTTAATGGCGTCATCACTTAATGGTGTCATCACTTAATGGCATCATCACTTAATGGCGTCATCACTTAATGGCGTCATCACTTAATGGTGTCATCACTTAATGGTGTCAACATTTAATGGCGTCATCACTTAATGGCGTCATCACTTAATGGCGTCATCACTTAATGGTGTCATCACTTAATGGCGTCATCACTTAATGGTGTCATCACTTAATGGAGTCATCACTTAATGGTGTCATCACTTAATGGTGTCAACATTTAATGGCATCATCACTTAATGGAGTCATCACTTAATGGTGTCATCACTTAATGGTGTCAACATTTAATGGCATCATCACTTAATGGAGTCATCACTTAATGGTGTCATCACTTAATGGCGTCATCACTTAATGGCATCATCACTTAATGGCGTCATCACTTAATGGCATCATCACTTAATGGCGTCATCACTTAATGGTGTCATCAGTTAATGGCGTCATCACTTAATGGTGTCATCACTTAATGGTGTCATCAGTTAGTGGCGTCATCACTTAATGGCGTCATCACTTAATGGTGTCATCAGTTAATGGCGTCATCACTTAATGGTGTCATCACTTAATGGTGTCATCAGTTAGTGGCGTCATCACTTAGTGGCGTCATCACTTAATGGCGTCATCACTTAATAGTGTCATCACATAATGGCATCATCACTTAATGGAGTCATCACTTAATGGTGTCATCACTTAATGGTGTCAACATTTAATGGCATCATCACTTAATGGCGTCATCACTTAATGGCATCATCACTTAATGGCGTCATCACTTAATGGCATCATCACTTAATGGCGTCATCACTTAATGGTGTCATCAGTTAATGGCGTCATCACTTAATGGTGTCATCAGTTAGTGGCGTCATCACTTAATGGTGTCATCACTTAATGGCGTCATCACTTAATGGTGTCATCAGTTAATGGCGTCATCACTTAATGGTGTCATCACTTAATGGTGTCATCAGTTAGTGGCGTCATCACTTAGTGGCATCATCACTTAGTGGCGTCATCACTTAATGGCGTCATCACTTAATGGCATCATCACTTAATGGCGTCATCACTTAATGGCATCATCACTTAATGGCGTCATCACTTAATGGTGTCATCACTTAATGGTGTCAACATTTAATGGCATCATCACTTAATGGCGTCATCACTTAATGGCATCATCACTTAATGGCGTCATCACTTAATGGTGTCATCAGTTAATGGCGTCATCACTTAATGGTGTCATCACTTAATGGTGTCATCAGTTAGTGGCGTCATCACTTAATGGCGTCATCACTTAATGGTGTCATCAGTTAATGGCGTCATCACTTAATGGTGTCATCACTTAATGGTGTCATCAGTTAGTGGCGTCATCACTTAGTGGCATCATCACTTAGTGGCGTCATCACTTAATGGCGTCATCACTTAATAGTGTCATCACTTAATGGCATCATCACTTAATGGAGTCATCACTTAATGGTGTCATCACTTAATGGTGTCAACATTTAATGGCATCATCACTTAATGGCGTCATCACTTAATGGCATCATCACTTAATGGCGTCATCACTTAATGGCATCATCACTTAATGGCGTCATCACTTAATGGTGTCATCAGTTAATGGCGTCATCACTTAATGGTGTCAACAGTTAGTGGCGTCATCACTTAATGGTGTCATCACTTAATGGCGTCATCACTTAATGGTGTCATCAGTTAATGGCGTCATCACTTAATGGCGTCATCACTTAATGGTGTCAACATTTAATGGCGTCATCACTTAATGGCGTTATCACTTAATGGTGTCATCACTTAATGGCATCATCACTTAATGGCGTCATCACTTAATGGTGTCATCACTTAATGGTGTCAACATTTAATGGCGTCATCACTTAATGGCGTCATCACTTAATAGCGTCATCACTTAATGGCGCCATCACTTAAAGGCGTCATCACTTAACGGTGTCATCACTTAATGGCGTCATCACTTAATGGCGTCATCACTTAACGGTGTCATCACTTAACGGCGTCATCACTTAACGGCGTCATCACTTAACGGTGTCATCACTTAACGGCGTCATCACTTAATGGCGTCATCACTTAATGGCGTCATCACTTAATGGCGTCATCACTTAACGGCGTCATCACTTAATGGCGTCATCACTTAATGGTGTCATCACTTAACGGCGTCATCACTTAATGGAGTCATCACTTAACGGCGTCATCACTTAATGGTGTCATCACTTAATGGCGTCATCAGTTAATGGCGTCATCACTTAATGGAGTCATCACTTAATGGCGTCATCACTTAATGGCGTCATCACTCAATGGTGTCATCACTTAATGGCGTCATCACTTAATGGTGTCATCACTTAATGGCGTCATCACTTAATGGCATCATCACTTAATGGCATCATCACTTAATGGTGTCATCACTTAATGGTGTCATCACTTAATGGCATCATCACTTAATGGCGTCATCACTTAACGGCGTCATCACTTAATGGCATCATCACTTAATGGCATCATCACTTAATGGCGTCATCACTTAATGGCATCATCACTTAATGGCATCATCACTTAATGGTGTCATCACTTAATGGTGTCATCACTTAACGGCGTCATCACTTAATGGCGTCATCACTTAACGGCGTCATCACTTAATGGTGTCATCACTTAATGGTGTCATCACTAAACGGCGTCATCACTTAATGGTGTCATCACTTAATGGTGTCATCACTTAATGGCGTCATCACTTAATGGCATCATCACTTAACGGCGTCATCACTTAATGGTGTCATCACTTAATGGTGTCATCACTTAACAGCGTCATCACTTAATGGTGTCATCACTTAATGGTGTCATCACTTAACGGCGTCATCACTTAATGGCGTCATCACTTAACGGCGTCATCACTTAATGGTGTCATCACTTAATGGTGTCATCACTTAACGGCGACATCACTTAATGGCGTCATCACTTAACGGCGCCATCACTTAATGGTGTCATCACTTAATGGCGTCATCACTTAATGGTGTCATCACTTAATGGTGTCATCACTTAACGGCGTCATCACTTAATGGTGTCATCACTTAACGGCGTCATCACTTAACGGCGTCATCACTTAATGGCGTCATCATTAATGGCGTCATCACTTAATGGTGTCATCACGTAATGGTGTCATCACTTAATGGCGTCATCACTTAACGGCATCATCACTTAATGGCGTCATCACTTAATGGAGTCATCACTTAACGGCGTCATCACTTAATGGTGTCATCACTTAATGGCGTCATCACTTAATGGTGTCATCACTTAATGGTGTCATCACTTAATGGCGTCATCACTTAATGGTGTCATCACTTAATGGCGTCATCACTTAACGGCGTCATCACTTAATGGTGTCATCACTTAATGGCGTCATCACTTAACGGCGTCATCACTTAATGGCGTCATCACTTAATGGTGTCATCACTTAATGGTGTCATCACTTAATGGAGTCATCACTTAATGGCGTCATCACTCAATGGTGTCATCACTTAATGGCGTCATCACTTAATGGTGTCATCACTTAATGGTGTCATCACTTAATGGCGTCATCACTTAATGGCATCATCACTTAATGGCATCATCACTTAATGGTGTCATCACTTAATGGCATCATCACTTAATGGTGTCATCACTTAATGGTGTCATCACTTAATGGCGTCATCACTTAATGGTGTCATCACTTAATGGCATCATCACTTAATGGTGTCATCACTTAATGGTGTCATCACTTAATAGCATCATCACTTAATGGCGTCATCACTTAATGGCGTCATCACTTAATGGCATCATCACTTAATGGCGTCATCACTTAATGGCATCATCACTTAATGGCATCATCACTTAATGGCGTCATCACTTAATGGCGTCATCACTTAATGGCATCATCACTTAATGGCATCAACACTTAATGGCGTCATCACTTAATGGCATCATCACTTAATGGCGTCATCACTTAATGGCATCATCACTTAATGGCATCATCACTTAACGGTGTCATCACTTAATGGCGTCATCATTTAATGGCATCATCACTTAATGGCGTCATCACTTAATGGCATCATCACTTAATGGCGTCATCACTTAATGGCGTCATCACTTAATGGCGTCATCACTTAATGGCATCATCACTTAATGGCATCATCACTTAATGGCGTCATCACTTAATGGCATCATCACTTAATGGCGTCATCACTTAATGGCGTCATCACTTAATGGCATCATCACTTAATGGCATCATCACTTAATGGCGTCATCACTTAATGGCATCATCACTTAATGGCATCATCACTTAACGGTGTCATCACTTAATGGCATCATCACTTAATGGTGTCATCACTTAATAGCATCATCACTTAATGGCGTCATCACTTAATGGCGTCATCACTTAACGGCGTCATCACTTAATGGTGTCATCACTTAATGGCGTCATCACTTAATGGTGTCATCACTTAATGGCGTCATCACTAAATGGCGTCATCACTTAATGGTGTCATCACTTAATGGAGTCATCACTTAATGGCGTCATCACTTAATGGCGTCATCACTTAACGGCGTCATCACTTAATGGCGTCATCACTTAACGGCGTCATCACTTAATGGTGTCATCACTTAATGGCGTCATCACTTAATGGCGTCATCACTTAATGGCATCATCACTTAATGGCGTCATCACTTAATGGCATCATCACTTAATGGCATCATCACTTAATGGCATCATCACTTAATGGCGTCATCACTTAATGGCATCATCACTTAATGGCATCATCACTTAATGGTGTCATCACTTAATAGCATCATCACTTAATGGCGTCATCACTTAATGGTGTCATCACTTAATGGCGTCATCACTTAATGGCGTCATCACTTAATGGCGTCATCACTTAACGGCGTCATCACTTAATGGTGTCATCACTTAATGGCGTCATCACTTAATGGTGTCATCACTTAATGGCGTCATCACTAAATGGCGTCATCACTTAATGGTGTCATCACTTAATGGAGTCATCACTTAATGGCGTCATCACTTAATGGCGTCATCACTTAATGGTCTCATCACTTAACGGCGTCATCACTTAATGGCGTCATCACTTAACGGCGTCATCACTTAATGGTGTCATCACTTAATGGTGTCATCACTTAACGGCGTCATCACTTAACGGCATCATCACTTAATGGCATCATCACTTAATGGTGTCATCACTTAATGGCGTCATCACTTAACGGCGTCATCACTTAATGGTGTCATCACATAATGGCGTCATCACTTAATGGTGTCATCACTTAATGGCATCATCACATAATGGCGTCATCACTTAATGGTGTCATTACTTAATGGCGTCATCACTTAATGGTGTCATCACTTAATGGCGTCATCACTTAATGGCGTCATCACTTAACGGCGTCATCACTTAACGGTGTCATCACTTAATGGCGTCATCACTTAATGGCGTCATCACTTAATGGAGTCATCACTTAATGGCGTCATCACTTAACGGCGTCATCACTTAATGGCGTCATCACTTAATGGAGTCATCACTTAATGGCGTCATCACTTAATGGAGTCATCACTTAATGGCGTCATCACTTAATGGCGTCATCACTTAATGGCATCATCACTTAATGGTGTCATCACTAGTGTTGAGCATTCCGATACCGCAAGTATCGGGTATCGGCCGATACTTGCTGTATCGGAATTCCGATACCGACTTCCGATATTTTTTCAATATCGGAAGTCGGCATCGGAATCGGAAGTTCAAAGTTGATTGACAGCCGAAATGACGTCATCATGATGAGCGGTGTGTGCGCATCATGATGCGCCGTCATTTCGTGCCTTCCGGGGGTCTCTGCCGGCCTGCCGGGGGGCTGTGTGGACTGCCCGGGGTCTGTACCGGCCTGCCGGGGGGCTGTGCCGGCCTGCCGGTGGTCTGTGCACCCTGTGGGGGTCTGTACCGGCCTGCCGGGGGGCTGTGCCGGCCTGCCGGTGGTCTGTGCACCCTGTGGGGGTCTGTACCGGCCTGCCGGGGGCTGTGCCGGCCTGCCGGGGGGCTGTGCTGATGTCCGGGGGTCTGTGCAAGCATCGTCCGATGGGACTATAAGTCCCATCTGGCGATGCCTGCTACCATGACAGTGATTGACACATTAGCCAATGATGGGACAGTAGTAGTCCCATCATCCAGCTAATGTGTTAAATGTTAAAAAAAAAAAAAACTACATACATACTACATACATACTACATGCATGCTACATACATACTACATGCTACATACATACTACATATATACTACATGCATGCTACATACATACTACATGCTACATACATACTACATATATACTACATGCATGCTACATACATACTGCATGCTACATACATACTACATACATACTACATACATACCACATATATACTACATACATACTACATGCATGCTACATACATACTACATACATACTACATACATACTACATACATACTACATACATACCACATATATACTACATACATACTACATGCATGCTACATACATACTACATACATACTACATACATACTGCATGCATGCTACATACATAACACATATATACTACATGCATGCTACATACATACTACATGCTACATACATACTACATATATACTACATACATACTACATACATACTACATGCATGCTACATACATACTGCATGCTACATACATACTACATATATACTACATGCATGCTACATACATACTACATGCTACATACATACTACATATATACTACATACATACTACATACATACTACATGCATGCTACATACATACTACATGCTACATACATACTACATATATACTACATGCATGCTACATACATACTGCATGCTACATACATACTACATACATACTACATACATACCACATATATACTACATACATACTACATGCATGCTACATACATACTACATACATACTACATACATACTACATACATACCACATATATACTACATACATACTACATGCATGCTACATACATACTACATACATACTACATGCATGCTACATACATAACACATATATACTACATGCATGCTACATACATACTACATGCTACATACATACTACATATATACTACATACATACTACATACATACTACATGCATGCTACATACATACTACATGCTACATACATACTACATATATACTACATGCATGCTACATACATACTACATGCTACATACATACTACATATATACTACATACATACTACATACATGCTACATACATACTGCATGCTACATACATACTACATACATACTACATACATACCACATATATACTACATACATACTACATGCATGCTACATACATACCACATACATACTACATACATACTACATACATACCACATACATACTACATACATACTACATACATACTACATATATGCTACATACATACTGCATGCTACATACATACTACATACATACTACATACATACTACATACATACCACATATATACTACATACATACTACATGCATGCTACATACATACTACATACATACTACATACATACTACATACATACCACATATATACTACATACATACTACATGCATGCTACATACATAACACATATATACTATATGCATGCTACATACATACTACATGCTACATACATACTACATATATACTACATGCATGCTACATACATACTACATGCTACATACATACTACATATATACTACATACATACTACATACATACCACATATATACTACATACATACTACATGCATGCTACATACATAACACATATATACTATATGCATGCTACATACATACTACATGCTACATACATACTACATACATACTACATGCATGCTACATACATACTACATGCTACATACATACCACATACATACTACATACATACTACATGCTACATACATACTACATATATACTACATACATACTACATACATACCACATATATACTACATACATACTACATGCATGCTACATACATAACACATATATACTATATGCATGCTACATACATACTACATGCTACATACATACTACATACATACTACATGCATGCTACATACATACTACATGCTACATACATACCACATACATACTACATACATACTACATGCTACATACATACTACATATATACTACATGCTTGCTACATACATACTGCATGCTACATGCATGCTACATACATACTACATACATACTACATGCTACATACATACCACTGATAGGAACTGAAGGAGTTAAATTGAGTTCTGTCTATGTTGCATTTTCTTGTTTAAAACTTATCTTTTCTGTTCCCTTGTGAACCAAGGTCAAATACTCCTGCTTTTTAGCCTACATGACTTTCTTTGTAGAAAACAAGTTGTGAAATCATTTTTTATACTGCGCATGTCTGTAAATGTTTAAATTCTTTGCTATAAAAGATGGAAGCCTAACTGATAAGCCAGAGGCGTCTTGGCAGGCATCCCGAGTCGTATCATACAGCTTATGTCTGTGTTATTCTTCTCGACGGAGCAATCAATTAGAGACATATGGTGCCTTACACCCAAGAACATCGGTCCTTCAGATGAAAGAGATATCTGAGGGATCCCGACAGTTTCCTGGCGCCCGAACAGGGACCTGATATAGGCACCTCTCCAAGACTACCCGATCTACAGACCACTCCAGTTACTGATGAAATTGTGAACAGCAGACCTAAACACCTGGCCAGGTAAGAGATCAATTCTTCTCTTCTCTGCTCTTCATAATCTATCATTATAACTAAGGTCCGTATCAAGGGGAATCTAGTAGAGGAGGGGGCCGTAAAATCAGGTCCATATAAGAACTCTGAGGAAATCGGGTGTGACACACATATGTAATTCCTGTCCGATTGAGAGGCTATTGCAGATTCTGCCTGTGTACTGCTATTTTTAGGAGAAGAACTGATGCAAATCATAACGGGTATGGTGATTGGACATTTGCAGGGACAACCCCAGACACAAACATAAAAAAGTTTCATCACTTCAAGAAGGGAGAACAGTGGTGGGTATTGTTAGCATTGAATACACATGTCCCATTGAGTGACACGTTGAGAGGTCTGACATTACGGAATATAAGGCTGGGTGAACAGTTCATACTGCGCAGCCCGGACGGACAAGTTTTTCACAATAGACGGTTCCGCACTAGGAATCAGGGAGGTTGTTGAATGGCTACTTTGATTTGAAAGGTTGTGGAAAGTAGAAAAATAAGCTGCACAGTAGGTATTCGTTCAAAGAGTGGTGATATTGCCTAACTGGGTCATGTGACAGCGTCCTTTCGGGGAGGTCACCGCCTAAGCTTAAATCAACACCCTTTACGAATAAACCTTGTGACAGATAAGAGTGTGACCGAATGAGCACAGGACCACGAAATGAGCCTGTGACAGGATATGACTGAAGAACCCCGATAAATGGATACTTTGTTTACAATCCTGTGTGTTGTGGGAGTGTTACTGTTCGGATGCTACCTAGCATATAAGTACACGAGACACGTAGTACAAGGAGGAACAGACACCCCGTTTAACCTGTTGGCACCTTAGGAAGAAGGTAACGAGGTATAGTAGAGCCTAGTCTTGAGCTTACCCAATACACCACCTAAGGCAGGGGACTAACAGGAAAGAAACAAGAGAAACAGGATAGAAAGATGGGGAACAGTCAGGGAAAGACACCTGAAGAAGGAGACTGGTTACGTGATATAATTGAGGATAGATATGGAAGTAGTGCAGCAAAGAACCTGGAAAAAGTATTAATCAAATCCAAAGTGCAAGATAGGCAGGCTGTGTGAATCCTTGTATATACAGTATGTCTATGAGAACCTCTGAATAAGATGAGAGATGAGTAATTGAGTATAAAAGTAAAAAAAAAAAAAAAAATCAGTGAATGGGCACGTATGAATGAATCATCACACATCATTTTTGTGTCAAGAGATTTGTGACCTTTCTAGTTGTGGTGGAATCCCGGACAGATGCGTTATAGATATTTCAAATCTACATCTGAGACTGAATGAATTGAGTAATGATATAGTTCGTGTTATATGTGGCATTACATTGTAAAGTTTCCTGAATGCATTTGGCCAGAAAAAGGGCAAGGCATGGTTAATCTCATTATACAGTTATCTGCCCTTACAGTGAAATCCCGTGATTTTGAGTTTCTTTGTAGAAATTGATTTTGATAAGTCTAAAGAACTACAGAATTCTGTGAAGGACGACGCTGCATTCTGACGGGAGGGGGGAAGGATGGCGCTGCGTAGTTTTTCTTCTCCCTTCGCTCTTATCTCTGCTGAGTGTGAGCTGTGCTCAAAATTCTCTGTAATTCTATCCGTAAGGTACACGCTGAAAGATTTGTGCATTTTAAAGCAACAGTACTTAATTGAAGATTGGAAGTTAAAAGTAAGATATGGTGCCTAATTTAGAAGGGAATTGTAAGTGATTGCTTGGTCATTAATGTGTTTGAACCTGCTTCTAGTTGTGTGATTGATTTGTATAGCAAATTGTGTCAAATTACAAGAGACAGAGAAGGAAGGAAGCAGTAAAACAAGTGGGACAAATATTGAAAAAGGCAAAAATACCAGAGTGTGAATGTTTGGATGTACAAAAAGGCACAGACAAGGGAAGAAAATAGCAAGTGAATAAATGATGCTTGAGAATGTGCAGCAGTGTGGAAGGTGTATTATGAATGTTTGATTGACAAAGTGTAACCAGAGACCCAGACAAAACAGATGGACTTGTAAACACTGTGGTCAGACTCAGACAAACCCAGACTGAATAGCTACTTGTGTGACCTGTGCTACTGACCTAAGCGAATTGCACTAAATCCTATCCAGACAAGATCATAAGAAGCTGACATAATAGTGTGGATAGTGGGTAGTGGGGACATTGGCCCTTGAGGAGTAAGCTGACAGTAGACATCAGACGACCAACCCCATCAGGACCTAGAAGTGTGACTAGAATAAGAAAGATACAGGTGTATTATCCCTGGAGCCCCTCTGACCAGCTAGCTTTGCTGAAGCAGCTGCCTGACCCTGAAGACCAACCATTCCCGTTTTACAGACACATAAAGGAAGTACAGCAGACATATAAGTGTACCTGGGCAGACCTAGAGAGGTTGGTGAGTTTAAAGGCAGGTGACGCACTAGATCACATAATTAAGACACATACAGATGTGACAAAGAATCAGGCTTGGGGCATGGATGATAAATCTGCACGATCTGGGGAGACGTACTGTGAGTCACTAAGACAATGGGCTGCAGTGGAACAATCAGAGCAGTCTGTACTCCTGACTAATGTGACACAGCAAAGAGGAGAGAGAGTAGAGATATACCTTGGACGGTTACAGCTGAAATGGGCAGACATGGGGTACATTTGCATAAACCCACTTGATGTTAGAATACTGGTGAATGCATTCATTGACGGTATGAACAAAGACTTACGAGACGCAGTACAGACAGCCAGACCTGAATGGAGACATGTAGATCCGAAAGACCTCCTTAAGGTAGCTAAAGAAATTGAGCAAACAAGGACAATAAAACGACCTGTCATGTATGCTGGAGCACAAGGAAAAAAGTGGAGACGTAATAGGGAAGGCATGTGAGATGACACTGACGTTTCTTTTGACAATCTATTCCCCACATGACATCCATGCCATACTCCTACAAGTTCAACCAAAACATCTGTCTATGGCCAGACAGCTCCGACTTGAGTGTGCTCTACTAATTCCTGAGTATGTCACTCCTCAAAAGATGTAACGTTCTGAATCCAGCCACCCTCCTGCCTATGGATTCAGAAAAGGGGGAATTGGTGACCGTATTGGCGAGTGAGGAAGGATACTTTGACATGACGCATGAACATGTCTGCATAGAACTGATGAGTCAGAAGACAGTGGGGTTTGCACACATTCATGAAAAACCTGTTCCTAATGCAGACTTTGAGTTTCTTTTTTGTAGATGGCCCCAGATACCACCAGGATGGACGATTCTACACTGGATATGCAGTAGTATCCTCACATGAGGTAATCCGAGCGGAACCACTCTCTCCTCACATGTCGGCGCAGGAGGCAGAGTTGAAGGCACTCACTGAGGCGTGTAGAGCCGCTGCAGGTAAAGTCGCTAATATTTTCACAGATTCGAAGCCCATTAAAAATGCAGAGCTGGTGAAACAATTGATGGAGGCATTGATGTTACCAGTCCAGGTTGGCATTGTCAAGGTAAAAGCACACACAAAGGTGACTCCGTGGAGGTAGAGGGCAATAGAAGGGCGAACGAGGCTGCTAAAATAGCACAAGGCGGCCTAGAGAGAGCAGTGGACGGTGGCGGGGAGTCAGCGTATTCCAGCCACATTGGGTCTAGATGTCCTGAAATCCCTCCAGCAAAAGGCTGCCCAAACAGAGAAGGTACACCGGGGGAGACTGGGAGCTGAGCTGAACTCAAATGGAGTATGGGAGCAGTGGCGGATTATAATGAGGTCAATTTGGGCAGTTGCCCCGGGCCCAGTGGGGTTAAGGGGCCCACAGCCCAGGCCAGTAAATTGCCCCATTATAATCCGCCACCGCGCAGGGCCGGATAATAGGCCGGGCAGGCGGGGCTTCAGCCCCGGGGCCCCCACCACAAGAGTTTCTAAGGGGGCCCCCACCACATTCCTGCTGGCTGCTGCAATGGCACTCCATCTTCTCCCCACCTAAAGTCAGTGACCGTGGGGGCGGCATTATGTGCTCTGCTACCAGCAGCATCTACAAGTAGCGTGAACGCTGATGCTGCTGGTAGCGTGCAAAGGCTTGTGATGAGATCACAGGAGGTAAGGTGTCAGGACCCCGATCATGTGACCCCTGTCTCCTCCCCTCCTGTGACCTCATCACAGGTCCTGTGCGCACAGCACAGAGAGCAGCCATGTATGTGGAGTGCGGCTCTGCGGGTGGAGGTCGGTGCTGGAGGCTCCATTATTCTCTATGTGGAGTGCGGCTCTGCGGGTGGAGGTCGGTGCTGGAGGCCCCATTATTCTCTATGTGGAGTGCGGCTCTGCGGGTGGAGGTCGGTGCTGGAGGCTCCATTATTCTCTATGTGGAGTGCGGCTCTGCGGGTGGAGGTCGGTGCTGGAGGCTCCATTATTCTCTATGTGGAGTGCGGCTCTGCGGGTGGAGGTCAGTGCTGGAGGCCCCATTATTCTCTATGTGGAGTGCGGCTCTGCGGGTGGAGGTCGGTGCTGGAGGCTCCATTATTCCCTATGTGGAGTGCGGCTCTGCGGGTGGAGGTCGGTGCTGGAGGCTCCATTATTCTCTATGTGGAGTGTGGTTCTGCGGGTGGAGGTCGGTGCTGGAGGCTCCATTATTCTCTATGTGGAGTGCGGCTCTGCGGGTGGAGGTCGGTGCTGGAGGCTCCATTATTCTCTATGTGGAGTGTGGCTCTGCGGGTGGAGGTCAGTGCTGGAGGCTCCATTATTCTCTATGTGGAGTGCGGCTCTGCGGGTGGAGGTCGGTGCTGGAGGCTCCATTATTCTCTATGTGGAGTGCGGGTGGAGGTCGGTGCTGGAGGCTCCATTATTCTCTATGTGGAGTGCGGCTCTGCGGGTGGAGGTCGGTGCTGGAGGCTCCATTATTCTCTATGTGGAGTGCGGGTGGAGGTCAGTGCTGGAGGCTCCATTATTCTCTATGTGGAGTGTGGCTCTGCGGGTGGAGGTCAGTGCTGGAGGCTCCATTATTCTCTATGTGGAGTGCGGCTCTGCGGGTGGAGGTCGGTGCTGGAGGCCCCATTATTCTCTATGTGGAGTGCGGGTGGAGGTCGGTGCTGGAGGCTCCATTATTCTCTATGTGGAGTGCGGGTGGAGGTCGGTGCTGGAGGCTCCATTATTCTCTATGTGGAGTGTGGCTCTGCGGGTGGAGGTCGGTGCTGGAGGCCCCATTATTCTCTATGTGGAGTGTGGCTCTGCGGGTGGAGGTCGGTGCTGGAGGCTCCATTATTCTCTATGTGGAGTGCGGCTCTGCGGGTGGAGGTCGGTGCTGGAGGCTCCATTATTCTCTATGTGGAGTGCGGCTCTGCGGGTGGAGGTCGGTGCTGGAGGCTCCATTATTCTCTATGTGGAGTGCGGGTGGAGGTCGGTGCTGGAGGCTCCATTATTCTCTATGTGGAGTGCGGCTCTGCGGGTGGAGGTCGGTGCTGGAGGCTCCATTATTCTCTATGTGGAGTGTGGCTCTGCGGGTGGAGGTCGGTGCTGGAGGCTCCATTATTCTCTATGTGGAGTGCGGCTCTGCGGGTGGAGGTCGGTGCTGGAGGCTCCATTATTCTCTATGTGGAGTGCGGGTGGAGGTCGGTGCTGGAGGCTCCATTATTCTCTATGTGGAGTGCGGCTCTGCGGGTGGAGGTCGGTGCTGGAGGCTCCATTATTCTCTATGTGGAGTGTGGCTCTGCGGGTGGAGGTCGGTGCTGGAGGCTCCATTATTCTCTATGTGGAGTGCGGCTCTGCGGGTGGAGGTCGGTGCTGGAGGCTCCATTATTCTCTATGTGGAGTGCGGCTCTGCGGGTGGAGGTCGGTGCTGGAGGCCCCATTATTCTCTATGTGGAGTGCGGCTCTGCGGGTGGAGGTCGGTGCTGGAGGCTCCATTATTCTCTATGTGGAGTGCGGCTCTGCGGGTGGAGGTCGGTGCTGGAGGCTCCATTATTCTCTATGTGGAGTGCGGCTCTGCGGGTGGAGGTCGGTGCTGGAGGCTCCATTATTCTCTATGTGGAGTGCGGGTGGAGGTCGGTGCTGGATGCCCCATTATTCTCTATGTGGAGTGCGGCTCTGCGGGTGGAGGTCGGTGCTGGAGGCTCCATTATTCTCTATGTGGAGTGCGGCTCTGCGGGTGGAGGTCGGTGCTGGAGGCTCCATTATTCTCTATGTGGAGTGCGGGTGGAGGTCGGTGCTGGAGGCTCCATTATTCTCTATGTGGAGTGCGGCTCTGCGGGTGGAGGTCGGTGCTGGAGGCTCCATTATTCTCTATGTGGAGTGCGGCTCTGCGGGTGGAGGTCGGTGCTGGAGGCTCCATTATTTTCTATGTGGAGTGGGGCTCTGCGGGTGGAGGTCGGTGCTGGAGGCCCCATTATTCTCTATGTGGAGTGTGGCTCTGCGGGTGGAGGTCGGTGCTGGAGGCTCCATTATTCTCTATGTGGAGTGCGGCTCTGCGGGTGGAGGTCGGTGCTGGAGGCTCCATTATTCTCTATGTGGAGTGTGGCTCTGCGGGTGGAGGTCGGTGCTGGAGGCCCCATTATTCTCTATGTGGAGTGTGGCTCTGCGGGTGGAGGTCGGTGCTGGAGGCCCCATTATTCTCTATGTGGAGTGCGGCTCTGCGGGTGGAGGTCGGTGCTGGAGGCTCCATTATTCTCTATGTGGAGTGGGGCTCTGCGGGTGGAGGTCGGTGCTGGATGCCCCATTATTCTCTATGTGGAGTGCGGCTCTGCGGGTGGAGGTCGGTGCTGGAGGCTCCATTATTCTCTATGTGGAGTGCGGCTCTGCGGGTGGAGGTCGGTGCTGGAGGCTCCATTATTCTCTATGTGGAGTGCGGGTGGAGGTCGGTGCTGGAGGCTCCATTATTCTCTATGTGGAGTGTGGCTCTGCGGGTGGAGGTCGGTGCCGGAGGCCCCATTATTCTCTATGTGGAGTGTGGCTCTGCGGGTGGAGGTCGGTGCTGGAGGCCCCATTATTCTCTATGTGGAGTGCGGCTCTGCGGGTGGAGGTCGGTGCTGGAGGCTCCATTATTCTCTATGTGGAGTGCGGCTCTGCGGGTGGAGGTCGGTGCTGGAGGCTTCATTATTCTCTATGTGGAGTGCGGCTCTGCGGGTGGAGGTCGGTGCTGGAGGCTTCATTATTCTGTATGTGGAGTGCGGCTCTGCGGGTGGAGGTCGGTGCTGGAGGCTTCATTATTCTCTATGTGTTGTGCGGCTCTGCGGGTGGAGGTCGGTGCTGGAGGCCCCATTATTCTCTATGTGGAGTGCGGCTCTGCGGGTGGAGGTCGGTGCCGGAGGCTCCATTACTCTCTATGTGGAGTGCGGCTCTGCGGGTGGAGGTCGGTGCTGGAGGCCCCATTATTCTCTATGTGGAGTGCGGCTCTGCGGGTGGAGGTCGGTGCTGGAGGCTTCATTATTCTCTATGTGTTGTGCGGCTCTGCGGGTGGAGGTCGGTGCTGGAGGCCCCATTATTCTCTATGTGGAGTGCGGCTCTGCGGGTGGAGGTCGGTGCAGGAGGCCCCATTATTCTCTATGTGGAGTGTGGCTCTGCGGGTGGAGGTCGGTGCCGGAGGCTCCATTACTCTCTATGTGGAGTGCGGCTCTGCGGGTGGAGGTCGGTGCTGGAGGCCCCATTATTCTCTATGTGGAGTGCGGCTCTGCGGGTGGAGGTCGGTGCTGGAGGCTTCATTATTCTCTATGTGTTGTGCGGCTCTGCGGGTGGAGGTCGGTGCTGGAGGCCCCATTATTCTCTATGTGGAGTGCGGCTCTGCGGGTGGAGGTCGGTGCAGGAGGCCCCATTATTCTCTATGTGGAGTGTGGCTCTGCGGGTGGAGGTCGGTGCCGGAGGCCCCATTATTCTCTATGTGGAGTGTGGCTCTGCGGGTGGAGGTCGGTGCAGGAGGCCCCATTATTCTCTATGTGGAGTGTGGCTCTGCGGGTGGAGGTCGGTGCCGGAGGCCCCATTATTCTCTATGTGGAGTGCGGCTCTGCGGGTGGAGGTCGGTGCAGGAGGCCCCATTATTCTCTATGTGGAGTGTGGCTCTGCGGGTGGAGGTCGGTGCCGGAGGCCCCATTATTCTCTATGTGGAGTGTGGCTCTGCGGGTGGAGGTCGGTGCAGGAGGCCCCATTATTCTCTATGTGGAGTGTGGCTCTGCGGGTGGAGGTCGGTGCCGGAGGCCCCATTATTCTCTATGTGGAGTGCGGCTCTGCGGGTGGAGGTCGGTGCCGGAGGCCCCATTATTCTCTATGTGGAGTGCGGCTCTGCGGGTGGAGGTCGGTGCTGGAGGCTCCATTATTCTCTATGTAGAGTGTGGCTCTGCGATTCGTGACCCCCGTCACGTGACGAGGGGGGCCCACAGAGTCTGAACTGCCCCGGGCCCTGGCTACCCTTAATCCACCCCTGTATGGGAGAATAAGGATAAAATGTGCCCACCAAAGTCCCTGTTCCCAATCATGGCGCAAGCAGCACATGGCCCCAATCACACCTCAAAAAGTCACATGTGTGCCATGGTAGATGCCTTCTGGATCGCTCCTGGCTTCAGTTGCGCAGCCGCGAAACTTGTACAATCATGCCTCATCTGTGCACAGCACAACCCAGGTAAAACAGTAAAAGTCCCTAAGAAAGCGACACCTAGGCCTCTCTACCCGTTTCAGAGACGGCAGATTGACGACATACAGCTACCAAGGTAGGAGTGTATGCAAATATCCTAGTATGTGTAGATCTCTTCTCTGGATGGCCAGAGGCCTACCCGGTGAAAACGGCTACAGCTCGAGCCACTGCAAAGAAACTGGTGATGGAACTAGTACCACGATTCGGTGTCCCTGAAACAATTGAATCAGACAGAGGTACACACTTTACTGCTGAGGTAATGCAAAATGTAATGCAAATGATAGGTGTAGAACAAGCATTTCATACACCCTACCACCCACAGAGTTCAGGGAAGGTAGAGAGAATGAACGGAACAGTAAAATTGAAAATACAGAAAACCATGGAACATACCCATAGACCATGGCCAGAGTGTCTCCCATTAGCATTATTCTCAGTAAGGTACACACCCACGGGGAAAGCTAAACTGTCACCCTTCGAGATACTGTTTGGAAGACCACCAAACACAGGGTTGTACTACCCACAGGTCTTAACACTCAATGTGGATAATTTGACAAGTTATGTAATCCAGTTGCAAAAGCATTTAACTCAAATGCATTCTCTAGTTTTCTCTTCCATTCCAGATCCAGATAGTGTGGAAGGAACTCATTGTCTACAACCTGGTGATTACGTATATGTCAAGAAACACTCCAGAAAGACCCTTGAACCCCGATATCAAGGACCTTACCAAGTACTCCTAACAACGCCTACTTCTGTTAAGTTGGAAGGACGACCAACCTGGATCCACGCATCGCATTGCAAACTAGCCACAGGAGTTAACAAAGCATAAGAGTGCATAATGTTTTGGTTTAGTTTTGTTACATTATCTGTAATAATGGTAGCTGCGTGGGACAATCTAAATTCTCCAATGTCCTTGAATAATAAGTTTATACAACATCATGAAAAATTACTGAATGATTGGTTAAATGACACTCAGTCTCCAGCAGATTGCTGGATCTGCACACATTCACCAGTATCAGCCACTAGTATTCCGTTCCTTGTTATTCCTGTGCCACCCGAGGAATTATTTGCCTGGACCAGTTGTTCTGATACATTTGCTAATAATGCCACAAATAATGTGAAGTTATGGAACACAACTGTTGGAATACCTATTGTGGGATGGGTAGGATACCCTTGGTGGCAGGGTAATCTTTCAGGAAGTAATACATACCTTCAATATCTGGCATATAAAGGGGGGCTTGGGTACCCAGGAATAGAACTCGATTAACCTACCTGGGGCAAATTCCAATGTATGGCCTACAAGTTAGTTTTAGTGTAACTTCCCACTCTACTGATGCCTTCAAACCAATACTGCTAGAAAGAAGGTTGCATAACACGTCCTGGGAGTATTCCAATTTATTTCCCCAGGGCAATAATGAAACTTGTTTTAATATTTCAGGTAATATACCTTGTAACGAGTCATCTGGATATGAGAAAGGAACTCCCACCTGTAGAAATCCCGATGTAGGGTATTGTAGCCCTTTAGGACAACTTCCAAATTGGTGTATGCTTCAGAATGTATCTGCGTTCATAGATTTGGTTCATAGACTGGTATTACAACATTCAGCCCTATGGGACCTACCTAGTGACATGTACTGGATATGTGGAGACAATGCATATAAATGGTTACCAGTAGGGGTAAGAGGTACTTGTACTCTGGGACGTTTGACTCCGGCTACCTTTATCATTCCAAACCAACAATTAGATATGCAGGCAGTACCCAAACATACATTATACAAAAGAGCTGCTGACAATACACCTCGCCTCTCTGGGAGACCACATATAGTGCAGATGAGTGTAGCCAATAAAATTGTCAGCTCTATTTTTATTTATCCTATGATCACTCAAATGTGGGATAAATTAGTCAGGGCTACAGATTACTTAGATGACCAAATATGGGATATATTGGAGATATTGAACACCACCGTTGCTGTCCAAAATCAGCTCATCATAGCCACTAATCAGCATACCATAGTATTAGATTATTTAACTGCAGCACAAGGAGGTATGTGTCAGGTCATCGGACCCGCTTGCTGTCATTATATAGATCCCAACAGCATTATAAAGTTAAAATTGAAAATAGAGGATGTTCAAAAACTTAGAGATCAGTACGATAAAGACAATAATCGTACTAAGGATAGTTGGTGGTCAGACACATTCTCCTTTCTTAATCCAGCTAATTGGTTTAAGGGTATTGGAGGCTGGATAGCTGGGATTATACTAAGTCTATTACGTATTGTTGTTTGTATCTTCGTAATATATGTATTTTTGAGACTTGTTTTTTGGTGTTTTTCTGTATGTAAGAAAAAGTACAGAAACAGATGAAATAGATAAGTTAATGACAGAACATATGCCAAAATTGATAATTGTTTTCTTTAGGTTTTAGGTTGACATCTCATTTCTGGCATGAAGGAGCGTACTCTTGTGATGACAGACGTGGCCTTAGTAACTGGGGGATGGAGAGGGTAAAAGAAGATACCTGTCTCCCTCGGGCAACCCGTCGGCCTGAGATAGTACCTGGTGAATAGGGCACTATCAGCTGTCGTTGCAGGATCCAGTGTTCCAGATTCTGAAGAATAAAGATGTCAAAGGGGGGAATGATAGGAACTGAAGGAGTTAAATTGAGTTCTGTCTATGTTGCATTTTCTTGTTTAAAACTTATCTTTTCTGTTCCCTTGTGAACCAAGGTCAAATACTCCTGCTTTTTAGCCTACATGACTTTCTTTGTAGAAAACAAGTTGTGAAATCATTTTTTATACTGCGCATGTCTGTAAATGTTTAAATTCTTTGCTATAAAAGATGGAAGCCTAACTGATAAGCCAGAGGCGTCTTGGCAGGCATCCCGAGTCGTATCATACAGCTTATGTCTGTGTTATTCTTCTCGACGGAGCAATCAATTAGAGACATATGGTGCCTTACACCCAAGAACATCGGTCCTTCAGATGAAAGAGATATCTGAGGGATCCCGACACCACATATATACTACATACATACTACATACAATACATTCATACAATACATACATAGACATACAGTACATATAACATAGAGTAACATACTTACCAATACTTGTCACATTGTTCCCCGAAGCCATTGTCTTTTACGGAATAAATATTAACATAACAAACCACAAAAATACTCACCCACGATCCGAAGCAGTCCACGAGTGTGTCCCACGACGATCTTGGGTAGAGAACTGCAGCATCAGCTGATGCTGCCGTTCTCTACGGGCTGCAGGAATCCAATGACGGAAGGTAGGTATCCTTCCGCACTGTATTCCTCCGCCAATGGCATAAAGTGAGACTAGGGACTTTTTTTTTTTTAAGTGGCGGCGTCATCACTTAATGGTGTCATCACTTAACGGCGTCATCACTTAATGGTGTCATCACTTAATGGTGTCATCACTTAACGGCGTCATCATTTAACGGCGTCATCACTTAATGGCGTCATCACTTAAGCCCACTAAAAATGAGCCATCACGTAGAACCACCGGATGAAACACGGAGGACATTTTTTATATCCCGCATCCGGGGGTAAGTGACCGGCCCTTGTCTTTACTTAAGTGTCAGTAAAGTGCAACAAACATCAGCCACCATTTGTGGGACTAATAAATATTGTTAAAAAAAAAAAATTTCAAGTGTAAAAAAAAAAAATAATCTTCCCAAAGATGGTTTATTATAAAAAAAAGACAAAACCCAGCAGATACTTGGTATCAGGCGCACAGAATGATGTGTACGGCTGAATTATTGTTTATCCTACACAGTAAACACTCGCTGGTATATTCCTCCCGCTACACAAAAAAAAAAAGAAATTAAAAAAAATTATATCTACCCAAAAAATACCCAAAAGCACCATTAGAAATGACAGCTCGTTCCACAAAGAATAAGCTCTCGCACAACTCCGCCGGCAGAGAAAGAAATGGCGGCAGAGGGCGCTGGTTTATTGTTTTTTTGTGCAAAAGTAGTAAAACATAAAAGATATATACATTTTTTTCAAAACAGCCCCATTATAAAAAGCAAAAAAAACAATCGAAAACGTTCTAGGTATAAAGAAAACAAGTCCTCACACAGATCTGTTGACATAAAAATGTAAAAGTGAAAGAGGAAAAAATAACATTTCTTTATTCACACGAATTTTAAGGCATAAAAAGATATATAAGTATTGCTGTAAAGGGTTTAAAGGGGCAAACGACCAGCTGACTACCCCCCCTACAAGACAGAAATGAGAGGTGGGAGGATAGAGAGTAATACTGCATTTTGGCCACTAGGTGGCTCTCTTGCCTTTACTGATTGTTGCAGATTTTCCAGCTCTTGGAGTGTGAATCCTCTGGGGATCTTCTGTGACCACCTATTGAAAGGTCACTTCCACCTCAGGGTCATGGGGTCACCTTCCCAGGGCAGAAGGGTTTATTTACCTTACTTTTTGGATGACAGGAAACCTCTTCACCCCCCTCAATATGAAGCTCACATTGGGATCTGAGGTCACATGTATCAATATTCACTGACCCCCAACCACAAATATAGCACCAAGGTGACACGTCCCAGGCCAAAGAGGAAACAGCAGATAAAACTTTTACAAAAACTTTCAAAGTTGTTTGACATCTATAATGGGCCCTGTCCTATGTCAGTAGTGTCACCAAAATATAAAAGACCCCCATAGTGTCAATGATTCTATTAACTTGTAATGCTTCATATTGCCTGATGGGGCGCTAAAGGGAATACAAGCAGTGATGACTGAGGTAACTGCAGCTTTATTCTGGCAGTGGTGGGGGAAGGAAGGAAGGAAAGGGAAGGGAAGGAAGAAGAAAGGAAGCAGGGGAGGGAGGAAGGAAAGGAGGGAGGGAGGAAGGAAAGAGAAAGGAAGGAAGAAGAAAGGAAGCAGGGAAGGGAGGGAGGAAGGAAGGATGGGAGGGAGGGAAGAAGGAAGGGAGGAAGGAAGGGAGGGAGGAAGGAAGGAAAGGGAAAGGAAGAAGGAAGGAAGGAAAGAGGAAGGAAGAAGAAAGGAAGCAGGGGAGGGAGGGAAGAAGGAAGAAAGGAAGGGGGAGGAAGGAAGGAGGAAGGAAGGAAAGGGAAAGGAAGGAAGAAGAAAAGAAGCAGGGAAGTGAGGGAGGAAGGAAGGGAGGGAGGAAGGAGGGAAGGAAGGAGGGAGTAAGGAAGGGAGGGAGGAAAGGGAAAGGAAGGAAGAAAAGAAGCAGGGAAGTGAGGGAGGAAGGAAGGGAGGAAGGAAGGAAAGGAAGCAGGGAAGGAAGGGAGGAAGGAAGGAAAGAGGAAGGAAGAAGAAAGGAAGCAGGGAAGGAAGGAAAGAGGAAGGAAGAAGAAAGGAAGCAGGGAAGGAAGGGAGGGAAGAAGGAAGAAAGGAAGGGGAGGAAGGAAGGAGGGAAAGGGAAAGGAAGGAAGCAGGGAAGGGAGGAAGGAAGGAAGCGAGGAAGGAAGGGAAGAAGAAAGGGAGGAAGGAAGGAGGGTAGGGAGGAAGGAAGGAGGGAAGGGAGGAAGGAAGGGAGGGAGGGAGGAAGGAGGGAAGGAAGGAAGGAAGAAAGAAAGGAAAGATGGAAGGAAGGAAGGAGGGAAGGAATTGATGAAGGGAGGGAGGAAGAACACATCTAAGAAGATAGATGATAAAAAGATAAATGATAAATATTCGATAGATAATAAATAATAGATTATAGATAGATAATACATAGATAAATAGATACAGTAGATTACTATGTGACCCAAATCTGGAACGTTCTTTTGCTTTTACATTATTGTCTGTCTCTAAGAAAACAAAAATTTGGTGTATTACAAAATTAAAGGAATAGAAAAAACAAAACTAAGAAGAAAACAGAAACTATGTGAGCCTCCTGCAGATCAGGGGAGGATGGGAATGAATGGAGGGGGCTTCTCCTGCAGTCAGGGGTCTCCAGTCCTCTGCCACCTCCTCCTCTCACTGCTCCCAGGATCGTCTGCAGCTCAGTCTTCTCCTCTCTGCGATGTGTCCGGGGCTGTGGCTGCTCCTGCTCTGCTCTCTGCAGGTGACCTCTGGGGACATGTACAGCTCCATGGTGGCCGTCCAGCAGGCTCTGGGCACAGAGCAGCTCCTGCTCCAGCTCCTGGGGGACTACCTGGAGGAAGAGACCGTCCGGCTGAAGGACCTCCGCAGGTATGAGAGCAGGACCCAAGAGATGCGGCTCATAGTGGAGCAAGTCACAGGGAGAGTTTAGAAAAGTATCAAGAAGTGTCAGAAACTTTAAAAAAGCCTTGTGCCAATTTATCCTGTAGACAGACCCTCAGGCGCCGCTGTGCAGAACTGGGCAAGAGGAACAGATAGACATTGACGCAGCCTCCTCACCAGACCCCTGGGGCTGCGTTCACACATGGCGATATCTAGCTTATATTTGCGTTACATTATTTCGCACCCACTGTAGTTACACTCCAGGTTTTCGTACATGTGGACGTGTCTCCACCAGTCCTGAATACCAGGATTCTCCATAGGTGCCCCCCCCCCCCCCCCCCCACTACTGGAAGTGACCAAAAATGTGGTTGTTCCATGTCTGGTTGACAGACCACCCCCCCCCCCCCGGTCATTCCGGAGTGGTTGTCCCCTGTAGGGAATGTGGTGTTACTTTTTATTTTTTGCAACATTAGTAGTGAAAAGGAGATAATACAAGCAGCAATGGCAGGAGAAGAGAGAGGGGGTAGTAGTAGGAGCAGTAGTACTGCCAGGGTCACATGATCACAGCAGTGACAGGGGGAGCAGTAGTAATGCAGGAGGATTGGCAGCATGTGTGCTGTCCTAACCCCAGGTGACTCTACTGCTATCCCACTGTATGACACTGTATGGCACTCACTGTGTGGCACTCACTATATGGCACTCACTGTATGGCACTCACTGTGTGGCACTCACTGTGTGGCACTCACTGTGTGGCACTCACTATATGGCACTCACTGTATGGCACTCACTGTGTGGCACTCACTATATGGCACTCACTATATGGCACTAACTATATGGCACTCACTGTATGACACTCACTGTATGGCACTCACTATATGGCACTCACTGTATGGCACTCACTGTATGGCACTCACTGTATGGCACTCACTATATGACACTCACTGTATGGCACTCACTGTATGGCACTCACTGTATGGCACTCACTATATGGCACTCACTATATGGCACTCACTGTATGGCACTCACTGTGTGGCACTCACTATATGGCACTCACTATATGGCACTCACTGTATGGCACTCACTGTATGACACTCACTGTATGGCACTCACTATATGTCACTCACTATATAGCACTCACTGTATGACACTCACTGTATGGCACTCACTATATGGCACTCACTATATGGCACTCACTGTATGGCACTCACTGTATGACACTCACTGTATGACACTCACTGTATGGCACTCACTATATGTCACTCACTATATAGCACTCACTGTATGACACTCACTGTATGGCACTCACTATATGGCACTCACTATATGTCACTCACTATATAGCACTCACTGTATGACACTCACTGTGTGGCACTCACTATATGGCACTCACTATATGGCACTCACTATATGGCACTCACTGTATGACACTCACTGTATGACACTCACTGTATGGCACTCATTATATGTCACTCACTATATAGCACTCACTGTATGACACTCACTGTATGGCATTCACTGTATGGCACTCACTGTATGACACTCACTATATGGCACTCACTGTATGGCACTCACTGTATGACACTCACTATATGGCACTCAATGTATGGCACTCACTATATAGCACTCACTGTATGGCACTCACTGTATGGCACTCACTATATGGCACTCAGTATATGGCACTCACTGTATGACACTCACTGTATGTCACTCACTATATGGCACTCAATGTATGGCACTCAATGTATGGCACTCACTATATAGCACTCACTGTATGACACTCACTGTGTGGCACTGACAGTATGGCACTCACTGTATGGCACTCACTATATGGCACTCACTGTATGGCACTCACTGTATGGCACTCACTATATGGCACTCACTGTATGACACTCACCGTATGGCACTCACTATATGGCACTCACTGTATGGCACTCACTGTGTGGCACTCACTGTATGACACTCACTGTATGGCACTCACTATATGGCACTCAGTATATGGCACTCACTGTATGACACTCACTGTATGTCACTCACTATATGGCACTCAATGTATGGCACTCAATGTATGGCACTCACTATATAGCACTCACTGTATGACACTCACTGTGTGGCACTAACGGTATGGCACTCACTGTATGGCACTCACTATATGGCACTCACTGTATGGCACTCACTGTATGGCAATCACTGTATGACACTCACCGTATGGCACTCACTATATGGCACTCACTGTATGGCACTCACTGTGTGGCACTCACTGTATGACACTCACTGTATGGCACTCACTGTATGGCACTCACTATATGGCACTCAGTATATGGCACTCACTGTATGACACTCACTGTATGTCACTCACTATATGGCACTCAATGTATGGCACTCAATGTATGGCACTCACTATATAGCACTCACTGTATGACACTCACTGTGTGGCACTGACGGTATGGCACTCACTGTATGGCACTCACTGTATGGCACTCACTGTATGGCAATCACTGTATGACACTCACCGTATCGCACTCACTATATGGCACTCACTGTATGGCACTCACTGTGTGGCACTCACTGTATGACACTCACTGTATGGCACTCACTATATGGCACTCACTATATGGCACTCACTATATGGCACTCACTGTATGGCACTCACTATATGGCACTCACTGTATGACACTCACTGTATGGCACTCACTATATGGCACTCACTGTATGGCACTCACTATATGGCACTCACTGTATGGCACTCACTATATGGCACTCACTGTATGGCACTCACTGTGTGGCACTCACTATATGGCACTCACTATATGGCACTCACTATATGGCACTCACTGTATGGCACTCACTGTATGACACTCACTGTATGGCACTCACTATATGTCACTCACTATATAGCACTCACTGTATGACACTCACTTTATGGCACTCACTATATGGCACTCACTATATGGCACTCACTGTATGGCACTCACTGTATGACACTCACTGTATGACACTCACTGTATGGCACTCACTATATGTCACTCACTATATAGCACTCACTGTATGACACTCACTGTATGGCACTCACTATATGGCACTCACTATATGTCACTCACTATATAGCACTCACTGTATGACACTCACTGTGTGGCACTCACTATATGGCACTCACTATATGGCACTCACTATATGGCACTCACTGTATGACACTCACTGTATGACACTCACTGTATGGCACTCACTATATGTCACTCACTATATAGCACTCACTGTATGACACTCACTGTATGGCATTCACTGTATGGCACTCACTGTATGACACTCACTATATGGCACTCACTGTATGGCACTCACTGTATGACACTCACTATATGGCACTCAATGTATGGCACTCACTATATAGCACTCACTGTATGGCACCCACTGTATGGCACTCACTATATGGCACTCAGTATATGGCACTCACTGTATGACACTCACTGTATGTCACTCACTATATGGCACTCAATGTATGGCACTCAATGTATGGCACTCACTATATAGCACTCACTGTATGACACTCACTGTGTGGCACTGACGGTATGGCACTCACTATATGGCACTCACTATATGGCACTCACTGTATGGCACTCACTGTATGGCACTCACTATATGGCACTCACTGTATGACACTCACCGTATGGCACTCACTATATGGCACTCACTGTATGGCACTCACTGTGTGGCACTCACTGTATGACACTCACTGTATGGCACTCACTGTATGGCACTCACTATATGGCACTCAGTATATGACACTCACTGTATGACACTCACTGTATGTCACTCACTATATGGCACTCAATGTATGGCACTCAATGTATGGCACTCACTATATAGCACTCACTGTATGACACTCACTGTGTGGCACTGACGGTATGGCACTCACTGTATGGCACTCACTATATGGCACTCACTGTATGGCACTCACTGTATGGCAATCACTGTATGACACTCACCGTATGGCACTCACTATATGGCACTCACTGTATGGCACTCACTGTGTGGCACTCACTGTATGACACTCACTGTATGGCACTCACTATATGGCACTCACTGTATGGCACTCACTGTGTGGCACTCACTGTATGACACTCACTGTATGGCACTCACTATATGGCACTCACTGTATGGCACTCACTATATGGCACTCACTGTATGACACTCACTATATGGCACTTGTAGAGGTGATGGGGCGAGCTGGGGGGTGGTCCCTCTTTATACCGCGCAGAGATGTAACAGAGACAATGGAGGCAGATGTCGGGTACAACAGGTCCAAGCTTTATTCTCTGGTCGTCCACTTGACAGCCTCCGCAGTACACCGCACTTCAATGAAATACACTTTACTTCGATTCCCTTGTCGGCCCTCCGTTTCCAGAGCCGCTTCCCGCACACCGTACTTTACACTGGGGACGTGTATGCGTACACCATCCCCTCTTCACTCGTTGACACTCCTGTCAGATCCTTCACTGTGGCCGCCCTAGGCCTGTAACCAACAGTTATTTTACTGAACAGTAGTCTCTCTCAGTACGATATGCTTTACCTCGATGCCTCGTCTCTTCTGCGGTTCTTCCTGTCAGGACCACCCCCCTGACGTTCTCTCTCCTCAGTCCCCCTGGTACAGTTTTCCTCACAGCGCACGAACTGTCGTAGTCCTCCTGTCACTGGAGCTCCCCCTGGGGACTGGAACTTTCTGGAACCCTCCCTCAGTATTTATATCTCTCCCGGTCCCCTGTCACTGTAACTCCGCCCCCATGACCAACGGTTTCTAAAGCCCTAAGCTGATGTCAAGTCCTTTGCCCACACTCCTCCCTGCCATCTAATGGTCAACCCAAGGTACTGCACGTCCACTACACTTTCCTAGCTGTTTCCCCACTGTAGCAACTGACACCTGTCTAAACTGTGCAAACCTATCTTTCTCTATTCTGACACGTCCGTCCGTCCGTCAGGTCACCTTCCCTACACTCCCCCTTCCTTTGTCTATTGTCGTCCTCGACAATTCGTCATCCTGGCCTTCGTCGTTCTGAAGCTTCACCTACATTCTGTTGTCGGACCAGCTGTTGGGCCAAACCCACTACCTGCGGGGGCCGAACCATACTGGGAGCACCATGCTCTGAGTAGCCTACTGCTACTCACCAGCGCACACGCCACATGACGTCTTTCACAT
Organism: Dendrobates tinctorius; assembly: GCF_039654945.1. Lineage (NCBI taxonomy): Eukaryota > Metazoa > Chordata > Amphibia > Anura > Dendrobatidae > Dendrobates > Dendrobates tinctorius. Next base: position 10,662,030 of record NW_027361824.1, read on the forward strand.
TGGGCTAGGTACACCCATATTCTCTCTATGGTGTGTACCTTCCCCTACTCTCCCCTTCTGTCACCTTCCACTAACCGGTATGCCATGATCGAGGCCTCACACCTACCAGATCATTACCAGCGCCCGCCTTCCTCCTTCAGGGATGTCCGTGGTGTTGGGGACCTGACCTAGGACGGCTGTCTCTCTCACGTCTACCAACTCTTTTACCCTTCTTTCAGTTACATGTTATGGTCGGCGTCCCGGTCTCCCAGACCTTCTCCACACATAGACCCTTCTCGGATCTCATACTTCCCTTTGGTCCCTTAGACCATCTCTTACCCGGACCTGTTGCATTTTACTTTTGCATGTTAAACATCAAAACAACTTTATAATAGCACAAGTACCCCTTTTCTATTTTTTTTTTTCATTTACCATTTTTTTTTATTTTTTTTTTTTTAACCAACGAAAAAATGTTACAAGCTCTCTCCCCCTTCCTTTAACATTAGCTCTCCCTTTTTTTTTTATCTGCACCCCCTCCATGTCAGGCAAACCAACTTCAACAATTTTAACAAATAAAAAAAAAACATTTTTTTTTTCTAGACACACACTGTCCCTATGACCTGCATAACGTTGCAACGAATTCCTGACAGTCCACGCCATCTCCTGGTGACTGGTAGCAAGAGACCCCACAGCCGTGGAACTCCCGGGATGCAGGGAGTGTCTCTAAAATCCTTTCTGCAAATTATGCTACTTTCACACATCAGGTTTTCAGCGCCAGGCGCGATCCGGCGTCGTGCCGGAATGCCGGATCCGTCTTGTTCTTGACAGACAAAACCGGATCCATCTCATCCGGTTCATCCGTTTTTCTATCCGTTTTTCGACGGATTACGCCGGATCCGGTTTTTAAAATTGACCCTTGTGGCCTTCCGAACGGGATTGGCTACTGGAAAACTAGATATAGCATGTTCCTACAGCCCTTCTTTGACAGGTTGTAGAGAAGAAAGTGCAGGTTGTAGAGAAGAGCAAGTTACTGGCGAAGATGGATGTTGTCATTGGAAATATTACCACTAGAAGTTCTGTGACGGTTTCAGTAATGAGGGACAATTTTGCACTATACTTTATGTCACCTCAAGGCAGAGTACACTGGGATGACAGAGTGTGAAAGATTTGTGCCCTAACCAAACTTGTGTACCTTCTGGACCAACAGTATATACCTTTGCCAACCAAAGTTGGCTATCTTGTCATGGTCTCTATTTTTAGCTTTAGGCCACAGGTGTGTACCTGGTTGTGTTTTATGCAAAGTATTTCACCTTTTAACAAAAGTTGTGTACATTGGTAGGAAATCACCAACAATAAACACAACTTTTCAGGTGAAATACTTTGCTTCAAACACAACCAGGAACACAACTGTGGCAAAAAGCTAAAATTTACCCACAGTTATACCTGGTTTTGAATACCTTTTTACCTTTGAAATACCCTGTATTTAACCTTTTTTTTAAACATAGTTCGCCGCAGAAAGAAATGACAGACAACCATTGTGAAACGATAATTTAACTTTAATTTAAATTTTTTTTTTTTTTGTAAAATGTTTTTAAAGTGCAAAAAACTTTTTTAATAAAGGTTTTAAACCCAATGGGCATTTTTATTAAAAAACACACATAAGGCCTGTTTCACACTTGCTTTTTTTTGCAGCGCGTTTTTCCCGCAAAAAAACGCATTGAAAAACGCATACAAAAGCATACAACTGCTGCGTTTTTTTCAAGCATTTTTATGAGCATGCATGAAAAAAACGCAGCGTTTTTAAGCGTTTGTATGCGTTTTTAGTGCGTTTTTACCGCGTTTGCATTTTTTTCCAACATTAGGTGGCCACTCACACTAACCCAAACCATGACTTTACTAACCCTAACCCTGACCCTAACCCTAACCCTGACCCTAACCCTAACCCTGACCCTAACCCTTAACCAAACCATACTTAACCCTAACCCTAACCCTGACCCTAACCCTAACCCTTAACCAAACCATACTTAACCCTAACGCTGACACTGACCCTAACCCTAACCCTTAACCAAACCATACTTAACCCTAACCCTAACCCTGACCCTAACCCTAACCCTTAACCAAACCATACTTAACCCTAACCCTAACCCTAACCCTGACCCTAACCCTAACCCTAACCCTAACCCTTAACCAAACCATACTTAACCCTAACCCTGACCCTAACCCTTAACCAAACCATACTTAACCCTAACCCTGACCCTAACCCTGACCCTAACCCTTAACCAAACCATACTTAACCCTAACCCTGACCCTAACCCTAACCCTGACCCTAACCCTAAACCCCCTTAACTAACCCTAACTTTACCCAAACCCCTAAATTCCATTGTCTAAACTAATGGTAAAAAAAAAACGCATGTGCAAAAAAACGCATACATAGAATCATAGAATCATAGAATCGTAGAGTTGGAAGGGACCTCCTGGGCCATCTGGTCCAACCCCCTGCTCAAAGCAGGATTCGCTAAATCATCCCAGTCAGATGTCTGTCCAGCCTCTGTTTGAAGACTTCCATTGAAGGAGAACTCACAACTTCTCGTGGCAGCCTGTTCCACTCATTGATCACTCTAACTGTCAAAAAGTTTTTTCTAATATCTAATCTGTGTCTCCTCCCATTCAGTTTCATCCCATTGCTTCCAGTCTTTCCTTGTGCAAATGAGAATAAAGTTGATCCTTCTACAATGTGACAGCCCTTTAGATATTTGTAGACAGCTATTAAGTCTCCTCTCAGTCTTCTCTTTTGCAAACTAAACATTCCCAAATCCTGCAACCTTTCCTCATAAGACAGGGTTTGCAGACCGGTCACCATTCTGGTCGCTCTTTTCTGAACTTGCTCCAGTTTGTTGATGTCTTTTTTAAAATGTGGTGCCCAAAACTGGACACAATATTCCAGATGAGGTCTGACCAAAGAGGAGTAGAGGGAAATAATGACTTCACGTGATCTAGACTGTATGCTTCTGTTAATACATCCTAGAATTGCATTTGCCTTTTTTGCTGCTGCATCACACTGTTGACTCATATTCAGTCTGTGATCTATTAGTATACCCAAATCTTTTTCACATGTGCTGTCACTTAGCCCTATTCCTCCCATTCTATATATGCTTTTTACATTTTTATTGCCCAGATGTAGTACTTTGCATTTCTCCCTGTTAAAAATCATTCTGTTAGTTGCTGCCCACTTCTCCAGTTTATTTAAATCTTTTTGAATCCTCTCTCTCTCTTCTCTAGTATTAGCTATCCCTCCTAGCTTTGTGTCATCAGCAAATTTAATCAGTTTACCCTCAATTCCTTCATCTAAATCGTTGATAAAGATGTTGAACAATACAGGGCCCAGGACAGAGCCCTGTGGAACACCACTTGAGACATTCTTCCAACTGGATGTGCAGCCATTTACGACCACTCTTTGGGTCCGATCACTAAGCCAGTTATGAATCCACCTAACAGTTGCCTTGTCCATTCCATACTTAATCATTTTTTCAATAAGGATTGTATGAGAGACTTTGTCAAATGCTTTGCTGAAGTCAATATATACTATATCTACAGCATTTCCTTGATCCACCCAATCAGTGATACCGTCATAGAAGGAAATTAAGTTAGTCTGACATGACTTATTAGTTACAAACCCATGCTGACTCTGTTTAATCACTTCATTCTTATCCAGGTATTGACATACATGTTGTTTAATAATTTGTTCAAAGATCTTTCCTGGTATAGAAGTCAGACTCACCGGCCTATAGTTACCTGGGTCCACCTTCTTCCCCTTTTTGAAGATAGGAACAACATTTGCTCTTCTCCAGTCTTCTGGCACTTCTCCTGTTCTCCAAGAATTTTCAAAGATTATAGAGAGGGGTTCAAAAATTTCTTCTTCTATCTCCTTCAGTAGTCTGGGGTGTAATTCATCTGGACCTGGAGACTTGAATTCATTTAGGCTAGCTAAGTGTTTCCTCACTATCTTTCTGTTTATAGATATCCTGGATTCTTCTATTCCCTTAATAGGACAGTGAATAACAGTTGATGTTACATTTCCTTTCTGAGAGAAAACAGATGCAAAATAGGAATTTAAAAGTTCAGCCTTCTCAACATCCTGTCTTACCATTTCATCATTTTCATCCTGTAAAAATCCTATAGCATCTTTGACTTTTCTTTTACTTTTGACATATCCCCAAAATCCTTTATTATTGCTTTTGACATCTCTTGCAAGCCTCAATTCATTTTCAGCTTTAGCTAATCTGATTTGTGCCCTGCAGGTTCTGCAGACAGCATTATATTCTTCTTTAGATATGCCTCCCTCTTTCCATTTTATAAACATTTTTTTCTTCCTTTTTAGCATGTGCTTAAGTTCTGTGTTCATCCATCCTGGTTTCCTTAACTGCTTCCTATTCTTCCCTCTTTTCGGAATTGTTAACAACTGTGCTTTGAGAATTTCATTTTTCAAGATTTCCCATCCTTCCTGGACATTTTTGTCTTTAAGGATATCCAGCCATTGGATCCCTCCAATTCTCTTTCTGAATCCCTTAAAATCTGCCTTTCTGAAATCTAACCTTGACGTCTGAGTCTTCACAGGTCTTCCGCCTCTAGTTATCCAAAATTCTAAAATAGCATGGTCGCTACCTCCTAGGGTCCCAGCCACTTTTACCTCCTCAACCATTTCCTCCCTGTTTATAAGGATTAGATCCAAGGTAGCAGTTCCTCTTGTTTTCTCCCTTACCTTTTGGAAGATAAAGTTGTCAGCAAGAGAGGATAAGAATTTCCTTGACCTGTTAGTTTTGCCTGAGAGAGATTCCCAACAAATGTCTGGATAGTTGAAATCTCCCATGACAACTATGTCATATTTTTTGGAGAACTTGGCCATTTGATGCATAAAGAGTTCATCCATAGCTTCAGCTTGCACAGGCGGCCTGTAGTAAATGCCTACAATGGTGTCCTTTCCATTGTTCTGTCCTTGTATTCTTACCCAAACAGTTTCCACAGAACTCCCAGTCTCTGAAGCTTCAATCGCTGTGCAGATATACGCGTTTCTAACATACAATGCGACACCCCCTCCTCGTTTATCAAGTCTGTTTCTTGCAAATAAGTTGTATCCTTCTAGTCTTGTATTCCAATCATGTGTATTGTCCCACCAAGTTTCAGTGATTCCAATGACATCATATTTCTTTTCCTGTGTTAGTAGTTCCAATTCTCCTTGTTTGTTGCCCATGCTTTGTGCATTAGTATAGAAACATTTCAGTTTGTGATTGGTTTCTCTTTCTCCAATATTTTTATTAATTAGATTCTTTCGTCTTTGTTCTTCCTTTCCACTTCTAATAGCAGAGTTCTCAATAGCATTTGTCAGGTGTATGGCTTTTTCTGGTCTTTTGCTTCCCTTCCCATGTTGTTCTAGTTTAAAGCTCTCCTTACAAGTGTAGCAAGGCGACTTCCAAATACATGCTTTCCAGTCTTCGTAAGGTGCACCCCATCTCTAGCAAGTAGTCCATCGTATAAGTAGTTCACTCCGTGATCCAGAAATCCAAATCGTTGCTGACGGCACCATCGACGTAGCCAGTTGTTCACCTGCAGAATCTTATTCCACCTCCTTGTTCCATGGCCATCCACTGGGAGGATGGAAGAGAAGACCACCTGCGCTCCCAGTTCTTTCACTTTCTTGCCTAAGTCTTCAAAGTCTCTGCAGATGGTTTCCAGGTCGTTTCTTGCAGTGTCATTTGTCCCCACATGTAGTAGCAGGAATGGGTAGTCATCTGTAGGTCTGAAGAGTCCTGATATCCTGTCAGACACATCTTTAATTTTTGCACCTGGAAGACAACACATTTCTCTTGAAGTTATATCCGGTCTGCAGATAGCGGCCTCAGTTCCTCTCAACAGGGAATCCCCCATGACCACCACTCTCCGTTTCTTCTTCACAACATTTTTCTTTCTCCATCCAGGAGGACTCTGAAGGCGTACAAGGTTGCTGCTTGTTGGCAAAGTCTTATCCTGATGTATTTCTTCATTGTTTTCCTGCGTGAGAGCCTGGTGCTGGTTCCTGAGCAGTATGGGTGCTGACTGCCTCCTGATCCTCCTGCTTCTCTGGGTCACATGTCTCCATTCCTCTGTTTCTTCAGGTGCACTTCGAATTTCTTCTCTTTCTGTAACATGAAGAGATAATTCTGCTCTGTCCAAGAACTCTTCACCTTCCTTAATGATCTTCAATGTAGCTAACCTCTCTTCAAGATTTTGCAACTTTTCCTCCAACAGGGACACAAGCTGCATTTGTGGCATGTGAAGTTTGGCTTTTCCACTGGTAAGTCTGTGAACATGTAGCAAGAAATGCAGCTCACCAAATGGCTCCTGGCCTCTTCCATCTTGAGATTTCTTAAAAACGATGAAAGATGAGCCCAAATTCCCAAATGATCTCCTCAAGACTCTTCCCCTGGTTTTCCGATTTCCTCTTTTCAGCTGCAACGGCCAAAACCCAGTGATTGTTGAGCTCGCGGAGACTCTTCACTTATCCCAGAAGGCACTGGGAATATGCAAATGATCTCCTCAAAACTCTTCCCCTGGTTTTCCGATTTCCTCTTTTCAGCTGCAACGGCCAAAACCCAGTGATTGTTGAGCTCGCGGAGACTCTTCACTTATCCCAGAAGGCACTGGGAATATGCAAATGATCTCCTCAAGACTCTTCCCCTGGTTTTCCGATTTCCTCTTTTCAGCTGCAACGGCCAAAACCCAGTGATTGTTGAGCTCGCGGAGACTCTTCACTTATCCCAGAAGGCACTGGGAATATGCAAATGATCTCCTCAAAACTCTTCCCCTGGTTTTCCGATTTCCTCTTTTCAGCTGCAACGGCCAAAACCCAGTGATTGTTGAGCTCGCGGAGACTCTTCACTTATCCCAGAAGGCACTGGGAATATGCAAATGATCTCCTCAAAACTCTTCCCCTGGTTTTCCGATTTCCTCTTTTCAGCTGCAACGGCCAAAACCCAGTGATCGTTGAGCTCGCGGAGACTCTTCACTTATCCCAGAAGGCACTGGGAATATGCAAATGATCTCCTCAAGACTCTTCCCCTGATCTTCCCCTGTTCCTTCCCCACCACGATCCCAGTCCTCTCTCCACACACTGGGTGTGTGGAGAGAGGACTGGGATCGTGGTGGGGAAGGAACATAAGCATGCCAATGCGCACATATGCTCACCATAGACTTATAATGGGTGTCTTACTGTAAAAAAAACGCATTGCGCGCGCATGCGTTTTTTTGAGGCAAATCGGACGCACAAAAAATGCAACAGGTTGCATTTTGTGCGCCCGAGCGCATACCGCAAAAAAACGCATGCGCGGTAAAACGCGTACAAACGCATGTGTATGCGCACATAAGCGCATCCCATGCAAAGTATAGGGAAAAAAAACGCATGCGCTAATTAGCGCTAAATTACCGCGAAAAAAAACGCAAATGTGAAACCAGCCTTACAAATCTGTGTAGTGTGGGGTGGAAATACTGCTGGAGGGGCTGCGGGACACTTCGACACTGGGTGTGTGGAGAGAGGACTGGGATCGTGGTGGGGAAGGAACAGTTAGAGGTGAAGGTGTGGAAAAAGCTACAGAATGGGTGGACATGTGGGAGGCAGAAGAGGTGGTGGGCGGTGGAGTGGAGGGTTGGGCAGGGACTGTAGGAGCAGATGATGTTGATGGAAAGTTGTATGGGGAAGGAGTTTGGTACGGGGAAGGAGTTTGGTACGGGGAAGGAGTTTGGTACGGGGAAGGAGTTTGGTACGGGGCAGGTTGCTGGAAGTGGGGAGATGTCTGGTACTGGGGAGGTTGCTGGTACTGGTGAGGTTGCTGGTATGTAATAGGAGGGGGAGGATGGAAAGTGGCTGGAGGGGGTGCAGATGTAATAGGAGGGGGAGGATGGAAAGTGGCTGGAGGGGGTGCAGATGTAATAGGAGGGGGAGGATGGAAAGTGGCTGGAGGGGGTGCAGGTGGAGGAACTACAGTGGTGGGAGGTGGAGGTTGGGAGGTAACCTGCTGTAGAGCACCGTGGCACGAATGCATTACATGCATCTGCTGGGCAGGAGAGAGCGTTTCCATGCGCTCCACAACAGACCTGAAAAAGGTGTGGTTTGGCGAAGATCTTGCTTCTGAATGCATGGTTTGCAGAAGTGTCTTCACCTCCAGAATGCTGGAGTTGATCTGCTGAAAGCCTGCGGAGATTTGCTCTGACAAGACTTTTAGACAGTTCTGGAAAGATGCATTCAGATGCAAGAACTCTTGCGCATAAGTCTTTTCCTGACCCCTCTGCCGCTGCCGCCCAGTACCCGCAGGTGTACTAGAGGTGGCAGGGGCAGAAGGGTGGGGTAAAGGGAAAGCGATCTCCTCACCAGCAGCTTCATGTAATGTAGGCGGCCACGATGCTCCTGTGCTGGTGGATGGGACAGATGGGTCGAATGTGTGGGAAGGCTGGGAAGGTGCAGATGTACCGGGGCGGTCGAAGTGTCCCTCGGTGCCGGTCTCCTCAGGGATCGCCTCAGAAGGGTCCAATCGTGCAGGCTCCCAAGTGCTGCTCACCGTGCTGTGGAATAAAGAGAAAAAAAAACAATTAAAATACTGACATGGTATGGCCCTGGCTGAAAAAAAAAAGTTACATCTAACATTTTTTTTCACATGTGGTGTGTAATATTTACCTTCTGGTGAGCATTGTCTCCCGGAGGAACGACAGGGCTTGTGCGTACTTGTACTTGCTCCTGCGTCCTCCAGATCCACTCGGGGCCCGCATCTCTTTATTGAACTCCTTCTTGAAACGATCCCTCACAGACCGCCACCGCTTCACAATTCTGTTCCCTGAAACGAGAAAGGAGTGGTTAGTATACAACATCAGTGTTTCCCAAACTCCAGTCCTCATGGTCCCCAGGGGTCATGTTTTCAGGATTTCCATAGTAAATAGAAATCCTGAACACATGATCCGTGGGGACCACGAGGACTGGAGTTCGGGAAACACTGGTTTACATCAAGCAACCGGTACTGTATATACTTACGCTCTTTAATCTGGGCCCGAACATCGAGGTCCTCCCAGCGGCCCACAAGGAGCGAACAGATTTCCTCCCAGAGTCGTCGGGTAACGATCAGGTCAGCGTGGCGGCGGTCAGCCATATTCCAGAGCGGCTCCCTTTCTCTGACGAGATCGATGAGGTGGTCCATATCAATCCCTCCATCCTCAACGTCAGAGTCGGGAGCACGCTGTGAAGGCTGTTAAAGAAAAAGACAAAAATAACATAATTAGCCTCCACAAAAGAAATGAAATAAAAAGTGCAAAAAAACAAAGCAAAAATATTTATACTTACACGCTGGTGACCGCCGCGTTGCTGTCGCCGACGACCCTGGGAGGCACTGCGAGGACCTCTTGGCCGAGCACCAGATTGGGAAGACTAGAGAAGAAAACAAAAAATGTTATGAGTTTGGATGTAGGCATTTGTTTGCTGTGTGTGGTCTGCAGAACATTGTTTTCTATGTGTTGTGTGTAGTGTGATGTTGTGTTTCTGCGTTTGATGCCAAAAACTTACCAATTGTGAGCCCACTCCAAGCGTCTGTCCACCCCTTCCTTCTTCTTCTGGGAGCTCCTCTTCATCTTGTGAATCCTGTTTTGAAATAAAAGGCAATGAATAGACATATATTACAGAGATGATGGATTTTGGAAATAAAAACTTACCGTCAAACGCTGACGATGCGAGGGAGGGCTCCCAGAAGAAGATGTGCTGTCCTGTTGATGGCCAGACTCCATGGCTGTGGGTATTGCTGCTGCTGTTGCTGCTGCCAGTGATGCCATTTCTGCTGCTGCTGCTGCTGCTGCTGCATCTCTTGGGCGGCTGTTGAATAAAGAGAAACAAAGGGCCAATGAATATCTTGATATTCCATGGCCCTAGTTTGGAGGAATGGGGGATTTGATAATTACCGTCTCTCATCTGCTGCTGGCCTCCCCTCCTCAGCATGTTCCATTTGCTGCTCCATTTGTGGTGGTGGTGGTGCTGATGGTGCTGCAGTGGTCTCCTGCCTTCTCCTGCTTCGCTTGGTTGCTGTCTTGGGTGGCATGTTGGGTGTGGCTGTGGGTCCCACTGTCTTGCTTTTATATATGTCTTGTGGGCAGAGCTACTGAGCATGCTCAGACCAAAAAAACCGGATCCGGCTACCGGATCCGGCTTTCGCCGGATCAGGCGCATTGCGGCGCTCATAGGCTTTCATTGTGTGAAAAAGCCAGACGCGCCGGATCCGGCGGGTCCGGCTTTTTCGCCGGAGACAAAAAACGTTACAGTAGCCGTTTTTTCCAGACGCCGGATCGCGACACATTGCCGGATCCGGCGAAAACCGGATGAAACGCATGGCCATCCGGCGCGATCCTGCGCAAATGCAAGTCAATGGGGGGGAAACCGGATCCGGCATTGCATTTCGCCGGATCCGGTTTCTGTCAAAAGCGCCGGATCACGCCTGACGGCGAAAACCTGATGTGTGAAAGAGGCCTTAGTATATACGAGCCGTCCCAAGGATCGTGCAGCCGCCATGCCAGCCTCTCCCCTTTCATGGAGCAGTTTCCAGACTTCCTGCTCACTGGCCTTTTTCTTTTAGATGACCTCCGCGACCCACACTCACTATATGGCACTCACTATATGACACTCACTATGTGGCACTCACTGTATGGCACCCACTATATGGAACTCACTGTATGGCACTCACTGTATGGCACTCACTATATGGCACTCACTATATGGCACCCACTATATGGACCTCACTGTATGGCACTCACTGTATGGCACTCACTGTATGGCACTCACTGTATGACACTCACTATATGGCACTCACTGTATGGCACTCACTGTATGGCACTCACTATATGGAACTCACTGTATGGCACTCACTATATGGCACTCACTATATGGCACTCACTATATGGCACCCACTATATGGACCTCACTGTATGGCACTCACTGTATGGCACTCACTGTATGACACTCACTATATGGCACTCACTGTATGGCACTCACTGTATGGCACTCACTGTATGGCACTCACTATATGGAACTCACTGTATGGCACTCACTGTATGACACTCACTATATGGCACTCACTGTGTGGCACTCAATGTGTGGCACTCACTGTATGGCACTCATTGTATGACACACACTGAATGACACTCACTATATGGCACTCACTGTATGACACTCACTATATGACACTAATTATATGGCACTCACTATATGGCACTATCTATATGGCACTCACTGTATGACACTCACTATATGGCACTCACTATATGGCATTCACTATATGGCACTCACTATATGACGCTCACTATATGACACTCACTGTATGGCACTCACTATATGACACTCACTGTATGGTACTCACTATATGACACTCACTGTATGAGACTCACTATATGGCACTCACGGTATGACACTCACTGTATGGCACTCACTGTATGGCACTCACTGTATGACACTCACTGTATGACACTCACTATATGGCACTCACTGTATGACACTCACTATATGGCACTCACTATATGGCACTCACTATATGGCACTCACTGTATGACACTCACTGTATGGCACTCACTGTATGGCACTCACTGTATGGCACTCACTGTATGACACTCACTGTATGACACTCACTATATGGCACTCACTGTATGACACTCACTATATGGCACTCACTATATGGCACTCACTGTATGGCACTCACTGTATGACACTCACTGTATGGCACTCACTATATGGCACTCACTATATGGCACTCACTATATGGCACTCACTATATGGGACTCACTATATGGCAATCACTGTATGACACTCACTGTATGACACTCACTATATGGCACTCACTATATGGCACTCACTGTATAACACTCACTGTATGGCTCTCACTATATGGCACTCACTATATGGCACTCACTGTATGACACTCACTATATAGCACTCACTGTATGGCATTCACCATATGGCACTCACTGTATGGCACTCACTATATGGCACTCACTGTATGGCACTCAATTTATGGCACCCACTATATGGCAATCACTGTATGACACTCACTTTATGACACTCACTATATGGCACTCAATCTATGGCACCCACTATATGGTACTCACTGTAGGACACTCATTGTATGACACTCACTATATGGCACTCACTATATGGTATTCATTATATGGCACTCACTATATGGCACTCACTGTATGACACTCACTGTATGGCACTCACTATATGGCACTCACTATATGGCACTGACTGTATGGCACTCACTGTATGGCACTCACTGTATGGCACTCACTGTATGACACTCACTGTATGGCACTCACTATATGGCACTCACTGTATGGAAATCACTGTATGGCACCCACTATATGGCAATCACTGTATGACACTCACTATATGGCACTCAATCTATGGCACTCACTATATGGCACTCACTGTATGGCACTCACTGTATGGCACTCACTGTATGACACTCACCGTATGGCACTCACTGTATGACACCCACTGTATGGCACTCACTATATGGCACTGACTGTATTGCACTCACTATATGGCACCTACTATATGGCACTCACTATATGACACTAACTATATGGCACTCACTATATGGCACTCACTGTATGGCACTCACTGTATGACACTCACTGTATGACACTCACTGTATGGCACTCACTATATGACACTCACTGTATGGTACTCACTGTGTGGCACTCACTGTATGGCACTCACTATATGGCACTCACTGTATGACACTCACTGTATGACACTCACTGTATGACACTCACTATATGGCACTCACTGTATGACACTCACTATATGGCATTCACTGTATGACACTCACTGTATGGCACTCACTGTATGGCACTCACTATATGGCACTCACTGTATGACACTCACTATATGGCACTCACTATATGACACTCACTGTATGGCACTCACTATATGGCACTCACTGTATGGCACTCACTATATGGCAATCACTGTATGGCACTCACTATATGGAACTCACTATATGGCACTCACTGTATGACATTCACTGTATGGCACTCACTATATGGCACTCACTGTATGACACTCACTGTATGACACTCACTATATGGCACTCACTATATGGCACTCACTATATGGCACTCACTGTATGACACTCACTATATGGCACTCACTATATGGGACTCACTGTATGGCACCCACTATATGGCAATCACTGTATGACACTCACTGTATGACACTCACTATATGGCACTCACTGTATGACACTCACTGTATGGCACTCACTGTATGACACTCACTATATGACACTCACTATATGGCACTCAGTATATGACCCTCACTTTATGACACACTGTATGGCACGTACTATGTGGCACTCAATGTATGACACTCACTATATGGCACTCACTGTATGGCACTCACTGTATGGCACTCACTATATGGCACTAACTATATGGCACTCACTGTATGACACTCACTATATGGCACTCACTATATGACACTCACTATATGGCACTCACCGTATGACACTCACTGTATGACGCTAAGTATATGGCCCTCACAATATGGCACTCACTATATGACACTCACTGTATGACACTCACTATATGGCACTCACTATATGGCACTCACTGTATGACACTCACTGTATGGCACTCACTGTATGACACTCACTATATGACACTCACTATATGGCACTCAGTATATGACCCTCACTTTATGACACACTGTATGGCACGTACTATGTGGCACTCAATGTATGACACTCACTATATGGCACTCACTGTATGGCACTCACTGTATGGCACTCACTATATGGCACTAACTATATGGCACTCACTGTATGACACTCACTATATGGCACTCACTATATGACACTCACTATATGGCACTCACCGTATGACACTCACTGTATGACGCTAAGTATATGGCCCTCACAATATGGCACTCACTATATGACACTCACTATATGGCACTCACTGTATGACACTAACTATGTGGCACTCACTGTATGACACTCACTATATGGCACTCAGTATATGACACTCACTATATGTCACTCACTGTATGGTACTCACTATGTGGCACTCACTGTATGACACTCACTATATGGCAATCGCTGTATGGTACTCACTATATGAGGATAAGGGAATTACAATACCCAGAGAGATTGGCAAAATTAGGATTATTTAGTCTAGAAAAAAGACGACTGAGGGGCGATCTAATAACCATGTATAAGTATATAAGGGGACAATACAAATATCTCTCCAAGGATCTGTTTATACCAAGGAAGGTGACGGTCACAAGGGGGCATTCTCTGCATCTGGAGGAGAGAAGGTTTTTCCACCAACATAGAAGAGGATTCTTTACTGTTAGGGCAGTGAGAATCTGGAATTCCCTGCCTGAGGAGGTGGTGATGGCGAACTCAGCCGAGAGGTTCAAGAGAGGCCTGGATGTCTTCCTGGAGCGTAACAATATTGTATCTTACATTTATTAGTTTCTTTAGAAGGACGTAGATCTGGGGATTTATTCTGACAGAAATTTATAGGCTGAACTGGATGGACTAATGGCTTTTTTCGGCCTTACTAACTATGTTACTATGTAATGTTACTCACTCTATGACACTCACTATATATGGTCTCAGAGTCTATAATCTCAAGAAATTGCTAAGAGTAATAGGAGCATTAGAAGTAATCATCACTCATCAATCTGTCAAACCGTGAGTCAAATATATGTTGGGAAGGTGACACCACAGCTGGAAAGCTTTATCATGGGCAATGAAGGGTTAACATGAGATTCTTTGTAATCTCCGCTGTTTGCACAACACTAAATCCATCATCAGGAGATGACATTTCTCCACATCTGGACTGGGATTTTTGCTTTGAGAATAGAGGGCTGAGAAATATCACACATAATGTATCTACTGTATCAGCCCGAACCAGAAATGTCATCACCTGTGTGATACTGACTGCTGAGCCGTGTATCTAATCCTATCCTGTGTGATACTGACTGCTGAGCCGTGTATCTAATCCTATCCTCTGTGACACTGACTGCTGAGCCGTGTATCTAATCCTATCCTGTGTGATACTGACTGCTGAGCCGTGTATCTAAACCTATCCTGCGTGATACTGACTGCTGAGCCGTGTATCTAATCCTCTCCTGTGTGATACTGACTGCTGAGCCTTGTATCTAATCCTCTCCTGTGTGATACTATCTGCTGTGCCGTGTATCTAATCCTATCCTGTGTGATACTGTCTGCTGAGCTGTGTATCTAATCCTATCCTGTGTGATACTGACTGCTGAGCCTTGTATCTAATCCTATCCTGTGTGATACTGACTGCTGAGCTGTGTATCTAATCCTCTCCTGTGTCATACTGACTGCTGAGCCGTGTATCTAATCCTCTCCTGTGTGATACTGACTTCTGAGCCGTGTATCTAATCCTCTCCTGTGTGATACTGATTGCTGAGCCATGTATCTAAACCTATCCTGCGTGATACTGACTGCTGAGCCGTGTAGCTAATCCTCTCCTGTGTTATACTGACTGCTGAGCCTTGTATCTAATCCTCTCCTGTGTGATACTGTCTGCTGAGCCGTGTATCTAATCCTCTCCTGTGTGATACTGTCTGCTGAGCCATGTATCTAAACCTATCCTGTGTGATACTGACTGCTGAGCCGTGTATCTAATCCTATCCTGTGTGATACTGACTGCTGAGCCATGTATCTAATCCTATCCTCTGTGACACTGACTGCTGAGCCTTGTATCTAATCCTCTCCTGTGTGATACTGTCTGCTGAGCCGTGTATCTAATCCTATCCTGTGTGATACTGTCTGCTGAGCTGTGTATCTTATCCTTTCCTGTGTGATACTGACTGCTGAGCCTTGTATCTAATCCTATCCTGTGTGATACTGACTGCTGAGCCGTGTATCTAAACCTATCCTGCATGACACTGACTGCTGAGCCGTGTATCTAATCCTCTCCTGTGTGATACTGACTGCTGATCCATGTATCTAATGCTCTACTGCGTGATACTGACTGCTGAGCTGTGTATCTAATCCTCTCCTGTGTGATACTGTCTTCTGAGCTTTGTATCTAATCCTATCCTGTGTGATACTGACTGCTGAGCTGTGTATCTAATCCTCTACTGCGTGATACTGACTGCTGAGCCGTGTATCTAATCCTCTACTGCGTGATACTGACTGCTGAGCCGTGTATCTAATCCTATCCTGCGTGATGCTGACTGCTGAGCCGTGTATCTAATCCTCTACTGCGTGATACTGACTGCTGAGCCGTGTATCTAATCCTATCATGTGTGATACTGACTGCTGAGCCGTGTATCTAATCCTCTACTGTGTGATACTGACTGCTGAGCCGTGTATCTAATCCTCTACTGTGTGATACTGACTGCTGAGCCGTGTATCTAATCCTCTCCTGTGTGATACTGACTGCTGAGCCATGTATCTAATCCTCTCCTGTGTGATACTGACTGCTGAGCCGTGTATCTAATCCTATCCTGTCTGATACTGACTGCTGAGCTGTGTATCTAATCCTATCCTGTGTGATATTGACTGCTGAGCTGTGTATCTAATCCTATCCTGTGTGATACTGTCTGCTGAGCTGTGTATCTAATCCTATCCTGTGTGATACTGTCTGCTAAGCCATGTATCTAATCCTCTCCTGTGTGATACTGACTGATGAGTCGTGTATCTAATCCTCTCCTGTGTGATACTGACTGCTGAGCCGTGTATCTAATCCTATCCTGTGTGATACTGACTGCTGAGCCGTGTATCTAATCCTATCCTGTGTGATACTGACTGCTGAGCCGGGTATCTAATCCTATCCTGTGTGATACTGTCTGCTAAGCCGTGTATCTAATCCTCTCCTGTGTGATACTGACTGATGAGCCGTGTATCTAATCCTGTCCTGTGTGATACTGACGCTGAGTCGTGTATCTAATCCTGTCCTGTGTGATACTGACTGCTGAGCCGTGTATCTAATCCTATCCTGTGTGATACTGACTGCTGAGCCGTGTATCTAATCCTATCCTGTGTGATACTGACTGCTGAGCCGTGTATCTAATCCTATCCTGTGTGATACTGACTGCTGAGCCGTGTATCTAATCCTATCCTGTGTGACACTGACTGCTGAGCTGTGTATCTAATCCTATCCTGTGTGATACTGACTGCTCAGCCGTGTATCTAATCCTATCCTGTGTGATACTGACTGCTGAGCCGTGTATCTAATCCTATCCTGTGTGATACTGACTGCTGAGCCGGGTATCTAATCCTATCCTGTGTGATACTGTCTGCTAAGCCGTGTATCTAATCCTCTCCTGTGTGATACTGACTGATGAGCCGTGTATCTAATCCTGTCCTGTGTGATACTGACTGCTGAGCCGTGTATCTAATCCTATCCTGTGTGATACTGACTGCTGAGCCGTGTATCTAATCCTATCCTGTGTGATACTGACTGCTGAGCCGTGTATCTAATCCTATCCTGTGTGATACTGACTGCTGAGCCGTGTATCTAATCCTATCCTGTGTGATACTGACTGCTGAGCCGTGTATCTAATCCTGTCCTGTGTGATACTGACCCTGAGTCGTGTATCTAATCCTCCCCTGTGTGATACTGACTGCTGAGCTGTGTATCTAATCCTGTCCTGTGTGATACTGACTGCTGAGCCGTGTATCTAATCCTATCCTGTGTGATACTGACTGCTGAGCCATGTATCTAATCCTATCCTGTGTGATACTGACTGCTGAGCCGTGTATCTAATCCTATCCTGTGTGATACTGACTGCTGAGCCGTGTATCTAATCCTATCCTGTGTGATACTGACTGCTGAGCCGTGTATCTAATCCTATCCTGTGTGATACTGACTGCTGAGCCGTGTATCTAATCCTATCCTGTGTGATACTGACTGCTGAGCCGTGTATCTAATCCTTTCCTGTGTGATACTGACTGCTGAGCAGTGTATCTAATCCTCTCCTGTGTGATACTGACTGCTGAGCCGTGTATCTAATCCTATCCTGTGTGATACTGACTGCTGAGCCGTGTATCTAATCCTATCCTGTGTGATACTGACTGCTGAGCCGTGTATCTAATCCTATCCTGTGTGATACTGACTGCTGAGCCGTGTATCTAATCCTTTCCTGTGTGATACTGACTGCTGAGCAGTGTATCTAATCCTCTCCTGTGTGATACTGACTGCTGAGCCGTGTATCTAATCCTATCCTGTGTGATACTGACTGCTGAGCAGTGTATCTAATCCTCTCCTGTGTGATATTGACTGCTGAGCTGTGTATCTAATCCTATCCTGTGTGATACTGTCTGCTGAGCTGTGTATCTAATCCTATCCTGTGTGATACTGTCTGCTAAGCCATGTATCTAATCCTCTCCTGTGTGATACTGACTGATGAGTCGTGTATCTAATCCTCTCCTGTGTGATACTGACTGCTGAGCCGTGTATCTAATCCTATCCTGTGTGATACTGACTGCTGAGCCGTGTATCTAATCCTATCCTGTGTGATACTGACTGCTGATCCATGTATCTAATGCTCTACTGCGTGATACTGACTGCTGAGCTGTGTATCTAATCCTCTCCTGTGTGATACTGTCTTCTGAGCTTTGTATCTAATCCTATCCTGTGTGATACTGACTGCTGAGCTGTGTATCTAATCCTCTACTGCGTGATACTGACTGCTGAGCCGTGTATCTAATCCTCTACTGCGTGATACTGACTGCTGAGCCGTGTATCTAATCCTATCCTGCGTGATGCTGACTGCTGAGCCGTGTATCTAATCCTCTACTGTGTGATACTGACTGCTGAGCCGTGTATCTAATCCTCTACTGTGTGATACTGACTGCTGAGCCGTGTATCTAATCCTCTCCTGTGTGATACTGACTGCTGAGCCATGTATCTAATCCTCTCCTGTGTGATACTGACTGCTGAGCCGTGTATCTAATCCTATCCTGTCTGATACTGACTGCTGAGCTGTGTATCTAATCCTATCCTGTGTGATATTGACTGCTGAGCTGTGTATCTAATCCTATCCTGTGTGATACTGTCTGCTGAGCTGTGTATCTAATCCTATCCTGTGTGATACTGTCTGCTAAGCCATGTATCTAATCCTCTCCTGTGTGATACTGACTGATGAGTCGTGTATCTAATCCTCTCCTGTGTGATACTGACTGCTGAGCCGTGTATCTAATCCTATCCTGTGTGATACTGACTGCTGAGCCGTGTATCTAATCCTATCCTGTGTGATACTGACTGCTGAGCCGGGTATCTAATCCTATCCTGTGTGATACTGTCTGCTAAGCCGTGTATCTAATCCTCTCCTGTGTGATACTGACTGATGAGCCGTGTATCTAATCCTGTCCTGTGTGATACTGACGCTGAGTCGTGTATCTAATCCTGTCCTGTGTGATACTGACTGCTGAGCCGTGTATCTAATCCTATCCTGTGTGATACTGACTGCTGAGCCGTGTATCTAATCCTATCCTGTGTGATACTGACTGCTGAGCCGTGTATCTAATCCTATCCTGTGTGATACTGACTGCTGAGCCGTGTATCTAATCCTATCCTGTGTGACACTGACTGCTGAGCTGTGTATCTAATCCTATCCTGTGTGATACTGACTGCTCAGCCGTGTATCTAATCCTATCCTGTGTGATACTGACTGCTGAGCCGTGTATCTAATCCTATCCTGTGTGATACTGACTGCTGAGCCGGGTATCTAATCCTATCCTGTGTGATACTGTCTGCTAAGCCGTGTATCTAATCCTCTCCTGTGTGATACTGACTGATGAGCCGTGTATCTAATCCTGTCCTGTGTGATACTGACTGCTGAGCCGTGTATCTAATCCTATCCTGTGTGATACTGACTGCTGAGCCGTGTATCTAATCCTATCCTGTGTGATACTGACTGCTGAGCCGTGTATCTAATCCTATCCTGTGTGATACTGACTGCTGAGCCGTGTATCTAATCCTATCCTGTGTGATACTGACTGCTGAGCCGTGTATCTAATCCTGTCCTGTGTGATACTGACGCTGAGTCGTGTATCTAATCCTCCCCTGTGTGATACTGCTGAGCTGTGTATCTAATCCTGTCCTGTGTGATACTGACTGCTGAGCCGTGTATCTAATCCTATCCTGTGTGATACTGACTGCTGAGCCGTGTATCTAATCCTATCCTGTGTGATACTGACTGCTGAGCCGTGTATCTAATCCTATCCTGTGTGATACTGACTGCTGAGCCGTGTATCTAATCCTATCCTGTGTGATGCTGACTGCTGAGCCGTGTATCTAATCCTATCCTGTGTGATACTGACTGCTGAGCCGTGTATCTAATCCTATCCTGTGTGATACTGACTGCTGAGCCGTGTATCTAATCCTTTCCTGTGTGATACTGACTGCTGAGCAGTGTATCTAATCCTCTCCTGTGTGATACTGACTGCTGAGCCGTGTATCTAATCCTATCCTGTGTGATACTGACTGCTGAGCCGTGTATCTAATCCTATCCTGTGTGATACTGACTGCTGAGCCGTGTATCTAATCCTATCCTGTGTGATACTGACTGCTGAGCCGTGTATCTAATCCTTTCCTGTGTGATACTGACTGCTGAGCAGTGTATCTAATCCTCTCCTGTGTGATACTGACTGCTGAGCCGTGTATCTAATCCTATCCTGTGTGATACTGACTGCTGAGCAGTGTATCTAATCCTCTCCTGTGTGATATTGACTGCTGAGCTGTGTATCTAATCCTATCCTGTGTGATACTGTCTGCTGAGCTGTGTATCTAATCCTATCCTGTGTGATACTGTCTGCTAAGCCATGTATCTAATCCTCTCCTGTGTGATACTGACTGATGAGTCGTGTATCTAATCCTCTCCTGTGTGATACTGACTGCTGAGCCGTGTATCTAATCCTATCCTGTGTGATACTGACTGCTGAGCCGTGTATCTAATCCTATCCTGTGTGATACTGACTGCTGAGCCGGGTATCTAATCCTATCCTGTGTGATACTGTCTGCTAAGCCGTGTATCTAATCCTCTCCTGTGTGATACTGACTGATGAGCCGTGTATCTAATCCTGTCCTGTGTGATACTGACGCTGAGTCGTGTATCTAATCCTGTCCTGTGTGATACTGACTGCTGAGCCGTGTATCTAATCCTATCCTGTGTGATACTGACTGCTGAGCCGTGTATCTAATCCTATCCTGTGTGATACTGACTGCTGAGCCGTGTATCTAATCCTATCCTGTGTGACACTGACTGCTGAGCTGTGTATCTAATCCTATCCTGTGTGATACTGACTGCTGAGCCGTGTATCTAATCCTATCCTGTGTGACACTGACTGCTGAGCTGTGTATCTAATCCTATCCTGTGTGATACTGACTGCTGAGCCGTGTATCTAATCCTATCCTGTGTGATACTGACTGCTGAGCAGTGTATCTAATCCTATCCTGTGTGATACTGACTGCTGAGCAGTGTATCTAATCCTATCCTGTGTGATACTGACTGCTGAGCAGTGTATCTCATCCTCTCCTGTGTGATACTGACGCTGAGTCGTGTATCTAATCCTGTCCTGTGTGATACTGACTGCTGAGCCGTGTATCTAATCCTATCCTGTGTGATACTGACTGCTGAGCCGTGTATCTAATCCTATCCTGTGTGACACTGACTGCTGAGCTGTGTATCTAATCCTATCCTGTGTGATACTGACTGCTGAGCCGTGTATCTAATCCTATCCTGTGTGACACTGACTGCTGAGCTGTGTATCTAATCCTATCCTGTGTGATACTGACTGCTGAGCCGTGTATCTAATCCTCTCCTGTGTGATACTGACTGCTGAGCCGTGTATCTAATCCTATCCTGTGTGATACTGACTGCTGAGCCGTGTATCTAATCCTATCCTGTGTGATACTGACTGCTGAGCCGGGTATCTAATCCTATCCTGTGTGATACTGTCTGCTAAGCCGTGTATCTAATCCTCTCCTGTGTGATACTGACTGATGAGCCGTGTATCTAATCCTGTCCTGTGTGATACTGACGCTGAGTCGTGTATCTAATCCTGTCCTGTGTGATACTGACTGCTGAGCCGTGTATCTAATCCTATCCTGTGTGATACTGACTGCTGAGCCGTGTATCTAATCCTATCCTGTGTGATACTGACTGCTGAGCCGTGTATCTAATCCTATCCTGTGTGACACTGACTGCTGAGCTGTGTATCTAATCCTATCCTGTGTGATACTGACTGCTGAGCCGTGTATCTAATCCTATCCTGTGTGACACTGACTGCTGAGCTGTGTATCTAATCCTATCCTGTGTGATACTGACTGCTGAGCCGTGTATCTAATCCTATCCTGTGTGATACTGACTGCTGAGCAGTGTATCTAATCCTATCCTGTGTGATACTGACTGCTGAGCAGTGTATCTAATCCTATCCTGTGTGATACTGACTGCTGAGCAGTGTATCTCATCCTCTCCTGTGTGATACTGACGCTGAGTCGTGTATCTAATCCTGTCCTGTGTGATACTGACTGCTGAGCCGTGTATCTAATCCTATCCTGTGTGATACTGACTGCTGAGCCGTGTATCTAATCCTATCCTGTGTGACACTGACTGCTGAGCTGTGTATCTAATCCTATCCTGTGTGATACTGACTGCTGAGCCGTGTATCTAATCCTATCCTGTGTGACACTGACTGCTGAGCTGTGTATCTAATCCTATCCTGTGTGATACTGACTGCTGAGCCGTGTATCTAATCCTCTCCTGTGTGATACTGACTGCTGAGCCGTGTATCTAATCCTATCCTGTGTGATACTGTCTGCTGAGCCGTGTATCTAATCCTCTCCTGTGTGATACTGACTGCTGAGCTGTGTATCTAATCCTATCCTGTGTGATACTGACTGCTGAGCCGTGTATCTAATCCTCTCCTGTGTGATACTGACTGCTGAGCCGTGTATCTAATCCTATCCTGTGTGATACTGACTGCTGAGCAGTGTATCTCATCCTCTCCTGTGTGATACTGAGGATTTGAGTCAACCATGTTCCCCCCAGAGATAAGACTCCGACTTGTGAATATCAGTGCGAAATATTCCCGTCTTCTCGCCAAAATCACAGCAGCGTGTCAATCTCCTCAGTGCAGGGGACCCGGAATTGGGAAGAATTAACCCTTTAACTGCCATCATGTCAATGGGGTTGGTCAGGTCTAAAGGGCTGCTCCTCCCACGCGTACGTTGTGAGCAGGTGTGAACGGCTGCCAAGAGGCCTGCAATTCCCTGCTGTCCGTGACTGAGACGGACTGGTTGCTATGGATGTCATATGTCAAGGAGGCCGTGCCCCTAGCAACCAGTCTGTCTCTAGTCACTCATTTATCTCAGTGGAAACTAAGCAAAAATGGCCGAACCGCCGCAAGCGTATCCCAGCCAGGTATTTGTCCATATTTGTATGGTTCCCGGACACGAGGGAGACGTCTCAGACTCTCACAACGGTTGTCACCTCTCTCTTTACTTTAGTAATCAGATTTTTGTAGAAAGAAACTTTATTGACACATTGTCAAAGAACCAAAGCAGAAAGTCAACCGCCCGGTGGAGGGGGAGAGACCTGGCGCTGTAGTGAAGGCCCGCTTTCATAGTTGCTATGCGCATCCAGTGGTCTGTGATGTATGCTGCCATTTTGGAATCTGACAACCCCCCTGATGAGAAGTTGTCACATCCATAGCCTGGGGTTGTATTCACCATTTTATGGCCCATCACCTGACGTGGAGGAGACCGACGGCCGAATGTGAGACAGACCCCCCGACGTGGAGGAGACCGACGGCCGAATGTGAGACAGACCCCCCGACGTGGAGGAGACCGACGGCCGAATGTGAGACAGACCCCCCGACGTGGAGGAGACCGACGGCCGAATGTGAGACAGACCCCCCGACATGGAGGAGACCGACGGCCGAATGTGAGACAGACCCCCCGACGTGGAGGAGACCGACAGCCGAATGTGAGACAGACCCCCCGACGTGGAGGAGACCGACGGCCGAATGTGAGACAGACCCCCCGACGTGGAGGAGACCGACGGCCGAATGTGAGACAGACCCCCCGACGTGGAGGAGACCGACGGCCGAATGTGAGACAGACCCCCCGACGTGTAGGAGACCGACGGCCGAATGTGAGACAGACCCCCCGACGTGTAGGAGACCGACGGCCGAATGTGAGACAGACCCCCCGACGTGGAGGAGACCGACGGCCGAATGTGAGACAGACCCCCCGACGTGTAGGAGACCGACGGCCGAATGTGAGACAGACCCCCCGACGTGTAGGAGACCGACGGCCGAATGTGAGACAGACCCCCCGACGTGGAGGAGACCGACGGCCGAATGTGAGACAGACCCCCCGACGTGGAGGAGACCGTCGGCCGAATGTGAGACAGACCCCCCGACGTGGAGGAGACCGACGGCCGAATGTGAGACAGACCCCCCGACGTGTAGGAGACCGACGGCCGAATGTGAGACAGACCCCCCGACGTGTAGGAGACCGACGGCCGAATGTGAGACAGACCCCCCGACGTGGAGGAGACCGACGGCCGAATGTGAGACAGACCCCCCGACGTGTAGGAGACCGACGGCCCAATGTGAGACAGACCCCCCGACGTGGAGGAGACCGACGGCCGAATGTGAGACAGACCCCCCAACGTGGAGGAGACCAACGGCCGAATGTGAGACAGACCCCCCGACGTGGAGGAGACCGACGGCCGAATGTGAGACAGACTCCCCGACGTGGAGGAGACCGACGGCCGAATGTGAGACAGACCCCCCGACTTAGACGAGACCAACGGCCGAATGTGAGACAGACCCCCCTCCGACGTAAAGGAGACCGACGGCCGAATGCGAGACAGACACCCCGACGTGGAGGAGACTGACGGCCGAATATGAGACAGACCCCCCGACTTAGAGGAGACCGACGGCCGAATGCGAGACAGACACCCCGACGTGGAGGAGACCGACGGCTGAATGCGAGACAGACCCCCAACGTGGAGGAGACCGACGGCCGAATGTGAGACAGACCCCCGACGTAGAGGAGACCGACGGCCGAATGTGAGACAGACCCCCCGACGTGGAGGAGACCAACGGCCGAATGTGAGACAGACCCCCCAATGTAGAGGAGACCGACGGCTGAATGTGAGACAGACCCTCAGACGTGGAGGAGACCGACGGCCGAATGTGAGACAGAACCCCCTGACGTGAAGGAGACCGACGGCCAAATGTGAGACAGACCCCCAATGTGGAGGAGACTGACGGACGAATGTGAGACAGACCTCCAGACGTGGAGGAGACCAACAGCCGAATGTGAGACAGACCCCCAACGTGGAGGAGACCGACGGCCGAATGTGTGACAGACCCCTGACGTGGAGGAGACCAACGTCCGAATGTGAGACAGACCCCCGACCACTGACTATGAGAACACGTGGCTCAGCAGTCAGTATCACACAGGAGAGGATTAGATACACGGCTCAGCAATCAGTATCACACAGGAGAGGATTAGATACACAGCTCAGCAGACAGTATCACACAGTATATGATTAGATACACAGCTCAGCAGACAGTATCACAAAGGAGAGGAATAGATACACGGCTCAGCAGACAGTATCACACAGGATAGGATTAGATACACGGCTCTGCAGACAGTATCACACAGGAGAGGATTAGATACACGGCTCAGCAGTCAGTATCACACAGGAGAGGATTAGATACACGGCTGAGGAGGATTAGATACACGGCTCAGCAGACAGTATCACACAGGATAGGATTAGATACACGGCTCAGCAGACAGTATCACACAGGATAGGATTAGATACACGGCTCAGCAGACAGTATCACACAGGATAGGTTTAGATACACGGCTCAGCAGTCAGTGTCACACAGGAGAGGATTAGATACACGGCTCAACCCTCTTACCTATGCCCACCATGCTTTACACTGCAGCTTTGATTTATTAGGATACAACTGTATTCAAAAGCTTTAGCCTGGCGGCATTGTCTACTGGAGACTGAAGTAATCTGTTGTCACAGTGGAGGCTGAGGCTGCTGTATCCTCCTTGCTTTACACTACAGGATGTCAATTCAGTTCCAAAGTCTATGGGAGACTCCAGTAGTCTAAAATCTACCTGCAACTGTGAATGGGATTGAAGCAAAATGCCCTTTAATGTCCCTTTAAGACGTCCTATGTATATATGTTAATATTTGATGTGCTGAATGCTTGCTGTACTGCTACATGAGTATGTGTATTACCGCTTGTCTTATTGGTACTGCCACATTATATATGTGTTACCATGCTGTAAAGATTGTAATATATTATGTTCTGCATATTTATGTACAGATTAGGGTAAGCTAGTGCATCCTTTGGGGTCATTAGTGGAGGGCACTATTAGTATATAGTTCCTAAATATAGGTAATTGTAGTTCTGTTGAGGGCCACTAGATGGGGGAATACTTGTGGGCCTTGTAGGCATATCTTGTAGGGAAGTTCATAGAGGGTTAATTGTAGGAGGAGCTGCTATGGGATAAGTGAGTGTAGGATATAGGAACAAGTTAGAAGGACGAGCACGCCCAAAGTGTCCACAAGGGCTCTAGGCCCAGGATGACATAGCAGCTATGCAACGTTCAGAAAGTGAAGAAAGAGCACAGGCACAGGCAGACGGGTGCTGGATAGAACAGGAGCACCCAAAAAGTACAGTTCTACAGCTAGAGCGAGAGAAGAGGATTTTGGGTCCAAGAGTCGTGCAGGGTGCAGAATATTCACAATGTGGCAGATCTTAAATAGTGCTGAAGCTTGTATGTCCGGGGCGAAACGGATGAACGGGATCCCCTATGTCTTGAGGTCCTACAGAAGAGAAGCTGTGGTACCGCCTAGGGCGTTACTACCCCGTGATGTGCGTGAGGACAAAGAAAGAATGAAAAGGAAAGTGCAGGAGGAATGCTGTGTGGTGTTATGAATGGGTCACTGAGGAGGATAGCAGGCCCAGGCTAAGCCACAGAAAACCAGAGAGGTTGGTAACTAAGCGGATTGCAGACCCCTGATCCTGTCCACACAACTAGCAGTAGCCGTGGAGCGTACCTACGATGATCCTAGACGCCTCGGCACAGCCAGAGAGCTAACTAAGCCTAAAACAAGAAAGGGGAAATCTAAACTGCCCCACAGCAGACCCCAAAGGAATAGATAGCCCCCAAACTTATATTGTCGGTGAGACAAGATGAAAACACAAACGCAGGCAGAAAAATAGACTGAGCAAACGATGGGGCCCAAACTAACTAGACAGGACAGGAAAGGAAAGACGCTGTCTGCAATCACGCAAAAAACCCTGCAAAAAGTCCAACACGTCTGATGCACAAAAACACTGAAGTCGCACGACTTCGCCACCCACTATATCAGAACTCTGGTATATTCTGAAAACAAAGCAAAAAGAGACCAATATAAAAGGGGACAAAACAAACTGGCACATGCAGTAACATTTGGGCGGTGATTAAGCACAGCCTCAGCCGGAGCTGCCTAACCCACACCAAACAGAGATAGACAAAACCAGATCAAATGCAAACAGAATAGCAAATGAACCACTTAGCTGAACCATGCAGGGAAAGAGCAGGAGACATCAGACCTCAGCAGGAACAGGAAGAAAATCACCAGCAGGGATAGAGGGAGTCAGCTGTTTTAAATACCAATCAGAAACCTCAGATCTCCAATTGTCTTCCTCATTATCAGGTGGCAAGCCTCTGTCAATCAGATCAGCTCCACTACCTCCAGTAACCACCAGAGGGAGCACTCTCAATCTGACCAGCTCCACTATCTTCAGTAATCACCAGAGGGATGCCAGAGAGAGAATTCTCAACAGTACCCCCGCTTGAGGAGGGGTCACCGAACCCTCATCCACACCACCAGGCCGGTCAGGATGGGCCCGGTGAAAAGCACGAACCAATCTTTCGGCATGAATGTCAGAAGCAGAGACCAAAGAATTATCCTCCTGGCCATAACCCTTTCATTTGATCAAGTACTGGAGTCTCCGTCTAGCCAAACGAGAATCCAATATTTTCTCTACCTCATACCCCAAATTACCTTTAACCAATACAGGGTCGGGAGGCGCCACCATGGGAATTACTAGCTCTACAAACCTCTTCAACAAGGATTTATGGAACACGTTATGAATCTTAAACGCAACTAGAAAAGCCAAACGGAAAGAAGCGGGATTAAGGATTTCCAAAATCTTATAAGGTCCAATGAATCTCGGCTTGAACTTTGGAGACGCAACCTTCAAAGGAATATTCTTTGAAGACAACCAAACCATATCACCCACTTTAAACTGGGGACCAATGGTCCTATGCCGGTTGGAAAACCGTTGGGCTTTTTCCTGAGAGTGGGACAACTTATCCACCACTTGGTCCCAAATCTGCTGCATTCTCTCTACCACAGAATCCACACTTGGGCAGACCGAAGATTCCACCTGCCCTAAAGAAAATCGAGGATGAAACCCAAAGTTACAGAAAAAGGGCGACATCAAAGTGGCAGAACTAGCCCTATTGTTTAGCGCAAATTCGGCCACGGGCAAAAATGAGACCCAGTCATCCTGATCAGCAGATATGAAACATCTCAAATAGGATTCCAAAGTCTGGTTTGTTCTCTCAGTCTGCCCATTGGTCTGAGGATGAAATGCAGAGGAGAAAGATAACTGAATTCCCAGTTTGGAACAAAAAGCTCTCCAAAATCTGGAAACAAACTGAACTCCTCTGTCCGACACAATATTCTCAGGAATCCCGTGCAACCGAACCACCTGTTGTAAAAACAAGGGCACCAACTCAGAAGAAGATGGCAACTTTGGGAGTGGTACAAGATGGATCATCTTAGAAAATCTATCTCAGATCACCCAGATAACAGTCATTCTCTGAGAGACAGGAAGATCAGAAAAAAAATCCATTGAGATATGAGTCCATGGCCTCCTGGGCACCGGCAGGAGCATCAACAACCCACTAGAACGAGAACAGGGCTTGGACCGAGAACAAGTCCCACAAGACTGCACAAAATTCCTGACATCACGAGATAAGGCAGGCCACCAAAAAGACCGACTCACCAAATCTCTGGTACCAAAAATACCTGGATGACCGACCAGTCAACGCGGAGCAATGAATTTCAGACATTACTCTTTTCCTCCACTGGTCGGGGACATAAAATTTTCCCATAGGGCAACGTTCAGGTTTGTCCTCCTGAAATTCCTCCAGGGCACGTCTCAAATTAGGTGAGATGGCGGAAAGAACTACACCCTCATTTAGAATGGTAGTAGGCTCGGTCACATCAAGAGAATCCGCAAAGAAACTCCTAGAAAGGGCTTCCGCCTTAACATTCTTAGTGCCTGGAAGAAAAGAGACCACAAAATTAAAACGCGTGAAAAACAAGGCCCACCTAGTCTGTCTAGGATTCAAGCGTTTAGCTGATTCAAGATAAATCACATTCTTGTGGTCGGTGAGGACCACAACTTGATGTCTAGCTCCCTCCAACCAATGTCTCCACTCCTCAAATGCCCATTTCATGGCCAACAATTCCCAATTCCCCACGTCATAGTTACGTTCAGATGGGGAGAATTTTCGAGAAAAGAAGGCACAGGGATTCATCTTAGGAGTCACCGGATCTCTTTGGGACAAAACGGCTCCTGCACCAATCTCAGAAGCATCTACCTCCACCTTAAATGGGAGTGAGGCATCAGGTTGCCGTAGAACCGGAGCAGAAGTGAATCTCCGCTTAAGCTCCTGAAATGCCGAAGCTGCCTCTGAGGACCAATTCACCACATCAGCGCCCTTTTTGGTCAAATCAGTCAGTGGTTTAACAATACCAGAAAAATTACTTATAAATTTAGAAATTAGCAAAACCCAAAAACTTCTGGAGAGCCTTCAATGAAGTGGGCTGAGCCCAATCATAAATGGCCTATATTTTGGCCGGGTCCATTTCAGTAGCCGACAGGGACAAAATGAATCCCAAAAATGAAATCCTCTGTACACCAAAGAGGCACTTTTATCCCTTAACATACAGAGAA
The DNA here is from genome assembly GCF_039654945.1 of Dendrobates tinctorius. Classification (NCBI taxonomy): domain Eukaryota; kingdom Metazoa; phylum Chordata; class Amphibia; order Anura; family Dendrobatidae; genus Dendrobates; species Dendrobates tinctorius. Next base: position 10,692,110 of record NW_027361824.1, read on the forward strand.
TTTTCCCTCAAAATCCGGAACACAGTCCGGACATGTTCCACATGGGAATCCCAATCACTGGAAAAAATCAAAATATCATCCAGATAAATGATCAAAAACTTATCCACAAATTAAACACAGCTTATTACGCCTTCTAAACTCCTGACGTTGCGCCCTAGACAAAACCCTATCACATTGCATGGGTTCAGATGTTCGTTCAAAAGGCGGCAACGCCTCTCGTGTAGTTTTACGTTCACGTAAACGCCGATCAACTTGAATGGCTAATGACATAGAATCATCAAGACCAGAGGGAACAGGAAATCCCACCATAACATCTTTTACGGTTTCTGCCAAACCCTTCCGAAAGAGAGCTGCTAAGGCACCGTCATTCCATGCAGTAAGAACCGCCCACTTTTGGAATTTTTGACAGAATAACTCTGCAGAATCCTGACCCTGGTTCAATGCCAATAAGGTTTTCTCAGCTTGATCAACAGCATTAGGTTCATCATACAGCAACCCCAAGGCTTGAAAAAACGCATCCACATTATTCAGAATAGGATCTCCGGGTGTCAGAGAAAAAGCCCAATCCTGGGGATCGACGCGCAGCAAGGAGATGACAATTTTAACCTTTTTTGCTTTGAATTAGGTTTCAAAGCAAAAAATAGTTTACAATTATTCTTAAAATTCAAAAATTTAGATCGATCCCCAGAAAGCACATCAAGAGTAGGGATTTTTGGTTCAACAGCAGATGATTGAGCGAGATAGGCAGAAATTCTCCGCACTTCAGCAGCGAGCTGCTCCACACGATCAGACAATTGCTTAGTCTCCATTTAGACAAAAAATATCCTCCTACGGCCCCAGAAAAAAAAGAGGAAAAAATATATGAAGAAAAAATATATGAAGAAAAAATTCTGACACTTTTTTTTAAAATTCTTTCCTTCTTTAGAGAACCCTAGAGTCTACAGTTAGGCTGGTGATTCTGTTATGATTGGGTCACCGAGGAGGATAGCAGGCCCAGGCTAAGCCACAGAAAACCAGAGAGGTTGGTAACTAAGCAGATTGCAGACCCCTGATCCTGTCCACACTACTAGCAGTAGCCGTGGAGCGTACCTACGATGATCCTAGACGCCTCGGCACAGCCAGGGAGCTAACTAAGCCTAAAGCAAGAAAGGGAAAATCTAAACTGCCCCGGAGCAGACCCCAAAGGAATAGATAGCCTGTATGGACTGTTATATAACTGATGTTCCCGGGACCGTTGAAGAGAAAAGTAAAGTTGTTTGGCTTCTGAACCGGTATCTGTGTCTGTTCTTTCCACCCTATGCACTGAAGTTGAGTGTACAGGAGCTGTGCAACACCGCTGTGGGATCCCTGACGGTGAACCAGAACCCAAACAGGATAGCTGGCAGAAGCTGATAACTTTCCTGTGGGAGGAGGCCAGAAAATTCTCATGCTGTAGTGCCGCAAAGTGACAGGTGAACTCAGGTGACCTGTCGGTGGCGGAGTGATACAAAGCGGAGGATTATCTCCGTCATTGTATCACCGGAGCCCCTGGAGAGCGGTCGCAACAGCAGATGTGACAGCTCTCCACGGGAGATCGTCGTCGGACACAGGGAGTATATTGTTGTTTTATTATTTTAACTTTTTTTACAGGTGATCAATGGCTTCGGGGATAAGCAGTATATGGTGGATATGGACTATATGTGTGTATGTTTTGTTTTGTTTTGTTTTTTTTTACATTCAACACATTAGCCTGATGATGGGACTGCTACTGTCCCATCATTGGCTAATGTGTCAATCAATCACTGTCACTGTAGCAGGCATAGCCGGATGTGACTTGGACGATGCCTGCATACAAACACACACAGCCCCGGCAGACCTCCTCACAGATCCCAGCACAGATCCCCGCACAGACCCGCATACCCCCGCACAGCCCCTCATACACCCGCACAGACCCCCACACAGCCCCCTGCACAGCTGCACAGAGCCCCGCACAGCCCCGCATACCCCTGCACAGACCCCCACACAGACCCACGCACAGCCCCGCAAACCTCCCACACACACGCACACACATGGCCCGCACACACCATACAGGCACACAGTGTCGGTGCATGCGCAGTTAAGAAAAACTGAATCCGTCACCGGATTCCGTCATTTGTCAGACTGCGACGTAGACAAAAAACGTTACTGTGTCCATTGTCTCCGGCCGGCGGACAAAGAATTTCTGACGGATCCGTCGAACGACGTATGAAACATGCGGCCATCCGTCGCTAATACAAGTCTATGAGAAAAAAAACGGATCAAGCGGCATCAGTCGCCAGATCTGTTTTTTAAAAATTCGACGGATTGTGACTGATGGCAAAAAAAACTGATGTGTGAAAGAGGTCTTGGCACACATCAACATTAAAGAGAACTCGTCACTTGCCATAAACACGTAATTTTGTTACCCCGTGTAAATGCCGCTCTTCTCCTGAATCCGGAGATATTTTTCTTTTGTTTTTGCGCCTTTCTGTTCCTGACATATGGCCTTCTCATTTCCTTCTCATTGGAGTAGAGCATTCCAGAGGATTGGCGCAGCGCGGGAGAAGTCTTGGAGTCGGGATTGGGAGGCACGGGTTAGTGCAGAGGTTAGTCGAAATTCGTTTTGCAGCGGTCGGTTAGGCCGATAGACAGAAATGAGGGAGGAGATGTAGGGGGGTGCCGCACTGTGGAGAGCTTTGTGGGTGAGAGCAAGTTCTTTGAACTGGATCCTATAATGAATGGGCAGCCAGTGTAACGATTAGCCAGATGGATGACCCTGGCTGCTGCATTAAGTATGGACTGGAGAGGGGATAGTCGAGTAACAGGTAGGCCAATTAATAGAGAGTTGCAGTAGTCCAGGCGGGAGTGGATTAGGGCGACAGTGAGGGTTTTTGTTGTTGTTTCCATGGTGAGAAAAGGGCGGATTCTAGAGATGTTCTTTAGGTGTAAGCGACAAGAGCGGGCAAGAGATTGTATATGGGATGTGAAGGAGAGATTGGTGTCAAACATAACACCCAGACAGCGCGCCTGCTGCCGGGGTGTTATTATGGTGCCACCTACGGAGAGGGAAATGTCAGATTTAGGGAGGATAGTAGACGGCGGGAGCAGAAGAAGTTCAGTGACTGGAGCCTAGCGAGTAGGAGACCATGGTCAACAGTGTTGAAAACTGCAGAAAGGTCGAGAAGAAAGAGCAGAGAGTGGTCACCGTTAGGTTTTGCTGTCAGAAGGTCATTGGTAACTTTGATGAGTGCAGTTTAAGTTGAATGTAGGGGGCGGAAGCAAGTGACCTCTTCTCTTTCAGTGGGGACTTTGGATCACTGAGTGTCATTGTAGGCGCTGATTTTCTAGGCAATGACACCATCTACACAGCGTCACATAGCTGCCAACAGTTCTGGGCATGTTTAAGTCTCTCTCCTCAAATCCATCACTCCTGGGAATGTTCCCAGCCCGCCGTGGTTTGTATAAACGTCACCCCCTTCCGTCCCAGGAACATTAGAAATCCAGTACAGCCGGCGACCATGAGTGCGGCGTTGAGCTGGGGGTTGGAGCCGATCACTCTGATAACACCACAATGTCCTGTATACAATTCATACTTTATCTTGCAGGTTCTACAATAAAGTGAAGACCCTCCATCATACGGCCAGGACCCCAGTGTCGGACCCGATATTTGCATTCACCCTGCTGAAGAGGCTGCATTCCGAGTGGATCAACGTGGTCCAAAGTCTGGAGACCAATGAGAACATCAGAGGTGACAAACGCTGAGACACTGTAGCAAATTGCAGCTGTGTGAGCAGGACTGGGACAGAATAAAAAAGGAGAAAAATGAAGGCTCCAATTAAAGGGTTTGTCCACGGCTGCTCACGATGACATCAGTGGTGCCGATGACGTTACAACTGCACATACCTGCCGAGATGCGCGGGGCCATAACGGGATGACGCAGACATCCCCTTTAATGGGGTTATTCTCTACTTTTATAGATCACCAATATCAGATTGGTGGGAGGTATTCTGAGAGTGAAACATATAAACTTTCACTGCTCCGGACCACCTGGGACTCTAACATCAGTCTGTTCATTGATTCAATATTAACCTTCAGAATGTTGGCACTGTATGGCAGTATTATTTACACCCCCAGAAAAGGTTTGATTTGAGCATTAATTGTTAGTATTTTTTATGGAAATTGCACGATTGTATCATGTGATAATGATGGAAAATTTTTCTTATTTTTTATGTGGCGATATTATTTGAGCAAGGTATGGCAGTCTTATTTGGTCAATGAATGGTGGTATTGTGAGGGAAATCCATGACAGTGTTATGTGGGCATTATATGGCAGCACTATTTGGAGTATTGCTTAGGGATTGTATAATGGTATCGGTTATGGTGAATCTAGGAATGTTATGGAGAGCTACATGGTGGTATTATAGCAGTATTATTTAGTCATTGTATGGTGGTGTCTTCTGTGCATGGAAAACGCATAATAGTATTATCTGGATATTGTATGGTGGTATTATTCTAGCTATAAAAATATCCCTTTAATTTAAAGCTGCATTTTATGATACAGAAAACCTAATAAATCTTGTACATATAATTCCCTTGTGCCCATATACAGTTGAAACCAGAGATTTCCATCCACTATATATATAGAAACATCTGCAGGATTTTCTCAATATCTGACATTAAATCAGAATAAACTTTTCCCGTTTTAGGTCAATTAGGATTACCATAATTATTAATATTTGCCAAATGCCAGAATAATGAGAAAGAATGTTTCTTACTTACTGCAAAGTCAGAAGTTTCCATACATTTCATTAGTATTTGGTACCATTGCTCTTACACTGAATAACTTGGGTTAGACGTTTGGGCTCTCCTTCCACAAGCTTCTCACAACAGTTGGTCAGAATTTGTGCCCATTACTCCTGACAAAACTGGTGTAACTGATCCAGGTTTGTAGGTTGCCTTGCTCACACGGGTGTTTTCAGCTTTGCCCATACATTTTCAATAGGATTGAGATCAGGGCTTTGTGATGGCGGCTCCAATACATTGACTTTGTTATCCTTAAGCCACTTTGTTACCATTTTGGCAGTATCCTTCGGGTCATTGTCCATTTAGAAGACCCATTTCCGCCCAAGCTGTAACTTCCTGGCTGATGTCTTGAGATCTTTCTTCAGTATTGCCACATAATCTTCTTTTCTCATGATGCCATCTATTTTGTGAAGTGCACCAGTCCCTCCTGAATCAAAACAACCCCACAACATGATGGTGCCTCCCCCGTGTTTCACAGTGGGGATGGTGTTCTTAGACTTCCAAGCTTCTCCCTTTTTCCTCCAAACATAACAATGATCATTATGCCCCTAAAGTACAATTTTAGTTTCATCAGACCACAGGACATGTCTCAAAAAATTAAGGTCTGTGTTCCTGTGTGCATTTGCAAACATTAACCTGGATTTTTTATGTTTCTTTTGGAGTAATGGCTTCCTCCTGGCAGAGTGGCCTTTCAGCCCATGTTGATACAGTACTCGTTTCACTGTGAATATTGACACAATCTTACCAGCTTCCACCACCATCTTCACAAGGTCTTTTGCTTTTATCCTTGGGTTGAGATGCACATGTCGGACCAAAGCACGTTCATCTCTGGGACACAGATCCCGTCTCCTTCCTGAGCGGTATGATGGCTGGACATTCCCATCTCATTTGTACTTGCGTATAATTGTTTGTACAGATGAACGCGGCACCTGCAGATATCTTGAAATTGTACCCAAGGATGAGCCAGACTTGTGCAAGTCCACAATTCTCTTCCTGGTATCTTGGCTGATTGCTTGAGACTTTCCTATGATGCTACACAAAGAAGCAGTGTGTTTCAGGTGTGCATTAAAATATATCCACAGGTGAGTCTATAATTAACTCAGATGTTGCCAAAAAAACAGAAGCTTCCAACCACATGACGTCATGATATGGGCAGTGTAGAATTGTTTAAAGGCATAGTCATCTTAGTGTATGTAAATTTTTGACTTTGCAGGAAGTAATAAAAATGCCATAAAACATTCTCTCTCATTGCATATGTATCTTTTTATATAGTGCATGTAAACTTCTGATTTCAACTGTCTGTCTGTATGCTTGCCATCATAGTGTGAGCACAATGCTTCTTGTGGGGAGTGGAAACAGTCAATATGTCAACGATGATCAACCTACAGATATGGCCGGTGCCAACTTTTCTTTGCTTCCATCCCCGTTGGTAAAGTTAGGAATTGCTGCTATAAGGCCACCAAGTGTGACGGTCACCAAACTTCAAACTTCATTGCCCCCTTACAGTGCTGAAGGACGGTTTCGAGAAGGTGGAGAAGAAGCTTCCAGAGGTGGAGGATGTTGAAGGAGCAGCCAAAGCTCTCATGAGGTTACAAGACGTCTACTCCTTGAATGTGAAGGGTTTGGCACAAGGAGTATTCCAGAGCGGACCCAGTTCACACCTCAGCGTCCTGTACAAGCCGGACCAGGTCTACAGTATGTCAGCCGATGACTGTTTCCACATTGGCAAGGTAGATGGATTAAAGGCCATTTTATGCATGGGGGATAGAGGCTGAGGAGGCCGGTGTACTGCCCTGCCCAATTATTGCATCCACTACACAGTGCAATCTATCAGTAACATGTAGTGTCCACAAATAGTGCCCAAATAATACCCCCATATAGCGCTGGAAGGATGCCACAGCCTGTGCTATGAGAAGGACACGTGTAATGAAGGAGGGTTATGCTTTCTTCCCTGGTGGTCTCGAACACTGGTGGGATCGTTCCAATATGGCGGTCCCGGGTAGTAGAAAAGGACAAGTCTGTTTTCTTCGTATTCTATGGTATTGAATACCTACTACCCTGATGGTGGGCTTAATTCATATTTCCCGGGTGGTCTACGGTAGCGATTAGGATAATGGTTCCTTGCTGGTCTTGATTAATGTAGGTTAATGCTTCCCTGGTGGTCTAGGGTAGTGATCGGGTTAATGGTTTCTTTGTGGTCTAGGGTAGTGGATGGGTTAATATTTCCCTGGTAGTCTAGGATAATGGAGAGGATAAAGCTTCCTTGATGATCTAGAGTAATGGACAGAGTAATGTTACCCTGGTGGTATAGGGTACTGGATGGGTCAATGTTTAACTAATGTTCTAGGGAAGTGGTAGGGTTAATGCTTTCTTGGTGGTCTAGGATCATGAATAACTTAATGCTTACGTGGAGGTCTATGGTAGTTGAGGGGTTAATACTTCATTGGTGGTCTAGATTAATAATAATAATCTTTATTTATATAGCACCAACATATTCTGCAGCGCTTTACAGTTTAAGTGGATGGGTTATTGTGTTATGAGTGTTCTCGAGCAGTGAAGATGTTAATGCTACCATAGCGGTCTACATTAGGGAATGGTGGGGTAACACTTTCTCATTGGTCTATGGTAGTAGATGGGCTGATGCTTCCCTAGTGGTCTAGGGTATTGGTGAGGTTAATATTTCCTAGTAGTGGATGGATTAATGCTTACCTGGTGGCTTTTGAGTGGTGAAGGGCTAAATTCATTCCTGGTGGTCTAGAGTAGGGAAGGGATTAATGTTTCCCTGGTGGTCTATGGTAGCGGAATGGGTAGTGGTCTAGGGTAATGGATGAGTTTATGCTGCCATAGTGGGTAGTGGATAAGCTAATACTACCATGGTGGTCTACAGTAGAGGATGGGTTAATGACACATTGGTGGTCTAGGGTAAGAAATGAGTTAATGCGACATTGGTGGTCTAGTGTAGTGGAAGGTTTGATGCGTTCCTGGTTTTGTGGGGTAGTGAGTGGGTTAATGTTATCATGGTAGTTTAAAGCAGTGGATGGGTTAATGCTTCCTCTTGGTCTAGGACAGTTGATGGGTTAGTACTATCCTGGTGGTCTAGGGAAGAGGTTGACTGAATGCTACACTGGTTGTTTAGGGAAGTGGAGGAGTTACTGTTGGTCAGCGGTATTGTAGGGGTTAAGGCTATCCTGGTGATCTATAATAGCGGTGGGGTCAATACATCCCTGATGGGCTGGGGTAATAGAGATGTTTATGACTGGAGCAATGTGCAGTGTGAATGTGCTGGTTCTCCAGTCATCTGCTCCATGAGGCCGTCACCGTCCTTCCCCCACAGATGCTTTCAGGGTTATTCCTTCTAACATTTCAGGCTTCAGCACAATGCTTCATTGGCCAAAAATAAATTGCACAGATACTGATTCATCTGGATGATTCTTAATTTACGTAACCAAATCATAAGCAAACGAGACAGAAATGTGACCGCGCGGTCCGAAGTCTGAAAGTGTGGAACCAATCCATGGCCAATCCTAGAGTAATCCAGAACATGTGTCAGCGCAGCCAGGTGCCGTGCTCCATCTGAAAAAGAAATGTTCTGGACTGATGTAAAACCATTGAATATATAAGTTTATTATGCTGAAGGGTGGATGTATCTGCTGCTCCCACCCTCTGATGATAAAGGACTCTGCTGAGGGGCTAATATATGCGAGGGAAGGTAAATGCCACCAGGTAGGCTGGACGTCTCCAACCCGCACCAGGGACATCACGTGGGCACAATAGAAATGCAATAGTTCCATGCCATATCTATAGTAATCTGTGGCTACAAAATCCACGGATATATCTGTGATTGAGGACTGTTACGCTTGCAGGTGGCGCATGTGGTTAATGGAGCCACAAGCAGCTGCTGACTCTAGGGGTCAGGTACACAGACATGGACTTGGGCTCCATTCAGACTAATAGGTTCAGGATCCTCAGGCAGAACAGTTACTGACACAGAGACGGGACTGATTCAGGTACCGTCAGAACAGCTTTGGGATACATGTGCCGCCAGAGGAGCTTAGGGATATATGTGCTGCCAGAGCAGCTTCGGGATACATGTGCCGCCAGAGGAACTTAGGGATACAGGTGCCGCCAGAGGAGCTTAGGGATACATGTGCCGCCAGAGGAGCTTAGGGATACAGGTGCCGCCAGAGGAGCTTAGGGATACATGTGCCGCCAGAGGAACTTAGGGATACAGGTGCCACCAGAGGAGCTTAGGGATACAGGTGCCACCAGAGGAGCTTAGGGATACATGTGGCGCCAGAGCAGCTCCGCGATACAGGTACTGCCAGAGCAGCTGCGGGATACATGTGCCGCCAAAGGAGCTTAGGGATACAGGTGCCGCCAGAGGAGCTTAGGGATACATGTGCCGCCAGAGGAACTTAGGGATACAGGTGCCACCAGAGGAGCTTAGGGATACAGGTGCCGCCAGAGGAGCTTAGGGATACAGGTGCCGCCAGAGGAGCTTAAGGATACATGTGCCGCCAGAGCAGCTTCGGGATACATGTGCCGCCAGAGGAGCTTAGGGATACATGTGCCGCCAGAGGAACTTAGGGATACAGGTGCCGCCAGAGCAGCTTTGGGATACAGGTGCCGCCAGAGCAGCTTTGGGATACAGGTGCCGCCAGAGGAGCGTAGGGATACAGGTGCCGCCAGAGGAGCTTAGGGATACAGGTGCCGCCAGAGCAGCTTTGGGATACATGTCCTGCCAGAGCAACTTCGAGATACAGGGTCCGCCAGAGCAGCTTTGGGATACAGGTTCCGCCAGAGCAGCTTTGGGATACAGGTTCCGCCAGAGCAGCTTTAGGATACATGTCCTGCCAGAGCAGCTTCGGGATACAGGTTCCGCCAGAGCAGCTTTGGGATACAGGTTCCGCCAGAGCAGCTTTGGGATACATGTCCTGCCAGAGCAGCTTTGGGATACATGTCCTGCCAGAGCAGCTTCGAGATACAGGGTCCACCAGAGCAGCTTTGGGATACAGGTTCCGCCAGAGCAGCTTTAGGATACATGTCCTGCCAGAGCAGCTTCGGGATACAGGTTCCGCCAGAGCAGCTTTGGGATACAGGTTCCGCCAGAGCAGCTTTGGGATACATGTCCTGCCAGAGCAGCTTTGGGATACATGTCCTGCCAGAGCAGCTTCGAGATACAGGGTCCACCAGAGCAGCTTTGGGATACAGGGTCCACCAGAGCAGCTTTGGGATACATGTCCTGCCAGAGCAGCTTCGGGATACAGGTTCCGCCAGAGCAGCTTTGGGATACAGGTTCCGCCAGAGCAGCTTTGGGATACATGTCCTGCCAGAGCAGCTTTGGGATACATGTCCTGCCAGAGCAGCTTCAGTGTTCGGAGACTGGTTGTAGCAGAATGGAGACACGGAATTCACGTACAGGCACTGGCCCCACAATGACTTAATGTGCTGCTTGGCCCCCCACTATTGGGGAGGGTGCCTTTTATATAAGATGCCTCCTAGTTATTGGCTGGGAACTATCTTGCAGTTGTATCTACTGTATACTAAATGCCTACTGTATACGTGCGCTGCCGCTTTATGAGCCGTGGAGTGCATGCGCAAACTAGGCGTGCCGCTGAAATTCAGAGCAGGAAGCAGTGAACACGCCAGAAGGGGAACACGCCTCGTGGCCGGGGTGGGGTGTGGAAGAGACCCGTTATAATGTCTCATCCAGAAAAACTCATTGTCAGACCCTGGAGAAATTGCGAGTATGGTAGATCTGTCCACATTTCTGCAGTGACAACTCTGCCGCAAGATTTCACAGATTCAATCTACAAAACATTTCTGCATTTATCCATTTTTTTGTAATGTTTTTGCCTTTTATCTTAGTCTTTCATCTTTTTTCAACATTTTGAGCTCTTTAACCATCACTCTTTATAAAATCTAAAATGTAATAAGTTTGCTCCTTGCTGCTCTAAATGTACCCACAACCTCGAAGAGGGAAAGTATATCCTGCTCGTGTTTCCTTGTGTATGACTGACTCTACTGACGAGATGACTCTGCTGACTCCATCCTCTAATAATGAGATATGTTGTGAATTCGCTTTCTGGCCTACCTCTGGTTACTAGTGAAGGTAGTGGAGCTGGTTGTATTAACAGAGGAGTCGCGAGTTGTCTTCCCGGGCTCCCTCTGGTGGTTACAGGAGGTAATGGAGTTGATCTAATTAACAGAGGCCTGCCACCTGATAATGAGGAGGACGATTGGGCATTGGGAGTTTCTGACTGGATTTAAAACAGCCGACTCCCTCTATCCCTGCTGGTGATTTTTTCCTGCCTCCTGAGGTCTTAGTTTCCAGCTCAGTCCCTGCATGCTCAGCTAAGTGTTCTTTTGCTATTGTTCACATTTGATCTGGTTTTGTCTATTTCAGTTTTGTGTGGGTCAGCCAGTTCCTGCTGGGGCTGTGCTGAATTTCCATCCTTATGTTACTGCTTGTGCCAGTTTGTTTTTGTCCCTTATTAGATTGGCTCTTATTAGATTGCTTTCAGAATATACCAGAGTGCTGATATAGTGGGCGAAGTCGTGTGACTTCAGTGTTTTTTCTATCAGACATGTTGGGCATTTTTTGCAGGGTTTTTTGCGTGATTGCAGACAGAGTCTTTCCTTTCCTGTCCCGTCTAGTTAGTGTGGGCCCACATCATTTGCTCAGTCTATTTTCCTACCTGCGTTTGTGTTTTCATCTTGTCTCACTGACAATATATGTGTGGGGGCTGTCTATTCCATTGGGGTCTGCTCTGGGGCAGTTTAGATTTCCCCTTTTCTTTCTTTAGGCTTATTTAGTTCTCCGGCTGTGTCGAGGCATCTAGAATCATCATAGGTACGCTCTATGGCTACTGCAAGTTGTGTGGATAGGATCAGGGGTCTGCAATCCGCTTCGTTACCAACCTCTCTGGTTTTCTGAGGCCTAGCTTGGTGTTGCTTTCCTCCTCGGTGACCCAATCATAACAGAGATAACTCTGTTGACCCTATCCTTTAATGATAATGAGATGACTCTGCTGACTCTAATGATAATGAGATGACTCTACTGACCTTGCCTTCTAATGATAATAAGATGACTCTGCTGACTCTATCCTCTAATGATTGAGATGACTCTGGTGACTATATCCTCTAGTGATTATAAGATGACTCTGCTGACTTTCTCCTTTAATGATAATGAGATGACTCTGCTGACTCTGCCCTCTACTGATAAGGAGATGACTCTGCTCTCTACTGATAAGGAGATGACTCTGCTGACTCTGCACTCTAATGATAATGAGATGACTCTGTTGACTCTGTCCTCTAATGATAATAAGATGACTCTGCTGACTGTAATGATAATGAGATGACTCTGCTGGCTCTATCTTCTAGTGATTATGAGATGACTCTGCTGACTCGCTCCTATAATGATTATGAGATGACTCTGCTGACCCTATCCTCTAATGCAATGCCCCTCCTCCCTGATACCACATGTAACAAATATCACTGTATATTATATTATATAGCACCCTTTGCCGCTTGTTCCCCACAGGTGGCCTATGATCTGGATGATTTCTACCACTCTATCCCATGGCTGGAGGAAGCAGTCAGTAAATTTCGCGATTCCTCTGGCAGCTGGTTCACTGAGGACCAGGGCTCCCTGGAACACGCATTGGATTATTTAGCTTTTTCTTACTACAAGGTAATTGGCATCGGCAGCTGCTGCTTATTCCGCTCTGTTACTCTCTGTTGTCACCCATGAGATTGTGTTATAATAATCATGTACAGACAATTGTACAAGGGAAACTTCGCAATCCTTATTCCTCACAGCAAAGACCTAAAATCCGAAGTATCAGAATGTGCTGACGGAGCGCTTGGCTCCACTTCACATTAGCTTCAGATTTGCCTGATTTTCATTTCCATCCTGTGGTCGGAGACGGGACCAAGAGAATCTGTGTAATTAATTACAGACGTCTCAGCTTCAGAATTTCATATATTGTGCAACCGGCATAAGATCAAGAGCAAATTAGATCACAGTCTACTGCTAACCTGCAGAGCTGATGGGTCGCCCTCCCAGGGCTGTGGGGACTCGGTACCGGGCCTGTGTCAGGGGGATGTGTCACAGCAGCGGTGACCCGGACCGTGGCCCTGGGCGCCCAAGTAATAGGAAGATGTGAATGGTGGAATGTAGTTAGATAAATAGTTCGTGACGCCACCAGTGGTGTTCAGCAAGGGAGGTGTTAAGCCGACGCTGCAGACAGATCCTCCGGGACAGATGTTGTGGTGCAGCAATGATGGTATAGCCCTCCACAGGCAGGGCTGTTGTCCCAGATGGTGCATTGTATGGCGCAGGGGATGCAGCAGTGCTAGGCGGACGGACGCAGGAAGGAATGGAGGACACCAGGGCATGTAGATCCATAGCTTTACTCACAGTCTGTAGTGCCCGCTTCTGTGCCGTGTCCTCCGGGTCAGGGACTCAGTCAACCTCCAGGCAAGATAGAAAGCTCCTCTCCAACACTCCGCCAACTTATGTGCCTTTTCTGATAGTCTCCTCTATAGCGCCTTAAGTGTGAAGATCTCCTAGTGCTGAGTTACACTGGAGTTCCTCCTGACAGATGTTCCCAAGAACTCTACTTGTACGGCAGACAGCTGTAGCCTGCTTCGGGGACTCTCTACTCCTGAGTCCCGGCTCTCTATCCGTGTTGCTGTTGTGCCCTCAAGTCTTAGATGGGAGTAGTGCATTTACAGCCCACTACTCCACCGGTGTCTGCTGCAGAACCGTTAGTGTTCGTACAACCTCGGGGACCGGGTCCCGGCCTTGCGCTTAGAACTTCTAGGCAGGGTTCTTCCTCTAACCCACGTCCTCTGTGTTCCCTTTTACTCCTACATTCCGTACTTGTCTTTCCCTCCTATGGAAGCTCAGGCTTCAGTTCAATGTCCTTCTCCTTCTTTCCTTTCCCGTGCCAGCAGACCCAGGTCACTGAGGCAGCTGCAGCACCTCCTTCCTCCATCCCTCTTCCAGGGATCCCCACTCCTCCCGAGTGGCTCTCTGTCTGACTGAACCTCTGAACTCAACTGACCTCAATCCTGGAACCGTCCCGCTCTTTTATATGTATTCTCAACTCCACCCGCCTCCAAGCACGTCTAGCGTTCCAAGTAGGGAACCACCAAAGGTGCTCTGCCTCTCTCTAAGCAAGGAGCCGCAATGTGGTTGTAGTGAAATACTCTATTGTGTGAGGTGCGAGTGTAGGAGCGTGGTCAGGAGCCTCCAACTTACCTGGAGGGTGGGGCACCACACCTTAGGAGTAGGTGCAGTACCTCTGTGGCGACTGAGCCTCAGGGGCGCCACACTGACACTACAAGGGTTAACTCCCATCAAAACGTCCCTGGTGGTCAGTGATAGGAAGGCAGAGAAATCTATTATCCCATGTGATCGAGGTCAGTGAGAAAGATAATATGTTCCTTACAGTCAAGAAATGTAATGTCATGTTTGTAAACAGTGACTGCACCAGCAGAATAGTGAGTGCAGCTCTGGAGTATAATACAGGATGTAACTCAGGATCAGTAATGTAATGTATGTACACAGTGACTGCACCAGCAGAATAGTGAGTGCAGCTCTGGAGTATAATACAGGATGGAACTCAGGATCAGTAATGTAATGTATGTACACAGTGACTGCACCAGCAGAATAGTGAGTGCAGCTCTGGAGTATAATACAGGAGGTAACTCAGGATCAGTAATGTAATGTATGTACACAGTGACTGCACCATCAGAATAGTGAGCGCAGCTCTGGAGTATAATACAGGATGTAACTCAGGATAAGTAATGTATGTACACAGTGACTGCTCCAGTAGAATAGTGAGCGCAGCTCTGGAGTATAATACAGGATGTAACTCAGGATCAGTAATGTATGTACACAGTGACTGCTCCAGCAGAATAGTGAGCGCAGCTCTGGGGTATAATACAGGATGTAACTCAGGATCAGTAATGTAATGTATGTACACAGTGACTGCACCACCAGAATAGCGAGTGCAGCTCTGGGGTATAATACAGGAGGTAACTCAGGATCAGTAATGTAATGTATGTACACAGTGACTGCACCACCAGAATAGCGAGTGCAGCTCTGGGGTATAATACAGGATGTAACTCAGGATCAGTAATGTAATGTATGTACACAGTGACTGCACCAGCAGAATAGTGAGTGCAGCTCTGGAGTATAATACAGGATGTAACTCAGGATCAGTAATGTAATGTATGTACACAGTGACTGCACCAGCAGAATAGTGAGTGCAGCTCTGGAGTATAATACAGGAGGTAACTCAGGATTAGTAATGTAATGTATGTACACAGTGACTGCACCAGCAGAATAGTGAGTGCAGCTCTGGAGTATAATACAGGAGGTAACTCAGGATCAGTAATGTAATGTATGTACACAGTGACTGCACCAGCAGAATAGTGAGTGCAGCTCTGGGGTATAATACAGGATGTAACTCAGGATCAGTAATGTAATGTATGTACACAGTGACTGCACCAGCAGAATAGTGAGTGCAGCTCTGGAGTATAATACAGGAGGTAACTCAGGATCAGTAATGTAATATATGTACACAGTGACTGCACCAGCAGAATAGCGAGTGCAGCTCTGGAGTCTAATACAGGAGGTAACTCAGGATCAGTAATGTAATGTATGTACACAGTGACTGCACCAGCAGAATAGTGAGTGCAGCTCTGGAGTATAATACAGGAGGTAACTCAGGATCAGTAATGTAATGTATGTACACAGTGACTGCACCAGCAGAATAGTGAGTGCAGCTCTGGAGTCTAATACAGGAGGTAACTCAGGATCAGTAATGTAATGTATGTACACAGTGACTGCACCAGCAGAATAGTGAGTGCAGCTCTGGGGTATAATACAGGATGTAACTCCGGATCAGTAATGTAATATGTATAATAATTTATATAGATACAGATTATATACTGTTATTTTGCATTCAGTGGTCCTGAATCGTTATATTCCTGGGGTGGGCACCATGATGGAGCGTTTCCTCTGCTGTCGCCTTTCTGCATTTTTGGAGGCGCATTGTGGAAAGTAATCGGCTTCGCTCCAGATCTCAGACCTTGCTGTAGATTCCATTTCCTCCCACCTCATATGAATCCCCTATGGGATCTTGTGTGGAATTCAATATATCGGTGAGAGGATTTTGGGAATTCTCAGTCATGAAGCGGAGGGATGGGGGGGGGTCCTGACTCCTGACACATATGGAGAAATAATCAGGAAGAACTCATTAACCCTTTCTGTTCAACAACAGCCAAGCTATTCCTGCGCCGAGTCACATCAGTCTTTGCTTTCTAACAATGACTTTTACTTAAGGGGTCAGTGACCTTATCATTCAGAGGTTTTTTTTTGCCCCAAAACATTGCAATAAAATGCAATAACCGGCGATCAAAACATTGATGGTATCAATAAAAACGTCAATTTGAGGAGCAAAAAATAAGCCCCCACCCGCCCCAAGTCCCAAAAAATGGAGACGATACAGGTTTTGGAAATTTGTGAAATAAACAAAAAAAGATTCTTACAAATGTTTACATGTTTTCTCATCACTTAAAAAAACAAACAAACTATACATGCTTGGTATCTGTGTACTCTTAATGACCTTTGGAATCATACTGCCCCATCAGTTTTACCATATAGTGACCATGGCAAATAAAAAAAAAAACTCAAAAAACTATTGAACTATTGTGGAATTGTGTTTTTTTTCTTGCCCTTTCAACTCCCTTAGCATTTTTTTCCTTTTTCTTGTAAACTATATGGTAAAATCAGTCAAAAGCCCAACTCTTCCCACAAAAAAACAAGCCCCCATACGTCCATATTGACGGAAAAATAAAAAAGTTATGGCTCTGGGAAGAAGGGGAGGAAAAAAACAAAAGCGCAAAAATGGGATTATTAGTCAGCATTGGATGGCAGAATTGTGTGGGATTATTATTCGGCATTGGATGGCAGTATTGTGTGGGATTATTACTCAGCATTGGATGGCAGAATTGTGTGGGATTATTAGTCAGCATTGGATGGCAGAATTGTGTGGGATTATTATTCGGCATTGGATGGCAGAATTGTGTGGGATTATTATTCGGCATTGGATGGCAGTATTGTGTGGGATTATTACTCAGCATTGGATGGCAGAATTGTGTGGGATTATTAGTCAGCATTGGATGGCAGAATTGTGTGGGATTATTATTCGGCATTGGATGGCAGTATTGTGTGGGATTATTATTCAGCATTGGATGGCAGTATTGTGTGGGATTATTAGTCAGCATTGGATGGCAGTATTGTGTGGATTATTATTCAACATTGGATGGCAGTAGTGTGTGGGATTATTAGTCAGCATTGGATGGCAGTATTGTGTGGGATTATTATTCAGCATTGGATGGCAGTATTGTGTGGGATTATTAGTCAGCATTGGATGGCAGTATTGTGTGGATTATTATTCAACATTGGATGGCAGTAGTGTGTGGGATTATTAGTCAGCATTGGATGGCAGTATTGTGTGGGATTATTACTCAGCATTGGATGGCAGTATTGTGTGGGATTATTAGTCAGCATTGGATGGCAGTAGTGTGTGGGATTATTATTCGGCATTGGATGGCAGTATTGTGTGGGATTATTATTCAGCATTGGATGGCAGTATTGTGTGGGATTATTAGTCAGCATTGGATGGCAGTATTGTGTGGATTATTATTCAACATTGGATGGCAGTAGTGTGTGGGATTATTAGTCAGCATTGGATGGCAGTATTGTGTGGGATTATTACTCAGCATTGGATGGCAGTATTGTGTGGGATTATTAGTCAGCATTGGATGGCAGTAGTGTGTGGGATTATAATTCGGCATTGGATGGCAGTATTGTGTGGGGTTATTAATCAGCATTGGATGGCAGTATTGTGTGGATTATTATTCAACATTGGATGGCAGTAGTGTGTGGGATTATTAGTCAGCATTGGATGGCAGTATTGTGTGGGATTATTACTCAGCATTGGATGGCAGTATTGTGTGGGATTATTAGTCAGCATTGGATGGCAGTAGTGTGTGGGATTATTATTCGGCATTGGATGGCAGTATTGTGTGGGATTATTATTCAGCATTGGATGGCAGTATTGTGTGGGATTATTAGTCAGCTTTGGATGGCAGTATTGTGTGGATTATTATTCAACATTGGATGGCAGTAGTGTGTGGGATTATTAGTCAGCATTGGATGGCAGTATTGTGTGGGATTATTACTCAGTATTGGATGGCAGTATTGTGTGGGATTATTAGTCAGCATTGGATGGCAGTAGTGTGTGGGATTATTATTCGGCATTGGATGGCAGTATTGTGTGGGATTATTATTCAGCATTGGATGGCAGAATTGTGTGGGATTATTAGTCGGCATTGGATGGCAGTATTGTGTGGATTATTATTCAGCATTGGATGGCAGTATTGTGTGGGATTATTAGTCAGCATTGGATGGCAGTATTGTGTGGATTATCATTCAGCATTGGATGGCAGTATTGTGTGGATTATCATTCAGCATTGGATGGCAGTATTGTGTGGGATTATTATTCAGCATTGGATGGCAGTATTGTGTGGGATTATCATTCAGCATTGGATGGCAGTATTGTGTGGGATTATTAGTCAGCATTGGATGGCAGTATTGTGTGGATTATTATTCAGCATTGGATGGCAGTATTGTGTGGGGTTATTAGTCAGCATTGGATGGCAGTATTGTGTGGATTATCATTCAGCATTGGATGGCAGTATTGTGTGGATTATCATTCAGCATTGGATGGCAGTATTGTGTGGGATTATTATTCAGCATTGGATGGCAGTATTGTGTGGGATTATCATTCAGCATTGGATGGCAGTATTGTGTGGATTATTATTCAGCATTGGATGGCAGTATTGTGTGGGATTATTAGTCAGCATTGGATGGCAGAATTGTGTGGGATTATTATTCGGCATTGGATGGCAGTATTGTGTGGGATTATTATTCAGCATTGGATGGCAGAATTGTGTGGGATTATTATTCGGCATTGGATGGCAGTATTGTGTGGGATTATTATTCGGCATTGGATGGCAGTATTGTGTGGGATTATTATTCGGCATTGGATGGCAGTATTGTGTGGGATTATTATTCGGCATTGGATGGCAGTATTGTGTGGGATTATTAGTCAGCATTGGATGGCAGTATTGTGTGGATTATTATTCAGCATTGGATGGCAGTATTGTGTGGATTATTATTCAGCATTGGATGGCAGTATTCTGTGGGATTATTAGTCAGCATTGGATGGCAGAATTGTGTGGGATTATTATTCGGCATTGGATGGCAGTATTGTGTGGGATTATTATTCAGCATTGGATGGCAGAATTGTGTGGGATTATTATTCGGCATTGGATGGCAGTATTGTGTGGGATTATTATTCGGCATTGGATGGCAGTATTGTGTGGGATTATTATTCGGCATTGGATGGCAGTATTGTGTGGGATTATTATTCGGCATTGGATGGCAGTATTGTGTGGGATTATTAGTCAGCATTGGATGGCAGTATTGTGTGGATTATTATTCAGCATTGGATGGCAGTATTGTGTGGGATTATTATTCAGCATTGGATGGCAGAATTGTGTGGGGTTATTAGTCAGCATTGGATGGCAGTATTGTGTGAATTATTATTCAACATTGGATGGGAGTATTGTGTGGGGTTATTATTCAGCATTGGATGGCAGTATTGTGTGGATTATTATTCAACATTGGATGGCAGTATTGTGTGGGATTGTTATTCAGCATTGGATGGCAGTATTGTGTGGATTATCATTCAGCATTGGATGGCAGTATTGTGTGGATTATCATTCAGCATTGGATGGCAGTATTGTGTGGGATTATTATTCAGCATTGGATGGCAGTATTGTGTGGGATTATTATTCGGCATTGGATGGCAGTATTGTGTGGGATTATTAGTCAGCATTGGATGGCAGTATTGTGTGGATTATCATTCAGCATTGGATGGCAGTATTGTGTGGGATTATTACTCAGCATTGGATGGCAGTATTGTGTGGATTATTATTCAGAATTGGATGGCAGTATTGTGTGGGATTATTATTCAGCATTGGATGGCAGAATTGTGTGGGGCTATTAGTCAGCATTGGATGGCAGTATTGTGTGAATTATTATTCAACATTGGATGGGAGTATTGTGTGGGGTTATTATTCAGCATTGGATGGCAGTATTGTGTGGATTATTATTCAACATTGGATGGCAGTATTGTGTGGGATTGTTATTCAGCATTGGATGGCAGTATTGTGTGGATTATCATTCAGCATTGGATGGCAGTATTGTGTGGATTATCATTCAGCATTGGATGGCAGTATTGTGTGGGATTATTATTCAGCATTGGATGGCAGTATTGTGTGGGATTATTAGTCAGCATTGGATGCCAGTATTGTGTGGGATTATTACTCAGCATTGGATGGCAGTATTGCTTGGATTATTATTCAGCATTGGATGGCAGTCTTGTGTGGGATTATTATTCAGCATTGGATGGCAGAATTGTGTGGGGTTATTAGTCAGCATTGGATGGCACTATTGTGTGGATTATTATTCAGCATTGGATGGCAGAATTGTGTGGGATTATTATTCGGCATTGGATGGCAGTATTGTGTGGGATTATTAGTCAGCATTGGATGCCAGTATTGTGTGGATTATTATTCAGCATTGGATGGCAGAATTGTTTGGGATTATTATTCAGCATTGGATGGCAGTATTGTGTGGGATTATTATTCAGCATTGGATGGCAGAAATGTGTGGGGTTACTAGTCAGCATTGGATGGCAGTATTGTGTGGATTATTATTCAGCATTGGATGGCAGAATTGTGTGGGATTATTATTCGGCATTGGATGGCAGTATTGTGTGGGGTTATTAGTCAGCATTGGATGGCAGTATTGTGTGGATTATTATTCAGCATTGGACGGCAGAATTGTGTGGGATTATTAGTCAGCATTGGATGGCAGTATTGTGTGGGATTATTAGTCAGCATTGGATGCCAGTATTGTGTGGATTATTATTCAGCATTGGATGGCAGTATTGTGTGGGATTATTACTCAGCATTGGATGGTAGAATTGTGTGGGGTTATTAGTCAGCATTGGATGGCAGTATTGTGTGGATTATTATTCAACATTGGATGGGAGTATTGTGTGGGGTTATTATTCAGCATTGGATGGCAGTATTGTGTGGATTATTATTCAACATTGGATGGCAGTATTGTGTGGGATTGTTATTCAGCATTGGATGGCAGTATTGTGTGGATTATTATTCAGCATTGGATGACAGTATTGTGTGGGATTATTATTCAGCATTGGATGGCAGTATTGTGTGGGATTATTAGTCAGCATTAGATGGCAGTATTGTGTGGATTATCATTCAGCATTGGATGGCAGAATTGTGTGGGGTTATTAGTCAGCACTGGATGGCAGTATTGTGTGGATTATCATTCAGCATTGGATGGCAGTATTGTGTGGGATTGTTATTCAGCATTGGATGGCAGTATTGTCTGGGATTATTATTCAGCATTGGATGGCAGTATTGTGTGGGATTATTAGTCAGCATTGGATGCCAGTATTGTGTGGGATTATTACCCAGCATTGGATGGCAGTATTGTGTGGATTATTATTCAGCATTGGATGGCAGTATTGTGTGGGATTATTATTCAGCATTGGATGGCAGAATTGTGTGGGGTTATTAGTCAACATTGGATGGCAGTATTGTGTGGATTATTATTCAACATTGGATGGGAGTATTGTGTGGGGTTATTATTCAGCATTGGATGGCAGTATTGTGTGGATTATTATTCAACATTGGATGGCAGTATTGTGTGGGATTGTTATTCAGCATTGGATGGCAGTATTGTGTGGATTATTATTCAGCATTGGATGGCAGTATTGTGTGGGATTATTATTCAGCATTGGATGGCAGTATTGTGTGGGATTATTAGTCAGCATTGGATGGCAGTATTGTGTGGGATTATCATTCAGCATTGGATGGCAGTATTGTGTGGGATTGTTATTCAGCATTGGATGGCAGTATTGTGTGGATTATTATTCAGCATTGGATGGCAGTATTGTGTGGGATTATTATTCAGCATTGGATGGCAGAATTGTGTGGGGTTATTAGTCAGCATTGGATGGCAGTATTGTGTGGATTATCATTCAGCATTGGATGGCAGTATTGTGTGGGATTGTTATTCAGCATTGGATGGCAGTATTGTGTGGATTATTATTCAGCATTGGATGGCAGTATTGTGTGGGATTGTTATTCAGCATTGGATGGCAGTATTGTGTGGGATTATTATTCAGCATTGGATGGCAGTATTGTGTGGGATTATTAGTCAGCATTGGATGCCAGTATTGTGTGGGATTATTACTCAGCATTGGATGGCAGTATTGTGTGGATTATTATTCAGCATTGGATGGCAGTATTGTGTGGGATTATTAGTCAGCATTGGATGCCAGTATTGTGTGGATTATTATTCAACATTGGATGGCAGTATTGTGTGGATTATTATTCAACATTGGATGGGAGTATTATGTGGGATTATTATTCAGCATTGGATGGCAGTATTGTGTGGGATTATTATTTGGCAGTGGATGCCAGTATTGTGTGGGATTATTATTAAGCATTGGATGGGAGTATTATGTGGGATTATTAGTCAGCATTGGATGGCAGTATTATGTGGGATTATTAGTCAGCATTGGATGGCAGTATTGTGTGGGATTATTATTCAGCATTGGATGGCAGTATTGTGTGGGATTATTATTCGGCATTGGATGCCAGTATTGTGTGAGATTAAAAGTCAGCATTGGATGGCAGAATTATGTGGCATTATTATTCAGCATTGGATGGCAGTATTGTGTGGGATTATTATTCAGCATTGGATGGCAGTATTGTGTGGAGTTATTCAGTATTGGATGGCAGTATTGTATGGGATTATTATTCAGCATTGAATGGCAGTATTGTGTGGAACTATTCAGTATTGGATGGCAGTATTGTGTGGGATTATTATTCGGCACTGCATGCCAGTATTGTGTGGAATTATTAGTCAGCATTGGATGGCAGTATTGTGTTGGATTATTAGTCAGCAATGGATGGCAGTGTTGTGTGACATTATTATTCAGCATTGGATGGCAGTAATGTGTGGGATTACGGTATTATTCAGCATTGGATGGCAGTATTGTGTAGATTATTATTCAGCATTGGATGGCAGTATTGAGTGGATCATTATTCAGCATTGGATGGCAGTATTGTGTGGGATTATTACTCAGCATTGGATGGCAGTATTGTGTGGATTATCATTCAGCATTGGATGGCAGTATTGTGTGGGATTATTATTCAGCATTGGATGGCAGTATTGTGTGGGATTATTACTCAGCATTGGATGGCAGTATTGTGTGGATTATTATTCAGCATTGGATGGCAGTATTGTGTGGGATTATTAGTCAGCATTGGATGCCAGTATTGTGTGGATTATTATTCACCATTGGATGGCAGTATTGTGTGGATTATTATTCAACATTGGATGGGAGTATTATGTGGGATTATTATTCAGCATTGGATGGCAGTATTGTGTGGATTATCATTCAGCATTGGATGGCAGAATTGTGTGGGGTTATTAGTCAGCACTGGATGGCAGTATTGTGTGGATTATCATTCAGCATTGGATGGCAGTATTGTGTGGGATTGTTATTCAGCATTGGATGGCAGTATTGTCTGGGATTATTATTCAGCATTGGATGGCAGTATTGTGTGGGATTATTAGTCAGCATTGGATGGCAGTATTGTGTGGATTATCATTCAGCATTGGATGGCAGTATTGTGTGGGATTATTATTCAGCATTGGATGGCAGTATTGTGTGGGATTATTACTCAGCATTGGATGCCAGTATTGTGTGGATTATTATTTAGCATTGGATGGCAGTATTGTGTGGGATTATTAGTCAGCATTGGATGCCAGTATTGTGTGGATTATTATTCACCATTGGATGGCAGTATTGTGTGGATTATTATTCAACATTGGATGGGAGTATTATGTGGGATTATTATTCAGCATTGGATGGCAGTATTGTGTGGATTATCATTCAGCATTGGATGGCAGAATTGTGTGGGGTTATTAGTCAGCACTGGATGGCAGTATTGTGTGGATTATCATTCAGCATTGGATGGCAGTATTGTGTGGGATTGTTATTCAGCATTGGATGGCAGTATTGTCTGGGATTATTATTCAGCATTGGATGGCAGTATTGTGTGGGATTATTAGTCAGCATTGGATGCCAGTATTGTGTGGGATTATTACTCAGCATTGGATGGCAGTATTGTGTGGATTATTATTCAGCATTGGATGGCAGTATTGTGTGGGATTATTATTCAGCATTGGATGGCAGAATTGTGTGGGGTTATTAGTCAACATTGGATGGCAGTATTGTGTGGGATTATTATTCAACATTGGATGGGAGTATTGTGTGGGGTTATTATTCAGCATTGGATGGCAGTATTGTGTGGATTATTATTCAACATTGGATGGCAGTATTGTGTGGGATTGTTATTCAGCATTGGATGGCAGTATTGTGTGGATTATTATTCAGCATTGGATGGCAGTATTGTGTGGGATTATTATTCAGCATTGGATGGCAGTATTGTGTGGGATTATTAGTCAGCATTGGATGGCAGTATTGTGTGGGATTATCATTCAGCATTGGATGGCAGTATTGTGTGGGATTGTTATTCAGCATTGGATGGCAGTATTGTGTGGATTATTATTCAGCATTGGATGGCAGTATTGTGTGGGATTATTATTCAGCATTGGATGGCAGAATTGTGTGGGGTTATTAGTCAGCATTGGATGGCAGTATTGTGTGGATTATCATTCAGCATTGGATGGCAGTATTGTGTGGGATTGTTATTCAGCATTGGATGGCAGTATTGTGTGGATTATTATTCAGCATTGGATGGCAGTATTGTGTGGGATTGTTATTCAGCATTGGATGGCAGTATTGTGTGGGATTATTATTCAGCATTGGATGGCAGTATTGTGTGGGATTATTAGTCAGCATTGGATGCCAGTATTGTGTGGGATTATTACTCAGCATTGGATGGCAGTATTGTGTGGATTATTATTCAGCATTGGATGGCAGTATTGTGTGGGATTATTAGTCAGCATTGGATGCCAGTATTGTGTGGATTATTATTCAACATTGGATGGCAGTATTGTTTGGATTATTATTCAACATTGGATGGGAGTATTATGTGGGATTATTATTCAGCATTGGATGGCAGTATTGTGTGGATTATTATTCAGCATTGGATGGCAGTATTGTGTGGGGTTATTAGTCAGCATTGGATGGCAGTATTGTGTGGATTATTATTCAACATTGGATGGCAGTATTGTGTGGATTATTATTCAACATTGGATGGGAGTATTACGTGGGATTATTATTCAGCATTGGATGGCAGTATTGTGTGGGATTATTATTCGGCATTGGATGGCAGTATTGTGTGGGAATATTATTCGGCATTGGATGCCAGTATTGTGTGGGATTATTATTCAGCATTGGATGGGAGTATTATGTGGGATTATTAGTCAGCATTGGATGGCAGTATTATGTGGGATTAAAAGTCAGCATTGGATGGCAGAATTATGTGGCATTATTATTCAGCATTGGATGGCAGTATTGTGTGGGATTGTTATTCAGCATTGGATGGCAGTATCGTGTGGATTATTATTCAGCATTGGATGGCAGTATTGTGTGGGATTATTATTCAGCATTGGATGGGAGTATTATGTGGGATTATTATTCAGCATTGGATGGCAGTATTGTGTGGAGTTATTCAGTATTGGATGGCAGTATTGTATGGGATTATTATTCAGCATTGAATGGCAGTATTGTGTGGAACTATTCAGTATTGGATGGCAGTATTGTGTGGGATTATTATTCGGCACTGGATGCCAGTTTTGTGTGGAATTATTAGTCAGCATTGGATGGCAGTATTGTGTTGGATTATTAGTCAGCAATGGATGGCAGTGTTGTGTGACATTATTATTCAGCATTGGATGGCAGTATTGTGTGGGATTACGGTATTATTCAGCATTGGATGGCATTATTGTGTAGATTATTATTCAGCATTGGATGGCAGTATTGTGTAGGATTATTACTCAGCATTGGATGGCAGTATTGTGTGGATTATCATTCAGCATTGGATGGCAGTATTGTGTGGGATTATTATTCAGCATTGGATGGCAGTATTGTGTGGGATTATTATTCAGCATTGGATGGCAGTATTGTGTGGGATTATTAGTCAGCATTGGATGGCAGTATTATGTGGGATTATTATTCAGCATTGGATGGCAGTATTATGTAGAATTATTATTCAGCATTGGATGGCAGTATTGTGTGGGGTTATTATTCAGCATTGGATGGCAGTATTGTGTGGGGTTATTATTTAGCATTGAATGGCAGTATTGTGTGGGATTATTATTCAGTGTTGGATGGCAGAATTGTGTGGGGTTATTATTCAGCATTGGATGGCAGTATTGTGTGGGATTATTATTCAGTGTTGGATGGCAGTATTATGAGCAGTTATTGGATTCTACATTACAAGGTGTGGGACGAGACCCCAGGTCCAGGTTTGGGGAAGAGCGGGGTGGTATTTCTCATTTTACTCATTTTAATACTTGCCTTTGACTATCCACCATCTTCATGCAGGGGATGATGGAGGGTTAGTGCTGAGCGGCGGTGCCTCAGGTACCATATAACGATGTGTGGATTACTGACAATCTGCTCTTTTGCAGGTGGGGAATGTGTCCCGGGCGCTACACCTCTCCAGCGAGTGTCTCCTGCACGGTATGTGACGCATCCACAGCTCTGTGCTGTCATCACCAACAACTCTCTAGTCAGCAAGTAGCAAACACGGAACAAGAAGACATGTGTCTACATGGAAACTGTCAACAAGTAGGATGGATGCTAGTCAGTGACGTTTTCATGACTCCATTCCAAATACAGACACAATATGAATTATAGCTATGTCCTACACCCAGAGCTGATTAACTACAGAAACAGCGCCACCCCTGGACATATAGGGTACTGCAGTGTCTTCAGGACGCAGTCAGTCTTTCCTTTTCTCTTTCAGATCCCTATAACATGAGACTGGCTCTGAACGTCGCCAAGTACGAAAAGATCTTAGATGAGACTCCAGAGAGAAAACTGGTGGAGGAGCCGAGTGTCCTGAGGCCAAACATCCCCCATCTGAGGACACGAGATCTGTATGAGGGGCTCTGCCAGTCATTGGGGACTCAGGTATAGACCTGTAGATAAAGACATGAGGATGTAGCTGGTGTCATGGCATCAGATTTCCCAGGAACGGAGGACCCGACTGTCAGCGATGTCACATGAACCCGATGACATCAATCTGTAAACAATCTATAGTCTAATACCGCCATATACATCATCCTGTGCACGATTTAGAGACTGTAATACCGCCATATACATAAGTGTGATGTCATCATCTGCCGCTCACCGTCCACTGTGCTTCCTTCTCAGCCTTATCATCAAGAGGATCCAGGACTCGTGTGCTCATACGACACAAACAGCAGCCCGTACCTCACCCTCCAGCCCCTGAAGAAAGAGCTGCTGAGCCGTGCGCCCTACATTGCTCTCTACCACGACTTCGTCAGCGACTATGAGGCGGAGAAGATAAAGGAACTTGCTTCTCCATGGGTGAGTAGAATCTCCAAACATCTCCAACCTGTCCTACAATGTCCAGCAACCCAATCCTTTACTTATCCTGCCCCGAATTACATGAAAGTATCACAGTCACATCCTGAGCTGTAATCATTCTGGAGTGAACAGTAAGAGGTCAGATGTACAGAAGCCTGACAGGTGGGACCTTCCCGAACCAGAAATAATAGCAAGAAAATACAGCCTGTGTGATCCTGAGTTACTGAGTTACATCCTGTATTACAATCCAGAGCTGCACTCACTATTCTGCTGGTGCAGTCACTGTGTACATACATTACATTACTGATCCTGAGTTACATCCTGTATTATACCCCAGAGCTGCACTCACTATTCTGCTGGTGCAGTCACTGTGTACTTACATTACATTACTGATCCTGAGTTACATCCTGTATTATACTCCAGAGCTGCACTCACTATTCTGCTGGTGCAGTCACTGTGTACATACATTACATTACTGATCCTGAGTTACATCCTGTATTATACTCCAGAGCTGCACTCACTATTCTGCTGGTGCAGTCACTGTGTACAACATACATTACATTACTGATCCTGAGTTACATCCTGTATTATACCCCAGAGCTGCGCTCACTATTCTGCTGGTGCAGTCACTGTGTACATACATTACATTACTGATCCTGAGTTACATCCTGTATTATACTCCAGAGCTGCACTCACTATTCTACTGGTGCAGTCACTGTGTACATACCTTACTGATCCTGAGTTACCTCCTGTATTATACCCCAGAGCTGCACTCACTATTCTGCTGGTGCAGTCACTGTGTACATACATTACATTACTGATCCTGAGTTACATCCTGTATTATACCCCAGAGCTGCACTCACTATTCTACTGGTGCAGTCACTGTGTACATACATTACATTACTGATCCTGAGTTACATCCTGTATTATACTCCAGAGCTGCACTCACTATTCTACTGGTGCAGTCACTGTGTACATACCTTACTGATCCTGAGTTACATCCTGTATTATACCCCAGAGCTGCACTCACTATTCTGCTGGTGCAGTCACTGTGTACATACATTACATTACTGATCCTGAGTTACATCCTGTATTATACTCCAGAGCTGCACTCACTATTCTGCTGGTGCAGTCACTGTGTACATACATTACATTACTGATCCTGAGTTACATCCTGTATTATACCCCAGAGCTGCGCTCACTATTCTGTTGGTGCAGTCACTGTGTACATACATTACATTACTGATCCTGAGTTACATCCTGTATTATACCCCAGAGCTGCGCTCACTATTCTGTTGGTGCAGTCACTGTGTACATACATTACATTACTGATCCTGAGTTACATCCTGTATTATACCCCAGAGCTGCACTCACTATTCTGCTGGTGCAGTCACTGTGTACATACATTACATTACTGATCCTGAGTTACATCCTGTATTATACTCCAGAGCTGCACTCACTATTCTGCTGGTGCAGTCACTGTGTACATACATTACATTACTGATCCTGAGTTACATCCTGTATTATACCCCAGAGCTGCGCTCACTATTCTGTTGGTGCAGTCACTGTGTACATACATTACATTACTGATCCTGAGTTACATCCTGTATTATACCCCAGAGCTGCGCTCACTATTCTGTTGGTGCAGTCACTGTGTACATACATTACATTACTGATCCTGAGTTACATCCTGTATTATACTCCAGAGCTGCACTCACTATTCTGCTGGTGCAGTCACTGTGTACATTACATTACATTATTGATCCTGAGTTACATCCTGTATTATACTCCAGAGCTGCACTCACTATTCTACTGGTGCAGTCACTGTGTACATACCTTACTGATCCTGAGTTACATCCTGTATTATACCCCAGAGCTGCACTCACTATTCTGCTGGTGCAGTCACTGTGTACATACATTACATTACTGATCCTGAGTTACATCCTGTATTATACCCCAGAGCTGCACTCACTATTCTGCTGGTGCAGTCACTGTGTACATACATTACATTACTGATCCTGAGTAACATCCTGTATTACACCCCAGAGCTGCACTCACTATTCTGCTGGTGCAGTCACTGTGTACATACATTACATTACTGATCCTGAGTTACATCCTGTATTATACTCCAGAGCTGCACTCACTATTCTGCTGGTGCAGTCACTGTGTACATACATTACATTACTGATCCTGAGTTACATCCTGTATTATACCCCAGAGCTGCGCTCACTATTCTGTTGGTGCAGTCACTGTGTACATACATTACATTACATTACTGATCCTGAGTTACATCCTGTATTATACCCCAGAGCTGCGCTCACTATTCTGCTGGTGCAGTCACTGTGTACATACATTACATTACTGATCCTGAGTTACATCCTGTATTATACCCCAGAGCTGTGCTCACTATTCTGCTGGTGCAGTCACTGTGTACATACATTACATTACTGATCCTGAGTTACATCCTGTATTATACCCCAGAGCTGCGCTCACTATTCTGTTGGTGCAGTCACTGTGTACATACATTACATTACTGATCCTGAGTTACATCCTGTATTATACCCCAGAGCTGCGCTCACTATTCTGTTGGTGCAGTCACTGTGTACATACATTACATTACTGATCCTGAGTTACATCCTGTATTATACCCCAGAGCTGCGCTCACTATTCTGTTGGCGCAGTCACTGTGTACATACATTACATTACTGATCCTGAGTTACCTCCTGTATTATACCCCAGAGCTGCACTCACTATTCTGCTGGTGCAGTCACTGTGTACATACATTACATTACTGATCCTGAGTTACATCCTGTATTATACTCCAGAGCTGCGCTCACTATTCTGCTGGTGCAGTCACTGTGTACATACATTACATTACTGATCCTGAGTTACATCCTGTATTATACTCCAGAGCTGCACTCACTATTCTGCTGGTGCAGTCACTGTGTACATATATTACATTACTGAACCTGAGTTACATCCTGTATTATACTCCAGAGCTGCGCTCACTAGTCTGTTGGTGCAGTCACTGTGTACATACATTACTGATCCTGAGTTACATCCTGTATTATACTCCAGAGCTGCGCTCACTATTCTGCTGGTGCAGTCACTGTGTACATACATTACATTACTGATCCTGAGTTACATCCTGTATTATACTCCAGAGCTGCACTCACTATTCTGCTGGTGCAGTCACTGTGTACATATATTACATTACTGAACCTGAGTTACATCCTGTATTATACTCCAGAGCTGCACTCACTATTCTGCTGGTGCAGTCACTGTGTACATATATTACATTACTGATCCTGAGTTACATCCTGTATTATACTCCAGAGCTGCGCTCACTATTCTGCTGGTGCAGTCACTGTGTACATACATTACATTACTGATCCTGAGTTACATCCTGTATTATACTCCAGAGCTGCACTCACTATTCTGCTGGTGCAGTCACTGTGTACATATATTACATTACTGAACCTGAGTTACATCCTGTATTATACTCCAGAGCTGCGCTCACTAGTCTGTTGGTGCAGTCACTGTGTACATACATTACTGATCCTGAGTTACATCCTGTATTATACTCCAGAGCTGCGCTCACTATTCTGCTGGTGCAGTCACTGTGTACATACATTACATTACTGATCCTGAGTTACATCCTGTATTATACTCCAGAGCTGCACTCACTATTCTGCTGGTGCAGTCACTGTGTACATATATTACATTACTGAACCTGAGTTACATCCTGTATTATACTCCAGAGCTGCACTCACTATTCTGCTGGTGCAGTCACTGTGTACATATATTACATTACTGATCCTGAGTTACATCCTGTATTATACTCCAGAGCTGCGCTCACTATTCTGCTGGTGCAGTCACTGTGTACATACATTACATTACTGATCCTGAGTTACATCCTGTATTATACTCCAGAGCTGCGCTCACTATTCTGCTGGTGCAGTCACTGTGTACATACATTACATTACTGATCCTGAGTTACATCCTGTATTATACTCCAGAGCTGCGCTCACTATTCTGCTGGTGCAGTCACTGTGTACATACATTACATTACTGAACCTGAGTTACATCCTGTATTATACTCCAGAGCTGCGCTCACTATTCTGCTGGTGCAGTCACTGTGTACATACATTACATTACTGAACCTGAGTTACATCCTGTATTATACTCCAGAGCTGCACTCACTATTCTGCTGGTGCAGTCACTGTGTACATACATTACATTACTGAACCTGAGTTACATCCTGTATTATACTCCAGAGCTGCGCTCACTATTCTGCTGGTGCAGTCACTGTGTACATACATTACATTACTGATCCTGAGTTACATCCTGTATTATACTCCAGAGCTGCGCTCACTATTCTGCTGGTGCAGTCACTGTGTACATACATTACATTACTGATCCTGAGTTACATCCTGTATTATACTCCAGAGCTGCGCTCACTAGTCTGTTGGTGCAGTCACTGTGCACATACATTACTGATCCTGTATGATACTCCGGAGCTGCGCTCTCTTACTTGTGATACGTGGTATATAGTCTGGATCTTTGCTGGTCTCTGTGGAGACACATTGTTCCTCCGCACTATGATGTTATGAGGCCGTTCTTCGTTCCACACCCTTAGGATTCGGCAATCATTAATGACGCAGCTTTTTCCTTCTGCTCATACGATCTGGCAGTGACCCCGGAAAGCGTGGTGAAATTAGCGAGATCTCCCGCCGCCCTATAAAAGCCTCCAAAACACAAAGCTGGAAATAATTGGGAACTAAATCTGCTTTTAACTCTTTATTATCTGTTTCCAGGAAAGTTGTGTGGCGGCTGGCATTAGTGGGATTCCAGCATGTCATCATCCAGTTTTCCTACAGAGCCCAGATAGTCATTGATACATGTCCTGTATAATTAGGTAGAGTTTGTCTATCAGGGTTCTGGGAGAGCTGGGTGAAGGGTGGGAAATGCTCATTTACGACCTATATTGTAGGGTCATTCCTGCAGGTTTTTAGTTTTGAGATTTGTATTAGAATGTTGCGTAACCCATAGTAACATTGCATCCGGGTGATATCTGCCCATCGTGTCCTGCAGCTGCAGCGCTCAGTCGTGGCCTCCGGGGTCCAGCAGGCGCAGGCGGAATACAGGACCAGCAAAAGGTAATCACCTCCTCTGCTGCCGGGAGGCGCTGTACAGGTTACGTGCCATCCCCAATTATCGGCACCGGATGACTGTATGCCGGGTACACAGAGTTATCATGTCACCCCACAATTACCCCACTACTATACGAGTCATGGAGGTCTTATAATAATGCCCAAAACAGTGCCCCCATAATAATGTCATACATAAAAATCACACCACAGTGCCCCCATAATAATGTCATACATAAAAATCACCCAACAGTGCCCCCATAATAATGTCATACATAAAAATCACACCACAGTGCCCCCATAATAATGTCATACATAAAAATCACACAACAGTGCCCCCATAATAATGTCATACATAAAAATCACACAACAGTGCCCCCATAATAATGTCATACATAAAAATCACACCACAGTGCCCCCATAATAATGTCATACATAAAAATCACACAACAGTGCCCCCATAATAATGTCATACATAAAAATCACACAACAGTGCCCCCATAATAATGTCATACATAAAAATCACACAACAGTGCCCCCATAATAATGTCATACATAAAAATCACACCACAGTGCCCCCATAATAATGTCATACATAAAAATCACACAACAGTGCCCCCATAATAATGTCATACATAAAAATCACACCACAGTGCCCCCATAATAATGTCATACATAAAAATCACACCACAGTGCCCCCATAATAATGTCATACATAAAAATCACACCACAGTGCCCCCATAATAATGTCATACATAAAAATCACACAACAGTGCCCCCATAATAATGTCATACATAAAAATCACACAACAGTGCCCCCATAATAATGTCATACATAAAAATCACACAACAGTGCCCCCATAATAATGTCATACATAAAAATCACCCAACAGTGCCCCCATAATAATGTCATACATAAAAATCACACAACAGTGCCCCCATAATAATGTCATACATAAAAATCACACAACAGTGCCCCCATAATAATGTCATACATAAAAATCACACAACAGTGCCCCCATAATAATGTCATACATAAAAATCACACAACAGTGCCCCCATAATAATGTCATACATAAAAATCACACAACAGTGCCCCCATAATAATGTCATACATAAAAATCACACAACAGTGCCCCCATAATAATGTCATACATAAAAATCACACAACAGTGCCCCCATAATAATGTCATACATAAAAATCACACCACAGTGCCCCCATAATAATGTCATACATAAAAATCACCCAACAGTGCCCCCATAATAATGTCATACATAAAAATCACACAACAGTGCCCCCATAATAATGTCATACATAAAAATCACACCACAGTGTCCCCATAATAATGTCATACATAAAAATCACACAACAGTGCCCCCATAATAATGTCATACATAAAAATCACCCAACAGTGCCCCCATAATAATGTCATACATAAAAATCACACAACAGTGCCCCCATAATAATGTCATACATAAAAATCACACCACAGTGCCCCCATAATAATGTCATACATAAAAATCACACCACAGTGCCCCCATAATAATGTCATACATAAAAATCACACCACAGTGTCCCCATAATAATGTCATACATAAAAATCACACAACAGTGCCCCCATAATAATGTCATACATAAAAATCACACCACAGTGCCCCCATAATAATGTCATACATAAAAATCACACCACAGTGCCCCCATAATAATGTCATACATAAAAATCACACCACAGTGCCCCCATAATAATGTCATACATAAAAATCACACAACAGTGTCCCCATAATAATGTCATACATAAAAATCACACAACAGTGCCCCCATAATAATGTCATACATAAAAATCACACAACAGTGCCCCCATAATAATGTCATACATAAAAATCACACAACAGTGCCCCCATAATAATGTCATACATAAAAATCACACCACAGTGCCCCCATAATAATGTCATACATAAAAATCACACAACAGTGCCCCCATAATAATGTCATACATAAAAATCACACCACAGTGCCCCCATAATAATGTCATACATAAAAATCACACAACAGTGCCCCCATAATAATGTCATACATAAAAATCACACAACAGTGTCCCCATAATAATGTCATACATAAAAATCACACCACAGTGCCCCCATAATAATGTCATACATAAAAATCACACAACAGTGTCCCCATAATAATGTCATACATAAAAATCACCCAACAGTGCCCCCATAATAATGTCATACATAAAAATCACACAACAGTGCCCCCATAATAATGTCATACATAAAAATCACACCACAGTGCCCCCATAATAATGTCATACATAAAAATCACACCACAGTGCCCCCATAATAATGTCATACATAAAAATCACACCACAGTGCCCCCATAATAATGTCATACATAAAAATCACACCACAGTGCCCCCATAATAATGTCATACATAAAAATCACACCACAGTGCCCCCATAATAATGTCATACATAAAAATCACACAACAGTGTCCCCATAATAATGTCATACATAAAAATCACACCACAGTGCCCCCATAATAATGTCATACATAAAAATCACACAACAGTGTCCCCATAATAATGTCATACATAAAAATCACACCACAGTGTCCCCATAATAATGTCATACATAAAAATCACACAACAGTGTCCCCATAATAATGTCATACATAAAAATCACACCACAGTGCCCCCATAATAATGTCATACATAAAAATCACACAACAGTGTCCCCATAATAATGTCATACATAAAAATCACACCACAGTGCCCCCATAATAATGTCATACATAAAAATCACACAACAGTGCCCCCATAATAATGTCATACATAAAAATCACCCAACAGTGCCCCCATAATAATGTCATACATAAAAATCACACAACAGTGCCCCCATAATAATGTCATACATAAAAATCACACCACAGTGCCCCCATAATAATGTCATACATAAAAATCACACCACAGTGCCCCCATAATAATGTCATACATAAAAATCACACAACAGTGTCCCCATAATAATGTCATACATAAAAATCACACCACAGTGCCCCCATAATAATGTCATACATAAAAATCACACAACAGTGTCCCCATAATAATGTCATACATAAAAATCACACCACAGTGCCCCCATAATAATGTCATACATAAAAATCACACAACAGTGTCCCCATAATAATGTCATACATAAAAATCACACCACAGTGCCCCCATAATAATGTCATACATAAAAATCACACAACAGTGCCCCCATAATAATGTCATACATAAAAATCACACCACAGTGCCCCCATAATAATGTCATACAAAAAAATCACACAACAGTGCCCCCATAATAATGTCATACATAAAAATCACACAACAGTGCCCCCATAATAATGTCATACATAAAAATCACACCACAGTGCCCCCATAATAATGTCATACATAAAAATCACCCAACAGTGCCCCCATAATAATGTCATACATAAAAATCACACAACAGTGCCCCCATAATAATGTCATACATAAAAATCACACAACAGTGCCCCCATAATAATGTCATACATAAAAATCACACAACAGTGTCCCCATAATAATGTCATACATAAAAATCACACAACAGTGCCCCCATAATAATGTCATACATAAAAATCACACAACAGTGCCCCCATAATAATGTCATACATAAAAATCACACAACAGTGCCCCCATAATAATGTCATACATAAAAATCACACAACAGTGCCCCCATAATAATGTCATACATAAAAATCACACCACAGTGCCCCCATAATAATGTCATACATAAAAATCACACAACAGTGCCCCCATAATAATGTCATACATAAAAATCACACAACAGTGCCCCCATAATAATGTCATACATAAAAATCACACAACAGTGCCCCCATAATAATGTCATACATAAAAATCACACAACAGTGCCCCCATAATAATGTCATACATAAAAATCACACCACAGTGCCCCCATAATAATGTCATACATAAAAATCACCCAACAGTGCCCCCATAATAATGTCATACATAAAAATCACACAACAGTGCCCCCATAATAATGTCATACATAAAAATCACACAACAGTGCCCCCATAATAATGTCATACATAAAAATCACACAACAGTGTCCCCATAATAATGTCATACATAAAAATCACACAACAGTGCCCCCATAATAATGTCATACATAAAAATCACACAACAGTGCCCCCATAATAATGTCATACATAAAAATCACACAACAGTGCCCCCATAA
The DNA here is from genome assembly GCF_039654945.1 of Dendrobates tinctorius. Classification (NCBI taxonomy): domain Eukaryota; kingdom Metazoa; phylum Chordata; class Amphibia; order Anura; family Dendrobatidae; genus Dendrobates; species Dendrobates tinctorius. Next base: position 10,729,105 of record NW_027361824.1, read on the forward strand.
TAATGTCATACATAAAAATCACACAACAGTGCCCCCATAATAATGTCATACATAAAAATCACACCACAGTGCCCCCATAATAATGTCATACATAAAAATCACCCAACAGTGCCCCCATAATAATGTCATACATAAAAATCACACAACAGTGCCCCCATAATAATGTCATACATAAAAATCACACCACAGTGCCCCCATAATAATGTCATACATAAAAATCACACAACAGTGTCCCCATAATAATGTCATACATAAAAATCACACAACAGTGCCCCCATAATAATGTCATACATAAAAATCACACAACAGTGCCCCCATAATAATGTCATACATAAAAATCACACAACAGTGCCCCCATAATAATGTCATACATAAAAATCACACAACAGTGCCCCCATAATAATGTCATACATAAAAATCACACCACAGTGCCCCCATAATAATGTCATACATAAAAATCACCCAACAGTGCCCCCATAATAATGTCATACATAAAAATCACACAACAGTTCCCCCATAATAATGTCATACATAAAAATCACACCACAGTGCCCCCATAATAATGTCATACATAAAAATCACCCAACAGTGCCCCCATAATAATGTCATACATAAAAATCACACAACAGTTCCCCCATAATAATGTCATACATAAAAATCACACCACAGTGCCCCCATAATAATGTCATACATAAAAATCACCCAACAGTGCCCCCATAATAATGTCATACATAAAAATCACACAACAGTTCCCCCATAATAATGTCATACATAAAAATCACACAACAGTTCCCCATAATAATGTCATACATAAAAATCACACCACAGTGCCCCCATAATAATGTCATACATAAAAATCACACAACAGTGCCCCCATAATAATGTCATACATAAAAATCACACAACAGTGTCCCCATAATAATGTCATACATAAAAATCACACAACAGTGCCCCCATAATAATGTCATACATAAAAATCACACAACAGTGCCCCCATAATAATGTCATACATAAAAATCACACAACAGTGCCCCCATAATAATGTCATACATAAAAATCACACAACAGTGCCCCCATAATAATGTCATACATAAAAATCACACCACAGTGCCCCCATAATAATGTCATACAAAAAAATCACACCACAGTGCCCCCATAATAATGTCATACAAAAAAATCACACCACAGTGCCCCCATAATAATGTCATACAAAAAAATCACACCATAGTGCCCCCATAATAATGTCATACATAAAAATCACACCATAGTGCCCCCATAATAATGTCATACATAAAAATCACACCATAGTGCCCCCATAATAATGTCATACATAAAAATCACACAACAGTGTCCCCATAATAATGTAATACATAAAAATCACACAACAGTGCCCCCATAATAATGTCATACATAAAAATCACACAACAGTGTCCCCATAATAATGTCATACATAAAAATCACACAACAGTGCCCCCATAATAATGTCATACATAAAAATCACACAACAGTGTCCCCATAATAATGTCATACATAAAAATCACACAACAGTGCCCCCATAATAATGTCATACATAAAAATCACACCATAGTGCCCCCATAATAATGTCATACAAAAAAATCACACCATAGTGCCCCCATAATAATGTCATACATAAAAATCACACCATAGTGTCCCCATAATAATGTCATACATAAAAATCACACCATAGTGCCCCCATAATAATGTCATACATAAAAATCACACAACAGTGTCCCCATAATAATGTAATACATAAAAATCACACAACAGTGCCCCCATAATAATGTCATACATAAAAATCACACAACAGTGTCCCCATAATAATGTCATACATAAAAATCACACAACAGTGTCCCCATAATAATGTCATACAAAAAAATCACACCACAGTGCCCCCATAATAATGTCATACAAAAAAATCACACCACAGTGCCCCCATAATAATGTCATACATAAAAATCACACAACAGTGTCCCCATAATAATGTCATACATAAAAATCACACAACAGTGCCCCCATAATAATGTCATACATAAAAATCACACAACAGTGCCCCCATAATAATGTCATACATAAAAATCACACAACAGTGCCCCATAATAATGTCATACATAAAAATCACACAACAGTGCCCCATAATAATGTCATACATAAAAATCACACCACAGTGCCCCCATAATAATGTCATACATAAAAATCACCCAACAGTGCCCCCATAATAATGTCATACATAAAAATCACACAACAGTGCCCCCATAATAATGTCATACATAAAAATCACACAACAGTGCCCCCATAATAATGTCATACATAAAAATCACACAACAGTGCCCCCATAATAATGTCATACATAAAAATCACACCACAGTGCCCCCATAATAATGTCATACATAAAAATCACACAACAGTGCCCCCATAATAATGTCATACATAAAAATCACCCAACAGTGCCCCCATAATAATGTCATACATAAAAATCACCCAACAGTGCCCCCATAATAATGTCATACATAAAAATCACACAACAGTGCCCCCATAATAATGTCATACATAAAAATCACACCACAGTGCCCCCATAATAATGTCATACATAAAAATCACACCACAGTGCCCCCATAATAATGTCATACATAAAAATCACACCACAGTGCCCCCATAATAATGTCATACATAAAAATCACCCAACAGTGCCCCCATAATAATGTCATACATAAAAATCACACAACAGTGCCCCCATAATAATGTCATACATAAAAATCACACAACAGTGCCCCCATAATAATGTCATACATAAAAATCACACAACAGTGCCCCCATAATAATGTCATACAAAAAAATCACACCACAGTGCCCCCATAATAATGTCATACATAAAAATCACACAACAGTGCCCCCATAATAATGTCATACATAAAAATCACACAACAGTGCCCCCATAATAATGTCATACATAAAAATCACACAACAGTGCCCCCATAATAATGTCATACATAAAAATCACACCACAGTGCCCCCATAATAATGTCATACATAAAAATCACACAACAGTTCCCCCATAATAATGTCATACATAAAAATCACACCACAGTGTCCCCATAATAATGTCATACATAAAAATCACACAACAGTGCCCCCATAATAATGTCATACATAAAAATCACACAACAGTGTCCCCATAATAATGTCATACATAAAAATCACACAACAGTGCCCCCATAATAATGTCTTTCACAAAAATCACACAACAGTGCCCCCATAATAATGTCATTCACAAAAATCACATAACAGTGCCCCCATAATAATGTCATACATAAAAATCACACAACAGTGTCCCCATAATAATGTCATACATAAAAATCACACAACAGTTCCCCCATAATAATGTCATACATAAAAATCACACCACAGTGTCCCCATAATAATGTCATACATAAAAATCACACAACAGTGCCCCCATAATAATGTCATACATAAAAATCACACAACAGTGTCCCCATAATAATGTCATACATAAAAATCACACAACAGTGCCCCCATAATAATGTCTTTCACAAAAATCACACAACAGTGCCCCATAATAATGTCATTCACAAAAATCACATAACAGTGCCCCCATAATAATGTCATACATAAAAATCACACAACAGTGTCCCCATAATAATGTCATACATAAAAATCACACAACAGTGCCCCCATAATAATGTCATACATACAAATCACACAACAGTGCCCCCATAATAATGTCATACACAAAAATCACACCACAGTGTCCCCATAATAATGTCATACATAAAATTCACACAACAGTGCCCCCATAATAATGTCATACATAAAAATCACACAACAGTGCCCCCCTAATAATGTCATACATAAAAATCACACAACAGTGCCCCCATAATAATGTCATACATAAAAATCACACAACTGTGCCCCCATAATAATGTCATACATAAAAATCACACAACAGTGCCCCCATAATAATGTCATACACAAAAATCACACCACAGTGTCCCCATAATAATGTCATACATAAAATTCACACAACAGTGCCCCCATAATAATGTCATACATAAAAATCACACAACAGTGCCCCCCTAATAATGTCATACATAAAAATCACCCAACAGTGCCCCCATAATAATGTCATACATAAAAATCACACAACAGTGCCCCCCTAATAATGTCATACATAAAAATCACACAACAGTGCCCCCATAATAATGTCATACATAAAAATCACACAACAGTGCCCCCATAATAATGTCATACATAAAAATCACACCACAGTGCCCCCATAATAATGTCATACATAAAAATCACACAACAGTGCCCCCCTAATAATGTCATACATAAAAATCACACAACAGTGCCCCCATAATAATGTCATACATAAAAATCACACAACTGTGCCCCCATAATAATGTCATACATAAAAATCACACAACAGTGCCCCCATAATAATGTCATACACAAAAATCACACCACAGTGTCCCCATAATAATGTCATACATAAAATTCACACAACAGTGCCCCCATAATAATGTCATACATAAAAATCACACAACAGTGCCCCCCTAATAATGTCATACATAAAAATCACCCAACAGTGCCCCCATAATAATGTCATACATAAAAATCACCCAACAGTGCCCCCATAATAATGTCATACATAAAAATCACACAACAGTGCCCCCATAATAATGTCATACATAAAAATCACACAACAGTGCCCCCCTAATAATGTCATACATAAAAATCACCCAACAGTGCCCCCATAATAATGTCATACATAAAAATCACACCACAGTGTCCCCATAATAATGTCATACATAAAAATCACACAACAGTGCCCCCATAATAATGTCATACATAAAAATCACACAACAGTGCCCCCATAATAATGTCATACATAAAAATCACACAACAGTGCCCCCATAATAATGTCATACATAAAAATCACACAACTGTGCCCCCATAATAATGTCATACATAAAAATCACACCACAGTGTCCCCATAATAATGTCATACATAAAAATCACACAACAGTGCCCCCATAATAATGTCATACATAAAAATCACACAACAGTGCCCCCATAATAATGTCATACATAAAAATCACACAACAGTGCCCCCATAATAATGTCATACATAAAAATCACACAACAGTGCCCCCATAATAACGTCTTTCACAAAAATCACACAACAGTGCCCCCATAATAATGTCATACATAAAAATCACACAACAGTGCCCCATAATAATGTCATTCACAAAAATCTCATAACAGTGCCCCCATAATAATGTCATACATAAAAATCACACAACAGTGCCCCCATAATACCAAAATTAGTGCCCATAATAATGCCATTCATAGAGCCCCCATATTGCCATAACTATGCCCTAACCCCATAACTTCCCTCCCCAAAATCTCTGAAGGGGAGCTTGCTCATCTTCTCTCCAAATCGCACCTCACAACCTGTGCACTTGACCCCATCCCATCCCACCTCCTCTCCAACCTCACCACCACTCTCATCCCATCTCTAACCCACCTCTTCAACCTATCACTAACTTCCGGTACCTTCCCTTCTGCTTTCAAACATGCCACACTCACTCCTATCCTTAAAAAGCCAACTCTCGACCCAACTGCTATGTCCAGATATCACCCAATATCGCTGCTTCCATTCGCTTCCAAACTCCTGGAGCAGCACGTCCACGCTGAACTTTCCTCCCACCTCTCATCTAACTTGCTCTTTGACAATCTACAATCTGGCTTCCGCCCCAATCACTCCACTGAGACAGCCCTGACCAAAATTACTAACGACCTACTTACAGCCAAAGCTAACGGACAATACTCCATACTCCTCCTTCTAGACCTGTCCTCTGCCTTCGACACAGTTGACCACTGCCTCCTACTACAGATCCTCTCTTCCTTTGGCATCAAAGACCTCGCCCTATCCTGGATCTCGTCATACCTCTCCAACAGCCTATTCAGCGTCTCCCACACTACCTCCTCATCCCACCCTCTCTCTGTTGGAGTCCCCTAAGGCTCTGTTCTAGGACCCCTACTCTTCTCAATTTATACCCTTGGTCTGGGGCAACTCATAAAGTTCCATGGCTTCCAGTACCACCTGTATGCTGATGACACTCAGATCTTCCTCTCTGGCCCAGATGTCACCTCTCTGCTGTCCAGTATCCCGGAGTGTCTATCAGCCATATCCTCCTTCTTCTCCTCTCGCTTCCTCAAGCTCAATGTGGACAATTCTGAACTGATCATCTTTCCTTCATCTCGCATACCTTCCCTACCTGATATATCTATCACAATAAATGAAATCACACTTTCCTCTGTCCCGGAAATCCACTGCCTCAGAGTGACCTGTGACTCTGCCCTGTCCTTCAAACCGCACATCCAAATTCTCGCCACCTCCTGTCGCCTCCAGCTCAAAAATATTTCCAGAATCCGTCCCTTCCTCAACCCTCAATCTACCAAAATGCTTTTGCATGCCCTCATCATCTCCTGCCTCGACTACTGCAACATCCTCCTCTGTGGCCTCACTGCTAACACTCTCGCACCTCTCCAGTCCATCCTTAACTCTGTGTCACGATCCAGGTTGGATCTGACAGAGTAAATGCACAAAGTAACCTTTTTTTTCCCTTGACTGTGTGCCAAAGGTGGTTTTGCCCCCGGTGGCCATTAGGGTCATTGCACTGTGGTGGTTTCAGTTGTAGTTTTCCCCCCGGTGGACATTAGGGTCATTGCACTTTGGCTACCTTAGTTTGTGCACGTAATCACGTAACAGGTGTGATAGCTCTATAAGAGAGTATCAGGTGTGTTAATCACTGTTGGTGATAAAGTGTTCATTTGCAAGCAAGCCTGGGTGAAGGATGGAGCAAAAGGAGAGTCACAGGCAGCTCAGAGAGAGTCCTAGAGTGGATTGGTGGAGTCAGCGATGGTGTCTGCAAGGAGTGCTGGCATGGCGTGGTGGAGTCGCAGCGATGGCGTCAGCAAGGAGTGTTGCATGGCGTGGTGGAGTCGCAGCGATGGTGTCAGCAAGGAGTGCCTGCATGGCTTGGTGGAGTGGCAGTTGCGGTATAGAACTGCACTCACGGTGCTGGACTTGGTTGCTAAGAGCTGGACTCAAGCATGCTGGACTTTTTGGCAGAAAAGTTGGGACTCATTTGCGGGATTCCGTTTCTGGACAGCTGCACCCAGATGTCGGACATGGTGGAGGAAAAGATGCACGCAGGTGGTGGGCTCTGTTGCTTGGAGCGTAAGCAACAGAGCAAAGCTAAGTGATGTTTCCCCTGCTTTGTCACTTTTCCTTATGTGTGTTTAGTGCAGTGGTGGGATTAGTTTCTGCACCGACCAATTCCCTAGTGAGGGTTTAGGTGCAGGGCGAGTCAGGGTTTTGAGGTTCCTGATCGGCGCCCGGTGCGGAACCGGCCTAGGGAACGTTAGGAGTGTAGAGACACTGACTCAGGGGAGTACAGGAGGTCTCCATGTCCTTATTCCCTATCGCAGGGCCACCATTGTTATTGTTACCCAGGTTTTCCCTATTCCCTTTGTCTTATTGTATTAGTTACTGGCCTGCGTGCCGCGTCACATAGGACAATCACACATGCCGCGTCCTGTTGTATCAGTTACCGACCTGCTGGCCGTGTCACTCAGGACGGGGCACGTGACATTCTGCCGCCCAACTAATTCATCTCTCTCCTCGCTACTCCTCCGCTTCTCCACTTTGCAAATCTCTTCCCTCAGCCTATCCAGTTCAAATTACTAATACTGACCTACAAGGCCATCTATAACCTGTCTCCCCCATATGTCTCTGAACTAATCTCCCGATGTCTTCCCTCACGTAATCTCCGGTCCTCCCAAGACCTCCTTCTCTCCTCCACACTTATTCGCTCCTCACCCAACCGCCTCCAAGACTTCTCCCGAATAGCCCCTATTCTCTGGAATTCTTTGCCCCAACACATCCGAATATCAACCACACTCGGATACTTCAGACGGAACCTGAAAACCCACCTCTTCAGGAAAGCCTACAGCCTGCAATGACCACACGGACACCTCGTCACCACCACAGCTGCTGCACCCCCGCCCTGTCTCTTCCCCACCATCCTGTAGAATGTAAGCCCGAAAGGGCAGGGTCCTCTCCCCTCTGTATCAGTCTGTGATTGTTAGTTTGTTTACTGTAAGTGATATCTGTAATCTGTATGTAACCCCTTCTCATGTACAGCACCATGGAATCAATCGTGCGATATAAATAATAACTATGCCAGACACAGGACCTCTTAACCACGCCAGACACAGGACCCCATATCCATGCCAGACACAGGACCCCATATCCATGCCAGACACAGGACCCCATATCCATGCCAGACACAGGACCCCATATCCATGCCAGACACAGGACCCCATATCCATGCCAGACACAGGACCCCCATAACTATGCAAGACACAGGACCCCCATAACCACGCCAGACAAAGGACCCCATATCCATGCCAGACACAGGACCCCAATAACCACACCAGACACAGGACCCCATAACCACGCCAGACACAGGATCCTATAACCACACAGACACAGGACCCCATTACCACGCCAGACACAGGACCCCATATCCATGCCAGACACAGGACCCCAATAACCACACCAGACACAGGACCCCATAACCATGCAAGACACAGGACCCCAATAACCACGCCAGACACAAGACCCCCATAACCACGCCAGACACAGGACCCCCCATAACCACGCCAGACACAGGACCCCATAACCACGCCAGACCCAAGACCCCCCATAACCACGCCAGACACAGGATCCCATAACCACACCAGACACAGGACCCATAACGATGCGAGACAGAGGACCCCATAACCACGCCAGACACAGGACCCCATAACCACGCCAGACACAGGACCCCATAACCACGCCAGACACAGGACCCCATAACCACGCCAGACACAGGATCCCATAACCACGCCAGACACAGGACCCCATAACCATGCCTGACACAGGACCCCATAACTATGCCAGACACAGGATCCCATAACGATGCCAGACACAGGACCCCATAACGATGCCAGACACAGGACCCCATAACGATGCCAGACACAGGACCCCATAACGATGCCAGACACAGGACCCCATAACCACGCCAGACACAGGACCCCATAACCATGCCAGACACAGGACCCCATAACCACGCCAGACACAAGACCCCCATAACCACGTCAGACACAGGACCCCCATAACCATGCCAGACACAGGACCCCACCCACATTACTACTCCAGACACAGGACCACATAACCATCCAGACACAGAACCCCATAACCACGCCAGACACAGGACCCCACCTTACTACTCCAGACACAGGACCATATAACCATCCAGACACAGGACCCCGTAATGACGCCAGACACAGGACCCCATAACCACACCAGACCCCCATAACCACGCCAGACACAGGACCCCCATAACCACGCCAGACACAAGACCCCATAATCATGTTAGACACAGGACCCCCATAACCACGCCAGACACAGGACCCCATAACCACGCCAGACAAAAGACCCCATAACCACGCCAGACACAGGACCCCCATAACCACGCCAGACACAGGACCCCCCGTAACCACGCCAGACACAGGACCCCCGTAACCATGCCAGACAGAGGATCCCATATCCATGCCAGACACAGGACCTCCATAACCACGCCAAACACAGGACCCCCATAACCACGCCAGACACAGGACCCCTATAACCATGCCAGACACAGGACCCCTATAACCATGCCAGACACAGGACCCCATATCCATGGCAGACACAGAACCCCCATAACCTTGCCAGACACAGGACCCCATATCCATTCCAGACACAGGACCCCCATAACCATGCCAGACACAGGACCCCATATCCATGCCAGACACAGGACCCCCATAACCACGCCAGACACAAGACCCCCATAGCCACGCCAGACACAGGACCCCACATTACTACTCCAGACACAGGACCCCATAACGACGCCAGACACAGGACCCCATAACCACGCCAGACACAAGACCCCCCCATAACCACGCCAGGCACAGGATCCCATAACCACACCAGACACAGGACCCCATAACGATGCCAGACAGAGGACCCCATAACCACGCCAGACACAGGACCCCATAACCACGCCAGACACAGGATCCCATAACCACGCCAGACACAGGACCCCATAACGATGCCAGACACAGGACCCCATAACCACGCCAGACAAAGGACCCCCATAACCACGCCAGACACGACCCCCATAACCACGCCAGACACAGGACCCCATAACCATGCCAGACACAGGACCCCCATATCCACGCCAAACACAGGACCCCCATAACCACACCAGACACAGGACCCCCATACCACGCCAGACACAGGACCCCCATAACCACGCCAGACACAGGACCCCCATAACCACGCCAGACACAGGACCCCATAACCACGCCAGACACAGGACCCCCATAACCACGCCAGACACAGGACCCCATAACCACGCCAGACACAGGACCCCCATAACCACGCCAGACACAGGACCCCCCCACATTACTACTCCAGACACAGGACCCCATAACGATGCCAGACACAGGACCACATAACCATCCAGACACAGGACCCCATAACCACGCCAGACACAGGACCTCACATTACTACTCCAGACACAGGACCCCATAACCACACCAGACACAGGACCATATAACCATCCAGACACAGGACCCCGTAACGACGCCAGACACAGGACCCCATAACCACACCAGACACAAGACCCCCATAACCACACCAGACACAGGACCCCCATAACCACACCAGACACAAGACCCCATAACCATGTCAGACACAGGACCCCCATAACCACGCCAGACAAAAGACCCCATAACCACGCCAGACACAGGACCCCCCATAACAACGCCAGACACAGGACCCCCCATAACAACGCCAGACACAGGACCCCCATAACCACGCCAGACAGAGGATCCCATATCCATGCCAGACACAGGACCCCCATATCCACACCAAACACAGGACCCCCATAACCACACCAGACACAGGACCCCCATAACCACGCCAGACACAAGACCCCCATAACCACGCCAGACACAGGACCCCCATAACCATGCCAGACACAGGACCCCCATAACTACGCCAGACACAGGACCCCCATAACTACGCCAGACACAGGACCCCCATAACCACGCCAGACACAGGACCCCCATAACCATGCCAGACACAGGACCCCATATCCATGCCAGACACAGGACCCCCATAACCATGCCAGACACAGGACCCCCATATCCACACCAAACACAGGACCCCCATAACCACACCAGACACAGGACCCCCATAACCACGCCAGACACAAGACCCCCATAACCACACCAGACACAGGGCCCCCATAAACATGCCAGACACAAGACCCCCATAACCACGCCAGTCACAGGACCCCCATAACCACGCCAGACACAGGACCCCATAACTACCCCAGACACAGGACCCCATAACCACGCCAGACACAGGACCCCATAACCACTCCAGACACAGGACTCCATAACCACGCCAGACACAGGACTCCATAACCACGCCAGACACAGGACCCCCATAACCACGCCAGACACAGGACCCCCATAACCACGCCAGACACAGGACCCCCATAACCACGCCAGACACAGGACCCCCATAACCACGCCAGACACAGGACCCCCATAACCACGCCAGACACAGGACCCCATAACTACGCCAGACACAGGACCCCATAACCACGCCAGACACAGGACCCCATAACCACTCCAGACACAGGACTCCATAACCACGCCAGACACAGGACTCCATAACCACGCCAGACACAGGACCCCCATAACCACGCCAGACACAGGACCCCCATAACCACGCCAGACACAGGACCCCCATAACCACGCCAGACACAGGACCCCCATAACCACGCCAGACACAGGACCCCCATAACCACGCCAGACACAGGACCCCCATAACCACGCCAGACCCACAGACATACTCTCTTTGCATGTGTGCGTTGTGTCTCCGCAGTGCCTGGCTAAAGGACACGGTTCACCCCGTCCTCGCTAATCTGGACGTCCGCATCACAGCAGCCACCGGATTATATGCCAAAGCTCCGTACGCCGAATATCTGCAGGTGGTCAATTACGGCATCGGGGGGCACTATGAGCCACACTTTGACCACGCCACGGTATGCTGAAGAGGGCAGGGAGTGTTTCTCTCTATATTTCACTTTTTGGCACAAGGTTGCCATGGAAATCACCCTATCAACATCCACATCCTGGATGAGGGCGAATATTGATGTAGATGGTCTCCATGGTAACAGACTACAGACAAACCCAATGTAGTCTGGTCCTGTACTCACACTCCACTGTGTCTGTTAGGTGGGGCCAGACTACACAGGGCTTGTTTGTCTTCTGTTACCATGGAGATGCATATATCTGCGTCAGAACTGTTTACTCAAAACGATAGCAGATTTTTAGCAAAAACTACAGTGAAAATAACTAGTTAAGTTTTGTGGGTTTTTTATTTGTGATGTCTCATTTCTTTTCTCTCACATTTTTAATTTCAGTCCCGTAAGAGCCCCGTGTACCGCACCAACATGGGGAACAGAATAGCCACGTTTATGATTTATGTAAGTCACATCCAGTTATGGAAATCGCTGCCTCTAGTTCATGTAAATTCCTACTGATGGAACCCCAGATGTCACCTCTTGCCTCGCCAACAGAGGGAGCCGTGTAGAACACCAGCATCTGTAGCGGCCCCTGCTAAGCGGGGGCGGAGCCCTCAGAACAGCCCAGCCCTGTTATGCAAATGAGTGGGAGGAGACAGGCAGAGCGGGTGTTCTAGGGTGTAATAAGGAAATTACAGGGGAGGGGGATCACAGGGTTCATTTAGTCTCGGATCCTGTCAGTTGTGAATAAGCAATTAATGATTATTTGTTTTGATTTTTTTTTATTATTTCAGTTGAGTTCTGTACACTTGGGAGGATCAACTGCATTTATATACGCCAACTTCAGTACGCCAGTGATAAAGGTGCGCTTATAAGCTGCGTCTCTGTTAGAAGGCAATGTACTGTACATCCTACTTGTGATACAGGGTAGATTATATTATAAATGTGCAGTAAACGGAAAATTATATCATAGATGTGCGATAAAGGGCAGTTAATAAATGTGTGATAAAGGGCAGATTATAAATGTGTGATAAAAGGCAGATTATATTATAAATGTGCAATAAAGGACAGATTATATTATAAATGTGCGATAAAGGGCAGATCATATTATAAATGTGCAATAAAGGACAGATTATATTATAAATGTGCGATAAAGGGCAGATCATAAATGTAATAAAGGGCAGATTATATTATAAATGTGCGATAAAGGATAGATTATATTATAAATGTGCAATAAAGGACAGATTATATTATAAATGTGCAATAAAGGACAGATTATATTATAAATGTGCAATAAAGGGCAGATTATATTATAAAAGTGCGATAAAGGGCAGATCATAAATGTAATAAAGGGCAGATTATATTATAAATGTGCGACAAAGGACAGATTATATTATAAATGTGCGATAAAGGGCAGTTAATAAATGTGTGATAAAGGGCAGATTATATAATAACTGCAATAAAGTGCAGGTTATATTATAAGTGTGCGATAAAGGGCAGATTATATTATAATTATGCAATAAAGGGCAGATTATATTATAACTGTGCAATAAAAGACAGATTATATTATAACTGTGCAATAAAAGACAGATTATATTATAACTGTGCAATAAAAGACAGATTATATTATAACTGTGCGATAAAGAGAAGTGTATTATGAATGTGCTATAAAGGGCAGATTATATTACAAATACGATAAAGGGGAGATTATATAAAATGCATATAAAAACGGCAATTTCTTCACACCTGTGGACTATATACAGTATATTTATAAATCACCATTTTCTCCTCTTTTATAGAATGCAGCCATCTTCTGGTGGAATCTCCAGAGGAACGGTGACGGTATTGAGGACACCCTGCATGCCGGCTGTCCGGTCCTACTCGGGAGCAAATGGGGTGAGTAACGTAATCGTTGACTGTGATGGCTCAAAGAGATTGGTAAGTGTTCCTTATGTGGTTCCCCCACCAGAACCACTTTATAACTACAGTATGAAGTTTAAGAAAGGAAGATCTTTTCGAGGTCCCAAATCATTGCAGAAAACAACCTTCGGCACTGCAGTAAATACAAGGACTAGCCTCCCACATCGAGGCCCTATATCAGTTTCCCTATCATGTCACTGTGGAAGTCTTCCAGTAAAGCTACGCACAAAAGAGTTCATGACGACACCCCTTGCATATGACCAACCGTCTCAGATTTTAGGTCACAATGTTTGCCAACCAATTTTGGGAATTGGTGGACAGATATATCTTAGAAGAGACCTTCACTGAGAGATCCAGAGCTTAGAGCCTCCGACTTTACCTAAACCAAAACGAAAGTGTTCTGGCACCGGTGGGAGAGTCCCATCACTTAGGAATCTCAGAGACAAAGCTCACAATACGCTTTCATCCGGAGTTTTCATTTTGACTCTGACCCATAATACTTAAGTCTTTTGTTGTGATGTCTCCAAAGAAGCTTAGAATTCCCTACATTTTTCTCAAATATCAAAAATTATCAAATGTTTACACTTTGTTATATATCTCTGCAGTGGCAAACAAATGGATCCACGAATGCGGCCAAGAATTCAACAGACCGTGCGGACTGAACCCTGGAGATTAGGGGATTCGGAATGCACAGGCAGATGTCTTAGGAGAAGTGGAAGACTATCCGGCTGCTGAGAAGATTGATGGACGAGCCGAGTATCAGGGATGAAGAGTAGACATCCTTTCTTCTCTGCATGATGGCATGGTCAATGCCTTTCAGCTCCTTGAACCTTGCAGATTGGTGCGTCGTTCGTTTCAGACAGGAGGGAGTGGTGACCTCTGTCCTGGTCCTGGCACCATTTATCGTGTGGAGCAAATAAGTCAGATCTAGAAAGAAAGTAATGACACATCTCAAAACACAAAGGTCTCCAGGATCTGGTGTTGATGGATCTTTATGGAAGTAGACAATAGAATAAAAGTACAGCATCTTCCAGATTTATGGAGAAGTTTTTTGGATGAAAAGGAAAACCTAAGATCATTGACCAAACCACGGTCTTCTGATCCTGGACGGATCATGAAAAGACGAGCCTTCAAGGCCCCACTTTAGGACATGTAAAGGAACAATGAGACGCTGACGAGTAAGCAAGATATCAAGAAGACCCAAACCCAAGACTGGAGGAGAAACAATGGGCATAACAGTCTTTGTATCCATCACTGGGAACGTAAAAGCGTTATCATTTATCATGTATGTGCTTGAAAAATAATAAATGTATGATCACTGGAGGTCTTGGGGGCTGAGACCCACTTTGTTCCTGAGAAAGGGATCAGCAGCGAACATGTGCGACCCCCTCTCCGCTAGACAGTGAATAAAGAAGTGGTCGCACATGCTCACTACTGCTCCATTCACACTGGCACCTTAGGACCCCCGTTATAAGTATCATTGGACTTCCCAGCAGAGACGACCATAAAAATTAGCACTAAATAAAAAAAACATTCATAAAAAGTGTAAAGACCGGTACAAAATAAATTTGTTGCACTTCAATACCATTTAACAATATAAATCTGAGAGAAGACAAATATATAAAAAATTAAAAAATATGCAAATTGCCCCAGAACCTGTTTGCTAAGGCAAAATCTGGCCCTGGGATACAACCCATGTGACCGGCGTGATAACTGGAAGAACAATTGGAATATAATGGAGATCTGCGATAGATGTACTGTAAGTAGATGCTACCCCTAGAGCGAGGTCAAAGCGGTGAAATAGGATCCAGTAGTGCAGATAGGTGCAGCACATGTACAGGTAAGACATAGATAACAAAGAATATAAAATTGGCAACGCCGCAATAAAGTGCAATGTGCAGAGTCTCCTGGAGGAAGACCCCCTACTGTGGCTATACCCGGGGGTCCGCATTCATAGAAGATGCTTTTTCATGAACCAATTCACCCAGGCACATGGCACTTTCTTACAGTGTCACTGCTGACCTCTTTTATACGTCATTATTTATGTATTGTCTGCTCGTCTACCTCTATTATTGAAAACTATATGACATCACACTAGGGTAGACCCCGGAAAATGACGTCCCACAGTCCACATCCGTCCCTTTGGCTGATCATATCTGGCCAATGGACAGTGACACAAGAAGGACTGGAAACAGAGGCCAGTGCATAATGATGGCGGAGGAGGTAGCCACCAGCCCCGGCGTCTACCATTCTGCCTGTGCAGCCGAGTAGCACAGGTGGCGCAATATCATCACTACATTATATCTGCTGCGGAGTCTCAGTCTGCCAGAGAAAGACCAGAGCAGAACACAGGGTGAAGCAGGGGGCGAGGCGAGTAGTGTTCGTTTTTATTTGTCACTAGCTGAAGAGCCCGGCACTGCCCGGGCATAGTAACTAACTACGGTTACGGTTAGTGTGCAAAGCTGAGTATAGAGCCCCGCCCACGCCGCATAGCCACATTCACTATTATATCACACATCATCCCATCAGCCAGAGCTACCTGACTACTACCCTTAATATCCCATACCGTCCCGTCATCCAGAGCCACCGGACTACTACCCCTAATATCCCACATCATCCCGTCAGCCAGAGCCACCGCACTACTACCCCTAATATCCCACATCGTCCCGTCAGCCTGAGCCACCGGACTACTACCCCTAATATCCCACATCATCCCGTCAGCCAGAGCCACCGGACTACTACCCCTAATATCCCACATCATCCCATCAGCCAGAGTCACCGGACTACTACCCCTAATATCCCACATCATCCCATCAGCCAGAGCTACCGGACTACTACCCCTAATATCCCACATCATCCCGTCAGCCAGAGCCACCGGACTACTACCCCTAATATCCCACATCATCCCGTCAGCCTGAGCCACCGGACTACTACCCCTAATATCCCACATCATCCCGTCAGCCAGAGCCACCGCACTACTACCCCTAATATCCCACATCGTCCCGTCAGCCTGAGCCACCGGACTACTACCCCTAATATCCCACATCATCCCGTCAGCCAGAGCCACCGGACTACTACCCCTAATATCCCACATCATCCCATCAGCCAGAGTCACCGGACTACTACCCCTAATATCCCACATCATCCCATCAGCCAGAGCTACCGGACTACTACCCCTAATATCCCACATCATCCCGTCAGCCAGAGCCACCGGACTACTACCCCTAATATCCCACATCATCCCGTCAGCCTGAGCCACCGGACTACTACCCCTAATATCCCACATCGTCCCGTCAGCCAGAGCCAACGGACTACTACCCCTAATATCCCACATCGTCCCGTCAGCCAGAGCCACCGGACTACTACCCCTAATATCCCACATCATCCCATCAGCCAGAGTCACCGGACTACTACCCCTAATATCCCACATCATCCCATCAGCCAGAGCCACCGGACTACTACCCCTAATATCCCACATCATCCCGTCAGCCAGAGCCACCGGACTACTACCCCTAATATCCCACATCGTCCCGTCAGCCAGAGCCAACGGACTACTACCCCTAATATCCCACATCGTCCCGTCAGCCAGAGCCACCGGACTACTACCCCTAATATCCCACATCATCCCGTCAGCCAGAGCCACCGGACTACTACCCCTAATATCCCACATCATCCCGTCAGCCAGAGCCACCGGACCACTACCCCTAATATCCCACATCATCCCGTCAGCCAGAGCCACCGGACTACTACCACTAATATCCCACATCATCCCGTCAGGCAGAGCCACCGGACTACTACCACTAATATACCACATCATCCCGTCAGCCAGAGCCACCGGACTACTACCCCTAATATCCCACATCATCCCGTCAGCCAGAGCCACCGGACTACTACCCCTAATATCCCACATCATCCCATCAGCCAGAGCCACCGGACTACTATCCCTAATATCCCACATCATCCCGTCAGCCAGAGCCACCGGACTACTACCCCTAATATCCCACATCATCCCGTCAGCCATAGCCACTGGACTACTACCCCTAATATCCCACATCATCCTGTCAGCCAGAGCTACCGGACTACTACCCCTAATATCCCACATCATCCCGTCAGCCAGAGCTACCGGACTACTACCCCTAATATCCCACATCATCCTGTCAGCCAGAGCCACTGGACTACTACCCCTAATATCCCACATCATCCTGTCAGCCAGAGCTACCGGACTACTACCCCTAATATCCCACATCATCCCATCAGCCAGAGCCACTGGACTACTACCCCTAATATCCCACATCATCCCGTCAGCCAGAGCCACTGGACTACTACCCCTAATATCCCACATCATCCTGTCAGCCAGAGCTACCGGACTACTACCCCTAATATCCCACATCATCCTGTCAGCCAGAGCCACTGGACTACTACCCCTAATATGCCACATCATCCTGTCAGCCAGAGCTACCGGACTACTACCCCTAATATCCAACATCATCCTGTCAGCCAGAGCCACCGGACTACTACCCCTAATATCCCACATCATCCCGTCAGCCAGAGTCACCGGACTACTACCCCTAATATCCCACATCATCCCATCAGCCAGAGCCACCGGACTACTACCCCTAATATCCCACATCATCCCGTCAGCCAGAGCCACCGGACTACTACCCCTAATATCCCACATCATCCCGTCAGCCAGAGCCACCGGACTACTACCCCTAATATCCCACATCATCCCGTCAGCCAGAGCCACCGGACCACTACCCCTAATATCCCACATCATCCCGTCAGCCAGAGCCACCGGACTACTACCACTAATATCCCACATCATCCCGTCAGCCAGAGCCACCGGACTACTACCCCTAATATCCCACATCATCCCATCAGCCAGAGCCACCGGACTACTACTCCTAATATCCCACATCATCCCATCAGCCAGAGCCACCGGACTACTATCCCTAATATCCCACATCATCCCGTCAGCCAGAGCCACCGGACTACTACCCCTAATATCCCACATCATCCCGTCAGCCATAGCCACTGGACTACTACCCCTAATATCCCACATCATCCTGTCAGCCAGAGCTACCGGACTACTACCCCTAATATCCCACATCATCCCGTCAGCCAGAGCCACTGGACTACTACCCCTAATAACCCACATCATCCTGTCAGCCAGAGCTACCGGACTACTACCCCTAATATCCCACATCATCCTGTCAGCCAGAGCTACCGGACTACTACCCCTAATATCCCACATCATCCCATCAGCCAGAGCCACTGGACTACTACCCCTAATATCCCACATCATCCTGTCAGCCAGAGCTACCGGACTACTACCCCTAATATCCCACATCATCCCGTCAGCCAGAGCCACTGGACTACTACCCCTAATATCCCACATCATCCTGTCAGCCAGAGCTACCGGACTACTACCCCTAATATCCCACATCATCCCGTCAGCCAGAGCCACTGGACTACTACCCCTAATATCCCACATCATCCTGTCAGCCAGAGCTACCGGACTACTACCCCTAATATCCCACATCATCCCATCAGCCAGAGCCACTGGACTACTCCCCCCAATATCCCACATCATCCTGTCAGCCAGAGCTACCGTACTACTACCCCTAATATCCCACATCATCCTGTCAGCCAGAGCTACCGGACTACTACCCCTAATATCCCACATCATCCTGTCAGCCAGAGCTACCGGACTACTACCCCTAATATCCCACATCATCCCGTCAGCCAGAGCCACTGGACTACTACCCCTAATATCCCACATCATCCTGTCAGCCAGAGCTACCGGACTACTACCCCTAATATCCCACATCATCCCATCAGCCAGAGCCACTGGACTACTACCCCTAATATCCCACATCATCCTGTCAGCCAGAGCTACCGGACTACTACCCCTAATATCCCACATCATCCTGTCAGCCAGAGCCACTGGACTACTACCCCTAATATCCCACATCATCCTGTCAGCCAGAGCTACCGGACTACTACCCCTAATATCCGACATCATCCTGTCAGCCAGAGCCACCGGACTACTACCCCTAATATCCCACATCATCCCGTCAGCCAGAGTCACCGGACTACTACCCCTAATATCCCACATCATCCCGTCAGCCAGAGCCACCGGACTACTACCCCTAATATCCCACATCATCCCGTCAGCCAGAGCCACCGGACTACTACCCCTAATATCCCACATCATCCCGTCAGCCAGAGCCACCGGACTACTACCCCTAATATCCCACATCATCCCGTCACCAGAGCCACCGGACCACTACCCCTAATATCCCACATCATCCCGTCAGCCAGAGCCACCGGACTACTACCACTAATATCCCACATCATCCCGTCAGCCAGAGCCACCGGACTACTACCCCTAATATCCCACATCATCCCATCAGCCAGAGCCACCGGACTACTACCCCTAATATCCCACATCATCCCATCAGCCAGAGCCACCGGACTACTATCCCTAATATCCCACATCATCCCGTCAGCCAGAGCCACCGGACTACTACCCCTAATATCCCACATCATCCCGTCAGCCATAGCCACTGGACTACTACCCCTAATATCCCACATCATCCTGTCACCCAGAGCTACCGGACTACTACCCCTAATATCCCACATCATCCCGTCAGCCAGAGCCACTGGACTACTACCCCTAATATCCCACATCATCCTGTCAGCCAGAGCTACCGGACTACTACCCCTTATATCCCACATCATCCTGTCAGCCAGAGCTACCGGACTACTACCCCTAATATCCCACATCATCCCATCAGCCAGAGCCACTGGACTACTACCCCTAATATCCCACATCATCCCGTCAGCCAGAGCTACCGGACTACTACCCCTAATACCCCACACCATCCAGTCACAGCCGCCAGACTACTACCCCTAATATCCCACATCATCCCATCAGCCAGAGCCACCGGACTACTACCCCTAATATCCCACATCATCCAGTCACAGCCGCCAGACTACTACCCCTAATATCCCACATCATCCCATCAGCCAGAGCCACCGGACTACTACCACTAATATCCCACATCATCCCATCAGCCAGAGCCACCGGACTACTACCCCTAATATCCCACATCATCCCGTCAGCCAGAGCCACCGGACTACTACCCCTAATATCCCACATCATCCCGTCAGCCAGAGCCACCGGACTACTACCTCTAATGTCCCACATCATCCCATCGGCCAGAGCCACCAGACTAATACCCCTAATATCCCACATCATCCCGTCAGCCAGAGCCACCGGACTACTACCACTAATATCCCACATCATCCCGTCAGCCAGAGCCACCGGACTACTACCCCTAATATCCCACATCATCCCGTCAGCCAGAGCCACCGGACTACTACCCCTAATATCCCACATCATCCCGTCAGCCAGAGCTACCGGACTACTACCCCTAATATCCCACATCATCCCGTCAGCCAGAGCCACCGGACTACTACCCCTAATATCCCACATTATCCCGTCAGCCATAGCCACTGGACTACTACCCCTAATATCCCATACCGTCCCGTCAGCCAGACTCACCGGACTACTAATATCCCACATCATCCCGTCAGCCAGAGCTACCAGACTACTACCCCTAATATCCCACATCATCCCATCAGCCAGAGCCACCGGACTACTACCCCTGATATCCCACATCATCCCATCAGCCAGAGCCACCGGACTACTACCCCTAATACCCCACATCATCCCATCAGCCAGAGCCACCGGACTACTACCCCTAATATCCCACATCATCCCGTCAGCCAGAGCTACCGGACTACTACCCCTAATATCCCACATCATCCCGTCAGCCAGAGCCACCGGACTACTACCCCTAATATCCCACATTATCCCGTCAGCCATAGCCACTGGACTACTACCCCTAATATCCCATACCGTCCCGTCAGCCAGACTCACCGGACTACTAATATCCCACATCATCCCGTCAGCCAGAGCTACCAGACTACTACCCCTAATATCCCACATCATCCCATCAGCCAGAGCCACCGGACTACTACCCCTGATATCCCACATCATCCCGTCAGCCATAGCCACTGGACTACTACCCCTAATATCCCATACCGTCCCGTCAGCCAGACTCACCGGACTACTAATATCCCACATCATCCCGTCAGCCAGAGCTACCAGACTACTACCCCTAATATCCCACATCATCCCATCAGCCAGAGCCACCGGACTACTACCCCTGATATCCCATACCATCCCGTCAGCCAGAGCCACCAGACTACTAATATCCCACATCATCCCGTCAGCCAGACTCACCAGACTACTAATATCCCACATCATCCCGTCAGCCAGAGCTACCAGACTACTACCCCTAATACCCCACATCATCCAGTCACAGCCGCCAGACTACTACCCCTAATATCCCACATCATCCCGTCAGCCAGAGCCACCGGACTACTATCCCTAATATCCCACATCATCCCGTCAGCCAGAGCCACCGGACTACTACCCCTAATATCCCACATCATCCCGTCAACCAGAGCCACCGGACTACTACCACTAATATCCCACATCATCCCGTCAGCCAGAGCCACCGGACTACTACCCCTAATATCCCACATCATCCCGTCAGCCAGAGCCACCGGACTACTACCTCTAATATCCCACATCATCCTGTCAGCCAGAACCACCGGACTACTACCCCTAATATCCCACATCATCCCGTCAGCCAGAGCCACCGGACTACTACCCCTAATATCCAACATCATCCCGTCAGCCAGAGCCACCGGACTACTACCCCTAATATCCCACATCATCCCGTCAGCCAGAGCCACCGGACTACTACCCCTAATATCCCACATCATCCCGTCAGCCAGAGCCACCGGACCACTACCCCTAATATCCCACATCATCCCGTCAGCCAGAGCCACCGGACTACTACCCCTAATATCCCACATCATCCCGTCAGCCAGAGCCACCGGACTACTACCCCTAATATCCCACATCATCCCATCAGCCAGAGCCACCGGACTACTACCCCTAATATCCCACATCATCCCATCAGCCAGAGCCACCGGACTACTACCCCTAATATCCCACATCATCCCATCAGCCAGAGCCACCGGACTACTACCCCTAATATCCCACATCATCCCATCAGCCAGAGCCACCGGACCACTACCCCTAATATCCCACATCATCCCGTCAGCCAGAGCCACCGGACTACTACCACTAATATCCCACATCATCCCGTCAGCCAGAGCCACCGGACTACTACCCCTAATATCCCACATCATCCCATCAGCCAGAGCCACCGGACTACTACCCCTAATATCCCACATCATCCCATCAGCCAGAGCCACCGGACTACTATCCCTAATATCCCACATCATCCCGTCAGCCAGAGCCACCGGACTACTACCCCTAATATCCCACATCATCCCGTCAGCCATAGCCACTGGACTACTACCCCTAATATCCCACATCATCCCGTCAGCCAGAGCCACTGGACTACTACCCCTAATATCCCACATCATCCTGTCAGCCAGAGCTACCGGACTACTACCCCTAATATCCCACATCATCCTGTCAGCCAGAGCTACCGGACTACTACCCCTAATATCCCACATCATCCCATCAGCCAGAGCCACTGGACTACTACCCCTAATATCCCACATCATCCTGTCAGCCAGAGCTACCGGACTACTACCCCTAATATCCCACATCATCCCGTCAGCCAGAGCCACTGGACTACTACCCCTAATATCCCACATCATCCTGTCAGCCAGAGCTACCGGACTACTACCCCTAATATCCCACATCATCCCGTCAGCCAGAGCCACTGGACTACTACCCCTAATATCCCACATCATCCTGTCAGCCAGAGCTACCGGACTACTACCCCTAATATCCCACATCATCCCATCAGCCAGAGCCACTGGACTACTCCCCCTAATATCCCACATCATCCTGTCAGCCAGAGCTACCGGACTACTACCCCTAATATCCCACATCATCCTGTCAGCCAGAGCTACCGGACTACTACCCCTAATATCCCACATCATCCTGTCAGCCAGAGCTACCGGACTACTACCCCTAATATCCCACATCATCCCATCAGCCAGAGCCACTGGACTACTACCCCTAATATCCCACATCATCCTGTCAGCCAGAGCTACCGGACTACTACCCCTAATATCCCACATCATCCCATCAGCCAGAGCCACTGGACTACTACCCCTAATATCCCACATCATCCTGTCAGCCAGAGCTACCGGACTACTACCCCTAATATCCCACATCATCCTGTCAGCCAGAGCCACTGGACTACTACCCCTAATATCCCACATCATCCTGTCAGCCAGAGCTACCGGACTACTACCCCTAATATCCGACATCATCCTGTCAGCCAGAGCCACCGGACTACTACCCCTAATATCCCACATCATCCCGTCAGCCAGAGTCACCGGACTACTACCCCTAATATCCCACATCATCCCGTCAGCCAGAGCCACCGGACTACTACCCCTAATATCCCACATCATCCCGTCAGCCAGAGCCACCGGACTACTACCCCTAATATCCCACATCATCCCGTCAGCCAGAGCCACCGGACTACTACCCCTAATATCCCACATCATCCCGTCAGCCAGAGCCACCGGACCACTACCCCTAATATCCCACATCATCCCGTCAGCCAGAGCCACCGGACTACTACCACTAATATCCCACATCATCCCGTCAGCCAGAGCCACCGGACTACTACCCCTAATATCCCACATCATCCCATCAGCCAGAGCCACCGGACTACTACCCCTAATATCCCACATCATCCCATCAGCCAGAGCCACCGGACTACTATCCCTAATATCCCACATCATCCCGTCAGCCAGAGCCACCGGACTACTACCCCTAATATCCCACATCATCCCGTCAGCCATAGCCACTGGACTACTACCCCTAATATCCCACATCATCCTGTCAGCCAGAGCTACCGGACTACTACCCCTAATATCCCACATCATCCCGTCAGCCAGAGCCACTGGACTACTACCCCTAATATCCCACATCATCCTGTCAGCCAGAGCTACCGGACTACTACCCCTAATATCCCACATCATCCTGTCAGCCAGAGCTACCGGACTACTACCCCTAATATCCCACATCATCCCATCAGCCAGAGCCACTGGACTACTACCCCTAATATCCCACATCATCCCGTCAGCCAGAGCTACCGGACTACTACCCCTAATACCCCACATCATCCAGTCACAGCCGCCAGACTACTACCCCTAATATCCCACATCATCCCATCAGCCAGAGCCACCGGACTACTACCACTAATATCCCACATCATCCCATCAGCCAGAGCCACCGGACTACTACCCCTAATACCCCACATCATCCAGTCACAGCCGCCAGACTACTACCCCTAATATCCCACATCATCCCATCAGCCAGAGCCACCGGACTACTACCACTAATATCCCACATCATCCCATCAGCCAGAGCCACCGGACTACTACCCCTAATATCCCACATCATCCCGTCAGCCAGAGCCACCGGACTACTACCCCTAATATCCCACATCATCCCGTCAGCCAGAGCCACCGGACTACTACCTCTAATGTCCCACATCATCCCATCGGCCAGAGCCACCAGACTAATACCCCTAATATCCCACATCATCCCGTCAGCCAGAGCCACCGGACTACTACCACTAATATCCCACATCATCCCGTCAGCCAGAGCCACCGGACTACTACCCCTAATATCCCACATCATCCCGTCAGCCAGAGCCACCGGACTACTACCCCTAATATCCCACATCATCCCGTCAGCCAGAGCTACCGGACTACTACCCCTAATATCCCACATCATCCCGTCAGCCAGAGCCACCGGACTACTACCCCTAATATCCCACATTATCCCGTCAGCCATAGCCACTGGACTACTACCCCTAATATCCCATACCGTCCCGTCAGCCAGACTCACCGGACTACTAATATCCCACATCATCCCGTCAGCCAGAGCTACCAGACTACTACCCCTAATATCCCACATCATCCCATCAGCCAGAGCCACCGGACTACTACCACTAATATCCCACATCATCCCATCAGCCAGAGCCACCGGACTACTACCCCTAATATCCCACATCATCCCATCAGCCAGAGCCACTGGACTACTACCCCTAATATCCCACATCATCCCGTCAGCCAGAGCTACCGGACTACTACCCCTAATACCCCACATCATCCAGTCACAGCCGCCAGACTACTACCCCTAATATCCCACATCATCCCATCAGCCAGAGCCACCGGACTACTACCACTAATATCCCACATCATCCCATCAGCCAGAGCCACCGGACTACTACCCCTAATATCCCACATCATCCCGTCAGCCAGAGCCACCGGACTACTACCCCTAATATCCCACATCATCCCGTCAGCCAGAGCCACCGGACTACTACCTCTAATGTCCCACATCATCCCATCGGCCAGAACCACCAGACTAATACCCCTAATATCCCACATCATCCCGTCAGCCAGAACCACCAGACTAATACCCCTAATATCCCACATCATCCCGTCAGCCAGAGCCACCGGACTACTACCACTAATATCCCACATCATCCCGTCAGCCAGAGCCACCGGACTACTACCCCTAATATCCCACATCATCCCGTCAGCCAGAGCCACCGGACTACTACCCCTAATATCCCACATCATCCCGTCAGCCAGAGCTACCGGACTACTACCCCTAATATCCCACATCATCCCGTCAGCCAGAGCCACCGGACTACTACCCCTAATATCCCACATTATCCCGTCAGCCATAGCCACTGGACTACTACCCCTAATATCCCATACCGTCCCGTCAGCCAGACTCACCGGACTACTAATATCCCACATCATCCCGTCAGCCAGAGCTACCAGACTACTACCCCTAATATCCCACATCATCCCTTCAGCCAGAGCCACCGGACTACTACCCCTAATATCCCACATCATCCCATCAGCCAGAGCCACCGGACTACTACCCCTAATATCCCACATCATCCCATCAGCCAGAGCCACCGGACTACTATCCCTAATATCCCACATCATCCCGTCAGCCAGAGCCACCGGACTACTACCCCTAATATCCCACATCATCCCGTCAGCCATAGCCACTGGACTACTACCCCTAATATCCCACATCATCCTGTCAGCCAGAGCTACCGGACTACTACCCCTAATATCCCACATCATCCCGTCAGCCAGAGCCACTGGACTACTACCCCTAATATCCCACATCATCCCGTCAGCCATAGCCACTGGACTACTACCCCTAATATCCCACATCATCCTGTCAGCCAGAGCTACCGGACTACTACCCCTAATATCCCACATCATCCCGTCAGCCAGAGCCACTGGACTACTACCCCTAATATCCCACATCATCCTGTCAGCCAGAGCTACCGGACTACTACCCCTAATATCCCACATCATCCTGTCAGCCAGAGCTACCGGACTACTACCCCTAATATCCCACATCATCCCATCAGCCAGAGCCACTGGACTACTACCCCTAATATCCCACATCATCCCGTCAGCCAGAGCTACCGGACTACTACCCCTAATACCCCACATCATCCAGTCACAGCCGCCAGACTACTACCCCTAATATCCCACATCATCCCATCAGCCAGAGCCACCGGACTACTACCACTAATATCCCACATCATCCCATCAGCCAGAGCCACCGGACTACTACCCCTAATACCCCACATCATCCAGTCACAGCCGCCAGACTACTACCCCTAATATCCCACATCATCCCATCAGCCAGAGCCACCGGACTACTACCACTAATATCCCACATCATCCCATCAGCCAGAGCCACCGGACTACTACCCCTAATATCCCACATCATCCCGTCAGCCAGAGCCACCGGACTACTACCCCTAATATCCCACATCATCCCGTCAGCCAGAGCCACCGGACTACTACCTCTAATGTCCCACATCATCCCATCGGCCAGAGCCACCAGACTAATACCCCTAATATCCCACATCATCCCGTCAGCCAGAGCCACCGGACTACTACCACTAATATCCCACATCATCCCGTCAGCCAGAGCCACCGGACTACTACCCCTAATATCCCACATCATCCCGTCAGCCAGAGCCACCGGACTACTACCCCTAATATCCCACATCATCCCGTCAGCCAGAGCTACCGGACTACTACCCCTAATATCCCACATCATCCCGTCAGCCAGAGCCACCGGACTACTACCCCTAATATCCCACATTATCCCGTCAGCCATAGCCACTGGACTACTACCCCTAATATCCCATACCGTCCCGTCAGCCAGACTCACCGGACTACTAATATCCCACATCATCCCGTCAGCCAGAGCTACCAGACTACTACCCCTAATATCCCACATCATCCCATCAGCCAGAGCCACCGGACTACTACCCCTGATATCCCACATCATCCCGTCAGCCATAGCCACTGGATTACTACCCCTAATATCCCATACCGTCCCGTCAGCAAGACTCACCGGACTACTAATATCCCACATCATCCCGTCAGCCAGAGCTACCAGACTACTACCCCTAATATCCCACATCATCCCATCAGCCAGAGCCACCGGACTACTACCCCTGATATCCCACATCATCCCATCAGCCAGAGCCACCGGACTACTACCCCTAATATCCCACATCATCCCGTCAGCCAGAGCTACCGGACTACTACCCCTAATATCCCACATCATCCCGTCAGCCAGAGCCACCGGACTACTACCCCTAATATCCCACATTATCCCGTCAGCCATAGCCACTGGACTACTACCCCTAATATCCCATACCGTCCCGTCAGCCAGACTCACCGGACTACTAATATCCCACATCATCCCGTCAGCCAGAGCTACCAGACTACTACCCCTAATATCCCACATCATCCCATCAGCCAGAGCCACCGGACTACTACCCCTGATATCCCACATCATCCCGTCAGCCATAGCCACTGGACTACTACCCCTAATATCCCATACCGTCCCGTCAGCCAGACTCACCGGACTACTAATATCCCACATCATCCCGTCAGCCAGAGCTACCAGACTACTACCCCTAATATCCCACATCATCCCATCAGCCAGAGCCACCGGACTACTACCCCTGATATCCCATACCATCCCGTCAGCCAGAGCCACCGGACTACTACCTCTAATATCCCACATCATCCCGTCAGCCAGACTCACCAGACTACTAATATCCCACATCATCCCATCAGCCAGAGCTACCAGACTACTACCCCTAATACCCCACATCATCCAGTCACAGCCGCCAGACTACTACCCCTAATATCCCACATCATCCCGTCAGCCAGAGCCACCGGACTACTATCCCTAATATCCCACATCATCCCGTCAGCCAGAGCCACCGGACTACTACCCCTAATATCCCACATCATCCCGTCAGCCAGAGCCACCGGACTACTACCACTAATATCCCACATCATCCCGTCAGCCAGAGCCACCGGACTACTACCCCTAATATCCCACATCATCCCGTCAGCCAGAGCCACCGGACTACTACCCCTAATATCCCACATCCCGTCAGCCAGAGCCACCAAACTACTACCCCTAATATCCCACATTATCCTGTCAGCCAGAGCTACCGGACTACTACCCCTAATATCCCACATCATCCCGTCAGCCAGAGCCACCGGACTACTACCACTAATATCCCACATCATCCCGTCAGCCAGAGCCACTGGACTACTACCCCTAATATCCCACATCATCCCATCAGCCAGAGCCACCGGACTACTACCCCTAATATCCCACATCATCCCGTCAGCCAGAGCCACCGGACTACTACCACTAATATCCCACATCATCCCGTCAGCCAGAGCCACTGGACTACTACCCCTAATATCCCACATCATCCCATCAGCCAGAGCCACCGGACTACTACCACTAATATCCCACATCATCCCGTCAGCCAGAGCCACCGAACTACTACCCCTAATATCCCACATCCCGTCAGCCAGAGCCACCAAACTACTACCCCTAATATCCCACATTATCCTGTCAGCCAGAGCTACCGGACTACTACCCCTAATATCCCACATCATCCCGTCAGCCAGAGCCACCGGACTACTACCACTAATATCCCACATCATCCCGTCAGCCAGAGCCACTGGACTACTACCCCTAATATCCCACATCATCCCATCAGCCAGAGCCACCGGACTACTACCCCTAATATCCCACATCATCCCGTCAGCCAGAGCTACCAGACTACTACCCCTAATATCCCACATCATCCCATCAGCCAGAGCCACCGGATTACTACCCCTAATACCCCACATCATCCAGTCACAGCCGCCAGACTACTACCACTAATATCCCACATCATCCCATCAGCCAGAGCCACCGGACTACTACCCCTAATATCCCACATCATCCCGTCAGCCAGAGCTACCGGACTACTACCCCTAATATCCCACATCATCCCATCAGCCAGAGCCACCGGACTACTACCCCTAATATCCCACATCATCCCGTCATCCAGAGCCACCGAACTACTGCCCCCATTATCCCACATCATCCCGTCACCCACAGCCACGGGACTACTACCCCTAATATCCCACATCATCCCGTCAGCCAGAGCCACCAGACTACCTCTAATATCCCACATCATCCTGTCAGCCAGAGCCACCGGACTACTACCCCTAATATCCCACATTGTTATATATATAAAGCTGATTGTAGAGCCCCGCCCACTCCGCATAGCCACATTCACTATAATATCCCACATTATCCCATCAGCCAGAGCCACCGGACTACTACCACTAATATCCCACATCATCCCGTCAGAGCCAGTAAAAGTAGAATAGTGAAATTGCACAGAATCATGGTTCACTAAGATCCCAGGTCAACTTGTAATTTGTCCGGCTGAGTTGCTCATGGATGTACAGCATCTGTATGCAGTATAGTATCATATTTAGTGGGTTGTTATGGGAAAAGCATTACGTGTTATACGGGTATATTCAGGTGAATTATGGGGAAAGTAGCACTTTAAAAAAACTCACATCTTCAGAGCACAGTAACACATCAATAATGCATAAAAGTGTCTGTGAGAAAATATTAAATCCACATGACATTTAATATGTGCACTTTCCTACATGCATGTGTGTCACTTAATGATACCACACGGGAGGGGGGGATTCATTTCTGTCATGTTCTCACTGCTCCTTTCTGGGGGACAGACGATGGCTGGAGCTTATGTTCCTGGGGATGCTAGATTTCTCCCACCATGTCAGTGTCTGCTGAGGTGTTGTCAAGTGGGAAAACTTGCGCATAGCAACCAATCACAGCTCAGTTACTTTTAACCAGCTCTGGTGAAATGAGAGATGCTTAGTGATTGGTTGCAAGGAAAACTGTTGGTCATAGCAACCAATCACAGCTCAGCTTCTTTTGAACAGCTGTGGTGAAATGAAAGATGCATGATTGGTTGGTGACACACACACACACACATTGATTTTTATATATAGAGATTTAATATGTGGGGACATCATACTGTGTGTGGGCCGAGACATGGGAGATGATACTGTGTTGGCGAGGTTGTGGGCATCAGGGTCAGACTGGGGTGTCTGGGGCCCACCAGGGGAATGGACTCTAGGGGCCCACCCTACAGCTATATGCAAATATCTGTCAGTCGTTATCCCTATTATAGTGGAGCTTCGGCTGTAAAACACAGGCGGCTCCTGCACATCTACTGTTCACCCCCATAACTGGGATGTATAATTACGGTACCGTATTTTCCAGCGTATAAGATGACTTTTTAACCCCTGAAAATCTTCTTAAAAGTCAGGGGTCGTCTTATACGCCGAGTGCATATG
The DNA here is from genome assembly GCF_039654945.1 of Dendrobates tinctorius. Classification (NCBI taxonomy): domain Eukaryota; kingdom Metazoa; phylum Chordata; class Amphibia; order Anura; family Dendrobatidae; genus Dendrobates; species Dendrobates tinctorius. The sequence goes on from NW_027361824.1 coordinate 10,761,162, forward strand.
GGGGGAGTGGTCCCGATGAAGAAGGGAGGGTGTAGGTGGTGTTATCATCACCCTTTTACCTCATTGGTGGCAGCGGTGCGACGGCTCCTCCTTCAGCAGTGTGGCGGCTCCTCTTTGTCTAGCGTGGGGGCGCTGTGCTGGGGGGGCGGGTGTGGCGGCAAAATGGCCGTCGGAGCCTGCGCATGCTCACATTCAGATCTCGTCCTGAGATCTCGGGAGACAAGATCTGAATCTGAGCTTGCGCGGGCCATTTTCCGGAGGCCACCGCATCGCAGCAATGGAGCTGCCTGGGCCTCCGAGCCTTGGGGAAATGCCGGAGGAGCCCCGACGCTGGACAGAGAGCGGCCGCAGCCACCCCCCAGCACAGAGCCCACACTGCACAAAGGAGCCGCCGATCCCCAGCACAGAGACCCGCAGATAGCACCGCTGCCACCAATGAGGTAAAAGGGGATTATAACTCCACTTACACCCTCCCTTCTTCATCGGGACCACTCCCCCGCCATATGCAGATTGCTCCGCACCCAGCATTTAAGATGACACACGGCATATAAGAAGACCCCCCGACTTTTAAGAAGATTTTTTATTTTAACTGGAAAAGTTGGGGGGTCGTCTTATACGCCCAGTCGACTTATACGCCGGAAAATACGGTAGTTTACATTAATGGGATTCTTTGGTTAAAGCAAGTTATCACCGATCCATGGGCTCCACAGGACAGGTGATCGCTTAGGTGCGACCATTAGAAACTGCTGTTGGGATGTCTGACCGCAGCTCCATTCATTCTCTTTGGGGCTTCCAGAAAAAAAAAAGTGCAGCCACTGAGGGAATGAATGGGTCAGTGATCAAGTTGTACATGCCACTCCAGTCTAATGGGGATGAAAAGTTCCATATTTTGCTGACCGGGTCCCAGCAGTCAGACACCCACCATTCAATTCATTATCACTTATCCTGTAGAGGTGATTATTTTTTTTCACAGGAAAACTCCTGTAAGTGCATCTCTGCAGCTGTGTGCCAAGTATTTGATCTCTAAAGGAAATAATCTTCTCCTAATTAATATCAGAGAGAACAAATGACTGCCATACACAACACAATCCCCTATACCAAGACCAATTCTACCACATACAGGGGAGAAATACCACCACACCATGACCAGACCACATCAGCATACCACAGCTCCTGGGCAGGGGAGGAAGCAAAAGACAACACTGACATTACAGCAGGAGATCACAGGGAATTCACTTAGTGAGGTTAAATATTTCACTGTTTTTAAACAATATTTTACCTCACAAAATGTATCCTCTGCGATCTCCTGCTGTAATGTCAGTATTGTTTTTTGCTTCCTCCCCTGCTCAGGAGATGTGGTTCTGTACACGGTCAGACACAGGGGTGAGACAGCTCAAACAGGACAGCACATGAGGGGAGACAGGTCAAAGAAGAGAGAACAGACGGGAGAAGTCAGCACATGGGGAAAGAGCACATGGGGGAGAGATTCTCAACGCTGCAAAGCCTGCCCCCATCGTGACATTACCACCCTCCTGATGCGATAGCATCCGGCCTCCATCTAGTGTGTGTGTGTATATATATATATATATATACACATACACTGCTCAAAAAATAAAGGAAACACTTAAACAACAGAATATAACTCCAAGTAAATCAAACTTCTGTGAAATCAAACTGTCCACTTAGGAAGCAACACTGATTGACAATCAATTTCACATGCTGTTATGCAAATTGAATACACAACAGATGGAAATTATTGGCAATTATCAAGACACCCTCAATAAAGGAGTGGTTCTGCAGGTGGGGACCACAGACCACATCTCAGTACCAATGCTTTCTGGCTGATATTTGGTCACTTTTGAATGTTGGATGTGCTTTCACACTCGTGGTAACATGAGACGGACTCTACAACCCACACAAGTGGCTCAGGTAGTGCAGCTCATCCAGGATGGCACATCAATGCGAGCTGTGGCAAGGTTTGCTGTGTCTGTCAGTGTAGTGTTCACAGGCTGGAGGCGCTACCAGGAGACAGGCCAGTACACCAGGAGGCGTGGAGGGGGCCATAGGAGGGCAACAACAACAGCAGCAGGACCGCTACCTCAGCCTTTGTGCAAGGAGGAACAGAAGGAGCACTGCCAGAGACCTGCAAAATGACCTTCAGCAGGCCACAAATGTGCATGTGTCTGTACAAACGGTTAGAAACCAACTCCATGAGGATGTTCTGAGGGCCCGATGTCCACAGATGGGAGTTGTGATCACAACCCATCACCGTGCAGGACACTTAACATTTGCCACAGAACACCAGGATTGGCAAATTCGCCACTGGCGCCCTGTGCTCTTCACAGATGAAAGCAGGTTCACACTGAGCCGTAACAGACGTGACAGAGTCTGGAGACTCCGTGGAGAGCGATCTGCTGTCTGCAACATCCTCCAGCATGAGTGGTTTGGCAGTGGGTCAGTAATGGTGTGAGGTGGCATTTCTTTGGAGGGCCGCACAGTCCTCCATGTGCTCGCCAGAGGTAGCCTGACTGCCATTAGGTACTGAGATGAGATCCTCAGACCCCTTGTGAGACCATATACTGGTGCGGTTGGCCCTGGGTTCCTCCTAATGCAGGACAATGCCAGACCTCATGTGGATGGAGTTTGTCAGCAGTTCCTGCAAGATGAAGGCATTGAAGCTATGGCCCGCCCGTTCCCCAGACCTGAATCCGAATGAGCACATCATGTCTCGCTCCATCCACCGTCACGTTGCACCACAGACTGTCCAGGAGTTGGCGGATGCTTTAGTCCAGGTCTGGGAGGAGATCCCTTAGGAGACCATCCGCCACCTCATCAGGAGCATGCCCAGGCATTGTACAGTAGGGAGGTCATACAGGCACGTTGAGGCCACACACAATACTGAGCATCATTTTGACTTGTTTTAAAGGACATTACATTCCACTTTAATTTTGTGTGTGACTCCAAATCCAGGCCTCCATTGGTTAATTAATTTGATTTCCATTGATGATTTTGTGTGATTTTGTTGTCAGCACATTCAACTTTGTACAGAACAAAGTATTCAATGAGAATATTCCATTCATTCAGATCTAGGATGTGTTTTTTGAGCAGTGTATATATATATATATATGCATCCTGGCTCTACCATATACTGTATATGCATCCGGCACCCCCATACATCCATCTTGCCCCTTGTCCTGCCCCCCCATATGTGTCTCCATTCTGGCCCCTTGTCCTGGCTTCATGCACAGAGAGAGAGATGACAAGAAAAAAAAACCATTCCTCTTACCTTCCTGAGCTCCCAGCGCCATCCTCCTCCTCTGCAGGTCCAGCGCACACATAGAAAAATGGCCGCCAACATAGCAGAGGCCGGCGGTGAATGTGTGCGAGCGGCGCATGACAGTGGCGTCATACGCCAGTAACGACGGGCTCACACTCATTAATGATCGGGACGTGCAAGGCAGCGCTTCAGGTAATGACCTATGCATGCGCCCGTCTCTGCCTGCGCTTTTAAAGGGCCCGCGCCCCTAAAAACGGCAGACTTTTTTTCCCCTCTTCTTTTGCCTTCCCACAGCCAATGGCCCACCAGGGATTAACCGGTACCCCGCCAGGCCAGCCCAGGTGGGCATCATCATCCTGTATATTGGGAGCTAGTTGGGGTCATCATACTGGGTACAGTGTTGGGGGGACATTGGGGGTGTTGTACTGTTTTTGTGGGAGCTTTTGACCATAACACAAGGGCTGAGTAATAGGACCAAACTCTATACACTTTACAAAAAGCAGTAACTGATATGGTGTTGATTTGCTCAACATCAAACAATAAAATTAATATCAATATAAAATGTTAATATTAACATTGAGCAGAATTAATTTCGGCCTATTTGTTCGGCCTCCACAACAGTCACGGTCTCTCATGTGGCCACTCAGGAAAATTGCCCACTCGAGCTCTTGGGGTAGCAGTGTGTATTTATACCTCTGTCTGACATCCACCATACTCCCATGGATTTCTTGGTTATCGGGCCGCCCATATGGCTTGTACTCCAGGGAGAGATTTTGGCCTAGGAAACAGATTCTGGTGAAATCGGCAAATCTGTGTATTTATTTGTCTTGTCCAGGTTTTTTGTGTTTGCTACATGATAAAGATTTATATTGATAAAATGTAGGATGTGCAGACAATCTTCTGCACCAGTCTATTCCTGCCGCTGACATTTTTTGCATCCTGATTCTGTGATTCCGTCAGGCTTTGCAGGGAACAGCCGCAGTCTTCAGATATCCTCTCCGGACGGTGTATCAGCAGCAGAGGAATGTTCTCCTTGCACAAGCAGCCCAGGGCAGGGGATCATCTCCAGCTCGGCCCAGGGCTCCTCGCAGATCACAGTGTAGGAAGCTCGGCGGCAGGACGGCATCACCTGCAGCAGTCCCATAGGAGAGGGGAGGAAGGTCACGATGACACTGTAATGCCATTCAGTTGGACATTAACACAGCAGATTGATTGCAGAACTTTAAATTGGGCGATGACAGAAATCTGATGAGTGTGAATCCACCCCTTATTAGGCCGGAATTAACATAACCTAGTAACATAGTTTTGAAGGCTGAAGGAAGACCTTATGTCCATCTAGTTCAGCCTATTTTTAGTGCAGCTGTTCTGCATTGTTGATCCTGGGGAAGGCAAAAATCCCACAGAATAGAAGCCAATTTTCTCCATAGGGGAAAAAAAATTCCTTCCCCTAAGCTGGGTCAACCATCTACCTATAATATTGAAGCCATAGTTTTGGCAGCCTGGACATGGGAGAAGATACTGTGTTGGTATTCTGTATATCAGGAGCTATTGAGGATCATACTGTGTATAGGGAGCTGTGGGGGGTCACCATACTGTTTGGAAGTCATAATGCGGTGTATAGAAAGCTGTGGGGACATCATACTGCGTGAGGATGATCGTATCGTGTATAGGGAGCTGTGGGGACATCATACTGCGTGAGGGTGATCGTATCGTGTATAGGGAGCTGTGGGGACAGCATACTGCGTGAGGGTGATCGTATCGTGTATAGGGAGCTGTGGGGACAGCATACTGCGTGAGGGTGATCGTATCGTGTATAGGGAGCTGTGAAGACATCATACTGCGTGAGGGTGATCGTATCGTGTATAGGGAGCTGTGGGGACAGCATACTGCGTGAGGGTGATCATATCGTGTATAGGGAGCTGTGAAGACATCATACTGCGTGAGGGTGATCGTATCGTGTATAGGGAGCTGTGAGGACATCATACTGCGTGAGGGTGATCGTATCGTGTATAGGGAGCTGTGAGGACATCATACTGCGTGAGGGTGATCGTATCGTGTATAGGGAGCTGTGGGGACATCATACTGCGTGAGGGTGATCGTATCGTGTATAGGGAGCTGTGGGGACAGCATACTGCGTGAGGGTGATCGTATCGTGTATAGGGAGCTGTGGGGACAGCATACTGCGTGAGGGTGATCGTATCGTGTATAGGGAGCTGTGGGGACAGCATACTGCGTGAGGGTGATCGTATCGTGTATAGGGAGCTGTGAAGACATCATACTGCGTGAGGGTGATCGTATCGTGTATAGGGAGCTGTGAGGACATCATACTGCGTGAGGGTGATCGTATCGTGTATAGGGAGCTGTGAGGACATCATACTGCGTGAGGGTGATCGTATCGTGTATAGGGAGCTGTGGGGACATCATACTGCGTGAGGGTGATCGTATCGTGTATAGGGAGCTGTGGGGACATCATAATCCGTGAGGGTGATCGTATCGTGTATAGGGAGCTGTGGGGACATCATAATGCGTGAGGGTGATCGTATCGTGTATAGGGAGCTGTCGGGACATCATACTGCGTGAGGGTGATCGTATCGTGTATAGGGAGCTGTGAGGACATCATACTGCGTGAGGGTGATCGTATCGTGTATAGGGAGCTGTGAGGACATCATACTGCGTGAGGGTGATCGTATCGTGTATAGGGAGCTGTGAGGACATCATACTGCGTGAGGGTGATCGTATCGTGTATAGGGAGCTGTGGGGACATCATAATGCGTGAGGGTGATCGTATCGTGTATAGGGAGCTGTGGGGACATCATAATCCGTGAGGGTGATCGTATCGTGTATAGGGAGCTGTGGGGACATCATAATGCGTGAGGGTGATCGTATCGTGTATAGGGAGCTGTCGGGACATCATACTGCGTGAGGGTGATCGTATCGTGTATAGGGAGCTGTGAGGACATCATACTGCGTGAGGGTGATCGTATCGTTTATAGGGAGCTGTGAGGACATCATACTGCGTGAGGGTGATCGTATCGTGTATAGGGAGCTGTGAGGACATCATACTGCGTGAGGGTGATCGTATCGTGTATAGGGAGCTGTGAGGACATCATACTGCGTGAGGGTGATCGTATCGTGTATAGGGAGCTGTGAGGACATCATACTGCGTGAGGGTGATCGTATCGTGTATAGGGAGCTGTGGGGACATCATACTGCGTGAGGGTGATCGTATCGTGTATAGGGAGCTGTGGGGACATCATAATGCGTGAGGGTGATCGTATCGTGTATAGGGAGCTGTCGGGACATCAAACTGTGTGAGGATTTAAGAAAGAGGAACAGCATCCAATCCAGGTGAAAATCGTATCAAAGATTTATTCTGCCAGTGTAAAATACGTTTCGGCCATATTGTGGCCTTTACAATATGGCCCGAAACGTTGTATTTTACACTGGCAGAATAAATCTTTGATACTAATTTCACCTGGATTGGATGCTGTTCCTCTTTCTTATATGGTCATTTGTTCATTTGGGTCCATGGACCTTTGAACCTGAATCCACTTTTCCGCTGTGCTGTCGGCTGCTTTTTGCATCATATGCGTGAGGGTGATCGTATTATGTATAGGGAGCTGTGGGGACATCATACGCGTGCGGGTGATCGTATTGTGTATAGGGAGCTGTGGGGACATCATACTGCGTGCGGGTGATCGTATTGTGTATAGGGAGCTGTGGGGACATCATACTGCGTGGAAGTCATAATACTGTGTATAAAACAGCAGCATGTCTGGTTAGGTGCATGAGCTGCAAAAAAAAAAAAAAAAAGTAAAAATAAAAATGCCCAAGAAAAAATTTCCGTTACTCCTAACAAATATTCCAAATAATCAGATTTCTGGTGGGATATAATGTTAGGATTTTTGCATGCTGAATTAAAGGGATTTAAGTGTAGTCATTATTAAATAACACCTGTCTATATTCTATTATTCATCATGTCTTTAATGTTTACAATTTTTCTTCTAAAATTAAATTGTTCTGTTTTTCTAGGTTTATTGCTGCATTATTAGTGCACTTTTATTACCTGCGTATTGTTATTATGCCCATTTACCATTCTTTATTATATAAGGTGATTTTGTATACATTTACTACTTATTAATTTATTTTTTGTGTACTATATTTTTTGATCTTATTACATCAATGTTTTTATGTCTAAATATATTATTTTGGATGTAAATACTTTATTATATTGTAAAATAAATAATAAAAATAAAATAAAACGTATTTAGATCAGAAATATTTATGTATTATAAAACTCCATTGTAGATTACATCTTTAGCACTTTTTTTTTATTAGATGTTTTTATATTTTATCTGTTGGCTACAATTTATAATACACGTATACATTTATTTTTTTATAGACATTTACAACTTTTATTAGTGTATAATTTTTTGATGGTTACCTATTTATTTATGTATAACTAATATATTTTTGTATTATATAATTACATTTCTTCTATTGATCAATTATATCTTCACCATTTTGGACATTTGAAGCTTTTATGTCTATAAATATATTATATATTCACTACTTTATCATATTAGATATTTTCTGTGTTCGCGCCATTTTTTTATTCTAGCGTTACTACTTTATACAGTCATATGTAAAAGTTAGGGCACCCCTATTAATGTTAACCTTTTTTCTTTATAACAATTTTGGTTTTTGCAACAGCTATTTCAGTTTCATATATCTAATAACTGATGGACTCAGTTATATTTCTGGATCCAAATGAGGTTTATTGTACTAACAGAAAATGTGCAATCTGCATTTAAACAAAATTTGACCGGTGCAAAAGTATGGGCACCCTTATCATTTTCTTGATTTGAACACTCCTAACTACTTTTTACTGACTTCCTGAAGCACTAAATTGGTTTTGTAACCTCATTGAGCTTTGAACTTCATAGCCAGGTGTATCAAATCATGAGAAAAGGTATTTAAGGTGGCCACTTGCAAGTAGTTCTCCTATTTGATTCTCCTATGAAGAGTGGCATCATGGGCTCCTCAAAACAACTCTCAAATGATCTGAAAACAAAGATTATTCAACATAGCTTTTCAGGGGAAGGATACAAAAAGTTGTCTCAGAGATTTAACCAGTCAGTTTCCACTGTGAGGAACATAGTAAGGAAATGGAAGAACACAGGTACAGTTCTTGTTAAGCCCAGAAGTGGCAGGCCAAGAAAAATATCAGAAAGGCAGAGAAGAAGAATGGTGAGAACAGTCAAGGACAATCCACAGACCACCTCCAAAGACCTGCAGCATCATCTTGCTGCAGATGGTGTCACTGAGCATCGGTCAACAATACAGCGCACTTTGCACAAGGAGAAGCTGTATGGGAGAGTGATGCGAAAGAAGCCGTTTCTGCAAGCACGCCACAAACAGAGTCGCCTGAGGTCTGCAAAAGCACATTTGGACAAGCCAGTTATATTTTGGAAGAAGGTCCTGTGGACTGATGAAACAAAGATTGAGTTGTTTGGTCATACAAAAAGGCGTTATGCATGTGCTGTATTGTTGACCGATGCACAGTGACACCATCTGCAGCAAGATGATGCTGCAGGTCTTTGGAGGTGGTCTGTGGATTGTCCTTGACTGTTCTCACCATTCTTCTTCTCTGCCTTTCTGATAGTTTTCTTGGCCTGCCACTTCTGGGCTTAACAAGAACTGTACCTGTGTTCTTCCATTTCCTTACTATGTTCCTCACAGTGGAAACTGACAGGTTAAATCTCTGAGACAACTTTTTGTATCCTTCCCCTGAAAAGCTATGTTGAATAATCTTTGTTTTCAGATCATTTGAGAGTTGTTTTGAGGAGCCCATGATGCCACTCTTCATAGGAGAATCAAATAGGTGAACTACTTGCAAGTGGCCACTTTAAAAACCTTTTCTCATGATTTGATACACCTGGCTATGAAGTTCAAAGCTCAATGAGGTTACAAAACCAATTTAGTGCTTCAGGAAGTCAGTAAAGAGTAGTTAGGAGTGTTCAAATCAAGAAAATGATAAGGGTGCCCATACTTTTGCACCAGTCAAATTTTGTTTAAATGCAGATTGCACATTTTCTGTTAGTACAATAAACCTCATTTGAATCCAGAAATATAACTGAGTCCATCAGTTATTAGATATATGAAACTGAAATAGCTGTTGCAAAAACCAAAATTGTTATAAAGAAAAAAGGTTAACATTAATAGGGGTGCCCAAACTTTTACATATGACTGTATTGGTTATTAGATGGTTCTACGGATAATATTTCATTTTCCAACATTTTTTTTTTTTTTTTTTTTAGACTTTTCTCATTTTCTATGGCAGCATTCACAGTTGTGCGCCGGCCGGGCAGTGTCGAATATCAGGATGTATATTATGAGAGTCGGGAAAGCCCAGGAGAGGCTGTGGCAGGATTTTTGGCATCTGTCCATCCTGTGGGGGTGAAGCTGCGCTCGGCCCCCTGCTCTCACTATTTGCCTCCTCTCTGGGCTTCCCGGCAGCTAGAGTTGAGCGACTTTGGTCGGATCGGGTTTCATGAAACAAAATTTGTTTCAGATGAAACTGGTCCGACTAGGGCAAAAAAAGTCGGCGTTTCGTCCGAAACCCGACCCCAATGCAAGTCAATGGGAAATAAAAGTCGGCATTGCGTGGATGAATGTCATCCGCTCAATGCCGACTTTTATTCCCCATTGACTTGCATTGGGGTCGGGTTTCGGACGAAACTACGACTTTTTTTGCCCTAGTCGGACCAGTTTCATCTGAAACAAATTTTGTTTCATGAAACCCGATCCGACCAAAGTCGCTCAACTCTACCGGCAGCATCTGGTGACTGCAGAGAGTCGGGATCACAGAGAAACCTGCAGAGAAAATCGATGGGTCTCAGTGGTACCCAATACCGGGCGACAACCTCTTTGTCAGTGCAGGTCTCCCCGTTATCATTATCAGCCCCCGACTGGAGGGAAGGGTGGTGTGACCCCAAACTGATAAAGGGGATACTACATAATGGTCCATACCATCCATGGAAAAGGAGCAAAACTGAGTCCCACATTGTCAGCAGTAGCGCCCCCCACAGTATGTTCTGAGACCCTCACTAAATACAGAATGACAACTACCAGTACAGTGCCCATAGGGCTTGTCATAGGGATCCACCCTGAGACTGACTGTCAGCCCATAACTGTGATCATGAACTATGAAGCTCAGGATGAACAGCAATATAGATCCCAACATGATAGGGACAATATCACACAGGAGAGGATTAGATACACGGCTCAGCAGACAGTATCACAAAGGATAGGATTAGATACACGGCTCAGCAGTCAGTATCACACAGGAGACTAGATACACAGCTCAGCAGTATCACACAGGATAGGATTAGATACATAGCTCAGCAGTCAGTATCACACAGGAGAGCATAAGATACACGGCTCAGCAGTCGGTATCACACAGGATAGGTTTAGATACACGGCTCAGCAGTCAGTATTGCACAGGAGAGGATTAGATACACGGCTCAGCAGACAGTATCACACAGGATAGGATTAGATACACGGCTCAGCAGTCAGTATCGCACAGGAGAGGATTAGATACACGGCTCAGCAGTCAGTATCACACAGGATTAGATACACGGCTCAGCAGTCAGTATCACACAGGAGAGGATTAGATACACGGCTCAGCAGTCAGTATCACACAGGAGGATTAGATACACTGCTCAGCAGTCAGTATCACACAGGATAGGATTAGATACACGGCTCAGCAGTCAGTATTGCACAGGAGAGGATTAGATACACGGCTCAGCAGACAGTATCACACAGGATAGGATTAGATACACGGCTCAGCAGTCAGTATCGCACAGGAGAGGATTAGATACACGGCTCAGCAGTCAGTATCACACAGGATTAGATACACGGCTCAGCAGTCAGTATCACACAGGAGAGGATTAGATACACGGCTCAGCAGTCAGTATCACACAGGAGGATTAGATACACTGCTCAGCAGTCAGTATCACACAGGATAGGATTAGATACACGGCTCAGCAGTCAGTATCACACAGGATAGGATTAGATACACGGCTCAGGGGTCAGTATCACACAGGATAGGATTAGATACACGGCTCAGCAGTCAGTATCACACAGGATAGGATTAGATACACGGCTCAGGAGTCAGTAACACACAGGATAGGATTAGATACAGCAGAGTATGGAATGACTTGCCATATGTATGTTCTGCAGTACTGACTTCCAGTATGCTGGCGCCCTCTGGTGGCTATATAGAGGATGAGGGTCACCTAGCTGCTGCTATATACAGTTTATATAGATGACGCTTAGTCGTATGTGACCGGTTTGTGTGTCGGGGCGGCTGTGCCGTGTATTTTATCTTAAGCACAGGTTACACTGCTGAGGTGACGCTTGTTATTTCTGCGCACTCCTACGTCATTGTCGGCCATGTTTTCAGGCGCCATTCTTCTTATTACGTGGTGGCTGCGCACCCCCGTTTAACACACAGAGTCCTGTCACAGCGTTGTTGTATTGTGGTCCTGGACACAGACTCCAGGCAGATGTAAAGTTTTCTTACTTTTATTCCTCTCGCTCTTCTGTCCATAAATAAAAGGTTTACATTCATTAACAGGAAGAAAAGAAAAAAAGATAAAAAATAAAAAAATAACAAACACGACTCCGGCCACAGATTGTGAACTTCTTGTCATCCATAGTCCAGGGCATATGACAATCACAACGGCGGCGAGAGAACCGGAGCCCACCGACAGACGCAAACATGACCCCGTCCGTCAATCTGACAACGACAGCATCTTGATTTATGGCAAAGGAGGAAGAGTCACACGAGATGTCAGAGAGGATGTGGGCAGTTCAGTCCCATAAAAAGCAGTCGCCACATATCTCTTACAGGAAGAAAAGACCAGGCATGCTGAAAGCCAACATGCCCGACCCTTCCTTCCCCCACTATCTGCCATCAGAGGACTCGCACCGCACACGATAGCTGGTCGGCCATGCTGAGATCATCAGGAAGGGCCGAGGTTTATCTAATGTGCATGGTCGCACTAGACCTAATTTAATGGGGTCTCGGTCAGACCGGAGAGAGATCTGTGCTGCTGATGGATTTATGTCTGAAAATGGCTATAAATGGAAGTGCCAACTATTTTAGGGAAGTTTGCACCGTTCTCTCACCAGTGGGGACCCTTGTCACCAGCCCCTTAGACCCCTCCACCACTTAGAAGCCTGTGTCCCTCCAAACTGTGACCATGAGGTTATCCGGATTATCGGTCCATCCTCGTGATGAATGAGCCAACACAGCAACAGCGCCCCCCGACCAGGAAGAGGAGAAAAAAAAGACACCACGGACACTGGCATTGACTGGCGTTTAGTGACGGAGGGGCCGCTCTGCTGTACCAGGATCATCACTGCGGCCGCCGGAGCTCGGTATTTACAGGACGACTTTGTGCCCCCTCCAGACGGCAGGGCACTAACAGGCCGGGAACACGCTGCAAAACAGACAGGAGACGACTGTGATTACTCAGCTTTGTATGTGATAGGGCAAAGGGTTTGTCTTTTGGGGGTGGGGGAGTGCAGGAACAATCTCGGGACCCCTCCATCAGCCACTTCAGGACGACATATTGGGTATTATTAGGAGTCAAGTTATGTTCTTACCACTGAAATCCACCAACTGGTTCTGCAAACCGATGGCGCACCAAGAAGGTGGCGACCGCCTCCGCGACCTGCGCCAAAGAGAAGTCGTTACAGCTCAGCCTGACAACCAACTGCCATCCCGTCGCTCCCTAGGAGTCTCGACATCTGGGACCATGAGGAATCTCTAGAACCGGGGACCCCTCTCACTAGGCCGGCCCTATATTTGTCATCAAGTTTAACCCCATTCGCTATCAGGCAAATTTTCATGTTTATTTTTTTTTACATTTTTTGCTTCCAAGAGCCACAATTTCATTATTTTTCTTTCCCCCATGATTTGTGTGGGATGAGTTGTAGGATTGAAGGTCATCATATTACCCATACAAAGTCCGGAGAAAATGGTAGAAATTTCCAAGTGCGGTAAATTTGTAAAAAAACAAAAAAAAAAAAACAAAGCCACAATTGTGTAAATGCTTTATTTTTTTTTTTTTTTGGGGGGGGGGGGGGGGGGGGATTCCTTTTTTCAAGGACCATTGTGTGTGGTAAAAATGATCTGATTTCTACTGATTTGGAGAGTCAGGTTAAGTTATGGTGATACCAAACGTGTATTGTTTTTATATTTAGATATATACAATCATTGGCCCCCTTGAAATTGTTCCAGAAAATGAAGTATTTTTCCCAGAAAATTATTGCACTTGCACATGTCTTGTGATTGCACAATGATTATTTCCTTTGTGTGATTGGAACAATACAAAAAAAAAAAAAACAGAAAAAAAAGGCAAGGTGTAGATAATTTCACACAAAACCCCCAAAATGGGCCAGGCAAAATTGTTGGCAGTGGCACCTTTCCAAAATTGTGGGTAAACAACTTTGTTTCCAGCATGTGATGCTCTGTCAAATTCACCTGTGGCAAGTAACAGGTGTGGGAAATATGAAAATCACACTTGAATCCAGATAAAAAATGAGAGAAGGTGACTCAATCTTTGCATCGTGTGTGCCACACTAAGCATGGAGAACAGAAAGAGGAGAATAGAACTGAGAGGATTTGAGAACCAAAAGCAAGGTTACAAGTCCATTTCCAGAGATCTTGATGTTCCTTTGTCCACAGTGCGTAACATCATTATTATTATTTATTTCTATAGCACCATTGGTTCCATGGTGCTGTACATGAGAATTCCAGAGGATGGGGGCTATTCGGGAGAAGTCTTGGAGGCGGTTGGGTGAGGAGCGAATAAGTGTGGAGGAGAGAAGGAGGTCTTGGGAGGACCGCAGATTACGTGAGTGAAGGTATCAGGAGATTAGTTCAGAGACATATGGGGGAGACAGGTTATAGATGGCCTTGTAGGTCAGTATTAGTCATTTGAACTGGATACGCTGAGGGAATGGAAGCCAGTGAAGAGATTTGCAGAGAGAAGCGGAGGAGTAGCGAGGAGAGAAATGAATTAGTCGGGCAGCAGAGTTAAGGATGGACTGGAGAGGTGCAAGGGTGTTAGCAGGGTGGCCACAGAGGAGGATGTTGCAGTAGTCGAGGCGGGAGATGATGAGGGCATGCACAAGCATTTTAGTAGATTGAGGGTTGAGGAACGGACGGATTCTGGAAATATTTTTGAGCTGGAGGCAACAGGAGGTGGAGAGAGCTTGGATGTGCGGTTTGAAGGACAGTGCAGAGTCATGGGTTACTCCAAGGCAGCTGACCTCTTGTACGGGGGAAAGCATGATATCGTTAATTGTGATAGATAGGTCAGGTAAGGAAGATCTGTTAGATGGAGGAAAGATGATGAGTTCAGATTTGTCCACATTGAAATTGAGGAAGCGGGAGGAGAAGGAGGAGGATATGGCTGATAGACACTCTGGAATCCTGGACAGCAGAGAGGTAACGTCTGGGCCAGAGAGGAAGATCTGAGTGTCGTCAGCATAAAGGTGGTACTGGAATCCATGGGACTTTATGAGTTGCCCCAGGCCAAGTGTATAGATTGAGAAGAGTAGGGGTCCTAGAACAGAGCCTTGGGGGACTCCAACAGAGAGAGGGTGGGATGAGGAGGTAGTGTGGGAGTGGGAGACGCTGAATGTTCGGTTGGAAAGGTATGAGGAGATCCAGGATAGGACGAGGTCTTTGATGCCGAAGGAGGAGAGGATCTGTAGTAGGAGGCAGTGGTCAACTGCGTCGAAAGCAGAGGACAGGTCTAGAAGCAGGAGGAGTATAGAGTATTGTCCGTTAGCTTGGGCTATAAGTAGGTCGTTGGTAATTTTGGTCAGGGCTGTCTCAGTGGAATGATGGGGACGGAAGCCAGATTGTAGATTGTCAAAGAGCAAGTTAGATGAGAGGTGGGAGGAAAGTTCAGCATGGATGTGCTGCTCCAGGAGTTTGGAAGCGAATGGGAGCAGTGATATTGAGCGATATCTGGACATAACGGTTGGGTCGAGAGTTGGCTTTTTAAAGATAGGTGTGATTGTGGCATGTTTGAAAGCAGAAGGGAAGGTACCGGAAGTTAGTGATAGGCTAAAGAGGTGGGTTAGGGAAGAGATAAGTGTGGTGGTGAGGTTGTGGAGGAGGTGTGATGAGATGGGGTCAAGTGCACACGTTGTGAGGTGCGATTTGGAGAAGAGGCGATTAAGCTCCCCTTCAGTGATGTTGGAGAGGGAGGTTATGGGGTTTGGGTATTGGTCTGGTGTACAAAGGGGTTGTAGTTGAACAATAAAGACTTGCCTTGTTTGGTCGATCTTATTTTTGAAGTGTGTGGCAAAGTCCTCAGCAGAGATGAGGGAGGTTGGAGGGGGCAGTGGTGGGCGGAGGAGGGAGTTAAAAGTGTTGAATTACTGTTTGGGGTTGTAGGATAGGGAAGATACGAGGGTTGTGAAGTAGGCCTGTTTAGCAGAGGTGAGGGCAGATGTGAAAGCGAGTGTTGCCTGTTTGAATGCAGTGAAGTCGTCGTGCGAATTTGTTTTCTTCCAACGCCGCTCTGCAATCCTGGACACTTGCCGGAGCGCTTTAGTGGTGTTATTGTGCCAGGGTTGTCTGTTGGTATGTCGCATTCTGCCATGAACGAGTGGCATTGTAGAAAGCAGTGGCACTGTCTGTGTCATGGAGTAAGGATATGGAGGACAGTGGTAGAATAGAGTCAGAGAGCGTGTGGGTGTCTAGGCCTGCGAGGTTTCTGCGGGGGGTGCGCATGTTGCTGGGTGACAGGAGAGGAGGACAGGGATGAGAAAGTGAGTCGATGGTTGAATAGAGGGAGAGGGGAGGTGGTGATGTTAGATAGAGAGCAGAGGCGGGTGAAGACCAGGTCTAATGTATGGGAGGACCTAGTGAATGACCTGCATAAAGCTGATACCACCGTAACAAAGGCTACCATTAGTAACTCACTAAACCGCCAGGGACTCAGATCCTGCAGTGCCAGACGTGTCCCCCTGCTTAAGCCAGTACATGTCCGGCCCGTCTGAAGTTTGCTAAAGAGCATTTGGATTATCCAGAAGAGTACTGGGAGAATGTCATATGGTCTGATGAAACCAAAGTAGAACTGTTTGGTAGAAACAAAACTCATCATGTTTGGATGAGACAGAATGCTGAGTTGCATCCAAAGAACACCATACCTACTGTGAAGCATGGAGGCGGAAACATCATGCTTTGGGGCCGTTTCTCTGCAAAGGGACCACGACGACTGATCTGTGTACATGAAAGAATGAATGGGGCCATGTATCGTGAGATTTTGAGTGCAAACCTCCTTCCATCAGCAAGGGCATTGAAGATTAAATGTGGATGGGTCTTTCAGCACAATAATGATCCCAAGCACACTGCCAGGGCAACGAAGGAGTGGCTTTGTAAGAAGCATATGAAGGTCCTGGAGTGGCCTAGCCAGCCTCCAGATCTCAACCCCATAAGAAAACCTTTGGAGGAATTTGAAAGTCCGTGTTGCCCAGCGACAGACCCAAAACATCTCTGCTCTAGAGGAGATCAGCATGGAGGAATGGGCCACCATACCGCCAACAGTGCGTGCCAACCTTGTGAAGACTTACAGAAAACGTTTGACCTCTGCCATTGCCAACAAAGGACATATAAAAAAATATTGAGATGAACTTTTAATGACCAAATACTTATTTTACACCATAATTTGCAAAACAAATTTTGCCAAATCAGACAAGGTGATTTTCTGGATTTGTTTTCTCATTGTGACTCTCATAGTTGTGGTCTACCTATGATGTCGATTACAGGCCGCTCTCATCTTTATAAGTGGGAGAACTTGCACAATTGGTGGCTGACTAAATACTTTTTCTCCCCACTGTAATTAGCAAAACAAGTGTAACTGCAATAATATTCTGGGAGAAATACTTCATTTTCTGGAACAATTCCAAGTGTGCCAACACCTCCGGCCATGACTGTATGTGTGTAATATATTTATTATTTTTTGTCGGAAAAAAAAATAAATCTGTGCAGCCGTATTCTGAGATCAGTAAGTTTTTAATATTCAGCTGGTGGAGCTGTGTGAGGGATAGTTCTTTCTAGTGCACGGTTGTATATTTCATTGGTGAGAGTGTTAGTTACATCTATACAATGATTTGAGCATGTAACACATGAAAATTGAGAATACTTAGCGCATAAATTAGCCAATTCATGTGTACCCGGCAGCCAGGATAAAGCGATTCTCATTGCTGGGAACTAATTTAATGTGAATCTTTTCTTAGGCTAAAGTCTACATTTATACATGGGAAGATATATGCTGTACAGAACACCTGAGGCTGAGGGGTGGAGTGCTCAGTCAGAGAGCCAATATACAAAAATCACATCAGGATCTTACCTACCCATGAAAGGAGGCTATCAACCCAGGAGAGGATTCACGTTGGGTTCCCAGCAAAGAAGATCACCTTGTTGTGGCTGCTGGGCATACATGGATTGGTATGCATTGAGTAAATTAATTTTTTCCTATTTTCTAGAGCAGTAATGCAATTCATATTTTCCTATCTTCTTGAGCAGTAATGGAATTCAAATTTTTCATGTTTGCATGTCATAGCACTACAGAGTGCTGCTTTATTTGTTGGTTATGTAAGTTAGTAAGCACCTATGATGGTCAGTCTTTTGATATTTCTATAAGGTGATTTTATGCCTTTTTATTGCATTATTGAAGTGGCCATCACTAATAAAATAAAAAAAAAAACAAACCCGCATTTCTGCAGGTAAAAATTTTGTTTTTCACAGCATTTACCGTGCATGTTATATAATTTTAGATTTTCATAGGAATACACAGGAAAAGAACCTCCTTGTACTTTTTTGTAATATATCAGTATTACAGATATAGTAAACAGGGGCCTTCAATAGGCCACCGGAAACCCATTAGGCATCCCGGGATTGAATTGCGAAAGGCCAATGGGCACTAGAATGGACGCCTCACCGGCAGAGATTGGTTAAACAGCAGCGATCGGAGCTAGATGTCGCTGGCAGCTGTATACTTTACACCCGACGTGTGACGTACATGTGTGTCCTATGTCGGCAACGAAGTTAATGTAGAGTAATTTGCAGCCAAATGCAGTCAGACCCCACTTATCAGCCATTTACAGTATATACGGTGGTCTGGCGAGTGTCTTACTTTATCTGGAGCGTCTTCGTGTACGGCATGGCCACACTGCGGGAGAACCTGCATCTGGAACTTTCCTGTAATGCAAAACATAAGACATCCATGAGAAGATGGACCTGGCAAGGGGCTGAATGTACAGTATGGAGAAGGAAGGTGGGAATCAAACGGCACCTTGTGATCAAAATGCCCAAACGCGGTGGTCTTACCCTGCATCTGTCCTATCGTGAGGTCCTTATCCAATCTGTCCACGCCTGAAACAACAAGACAAGCGTTATCTGCCTATGATCTGGGAGACCGTGAGATTTATAAATATAAATAGGGGGTAGCTTACCGATCGTTGGGGTCCAACCTATGAGATCCCCAATGATCCCAAGAATAGGGTCTTTTTTTCTACATACTTAGCCATAGTTATTCTCTTCAAAGTGCATGTATTAATAAGTATTATAAGCAACACTCAATGATCGCCATCTTCTCCAGTTACCAGCAAAGTTACCGCTTTTCCTCAACCAGGTGCCTACAGTTCTGACACGCTGTGTCTTCTGTACAAACCGGAAGCAATGCAATAAGCCGACGAGACATTGAGGTTCACTTATGGTCCACAATGGAGACGCTGTCAGAACCGAGGTCATCTGGCCCAGGAGAGGAAGTCACTCCTCACCGGAGAGGAAGGCGATAGGAAAGGATTTCAATACATGAACTGTGCACAAAGCAACTATTGCTCCTAGGGTGGATAAAGCATTCACACGTCCATTTTTCACGAACGTGTCCTAGCCGTGCTTCTCACAGACAGGACATGTAGCCATTATAGTCTATAAGGCTGTTCACATGTCCATGTTTCCTGACCGAGGCCTTACAGACCCCACACGCAATCACAGGTGGAGATCCATGCAGATCTATGCTTGGGTCTGATGATTACACATTACAGTATATAAAAGCAGTGTGATAAAAACATTAAAACCAGCACATGTAAAAACAGAAGAAAAGCCGCAGCAGAGGACACTCACCGGCCAGGAGGAGCTGTTTAGGAATTGAACAGCTGAGGAAGAGGTTGGAGAGACCCCTGAACCAGCCCTCCCAGTATTTCTCAGTTTTTGACAGCTCGATCCTCCAGGTATAGGGGCGCTCCTTTTTGGTCTAAGAAAGAACGATATTAGAAGTGAAGTTCTGGATTTAGAAAATAGAAAGTTCTACTTTCTGCTCCAGTGTCGCAGTTGCTGAATGGAAACCTTTATTATTTCCTATCAGTGGATAAAAGCTGCTTGTGGTTCCGTGATGGACACCGCTCCAGTAAGGGTCACATGGTGCAATAGTGTGCATCACAAATAATGCCAGGTTTACCGGATGTACGCCAAAATGAACAAACCAAAATCATTATTTTTATACGTAGCAGCATGTTGACTGGTTGCACGGCTGAGACCCTGCTGATCATTAAGAACAGGACCTGTTGGAATGTCGGGTTGGTCACAGCCATCTGCACACTATGGCTCCGTGCCTAGTTGGAGAAAGCAGAGTGCAACGCTTGGCTATTTCTTGTATGGGACGGTCGTGACGTACAGCCAGCACTTCATTCATATGGAGCATGGTAGATCTCCGATCTCTGAGTTGTGGGGGTCCGAGTGAGCGGGATAGCTTTGTGTGAGCGCATGGGGGGTCACATGTCCATTCTCTTCTTACCTCCGTATCATCCTCCTTCTTCCTTTTGTTGATGGACTGCCCCCCGTTCTCCTCTTCATCTTCTTCCTCTTCCTCGATGATTCCTTCTCCTAAAGATTTTGGTCCTTCGGGACTTACGGCTTCTTCACATCTGTGGGTAAACCAGCACACACAGTGTTACATCAGGTACATTTATGAAGCATTTTCTTACCTCTTTTTAGGATGAAGCTGGAAAGTTGTCCTTAACCATTACCCTTCTACAAGGTAAATCTCCATCATATGTCAGGCTGAGTGTATGGGGCAGGTTCAGAGGATGATCCCGCTACACACACGGCAGATGTTGGCAGCGTTATACAGCAGTAACCGGAGCTGGGTCCCACTGCTGCCACTTAGCTAATTAGATGATGCTGTCAATCAGCGGCATAGAAGGAGATGCTAAATGGCTGCGGACCCATTATGCCAACGTGTTAGATGAGCAACAAGGTGTTGTGGAATAATACTGCATACGGAATACTCACTGCTTGACCTGTCCCACCATGGAGACCCGAGCCGAGTCCAGATTCCTGATCTGACCACTCTTCACACTGAGGAAGAAAGAAATCATAGTAAAATTACACAAACTATTGTCCATTACACAGAATACGACCAAAAAGTTAAACTACTGACCTCCATTCGATGGCACCCTCCAGAGATTTAAAGGTTTTCGGGCGGCTGCGCAGGAAGTTCTGCATACTGTTTAAGGCGTCCATTGCAGTTCCTGATAATCGAGATCAAACTTAGCGGCTATGGGGTCCATATTCCTTTTACCACCCCAAGATGACCACAGCCGCACCGCGGACACGGTAGCACTCACCTTCCACAACGTCGATCATGCAGAGGCCCAGCAAACTGGGGACGAGGTTAGCAGCGGCCGTGTGGACGGCGATGGCTCCCCCCATACTGTGTCCAATCAGCATTATGGGAGGAGGGAGGTCTCCATACAAAGCTTCCACCACATTCCCAATGTCCCTGTAAATATGTTAGAAGTCGTGTAAGGCCACTTTCACACTAGCGTCGTGCACTGCACGTCGCTATGCGTCGTTTTGAAGAAAAAACGCATCCTGCAAAAGTGCTTGCAGGATGCGTTTTTTCTCCATAGACTTTTATTAACGACGCAGTGCGACGCATTACCACACATCGCAACCGTCGTCACCAAAAAACGTTACATATAACGTTTTTTGGTGCGTCGTCTGCAGCATTTCCGACCGCGCACGCGCGGCCGGAACTCCACCCCCCCTGCCTCCCTGCACCTCACAATGGGGCAGCGGATGCGATGAAAAACAGCATCCGCTGCCACCGTTGTGCGGCGCTTCCACACTATGCGTTGGTGCGCTGCAATGTCGCATAGCGACGTGCAGTGCACGACGCTAGTGTGAAAGTAGCCTAAGAGAGTATACTGGGAAAAACTGGGGGGGAACGATGCTCCACCAATGCCAACATATTGGGTCACCCACAGAGATACGGAATGGCGGCCACACTGACAGAAGAGGTCGCCTCTACGACAAAGGAGCCATTACTGAGGTGGCTATGAGAGCACCGAAGACTCACCGAGCCATGCTCTCTGCTGACAGGTCCTCGGGGTTCCTGACCTTAGTTTCTCCTGGAAGACAAATCAAATGTCTGTAAAATAACAAAATGAAAGAACAAAGACGTTGTGTCAGGATATCGGGGCCGGGACTCACCGTGACCTCGCTGATCTAATGCAACAACTCGGCACTGAATCCGGCTGATGATGGCAGTCTGGGGGGCAAGAAGAAGGACGATTCTGTCATTATCGGAATCTCTTTATCATCCCCATACTGTTAGCTTCCTTCATACATTTGTCCCCACGTTCTGCTGCCCCTACACTTGACTATACTACATTACTTCTGGCACCCCTGTGCCTCCATCCACCATGCTCCACTATACAGTTGTGTCCGAAAGTATTGACACTCCTGCAATTCTGTCAGATAATACTCAGTTACTTCCTGAAAATGATTGAAAACACAAATTCTTTGGTATTAATATCTTCATTTAATTTGTCTTAAATGAAAAACACAAAAAGAATTGTCCTAAAGCCAAATTGGATATAATTCCACACCAAACATAAAAAAGAGGGTGGACAAAAGTATTGGCACTGTTTGAAAAATCATGTGATGCTTCTCTAATTTGTGCAATTAAGAGCACCTGTAACTTACCTGTGGCACCTAACAGGTGTTGTCAATAACTAAATCACACTTGCAGCCAGTTGACATGGATTAACCCCTTCCTGACATCCGACGTACTATCCCATCCACGGTACCCGGGCCCGTATGACCGTGGACGGGATAGTACGTCTACCGCGATCAGCGGCACCCACATGGTGAGCGCCGCTGATCGCGGCCGGGTGTCAGCTGATTATCACAGCTGACACCCGGCACAATGTGTCAGGGGCGGTCACGGACCGCCCCCAACACGTTAACCCCTTGCACACCGCGATCAAACATGATCGCGGTGTACTGGGAGTTAAAGGGAAGCATCGGCAGGGAGGGGGCTCCCTCCGTGCTTCCCTGAGCCCCCCACGGCAGCGCAATGTGCAGCGCTGCTGCGGGGGGCTCTTTCCCTACAGGCCCCGGATCCAAGATGGCGACGGGGGCCTTCGGGGGCCTGCAGGAAGCTGGCTTCCTCAGTGCCTGCAAAGCGCAGGCATGAGGAAGCCTTCGGCACTGCCTGTGACAGATCGCTGATCTGTCACAGTGATCTGTGATGTGACAGATCAGCGATCTGTCACAGGACAGTGATGTCCCACCTGGGACTATGTAATAAAGTAAAAAAAAAATTAATAAAAAGTGTAAAAATAATTTTTAAAAAAATCGCCAAATAAATTAGTAAAAAAAAAAAAAATATTCCCCAATAAATTCATTTTTTGAAAATAAAAAAAAAAAAACAATAAAAGTACACATATTAGGTATCGCCGCGTCCGTAACGACCCGCCCTATAAAACTGTCCCATTAGTTAACCCCTTTAGCGAACCCCTTAAAAAATAAAAATAAAAAACGAAGCAAAAAAATAATGATTTATTATCATACCGCCAAACAAAAAGTGTAATAACACGCGATCAAAAAGATGCATATAAATATCCATGGTACCGCTGAAAACGTCATCTTGTCCCGCAAAAAACGAGCCGCCATACAGCATCATCAGCAAAAAAATAAAAAAGTTATAGCTCGCAGAATAAAGCGATGCAGAAATAATTATTTTTTTATATAAAATAGTTTTCATTGCATAAAACCGACAAAACATAAAAAAACGACCTAAATGAGGTATCGCTGTAACCGTACTGACCCGAAGAATAAAACCGCTTTATCAATTTTACCGCACGCGGAACGGTGTAAACGCACTCCCCCAAAAGAAATTCATGAAACGCTGGTTTTTGTTCATTCTGCGTCCCAAAAATCAGAATAAAAAGCGATCAAAATATGTCATGTGCCCGAAAATGGTACCAATAAAAACGTCAACTCGTCCCGCAAAAAATAAGACCTCACATTACTCGGTGGGTCAAAATACGGAAAAATTATATCTCTCAATATGTGGTGATGCAAAAACTATTTTTACAATAAAAAGCGTCTTTCAGCGTGCGACAGCTGCCAAACATAAAAACCGCCATAAATAGTAAATCAAACCCCCCGTTATCACCCCCTTAGTTAGGGAAAAATAATAAAATAAAAAAAAATGTATTTATTTCCATTTTTCCATTAGGGTTAGGGTTAGGGCTAGGGTTAGGGCTGAGATTAGGGTTAGGGGTGTGTTGGGGTTCGGGTTGGAGTTAGAATTGGGGGTTTCCACTGTTT
The DNA here is from genome assembly GCF_039654945.1 of Dendrobates tinctorius. Classification (NCBI taxonomy): domain Eukaryota; kingdom Metazoa; phylum Chordata; class Amphibia; order Anura; family Dendrobatidae; genus Dendrobates; species Dendrobates tinctorius. The sequence goes on from NW_027361824.1 coordinate 10,785,158, forward strand.
GGGCACATCAGGGGCTCTCCAAATGCAACATTGCGTCTGATCTCAATTCCAGCCAATTCTGAGTTGAAAAAGTCATATGGTGCCGCTTCCTTTCCAAGCTCTGTCATGCGCCCAAACAGTGTTTTACCCCCACATGTAGGGTATCAGCCTACTCAGGACAAATTGCAAAACAATTTTTGGGGTCCAATTTCTCCTGTTACCCTTAGGAAAATAAAAAAATTGGGGGCAAAAATATCATTTTTGTGGAAAAATGATTTTTTATTTTCACGTCCGAGCGTTATAAACTTCTGTGAAGCACTTGGGGGTTCAAAGTGCTCACCACACATCTAGATAAGTTCCGTGGGGGGGGTCTAGTGTCCAAAATGGGGTCACTTGTGGGGAGTTTCAATAGTTTAGGTACATCAGGGGCTCTCCAAACGCACATGACACCCGCAGACCATTCCATCAATGTCTGCATTCCAAAACGTCACTGCTTCCCCTCCGAGCCCCGACGTGTGTCCATACAGTAGTTTTCTCCCACATATGGGGTGTCAGCGTACTCATGACAAATTGGACAACAACTTTTGGGGTCCAATTTCTCCTGTTACCCTTGGGAAAATGAAAAAATTGGGGACTAATTGATCATGTTTGTGGAAAAAATACGATTTTTTTTATTTTCATGCCCGGGCATTATAAACTTCTGTGAAGCCCTTGGGGGTTCAAAGTGCTCACCACACATCTAGATAAGTTCCTTAGGGGTTCTCGTTTCCAAAATGGGGTCATTTGTGGGTGTTTCCACTGTTTAGGTACATTAGGGGCTCACCAAAGGCAACATGACACCCGCAGACCATTCCATCAATGTCTGCATTCCAAAACGTCACTACTTCCCTTCCAAGCCCCGACGTGTGCCCATAGAGTAGTTTTCTCCCACATATGGGGTATCAGCATACTCAGGACAAATTGGACAACAACTTTTGGGGTCCAATTTCTCCTGTTACCCTTGGGAAAATAAAAAAAATGGTGACTAAAAGATCATGTTTGTGGAAAAAATACAAATTTTTTATTTTCACGCCCGGGCGTTATAAACTTCTTGTGAAGCACTGGGTGGTTCAAAGTGCTCACCACACATCTAGATAAGTTCCTTGGGGGGGTCTAGTTTCCAAAATAGTGTCATTTGTGGGGGGTTTCCACTGTTTAGGTACATCAGGGGTTTTCCAATCGCGACATGGTGTCCGATCTCAATTCCAGCCAAAAACGTCAAATGGCGCTGCTTCCCTTCCGAGCTCTGCCATGCGCCCAAATAGTGGTTTACCCCCACATGTGGGGTATCAGCGTACTCAGGACAAATTGCACAATAACTTTTAGGGTGCTATTACCCTTGGAAAAATAAGAATTGAGGGTGAAAAGATCATTTTTGTGGAAAAAATATGATTTTTTAATTGTACGGCTTTATGTTATAAACTTCTGTGAAGCCCTTGGGGGTTCAAAGTTCTCACCACACATCTAGATAAGTTCCTTAGGGGGTCTAGTTTCCAAAATGGTGTCATTTGTGGGGGGTTTCCACTGTTTTGGTACATCAGGGGTTTTCCAATCGCGACATGATGTCCGATCTCAATTCCAGCCAAAAACGTCAAATGGCGCTGCTTCCCTTCCGAGCTCTGCCATGCGCCCAAATAGTGGTTTACCCCCACATGTGGGGTATCAGCATACTCAGGACAAATTGCACAATAACTTTTGCAGTCCAATTTCTCCTGTTACCCTTGGTAAAATAAAAAAAATTGAACCTGAAGTATTTTTTTTGTGAAAAAAGTTAGCCTGTGACGCACCTAATGGGTTAAATAAACTTCTTGAATGTGGTTTTGAGCACCTTAAGGGGTGCAGTTTTTAGAATGGTGTCACTTTTGGGTATTTTCTATCATATAGACCCCTCAAAGTGGCTTCAAATGTGATGTGGTCCTAAAAATAAAATGGTGTTGTAAAAATGAGAAATCGCTGGTCAACTTTTAACCCTTATAACTTCCGAACAAAAAAAAATTTTGGTTCCAAAATTGTGCTGATGTAAAGTAAACATGTGGGAAATGTTAGTTATCAAGTTTTTTGTGTGCCGTATCTCTGCGATTTAAGGGCATAAAAATTCAAAGTTGGAAAATTGCGACATTTTCAAAATTTTTGCCAAATTTCCGTTTTTTTCACAAATAAACGCAAGTTATTTGAATGAAATTTTACCACTAACATGAAGTACAATATGTCACAAGAAAACAGTGTCAGAGTCACCGGGATCCATGGAAGCGTTCCAGAGTTATGACCTCATAAAGGTACAGTGGTCAGAATTGTAAAAATTGGCCCGGTCATGAACGTGCAAACCACCCTTGGGGGTGAAGGGGTTAAAGTTGACTCAACCTCTGTCCTGTGTCCTTGTGTGTACCACATTGAGCATGGAGAAAAGAAAGAAAACCAAAGAACTGTCTGAGGACTTGAGAAACCAAATTGTGAGGAAGCATGAGCAATCTCAAGGCTACAAGTCCATCTCCAAAGACCTGAATGTTCCTGTGTCTACCGTGCACAGTGTCATCAAGAAGTTTAAAGCCCATGGCACTGTGGCTAACCTCCCTAGATGTGGACGGAAAAGAAAAATTGACAAGAGATTTCAACGCAAGATTGTGCGGATGTTGGATAAAGAACCTCGACTAACATCCAAACAAGTTCAAGCTGCCCTGCAGTCCGAGGGTACAACAGTGTCAACCCGTACTATCCGTCGGCGTCTGAATGAAAAGGGACTGTATGGTAGGAGACCCAGGAAGACCCCACTTCTTACCCCGAGACATAAAAAAGCCAGGCTGGAGTTTGCCAAAACTTACCTGAAAAAGCCTAAAACGTTTTGGAAGAATGTTCTCTTGTCAGATGAGACAAAAGTAGAGCTTTTTGGGCAAAGGCATCAACATAGAGTTTACATGAGAAAAAAAGAGGCATTCAAAGAAAAGAACACGGTCCCTACAGTCAAACATGGCGAAGGTTCTCTGATGTTTTGGGGTTGCTTTGCAGCCTCTGGCACTGGACTGCTTGACCGTGTGCATGGCATTATGAAGTCTGAAGACTACCAACAAATTTTGCAGCATAATGTAGGGCCCAGAGTGAGAAAGCTGGGTCTCCCTCAGAGGTCATGGGTCTTCCAGCAGGACAATGACCCAAAACACACTTCAAAAAGCACTAGAAAATGGTTTGAGAGAAAGCACTGGAGACTTCTAAGGTGGCCAGCAATGAGTCCAGACCTGAATCCCATAGAACACCTGTGGAGAGATCTAAAAATGGCAGTTTGGAGAAGGCACCCTTCAAATATCAGGGACCTGGAGCAGTTTGCCAAAGAAGAATGGTCTAAAATTCCAGCAGAGCATTGTAAGAAACTCATTGATGGTTACCGGAAGCGGTTGATCGCAATTATTTTGGCTAAAGGTTGTGCAACCAAGTATTAGGCTGAGGGTGCCTATACTTTTCTCTGGCCCATTTTTGGAGTTGTGTGTGAAATGATCAATGTTTTGCTTTTTGCTTCATTCTCTTTTGTGTTTTTTCATTTAACACAAATTAAATGAAGATAATACAAAAGAATTTGTGATTGCAATCATTTTCAGGAAGAAACTGAGTATTATCTGACAGAATTGCAGGGGTGTCAATACTTTTGGCCATAACTGTACATCCGAATTCATTATGGTTTCCTGCACCCCTGTGCCTCAATCTATCACGCTCCACTACACATCCGCCTCCATTATGGCATCCTGCACCCTTACAATCCTGGCTCCTCATTCTTCTCCTCCACAATTCGCTTATTGTGCCCCTTCTTACACCATTAGTCTCCTCGTCAGTACTCACAGTGAACACGGCCCAGGACAGGGCAGAATGTCCTCCTCCATGAAGAAGCAGCAGGACGGGCCCCTCCGATCCGCTCTTGTAAACACGAAAGCTGTGCTCCACATTAAGGAAAAGACGGAGCGGAGGAGTTACCAGCACACATGGACTCAGAAAGGGAGAGAGGTAGGAGGACGACCACTCCCCATCTCCTCATATTGGACTGTGAGGGGTTATCCTGTGACCTCAGATGAAGTAAGAGGATCAGACGTGTACAATATCAACATGCCCACTCGTTTGTATGATCAAAAAGCAAATCGCCCAACGAAAACCAGTCCGATTCTAGTTCACCTCCAGATAATCCTTAAAGGAGTGGTGCCGGATCAGCCATTCATTGCGAGGTAGGAAAAAAACAAAAATCTATCACATCTGATACACTGTTTCAAATAAAGAAGTTTTAACTAAGCGCTGCCACATAAAAGCCCGATCTGTGAAAATATAACATTAATTAACCCATATGGTGGAAGTCATAACAAAAAAAAAAAAAGTACTAACATTGCTATTTTTTTTTTTATTGGTGCACTTTCCAGAAACAAAAAAAAAAACAAAAAATAAAGGATCATAAAATCGTATACACACCCAAATGGTATCAATAAAATATTTACATTTTTTATTTTTTTTTTTTTCTTTACAAAGTTCAGAATTTTAAGCAACTAAAATAGGGGAAAAAAAGGAAAAAAAAAAAACCCAAAAAAAAGCCTTATGGCTCAAAAAAGAACATAAGGAAAACAGAAAAGCGAAAAAACATAAATTGGCTTCGGCGACAAGGGGTTAAAGAGGCTTCCCCATAGGGTGGGCCCCGGTTTAGGATCTATTTGGCATTGTGCCCCCATTACACCTGGACGTCTCTGGCCCTCGGGTAAAGGATATATCTTTGCCAGTTTCACTGTCTACGATCACGTCTTCCATGGACTCGAAATACTGACTCCAGGGGACAGGGGAGAAGTCGCGCTTCCTTCCGGGCCTGGAAACGTAAATGTCAGATTATGCCCCGCATACAGATATAACATAGGTAAGGCCTCTGCTCAGCTCTCACCCCATCCTCATCTTGGATCCGGACTGCAGACCCCCGGGCATCGGCGGTCGGGGAGGTAACCGGGCCAGGTGCAGCTGCTTCTCAAAGGTCGACATGTTCTGCGAGACAAGAAATCAGCTGCATGAGACGGAGCAGACGGACAACATAACTACAGGGGGCACAAAATACCGTGCACGGGGGGGCTGTGCCAAAGTGACCCAACAGCACCGCCAGAAAGTGCTGCACTTTACAATGGGTAATGTTTCTCCCAGCAAAGACTAACATACCGGCTCTGGCATGCCACGGGAAGGAGGATATTCACCATGCAATGCTCCTCTGGGAAATTTAATATACAAATTGCCTCTTCAGAGGGGGAAGAGGACTTGAACTCTATAGCGCCACCTGTTGGAAGCATGCCAGAGCCAGTATGTCACTATCCACAAGGAGAAACGTTACCCCTTAGAGCCCAGTACAGAGCCTCTCACCTAGCCAAATCAGGTCTCATGCTTTGTACTGACGAGGGGCAATACCCCGAAACAGAGGTTCTGCAAATTGAGATTCTGATTTGGCTTTTATCCTAAGTCATATTACAAGGCTTCTTAAAAGGTCGACAGTGACCTGTAGGATCGCTGCTTCCAACAGGTGGCGCAATAGAGTTCTAGTCCTCGTCTTCGCTGAAGATGCAATTTGAACTTTACAGCAGCACTCACAGCGCTCCCCCTATAGGTCTCAAGGAGAACTGCAGAGTGTTCACCTTCATTGCTCTCATGTCACCTGCACTAGTGACTACACCTCAGCTGCTGCAGAACCTCATACTGCATACCTCAGCTGCTGCAGAACCTCATACTACACACCTCAGCTGCTGCAGAACCTCATACTACACATTTCAGAGCAGGATTATACAATCTAATACCGGTATAATGTACAGGGGATTACAACGGCATGTAAAAGTTTATGCACCCCTGGTCAAAATTTATTGTCAAACTACTGTGTTTTCTCTTTTCAAATCATAAAAAAGGCCTATGATGAAAGGAACACCATTCCTACTGTAAAGCACGGAGGTGGATCGCTGATGTTTTGGGGATGTGTGAGCTACAAAGGCACAGGAAACTTGGTCAAAGTTGAAGATGAATGCAGCACATTATCAGCAAATACTGGAGGCAAATTTGCAATCATCAGCCTGGAAGCTGCGCATGGGACGTACTTGGACGTTCTAACATGACAACAATCCAAAACACAAGGTCAAGTCGACCTGTCATTGGCTACAGCAGAAGAAAGTGAAGGTTCTGGAGTGGCCATCTCAGTCTCCTGACCTCAGTATCATTGAGCCATTCTGGGGAGATCTCAAGCGCGCAGTTCATGCTAGACAGCCCAGGAATTTACAGGAACTGCAGGCTTTTTGCCAAGAAGAGTGGGCAGCTTTACCATCTGAGAAAATAAAGAACCTCATCCACAACTACCACAAAAGACTTCAAGCTGTCATTGATGTTACAGGGGGTAATACACGGTATTCAGAAATGGGGTATGTAAACTTTTGATCAGGGTCATTTGGATGTTTTGGGTTGTCATTATGATTTAAAAAGAGAAAAAACAGTAGTTTGACAATAAATGGCTTCACCCAACCACTAACCATGAGGGGAGAAAAAGGGCAAGAAAGCAAAAAATCTGCTGGGGTATGTAAACTTTTGAGCACAAATGTATATATAGCCATCTTTTACAAATTAAAATTATGAAAAAGAAAACGGGACCATGCATGGTTCGTAATCTAATCCCGGTATAAAGTACAGTGGGGAATTATATACTCTGACCCCGGTATAACGCACAGTGGGGATTCTATCCTCTGACCCCGGTATAACGCACAGTGGGGATTCTATCCTCTGACCTCGGTATAACGCACAGTGGGGATTCTATCCTCTGACCCCGGTATAACGCACAGTGGGGATTCTATCCTCTGACCCCGATATAACGCACAGTGGGGATTCTAGCCTCTGACCCCGGTATAACGCACAGTGGGGATTCTAGCCTCTGACCCCGGTATAACGCACAGTGGGGATTCTAGCCTCTGACCCCGGTATAACGCACAGTGGGGATTCTAGCCTCTGACCCCGGTATAACGCACAGTGGGGATTCTAGCCTCTGACCCCGGTATAACGCACAGTGGGGATTCTATCCTCTGACCCCGGTATAATGCACAGTGGGGATTCTATCCTCTGACCCCGGTATAATGCACAGTGGGGATTCTATCCTCTGACCCCGGTATAATGCACAGTGGGGATTCTATCCTCTGACCCCGGTATAATGTACAGTGGGGATTCTATCCTCTGACCCCGGTATAATGTACAGTGGGGATTCTATCCTCTGACCCCGGTATAATGTACAGTGGGGATTCTATCCTCTGACCCCGGTATAATGTACAGTGGGGATTCTATCCTCTGACCCCGGTATAATGTACAGTGGGGATTCTATCCTCTGACCCCGGTATAACGTACAGTGGGGATTCTATCCTCTGACCCCGGTATAACGTACAGTGGGGATTCTATCCTCTGACCCCGGTATAACGTACAGTGGGGATTCTATCCTCTGACCCCGGTATAACGTACAGTGGGGATTATATCCTCTGATCCCGGTATAACGTACAGTGGGGATTCTATCCTCTGATCCCGGTATAACGTACAGTGGGGATTCTATCCTCTGACCCCGGTATAATGTACAGTGGGGATTCTATCCTCTGACCCCGGTATAATGTACAGTGGGGATTCTATCCTCTGACCCCGGTATAATGTACAGTGGGGATTCTATCCTCTGACCCCGGTATAATGTACAGTGGGGATTCTATCCTCTGACCCCGGTATAATGTACAGTGGGGATTCTAGCCTCTGACCCCGGTATAATGTACAGTGGGGATTCTATCCTCTGACCCCGGTATAATGCACAGTGGGGATTCTATCCTCTGACCCCGGTATAATGTACAGTGGGGATTCTATCCTCTGACCCCGGTATAATGTACAGTGGGGATTCTATCCTCTGACCCCGGTATAATGTACAGTGGGGATTCTATCCTCTGACCCCGGTATAATGTACAGTGGGGATTCTAGCCTCTGACCCCGGTATAATGCACAGTGGGGATTCTAGCCTCTGACCCCGGTATAATGTACAGTGGGGATTCTATCCTCTGACCCCGGTATAATGTACAGTGGGGATTCTATCCTCTGACCCCGGTATAATGTACAGTGGGGATTCTATCCTCTGACCCCGGTATAACGTACAGTGGGGATTCTATACTCTGACCCCGGTATAACGCACAGTGGGGATTCTATCCTCTGACCCCGGTATAACGTACAGTGGGGATTCTATCCTCTGACCCCGGTATAACGCACAGTGGGGATTCTATCCTCTGACCCCGGTATAATGCACAGTGGGGATTCTATCCTCTGACCCCGGTATAATGTACAGTGGGGATTCTATCCTCTGACCCCGGTATAATGCACAGTGGGGATTCTATCCTCTGACCCCGGTATAATGCACAGTGGGGATTCTATCCTCTGACCCCGGTATAATGCACAGTGGGGATTCTATACTCTGACCCCGGTATAATGCACAGTGGGGATTCTATCCTCTGACCCCGGTATAATGTACAGTGGGGATTCTATCCTCTGACCCCGGTATAACGTACAGTGGGGATTCTATCCTCTGACCCCGGTATAACGTACAGTGGGGATTCTATCCTCTGACCCCGGTATAACGTACAGTGGGGATTCTAGCCTCTGACCCCGGTATAACGTACAGTGGGGATTCTATCCTCTGACCCCGGTATAATGCACAGTGGGGATTCTAGCCTCTGACCCCGGTATAATGCACAGTGGGGATTCTATCCTCTGACCCCGGTATAATGCACAGTGGGGATTCTATCCTCTGACCCCGGTATAATGTACAGTGGGGATTCTATCCTCTGACCCCGGTATAATGTACAGTGGGGATTCTATCCTCTGACCCCGGTATAATGTACAGTGGGGATTCTAGCCTCTGACCCCGGTATAATGTACAGTGGGGATTCTAGCCTCTGACCCCGGTATAATGTACAGTGGGGATTCTAGCCTCTGACCCCGGTATAATGTACAGTGGGGATTCTAGCCTCTGACCCCGGTATAATGTACAGTGGGGATTCTATCCTCTGACCCCGGTATAATGTACAGTGGGGATTCTAGCCTCTGACCCCGGTATAATGTACAGTGGGGATTCTATCCTCTGACCCCGGTATAATGTACAGTGGGGATTCTATCCTCTGACCCCGGTATAATGTACAGTGGGGATTCTATCCTCTGACCCCGGTATAATGCACAGTGGGGATTCTATCCTCTGACCCCGGTATAATGTACAGTGGGGATTCTATCCTCTGACCCCGGTATAATGCACAGTGGGGATTCTAGCCTCTGACCCCGGTATAATGCACAGTGGGGATTCTATCCTCTGACCCCGGTATAATGCACAGTGGGGATTCTATCCTCTGACCCCGGTATAATGTACAGTGGGGATTCTATCCTCTGACCCCGGTATAATGTACAGTGGGGATTCTAGCCTCTGACCCCGGTATAATGCACAGTGGGGATTCTATCCTCTGACCCCGGTATAATGTACAGTGGGGATTCTATCCTCTGACCCCGGTATAATGCACAGTGGGGATTCTATCCTCTGACCCCGGTATAATGTACAGTGGGGATTCTATCCTCTGACCCCGGTATAATGCACAGTGGGGATTCTATCCTCTGACCCCGGTATAATGCACAGTGGGGATTCTATCCTCTGACCCCGGTATAATGTACAGTGGGGATTCTATCCTCTGACCCCGGTATAACGTACAGTGGGGATTCTATCCTCTGACCCCGGTATAATGTACAGTGGGGATTCTATCCTCTGACCCCGGTATAACGTACAGTGGGGATTCTATCCTCTGACCCCGGTATAATGTACAGTGGGGATTCTATCCTCTGACCCCGGTATAATGTACAGTGGGGATTCTATCCTCTGACCCCGGTATAATGTACAGTGGGGATTCTATCCTCTGACCCCGGTATAACGTACAGTGGGGATTCTATCCTCTGACCCCGGTATAACGTACAGTGGGGATTCTATCCTCTGACCCCGGTATAATGTACAGTGGGGATTCTATCCTCTGACCCCGGTATAATGTACAGTGGGGATTCTATCCTCTGACCCCGGTATAATGCACAGTGGGGATTCTATCCTCTGACCCCGGTATAATGCACAGTGGGGATTCTAGCCTCTGACCCCGGTATAATGCACAGTGGGGATTCTAGCCTCTGATTATTCCCGGGGATCTTCCTTCCTTATACTGTACAGTGGCCGCTCGGTGATGTCCCCATGTAAGAGCCGGCGACACTGATAATAACCATCCCCCGTTATTACAGAGCAGTGGCAAAACCGCCCGGCAGTGACATCGTGACGTTGTCGTTACCCCGCCGCCCACCTCCTGGGTCTCCGCGCCCCGCTCTCCCTCCGTCACGTACCGTCACTGTCCCCCTCAGGCCTCAGCCCACCACCAGCCACTGGGTTTCCGTGGAGACAGCTTGCCCCGCCCACTACTTACTGCTCCCGGAACTGACGTCATGGCGCACAGCACGCCGGGAGACGCCTCCAGTCAGTCTTGAATTTACCATTTTCTTTTCAATAACTTTATATATATAAACAAAATGAACAATCATTCAAATTTTGAAAAAAAAACTTTATTAATACGTAAAAGTGTTAACAATTACATAAAAAGGTCTGAAAGACAATTAGCTCTCGCTGAAAAAGAACTACAAGTCCCAGCACGTCCTGCCTGTCAATACACAAAACGAAAACAAAGTCCGATGCAACAGCTGAACTTGAGGCCGCAGCTTCAGTACACGCGCAAAAACAACTCCAGAAAGCCGCGGGTCCATACGGGACGGGTAGATAATGACGAGCGAGCGCGCAGAGGCTGCTGGGAGAGCGACAGCTCGCCTCTCGCGGATCACGTGACCAGGGATCGCCAACTGTCACTCCCAGCAGCCCCTGCGCGCTCGCCTCCGATTGGATGCGCGGGCCGGAAGCGGAAGTCTCAGTTTCTGGTTGCTAGGAGACAGGAGAGAAGCTTCCGTGCGGGCAAAATGAGATGACAGCGGGGAAGGCGAGATGAAGAGCCGCGGAAATAACGGCGGGAGAGCGGCGGGGAGCAGGAGAAAGAAAGGTGAGAGCGGAGGAGAGAGAGAGTGCGGGGCCGGCGGCGGACGGTGACTGATGCGGCTTCCTCTCCCTCCAGATGTCGCCCCGTCCACCTCTCTGCCGCCGCTCGTACAGGGGCAGCTCCGCTGTTTTCTCCGGGTCACCGTCAGTAAGATCGTGTGGACGGCGGCGGCCAGAGCTCCCCGCGGGGTCTACGTCCGGCTGCGGTGGTGGGGAGAGACGAGCGGCGGGACCGTGCTCCGTCCCCGGGACACCTCACAGAGCGAGCAGCGGGAGCTGAGGACCACGGCCCGGTACTCGGTGCACTGCGGGCCCCGGCAGCTCGCCTCCTACCTGACAGGTACTGACTGCCCCCAACCCCCGTGATCAGTCGCTCCCGTCCCCCCCCGTGATCAGTCGCTCCCGTCCCCCCCGTGATCAGTCGCTCCCGTCCCCCCCCGTGATCAGTCGCCCTCGTCCCCCCCCGATCAGTCGCCCCCGTCCCCCCCGATCAGTCGCCCCCGTCCCCCCCCGATCAGTCGCCCCCGTCCTCCTCCCCGATCAGTCTCCCCCGTCCTCCCCCCGATCAGTCTCCCCCGTCCTCCCCCCGATCAGTCTCCCCCGTCCTCCCCCCGATCAGTCTCCCCCGTCCTCCCCCCGATCAGTCTCCCCCGTCCTCCCCCCGATCAGTCTCCCCCGTCCTCCCCCCGATCAGTCTCCCCCGTCCTCCCCCCGATCAGTCTCCCCCGTCCTCCCCCCGATCAGTCGCCCCCGTCCTCCCCCCCGATCAGTCGCCCCCGTCCTCCCCCCCGATCAGTCGCCCCCGTCCTCCCCCCCCGATCAGTCGCCCCCGTCCTCCCCCCCGATCAGTCGCCCCCGTCCTCCCCCCCGATCAGTCGCCCCCGTCCTCCCCCCCGATCAGTCGCCCCCGTCCTCCCCCCCGATCAGTCGCCCCCGTCCTCCCCCCCGATCAGTCGCCCCCGTCCTCCCCCCCGATCAGTCGCCCCCGTCCTCCCCCCCGATCAGTCGCCCCCGTCCTCCCCCCGATCAGTCGCCCCCGTCCTCCCCCCCGATCAGTCGCCCCCGTCCTCCCCCCCGATCAGTCGCCCCCGTCCTCCCCCCCGATCAGTCGCCCCCGTCCTCCCCCCCCGATCAGTCGCCCCCGTCCTCCCCCCCCGATCAGTCGCCCCCGTCCTCCCCCCCCGATCAGTCGCCCCCGTCCTCCCCCCCCGATCAGTCGCCCCCGTCCTCCCCCCCCGATCAGTCGCCCCCGTCCTCCCCCCCCGATCAGTCGCCCCCGTCCTCCCCCCCCGATCAGTCGCCCCCGTCCTCCCCCCCCGATCAGTCGCCCCCGTCCTCCCCCCCCGATCAGTCGCCCCCGTCCTCCCCCCCCGATCAGTCGCCCCCGTCCTCCCCCCCCGATCAGTCGCCCCCGTCCTCCCCCCCCGATCAGTCGCCCCCGTCCTCCCCCCCCGATCAGTCGCCCCCGTCCTCCCCCCCCGATCAGTCGCCCCCGTCCTCCCCCCCCGATCAGTCGCCCCCGTCCTCCCCCCCCGATCAGTCGCCCCCGTCCTCCCCCCCCGATCAGTCGCCCCCGTCCTCCCCCCCCGATCAGTCGCCCCCGTCCTCCCCCCCGATCAGTCGCCCCCGTCCTCCCCCCCGATCAGTCGCCCCCGTCCTCCCCCCCGATCAGTCGCCCCCGTCCTCCCCCCCGATCAGTCGCCCCCGTCCTCCCCCCCGATCAGTCGCCCCCGTCCTCCCCCCCCGATCAGTCGCCCCCGTCCTCCCCCCCCCCCGATCAGTCGCCCCCGTCCTCCCCCCCCCCCCCGATCAGTCGCCCCCGTCCTCCCCCCCCCCCGATCAGTCGCCCCCGTCCTCCCCCCCCGATCAGTCGCCCCCGTCCTCCCCCCCCGATCAGTCGCCCCCGTCCTCCCCCCCCGATCAGTCGCCCCCGTCCTCCCCCCCCCGATCAGTCGCCCCCGTCCTCCCCCCCGATCAGTCGCCCCCGTCCTCCCCCCCGATCAGTCGCCCCCGTCCTCCCCCCCGTCCTTCCCCCCCGATCAGTCGCCCTGTCCTTCCCCCCCGATCAGTCGCCCCCGTCCACCCCCCCGATCAGTCCTCCCCCCGATCAGTCGCCCCCGTCCTCCCCCCCCACCGATCAGTCGCTCCCGTCCTCCCCCCCCCACCGATCAGTCGCTCCCGTCCTCCCCCCCCCACCGATCAGTCGCTCCCGTCCTCCCCCCCCCACCGATCAGTCGCTCCCGTCCTCCCCCCCCCACCGATCAGTCGCCCCTGTCCCCGTTCCCCCCCCCCCCCGATCAGCCCCCCCACATGATCTGCCGGCATCACTCTGTGATCAGCCAGTGCAGGTCAGTCTGATGACGACACCGGTCTCGTATCATTCCATGGGAGATTATGTGAGTAAAATCCAACAGTCCTGTCATCTTCTTATATTTTTGTTTTCGGCTCATCGATACTTATATGTTATTCGCTCAGGAGATTGCACAAGCAGCGATACCAACAATGGCAAATTTACTATTTTCAGGTTTTTTTAAGATTTACCAGAATAAAGGGATGGATTTCAACTTTTATATTATATTTGTTCGGGAGGAGAAGATAAAGTTAAATGGAAAATTTTTTTTTGTGTTTTCCATTTTTAATGAAACCCTTCAGGAACTTGCGCTTGCGATGTCTATCACTTATACAGGACAATGCAGCATTGCAGTGTACATTATAGTGATCAGTCTTCTAAAAGGGCCGGACCTCAGGTGTGTTATCACAGCAGACCTGAGACATGTGGCACATGGCGGGGATGGGGGTGTGAGGGGCATCAAAAAAGTCCACCTCCCCCTAATCCCAGCACTTAGTCCGGTGCCAGCCCCCGGTCCTGATCCCACACAGTGTGGCTGAAGCGCATGTACAGCGAATGTTAAAGGGAGTCTGTTGCCCCAAATTGCCAATTAAACTGCATAAACACGTATGTAGGATGTAGCCCCTATAAATATCAGACCAGGTACATACAGTTTAACTTAAAGGTTTTGTCTGGTCTTAGGCTATAAGTCTGCAGCTACTCCATGGGGCTGCAGACTCTTGAATCCTCACATCACCTGCATGGGGCGCTGAGCGGATTCTCCAGTCCTGTTACCAAGTGGTCTTGTGACTGCAAGTATGCAATCTGCAGATTTCTGGCCTCACTCGTGCACGTCTAGTCGGCATGTAAGCAAATTACATACTTGCAGTCACGCTCCCAGCAACAGAGAATCCGCACAGAGTGCTTCATGTGTTGGTGACTGCAGACTCGTCCCCAAACACCGGACAAAACCTTTAATATTTATTGAAAAATCTACTTTAATAGTAAGATGAGACCTTGGTGCGGCCTGTGCCTTTCTGCACGGTTCTGCACCCCTATTTTTCCATACTGAAGCCAGTCCCTTATCTTTATTGACTGCGCCCCCTCCGTTGGTTGGAGCGAGCACTGTCGAAGATCAGCGTGCGCACTGACACTGGAGCAGGACTGGGGCCTGGCGGGATGTCAGTCATCACTTCTTTTTCTGCTGAAGCACAAGAAATCGTTGCCGTCCTCATCTTTTTAGCAGAGCGTTCAGCTGCCGTGTTAATATCCAGTCAGTTCTCTCCATATTAATTGTTTTTACTTCTATGTAGATATGGGGGCTCTTGTTTTTGAGGTTCTGACCCAACTCGACCACCTGCCCATTGGTCGTGCTCAGATCAGCAACATCTCGCATCTGTCCCCGAAACAGCCACTCAGCGGCTTCTTCCCGGTAGTCTCACCGACATCGGAGAAACTGGGAGAACTACAGGTAACAGTAATATACTTGCCGTAAATAACGTTGGACTCTGTCAGCCGCACATTTATGGTGCAGCGGTATTTTTTTTTTTTTCTTCATTTTTTTTTCCAGGTGACTGTCGCTCTGGAACCTGTTCACGAAGACAGCAGCTCCGTCCTACACCCCAATATCAGCCAGGATGTAGGACACCAACCAATAGTGGAGCCGGTAAAGCCCCTCAAACTGTCTGCAGATCACAGGGAGTCTGGGAGCAGCAGGGTTTCCACCCCCAGGTGATTTGGGCTCATTGGGACCCCCATGGTCACTAGCATTCAGGACGTTGAGCATGCGACCTGCCGAATTACAGGAATCCCTGTACTAGTAGTCCTCAATGCTGATATAGGGAATATCCCTTTACGACTAGGTATTATTTAATTCTGTACTCACCTGCTGTAAATCTATTTATTGCTCTTTAGGGTCAGAGACCACCTTTACTTCAAGGAAAATGCAGAACCTAATGGAGGTTTGGTTGAAGGATCACAAAGTGCTCACCCGTCATACTACGTCCCCTCTAAGGACAAGATGGCTGCGATACCTACTACAGAGGAGGGGTCTTCGTATCAACCCAGTGTCAACACTGAACCCGCAGCCAAGGACTTGCTGAAAGGTTAGAGACCTAAAATTTTCCTGTCACTCAGAACGGATATATATATATATATACATCTATAGTCTTTGGCTTCACAATGATATGAAAGGCTCCTTTGGGATTAGAAGAAAGTGGAAGCTTATTTCCGAAACAGTGCCACCCTTATCTACAGGTTGTGTTTGGTGCTTCAGTGGCGCTCCACAGCAATACCAGACTAAGCCTATGGATAAAGGATGGTGCTTTTCCTGGGGGAGTGAAGCAGCCATATTTAATCTGTGTTGTCAGAGTGGCTTATGTCTTTCTTGCTCTTAGACTTTATTACAGTAAGTGTCTCGTTATATCACTCATGTTGCCTGTTTTCAGCTCTCTTGGATCAGGGCAGCAAACTGAGAGATGCTATGGTTGAGTCAGCGCTGCTGTCAGACCCCCAGATGGACCTTAATGCAGACTCAGAACTGCCCCCTGTGTTGGGTGACGGACATTACGGTTTCCAAACTCTCAGGTGATTACATAAGTAATTCTTTCACACTGACACAAGATTTCTTTCATGGCTCCAGAGCCCTGTATTCGCCCAGTAACAGGCTATATAGAAGGTTCACAGCCAGGACGCTGCTCTATGGAAAGGGCTATTCTGACATGGGGAAAAAAAACTTTCCAATATCAAGGTGGTCTTTGTAGTATTAAACTGAGCCCTATTTCCCCTCGTTGTCCCTTCGTGGAGGCCGATATGTTGTGCTGTGCTGTTGGACCAAATTGATGATGTCCGGTTCGTCGGTCACTTGACTGCTGCAGCCAATCTCCCACTCCTAATCGGTCAGGTGATGAAGAATGGGACAGTAATACATCCAGTTCTGTGCGGGGGGTTAACATGGATCAGTTTATTATTAAAAGAATTTCAGCTGTTGCCTGGAAAAAAACATTTTTTGCCCTATTTGACATCAGGCGTGAAGAGACACCGTTCCTCTGCAGGCAGCAAAGATGCTGAGGTGGCAGGATTCATAGGGATCCTGCATCACACCAATTCCTCTGCGATCACTGGTACAGCAAGGTCTTGTGTCACATTGGGCAGAAGAGAAAGGCGATAAATAACCCCTCTCAGGCATTGTGGCCATCCCTTTTACTCTGACTTTCTGTGCACGTCTAGGGCAGCATCGGGCAGCCTCACAACACACATTGATCAAAACCTGCTGAATATCTACAAATCTTTGCCAAGAAATAATTTGATAAAACCACCAGCGGACCAGACTGCTCATGACCTGGAGATGACCAGTGAGACGCGGGCCATAGAGCTGCTCCTGGGCAGGTAAGGACCCTAAGGGGCTCTCCTGGACTTGAGCACTAATGAGTTATCCTTGGCTAGGTCATGACTATTGGATTGGTGGAGTCTGATCCTGTTACCTCCCTAATCGGCGGTCTCCAGAGCTGGGCACCATGTTGTTGGCAGTGCAACTCGGCTACGTTTTAAATTAATAGGAACTGAGCTGCAGTCATCAAGAACGGTCACCACATAGTGCACGTACTTGTGCTGTCCTGGCCCCGTACGCTCTTTACTTCAAGCCCCCGAGGCACCTGCAATCTACTGATCTGTGGGGCCTCCAGGAATCAGAACCCCACCAGGGTCAAGGAAAACCCCATATTTATAGTTGAAAGCCAATAAGCATCTGAAATACATATAGTAGGGAAAAATATGTATTTGATACATGGCCGATTTTGCACGTTTTCCCACCTACAAAGAATGGAGAGGTCTGTAATCTTTATCGTGGGTACACTTCACCTGTGAGAGACAGAATCTAAAAATAAAATCCAGAAAATCACATTGTATGATTTTTACATAATTAAGTTGCATTTTATTGCACAAAATAAGATTTTCAGAAAAACAGAACTTAATATTTGGTACAAAAAACATTGTTTGTAATTACTGAGGTCAAACATTTTCTGTAGGTCTTGACCAAGTTTGCACACACTGGAGCAGGGATTTTGGCCCCCTCCTCCACACAGATCTCCTGATCTTTCTGGTTTTGAGGCTATCACTGGGTAACATTGAGTTTCAGCTCCCTCCAAAGATTTTCCATTGGGTTCAGGTCTGGAGACTGGCTAGGCCGCACCAGGACCTTGAAATGCTTCTTACAAAGCCACTCCTTAGTTGCCCTGCCTGTGTACTTTGGGCCATTGTCATGCTGGAAGACCCAGCCTCGACCCATCTTCAATGCTCTTACTGTTAGGGACGGCGGAACACACTAAATATTAAATAATAGAAAGTGCGTTCGCCGCCCAGGGTCCACCGTGCAGTAGGTGTTAAAACCGCAGCTAGACAATGGCAGACGCGCTATATGGCGGTATAATGTGCACGGGTTCAACGTCACCCGATGTGCGCAGAGCGGACTCTGTTAACTCACAGAGGCGCTGTAACATAAACATCGAGCCTGTTAGACTCACAGGTCTCAGCGAAATTACACGCACGGTATCAGGTCACAGGACAGGGTCCAAGACGGGACGGTGTCCATCTAGACCTACCGTGCGGCGTTGCTACTGCATTCAGCAGCACTTACCGGCGTCCGCAGTAGCAACGCCGCACGGTAGGTCTAGATGGACACCGTCCCGTCAGTCAGTGGCAAACCATAGGCCACTGTGCACACCGCACCTCTACACTAGCGTCCGGCGGTGTCACGTCTCTCACGGCACTATCATAATAGCGCCTGTGTCTGCCGCAGGAATCCGACGCCTAACACTTACTGAGGGAAGGAGGTAGTGGGCCAAAATCTTGCGATACATGATCCCATCCATCCTCCCTTCAATATGGTGCAGTCGTCCTGTTCCCTTTGCAGAAAAGCACCCCCAAAGTATGAGGTTTCCCCCACCCTGCTTCACAGTTGGGATGGTGTTCTTGGGGTTGTACTCGTCCTTCTTCCTCTAAATATGGCGAGTTGAGTTGATATCAATAAGTTCTATTTTGGTCTCATCTGACCACATGACCTTCTCCCATGTCTCCTCTGGATCATCCAGATGGTCATTGGTGAACTTCAAACGGGCCTGGCCATGTGCTGGTGTGAGCAGGGGGACCTTGTGTGCCCTGCAGGATTTTAATCCATGACGGCGTAGTTTTACTAACGGTAATGTTTGAGTCTGTGGTCCCAGCCCTCTTCAGGTCATTAACCAGGTCCTCCCATGTAGTTCTGGCCTGGTTCCGGACCTTTCTCAGAATCATCCTTATCCCACAAGGCAAGATCTTGCATGAAGCCCCAGACCGAGGAAGTCTAATAATTGTGCCAACAGTTGTTGCTGTATCACCAAGCTGCTTGCCTATTGTCAGGAGTCCATCCCAGCCTTGTGCAGGGCTACAATTTTGTTCCCGGTGCCCTTAGACAGCTCTTTTGTCTTGGCCATGGTGGAGAGGTTGAAGTGTGATTGAGTGTGTGGACAGGTAGCGCGTTCAAACTGGTGCAATTAATAAAGGCAATGAGTGCAGAGTAAGAGAGCTTCTTAAAGAAAATCTATCAGGTCTGTGAGAGCCAGAATTCTTGCTGTTTGGTAGTATTGCAAAAAAAATACTTATTTCATGCAATAACATGTAAATGTATTACCGTATTTTCCGACTTATAAGACAACTTTTTAACTCCTGAAAATCTTCTCAAAACTTGGGGGTTGTCTTATACATCGGGTGTCGTCTTATAGGGTGGGTGCGGAGCAATCTGCGGTCGCCGCGTATGGTGGGGGGAGCGGTCCCGATGATGAGGTGAGGGGTGGGGGCGCCTAACCAGGAAGGTGTAAGTGAAGCTGTACTGTACGACGTAATGTACTGAGTCATATGGTTGATAATTTTGCATGTGATAACCATAGCGATCACATGAAATGGCTTTTTATAACAGAGCTTATCCTGGCACTTATGTTTGAAACCATAATAAAACATTCAATATTTTCGTGACCCCGTTGGAGCAAATACCCAAGAATTGTACGAATAGGATACAAAAGCTAAACCGGAAAGAATCCTACTGGGTCTTCCGTCTGGGTACATTATACCCGGATGGGTTAAATGATGTTATAGAGGGTATATGATGTATAAAAGAAATACATTGACAGGTGTAGAATCGCATATTAGGTTGTTTTTGGCTTTTTTATATACATGAATGAAATATCGAAAAATTCCATTTGGCATTTGGAAATAGTCACAATATGAAAAAATAATAGTTTTAAATTTTGTTATACTATATACTGTATGTTTGTAGGATTTTACATTTTTGTGTGAAATCGCACTTTAGTATGTTCAATAACATTTTAAAAGAAATTTTACATCCAGAATAATTATAATGTTTTTAGAAAGGAAAAAACTTGTCAAAAAATTTTTTTCCGGGAAATATTTAAAAAATGTTTTATTTTTTTTTTTTTTGTGAAAAAACTTGTGCATAAACTTCATTTGAAGTATGGGTTTTGTTAGATTCCTCAGAGTGCAAAATCCTGCATCTCTGAGTATCTGGATGTGTCTGAAAAACAGATCTTTCAGCCCCCCACCCAAAACGACCCGCAGGGGGATCTGCTATACAGTGTGTTCAGACAGATCTATGTGCGTGACATTCTAGACGCCAAGAAGTCGAATCCGGTTGTGTTCTAGCTTGAAATAAAGATCATCCTTGAATCAGAATATGGAGTTCCGTCATCCTCCTTCAGGAGCGCATATTGCTGGGAAAATTACTTACAAACTCAATATGTTCACTGGAAAAGTTGGGGGTCGTCTCATACGCCGGAAAATAGGGTATGTAACAATCATCCAATGTGATTTTTCTGGATTTTATGTTTAGATTCTGTCTCTCACGGGTGAAGTGTGCCCACGATGAAAATGACACACCTCTCCATTCTTTGTAGGTGGGAAAACTTGCAAAATCTGCAGCGTATGAAATGCTTATACTGTAGAAAGAAATCAGGTCACCATTTTAAGAAGTTGTCTTATGAGACGTGCCCCTGGCAATCAGCTGATGAGGCCTCACTGCAGGGGGGGTGTAGTCGCACACAGCGGCGTCAGAATGAGAGACGTTGTGGCTCATGGAGGTGCTGAGCTGTGTGTGTTTCCTCCTCTATAAAGCAACGCTTTAAGAGAGACAGCCCCGTCTAGAGCTGGATTCTCATTGGCTTCCTTAAGTAATAGCTTTTGCTTAGCTTTTTATGATCTATCAGATAGATATGACCAAGCGATCGGATTCATTGGGCCCCAGTGGTTATAGTCCATGATACATCTATTCTTGTATATGGTCAGTTCTCCTGTACCCATGAGCCCGTTCTGGGATGGGACCGGTTCGCCCCCCGAATCCTTAGCAGGAAGCGACTTCTACAATGAGAGTGAACTGAACGATCCCCTGTACGACCAGAGCCTGCTGGAGAATCTGTTCTACAAGGCACCGGTGAGTGACGCCGCCACGTCCTGTGCTGTAGATGCTAAGGTGTGCATGTCAGGATATATTATCTGCAAATATGGCTTGTTAAAGGGAACCTTTCCCACATTGCCTTTTTTTTGTAGACATTGGATGACAGTGATGTTGTCAGTGATGATGATCTGTCTAAGTCGAGAAGAAAGCAAACCAAAACTACAGAACGTGAAATTGTGGTTGAGCGTAAATCATCTCCTGTGGACACAGAGGAAGAGTTACCATTGAAAGCTTCCTGCAGGTAATTCCCATTATTCGATACTTGCGGAGCTATAAAGGGTAATTACCAACATTTACTGTGATAACTTGACCACCACTGGGTTACCCACCATTTCCATAAATGGGGCTCTGAAATGCCCTGTTGGATGTATGGCTGCCGCTCCACTTATTCTCTGTCTGGCTGAGTACTCAGATATTTCCAGCTGTCTGATAGAGAATAAGTGACACGTCGGCATGTATGCGTGGCTACCGAACAATTGCAACAGGGTGAATTAGAGCCCCATTGTTAGGATCTGTGGGGTCCCAGCCCCACCTGTCCGCCAGTTAGCCTTATGTGGGTAACTTTATTGTTAGAAATAACCCTTTAAACCAAGTGTCTGTAGGTGAATTCTTCCTTCACTTTCATGTGTCCTGGGTGATTGCTCATTGCACTACAAGTTATTTGTCTTGTAACAGACTATCCATAAAGCAGCTAACCCTAATGCTGTCACATTACAGATCTGCAGAGCGATCGAGGAAAGCCGGGACAAGATCTGACACATTAGACTTGAGCATTGATCGTCTGGCATTACTGGGTCGCATGCACGCTGCACGGGTCATTGTAGAGTCTCTAAAGATCAAACCAGAGAGCAACCAAGTGACACCCAGCAAGATAAGCGGCAAGGGAAAACCTCCGCGACCAATACCTGCCATAAAAGAGTGAGTCCTAAACCAGAGAGTAGTGGAAAATGTCACCTGATAATGAGGCTCTCTGCCGTAATACCACTGGTACCCCATCAATCACATAACCTGGGGTCCCGCATCCCCCATGTGAATGGTGCGGTAGTGCGCATTCATAACCACCATTTCCAAAGACAAGACCCCTGTTCTCGTGATCACTGGAGGTTCTCATGGAAGATTCTCTAGTAGTCATGCCTTTATCACGCTCATGTAGATGGGGTCATAAATGTTGTTTGTGGTATGATCCCTTTAATTATGGCTTTAAGTAGTTTTTATTTACACGATCAATTCCTCAATGATTTCCTCTCAAGCATTTAATGTCCCATCCCTATGGGCGCAGTCAGATGGCCTTATAATCGGGCCGACAAAAGACCGCAATGCTCTAAGTGACCAGCAGCTCTCCCTACCCGAGGGTGACGGCTTCATATATTTCTATGCAGGCGTCTTCTCCCTCGGGTCGGGAGAGCCGCGGTCAGTCTGAGCATTGCAGTCTGATCTTAGTTTGCTTTATACTGCTCTAGGACTGCGCCCTAAGTGAGACTCATTGTGCATGGACTCATCCTATTAATGGCTGAAAGTGCACCCATAAATGATCCCTACCCACACCTCTATATGTGGCAAACAGTGGTACTTATCAGCAAGGTGAGACATTATCATAGGGTCCAGCATATGCAGATCTGGTCATCTATGTTGCCGTCTGTCATGTCCCGTGTCTTCCCTTCCCCAGAACCTTTTTTGTGGAGTTCCACTTTCCAGTGTCCTCCAAGAACAAAACCGGAGATGTAACTGTGGCCACGGAAATAACACGACTGGTATCAAACAAGATTATAAATGGAGGTGAGTGATCTTCGTCTCCTGATGTACCTCGTTGTCTTCCTACGTTATCTTTCTACTTTCTTTTCTGCAGTTGTGAAATTCCAGCAGAGATTTGTGTTTCCTGTCTTGTTCCATGGACTAATGATCCAGCACTGGTGGGACACCGGCCTGACCTTCCAAGTCTTCATGAGGAAGAGCACCCAGAAAAAGGTAGCGTCCCTCCTGTATTTCACATCCTGATCCCACTCATCATTTACAGCCTTCGACCCTGTGTCTCAGTCTTCTGGCCGTCCTTACCTCTTACTCTTTGTCTCTCAGCCCGGGCTTCTTGGTTGTTCCATCCTTTCCCTTCGCGATGTTCTCCGTTCTCCGGATCTTTCCATATCGCAGTCACTTCCAGTGCGTTGCGTGGAGAAACAGCGGGAATTAGAGAATGTTGGACCCCT
Source organism: Dendrobates tinctorius (assembly GCF_039654945.1). Taxonomy (NCBI): domain Eukaryota; kingdom Metazoa; phylum Chordata; class Amphibia; order Anura; family Dendrobatidae; genus Dendrobates; species Dendrobates tinctorius. The sequence continues at coordinate 10,808,302 of NW_027361824.1, forward strand.
GAAGGTATGTCCGGCCTTCTGTGTTAGGAGTTGTCACTTGCAGGGTCCTTCCTTATCTGGAGGGAACATTAGTGGTGGTTATGGAGGAAAGAGTATTAGTATTTTTTTTTTTTTTTCACAGTCCATATAAATATTATTTCTCATCCCTCCAATCTCAGGTGTCTGTGGTTATTGCTGGAGATATCAGAGAATTGTCAAATATCCCAGAGAAGTCTTCTGGAAGTGTGCAGGACGCATCTCCATCGGTCCCGAGACCCAATGTGAGCGTGATTGTACCTGAAGATCCGACATGTACAGAGGACGCTCCAGTACGGCAGACAGAGGCCACGCCATCAGTCCCGCTTGCTCAGCAGCGTGTCCTCCATCAGATAGAGCAGCCTCAAAGACCACCATCCCATCAAGTACTAGCGACAGAAGAGGAGAGCGGCCTATTATTGCATGTCATCCTCATGGTGCCGGAAGGCAAGGGTTTCGCGTGCGAGCCAAAGTATTCCTCCATCTGCAATCCGTATCTGAACTGCAAACTGTTCTCTACTCAGGAAATCACTCGCTCTGCCATCGTGTGGGGCAGCGACCAGCCGCTCTTCAGCTTCTCCCAGGTAAAATAAGGTGCTCATTCCAAAACAAAATTGATGGATGTTTATACTCTAAAATTCACATTAATGGACACAGGACCGTGGGTGTACGAGCTGCATTAGGAGGTTCCACACCAAGTGAAAAGAAGTATTGGCTCCGCCTGGTTGGCTATCCCCTCTCCTCAGATACAAGGCAGCTTAGTTAAGTGTCAAAATTATTAGAGAAACCATAAAACATGACCTGAACCCGGGTAAGAACAACACATAGGCAATAAAAAGTGATCCACGAGGCAGGAACACCAGGGATGGGGGGGAGCTGTGTCCCCCAATGTATTCAGGAACCTTAGGGTAAATGCAGAAATCCAATTTTCTCATTGATAGCATTCAGGACATAGGACAGTGGGGCAACCCAGTGGGTGGGGAAAAGCAATAGCCAACAATGTGGACAGCTGCCTGTAGTGCTCTATCCTTCACACTGGCATCAACAAAAGCCATAAAGTGGGAGGTTGTCAGGATGTGGACGGAGGCCCAGGTAGTAGCCTCGCAGGCCTGGAGCATAAAGGCCTAATACCTGACTGCCCTTGTGAAGTTAGCAGTGACCCGATGGGTGGAGATTTGACCATGGCCCTGAATTGGGTGGTCCTAATAAGATTCAGACAGTGAAGGGAACACTCACGAGGATGAGCTGGAGATGAGGAAAAGGAGGGGGAGGATGATGTCTTCAGTGATGTGGACCACTTCTGGTAGAAAAAAATGACATAAGACAACCTTGTCCTAAGAAGAACAAGGGAGCCCTGCAGAAGGGTAGCAAGCATGGACACCCCAAATATTGGGGTTATGGCCACCGGAAATGCCACCTTCCACGGACAGAGCTTTAGTCCGGGAGCACACATGCAAGGAATACGGCCAAATCTCGCATGTTAATACCCGCATTGCCGCCGGCACTCAGGAGCGGAGCGTGTGGCCGCATAGCAATACATGCATGCGCAGGCTCTGCTCCCGAGTGCCGGCAGCAGTGCCGGGTATTAACATGCGAGACTCGGCCGCATTCCTCAAATGTGTGATCCCGGCCTTAGGGAGATACTGTGCAGAAGCTCAAGAGAGATTCCTGAAGCAGATACAGGACAACGTCAAGGTCCCATGGCTCCACCAAATACCTGAAAAAAAGAGGCGCCATGAGCCACTCTGAAGGAAGGGTTTAACCCGCTAGTGAGGTGTCCGTATACACTGAGAACAGTAGGGCAAGGACAAAAAACTCTCCTTATGAGGAGGTGAGGGAGACCTGGATCCAGGCAGGAATTGATTAAGCATGGGAGAGGAGTCGCTTGTTCACACCAGCTAACATAGGACCTCCAGGTCCATTGTAAAGCTCGGGAGGTTGCAACTTAAAAGAATTCAGTGTAGGGTTTAGATATTGGAGTCAGACAGATCCTAGAGATTAATAACCACGCCATTAATTGCAGCTGAAGTGAAGTGGGTTGATATATGGGACCCTGCAAAAGCAGTTCAGGGCGGGAAGTGCAGGGCAACGACTAACTAGTTTAGCGTTGGAGTACCCTGCTCAGTGAGGCCGGTTCAGATCTTGTCAGGAGAGCAGAGAAAACTCCGTAGATGGAGTGATCAGAGTGTCTACTGCAAGGTCCTCAGGACCTCACTACATAGCTGGGTCCTAGAAATAAAGGCGGGAGGGAAGAGATTCACAACAGCGGTGCCCTAGCACCGGGGAGGAAAAACGCACTCTTTAAGATCTGGAGTTCCTCAGCTCAGATAGTCCACAGCCGATCCTTACATGGCCAGAATGTAGAGCTGGAGCGTTTTTTCATGCTAAGGGGCTTTCGGTGCCCTTCTGATGGTACAGGTAGGTCACACGGTAAACTAGTTGGTCTGTTTTCTCACCGACATCTCTGAAGAGAGAGGAGCAGTGAACAAGACAGAAGATGGTTCTGAAATCCAGTAGGTTAATCTAGAGGCAGGCTCTTTCCCGAGACCCCTGACTCTGAGTGCTGTGATGGTTGAAGACCTCTCCACAGGGCAAGAGACTTGTAATGGTCGACACCACCTGCTGATGTGGGTAAAAGTCAATCTGCCAGAAGCAGAGCTGGGTCTGACAACCGACAAAAAAAAAGCTTTATGTGGAGACAACTGGGACCATCCAAGGAGGCCACTGATTTTCTTCATTGAGACGAAATAGAAAGTTATAGCAGAGATTTGTGAAACTGAGTAAAGGGCACCACCTCAGAAAACTGAAACCACCCTGCCAAAAACCCTTATACAACAACCTGATGGAGCACAAAGACACCATCCACAATGAGATACTGCGGCTCAGAAATTAAGAAAAACCCCAACCCGATAGCGAAGGACATGTCCCCAAAATGACTGGTACTGAGAAGATGTCAGACACAATTATCGATCCAAGGAACATTAAGGAGTCCAAGGAGATTTGGAGGCTGGAGATTGTTTCTGAATCAGGTCTTCATTTCCCTGGAAAACGTTCCACGTTAGGAACTGGGAAGATGACTCCTTGTACCTGAAGACTCGGAAATGAAATGAGTGCACAGGGTCAAGCCTTTGGAGGGGGCAAGGAAAACTGTGTTTGGTGGCAGGGAGGCGAAGACGATATTGGCGCTGACAGATGCCACCTCTATGACCCAGGTGTCACCCATGTGACGCCATCCAGATTTCTGTGAAGAAGACAAGGCTCACAGGTCCTGGAGCAGGGCTGTCGGGACTGTTTAGGTCCAGACCAGGGATGCCTGGAGTCAGAGGGGCTGGAGGATCTCTTCTCACCCATAAAGAAGGAATTACAAAAGGAGGGACAGCTCGTTAGAGTATGGAGGATGGTTGAGAGTAGTCTGGCATGGGTGAGGCTAGCTTGGTATCGGCTCATACTTGCGGGATTCAGGCAGTGGGGAAGCGTTGTTGTCCACTGTGGCTCTGTACCAAGAATAATCCAGAGAGGCCAAGACGCAGCAAAGGGAGGCCATCTTGCATATCGTGTGCACCTTCTGGGAGGTGCAATAGATTGCACAAGCGCTATGTCACAGACCGTTGATTGCGTAAGTTAACGCTGACCTGACCCATCTGAACAAGTTCAGTGTCTGAAGGGGAGCTGCGGAGTTATGAGTGAGAGTTTCAAGCAGATGGCTGACCGCATGGATGACCGCTGACTGGCTTGTAACCAGTGTGGCAGGGAGAAGCCTGGGGGGGTCTTTCCGGGAGGGAACATAGAAAACAATGAGCGTAAGCACTACCGGTACCAGGAAGGCTGCAGGATTTGTTAAAACGCGGACTGCCTCTCAAATGGGCTAACGACGGAGAGGCGGCTGGTTCTGCATCTGGTTCCGTCATGTGGGTAGGAAGAAGTAGAAAAAGGAAGACAAAGGGGCAGTAAACCAGGAGGGAAGACCACCTAATGAGAAATAAAGAACAGGGAGATTCCTGGGGATGAGCCATAACTAGAAGCCATTGGGGGACATTATACTTCATCTTCACGTCGGAGGGGATTTTACTCTCCCATCTGAAGTCTTCTGATGCCAGCAGGTTCGCCCCATCGTGGCCTCTAACATTTGCAAGGACAGCCATGGGGGGATTGCCGTCCGCCATGAGGTACACTAATGTGGAGTGCATGTGGTGACCTGAGGTGGAGGCATCTGTGCCTCCAGGGAAAGAGGATTATTAAAAAAAAAAAAAAGACAAAATTAAATTGTTCAGAAGACCTGATGGCGGACCTGTCTGCCACCTCTCGCATGAAGAGACCTTATAGCCAACCAGGTGGAGCCAACAGTTGTTTTTCACCTAGTAATATGCCCCCTAGTGGCCGGATGTACACCACGGTCTTGTGTCTGTAATGCTATTAATGAGAAATCTAGATCTTGTTTTTAGCTCGTCACCAGGTGAAAAGTGGCCATTGTGTACACTTATTTAATTGCGGCTGTACCAAAGTATGCCATATATTTAATCTGTCACACAGTTGTGGAGATACTGGCCTTTATATTTACTACTTATTGTTAGAACTTTACAGGGGGAGCGTGGCTCTCAGATGCTGTGTGGACGTGGCTCACGGGGTAGTCTGGGGGTAGGGTTCTCGGCACACCCTAGGGGTGAAGATCTCTGGCTTCTCAGGGAGTGTGGCTCTCGGGATTCTCTGTGATGCATACCTTGCATATGTTCTGGGGTCGTGGCTCTTGGGATGCTTTGTGTGGGTGTGACTCACAGGATACTCTGGGGGGTTTGGCTTTCATGATATTTTGGGGTTGTCGCTCGGGTTCCCATTCGGGCTGTGGCTCTCGAGATTCACCGGGGGGGCGAGGCTGTCGGGATTCCCTGGGCTCGTGGTTCTCGGATGCTTTCGTGGACGTGGCTCACAGGATAGTCTGGGGGCATGGTTCTCAGGACTCCCTAGGGGTGAGGGTCTTGGGCTTCTCTGGGGGCATGGCTCTCAGGATGCTTTATGGGGTATGACTCACATATATTCTGGGGTCATGGGTCTCGGGATGCTTTGTGAGATGTAGCACACAGGATACTCTGAAGGGAATGGCTTACAGGATATTCTGGGGTTGTGGCTCTAGGGTTTCCATGGGGGCATGGGTTTTGTGAAACCCTGGAAATGTGGATCTCGGGAATCCTTGGGGCGTGGTTCTCAGATGCTCTGGGGGACATGACTCTCGGGATTCCCTGGGGGTTGTGACACTCGTGAAGCCCTGGTTCATGGCTCTCTGGAAATCCTGGGAGCACGGCTGTCAGATGCTCTGGGGATGCGGCTCACAGGATACTCTGAGGCGTGGCTCTTGGGATTCCCTGTTGGCGTGGCTCTTATGATGCTCTGGTGGTCGTGGCTCACATGATTTCCTGCTTCTCCAAAATGCTCCAGGTTAATCGTGCATTCACATTGAATTGTGTCCCCGTCGTAGTAGACTGCATCTTGCTACCCGGCTCCTGTAGACGTACACTTCTGAAAATGGTACATGTCAGAGCGCTCGTTCGTTCTGCCGTCACAATTACATTCGGACCCCATTTTGGAGGGGATTTCGGATGTGTGCCCCAACGGAGAAACAGAAAGCAAGGGCGGAGGAGGATGCAGCTTCAGCAGTATTTTCTCTCTGGGGTGTCCGGAGGAGCTCGTCCTCTCCACATACTGATGCGTTTAGAAGACTCAGCAGAGCAAGGGCGAAAGAACAAACAATCTGCAGGACATACATAATTTGTGAATGCAGAAATATCAATCTACAGATGGGGATTACTGAGAAACTCATTTGAAGGCTGAACATCACATGTCGAGCTCACAGGTTGCCGGGGGCTGACATATGTGGAGCTGTTTGCTGGGGTCCTCGGGCTGTAGACATCAGAGTCGGAGCACCAGTGTAATGTTTTTCTGTCCATAGTGTTAATGGTTCGTGCCCGGTCTTTTCCAGGTGGCTCCAGTCTCTCTGACAAGTCGTCTCCTTGAGAGGATGAAGAATAATGTCATGATCATCGAGGTCTGGAATAAAGTCCCAGGTCCAGGTCCCGACCAGCTCCTGGGCCTGGCCAAGCTCTCCTTGCATCAGTTCTACATGTCCTTCAGGTGAGCGCTCAGGATTGTCCAGTCTGTGGATATTGTACGGACTTGTAGCCTTTGATATCTTCTTCATTTATTTGTGTTTTCTGGAACTTCGATGATTTAAAGGGAACCTATGAATTGGTTTACATTCCCCTGGAATTACATCCCCTCCACCAGCCGGTATTACATCCCCTCCACCTCAACCAGCCGGTATTACTTCCCCTCCACCAACACCAGCCGGTTTTGCATCCCCTCTACCTACACCAGCCCGGTATTGCATCCCCTCCAATTCCACCAGCCAGTATTGCATCCCCTCCACCAACATCAGCCCGTATTGCATCCCCTCCACCAACACCAGCCCGGTATTGCATCCCCTCCAACTCCACCAGCCAGTATTGCATCCCCTCCACCAACACCAGCCCGGTATTGCATCCCCTCCAACTCCACCAGCCAGTATTGCATCCCTTTCACCTCCACCAACCGGTATTGCATCCCCTCCACCTCCACCAGCCGGTATTGCATCCCCTCCAGCAGCCGGTATTGCATCCCCTCCAGCAGCCGGTATTGCATCCCCTCCAGCAGCCGGTATTACATCCCCTCCACCAGCCGGTATTACATCACCTCCACCAGCCGGTATTGCATCCCCTCCACCATCCGGTATTGCATCCCCTCCACCTCCACCTGCCGGTATTACATCCCCTCCACCAGCCGGTATTACATCCCCGCCACCAACACCAGCCGGTATTGCATCCCCTCCACCAACACCAGCCGGTATTGCATCCCCTCCACCAACACCAGCCGGTATTGCATCCCCTCCACCAACAACAGCCTGGTATTGCATCCCCTCCACCAACAACAGCCTGGTATTGCATCCCCTCCACCAACAACAGCCTGGTATTGCATCCCCTCCACCAACAACAGCCTGGTATTGCATCCCCTCCACCAACAACAGCCTGGTATTGCATCCCCTCCACCAACAACAGCCTGGTATTGCATCCCCTCCACCAACACCAGCCTGGTATTGCATCCCCTCCACCAACACCAGCCTGGTATTGCATCCCCTCCACCAACACCATCCGGTATTGCATCCCCTCCACCAACAACAGCCTGGTATTGCATCCCCTCCACCAACAACAGCCTGGTATTGCATCCCCTCCACCAACAACAGCCTGGTATTGCATCCCCTCCACCAACACCAGCCTGGTATTGCATCCCCTCCACCAACACCATCCGGTATTGCATCCCCTCCACCAACACCATCCGGTATTGCATCCCCTCCACCAACACCATCCGGTATTGCATCCCCTCCACCAACACCAGCCTGGTATTGCATCCCCTCCACCAACACCATCCGGTATTGCATCCCCTCCACCCACACCAGCCTGGTATTACATCCCCTTCACCAACAGCAGCCGGTATTGCATCCCCTTCACCAACAGCAGCCGGTATTGCATCCCCTTCACCAACAGCAGCTGGTATTGCATCCCCTTCACCAACAGCAGCCGGTATTGCATCCCCTTCACCAACAGCAGCTGGTATTGCATCCCCTCCACCAACACCAGCCGGTATTACATCACCTCCACCAACACCAGCCGGTATTGCATCCCCTTCACCAACAGCAGCCGGTATTGCATCCCCCACCTCCACCAGCCGGTATTGCATCCCCTCCACCAACACCAGCCTGGTATTGCATCCCCTCCACCAACACCAGCCTGGTATTGCATCCCCTCCACCAACACCAGCCGGTATTACATCACCTCCACCCGGTATTGCATCTCTTCCACCACCAGTGGGTATTGCCACCAATTATTATAACTCCTTTTCTGGATGGTTATAACCCTGCAGACCCCACCAATTACCACACAAGTCAGTTGCTTTGTGTCATCTCATTACTTACTATCTGTATTTTGTGCAGTGACCCAAAAATTTGCCGTCTCCTGCTCCAAGCGCAGTATCCCGTGGTGGCAGTGGACAGTTTTGTCCCCATTCTCGACATGTTCAGCGGTTCTGAGCGCGGCCAACTTAAGGTCCTACTTGCCATGGGATCTGGGGATCAAGTGGTGGCATTGCAAAGGTTAAAAAATGATGAGGGAACCTCTGCCGCCCAGACTCCAAGACCGGCACACTTCCTGGACCCCCCGCAGTCATCGGTAGAGGTACCCGAACACTGAGGCTTGGGTACATCCTGCACTGTGTGTGCGTTATTAACTATGTGATGTCCGTTCTCCAGATGTGCAGGACCTCGGAGAATAGCACCGATCATGTGTTTGATGTACATGTGGAAAACGTGAAAGGTCTTGCTCCCCTGCAGTCCACAGTGTGGGGGGAAGCCGACTGCTTTATACAGTATTTCTTCCCGGGGGCTTCTGCTGCATCCGGGTTGGGCTCAGAGTTGCCAGAACGAGGTTTGTGGGATTCAGAGACCCTCCACTCGTATCACATATATTATATGTATGCCACACGGTTCATGTTTCCCTTCTCTGTATATTTCAGGCCTGAGTCTGAAGCCTGTACGTACAGCCACCACCCTCTGTGTGCCGGATCCCGTCTTCAATGATCGGCAGAGCCATTCCTTGGTCGCTCCGTCCGATACTCCGGTGCAGAGGCTGCTGCTCAGCGCATTCTCCATGCAGGGCCTCTCTGCGGGAGGCGGGATGACCTTCGAAATCTGGTGCCGGTAAGATGCATGTAGGTTATCAAATGACCTTCTCCCCTGGGTAATCCTGCATTTCCATAGCTCATTTTCCAGTGCACACAATCACCAGCCCCCCGTGACTCAGCAGGAGCCTGATGGGTTTTCATAAAGACCTCCATTGCTGTCATCTTGGTACACCTCTGAATATCAGCTATAGTATGAGGTTCAAAGAAGGATGCAATTTATACAACATATTGCAATACAGTGGTCCCCAGGGGGGCAAAAAAAATAAAGTAAAACAATTTTCAAAAAGTGAAAAAAAATAGAAGAAATCTAACATTTCTTTATCGCTTCATTGGGGGACACAGGTTACCATGGGTGTGCGCTGCTGTCGCTGGGAGGCTGACACTAGGCAAAAAAGGAAAATAGCCCCTCCCCAGCAGTATACACCCACTGACAGGAACCAAGTACCTCAGTCTAAGCTTAGTGTCTGTAGGAGGCGGACCTGGATCTGATCCCAGATTCGCAGTTTTTCCTTTTCAGGTCACCTTTTGTGTTTTATTATTCTTTTTCCTTTGTTTTTTTTCAGGTTCTTCATCTTCAGGGTAACAGGGTGTAATGTCTCTCCCCTTTTTTTTTAGCCATATTCATGTGACAGAGAGCAGTGTGGTGTCACCCACGTCGCCCACTCTCGGACCCGCAGGCAGGACCTGATCCCTTTATTGGTGTTACAGAGTGATTCCCGGTGGCCGGTCCTTTGCCTTTTCCCCACCTCACCCCTCTCCTCGGAGAGGGCTGAGAGGAAGACGATGGTCACCAGCGGTGGCCTCCCCTCTTCTAGTAAGGGGTTGATACTGTCTTCTGCACCGTCCAGAGATTGTGCGGGAAGGAGGATTTACTATTCCAGTTACCCCCATCCACCCGGAGCCTCCAGGTGATATCCTCAACTGCGAAGAGGACCGGGGCTCACCTTGCAGGTGTGTATGATTTCCTCCCTGTAGCGCAACAGGTCCAGGTAGCAGGGCGGCATTGACTCTGTAAGGCGACCCCGCATAGCGGCGGCCGTAGCATCACTGATGGGGGCAGAACAGCTTCTTCTTTCTATAGTTCTACATAGCAGCGGCTATCTTCCCCTGGCCAACCTATCACTCTGTGGCCCCCTCCCCCTTTATTCCTGGCCACACTTCCTCTGTCCACTCACTACTGCGATTTTGAATCACGCGCCCTTTTCAGCCAATAGAAGGACTTCCCTTAGCTGCAGACCTGGCTACACCCCCGCTTCAGCGCGCGTCTTCCTGGCGCGCTTTTGCTCCTATCACGGCGCTTGTTCTCCCTGTCAGTACACGCCCCCAGCAGTTCAGCCTATCGGAGGGGTTCTTCCACTTCTCACTGGCTGGCTTTTCAGGCTCGCCCTCTGCAGTGCGTCAAGCTTGATGGGGCTCAGCACAGCCGATGCTCCGCTTAATGTATCTCAGCAGATAGGATTTCCTCTGCACTACTTATCAGAGCCTCTCCACACCTACCACAGGGGGACACAGGCAGACACACGGCCACCGCTGGTCATTCCTGGTATAGATAGGATCTATTATCTCTCTCTTTCTGTTGCCCTTCTCAACAGATGTATGCCCAACCCTTCTCGTTGCCCCTCTAAGCCGACTGTGATCCAGCACGCCTGTGCCCTCTGCAAAAGAAAATGGTCTTCAAGTCCGCTTTCCCCTTGCTGCGCAGTCCTGCACCACGTCTGCGCCACAGGAGCACTCTAACACCCGGGATGAGAGCACACCCCTCCCTCCGGAGTGGGATGTTGCCATGTCACAGTCGATCTCTGACCTGACAAAAGTATCACAGTCCCTGGTCCTGGAACGTCTTTCACATCTGTCTGCCGCCACCAGTGCTCCGAACGCCTCTCAGGTCATTCACATGCCCTTGACCACAACCTTCGCAAGGACAGATCGGGTAAACAGCACAGGAACCGGGCTCTTTCCAGTTCCCCGGGTCCTACAGCATCCTTTAGGGTACCGTTACACCTAGCGACTCACCAGCGATCCCGACCAGCGATATGATGCGGTCAGGATCGCTGGTGAATCGCTAGGTGGTCGCTAGTGAGCTGCCACTCAGGCAGATCTCACCAGCGACATCGCTGGGGACGGGGATCGCTACTTACCTGTCAGACGCGGCGATCCTGCGTCCTCCCGCCCGGCTCCACTCGTCGCTCATCGTCACAGCAGGAAGCGCCGCAGGAAGTGACCGACGAGGAATGGTCCAGCAGCTTCTCGCGCAATCAGCGATAACCAGCAGGGGATCCGGTCGGAGGTAAGTATCACATGCAGCGATATCGCTAGCAATATCGCTGTAACGTCACAAAATCTGTGACTTTACAGCGATATTGCTAGCGATATCGCAGTGTGTAACGGGGGCTTTAGGATGCCCTCCTCTCCCCAGGCCCCCTCGGAGGCGGCTTTTGGGTTGGATGTGAATTCCTAGTTTGAGTCTGATTCGGACCAGGTCTCAAAGACCACAGGATATGGTCATTGGCATTTACCCAAACCCTGAATCTGAAGGAGAACGAGGCACCTGCTCAGCAGCACTCCGTTTCCTTCAAGCAGGTAAAATGTCCCTCCTGGACTTTCCCCTATGACAGGGAATTTCAAGCTATTGTGGCTAAACAATGGGAACATCCTGAAAAGCACTACCCAGGATTGAAGCACCTAGACATTCTTTATCCCTTTTCCCCTGACCTCGTTGGTAGATGGGCAGAGTCCCCTAAGGAGGACCCGCCTGTTGTGAGTTCATTCTCTGGTTCACCATTTGAGTTCTCCTTCCAGACTCCCTCTGGTGGTAACAGGAGGTAGTGAGGCTGATTTGATCGGTGGAGATCAGACACCTGAGAATGAGGATGACGATTGGACCTCAGGAGGTTCAGATTGGATTTAAGACAGCCGACGCCCTATTCAGTTGCTGGTGATTCCTTCTGCTTGTCAGGTCTTGGTTCTCAGCTCTGTTCCAGTCAGCTCAAGCTAAGTTCTCTGCTAATGTTCACACTTGATTTTGTTGTTCTATTCAGTTTTTTGTGTGTTCAGCCAGCTCGGCTGGGCTGTGCTGAATTTCCACTCTTATTTATATTTATCTGTATTTGACAATTTGCTTTTTGTCCCTTATTAGATTGGCCTCTTTTTGCTCTGTCTCAGAATATTTCAGGGTGTTGATATAGTGGGAGAAGTCTAGTGACTTCAGAGTTAATTTTGCTATCAGAAGTGTTGGGCATTATTTTGTAGGGTTTTGGGCAGATTGCAGTCAGTGGCTTTCCTTTCCTATCCTCTCTAGTTAGTTTCGGCCCCATCGTTTGCTCAGCCTATTTTCCTGCCTGTGTTTGTGTTTTCATCTTGTTTCACCGTCAATACGTGTGTGGGGGCTATCTATTCCTTTGGGGTCTGCTCTGGGGCAGTTAGTTTTCCCCTTCTTGCTTTAGGCTTATTTAGTCCTCCGGCCATGACGAGGCGTCTAGGTTCATCGTAGGCATGCTCCACGGCTGCTGCTAGTTGTGTGGTAGGATCAGGGGTCTGCAATCTGCATAGTTACCAACCTCTCTGGTTTTTCTGGGCTTGGCATGTTTAGGTTTTTTCCTCCTCGGTGACCCATTCATAACACCCGCCGGTTTCATGCCTGTCTTCCGAGACAGTCTTGTTTATGCCAATCGGTGTGTCTATCAGGGACACTACAGATAGGCAAATTGAGTCTTTGGCCCATCTTTGCCTCCACCTGGGTGGCAAAGTCCATGTCTGCCTGGGCAAGAATGCTTTGCCAGGGCATCCTAGCGGCAGCTACTCCGGATGAAATGGAAGATTTGGCGTACCAGATTGCCCATGCCGACGAATATCTTCTGACCACTTCCCTTGATAAGGAGAGAGTTAAATTAACCCTTCACGGTTGAGCCAGTGATTTCCAAATTATTCCAGTGTTGCTAGCAACTCAAATGACCACACGGAGACGGGGTCTCTGTACGGGAGGATCGAGGCAGATCACTAAGCCCCTTTATTTTAGTCACATCTTTTATAATCTTTTGCTTAATTATGCAAGGTTCTCAAGTACCAATAGCATCATTTCACTTTATAAGCCAATAATATTGCAAGAAAACCGGAAACTACATATAAGTCCGTATCCAAATAGAAAGTAGTATAATGGCATATCCAGAGCAATACACTCTCCCCCCCCCCCCCCCCCCAGCCCCTTATCTTGCACCTGATGGAAGCAGTCTGGTTTCATGACAGGCCATGCCAATTATAAAAATTTATCTTGCAGTAACAAAAATGAAGAAACGAAACCTTCACAGAAATGGAGAAGCGAAACTTAAGCTCTGATTTTAGTATTAACCCTTAACATTCCCCCCAGATAAAAAAATTTAACACATATGCAGCATCAGAGGTGCTATCCCAAGCTAACAGCTTGAGGGGTACTGGTCTTCACATGACTGATGCCGTGTTACCAGACATGGCTGTCGCGGCGCACCCGTCCCCCCTGTATACTGCAGTTCACGAATAACAATTTTTGATGATGGTGGTGGGGATCTTTTGTAGGTAGCCATGCGCTTGGCTTCAACATCTTCATCAAGTAGCCTTTTGAGATCGGTGTAGAGAAAAGCAGGGGCAACGACACCTTTGGTATCATCATTAGCTGTCTTAGTGCAGAATTTCCTAATACATACAGAAATACACCAAAGAACAAGTTTTAGTATCACATATACAGCAAGGATACAGGCAGCAATGTGTAACAAGCTTTGTAAGATCCCAGCTATTCAGCCCCCAATTCCCCTAAATCAATTGGCTGAATTGAAAAAGGAGAAGGTGTCTGAACAACCAACTGTCCTTATTACGATCCTGGATGCTGCCAGTTGCTCCGCTGGGGAAAACTGCAACATCATTGCTATACGTCGCATCCTCTGGTTGAAGGTGTGGATTACAGATCCACCCTCAAAAAAAAAAAAAAAAAAAAAAAAAAAAGTCTTGCCCTAACCTTACCTTTCAAGGCTCTAGGTTTTTCAGATCCAAACTGGATCAGATAATTTAGATGCTACTGGCTGAAAAAGCTCCCCTCTTCCCCAGTCCAGGCCTAAACGTCCTTTCAATAGGAAGAGGTCGCTTTATTTTCTTTCCTTTTGGCCCTTCTCTTTTTCAGGGACTTCCTCTCAGCATGATGGCTCTTCCGCCCAAGGGGAGGGGAAGAAGCCGTCCTTCAAACCTGCATCCAAATGGCATTTAAAGGGTCGCTCCTCCAAGCCCTCTGGGTCCCGCACCAACAGGTTCTCTTCAACGTGATGGGTCACCTCTACCCGGGAATCTTTCCAGGGACGCTGGGTTGTTAGTGGTCGACGTTGCCTGGGTCAGAGAGATAGTTACATCCTTTTAAAAAATCAACTTTTCTTCCCTTCCAGGAGAACGTTTCTTTCGGTCTCGACCGCTAAGACATCCGTCGCATGCTCCAGGGGTTCTTCAGGCCGTCTCTTCCCTTCTACCCTTAGGGCCCCGTCACACATAGCGACTCACCAGCGATCCCAACAACGATATCAACGTGTCAGGATCGCTGGTGAGTCGCTACATGATCGCTGGTGAGCTGTCAAACAGACAGCTTCACCAGCAATCAGGACCAGCGACGCCGAGCGCGCGGCGTCGCTGTGTACTTAGTTACCAGCGTGCTGATGCAGGGAGCTGGTAACTAAGGTACACATCGGGTTTCTAAGGGACGTGTGTCTCTTTGGCTACTTTCACACATCCGGTGTGTGGGGTCCGGCGGCGTGCGGCGAAAAGCCGGGCCGCCGGATCCGGCCTGCAGCCGTGACACCGGATGTGTGTGCGGCGTCTGATACGGCTCGGACGTGGTTTAAAGGAGCCGCAGCAGGAGGTGGACAGAGACAGCCGCTGAGAGAGACAGCTGCTGAAAGGAAGGTGAGGGGAGGGTAGGAGAGGAGAGGAGAGGGGGTTGGAGAGAGAGAGAGACATGTGGGGTTAACACTCAGTGTCCGGGCGAGAGAATCTCTCTCTCTTGCCGGGCACTTGTGGGGTTAACCCCACAGAGAGATCTCTCTCTCTCTCACCCAGACACTGTGAGTGTTAACCCCACAAGTGCCCGGCGAGAGAGATCTCTCACAAGTGTCTGGGTGACAGAGAGAGATCTCTCTCTCACCGGGCACTTGTGGGGTTAACATTCACAGAGTCCGGGCATGCGCTGTGGAAAAAGCCGGTCCTGCGCTGAGAAAAAACGTTGCAGAGAACGTTTTTTCCAGACGCCGGACCGGCTGTTTTTGCCGGATCTGGCAAAAACCGGATACGCCGCATAGGCATCAGGCGCGATGCGGCAATAATGAAACTCTATGGGGAAAAAACCGGATCCGGTGGCAACAGGCGCCGGATCCGGTTTTTACACTTTTCGCCGCATCGCGCCTGATGCACAAAAACTGATGTGTGAAAGTAGCCTTAGAAACCCGATGTGTACCATAGTTACCAGCTCCTTGCATCAGCGCGCTGGTAACTAAGGTGCACAAAGGGTTTCTAAGCACAGCGCTGTGCTTAGAAATCCTGCGTTTACCTTAGTTACCAGAGTGCGTGCTGGCCAGCGGGAGACCAGCGACCAAAAAAATGTCCAGGGCTTTCCAACAGCGATCAGCGATACCGGCAGGGGGGCCGGTCGCAGATCGCTGTCACACACAGCGATCTCACTGGTGAGATCGCTGTTACGTCACAAAACTTGTGACTCAGCAGCAATCTCGCTAGCGAGATCGCTATGTGTGACGGGGCCCTTAGGAGTAATCGTACCCTTTTCCCGGAACAATTGATTTTTAGGGTTCTACTATCTTTTCGTAGTCACGAAGAAAGACGGATCTCTCCGTCCGATTTTAGATCACAAACGATTGAACCGTCATGTTCGGATCCGTCATTTCAGGATGGAGTCCCGCCGAGACTGCGACCAGTGTCTCTAGATCATCTAAGACTCTCTGGCCCATCTCGGCTGGATTGTCAACAGAGAGAAGTCCTCCCTCACCCCAGCTCAGCGCCTGGTGTTTCTGGGAATAAGGTTTGACATGGCACAAGCCCATGTCTTCTTTCCTCAGGACCCGTTGAAGCGCAAGTGCGTGAAACAGCCGTTGTCCACTCTCTGTACGTTCCTCCCGTGCCAATGCCTTTTAATTAATAAAGAATTTTCACGACAGAACGGTGAGTGCCATCACTTTTTTTTTTCTCTTTTGTACAAAATCAGATTACATGTTTGCTTTTCTGGATTGAACACCTGTTCTGACGGTATTTTGGCGGTCGGTCCAGGTGTGTGATTTTCGACTTGAATAGCAGTCATGGAACTGTTTCGGGGTTAAGGAGCAGTGCCGAATCTTCTGTCTCTTATGTATTTTGGTTTCCAAAGGAAAAGTTCTTATCCCTCTGCCGAGGGATCTGCCCTCTAAAGCGACCAGCTTCTCTCCCCCTACGGTACGGCATGAGAGTTCTGGGGAAGATAATTGCTACCATGGAGACATTCCCCTTTTCCCAGTTCCATACCTGTCCCCTTCAGCTGGCCCTCTTGTTGGCTTGGGACAAGAGGACCGCTTCCCTGGACCGACCCATTTTACCACCTCTCAAGGGGAGACAGTCCCTGACCTGGCGGATGCTATTAACGTCAGTCCTACGAGGGAAGTCCTTCCTCCCTCTCCGGTGGCAGGTCGTCACAACCGACGCCAGTCTCCTCAGTTGGGGAGCGTTCTTTCTTCATCGTTCAGCGCAGGGTCGCTGGAATGCACAAGTAGCCGCTCTCTCCATCTATCTCCTGGAGATCAGGGCAATTTTTTCTTGCTCTTCGCTGCTGGCAGTCTTTCCTAGCAGGCCAGCTGTTCCGTATAAAATCGGACAACGCCACTGCCGTGGATTACTTAAGCCATCTAATAGGGACTCGCAGCAAACAGGTGATTGCAGAGGTAACAAGGATTCTGCGATGGGTGGAGCGTTTCATTCCCGCCATATCAGCCTGTAGACTCTCCTAAGGTGGAAAATTGGGCAGCCGATTTTTTGAGTCTTCACGGTCTCGTATCGGGCGAGTGGTCTCTCAATCCCATCATTTTCAATCAAATATGCCAGAGATGGGGCTCACCGGATGTTGTCCTGATGGTGTATCGGATAAATCACAAGGTTCCTCAGTTCATATCCAAGTCCCAGGATCCGCTAGTCATCGGTTGCGATGCAGGTGGAAGAAAGTCCCATAATCCTCATAGCTCCAGACTAGCCAAGAAGGGCCTGATACGCGGAGCTGGTGAACATGCTCATAAATGCCCCCTGGAGGCTTCCAGACCGTCCAGCTCTTCTCTCGCAAGGCCCCCTCTTCCACCAGAGTTCTCAGTCTCTGAGTTCAACAGTATGGGCGATGAAGCTGCAGTCCTGAGGGAGACCGATCTTTCCCATCAGGCCATTCAGACCATGATTAGGGCAAGAAAACTAGCATCCTCGCTTATCTATCACAGATACTGGAAGGTCTTCTTTCAGTGGCGTCTGGACAACAATTTGGTCTGTACCCTTAAGGGTCAAGTTTCCACTCTGTCAATCGTTTGTCAACAAGATTTGGCTTCTCGTTCCTAGGTTTAGACTTTTCTTCAAGGAGTCACCCACCTAGCACCTCCTTATCGTCCTCCGATGGATCCATGGGATCTTATTCTTGTCCTTGGTGCACTCCAGCACGCTCCCTTTGAGCCCATTCAAGACTTTCTGTCTTCTCTTCTGTCATGAAAAGTGACCTTAGTTGCCATTACATCCATCATGAAAGTCTGAGTTAGCGGCTTTGTCCTGCTCTTCTCCGTTCCTGATTCTCTATCAGGACCTGGTAGCTCTCGGTCCTGTTCCTTCCTTCTTACATAAGGTGGTCTCTTCACTTCACATTAATGAAGAAATTCTCCTTCCTTCTCTGTCCCTCTCCGGTTCATCCCCTGGAGAAGTCCCTCCACAAGTTAGATCTGGTCGGACCTATCCGAGTAGATCTCTCAAGGCCTGCTTCCTGTCGCCTCTCTGATGCCCTAGTTGACATCTCTGAAGATCATTGTAAGGGACTCCCAGCCTCTAGGTCCACTATTGCCCGTTTGGTTTTCTCCTTCGTCTCATTGGGGGACACAGAGACTGTGGGGACACAAAGACTGTGGGTGTGTGCTACTGCCGTCTGGAGGCTGACACTAGGCATACAAAAAACAAGTTAGCTCCTCCTCCGCCGCATACACCCTCGCCCCGATAGCGGGCGGAAACCAGTCTTTGCTTAATGTCTTATGGAGGCACACGCAGTCTGGATCTCTCCAGACTATTTTTTTCTAGTTTACCATGAAGATGAGACAGGGGCGACGGATCCTATAGAAAGGGTCCGATCTCCCCAAACCAACAACGGGCGAGCACGCGTTGAGTATCACCTCCGCGTATCCTTTCCCGCATCGAGGGACATATCTGGGACTTTTCCCCAGACTTCTATTTTTTTCTTGTTTTTTTGTTTTATGAAGATAAGACAGGGGCAACGCATCCTATTGAAAGGATCCGATTTCCCCAAACCAGCAACGGGCGACCACGTGCGAGTGTCCCTCCACGTTTCCTCTCCCGCGACGTGGGACATTAGGCCAGACTTAGCCCTGTCCACCCCTAGGTATTGAAACCATGGGCTTGCACAGAGGCACAAGACTAGTCTGTGCAGCCCCCATGACTCCACCAACGCATGACGGCGGTGCTGCATGGCGGCAGACGGTCCCTCTCCTCGCCCCGGCAAGGCGGTCGGAGCTAGGGTGCCTGCACCGTCTTAAAAACAGAGTACCTCAGGTATGTGCTGGAGCGAGTGGAGGGCCCTGGGCAGCGTTTTCGGAAAGGCACGCTTTCCCATTTCCCTCCCCCCCCATCCACCTTCCCCCCCCCCCTCTAACCTGGTTCGGGGCGGCCGGGGTAGCGGTCGGGCGGACCGCTTCTAAATTTAGCCCGCGGCTTCGGCCTGGGCCGCGGGCGGAAGCGCCGCCCTGGGCGCACGCCATTTCCGGCGCCGCCCCCCGTCGTCAGCCGGGCATGGGGAGGCGGGTGGCCGGGGTAGCGGTCGGGCGGACCGCTTCTAAATTTAGCCCGCGGCTTCGGCCTGGGCCGCGCGCGGAAGCGCCGCCCTGCGCGTGATGTCATTTCCGGCATCGCCCCCCATCTCCAGGGCAGGCGCCGGATTAAATTGAGGCCCCGGCGGCAAGGCAGGGTAGGCCGCGATCACAGAGGAATCGCAGCTTACCAGGAGTGAGGCGCGAACTGAAGCAGGGTGAGAGACGCGCAGGAGCCGGTAAGTGCGACCCCGTCCCGGAGCCTCACTAAGGCACTACACAGTACCCTCCTCCCCCTCCGCCTAAGCCCCCCCCCCCCGCCTTTAAGGGATTTTTTGTGTGTGGGCCGACGCCAGCAGTATGTCTGGGAAAGGAAAAACGCACACGTTCCTTTATGCCGCATGCGTTTCCTGTGGGGTGATGTTCCCACGAGCGCAAACTATTAAGTTATGTGAAGCCTGCGACTCCGAATGCGCCCAGGAGCCCTCCCCTGCGACAGAGCCCAGGGGTCTGGATCCCCCAGAATGGGCGTTATCACTCTCTCGGTCCATGGTTTCGCTCACGAAGGCGATTGAGACCCTTCAGGCCCCGGATAGGGGTAGAGATGACGGCTCGCCTGTTTGGGGGGGGTCATCCACCTCACAAGAGCCTCCGGCCTGAAGGGGCCGCACACTCTCTAGGCAGACGCACAGGAAAAGAGCCCGTACTGCGTCTCCTGGCCCCTCCGGTGCCTCAGCATCCGTGAGTGCGGCATCTCGCTCACCGTCACCATTTTCTGGGAGCGAACAGAGTTCAGGTGATGACTGGGAAGAGTCCTTGGACCTGGATACCCCGGGGTACCGGGAAACGGTAGACAGTCTTATTGAAGCAGTCAATCAGACTCTGGGTTTTGACGATGATGTCTCCCTAACCGCAGGTCATAAGGTATCCTTTAAGAAGACCAGGAGACCACATAGAGTATTTAGCACTCATCCTGAGTTCGAGGATATAGTGCAGCGGCATAGGGAACGTCCAGACAAACGTTTTTCAGGACAAAAAACGCTGGAAACGAGATATCCGTTCGCATCGGAATTTTGTAAAAAAATGGGCGGAATCTCCGGTAGTGGATCCCCCAGTGTCACGCCTAGCTTCAAGGTCCTTGTTGTCAGTACGTAGCGGTTCTTCCATTAAGTACCCCACGGATCGACTCATAGAAAGTTTAGCTCGCTCGGTGTATGAAGCAGCGGGATCAGCGCTCTTTCCTTTTTTTGCGGCAACATGGGTAGCCAAAGCCATGATGTCATGGTCAGATTCTTTAAACAAGGTCCTACAGGATAGAGATTTGCCAACAGAAGTGGCAGAGATAGCAAGTCAGATCGCGATGGCGGGTGACTATTTAATTAATGCATCCTTGGATGCGGCTAATGGCGCGGCTGTAGCGGCAGCAAATGCAATCGCCATTAGGAGAGCCTTGTGGTTAAGGTTATGGCGGGCTGATTCTATTTCTAAGAAGTCTTTGACTTCCCTGCCTTTTCAGGGTAATCGGCTATTTGGGGAGAAATTAGACAAGCTCATTTCAGATGCTACAGGGGGAAAAAGCAGCTTCCTTCCACAGCAAAAGATTAGGCCGCCTTTTCGTCAACCTCAGGCGCGCTTTCGAGCATTTCGCACCCCCGGGTGGATGGCAGCGGCCAGTACCTCCACCCCAGCTTGCTATAACCAAGACAAGGAGCGTCAGGTCACGTATAGAACCAACCCGCTGGGTAGGATGCGGGGCCGCCCGCCCAGATCAAGGGGGGCCAGGTCCCAGAAGCCCTCAGCGAAATGACTCGAGGCATCCAGTACCCGAGGACAGCAGAGTAGGCGGACGTCTGCGCAGGTTCTGCCGCGTCTGGGTCGCGGTGGTGCGCGACACATGGGTGGCAGAATTAGTGTGTTCCGGGTACAAAATAGAGTTTGTCAAAGATCCGCCAAGACGATTTTTTCTTTCCCGGCTTCCCAAAACGGAATCCCGGGCAGAGGCATTGCTAGGTGTTGCGGCGCAACGGGGTCATTGTCCCTGTACCAGAGTGCGAGAAGGCCCAAGGATTTTATTCCAATCTGTTCGCACCCCAAGAAGGACGGAACAGTAAGGCCGGTTCTGGACTTAAAGCTCCTGAACAGGTTCATCAGGGTCAGGCGTTTTCGCATGGAATCTCTCCGGTCGGTCATATCGTCCATGGAGCACGGAGAATATTTGGCCTCGATCGATGTCCAGGATGCCTACCTGCACATCCCTATTTTTTCCCCGCATCAAAGGTTCCTTCGGTTTGCAATCGAGGGCCGGCATTTTCAGTTTGTGGCCCTACCTTTCGGGTTGGCCACGGCACCCAGGATATTCACGAAAGTGATGGCGGTCGTCATGGCCATTCTACATTCTCGGGGCATAGTGGTTTTGCCGTACTTAGACGACCTCTTAGTAAAGGGGCCGTCCTTTCGGGCATGCGAGGAGAATGTGAGCATCACACTGGATACCCTATCTCGCCTAGGATGGTTGATCAACGGGAAGAAATCTTCCCTTACCCCAGCTCAGAGGATTTTATTCCTGGGGATGATTTTCGACACTTCCCGAGGGTTGGTAATTCTCCCTCAGGACAAGGCTCGGGCGCTCCGGCAGGGAGTCCGAAGTCTTCAACAACCGGGCCCTCACACTATCCGGTTCGGGATGAGGGTTCTAGGAAGGATGGTGGCGGCGATGGAAGCAATTCCGTTTGCTCAATTTCATCTCCGTCCCCTGCAGCATGCTCTCTTAGCGGCTTGGGACGGGAGTCCGTTCTCCCTCGATCATCAGTGCAGGTTGCCCTCTCAGGTTCGACGGGCGCTGCAGTGGTGGACACACGACTCCTCTCTTCGACAGGGGAAGCCTTTTCCCCCAGATCATTGGTTGGTGATCACGACCGATGCAAGTCTTTTCGGCTGGGGGGCAATCTTCCAGCATCACACGGCCCAGGGGCAATGGTCGCCTCAGGAGGCTCGTCTTCCGATCAACTTGTTGGAGATTCGAGCGGTGCGGTTGGCGCTGCAGCGTTTTCAGCACTTGCTAGCAGGACGTCCAGTCCGAGGTCAGTCAGACAACGCCACGGCAGTGGCGTACGTGAATCACCAGGGAGGCACACACAGCAGGGCAACCATGCGCGAGATAGAGCATGTGCTCCGTTGGGCCGAGAGGCACCACTCGGTAATCTCAGCAGTTCACATACCAGGTGTGGAAAATTGGGCAACAGATTTCCTAAGCCGACAGGGCGTTGCGGCCGGGGAATGGTCCCTTCACCCCGAGGTCTTCCAGCTGCTTTGCCAACGGTGGGGGACTCCTGACGTGGATCTGATGGCGTCCAGGGAGAAAGCCAAGGTGAGCACGTTTGTCGCTCGGTCTCAGGACCCGCGAGCGATCGCGGTGGATGCGTTGGTCCTACCGTGGAGCCAGTTTCGGCTCCCATACCTGTTTCCCCCACTGCCGCTTCTCCCAAGAGTCATCAGAAAGATCAAGACAGAGGGGGTCCCGGCAATTCTGCTGGCCCCGTCGAGTATGGTACGCGGATCTAGTGCAGCTCCTCGCAGACGTGCCTTGGCGTTTACTGGAACGGCCAGACTTACTGTCTCAGGGGCCGATCTGCCACCCGAACTTAGGGGCCCTGTGTTTGACGGCATGGCCGTTGAATCTTGGATTCTGACCCAGGCGGGATTTGGGCGTGAAGTGGTTGCGACAATGGTTAGCGCCCGGAAGCCGGCCTCGGCGAAAATTTATCATAACTCTTGGAAGGTTTTCTTTCATTGGTGTCGAGAACACGGGGTTGCGCCATTATCCTTTTCGGTCCCCAACATCCTGGCTTTTCTGCAGTCCGGCCTGGACGCAGGGTTGGCGCCAAGTTCCCTTAGGAGGCAGATTTCGGCCTTGTCGGTCCTTTTTCAGCGAAAGATCGCTACCAATATGCAGGTCAGGACGTTCATTCAGGGGGTTTCTCATTTGGTGCCCCCATATAGAGCACCTATAGACGCCTGGGACCTTAACCTGGTCCTGGGTGTCCTACAGGAAGCCCCGTTTGAACCATTACAGGAAATTTCATTGTCATATCTCTCCAGGAAGGTGGTATTCTTGGTAGCCATAACTTCCATTAGGCGGGTCTCGGAGTTAGGAGCATTATCCTGCAGAGCTCCTTTTCTGACCTTTTTTAAGGATAAAGTAGTCCTTAGACCACCGCCGCCTTTTCTGCCTAAGGTCGTGTCCTCTTTCCATATTAATGAGGACATTGTTCTGCCTTCGTCTTGTCCAGCGCCAGTACACAGAGTGGAAAGGGCGCTCCACTCTTTAGATCTGGTAAGAGCTCTCAGGAGGTACGTGTCAAGGACAGCACCTTTTCGCCAGACGGACTGGTTGTTTGTGAAGGGCGCAGGAAGGGTCTCGCAGCCTCATGATCAACCATAGCCAGATGGATTCGCCTAACTATTCAGGAGGCTTACCGTATTAGAGGCGCACCGATTCCAACAGGGATAGGGGCGCACTCTACTCGGGCAGTGGGCGCTTCGGCACCAGGCTTCGGCAGAGCAGATATGCAAAGCAGCAACCTGGTCCAGCCTGCACTCTTTTTGTAAGCATTATAATGTGCATACTCAGGCCTCGTCGGATGCGAGTCTGGGTAGGTAAATTCTCCAAGCAGCAGTGGCACACCTTTAGACAGGAGGGCATGCGGCTTGGATCGGTGAGTTGTCCTCCCACCCAGGGACTGCTTTAGGACGTCCCACAGTCTCTGTGTCCCCCAATGAGACGAAGGAGAAACATGGATTTTTGTGAGTACTCACCGTAAAATCCTTTTCTCCGAGACGCTCATTGGGGGACACAGCACCCACCCTGATAGCCAGTTGGCTCTTGTTTATTTAATTAGTATAATTCCTTTTTCAGACATATGATTTTCTGCATTAAGGCTAATTTTTGGATGTTCTCCTACTGCTTTTGCACTAAACTGGTTTCCGCCCGCTATCGGGGCGAGGGTGTATGCGGCGGAGGAGGAGCTAACTTGTTTTTTGTATGCCTAGTGTCAACCTCTAGACGGCAGTAGCACACACCCACAGTCTCTGTGTCCCCACAGTCTGTGTCCCCCAATGAGCGTCTCGGAGAAAAGGATTTTACGGTGAGTACTCACAAAAATCCATGTTTCGGCAATATTGGAGGCATACCTCGTTCAGGACTAACAACCTCCGAGGGTAAAGGCTCATTCCACCCAGGCGGTGGAAGCTGCTTGGGCAGTTCGTCACCAGGTTTCGTCTTTACAGATTGTAAATCTGTGACCTGGTCTTTATTGCACACTTTTGCGAGGTTTTAAAAGGTTCATACCCATGCCTCATCTGATGCAGACCTGGGAAGGAAGGTGCCACAGGCGGCGATTACGCACCGGCCGACCTAGGTCTCTTTCTTTGCATTGTTTCTGTTTCCCACCCTTGGGATTGCTTTGGGACATCCCATGGTTACCTATGTCCCCCAATGAAGCGATAAAGAAAGAAGGATTTTTGGTACTCACCGTAAAATCTCTTTCTTGGAGCCTTCATTGGGGGACACAGCACCCTCCCTAATTGTTTGTACCGCTTTTTGGGCCTACGTGCTTTTTGTTGTTGAGTTGGTAGATTTGTTGAGTTTTTGGTTGCTTCTCCTACTGCTTTAGCACTAACTGAGGTACTTGGTTCCTGTCAGTGGGTGTATACTACTAATATGGTATTAACGAAAATGTTGGGTCAGCACGGAAAAAAACAAGCTCACACACCGCTCCGTAAGCAGAAAGATCAGTGTTACAGGGCTCGGAAAATGGGAACTCCAAAATAATTTTTTTTTTCTTTTATAATTTTTTTTGTTATAAGTTTCAGAATATTTATTGACTACTTAAAAAAAAATGCTACAAGTTTGGTATTGCCGTTGTCGTACTGACGTGGAGAATCATGCGGCCGGGTCATTTTTTGATGTACAACAAACAAAATCTTTTTTTCTACGACTTTATAGCACAGCATTTTCCATAAAATTATATAGTTAAACGAGGGGTGTCATTTTAAACTGTAATTCAACCCCCCCTCCCAAAAAAAAAAAAAAAAAAACCTCTATGGTTTTATCTACAGAAAAAGATTTTAAAAAGTTATGGCTCTAGGACATTTTTTGTTCCAAGGGCTGCAATGCCATACTGCACCAGTCCCAAGGGCCGCAAAAAACGTAAAGCGGTGCTTTCATCAATACATCACCAGAACAAAGCTTTTAATATTTTAGTAGGATTTGGAGAGATTCTGTGTTTGAGCCAAAATATAAGTTTGAACATACGCTAACATACAGTGGGTTTTTAGAGCAGAAACTGAGCCCAATCTGGCCAGATCCTCCTCATAATCTCAAAAGTCTTTAAGTTTTGAGGATTTTTAAATGTTAACGTAGCCATGTTGCAACTTTTGAATTGTTACATGTGTACAAGATCAGATCCACCGTCAGTACTTGAATACTGCTCCAGAACCACCATCCGTACATGAATGCAGCTCCAGAACCACAGTCAGTACATGAATGCAGCTCTAGAACCACCATCCGTACATGAATGCAGCTCCAGAACCACAGTCATTACATGAATGCAGCTCCAGAACCACCATCCGTACATGAATGCAGCTCCAGAACCACAGTCATTACATGAATGCAGCTCTAGAACCACCATCCATACATGAATGCAGCTCTAGAACCACCGTCAGTACATGAATGCAGCTCCAGAACCACCGTCAGTACATGAATGCAGCTCCAGAACCACCGTCAGTACATGAATGCAGCTCTAGAACCACCGTCAGTACATGAATTCAGCACCAAAACCACCGTCAGTACATGAATGCAGCTCCAGAACCACCGTCAGTACATGAATGCAGCTCCAGAACCACCCCCCCACACTGACCCTCCAAAATATCCCCCGCACACGGCCTCTCAGCAAAATATACCCCTCATAGTGTGCCTCTCCAAAAAATCACGTACCCCCCTACCATCACCAAATTGTCACCCCCATTATATGCCTTCACAGTAACGTTAACCCCCTCCTCACCGCATGAATAATAAGGCGTTGAACCTTCGGCTCCTTGATGTAGCTCTTTCCATTGGCCGTGTCATCTCTTCTCCCGGCGCTTCGGTCATGGCCAGGACTGAAGAGCGCTGCTCCTGTCTAAAAGGCGCAAATACATTTGAATATCAGAGGAAAGAGCGTTGCATCCTGGACAGCTCCGCGGGCCACACAACATCCTTCTGCAGACCCCATGCCACCCACGGGCCGTATGTTGTGCATGCCAGCTCTAGAAGGAAGGGGAAGAAGAAAAAAGCATAAAAATTGAAAAATTAGACTGCCCCTAAGGATTTAGGGGGTGTTTTAATTTTCTGTTGTGCTAGATCATTGATAAAAAGCTTAAAATGAGGCACGGCCTGTGAACTGCAACTGGGCTATCCGTGGGTTTTCTCTTCCCACACCATTATGGTTTATCTGTTGATCTTATGAGGGTGAAAAATGATCACTTTGAGGTTTTCAAGAATGTTTTGTTTTTTAGTTATTATTACCCCAATGTCCGGGATCAGATTGTGGCCAAGGCTCTTCTCCCCCTGTCCCGTCTGTGCGCCATGGTGACCATGCACCATCGAGAAGAGTTGGGGGTCCAGGCATTCTGCCTGCCGCTCTCTCCTGTGAGTGAGACCTCAGCGGCCGCTCGTCCTCCATCCTCAGGTAACCAGCACATGCCATCAGTGCATTAGTCAGTATCTGACGCCGTGCCACCAGGTAACACATCACATTACGTGGTCCACAGGGATACTGAACGTGAATGTGACGTATAGACGCTCCATCAGAAGCCGCGTGGGCATGCTGGCTACTCGGATGGCCTCTATCTCTGTGCAGATCCACAGGGTGTCCGGTCTGCAGGCTGCTGCCAGGTACTGTTCACACAGCGCCTCTACTAGACCAGGTACAGGGGTCCGGTCCTCGTGTTTTACATCCTCTCTCTCTTCCGGCACAGAGTTCTGTCACAGCAGGACCCTTCGCTTCAGTACAGCGCAGATGTCGGGGTGAACGCTTTCATCATTATCCGCCCGTCTTTCCTGCCGGAGATGGAAGTTCGCAACACTCGTACAATCGCCCGCAGCTTCTGCCCGGAGTTTGATCATCACTCAGAGTTTCCCTGTAATCTGGTGACACAGAGGAGCAGCGGAGAAGCCTGCAGCCTGGCGGAGATCCTCAACTCCTCTGAGATGGTATTTTCCATCTATCACCAGAGTGTGACATCCGGTAAGAGTCCTGTATACTCCTGAGTATATAATATACTGTATACTGAGTCCTCTATACTCCTGAGTATATAATATACTATATACTGAGTCCCGTATATTCCTGTGTATATAATATACTGTATACTGAGTCCCGTATATTCCTGTGTATATAATATACTATATACTGAGTCCCGTATATATTACTGTGTATATAATATACTGTATACTGAGTCCCGTATACTCCTGAGTATATAATATACTATATACTGAGTCCCGTATACTCCTGAGTATATAATGTACTATATACTGAGTCCCGTATACTCCTGTGTATATAATATACTATATACTGAGTCCCGTATATATTCCTGTGTATATAATATACTGTATACTGAGTCCCGTATACTCCTGAGTATATAATATACTATATACTGAGTCCCGTATACTCCTGAGTATATAATGTACTATATACTGAGTCCCGTATACTCCTGAGTATATAATGTACTATATACTGAGTCCCGTATACTCCTGAGTATATAATATACTATATACTGAGTCCCGTATATTCCTGTGTATATAATATACTGTATACTGAGTCCCGTATATTCCTGTGTATATAATATACTGTATACTGAGTCCCGTATATTCCTGTGTATATAATATACTGTATACTGAGTCCCGTATACTCCTGAGTATATAATATACTATATACTGAGTCCCGTATACTCCTGAGTATATAATATACTATATACTGAGTCCCGTATATTCCTGTGTATATAATGTACTATATACTGAGTCCCGTATACTCCTGAGTATATAATATACTATATACTGAGTCCCGTATATTCCTGTGTATATAATATACTGTATACTGAGTCCCGTATATTCCTGTGTATATAATATACTATATACTGAGTCCCGTATATATTCCTGTGTATATAATATACTGTATACTGAGTCCCGTATACTCCTGAGTATATAATATACTATATACTGAGTCCCGTATACTCCTGAGTATATAATATACTATATACTGAGTCCCGTATATTCCTGTGTATATAATGTACTATATACTGAGTCCCGTATACTCCTGAGTATATAATATACTATATACTGAGTCCTGTATATTCCTGTGTATATAATATACTATATACTGAGTCCTGTATACTTCTGTGTATATAATATACTGTATACTGAGTCCTCTATACTCCTGAGTATATAATATACTATATACTGAGTCCCGTATATTCCTGTGTATATAATATACTATATACTGAGTCCCGTATATTCCTGTGTATATAATATACTATATACTGAGTCCTGTATACTTCTGTGTATATAATATACTGTATACTGAGTCCCCTATACTTCTGTGTATATAATATACTGTATACTGAGTCCCCTATACTTCTGTGTATATAATATACTGAGTCACATATATTCCTGTGTATATAATGTACTATATACTGAGTGCCGTATACTCCTGAGTATATAATGTACTATATACTGAGTCCTGTATACTCCTGAGTATATAATGTTATGTATATATATATATATATATATATATTTTTATATTGTCCAGTTTTGGGCACCACATTTTAAAAAAGACATCAACAAACTGGAGCAAGTTCAGAAAAGAGCGACCAGAATGGTGACCGGTCTGCAAACCCTGTCTTATGAGGAAAGGTTGCAGGATTTGGGAATGTTTAGTTTGCAAAAGAGAAGACTGAGAGGAGACTTAATAACTGTCTACAAATATCTCAAGGGCTGTCACATTGTAGAAGGATCATCGTTATTCTCATTTGCATAAGGAAAGACTAGAAGCAATGGGATGAAACTGAATGGGAGGAGACACAGATTAGATATTAGAAAAAACTTTTTGACAGTTAGAGTGATCAATGAGTGGAACAGGCTGCCACGAGAAGTGGTGAGTTCTCCTTCAATGGAAGTCTTCAAACAGAGGCTGGACAGACATCTGACTGGGATGATTTAGCGAATCCTGCTTTGAGCAGGGGGTTGGACCAGATGGCCCAGGAGGTCCCTTCCAACTCTACCATTCTATGATTCTATGATATATATATGGGTACATGCTCATCATGTATGCAGAGAAAAGAGGTCTTCTATCTGCATACAGGATGGGCATGTACCCATCACGTTAAGACATAGGTCTAACTGTTCTAGCACCCTTGCAGCAGATAACAGTGTTTAAAAAAAAAAAAAAAAAGACCTTGTTCATTGGTTTTTCCAAAGGTTTCGCGTTAAATTTGTGCAATTATGCCCATGTGTAGAGATTTTCATTTATCCATCACTACGGTTAAGTTATGGTCTCTATGTGACCTTATGTGTATTGTGTGTGTTGTATTATTTTCATTGGATCAGAGGGTTCCATACATTTTAATAATTTAATTAAAAGTTACATTTTATATAGCACTTCTACCTTGCTTTTTCCCTCACTTCTGATGATTGGTAGCCTACATACTTATTTGAACCTGTCATATACAGAATAAGCTTTTACTAAAAATCAGCAGCATGGAGGATATTATGCAGCAGTACTATGAAATGTAGCTGTGAAGTCAGCCCTAGGGGGAGATAAAATACTCAACAGAAAGCAGCTACATGGAGAATATGCAGCAGTACTGAGCAGTGTAGCTATGAAGTCAGCCTTAGGGGGAGAGAAAATACTCAACTTAAAGCAGCAACATGGAGAATATTATGCAGCAGTACTGAGCAGTGTAGCTGTGAAGTCAGCCCTCAAAAGAAAGCAGCAACATGGAGGATCGTATATTACAACACTGTTAAGTATAGCTAGGAATCCAGATCTGGTGCGAGAGAACACACTTACTAGAAAGCAGCTGCACCATCTTTCTGCTTCTCCATTCTCTCCAGCGAGTTCAACAGGCAGCAGTAATTTGAGCAGCATGGATTTTTGTAAAATTTGTAAGAGCTGGGCAAAAATGGTGTGAGACAATCAAAAGTCGCAAAGTTTTAGCTGAGTCTCGAGTTTTGCCCAAATGCTGTCACTTTTCAAAGCTTTTTACAACGGAATAATGACCTAAGCGCTTTGATGTATCATGTCCATTGTGTTTAGTATGAAGGCTATTTGGTTATGAAGGTGACTGCGCCCCTCCAGCTGCATCCAGTATTTGTTTTCATGTTTTTGTCATAATTTTTTTTAAATTCTAAAATTTAAAATTAAATTCTAAAATTAAATTTTACGCGGTTTACGGTCTTTGTTAAATCAGTTTTACAGATTCAACAATTTAACAGACATATTTAACCCCTTAACGACCGCCAATACGCCTTTTAACGGCGGTAATTAAGGGTACTAAAACCACAGCGCCGTTAGTTCACGGCGCTGTGATTTAAGTGAATAGCGCCCCCCAGTGTCGGATTTTCTCCGGGGTCTCGGCTGCCAGGGGTAGCCGAGACCCCAGAGAACATGAATCGGTCGGTTTTTACTGACCCCCTGCTTTTGCGATCGCCGTTATTAACCCTATAACGGCGACCGCAAAAAAAAAAAAAAAAACGCGATTTTACATTTAATTTCTCTCTCCTCTGATGTGATCGCACATCAGAGGAGAGAGAAATAGGGTCCCCGATCCCCCCCGGTACCTCTCCGTGGCCCTCCGTCCCCTCCCGGTGGTCCCACGTCCCACCGGCATCCTCCGATGGGCGCCGCCATCTTGAAAATGGCGGGCGCATGCGCAGTGCGCCCGCCAGGAATCTTCCGGCTCCAGCTGGCAGATTCCATTCATTATTTTGATCACTATGTCATAGTGATCAAAATAAAAAAAATAGTACTTAACCCCCCCGTTTATCACTCCCTTATATAGACCAATATAATGAAATAAAGAAAATATTTTTTTTTCAGTTTTCCATTAGGGTTAGGGTTGGGCTAGGGTTAGGGTTGGGCTAGGGTTGGGCTAGGGTTAGGGTAGGGCTAGGGTTAGGGTTGTGCTAGAGCTAGGGTTGGGTTAGGGCTAGGGTTAGGGCTCGGGTCACGACTAGGGTTAGAATTAGGGTTAGGGCGAACTAGAATTAGGGTTAGAATTAGGATTAGGGTTGGGATTAGGGTTAGGGGTGTGTTGGGGTTAGGGTTGGAGCAAGAATTGAGGGGTTTCCACTATTTGCCAACTTTGGGGGTCTAAAAATTGGGGTCTAAAAAATCACTTTTGTGGAAATAAAAAAAGACTTTTTATTTTCACGGCTCTGCGCTTATAAACTTTTGTGAAGCGATTGGGTGATCAAAGTGCTCACCACACATCTAGATAAGTTCCTTAGGGGGTCTAATTTCCAAAATGGGGTCACTTGTGGGGGGTTTCCACTGTTTAGGCCCATCAGGGGCTCTGCAAGCGCAACATGATGCCCGCAGACCATTCCATCAAAGTCTGCATTCCAAAATGGCACTCCTTCCCTTCCGAGCTCTCCCATGCGCCCAAACAGTGGTTCCCCCCCACATATGGGGTATCGGCGTACTCAGGACAAATCGCATAACAACTGTGAGGGTATGATTTCTCCTGTTACCCTTGTAAAAATAAAAATTTGGGGGCGAAAAGATCATTTTTGTGGAAAAAAAATGGATTTTATATTTTCACGGCTCTACGTTATAAACTTCTGTGAAGCACTTGAAGGTTCAAAGTGCTCACCACACATCTAGATAAGTTCCTTAATGGGTCTAGTTTCCAAAATGGGGTCACTTGTGGGGGGGTTTCCACTGTTTAGGCCCATCAGGGGCTCTGCAAGCGCAACATGATGCCCGCAGACCATTCCATCAATGTCTGCATTCCAAAATGGCACTCCTTCCCTTCCGAGCTCTCCCATGCGCCCAAACAGTGGTTCCCCCCCACATATGGGGTATCGGCGTACTCAGGACGAATCGCATAACAACTGTGCGGGTATGATTTCTCCTGTTACCCTTTTAAAAAATAAAAATTTGGGGGTGAAAAGATCATTTTTGTGGAAAAAAATAGATTTCTTATTTTCACGGCTCTACGTTATAAACTCCTGTGAAGCCCTTGGGGGTTCAAAGTGCTCACCACACATCTAGATAAGTTCCTTAATGGGTCTAGTTTCCAAAATGGGGTCACTTGTTGGAGTTTTCCACTGTTTAGGCGCATTAAGGGCTCTCCGAACGCAACATGGCATCCGATCTCAATTCCAGCCAATTCTGCGTTGAAAAAGTCAAATGGCGCTCCATCCCTTGCGAACTCAGCCATATGCTGAAAAAGTGGTTTACCCCCACATATAGGGTATCGGCGTATTCAGGAGAAATTGTACAACAAATTTTGTGGTTGATTTTCTCTTTTAACACTTGTGAAAATAAAAAAAATTGGTTCTGAAGTAAATTTTTTGCAAAAAAAAGTTAAATGTTAATTTTTTCCTTCCACATTGCTTTAGTTCCTGTGAAGCACTTAAAGGGTTAATAAACTTCTTGAATGTGGTTTTGAGCACCTTGAGGGGTCTAGTGTTTAGAATGGTGCCACTTTTGGGTATTTTCTGTCATGTACACCCCTCAAAATGACTTTAAATATGATGTGGTCCCTAAAAAAAATGGTTTTGTAAATTTTGTTGTAAAAATGAGAAATCGCTGGTCAACTTTTAACCCTTATAACTTCCTAACAAAAAAAAAATTTTGCTTCCAAAATTGTGCTGATGTAAAGTAGACATGTGGGAAATGTTATTTATTAAGAAATTTGTGTGACACATCTCTCTGATTTGAGGGCATAAAAACTTGCAAAATTTTCAAAATTTTCGCCATATTTTTGTTTTTTTCATAAATAAACACAAGACTTAGCGAAGAAATTTTACCACTAACATGAAGTACAATATGTCACGAAAAAACAATCTTAGAATCAGCGGGATCCATTAAAGCGTTCCAGAGTTATAACCTCATAAAGGGACAGTGGTCAGAATTGTAAAAATTGGCCTGGTCATTAAGCTGCAAACTGGCTCTGTCGCTAAGGGGTTAATGTTCTCAGGAGCTTCATTGGCGCGACAGGACTTTTTTTTTTTTTTTTTATATCTTTTTAAAAACTGTAAAATGTACATTCATAACTCCAGACTGTCGCATTAGGAGGACGGAGCGAGCGGCTTACATGGACGTCCAGCTGTGGAGTCTGTCAGACTTTAAAGGGTTAACAGCAGTGATCTATCGTAGCTGTTAAAGGCACATACTCCTTCCCATACTTTGCGCTGCAGCTGCGCTCCCACATAGAAGCACCGGTTATATATGTTGCCTGGCTTTACTCACTTGGTCATCATGCCGGGAGGATATTGCACATGAAGATATTAATGAACTGTTTTTCTTACAGCTGGTGCAAGCAGAGCTCAGCCGGCGCGCGACCATCTGCTGGGAGTGGTGAGAATCCCGACCAGAGAGCTGCTGACCAAGAGATCAGGTGATTAGTGGTTGAGTATTACTGCAACTGGTCCAGATCTACATCTGTAGAGGATTCTTTATAGACCTAGCCCACGGGTTAGGTTTTTTCACATGTCATTTTGAGCCCCGACACCCAAAGATGTCTACACAGGTCCCTCATGAGGAATACAGCTCCTCTGATCTGGATAATGACCACCTTACACTTCTGTGTCCTCTCCTAGGAATTTCCGGCTGGTTCCCAGTAATGGTCTCTGAAGACCCCACACTTCCCAGTGTGGCGGGGGTGTTGGACACTGTTGTCGGCGGCCTGGAGCTTTGTGTTCGCTTTGCTCATCACGCCGACAGAGAACGTGTCCTGGAGGCGGCCCGAGGCCTGGGATGGACGGAGGATGAAGGTGGCGATCCGGCTGGCGATGACGGACTGGTCAATCTGTCTATTACTACCCCCAAGATCTGGCTCCCGATGCACTGTCTCCTGCTGGCCGGCCACAAGCGCCTCCACAAGAGCACCTACTGCTACCTGAGGTACAAGCTGTACGATAAAGATGCCGTCTGCTCGCCGTTAAGAAGGCCAACTGTATCCGAGGACGGCCAGCGGGCCACGGTGGAGTTTGAGCAAACGAGGACTGTGGAGCTGATGAAACATCAGCCGCTCGTCTGGTATCTCCGGGAAGAGAAGCTGGAAATCCAGGTCTGGCGTTCCTACGGGAAGGACACCAGCGGGCCAAGACCTCAAGACACTGACCGTCTGCTTGGGTGTGCCTACGTGGACCTTGCCTCCCTGTCAGAAGACACCTCTCGGACCCTCTCTGTTAGTGGTAGGTGAAAGACAATTGCTATCCCCCTTATGAAATGCAGCAATCCTAACCCATCAGCATAGAAATCCTGGAAAGCCGTCGTCCAGGACTTAGATATTGTTGACAGGTCATCATTCTCCGATTAATCGGGGTCTGAAATCGGGGTCCCTCGTTCAGAGAGTCTTCAACGCCGCACCTTTGTACACTGTCTATTGGCTGTTCCTGGTACTGCCGCTCCGATCACAATCTCGTCACGAGAACGGCCACTAAACAGTGTAAGGCGCTGACCCTACCCCTACTTGTCCACCAACCCCTTTAATTCAGATTCTTCTATTATTTCAGGTGTTTATCCCCTTTTTAAGCACAATGCACCCAATCTGTGGGGCGCAGCGGTGAGGGTTCACCTGTGCCTGAGCTCTGCCTATCATCCATCATCAAATGCCCGATGCCCCAGTTCTCCGGAGGACGAGAGCCTTACCGAGGATTACGAGATGCGAGAAGTCTCCCAGGAGTATACTGACGAGAAACCAGACAGTCACAATAAGTCGGCCCAGAAGGAGCAAAGTGATAAATCCCCGAGTCTCGGCAGTGAGTCGGTGGCCGCGGAGCTGGAAGGCACGTTCTCTGTGAATATTCTGGTGGAGCGGGCGATGCATCTGAGCTTAAAAGGTATGGATTAGATACACGGACTAAAATCCAGTAGCTGTGAAAGGGTACTAATCAGCGGGTCATTCTAGGCAGTCCTCTGACCGAGAGAGCTGTGGCCATTCCTAGTTGTTCTGTGTCCTTCCCTGTCGCTGGTACTACAACCCCCGTAACTACCCCCATCATTGACCGCACAGACTCCCCAACCTGGAACTTCCAGCACCAAGTCAGGTACTTAAAAAAACTGAAATATGTCCTCAATGTCTCCAGATCGGTGTATAATGCTTTTAGCACACAGTTTTTGCATTGGGTAAAATTCTGCTAGTCCTGTTGCCCCCGACCAGGCGATGTGGACCCTTATTGGACGGTGTAACCTATAGATTCACATTCAGTGGATTCACATTAGACATTTCTGCAAAAGTCCCAACAATTTGTAAGGAGTTTGCAGAAGTCTATTCAGAATAACCGCATTCATATGGGAATATGAAATTTGTATTAGATATCGGCTGCGCCCGAATGCCGGCACGGGACCATTTCCAGAAATGACAACAATCCTGTGCTCTGGATCGACTCGCTGAATGATTGTTTTTTTTTTCTTTCTTATTCTCCGTGTCTGTAGATTGAGCAATGAGCTTCTTCTCGAACCTCAACAAACCTTAGTGTTCAAGGTGTGGCACAAAGCAGCCGGTGAGTTACTAATGATGGAGCAAGGACTGGGTTGTCCTGGGTTTTAAAGCCGCACCATTTTTAAACCTCTCATCTTATTAATTGGGTAAAATTTGCAAAGTTGCTTGTAAAACAGCAACAACAAAAAAAAACAAGCAACTTTGCAATTTACTTCTTATTAAAAATCCTCTCTGTTCTCTAGAATGGATGGGTCCTGCAGATTCTGTTACATACCACTTATTGCCTCGGTTACCGGTCACCACTGCTGGGACAGAGTAGTCGGTTTCCGAGACAATGAGCGCGCACTACTTTCAGGGTTTTGCGCCGGTATCCATCCATCCAGCCTCGGTGTCTCGGCTCCTCTATCTTGCCGATTGCTTGCTTTTGCAGGTAACCCCCTCGGTGTGTGCGCATGCGCACCCGCAGGTGGACGGGTCATTTGGCCATTACCAGCAAGCCGTCTCCACACCCTGCATGAGTGTCAGGTACCAGTGATGCCGACCTGCTGCACAGTGCAGATTATCCTCGCTCTGCCCGCTCCTTTTGCAATCTGCAGCCTGACATGGAGAAAGTGAACATACAGCAGAGTTTGCTCCAATCTTTATGGTATCCATGCTTTCTCTGATTTCTTGCAGATGTGGAACGAGTCCTGGGCTTCGCCTCTGTGGATCTCTCTCCTTTACTTTCCGGCTTTCAGTCCGTGTGCGGATGGTACAATATCGGCGATTTCACGGGTCATTGCCAAGGTCAAATCAAAGTGTCCATCACCCCTCTAGAAAACATCTCGCATCTGAAGGAGGAGAGACGGCTGAGGAACGAGGCCTCACCCAGACGTCCTGAGGTGCATATTGTTTGTTTAGCTCACCTCTATAAAGGTTTACTAAGAAAGCAGATGGAGATACTCTGTAATGAGAACGTATGGAGCAGCAGTCGGTTGTACGGATGAACCCCCCCCCCCCCCCCGGTCCAAATCCGTACTCTGGCAGCGAACGTCCTCTGCCCGCACACGAATCTCAGCATTCTGGGGGCCGCTGATGATTCAAAGCCCCACGGCGACGTGCAGCTTTGGATATAAATGGCGGTAATTGCAGGGGGAAAGCGTAACCCCCCTGGAACATTTCAGCCTGCGATGCTTTTACTTAATATAGTCTCATTTTCGTCTTCCAGGTCTTGTCACATCCGTCTTCTCTTTATCACTCCAGTCCCGCTCTGTTTGGTCCGGTCACCGCGTACCCTGCGCCCCCTTCTGCAGACATCGCCAACATGCCGTGCCAAGCCAGTAAGAGGTAAGATGACTCTACCATCACATGCAGGTCTCAAGATGGAAGTAAGAAGTGAAGCACGCTGACAAAGCGAGCAGGATGTACTCGGTGTGATGTGCTCCGGTGTTTCCTACATTCTTCTTTTCTCCTTCGTCTCATTGGGGGACACAGGTACTGTGGGTGTATGCTACCGCCATCTGGAGGCTGACACTAAGTAAACAACACAAGGTTAGCTCCTCCACCGCATACACCCTCGCCCCGATTACATGCGGAAACCAGTTTTATGCTTAGTGTCTTTGGAGGCACACATGTCTGGGTTGCTCCAGACTTCTTTTTTTTTTTTTCTTTTTCTTTTACTATGAAGATTAGATGGGGCAGCGGATCCTATTGAAAGGGTCTGATTTCCCCAAACCGTCAACGGGCGAGCACGTGCGAGTGTCCCTCCACATATCCTCTCCCGCGATGTGGGACATGATGCCGGACTTAACCCTGTCCACCCCTAGGTATGGAAACCATGGGCTTGTACAGAGGCACAAGACTAGTTCGTGCGGCCCGAAACCGTGCCTGAGCTTGGCGAAACGGCTGCTGATAAGGTGGTGCTCAGACCAGCTCCCCCCTTTCTGCCAAAGGTCGTATCCTCATTCCACGTTAATGAGGATATTGTCTTGCCCTCGTTTTGTCCAGCGCCAGTACATCGCGTGGAAAAAGCTCTTCACACGTTAGACCTGGTGAGAGCACTCAGAAGGTACGTGGCGCGGACGGCACCCTTTCGTCAGACGGACACGCTGTTCGTTCTCCCCGAAGGGCGCAGGAAGGGACTCGCAGCCTCAAAATCGACCATAGCCAGATGGATTCGTTTGACTATTCAGGAGGCCTACCGCATCAGGGGTGCGCTGGTTCCAGCAGGGATCAGAGCGCACTCTACTCGGGCAGTGGGCGCTTCTTGGGCACTTCGGCACCAGGCTTCGACGGATCAAGTGTGCAAGGCAGCGACCTGGTCCAGCCTGCACATGTTTACTAAACATTACAACCTCCATACTCAGGCTTCGTCAGATGCGAGCCTAGGTAGAAAGATTCTCCAAGCAGCGGTGGCGCACCTTTAGACAGGAGGTGCATGTAGCTTGGATCGGTGAGTCAACTTCCCACCCAGGGACTGCTTTAGGACGTCCCACAGTACCTGTGTCCCCCAATGAGACGAAGGAGTAACATGGATTTTTGTGAGTACTCACCGTAAAATCCTTTTCACCGAGACATTGGGGGACACAGCACCCACCCTGTTAGCCAAGTTGGCTCTGGTTTATTTAATTAATGTGCATTTCTTTGTTAATGTCAGGGTGGATCTTTTCCAGACATATTGTTATCTGCATTAAGGCTGTTTTTTCGTTATTCTCCGACTGTTTTTGCACTAAACTGGTTTCCGCCCGTAATCGGGGCGAAGGTGTATGCGGCGGAGGAGGAGCTAACCCTGTGTTGTTTACTTAGTGTCAGCCTCCAGATGGCGGTAGCATACACCCACAGTACCTGTATCCCCCAATGAGCGTCTCGGAGAAAAGGATTTTACGGTGAGTACTCACAAAAATCCATGTTTTTTTTTCTTGCAGTGAGAATATATTCCCATCAACAGGGCACGATGAACATTTGGAGACAATGCGTCGCTTCCAAGAGTCGGTCCAGCAAGCAGAGAGGAACACATGGAGCGCAGAGCACATGGACGCTCTGCCGCAGGCGTCACGCACCGCTCTGCTGTCTGCTCTCAGGTGGGAATGCGGGGTCCTGCCGTAATGATGGAACCATACTGGAGGGGGCCAATACTTCCTCTCCATTGCATCAACTTTTTTTGTCTCATTTCCACTGGCTACATTTGGTTTTGCATTAAATTGGATAGAATTGATTTGCAAAACCACACACAGTTATTAAGGAAAAAAGCAAGCCCCTTTTCTTTCCACCTGATCTTAGACAACCTTTTTTTAAGGGATATTTCAGCTTCATTTACAGATTACCTGAATTAAAGAGGTTGTCCAGGATTACATTTCCCCCACCCCAAAGACAATAAACACAAGGATTCTCCCCAGCCCAGCGCCAACTGTCTGCTGCGCGGGTATCAACATGACTTTAGCTCACTTGACTGCTGCAGTCTACATCAGCTGATCTCAATGATTGTCTGCAGCAGAGATGTGCCCTATAGTCGTGACTTCAACGCTGAAGCCTGTGAAAAGAGACTGGAGAGGCAGCGCTGGACCTGGGGACGGTGAGCATCTGTGTATTTTGTTTTTAGTTTTAAACATGTCTATACCTTTAGAATGCAGTGACTGTATTCCTGACGACCCCTTAAAGAAACACTCCCAATATTTTTTTTTTCCTAAACCTGTCTTGCTATCTGTGTGATGTAATGTAGGTGTGATATTATTCTTGCTGACCGCTGTCTTCCCCGGTTTCTAGCGCTGCTCCAGTCCTCTTCTGCACTTGGTTTTTTCTCCTGGCTCACACAGGGACTGCGGTGGTTTCTTTCTTTCTTCAGAATGAAGCTCCATAGACTTTCATTGTGAAAGTGACTTCCAGTCCTCACACAAACCCCAGTGTGACAGTCACGAGTCCTAGAAGAGGCGCGGAGCAGCGCTGGAAACGGGAGCAGACAGCCATCAGTTTATTACTGCGCCTACTGTACATTACAGATCACTAGGCTGGATTAGGAAGAAAACTTGTGAGTGTTCTATAATAAACCAGGAACGTTCCTCTGTTTTGCAGGAAGAATCTCTGTGAACTTGATGATATTCAGAAATATTTCAAGCAGAAGTTGTATCGGAGTCTGCCGAGCTACGAACCGGCGGGGGGGAAATCCCTGCACGATGTGGAGACAAAACCTCCGAGTGACGAAGATACAGAGAGCCGTCTGCTGCTGACGAGATCCAGTCTGCTAGTGTCCCAAGTCAGCGACCTCCTCGGCTGTACGTGCAGCCCTCTATACCCTATACATGCACCTCCACTGCCTCAGATCACCGGCCGTGGAGCGCGCTATGTACCATCACCCTTTCAGATCACCGGCTTCTCACATCCATATAGATGCACTACCACCCCCTTAGATCACCGGCCGTGCAGCCCCCTATACGTGCTCCATTACTCCCTCAGATCACCGGCTACTCACATCCATATAGATGCACCACCACCCCCTTAGATCACCGGCCGTGCAGCCCCCTATACGTGCTCCATTACTCCCTCAGATCACCGGCTGCTCACATCCATATACATGCACAATCACCCCCTCAGATCAGCTGCCTTGAAGCCCTCTATACATGCACCATCACCCCCTCGGATTATCGGCTGTGCATCCCCCTATATATGCACCATCGCCCCCTCAGGTCATCGTCCGTACAGCCCCCTATAAATGCACCACCACCTCCTCAGATCACCGGCCGTACAGCCCCCTATAAATGCACCACCACCTCCTCAGTTCACCGGCCGTACATCCCCCTATAAATGCACCACCACCTCCTCAGTTCACCGGCCATACAGCCCCCTATAAATGCACCACCACCTCCTCAGATCACCGGCCGTACAGCCCCCTATAAATGCACCACCACCTCCTCAGATCACCGGCCGTACAGCCCCCTATAAATGCACCACCACCTCCTCAGATCACCGGCCATGCAGCCCCCTATACATTCACCATCGCCCCCTGAGATTACCGGACATGCAGCCCCCTATACATTCACCATCGCCCCCTGAGATTACCGGACATGCAGCCCCCTAAACATTCACCATCGCCCCCTGAGATTACTAGACATGCAGCCCCCTATACATTCACCATCGCCCCCTGAGACAACCGGACATGCAGCCCCCCTATACAGTCACTATTGTCCCCTGAGATTATCGTCTGTGCAGCCCCCTATAGATGCACCATCACCTCAGTTCACCGGTGGTGCAGCCCCCTATAGATGCACCATCACTTCCTCAGATCACCGGCTGTGCAGCCCCTATACATGCACCATCACCCCCTCGTATCAGCTGCCATGCAGCCCCCTATAAATTCACCATCGCCCCCTGAGATTACCGGACATGCAGCCACCTATACATTCGCCATCGCCCCCTGAGATTACCAGACATGCAGCCCCCTATACATTCACCATCGCCCCCTGAGATTACCGGACATGCAGCCCCCTATACAGTCACCATTGTCCCCTGAGATTATTGTCTATGCAGCCCCCTATAGATGCACCATCACTTCCTCAGATCACCGGCTGTGCAGCCCCTATACATGCACCATCACCTCCTCGTATCAGCTGCCATGCAGCCCCCTATAAATTCACCATCGCCCCCTCGAATCATCGGGTCTCCTGTCACATGAGACCTCCTGATTGTGGCTCATGTGGGGTCCGCAGTGTCGTTGGCACCTCTTGGGAAGCGGCTGTTGCCAGAATACCCCTGTAACATGAGCATCATACAGTTATTCCTTAAATTTGAAAAAAAATAATTTTTTTTTTTTTGCTCCAGGTATTCAGGAAAATGGTCTCTTTCGAGCATCAACCAACAGTGGGATCGATGCAACATGTCAGGTCCAGCACGCAGACAAAGGAGCTAAGGAGCCATCTCCTGCCTGGCTACCTGAGAGAGCGGAGGTCAAAGGTCACACGGTGGAGGTGGATGATGAAAGTGATCTCTCCAGAGAAGACACTCCACCCTTCTCTATTAATGGAGAGGACAACATGAATGACCTGTCCGACCCTCCGGTGCGAGAAGGCAGCTTTTTCCTGGATCTTCACAACAGCAGCGACGAGGAGTACGAAGAAAATGTCATTGAACCCCGGACTCTTAATGAAATCACCACCATGACTGACAGGACCAGCCCCTGGTCCAGTATTGTGACCGACACCGAGCCTGATTTCATGGAACCCGACCTAGCAGATAACCCGCCGGCCGGAGATCACACCGAGGGCGCTGAATTCAAGGTCGATCGGTCCAATACCCTCCTCTCTGACAGATCTAGTGAACCTCAAAGTTCAGATGAGGACCCCCGAATCGCGGGCTGTGCTGATATCGGAGCACAAGATTTACACACAATCCCAACCCCCGACCTGTGTGAGGGTGGAGGCTCTAACGAGACCACAGGAGAGGCCGAGAAAACCTCATCTAACCTGGAGACCGATGACGTACATGGCGAGGAATCTGATACCCCGTGTGACCAGGAGGAGAGGAGATCACCAGGAGACCCGGACACCGACCCGTCAGAAGAGGAACCCACTGAGCCACCAGGCAGGCGGAGCGGCCACGTACTGTATCCTTTACTCTGATTTGGTGCAGGGACCGGCGAGATGCAGCTGCTGGGGACTTACTGCCAAACAACAGCCATGTTTTATATAAGGTCGTAAAGCAGAAATTTCCTAGAAGCCAGTGTCAGATCACTCAGTGTTCTGCATTCACCAGCCCCTTCCCGACACATGACGTACAGTCTGCTGAAGACCCCCGTGCCTGTCATGACAATCCCCCTGTGATGAACATCCTGTAGCCGGCGTTCATAGGAGACCGTGATTTTCACTATACATAGCAGTGCTGATGCCCTGCTATGTACAGCACGAGCGGTCAGACGATCGCAGCTTCAAGTCCCCATGTTGAGGCACACAGGGGCTCTCCAATCCTGACATGGTGTCCGCTAACGATTGGAGCTAATATTCCATTCAAAAAGTCAAATGGCGCTCCTTCCCTTCTGAGCCCTGCCGTGCACCCAAACAGTGGTTTATGACCACATATGAGGTATCAGTGCTCTCAGGAGAAATTGCCCAACAAATTTTAGGATCCGATTTATCCTGTTGCCCATGTGAAAATGAAAAAGTTGAGGCTAAAAGAAATTTTTTCTGAAAAAAAATTATTTTTACGGATCAATTTGGGGTTGGAGGCTCAAAGTGATCACTATGCATCTAGATAAGTTCCATAGGGGGTCTAGTTTCCAAAATGGGGTCATTTGTCGGGGAGCTCCAAAGTTTAGACACACAGGGACTCTCCAAACCTGACATGGTGTCCGCTAACGATTGGAGCTAATTTTCCATGTAAAAAAGTCAAATGGCGCTCCTTCCCTTCTGAGTCCTGCCGTGCACCCAAACAGCGGTTCCCCCCAGATATGGGGTTTCAGCGTACTCAGGACAAATTGGACAACAACTTTGGGGGTCCACTTTCTCCTTTTACCCTTGGGAAAATAAAAGAATTGTTGCTAAAAAATCATTTATGTGACTAAAAAGTTAAATGTTCATTTTTTTCCTTCCACGTTGCTTTAGTTCCTGTGAATCACCTGAAGGGTTAATAATCTTCTTTAATGTGGTTTTGAGCACCTTGAGGGGTGCAGTTTTTAGAATGGTGTCACTTTTGGGTATTTCTTATCATATAGACCCCTCAAAGTGACTTCAAATGTGATGTGGTCCCTAAAAATAAAATGGTGTTGTAACAATGAGAAATCGCTGGTCAAATTTTAACCCTTATAACTTCCTAACAAGAAAAAATTTTGTTTCCAAAATTGTGCTGATGTAAAGTAAACATGTGGGAAATGTTACTTAGTAACTATTTTGTGTCACATAACTCTCTGGTTTAACAGAATAAAAATTCCAAATTTGAAAATTGTGAAATTTTCAAAATTTTCGCCAAATTTCTGATTTCTTCTCAAATAAAGGCAAAAATTATCGACCTATATTTACCACTAGCATGAAGCCCAATATGTCACGAAAAAAACAATCTCAGAATCGCTAGGATGCGTTGAAGCGTTCCTGAGTTATTACCTCATAAAGGGACACTGGTCAGAATTGCAAAAAATGGCCAGGTCATTAAAGGGAATCTGTCACCCTTTTTTTGGCCTGTCGCGGTCCAGTCCGGCTCCTCCCATCTTCATACGATGCCATCCTCTTCTTCCCTTCCCCTCGTGGCTCCGGCGCAAGCGCACTGCTCTGCCCTGTTGAGGGCAGAGCAGGGTCCTGCAGTGCGCAGGCGTCGGGAGAGGTTCGGCGCCTGCGCACTGCAGTATTCTGCACTGCCCCGGAGCCATGACAGGAAGGGAAGAAGAGGACGGCATCGTATGAAGATGGGAGGCGCCGGACCGCGACACCCTCCGGACCGCCCCCCAAGTGAGAATAATCTCGTTTTTCTTCTCTTTCAGGTGACATCGGGGGATTATCTACAGCATTACAGAATGCATTACGGAATGCTGTAGATAAGCCCCTGATGGCGGTGGACGCATCTCATAGGCCAAAAATGAGGTCACAGATTCCCTTTAAGGTCAAAATAGGCCGGGTCATGAAGGGGTTAAAAATAAATAAAGACATTTTTTAAAAATCCACATACTTGGTATCGCTGCGTCTGTAAATGTCTGATCTATAAAAATATTAAATTAAGTAACAGGATCAGAAAAATATTCTGTACTGGAGAATTATGTTTTTTCAGCAACTGCAACAAATCAACAAAAAATGCAGTAAGAAGCGATTAAAATATCATATCGACCCCAAAATGGTATCAGTAAAACTGTCAGGACCTAAAATATTCGCCCTCGCACAGCCCCATTGACCAAAAATTGAAAACAATTCAGGTCTTGAAAAATGGCGACCTAAACAGAATTTTTTTTTTTTTTTTTTTACAAATTTTTGGTATTTTTTGTGTGCCACTTTTGAAAAGAATTTAAAAAAAAAAAGCAAAACTATACGTGTTTGGTATCTGTGGACTCGTACTGAGCTGGGGAATCATACTGAAAGGACAGTGTCAACGTATAATAAACTTGGAAGAAAAAACCCAAACAGTTGTGGAATTGA
This sequence comes from Dendrobates tinctorius, assembly GCF_039654945.1. Lineage (NCBI taxonomy): Eukaryota > Metazoa > Chordata > Amphibia > Anura > Dendrobatidae > Dendrobates > Dendrobates tinctorius. The sequence continues at coordinate 10,852,910 of NW_027361824.1, forward strand.
GCTTTCTCTCTGTTTCACTTTCCAGGATATCAGTATTCTGGTTCCCCGGGTCAGGACGAGCTCGAAGACGCCAAACATGTATAGGTTCTTTTTTTTTTTCCAAAATTTGTATGAAAATAAGTTTTCTCCTTAGTCGCAGCGCCTCCTCCGTCTTCAGGACCTGGGGCGGGTGGGGGCTTATTTTGCCGCCATCTTGGTGGAGATCTTTTAATCGCCTCTTGTTGCTGTTTATTGCAGTGTTGCTCTGCCCAACAAAAAGGTAATTCTGTTGGTTTGATTTTTTTTTTTCCTCGTTATTTCCATTTACCGATGGATTAATTTTTTTTCGTACTTTGATCTAGCGTTTCTGAACGCAGCGATGCCAAATATGTGCATTTATATCATTTTTTTGATAATTTTTAATGGGGCTAAAGGGGGGTGATTTGAACTTTTTATATATTTTTTTACTTTATTCAGTAGTCTCTTTAGATCGTCCGATCGCCTGTTCTGTACATTGCTGGGCTTTGACTCCGCTATGTCATAGAGAAAATCGCCATCCCCTACAATCGCAGAACACGAGGCGGCGCTCACAGGAGGATCGTAACGAGGTCTTCTGCAGACCCCCAGCTGTCATGACAACCCATCGGTGCGCCACGATCCCTGTGATCGGGGCGCTGATGGGCGGGATGGCGCACTTCCTGTCGGAGCGTGTAAATGCTTCTTCCTTACATAAGCTCATCGACTCCATCTGGTCCCTGTGGTTTTGTCACTGTTTTCTGCCTCTTCCTTAACTCTTCCACGTCCAGCTCGGATCCGCTGCTCCTCCCAAACTTCTTTCTTCCTCCTGAGCACTTGGAGGCATCGATGAGATTCCTGAGCCTTTCTCCCGCGATCCCCTCATCGGCTCCGAAGGTGCGTTGTCTACACGGGGGTCATTATATTTATAGATAGGGGTCGTCCTGCAGGATCTGAAACCGGGCAGATCTGTGGGGGTCCCATGCCCAGCACCACCATCGGTCAGTGGCCGCAGTATACGGAGCCTTACGTCCAGATGCCACCAAAGCTAATAATAACTGATCAGTAGTGGTGTGGGGTGGCGGACCCCCGTACTGATCTAATATCGATGGCTGACGTCTGAGGATTGATCATCTATCTCCCTTCGGCTCCTCGTTATGTATTTCTGCAGCATCGTTTTTCACCACCAGGTGGCACCCTTGTCTGCCACATCTGCTCTGCACTAAGTGATACCGTAGGTAAGAATTCATTTTTGGGGAATTTTTTGAACCTTCTGGATTTGAAAAAAAAAAAAAAAAAAAAAGCGACATTTTGGCCCCGCGCCATTTTTACTTTTTTTCTCATCACTTTTCAAAAGTAGTGATGAGTGGGTGAACTTCAGCTCACAGGGTCGGCACCTCCACTAACTGACAGGTAACTTACTCCGGAAACTGTCACAAATTTATACTGCAGATATGCCCGGGCCACGGACAAAGGTCCATAACACGGGCACTTGCTTGGGGCTTCTATTGATGATTGCTAAATATTGGAAACAAGTCTTTGTTTCCATATGAATATCCAGAGGTCATAACAATACCGCACTCCTGCTGCTGTGAAACTACAACTCCCAGCATGCCCTGCACGTTTCCCAGCAGCAGGAGTGCAGCAGGGTACTGATCTCCGGGGATCGCCACTGTCTTACCTACAGGAGCTTCTCCCAAAAATTAGAATCTCATCAAAAAGTGAATTTATTTCAGTTCTTTAACACAAAAGTGACTCTCCTCTATTCTATAGAGACATTACACACAGAGTGATCTATTTCACGGGTTTATTTCTGTTAATGTTGGTGATTACGGCTTACAGCCAATGAAAACCCAAAAGTCATTATCTCAGTAAATTAGAATACTTTATAACACCAGCTTGAAAAATGATTGTAAAATCCGAAATGTTGTCCTACTGCAATGTCTGTTCAGTAAATGCACTCAGTACTTGGTCCGGGCTCCTTTTGCATCAATTCCTGCATCAATGCAGCGTGGCATGGAGGCGATCAGCCTGTGGCACTGCTGAGGGGTTATGGAAGCCCAGGTTGCTTTGATCGCAGCCTTCAGCTCGTCTGCATTGTCGGGTCTGGTGTCTCTCATCTTCCTCTTGACAATACTCCATATATTCTTTATGGGGTTAAGGTCAGGCGAGTTTGCTGCCAATCAAGCCCAGTGATACTGTTGTTTGTAAACCAGGTATTGGTACTTTTGGCAGTGTGGACAGGGGCCAAGACCTGCTGGAGAATGACATTTCCATCTCCATAAAGCTTGTCAGCAGAGAGAAGCATGAAGAGCTCTAAATGTCCTGGTAGACGGCTGCGCTGACTTTGGTCCTGATAAAACACAGTGAAGATACACCAGCAGGTGACATGGCTTCCCAAACCATCACTGATTGTGGAGACCTCACACTAGACCTCCAGCAGCTTGGATTGTGGCCTCCACTCTTCCTCCAGACTCTGGGACCACTGACAACAGTCCAGTTCTTCTTCTCTTTCGCCCAGGTAAGACGCTTCTGACATTGTCTATTGGTCATGAGTGGCTGACACAAGGAATGTGACACTTGTAGCCCATGTCCTGGATACGTCTGTGTGTGGTGTGAAGCAATGACTCCAGCAGCAGTCCTCTCCTTGTGATGTGAATCTCCCCCACATTACTGAATGGCCTTTTCCTAACAATCCTTTCCAGGCTGCGGTTATCCCGGTTGCTTGTGCACCTTTTTCTACCACACTTTTACCTTCCACTCCACTTTCCATTAATATTCTTGGATACAGCACTCTGTGAACAGCCGGCTTCTTTACCAATGACCTTTTGTGGCTTCCCCTCCTTGTGGAGTGTGTCAGTGACTGCCTGCTGGACATCTGTCAGGTCAGCAGTCTTCCCCATGATTGTGGAGCTACTGAAACAGACTAAGGGACCTTTATAAACTCTTAGGAGCCTTTACAGGGGTTTATTGTTAATTATTCTAATTTACTGAGATAATGACTTTTGGGTTTTCATTGGCTGTAAGCCATAATCAACATTAACAGAAATAAACCCGTGAAATAGATCACTCTGTGTGTAATGGCTCTATAGAATATAGGAGATTCACTGTTTGTATTGAAGAACTGAAATAAATTCACTTTTTGATGATATTCTAATTTTGTGAGAAGCCCCTGTGTGTTCCATATAAATAAGCAGTTCCATGTAGCAGCCACCAGAGGGCGCCATTGTCTGGGAGTTTTAATTTTTTTTCATTATTTTTGGAGTAAGATCGTGAATTTGTTAGCATTCAGTGGAACCTGTGGTGATCCGGGCGTCACACCGGGCCCCAATATTACCCATCCTTAGGATTACACAGAAGACTTATTATAATACACAGATCAGAGGAAATATCCGGCAAATGTCCGTCTTCTCCATAGATAGGGCAGAGGGGTCACTGGTACATGGGGTGATGCCGCCATTGAGCCGTTTATTTATTTTTTTAATTATTTATACAAAAGAAAAATCCGGACCTGCTCCTTATAATGTAAGTTAGCATCAATGTTGTATCCCGAGACCCTATCGGCCAATCACAATCCAGCGTTACTTTTCCCAAGCGGGTGCGGCGAATCGTCCGTGATCTGATTGGTCTCTTTTTGCAGCGATGCATTTCTATGAGTGTGGTGTGATTAGCGGCGGCCGCATAGAGCGACACACACGGCCACTGGCGGCCACCGCGCCCAAACCCATTATCCCCGGGGGCCATAACGGAGAGTTCAGTGGAAAACGCAATCACACGGGGCGCGAGGGCGGCCTAAAGTTAGATGTCCGGTACGGGGGGCCGCACAATAAAGAAAGCGGGCGGATATCACAGCTCTGTACTTGTCACCCAAAACCAGGAATGTGCGTGTAACAAGACCCCGCCACGGTACGGACACACCGACTCCGCTTCTTAAAGAGGCGGTGCAGCGTCATATCATTTTATTACTTTTTGCTTTTTTAACTCTCTTCTTGCATGTTGCTCGGGATCCCCCTGCCAGGACGCGGCCGCCTTCCTATAGCTTTGGGCCTGGCAGGTGTCTGTACGGCGGGGCTGATCTGGCAGGTAGGGTGTGAGGAGCGCAGCGCCCGTTACCCCACAGGTCAGGGTCACGGAGCGTCTCGTATCACAAACACGTACACATCTGTACACGGAGGAGACGGCGAACACAGGAGAACTGCGTATGTGTGTGTGTGTATATATATATATCCGCACTGTATGGACCATTAACCCTTTCCTCTGGGATCAGAGCCGATTATTCCCATGGATTTATAAGTACTCCCTTCCTGTCTGGGGGTCTCGCCTGGCTCTGCTCATCCTGAGCCTCCTGGTTTTTGACCCTGATGCAGTAACCTGCGATGTGTGGGGTTATCTCCCCAGTGATGTCACGCCGCCCGTCCTCCCACAGCTCTTCCTCCTTCTCACTGTGTACAAGGTTCAGCGATAATCTGGAGCCGGTTCAGTCCGGCTGACGCAGCGGGATCAGCCGCTTCCGAAATTAGCTGCAAACTTGGCGGAGTCCTGGCGGGGGATATTGCACAAGGGCCGCTGCAGACTGTACTGTTAACCCCCGCAGCACCGGGGACCTCCGAGATCGGAGAGACTCGTTCCCCACACTGGGGGCGCGGGATAATGTCGCCGACACTGGGGGCGCGGGATAATGTCGCCGACACTGGGGGCGCGGGATAATGTCGCCGACACTGGGGGCGCGGGATAATGTCGCCGACACTGGGGGCGCGGGATAATGTCGCCGACACTGGGGGCGCGGGATAATGACACTGACACTCAGGGTACAGGATAATGACACTGACACTCGGGGTACAGGATAATGTCGCCGACACTCGGGGTACAGGATAATGACACTGACACTGGGGGTACAGGATAATGACACTGACACTGGGGGTACAAGATAATGACACTGACACTCGGGGTACAGGATAATGACACTGACACTCGGGGTACAGGATAATGACACTGACACTCAGGGTACAGGATAATGACACTGACACTGGGGGTACAGGATAATGACACTGACACTCGGGGTACAGGATAATGACACTGACACTCAGGGTACAGGATAATGACACTGACACTGGGGGTACAGGATAATGACACTGACACTGGGGGTACAAGATAATGACACTGACACTCGGGGTACAGGATAATGACACTGACACTCAGGGTACAGGATAATGACACTGACACTCAGGGTACAGGATAATGACACTGACACTGGGGGTACAGGATAATGACACTGACACTCAGGGTACAGGATAATGACACTGACACTCAGGGTACAGGATAATGACACTGACACTGGGGGTACAGGATAATGACACTGACACTCAGGGTACAGGATAATGACACTGACACTCAGGGTACAGGATAATGACACTGACACTGGGGGTACAGGATAATGACACTGACACTGGGGGTACAGGATAATGACACTCGGGGTACAGGATAATGACACTCAGGGTACAGGATAATGACGCTGACACTCGGGGTACAGGATAATGACACTGACACTGGGGGTACAGGATAATGACACTGACACTGGGGGTACAAGATAATGACACTGACACTCGGGGTACAGGATAATGACACTGACACTCAGGGTACAGGATAATGACACTGACACTCAGGGTACAGGATAATGACACTGACACTGGGGGTACAGGATAATGACACTGACACTGGGGGTACAGGATAATGACACTCGGGGTACAGGATAATGACGCTGACACTCGGGGTACAGGATAATGACACTGACACTGGGGGTACAGGATAATGACACTGACACTGGGGGTACAGGATAATGACACTGACACTGGGGGTACAGGATAATGACACTGACACTTGGGTACAGGATAATGACACTGACACTCGGGGTACAGGATAATGACACTGACACTCGGTACAGGATAATGACACTGACACTCGGGGTACAGGATAATGTCGCCGACACTCAGGGTACAGGATAATGACACTGACACTGGGGGTACAGGATAATGACACTGACACGCGGAGTACAGGATAATGACACTCGGGGTACAGGATAATGACACTGACACTCAGGGTACAGGATAATGACACTGACACTCAGGGTACAGGATAATGACGCTGACACTCGGGGTACAGGATAATGACACTGACACTGGGGGTACAGGATAATGACACTGACACTGGGGGTACAAGATAATGACACTGACACTCGGGGTACAGGATAATGACACTGACACTCAGGGTACAGGATAATGACACTGACACTCAGGGTACAGGATAATGACACTGACACTGGGGGTACAGGATAATGACACTGACACTGGGGGTACAGGATAATGACACTCGGGGTACAGGATAATGACGCTGACACTCGGGGTACAGGATAATGACACTGACACTGGGGGTACAGGATAATGACACTGACACTGGGGGTACAGGATAATGACACTGACACTGGGGGTACAGGATAATGACACTGACACTCAGGGTACAGGATAATGACACTGACACTTGGGTACAGGATAATGACACTGACACTCGGGGTACAGGATAATGACACTGACACTTGGGTACAGGATAATGACACTGACACTCGGGGTACAGGATAATGACACTGACACTCAGGGTACAGGATAATGACACTGACACTTGGGTACAGGATAATGACACTGACACTCAGGGTACAGGATAATGACACTGACACTTGGGTACAGGATAATGACACTGACACTCGGGGTACAGGATAATGACACTGACACTTGGGTACAGGATAATGACACTGACACTCGGGGTACAGGATAATGACACTGACACTCAGGGTACAGGATAATGACACTGACACTTGGGTACAGGATAATGACACTGACACTCAGGGTACAGGATAATGACACTGACACTTGGGTACAGGATAATGACACTGACACTCGGGGTACAGGATAATGACACTGACACTTGGGTACAGGATAATGACACTGACACTCGGGGTACAGGATAATGACACTGACACTTGGGTACAGGATAATGACACTGACACTTGGGTACAGGATAATGACACTGACACTCGGGGTACAGGATAATGACACTGACACTCGGTACAGGATAATGACACTGACACTCGGGGTACAGGATAATGTCGCCGACACTCAGGGTACAGGATAATGACACTGACACTGGGGGTACAGGATAATGACACTGACACGCGGAGTACAGGATAATGACACTCGGGGTACAGGATAATGACACTGACACTCAGGGTACAGGATAATGACACTGACACTCAGGGTACAGGATAATGACGCTGACACTGGGGGTACAGGATAATGACACTGACACTGGGGGTACAGGATAATGACACTGACACGCGGAGTACAGGATAATGACACTCGGGGTACAGGATAATGACACTGACACTCAGGGTACAGGATAATGACACTGACACTCGGGGTACAGGATAATGACACTGACACTCAGGGTACAGGATAATGACGCTGACACTCGGGGTACAGGATAATGACACTGACACTGGGGGTGCAGGATAATGACACTGACACTTGGGGTACAGGATAATGACACTGACACTTGGGGTACAGGATAATGACACTGACACTTGGGGTACAGGATAATGACACTGACACTTGGGGTACAGGATAATGACACTGACACTGGGGGTACAGGATAATGACACTGACACGCGGAGTACAGGATAATGACACTCGGGGTACAGGATAATGACACTGACACACGGGGTACAGGATAATGACAATGACGCTTAGGGTACAGGATAATGACCCTGATATTCGGGGTACAGGATAATGGCACTGACACACGGGGTACAGGATAATGACACTGACGCTCAGGGTACAGGATAATGACACTGACACTCGGGGTGCAGGATAATGATGCTGACGCTCGGGGTGCAGGATAATGACACTGACACTGGGGGTACAGGATAATGACAGTGACACTCGGGGTACAGGATAATGACACTGACACTGGGGGCGCGGGATAATGACACTGACACTTGGGGTACGGGATAATGACACTGACACTCAGGGTACAGGATAATGACACTGACACTCGGGGTACAGGATAATGACACTGACACTTGGGGTTCAGGACAATGACACTGACACTTGGGGTGCAGGACAATGATGCTGTCACTCGGGGTACAGGATAATGACGCTGACACTCGGGGTACAGGATAATGACACTGACACTCGGGGTACAGGATAATGGCACTGACACACGGGGTACAGGATAATGACAATGATGCTTGGGGTACAGGATAATGACACTGACACTTGGGGTACAAGATAATGACACTGACACTGGGGGTACAGGATAATGACACTGACACGCGGAGTACAGGATAATGACACTCGGGGTACAGGATAATGACACTGACACTCAGGGTACAGGATAATGACACTGACACTCGGGGTACAGGATAATGACACTGACACTCAGGGTACAGGATAATGACGCTGACACTCGGGGTACAGGATAATGACACTGACACTCGGGGTACAGGATAATGACACTGACACTCGGGGTACAGGATAATGACACTGACACTCAGGGTACAGGATAATGACGCTGACACTCGGGGTACAGGATAATGACACTGACACTGGGGGTACAGGATAATGACACTGACACTGGGGGTACAGGATAATGACACTGACACTTGGGGTACAGGATAATGACACTGACACTCGGGGTACAGGATAATGACACTGACACTCGGGGTACAGGATAATGACACTGACACTCAGGGTACAGGATAATGACGCTGACACTCGGGGTACAGGATAATGACGCTGACACTGGGGGTACAGGATAATGACACTGACACTCGGGGTACAGGATAATGACACTGACACTCGGGGTACAGGATAATGACACTGACACTCGGGGTACAGGATAATGACACTGACACTGGGGGTACAGGATAATGACACTGACACGCGGAGTACAGGATAATGACACTCGGGGTACAGGATAATGACACTGACACACGGGGTACAGGATAATGACAATGACGCTTAGGGTACAGGATAATGACCCTGATATTCGGGGTACAGGATAATGGCACTGACACACGGGGTACAGGATAATGACACTGACACTCAGGGTACAGGATAATGACACTGACACTCGGGGTACAGGATAATGACACTGACACACGGGGTACAGGATAATGACACTGACACTGGGGGTACAGGATAATGACACTGACACTGGGGGTACAGGATAATGACACTGACACTTGGGGTACAGGATAATGACACTGACACTCGGGGTACAGGATAATGACACTGACACTCGGGGTACAGGATAATGACACTGACACTCAGGGTACAGGATAATGACGCGGACACTCGGGGTACAGGATAATGACACTGACACTGGGGGTACAGGATAATGACACTGACACTCGGGGTACAAGATAATGACACTGACACTCAGGGTACAGGATAATGACACTGACACTCAGGGTACAGGATAATGACGCTGACACTCGGGGTACAGGATAATGACACTGACACTGGGGGTACAGGATAATGACACTGACACTGGGGGTACAGGATAATGACACTGACACTTGGGGTACAGGATAATGACACTGACACTCGGGGTACAGGATAATGACACTGACACTCGGGGTACAGGATAATGACACTGACACTCGGGGTACAGGATAATGACACTGACACTGGGGGTACAGGATAATGACACTGACACGCGGAGTACAGGATAATGACACTCGGGGTACAGGATAATGACACTGACACACGGGGTACAGGATAATGACAATGACGCTTAGGGTACAGGATAATGACCCTGATATTCGGGGTACAGGATAATGGCACTGACACACGGGGTACAGGATAATGACACTGACGCTCAGGGTACAGGATAATGACACTGACACTCGGGGTGCAGGATAATGATGCTGACGCTCGGGGTGCAGGATAATGACACTGACACTGGGGGTACAGGATAATGACAGTGACACTCGGGGTACAGGATAATGACACTGACACTGGGGGCGCGGGATAATGACACTGACACTTGGGGTACAGGATAATGACACTGACACTCAGGGTACAGGATAATGACACTGACACTCGGGGTACAGGATAATGACACTGACACTTGGGGTTCAGGACAATGACACTGACACTTGGGGTGCAGGACAATGATGCTGACACTCGGGGTACAGGATAATGACACTGACACTCGGGGTACAGGATAATGGCACTGACACACGGGGTACAGGATAATGACAATGACGCTTGGGGTACAGGATAATGACACTGACACTTGGGGTGCAGGACAATGACACTGACACTTGGGGTGCAGGACAATGATGCTGTCACTCGGGGTACAGGATAATGACACTGACACTCGGGGTACAGGATAATGACACTGACACTCGGGGTACAGGATAATGGCACTGACACACGGGGTACAGGATAATGACAATGACGCTTGGGGTACAGGATAATGACCCTGATATTCGGGGTACAGGATAATGACACTGACACACGGGGTACAAGATAATGACACTGACACACGGGGTACAGGATAATGACACTGACACTTGGGGTACAGGATAATGACACTGACACTGGGGGTACAGGATAATGACACTGACACTTGGGGTACAGGATACTGACACTTGGGGTACAGGATAATGACACTTGGGGTGCAGGATAATGACACTGACACTTGGGGTACAGGATAATGACACTTGGGGTACAGGATAATGACCCTGACACTTGGGGTACAGGATAGTGACGCTGTCGGACATTTGTTCCGTTTTTCGTTGTTTCTCCCTCTGCCGTACTACGGTGGTCACTGCCCCCGTGGATGGTTCCTGTCTGTACCCGGTCCTATGGTGAGATATAGGGTGCTGTACACAGACCGTACTGACCGCTGACTTTTCCCTTTACAGGATGAAGATATCGCTGAAGCCCCTAAAGGAATCCCCTTCCGACGTCGCCACCGCCAAGTCCCCAGGATGGCGAGCACCGAACTCCCGAAGGCCGAGGTGAATCGCATCGCCAGGATTTTTGCAGCACAGTTTCCTGATAAGAAATGAGGATGACCTCTCCGGACCCCTCCACAGATACCCGGGATCTCCACTCCTCTGGATTATTGACTGGTTAGGTGTGCTGGGACATGTAGTTCAGCAGCTACCTACTCACAAGTGATCTGGATCCCGGGGTGAGCCCAACCCCCATCTGTACATTCGGATTACCAATCAGCTGTTTGGAGGACCAAGTCAAAGAAAAGCTGTATTATACTGCAGAGCTGCATTCATAATTCTGCCAGTTGTTATTGGAAACAGCATACTTGAGGACAGACACCCCCCACACCTAGCGGCTTATCTGAGCTCCTATATTGCGGGGGTGTCTCTTCACTGTGTCCATGTGAGGCCGACGCTTCCCAGTAAGCAAATCACTGGACACTAAGCAAGCAAGGAGTGACGATTTCAGCTCTGTAGCTTGCAGGATAGTGAATTCAGCTGTGAAGTATAATGCAAGCCGTATAACTCCATCATAAGAGCCATGTCCGGTCTCGGCATTGTACTTCTGGTTGTGGTGACTCGCCCCCCTCGCCGGCGCCCCCTTCAGTACATCTTGTAGATATATATTACATTTGTGTATTATAACTATTTATGGATGAATTATTTATTTCTCCACAAATTATGTCTTAATTTATTAATTTTCACAAGTTTGGAATAAAAATTTGTCTATAACAGCGACGAGTCGCGTCTTATTAGATCGGTGGTGTCCAGCGAGGGGCTAGCAGGGCGTCTGATCATCCAAAAAGTCCAGGACTACAAGTGTTTGACTATGTATGAATGGATTCTGAGCGGTCGCTGTCTGGGCATGCTGGGAGTTGTAGTTTCCCAGTCACCATCGGTTGGAGACTGACTGTATTTAAAGGTAATTTCCAGTCGAAAAGTTCATATTGATCAGGCTTTAAAAAAAAAAATTGCCTCTTTGAAAAAACAGCGCCACACTCCAGCACAGGTTTGGTGTGGTACTGCAGCTCTGCATTATTAATGTCAATGCAGTTCCACAGACATCCTGTGGACAGGGGTGGCGCTATTTTGAGAAGACGGCAGCCATGTTTTTCTAATTTAGATAACCCCTTCGAGAAGGCCGGTCATAATTGAATGGAGGGGGTAGACTCCGAAATCAGCGGACGCCTCCCGCTCCATGTCCCGGACTGGTGCGCTGCCTCGCCCGCAGCCTTTCTGGCCCATTCCTCTCATTAATACATAAGTGCAAGGCTGGCATTATAATACCACATGGGCACTGCCAGCCGGTCACCAATGAGAGCGGAAGCGGACAAGTCTCAGGAAATATGGTGGACTCCAGTCGGGCGACATTGCCTACTTTCCTGTAGAAGGTTTGCCCTTAGCAACAAGACTCCATGTAAAGCTGACGTGGCGACCAATCAGATTCAAGCTTTCGTGTCTGAGAAGTCCTTTTGAAAATGACAGATGTGTTGTGATTGGTTGCTATGGGCAAGAGCTTGCCTTCTCCCTTGCTCCACTTGTTGCCGTGTGAGGGCCCGCATATTGTGCTGTGAACAGGCCGCTGCGCCAGTATGGCCTCAATGCAGAGTCGCGCGGTCACTGCGGGGATCGTGTAGTATTAACCTATATATTACACCCCGTAATACATGGTTGTTTTAGACGGTGGATACAGTTAGCTGCCATTTTGGTGCCATCAGAGTTCACTGGGAAATAAACACAAAACTAAACGCCGCCATACTGTTTTTTATAGTGGTATATTGACATAATGTAGTGAAGTTGTAGTTTATTGTGTCAAAATGCTGCTGTTTTGCCTCAATTTTACCCCAATGGTGGTTTATAATTATGTATTTGTTGCTATTTTCACCAAAACTGGATGCGACCGACCTCCCCTATTGTTTACTTTATGGCTGCCATTGCTGTGGCAGTACCATGCCTCCTCACCACAAGGAGAGCCCCCCGCGCATGATTAATTGGTGCCAGCTTTAGGCCAACGCAATGGCGGTGGTCCCGGGCCGGGCTGTGGTAAAAACTACAACTCCCAGCCTGCTGCTGTGGGGGCTTTCAGCACAGACCTACAGTATGACCATTGTGACCTCCATGTCCATATGTAGCAGTGACAAATTCAACTCTGCTACATCTATACACTGCAATGGCGGCCTCTACTTGGCCCCCGCTGTTGTCCCCATGGTAATCAATCATGGCAGCGGTGGTACGTGATGGGTCACACCAGAAACCACATGGTGTTTACTTGTCCTGTGCTCATCTGGATATTTACGGCTCTGAAGATGGGGGGCACACACCTCCTGTAAGGGGGCTTCCGATTGGCTGTGCCCCCCGGCTGTCGGACATTATTTCGTGTGCTGAGTCAGTGACGCCCCCACTAATCCTAATCACTCTCATGTGAGGGTCATCGGCAGCGAGGAGGCGATATCTGCTGGATACACCATGCCGGATTTGTTACCTATTTTTTACAAAAAAAAAAAAATCATCTGGAGTCGGTAAAGCTTTATAAATGTCATTGCACCTATGAGAGCAGCTATTCGTCTGCCCAATCAGCGCCTGTGCACGGGGGGGTAAATTACCGTGTGCGCCATTGCTCGCAATGAATGCTGCTTCCAAAACCAGAGCCGGGGTTTATACTGGGTAAGGCTGGTTTCACCCGTCGGTGTCTCCGGTACGTGTGGTGACAGATTTCTCACGGACCGGAGACACTGACACACGTAGACACATTCAAATGAAGGGGTGTATGTACTGTACATGTCATCGGGTTTTCACGGACCGTGTGCAAAACACGCGGACATGTCCGGTTTTGAGCGACAGCACGGATCACACGGACCCATACAAGTCAATGGGTCCGTGTAAACACGGACACACAGACATGGATATCTCCGGTACCGTCTTTTCCGGTACTGGAAATATCAGGACGTGTGAAACATTCCTAATGTCGTATTTTACCCCATACAGGAGACTCCGGGCCGTCTTCTAGATCAACGAGACGCTCACTTTGCTCACGATCAGTGGCTTCAGCTGAAGAGATTTCAGGACTTATATTGTTCATTTGTCGTCTCCATTTCCTGGAGATCCTCCTCATCCTCTCCTGGACGTCACCTAACACCATATGGGTTTTCGGGCCCCAATTTATCATATGCAATTTATTGTGATATTCTCGGATTTATTTTTTTTTTTTTGCTCCAATGTCAAAAATTTGCTGTTTACTTTACATATTTTAATTAGTTTTTGCATCTTTTTCAGCACCAAAAATCCTTTTAGAAAAAGTTGTAAAAAAAAAAATGCACCAAATTGAAAAACTCTACCAGAAACCTCACTATACTGGGGGGGACTGGAGTAAGAGGCCCCCCCCCCCAAAAAAAAAAAAAAAAAAAGTGACATTTAATGGATGTGTCTAACATATCTGGATAAGGAAAGCTGTCGAAGAAAAATAAAGACTTCAAAACGTGACGCAAAACATAGAGAATAAGGTGCAAAAGTCACTAAAAATGGAGGAAGTTACTGCAGAAAAGAGTAGAAACCGCAAACATTTAATGGGGCCTCGGTATCTAGTTTTATGGCATCAGCCGCAGATCTATTGAATTGCTGGACAACCCTTTTAAAATATCTTCTACCGTCTCTTTAAATCTAGAGTGCCGGGATAGTTTATCACAGAAGATGCGGAATTTTATAAGGACGCTCCGAGGATGGATGTGACAAGGCCGCGGTGGCACGTTGGGGCCTTCGTGATGTTTGCGGCTTCAGTGCAGCTTCTCTCTGCTGGCTGTCAGTGAATGGGAATGCTGATGGTTTCCCTTTATAGACTGTTCTCTACTAACTCCGCTCACTGAGCCGCATGGGCTCGTATGTGTATTTTGTGTATTTTCTCATACTGTTTTTGCAGAGGGTTTTTTCTAAGAAACATCATAACATAACGGATGGAGGTGATGTGACTCAGCGGCGTCTTATCACAGCGGAGCAGATCTGTCTGCATCTGCCCGGTTCGATCATATAGAAGGCGTGTGCCCACCATGCCCGGACTGGGTCCATGTTCTGTCTGGTCCTCCGGGTGCAGGTGAGTTCACCGATCGTGTCCCTGTTCCTCTAATGATGTCTCATCCGATGACGTAAGGCAATTGCATGAATAGCATAGGTCATTGCTGTAATACGGTCTCTGCTGCAGAGAGAATGCGAATGTCGTTACAAGTGAAGCAGCCTTGAAAAAAAAACATCCTCGTTTTGTGCATATAGCTTTAATGCAGGTCTATGTGTCTCCATGGTGACAGACTACAAACCAACCCTGTGTAGTCAGATCCTGCAGTTACAGGCTGCTGACAGAGACACATTGTTCTGCATAGCAGCTGTATACACAAAACGGTGGGACATTATGAATGAAGGCTCTTTGTCAGATCCTAATTTTTATTGGAGGGTTAAATAAGAGAACAGAAATAACCTGAATCCTCCCTGGGACTGGACAGTTTACAGGAAAAGTTATCTTTTCTTTATAGACACAGTGCGCAGACACACCAGAGTACACAAGATGTCAGCACCCCGATCCTCACACCCATCATCCCCCAGGGGGCTGAGACCACGTCTGACGGGGCCTATAATGTCTGACAGTAAAATATCATCATCCCCGTACATTATCTACTGAGCCGTGTATCTAATCCTCTCCTGTGTGATACTGTCTGCTGAGCCGTGTATCTAATCCCCTCCTGTGTGATCTGTCTGCTGAACCGTGTAATCCTATCCTGTGTGACACTGTCTGCTGAGCCACGTATCTACTCCTCTCCTGTGTGATACTGACTGCTCAACCGTGTATCTAATCCTATCCTGTGTTATACTGACTGCTGAGCCGTGTACATAATCCTCTCCTGTGTGATACTGACTGCTGAGCCGTGTATCTAATCCTCTCCTGTGTGATACTGTCTGCTGAGCCGTGTATCTAATCCTATCCTGTGTGATACTGTCTGCTGAGCCGTGTATCTAATCCTATCCTGTGTGATACTGACTGCTGAGCCGTGTATCTAATCCTATCCTGTGTGATACTGTCTGCTGAGCCATGTATCTAATCCTCTCCTGTGTGATACTGACTGCTGAGCCGTGTATCTAATCCTCCTGTGTGATACTGACTGCTGAGCCGTGTAGCTCATCCTCTCCTGTGTGATACCGTCTGCTTTGCCGTGTACCTAATCCTATCCTGTGTGATACTGTCTGCTGAGCCGCGTATCTAATCCTCACCTGTGTGATACTGACTTCTGAGCCGCGTATCTAATCCTCACCTGTGTGATACTGACTTCTGAGCCGCGTATCTAATCCTCTCCTGCGTGATACTGTCTGCTGAGCCGTGTATCTAATCCTATCCTGTGTGATACTGTCTGCTGAGCCGTGTATCTAATCCTCTCCTGTGTGATACTGACTGCTGAGCCGTGTATCTAATCCTCTCCTGTGTGATACTGTCTGCTGAGCCGTGTATCTAATCCTCTCCTGTGTGATACTGTCTGCTGAGCCGTGTATCTAATCCTATCCTGTGTAATACTGACTGCTGAGCCGTGTATCTAATCCTATCCTGTGTGATACTGTCTGCTGAGCCGTGTATCTAATCCTCTCCTGTGTGATACTGACTGCTGAGCCGTGTAGCTCATCCTCTCCTGTGTGATACCGTCTGCTTTGCCGTGTACCTAATCCTATCCTGTGTGATACTGTCTGCTGAGCCGTGTATCTAATCCTCTCCTGTGTGATACTGACTTCAGAGCCGTGTATCTAATCCTCTCCTGTGTGATACTGACTGCTGAGCCATGTATCTCATCCTATCCTGTGTGATTCTGTCTGATGAGCCGTGTACATAGTCCTCTCCTGTGTGATACTGACTGCTGAACCGTGTATCTAATCCTCTCCTGTGTGATACTGACTGCTGAGCCGTGTATCTAATCCTCTCCTGTGTGATACTGACTGCTGAGGCGTGTATCTAATCATAGAATCATAGAATCGTAGAGTTGGAAGGGACCTCCTGGGCCATCTGGTCCAACCCCCTGCTCAAAGCAGGATTCGCTAAATCATCCCAGTCAGATGTCTGTCCAGCCTCTGTTTGAAGACTTCCATTGAAGGAGAACTCACCACTTCTCGTGGCAGCCTGTTCCACTCATTGATCACTCTAACTGTCAAAAAGTTTTTTCTAATATCTAATCTGTGTCTCCTCCCATTCAGTTTCATCCCATTGCTTCTAGTCTTTCCTTGTGCAAATGAGAATAAAGTTGATCCTTCTACAATGTGACAGCCCTTTAGATATTTGTAGACAGCTATTAAGTCTCCTCTCAGTCTTCTCTTTTGCAAACTAAACATTCCCAAATCCTGCAACCTTTCCTCATAAGACAGGGTTTGCAGACCGGTCACCATTCTGGTCGCTCTTTTCTGAACTTGCTCCAGTTTGTTGATGTCTTTTTTAAAATGTGGTGCCCAAAACTGGACACAATATTCCAGATGAGGTCTGACCAAAGAGGAGTAGAGGGAAATAATGACTTCACGTGATCTAGACTGTATGCTTCTGTTAATACATCCTAGAATTGCATTTGCCTTTTTTGCTGCTGCATCACACTGTTGACTCATATTCAGTCTGTGATCTATTAGTATACCCAAGTCTTTTTCACATGTGCTGTCACTTAGCCCTATTCCTCCCATTCTATATATGCTTTTTTCATTTTTATTGCCCAGATGTAGTACTTTGCATTTCTCCCTGTTAAAAACCATTCTGTTAGTTGCTGCCCACTTCTCCAGTTTATTTAAATCTTTTTGAATCCTCTCTCTCTCTTCTCTAGTATTAGCTATCCCTCCTAGCTTTGTGTCATCAGCAAATTTAATCAGTTTACCCTCAATTCCTTCATCTAAATCGTTGATAAAGATGTTGAACAATACAGGGCCCAGGACAGAGCCCTGTGGTACCCCACTTGAGACATTCTTCCAACTGGATGTGCAGCCATTTACGACCACTCTTTGGGTCCGATCACTAAGCCAGTTATGAATCCACCTAACAGTTGCCTTGTCCATTCCATACTTAATCATTTTTTCAATAAGGATTGTATGAGAGACTTTGTCAAATGCTTTGCTGAAGTCAAGATATACTATATCTACAGCATTTCCTTGATCCACCCAATCAGTGATACCGTCATAGAAGGAAATTAAATTAGTCTGACATGACTTATTAGTTACAAACCCATGCTGACTCTGTTTAATCACTTCATTCTTATCCAGGTATTGACATACATGTTGTTTAATAATTTGTTCAAAGATCTTTCCTGGTATAGAAGTCAGACTCACCGGCCTATAGTTGCCTGGGTCCACCTTCTTCCCCTTTTTGAAGATAGGAACAACATTTGCTCTTCTCCAGTCTTCTGGCACTTCTCCTGTTCTCCAAGAATTTTCAAAGATTATGGAGAGGGGTTCAAAAATTTCTTCTGCTATCTCCTTCAGTACTCTGGGGTGTAATTCATCTGGACCTGGAGACTTGAATTCATTTAGGTTAGCTAAGTGTTTCCTCACTATCTTTCTGTTTATAGATATCCTGGATTCTTCTATTCCCTTAATAGGACAGTGAATAACAGTTGATGTTGCATTTCCTTTCTGAGAGAAAACAGATGCAAAATAGGAATTTAAAAGTTCAGCCTTCTGAACATCCTGTCTTACCATTTCATCATTTTCATCCTGTAAAAATCCTATAGCATCTTTGACTTTTCTTTTACTTTTGACATATCCCCAAAATCCTTTATTATTGCTTTTGACATCTCTTGCAAGCCTCAGTTCATTTTCAGCTTTAGCTAATCTGATTTGTGCCCTGCAGGTTCTGCAGACAGCATTATATTCTTCTTTAGATATGCCTCCCTCTTTCCATTTTAGAAACATTTTTTTCTTCCTTTTTAGCATGTGCTTAAGTTCTGTGTTCATCCATCCTGGTTTCCTTAAATGCTTCCTATTCTTCCCTCTTTTCGGAATTGTTAACAACTGTGCTTTGAGAATTTCATTTTTCAAAATTTCCCATCCTTCCTGGACATTTTTGTCTTTAAGGATATCCAGCCATTGGATCACTCCAATTCTCTTTCTGAATCCCTTAAAATCTGCCTTTCTGAAATCTAACCTTGACGTCTGAGTCTTCATAGGTCTTCCACCTCTAGTAATCCAAAATTCTAAAATAGCATGGTCGCTACCTCCTAGGGTCCCAGCCACTTTTACCTCCTCAACCATTTCCTCCCTGTTTATAAGGATTAGATCCAAGGTAGCAGTTCCCCTTGTTTTCTCCCTTACCTTTTGGAAGATAAAGTTGTCAGCAAGAGAGGATAAGAATTTCCTTGACCTGTTAGTTTTGCCTGAGAGAGATTCCCAACAAATGTCTGGATAGTTGAAATCTCCCATGACAACTATGTCATATTTTTTGGAGAACTTGGCCATCTGATGCATAAAGAGTTCATCTATATCTTCAGCTTGCACAGGCGGCTTGTAGTAAATGCCTACAATGGTGTCCTTTCCATTGTTCTGTCCTTGTATTCTTACCCAAACAGTTTCCACAGAACTCCCAGTCTCTGAAGCTCTCCTGTGTGATACTGACTGCTGAGCCGTGTATCTAATCCTCTCCTGTGTGATACTGACTGCTGAGCCGTGTATCTAATCCTCTCCTGTGTGATACTGACTTCTGAGCCGTGTATCTAATCCTCTCCTGTGCGATACTGTCTGCTGAGCTGTGTATCTCATCCTATCCTGTGTGATACTGACTGCTGAGCCGTGTATCTAATCCTATCCTGTGTGATGCTGTCTGCTGAGCCGTGTATCTCATGCTATCCTGTGTGATGCTGTCTGCTGAGCCGTGTATCTCATCCTATCCTGTGTGATGCTGTCTGCTGAGCCGTGTACCTAATCCTCTCCTGTGTGATACTGACTGCTGAGCTGTGTATCTAATCCTCTGCTGTGTGATACTGACTGCTGAGCCGTGTATCTAATCCTCTGCTGTGTGATACTGACTGCTGAGCCGTGTATCTCATCCTATCCTGTGTGATGCTGTGTGCTGAGCCGTGTATCTAATCCTCTCCTGTGTGATACTGTCTGCTGAGCCGTGTATCTCATCCTATCCTGTGTGATACTGTCTGCTGAGCCGTGTATCTAATCCTATCCTGTGTGATACTGTCTGCTGAGCCGTGTATCTCATCCTATCCTGTGTGATACTGTCTGCTGAGCCGTGTATCTAATCCTATCCTGTGTGATACTGACTGCTGAGCCGTGTATCTAATCCTATCCTGTGTGATACTGTCTGCTGAGCCGTGTATCTAATCCTCTCCTGTGTGATACTGACTGCTGAGCCGTGTATCTAATCCTCTCCTGTGTGATACTGACTGCTGAGCCGTGTATCTAATCCTCTCCTGTGTGATACTGACTGCTGAGCCGTGTAGCTCATCCTCTCCTGTGTGATACCGTCTGCTTTGCCGTGTACCTAATCCTATCCTGTGTGATACTGTCTGCTGAGCCGTGTATCTCATCCTATCCTGTGTGATACTGTCTGCTGAGCCGTGTATCTCATCCTCTCCTGTGTGATACTGTCTGCTGAGCCGTGTATCTAATCCTCTCCTGTGTGATACTGTCTGCTGAGCCGTGTATCTCATCCTATCCTGTGTGATACTGTCTGCTGAGCCGTGTATCTCATCCTATCCTGTGTGATACTGTCTGCTGAGCCGTGTATCTCATCCTATCCTGTGTGATACTGTCTGCTGAGCCGTGTATCTAATCCTCTGCTGTGTGATACTGACTGCTGAGCCGCGTATCTCATCCTATCCTGTGTGATGCTGTGTGCTGAGCCGTGTATCTAATCCTCTCCTTTGTGATACTGTCTGCTGAGCCGTGTATCTCATCCTATCCTGTGTGATACTGTCTGCTGAGCCGTGTATCTCATCCTATCCTGTGTGATACTGTCTGCTGAGCCGTGTATCTCATCCTATCCTGTGTGATACTGTCTGCTGAGCCGCGTATCTAATCCTATCCTGTGTGATACTGACTCCTGAGCTGTGTACCTAATCCTCTCCTGTGTGATACTGACTGCTGAGCCGTGTATCTAATCCTCTGCTGTGTGATACTGACTGCTGAGCCGTGTATCTAATCCTCTGCTGTGTGATACTGACTGCTGAGCCGTGTATCTAATCCTATCCTGTGTGATACTGACTGCTGAGCCGTGTATCTAATCCTATCCTGTGTGATACTGCCTGCTGAGCTGTGTATCTAATCCTCTCCTGTGTGATACTGCCTGCTGAGCCGTGTATCTAATCCTCTCCTGTGTGATACTGTCTGCTGAGCCATGTATCTAATCCTATCCTGTGTGATACTGACTGCTGAGCCGTGTATCTAATCCTATTCTGTGTGATACTGACTGCTGAGCCGTGTATCTAATCCTCTCCTGTGTGATTCTGCCTGCTGAGCCGTGTAGCTCATCCTCTCCTGTGTGATATTGTCTGCTGAGCCGTGTATCTAATCCTATCCTGTGTGATACTGTCTGCTGAGCCGTGTATCTAATCCTATCCTGTGTGATACTGACTGCTGAGCCGTGTATCTAATCCTCTCCTGTGTGATACTGACTGCTGAGCCGTGTATCTAATCCTATCCTGTGTGATACTGTCTGCTGAGCCGTGTATCTAATCCTCTCCTGTGTGATACTGACTGCTGAGCCGTGTATCTAATCCTATCCTGTGTGATACTGTCTGCTGAGCCGTGTATCTAATCCTCTCCTGTGTGATACTGACTGCTGAGCCGTGTATCTAATCCTATCCTGTGTGATACTGACTGCTGAGCCGTGTATCTAATCCTATCCTGTGTGATACTGACTGCTGAGCTGTGTTTCTAATCCTCTCCTGTGTGATACTGACTGCTGAGCCGTGTATCTAATCTTATCCAGTGTGATACCGACTGCTGAGCCGTGTATCTAATCCTATCCTGTGTGATACTGTCTGCTGAGCCGTGTATCTAATCCTCTCCTGTGTGATACTGTCTGCTGAGCCGTGTATCTAATCCTCTCCTGTGTGATACTGTCTGCTGAGCCGTGTATCTAATCCTCTCCTGTGTGATACTGACTGCTGAGCCGTGTATCTAATCCTATCCTGTGTGATACTGTCTGCTGAGCCGTGTATCTAATCCTCTCCTGTGTGATACTGACTGCTGAGCCGTGTATCTAATCCTATCCTGTGTGATACTGACTGCTGAGCCGTGTATCTAATCCTATCCTGTGTGATACTGACTGCTGAGCTGTGTTTCTAATCCTCTCCTGTGTGATACTGACTGCTGAGCCGTGTATCTAATCTTATCCAGTGTGATACCGACTGCTGAGCTGTGTTTCTAATCCTATCCTGTGTGATACTGGCTGCTGTGCTGTATCTCAGCCGGTCAGGTGTGATACAGTAGCTCGAGTGCCCTGCGGGGGTTGGGGGCACTGTGGGGTCGGGATGCTGCGGGGGGGGGGGGTCTGGTTTTCTCCGTCTCTGGTAAACAAGGTGCTGGATGTCGCCTCCTGATGTCACCAGGACCGGGCCCTCCACCAGCCCCTGATGCAGATTGGCTCGTCTCCACGCCTCCAGCCAATCACAGGGCAGTGTGGTGACGGGGTGAGACGTTCGCTGACACTTCGTCCGTGACGCGGGGACGATGTGGCACTTTCCACGCGGTGTCAGGAGGAACACAGTGACCCCAGCAGGAGGACAGCAGCCCCGAGCCTCCTCACTCCTATTACTGAGGCCTCTCCCTATCTGGGGGGGTGGACGACAACCACCATGGCGGTCAGACTGCCCGCTCTGTACTGTATCTGTCTGACAGAATATTGTGTGGTCACAGAGGTTGTCAGACAGCATTCCCCATCTACAATATTATCGTCTAATTCTGTCTGTAACGGAAATCCCGCGTCGCTGATTGGTCGTGCCTGGCTGGCCGCGACCAATCAGCGACAGACGCAGTCCGGCCGCGAATTGGCGCGGAATTCGAACGACACACGCCACCCCTACTGTCGGTAGATCTGTGGCGCTTGTCTGATTGGTCGCGCCCGGCCGGCCGCATCCAATCAGCGACAAGTGCTGTCCGCCCGCGTATCGCCGTGGGTTTTGAACCACACTTTTCTAATTGGTGGCGCCCGACGACCAATCGGCGATATTGGCGCGGAATTTAAAGCCCCCATTTCACATAACGAGATCGTTAGCGAGATCGCTGAAACGTCACAGGTTTTGTGACGCGATCTCGCCAGCGATCTCGGTACGTGTGACTCATAGCAGCGACCGGCCCCCCGCTGGATATCGCTGATCGTCCTCGAATGTCCTGGGCCATTTTTGGATCGTTGGTGTCCCGCTGGCCAGCATGCATCGCTGTGTTTGACGCCGACGAGCGACCTCGTTGAAGCACGTGTATCGCGTTCTGAGTCGTCAGAATCGCTGCTGTGTGACAAGGTCCCAACGACCGCCGAGGTCGTTATACGGATCGCTGGATCGCTGCTGCGTCGTTGAGTAGATCTGCCTGTTTGGCAGCTTACTAGCGACCATGTAGCGACGCTCCCGCGATCCTTACAGGTCGTATCGTTCTCGGGATCGCTGGTGCGTCGCTAAGTGTAACGGTACCCTAACCCTCACTCACAGCGCGACGCAGTTCACTCATCTTTACTGAACATATTCCAGAATACCCGATGCGTTAGAATCGGGCCACCATCTGGTAACTAATAACCTGGTGGTGGAGGTGTCACAGGGTCCCGTGACCCGTCCGTCGTAGTCCTTGCGGCTGCCACAGATCTGCCATCGTTTACCATTGCAGTCGTTTCCCGCAGCCACTGACCCCTGTTCTCCCCACAAAGGGGCGATCCGACGATGCAGAACCAGACAAAATACAATGTTATTATCTCATCCTGATGTCCCCACAGGTGAGGGCGAGGTGCCCAATAATGGGGATTGTTGGCAGCAGGCGCTGGCGTGTCTCTGTGGCACGTACAGAAGTGGGTGTGGGCCCTGGAAATATGAGGATGAAAGGAAGACATAGACTGTGCCCCCCTACATTCCCGAAGGAGAAAAGAAATGTCCCAGCCATGACGGCCACTATCACCAAAGGCAAAGAACAAGAGCCGCACCTCCAACCTCACCCAGTCCTTGGGGATCTACACAGGCCTAGTGCCACCAGTAACGCCCCTTAGAGGTCCCTCACAGTTTAATACCTTTTTATGCCCTTCACAGAGTACGATACCGCTACATTGCCCCCCAAACATGACGCCCACACAGTGCCTTCTTTTCATATTATGATGACCCTGCAGTGCCCCCTGATGCCCCAAGAATCCCCTTACACAATATGCTGTCCCACAGCCTCCATGTATGAAAATAATGCCCTCAGAATCCATCTATACAGTATGATGACCCCACAGTCTGCACACACAATATGGTGTCCCCAGAGTCCCGCTACACAGTATAACACCACAAATCGTATCAGGCCCCCACAGCTTCCACACACAATATGATGCCCCCAGAGTCCCACCACACAGTATGATAACCACACACCCCACACACAGTATGATGTCGCCACAGCCTCCCACACGCAATATGATGTCCCCAGAGTCCACCTACACAGTATGATGCTCTCACACACAATATGATGACCCCACAGTCTCCACACACAATATGATGTCCCCAGAGTGCCCCTTCACAGCATGATGCCTCCTAGGCCCCACACAATATGATGTCTCACAGCCCCATGCACAACATGATGCCCTCAGAATCCATCTATACAGTATGATGGCCTCAGATATAGTATGATGACTGATGACCCCACAGTCTCCACACACAATATGATGTCCCCAGAGTCCCACTACACAGTATAACACCACACATAGTATGAGGCCCCCACAGCCTCTACACCCAATATGATGCCCCCAGTGTTCCTCTACAAAGTATGATGCTCTCACACACAAAATGATGACCCCACAGCCTCCACACACAATATGGTGCCCCCCAGAGTCCCACCACACAGTATGATAAACACACCCCACACACAGTATGATGCCACCACAGCCTCCCACACGTAATATTATGCCCCCAGTGTCCCTCTACATAGTATGATGCCCTAACAGCCCCCATGTACACATTATAATGCCTCCATACACACAGCATAATGCCTCCACTGACACAATGTGATGCCCCCAGTGTCTCTATACACAGTAGGATGCTATCACACATTATGATGCCCCCACATACCCCATACACATAGTATGATGCCTTCACTGCACCACGAACACAGTATGATGTCCACACACAATATGATTCCCCCAAAGTCCCTGTACAGAGTATGATGCCCCACAGCCCCCACACGCAATATGATGCCTCCGCACAGTATGATGCCTCATAGCCCCCACACACAGTATGATGCCCCTAGAGTCCCTCTACACAGTATGATGCCCCAGTCTCTACACGCAGTAAGATGCCCCTAGAGTCCCTCTACACAGTATGATGCCCCACAGCCCCTACACGCAGTATGATGCCCCTAGAGTCCCTCTGCACAGTATGATGCCCCACAGCCCCTACAAGCAGTATGCCTCCACACAGTATGATGCCCCACAGCCCCTACACGCAGTCTGATGCCCCTAGAGTCCCTCTGCAGAGTATGATGCCCCACAGCCCCTACAAGCAGTATGATGCCTCCACACAGTATGATGCCCCACAGCCCCTACACGCAGTCTGATGCCCCTAGAGTCCCTCTGCACAGTATGATGCCCCACAGCCCCTACAAGCAGTATGATGCCTCCACACAGTATGATGCCCCACAGCCCCTACACGCAGTCTGATGCCCCTAGAGTCCCTCTGCATAGTATGATGCCCCACAGCCCCTACAAGCAGTATGATGCCTCCACACAGTATGATGCCCCACAGCCCCTACACGCAGTATGATGCCCCTAGAGTCCCTCTGCACAGTATGATGCCCCACAGCCCCTACAAGCAGTATGATGCCTCCACACAGTATGATGCCCCACAGCCCCTACATGCAGTCTGATGCCCCTGGAGTCCCTCTACACAGTATGATGCCCCACAGCCCCTACAAGCAGTATGATGCCCCTAGAGTCCCTCTGCACAGTATGATGCCCCACAGCCCCTACAAGCAGTATGATGCCTCCACACATTATGATGCCCCACAGCCCCTACACGCAGTCTGATGCCCCTAGAGTCCCTCTGCATAGTATGATGCCCCACAGCCCCTACAAGCAGTATGATGCCTCCACACAGTATGATGCCCCACAGCCCCTACACGCAGTATGATGCCCCTAGAGTCCCTCTGCACAGTATGATGCCCCACAGCCCCTACAAGCAGTATGATGCCTCCACACAGTATGATGCCCCACAGCCCCTACATGCAGTCTGATGCCCCTGGAGTCCCTCTACACAGTATGATGCCCCACAGCCCCTACAAGCAGTATGATGCCCCTAGAGTCCCTCTGCACAGTATGATGCCCCACAGCCCCTACAAGCAGTATGATGCCTCCACACAGTATGATGCCCCACAGCCCCTACACGCAGTCTGATGCCTCCACACAGTATAATGCCCCACATACAATATGATGGTCCACGCACCCCATATGACTCCTCCAGTGTCTTTCTACATAGTGCCCTTCTCTCCTCCGCTCCACCATTATGTTCAACTGTATCTGCACCTAAAAACCTAGATGCAGCTGAAAGCAGGACATGACACCGAATCCTGTGACTGTCACACTGGATCCAAGACGGTTGGGGGGTAACCTTGTTACTACCATTACAGCTCTCACCAGGCCTGTCACCCAGCTTTTCCAAACTCCAGATTTGCAAAAAGGCCTCCAGAAAGTCTTATTTAGAAATTTAACCCCATGAGTACTGTCATTGTTCACTATGGGGGATGGAATTCATATGGGATACATATAATGTAGGACTTTGGTTCCGGTCCAGTGTCAGTGTGAACGAGGCCTGAGCTCCTTGGGCTTTGTTTTGTCACACACGGTGATTTACACAAGTGACAAGTGATCCGTGTTTTCGGCCCCTGTTCCAGGAGATGTAATTAGATGAGGCTGCTGTGCCCAAAATATAAAAGCGAAGACGGTCTCACAAGTCAACACTGGACTCAGAGCGAGCGAGAGACGCAGCAAGACTGGGAGCGTGGACCATAGGTAAGGAAGGGGGAATGTAGGAAGAGAGATAATACAATGGGAATGTATGGAAAATATAATAATAATAATAATACGGAGTCACAAACTATAAAAATAATATAAAGAAACATAGAAAGGAAAGAAATGATAATGTAAAAATAATATCAACTAAACTACAGAAAATATAGAATATATAATAATTAAAGAGGTAGAAGAAACATAATATAAATTATAACAATGGAAAATATTATATAATATAAAATAACAATCATTTACATTACAAATAGACCAGAAAATGGTCTCCACCACAAAGAATAACGTAATATAAAAACATGACTATATAAATGATAGTAATGAGAGAATATGCATTATTATATTATTTAAAATAATTATTAAATATATTGAAAATAAACAAATATTATATTTAAAAAAAATAGATATATTTATACATAAAACACTAATATAAATAAAATATTTATATAGACGTATCATATATATTTACAGGATTTCTAAAAAGATGAAATATACATATATTGTATATTGATTTTATTAGTTTTCATCATCACTATTTAATTGGTACTATTCCCGATCAATATATATCATAAACCAATATCCCCTATGGGGAGTACGAAAAATAAACTGTGAAGATAAAATATATATTGTGTGTATATATGTGTGTGTGTGTATATATATACATATATATAATAAAAAGGTAAAAGAAAACTAAATAAAAAATAAGTATATTCAGTATTAATACGTCCATAAACATCTGATTTATTACAATTAAAAATTAATGAATTCATTATCAAATATAATCGAAATGCCAGAATTCTTTTTTCAGTTATGACAAGTCACCCAAATATTGCAGAAAAAGAGCAACTGAACCTTTGTATGTACACCAATTCTGGTATACCAATACAAACAACAGCAAAAAAAAAAAACAAAAAACAACAGCGGAATTTTGTCTTTTTTTTGACCATTCCATCGCAATTTGAATTGTTTTCTCATTTTTTTAGTGCATTATAGGATAATATAAACTTTTGATTTGTTTTTTTTTCCAAATATTTTAAAAATCCATTGTGTATTTGTCAGCAACATCCCTGGGTTTGTTCCCTGCCCTCGGATTATTCCGCGCTCTCAGGGAATGTTTCTGGCGCCTCTGTACGTTCATCTTCACCTGTATTTCTGGGGTTCCAGTCCCGCCCGGTTCGGGATTAAGAAGATCTATAAAAAGAAAGGCATTTACTGTCTTGTCTTTCCATCGAGATCCTTCTATTCTCTAGAGAGATTTCGGTTTATGTCACAGGACAGAATAGAATAAAAACAATGAATCAGATCTGACGTAAAATGAAGGGTTGAAAGGCCGCCCAACTCCCCCCCCCCCCGCCGCCCGAGGCAAGGGCTTGGGAACTGATGTAAAATAAGCCCCAAAACAAATATATACGGCGTTCACACACTAGAATATCGGTGAGATGATGTCTCCGGGTCACCGAATAGCCTCCTCCGGAAAATCAGGTAATTTTTTACAATTTTTTATAAAATAATTTATCTGTATAATTAAAGCTACAAGGACGCGGTGGTCACACGACCCGTCGCCTGT
Source organism: Dendrobates tinctorius (assembly GCF_039654945.1). Taxonomy (NCBI): domain Eukaryota; kingdom Metazoa; phylum Chordata; class Amphibia; order Anura; family Dendrobatidae; genus Dendrobates; species Dendrobates tinctorius. Next base: position 10,881,719 of record NW_027361824.1, read on the forward strand.
GGTCATCATAGGACTCCAATCTTACCCGTTTCCATATGTCAGACTTTGCGAATAGAATTCCAAGACGGCGGTGACAACCGACACAAATTGTGAAGAAATTACTATTTTCACCAACATTGAAACCTCAGTGATGTTCTGATGTCGGTGACCACAGGGGACGTCGGGTCAGCGGAGGACATGAGCACAGGGCTGACTTGGCAGGGGTAAAGGCTTCAGATATGTCAGTGATCAGCACACCGGGTAAGGTCACAAGTCCTGGCACCCGGTGATTATAAACGTGTCAACAAGTCTCACCCTTCACCTAGATTCCTGGCTACCTGTCCACAGATGGCCCAGAAGCTGGGTACCCCCTCAGTAACACATTTCCCCCAAAATACTACATTTCCAAGTGAATCCCTTCCATTCAGCTGTTTTCGGCAAAGCTGGGTGACAATCTGGCCACATTTCCGAAACCTCGTAAGTTGTCACCCAGAGTGGCAAAAATGTCCTGCTACAAACTGGTGATATGTGTAATGGGGGCAGTCTGGTCTGCGGCACATATTAAAGGGGTCTGGTTTGCTGTTATGGGGACTGATGTCTGTAGTTTTTGTGGACTGTCATTAATCTAGAAACCTGGTCTTAGATCTGTATTTGTGTAAGACGTCTTGGTTCTGGCTGTCTGACATTTGTGCTACTTTAGGGGTCTGGGCTGGGGGTCTGTCGATACTTAGGGGTCTGGTCTGTGGCCTGCGTTTATGTAAGAGTCCGGTCTGGGGTCTGTATTTGTAGGGTCTGTAATTACTGTACTTGTTTAGGTGGACTGAACTCTGTATTTATCTGGGGGTGTCGACTAGGGTCTGTACATATTATTGGTCCGGTCTGGGGTCTGTATTTATCTGCGGGGTCCGGTCTGGGGTCTGTATTTATCTGCGGGGTCCGGTCTGGGGTCTGTATTTATCTGCGGGGTCCGGTCTGGGGTCTGTATTTATCTGCGGGGTCCGGTCTGGGGTCTGTATTTATCTGCAGGGTCCGGTCTGGGGTCTGTATTTATCTGCGGGGTCCGGTCTGGGGTCTGTATTTATCTGCGGGGTCCGGTCTGGGGTCTGTATTTATCTGCGGGGTCCGGTCTGGGGTCTGTATTTATCTGCGGGGTCCTGGGTCTGGGGTCTGTATTTATCTGCAGGGTAAGGTCTGGGGTCTGTATTTATCTGCGGGGTCCGGTCTGGGGTCTGTATTTATCTGCGGGGTCCGGTCTGGGGTCTGTATTTATCTGCAGGGTCCGGTCTGGGGTCTGTATTTATCTGCGGGGTCCGGGGTCTGTATTTATCTGCAGGGTCCTGGGTCTGGGGTCTGTATTTATCTGCAGGGTCCGGTCTGGGGTCTGTATTTATCTGCGGGGTCCGGTCTGGGGTCTGTATTTATCTGCAGGGTCTGGTCTGGGGTCTGTATTTATCTGTGGGGTCTGGTCTGGGGTCTGTATTTATCTGCGGGGTCCGGTCTGGGGTCTGTATTTATCTGCGGGGTCCGGTCTGGGGTCTGTATTTATCTGCGGGGTCCGGTCTGGGGTCTGTATTTATCTGCAGGGTCCAGTCTTGGGTCTGTATTTATCTGTGGGGTCCGGTCTGGGGTCTGTATTTATCTGCAGGGTCCGGTCTGGGGTCTGTATTTATCTGCAGGGTCCGGTCTGGGGTCTGTATTTATCTGCAGGGTCCGGTCTGGGGTCTGTATTTATCTGTGGGGTCCGGTCTGGGGTCTGTATTTATCTGCAGGGTCCAGTCTGGGGTCTGTATTTATCTGTGGGGTCCGGTCTGGGGTCTGTATTTATCTGTGGGGTCTGTATTTATCTGCGGGGTCCGGTCTGGGGTCTATATTTCTTTACGGGGTCTAGTCTGGGGTCTGTATCCTCAGCTGTGGGTTTTATGCTTAGATCTGTCCCGGTTTTCATTCACTGACCGGAAGCAGAAATCTTTAAAATGGTAAGAAAAGTGGAAACATTTATTTGTCGATCTCCTTTAAATTGAGGTTTCTGACTTTGTCTGTAAGGGACGTGCAGAAAACTTTCCCCGAGATTTATTTAATGACCGAGCAGAAAATTAACCCATCGAAACGGGAAGTCGTGTAAAGAAATGTGAGCATCGGCGACGATCTGAGTCACCGTCACACTCCAACATCCCTTCTGCACACAAAGCAGAATCCCTTTAATCTGGCATCCAACAGTCCAGTAATTCTGATAGTCCGGCGCCATATCTTAGTCCACTAGTCCAGAAAATCTGACAATCTAGTGCCAGAGACCACATGACGATAATGAGGAATTGGAGGGGTTGTCCACTTTTATTAACTTTTTTCTGTTTATATACACGTATTTGGGTCATCTGTGGTCATACAATAGCCTGTAAAAGCCAAACTGTGCAAAATTTGTAATAAAACCCAATCGCAAATATTATTTTTAGCTGAAAATACATGCATGTATGTAAAAACAAATCTTTAAGTTTTATTTAAAGGGACTGTCCCTTTAAGATCATGAATGGAACGTGTGGAGACGTACTCCATTACATGATGGGTTCCTAATGTCAGAATTTTTTATCCTCGCAGGTAACGTGTGAAGCATCACTGGTCGTCAACTACAAAACCTACAAAAGAAAAGATGGTCGGACTGAAGCCCTCCGAGGTTCCCCCCACACTGACGGTGAAGTTTGTGGGCGCTGGGACGGCAGCCTGTATTGCGGATTTGGTCACATTCCCCTTAGACACGGCGAAAGTCAGACTGCAGGTAAATAAGATCACCCCATGGGGGAAGGGGTGTAAATATATGAAAAAGTCTTCACTCCCTGTCCTATCTGCAGATCCAAGGGGAGGGTCCGGCGCAGCCCAGCGTCCGAGTCGTCCAGTACAAGGGGGTGATGGGGACGATCTCCACCATGGTGAAGATGGAGGGGCCGGCCAGTCTCTACAATGGGCTGGTGGCCGGGCTGCAGCGGCAGATGACCTTCGCCTCTATCCGGATTGGGATGTACGACTCCGTGAAGCAGTTTTACTGTCGGCAGTCAGAAAGTGAGCGACGGCCATTACCCTGTATCTGTGTGAATGGAGGAAAACCTGCATTTTGCTAAAGACCTAACTCTAATGTGGGATCTTTTTGGGGGGAACACTAAAATGCCCTATAAAAGAAAACGTGCCCCATAATAATGGCAGCCACAGTGTACCTAAAATAGTAAAATCACAGTGACCCCATAAGAGTGACATTGTAGTGACCTTAAAATAGGGACATCATAGTGACCCCATAACAGTGACCCCAAAACAGTGACATCATAGTGACCCCATAACAGTGACATGATAGTGACTCCATAACAGTGACATCATAGTGACCCCCATAAGAGTGACATCATAGTGACCCTATAATAGTGACATCACTGTTACCCCATTATAGTGACATCACAGTGACCACAAGACAGGAACATCACAGTGACCCCAAAACAGGGACATCACAGTGACCCCATAATAGTGACATCACAGTGACCCCATAGCAATGACAACACAGTGACCCCATAACAGTGGCATCATAGTGACCCCATAACAGTGACATCATAGTGACCCCAAAACAGTGACATCATAGTGACCCCCATTAGAGTGGCATCATAGTGACCCTATAATAGTGACGTCACTGTTACCCCATAATAGTGACATCACAGTGACCCCAAAACAGGGACATCACAGCAACCCCATAATAGTGACATCACAGTGACCCCATTATAGTGACATCACAGTGACCCCATAACAGTGACATCATAGTGAGCCCAGAACAGTAACATCATAGTGACCTCATAACAGTGATATCATAGTGACCCCATAGCAGTGACATCACGGCAACCCCAAAACAGGGACATCACAATGACCACATAACAGTAACATCTGTGACCCCATAACAGTGAGATCATAGTGACCCCATAACAGTGACACCACAGTGACCCTATAACAGTGACATCACAGCGACCCCATAGCAGTGACATCACGGCAACCCCAAAACAGGGACATCACAGTGACCCCATAACAGTAACATCTGTGACCCCATAACAGTGACATCATAGTGTCATCAGTGACATCACAACACACCCATATAACAGTGACATAAGTAACTCCATATCTGTAACATCAGCGTGAGCACATCACACATTCATCACAGTGGCCCCATTTCAGTGGCATCGGAGCGACCCCATAACACTGACATCATAGTGACCCCATAATACTGACATCATAGTGACCCCATAACACTGACAAAATAGTGTCCCCATAACAGTGACATCAAAGTGATGACATAAGTGATATCAGAGTATCAGCCAAAATACACCCATAATAATGACATCAAAGTACAATTAGTGACATCACAGTACACCTATAACAGAGACATCACAGTACACCTATAACAGAGACATCACAGTACACCTATAATAAAGACATCACAGTACACCTATAACAGAGACATCACAGTACACCTATAACAGAGACATCACAGTACACCTATAATAAAGACATCACAGTACACCTATAATAGAGACATCACAGTACACCTATAACAGAGGCATCACAGTACACCTATAATAAAGACATCACAGTACACCTATAACAGAGACATCACAGTACACCTATAATAGAGACATCACAGTACACCTATAACAGAGACATCACAGTACACCTATAATAGAGACATCACAGTACACCTATAACAGAGACATCACAGTACACCTATAACAGAGACATCACAGTACACCTATAACAGAGGCATCACAGTACACCTATAATAGAGACATCACAGTACACCTATAATAAAGACATCACAGTACACCTATAACAGAGACATCACAGTACACCTATAATAGAGACATCACAGTACACCTATAACAGAGACATCACAGTACACCTATAATAAAGACATCACAGTACACCTATAACAGAGACATCACAGTACACCTATAACAGAGACATCACAGTACACCTATAACAGAGGCATCACAGTACACCTATAATAGAGACATCACAGTACACCTATAATAAAGACATCACAGTACACCTATAACAGAGACATCACAGTACACCTATAATAGAGACATCACAGTACACCTATAACAGAGACATCACAGTACACCTATAATAGAGACATCACAGTACACCTATAACAGAGACATCACAGTACACCTATAATAGAGACATCACAGTACACCTATAACAGAGACATCACAGTACACCTATAACAGAGACATCACAGTACACCTATAATAGAGACATCACAGTACACCTATAATAAAGACATCACAGTACACCTATAACAGAGACATCACAGTACACCTATAATAGAGACATCACAGTACACCTATAACAGAGACATCACAGTACACCTATAACAGAGACATCACAGTACACCTATAATAGAGACATCACAGTACACCTATAACAGAGACATCACAGTACACCTATAACAGAGACATCACAGTACACCTATAACAGAGACATCACAGTACACCTATAATAAAGACATCACAGTACACCTATAATAGAGACATCACAGTACACCTATAACAGAGACATCACAGTACACCTATAACAGAGACATCACAGTACACCTATAATAGAGACATCACAGTACACCTATAACAGAGACATCACAGTACACCTATAATAGAGACATCACAGTACACCTATAACAGAGGCATCACAGTACACCTATAACAGAGACATCACAGTACACCTATAATAGAGACATCACAGTACACCTATAATAGAGACATCACAGTACACCTATAACAGAGGCATCACAGTACACCTATAACAGAGACATCACAGTACACCTATAATAGAGACATCACAGTACACCTATAATAGAGACATCACAGTACACCTATAATAGAGACATCACAGTACACCTATAACAGAGACATCACAGTACACCTATAACAGAGGCATCACAGTACACCTATAACAGAGACATCACAGTACACCTATAACAGAGACATCACAGTACACCTATAACAGAGACATCACAGTACACCTATAACAGAGACATCACAGTACACCTATAACAGAGACATCACAGTACACCTATAACAGAGACATCACAGTACACCTATAACAGAGACATCACAGTACACCTATAATAGAGACATCACAGTACACCTATAATAGAGACATCACAGTACACCTATAATAAAGACATCACAGTACACCTATAACAGAGACATCACAGTACACCTATAACAGAGACATCACAGTACACCTATAATAGAGACATCACAGTACACCTATAACAGAGACATCACAGTACACCTATAATAGAGACATCACAGTACACCTATAACAGAGACATCACAGTACACCTATAACAGAGACATCACAGTACACCTATAACAGAGACATCACAGTACACCTATAACAGAGACATCACAGTACACCTATAACAGAGACATCACAGTACACCTATAACAGAGACATCACAGTACACCTATAATAGAGACATCACAGTACACCTATAATAGAGACATCACAGTACACCTATAATAAAGACATCACAGTACACCTATAACAGAGACATCACAGTACACCTATAATAAAGACATCACAGTACACCTATAACAGAGACATCACAGTACACCTATAACAGAGACATCACAGTACACCTATAATAGAGACATCACAGTACACCTATAATAGAGACATCACAGTACACCTATAATAAAGACATCACAGTACACCTATAACAGAGACATCATAGTACACCTATAACAGAGACATCACAGTACACCTATAATAGAGACATCACAGTACACCTATAACAGAGACATCACAGTACACCTATAACAGAGACATCACAGTACACCTATAACAGAGACATCACAGTACACCTATAACAGAGACATCACAGTACACCTATAACAGAGACATCACAGTACACCTATAATAGAGACATCACAGTACACCTATAATAGAGACATCACAGTACACCTATAATAAAGACATCACAGTACACCTATAACAGAGACATCACAGTACACCTATAACAGAGACATCACAGTACACCTATAATAGAGACATCACAGTACACCTATAACAGAGACATCACAGTACACCTATAATAGAGACATCACAGTACACCTATAACAGAGACATCACAGTACACCTATAACAGAGACATCACAGTACACCTATAACAGAGACATCACAGTACACCTATAATAAAGACATCACAGTACACCTATAACAGAGACATCACAGTACACCTATAATAGAGACATCACAGTACACCTATAATAAAGACATCACAGTACACCTATAATAGAGACATCACAGTACACCTATAATAGAGACATCACAGTACACCTATAACAGAGACATCACAGTACACCTATAACAGAGACATCACAGTACACCTATAATAGAGACATCACAGTACACCTATAATAGAGACATCACAGTACACCTATAATAGAGACATCACAGTACACCTATAACAGAGACATCACAGTACACCTATAATAGAGACATCACAGTACACCTATAACAGAGACATCACAGTACACCTATAACAGAGACATCACAGTACACCTATAATAGAGACATCACAGTACACCTATAATAGAGACATCACAGTACACCTATAATAGAGACATCACAGTACACCTATAACAGAGACATCACAGTACACCTATAACAGAGACATCACAGTACACCTATAATAGAGACATCACAGTACACCTATAATAGAGACATCACAGTACACCTATAATAGAGACATCACAGTACACCTATAATAGAGACATCACAGTACACCTATAATAGAGACATCACAGTACACCTATAATAGAGACATCACAGTACACCTATAACAGAGACATCACAGTACACCTATAATAAAGACATCACAGTACACCTATAATAGAGACATCACAGTACACCTATAACAGAGACATCACAGTACACCTATAATAAAGACATCACAGTACACCTATAACAGAGACATCACAGTACACCTATAATAGAGACATCACAGTACACCTATAATAAAGACATCACAGTACACCTATAACAGAGACATCACAGTACACCTATAACAGAGACATCACAGTACACCTATAATAGAGACATCACAGTACACCTATAACAGAGACATCACAGTACACCTATAACAGAGACATCACAGTACACCTATAACAGAGACATCACAGTACACCTATAATAAAGACATCACAGTACACCTATAACAGAGACATCACAGTACACCTATAACAGAGACATCACAGTACACCTATAATAAAGACATCACAGTACACCTATAACAGAGACATCACAGTACACCTATAACAGAGACATCACAGTACACCTATAACAGAGACATCACAGTACACCTATAACAGAGACATCACAGTACACCTATAATAGAGACATCACAGTACACCTATAACAGAGACATCACAGTACACCTATAACAGAGACATCACAGTACACCTATAATAAAGACATCACAGTACACCTATAATAGAGACATCACAGTACACCTATAATAGAGACATCACAGTACACCTATAATAGAGACATCACAGTACACCTATAACAGAGACATCACAGTACACCTATAATAAAGACATCACAGTACACCTATAACAGAGACATCACAGTACACCTATAATAGAGACATCACAGTACACCTATAATAGAGACATCACAGTACACCTATAACAGAGACATCACAGTACACCTATAATAAAGACATCACAGTACACCTATAACAGAGACATCACAGTACACCTATAACAGAGACATCACAGTACACCTATAATAAAGACATCACAGTACACCTATAACAGAGACATCACAGTACACCTATAACAGAGACATCACAGTACACCTATAACAGAGACATCACAGTACACCTATAACAGAGACATCACAGTACACCTATAACAGAGACATCACAGTACACCTATAACAGAGACATCACAGTACACCTATAACAGAGACATCACAGTACACCTATAATAGAGACATCACAGTACACCTATAACAGAGACATCACAGTACACCTATAACAGAGACATCACAGTACACCTATAATAAAGACATCACAGTACACCTATAATAGAGACATCACAGTACACCTATAATAGAGACATCACAGTACACCTATAATAGAGACATCACAGTACACCTATAACAGAGACATCACAGTACACCTATAACAGAGACATCACAGTACACCTATAACAGAGACATCACAGTACACCTATAACAGAGACATCACAGTACACCTATAACAGAGACATCACAGTACACCTATAACAGAGACATCACAGTACACCTATAATAAAGACATCACAGTACACCTATAATAGAGACATCACAGTACACCCATAATTTTAACATTACAGTGTCATTGTCACGAGGTTACTGTGATAGTGAGGAGCCAGAAGACCGCAGCGTCTGATTGCTCCTACTCCGGTGCTGAGAAGAAGCACTTCTCCTTCATTTTAATGGTGTTTATTCCTTTTGGCAGAACAGCGGTTAATCTTCCAAGTTGGATAGCTCTGAGCTCACAGTTGAGCTTGGTCAGCCACTCCTTTCCCCTTTATAATCTGGGCTCTGATACAAATCCTTGTCAGAGCTAGCATTTGCTGCATGGCTTAGGAGGAGAGGTGTTCATATGAGGAGAGTTGGATGAGGTATCTGTGTCTGTTCCTTGGTTTGTATTTGTGGTAATTCCTTATCCTTCTCTATTTTGGTTTATTCCTCATCCTCTACTCTCTGGTGCATTCCTCTGTTTTTATGTGAGTGAATATTTTGTATGCCTGGAGTTTTCTGTTAACCCTTGATTGTGTAGCCTGGTTTGTTGGGTTGATGTACTGTGGTGCACAATAGCGCCCCTCTTCCCCGGGTGGGGGAAGAGAACAGACAGAGGGTTAACTCAGGAGATAAAACAAGGGTGGCAGCCCTGGCATCTTCATCTTCAGAAGTATTCCAGGGAATAGGGTGAGGTAGGGTGCCCCCTAGAGTTAGTGACAGGGAAGAAGCCCCTGATCCTGGAGCACCCGACAGCTGTGTCATGACAGCCCCGTAAAAATGTGTGAAACGTAACTTTCCCTATACTGAAACCTGACTATGTGAATGAGGAACTGTGCATGTTATCACCATTTCCCCCAAGATTGGCACTACGTACAGCTCTTGGTACACAGGGGCGACCATAAGGACACATACGTAGGTACCCGATGCAGGGTGAGAGCAGCTATCTGACTGTTGTCGTGGTGAAGCACCGCTGGGCTACTTCCTGTATCTATCGCCTTCTCTTTTCCCAGATTCCGGGGTCACATGCCGACTTCTCGCTGGATCCACAACCGGGGCCCTGGCCGTCACCTGCGCTCAGCCAACGGATGTGGTGAAAGTGAGGTTCCAGGCCGACATCAAGGTCATAGAAGGTCACAGGAGGTATAATGGCACTGTGGATGCCTACAAGACCATCGCCAAGGAAGAGGGGGTCCGAGGACTCTGGAAAGGTGGGACAGCTGAAGATCATTCCTTATAAACCCATATAAAACCACAGTCCTGAGACAAGAATATCTAAACCACCGATGTCCACTGCTTTACCCTGCAGCGTTCCATGATCTTCATGCACTTATGACCATCAGGGGGCGTTGGGGCATTATAGCATTCATGTCGGCCATTTACTGTATATATTGTATAGACCTGTATGGATTATAACCACAGGTGAACTTTAGTTTTTTCTACGCAGGAACAGTACCCAACATTACCCGCAACGCCATCGTGAACTGCGCAGAACTGGTGACCTACGACCTGATCAAAGAAGCCATCCTTATCCGCCAGCTCATGACAGGTGAGGACCGTTCTGTCCAGACATCACCGCCTATCATATCTACCAACCCTGACGTCCTGCACACGTTGTTCTGTCACCAGAGTGGATGGCAGCACATTGTACCGATATATGGTGATAATAGAGATCAACTGGCACAATCGTTATTACCTGCACCTGAGAAAGGCACTGAGATAAGAGAAGACATCATGTCCACGGCGAAACATTACTCCTGATAACAAATCTCATCATTCCCAAAGCTATAAAAATAACACCGCACGTACAGAGAAATAAAACAGTAAAAACTCCGACCAAGGTTCACATATTTACATATAGGAGTGGAATTATAGCAGTTATATTCTTCTACATAGGAGGCAGTATTTATAGTAGTTATATTCTTGTACATAGGAGCAGTATTATAGTAGTTATATTCTTGTACATAGGAGCAGTATTATAGTAGTTATATTCTTGTACATAGGAGCAGTATTATAGTAGTTATATTCTTGTACATAGGAGCAGCATTATAGTAGTTATATTCTTGTACATAGGAGCAGTATTATAGTAGTTATATTCTTGTATATAGGGGCAGTATTATAGTAGTTATATTCTTGTATATAGGGGGCAGTATTATAGTAGTTATATTCTTGTACATAGGGGGGCAGTATTATAGTAGTTATATTCTTGTACATAGGAGCAGTATTATAGTAGTTATATTCTTGTACATAGGGGCAGTATTATAGTAGTTATATTCTTGTACATAGGGAGCAGTATTATAGTAGTTATATTCTTGTACATAGGGGCAGTATTATAGTAGTTATATTCTTGTACATAGGAGCAGTATTATAGTAGTTATATTCTTGTACATAGGGGCAGTATTATAGTAGTTATATTCTTGTACATAGGGAGCAGTATTATAGCAGTTATATTCTTGTACATAGGGACCAGTATTATAGTAGTTATATTCTTGTACATAGGTAGCAGTATTATAGTAGTTATATTCTTGTACATAGGGGGCAGTATTATAGTAGTTATATTCTTGTACATAGGGAGCAGTATTATAGTAGTTATATTCTTGTACATAGGGGCAGTATTATAGTAGTTATATTCTTGTACATAGGAACAGTATTATAGTAGTTATATTCTTGTACATAGGGGCAGTATTATAGTAGTAATATTGTTGTACATAGGGAGCAGTATTATAGTAGTTATATTCTTGTACATAGGGAGCAGTATTATAGTAGTTATATTCTTGTATATAGGGGCAGTATTATTGTAGTAATATTCTTGTATATAGGGGCAGTATTATTGTAGTTATATTCTTGTATATAGGGGCAGTATTATTGTAGTTATATTCTTGTATATAGGGGCAGTATTATTGTAGTTATATTCTTGTATATAGGGGCAGTATTATAGTAGTTATGTTCTTGTACATAGGGAGCAGTATTATAGTAGTTATATTCTTGTACATAGGGGCAGTATTATAGTAGTTATATTCTTGTACATAGGGAGCAGTATTATAGTAGTTATATTCTTGTACATAGGGAGCAGTATTATAGTAGTTATATTCTTGTATATAGGGGCAGTATTATTGTAGTAATATTCTTGTACATAGGGAGCAGTATTATAGTAGTTATATTCTTGTACATTGGGGGCAGTATTATAGTAGTTATATTCTTGTACATTTGGGGCAGTATTATAGTAGTTATATTCTTGTACATAGGAACAGTATTATAGTAGTTATATTCTTGTACATAGGGGCAGTCTTATAGTAGTTATATTCTTGTACATAGGGGCAGAATTATAGTAGTTATAGTCTTGTACATAGGAGCAGTATTATTGTAGTAATATTCTTGTATATAGGGGCAGTATTATTGTAGTTATATTCTTGTATATAGGGGCAGTATTATAGTAGTTATATTCTTGTATATAGGGGCAGTATTACTGGATTGTTATTGAGTCCCGGTGTTATTATTGTCTCCAGATAACCTTCCGTGTCATTTTGTGGCTGCGTTTGGTGCTGGTTTCTGCACGACAGTTGTGGCGTCTCCGGTGGATGTGGTGAAGACTCGGTACATGAACTCTACGGCTGGGCAGTACAGGAACGCACTGAATTGTGCCTTTACCATGTTGGTTAATGAGGGCAGCCTGGCATTTTACAAGGGGTAAGCTGCCTCGTGTGCACACAGTCATGTCACAGGTGTCGTAATGCTGCGCTTTCAAGAAAATGTGATACAATTTCGATGAGATCCATTGTTGGATGATGCTTTTCTATATGTAATATCTCTGTCTGCTGTCAGTTGATTGAAGCATTCTCATTTTTATTCGGCCCCAGATGTCTCATTGTAACAAATCCTCAGCTGTGGGACGTAATAATTCAGGATGGATCCAGTGAAGACAAGAATGCTCCAAATCACTGACAGCATGCAGAGATCTTGAGTATTTCTGAGGGTATGTGCCCACATTGTGGAGCCCACATTGCAGATTTTTCCGCACGGATTTGCCTGAAGCCGCAGTAAAATGACCTGCGTTTTACCTATGAATTTCCTGCAGATTTATAGTGGATTTAGTGCGGATTCCTATCATGGAAGAGGTGTAGAAACGCTGCGGAATCTGCGGAAAATAAACCGCAGCAAATCTGAGCGAAATTTTCCGCAGCATGTGCACTGCATTTTTTAGATTCCATCGGTTAAATGGTGCTGTACACCGCAGCAGAATCCGCAACGTGTGCACACCGCCTAATGCTTTGGTTCCTTTCTGTAGGTTTGTTCCGGCTTTTCTCAGACTCGGCTCCTGGAATATCGTCATGTTCGTGAGCTACGAGCAGCTGAAGAGAGCGATGATGATGGTCCATGGCTCCTGGGAAGACCCCCACTAACCAGCAATGACATTTTAGGGGTCCCAATATTTCCGGCTGACCGGGTTAAGCTGTGAGAGGTCGTAACTTGTGGATCCTGCCCCCGTGGCGGCCACATATAGGGTGGGCACAGGACGAGGCGGTGGTGGTGGCGAGGTGCGGGATTATATATTGGGATGGAGGCGGATTATACAGCCCTGCGGGGGACGGCCATTTACCGCCACTCTCTGGCTGCCGAGGATTTGCTGTGTTAGCACCTAATATTAACTTTCTAGGTGCCACCTGGTTATAAGACCGGTCAAGGTCTAAGAGGGCATAGAGCAGACGACGGCTGTAAAATGTACTGTATAAATGGAGGTTTACAGAAGTTCACACCATATCCCAATTCATTGCTGTCCCTAGCACCCCATTACAGTGACAGGGCACAGCCTCAAGGGGGCCCTAGAGCCCAGGAGCAGCAGTGGGCCCCAATCTGCCTGTGCGACTGGCGCGGCGCCCCCTGTATCCCCCCCTTTAGGAAGCAGGATGATCGCGTTATATGAGCCATCGATCAGCAGATCCCACCAATAAAAAACAAATGTCTGGATGCCGGACAGACTCAGGCCGGGAATCACACTGGCAGCGTCCAACACAGTGACCAATGCCGCTGCCAGAAATGATGACTCACGACCCGGCGATCGACGCCTGATGCTCACGATCCATTCCACGTCCCCGATACAACACGAGTGTCTGTTTACTAATAAAAATGATCAAATACTGACCGACTCTGATGTTACTGCTTTATCCAAGCCCGTCGCCGCTATGTCTTCACACCCCGGGAAGATTTCCACATTTTTTCCCGTTACAAACCAGTTATTGGGATTCTCTGTGACACCGACACAAAGTGACGAGAATCTGTGATGTAAAGGGAATGATACGAGGTTTTCTGATTATTTTACAAATGTGAATCCATACATTGTTCTCTTCACCTGTCTCTGCAGTCTTTTGGGTCTGTCTCTTCAGCTTTCTCTGCAGTCTTTTGGGGTCTGTCTCTCCAGCTTTCTCTTCTGTCTTTTGGGGTCTGTCTCTCCAGCTTTCTCTGCAGTCTTTTGGGGTCTGTCTCTTCACTTTTCTCTGCAGTCTTTTGGGGTCTGTCTCTCCACCTTTCTCTACAGTCTTTTGGGGTCTGTCTCTTCACTTTTCTCTGCAGTCTTTTGGGGTCTGTCTCTCCCACTTTTCTCTGCAGTCTTTTGGGGTCTGTCTCTCCACCTTTCTCTACAGTCTTTTGGGGTCTGTTTCTCCCACCTTTCTCTGCAGTCTTTTGGGGGCTGTCTCTCCATCTTTCTCTGCAGTCTTTTGGGGTCTGTCTCTCCACCTTTCTCTGCAGTCTTTTGGGTCTGTCTCTCCATCTTTCTCTGCAGTCTTTTGGGGTCTGTCTCTCCACCTTTCTCTGCAGTTTTTTGGGGTCTGTCTCTCCAGCTTTCTCTGCAGTCTTTTGGGGTCTGTCTCTCCACCTTTCTCTGCAGTCTTTTGGGGTCTGTCTCTCCACCTTTCTCTGCAGTCTTTTGGGTCTGTCTCTCCATCTTTCTCTGCAGTCTTTTGGGGTCTGTCTCTCCACCTTTCTCTGCAGTTTTTTGGGGTCTGTCTCTCCAGCTTTCTCTGCAGTCTTTTGGGGTCTGTCTCTCCACCTTTCTCTGCAGTCTTTTGGGGTCTGTCTCTCCAGCTTTCTCTGCAGTCTTTTGGGGTCTGTCCACCTTTCTCTGCAGTCTTTTGGGGTCTGTCTCTTCAGCTTTCTCTGCAGTCTTTTGGGGTCTGTCTCTCCACCTTTCTCTGCAGTCTTTTGGGGTCTGTCTCTCCCACCTTTCTCTGCAGTCTTTTGGGGTCTGTCTCTCCAGCTTTGCACATCTACAGGTGACATTTTGCCCCTTCTTCAGTGAGACTGGACGGAGACGTCTGTGATCAGTAATTTTCCCGTCTTGTCACAGATTCTCTGGGATTTGGGTCTGGACGGTGACTGCGCCGCTCACACACAGGAATATGCTCTGATCTAAACCTTCCATTGTAGCTCTGGCAGGTTGTTTAGGGTCGCTGTCCTGCTGGAACCTACGCCACAGTATCAAGTTTTCTGCAGCCTCTAACAGGTTTTCCTCCAGGATTGCCCAGTATTTAGCTCCATCCAACTTCTCATCAACTCTGGCCAGCTTCGCTGTCTCTTCTGAAGAAAATCCTCCCCACAGCATGATGCAGCCACCACCATGTGTTTCGTTGGGGATGGTGTTTTCAGGGTGATACATACAAACTCATAGAGTTTTGCATTTAGCCCAAAAACGTCTCATCTGACTGCTGAGCCGTGTATCTAATCCTCTCCTGTGTGATACTGACTGCTGAGCCATGTATCTAATCCTATCCTGTGTGATACTGACTGCTGAGCCGTATATCTAATCCTCTCCTGTGTGATACTGTTTGCTGAGCCGTGTATCTAATCCTCTCCTGTGTGATACTGTCTGCTGAGCCGTGTATCTAATCCTCTCCTGTGTGATACTGACTGCTGAGCCGTGTATCTAATCCTCTCCTGTGTGATACTGACTGCTGAGCCGTGTATCTAATCCTCTCCTGTGTGATACTGTCTGCTGAGCCGTGTATCTAATCGTATCCTGTGTGATACTGACTGCTGAGCCATGTATCTAATCCTATCCTGTGTAATACTGTCTGCTGAGCCGTGTATCTAATCCTATCCTGTGTGATGCTGACTGCTGAGCCGTGTATCTAATCCTCTCCTGTGTGATACTGACTGCTGAGCCGTGTATCTAATCCTCTCCTGTGTGATATTGTCTGCTGAGCCGTGTATCTAATCCTATCCTGTGTGATACTGACTGCTGAGCTGTGTATCTAATCCTATCCTGTGTGATACAGACTGCTGAGCTGTGTATATAATCCTCTCCTGTGTGATACTGACTGCTGAGCCGTGTATCTAATCCTATCCTGTGTGATACTGACTGCTGAGCCGTGTATCTTATCCTCGCCTGTGTGATACTGACTGCTGAGATGTGTATCTAATCCTATCCTGTGTGATACTGACTGCTGAGCCGTGTATCTATTCCTATCCTGTGTAATACTGACTGCTGAGCCATGTATCTAATCCTCTCCTGTGTGATACTGACTGCTGAGCTGTGTATCTAATCCTCTCCTGTGTGATACTGACTGCTGAGCCGTGTATCTAATCCTATCCTGTGTGATACTGTCTGCTGAGCCGTGTATCTAATCCTCTCCTGTGTGATGCTGACTGCTGAGCAGTGTATCTAATCCTATCCTGTGTGATACTGACTGCTGAGCCGTGTATCTAATCCTATCCTGTGTGATACTGACTGCTGAGCCGTGTATCTAATCCTGTCCTGTGTGATACTGACTGCTGAGCCGTGTATCTAATCCTCTCCTGTGTGATACTGTCTGCTGAGCTGTGTATCTACTCCTATCCTGTGTGATACTGACTGCTGAGCTGTGTATCTAATCCCATCCTGTGTGATACTGACTGCTGAGCCGTGTATCTAATCCTCTCCTGTGTGATACTGACTGCTGAGCCGTGTATCTAATCCCCTCCTGTGTGATACTGACTGCTGAGCCGTGTATCTAATCCTATCCTGTGTGATACTGACTGCTGAGCCGTGTATCTAATCCTATCCTGTGTGATACTGACAGCTGAGCCGTGTATCTAATCCTATCCTGTGTGATACTGACTGCTGAGCCGTGTATCTAATCCTATCCTGTGTGATACTGACTGCTGAGCCGTGTATCTAATCCTATCCTGTGTGATACTGACTGCTGAGCTGTGTATCTAATCCTATCCTGTGTGATACTGACTGCTGAGCCGTGTATCTAATCCTATCCTGTGTGATACTGACTGCTGAGCCGTGTATCTAATCCTGTGTGATACTGACTGCTGAGCCGTGTATCTAATCCCATCCTGCGTGATACAGTATTGGAGGCCCACCCATATGACTGACGTCCTTCTCCCGGCTCGTTAGATCCGGAGTCGCAGTTCCTGGAAATCCTCGAGGCCGGAGCGTGATGTCCTGGATGACGCCGTTGTTCGGACTCTGTGTTTCACAGCAGAACATCAAATATGGAGACACGACGACACTAGAGCCTGATCCCTCCAGCTCTACCTTACAGGACTACTCCACCTATCATACACCCACGTCCCACAATGTGGGTCAGCCATGCTCTGGACACCCCATCAGGCCCCCTTAGGGGTCTCCTGGTTCCGACACTTTGTGCCATAGGACGTACAGACATCTGACTGGGATGATTTAGCGAATCCTGCTTTGAGCAGGGGGTTGAACCAGATGACCCAGGAGGTCCCTTCCAACTCTACGATTCTATGATTCTATGATTATAATATAATACTGCAGTATGACGTAATGCGCTATAGCGTTATATAACAGCCCTATGATAACGATGTCCTCTCCGTGTCCCCGGCCCGCGCTGCTATTATTAATAGTAATATTTCCAGAAAACACGACTGGATGGATCCAGCCCGTGACATCGGACACTGTACACAGCCCTGATGTGAATGTCCGCCACCTGCGCCGTCACACGATTAATTATAGCTACTTGAACTTCAACCGCAATCACAGGCCCTACATGTGCTGAGAACCGCACAACCCCATCCCGGGCCACCTCCGCCACCTGTGCTCCGAACTGATGGGTAGAACTTAAGGCATTCTCTCGTGATGCTATACAATTGTATCAATGGCAAATATGGCACCAAGATAATGCCGCCATAGAGTGCCGAAATGATACCATGTAATACTGCCATACAGTTCCAGAATAATACTACCATACAGTGCCCCAAAATCTACCATTATGCTGAGCTGTAATGTGCTGAGATAATAGCTCCATACCGTACTAAAATAATACTACCATAATGCAGCCAAAATACACCATAATGGAGAGCATCGATGTGCTGAAATAATATTACCATACAGTACCAACATAATACTGCCAGACAGCGTGCAAAATACGCTATGATGCAGAGACTCAAGGTACGAAGTGTGCAACACCAAAACCAACATAATTCTGCCATAGAGAGGACAAAATAGATCATGATCCTGAGCACTAATATGCTGATATAAAAAGGCCTTAAAGTGCTAATATAATACTACCGTCATATAGTGCCCAAAATATATCATGATCCTGAGCAGTAATATGCTGATACAATAAGGCCATAACGTGCTAAAATAATACTACCGTCATATAGTGCCCAAAATATATCATGATTCTGAGCACTAATATGCTGATACAATAAGGCCATAAAGTGCTAATATAATACTACCGTCATATAGTGCCCAAAATATATCATGATTCTGAGCACTAATATGCTGATACAATAAGGCCATAACGTGCTAATATAATACTACCGTCATATAGTGCCCAAAATATATCATGATCCTGAGCACTAATATGCCAATACAATAAGGCTATAAAGTGATAATATAATACTACCGCCATATAGTGCCCAAAATATATCATCAATGTGCTAAGATAATAGCGCCACACAGTGCTGAAATTAAAGTGACATATGGCCATTTTCTTTGTTCGCCACCTTATTGGTTATATAATACAATGTGTATGGTCAGGTCTAATATTGGGATCACGCACATAACGTATCCTCGGAATGTGGGGTCTGTTCTTTTTGGTTGGAGGATAACATTCAATATTAAGCGTTACTATATGGCGGCATATTGCACCATACGAAGCCAAGAGCAGAGATTTAGTACCGAGCCTAAATCTGCTCCTGTGTGACCCTGTAGTAACATGGGGCAGACATCGTTTACAACACCGCCATATTGATCAATCTGCGCCCGTGAGGTTGGACAGGGTTAATAAAACCATGTTTGCTTTCCCTCACAAACAGAACCTGTCCAAAGGTTGCACCCGGCATTACAACCCAACCTGCAGACAAGAGAAGTGGCGGTTCTGGAAGAAAGCGGCCATATTTAAATTGGAGCAGTTGCCCATGACAACCAATCAGAATCCTGCTTTCATTTACCCAAAGCAGCTTGCAAATTGGAAGAACTCGTCTGATTGGTTGCTATGGGCAAATGTTAAGAAATGAAAGGGCTGAGTTTGTTGCTATGGGCCCCTGCCCCCTTTAGTCTGCCTTTGTCTACATACGGAGGCCGGGCACCAGGTATCGCCCCCATTTTTGTCGTATCCTCTCCTGTCATTATAGACTAGGAGGAGTCACTTATTTACAGTAAACTGCGTCCCATCCAGAACGTTCATTGAGACGCCTGAGTCTGGGGGTCACTGAGCTTTATGTCACCATAAAGGAGAGGTGGATATGGGGGGATTCCTGCCGAGATGGTGATGATGATGGTAATGGAAGGAGATGACCACCACCATCATCACCACCACCACCATCATCATCATCACCACCACCACTACCATCATCACCACCATCACCACCATCATCATCAACACCACCACCATCACCATCACAATCATCACCTCCACCACCACTACCATCATCACCACCACCATCATCATCACCACCACCACTACCATCATCACCATCATCACCACAATCATCACAACCACCATCATCATCAACACCACCATCACCATCACCACCATCACCACCACCACTACCATCATCACCACCATCACCACAATCATCACAACCACCATCATGATCATCACCACCACCATCACCATCATCACCATCACAATCATCACCTCCACCACAACCACTACCATCATCACCACCACCACCATCATCACCACCATCACTACCATCATCATCACCATCACCACAATCATCACCACAACCACCATCATCATCACCACCACCATCACCACCACCACTACCATCATCACCACCATCACCATCATCATCACCTCCATCACCACCATCATCACCACCACCATCACCACCACCGTCACCATCATCATCACCTCCACCACCATCATCATCATCAGCACCACCACCACTACCATCATCACCACCATCACCATCATCATCATCACCTCCACCACCACCATCATCATCACCATCACCACCATCATCATCACCATCACTATCACCACCATCATCACCACCACCATCACCATCACCACCATCATCACCACCACCATCACCATCACCACCACCGTCACCATCATCATCATCACCTCCACCACCATCATCATCATCAGCACCACCATCATCATCATCATCATCACTTCCACCACCACCATCATCATCACCACCATCATCACCACCACCACCATCACTATCACCACCATCACCACCACCACCACCATCTTCATCATCATCACCATCATCACGCCACACCATCACCACCTTCATCACCATCATCATCACCACCACACCATCATTACCACCACCACCACCACCACACCATCATTACCACCATCACCACCAAGATCATTATCACCTCCATCACCACAATCATCATCACCACCACCATCATCATCACCACCACCAAACCATCATCACCACCACCACCATCACACCATCATCACCACCATCACCACAATCATCATCACCACCACCATCATCATCGCCACCACCACACCATCATTACCACCACCATCATCATCACCACCACACCATCATTACCACCACCATCATCATCACCACCATCACCACCACCATCACACCATCATCACCACCATCATCAACACCACCACCATCACCACCACCACTACCATCATCACCACCACCACCACCACCATCACCATCATCATCTCCACCACCATCATCATCACCACCATCATCATCATCATCACCACCACCATCATCACCTCCACCACCACCATCATCATCATCACCACCATCATCATTATCATCACCACCACCACCACCATCACCACCACCATCACCATCATCATCACCACCACCACCATCTTCATCATCACCATCACCATCATCACACCACACCATCACCACCACTACCATCATCATCACAGCCACCACACCATCATTACCACGGCACCATCACCACCACCATCATTATCACCACCACCACCATCACACCATCATCACCACCATCACCACAATCATCATCACCACCACCATCATCACCACCACCACAATCATCACCACCATCCTCATCGCCACCACACCATCATTACCACCACCACCATCATCATCATCACCACTACCATCATCACCACCACCACCATCATCATCACCACCACTACCATCATCATCACCACCACACCATCATTACCACCATCACCACCACCATCATCACCACCACCATCACTATCATCATCATCATCTATCCAACTGTAAACACCCAGGTGTGAGCAAATAAAGGGGGCTTCATACTCAGGTCTATGGGGGCACTTGGGTGACTGAATCCCACAGGGCACCTCTTCAACTTGATCTCCTTCTCGCCTTCCAGGAGCTCTTTTTATTTTTCGGTCTTGTTTTTTGCTTCCATTTTGGGGTCCTCACGACTTTCTGATGTTTTTTATTTAATGT
This sequence comes from Dendrobates tinctorius, assembly GCF_039654945.1. NCBI lineage: Eukaryota > Metazoa > Chordata > Amphibia > Anura > Dendrobatidae > Dendrobates > Dendrobates tinctorius. The sequence goes on from NW_027361824.1 coordinate 10,903,868, forward strand.
TTCATGGAATGATGGAAAAGCAGTGATCTGCTATTTAGATTTTTTTTGTTTGGCGATCACCTTATGTCATGAATAATCTGATATTTTATTCGCTCGGACAGTGACACGTGGCAAAACCAAATATCATCATTATTTTTAGATTTTTTTTAATGTTTTTAGAAAAGTGGAGAACTTTTATATATATCTCTGCGTTTTTAGGGTTTTTTACATTTTTTCTTCCTCCACCGGAGGACCGTGAACTGGCACATATCATTGGTGCTGTAATACTATGGTGTCTTGTAAATGTACAGATCGCCTATGAAGTTCAGCCACAAACAGGGCCGGACTGGCCATCTGGCAATTCTGGCAAATGCCAGAAGGGCCTTTCTGGTTGTGGGCTGCCTTGTCTGCCACCTTTTTAACTGAACAGGTGTTCTCAAGACACCCATACTGTTAAGAGTTGTGATGGAGCACAAAGTCACTGACTCCGTCACTTACCCCAGCAGGCCACAGGTATCATTAGAAATATTGGTCCTGTAGCAAATCTTGCTTTCCTCCATCCAGGGTAATATTAGTAATATGTCCCATCTGGTGCTTTGGGACGGGGACAGCATGGGCCTGTGTGATTTCAAATGCCAGGGCTGAATTACAGTCCCAGTCCGTACCTGGCCACAAACATGGCGGACACATTGCACTTCAGTAGGTCTTTGGCTGCCAGGTCAGCGCCATCAACAACCCATTTTAACCCTTTAGATGCCGTTGTCACAAGGGCTAGAAGTATCTAAGGGGTTGACCTGCACCAGTCACAGAATTTGTTCTCCTAAGCCATCACCATACAATCACTATGCACTCGGAGGGTGGGCCCTGGACTCACTGGGCCCCGGGAGAATGGGCCGTGGACTCATTGAGCCCTTGGGAGGGTGATACCTGAACTCATTGGGCCCCGGAGAATGGACCCTGGACTCATTGGGCCCCGGGAGAATGGGCCCTGGACTCATTGGGCCCTGTGAAAATGGGCCCTTGACTCATCATGCCCAGGGAGAATGGGCCCTGGACTCATCAGGCCCCAGGAGGGTGGGGGTTGGCCCTGGATTTATTGGGTTCTGGGATGGTGGGCCATGGACTCATTGGGCCATGGTAGAATGGACCCTGGACTAATTGGGCATGGTAGAATGGACCCTGGACTAATTGGGCCCTGGGAGAATGGGCCCTGGACTCATTGGGCCTTGTGAAAATGGGCCCTTGACTCATCATGCCCAGGGAGAATGGGCCCTGGACTCATCAGGCCCCAGGAGGGTGGGGGTTGGCCCTGGATTTATTGGGTTCTGGGATGGTGGGCCATGGACTCATTGGGCCCCGAGAGAATGGACCCTGGACTAATTGGGCATGGTAGAATGGACCCTGGACTAATTGGGCCCCCGAGAGAATGGGCCCTGGACTTATTGGGCCCTGGACTAATTGGGCCATGGTAGAATGGACCCTGGACTCATTGGGCCATGGTAGAATGGGCCCTGGACTCATTGGGCCCTGGGTGGGTGGACTCAGGACTTATTGGGCCGCGGTACTTGCTCAGTATGGACGGTAGCTTGCGTTGGACCCTCTGAACAGACGGAATGGATTTCAGACTACTGTAGACTCCAACAGACAAAGCAGCTAGCTGGAGTCGTGGATTACAGCGGTGCTTTACAGACCCACAGATGGTTTCAGTCTTAGTAATTACCTATAATCTGGCACCTTGCTGGTCATGAACACGCCGGGTTATTGGAATTTTACATCTGACGTTCATAGATATACCCATGGACCGTTCTGTGGTCGGTACAGGGTTAATGTGCAGGCTGCAGTCATAGTGATGCAAGCTGTTTACTGTAAGGTTACACCATCCCTGAGAGGATGCTATCCCTGCTCTGCCATTGGCTGCATCAGGCGGGGGCGCTGTCCTGCTCCTCCAATGGGAGACTGCCTGAGATCCAGTGGACTCCATGGATTGGAATCTACTGTACCTGCCACAATGTAACACTCAGGTTAACCCCGTCACTGCCATAAATCGTCCTATAATGTAAAATGCACACAAAAACAAGAGGAAATCATACAAACGCCAGGCAGATGTCGTCTTTGGTCAGATTTGAACCCAGGACCCCAGCGCTGAAGCTCAACCACACACTGAGTGTATGACGCCGTCTGACCCAAATTTAAAGGGGAACTCCTTATCCCCAGAATATAGGGAGCATGGCGCTCAGTGATGCCCAGATGCCGCAGGGGACCCCACCCAGGGTCGTGGTTTCGGTTTTGCTTGCCAGAAAAATGACCCCTCAGGCAGTGAGTGTTTCGCCAGGAGGCAGCGGGGTCCGCAGGTCCTCGCCTGTTTTTGGCCACTTTCAGATACTTTAAATGGTCACATATTGGGGACCAGTTTGCATTTCTGTGGAAAGAGACCGGACCCCCGAACCCTTCACAGAAGAAAATGGAAATAGATGTCCTGATTCTAAAGACGCTGTAGAGACTGGGGAGACGATGTGACATGTAAAGCACAGGGGATATAAAGGGACAACACCTTATAGTGCAGAGCAAGACAAGTGACTGCAGGACACCAGGGACTGAGACATGCAGCCACCAGACACCAGGGACTGAGACATGCAGCCACCAGACACCAGGGACTGAGACATGCAACCACCAGACAGCAGGGACTGAGACACGCAGCCACCAGAGAGCAGGGACTGAGACACGCAGCCACCAGACACCAGGGACTGAGACATGCAACCACCAGACACCAGGGACTGAGACACGCAGCCACCAGACACCAGGGACTGGGACACGCAACCACCAGACACCAGGGAATGGGACACGCAACCACCAGACACCAGGGAATGGGACACGCAACCACCAGACACCAGGGAATGGGACACGCAGCCACCAGACACCAGAGAATAGGACACGCAACCACCAGACACCAGGGAATGGGACACGCAACCACCAGACACCAGGGAATGGGACACGCAGCCACCAGACACAAGGGAATGGGACACGCAACCACCAGACACCAGAGAATAGGACACGCAACCACCAGGGACTGAGACATGCAGCCACCAGACACCAGGGACTGGGACACGCAGCCACCAGACACCAGGGACTGGGACACGCAACCACCAGACACCAGGGAATGGGACACGCAACCACCAGACACCAGGGAATGGGACACGCAACCACCAGACACCAGAGAATAGGACACGCAACCACCAGGGACTGAGACATGCAGCCACCAGACACCAGGGACTGGGACACGCAGCCACCAGACACCAGGGACTGGGACACGCAGCCACCAGACACCAGGGACTGAGACATGCAGCCACCAGACACCAGGGAATGGGACACGCAACCACCAGACACCAGGGAATGGGACACGCAGCCACCAGACACCAGGGACTTGGACACGCAGCCACCAGACACCAGGGAATGGGACACACAACCACCAGACACCAGGGAATGGGACACGCAGCCACCAGACACCAGGGAATGGGACACGCAGCCACCAGACACCAGGGAATGGGACATGCAACCATTAGACACCAGGGAATGGCACACGCAGCCACCAGACACCAGGGACTGGGTCACGCAACCATCAGACATCAGGGAATGGGACACGCAACCACCAGACACCAGGGACTGGGACACGCAACCACCAGACACCAGGGACTGGGACACGTAACCACCAGGGACTGGGACACGCAACCACCAGACACCAGGGACTGGGACACGCAACCACCAGACACCAGGGACTAGGACATGCAGCCACCAGACACCAGGGACTGAGACATGCAGCGACACCAGGGAATGGGACACGCAACCACCAGACACCAGGGACTGGGACACGCAACCACCAGACACCAGGGGCTGGGACACGCAACCACCAGACACCAGGGACTGGGACACGCAACCACCAGACACCAGGGACTGGGACACGCAACCACCAGACACCAGGGACTGGGACACGTAACCACCAGACACCGGGGACTGGGACACGCAACCACCAGACACCAGGGACTAGGACATGCAGGCACCAGACACCAGGGAATGGCACACGCAACCACCAGACACCAGGGAATGGGACACGCAACCACCAGACACCAGGGAATGGCACACGCAACCACCGGACACCAGGGAATGGGACACGCAACCACCAGACACCAGGGACTGGGACACGCAGCCACCAGACACCAGGGAATGGGACACGCAACCACCAGACACCAGGGAATGGGACACGCAGCCACCATACACCAGGGAATGGGACATGCAACCATTAGACACCAGGGAATGGCACACGCAGCCACCAGACACCAGGGACTGGGTCACGCAACCACCAGACATCAGGGAATGGGACACGCAACCACCAGACACCAGGGACTGGGACACGCAACCACCAGACACCAGGGACTGGGACACGCAACCACCAGACACCAGGGACTGGGACACGCAGCCACCATACACCAGGGAATGGGACATGCAACCATTAGACACCAGGGAATGGCACACGCAGCCACCAGACACCAGGGACTGGGTCACGCAACCACCAGACATCAGGGAATGGGACACGCAACCACCAGACACCAGGGACTGGGACACGCAACCACCAGACACCAGGGACTGGGACACGCAACCACCAGACACCAGGGACTGGGACACGCAGCCACCAGACACCAGGGACTGGGACACGCAACCACCAGACACCAGGGAATGGGACACGCAGCCACCATACACCAGGGAATGGGACATGCAACCATTAGACACCAGGGAATGGCACACGCAGCCACCAGACACCAGGGACTGGGTCACGCAACCACCAGATATCAGGGAATGGGACACGCAACCACCAGACACCAGGGACTGGGACACGCAACCACCAGACACCAGGGACTGGGACACGCAACCACCAGACACCAGGGACTGGGACACGCAGCCACCATACACCAGGGAATGGGACATGCAACCATTAGACACCAGGGAATGGCACACGCAGCCACCAGACACCAGGGACTGGGTCACGCAACCACCAGACATCAGGGAATGGGACACGCAACCACCAGACACCAGGGACTGGGACACGCAACCACCAGACACCAGGGACTGGGACACGCAACCACCAGACACCAGGGACTGGGACACGTAACCACCAGACACCAGGGACTGGGACACGCAACCACCAGACACCAGGGACTGGGACACGCAACCACCAGACACCAGGGACTGGGACACTCAGCCACCAGGGTATGGGGCACACAACCACCAGACACCAGGGACTAGGACATGCAGCCACCAGACACCAGGGAATGGCACACGCAACCACCAGACACCAGGGAATGGGACACGCAGCCACCAGACACCAGGGAATGGGACACGCAACCACCAGACACCAGGGAATGGGACACGCAACCACCAGACACCAGGGAATGGGACACGCAACCACCAGACACCAGGGACTGGGACACGCAACCACCAGACACCAGGGAATGGGACACGCAACCACCAGACACCAGGGACTGGGACACGCAACCACCAGACACCAGGGACTGGGACACGCAACCACCAGACACCAGGGACTGGGACACGCAGCCACCAGACACCAGGGTATGGGGCACACAACCACCAGATACCAGGGACTGGGACATGCAGCCACCAGACACCAGGGAATGGCACACGCAACCACCAGACACCAGGGAATGGGACACGCAGCCACCAGACACAAGGGAATGGGACACGCAACCACCAGACACCAGGGAATGGGACACGCAGCCACCAGACACAAGGGAATGGGACACGCAACCACCAGACACCAGGGAATGGGACACGCAACCACCAGGGACTGGGACACGCAACCACCAGACACCAGGGACTGGGACACGCAATCACCAGACACCAGGGACTGGGACACGCAGCCACCAGACACCAGGGTATGGGGCACACAACCACCAGACACCAGGGACTAGGACACGCAACCACCAGACACCAGGGACTGGGACATGCAACCACCAGACACCAGGGTATGGGACACGCAGCCACCAGACACCAGGGACTGGGACAGGCAACCACCAGACACCAGGGTATGGGACACGCAACCACCAGACACCAGGGAATGGGACATGCAACCACCAGACACCAGGGACTGGAACACGCAACCACCAGACACCAGGGAATGGGACATGCAGCCACCAGACACCAGGGAATGGGACATGCAGCCACCAGACACCAGGGTATGGGACACGCAACCACCAGACACCAGGGAATGGGACACGCAGCCACCAGACACCAGGGAATGGGAAACGCAGCCACCAGACACCAGGGAATGGGACACGCACCCACCAGACACCAGGGAATGGGATACGCAACCACCAGACACCAGGGAATGGGACATGCAGCTACCAGACACCAGGGAATGGGACATGCAGCCACCAGACACCAGAGAATGGGACATGCAGCCACCAGACACCAGGGTATGGGACACGCAACCACCAGACACCAGGGAATGGGACATGCAGACACCAGGGAATGGGACATGAAACCACCAGACACCAGGGAATGGGACACGCAGCCACCAGACACAAGGGAATGGGACACGCAACCACCAGACACCAGGGAATGGGACACGCAACCACCAGGGACTGGGACACGCAACCACCAGACACCAGGGACTGGGACACGCAATCACCAGACACCAGGGACTGGGACACGCAGCCACCAGACACCAGGGTATGGGGCACACAACCACCAGACACCAGGGACTAGGACACGCAACCACCAGACACCAGGGACTGGGACATGCAACCACCAGACACCAGGGTATGGGACACGCAGCCACCAGACACCAGGGACTGGGACAGGCAACCACCAGACACCAGGGTATGGGACACGCAACCACCAGACACCAGGGAATGGGACATGCAACCACCAGACACCAGGGACTGGAACACGCAACCACCAGACACCAGGGAATGGGACATGCAGCCACCAGACACCAGGGAATGGGACATGCAGCCACCATACACCAGGGTATGGGACACGCAACCACCAGACACCAGGGAATGGGACACGCAGCCACCAGACACCAGGGAATGGGAAACGCAGCCACCAGACACCAGGGAATGGGACACGCACCCACCAGACACCAGGGAATGGGACACGCACCCACCAGACACCAGGGAATGGGATACGCAACCACCAGACACCAGGGAATGGGACATGTAGCTACCAGGGAATGGGACATGCAGCCACCAGACACCAGAGAATGGGACATGCAGCCACCAGACACCAGGGTATGGGACACGCAACCAACAGACACCAGGGAATGGGACACGCAGCCACCAGACACCAGGGAATGGGATACGCAACCACCAGACACCAGGGAATGGGACATGCAGCTACCAGACACCAGGGAATGGGACATGCAGCCACCAGACACCAGAGAATGGGACATGCAGCCACCAGACACCAGGGTATGGGACACGCAACCAACAGACACCAGGGAATGGGGCATGCAGCCACCAGGGAATGGGACATGCAACCACCAGGGAATGGGACATGCAGCCACCAGACACCAGAGAATGGGACATGCAGCCACCAGACACCAGGGTATGGGACACGCAACCACCAGACACCAGGGAATGGGACATGCAGACACCAGGGAATGGGACATGAAACCACCAGACACCAGGGAATGGCACACGCAACCACCAGACACCAGGGAATGGCACACGCAACCACCAGACACCAGGGAATGGGACACGCAACCACCAGACACCAGGGACTGGGACACGCAGCCACCAGACACCAGGGAATGGGACACGCAACCACCAGACACCAGGGAATGGGACACGCAGCCACCATACACCAGGGAATGGGACATGCAACCATTAGACACCAGGGAATGGCACACGCAGCCACCAGACACCAGGGACTGGGTCACGCAACCACCAGACATCAGGGAATGGGACACGCAACCACCAGACACCAGGGACTGGGACACGCAACCACCAGACACCAGGGACTGGGACACGCAACCACCAGACACCAGGGACTGGGACACGCAGCCACCATACACCAGGGAATGGGACATGCAACCATTAGACACCAGGGAATGGCACACGCAGCCACCAGACACCAGGGACTGGGTCACGCAACCACCAGACATCAGGGAATGGGACACGCAACCACCAGACACCAGGGACTGGGACACGCAACCACCAGACACCAGGGACTGGGACACGCAACCACCAGACACCAGGGACTGGGACACGCAGCCACCAGACACCAGGGACTGGGACACGCAACCACCAGACACCAGGGAATGGGACACGCAGCCACCATACACCAGGGAATGGGACATGCAACCATTAGACACCAGGGAATGGCACACGCAGCCACCAGACACCAGGGACTGGGTCACGCAACCACCAGACATCAGGGAATGGGACACGCAACCACCAGACACCAGGGACTGGGACACGCAACCACCAGACACCAGGGACTGGGACACGCAACCACCAGACACCAGGGACTGGGACACGCAGCCACCATACACCAGGGAATGGGACATGCAACCATTAGACACCAGGGAATGGCACACGCAGCCACCAGACACCAGGGACTGGGTCACGCAACCACCAGACATCAGGGAATGGGACACGCAACCACCAGACACCAGGGACTGGGACACGCAACCACCAGACACCAGGGACTGGGACACGCAACCACCAGACACCAGGGACTGGGACACGTAACCACCAGACACCAGGGACTGGGACACGCAACCACCAGACACCAGGGACTGGGACACGCAACCACCAGACACCAGGGACTGGGACACTCAGCCACCAGGGTATGGGGCACACAACCACCAGACACCAGGGACTAGGACATGCAGCCACCAGACACCAGGGAATGGCACACGCAACCACCAGACACCAGGGAATGGGACACGCAGCCACCAGACACCAGGGAATGGGACACGCAACCACCAGACACCAGGGAATGGGACACGCAACCACCAGACACCAGGGACTGGGACACGCAACCACCAGACACCAGGGACTGGGACACGCAACCACCAGACACCAGGGACTGGGACACGCAACCACCAGACACCAGGGACTGGGACACGCAGCCACCAGACACCAGGGTATGGGGCACACAACCACCAGATACCAGGGACTGGGACATGCAGCCACCAGACACCAGGGAATGGCACACGCAACCACCAGACACCAGGGAATGGGACACGCAGCCACCAGACACAAGGGAATGGGACACGCAACCACCAGACACCAGGGAATGGGACACGCAGCCACCAGACACAAGGGAATGGGACACGCAACCACCAGACACCAGGGAATGGGACACGCAACCACCAGGGACTGGGACACGCAACCACCAGACACCAGGGACTGGGACACGCAATCACCAGACACCAGGGACTGGGACACGCAGCCACCAGACACCAGGGTATGGGGCACACAACCACCAGACACCAGGGACTAGGACACGCAACCACCAGACACCAGGGACTGGGACATGCAACCACCAGACACCAGGGTATGGGACACGCAGCCACCAGACACCAGGGACTGGGACAGGCAACCACCAGACACCAGGGTATGGGACACGCAACCACCAGACACCAGGGAATGGGACATGCAACCACCAGACACCAGGGACTGGAACACGCAACCACCAGACACCAGGGAATGGGACATGCAGCCACCAGACACCAGGGAATGGGACATGCAGCCACCAGACACCAGGGTATGGGACACGCAACCACCAGACACCAGGGAATGGGACACGCAGCCACCAGACACCAGGGAATGGGAAACGCAGCCACCAGACACCAGGGAATGGGACACGCACCCACCAGACACCAGGGAATGGGATACGCAACCACCAGACACCAGGGAATGGGACATGCAGCTACCAGACACCAGGGAATGGGACATGCAGCCACCAGACACCAGAGAATGGGACATGCAGCCACCAGACACCAGGGTATGGGACACGCAACCACCAGACACCAGGGAATGGGACATGCAGACACCAGGGAATGGGACATGAAACCACCAGACACCAGGGAATGGGACACGCAGCCACCAGACACAAGGGAATGGGACACGCAACCACCAGACACCAGGGAATGGGACACGCAACCACCAGGGACTGGGACACGCAACCACCAGACACCAGGGACTGGGACACGCAATCACCAGACACCAGGGACTGGGACACGCAGCCACCAGACACCAGGGTATGGGGCACACAACCACCAGACACCAGGGACTAGGACACGCAACCACCAGACACCAGGGACTGGGACATGCAACCACCAGACACCAGGGTATGGGACACGCAGCCACCAGACACCAGGGACTGGGACAGGCAACCACCAGACACCAGGGTATGGGACACGCAACCACCAGACACCAGGGAATGGGACATGCAACCACCAGACACCAGGGACTGGAACACGCAACCACCAGACACCAGGGAATGGGACATGCAGCCACCAGACACCAGGGAATGGGACATGCAGCCACCATACACCAGGGTATGGGACACGCAACCACCAGACACCAGGGAATGGGACACGCAGCCACCAGACACCAGGGAATGGGAAACGCAGCCACCAGACACCAGGGAATGGGACACGCACCCACCAGACACCAGGGAATGGGACACGCACCCACCAGACACCAGGGAATGGGATACGCAACCACCAGACACCAGGGAATGGGACATGCAGCTACCAGGGAATGGGACATGCAGCCACCAGACACCAGAGAATGGGACATGCAGCCACCAGACACCAGGGTATGGGACACGCAACCAACAGACACCAGGGAATGGGACACGCAGCCACCAGACACCAGGGAATGGGATACGCAACCACCAGACACCAGGGAATGGGACATGCAGCTACCAGACACCAGGGAATGGGACATGCAGCCACCAGACACCAGAGAATGGGACATGCAGCCACCAGACACCAGGGTATGGGACACGCAACCAACAGACACCAGGGAATGGGGCATGCAGCCACCAGGGAATGGGACATGCAACCACCAGGGAATGGGACATGCAGCCACCAGACACCAGAGAATGGGACATGCAGCCACCAGACACCAGGGTATGGGACACGCAACCACCAGACACCAGGGAATGGGACATGCAGACACCAGGGAATGGGACATGAAACCACCAGACACCAGGGAATGGGACATGCAACCACCAGGGAATGGGACACGCAGCCACCAGACACCAGGGAATGGGACATGCAACCACCAGGGAATGGGACATGCAGCCACCAGACACCAGGGACTGGGACATGCAACCACCAGGGACTGGGACATGCAACCACCAGACACCAGGGACTGGAGAATATGCATAATTGATAACTGATTGGGGAAGATTATGAAGTTATAACCAGAAATCTGCCTGAAGTATCCCAAAATTTAGCGCCAGTCCTGGACTTTTTGTAAAGTGTGAGGAGCTCGGGTTGGACAGGACATGGCCAAACACGCCAAAAAAACTCATCATAATTTACGCCACAAAGGTAACATAAATTATGGCAGTAATATTCGCCAGCACCTGCCTCACTGACAATTCAAAGATGCATCAAATTCATTAAAGAGACACACGCCTCTTAATAAATTTGTTGTATCTTCAGCTCTTCATTCATGAAGACTGACATAAAATAATTATACAATAAATATTACATATATATTCCTAGAATGTAAAAAACAAAGAACAGGAAAGACTGTGACCCTGACACCTCAGGAGACTCATTACTGCCGCCTGGTGGTCTCTCCCGGTACTGCAGCCTGCCAGGTCTGACATTCTGTAATTTCACCACTTTATTATACTGTGTATATTATTTATGTTTTCAGTTATGAGGAACTCCAAGTATCAAGAATAGTCTGCACCTGCTACTTGTCAACCTAGGCACCCTATGCTGAGCTTTGTAGTTCTCCCATGTGGTCTGTTGCTGACATTGCAGCATATCAGTTATGTAACCACTGGCACCGGCTGCATGGAGAGGAGGGTAGATAATGGGAGTTGTAGGTTTAGGATGGAGAACAGGACAGGATAATAACTGAGAAGGGAGGAGTAAAACTTTGATTAAAGTTATAATAGGGAGACACAATACAAGGCAGTGATGTGAAGGGTTAACTGGAAGGAGGGGGCTTCATATTACAGGTGAGAGGAGCCTTGCCAGTAACAGGTGATGAGCCTGTCTATGATGGGGGTTGGGGTCACAATGGAGGGGGAAGTAGGTGATAACAGGGAGGGAGGAGGCAGGGAGTGGAGAGACTGGCCCTCCCCCACCCCCAGTCCATATAATGCAGCAGAGCCCAGTCCTCTGACTCAGCCCTTTCTCATCCAGCTGAGGACAAGCAGCTCCCACCCTGCTCCCCTCCATTGTGCCCTCCAGCCTGTGTCCCCTCCACTGCACTGGTCTCCCTTCTTCTTCTCCTCCTGGTAAGTGACTGTGAATCTCTGACACATTGTTGCTTCTTCTCCTATATGCCCTTATCTGTCCCACAATACTCTGTTTTTCTCTACTTTATGAAGAGTTGATACATTGTTGCACCTTTCTGTAAAATGTCTAAATATTTCTTTACCTTCCTGCTCACAAGCTGAGTGTCTTACTCCCCTCTGCACATGTTGTGCCCCCACAACTCCTGTGCTCTGGTTATTTTTGCCCCCTTTCATGCCTTGATATCGACTATATCCCTTATGTTGCCAGTTGTCTTCATCCTTGGTGTTAAATTGGCTCCAATCCCCTTTTTCTTCTGGTAAACTGTGGAGTTTCCCAGGTGAAAAACTAAAGTTTTAATGTGCTCTTCTCCTTACTTTGTAGTCCCTTGGGGGGGTGTCCATAGTTGCCCTCATAGGTGCTGTTTTCAAGCCTAAGTTTTCCTTAGTTCATAGATTCAATGTCCCCCTCTTTTTGTATGATATCCAGCAAGGGGGGCAAGACAAAGTGGGTGGATTGCCCTATTGGGTACTGCTGGCCCATAAAACTGGGGGGAATGCTCTCCCACCACATGGCATATGGCCATGCAGCTTGTGGTTTCCTGTAGGTGCCTTACCCTGCAGGGAGCCAATATTGGGGGGAGGGGGACACTGGGGGGTCAGATCACTATTATCCTTATGTTGGCTGCGTATCTGGTGATGGACACAGCTGGGGGGGTCAGGTCACTTTAGTGGGGCATCAGGGGTTAAAAGCCTATTCACCTGTAATGGCGTTTAGCCATCACAGGAGGCTGGAAGTCTGTCTGCATCGAGCCTAATGGCTGATAACAGGGAGCAATAGACCATTCTGCAAACTGTGTAGTGATCCAGTACATTGCATTGCAAAATCAAAGGGTCCCTCTCCCTATAGAGGAGGGAAATGGTAGTGACGACTGTAAAGAACGGCGTGTCCCCTAGAGAGAACGTCTCGTCATGGCCTCTAAAGGAGAGGAAACTTTCTGTCGCTTCCAGATAAGTCGCCTGCGCGAGTAATGGAAGAACCTATACCCAGAAAGCTGCATAAAACAAAGGTGGCCATGTCGGGTGACTGATATTGTCCATCATGATCTGTAGTGCCCCCATTAAAATGTGACCGGAGTCCCTGATACCGTAGATCGCTGAACCCTTAAACAAGTAAATTACTTCCCTAATTTTATTAAATGTATCAATAACTTTACTTTGTTACATTTTGCTCTTTTTTTTTTTTGTTTCTTACTAACTTTTTTTTTTTTTCTCATTTTTTTCCAGCATAAGTATTATGATCATACAGAATCGTTTTTACCAACATTTTTCTATGGAAAGTAAAGGGTACCGCGTCTCCACTGCCAGTGGTAAATCCGACGGGCGCGACGCCTTCAGGGAAGCCTGATCTTCACACCGTCCTCCCTCCAGCTGGAATACTTGAAGGTAACGTCTTATCCGGCAGGATGCGTTCACACCATGCAGACTGGACAGACGTCGTCTTGGGAAGGACTGGGTGGCTGCTGGGGACTTTTTTATTTATGTCCCATTGAGATGAATAGGACTGAGAAATGTTTAGAAATCCTGTGATCTATTGCATTAGATTTGCAGCAATTGTTTTCCTGTTTGTTAGAAGTGAACAGGTGCAGACGGATCTCGTGTCCTGCAGGGACGTCCCTGTCCGGCCGCTCCCGGTTTCTAAGAAAACACAATGGCAGTAATGACACCAGACCTGTCCTGTAACCTGATAACTGCAGGGCGCTGATCACAGGACCAGGGGGCCGGAGATGGGAGAGGGTCCTTGCCGTCTGATGTCATTCCAGGGGAGAAAATTAAAATTTGGAAATAGAAATGTGAATTAAACTATAATAGTCAGCTGACTTCCATACTGAAGAATCCAAAGTAACTTTGTTGTTTTTCTCTTTTTCGCCCTCCTTCTAGCTTCTGGCAGAGTTTATTTGCCTTGTCTTATCACTACATCTGCCCCCAGGACAGTCCAGTCCTCCATCGTTTAAGTTCGTTGCATCCTCTAAAACTTCAGAATGGTTGGATTCAAACCCACCGACGTCCCCCCGACTGCCGCAGTGAAGTTCGTTGGCGCAGGGACGGCAGCGTGTATTGCTGACCTGTTCACCTTCCCTCTGGACACTGCAAAAGTCCGTCTGCAGGTGAGCACTGGCGTCTGGTCCTAACCGCCCATGAAGTAGCGTTTGTTCCTGCCGAGACTGGGAAAGCCATGTGACGGGCACCAGAATAGAAGCCCAGGGGTTGGTGGGTACCCTCCGATCTATGCAGTATTTTCCCCCAATATTGCTGTACTGTAGTCTTCCACTCTAGCTGGGTGACAACCCCGACTGGAGCTATGATGCAGCAACATTGCTTGTCACCTGGCTTTCCCAGTATCTGCTACTGTTCCATACGTTGGCTGTCATGGATGTGTAGCTAATGTACCTTCCCTCGATGTAGATCCAAGGAGAGACCAAGGGCCTGGTCAATATGAAGTCTACCCAGTACAAGGGTGTCTTCGGGACCATCTCCACCATGGTCAAGACAGAAGGACCTCGGAGCCTCTACAACGGGCTGGTGGCCGGTCTCCAGCGACAGATGAGTTTCGCGTCCGTCCGTATCGGACTTTATGACTCTGTCAAGCAATTCTACACCAAAGGATCTGAACGTAAGGAGCCCATACTCAATCTGTGACCGGTCGTCTGGTTCAGTGTCTGCTGTCCTACTGTGGTTGGATTTGGTGTCTTTATTGACCACTTCTTTATCCCCAACAGATGTTGGAATCGGGAGCAGACTCCTCGCCGGTTGCACAACCGGAGCCATGGCTGTGGCAATCGCTCAGCCCACAGATGTGGTGAAGGTGCGCTTCCAAGCTCAGGCCAATGTCTCCGGCTCCAGAAGATACAAGGGAACAATGGAAGCCTATAAGACCATCGCCAAAGAGGAAGGCGTGCGCGGCCTGTGGAAAGGTTAGTCTTAAATTCATTTTATTAAAATTTTCACTTTTAAAAGTGTTCCAGGATGTTAACATTGTTGTATATTTTAGGCACCGGCCCCAACATCACCCGAAACGCCTTGGTAAACTGCACGGAGCTGGTGACCTATGACCTCATCAAGGATGCGCTCCTGAAATCCAACCTCATGAGCGGTGAGTCTTTCTATATAGCGGACTTTCTACCTCTTAAGTGCCACTGCCGCAACTGACCACGGCATCTAAGGGTGTAAACTGTTGAGATCTACAAGTAAGACTTGGGTGACGGCTCTACGGCACAGATGGCACACTGCTGAGCAGGAGTCGCTTGGTCATGACGGTGCTGTGAGGGACGTCTTCCACAGGTGGATGTATGACTTATTACTTCTCTACTTTCATTCTGCAGACACCCTCCCGTGTCACTTCACCTCCGCGTTCGGTGCCGGCTTCTGCACCACGGTGATCGCTTCCCCCGTTGATGTAGTGAAGACAAGATACATGAACTCTGCCAAGGGGCAGTACAAGGGTGCCCTGAACTGTGCCCTCACCATGCTGCGACAGGAGGGGCCCATGGCCTTCTACAAGGGGTAAGTTGTGCGTGCTACGTCGGCCATATTGGAAGTCTCCAACCTTTAATGACTGCTTTGGCTTATTCTAACTCTTCCCTCCGCTCAGGTTCATGCCGTCCTTCCTGAGACTCGGCTCCTGGAACATCGTGATGTTTGTGACCTACGAGCAGCTGAAGAGGGCCATGATGTCCGCCCGCGTCTCCTGGGAGGCTCCGTTCTAGGGCCCCTTCCCCCGTCTCTACCTCTCATTACTGTTTACGTTAGGTTTTTTACTTATTGAGTAGAAAAGTCCAAACTCCATCAGAAGCTCTTACTACTCAAAGGGAAATGTTTAATAAAAAAAAAAAAACAAAAAAAAAAACCTTCACTCTGCACCATGGAGTTCTGCATAAAGGAGCAGGTGGCGTTTGTCACGTGAAGTAGCGGCCATATTGCTGCTCCTGAATTTTCTGTAACTTTTGTCTTTAACTCTCTTTCTACAGGTTTTTTTTTAACTCTCGGCTTCGCTTTTAATCTGACGCTTGCTCTCTTGCCTCCAGTTTTGAGGATTTGTGTACGATGAGTACATTTTGGAAGTTATTTGATTTATTAATCTTGTACGGAGCCTTTTTAGAGGCAAAACATGCCTTGTACTCCAGTCACATCCAAAGCTGCTTTCCTTGTGATTGGAGTATAATGTATATCTAAAGACTATATGGATTGTGCTCCAGTCCTGACTGCAGCTCTGGCAGGGACTGGAGCACATACAATACATATAAGGATGTGCAAGACTACTCCTCCTGTGTAGATTTAGGCGGTTGCAGCTTTCCTTCTCTCCAAGCACCACACAAGCTGCAAGCCTCGTTGCCTTCTACCCTTTTCCTGCTGAGTGACGGTTACATTCCAAATGCTGCTGACTTGGCTGTGACTCCTCTACTGCGTGCCCCCCACCCCTCTCCTGGAGACCAAATGGTTCCTGTTCTGCTTTTATTCTGTTGTCTTTTATATGGCTGACTCTGCATGATGTAAAAATAAAAATTTCACAAAACCGCAGCCGTCTTGCAGCTCATTTACATGGAGGTAGGGGTCAGGGCCATATTTGGCCATAATGCTGCCCTACGACCTTTCAATGGTCATACCCCTAAAGTAAGATGCCCTTTTAGATCGTAGTTTGGGGGGGGGGGGGGGTCCTATAGATGTTAACATCTGAGTTTTCAGTCTCTGCTTCCGTGTGTGCAATAGGCAACACTGACCCTATAATCTACCGTAAAGGATTACTACTTACATGACTACAGCACCAGGACCTCAATCAGTACATGACTACAGCATCCCAAGCACCACTATAGTACAAGAACAACCATCAGTACAGGAATAAATTACCCGAATTTCCAGCCGCATTGAAATGCAGCATCCACTTCAAAGGATCAGCAGAGCGACACCGTTACAAGTGTATATCGCTGGAGTATGCAGTGCTAGTTAGAAAGGATGATAGATGTGGTACTACTGAACTGTGCAGCCACACTGTCTTCAAGAAGAGAAAAATGGCATTCGCCACTCGTGCATCATTAATTTTCATTCCCAGGTCATATGCAGATTAAAGACTCAGACCTTGAAATATAAAAGTACAAAATTACTGCACCAGAGCCTGCCCCCCCCCCCCCCCCAACCCCCTTTCCCTCATTGAACCTCTGCAGCAAAGCAGGTGTGATTCTAGGGTGTCTTGGGTACTTTATCACAATAATAGGTCAATAGATATGTTATCCTAATTTGCTAAGAATCTTGGATTTTTTTTTTTTGGCCTGGTGGGCATGATACGGAGTCTTGTTTTTGAGAGGTATTCTTGTTACCAATCCTGCTAATCTTGCATTAAATCAAAATTGTTCCTCTTCCAATATCGAGCCTTGTTCTTCGGGCTTTCAATGGGCCACTGTATTTTCACAAAAATACCATCTGAAGTTGTGGCCTTCATGAAAGATTATCCTCTTCATTTCATACTGGGAGCAACAAAATAATTAGTTCATCTAACAGAGTAGAGATATAGGAGAATCTCAAGCCTTGGCAACTTGATGGCTGAATGCTCCTGTAGGAAGACTGATCTTGTGCAGCCTAGAGAAGTCCACCAGGGTCTTCTTCACCGGTATCTTGCTGGTAACAAGCCATCAGGTTGCGGTTTTCTCTCTTCGCCTTGTTCCTTCTATTCCTCCGACCATGATCTCCTTCTCCAGTAATTGCTCTCTTGATGTGGCCAGAGTAGGCAAGTCATAGTTTTGAGAATATCTGGGTTGATTTGTTCCAAAATTGATTTTTGTTCCTCTTGCCATCCATGGTATTCATATCCTCTTGCACCACATTTCAAAGGCGACTATTCTTCTGTCTTGTTTCTTTTTCGGCCAGGTTTCACAACCATAAGTTATCCCAGAAAAGAACAATGTACAAGCAGAGTCTTCATCACCAGTGATATGTTCCTCGATGTGAAGACCTTGTCCAGGGTCTTCATTGTTGATTTGCCCAAAGCAATTCACCTAATTACGTCCGGTGTCGCTGCATCTTGAGTGATCGTTGATCCGAGGAGGTTGAAGTCCTTTACAACTTCCAGTTCGTCGCCATCCATTTTGTATGTGTGCCGATCATACCTGGTAGTGGTCAATATCTTTCCTCCCTTGAATGGATCATAAAGTATGTGAAGTCAATGCTGATCCCATTGATGCATCAGAACTTTTTACACATACCCTAGACTCCACAAACATGGTGTTTCCTGCCTAGGGAAAAGTTCACAAAGTACATTATTGGAGGACCAAGGATGACAGCAAGAAAGGTCAGGTCAAGGTTACAATAGACATAGGGTCATTTCAGATGCCTTCAGCCCCAGATCTTAAGTGTCTTCAGGGGAAGAACGTCCAGCTAGACATTCTGATGGCAATCTCTGACAGATACACATTTAGGGCTGGACGGGTGAAATTCCCTTGAAAGTATTGAACCTAATAATAACCAATGCCAACTTGGGGGACCATACAGGGTCTCACAGAATACAGGGAAGATGGAACAGTCTTTACAGTAGATCTTCCAAGCTAAAGAAACTGACAGCCATTCTAAAAGCTTAAGGCTACGTGCACACGCTGCGGATTGGGGTGCGGATTTGGCAAAATCCGCAGGAAAATCTGCAGGTCAAAAGACCTGCGGATTGGCCTGCTTTTTTTCATCTCCACAATGGAGGAGATGGCAAACTGCAGCGGAATCCGCAGAAAGAATTGACATGTCAATTCTTTCTGCGGTTTCAAAACCGCGTGGAAAAATCTGCACTGCGGTTTTTTATTCCCATAGGGAATAATGGTACTGTACACCGCAGCAAAAACTGCTGCGGACCCGCAGCGGCCAAAACCGCTGCGGAACCGCAGCAGAATCCGCAGCGTGTGCACACAGCCTTACAGGCGTTCCTTCCGCACTCAAAGGGTTGACATATCAAAACAATGTCTGACAACACTACAGTGGTAGACAGCCTAAAGGTGCTGTCACACTTAGCGATGCACCAGCGATCCCGACCAGTGATATGACGCAGTCAGGATCGCTGGTGCATCGCTAAGTGGTCGCTAGTGAGCTGCCACACAGGCAGATCTCACCAGCGACATCGCTGGGGTCGGGGGTCGCTACTTACCTGTCACACTAGGCGATCCTGATGTCCTCCCGCCCGGCTCCACGCTCGTCACCACAGGAAGCTGACAACGAGAAACAGTCCTGGACGTTCTCGCGCGATCAGCGATAACCAGCGGGGGAGCGGGTCGTAGGTAAGTATCAGACACAGCGATATCGCTAAGTGTGACAGTACCTTAAGTCGTCCAGGAGGTACCGGGTGAGCAGATTTAAGGAGGATGACCAGGCAGATCGTGGATCTTTTTAGCCCTTTATCAGCAATTTATTTGAAGGGAGTAGACACAGTTTTCCTCGGTCGTCAGTCCTTGATCCAGTGAGAACGGTGCAGGAATCGGACAGTGTAGAACAGGACGCGCAGAAGTGAGGAGGTCAAGACAGACAGATTTATTTGCAATGAGACAAAGCGGTTTTTTTTCTCCAAATCAGCAGGAACAAACTAACAATAGATGCCCTAGGCTCCGAATGTAGTGTTTGAACCCTGGAGAGCTGAACTAGTCACCAACTACTTTAGTCATGCAAATTATGTGGCGGCCTACAGAGCAAGTTGTTTAAATGCAAATATGAGTGTTGTGAAAATCTAAATCAGCATTCAAAAAGGTCAAGCAACCCTGGAAGTGAAGGCAGGGTGTTCTCTGTAGAACCATACTTACACTGTCAATTAACAAGTATGTAGATCTAATCAAGGAGCCTGAGTGTGAAGGAATAACAATGGAAGCGTCTATTGATATGTGCATGTCTACATCTACAAAAGGTGCCAATAACATGACGTGTCAATAGCTCGAATATTGGATGGCTACTTGATGCAATGAAGACAAAGATGTTTTCTACTACCAGGTATGACCAAGACATATTAGAGATGGACGGGGTATGAACTGGAAATTGTAAAGGACTTCAACCTACTCATATCAATGATCACTCAAGATGGAGCGAAGACACCGGAAGTCAATAGGGGAATAGTTATGGGAAAATCAACAATGAAGTCACTGGACAAGGTTTTCAAATCGAGGAACATTTCACTGGCAACAAAGACACAGCTCGGACATAGTCTGGTCTTTTTTATGGTAACATACGGATGCGAAACCTGGACGATAAAGAAACAGAAGAAGAATCAACGCCTTTGAAATGTGGTGTTGGAGAAGGATGTTATCAATACCATGGATGGCAAGAAGAAAAAGCTTGGAACAAATCAGCCAGACATGTCCCTGGAAGGAAGGATCACCAAGCTACGAGTTGCCTAATTAGGACACATGATACGAAAAGATCATTGACTGGAGAAGGACATCATGGTCAGAAGAATAGAAGGAACAAGGCGAAGAGGAAAACCAGCAACCCGATGGTTTGATACTATCAAGATAATGGTGGAGAAGATCCTGGTGGACCGATCTAGGCTGGCACAAGATCGATCTTCCTACAGTTCGTTCATCCATCAAGTCATCATTGCTCAGGATCGAGCCAAAGGTCATTAAAATTCATGGCCCTTGAACAGACATTAATTTTACATAAGGCAGTCTCCATGTTCCTGAGATGTAGGAAGCTGGTCACCTCAGGAATATATTTCATGTCCCTAACACTGAAATGCTGTTTAAGGTTGCAACTACCGGCAACGTCTCCGCCATACACTACTATTCTAGAGGGCCGGTCTGTCATAAACCAGCCGTCCTTCTCAGGCACGACTAAAGGTCTCAGGACATAGTATTTTCTCTTATTTTGGGATAATCCTAAATCGGGAAAAGAAAAATAATATACCCCATAACCTCCTTATCCAACATCACTGAAGGGGAGCTTGCTCATCTCTCCAAATCACACCTCACCACTTGTGCACTTGACACCATCCCATCCCACCTCCTCCCCAACCTCGCCACCACTCTTATCCCATCGCTAACCCACCTCTTCAACCTATCACTAACTTCCGGTAATAATATTAATAATAATCTTTATATAGCGCCAACATATTCCGCAGCGCTTTACAGTTTAAACCTTCCCTTTTGCTTTCAAACATGCCACAATCACGCCTATCCTCAAAAAGCCAACCCTCGACCCAACCGCTATGTCCAGCTATCGCCCAATATCACTGCTCCCATTCGCTTCCAAACTCCTGGAGCAGCACGTCCATGCTGAACTTTCCTCCCACCTCTCATCTAACCTGCTTTTTGACAATCTACAATGTGGTTTCCGCCCCCATCACTCCACTGAGACAGCCCTGAGCAAAATTACTAACGACCTACTTACAGCCAAAGCGAACGGACAATACTCTATACTCCTGCTTCTAGACCTGTCCTCTGCCTTCGATACAGTTGACCACTGCCTCCTACTACAGATCCTCTCTTCCTTTGGCAGCAAAGACCTTGCACTATCCTGGATCTCCTCATACCTCTCCAACCGCACATTCAGCGTCTCCCATTCCCACACTACCTCCTCATCCCACCCGCTCTCTGTTGGAGTCCCCCAAGGCTCTGTTCTAGGACCTCTACTCTTCTCAATCTATACACTTGGTCTGGGGCAACTCATAAAGTCCCATGGATTCCAGTACCATCTTTATGCCGATGATACTCAGATCTACCTCTCTGGCCCAGACGTCACCTCTCTGCTCTCCAGAATCCTGGAGTGTCTATCAGCCATATCCTCCTTCTCCTCCCGCTTCCTCAAACTGAATGTGGACAAATCTGAACTCATCATCTTTCCTCCATCTCACAGATCTTCCTTACCTGACCTATCTATCACAATTAACGACATCACGCTTTCCCCCGTACCGGAGGTCCGCTGCCTCGGAGTAACCCTTGACTCTGCCCTGTCCTTCAAACCGCACATCCAAGCTCTTTCCACCTCCTGCCGCCTCCAGCTCAAAAATATTTCCAGAATCCGTCCCTTCCTCAACCCTCACTGTACTAAAATGCTTCTGCATGCCCTCATCATCTCCCGCCTCGACTACTGCAACATCCTTTTCTGTGGTCTCCCTGCTAACACCCTCGCACCTCTCCAGTCCATCCTCAACTCTGCTGCCCGACTAATCCATCTCTCTCCTCGCTACTCCTCCGCTTCTCCCCTCTGCAAATCTCTTCACTGGCTTCCATTCCCTCAGCGTATCCAGTTCAAATGGTTAATACTGACCTACAAGGCCATCTATAACCTGTCTCCTCCATACATCTCTGAACTAATCTCCAGATACCTCCCCTCAGGTAATCTCCGGTCCTCCCAAGACCTCCTTCTCTCCTCCACACTTATTCGCTCTTCACCCAACTGCCTCCAAGACTTCTCCCGAATAGCCCCCATCCTCTGGAATTCCCTGCCCCAACACGTCCGGCTATGAACCACACTCGGATCTTTCAGACGGAACCTGAAAACCCATCTATTCAGGAAAGCCTACAGCCTGCAATGACCCCGCTACCTCCTTCTCTCTCACCACTACCGGTGATATCACCTCAACCAACACCAGAACTACTGCAACCCCCCCAACCTACTGTCTCCTTCCCCACCATCCTGTAGAATGTAAGCCCGAAAGGGCAGGGTCCTCTCTCCCCTCTGTATCAGTCTGTCATTGTTAGTTTGTTTACTGTTAACGATATCTATAACTTTGTATGTAACCCCTTCTCATGTACAGCACCATGGAATCAATGGCGCTATATAAATAAATATTAATAATAATAATAATTTATCTACATGGACGCAAGGAGAGGTGTCATTAAATATCTCGTTGTTACATCTTTTCGTCTAAATAAATCCATTTTTCCAGTTTGGGGCATCAGTAGGGCTATGTCCACTTGGTCTTCTCTATCTTTTTTCAAACCCTACAGATTGGATTTCTTGTCTTCCTCTGATCTGTCTTTTGGATGTAAATCTCTGTAAACGTCGGTCCCACTCAAAGGGACGATTCCTTGCTCATCTCTCAAGGTGCTGTCATGGGTAAAAGGAAAAATGATAATTATACTAACCGGTAATTTGTTTTTTCCAGCGCCTATGACAGGACCCCTTAGTTCTCTCCTATTTGGGTGTTACATTGTTGGGGGTCATGTCACCAAGGTGCTATATAAAAAATATATAAATGTTTACATAAATGAACCACATGAAGGAGACTTCTTTCTTGAAAACCACAGAGGAATGGTCGGAGGCCCTACCTTTTTTGTATCCGCAGGCTTCCGGTCCTGGGAGGTAGACCTTCAGTCATAGCGCTGTCACAGATTTCGAAAAATTGAAATTACCAGTTAGAGTACGGTAATTATAATTATAATTTTCATGTATCCTCGTAATTACAGCAACACTGGAACCACAATCAATATATGAATACATCACCAGAACCACTGTCATTAAAGAAATACCGTATATACTCGTGTATAAGCCGAGCTTTTCAGCACACTTTTTTGAATGAAAACGCCCCCCTCGGCTTATAAATGAGTCAATGTCCCAGAAGTTGGCGGAGGAGGAGGGAGTGCCGGAGCAGTAGGTCACAGGAGGCAGGTGGCTGCAGCTGTAATTGTGCCCGCTGCTAAAGAGAAATGAATATTCACTGCACTGGCAATGAATATTCATTTCTCTTATAGCGTGCACAGTTACATCCGGAGCCGCCAGCTTCCATCAGCTGGAACCCTCCTACTTACCTTCCCTGCGCGCCCTCGCAGCATCTTTTTCCGGCGTCCAGCAGCTCTTGCGGCCGGGCGATCAGGTGTCCCCGGTGAGTGGAGCGAGGTGCATATTCATTACTTTAATGAATGAGCGGGGACATGTGATCACTCGGCCGCAGGAACTGCTGGAAGCCAGAACAAGATGCTGCAAGGGCACGTAGGGAAGGTAAGTAGGAGGTTTTTTTGTAATGCTTTTCTCAATGGGGGCCATGCTTTCAAAGATAGGGATGAGGAACCATGCATACCAGGACAGGGATGAGTAGCCATGCAGACAAGGACAGGGATGAGGAGCCATGCAGACAAGGACAGGGATAAGGGGACAATGCATATCTGGCTTATACTCGAGTCAATACATTTTCCCAGTTTTTTGTGGCAAAATTAGGTGCCTCCGCTTATACTCGGGTCGACTTATACACAAGTATATACGTTACATCACCAGATCCTCCAAGAGTACATGAACACATCACCAGAGTCACCAACAGTACATGAATACCTCACCAGTACTACAGTCATTACAGAAATATATTACCAGAACCACCAACAGTTCAGAAATATAGCATCTCCAGAACAATCATCAGTACAGGAAAACAGCATCATCAGAAGCACTATCAATACAGGGATACAGCATCACTAGAACCACCAACAGTACATAAAAACATCACCAGCAGAACCACCAACAGTACATGAATACGTCAACAAGCATAGAAAAGCAATGTCATGGAGTCCCATATACAATTATATCACCTGAACCTACAACTCCCAGTGTGTCCTTAAACATTTAAAGAGTAATTTCAAATCTCTCCCAAAAGTTGTTTTTGGCTCTTTAGTTATGAGCAATTCGGTGGTGCCAGGGTCCAAGGAACCCCCACCAATTGCTCAAAAGACGCAGCTTGGGAGACAGTACTATGGGCCTGATTCATCAAATGTTTTCCATCAACAAAGTGGCATGAACATTTTGAAAGGTCACAAAAACTTCGTGCAACTCAGAGTTGCACCAAATTTTTTTGACTTTTTACTTTTTCACACTGATTTTGTCTAGCTCTGCCAAAATGGGATGGGTGGTGGGCTTTGAGACACGGACGTGATATCACAAACTGTCTAATAAATGACGAGCTGTGCTGTTCCTTACACCAGAAATCGTATTCCAGTCAGAGACCGGAATAAGACTTCTGGCATGGCGCATGTCACTTGTCAGACGTTACTGATTTATTAAGAGGCGTGCACATCTTTATGAATCAGGAACTTCTAACTCCTCATCAAGACTGGCAATAAAATCACCAATCTTCATGAATCAGGCCTTACGACTTTTCTATTGCATTTGTGCTCTGCTGTGTCCTCTCCTGACTTTTGAGCTGCACTCTCCTAACAGGTTGTTTAAGCAATTGATGGGGGTCTCAGGACCTGGATCCCACCGAATTGTTTAGAAATAAAGTACCTAACAGTAAAAAAAAAAAAAATCTCCCAAATGTTTAGTTATTCTTTAAGGTGCATTTACACTGGCCAATAATCAAGACCCAAATATCAGCCAATCTGAACA
Organism: Dendrobates tinctorius; assembly: GCF_039654945.1. Lineage (NCBI taxonomy): Eukaryota > Metazoa > Chordata > Amphibia > Anura > Dendrobatidae > Dendrobates > Dendrobates tinctorius. Next base: position 10,929,683 of record NW_027361824.1, read on the forward strand.
GTCTGTCAATCATCCGATGCACGTTTGTTAGTCGGGTGAAATAATTTTTAAGGTTGCTTAAATATTGTTGTCGGCAGCCCATCGTCCCCTTAAAATTAACAGTGTCATTATAATGGCCTTTTAATAAAAATAACTACCCATATTGTGCCCCAAATTTACCCTACGCTGTGCTCCTGAGTAAATGATTCCCCTCGCTGGGCTCCTTGCACAAAATATGATCTCTACACTGCCCTCTCTTATTGAGTATTACCTCCACACTGCCCTCCCTTATGAACTATGGTAAACACTTCACACTCTCCTTATCTCCATGATGCCACTCCAATTCTCTTCTTCACAATGTAATCCAGTGTTGCAGTATATAGTGAAATTAAGGATCTCTGCACAAAAATGGTGTTTGGCCATAACTGCAATTATCATCTAATCATGGAAACTCCATTTTTAGACATGTGTTTTGGGGTGTTGCCCCTCAGCAGTGCAAAGCAAGAGATCTGATTTTGATGAATGAGAGACTTTTGACTGCAGTTTGCACCGATGAAGGGCAAACGCCACGAAACATGTGTCTGCAAATGGAGTTTCTGTTTTGGCTTTTATCTTAAGTCCTGTGACTCGTTAAAGGGTCAATATTGACTTTTAGGATTGCTACATCCCCTAGGAGGTGCCAGAGATCTAGTCCTCTTCGTTTTGAAGAAGCTATTTGCATACTAAAATTCCTAGGCATGGCCTATAAGTCTCCTTACACAGGCTTGGCACTCTCTGCAGGGAGAAGAGTATGCCCCTAGAAGATATTCAGACTGGAGATTCTGGTGCCTGAAGTTTCTTTATTACCATTGCCCACAGGTCGTACTGGTAATTATCGGACACGTGACTGGTCTATAATGGCGCTCACGTCTCAGGACAGGAGGGCTTTCCGGAGCAGCTGCTTCTTCTCTGGCGTCAGGTGTTCTGGAAACTGGATATCAAACTGGATAATGAGGTCGCCCTTCACGGTGCGGTCGCAGGACGTCCGCATCCCCTCCCCGGGGACCACTTTACTGTATTTGGGGCTGTTGGAGAAGAACATAATTGTGTCATTATCCTAACAACCACATGGGGATCCGCCGAAGAACTCGACAAGATGCCCCCTACAGGCAGAAATCACAGGGGGTTCGCTCCTTCCTCTAGGTGACACAAGGGGTTAATAACTTACTGTACGATGTCATTGATGGGAATGTTTAATATCCGGTCATCCAATGTTTCCACTTCCACTGTGCAGCCTGTCAGCGCCTGCCAAACACAAGAGGTGAGGGGTTAAGTGTTGCCCCCTGCTGGGTAGGATAAGGTACTGCTCAGAAAATAAAAATAAGGAGACAAATAACATATATCAGACGAATAAAAGATTCAGACTTAGGGTAGATGGCGATTTTGGAAAAAAATTGGACTTGGTTGGTTGAAGTGTGACGGCGTTCACTAGTATTAGGTGAAAGGGCTGGCGGAATACACCGAATAATAAAAGATGGTAATGTGGTGCGTTCGCAGCCCGGGGTCCACCGTGCAGAGATGGTAGACTGCTGCTCGGTAATGGCGGACAGAAACTGGCGGTATAGCAGACACACAAGGGTTAACTTCACCCGGTGAATAGGAGGCGAACCCTGTTGCTTCACAGGGCCGCGATACCGCAGAGTGAACACTAGGACCCTGCCCCAAGGACACGGGGTTAGAGTCCCTCTAGAGCCACCAGTGTTCGGCGCCGCAACTGAGACGCCAGGGCGAGACCCTTACTGAACGCTGTGCCGTTAACAGCCACAGGGTGCAGCGGATAGCTCAATACCGCACAAAGTACGCACAGCGCAGCTCTGGCGGACGCCACTAACCAGCCTAAGCTTTGAGTTGGAAAGCGCATTAGTGGTGCACGGCGCCGCTCAGGCTGATGTCGTGAATGTGCGGTGTGCGGTACCGTAGTGCGTAGTGTAGCACACACTGGCGATAGCATGTGATGGGAGCTGGGAGCACTGCGGCGCTAGGCAGTGCCACTACCCGGCGCTGACTGGAACTCTAAACCCTAACAACATACATATCAGAGGGAAGGGGTTTCATAATGAGTCAGTCAGCGGTTCACAAGCATCCATCATCACACCACTACAAATTACAGTGGCCATGCGAACCTTTTATAGCAGTGTCCTTCCGGGACCTTCCTGATGGTCCAATCCGAGCTGGAGAAGGACCTGAGCACGTGACCTCCGACCTCCAATGAGAGGTCGTTCCACGGGCATGCTCAGTAGGCTGCAAAAAGGACTCTGGAGCTGCTCGCTGCTGGCTAGTGCGGATTGCCAAAGTTGACCCAGAGGTGGCGGCAGCAACCAACCTGACAGCACTCGCCTGAGCAATACGCTGGGAACGACGTCTTTGCTGAGCAGCCTCCTCTGCGGCTGGGACTGAATGGAAGACCGCAGAAGGCAAGGCTCGAGATTCCTGCTGTGCAGGGGCAGGAATCCAACGCCTAACATTAGGCTGCGATGTAGCTGCCATACTTCGCAATCTTTGGCTACCCCTCTCGTGTCGACACCAAGCCCCGGCCCCTGGCCGACAACATTTCTTGATATAATTACCGGTAGTAATTTGTCACAATGGTGAATGAAAAAATTAAATTATCAAAAAAACGAGGGCCGGACTCCGAGTCACTGTGGCACGAAGCGTAAGGTCTGACAATGGCTCTGAGGATTTAATTCTGGCACCTAACAGCTCTCAGGGCACCGCTGGCATCATGTGGAAGTTTGTGCAACCCTCTTAAAGGCCTGAGAGAGGAGCAGGATCCCAATTCTGGGGGTCTGAGGGAGAGTGCAGATGCCTAATCCTGGGGTCTGAGGGAGGGTGCAGATGCCTAATCCTGGGGGTCTGAGGGAGGGTGCAGATGCCTAATCCTGGGGGTCTGAGGGAGGGTGCAGATGCCTGATCCTCGAGATCTGAGTGAAGGAGCAGGTGCCCAATCCAGGGCTCTGAGGGAAGGAGCAGATGCCCGGTCCTGGGGGTCTGAGGGAGGGAGCAGGTGCCTGATCCTGGGGTCTGAGGGAGGGAACAGGTGCCCGATCCTGGGGGTCTGAGGAAGGGAACAGGTGCCCGATCCTGGGGGTCTGTGGGAGGCAGCAGGTGCCCGATCCTGGGAGTCTGCGGGAAGGAGCAGGTGCCCAATCCTGGGGGTCTGAGGGAGGGAGCAGGTGCCCGATCCTGGGAATCTGCGGGAAGGAGCAGGTGCCCGATCCTGGGGGTCTGAGGGAGGGAGCAGGTGCCCGATCCTGGGGGTCTGCGGGAGGGAGCAGGTGCTCGATCCTGGGGGTCTGAGGGAGGGAGCAGGTGCCCGATCCTGGGGGTCTGCGGGAGGGAGCAGGTGCCCGATCCTGGGGGTCTGCGGGAAGGAGCAGGTTCCCAATCCGGGAAGTCTGATGGAGGGAGCAGGTGCCCGATCCTGGGGGTATTAGGGAGGGAGCAGGTATCTGATCCTGGGGGTGTGAGGAAGGGAGTAGGTGCCTGATCCTGGGGGTCTGAGGGAAGGAGCAGATGCCCGGTCCTTGGGGTCTTAGGGAGGGAGGAGGCATCTGTTCCTGGGGGTCTGAGGAAGGGAGTAGGTGCCCAGTCCTGGGGGTCTGAGGGAAGAAGCAGATGCCCGGTCCTGGGGGATCTCAGCGATGGAGCAGGTGCCCGATCCTGGGGGTCTGAGGGAGCAGGTGTCTGATCCTGGAGGTCTGAGGAAGGGAGTAGGTGCCTGATCCTGGGGTCTGAGGGAGGGAACAGGTGTCCGATCCTGGGGGTCTGAGGGAGGGAGCAGGTGCCCGATCCTGAGAGTCTGCGGGAGGGAGCAGGTGCCCGATCCTGGGAGTCTGCTAGAAGGAGCAGGTGCCCGATCCTGTGGGTCTTAGGGAGGGAGCAGGCACCTGATCCTTGGGTCTGAGGGAGGGAGCAGGTTCCCAATCCGGGAGGTCTGATGGAGGGAGCAGGTGTCCGATCCTGGGGGTCTGAGGGAGGGAGCAGGTGCCCGATCCTGGGAGTCTGCGGGAGGAAGCAGGTGCCCGATCCTGGGAGTCTGCTAGAAGGAGCAGGTGTCCGATCCTGTGGGTCTTAGGGAGGGAGCAGGCATCTGATCCTTGGGTCTGAGGGAGGGAGCAGGTTCCCAATCCGGGAGGTCTGATGGAGGGAGCAGGTGCCCGATCCTGGGGGTCTTAGGGAGGGAGCAGGTATCTGATCCTGGGGTCTCAGGGAGGAAGCAGGTTCCCGATCCTGGGGGTCTGAGGAAGGGAGCAGATGCCTGATTCTGGTCTGGCCATGCTCCTTCGGTTCCTCCAGTCTATGTTTCTGTCGGTCTCTCCTGCTGTAACGACCGTTGTCCTGATTTCTGCTCCGCTCCCCTGAAATGGTGCTGGGAGGCAAAGCACACCTTCCCATGGTGGCATGTTAGAATGTGGCAGCTTGGAAGCGCTCATGATAGGACTAGTGACATGGATACGGACACAAGTGAAGAACTATAGGATGATCCACCAGGAAGGATCAGGTGAGAGGACTTGACCTTTAGGGTCTCCCCTTCTAGAGCTCCTGTCGTCATTGTCACCGTTGTTTCCGGCGTATACATGATACATAGAGCACAGGACGCAGCTAGGGCTCCATAGGCGACAGCAGGTGACCGGTCCACTAGTGACAGTGTCCCCAGTGTGCTCTGGTCACAGCCTCACGCCCGTCTCTGCTCCGCGCTCTGCGGTTTATATGATCGTGCTCGCTCTGGGGTTGCCATGGTGTTATCAACAGAATCCTGTCTGAGGGCTTCTGGTCACATGACAGGAAGTTCATCTGAATACTTTGCTGCCTCTACTATGGCGACCCCAGAGCGAGCACGATGTCCACAGCTCCTCCTCGGGCTGGTGGTGCAGCGTGGGTTACACATCGCATCGGTGCGCACACATTTCTCGTTTTTTTCTTACTTTGCCAAGTTCGATGTTCGCTGTGTGGATCAGATTGTCCCCCTGTCGTATAAAGCGGGGGTGGGGCTTCTCCTTCACGATAAACACGATGTCTGCGGGGACGATGTTCGGGCCCTAAACACAGAATAAAATGTTATATTATTTCTAAAAGAGACAATCGGCATAAATGAGGCAGCGGAGAAGCGGCTGCTTGTGACCTGGTCGCCTTCTTTGGGGAACTTGACCCTGGTACCCGCTTTCCATCCAGGATGGACGTCTATGGAGAGGATCTTATCTCGTGTATTGGATGTATGGCCGTCTTCATTCATTACCTGCGGTCATAGAAATACGTATTATATATGTATCCATACAGCCGTAACCTGCTCCTGGGGTTCTGAGAGAACAAGGGCTTGGTCCTGGGAATCTGAGGGAAGGAGCAGGTGCCCGGTCCTGGGAATCTGAGGGAAGGAGCAGGTGCCCGGTCCTGGGAATCTGAGGGAAGGAGCAGGTGCCCGGTCCTGGGAATCTGAGGGAAGGAGCAGGTGCCCGATCCTGGGAATCTGAGGGAAGGAGCAGGTGCCCGGTCCTGGGAATCTGAGGGAAGGAGCAGGTGCCCGGTCCTGGGAATCTGAGGGAAGGAGCAGGTGCCCGGTCCTGAGAATCTGAGGGAAGGAGCAGGTGCCCGGTCCTGAGAATCTGAGGGAAGGAGCAGGTGCCCGGTCCTGGGAATCTGAGGGAAGGAGCAGGTGCCCGGTCCTGGGAATCTGAGGGAAGGAGCAGGTGCCCGGTCCTGGGAATCTGAGGGAAGGAGCAGGTGCCCGGTCCTGGGAATCTGAGGGAAGGAGCAGGTGCCCGGTCCTGGGAATCTGAGGGAAGGAGCAGGTGCCCGGTCCTGGGAATCTGAGGGAAGGAGCAGGTGCCCGGTCCTGGGAATCTGAGGGAAGGAGCAGGTGCCCGGTCCTGGGAATCTGAGGGAAGGAGCAGGTGCCCGGTCCTGGGAATCTGAGGGAAGGAGCAGGTGCCCGGTCCTGGGAATCTGAGGGAAGGAGCAGGTGCCCGGTCCTGGGAATCTGAGGGAAGGAGCAGGTGCCTGGTCCTGGGAATCTGAGGGAAGGAGCAGGTGCCCGGTCCTGGGAATCTGAGGGAAGGAGCAGGTGCCCGGTCCTGGGAATCTGAGGGAAGGAGCAGGTGCCCGGTCCTGGGAATCTGAGGGAAGGAGCAGGTGCCCGGTCCTGGGAATCTGAGGGAAGGAGCAGGTGCCCGGTCCTGGGAATCTGAGGGAAGGAGCAGGTGCCCAGTCCTGAGAATCTGAGGGAGGGAGCAGGTGCCCGGTCCTGGGAATCTGAGGGAAGGAGCAGGTGCCCGGTCCTGGGAATCTGAGGGAGGGAGCAGGTGCCCGGTCCTGAAATCTGAGGGTGCAGGTACCCGGTACTGTGGGCCTGAGGGAGCTAGCAGGTGCCTGATACTAAGGGTCTGAGGGAGCAGGTGCCCGGTCCTCTGGGTCTGAGTGAGGAAGCAGGTGCCCAGTCCTGGAGGTTTGAGTGAGGGAGCATGTGCCCGCTCCAGGGGGGGCCTGAGGAACGGGGCAGGTGCTTGGTCCTGGGGATCTCAGTGAGAGAGCAGGTGCCCATTCAGGGGGGAAGCTGAGGGAGGGAATATGTGCTTGGTCCTGGGGGTCTGAGGGAGGGAGCAGGTAACTGATACTGGGGTCTGAGGGATGGAGCAGTTGCCTTATATTGGGGTCTGAGGGAGCAGGTGTCCGTTCTTGGGGGTCTGAGGGAGGGAGCAGGTCCCCACTCCTGGGGGGCTGAGGGAGGGGGCAGGTGCCTGATACTGAGAGTCTGAGGGAGCAGGTGACTGGTTCTGGGGGGTTTGAAGGGGTGAGCCGGTGCCCACTCCTGGGGGTCTGAGGGAGGGAGCAGGTTCCTGATACTTAGGGTCTGAGGGAGCAGGTGCCCAGTCTTGGGGGCCTGAGTTAGGAAGCAGGTACCCAGTCCTGGGGCGTCTGAGTGAGGTAGCAGCTGTCCTCTCCAGGGGGAGCTGAGGGAGGGAACAGGTGCTTGGTCCTGGGGGTCTGAGGGAGGGAGCAGGTGCCCGATCCTGGGGGTCTGAGGGAGGGAGCAGGTGCCCGATCCTGGGATTCTGAGGGAGGGAGCCGGTGCCCAGTCCTGGGGGGTCTGAGTGAGGTAGCAGCTGTCCACTCTGGGGGGAGCTGAGGGAGGGAACAGGTGCTTGGTCCTAGGGGTCTGAGGGAGGGAGCAGGTGCCCGATCCTGGGGGTCTGAGGGAGGGAGCAGGTGCCCTGTCCTTGGAGTCTGAAGGAAGGAGCAGGTGTCCACTCCGGGGTCCTGAGGGCCAGGGAGAAGGCGCTTGGTCCTTGGGGTCTGAGGGAAGGAGCAGGTGCCCGATTCTGTGAGTCTGAGGAAGGCAGTGGGTAATAATGATCCATGGTAATGTGTAGATTTATTTTTACACATGTCCGGGGACACCACTTACCCTTCGTGAAATTTTGATTTTCTTTGTGCATCCAAAATACAAGTCCTCCAGAGAGAGGTAGAGATCTCGCTCAATTGGAGGGTCCTGTTTCTTCACTCCTCTTCCTCGCAGACCCCCAAATCCTGTATTCACTTCAGACCCATCGGATGAGAAAAAGTCTGGAGCAGAAACACAATGAAAGGAATGAGCCGATAGCAGGAATTCACAGAAACCAAAGATCAATTGTGCTCTGGGTGCAACGACCGCCCCTAATGATGACCTAGAGGCCGGACCAGGACCCCATCACGTGTCTTGTTAAGGGGAAAATATATGGCATATCAATATATACAAGAATCAAAAACTGTGCCACTATATAGACGCTTTGCTGAATATTGGGATCATGTAGCTTTAAGATACTTCTGATTTTCTGAGACTTATTTCTGTATTGTATAACCCACCTAGGCTTCATGCAATACTGGGTGGATTAGGGTGGACCGGGCTAGAAGACGATAATTATGTACATAATGTTTATGTAGCGATATGGGAACATATGAGATCATATGAGATCAATACTAATTTGCTATTTGGGGTAAACAGTAATTTGGAAATGCACCCATGATGTAACACAATGAGACAGCGCGATTTCTGTTATAAAAACTGTACATCTCGGATTAAAGACAGAGAAGAATCATTTGACATGATACACCTTGTCTTGTGTGTTCTCTTCTCCGTGCACGTATAATCTCTGCCACAGACAATTAAGATGGCGACACAGGCATTCTGTGCGCTATATCAGTCTGGTCTGGGGAGACCCCGATTTGATAATCCCCCTCCCTCCGCCATATCAAGCCGTCACTGGATCTTACCTGCAAAGGGATTATCTCCCCCAAAAAACTCCTTGAAGGTCTTGTCCGGATTCCCGTGGTACAGGTACCCCGATGTCCAGGCGTCCTGACCCCCGAATTCTGCCGGGATCCCGCCTTTCAGACCCTCCTCTCCAAACTTCTCATAAGTCGCCTTCTTCCTGGCTGCTCAGAGACGAGGCAGGATTAGTACAGGACCCCGACGACATGTCACCTCTTCACCGCCTCTGCTTGCTGTCAGCGCATGGAAACGTTCAGCAGAATCCGCCTCCTAATCCACATGTGAACACGCGCGGACACGGCTCGTAGCTGAAGGTTTGTTACAGTTGTATCCTAAACACATCATCGGCGGTCCTGTCCTGATAGTTTGTGACAATGTATCGGTGCAGGTAACATGTATCCTGCTGTGTCCCACTGTAACAAACCCTCAGCTGTGAGAAGGGTCGGGTGGCACAGGTTTACTCACGGTCACTGAGAACTTCGTAGGCCTCGGCGATCTGGCGGAATCGGTGCGGAGCGGACGGCTCCTTATTTTTCAGCGGATGATACTTCAATGCCAACTTCCGGTACCTGGACCCCCCCCAAAAAAAAAATTGTATACGGAGGGATTAAAAGGGGCTCTATAGTCAGTGACCGAAAATCTGGCAGTTTTATAATCTACATTTATTACTTTTTTGGCTTCTGCTCTAATTTGAGCAGGATAACGACATCCCTGGTTACCTGGAGTCCGTCAGCAAGCTGCTGCTGACGGATCTCACATCAGGATGCATAAGGCGCAGTGCGCTCTATAGGGCTGTGGTCTGGTGACGTAACGATCGCAATAATTGTCAAAATCTATAGAAATTTCAATTACATTTATATAAAATGTGAAGAAAACCAAACACCCAAATTGTCATTTTTCGCTCTCACAAAATAAGTTATAAAAAAAACTACAACTCCCAGAATGCCTACATTGCCCCTCACTGCATTGTGGCTATCTAGGCATTCTGGGAGTTGTAGTTCTTACCACAGCTCGCCCGCCCACAATAGCTGACAACTCTTACGCTTTTTTAATGTCGGCATCCCCGGCGCTGCGGGTTATCTCCAGCACCGAGTAATAATCCTGCCCCATGACGATCCCGGCAGCTCTGCCTGCTGTTACTAAGGACGCCCGTACGCGGTGCACCTCGGGAGACAAACACCACGGTTACCACGGTGATTCTCACTTCGTACCTCCTCGCTTGTAGTTCCACGCACGGCCTAAAGGTGGCAGCAGCATAAAAACGTTCTACTTCGATCTTCTGACGGGGCGTAACATGGACATTCTGGGAACTGTAGTCCTTTGTGTTTGAATTTCCTTTAGCCTGTATTGAGAGCTGACTACAACTTCCGTCAGCCATTGCGCGCCCAGTGCAGGTACAATAGATGCTAATGTGATCCGGTGCCGCTGATACTGCTCCCTGCTGCCCCGGGATCACGGTATGGATGCCTATGAGCGGGGTAATGATGGCTGATGGCCGTAGATATTGATATTATCGCTGCAGGGGGCAGGAGTTGTGCCAAACCTACCCATGTGTCTTGTAGTACTGAGAATGAGCAATCAGGGGGCGCAGTTTGTTCGGATAGGGGATGATTGACATTCAAAGTAGCCAATGGTAGTGAGGGCCTCCTGCCATTCTGCTCTCTGATTGGCTGTGCGTGTTGCAATGGGCGGGGCCACCTCAGGTCATTCTCAATCTAATTAAGTGACTTTTTATAAGTGATATGTGGGCAATAAAGAGAAATATAGCGAATCTGCCGCCAGAAATAATAGTGTCTCGCTTTATGTTATCTGACAAAGCTTACATCTATTGATTTTGGAGATGCCCTCGAAATGATCAAATGTTTATGTCCGTCTTGAGCGCTGTGGTCGGGACAGGTCAGAAATGAGAGTGACGGTAACGTAACAGTGACGTCGTGCCCATAGTCATTACTTTGTGTTTTTTCCCATCCCACAGTCGACATCGACCATTGAAGATGGAGGTCCCCTTTATGGATCACGTCCGACACTCGCTGATGATTGACAGGAACAAGGATGTGATCATAGACAAGCTCCTGAACCTGACGCTGGAGATCATCTGTCTGCTCACCGGAGAGGTGGGAGAGATTATGCCATTTTCACCATTTTGCACCCTCCAATCAGGAGCCAGAGGAATAAGCCCCTCCCCCCTGACGCTTTAGAAACACTGTGTGTGTTATGTGATGTCTATCGGCTCTGCTGATTGGCTGAGAGGATTCTCCCAGGGATTAAGATGGGAAGATATTCCCCAGGCCCTGACTGGCATTTTGCGATGCCTTATAATATGTTTCCAGCATGTCCAGAGCAGAGCACCGTCCTTACACCACGGGAGCTGGCAGCGATCGGAGCTAGTCCAACCGCGACAATGGCACCTCAGGGTTTCCAACACGGTGGCGCTGTCTGTGGCTATCTGCCCCCTGCTCAATGCAGTCATGTTAGTACAGCGAGGCTCGGGCTTCATAGGAGAGCGGTCATCTTACACTACACTAAAGAACTGCAGTATAAAGTATGGGGGATCGATGGATAGCAGGTTCAAGACTGATAAAAGGACTAAAAACATTTTATGGGGGACATTTCAACACTGAATTATTTTTTTGTAATTTGATATTCCCTGTAACTGGGGTTGGTGTTTACGCCCCAGTTACAGTGGAAATTCAGCCTCCTGTCTGGGTATTCTAGGACCCCAGAGTCTCTGCTTCCTCCCTATACACAGCGATCACACGATCATTGGGTCCAGTGGAGGAGGTGCTGTTAACTAACTTTTTTTTTAATTAACCCTTTTCTTGCTGTTGAAGATTCTTATGAATATCATTGTGATAACTGGACATTGACACAGTTCCTTTACTTTTAGGATTATGTCGTAATGAGAAAATCAGGGGACCCCTGCATCAGGGAGAAGAAGGGACGCCGTGCGTCAGACACACGTACCGAGGCTCAGAGTCTAATGACGGGGGAGTCTCCTGTAACAGCAGAGAATCCTGCCTGTAGGATCCCAGCACCTGCCGAGAATCCTTACACTGAATATGTGCGTCACTTTTATTATAAGTTCTGCAGCTGGCTCGTGTTTCACTTTGCCGTCACGTTCAGGGTCTCCGCTTGCTCTCAGTGAATGGAACGTACTTTATATAAATCCGGAAACGGTCCTGACCTAACAGCTGAGGGTCTGCTGCAGTTGTATACAGTCCAGACTGACCAGCACCGACGCATTGGTATAAAGTCTAGGTGCAGGACATAGAGACGTGATGCAATAGCAACAAACCCCCAGCAGTGAGGTGTTTTCCGTCTGTTCAGGTGAGCCGTATTATGGGCAGTTGTTGTGTCTGCATCGAGGTCCGGTGGTGAACGTGGTCCTGTGCTTTGCAGATTCCCATAAAGTGTGAGGACGCCGTGATCTTCGCATGGGACTGTTCGGTGGACGAGTCGGCGGTTAGTGGACCGGAGTCGCTCTGCTCAGCCGGTAGGTCTTCGATTCATCTCTTTGCGCAATTAGGGATCACCCAGGCAGGACGTGCTGGGGGGGGGGGGTGTCGGGCTCATACCTTGCAAGTACAGTAAACTGAGCTGCGGTGGAGGGTGACACCAGCTGTACACTCTATGTAGCCGCCGTAGAGCCGCAGGGTGGAATCCCCATGTAGCCGCCGTGGAGCCGCAGGGTGGAATCCCCATGTAGCCGCCGTAGAGCCGCAGGGTGGAATCCCCATGTAGCCACCGTGGAGCCGCAGGGTGGAATCCCCACGTAGCCGCCGTAGAGCCGCAGGGTGGAATCCCCATGTAGCCGCCGCAGGGTGGAATCCCCATGTAGCCGCCGTAGAGCCGCAGGGTGGAATCCCCACGTAGCCGCCGTAGAGCCGCAGGGTGGAATCCCCACGTAGCCGCCGTAGAGCCGCAGGGTGGAATCCCCACGTAGCCGCCATAGAGCCGCAGGGTGGAATCCCCACGTAGCCGCCGTAGAGCCGCAGGGTGGAATCCCCACGTAGCCGCCGTAGAGCCGCAGGGTGGAATCCCCACGTAGCCGCCGTAGAGCCGCAGGGTGGAATCCCCACGTAGCCGCCGTAGAGCCGCAGGGTGGAATCCCCATGTAGAGCCGCAGGGTGGAATCCCCATGTAGCCGCCGTAGAGCCGCAGGGTGGAATCCCCACGTAGCCGCCGTGGAGCCGCAGGGTGGAATCCCCATGTAGCCGCCGTAGAGCCGCAGGGTGGAATCCGCACGTAGCCGCCGTGGAGCTGCAGGGTGGAATCCCCATCTGTCAAAGGCAACAAAAAACACTCAGCTCAAACTTGAAGGAAACCAGGTGAGTTTCTGGAACAGAGAAGCCCGGATTCTCGTCTCTGCCGGATGTTGGTATTGCCTGTGAAGGAAGCGAGTCCAGCTTCTATCCATAAAATCAAATCCTTTATGTCATGATTAATATAGATATGGCAACAGGCATGATGGGGGACAAGGGGTGCAAGCAGGTGAAACCGGACGCGTTTTGAACAACTGCTGCGTTCTTAAACTCGGTCTGATTGGGTGAGAGCCAGAAAGGTGAAGCTTTAGGCTTTGTTCACACGTTGCGTGTTTGCTGCTTACAACAACCAGGTTTTGTTTTTGTCAAAAGAAAAAAAAAATCTGATTCAACTTCATAGAATCATAGAATGGTAGAGTTGAAAGGGACCTCCTGGGCCATCTGGTCCAACCCCCTGCTCAAAGCAGGATTCGCTAAATCATCCCAGTCAGATGTCTGTCCAGCCTCTGTTTGAAGACTTCCATTGAAGGAGAACTCACCACTTCTCGTGGCAGCCTGTTCCACTCATTGATCACTCTAACTGTCAAAAAGTTTTTTCTAATATCTAATCTGTGTCTCCTCCCATTCAGTTTCATCCCATTGCTTCTAGTCTTTCCTTGTGCAAATGAGAATAAAGTTGATCCTTCTACAATGTGACAGCCCTTTAGATATTTGTAGACAGCTATTAAGTCTCCTCTCAGTCTTCTATTTTGCAAACTATACATTCCCAAATCCTGCAACCTTTCCTCATAAGACAGGGTTTGCAGACCGGTCACCATTCTGGTCGCTCTTTTCTGAACTTGCTCCAGTTTGTTGATGTCTTTTTTAAAATGTGGTGCCCAAAACTGGACACAATATTCCAGATGAGGTCTGACCAAAGAGGAGTAGAGGGAAATAATGACTTCACGTGATCTAGACTGTATGCTTCTGTTAATACATCCTAGAATTGCATTTGCCTTTTTTGCTGCTGCATCACACTGTTGACTCATATTCAGTCTGTGATCTATTAGTATACCCAAGTCTTTTTCACATGTGCTGTTGCTTAGCCCTATTCCTCCCATTCTGTATATGCTTTTTTCATTTTTATTGCCCAGATGTAGTACTTTGCATTTTTCCCTGTTAAAACCATTCTGTTAGTTGCTGCCCACTTCTCCAGTTTATTTAAATCTTTTTGAATCCTCTCTCTCTCTTCTCTAGTATTAGCTATCCCTCCTAGCTTTGTGTCATCAGCAAATTTAATCAGTTTACCCTCAATTCCTTCATCTAAATCGTTGATAAAGATGTTGAACAATACAGGGCCCCAACTTCATAAGGTTTTGGCACTAAAAATGCAGCAAAACCTAATACTTGTGTTGTTTTGCTTAGTTTTGGCTATACCCATTACTTTTGCATTTTGCAAAAAAAAAAAAAAAAACAAGCTCTTTATGACAAAAGTCAGGAAAAAAAAGCCCAATGTGTGTGCAGGAGTTTTCTGAAATCTCATTGATTTGCTGGTACTGTAAAGCGCAGCTTAAAATTTGCATAAAAAAAAGGTGCAAAAACGCAACGTGTGAACGTGGCCTCAAAGTTGCCGAATGGTTCGAATAGAGAAATTGTCATCTGTGAAGGTTGAGCTCGGAACCCTGAATAATGGTTTGACATGATGGTGGGAAAGCCACGGCGGGTGATGATGAGTGGAGCATATGGGCTATTATCAGAAAGCATCTCCCTCATTCATTACTACTACCAACCCTCCCAAATACTGTCTGAACGAGAGCGTAGCTTGGCCTAAGCCTCCCGTCCTGTCTAATGGGGAAGAATTGGGGTTAAAAACGTTTTTTGATGTCCCTTTCAACATTTTCCTGAAAGCAGTCCCTGGCTCAATCTGTCACCCCCTGGGTTGTAATCGCTGGGCGCTGGATTAGGGAGCCATGACGGAAAAAAATTGCTCTTTTTTTTTTTTTTTTTTTTAAAGGGTTAAATGAGTAACAATTCCGATGTGGTAAATATGTAAAAAAAAGCAACGTTTTTCATTTCCCCCCCCCCCAAGAAGATTCTGCCCCAAATCATCAGAGAATTTTGGAGCCGAGCGGCTGCGTCCAGCAGAACTGTGCAGACCCTAAAGGAAATCACGTGTCAGGTGAGTGATCAGCGGCGGCTCCTATTAAAGAGTAACCATCGTTTTATTTATTTTTTGTTTTTATTCTAAAATTTGTAATATATCTTATTAGAGAAATTTTGATTCTTTCTCCTCCTGGGCTGATTTTTCAATCTTAAAATGTGTCTTCACTGTAATCAGATTTCACATGACTGAGCTAGGAGATGACAGTTGGTGCTCATAAAGTTCGATGGAACTAGCAACGGATCGTTTCTGCTTCTCGCTCCTCCCCTCGCCATAGAATCTTGTGATCACCAACTGTCATCTCCATACCGGGAGAAGCTGTCTACAGAATCCACCCATGAATTCAGAGTAAATGATCCGTCCAGGAGGAGAAAGAAGCGGATTTGTCTGATAACATTTTATTTTTCCCTGTGCTATTGATTAATGAAATAAAAATTAAAACTATGGTTAATCTTTATCTATTGATCCTCTGGTTTCTCATTACTGTTTTATCTCTGCAGCTGCACTTAGTGCAGGAAGCCCCCTGAGAAAATGTGGGACCCCCCTGTGTTGCAGCCAGCAGGAGAGCCAGGTATATGGGCCGCACCAGCGACAGTCTGGGGAACATTAATCTGGATTATCCGATAATCCGGCACCTGTCGGGTCTTTTTTACATGCCTTTAGCCCCTTTCTGGACATCCCCTTTAAGGAGTCATAATATGACTGTTTGTATATGGCAGGCCGAGTCGCCGGGGGATCGGATGTTTCCTCCAGAGTTTAAGGAGGAGAACGAGGCGGCCGTTCCTGATGACGTCGGGTCAGGTAAGGCGAGAACCGCTACAACCTGATTACCAGTCAGGGTGGTTTTAGGAGTTCTCCATCGTAGTATCAGTCCTATAGGTCCTGGGAGGGGAGGAGCCAGCTACTTCCACCTTTACCCCCCCCGACATTCGTGGTACATGTACGTCACACGTCGGGTGCAGGTCTGGGAGCTGTGTTATACAGCCGGCATCCGCTGCAGATAAATTGGCAGCCCATTAAAGGCCCCTTTAACCGCCATCTTGGTACTCCCATGAAGCCAAGTCATGTACTGGGCGACATAGGAGAGTGTAATTATCACTACACACTGCAATACTGTAGTATTACACTATATAGGGCAAGTGATCAAACAATCGCAGGGTTAAGTCCCCCAAAAAATCTAAAATAAGTTAAAATTACAAAACTTTTTTTTTTTTTTTTTTTAAAACAAGATTGAGTCCCCTTTTGCTTTTTGCTAGTTGAAAAAAAAAAAAAATTGGCATCACCGCGTCCATAAAATTGAGATCTATCAGAACGTAAAATGATTTCCGCTGTGAAAAAAATGGAAACACCAGAATTACTTTCTTTTTCTCCCAAAAAATGCAATTAAAAGTGAACTACCGCTCAGCGCCCTAAAGACAAAGACCTCACTCGGCTCCATCAGTAGAAAAAAAAATTACGCAAAATTAGCAAATGTAGATATATTAACCCCCCCCCCACTCCACCCAAAAAAAAAATTAAAAGAAAAATTAAGTTGTTTTTTTTCCACCATTATATTCTAAAAAAAACAAAAAACAAAACTGTATAATTTTGTTATCATCGTAATCTCGCTGACCTAGAAAATCATGATGTTTACCGCACAATAAACGCCATTTAAAAACTAAATCCAAAATGCATCGGCGGAGTTGCGACTTTTTTTTCACAATTTTACAGTTTTTTTTTTTGTTTTTTTTTTTTACTGTATTTATTAATTTATTACATTAAAGGGAATAGTGACATGAAAAATTACTAATCGTCCCGCAAAATAACAAGCCCTCATCTGGTGATGTTATCAGAATAAAAAAGTGATGGGTCTTGGAGGATTAAAAACCAAAGTGGGAGAATGGTCTGGTTACTGACAACGGCTTTTAAACTGGTGGGTTTCCATATAATAATAACCCCAGTGGCCGCCATCTGTGTTCCTCCTGTGAGGCTGACACTTTATGTAATGTATATATTGGGGCAGATTTATAAAAAAAAAAAAACCTGTCTAACGAGAATATTTGTCTTAGTTGCCCATAGCAACCAATCACCGCGCAGCTTTCATTTTACCACAGCCGTTTAAGAAATGAAAGCTGCTCTCTGATTGGTTGCTATGGGCAACTGAAATAAATAAGGCCTACACGACCTGCGCCGTTTTCTTTCCTTTTAAAGCAGGGCCCCTTTGTCATCTAATTCTTCTCCCCTGACCGCCGCACTGCACCCACCCCGAAATGTAATACTTCTACATCCCAGGGTGGGACGGAGTGAAAGGAAATGAAAACAAAAATGTTTATTCATTGTGATTGGCTGAGGAGGAGGAAACACCAACATGGCTGACACTGGCAGCTGCCGGACGGCGACGTCCTCCACCGGAGGCTGCGGCCTGAGGCTAGGGGGCGGAGGGTTCAGATTTTCAGCTTTAGCTGGAAGTCCCCTTTAATTTTGCATAGGTGGAGAGGATTCCGCGGATCGCCTCCATCACTGCCCGACCGTGGACTGTACCGACGACTTCATAGAGGAGGATAATGAGGTGATGACGCCGGAGGATCAGGTACTCTATACCCCCCCGTCCCCCCACGTTGTGCCATCCCTTATAACCCACAGTCCTGTATTACAGTCCGATGTCAGCGACCGGATCCGGCAACAGCCGTGTAAGGAGGAGGGCGCTCCTGACTATGTAATCTCCGGTAAGCCATTGTGTTTTGGGAACTATAAGTACCGTCTGGCCGATGTACATCCATATAGTAATGATTGCGGAGGACATACCGTATTATGTAGTGTGCAGTATGTGGCGGCAGAGCACAGGATAGTATATTGTAGTATTATTACTGTATAATGGGCATTATATTGCAGTATAGCACATTATACTATATATTAAGTGGTGTTATATAATTACAGCATACACTATATGGAGGAAGGTGGTGGGCCACACATGTATCAATGAATTCCCTTTTTTGCTTCAGCCCCTGTGTATGACATTCAGCCCAATTGCCGCCCCCCCCCCCCCGATGTATAACATCTGACCCCAGTGGCCTCCGATGTAAAACCTTGGGCCCCATTTTTCCTGGTATTTAACATCTGGCCCAATTGCCCCTGGTATATAATCTCCAGCTCTCCACCATGCCATCTGCCCTTAACTACCATGTGACACAACGGCCGGTGGTGCAGAGCTCTTGATACCAGCGCTATTCCTGGAATAGGAGCCACCGGGGGAACAAGTCCGTTCATGACATTTCTTCCACCTGGATCTTCCCCATCACCTGTGAGTGATATTACTGAGAAGTGGAAGGAAGTGTAGCAACTCAGCCACGAAGTGGAGACCCCGTAAAGTTACAGAGTGGGGGGGGGGGAAGCTAAGGAGAAAAGAGCATAAAAGTCACCACCTGTCTGCTGACCCCAAAGCTGCAGAGTCCGGACCTCCCCTGGTATCAGTACTAACACTGCGCCCCCGCCGGAAGGTTCATGGCCAAGTAGCTGCATGCAGCCGTACATCACCAAGCACAATGCCGAGCGTCAAATGGAGTAATAATAATTTTTATTTCTATAGCGCCGACATATTCCGGAGCACTTTACATTTCAGAGGGGATTTGTACAGACAATAGACATTACAGCATAACAATAATCACATAGATCATAACAGATACCAAGAGGAATGAGGGCCCTGCTCGCAAGCTTACAGTCTATGAGGAAAGAGGGAGACACGAAAGGTGGGTGGTAACAGTTGCCCTGATTGTTTGGACCAGCCATAATGTTAAGTGTGTAACAGTACAGACACAGAGGGCTAATGGATGCATAAAGCATGTGGGAACATGATGCGGGGAACCTGGTTATGGTAAAAACTTTTGGCTGTGCCACACAGGGATAGATTAGGTTAATGTGTTGAGGCGGTAGGCCAGTCTGAATAAATGCGTTTTCAGGGCACGCTTAAAATTGTGGGGATTGGGGACTAATCGTATTGACTTGGGAAGTGCATTCCAAAGAATTGGCGCAGCACGTGTAAAGTCTTGGAGACGGGAGTGGGAGGTTCTGATTATTGTGGATGCTAACCTCAGGTCATCAGCAGAGCGGAGGGCGCGGGTAGGGTGGTATACTGAAACAAGGGAGGAGATGTAGGGTGGTGCTGAGCCATGGAGAGTTTTGTGGGTGAGGGTAATAAGTTTGTACTGGATTCTGGAGTGGATGGGTAGCCAGTGTAATGACTGGCACAAGGTAGAGGCATCGGTGTAACGATTGGTGAGGAATATGATCCTGGCAGCAGCATTCAAGACAGATTGGAGGGGGGAGAGTTTGGTAAGAGGGAGACCGATTAGAAGAGAGTTACAATAGTCAAGAGGAGAATGAATAAGAGAAACAGTAAGTGTTTTTGCAGAGTCAAAAGTAAGAAAAGGTCGAATTCTAGAAATGTTTTTGAGGTGCAGATGACAAGAGCGAGCCAGTGATCGAATGTGGGGGGCGAAGGAAAGCTCGGAATCAAGTATGACCCCAAGACAGCGGGCCTGTTGCTGGGGAGTAATAGTGGAGCCACACACAGAAATGGCAATGTCGGGTGTAGGTACATTAGTAGAGGGAGGAAACACCAGGATTTCAGTCTTTGACAGGTTCAGTTTCAGATATAGTGAGGACATGATGTTAGACACAGCGTTTAGACAATCGCCGGTGTTTTCTAGAAAGGCTGGCGTGATGTCAGGAGAAGAAGCGTATAATTGGGTGTCATCAGCATAGAGATGGTACTGGAAACCAAATCTACTGATTGTTTGACCAATAGGGGCAGTGTACAAAGAGAAGAGGAGGGGGCCTAGAACCGATCCTTGGGGGACCCCAACAGTAAGGGGAAGGTGAGAGGAGGAGGAACCGGCAAAAGATACAGTAAAGGAGCGGTCGGAGAGATAGGAGGAGAACCAGGAGAGAACGGTGTCCTTGAGGCCAGTGGAGCGGAGCATAGTGAGGAGGAGCTGATGATCCACAGTGTCGAATGCTGCAGAGAGATCCAAGAGAATTAGCATGGAGTAATGACCATTAGATTTAGCTGTTAGTAGATCATTAGAGACTTTAGTGAGGGCAGTTTCAGTAGAATGTAAAGAGCGGAAACCAGATTGGAGAGGGTCGAGAAGAGAGTTATCTGAGAGATAGCGGATAAGACGGGAGTGGACCAGGTGTTCCAGGAGTTTAGAGATGAAGGGAAGATTAGAGACAGGTCTATAGTGAGCGGCACAGTTTTGGTCGAGGGATGGTTTTTTAAGTAGTGGATGTATGATGGCATGCTTAAATGAGGAGGGAAAGATACCAGAAAAGAGAGAGAGAGGTTAAATATTTTAGTTAGGTGAGGGGTGACAGCAGGGGAAAGGGACTGGAGGAGATGTGACGGAAATGAGTCACTGGTGCAAGTGGTTGGGCGAGAAGATGTAAGGAGCCTGCTTACTTCTTCTGTGACTGGTTCAAAATCAGAGAGTGAGCTAGATGCAGTGGGGGAGGGAGGACAGTGCATGGTATGAGGTGATTGGGAGATAATTTCCCGTTGGATCTGGTCAATGTTTCTTTGAAGTAATTGGCCAGATCGTCAGCTCGGAGCTCCGTGGTTGGGGCATGTACTCTTGGGTTGAGTAGAGAATGAAAAGTGTCAAAGAGATGTTTCGGATTATTGGACAGTGAGGTGATGAGGGTGTTGAAATAGGTTTGTTTGGAGAGGTGAAGGGCAGTGTTGTATGTTCGAAGCATAAACTTATAATGGATGAAATCTTCGGGTAGGTTGGATTTTCTCCACAGACGTTGGGTGCACCTGGAGCACCGCTGCAGGAAACGTGTTTGCACCGTGTGCCAGGGTTGTCGCCGTCTGCGTTGTGGTGTTCTATGTATAGGAGGAGCAAATTCATGCAGGGCACTTTGAAGTGTTTCATTTTAATGCTTCAATGCAGAATCAGGACATGAGAGGGAGGAGATAGGGGCCAATGAAGACTGCAAGTTCTTCATAAGTTTCTGGGTGTGGAGTGGTGTAAAGCTGCCACCACTGGGACTCTGGAGGAGACGTGTTCTGTGCAGTGATGGATCACACTTCTCTACCTGTATCTGATGATTCCAGAAGAATGATACTCGTCTGACTGACAAGCTGCATACAGACATGGAGAGGGCGAAAATGAGCAGCCGCACAGAGCCCGGACCCCAGCCACATCTTGCATCTATAATGGAGATTGTAAGTCCGGCCTCCCCCCAACATCAGGATCTGACCCCACAAATAAGGGGCTAAAATTCCTACAGCAGCCTTCAAAATCTTGTAGAAATTCTTCTCAGAAGAGTGGAGCCGTTATATCTGCAGAGGGTGGACTCCATATTAATGTCTATGGATGCAGAAGTAGGACAGATAAGCTCCTGGAGGTGTAATGTGGAGGGGGGCACATACTTTTCTGCATATAGTGTGTATATACAGTCATGGCCAAAAGTATTGACACCCATGCAATTCTGTCAGATAATACTCAGTTTCTTCCTGAAAATGATTGCAAACACAAATTCTTTGGTATTATTATCTTCATTTAATTTGTCTTAAATGAAAAAACACAAAAAGAATTGTCCTAAAGCCAAATTGGATATAATTCCACACCAAACATAAAAAAGAGGGTGGACAAAAGTATTGGCACTGTGCGAAAAATCATGTGATGCTTCTCTAATTTGTGTAATTAACAGCACCTGTAACTAACCTGTGGCACCTAACAGGTGTTGGCAATAACTAAATCACACTTGCAGCCAGTTGACATGGATTAAAGTTGACTCAACCTCTGTCCTGTGTCCTTGTGTGTACCACATTGAGCATGGAGAAAACAAAGAAGACCAAAGAACTGTCTGATGACTTGAGAAACCAAATTGTGAGGAAGCATGAGCAATCTCAAGGCTACAAGTCCATCTCCAAAGACCTGAATGTTCCTGTGTCTACCGTGCGCAGTGTCATCAAGAAGTGTAAAGCCCATGGCACTGTGGCTAACCTCCCTAGATGTGGACGGAAAAGAAAAATTGACAAGAGATTTCAACGCAAGATTGTGCGGATGTTGGACAAAGAACCTCCACTAACATCCAAACAAGTTCAAGCTGCCCTGCAGTCCGAGGGTACAACGGTGTCAACCCGTACTATCCGTCGGCATCTGAATGAAAAGGGACTGTATGGTAGGAGACCCAGGAAGACTCCACTTCTTACCCCGAGACATAAAAAAGTCAGGCTGGAGTTTGCCAAAACTTACCTGAAAAAGCCTAAAACATTTTGGAAGAATGTTCTTTGGTCAGATGAGACAAAAGTAGAGCTTTTAGGGCAAAAGCATCAACATAGAGTTTACAGGAGAAAAAAGAGGCATTCAAAGAAAAGTACACGGTCCCTACAGTCAAACATGGCGGAGGTTCCCTGATGTTTTGGGGTTGCTTTGCTGCCTCTGGCACTGGACTGCTTGACCGTGTGCATGGCATAATGAAGTCAGAAGACTACCAACAAATTTTGCAGCATAATTTAGGGCCCAGTGTGAGAAAGCTGGGTCTCCCTCAGAGGTCATGGGTCTTCCAGCAGGACAATGACCCAAAACACACTTCAAAAAGCACTAGAAAATGGTTTGAGAGAAAGCACTGGAGACTTCTAAGGTGGCCAGCAATGAGTCCAGACCTGAATCCCATAGAACACCTGTGGAGAGATCTAAAAATGGCAGTTTGGAGAAGGCACCCTTCAAATATCAGGGACCTGGAGTAGTTTGCCAAAGAAGAGTGGTCTAAAATTCCAGCAGAGCATTGTAAGAAACTCATTGATGGTTACCGGAAGCGGTTGGTCGCAGTTATTTTGGCTAAAGGTTGTGCAACCAAGTATTAGGCTGAGGGTGCCAATACTTTTGTCCGGCCCATTTTTGGAGTTTTGTGTGAAATGATCAATGTTTTGCTTTTTGCTTAATTCTCTTATGTGTTTTTTCATTTAAGACAAATTAAATGAAGATAATAATACCAAAGAATTTGTGTTTGCAATCATTTTCAGGAAGAAACTGAATATTATCTGACAGAATTGCAGGGGTGTCAATACTTTTGGCCATGACTGTATATAATGTGTGTATATAGTAATATATCATTATACAGTGGGTACGGAAAGTATTCAGACCCATTTAAATTTCACTCTTTGTTTCATTGCAGCCATTTGATAAATTCAAAATAGTTCATTTTTTTTTCTCATTAATGTACACTCTGCACCCCATCTTGACTGAAAAAATGTTTGCAAATTCATTAAAAAAGAAAAAACTGAAATATCACATGGTCATATAAGTATTCAGACCCTTTGCTCAGACACTCATATGTAAGTCACCTGCTGTCCATTTCCTTGTGATCCTCCTTGAGATGGTTCTCCTCCTTCATTGGAGTCCAGCTGTGTGTAATTACACTGATAGGACTTGATTTGTAAAGGCGCACACCTGTCTATATAAGACCTCACAGCTCACAGTGCGTGTCACACCAAATGAGAATCATGAGGTCAAAGGAACTGGCCAAGGAGCTCAGAGACAGAATTGTGGCAAGGCGCAGATCTGGCCAAGGTTACAAAAGAATTTCAGCAGTACTCAAGGTTCCTAAGAGCACAGTGGCCTCCATAATCCTTAAATGGAAGAAGGTTGGTACCACCAGAACTCTTCCTAGACCTGGCCGTCCAGCCAAACTGAGCAATCATGGAAGAAGAGCCTTGGTGAGAGAGGTAAAGAAGAACCCCAAGATTACTGTGGCTGAGCTCCACAGACGCAGGGAGATGGGAGAAAGTTCCACAAAGTCAGCTATCACTGCAGCCCTCCACCAGTCGGGCCTTCATGGCAGAGTGGCCCGACGGAAGCCTCTCCTCAGTGCCAGACATATGAAAGCCGGCATAGAGTTTGCTAAAAAACACATGAAGGACTCCCAGACTATGAGAAATAAGATTCTCTGCTCTGATGAGACTGATGATAATTCTAAACGGTATGTGTGGAGAAAACCAGGCACTGCTCATCACCTGCCCAATACAATCCCAACAGTGAAACATGGTGGTGGTAGCATCGTGCTATGGGGGTGTTTTTCAGCTGCAGGGACAGGATGACTGGTTGCCATTAAAGGAAACATGAATTTGGCCAAGTAGATATCCTGGATGAAAACCACTTCCAGAATCTTCTGGACCTCAGACTTGGTCAAAGGTTCACCTTCCAACAAGTCAATAACCCTAAGCACACAGGTAAAATAACAAAGGAGTTGCTTCAGAACAACTTTGTGACCATTCTTGACTCGCCCAGCCAGAGCCCTGACCTAAACCCAATGGAGCATCTCTGGAGAGACCTGAAAATGGCTGTCCACCAACGTTCACCATCCAACCTGACGGAACTGGAGAGGATCTGCCAGGAAGAATGGCAGAGGATCCCCAAATCCAGGAGTGAAAAACTTGTGGCATCATTCCCAAGACGACTCATGGCTGTACTAGCTCAAAAGGTGCGTCTACTCAATACTGAGCAAAGGGGCTGAATACTTATGACCATGGGAGATTTCAATTTTTCCTTTTTTAATAAATTTGCAAAAATGTCTACATTTGTTTTTTTCTGTCAAGCTGGGGTGCAGAGTGTACATTAATGAGGAAAAAGGAACTTTATAGAATTTACCAAATGGCTGCAATGAAACAAAGAGTGAAAAATGTAAAGGGGTCTGAATACTTTCCACACCCACTGTATAATAGTGCAGCATATCGCAGTATGTGTATATCAGATACTGTAGATTATATAGAGTGTGTAGATAGTAATGTATCATTATATAATAGTGATTATTATATTGGATACTGTAGATTATATAGTGTTACTTTGTTCTATACAGTGGGGCAAAAAGTATTTAGTCAGTCAGCAATAGTGCAAGTTCCACCACTTAAAAAGATGAGAGGCGTCTGTAATTTACATCATAGGTAGACCTCAACTATGGGAGACAAACTGAGAAAAAAAAATCCAGAAAATCACATTGTCTGTTTTTTTTTCATTTTATTTGCATATTATGGTGGAAAATAAGTATTTGGTCAGAAACAAAATTTCATCTCAATACTTTGTGATATATCCTTTGTTGGCAATGACAGAGGTCAAACGTTTTCTGTAAGTCTTCACAAGGTTGCCACACACTGTTGTTGGTATGTTGGCCCATTCCTCCATGCAGATCTCCTCTAGAGCAGTGATGTTTTTGGCTTTTCGCTTGGCAACACGGACTTTCAACTCCCTCCAAAGGTTTTCTATAGGGTTGAGATCTGGAGACTGACTAGGCCACTCCAGGACCTTGAAATGCTTCTTACGAAGCCACTCCTTCGTTGCCCTGGCGGTGTGCTTTGGATCATTGTCATGTTGAAAGACCCAGCCACGTTTCATCTTCAATGCCCTTGCTGATGGAAGGAGGTTTGCACTCAAAATCTCACGATACATGGCCCCATTCATTCTTTCATGCACCCGGATCAGTCGTCCTGGCCCCTTTGCAGAGAAACAGCCCCAAAGCATGATGTTTCCACCACCATGCTTTACAGTAGGTATGGTGTTTGATGGATGCAACTCAGTATTCTTTTTCCTCCAAACACGACAAGTTGTGTTTCTACCAAACAGTTCCAGTTTGGTTTCATCAGACCATAGGACATTCTCCCAAAACTCCTCTGGATCATCCAAATGCTCTCTAGCAAACTTCAGACGGGCCCGGACATGTACAGGCTTAAGCAGTGGGACACGTCTGGCACTGCAGGATCTGAGACCATGGTGGCGTAGTGTGTTACTTACGGTAGGCCTTGTTACATTGGTCCCAGCTCTCTGCAGTTCATTCACTAGGTCCCCCCGCGTGGTTCTGGGATTTTTGCTCACCGTTCTTGTGATTATTCTGACCCCACGGGGTGGGATTTTGCGTGGAGCACCAGATCGAGGGAGATTATCAGTGGTCTTCTATGTCTTCCATTTTCTAATTATTGCTCCCACAGTTAATTTCTTCACTCCAAGCTGGTTGGCTATTGCAGATTCAGTCTTCCCAGCCTGGTGCAGGGCTATAATTTTGTTTCTGGTGTCCTTTGACAGCTCTTTGGTCTTCACCATAGTGGAGTTTGGAGTCAGACTGTTTGAGGGTGTGCACAGGTGTCTTTTTATACTGATAACAAGTTTAAACAGGTGCCATTACTACAGGTAATGAGTGGAGGAAAGAGGAGACTCTTAAAGAAGAAGTTACAGGTCTGTGAGAGCCAGAAATCTTGATTGCTTGTTTCTGACCAAATACTTATTTTCCACCATAATATGCAAATAAAATGAAAAAAAAACAGACAATGTGATTTTCTGGATTTTTTTTTCTCAGTTTGTCTCCCATAGTTGAGGTCTACCTATGATGTAAATTACAGACGCCTCTCATCTTTTTAAGTGGTGGAACTTGCACTATTGCTGACTGACTAAATACTTTTTTGCCCCACTGTATATTGTCACTGATTGGACCATGTATCATTGATCTCGCTCACTGCAGGTCCGACCGTCTCACCGCTGGACGCTGTGACTATTCGCCATTGTTTGCAGACCCCCGGACATGTCCGCAGTCCCTCGGACCCCGCTCCCTGCCCCCAGGCCCCCTGTACAGATAGCCTCTTCTTCTGCTCCATCTGCGGAGTTCACTTCAGTTCTGAGATGACTTTTGCCGCTCACCAGCGATTCCACACCGAGGAGAAAACCCACGACTGCGCCTACTGCGGCAAATCCTTCACCCAGCGCTCTCGCCTGCTGTCACATAAGAGGAAGCACACGGGGGAGAAGCCGTTCTCGTGCCCGGTGTGCGGGAGGTGCTTTGCAGAAAGATCCGCGCTCGTCACTCATCAGCGGATCCATTCTGGGGAGAAGCCCTTTAACTGCACTGAATGCGCCCGCAGCTTTGTGCAGAGATCCAGCCTCGTCAAGCACCAGCGCATCCACACCGGCGAGCGGCCGTTCGTGTGCTCTCACTGCGGACGCTGCTTCTCTCAGAGCTCCAATCTCGTGCGACACCAGAGAATACTGCATCAGTTTTTATAGACGGATACCCCCCCCCCATTTGACTGTTCTTTAGGCTGCTCCTTGGGTTTGTGTCTATGCTTGCTGCGGAAGGAACCATTTTTTTTTTTTTTTATTAGGGGTGGATGAATATTAGAATGCAACATCCCAATGTATGGAAGTGAGGGATGTCTCGGAGAACAGGCATTGCTGTGTGGATGCCTCGGGTATGAAGAAGGACAGGAATGTGACAACCGGCCCTGAGTGCCCCATACCAGATCTCATGAGACATGGAGACTAGGCAGTGATCCCTGGGAGCCTTATAGCTAGGGAGCTAGTGCTGCCCCTCTAAGGTGATTAGCATTTGCATTAAATAACTATTAATGTACAGGTCTTAGCGATAAAGCTGCCAGATATATACGGCCACATGCCCTGGAACTGGTGTCCCTGGTGCTCTAGGGCAGTGAGGATCCAGGGTCCCTGGCGATCTAGGGCAGTAGTGATCCGACAACCCTGGTGGTCTAGGGCAGTGGGGATCGGACTTCCCTGGTGGTGTGGGGCAGTGGGGATCAGACGTCCCTGGTGGTGTGGGGATCCGACGTCTCTGGTGGTGTGGGGATCCGACGTCTCTGGTGGTGTGGGGATCCGACGTCCCTGGTGGTGTGGAGATCCGACGTCCCTGGTGGTGTGGGGCAGTAGTGATCCGACATCCCTGGTGGTGTAGGGCAGTAGGGATCTAGTATTTATGGTTATCCAATGCAGTGAGCATCCAGTATCCCTGATGATCTAGGATACTGAAGCGATCCATGTAATGGTCTCTAAGATCCCCTTTTTAAGGGATAGGAAGGGTTAATACTGCACACCTGGGACAATAGGTTACGCGCCCCTTCAGGCTCCATCATTGTCCTGGGTATAACAGGAGACTAAACATTTCCTTTCTACATTGATCATTCAGATGAGAGCATGGAGGGTAGAGAGCGAGGAGCATGATTGGGCAGAGTAATGACTGCTCTGCCCCATCGTTGATGGAGAGCTCATTCTGTGCAGACGCTCCCTGAGCAGATGTAGCTCTACACCGTGTGCAGAATTATTAGGTAATTTGTATTTTCGATGACTAATATTATTATCTATCAGTCAATCCAAAAGGTTAATAAACCTGAATATTTAAGAAAGTCTCAGTGCGGTTTTATGCTTCTTGGGAGAATCTCTGTGAGCAGAATTATTGGGCAATCAAATGAAAAACACATTTTCCATCTCAATTGATTATTTTCTTCTGCTACAGTAAGAATAAGAACCGAACATCAGTTTACACAATCCATTTCTGACATTTCCACAGATGTCAGGATGATATAGTATTATATATAGTAATATGGCCGCTGTTCTTCTCAGTAACAGTCATAAGCTCCATCCACGGAGTCTGTCAGGTTCTTCATTTTTTTTTTGGGCAGCGCCCACTACAGCCCCAGACACTGATCGAAGAGGTGACTGTTCTCCTTCATTGCGATCTCTCGGGTTCAGCGGTGAGGACGGCTTGGGTCATTGTTCTCCATCGTTATGGCTTTTCCTGGCCCCGAGCATTGGAGACTTCGTTGCTGCAATGGAGCCCTGTCCTGCAGAACAATCCTGGTTTTCTGGAAAGATACAGACTTTTTCCTGCTCCACTGCTGGAAGAAAGTGTCTTCTAATCATCAGCAGGAGGTTTGGAGGTGATTTTTTTGAGTCCATCTTCAACCTGAAAAGATGCAACAAGCTCATCGGTAATAATCCTGGTCCATAGTAGAGCCCACCTCCACCATGCTGGTGTCTGAGGGGAAGTAGAGGTCTGTGCCTAGTACTGATCCAACCACGATCCATTCATCTGTTCCATCAAGAGTTGTCTCATCAGGCCATAAAACCTTTCAGCAATCCATCTTCAGATATTTCTTGGCCCAGTCTTCATGTTTCCACTTTGTGTCTTTGTTACACACCTGACATCCCAGGCTCCCTTTCCTTCCCCTGGGTCCGCTGCCTTGTGTTGGGCTCCACATTGTGTTTTGCAACTTGCCCAGCCTGGATCAATGACTAGACCTATCTAAGGCTCATTTACACAAACCTGTGTCTTGGGATTTTGACTATACAGTTCCTGGTTTGGCCTACTCCATTATCTGTACTACTGTGTTACAACTCTCATCCATTCCTGCTGGGTTCCCCTCCATCTGTCCGTCTGCTCCTAGGTTTCCAGTTAGTCTTAGTCCACACAATTCCACATGTTCTCTGGAAACTGCATCTGTTATGAACAGATCACCGAGGAGGATGGCAGGAATAGGCTAGGCCACCAGGAAACCAGAAAGGTTGGTCACTTAGCGAATTACAGACCCCTAATCCTAACAACACAACTAGCAGTAGCCGTGGAGCCTCCCCTCGATGCCCTAGACGCCTCGACACAGCCGGAGAACTAACTAGGCCTAAAGCAAGAAAGGTGGAATCTAAACTGCCCCGGAGTAGAACCCCAAAGAAATAGCCCCCAAACATGTATTGTTGGTGAGACCAGATGAGGGACAAACACAGGCATAGAAGAGACTGAGCAAATGATTGGGCCCACACTATCCAGATAGGAAAGGAAAGACACTATCTTCAATCACGCAAAAACCCTAAAAAATCCAACACGTCTGATGTACAAAAAACCCTGAGATCTCACGACCTCTCCCCCACTATATCAACATTCTGGTGTAAACTGGCAGCAAAGCAAAAGAGACTAATATAACAGGGGACTGAACAAACTGACACAAGCTGTGACATATGGAACGGGGTCCAGCACATCCTCAACAGGGAGCATGCTGAACACGCGCAGCAAAGCAGAAAGAGGCAAAACCAGATCAGAAGCAAAGGATTAGCAAATGAACAACTTAGTTGAAAAACGCAGGATCAGGCAGGAGACAGCAGACCTCAAGTTGCACAGGAAGAACTAATCACCAGCAACAATTGAGGGAAGCCTGCTCACTTAAATACTCCCAATCAGTAACACCAGATCTCCAATCATCATCATCAGGTGGCAGACGTCTGTCAATCCGGCCTGCACCACTACCCACAGTAACCACCTGAGGGAGTCCTGACTCAGAAGTAAGAGAATTCACAACATGCACCAACACCCAAGGTCCATGTGCCCACCCGGAGAAGAGGCTTAGTAGTCCACCTTACCTGGTAATTCCAGAATTCCAAGATCATGGATCCAAGAGGTAGAGCAGCTACAGTAGTGTTCAAAATACTAGCAGTCCAATATGACTAATCAGTGTTTTTGGTAAAAATTGTATTCCCACTTGTCACACAATTTACCAGTTGGTGCAGGAGAGTCTAAGAAAACCACCAGACTCCCCATTCATGATCTGCAGGCTTCTGAGTCTGAGTATTAGAATAATTAATTTTACAGGGCTTTTCAAAATAATATCGTGGAGATCAATTAGTGAGGTCAATCATTCTGTGGAGACGGGTGTGAATCAGGAGGCCCTTTATCTAAGGGTGAAGACAGGACATATTGTAGATGCATTTCTCCTTGAAAGCCTAAGACATTGTTCAGAAGAACAGCGTACTGTGATTAACCAGTTGATTGGAGAAGGTAAAACTTATAACAAAGTGCAGACAATGATCAGCTGCTCAGCTAAAATGATCATAGAATCGTAGAGTTGGAAGGGACCTCCTGGGCCATCTGGTCCAACCCCCTGCTCAAAGCAGGATTCACTAAATCATCCCAGACAGATATCTGTCCAGCCTCTGAAGACTTCTATTGAAGGAGAACTCACCACCTCTCGTGGCAACCTGTTCCACTCATTGATCACTCTGTCAAATAGTTTTTTCTAATATCTAATCTGTGTTTCCTCCCATTCAGTTTCATCCCATTGCTTCTAGTCTTTCCTTGTGCAAATGAGAATAAAGTTGATCCTTCTACAATGTGACAGCCCTTTAGATATTTGTAGACAGCTATTAAGTCTCCTCTCAGTCTTCTCTTTTGCAAGCTAAACATTCCCAAATCCTGCAACCTTTCCTCATGAGACAGGGTTTGCAGACCGGTCACCATTCTGGTCGCTCTTTTCTGAACTTGCTCCAGTTTGTTGATGTCTTTTTTAAAATGTGGCTCCCAAAATTGGACACAGTATTCCAGATGAGGTCTGACCAAAGAGGAGTAGAGGGAAATAATGACTTCACGTGATCTAGACTATATGCTTCTGTTAATACATCCTAGAATTGCATTTGCCTTTTTTGCTGCTGCATCACACTGTTTACTCATATTCAGTCTGTGATCTATTAGTATACCCAAGTCTTTTTCACATGTGCTGTTGCTTAGCCCTATTCCTCCCATTCTGTATATGCTTTTTTTTCGTTTTTATCGCCCAGATGTAGTACTTTGCATTTTTCCCTGTTAAAACCATTCTGTTAGTTGCTGCCCACTGCTCCAGTTTATTTATATCTTTTTGAATCCTCTCTCTCTCTTCTCTAGTATTAGCTATCCCTCCTAGCTTTGTGTCATCAGCAAATTTAATCAGTTTACCCTCAATTCCTTCTAAATCTAAATCGTTGATAAATATATTGAACAATACAGGGTCCAGGACAGAGCCCTGTGGTACCCCACTTGAGACATTCTTCCAACTGGATTTGCAGCCATTTACGACCACTCTTTGGGTCCGATCACTAAGCCAGTTATGAATCCACCTAACAGTTGCCTTGTCCATTCCAAGCTCAGTCATTTTTTCAATAAGGATTGTGTGAGATACTTTGTCAAATGCTTTGCTGAAGTCAAGATATACTATATCTACAGCATTTCCCTGATCCATCCAATCAGTGATTCCGTCATAGAAGGAAATTAAGTTAGTCTGACATGACTTATTAGTTACAAACCCATGCTGACTGTTTAATCACTTCATTCTTATCCAGGTACTGACATACATGTTGTTTAATAATTTGTTCAAAGATCTTTCCTGGTATAGAAGTCAGACTCACTGGCCTATAGTTGCCTGGGTCCACCTTCTTCCCCTTTTTGAAGATAGGAACAACATTTGCTCTTCTCCAGTCTTCTGGCACTTCTCCTTGTTCTCCAAGAATTTTCAAAGATTATGGAGAGGGGTTCAAAGATTTCTTCTGCTATCTCCTTCAGTACTCTGGGGTGTAATTAATCTGGACCTGGAGACTTGAATTCATTTAGGTTAGCTAAGTGTTTCCTCACTGTCTTTCTGTCTATAGTTATCCTGGATTCTTCTATTCCCTTAATAGGACAGTGAAGAACAGTTGATGTTACATTTCCTTTCTGAGAGAAAACGGATGCAAAATAGGAATTTAAAAGTTCAGCCTTCTCAACATCCTGTCTTACCATTTCATCATTTTCATCCTGTAAAAATCCTATAGCATCTTTGTCTTTTCTTTTACTTTTGACATATCCCCAAAATCCTTTATTATTGCTTTTGACATCTCTTGCAAGCCTCAATTCATTGTCAGCTTTAGATAATCTGATTTGTGCCCTGCAGGTTCTGCAGACAGCATTATATTCTTCTTTAGATATGCCTCCCTCTTTCCATTTTATAAACATTTCTTTCTTCCTTTTTAGCATGTGCTTAAGTTCTGTGTTCATCCATCCTGGTTTCCTTAAATGCTTCCTATTCTTCCCTCTTTTCTGAATTGTTAACAATTGTGCTTTGAGAATTTCATTTTTCAAGATTTCCCATCCTTCCTGGACATTTTTGTCTTTAAGGATATCCAGCCATTGGATCCCTCCAATTCTCTTTCTGAATCCCTTAAAATCTGCCTTTCTAAAATCTAACCTTGAAGTCTGAGTCTTCACAGGTCTTCCTCCTTGTGACGAGCGCGTCAGCTTAAGCTGAGTCGTTTTTCCTTTTTCTAGAGTGGACCCTCTGGGCCGTGGCACCCACCCACCTAGGGCGAGCTGGCCTAGTGAGAACCTACCCCCTGTACAGGGAGTGTCGGGCAATACCAAGGGGGTGAGCCACCACGGCAGCTGGACCAGAGGGCCGGCTCAGGGAGACACTATTGAGTGTCTAGCAACAGGATGAACAGGATAAGAAACATAAGTGAGGTCACAGGGTTTCTTCAGCAAACGTGGTTACACACTTTAATCAGATACAAGGCAAAAACAGAGAATCAGATGCAGGGCACCAACGGTGAAACACGGCAAGGTGCGTGCAAGGGCACGCCAAAAGTTCAGACATAACACGTGCAGAAAACATACCGGAGTCCAGGGCAGGGTACGTGTTAGGGATCACACAAGTGTTCCTAGGAGGGAGGTGTGCTAGGACACGCCAGAGTCCAAGACAAGGTGCGCGCCGAGAGACACGCCAGAGTCCAAGGCAGGGTGCGTGCAAGGAGACACGCTAGGATCCAAGACAGGGTGCGATGGCATCGGACGCCGGACTACTGGCAACGACCGACAGGATCCAGGCATCAGGCTGCGGAAATCAGCTCCGGACATCAGGCCGCAGTCATCTGGTTCCGGACCTCTGGCAGCGGTCGGCAGGTTTTGGGAATCCGGCAGGCAAGCCAGGGTTCAAGGCAGGGTGCGTGCTTGGAGCCACGCCAGGGTTCAAGGCAGGGTGCGTGCTTGGAGCCACGCCAGGGTTCAAGGCAGGGTGCGTGCTTGGAGCCACGCCAGGGTTCAAGGCAGGGTGCGTGCTTGGAGCCACGCCAGGGTTCAAGGCAGGGTGCGTGCTTGGAGCCACGCCAGGGTTCAAGGCAGGGTGCGTGCTTGGAGCCACGTCAGGGTTCATTCAAGGATGGAGGCCTGCGCGTGTAGAGGGCATGCCAGGGACAGGTTCAAGGACGGAGGCCTGCGCGTGTAGAGGGCACGCCAGGGACAGGTTCAAGGATGGAGGCCTGTGCCTGTAGAGGGACACGCCAGGGAAAGGTACAGAGCAGAGTCCTGCGTGTGCAAAGGAACACGCCAGGGTCAGGTTCAAGGATGGAGGCCTGCGCATGCCGAGGTGCATGCCAGGGACAGGTTCAGAGCAGAGTCCTGCGCGTGCAAAGGAACATGCCAGGGTCAGGTTCAAGGACGGAGGCCTGCGCATGCCGAGGGGCATGCCAGGGAGAGTTTTAAAGCAGAGTCCTGCGCGTGCAGAGAGGCACGCCAGGGTCAGGGTTCAAGACAAGGTACAGACTAGGACCTGTGCGTGCTAGAGGGCACGACAGGGTACATGGCAAAACCTGCGCGTACTTTTATAGAAGCACGGGAAGGTATGCCAAGGACAGGCGAGGACCTGCGTATGCTATAGAGCACGAAGAGCACAGTGCAGAAACAGCGTGAAGTGCAAGGAAGCACAGAGAGCACAGCTGGGGCACTGGCTAGCTGATCGGTCTGCAGCACTAACAGGCGGGCAAGACTCCAGCGAACCCGGCTGAGGCATAGCAGGCGACACAGCTGTCACTGACCGACGAGCACGGCTGAGGCACAAGCAGGCAGGCACGGCTAGGGCGGGCACGGCTGAGGCACAAACAGGAGGCTAGGAAGGCCAGGCGCATGCAAAGGGCACACGAAGCATCAAAGCAAAGCAAGAAAAGAAACAAGGCAGAGCTAGGCAGGTACGGAACACGGAGCGGAAACTTAGGCAAAGACACAGAGTCAGATCAGAGTGAGAACAGAGCTAGCAGCGGAGCGTAGGCCGAAGCCCAGAGCCGGGCCAAGGCAGAGCTTTGGGACTAGTCAGGGAGTGTGCTAGAGAGTACCAGAGGACAGAGTCTAGCAGCGGAGCGTAGGCCGAAGCCCAGAGCCTGGCCAAGGCGGAGCCTTGGGACTAGACATAGAAATGTGCAAGAGAGCACAACAGGTGAGAGAGGAGGAATGGTGCGTGTGCCAGGAGGCACTACAGAACACCATAGGAAGAGAGCGAGGCAGAACAAGCAAAGACCGAGAACATAGGAAGGAACACAAGGCAGAGTATAGCGAAGGCAAGACATGGCAGAAACAGGCAAGGCAGAGAACAACGGAAGGACCACAAGTCCAAGCAGGACAAGGACGAAACATGGCACAACGGACAAACATAAGACAAGGCACGGGACAAGAGACGGAGTACAAGCACGGAGCGTGTGCAGAGACGTACGACAGAGCAAAGTGTAGGGGCACAGAATACAGGAGCGACCCAGCAGGCCAAGCAGCCATGCAGGGAAGCAACACGATACTCAGGCCCTGACCATAGGGAGGGGCGGTCTGATATAGCACCATAGCACCAGTACTTCCGGGTCAGGACCAGGGTGGGACTTTGGGTTCAGATCCTGCAGGATCATAGAGAGCATCGCTAGAACAGCCTGGGTAGAACCATAGAGGAGGTCACATGATCAGGGGTTTCCAGGAATACAGCGGATTGCAGAGTCAAACAGAGACGGATGGTTACCCAGCAACAGCGTGCAGCCATGAGGTAAGGCGCGCGTGCACACCGCTCCAGGCATCTTGTGGCATGACAGACATGGTGGACATGACACTCCTCTAGTTATCCAAAATTCTAAAATAGCATGGTCGCTACCTCCTAGGGTCCCAGCCACTTTTACCTCCTCAACCATTTCCTCCCTGTTTATAAGGATTAGATCCAAGGTAGCAGTTCCCCTTGTTTTCTCCCTTACCTTTTGGAAGATAAAGTTGTCAGCAAGAGAGTATAAGAATTTCCTTGACATGTTAGTTTTGCCTGAGAGAGATTCCCAGCAAATGTCTGGATAGTTGAAATCTCCCATGACAACTATGTCATATTTTTTGGAGAACTTGGCCATTTGATGCATAAAGAGTTCATCCATATCTTCAGCTTGCACAGGCGGCCTGTAGTAAATGCCTACAATGGTGTCCTTTCCATTGTTCTCGCCTTGTATTCTTACCCAAACAGTTTCCACAGAACTCCCAGTCTCTGAAGCTTCAATCTCTGTGCAGATATACACGTTTCTAACATACAATGCGACACCCCCTCCTCGTTTATCAAGTCTGTTTCTTGCAAATAAGTTGTATCCTTCTAGTCTTGTATTCCAATCATGTGTATTGTCCCACCAAGTTTCAGTGATTCCAATGACATCATATTTCTTTTCCTGTGTTAGTAGTTCCAATTCTCCTTGTTTGTTGCCCATGCTTTGTGCATTAGTATAGAAACATTTTAGTTTGTGATTGGTTTCTCTTTCTCCAATATTTTTATTAATTAGATTCTTTCGTCTTTGTTCTTCCTTTCCACTTCTAATAGCAGAGTTCTCAATAGCATTTGTCAGGTGTATGGCTTTTTC
This sequence comes from Dendrobates tinctorius, assembly GCF_039654945.1. NCBI lineage: Eukaryota > Metazoa > Chordata > Amphibia > Anura > Dendrobatidae > Dendrobates > Dendrobates tinctorius. The sequence continues at coordinate 10,965,566 of NW_027361824.1, forward strand.
TGGTCTTTTGCTTCCCTTCCCACATTGTTCTAGTTTAAAGCTCTCCTTACAAGTGTAGCAAGGCGACTTCCAAATACATGCTTTCCAGTCTTCGTAAGGTGCACCCCATCTCTAGCAAGTAGTCCATCGTATAAGTAGTTCACTCCGTGATCCAGAAATCCAAATCGTTGCTGACGGCACCATCGACGTAGCCAGTTGTTCACCTGCAGAATCTTATTCCACCTCCTTGTTCCATGGCCATCCACTGGGAGGATGGAAGAGAAGACCACCTGCGCTCCCAGTTCTTTCACTTTCTTGCCTAAGTCTTCAAAGTCTCTGCAGATGGTTTCCAGGTCGTTTCTTGCGGTGTCATTTGTCCCCACATGTAGTAGCAGGAATGGGTAGTCATCTGTAGGTCTGAAGAGTCCTGATATCCTGTCAGACACATCTTTAATTTTTGCACCTGGAAGACAGCACATTTCTCTTGTAGTTATATCCGGTCTGCAGATAGCGGCCTCTGTTCCTCTCAACAGGGAATCCCCCATGACCACCACTCTCCGTTTCTTCTTCACGACATTTTTCTTTCTCCATCCAGGAGGACTCTGAAGGCGTACAAGGTTGCTGTTTGTGGGCAAAGTCTTATCCTGATGTATTTCTTCATCGTTTTCCTGCGTGAGAGCCTGGTACTGGTTCCTGAGCAGTATGGGTGCTGACTGCCTCCTGATCCTCCTGCTTCTCTGGGTCACATGTCTCCATTCCTCTGTTTCTTCAGGTGCACTTCGAATTTCTTCTCTTTCTGTAACATGAAGAGATAATTCTGCTCTGTCCAAGAACTCTTCACCTTCCTTAATGGTCTTCAACGTAGCTAACCTCTCTTCGAGATTTTGCAACTTTTCCTCCAACAGGGACACAAGCTTGCATTTGTGGCATGTGAAGTTTGGCTTTTCCACTGGTAAGTCTGTGAACATGTAGCAAGAAATGCAGCTCACCAAATGGCTCCTGGCCTCTTCCATCTTGTTATTGTTAGAGATTTCAAAGCAATGAAAAATCAGCGCACGGTTTTCCGATATCCTCTTTTCAGCTGCAACAGCCAAAATCCAGTGATCGTTGAGCTCGCGGAGACTCTTCACTTATCCCAGAAGGCACTGGGACTATGCAAATTATCTCCTCAGGACTCTTCCCCTGGTTTCCAATACTGATCTCCAATGCTTTACCATAGAAGCCAAACCAGAGAGACATGGAAGAAAACAGAAGACGACCATTCTAATGGATGGAAGAACAGCCAGAATGGCAAAGGCTCAGCCAATGATCGGCTCCTGGATGATCACAGACAGTCACCTGTGAGGACTGTGACAGAAGACGCCTGTGACACTAATCTCTGAGCAAGACGTCCCCGCAGAGTCCCACTATGAAAAAAAAGACATGTACTGAAGAGGATACAATTTGCCAAACACATGAACTGGCCTAAAGAGAAATGGAGAAACATTTTGTGGACTGATGAAAGTAAAATCGTTCTTTTTGGGTCCAAGGGTCACAGACAGTTCATCAGACGACCCCCAAAGTCCGCACTCAAGCCACAGTACACCCTACAGACAGTGAAGCATGGTGGAAGCATCATGATATGGGCATGTTTCTCTTACTATGGTGCCGGACCTATTTAAAACGTAGCAGGGATCTGCATATATTCTAATACTTGAAGAGGTCATGTTGCTTATGCTCAAGAGGATATGCCCTTGAAGTAGGTGTTTCAGCAAGACAGCGACCCTAAACACAGCAGTAAACCAGCAAAATCTTGGTTCCAGTCCAACAAAATTGAGGTTATTGCGTGGCCAGCCTGATCCCCAGACCTTAATCAGATAGGAAACTTGTGGGGTGACATCAAAAATGCCGTTTCTGAGACAAAACCAACAAATGACAAAGAATTGTCTGATGTAGGCTGGAGTCACACTTACCGTATAAAAAAAAATCGGTCCGATTCTGACGGCCGAGAATCGCACAAATGTTCCCTGAACGGTGATCCGTACGTAATCTGTTTGCAACGCGAGGATGCGATTTCCACACATCTGGTAACTGTGTGACATCCGTATGCAGTGCCATTTTAACATGAGCTTCTTCATACAACAGTTCTCTCTATGCAAAATCATTGTAAAACACAACTGTACACATCGTTTTAAAACCAAATAATCTTCAGAACATACAAACACACAGCTCTGGCAAAAAATTAAGAGACCACTTTTCAATTTTTCAGTTTGTCTGATTTTTCTCTTTATAGGTAGAGGTCAGTGCCTAATACTGTTCGTAATATGTGCGTGTAAAATTTGGGACTTTTATGGATTTCCTAAAAGAATGTATTCATGGAAAAAACTGGCGTGCGCTCCCGCGCAATTTTCTGCGCCAGAGAGGGAAAGCCAGTGACTGAGGGCAGATACCGGTTCCACATTGGGCGGTGAGTGGTGGAGGCGACCACGCACGATCTGCAGGTATTTGTAGACATGACATCACTGGTCTTGGAATAACCCTTTAAGGAGTAGGATCCACTTTACTGATAGAATGGCCTCTAGCCCACTGGGAACATTTTCCCTTACATTTTGGAACAAGGCTCCCGGCATAATTGACAAGATCGTTGTCGCCTTTCCATGTTGAATTTGGGTGCAGAGGACAGCTGACCATTACTCATCGTCCACCAGACTCTACAGTTTGAAATCACGGTGCCGTGTCTCCCGTCCACCACTGCTCCATAATCCAGTGCTGGGAGCTTTACCGCTGTCCAGCTGCCACCTGGCATTGAGTATAGTGATCTCGGGCTTTGGTTTGGCAGCTCCGGACTGTGGTCGTGTGAATAAACTCATACTTGCTCACCACTTGGCTCCTGCAAGGAAACTGATGACTTGGGAGACGCTGCCCTATATTAAGATCGTAATCACCAAGGTCTATGCGTGGCCTATAGTGAGCATAGCCCTGGATTCTCAATCCCAGGGGACACATACTTTGGCTATGAATTGTATCGCGTAAAAGACGCTCTAGTGCACCAGTTATAATGGTCTTACCCATGTCTCATAGGGGGCACTGGATGACCAGGGACTCATAGGGCCGCATTTTGGGTGTAACTACAGAATAAATCATGAATAAATTATTTTGACAATAATTTAGTATTATAACCCTACCGTAAAGCACTTCTGCTTCATATTTTATTAGATCTTGACCCTAAAGGCGTTCTCCAATGTGCACAATCCCTACGTGTTAGAAAAGTCCCTTGCCAATAAGCTGATCCCAAAGTTTCCTCCTGCTGAGATCTACAGTGATCAGTTGGGAAAACCCGAGGGTTTGATTTCCCTACACTGCCCCCACAGGAGAAATGAAGTATTACCCAGTATTCATTCATATCAATGCGTTGTGCGTGTAAGGCAAGATCGGAAGATTTCTCCAGAGCGAGAGACTCTATAAACGCTCTCTATTCTGGCTAAGAGATACGGATCGCCTTTAGTATCTCAAGTTCACTGAGTTCCGTTGGACGCACATGATCCAATCACTCTTCCAACAGCCGGGTCTGTGTACAGTGACCCTCTCCTCACTGCCGGGCTGACAATAAAGCATTCTGACTTGTCAGGGAAGGAGCAGAGTCTTTGTAATACACAGTGTGCAGCAGAGACTATTCCTTCTACAGGGCAAGTAAGAAGGGACTGAATTGTCAGCTGCCAGAGGGGGAAGGAGACTGATTCTGTTCAGCATCACTAACGGGAGGTCATGGAAGCAAAAAATTATGAATAATGTATTTTCAGAATTACTTAACCTTTTCATAGGTGCACAGAGACATCCCCACCAATAGCTGCTGACGTCTGTTCTTTTGCGATGTGTGTGACCGGTTTTGATCAGTGCGCTGGATCAGACTTCTCCTCCCCAAAAAAACAGAAAAATTGAAAAGCTCTTCCCAATTTCGGTTACAAATGGACAACACACACAAGCTGCTATCCGTTGTGCATTTTAGGATTTTTATAGACCCATAGACTTGTCTGGGCGATTTTGGTTCATGGCTGGGGTTGGACATCGCTGTGATTTTACACTTGGTCTGCTAAAAAACAAAACACAGACATCTGAACAGCCCCATAGACTTTAACGGTGTCCACGTTAGGGCATCTGAATTAGGCTTTAATATCTCAGTAGTGCAGCCTCAGGCTTTGGGCCTGCAATTTCAACTTATCCAATTATTTTTTTTTAGAGGAATAGAATTTAAGGGGATTTCCACTATTTTAACTCTGTTTATAAATGGGTCAATGGCGGAGCTAACTTTAACAAAAATTCAAACACAAACTCTCCTACTGAACCCTCCGTAGTTTTGCTGGAGCTTAGTGCCAGCTTCCTGGCATCTTCTTCTGGCTGGGATTGGTCAGGTGACCACTACAGCAGACCAGCACCTACTGATTGGCTGCAGTGGTCATTTTCTAAAAGTAGTGGACTACTACTTGCTGATCGGTGGGTATCAGACAGCTGGGATCTGCACCGATTGGCAGAATGAGGAACCTTTGGATGAATCGGAGGCCCGACAGCCGCTCTGTTCTTTATGGGGCTGCCAAAAAAAGGCCGAGCCCCACAGGAAACGAATGGTGCACAGGTCACACTGTCACTGCATTGTAGTTCCCCAATTCTGCCGATCAGTGCGGGTCTCAGAGGGTGGACCCACCCACGATCATCTGGACCCACCCACGATCATCTGGACCCACCCACGATCATCTGGACAACCCCTTTAACATACAAAAAACCCCACACCTTTACAAAGGTGGAAAAGTAAATGTTGCCGCGACAGAGTGACTACAGAGCGCACCGTCCTGCGTATCCTACATTTAATGAGAAATAAGGCGAAGTGCGCAACGTAAACGGAAAGTAACAAAGGACGCCGGCGGTTTTCATCTTTCTGGCCGAATCTCCATTATTGTCACACCAGACTCTTGGTTTGCTCCTGATAATCGCCGCCTTGTACAAGAAGCTTGGAAATGGAATCGTCAAAACCAGATTAGCCCCCCAAAATTATATAGGGGTCTGCAACGTGGACACAGTCCTGGAGAAGCGCTACTCCTGTGCCGAGGTTCTGAGTCAAGAGTCTTTGTAAGTAAAGCTTAAAGGGGTTGTCTACTACTGGGACAACCACTTCTAGATCTAAGAGAGAGACCTGGGACACTGGGGGAACGGTGCCGGCACGGGAGACGCGTTTTTAGGGAGGTTGTTTGAGGGTCAGCTGAGCGGGAGGGAACCACTCCGCTGCCAGGAAGGACAATCAGGGTTCAGACGCTTTCCTATCCCCAGAGGTCACTTGCTATAGATTGACTACACCGACCCGGCATTATAGATACATTTGTTGTCACCATTCTATTATACGTTATGTTTTTAAATGGTTACGATTAAGTTATTTTTTTTAAGTTTTTTTTTTTCTCTTCTTTGGTTTGATGTGATTGATACACCCTTTGCTCATATTACTTAGGTTTTCTAGTTGTCCTAGTACTTGGGTAATTCAACATAATCTAATACGGTTTTTGTTGCTGTTTAGATTGGAAGTGATTCCAACTCAAGAGGATAAAAATCACAATAATTTTTATTGAATATCAAAACAAAATAAAATAATGAATAAAAAAAAGAGACAGGGTGAAAAAAAACTCCAAAAAGGAGGGAAAACACACTGCAAAAAGAGGTATGTGGTAAGAAGTGGTGGGACAAAATGCCGGGGGGTAGCCACGGAACAGAACCCACCGATGCTAACACAAAAACCTAGAATGCGGAGGAACGTGGTCTGACAAAGAGGACTAGCTAAAAATGTTATATACGTGATTCCCACATAGGGTACTGTAAACAGGCGAGTCCCAGGGAAGGCCGATGCCGTGAGGTACCTAGATGCAGTCAGTACCAATGCTCTGCACTAGTGTGCCCCCAGAAGAAGCGAGCAGCGAAACGGCGCCCGTCGGGTGTGAGGGGAACACAGACAGCGCCACACAACCATTCTCCCATAGGAAATGTTTCATTTCTATCGGCTCTTAATTTCTCTGTATGCCTCTGGGATATTGGTGTATAGTGGGGGAATCTTTTCTGGGAAGCCTTTTCGGCGGTGTCACACTAGCCCTATTTTGTCCCACCACTTCTTACCACATACCAATTTTTGCTGTGTGTTTCCCCCTTCTTTTTGGAGGTTTTTTTTTCGCCCTGTTTTTATAATTCAATATTATGTTTTTAATTTTGATATTGAATAAAAATTATTGTGACTTTACCCTCTGGAGTTGGAATCGCTTCCCATCTAAACAGCAACAAACTATTAGACTAAGTCGAATTATTGATTTAGATGCTCATTATTGGATATATAGAAATGCTAGTACTTGGGGAGTGTGGGGGGGTCTCCAGAATTAAAACACAAAACATGGCTGCTTTCTTCTACACCCCCCCCCCCCCCCCCCCCCAAAAAAAAAAAAAAAATATAGGAGCAACTCCTGTCCACAGGCTCCAGCCCACCACATATAGGGGCAGCGTGGATGTTTTTCTAATCCTGTTTGAACACTTTATGACCTCAATTACTTTGTCACCTCCTTATTATTGCAGGATAAGGGTGCACCTTTCAGCGTCACTCACCCAGCGTCACTCCCATTCTCTGACACATCCGAGGTGGGTGGGGATTGAGGACGTGGGCCGCCGCTGCCACCGCTTCTAGCTCGGGTCTGACTGCATCTAGCGCCATCAAAACTGCTTCACAGCTGTGACACCCCTTCTTAAAGACCCCCAGGAAGAAGAGAGTACGAAACGCGCGCCGGGGCTATTTTGCCTACCCCAGCAAACACATCATTGTTCAGGTATCATTTCTATATCTTTGACTATTTCATGCTGCATTCTCTTACAGGAGTCTGGCTTAAATACCTATATTATGGTGTATGTGCGTACTCCTCTTCACATGAACATATATTATACTTTTTTTGGGCAATGCACCACTTTTTGTAACCATTTCGGGAGTATAATTACCTTTCGAGATACATACAAATCCTCCTTATTTCGGTCTAGTTCACATGCCATATATTTAAACACTAGATCTCCTTCGATATTGAAGCTATGGCGCACTAGCTGGCCTCATCTATCACGGTAACTTTTTGATAAATTCCATCATAGGTGGATTTACCTCTGTGTTAATTTATTTTATAATTCCTTGTGACTGTGCTATGTTCTCTCCCCACTCTTACAATTTCATATTTTATTGGATTTTAAACTGTTTAATAAAGATTATTATATATTACCCCTTTGGGTTTATGCACTTCCTTTTTGGTTGTTATGTATTTTGGGAGTACTCCCATCTATTTCCCTTATAGGCATTAACTTTCTAGGACTTTCTGGCCCGGAATCATCAGTTTTCACTAGAATTCCTCCTATAAAACTGATGTTACTTTTGCCAATTTTATGCCGCGGAGAGAACGAATTCATCAGCATGCAACAGGCCAATGGATCATCAGAGAACTGGTCAAACATCCCGGGGAGCATCAGTTCAGGGTTAGTAGTCAGGGTGGGGATTCTAGACATGAGTAGCCCTTCACCTCCAGAATCTGGAATGTGGCCCGCTTCGGGATCAGGACATGGAGTTTGAGTCCTTCGGGTGGGCCGTAAGATCGAACCTCTGCACTCTGTGCCGATTGTGGAGGGCCTGGTGGGCTTCCAAAACTGATCTGATTGAAAAACACTTTCCGCAATCGGAGCAAGCGAACGATCTTTTGCCCGTGTGGACGCTCTGATGGGTGATGAGGTGGCACATCTGGGTGAACCGTCTCCCGCATTCAGAGCAAGAAAAGGGCTTCTCTCCCGTGTGAGTCCTCCGGTGAATAATGAGACCCGTCTTGTCTGACAGACACTTCCCGCAGTCAGGACAGGCGAAGGCGCCGGTGTGGATCCTCTGATGCTTCACCAGGCTCGACTTTTTCATGAACGACTTCCCGCATTCCAAGCAGGAGAACGGCCTTTCCTCTTTTGGAGCTTGTCTCGGCAGTGGTTCCCCCACCTTGGGTTCATGAATGTGATAAGTCCACTCGTGGACCACCAGGGCGGATTTATCCATGAAGGTCTGCTGACACAAGGCGCAGTGGTAGATTTTCTCGTGCATCCTCTGGTGAGAGATCAGGTCGATCTCGCTTCGGAAGCTCCGCCCACACTGCAGACATTTTTTCGCCGTGAGGATCTCCATGGTCGGTGATACATTTACGGCCCCACCCCCATATGTCATTAGATTACTGGAGGACGCATCTACATGGTGGGGGGTATTACGAATCAAGTTTGGTAAATTTGTGCTCCTCAGGGGCGGAGCTTCATTCAGAGCAGTCTTGGGTTTCACCATTAACATTTTGCGGGAAGTAATCCCTTTCAGCTCAGTTGGAATAACTCCGTTTTTAAGGTGGATAGGAATTAATAGGTGGGGGGATTCCGGCTGCACTTTCCAAGTGGTTGGTAGACCTGTAATATAGTCAAAGGGGAGAAGGTGAATAAACTAAGATGTGTAACCCCTCCCACACTGAAGCCCCGCCCATGAGGAGCTGGTCAGGGGCTGTAAATGTCAAGCATACGCAGGAATATCCAGTACTTTCTAGTTCTGTACTATGGTAAGTACACCGCGATCAGAGCAGGGTGTCAGTACTCACCTGAGCGGCTCTTGGAGGGATCTGGTTCTTCCTTACACCAGTCGGGCAGTGCAATGTCTCCAGCTTCAGCCTGTAATACGAGATGTGTCACAAAGATCATACATACACATATATATATATATATGTGTCTACATCGGCTGCAGAGGTCTGATGCTTTAATATGACAGCTGGGGACAAGTGGAAATGTGATAGCGTTGCGGCTTCAAAAAATAAAACAATTGGTGAGGGTCAAAATGTGCGGAGTTAAAGGTTAGAAGGGTCTCAATACCTGATATTCCTCTAGGATCATCTCGGCATCATCCTCTATACAGATAGGGCTCCCACTGCTTTCTGGGGAGTTCACCGATCCATGGTCACCTGCAGGAAAGGGACACACACGTTTGAAGCAATTGCATCACCCATGGGGGGGTCCCTTGCTGCAGGTAATCCGTAGGAGCCAGTGAATGACACCTCTTGGCCGTAGCATTATATTCTAAAGTTTACAGGAACGCCTGCAACTAAACATTGGATAATCCGCCATCGATAGGAAATGACAGGCGATTATAGAATATTATGGTGAATTCGACGTTTGCACCTTTAACCCCTTCCCATCATGAGCAATTTATTTTTTTTTCCTCCATAACTTTTCATTAATTTTAAAATCCCATAACCAAAACAGGTGATGAATTTTTTGATAACTGGTTGGTCATTCCTTTAATCCGGCACGGAATGTTCTGGATGACTTGCGCAGCATTTGGCTCATCTCCAACAGTCCCACAGCAGGATGTTCTGACGATCGGAGGAGATCTCAGGTGTGGGACCGCCACTAATCTGCAGAGGAGTGCGTCTCACCTGAGCTGATCTGTACCGGGGCGTCTTCCTCTTTGCACCGGGGCGGTGAGATCTCTTTTACCGGATGAGCCTGTCACAAAAAAAACAGGAACAGGTTTATAATATGTCAGCGGGAGAGATTTCTCCATAATGAGAATGGCCAATCGTGGACCCTGACAGGGGTCACATGACAGCATTGCTCCACCTCCTGGACTCTACTAATTGCTAAGGAGTCAACAGGGCAGGGAAACTTAGTCCCATGAGACCTGTCTGATGGCGCTGGGGGTGATGGTGAGAGGCTGGACAGGTCCTTGCACCTGATATTCCTGCGTCACCATCCTGATATCTTCCTCCAGGTCTTTCTCGATAATAAGGGGGCTTTTGATGCTTTCGGGGGGCTTTGTCGGGATGTGTCCACCTGTGGGGAATAGACAGGCATGAGCCTATGTGGTAAAGAATTAGTTTTCACAATGGCGACACAATAGGATGGCGCCTCCCTTGTTGTACGTCTCGCTTTACAGCAGTGCTGTGCAGTCTGAATGCTAGAGAGAACCCAATGGCAGGTTTGTAATAATTATTGGAAGATCACATGCAGACTCATGCGTTTCCATGGTTACGCCATTTTTTGCTGCCCCATAAGAGTAATCCATAATCCGACCACACTGATCTGTGGTCTGTAACCATGGAGACACATGGTTCTGCGTAGGAGCTGTATACACAAAGCAAATAATAATGGTTCACGTTACTGACCTGTGAGAGGGGCGTCAGCGGAGGCGGCTGCGTCCACCTGGAAGGTATTCAGCTCCTTGTCTTCATCTGCCGCCGTTTCGGCAGCACTGACCTCGTCACAGCCTGGGGGAAAGGAATATAAGTGTGTAAGACGCTATTTAAAGGGGAATACGCGCTATAAAAAGTGACGATGAAATACCAGCAGATCCTGGAGGCGGATTATCCCCAGACACCACATCCTTGTAACGGTCCTTATGTCCTTCCAGATATTTCCACTCCTCCATGGAGAAGAAGACGGCGACGTCCTCGCACCGCACAGGAATCTGAGAATCGGAAGAGAAACCCGATGACGTCACCGGAATCATCATTCTCCAGTCACATTGGTAGCTGCTGAGGAGACAATGTGCCCACCTCCTCGCCTGAACTGTGTGGGGTCTCGCCAGGTTCTGGGGTCTCCTCGTGTGCTGGGGACGGACATGGACGTTCCTCGCTTGGAATTCGATCCTTGGTGGATACCTCTGATAAACATAACTGGCAGTCATCTGTGGATTGGTCGTTCTGTCTCTTCCTGAGGACAAAATCCTGTACGAGAAAGAACTGGTGTCACATGGTGGGGAAGCGTCGGATCCAAAACACATCCACATCAATATCTACATCCTGCCACCACTGATCCTCAATATCTACATCTTGCCACCACTGAACCTCAATATCTACATCCTGCCACCACTGATGCTCAATATCTACATCCTGCCGCCACTGATCCTCAATAACTACATTAATATCTGCATCCTGCCGCCAGTGATCCCCAATATCTACTGTACATCCTGCCACCACTGATCCTCAATATCTACATCCTGCCACTGATCCTCAATATCTACATCCTGCCACTACTGATCCTCAATATCTACATCCTGCCACCACTGATCTTCAATATCTACATCCTGCCACCACTGATCCTCAATATCTACATCCTGCCACCACTGATCCGCAATATCTATATCCTGCCACCACTGATCCTCAATATCTACATCCTGCCACTGATCCTCAATATCTACATCCTGCTGCCACTGATGCTCAATATCTACATCCTGCCACTACTGATCCTCAATATCTACATTAATATCTGCATCCTGCCGCCAGTGATCCCCAATATCTACATCCTGCTGCCACTGATCCTCAATATCTACATCCTGTTGCCACTGATCCTCAACATCCACATCCTGCCATCACTGATCCTCAATATCTACATCCTGCCACCACTGATCCTCAATATCTACATCCTGCCACCACTGATCCTCAATATCTAAATCCTGCCACCACCGATCCTCAATATCTAAATCCTGCCATCATTGATCCTCAATATCTACATACTGACACCACTGATCCTCAATATCTACATCCTGCCGCCACTGATCCTCAATATCTACATCCTGCCACCACTGAACCTCAATATCTACATCCTGCCGCCACTGATCCTCAATATCTACATCCTGCCACTGATCCTCAATATCTACATCCTGCCACTGATCCTCAATATCTACATCCTGCCACCACTGATCCTCAATATCTACATCCTGCCACCACTGATCCGCAATATCTATATCCTGCCACCATTGATCCTCAATATCTACTGTACATCCTGCCACCACTGATCCTCAATATCTACATCCTGCCACTGATCCTCAATATCTACATCCTGCCGCCACTGATGCTCAATATCTACATCCTGCCACTACTGATCCTCAATATCAACATCCTGCTGCCACTGGTCTTCAATATCTACATCCTGCCGCCACTGATGCTCAATATCTACATCCTGCCACCACTGATCCTCAATATCTACATCCTGTTGCCACGGATCCTCAACATCCACATCCTGCCATCACTGATCCTCAATATCTACATCCTGCCGCCACTGATCCTCAATATCTACATCCTGCCACCACTGATCCTCAATATCTAAATCCTGCCACCACCGATCCTCAATATCTAAATCCTGCCATCATTGATCCTCAATATCTACATCCTGACACCACTGATCCTCAATATCTACATTAATATCTACATCCTGCCATCACTGATCCTCAATATCTACATCCTGCCGCCACTGATCTTCAACATCTACAGTACAGACCAAAAGTTTGGACACACCTTCTCATTCAAAGAGTTTTCTTTATTTTCATGACTATGAAAATTGTAGATTCACTCTGAAGGCATCAAAACTATGAATTACCACATGTGGAATTATATAATTAACAAAAAAGTGTGAAACAACTGAAAATATGTCTTATATTCTAGGTTCTTCAAAGTAGCCACCTTTTGCTTTGATTTCTGCTTTGCACACTCTTGGCATTCTCTTGATGAGCTTCAAGAGGTAGTCACCGGAAATGGTTTTCACGTCACAGGTGTGCCCTGTCAGGTTTAATAAGTGGGATTTCTTGCCTTATAAATGAGGTTGGGACCATCAGTTGTGTTGTGCAGAAGTCTGGTGGATACACAGCTGATAGTCCTACTGAATAGACTGTTAGAATTTGTATTATGGCAAGAAAAAAGCAGCTGAGTAAAGACAAACGAATGTCCATCATTACTTTAAGAAATGAAGGTCAGTCAGTCCAAAAAATTGGGAAAACTTTGAAAGTGTCCCGAAGTGCAGTGGCAAAAACCATCAAGCGCTACAAAGAAACTGGCTCACATGAGGACCGCCCCAGGAAAGGAAGACCAAGAGTCACCTCTACTGCGGAGGATAAGTTCATCCGAGTCACCAGCCTCAGAAATCGCAGGTTAACAGCAGCTCAGATTAGAGACCAGGTCAATGCCACACAGAGTTCTAGTAGCAGACACATCTCTACAACAACTGTTAAGAGGAGACTTTGTGCAGCAGGCCTTCATGGTAAAATAGCTGCTAGGAAACCACTGCTAAGGACAGGCAACAAGCAGGAGAGACTTGTTTGGGCTAAAGAACACAAGGAATGGACATTAGACCAGTGGAAATCTGTGCTTTGGTCTGATGAGTCCAAATTTGAGATCTTTGGTTCCAACCACCGTGTCACCGACGCAGAAAAGGTGAACGGATGGACTCTACATGCCTGGTTCCCACAGTGAAGCATGGAGGAGGAGGTGTGGGGGAGCTTTGCTGGTGACACTGTTGGGGATTTATTCAAAATTGAAGGCATACTGAACCAGCATGGCTACCACAGCATCTTGCAGCGGCATGCTCTTCCATCCGGTTTGTGTTTAGTTGGACCATCATTTATTTTTCAACAGGACAATGACCCCAAACACACCTCCAGGCTGTGTAAGGGCTATCTGACCAAGAAGGAGAGTGATGGGGTGCTACGCCAGATGACCTGGCCTCCACAGTCACCAGACCTGAACCCAATCGAGATGGTTTGGGGTGAGCTGGACCGCAGAGTGAAGGCAAAAGGGCCAACAAGTGCTAAGCATCTCTGGGAACTCCTTCAACACTGTTGGAACACCATTTCCGGTGACTACCTCTTGAAGCTCATCAAGAGAATGCCAAGAGTGTTCAAAGCAGTAATCAAAGCAAAAGGTGGCTACGTTGAAGAACCTAGAATATAAGACATATTTTCAGTTGTTTCACACTTTCTTGTTAATTATATAATTCCACATGTGTTAATTCATAGTTTTGATGCCTTCAGAGTGAATCTACAATTTTCATATTCATGAAAATAAAGAAAACTCTTTGAATGAGAAGGTGTGTCCAAACTTTTGGTCTGTACTGTACATCCTGCCACCACTGATCCTCAATATCTACATCCTGCCGCCACTGATCCTCAATATCTACATCCTGTCGCTACTGATCCTCAATATCTACATCCTGTCGCCACTGATCCTCAATATCTACATCCTGCCGCCACTGATCCTCAATATCTACATTAATATCTGAATCCTGCCACCGTTGATCCTCAATATCTACATCCTGCCACCGCTGATCCACAATATCTACATCCTGCCGCCACTGATCCTCAATATCAACATCCTGCCACCACTGATCCTCAATATCTACATCCTGCAGCCACTGATCCTCAATATCTACATTAATATCTACATTCTGCCACCGCTGATCCACAATATCTACATCCTGCCACCACTGATCCTCAATATCTACATTAATATCTGCATCCTGCCGCCACTGATCCTCAATATCTACATCCTGCCACCACTGATCCTCAATATCTACATCCTGCCACCGCTGAACCCCAATATCTACATCCTGCCACCACTGATTCCCAATATCTACATCCTGCCACCACTGATCCTCAATATCTACATTAATATCTGAATCCTGCCACCGCTGACCTCAATATCTACATCCTGCCACCACTGATCCTCAATATCTACATTAATATCTACATTCTGCCACCGCTGATCCACAATATCTACATCCTGCCACCACTGATCCTCAATATCTACATTAATATCTGCATCCTGCCGCCACTGATCCTCAATATCTACATCCTGCCACCACTGATCCTCAATATCTACATCCTGCCACCGCTGAACCCCAATATCTACATCCTGCCACCACTGATTCCCAATATCTACATCCTGCCACCACTGATCCTCAATATCTACATTAATATCTGAATCCTGCCACCGCTGATCCTCAATATCTACATCCTGCCACCACTGATCCTCAATATCTACATTAATATCTACATTCTGCCACCGCTGATCCACAATATCTACATCCTGCCACCACTGATCCTCAATATCTACATCCTGCCACCGCTGAACCCCAATATCTACATCCTGCCACCGCTGAACCCCAATATCTACATCCTGCCACCACTGATTCCCAATATCTACATCCTGCCGCCGCTGATCCTCAATATCTACATCAATACCTACATCCTGCCAACAACCGGCTCCCCCCACACACAGACTGCTCCCCTCAACACACAAACTGCTCCCCCACACACAGATTACTCCCCGACACACAGACTGACCCCTCTATTACACGGACTTCTTACCATCCCCCTCTTACACACACTGATCCCGATCCTTCTCTTACTCAGACTAATTCCCATGAGTAAAGTATGAGACTAAGGGGCAGCTGAGCTTACAGGAAAGTGTCAGTGGTGCTGGGGAGTCCTGTCTTCCATGACTGGTCCTTCATCTGATCTCGGCCTCCACTTACCTCTCCTGTCAGCAGGAAAATGATCTCCAGGGTGAGGTTCAGAATCTTCCCGGTCACCTCGATCTTGTCCTTACTCATCATCAGAGAATGGTGTAAGAAGTCTGAGACCCGTCCGTGCTCCGTACAGACATGCATGATCCTGAGACGAGGGCGGATCTGTGGAGGACGCACTGTTATGGGGGATCTGTGGATGACGCACTGTTATGGGGGATCTGTGGAGGACGCACTGTTATGGGGGATCTGTGGAGGACGCACTGTTATGGGGGATCTGTGGGTGACGCACTGTTATGGGGGATCTGTGGGTGACGCACTGTTATGGGGAATCTGTGGGTGACGCACTGTTATGGGGGATCTGTGGGTGACGCGCTGTTATGGGGATCTGTGGAGGACGCACTGTTATGGGGATTTGTGGAGGACGCACTGTTATGGGGGATCTGTGGAGGATGCACTGTTATGGGGACCTGTGGGTGACGCACTGTTATGGGGGATCTGTGGATGATGCACTGTTATGGGAGATCTGTGGAGGACGCACTGTTATGGGGATCTGTGGAGGACGCACTGTTATGGGGATCTGTGGAGGACGCACTGTTATGGGGGATCTGTGGGTGACGCACTGTTATGGGGGATCTGTGGGTGATGCACTGTTATGGGGGATCTGTGGGTGACGCACTGTTATGGGGGATCTGTGGGTGACGCGCTGTTATGGGGGATCTGTGGGTGACGCGCTGTTATGGGGGATCTGTGGAGGACGCGCTGTTATGGGGATTTGTGGAGGATGCACTGTTATGGGGGATCTGTGGAGGATGCACTGTTATGGGGACCTGTGGGTGACGCACTGTTATGGGGGATCTGTGGATGACGCACTGTTATGGGAGATCTGTGGAGGACGCACTGTTATGGGGATCTGTGGAGGACGCACTGTTATGGGGGATCTGTGGGTGACGCACTGTTATGGGGGATCTGTGGGTGATGCACTGTTATGGGGGATCTGTGGGTGACGCACTGTTGTGGGGGATCTGTGGGTGACGCACTGTTATGGGGGCACTGAGGGTGACGCACTTATGGCGGATCTGTGGGTGACGCACTGTTATGGGCGATCTGTGGGTGACGCACTGTTATGGGGGATCTGTGGGTGACGCACTGTTATGGGGGATCTGTGGGTGACGCACTGTTATGGGGGATCTGTGGGTGACGCACTGTTATGGGGGATCTGTGGGTGACGCACTGTTATGGGGGATCTGTGGGTGACGCACTGTTATGGCGGATCTGTGGGTGACACATTGTTATGGGGGATGTGGGTGACGCACTGTTATGGGGATCTGTGGGTGATGCACTGTTATGGGGGATCTGTGGAAGACGCACTGTTATAGGGGATCTGTGGGTGACGCACTGTTATGGGGATCTGTGGGTGATGCACTGTTATGGGGGATCTGTGGAGGACGCACTGTTATAGGGGATCTGTGGGTGACGCACTGTTGTGGGGGATCTGTGGGTGACGCACTGTTGTGGGGGCACTGAGGGTGACGCACTTATGGCGGATCTGTGGGTGACGCACTGTTATGGGGGATCTGTGGGTGACGCACTGTTATGGGGGATCTGTGGGTGACGCGCTGTTATGGGGGATCTGTGGGTGACGCGCTGTTATGGGGGATCTGTGGGTGACGCGCTGTTATGGGGGATCTGTGGGTGACGCGCTGTTATGGGGGATCTGTGGGTGACGCGCTGTTATGGGGGATCTGTGGGTGACGCGCTGTTATGGGGGATCTGTGGGTGACGCGCTGTTATGGGGGATCTGTGGGTGACGCGCTGTTATGGGGGATCTGTGGGTGACGCGCTGTTATGGGGGATCTGTGGGTGACGCGCTGTTATGGGGGATCTGTGGGTGACGCGCTGTTATGGGGGATCTGTGGGTGACGCGCTGTTATGGGGGATCTGTGGGTGACGCGCTGTTATGGGGGATCTGTGGGTGACGCGCTGTTATGGGGGATCTGTGGGTGACGCGCTGTTATGGGGGATCTGTGGGTGACGCGCTGTTATGGGGGATCTGTGGGTGACGGGCTGTTATGGGGGATCTGTGGGTGACGGGCTGTTATGGGGGATCTGTGGGTGACGCGCTGTTATGGGGGATCTGTGGGTGACGCGCTGTTATGGGGGATCTGTGGGTGACGCGCTGTTATGGGGGATCTGTGGGTGACGCGCTGTTATGGGGGATCTGTGGGTGACGCGCTGTTATGGGGGATCTGTGGGTGACGCGCTGTTATGGGGGATCTGTGGGTGACGCGCTGTTATGGGGGATCTGTGGGTGACGCGCTGTTATGGGGGATCTGTGGGTGACGCGCTGTTATGGGGGATCTGTGGGTGACGCGCTGTTATGGGGGATCTGTGGGTGACGCGCTGTTATGGGGGATCTGTGGGTGACGCGCTGTTATGGGGGATCTGTGGGTGACGCGCTGTTATGGGGGATCTGTGGGTGACGCGCTGTTATGGGGGATCTGTGGGTGACGCGCTGTTATGGGGGATCTGTGGGTGACGCGCTGTTATGGGGGATCTGTGGGTGACGCGCTGTTATGGGGGATCTGTGGGTGCGCACTGTTATGGGGGATCTGTGGGTGACGGGCTGTTATGGGGGATCTGTGGGTGCGCACTGTTATGGGGGATCTGTGGGTGACGCGCTGTTATGGGGGATCTGTGGGTGACGAGCTGTTATGGGGGATCTGTGGGTAACGAGCTGTTATGGGGGATCTGTGGGTGACGCGCTGTTATGGGAGATCTGTGGGTGACGCGCTGTTATGGGGGATCTGTGGGTGACGCGCTTTTATGGGGGATCTGTGGGTGACGCGCTGTTATGGGGGATCTGTGGGTGACGCGCTGTTATGGGGGATCTGTGGATGACGCGCTGTTATGGGGGATCTGTGGGTGACGCGCTGTTATGGGGGATCTGTGGGTGACGCGCTGTTATGGGGGATCTGTGGGTGACGCGCTGTTATGGGGGATCTGTGGGTGACGCGCTGTTATGGGGGATCTGTGGGTGACGCGCTGTTATGGGGGATCTGTGGGTGACGCGCTGTTATGGGGGATCTGTGGGTGACGCGCTGTTATGGGGATCTGTGGGTGACGCACTGTTATGGGGGATCTGTGGGTGACGCACTGTTATGGGGGATCTGTGGGTGACGCGCTGTTATGGGGGATCTGTGGGTGACGCACTGTTATGGGGGATCTGTGGGTGACGCACTGTTATGGGGATCTGTGGGTGACGCACTGTTATGGGGATCTGTGGGTGACGCACAGTTATGGGGGATCTGTGGGTGACGCACTGTTATGGGGATCTGTGGGTGACGCACTGTTATGGGGGATCTGTGGGTGACGCACTGTTATGGGGATCTGTGGGTGACGCACTGTTATGGGGGATCTGTGGGTGACGCACTGTTATGGGGATCTGTGGGTGACGCACTGTTATGGGGATCTGTGGGTGACGCACTGTTATGGGGGATCTGTGGGTGACGCACTGTTATGGGGGATCTGTGGGTGACGCACTGTTATGGGGATCTGTGGGTGACGCACTGTTATGGGGATCTGTGGGTGACGCACTGTTATGGGGGATCTGTGGGTGACGCACTGTTATGGGGATCTGTGGGTGACGCACTGTTATGGGGGATCTGTGGGTGACGCACTGTTATGGGGATCTGTGGGTGACGCACTGTTATGGGGGATCTGTGGGTGACGCACTGTTATGGGGATCTGTGGGTGACGCACTGTTATGGGGATCTGTGGGTGACGCACTGTTATGGGGGATCTGTGGGTGACGCACTGTTATGGGGGATCTGTGGGTGACGCACTGTTATGGGGGATCTGTGGGTGACGCACTGTTATGGGGATCTGTGGGTGACGCGCTGTTATGGGGGATCTGTGGGTGACGAGCTGTTATGGGGGATCTGTGGGTGACGCACTGTTATGGGGGATCTGTGGGTGCGCACTGTTATGGGGGATCTGTGGGTGACGAGCTGTTATGGGGGATCTGTGGGTGACGCACTGTTATGGGGGCAGTTATTGATGATATTGTGGGTGTGGCCAGCTGTGAGGGGCGGGGATTCTTAGTCTATACCGGTCACCGGTATTGACACCGGGGGCCCCACATACACAGGAGTGTAACCCACCAACAAGATGGTGTCGGCCCCGCCTTGCACTCACAGTGGCGACACTTACCCAACGGGCTCCACAAACACCGGAGAATAAGAGGCGGCGGTGACAGAAGCAGCAGAAGCGGCCGGAGAGCAGCACGGAGCGCACGGGAGGAGGAGCCTGCAGGACGGCAGCGGCTGTTGTGTCATGTGACCCGTGCGTCATCACTCAGCGACACAGCGTCCTACCGTTGCGGTTAGCTGAGGTTTTCCAGAGTTTGACCTCTAGTGTCGGGAGCGCAGAGCGCTGACGTCATCAGACTGCGCCCGACTCCATGTACCGTGAAAGTGCTGTATGTGTCCCTGTGCTGTGTGCGGCGCTGTGTCTGGTAAGGGGCCGCCCGCTCAGGGCTGGGGGAGGGAGGCCAGAACTTCACTTTCTGCCTTTTCACCTAAAGTTTGATTTTTTTGAGCTTTAAGGCTGCAGACATTAATAATGTGCTGGAAGCCGGTACCTGCACTAAAAGGGAATGGACCAGAGGAAGCCGGTACCTGTACTTAAAGGGAATGGACCAGAGGAAGCCGGTACCTGCACTAAAAGGGAATGGACCAGAGGAAGCCGGTACCTGTACTTAAAGGGAATGGACTAGAGGAAGCCGGTACCTGCACTAAAAGGGAATGGACCAGAGGAAGCCGAGACCTGCACTATAAGGGAACGGACTACTGGAGGAAGCCGGGACCTATACTTAAAGGGAACGGACCAATAGAGGAAGCTGGGACCTGCACTTAAAGGGAACGGACCACTGGAGGAAGCCGGGACCTGCACTTAAAGGGAACGGACCGCTAGAGGAAGCCGGGACCTGCACTATAAGGGAATGGACCACTGGAGGAAGCCGGGACCTGTACTTAAAGGGAACGGACCAATAGAGGAAGCCGGGACCTGCACTAAAAGGGAATGGACCAATAGAGGAAGCCGGTACCTGCACTATAAGGGAACGGACCAATAGAGGAAGCCGGGACCTGCACTAAAAGGGAATGGATCAATAGAGGAAGCCGGTACCTGCACTATAAGGGAACGGACCAATAGAGGAAGCCGGGACCTGCACTAAAAGGGAATGGATCAATAGAGGAAGCCAGGACCTGCACTATAAGGGAACGGACCACTGGAGGAAGCCGGGACCTGTACTTAAAGGGAACGGACCAATAAAGGAAGCCGGTACCTGCACTTAAAGGGAATGGACCGCTAGAAGAAGCCGGTACCTGCACTTAAAGGGAACGGACCGCTAGAAGAAGCCGGGACCTGCACTTAAAGGGAACGGACCGCTAGAGGAAGCCGGGACCTGCAGTTAAAGGGAACGGACCGCTAGTGGAAGCCGGGACCTGCACTTAAAGGGAACGGACCGCTAGTGGAAGCCGGGACCTGCACTTAAAGGGAACGGACCGCTAGTGGAAGCCGGTACCTGCACTTAAAGGGAACGGACCGCTAGTGGAAGCCGGTACCTGCACTTAAAGGGAACGGACCGCTAGAGGAAGCCGGTACCTGCACTTAAAGGGAACGGACCGCTAGAGGAAGCCGGTACCTGCACTTAAAGGGAACGGACCGCTAGAGGAAGCCGGTACCTGCACTTAAAGGGAACGGACCGCTAGAGGAAGCCGGTACCTGCACTTAAAGGGAACGGACCGCTAGAGGAAGCTGGTACCTGCACTTAAAGGGAATGGACCAATAGAGGAAGCCGGTACCTGTGCTTAAAGGAAATGTCCATATTGCACCTAAGTCCTCAGATTACAAAGTGAATCAGCAGAAAAATGAAGCCAACATCACCGCTGATCACTTGGGTCTTAATATTGTCTCCTCACCCTTAAAGGGATTTTACAAGATTGGAAAAGCATGGCGTCTTCCTCCTAGTAACGGCATCACTCCAGCGCTTAAGTTTATTGAGCTGAGCTTCATTACCACACGTAACCATGGATCAAAGGAAAGTTGCTTTTCTGGAGGACAACCCCTTTAAGTCCTTGGCAGCGTGGACTATATATCCATTATACATATAGGTATCTGTGCAGGCTCTGTGGTTGGTGTATATTACAGGATCAGAGTTCACTGTGATCTCCACGGTTTTACCGTATACCTACTGCATTGAGTAGCAGCCCCGGCATGTAAGCGGGTAATCAGAGGGATCGCAGTCCACACTGCAGTTGGTGGGTGTCTAGCGGTAATAATGGCCGGCAGCTCTCCTGTGTGTGCAGATATCAGACGCTGCTGAATAATCGATGGATTGCAGTGTTTTATAGAAGCAATTAAAGGAATTATTCCCTTTCCATATGACAGAAGAAAACTTACTGAAACCTGGGAGTCCAGAACCAGAAGAACCGGGGAGGTTCTGCATTCATTGTCTATAGGATGGCAAGAGAAAGCGGAGCGCTGTTCAACCATCTCCAGCAGTCCCATATATAATGAATGGAGCACAGGTCAAACGTGCAAACCAGATCCTTGATTTCTGCAGCAGTTGGACCCTCAGATATAAGTAAGTTGTTATGTCTTATCCTACAGAATGCTGAAAACTTGAAATTCCAGAAATAAAATCTAAACTAAAAGTAATAAAGTTTAAAAATGCGCTCCTGAATAACAGCACTAAGAGGAAATCACAGGATGGAGACGTCATTGACCTGCAAATGATGGAAATCACATTCACAATCTCTGAATTTCTTCAGTCTGTAGTCTGAGCCTTACACTGAAATGTACTTTAGTAAATCATCATGATCCGCTGCGGGCATTTCCTGTGTGATCACCAACTAATGACATCACCGATGTGCTGGCTAGAGACAAGTCCGGAGACACTGCGGCCGCGGGGCGACGAGTGTGGCGGCGCTGCGGCCGCGGGGCGACGAGTGTGGCGGCGCTGCGGCCGCGGGGCGACGAGTGTGGCGGCGCTGCGGCCGCGGGGCGACGAGTGTGTCGCGGCGCTGCGGCCGCGGGAGACGAGTGTGGTTGATGCTGCGGCCACGGGAGACGAGTGTGGTTGATGCTGCGGCCACAGGAGACGAGTGTGGTTGATGCTGCGGCCACGGGAGACGAGTGTGGTTGATGCTGCGGCCACGGGAGCAGGTTCAGGCCACACAGGCGTTTCATAGTACAACGAATGTGTAGCCTGCTATCATGTGGCAAAACCGACACTTTGGAGAAATGGCCACACCAAATCAATGCAACAGCAAGCTGTTAGTGCATCGGGAATGGAGACTAGAGGGGTCCGACTTGTAATTATATATAATTTTATAATAAGTATTTTAGACAAAAAAAGAGAAAACACAAACCTTTTTCCCCATCTTTAAAATGCTACATACATATAATATATATTGTGTGCACACATTGTGTCGCGTATATGTAATGTCTCTACTGTAAAATGATCACGGTATTTAATCTGCGCAGAGAACGCCATAATAAAATATATATATTGCAGCTGCATAGTTGTAGTTTTATTCATTTTTTTTTTTTTTTTTTTTAATGGAATAAAGATAATCAAAAGTTACACATACCCCAAATATTACTAATGAAACATCATCTTGTCCCACGCAGTCACGCTGCTATTAAATATATTTATTACTTCCTACCGGGAGAAAAACAAGTTCTGGAACACTAAATGAATATCATCATCATTCTATATGTCAAAATAGCTCTCCAGCAGCAGCGCCCATTGTTTTTATGGCCCCTCGTACCGGGATTTGTTGGGGTCCTTATTCACCCCACCAGTGTGTATCTGTCACTTGGCCTCCAGTTTTGGTTGTACGTCTTCTGAATAGACTCTTTTCATACAGTGAATGTGATCATTCTTATAGTACTTTATTAGGCCTCCACCTTTGTCCCTATAACATGATTTTTTTTCCCCCCTATTGTAGTGGTGAGATGACGGCTCCCTCCGCTCAGGAAAGAAAGGCTTGCTGGGATGCGAGGGACAAGTACTGGCAGTGTCTGCAGGACAATAAAGAGGATGCAGAACAATGTCAGCAGTTTAGACAAGGCTTTGAAGGCCTCTGTCCCCGACAATGGGTAGGTAATGCTATTACAGGGTTTTGGTGCTAAAATCCATACATGTGTTGTCTAGTAGTAGTGCAGCCACACTGCTTTGGACCCAAGAGCCCTGGTAGTACCGGTCCAGGTGCCCCAGTTGTGCAGCCCCGCTGCTTTTGCCATGACAGTCCTGGCATTGCATCTATGATTCAGGAAAGTCTCATGTTAGTATCATTCTTCTTTGCTTCCGGCGAGTAACCCCTTTGCTTTGGTCCCGACAGTCCTTGTAATACCGGCTCCGCTGCTCTTGGCCTACAGTCCCAGGACTCAATCCCTGTTGCTTTGTGGCCCTGTCAGTAGTGCAGCCCCACTAATATTCAGTAATTTAGCAAATCTTTCTATTTATACCGTCTTTATCCTGAGTTATGCTTTTTACTCCAGTCACATCCAGAGCTGCGCCTACAAGTTTACTTGTTTATTTTTAAATCCTAGACTGCTGCTCTTTGCTGTTTAGTTGAGGTCCTAAGGCCCGGGCTATACCGCTGTGTTAAAATGTGTGATGTCATCAGATCAATATGATGTCACGTGTTACCCACATGTGTCATCAAATGTACAACCCCAATTCTAGAAATGTTGGGCTGCTGTATAAAATTATAAAGAAAACAAGAATGTAATGATGTGGAAATCTCTTATCGCCATATTTTATTCACGGGAGAACAGATCAGAAGTTGAACGTTGGACATTTTTTCACTTCATTTGAAAAAATTAACTAATTTAGAAATTGATGGCAGCGAAGCATCTAAAAAAAAATTGTTAGGACAGGGTTAACAAAAGTCTGGAAAAGTAAATGACACTAATAAAACAGCCGAGAGTCAGTGACATGACTGTATAAAGAGCATGTGAGAGAGGCAGAGTCTCCCAGCAGCAAAGATGGTCAGAGGTCACTGATCTGTGAACAACTGCGTCTAAGAATTGTGGACTACGGCAACTTCAGAAAAACATTCAATGTAAAACTGCAAAGAATTTGAATATCCACCATCTACAGGACACAACATCAAGAGATTGTGGAGAAATCCACATGCCCAAGAGACAAAACCGATTGTCAGTATTGGAGACTGGTGATCTCTGGGCCAACAGGCGGCTGCATTGAAAAGAGGCAGGATTCGGGGAACTGTGGAATACGTCCAGAAATCATTGTCACAAAGAAGAAGCCATAAATCGTCACACCCAGAAACGCTGCAGTCTTCTCTGGGCCAGAGCTCCTTTATAATGGACAGAGGCAAAATGTTAACTTGTTCTGTGGTCAGTTGAAGTGAAATTCTTTATGGAAATCACCGACGCAAGGCCCTGTGGACTTAGGGGAGGTATCATCCTCTTTATCGAAGAGAGGGGCCGTCCGGCTCGCTATCGAGGAGAGGGGCCGTCCGGCTCGCTATCGAGGAGAGGGGCCGTCCGGCTCGCTATCGAGGAGAGGGGCCGTCCGGCTCGCTATCGAGGAGAGGGGCCGTCCGGCTCGCTATCGAGGAGAGGGGCCGTCCGGCTCGCTATCGAGGAGAGGGGCCGTCCATCTTGTTATCTCTGATGTATGGGGGGGGGGGCATAAGTGTCGATGGCAGGGGCAGCACACACATGAGAGGCGCCATCAATGCTGAGCGTTATATAGAGGTGATAGAACATCATCTGCTCCATCCAGGCAAGATCTACTTCAGGGAAGGACAATGGTAAACCCTCTCCTGCCTCCATTTTAGCAGTGCGGCTCCACAGAAGAGGAGTCCGGGGATGAACCGGCCGCCTCCAGTCTGGACCTTCCACCAATAGGAAACAATTGGTGCATTATGAAATGAAAAATCTGGTAAAGACCTAGAACTGTGGAGCAAAATCCGACATCAGGCAAGTATGGAACAACATTACTGTCTCCAAACTCCCAATATTGTCTCCTCACATCCCAGACACTTACAGACTGGTGTAAGAAGGAGACGCTGCACAGCGGTGGACACGGCCCGGGCACAGCTGGTCTGAGATTTGTTGCTGCCATCAATTAAGTGTTACTTTTTTCAGATGAAATGGAAAAATATCCAACCTTCAACTTCTGATCTGTCCTTTGTTCTGCTGTGAATAAAATCTGGAGCTATTTCCAATCATTTGTTTTCTTTACATTTTAGGCATTTTGGTTGCACAGCGTTGTAGAGTGCTGTGCATCAATGGATCTCTATTATCAGGATGTGGATGCAGCTTCAGATGTGACTGGAGGACAAGACCTGATTGGTTGTGTGAGGATTGCGCTGATTTTCTGATTCCTCCCTTGCAGATCAAATACTTTGATAAGAGAAGAGATTTCCTAAAATTCAAAGAACAAATGGAAAGGAAAGGATTCGAGCCTGCAACATCTACGGAGAACACGTAGCGCTGGGGCTACCGTGTGTACGGGGGGGATTTTATTAATCTGCACCTCGCCCCCCCCCCCCCCCCCATCTCTTCGTCCTCCCATTTTTGTAAAGTACAAGTTGTTATTTAGGAGACATGAGACATAAGTGACTATGGATTGAATGGTGATTTGGGATCCTGCTGCTTTTATGTATACATAGAAAATAAATATAAACTGACGATCATGTGTCTCTTTGTGTTATTTACACCAGTCACACGGGGTGGGGGGGGGGACGATCGCCACCGGGTGTCAGCTGATTCTGACAGCTGACACCCGGCACTAGGTGCCAGGGGCAGTCACACACCGCTCCCGGCACTTTAACCCCCAAACTGCTGCGATCGAATACGATCGCATCATTCCGGAAGCCTACACAGGGCTGACAGCCCCTCTGCCTTTGCATCGGAGACCCCACGGCGTGCTGCGAGATCCCGATCGTTGCCATAATGACCCGATCTTGTCATGACGACATCCGGGTCACCAGGGCGAGGAAACTTGCTGATCATGCAGTGTATGATGAGCATGTTTGTCAGTGCAGCGCTGACAGCTTCTATGGCATACAGATGCTGCTTCATCTCCATGCTATAGCAGCGATCAGCCTGTACAAAATGAGTGGCCCATAGTGGGACTAAGTAAAACAGTAAAAAAAAAAAAAAAAGTTTTAAGTTGTAAAAAAAAATTTAAAAATGAAAAATTATAAAAAAACAACAATATTCTAGCTCTAAATATTTGGAAAAAAATCTAATAAGTACACATATTTGGTATTGCCACAACGACCTGACCTATAAAACTGTCCCAGTAGTTAACCCCTTTAGTGAACACCATAAAAGGCAAAAAATAATGCTTTATCATCATCATCATCTCCGAACAAGAAGTGGAATAACACACGGATATAAATAAACGTAGTACCGCTGAAAACGTCATCTTGTCCCGCAAAAATCAAGACCTCACAGGACTGTGGGCCAAAATATGGAAAAATTATAGCCCTCAAAATGTGATGCAAATACTATATTTTGCAATAAAAAGCGTCTTATAGCGTATGACAGCTGCCAAACATAAAAACCCGCTATACAATACAGTGGGGGGGAAAAAAGTATTTAGTCAGCCCCCAATTGTGCAAGTTCTCCCACTTATAAAGATGAGAGCGGCCTGTAACTGGCATCATAGGTGACCACAACTATGAGAGTCACAATGAGAAAACAAATCCAGAAAATCACCTTGTCTGATTTGGTAAGATTTATTTTGCCAATTATGGTGGAAAATAAGTATTTGGTCATTAACAAAACTTCATCTCAATATTTTGTTATATATCCTTTGTTGGCAATGGCAGAGGTCAAACGTTTTCTGTAAGTCTTCACAAGGTTGGCACACACTGTTGTTGGTATGTTGGCCCATTCCTCCATGCAGATCTATAGAGCAGTGATGTTTTGGGTCTGTCGCTGGGCAACACAGAATTTCAACTCCCTCCAAAGGTTTTCTATGGAGATGAGATCTGGAGACTGGCTAGGCCACACCAGGACGTTCATATGCTTCTTATGAAGCCACTCCTTCGTTGCCCTGGCAGTGTGCTTGGGATCATGATCATGCTGAAAGACCCATCCACATTTCATCTTCAATGCCCTTGCTGATGGAAGGAGGTTTGCACTCAAAATCTCACAATACATGGCCCCATTCATTTTCACGTACACAGATCAGTCATCCTGGTCCCTTTGCAGAGAAACAGCCCCAAAGCATGATGCTGCCACCCCCATGCGTCACAGTAGGTATGGTGTTCTTTGGATGCAACTAAGCATTCTGTCTCTTCCAAACATGAAGAGTTTTGTTTCTACCAAACAGTTCTACTTTGGTTTCATCAGACCATAGGACATTCTCCCAATACTCTTATGGATAATCTAAATGCTCTCTAGCAAACTTCAGACGGCCCGGACATGTACTGGCTTAAGCAGGGGGACACGTCTGGCACTGCAGGATCTGAGTCCCTGGCGGCGTAGTGTGTTACTGATGGTAGCCTTTGTTACATTGGTCCCAGCTCTATGCAGGTCATTCACTAGGTCCCCCCGTGTGGTTCTTGGATTTTTGCTTACCGTTCTTGTGATCATTTTGACCCCACGAGGTGAGATCTAGCGGGGAACCCCAGATGGAGGGAGATTATCAGTGGTCTTGTATGTCTTCCATTTTCTTATTATTGCTCCCAAAGTTGATTTCATCACACCAAGCTGCTTGCCTATTGCAGATTCAGTCTTCCCAGCCTGGTGCAGGGCTACAATTTTGTTTCTGGTGTCCCTCGACAGCTCTTTGGTCTTCACCATAGTGGAGTTTGGAGTGTGACTGTTTGAGGCTGTGGACAGGTGACTTATACTGATAACAAGGTCAAACAGGAGCCATTACTACAGGTAATGAGTGGAGGAAAGAGGAGCCTCTTAAAGAAGAAGTTACAGGTCTGTGAGAGCCAGAAATCTTGCATGTTTTAGGTGACCAAACACTTATTTTCCACCATAATTTGCAGAATAAATCTTACCAAATCCGACAAGGTGATTTTCTGGATTTGTTTTCTCATTTTGACTCTCATAGTTGCGGTCGACCTATGATGCCAATTACAGGCCGCTCTCATCTTTATAAGTGGGAGAACTTGCACAATTGGGGGCTGACTAAGTACTTTTTTTCCCCACTGTAAGGCCTCTTTCACACGTCCCGATATTTCCAGTACTGAAAGTGTCAGTGTCTATGTGTGTAATACTTGCAGAAAACGTGTGGCATCAGTACCTCACGGACAGGCGCCAGGGAAGAAGCGCTACAGTAAGTGCTGTTCCTTAGTGCTGAACACTGCTCTCATCATTCTTCCCTGCTCTGCCGGCGATCAGCGCAAGCAGGGTAGAATCATAAGAGTTAGTTACATTTAAGAGATAAGAGACAGCAGGCAGCGGCTGATGGGACTATTATTCCCATCAGCCTACCCCTGCTGCTGCTAATAACACTGACGACAGGAGCGGCTGAGAGGGGTATCCATCAGCTGCCACCTGCGCTTTGTATTGTCACATGACAATAAAAAGGTGACATCAACCCCACAAATATGAAACCCACTTGCCACCGGTACAGAGCAAGTGGGAAGAGCCGGGCAAAGCGCCAGAATTGGCGCATCTAATAGATGTGCATTTTTTGGGCAGCTCCGGGCTGCTATTTTTAGGCTGAGGGGCCTAATATCCATGACCCCTTACCAGCCTGAGAATAACCAGCCCCCTGCTATGAGCTTTAGCAAGGCTGGTTGTCAAAAATGGGGGAACCCCATGCCGTTTTTAAAAAAAAATTTGTTTAAATAATTTAGAAATCAGCGTGATAACCCCTCTATTCTTGATAACCAGCCTTGCTGAAGCTGACAGCTGAGGGCTGCAGCCCCCAGCTGTGAGTTTTGCCTGGCTGGTTGTAGAAAATTCAGGGGAACTTACACCGCTTTTTTCATTTATTTATTGCACACGCGGCGGCTGATGAATACTCCCATTATGCACTCCTGCTGTCACCGTTATTAGGTTATTAGTAGCAGCAGGAGTAGGCTGATGGGGGTAATAGTCCCATCATCCACTGCCTGCTGTCTCTTCTACCACTTAGATGTAACTCATCATTCTCCGCTGTTCGCGCCGATCGCCGGCAGAGCAGGGGAGAATGATGAGAGCCATGTTCAGCATCCGGCGCCGGGGAGCAGCGCTTAGTGTAACGCTTCTTCCCCGGGACCGATGCATGTCACACGAATGACATACATGTGTGTTATGCATATGCACGTGTGGGACGTTCTGTGGCCCGTGCAACATTAAAAAACGGACATGTCAGTGTGTTTTGCCCACGGACACACAGTCCATGGAAACACATTGACATGTGCACAGACCCGTTCACTTGAATAGGCAAATAGCGCTCCGTTCCTCCTCAGTCTCTCCGTAGTACTGTACAGCCACATAAGGGGTATTGCCACGTTCAGTAG
The DNA here is from genome assembly GCF_039654945.1 of Dendrobates tinctorius. Classification (NCBI taxonomy): domain Eukaryota; kingdom Metazoa; phylum Chordata; class Amphibia; order Anura; family Dendrobatidae; genus Dendrobates; species Dendrobates tinctorius. The sequence goes on from NW_027361824.1 coordinate 10,995,403, forward strand.
AAATTGTGGGACAAATTTTGGTGCCATTTTACCCACTTCCTGTGTGAAATCTAAAATATTTGGCTAAAACAAGATTTTGGTGGTAATAATGTAATTATTTTTTTCTTCACTTCCCAATGGTATAAAATTCTGTGACTCACCCATGGTGTCAATATGATCACTGCACCCCTAGATGAATTCATTGAGAGGTGTAGTTGGTAAAATGGGGTCACTTATGGGGGGGTTCTGCTGTTTTGGCACCTCAGGGGCTCTCCCAGTGGGTCATGGCACCTGCAAACCATAGCAGTAAAATCTGGCGCTCCTTACCTTCTGAGCTTTGCATTGTGCCTGAAAAATATTTCCCGATTACATGTAGGGTATTGGCGCACTCAGGAAAAATGGACCTCAGTTTGTTGTGAAAAAATTTCCTATTAGCCCTTAGAAAAATTAAAAACTTGGGGCTAAAACATTTTAGTGGTAAAAATGTAATTATTCTTTCTTCATCGCTCAGTGATATAACACTGTGAGGCACATGTGGAGTCAATATGATCACTGCACCCCTAGATGAATTTATTGGGCAGTGTAGTTTCTATAATGAGTTCACATATAGGGGGTTTCTGTTGTTCTGGCACCTCAGGGGTTCTGCCAACGTGACATGGCCCCCTCAAACCATTCCAGCAAAATCTCAACTCCAATATGGTGCCGCTTCCCTTCTGAGCTTTGCTCTGTGCCTCCTATTCCCCCACATATGAGGTATCAGCGTACTCAAGAGAAATTCCACAACAACACTTGGGGTCCAATTTCTCCTGTTACCCTTGGTAAAATAAAACATAGGGGGCGAAAAGAATTTTTGTGGAAAAAAATGATTTTTTTTATTTTTACGGGTCTACATTATAAACTTCTGTGAAGCACTTGGGGGTTCAAAGTTCTCACCACAAATCTAAATAAGTTTCTTAGGGGGGTCTAGTTTCCAAAATGGTGTCACTTGTGGGGAGTTTCCACTTTTTAGGCACATCAGGGGCTCTGCAAACGCAACATGGCGTCCGATCAATTCCAGCTAATTTTGCATTGAAAAGTCAAACGGCGCTCCTTCCCTTCTGAGCTCTGCCATGCGCCCAAACAGTAGTTTACCCCACATATGGGGCATCAGCATACTCAGGACAAAGTGCGCAACAACTTTTGGGGTCCAATTTCTCCTGTTACCCTTGGGAAAATAAAAAAAAATTGGATATGAAGTAATTTTTTTGTGAAAAAAAGTTAAAGGCTCATTTTTTTTTTTTAAACATTCAAAAAATTCCTGTGAAGCACCTGAAGGGTTAATAAATTTCTTTAATGTGGTTTTGAGCACCTCGAGGGGTGCAGTTTTTAGAATGGTGTCACTTTTGGGTATTTTCTATCATATAGACCCCTCAAAGTGGCTTCAAATGTGAGGTGGTCCCTAAAAAAATGGTTTTGTAAAGTTTGTTATAAAAATGAGAAATTGCTGTTTAATTAACCCTTATAACTTCCTAACAAAAAAAAATGTGGTTCTAAAATTGTGCTGATGTAAAGTAAACATGTGGGAAATGTTACTTATTAAGTTTTTTGTGTGCCATATCTCTGTGATTTAAGGGCATAAAAATTCAAATTTGAAAAATTGCGAAATTTTCACCAAATTTCTGTTTTTCTTCACAAATAAACGCAAGTTATATGAATGAAATTTTACCACTAACATGAAGGACAATATGTCATGAGAAAACAGTGTCAGAGTCACCGGGATCCATGGAAGCGTTCCAGAGTTATGACCTCATAAAGAGACAGTGGTCAGAATTGTAAAAATTGGCCCGGTCATTAACGTGCAAGTTTTTCCATCGATGGAGCGGTGTGAGGGCTTTTTTTTATGGCGATCTGTGTATTTAATTGGTGCCATGTTCTGTTTCATGCAACACTGATCACTTTATATTGTATTTTTGGGTTGCAGAGATGAAAAAAATGGCAATTTTGGCTTTTTATTTTTCTTTAACATTTATGGATTAAATAATTTAGATATTTTTATACCTTGGACTGTTACAAGCACAATTGTTCCCAATAAGATTTTTTTTTTTTTTAAATAAAAAAAAAAAATGTTATTTCCTAGTTTCCCTGAGAGATGTTGAACATGAGAGTATTACAATATACAGTAAAATCATTCTCCAAAATTGCGGCAATAAAAGGGGCGTCCCTCTGTATGGCAACGGCACACTACAACCTCGACGTGGACGCGCCAAGGGCCACTACAACCTTGACGTGGGCGCACCAAGGGCCACTACAACCTCGAAGTGGGCGCACCAAGGGTCACTACAACCTCGACGAGGGCGCATCAAGGGCAACTACAACCTCGACGAGGGCGCACCAAGGGCCACTACAACCACGACGAGGGCGCACCAAGGGTCACTACAACCTCGACGAGGGCGCACCAAGGGCCACTACAACGACGTGGGCGCACCAAGGGCCACAAACTCGACATGGGCGCACCAAGGGTCACTACAACCTCGACGTGGGCGCACCAAGGGTCACTACAACCTCGACGTGGGCGCACCAAGGGCCACTACAACCACAATGTGGGCGCACCAAGGGCCACTACAACCTCGACGAGGGCGCACCAAGGGCCACTACAACCACGATGTGGACGCACCAAGGGCCACTACAACCTCGACGTGGGCGCACCAAGGGCCACTACAACCATGACGAGGGCGCACCAAGGGCCACTACAACCTCGACGTGGGCGCACCAAGGGCCACTACAACCACGACCAGGGCGCACCAAGGGTCACTACAACCTCGACGAGGGCGCACCAAGGGCCACTACAACGACGTGGGCGCGCCAAGGGCCACAAACTCGACGTGGGCGCGCCAAGGGCCACTACAACCTCGACGTGGGCGCACCAAGGGCCACTACAACCTCGACGTGGGCGCACCAAGGGCCACTACAACCTCGACGTGGGCGCACCAAGGGCCACTACAACCTCGACGAGGGCGCACCAAGGGTCACTACAACCTCGACGAGGGCGCACCAAGGGTCACTACAACCTCGACGTGGGCGCACCAAGGGCCACTACAACCATGTCGAGGGCGCACCAAGGGCCACTACAACCACGATGTGGACGCACCAAGGGCCACTACAACCTCGACGTGGGCGCACCAAGGGCCACTGCAACCACGACGTGGGCGCACCAAGGGCCACTACAACCACGATGTGGACGCACCAAGGGCCACTACAACCTCGGCGTGGGCGCACCAAGGGCCACTACAACCTCGACGTGGGTGCACCAAGGGGTACCTGAGCTCTATTTTACTCCATCACATCCAGAGCCGCATTCAGATATTTGCTGGTTCCGTGTCTGGTCCAAGCATCCTTTAGCGGTCTACTGCTGTGGTTAGCGATTGCCTGCAGCGGTCACGAGTTCCTGAGTGTAGACATCATCATTTTAGCCAGAAGTGGAGACCCAACCAGCATCTCCACAGTGGGGAGGTATTTTTTATTTATTTTATTTTTATTTTTTAACCCTTTTGAAATAAACGTACAGGACAAACCCCTTTTTCGACAACATGGTCGAATCTGACAATCGCTGCTGGGAAAAAAAAAATTATTGCTGGGTTCAAAGGAATAGAAACACTAGAATTGTTGTTTGGTCGCCGCAACGCTATGAAAATAAATCTTATGTACTCAAAACGGTGCCAATAAAACCTACTGCTCAGCGTGCAAAATACAAGCAGTCCCATCACTCCAAGGATGGAAAAATCAAAAGGTTACGAACAGATGCTCTCTCGGCTCTCCCCGCGCGCTCCCTTCCCTCTCTCGGCTCCCCCCGCGCGCTCCCTTCCCTCTCTCGGCTCCCCCCGCGCGCTCCCTTCCCTCTCTCGGCTCCCCCCGCGCGCTCCCTTCCCTCTCTCGGCTCTCCCCGCGCGCTCCCTTCCCTCTCTCGGCTCTCCCCGCGCGCTCCCTTCCCTCTCTCGGCTCTCCCCGCGCGCTCCCTTCCCTCTCTCGGCTCTCCCCGCGCGCTCCCTTCCCTCTCTCGGCTCTCCCCGCGCGCTCCCTTCCCTCTCTCGGCTCTCCCCGCGCGCTCCCTTCCCTCTCTCGGCTCTCCCCGCGCGCTCCCTTCCCTCTCTCGGCTCTCCCCGCGCGCTCCCTTCCCTCTCTCGGCTCTCCCCGCGCGCTCCCTTCCCTCTCTCGGCTCTCCCCGCGCGCTCCCTTCCCTCTCTCGGCTCTCCCCGCGCGCTCCCTTCTCTCTCTCGGCTCTCCCCGCGCGCTCCGTTCTCTCTCGGCTCTCCCCGCGCGCCCAGTTCTCTCTCTTCTATCTCCTCTCTCTTCTTATCCTCTATAGTCTCCGCTCTGATCCTGTCTCGCTCTTTCCACCACATAAGACGCAGTAACACAAGGATGGAAAAATACAGTTTTTAATGACATGAATGAAACAGTTAACCCCTTCTTGTTTTTAAACTTAATAAAAATAAAAAATAATAATTCACCGACTTTCTAACTGACCATGATAATTAATCAAGAATGATATTTTGGGATGTGGACTGATTTCAGAAAAGTTGGATAAAAACACAAAGTTGCTGTTTTTTTTTTTTTTTTGCAATATCAGGCGACTTTTATACTGGCGTAAAGCATCCAAATGATGACAGCTGAGGGTTTGTTACAATTGTATCCAGCTTAGACAATCAGCTCTGCAGGACACCTGCGCTGATACACTGTAACAAACCATTAGGACAGACAAGATGTCATGCATTTGCGTCATGGGGCAAGTACCAATTTGCATCTCTCCAGCTGTTGTGATAACTACAGCTCCACTCAGGCACTGACAGCAGCAGCATGTTGGGAGCCATAACGTGGCCCAGCTGGGGGGCTGCCGACTCCTGGATACATCAGTGACGCACCCTCAGCTTTGGAGACCTTGGATGTAAATGGAAAGGTTTTTATTCCCTGACAGCAAGCAGCGGTAGGATAAAAGTTGCAGAACTTTTCGTTACACGAGAATTCAAGGTACGCAGCTCTGCCGCACGTCTGGCGAGTCTAATGGGACGCTCCATTTTTCCCTTTCCTGCCCATAGGTTTAGATTAAATCGGTGTTAATCGCCCTCTGCCGCAGTCTTTTTAGACCGACTGCTTTGGTGACAATATCGCTTATAACCGCTGCAGCCAATCTCTGAGCTCAGCAGTGTAGTGTGGTTTGTAATATCAGCATCACAGCTAAGCCTAGTGACTGGCCGCAGCGGTCACGTGATCTGTAGTTGTGCCATCAGATGGGAAGAACCCCCCCTTTAGCGATGTCCGTAGCACAGTGCGCCCCCCCCCCCAGTCCGTGCTCCTCACAGATCCGCCAGCTGATATTTCCGGATTATCCCGTCCCGGCAGCATGTGTACGCCGACTTCTCAAAGACTGCGACCTGCGGAGACAAACACGACAGATACAGACCCTGGACCGGTTACAGGGAGGGCAATCCCCTACTGAAATATTCTGTGCTGCTCCTTGCATTTTACTCAGTGACCCCTGCTCTTGATTCCTTTCCTTACTCGCTTCACGCAGAGTTCTTATTGCTCAAATCCTCTGTGCTGCTGGGGGACCCTGAGACGTGCACCACCAATCTGTCCTCATGCAAAATTACCACACTTCTTTCCTAAAATACTCTGTGCTGCTGGTGGACCCGGAACCCCCAATTCTAATGTAATGACCTCTCTAAAGATCAGCTAACTCCACTCCTTAAATGCTCTGTGCTGCTGGTGGAACCTGGGTTTTCTATGACTCACAAGATCAACACATTCCTCCTCTAAAATACTCTGTGCTGCTGGAGAACTCCACTATAAAAGTAGCTGTCATGCTGCGATCTGTCATATCATCAGCCCACTCCTCTCCTGTAATCCTCTGTGCTGCTGACACAAGGCATCAATATCCAGAATTCCTGCAAAACACAAGCCGCGGAGACACCATCACGTGTTTCTCAACGCAAGCAATGACCAGCCAGGTCTTTCCCCGGGAAGGAACGACCACGGGAAGGGCAGTCTCCAATGAAGGAAACCACCTATGCCAAAACATGGTATCCATCCACATATTTCCCATAAGGGATGGGGGCATTGCTCTAGAATCACTGCGTTGAGAAACACGTGATGGTGTCTCCGCAGTGTCGGATGTTGATCTCCATGAGTTCATTTATCCTCATTTTTCACATATCCAGAATTCCTGACCTGGTGCTGTACTAATGGACTTTCTGGATTATTGGAGATAGAAATTACACCATTTCGGAACAATAAGGAGCAATCTCCTTACTGTGAAGACTCCGGACTATAGGGATGTGAACACTTCTCTAGCTGTGGGGCAATATATGGGGTCACATAGGTCGCCCCCCCGGTGGTCTTACCTTATACACAGGATCGCAGTCGGGATCTGTGAGCTCTAGGACGTGATCCAGATCCTGCTGGAGGATGAAGCATGTCCCGTCCCCTGGAAGAATAATACCGCAGCGTTCATAGTGTGGCTCCATGATATCCTAACGTAGCAACGTGCACAAAGCCGGAGCCAAAAAAGGAAAAATGTTGCAAAACCGATGCGGCTCCGGGTCTCATTATCCTACTGTGTTCTCACCGTACCTTGGCTGGCGACAAAACCCTCCCTGAATGGCGCCAGCGATAAAACCGGAGCTCCGGACCGGAACACGGTCTGTACTGGGACTCTGTGAAGAAGCAATAAATGATGAAGGAAATCGCTTGCTGTGCTGCGACGGTCCACACAAGGTCTGGAAGGGGGGGTTCACTTACTTTGTGTTTCTAATGTCTAGCTGGTAGATATTACCGTCTTGACCCCCTCCTAAGACGTTCACGCTGGAGAGGAAAGTGCAACAGTTAAATGCGTCTGCGCCATCAAAGGTGAAGACCTGCAACATAAAAGACCCCAACATGGTAAATGTGGTTTTCTTTAACAAACTGATCAATTCTTTTTATCACCACCAGAGGGAGCTGACTGCAAAGGAAGAAGCATTAATGTAGGCAATGAGTTCCCTCTGGTGGTGACTGCAGGCAGTAAAAATCGGTGACCAGAAAAATGCCCACACGGAAATTTGCCAATTGCAGCATCACAAAAGTTTCAGATCTATATTTGAGGTGCAAGGTGAGGATGTTCACATGATATGTGAAAATTGCCCACAGACATGAATACCCAAAGGAAAACAGTAGCGAGTTATAGGTGAGATGCTTTGCAGGACAGACAATAGCATAGATCTATAGATTAAATGCTCTGCAGGACAGGGGGATATGGTATGAATGAGTCACCTAGGAGGAGGAAAAAACAAAAAGCAAGCTAAGCCCAGAAAACCGGAGAGGTTGGTAACTAGCGGATTGCAGACCCCTGATCCTATCCACAACAACCAGCAGTAGCTGCGGAGCATGCCTACGGTGGTCCTAGACGCCTCGTCACGGCCGGAGAACTAAATAAGCCTAAAGAAAGAAAGGGAAAATCTAAACTGCCCCAGAGCAGACCCCAAAGCAATAGACAGCCCCCAACATGTATTGTCGGTGAAATAAGATGAAAACACAGACACAGGTAGAAAGATAGGCTGAGCAAACGATGGGACCCTCGCTAACTAGAAAGGACAGGAAAGGAAAGCTGCTGTCTGCAATCACGCAAAAAACCCTGCCAAAAAGAATGTCCAACACGTCTGATAGAAAAAGGCCCTGAAGTCGCTAGACTTCAAATCACTATATCAGTACTCAGGTATATTCTGAAGACAGAGCAAAAGAGGTCAACTGATCAGAGACAAAATGGGGATTCAGCCCAGTCCCAGCTAGGGCTGGCTGAACACAAAAACTAAGTAAACCAGATGAAAACTCATATGAACAATAGCAGAGAAAACTTAGCTTTAAGAAGGCAGGAATCAAACTGGAAACCAGGAGCCACAGTCAGGAAAAATCACCAGCAAGAAACTAGGGAGTCGGCTGCCCTAAATCCAATCAGAAACTCCTGATGTCCAATCGCAGTCCTCCTTCTCAGGTGGCCGGTCTCCGCCATTTAGATCAGCTTCATTACCTCCCTTCATCAACAGAGGGAGTCCAGATAGAGAACTCACTACTCCTCTGTCAACACAGCCAGCTCCATAACCCTCACCAGAAGCCAGAGGCAAACCTGAAAAAGCTCACAACAGGGATAGTATACAGGTATAGGTGAGATGCTCTGCAGGGCAGGAGAATAATATAGAATTCTAGGTGAGATGCTCTGCAGGACAGAGAATAGTATACAGGTATAGGTGAGATGCTCTGCAGCACATTTGCTTCAGCTTTTTGAGGGCAGGAGTCATGATAATGTTCTGTTGGTTCTTGAACTACGTTGTCATCTTTTGTTTTGAGAATTGAATGGCACTCTGAAGAGCGATGCAGTCGGCATCTCCAAGTCACCGCTGCGCTGATAGTATGAAATGCAAGATATTCAAACCCCAAGTAAATCAGAACTTTGTTGTTCCTCTGTCTAGAATACTTTAGATGAACTCAAAATACACTTTTATTGAAAATAAATTAAAAAATATGGGGATGGATCTATTAAAGTGCATGCTTTACCTAACCAAAACACAATGGGCTGGCACAGCAGGAACGCCATTGTCACTGGGGTTGTACCAAAAGGAATGACAGGATTGCCAATTGGAAACAATGGGGGTGGGGGAGCGCTGGAAGGAACATGTGAAATAATGTCAACGAGGAAACCCAGTGACTTCCATGGGCTCCACTGAAATACAGCACAACACAGACAGCAAAGAAAATGCAGAATGGATTTCACCCCAGGTCTCTGGGCCCAGCTTACTGCTCTGGGCTCTACAGGTTTGGTTCACTCATACCTAGTTCCAGAGGACAGATTCTGTTCTTACGAGCTGTCAGTCCACGCTCAGTGTGGTGTGTATGAGCCTAGAGACCCTTAATCATATCCATTCTGCATTTTGTTTCATCCTATGCCTGCCTACACCTGCAGTATATGTGTGTGATACATAACTACGTAGGATCTGTTCACTCTTACTGTTGGTAGTCATAAGTGGACAGGGAAGGAAGTGCAGGCGCCAGATTCATAGAATCAATAGGAGAGCGGCGCTGCTATGGCACTTCCGGTGTAACAGGCCAGATTAACCCCCAGCCCAGCATATACCTGGGGTTAAAGTGGTCTAGGCCAGATTATACCGCTCCAGTTCAGAATACACCCCAGATGTTGTAGATCAGGCAGCACACGGGGCCCCAGGCAGCACACGGGGGGCAGAGACAGTGAACGGGGTCCCAGGCAGCACACAGGAGCAGAGACAGCGAAGGGGTTCCCAGGCAGCACATGGGGCCCCAGGCAGCGCACAGGAGCCTTAGGCCGGTTTCACATTAGCGTTTACGGCCGCGTCGGGCTGCGCACGGCCGCCGCTAAGCCCCGCCCCTCCGCCGGTAGCTTCACCTATGGGCGCATGACGCTGCATGCGTCCCCTATCTTTATCACTGAGGACGCAGGCCATGCGCAGTATGCGTTTGGCGGCGCCTGCGTCCTTTTGACGGTGTGCCGAGCACAACCAAATTGCAACAGGTTGCGTTTGACGCTGGTCGGTGCACCGTCAAAAGGACACAGGCGCCGCCAAAACGCCTACTGCGCACGGCCTGCGTCCTCAGTGATAAAGATAGGGGACGCATGATGCATGCAGCGTCATGCGCCCGCGGGGCATAGCGGCGGCCGTGCGCAGCCCGACGCTGCGGCCGTAAACGCTAATGTGAAACCGGCCTTAGGCAGTGCACAGGGGCCCCAGGCAGAACACGGGGCCCCAGGCAGAGCACAGGGACCACAGGCAGCACACGGGGGTCCCGAGCAGTGCACAGGGGGTCGTCCCAAACAGCGCACAGGGGGTCCCAGACAGCACATAGGGGGGCAGAGAAAACATACAGGAGCCCTGCGGGCTGTCTCTTCCCCCCTTGCATGCTGTCTCTTCCCCCCCTTGCGTGCTGTCTCTGCCCCCCGTGCGCTGTCTAGGGTCCGTGTGCTAACTGGGGCCTCCGTGTGCTGCATGGGGCCCCGTGTGCTCCCTATGGCCCCTGTTCTCTACCTGGGGACCTGTTCTCTGCCTGGGGACCCCTGTGGGATGCCTGGGGACCCCTGTGGGATGCCTGGGGACCCCTGTGGGATGCCTGGGGACCCCTGTGGGATGCCTGGGGACACCTGTGCGAAGCCTGGGGACACCTGTGCGAAGCCTGGGGACCCCTGTGCGATGCCTGGGGCCCCGTGTGCTGCCGGGGGCCCCTGTGCTCTTCCTGGGGCCCCATGTGCTGCCTGTGGCCCCTGTGCTGTGTCTGGGCCCAGTGTTCTGCCTGGGGCCCCTGTGCACTGCCTGGGGCTCCTGTGCGCTGCCTGGGTCCCCCGTGTGCTTCCTAGGACTCTGTTTGCTGTCTCTGCCCCCCGTGTGCTGCCTGGGGCCCCGTGTACTGCCTGATCTACAGCAGCTGGGGTATATTCTGACCTGGAGGTGTATAATCTGGCCTAGGCCACTTTAACCACAGGTATATTCTGGGCGGGGGGTTAATCTGGCCTGTTACACCAGGTCCTCTGTTGGTCAGTGACATCACTATGTGCTCTTGTCTGCTGACCTGCCTGTCTTACGAGAGCCCGCAAGAACCAGGGCTCATCCCACTGAACGTCCGCACTCGATCCCCATGGGTAGAACATCACTCAGACAACACAGGGTGAGGGGAAACACACATTGGTAAGACTATTGGTTCACCAACAGGAAAAAACACAGAGGTGCTACACCTGCGGTCGCAGCGATGAAGGCCTCGAGCAGGCACGGGGGGGTACAGATGCCTGCTTCTGCTGGATCTCCGTCCTCACTGAAGACGCAGTTGCAGATGACATGCAGCGTGTTGCAGAGACCCGTCGGGTCCCTGCACTGCGATACATGCTGCACTGCGACACATGCAATGGCTGTGAGCTGACGTCAGAGGTGCAGCCACAGGGAGCGGCGCATGACAATGGCGCACACTCCGATGTCAGCTGCAGGGCTGTGTGGTGGCTACAAAAGACACTGGGCGACGTGGGAGCAGAGGAAAGGTGAGCAGAATGTTTTTGTTTTTAAATATGCATTAGGGGCAGAACGGGGACATATACACAAGGATTGGGGACCATGTAAACCAGGATGGGGACATATATACCAAGAAGTGGGCATATATACCAGGATGGAGACCATGTGGACCATATATACCAGCATTGGGCCATATACTGTTTCCCCGGATGCAGACATATTCACCAGGATGATGGGCATATATACCAGGATGGGGGACATTTTACTACATAATGAAGGGGGCAATTCATGTCTGTATAGAATTTAGAACAATACAGGGGCCCATACATCTGATCAACATGTGTGTGTGGGGGGCAGGTCCAAATTTCGCACTGGGGCCCATCGGAGTCCAGTGTGATGGTGTGATATGCTATATGGATATCATTTTGTGTATATTGCTATATCACTGATTTGCATAGTGTTAATCTTGATGCTTTGTATGTCTGCAGCCTGACTTTTATCTATGACTCTTGATGACCCCCTGTAGTGTCATAATCCCCCAGGCACCTTTTGTCAAGTCTGGGAGGCCTGAAAACCACCAAACCAGTTTGACTCTCCCTGGACATAATGAAGGGGCTGGGCAAGTCAGTTGCTGTGTGCAGAGCATGGTGTGAAGACAGGACTTCGGAGAGAAAGAAGAATATATGGAACATGTTATCACTGTCAGCTGGATTTTGGACTCTCATCTCCCTGGACATGTTATACTGTTACTGAACTGCATTCAGATTCTGGACTATCTTATCCTTTGTGTGGTGGACTGAATATGGACCTTTTCGTATTTTTGCCTGAATAAAGGTCTTGGAATTGTTCACTCTCCTCTTGCTCTGTTGATTGTGTGATACCAGAGAAGGACCCAGTGACAATTGGTGGCAGCGGTGGGATCAACAGAGCGTAACCCAATGGAGAACCACCCACAGAGTGAGTACAGAAATTGGACTGTATCCAGTTTACAGGAGAGAGACAGAGACCTGGGCCTGAACTACCAGGGACTGACTAAAGAGGCCTTAATTGACCTACTGGTGGGTGCTAGTCAGACCATCTACTCCCATATGTCTCAAGGACGAGCACTGGAGACAGGGATCCCCTTCCAGAAAAGCCAGTGGTTGGTGTGGTATGAAGAAGAGATGGCGGTTCTGGGCCCCGGCGTCTCTCAGGAGTACAAGGAGGAGGCTGCCCGCCGGGCACAGCGGAGACAGGAAGCAATGGAGCTTGAAAGAGGGAGTAACGCAATGTGGAGTTTAACCCCAACAATCCGGGAGCCTGTACGGATCACCCGGACAGAGTTTAAGCCATTTGATGAGGCTTCTGGAGATGTGGAGGGGTTCTTCAAGGACTTTGAGCAGCAGTGTGCTGTGATGGAGGCGCCCCACTCTAGCTGGATGCGTTTGTTATTGGGGCTCCTGAACGGAAGCTTGGCGGAGGCTTACCGAACCATTGATGCACTGCGGAATCGGGATTATAACATTGTAAAGCGGACTATCCTGGATTACCATGCTATCACCCCAGACTCATATAGGGCCAAGTTCTGAGACCTCCCATGCACCACGGGGGGATCGTTTAGGATGTATGCACATAAGATGTCTCAGGCATGTCGGAGATGGCTGGAAGCAGAAAACGCCTTTACTGTGGAAGATGTTATACAGGCGTTCCTTATAGAACAATTTCTTGCCAAGTGCCCTGCAGAGGTACGGGAATGGGTCCGGGCGCGCACGCCGTGTACCGTGGATAGAGCTGCAGTCCTGACCGATGAAGCCCTTACTATCCGACCGCAATGGAGGAGGCTTCTGGACAATGAACCACGGCCTGCTCCCGCGCCCCGTCCCCCTCCAATTATATCTGCCCTTCCACCTAGTCGCAAGCCGCTGACTATCATGCCTCCCAATCCTAGGCCCCAACAGTTCCGACCACAACCTGGGGGTATCACAGAGAGGAGTTGTTATGGGTGTGGGCAACCTGGACATTTGCAGTTTGGATGTCCCTCAAGGATTCGAAGGGAGCCCCACCTCGTCCAGTGCATCTGGTGCACTCCATCCCGCCTGAGGAAGAGCTACCACCATCCCCACCAGAGTGGACCACCGACCACGGCACCATAGATACCCCTCCTGGAGTGTACGGACTCCGGCCTCTGTCCTTTAGCTACTCAGAGCAACGGCAACGCCACCTGCAGGATATCTTAATTGATGGATACAAAGTGTCAGGATTTAGAGACACGGGGGCATTTCTGACTATCAATGACCCCCGTGTGGTTCGACCCAAGGCAATTCACCAGGGTCCGGAAATTCCCATTGTCTTGGCGGGGGGTGCCCGCAAATATATACAGCGAGCTTTGGTGCGTTTGGATTATGGTTTTGGAGAAAAACTGTGTTGGATTGGAGTTATGGGAGGACTTCCTGCAGATATCCTCCTTGGGAACGACATTGGGGAGTTACAGTGTCATTTTGTGGGAGCAGTCACCCGACTACAGGCCCTTCAAGCACCACCACATCCGGACCCCACTGAGGAGCAATCTGTTTGGCCAGAAGGTCCGTGGGCCTCTCACTCTTCTGAAAGAACAATTGGAGGGAGATATCGCAGATATTGGAATGCCGATCATTCTCTACGTTCTAGAGTTTAGAGTTCAGAGATCGTCTCGCCCAGCTAGTGGCTAATGATCAACAGCAAATGGCCCAGTCCAGTCAAGAAACCTGGTATGACTGTAACACCAGGACCCGGGAATTTATGGAAGGACATCAAGTGCTTATAATTATTGCAACCCCTGCCACTGTACAAGGAACTATAAACGATTGAGCAATGTGGACTATAGTGAGCAGGCCAGAGGTCTGTGTAGACCTCATAGCGTGCTCACTTATTATGGGGGGGGGGGGGGGGGGAGAGGTTGTGATGGTGTGATATGTTATATGGATATCATTTTGTGTATATTGCTATTTCAGTGATTTGCATAGTATTAATCTTGATGCCTTGTATGTCTGCAGCCTGACTTCTATCTATGACTCTTGATGACCCCCTGTAGTGTCATAATCCCCCAGGCACCTTTTGTCAAGTCTGGGAGGCCTGAAAACCGCCAAACCGGTTTGACTCTCCCTGGACATAATGAGGGGGCTGGGGAGGATAGGGACTGGGGAGGATAGGGGCTGGGCAAGTCAGTTGCTGTGTGCAGAGCATGGTGTGAAGACAGGACTTCGGAGAGAAAGAAGAATATATGGAACATGTTATCACTGTCAGCTGGATTTTGGACTCTCATCTCCCTGGACATGTTATACTGTTACTGAACTGCATTCAGATTCTGGACTATCTTTTCCTTTGTGTGGTGGACTGAATATGGACCTTTCATATTTTTGCCTAAATAAATGTCTTGGAATTGTTCACTCTCCTCTTGCTCTGTTGATTGTGTGATACCAAAGAAGGACCCCGTGACACCAGTTACACCACTGCAAAAACATATACATTCACAGCAAGAACACAAGGTGGTACAAGTTTCGGCTGTGCCTTCTGGGCTTCCAGGAACAACCATCTCTGCCAGCAGCTCCCTGCTTTTGGTGGCCTCCAACTGAGACGATAATGTATTAGATGTGCCCTGCAGTCCCATGTAACTCCACAGATAACACAGTGATACTTTTGTGTGTACTGATAGCAGTGATGGCTCCTCTGGATCAGACTGCTGCTGGTTCTGCTTGTGCTGCTGGTTTGGGCTGGTGGGAGGCGTAAGGCAGAATCAGTGAGAGATGAGAGCAGACTAGATCTATTGCTGATAATGACAGACTGCTACAGGCACAGATCTTCATTTTTGCAGTTTTGCACTAGATCAACTGTAAATCACAAGTTAATCACATATCATGTGAACATTCTCACCTTGTACCTCAAAAATCATAGATCTTAAACTTTGTGATGCTGCATTTGGCAATTTTCCATGTGGGCATTTTTACTGTGGGCAATTTTCCTGTGGGCATTTTTCAGGGAACCATAAAAATCGGACCACCAGAAATCTTACACCCTATCGCGGCCATATAAAGTGCTGCGCCATAGTTTGGTGCGATATAAACAAACACGATGATATCATATGCAGATGAGGGGTCCAGATCTCCGAGTCATTACTTACAGACTGGCGGCTCTGCAGACTCTTGGCTTCCAGTTTCCCGTCTTCTCTAGCCAGCAGCAGTAACTTTCCTTCACTCCCGATTTCCCGGTCACCTGCAACCAAAAAATAAAAAAAAAAGAAAAGAAAAATTTTCAAGTGATTAAGTATTGAGCATGCAGCTACAATGCAGGCCTATGTGAGTCCATGATAACAAACCCAGTGTAGCGGGACCCAGCAGTCAGGTGCTACTCTGCCCCCGCTCCCCCTGGTACTTACTCGGGGAAGTTTCTGGGGTTCCAAGGTCAATGGCGTTATCAGCGACACCAACGGAGATCCCATTAATGGCGGCTCCGCAGTCCGCCACCACTGCCAGGCAGGAGGATTTCCCGCAGTCCCATAATCTGGCCGTACCGTCCCTAGAACAGGACACAACGTTCCTTCCCCGATCCACCACGGCCACATCAAGAATACCTGGGGGGGGGGTGAACGCATCAGATCCCTGAGGGCGACTGTAGAGGTATAGGAGCAGGGGCCTCCAGTAAGCAAAACGGTGACCAACCTCCTTTATGGCCTCTAAAGGTGACCGGGCAGCTGGCGTCTTCCACAGACCAGATCTTCACTTGGGCATCCATGCCGCCACTTAGGACGACCATCCCGGAGGGGAAGAACCTGCAGCAATTCACATCATAGACGTGGCCTTCCAGGACTCTCTAGAGGAGGCAAGAAGCCAAAAATTCACTAAGGCGGCTATAACAGAAAGCTCCCAACCGCACAAAACGTGCAAGAAAAGTAGCGTGAATAATATTCAGAAATGGCGCACCCGTGCTTCTCCATTATTGGTCTGCCAAATCTTCATCGATCCATCGGTGCTAGTGGAGACGCCGAGACCACCGCCACTAGAAACATCAAGACAAGTGACCTGCAAGATGGTGAATTATAGTAGATATATTACTGTATACAGGGGCAGTATTATAGTAGTTATATTCTTGTACATAGGAGCAGTATTATAGTAGTTATATTCTTGTATATAGGGGCAGTATTATAGTAGTTACAGAATATTCTTGTACACAGGGGGCAGTATTATAGTAGTTATATTATTGTACATAGGAGCAGTATTATAGTAGTTATATTCTTGTACATAGGAGCAGTATTATAGTAGTTATATTCTTGTACATAGGAGCAGTATTATAGTAGTTATATTCTTGTACATAGGAGCAGTATTATAGTAGTTATATTCTTGTATATAGGGGGCAGTATTATAGTAGTTATATTATTGTACATAGGGGGCAGTATTATAGTAGTTATATTCTTGTACATAGGGGGCAGTATTATAGTAGTTATATTCTTGTACATAGGGGGCAGTATTATAGTAGTTATATTCTTGTACATAGGAGCAGTATTATAGTAGTTACAGAATATTCTTGTACATAGGGGGCAGTATTATAGTAGTTATATTATTGTATATAGGAGCAGTATTATAGTAGTTATATTCTTGTATATAGGGGCAATATTATAGTAGTTATATTATTGTACATAGGGGGCAGTATTATAGTAGTTATATTCTTGTACATAGGGGGCAGTATTATAGTAGTTATATTCTTGTACATAGGGGGCAGTATTATAGTAGTTATATTCTTGTACATAGGAGCAGTATTATAGTAGTTATATTATTGTACATAGGGGCAGTATTATAGTAGTTATATTCTTGTATATAGGGGGCAGTATTATAGTAGTTATATTCTTGTATATAGGGGCAGTATTATAGTAGTTATATTCTTGTACATAGGAGCAGTATTATAGTAGTTATATTATTGTACATAGGGGCAGTATTATAGTAGTTATATTCTTGTATATAGGGGGCAGTATTATAGTAGTTATATTCTTGTACATAGGGGCAGCATTATAGTAGTTATATTCTTGCACATAGGGGCAGTATTATAGTAGTTATATTCTTGTATATAGGGGGCAGTATTATAGTAGTTATATTCTTGTACATAGGGGGCAGTATTATAGTAGTTATATTCTTGTACATAGGAGCAGTATTATAGTAGTTATATTATTGTACATAGGGGCAGTATTATAGTAGTTATATTATTGTATACAGGGGGCAGTATTATAGTAGTTATATTCTTGTATATAGGGGCAGTATTATAGTAGTTATATTCTTGTACATAGGGGGCAGTATTATAGTAGTTATATTCTTGTACATAGGAGCAGTATTATAGTAGTTATATTCTTGTATATAGGGGGCAGTATTATAGTAGTTATATTCTTGTACATAGGGAGCAGTATTATAGTAGTTATATTCTTGTACATAGGAGCAGTATTATAGTAGTTATATTCTTGTATATAGGAGGCAGTATTATAGTAGTTATATTCTTGTACATAGGAGGCAGTATTATAGTAGTTATATTCTTGTACATAGGGGCAGCATTATAGTAGTTATATTCTTGCACATAGGGGCAGTATTATAGTAGTTATATTATTGTACATAGGGGCAGTATTATAGTAGTTATATTCTTGTATATAGGGGGCAGTATTATAGTAGTTATATTCTTGTACATAGGGGGCAGTATTATAGTAGTTATATTATTGTACATAGGGGCAGTATTATAGTAGTTATATTCTTGTATATAGGGGGCAGTATTATAGTAGTTATATTCTTGTACATAGGGGGCAGTATTATAGTAGTTATATTCTTGTACATAGGGGCAGTATTATAGTAGTTATATTCTTGTACATAGGGGGCAGTATTATAGTAGTTATATTCTTGTATATAGGGGCAGTATTATAGTAGTTATATTCTTGTACATAGGGGGCAGTATTATAGTAGTTATATTATTGTACATAGGGGCAGTATTATAGTAGTTATATTCTTGTATATAGGGGGCAGTATTATAGTAGTTATATTCTTGTACATAGGGGCAGCATTATAGTAGTTATATTCTTGCACATAGGGGCAGTATTATAGTAGTTATATTCTTGTACATAGGGGGCAGTATTATAGTAGTTATATTCTTGTACATAGGGGGCAGTATTATAGTAGTTATATTCTTGTACATAAAGGCAGTATTATAGTAGTTATATTCCTGTACATAGGAGCAGTATTATAATAGCTATATTCTTGTACATAGGGAGCAGTATTATAGTGGTTATATTCTTGTACATAGGGAACAGTATTATAGTAGTTATATTATTGTACATAGGGAACAGTATTATAGTAGTTATATTATTGTACATAGGAGCAGTATTATAGTAGTTATATTATTGTACATAGGGAACAGTATTATTGTAGTTATATTATTGTACATAGGGGCAGTCTTATAGTAGTTATATTCTTGTACATAGGGGGCAGTGTTATAGTAGTTATATTCTTGTACATAGGAGGCAGTATTATAGTAGTTATATTCTTGTACATAGGGGCAGTATTATAGTAGTTATATTCTTGTATATAGGGGGCAGTATTATAGTAGTTATATTCTTGTACATAGGGGCAGTATTATAGTAGTTATATTCTTGTACATAGGAGCAGTATTATAGTAGTTATATTCTTGTATATAGGGGGCAGTATTATAGTAGTTATATTCTTGTACATAGGGGCAGTATTATAGTAGTTATATTCTTGTACATAGGAGCAGTATTATAGTAGTTATATTCTTGTACATAAAGGCAGTATTATAGTAGTTATATTCCTGTACATAGGAGCAGTATTATAATAGCTATATTCTTGCACATAGGGAGCAGTATTATAGT
This sequence comes from Dendrobates tinctorius, assembly GCF_039654945.1. Taxonomy (NCBI): domain Eukaryota; kingdom Metazoa; phylum Chordata; class Amphibia; order Anura; family Dendrobatidae; genus Dendrobates; species Dendrobates tinctorius. The sequence goes on from NW_027361824.1 coordinate 11,014,282, forward strand.
GGTTATATTCTTGTACATAGGGAACAGTATTATAGTAGTTATACTATTGTACATAGGGAACAGTATCATAGTAGTTATATTATTGTACATAGGAGCAGTATTATAGTAATTATATTATTGTACATAGGGGGCAGTATTATAGTAGTCATATTCTTGTACATAGGGGCAGTATTATAGTAGTTATATTCTTGTGCATAGGGGCAGTATTATAGTAGTTATATTCCTGTACATAGGAGCAGTATTATAATAGCTATATTCTTGTACATAGGAGCAGTATTATAATAGCTATATTCTTGTACATAGGGGCAGTATTATAGTAGTTATATTCTTGTACATAGGGGGCAGTATTATAGTAGTTATATTCTTGCACATAAAGGCAGTATTATAGTAGTTATATTCTTGTACATAGAAGCAGTATTATAGTAGTTATATTCTTGTACATAAAGGCAGTATTATAGTAGTTATATTCTTGTACATAGGGGCAGTATTATAGTAGTTATATTCTTGTACATAGGAGCAGTATTATAGTAGCTATATTCTTGTATATAGGGGCAGTATTATAGTAGTTACAGAATATTCTTGTACATAGGGGGTAGTATTATAGTAGTTATATTCTTGTACATAGGAGCAGTATTATAGTAGTTATATTCTTGTACATAGGAGCAGTATTATAGTAGCTATATTCTTGTATATAGGGGGCAGTATTATAGTAGTTATATTATTGTATATAGGGGGCAGTATTATAGTAGTTATATTCTTGTACATAGGGGGCAGTATTATAGTAGTTATATTCTAGTACATAGGAGCAGTATTATAGTAGTTACAGAATATTCTTGTACATAGGGGGCAGTATTATAGTAGTTATATTATTGTATATAGGAGCAGTATTATAGTAGTTATATTCTTGTATATAGGGGCAGTATTATAGTAGTTATATTCTTGTACATAGGGGGCAGTATTATAGTAGTTATATTCTTGTACATAGGAGCAGTATTATAGTAGTTATATTATTGTACAAAGGGGCAGTATTATAGTAGTTATATTCTTGTATATAGGGGGCAGTATTATAGTAGTTATATTCTTGTATATAGGGGCAGTATTATAGTAGTTATATTCTTGTACATAGGGGGCAGTATTATAGTAGTTATATTCTTGTACATAGGAGCAGTATTATAGTAGTTATATTATTGTACATAGGGGCAGTATTATAGTAGTTATATTCTTGTATATAGGGGGCAGTATTATAGTAGTTATATTCTTGTACATAGGGGCAGCATTATAGTAGTTATATTCTTGCACATAGGGGCAGTATTATAGTAGTTATATTCTTGTATATAGGGGGCAGTATTATAGTAGTTATATTCTTGTACATAGGGGGCAGTATTATAGTAGTTATATTCTTGTACATAGGAGCAGTATTATAGTAGTTATATTATTGTACATAGGGGCAGTATTATAGTAGTTATATTATTGTATATAGGGGGCAGTATTATAGTAGTTATATTCTTGTATATAGGGGCAGTATTATAGTAGTTATATTCTTGTACATAGGGGGCAGTATTATAGTAGTTATATTCTTGTACATAGGAGCAGTATTATAGTAGTTATATTATTGTACATAGGGGCAGTATTATAGTAGTTATATTCTTGTATATAGGGGGCAGTATTATAGTAGTTATATTCTTGTACATAGGGGCAGCATTATAGTAGTTATATTCTTGCACATAGGGGCAGTATTATAGTAGTTATATTCTTGTATATAGGGGGCAGTATTATAGTAGTTATATTCTTGTACATAGGGGGCAGTATTATAGTAGTTATATTCTTGTACATAGGGGGCAGTATTATAGTAGTTATATTCTTGTACATAAAGGCAGTATTATAGTAGTTATATTCCTGTACATAGGAGCAGTATTATAATAGCTATATTCTTGTACATAGGGAGCAGTATTATAGTGGTTATATTCTTGTACATAGGGAACAGTATTATAGTAGTTATATTATTGTACATAGGGAACAGTATTATAGTAGTTATATTATTGTACATAGGAGCAGTATTATAGTAGTTATATTATTGTACATGGGAGCAGTATTATAGTAGCTATATTATTGTACATAGGGGCAGTATTATAGTAGTTATATTATTGTACATAGGGAACAGTATTATAGTAGTTATATTATTGTACATAGGGGCAGTCTTATAGTAGTTATATTCTTGTACATAGGGGGCAGTGTTATAGTAGTTATATTCTTGTACATAGGAGGCAGTATTATAGTAGTTATATTCTTGTACATAGGGGCAGTATTATAGTAGTTATATTCTTGTATATAGGGGGCAGTATTATAGTAGTTATATTCTTGTACATGGGGCAGTATTATAGTAGTTATATTCTTGTACATAGGGGGCAGTATTATAGTAGTTATATTCTTGTACATAAAGGCAGTATTATAGTAGTTATATTCCTGTACATAGGAGCAGTATTATAATAGCTATATTCTTGCACATAGGGAGCAGTATTATAGTGGTTATATTCTTGTACATAGGGAACAGTATTATAGTAGTTATATTATTGTACATAGGGAACAGTATTATAGTAGTTATATTATTGTACATAGGAGCAGTATTATAGTAGTTATATTATTGTACATAGGGGGCAGTATTATAGTAGTTATATTCTTGTACATACGGGCAGTATTATAGTAGTTATATTCTTGTGCATAGGGGCAGTATTATAGTAGTTATATTCCTGTACATAGGAGCAGTATTATAATAGCTATATTCTTGTACATAGGAGCAGTATTATAATAGCTATATTCTTGTACATAGGGGCAGTATTATAGTAGTTATATTCTTGTACATAGGGGCAGTATTATAGTAGTTATATTCTTGTACATAGGGGCAGTATTATAGTAGTTATATTCCTGTACATAGGAGCAGTATTATAATAGCTATATTCTTGTACATAGGGGCAGTATTATAGTAGTTATATTCTTGTACATAGGGGGCAGTATTATAGTAGTTATATTCTTGTACATAGGGGGCAGTATTATAGTAGTTATATTCTTGTACATAGGAGCAGTATTATAGTAGTTATATTCTTGTTCATAGGGGGCAGTATTATAGTAGTTATATTCTTGTACATAGGGGCTGTATTATAGTAGTTACATTCTTGTACATAGGAGCAGTATTATAGTAGTTATATTCTTGTACATAGGGGCTGTATTATAGTAGTTACATTCTTGTACATAGGAGCAGTATTATAGTAGTTATATTCTTGTACATAGGGGCTGTATTATAGTAGTTATATTCTTGTACATAGGAGCAGTATTATAGTAGTTATATTCTTGTACATAGGGGGCAGTATTATAGTAGTTATATTCTTGTACATAGGGGGCAGTATTATAGTAGTTATAGTCTTGTACATAGGGGCAGTATTATAGTAGTTATATTCTTGTACATAGGGGCTGTATTATAGTAGTTATATTCTTGTACATAGGAGCAGTATTATAGTAGTTATATTATTGTACATAGGGGCAGTATTATAATAGTTATATTCTTGTATATAGGAGGCAGTATTATAGTAGTTATATTCTTGTATATAGGAGGCAGTATTATGGTAGTTATATTCTTGTACATAGGGAGCAGTATTATAGTACTTATATTATTGTACATAGGGGGCAGTATTATAGTATTGTGTTACATCTTATTGTCAGTGACAGGTAAGGAATGAGAATACCTTACACTTTTCTGGTGGACTCTCGGGAAGCTGGTGTAGGGAGCCAGGAATTTGGTGGCAATGTTCTCTGCAGGGCAGGAGATGAGGAGAGTTTTCTGTAGGACAGATGAGATGGTTAATGCAGCTTTCCTATGTCTTCACGCTGCCGTCTATGGATGACTGCTTGTTACTGGGGTTTACAGGTTTATTCTGTGGATATTTTATACCTTAGTGACTTCGAGAACAGAGAAATCCTCGGAGGAGGCGACATTGGGGATCCCGTCAGGACCGATTCCGTCACACTTCAGGGTCCCGTAGACTGTCGGCTTCCCTGTAACACACAGGACTCCTCAATAATTACCAGGTTTCTTATTTACATTCATTGCTGTAAAACCTGCGGGACGACCACCATGCCCCCGATAAGACTTTGCCTCAAGCCTGCCAATACGTCTTGATGTCTACCTTTCCAAACTTTAACTTAAAACTAGGCTGCTACTATATCCCTCCTCCCTCCGTGCTTTACACTGCAGCTCTGCTTGACCAGACTGGCCACTATGCATTCTCTCATTAAAAATTAAGGATTGTATCGACAGCTTCTTAAAAATTCACCATTCCCACTTGATAAGCAGATTTCTGCTGTCTTAAAATAATTGGGGACTTCTCTCCCCCAGGGGTCAAGAGTCCCCTATATTACAGTGTCAGTCATTATGTGACATGTAATACAACATTTCCTCCACAAGGTGTCACTACAGGGTAAACATACAGCAGGGGGTGACGTCCCCGAACAGTCACGAAGCTCGTGGGGAATGGGGAGGAGCCAATTTGCCCGAACCTTGGCCCCTACCGAGCGCCCTCTCCCAGCCACATTTACCTGGGATCTTGCACGAGACCCACGCCTCGCCTTCCGCTTTCCTGAAAGACAAAATGGGAAAATCTGCTATGTGTTTCTGTGTGACTCATAGGGGCGAAAACTACAGAGGTGGTCGAAGAATAGAAAATGAATAATTCATCTACCGGACCCCCCGGTTCCTTCACAGTACTGCTTGTGTCCCCCTCCGCTCTCCTCCAGTTTCAGACGGAACTTAACTGCTAATTGGCTTCAGGGGTCACGTGACATCTGGCGGGGACAAGGGCAGCACCTAGGGGGTCCGGTAGGGAAAGATCTGATTTTTTTTTTTTTAAACCCCTTCCTGCTCCATCGCATATATCTAGCCATTGTGGAGTCGGCACAGGAGCCACGTTCACTATTGTTTAACCACGTAAATGCTGCTGACACTCTCTGACTGTCCCCCCAACACTTATTGAGGCAAGTGGGCCACCATGGCAGCTGAGGGCCTTCCGACAGGGCCGCAGTCACCACCAGTTTGAGTTTTACAAGAGATTATTTCAGTATATGGAAGTGAAGTATAATGAGATCTAGGAGAACCTATAAGTTCTTTTTTTTATTTTATTTTCTCATTGTCTTAAAGGGAACCTGTCACCTATTTTGGCCGCTGTAAGCTGCAGCCATCGCCTTTCAGGGCTGATACACCGCATTCTATGATACTGTAGAAAAGCCCCCGGTCCGACCAGAAAGATAAGAAAAGTCTTATTATACTCACCCAGGGGAGCGGTCTAGTGCGGTCCGATGGGTGTCACAGGACCGGGTATGACGCCTCCCATCTTCTTGCAACGCCGCTCTCTTGCTTGCTTCATCGCTCCCCGGCATCGCGCTCCTGCGCAGGCGCACTTATCTGACCTGTTGAGGGCAGAGTAAAGTCCTGCAGTGCGCAGGCGCCGAACCTCTCTGACCTTTCCCGGCGCCTGCGCACTGCAGTGCTCTGCTCTGGCCTCAACAGGACAGGTCAGATAAGTGCGCCTGCGCAGGAGCGCGATGAAGCAAGCAAGAGGACGGCATTGCAAGAAGATGGGAGGCGTCAGACCCGGACCTGCGACACCCATCGGACCACACTAGACCGCTCCCCTGGATGAGTATAATCTAACTTATTTTTCTTATCTTTCTGGTCAGACCGGGGGCAGATGTACAGCATTATAGAAAGCTGTACATAAGCCCTGAAAGGCGATGGCCGCAGCTTATAGCGGCCAAAACAGGTGACAGGTTTCCTATAAGAAAATGTATAACATGTATACATAAAAACTATATACAGGTAGATAAAAGTATATAGAAAATATATATATGTTGTGAGGTAGTGCTGTTATTCAGTTAGGGGATTCTCGCTTAGGCGCCACAAAACCAGATCCAGCATGGGTATTCATAAAGCTGTATAGTCCATGAGGTTTATTCATCATCATAAACCAAAGCAATAAGCAACAGCAGAGTGTCCATTGTAGCTTCACTCTGGAAACGCTGTGTTCACACAGGTTGTACAATGTCCAATACGCAGGCTTTTCAGCCTCACAGTTATATCTCACCCCGTCAGGGTTCTCTCATGGCTGCTTCTCCATAATGCACACATTCATTCCCTCCAGGGAACTCTCAGGCACTTGCTGCCATTAAACACGGCGTCCACACGTGCGGTCAGGCAGGAAGCCCCATCTCAGCTGGACCTTCCACACTGGACCAACCAGGACCCAGCATTCACCCCACGTGACTTATCCTGGCCAAATTACAGTTGTGGCCAAAAGTATTGACACCCCTGCAATTCTGTCAGATAATACTCAGTTTCTTCCTGAAAATGATTGCAAACACAAATTCTTTGGTATTATTATCTTCATTTAATTTGTCTTAAATGAAAAAACACAAAAAGAATTGTCCTAAAGCCAAATTGGATATAATTCCACACCAAACATAACAAAGAGGGTGGACAAAAGTATTGGCACTGTGCGAAAAATCATGTGATGCTTCTCTAATTTGTGTAATTAACAGCACCTGTAACTTACCTGTGGCACCGAACAGGTGTTGTCAATAACTAAATCACACTTGCAGCCAGTTGACATGGATTAAAGTTGACTCAACCTCTGTCCTGTGTCCTTGTGTGTACCACATTGAGCATGGAGAAAAGAAAGAAGACCAAAGAACTGTCTGAGGGCTTGAGAAACCAAATTGTGAGGAAGCATGAGCAATCTCAAGGCTACAAGTCCATCTCCAAAGACCTGAATGTTCCTGTGTCTACCGTGCGCAGTGTCATCAAGAAGTGTAAAGCCCATGGCACTGTGGCTAACCTCCCTAGATGTGGACGGAAAAGAAAAATTGACAAGAGATTTCAACGCAAGATTGTGCGGATGTTGGATAAAGAACCTCGACTAACATCCAAACAAGTTCAAGCTGCCCTGCAGTCCGAGGGTACAACAGTGTGCATGGCATTATGAAGTCTGAAGACTACCAACAAATTTTGCAGCATAATGTAGGGCCCAGTGTGAGAAAGCTGGGTCTCCCTCAGAGGTCATGGGTCTTCCAGCAGGACAATGACCCAAAACACACTTCAAAAAGCACTAGAAAATGGTTTGAGAGAAAGCACTGGAGACTTCTAAGGTGGCCAGCAATGAGTCCAGACCTGAATCCCATAGAACACCTGTGGAGAGATCTAAAAATGGCAGTTTGGAGAAGGCACCCTTCAAATATCAGGGACCGGGAGCAGTTTGCCAAAGAAGAATGGTCTAAAATTCCAGCAGAGCATTGTAAGAAACTCATTGATGGTTACCGGAAGCGGTTGGTCGCAGTTATTTTGGCTAAAGGTTGTGCAACCAAGTATTAGGCTGAGGGTGCCAATACTTTTGTCTGGCCCATTTTTGGAGTTTTGTGTGAAATGATCAAAGTTTTGCTTTTTGCTTCATTCTCTTCTGTGTTTTTTCATTTAAGACAAATTAAATGAAGATAATAATACCAAAGAATTTGTGTTTGCAATCATTTTCAGGAAGAAACTGAGTATTATCTGACAGAATTGCAGGGGTGTCAATACTTTTGGCCACAACTGTATATGGTTCATAGCCACGCCCACGGGTCACATGACTATGACCTCATCACAGGTCCTTCAAGCACTTACACACTCTTTACAACAGTGTTCTTTAAACACACCCCCTGGATGGGTTTGTAGGTAACTGGCCCGCCCATCTCCCTAGTTACCTGGAGACTTCTCCCTGTCACATTAAAGCAGCACCTCAGCAGTATCACTGCTGATCAACACATAAGTCTCCATCTCAAAGCCACCCACTTTGAGATACATAATGGCCATTCAGTATTCTGCCATTCATCCTTTCTCTTGGTACATCCACACAGCGCCCCCTAGCGGACACAGCGGTTACTACACCACAATGTATATAAACAAAAAAATAAAATTAGAATACAGCATATAATAGAAAAACAGATATTTGTTTAATGTTAAAACATATAAGGAAAATGTTATATATATACACTTTTTTTTACTTTATATATATATTTACTGAAAATATTTTTATTTACATTATTTTCCGGCTTATAAGACAACCCCCAACTTTTCCAGTTAAAATATAAAATCTTTTTAAAAGTCGGGGGTCCTCTTATACTCCAGATGTCGTCTTATAGGGCGGTGCGGAGGAGTGGTCCCAATGACAAGGTGAGGGGACGCCTCATCGGGAAGTTGTAAATGAAGTACCATATCCCTATTACCTCCTTGTGGTGCTCTGTGCGGCTCCCTGTGCTGGGGGGGGTGGTGGTTTGTGGTGGCCGCTCTTTGCGCAGCGTGGGGGGCTCCGCTGGCCGCTCTTTGCGCAGCGTGGGGGGCTCCGCTGGCCGCCCTTTGCGCAGCGTGGGGGGCTCCGCTGGCCGCCCTTTGCGCAGCGTGGGGGGCTCCGCTGGCCGCCCTTTGCGCAGCGTGGGGGGCTCCGCTGGCCGCCCTTTGCGCAGCGTGGGGGGCTCCGCTGGCCGCCCTTTGCGCAGCGTGGGGGGTTCCGCTGGCCGCCCTTTGCGCAGCGTGGGGGGCTCCGCTGGCCGCCCTTTGCGCAGCGTGGGGGGCTCCGCTGGCCGCCCTTTGCGCAGCGTGGGGGGCTCCGCTGGCCGCCCTTTGCGCAGCGTGGGGGGCTCCGCTGGCCGCTCTTTGCGCAGCGTGGGGGGCTCCGCTGGCCGCTCTTTGCGCAGCGTGGGGGGCTCCGCTGGCTGCTCTTTGCGCAGCGTGGGGGGCTCCGCTGGCTGCTCTTTGTGCAGCGTGGGGGGCTCTGCCAGCATTTCCTCAAAGTCCAGAGGCCCTCGCAGCTCCATTGCTGCGATGCGGTGGCCTCCGGAAAAATGGGTGCTGGGAGCGGCGCATGCTACATGATACAGATCGGCAACGGCTAAAATCTTGTGGGACTTCAAGATCCAGACGGATAAGCAGGTGTTGGCTAACCAACCAGACATTGTGATAGTAGACAAGGACCAGAAGACAGCAATGATCGTAGATGTGGCAGCGCCAAGTGACAGCAACATCAGAAAGAAGGAATATGAGAAGCAGGAGAGATACCAGGGCCTCACAGGAGAACTGGAGGAGACGTGGACGGTGAAGGCAGCAGTGATTCCAGCGGTGATAGGAGCACTGACCCCTAAGATGGAAGAACGGCTACAACAGATCCCAGGAGCCACATCTGATCTCCGTCCAGAAAAGCGCAATGCTGGGATCAACTAAGATCCTGCACAGAACCCTCCAACTCCCAGGAGGACCCGAGAATGAGAGAGGACAACAAAGACCACCCCCAGTGGGGCGAGAAGGAAGGTTTTTTGTTTTACAAACTAGTCAAATTATGTACAGTGCCTACAAGTAGTATTAAACCCCCTGCAGATTTAGCAGGTTTACACATTCGGAATTAACTTGGCATTGTGACATTTGGACTGTAGATCAGCCTGGAAGTGTGAAATGCACCACAGCAAAAAAGAATGTTATTTCTTTGTTTAATATTTTTTTAAATTGTGAAAAGTTTATTCAGAGGGTCATTTATTATTCAACCCCTCAAACCACCAGAATTCTGTTTGGTTCCCCTAAAGTATTAAGAAGTATTTCAGGCACAAAGAACAATGAGCTTCACATGTTTGGATTAAATATCTCTTTTTCCAGCCTTTTCTGACTATTTAAGACCCTCCCCAAACTTGTGAACAGCACTCATACATGGTCAACATGGGAAAGACAAAGGAGCATTCCAAGGCCATCAGAGACAAGATCGTGGAGGGTCACAAGGCTGGCAAGGGGTACAAAACCCTTTCCAAGGAGTTGGGCCTACCTGTCTCCACTGTTGGGAGCATCATCCGGAAGTGGAAGGCTTATGGAACTACTGTTAGCCTTCCACGGCCTGGACAGCCTTTGAAAGTTTCCTCCCGTGCCGAGGCCAGGCTTGTCCGAAGAGTCAAGGCTAACCCAAGGACAACAAGGAAGGAGCTCCGGGAAGATCTGATGGCAGTGGGGACATTGGTTTCAGTCAATACCATAAGTAACGTACTCCACCGCAATGGTCTCCGTTCCAGACGAGCCCGTAAGGTACCTTTACTTTCAAAGCGTCATGTCAAGGCTCGTCTACAGTTTGCTCATGATCACTTGGAGGACTCTGAGACAGACTGGTTCAAGGTTCTCTGGTCTGATGAGACCAAGATCGAGATCTTTGGTGCCAACCACACACGTGACGTTTGGAGACTGGATGGCACTGCATACGACCCCAAGAATACCATCCCTACAGTCAAGCATGGTGGTGGCAGCATCATGCTGTGGGGCTGTTTCTTAGCCAAGGGGCCTGGCCATCTGGTCCGCATCCATGGGAAGATGGATAGCACGGTCTACCTGGAGATTTTGGCCAAGAACCTCCGCTCCTCCATCAAGGATCTTAAGATGGATCGTCATTTCATCTTCCAACAAGACAACGACCCAAAGCACACAGCCAAGAAAACCAAGGCCTGGTTCAAGAGGCAAAAAATCAAGGTGTTGGAGTGGCCTAGTCAGTCTCCTGACCTTAACCCAATTGAAAACTTGTGGAAGGAGCTCAAGATTAAAGTCCACATGAGACACCCAAAGAACCTAGATAACTTGGAGAAGATCTGCATGGAGGAGTGGGCCAAGATAACTCCAGAGACCTGTGCCGGCCTGATCAGGTCTTATAAAAGACGATTATTAGCTGTAATTGCAAACAAGGGTTATTCCACAAAATATTAAACCTAGGGGTTGAATAATAATTGACCCACACTTGTATGTTTAAAAATTTATTAAAATTTAACAGAGCAACATAACTTTTTGGTTTGTAAGATTTATGCATCTGTTAATAAATCCTGCTCTTGTGTGAAGTTTGAAGGCTCTAACTTATTTGCATCTTATCAAACCTGCTAAATCTGCAGGGGGTTGAATACTACTTGTAGGCACTGTATATGTTTTTTTTTGTTTTTTTTTTATAGACCGTGTATATATATTTTTTTAAATTTAGTGTGTGTGTGTGTGTGTGTATATATATATATTCATAAGTTAAAAAAACAAAAATGTGTTTATTGTATTTGCAAGTACATTTTTTAATATATGTTTTAACATTTTTTCTATTTTGTGGTTATATATATATATATATATATATAATACATACATTTGCTTAAACATATTTACTATAAAAAAATATATATAGTATGTACGTAAAAGTAAAACTATATGTAACATTTTTGTATATACTTTAATAAACAAATATTTTCTAATATATATTCACTGTATATATTTATATATTATAGAGAGTTATATAACTATATATATATATATATATATATATATAATAAATTTTATTTCTATAGCGCCGACATATTCCGCAGCACTTTACACTTCAGATATATATTCTAGAAGAGATACCGTATATAAAAAAAAAATTAACATCACGTGGATCCTAGCGATACAGCATCACTATATGATAAATGGTGGCAAATTATTACATGATGGTAATTTAAAGGGATTGTTCATCTTTGGGGGGGGGGGGTTTGCATTTTTTTTATTAATTATTATATGCATTTATTTGGGGCTAGAAATCATTTTTACGATTGTGTTTTCTCCACTGTTTCGCGCCCCGCGTGACTCTTGCAGGCTCTTTATTTCCGTGTCGCCTGTGGTCACTAATCAGCGGAGGTCACAATGATACAAGCTCTGATGGATGAGGACAGAGGAGGAAATGGGGCAAAATGGGATGAAATCTAATGGAAAAAATGATTTCTGGGCACAAAATAAATGCAAAAAAAAATGTTCTTAAAGGAGGACAGCCCCTTTAATAAAACTTACCGGTCCCCTAAGATTATGGCACTACAATTCCCAGCATGCACTAAGAGCTGAACGGTGTCAGGAGGAAACACTGAGAATTATAGTTATACAACAGCCCACAGGCAGAAGAGACTAAAATCAAACAACCAACATGCCGGACTAAAAAGCTTTGTCATCCCCATTTTTCCCTTGCAGCCCCCACCTCAGACAGGAGGCCCAGTCACTCTGGATACAAATCCTGGCAGCCATCTTGGTGCAGGCAAAGCAAATCCATAACCGGAAGCGGGCGCCTTGGCCTGAAGAAGCAGCGTTTACTAAACAGGAAGTAGCTCTCTCCCGCCACTAGAGGCCGCCGCGCAGGAGAGATGAGTGTCTCTTCCTAAGGTGTTTTCTGCTGCGTTGAAAGCAATGATAAATTGGACTACGAAAAAATGGCGGCGGGCTTTGGTGGATATAGGGGAAACAAGGACAATAGTTAAATAAATATTTTTGTTAGTTCCAAGAGTAGAGTGGGACAAGATTGAAGAGAGGACACAGTGACACATGTAAATGGCGAGTCTGGCCCAGGTGAGCACCTCGGTTTATTATGTCCATTATTCACTGTGTCTTATTGGGCTCTCTGCCTGTAGGGACCACAAGTCCCAGCCTGCCTCATAGTGTGTGTGTGTTATAGGTTGTAATAACTGACACTTTTCTGATATATTTTAATTTGTCATCATTTTGAAGATTTTGTCCTTGATGTCAGTGAATGGAAACCCCCTGGAGATCTAAGGTTGAGTCCATAGTTGCAGTCACAGCTGCCTCCAGCACAGATCCCATAAAAAATGGCCGAAAGGCTGCAGAATAATGATTTATATATATATATATATATAAACTGCAATAAAGAGGAATAAGGGTATGTGCACACGGTGCGGATTATCCTGCGGATTTTGCTAAATCCGCAGGTAAAATGACCTACGTTTTACCTTAGGATTTAGTGCAGATTTACTGCGGATTTTCTGCAGATTTACTGCGGATTTCCCCTGCGTTTCGACACTTGCGGATTCCTGTAATGGAGCAGGTGTCAAAACGCTGCGGATCCGCACTAAAGAAATGACATGCTGCGGGTATAAATCTGCGGATAAATCCTCAGCGTGTGCACACAGCCTAAATCCTCAGCGTGCGCACAGCGTTTTTCATTTTACATAGACTTTAATGGTACTGTACACCGCAGGAGAATATGCTGCCAATCCGCAGCAGAATCCGCAACGTGTGCACAGACCCAAAGGGTTCTTTTACATTTGCCGTGATTTTGCGGCCCCCAATAGATTTCTATGGGGCCTCAAAACTGTCCTGCAAAAATACATCGGAGTGCCGTTTATACGGCCGCGAGAAAATACAGAGCTTGCTCAATATTTTTCACAGCTTGCGGAGACGGCCGCAGTACATTTCAATGGTACCACAAAAACCACAGTAGCTTGTTCTTGCGGTACGCCGTATTTGCAGATCGCCGTATTTTTCCCAACAATTTGTTAAAACAGCGATCCGAGAAGGTTTTTGGCGGCCCGTCTTTGCGGGAGACTTCAAAAATCACGGCAATACGGCCCGTAAAAAGGGGCCGCAAAAAATCCGGGAAGGGTAAAAGAAGCCTCCAAAAAATAACGTTTTTAAAGACATTAAACAAATCTCAAAACTTTGTATCGTCGCCTTTTTCACAATCCAAAATTAATTTAAAAAAAATGTACTATGTTCGGCATCGCCGCATCCGATCTATCAAAATGTGCCATTATTTTACCCATAATGGAAATGACATTAATAAAACCCCCAGAATTCGCATATTTAAAATTTCACAATAAAAAGTGATAAAGTCTCATGTAATCAAAAATGGTAGAAATAAAATCTACAGCTGTGTGCAAGGAAAACCCCGATACACCACACAGCTCCACTGATGGAAAAGACGAGTAGCCACACAAACCAAAGTTTACTTTCCCTATCACGGGTTGTTAGGAGCCATATTTAAAGGAGTTGTCCTCTTTTTTAGGACTTTTTTTTTAAATAAAGTGCATGGATTTGAGGCTAAAAATAGTTTTTACAGTTGGGTTACATTAGAAATTTTGCCCACTTTTGCCCTTACCGGCTGTTTGTTTCCCTGTACATTTAACTTTGATGTGGTCTGTGTGATCAGAAATCAGCTCCAAAACAGACAGATAAAAGAGTTGCAGACGTTAACATCAGACCGAGCTCACTGAGGGATCCTCAGTAAACTCATTCTACAGCCAGCAATAGATATTGCTCTTCAGAGGTTATAGAAGGAAAAATGGTGTAAAATGTGTAATAAAACCCTATTGCAAAAAAATATTTTTAGCCCATAATACATGCATCTAGTTAATAGAAAAAAAAAAGGTTCCCAAAAGTGGACAACCCCATTAATGTAGCCATTTTTCTTTTGTTTTGCAGTAAGCATGGCAGTCCCGACGTCTCAACCTCACGACCGCAGTCGCAAGCAGCAGGACAAGGAGGAGGAGGACCCAGTGGATCAAATGATCGCAAGGACCGGTTGTACGGCGTTTCACTACGCGGTACAGGAGTGTATGGCGGAGCACCAGGACTGGAGGCGCTGCCAGGACCAAGTGCAGGACTTCAGGAACTGTATGCAGGACTATCAGACGAGGAGGATGGAGGAGCTGAGGAAGAAGAGGGCTCACACGCCTGAGGCTGCTTCCTAGGGTCTCTACCCATGCACGCCGCCTCTGACGCCTGCACTGTGTGTGGCGGTCCATAGTCACATGACCAGGCCCCATATAGAAGACACTTCTCGCCTCTTTTCTTTGTGAAACCTTCTGTTCTTTATCTCTGGGATGTGATTAAAAAGTAAAAAGAAGTTTATATTAATTATTGATGATCACTGCGACTCCAACCCAATGGAGGAAAAAATGAGTGCAGTCCTCAGGTGCAAATTACCTGCAGACATCCAAGATCCGAGCAGCCAGACTGCAGGGAAAGAGACCTCTGCTGCAGACTTCATACATGTGAACGGGGAGAGTCCTAGACAGGCATGGACAAAAGTGTTGGCACCCAGGCATGTGACCTGAAAGAGAAGAAAAACACGTTAAATTATACTCACCGGAGGGGGCGGTCCGGTCCGGCTCCTCCCATCTTCATACGATGCCGTCCTCTTCTCCCGTCCTGTCGTGGCTTCGGTGCAGGCGCACTGCTCTGCCCTGTTGAGGGCAGAGCAGGGTCCTGCAGTGCGCAGGTGTCGAGAGAGGTCTGGCGCCTGCGTACTGCAGTATTCAACAGGGCAGTGCGCCTGCGCCGGAGCTACTCCAGGAAGGGAAGAAGAGGACGGCATTGTATGAAGATGGGTGGTGCCGGACCGGACCATGACACCCACCGCAGCGATCCGCGCCCCCCCGGTGAGTATAATCTAACTCTTTTTTTCTTATCTTTCAGGTTACATCGGGGGATTATCTACAGCATTACAGAATGCATTACAGAATGCTGTAGATAAGCCCCTGATGTCGGTGGCCGCAGCTGGTAGGGCAGAAAAAGGGGTGACAGACTCCCTTTAATGTCAGTGTCTTGCTGGCAGCTTCTTTTCGGCTGGTCATGTGATGTGGGTGGTGACCACTCCCACCTACTTTTAAATAATCACATGACACATCAGCTGATCGTCGGTTATCGAGTTCTTCTGTGCCGACCAGCTAGGTGTGTGGCGCTCTCCTGTGCCGGTGGTGTTGTTGCTGTTGGAGTCCTGGTTACCTGGTGCCGTTTATTCTGCTGCTGTGGAGCTCAGCAGCAGATTCTCGGCTAAGTTTTATCCTTTCTGTCTGTCCCTTGTTTGTCTCTTTCCGTATGTAATATAATCTGCGGTGGGGAGGCTAACGTCCTTACCGGCCAGGGGACTAGACAGGGTTAGTAGAAGTGACAGCCATGGACTAGGCACGTGACGGCAGCGGAGGGAAGGACCCGTATAGGGCGTTAAGGAAGCTTAGGGACAGGCACAAATTGGTGTCAGGAGGTGTCCCATTCCCCGCTCCTTACTGTTTGGGTGGCCTTCTCCCGTTATGGATGAAATATGTTGTGCTGTCCGTCGGACTTACCCGTGTGCGGACGTGACATTACTATTTAAATAGACAAGAGAATGTGGGATGTCAGGAACTTACCCATGGCAAATTATCCACAGAAGGAGAGAATTTGGCCCCCATGCAGACACTATTTTGTTAAAAAAAAATATATATTTTTTTAAGAAAATATGAAATAATTATGTGTTAACAAAAAGATAAAACCGATTTGATGAAAGATTGCAAGTCCTGGTTGTAGGCGCCGTGTTTGTTCAGATGGTGAGTGATGGCCGAGCTGGCACCACGGTGCGGTATGCTTGTGTATGACGCGACTACACCACAGGTTACCCAAGACCACGAGTCTGACCGGGCCACAGATTGTAACATGTCCAGAACATCACGTGAATCCTGTAGATATCCAAGATGTACAAGGGAGAAGGCCGACCATTGCCCCAGACATCAACGCCCGAGACGATAGGAGGGAGAACAGGTTTGTGGACTTTGGGCAAAGCAGTGCGATTGATATCCGACTGCAATGCGATTTTAACATGAGCTTTTACATATAGCAATTATCTGTCATTTACACATCGTTTTCATAGGAAATATTCTTCATAGCACACACACATAGATTAAAACCAGCAAATGATCTTCCGTGTGCAGAATATATACACATAGAATAGATGTATATATAGATGTCAGTGACACACACATATATATGTGTATTTATATTGCATAGAGAAATAGAAGAATAGCCGGTAATTCATCTGCCGTGTTCTGTAAAATCACTGCAGGAGCCGGCAGGATAGAAGAGATGGATTACATACAGTAAATACACACAGAATAGGTAGATATATAGATGTCAGTGACAAATACAATTAGGACAGCGTGTGCAGCTTACTGAACATGTATTTCATTAATAAAAGATTATTTTTCGGGAAAACACGGCGTGGGCTCCCACATAATTTTGGTAACTAGCAGAGGAAGAGCCGACAACGGGGGGCAGATGTTTATAGCCTGGGGAGGGGGTAATACCCATGGAGCTTCCCAGGCTATTAATAACAGCTCACAACTGTATACTTAGCCTTTACCGGCTATAAACATGGGGGACCCCCAAAAAATGACGTGGGGTCCCCCTGTAATTAATAACCAGCAAATGCTATGCAGACAGCTGCGGACTGATATTAATAGCAGGACCTGTCAGACGGCACGAGCAGAACTTTCTCACGCTTGCGGTGCCGTCATAGAGGGAATAGCAATTCATAGGCAGACACTGTGCACACAGTTCTGTTTCTCCACTGGATGACAGGCTATATGGTCGCACCATGCAGCCTGCCTTCTACAGTAGATGTAGCAGAGCTGAACCCATCGTGGGACTAATGGATTAAAAGCATCTCTGCGGAAAGATGAGGAATTTTGTTTTTTTTTACCTCTTTTGCAGATGACAAGGGCATCGGTGGAATTAGGCAAGGTCGTAAGTATGATTTAATTAAGAATATTAAAGGAGTCTGTGTCTTTCTTTCAATTTAAGGACTTTTTTTCTGGGTGTCTGTGTTTTCTTACCATGTGACTGGGGTTAGTAATGGGGGTGTCTTATGGATGCCTCACCATTCCAAATCTCGAAGCTTGATGTCACCAGAAAATACAAAGGTGACATCAACCCCTCAACTATTACCCCCACTTGCCACCACTTCAGGGCAAGTGGGAAGAGCAAGGCTAAGTGCCAGAATTCTGTATTGGGCCCTCTACTATTTAATACATTTATTAATGATCTAGTGGATGGCTTACACAGTAAAATATCAGTATTTGCAGATGATACAAAACTATGTAAGGTAGTTAACACAAAGGAGGACAGTTTGCAACTACAGACAGATTTGAGTAAATTGGAGAATTGGGCTGAAAAATGGCAAATGAGGTTTAACACAGATAAGTGTAAGGTTATGCACATGGGAAGGAGAAACAGATGCTACAATTACTTACTAAATGGGAAACTGCTGGGGAAATCAGACATGGAAAAAGACTTAGGCATCTTAGTCAATAAGAAGCTAAATTGGAGTGCCCAGTGTCAGGCAGCTGCCACCAAAGCAAATAGGGTCATGGGATACATTAGAAGAGGTCTGGGGACACGAGATGAAAACATAATTCTCCCTCCGTACGAATCACTCATCAGACCACACTTGGAGGATTGTGTGCAATTTTGGACGCTGGTGCTCAAGAAAGACATTACTGAACTTGAAAGGGTTCAAAGGCGGGCTACTAAAATGATAAATGGAGTTGGTTCACTACAATACCCAGAAAGGTTATCAAAATTAGGTCTATTTACTCTAGACAAGAGAAGACTTAGGGGAGACCTAATATATATGTACAAGTATATCAGAGGGCAACACAGAGATCTCTCCAATGAACTGTTTGTACCAAGGACTGTGACAAGAACAAGGGGGCATTCTCTTCGTTTGGAGGAAAGACCATTTCTGCACCATCATAGAAGAGGGTTCTTCACGGTAAGAGCAGTGAGGCTCTGGAATTCTCTTCCTGAGGAAGTGGTGATGGCCAACTCACTGAATGAATGGAAGAAAGGAATGGAGGCTTTTCTTGTGAGTAACAGTATAGAAGGTTACAAATAACAGAATATTATAGGTAGATGATTGACCCAGCTTAGGGGAAGGAATTTTTTTCCCTATGGAGAAAATTAGCTTCTACTCTGTGGGTTTTTTACCTTCCCCAGGATCAACAATGCAGAACAGCTGCACTAAAATAGGCTGAACTAGATGGACATAAGGTCTTCCTTCAGCCTTCAAAACTATGTTACTATGTAAATACATGTCCAGTAATTTGCATACACTGTACTAATTGTAATTGTCGCTGACATCTATATATCTACCTATTCTATATGTATTTATTGTATGTAATCCATCTCTTCTATCCTGTCGGCTCCTGCAGTGATTTTACAGAATACTGCAGACGAATTACCGGCTTTTCTTCTATGCATTATAACTACATATACAGTGAGTACGGAAAGTATTCAGACCCCTTTAAATTTTTCACTGTTTCATTGCAGCCACTTAGTAAATTCAAAAAAGTTCATTTTTTTCTCATTAATGTACACTCTGCACCCCATCTTGACTGAAAAAAACAGAAATGTAGAAATTTTCGCAAATTTATTAAAAAAGAAAAACTGAAATATCACATGGTCATAAATATTCAGACCCTTTGCTCAGACACTCATATGTAAGTCACATGCTGTCCATTTCCTTGTGATCCTCCTTGAGACGGTTCTACTCCTTCATTAGAGTCCAGTTGTCTATATAAGGCCTCACAGCTCCCAGTGCATGTCAGACAAAATGAGAATCATGAGGCCAAAGGAACTGGCCAAGGAGCTCAGAGACAGAATTGTGGCAAGGCACAGATGTGGCCAAGGTTACAAAAGAATTTCTGCAGTACTCAAGGTTCCTAACAGCAAGGTGGCCCCCATAATCCTTAAACGGAAGAAGTTTGGGAGCACCAGAAGTCTTTCTAGACCTGGCCGCCCAGCCAAACTGAGCAATCGTGGGAGAAGAGCCTTGGTAGGAGAGGTAAAGAAGAACCCCAAGAACACTGTGGCTGAGCTCCACAGATGCAGTAGGGAGAAAGTTCCACAAAGTCAACTATCACTGCAGCCCTCCACCAGTCGGGCCGTTATGGCAGAGTCTTAGGTGTCGGGTTCCTGCCTTCTGCGGTCTCCCATTCCACTCCAGCTGGAAAGGAGGCTGCTCAGCAGAGTCGTTGGTCCCAGCGCCTTGCCCAGGCTAATGCTAGACGTCTGGTTGCTCTTTCTGGCTCTAATATTGTATAATGCATGAGTCAGCAGCAAGCAGATGCTCCTGGGACTAAGTCCTGCTTTTCCCCTACTGAGCATGCCCGTGGGACGACCTCTCATTGGAGGTCACGTGCTCAGGTCCTGTGGCTCCGATTGGACCACCAGGAAGGTCCCGGAAGGCTGCAGCTATAAAAGGTTCGCATGGCCGCCCGGCCATGCGCTAATATAGAAATGTACTCTTTTGCTATAGTGGTGTGCATGATGATGAATGTCTGAATCTGGTGAATGACTCCGTATATACTCCCTCCCTTTGATACGCATGCGAGTTAGGGTTCCAGAGTAGAGTCAGCACCGAGTACTGGCTCTGCCTAGCGCCGCAGTGCACTCAGCATTCTCTAGTCTATTAGCGCCTGAGGGCGTCAGTCACCAAGTGGCTCCAATACCGCTGGTACCGCAGCGTCTATCAGAGCCTACGCTGGTTAGTGGCGTCTGCCAGGGTAGACAAGAATATAACTACTATAATACTGCCCCTATGTACAAGAATATAACTACTATAATTACTACTACTATAATACTGCCCCTACGTACAAGAATATGACTACTATAATACTGCCCCTATGTACAAGAATATAACTACTATAATACTGCCCCTATGTACAAGAATATAATTACTACTACTGTAATACTGCCCCTATGTACAAGAATATAACTACTATAATACTGCCCCTATGTACAAGAATATAACTACTATAATACTGCTCCCTATGTACAAAAATATAACTACTATAATACTGCTCCTATGTACAAGAATATAACTACTATAATACTGCCCCTACGTACAAGAATATAACTACTATAATACTGTTCCCTATGTACAAGAATATAACTACTATAATACTGCCCCTATGTACAAGAATATGACTACTATAATACTGCTCCCTATGTACAAGAATATAACTACTATAATACTGCCCATATATACAAGAATATAACTACTATAATACTGCTCCCTATGTACAAAAATATAACTACTATAATACTGCCCCTACGTACAAGAATATAACTACTATAATACTGCCCCTACGTACAAGAATATAACTACTATAATACTGCCCCTACGTACAAGAATATAACTACTATAATACTGCCCCCTATTTGCAAGAATATAACTACTAATATTCTTGTACATAGGGGCAGTATTATAGTAGTTATATTCTTGTATATAGGGGCAGTATTATAGTAGTTATATTCTTGTACATAGGGGCAGTATTAAACTACTATAATACTGTCCCCTATGTACAAGACTATAACTACTATAATACTGCCCCTATGCACAAGACTATAACTACTATAATACTGCCCCTATGTACAAGAATATAACTACTATAATACTGCTCCTATGTACAATATAACTACTATAATACTGCCCCCTATGTACAAGAATATAACTACTATAATTCTGCCCCCTATGTACAAGAATATAATTACTATAATACTGCCCCCTATGTACAAGAATATAATTACTATAATACTGCCCCCTATGTACAAGAATATAACTACTATAATACTGCCCCCTATGTACAAGAATATAACTACTATAATACTGCCCCCTATGTACAAGAATATAACTACTATAATACTGCCCCCTATGTACAAGAATATAACTACTATAATACTGCTCCTATGTACAAGAATATAACTACTATAATACTGCCCCTATGTACAAGAATATAACTACTATAATACTGCCCCCTATGTACAAGAATATAACTACTATAATACTGCCCCTATGTACAAGACTATGACTACTATAATACTGCCCCCTATGTACAAGAATATAACTACTATAATACTGCCCTTATGTACAAGAATATAACTACTATAATACTGCCCCTATGTACAAGAATATAACTACTATAATACTGCCCCCTATGTACAAGAATATAACTACTATAATACTGCCCTTATGTACAAGAATATAACTACTATAATACTGCCCCTATGTACAAGAATATAACTACTATAATACTGCCCCCTATGTACAAGAATATAACTACTATAATACTGCCCCCTATGTACAAGAATATAACTACTATAATACTACCCTTATGTACAAGAATATAACTACTATAATACTGCCCCTATGTACAAGAATATAACTACCATAATACTGCCCCTATGTACAAGAATATAACTACTATAATACTGCCCCCTATGTACAAGAATATAACTACTATAATACTGCCCCCTATGTACAAGAATATAACTACTATAATACTGCCCCTTATGTACAAGAATATAACTACTATAATACTGCCTCCTATGTACAAGAATATAACTACTATAATACTGCCCTTATGTACAAGAATATAACTACTATAATACTGCCTCCTATGTACAAGAATATAACTACTATAATACTGCCCCCTATGTACAAGAATATATCTACTATAATACTGCCCTTATGTACAAGAATATAACTACTATAATACTGCCCCCTATGTACAAGAATATAACTACTATAATACTGCCCTTATGTACAAGAATATAACTACTATAATACTGCCCCTATGTACAAGAATATAACTACCATAATACTGCCCCTATGTACAAGAATATAACTACTATAATACTGCCCCCTATGTACAAGAATATAACTACTATAATACTGCCCCCTATGTACAAGAATATAACTATAATATCGCCCCTATGTACAAGAATATAACTACTATAATACTGCTCCTATGTACAAGACTATAACTACTATAATACTGCCCCCTATGTACAAGAATATAACTACTATAATACTGCCCCCTATGTACAAGAATATAACTACTATAATACTGCTCCCTATGTACAAGAATATAACTACAATACTGCCCCTATGTACAAGAATATAATAATAATAATCTTTATTTTTATATAGCGCTAACATATTCCGCAGCGCTTTACAGTTTGCACACATTATCATCACTGTCCCCGATGGGTCTCACAATCTAAATTCCCTGTCAGTATATGTCTTTAGAATGTGGGAGGAAACCGGAGTACCCGGAGGAAACCCACGCAAACACGGGGAGAACATATCAACTCCTTACAGATGTTGTCCTTGGTGGGCTAACCACTGAGCCACCGTGCCGCCCTGAACTACTATAATAATGTTATATAGGTCACAAATCGCTCAAAGAATTAAAACAGAAAAGTTTTATTTTGCTTATTTTTAATCTTTTTGTTAGCTTCTGATTTCTTCCCCGCTGGTACACGGTGGCGGTTGTACAGTTCCTCCATCTGTGGCTCCGGTATTGGGCAGATGGAGGGTTTGTCAGTTTATTGAAGCTCTCAGGTTGTCCAGATCTGGCCGAGCCTTGAATCTTTCCAGGTAATCCGTGTCTGTGTGCTGCAGAGAAGAGAATTACACAGCAAGTGTAAAAATGTGTATATACAGGAAAAAAAGTTTCAGAATATAAAATCAGAGAAATCAATCAACATAGCGACCAATCATATTTCTTACCTCCTTTACCAATAATTTAACCCCTTCAGGCTGGTTCATGGTGAACACTTCTATGATAATGGGGGCCATGGTGGCGCTTACACCGCTAACCTGGAAAAGCAGGAGGTGAGACGTGAGAAAAGCAGCCGCAGTGGTCACCGCCCGCCATCTTGTAACTACGGCAGGATGAGGCTAATGGATTTATTAGAGGCTTATATCCATCTTCCTTACATTATCCAATATGTATATACAGTGCGGAAAAAAAGTATTTAGTCAGCCGCCAATTGTGCAAATTCTCCCACTTATAAAGATGAGAGCGGCCTGTAATGGACATCATAGGTGACCACAACTGTGAGAGTCACAATGAGAAAACAAATCCAGAAAGTCACCTTGTCTGATTTGGGAAGATTTATTTTGCAAATTATGGTGGAAAATAAGTATTTGGTCACTTAAAAACATGCAAGATTTCTGGCTCTCACAGACCTGTAACTTCTTATTTAAGAGGCTCCTCTGTCCTCCACACATTACCTGTAGTAATGGCTCCTGTTTGACCTTGTTATCAGTATAAAAGACACCTGTCCACAACCTCAAACAGTCACACTCCAAACTCCACTATGGTGAAGACCAAAGAGCTGGGAAGACTGAATCTGCAATAGCAAGCAGCTCGGTGTGATGAAATCAACTGTGGGAGCAATAATAAGACAATGGAAGACATACAAGACCACTGATAACCTCCCTCGATCTGGGGCTCCACGCAAGATCTCACCCCGTGGGGTCAAAATGATCACAAGAACGGTGAGCAAAAATCCCAGAACCACACGGGGGGACCTAGTGAATGACCTGCATAGAGCTAGGACTACCGTAACAAAGACTACCATCAGTAACACACTACGCCGCCAGGGACTCAGATCCTGCAGTGCCAGACGTGTCCCCCTGCTTAAGCCTGTACATGTCCGGGTCGTCTGAAGTTTGCTAGAGAGCATTTGGATTATCCAGAAGAGTATTGGGAGAATGTCATATGGTCTGATGAAACCAAAGTAGAACTGGTAGAAACAAAACTCTTCGTGTTTGGAGGAGACAGAATTCTGAGCTGCATCCAAAGAACACCATACTTACTGTGAAGCATGGGGGTGGCAACATCATGCTTTGGGGCTGTTTCTCTGCAAAGGGACCAGGACGACTGATCCGGGTACATGAATGGTGCCATCTATCGTGAGATTTTGAGTGCAAACCTCCTTCCATCAGCAACGGCATTGAAGATGAAACGGGAATGGGTCTTTCAGCATGATAATGATCCCAAGCACCCCGCCAGGGCAATGAAGGAGTGGCTTCATAAGAAGCATATGAAGGTCCTGGTGTGGCCTAGCCAGCCTCCAGATCTCAACCCCATAGAAAACCTTTGGAGGGATTTGATAGACCGTGTTGCCCAGAGACAGGCCCAAAACATCACTGCTCTAGAGGAGATCAGCATGGAGGAATGGGCCACCATACCACCAACAGTGTGTGATAACCTTGTGAAGACTTACAGAAAACGTTTGACCTCTGTCATTGCCAACAAAAGATATATAACAAAATATTGAGGTGAACTTTTGTTAATGATCAAATACTTATTTTCCACCAGAATTTGCAAAATAAATCTTAACAAATCCAGAAAATCACCTTGTCTGATTTGGTTTTTCATTTTGACTCTCATAGTTGTGGTCTATCTATGATGTCCATTACAGGCCGCTCTCATCTTTTAAGGGTGGCACAGTGGCTCAGTGGTTAGCACTGCAGCGCTGGGGTCCTGGGTTCAAATCCCACCAAAGACAACATCTGCGTTTGTATGTTCTCCCCGTGTTTGCGTGGGTTTTCTCCGAGTTCTACGGTTTCCTCCCACATTTCAAAGCCATACTGATAGGGAATCTAGATTGTGAGCTCCATCGGGGACAGTGATGATAATGTGTGCAAACTGTAAAGCGCTGCGGGATATGTTAGCGCTATATAAAAATAAAGATTATTAAAAAAAAAAAAATAAAGATTATATTTTCAAGGGGGAGAACTTGCACAATTGGCGGCTGACTAAATACCTTTTTCCCCACTGTATGGCACGTTCCACTGACCTGGACGATCCGCTCATGGATGGTCAGAACAGAGTCCACAAACATCTTGTTCCCCACGTCCGGCAACAGCAACATTTCCATAGTTTTGGTTGGTTTAGCGTAACTGTAATAAAACGAGTCAGATGTACAGTAATACAAGGGAGCAGCTGCACTCAACACTGTGTGCTTCACAGCTGAAGTCTGAAACTGCCCCGTATCTGTACAGGGCTGGCAGGGAATGTAGACAAAACTAGATGCACCAGCAGAATAGTGAGTGCAGCTCTGGGGTATAATACAGGATGTAACTCAGGATCAGTAATGTAATGTATGTACACAGTGACTGTACCAGCAGAATAGTGAGTGCAGCTCTGGAGTATAATACAGGATGTAGCTCAGGATCAGTAATGTAATGTATGTACACAGTGACTGCACCAGCAGAATAGTGAGTGCAGCTCTGGAGTATAATACAGGATGTAACTCAGGATCAGTAATGTAATGTATGTACACAGTGACTGCACCAGCAGAATAGTGAGTGCAGCTCTGTGGTATAATACAGGATGTCACTCAGGATCAGTAATGTAATATATGTACACAGTGACTGCACCAGCAGAATAGTGAGTGCAGCTCTGGGGTATAATACAGGATGTAACTCAGGATCAGTAATGTAATGTATGTGCACAGTGACTGCACCAGCAGAATAGTGAGTGCAGCTCTGGGGTATAATACAGGATGTAACTCAGGATCAGTAATGTATGTACACAGTGACTGCACCAGCAGAATAGTGAGTGCAGCACTGGAGTATAATACAGGAGGTAACTCAGGATCAGTAATGTAATGTATGTACACAGTGACTGCACCAGCAGAATAGTGAGTGCAGCTCTGGAGTATAATACAGGATGTAACTCAGGATCAGTAATGTATGTACACAGTGACTGCACCAGCAGAATAGTGAGTGCAGCACTGGAGTATAATACGGGATGTAACTCAGGATCAGTAATGTAATGTATGTACACAGTGACTGCACCAGCAGAATAGTGGGTGCAGCTCTGGAGTATAATACAGGAGGTAACTCAGGATCAGTAATGTAATGTATGTACACAGTGACTGCACCAGCAGAATAGTGAGTGCAGCTCTGGGGTATAATACAGGATCAGTAGATCTCACCTTTCCTCCACTTTAATGGACATCTGGTTGAAGAAATTATGCATGTATTGAGCGAAATGTTCCACATAGAGCATGTTGTGTCCGGATACTTGGAAGTTTAACACCCCGTATTCATACTCTGTGCCTTGTTTAATCTCCTTTTTCAACAACTTGCCTTTTTTCTTTTGGTCCTAAAGAATAAAAGATGCAAACAGCGGCTCTGACCAAAGAGAAGCACCGGAGTCCCTGCACTACATGCACCATCCACATAAGATCATCTCCCAGGTATATCGTGTCCTCACCACTTCTGGGGGTAACAGGAACCTGTAGCGACCGATGCCGTGAGTAGGTTGGGATCTGTAGGATCTTCTGTCTTCTACCTGGACACCTGCATGGCAAAAAGAGAAGGATAAGCGACGTCCTCCGGGAGAGAATATCGTCCTCCTTAAGTAACAGATCAGGAATCTTCTGTCTCTATTTTCCCATCTCAGAGAAGAGGTGAAATAAACCCTAATAATTATAAGAGAAATTCTGATAATTGAGAATAAGGAGAACTTTATCATCTATTCTGTTAACATATATAAGAGTAGAAGTCAAAGGAGAAAAAAAAACAAACAGCAATTTCATGATTTTTTGGGGGGGGTTTGTTTGTTTCTTTTTCTACATGTTTTTTCTGTACGGAAAAAGTCACTTCTTGCAGCATTTCCACTTGGGAGAAAAAAGCTTTGAAATTTGATCACTGAAGTTTTTTTTTTTTTTTGAGGTGGAATAAACGAATATGACTTTTAAGGGAAGTCTTTTTTTTAAAAGATTTTGTAGATCTTTTTGAAGAAGTTTTTTAGCTTTTCGACTTGACACCGCAAAGTATGCAGATTACAACATTTAATCAAAAGAAAACTTGCAAAAAAAATAAAATGTATTTTTAGGAATAACATAAATATTCAGTATTTTAAATGCTTTTTAAAGTGGATTTTGAATCGCATCCAGTGCAAAAATCACTCTTGATAAACTGCTTCAGGAGACAAAAAAATTACTCTAAAAATTCACGAGAGAAGGGGCGTTTCCCGCAGCGGTCTGAAGGTCAATCTCCTTTTTCATAGCTCAGTTCTACTCACCGGGATTACAGCTCTGGAGCCAACTGTGTCCTGTAATTCTGCTGCAGAGAGAACATCGATACGAGATTATATCACATGTAATAAAGTTCTAGAACAGAATAGATTATCTGGTGTTTCAGCAGCACAATGTAATGAAACACTGACTGCTGGATGCCCCCCAGAGATTACAGCAGATCCTAGGAGGGGGACCTGGCACCAAGCAGTCCAAAATGAAGAAGATTTTTAGAACATGTCACATCTTGCGAATTGTAAGCATTTTAGGTGATCAGGATGGCAGGGATAGTAATAAACAGTTACTGCCAAACTGTACACAGAAAAGGGAGAGGTGGCTTATTACTGTCCCTGTCTTCCCGATAGCTGCATATAGCGATCTCCTATGAAGTCCAGAGGCGCATATTATATATATATGAACCTAGACGTGTTTGGTATCTACAAACTTGTAATGACCTGGAGAATCAAAGTGGCAGGTCAGTTTTAGCATTTACTGAACATAGTGAAAAAAAAGAACAATTGTAGAATTGCACTTTTTTTGCAATACCACCGCACTTTGATATTGCTTTCCATTTTCCAGTACACAATATGATGAATCCAATGGTGTCGCTCAAAAGTACAACTCATCCTGCAAAAAACAAGCCCTCACATGGCCATATTGAATGAAAAATACAAAAGTTATGGCTCTTGGAAGAAAGAGAGCAAAGAATGAAAGCACAAAAAATCAAGGTCTTGAACGGGTTAAGTTAGATGGTTTCCTCTGGTGAACAGCAAGTCTGACCACAGATTCTCCATTGGATTAAGGTCTGGTCTGTGACTCAGCCTCTCCAAAACATTTCCACGTTTCCCCTTAAACCACTCGAGTGTTGCTTTGGGTCATTATCTTGTTGGAAGGTAAACCTCTGTCCCAGTCTCAAATCACTGACAGACTAAAACAGCATTTGCTTAAAAATATCCCTGTATTTTCATCTTTCCCTTAACTCGGACCATTTTTCCTGTCCCTGCTGCCGAAAAACATCCTCACAGCATGATGCTGCCACTACCATGTTTTACTGTGGGAATGGTGTTCTTGTGGCCATGAGCTATGTTGGTATGGTTCCAGAAAAGTTCCATTTTGGTCTCATCTAACCACAGCACCTCTCTCCATACAGCTACGTAGTCTCACATGTCTTCTGGCACACTCAAAACGAGCCTTACAATTTTTGTGTGTAAGTAAAGGCTTTTTTCTGTCCTCTCTTCCATAAAGTCCAACTTTATGGAGTGTATGGCTTATTGTGGTCGTATGGACAGATACTCCAGTCTCTGCTTGGGAACTCTGAAGCTCCTTCATGGTCACCTTTGGTCTCTGTGCTGCCTCTCTGTTTAATGCCCTCCTAGCCTGGGCTGAGAGTTTTGGTGGGCGACCCTCTCTTGGCAGATTTGTTGTGGTACCATGTTCTTTCCATTTGTGATGGTGCTCCAGAGGATCATCAGAGAGTGGGAGATTTTTTTTTTTTTTTTTTTAATAACCCAACCCTGACTTGTACTTTTCAACAATTTTGTGCCTGACTTGTTTGGAGATCTCCTTGGTCTTGTTGGTGTTGTTTAGAAATCTCCTTGGTCTTGTTGGTGTATGGTTAGTGGAGCCTCTTGTTAATGGTGTTGCAGCCTCTGTGGCCTCTCAGAAAAGATAGAGTGTATATAGTGACAGACATGTGACACTTAGATTGTACACAGGGGGACGTCCTGTCACTAAGCATGAGGTTTATGAAGGGAATTGCTTGCACCAGAAATTTTTAGATGGTTCATCACAAAAGGGATGAATATATATGCACATGTCAATCTTTATTTTACCCCAGAAATTTCATTTTTGCCTATACTTTTGTGAAGTACAGTATTTAGATGTACGGGACATCTTGTTCTCAAAGACTCCATTTTTGCGTTTGCGACGCCATTTTGTTGTTCACGAGTTACATTTTGTAACTAGGGGAAAGTTCATGGCTGTAATGAAACCAGACTGTCCCAGTCCGAACAAGATATAAGATATGAGACCCTGATGAATGTGCTATTGTTCTATTCTCTACGTCACGTAGCTAAGGACATATTCCGATTTTCTTGCAATACTATTGGCTTATAAAGTAAATGTGTCACGACGATGCTATTGGTAACTGGGTACTTTGCATAATTAGGCAAAATACTATAAAAAAAAGGTGACATAATAAACGGGGTTCGTGATCTGCCTTGATCCTCCCATACAGAGGCATACGTCGCCGTCTGGTCATTCCCAGTTGCTAGCAACGCCCTGTGGATTCATTTGGAAATCACTTGGTCAACCGTGAAGGGTTAATTTAGCCCTCCCTCAATAGCTCCCCCCAACACATAACTATTTAGTGCTGATGCATCACACACAAATTACAAAGATTTTTTACACACTTTCTAATGAAGAAAAAAAAAAAGCAATGTACAGCACAAACGATCAGACGATCGCAGCTTCAAGTCCCCTAATGACACTATTAAATACAGTAAAAAGTAAAATTAAAAATATTTAAAAAAATATAAATAGTAAAAAATAAAAAAAAAGATGTTCAAATCACCACATTAAAAATATAAACAAGACGGGATTCCGAGACGTCCCATCTATTAAAATATCAGATAAATTAATCTGATCGGTAAATGGTGTAATGAGCAAAATTATGGGTTTTTATGGCCGCCTCAACATTGCAATAAGAAACTATGAAAACATTGTATCTACCCCAAAATGGCAACAGTAAAAACATTGGCTCAGGGCACAGAAAATAATCCTGAAGAATAAAACCAATAAGGGGCTCGGAAAATGATGACACAAGAAAATGTGGGGTTATTTCATGAATTTTGCAAAAAAAAAAAATTTCACCACTTAAATTAAAAAAAAAAACCTATGCATGTTTGGTATCTGCGTAGTCGTAAAGACCCGGAGAATCATAATGGCAGGTCAGTTTTATCATGTAGTGAACATGGCAAATAAAAAGCCTCAAAAAAAAAAAAATAATTGTGGAATTGCACTTCTCTGCTATTTCAATGCACTTGGATTTTTCTGTAAAATGAATACTGTCATTGAAAAGTGCAACTCACCCTGCATAAAACAAGAAGTCACACGGCGATGGAGACGGAAAAATAAAAAGGTTATGGCTCTTAGAAGAGGAAACAAAAAAAAAAGGAAAATGGCAGCAGCATGAAGGAGTTAATCCAGCAGCCCCGGATATTGAATACATCAGCATGCTGAGACTTGTAGTGCCACAGCTGCTGAGACAGGATGGAGGGGCTCTTACCTGCAGACAGCAGCCGTGGCCCTGAGCAGGGTCCCCCCTCTGACAGGCAGCATCTGAGGGGGCAGACAAACACAGAGTTGAGACCCCCCAATATCGCCAGACCCCCCCCCGATCCTCCCTCAACAAACCCAACAATCACCTTCTCACCACATGGGGGAAAGTACTGGCAGAGCACAGGAAGTGCAGCACAGAAACACTTCCCCCGCAGGCGACACAGGAAAGTTCCCAGTTACCAGGGAAACAGGAAATCCTCCCGCTGACAGCAGTTAACTCTTTACTGTCTATGACACCAGCACGATCCCTCACTGTGTCCCGGACATGAGGTGATGGTTTCCACATGTACCGGAGACACAGGTGAACGGGTCTGTGCACACGGCAGTGTGTTTCCAGGGGCCGTGTGTCCATGAGCAAAACACGCTGACATGTCCGTGTGTTAACAGCAGCACGGGCCGCAAAACGTCACACACACGTACCCCACATCATCCCATCAGCCAGAACCACCGGACTACTACCCCTAATATCCCACATCATCCCTTCAGCCAGAGCCACCGGACTACTACCCCTAATATCCCACATCATCCCGTCAGCCAGAGCCACCGGACTACTACCCCTAATATCCCACATCATCCCGTCAGCCAGAGCCACCGGACTACTACCCCTAATATCCCACATCATCCCGTCAGCCAGAGCCACCGGACTACTACCCCTAATATCCCACATCATCCCATCAGCCAGAGCCACCGGACAACTACCCCTAATATCCCACATCATCCCATCAGCCAGACCCACCGGACTACTACCCCTAATATCCCACATCATCCCTTCAGCCAGAGCCACCGGACTACTACCCCTAATATCCCACATCATCCCGTCAGCCAGAGCCACCGGACTACTACCCCTAATATCCCACATCATCCCGTCAGCCAGAGCCACCAGACTACTACCACTAATATCCCACATCATCCCGTCAGCCAGAACCACCGGACTACAACCCCTAATATCCCTCATCATCCCATCAGCCAGAACCACCGGACTACTACCCCTAATATCCCACATCATCCCTTCAGCCAGAGCCACCGGACTACTACCCCTAATATCCCACATCATCCCGTCAGCCAGAGCCACCGGACTACTACCCCTAATATCCCACATCATCCCGTCAGCCAGAGCCACCGGACTACTACCCCTAATATCCCACATCATCCCGTCAGCCAGAACCACCGGACTACAACCCCTAATATCCCACATCATCCCGTCAGCCAGAGCCACCGGACTACTACCCCTAATATCCCACATCATCCCATCAGCCAGAGCCACCGGACTACTACCCCTAATATCCCACATCATCCCATCAGCCAGAACCACCGGACTACTACCCCTAATATCCCACATCATCCCGTCAGCCAGAACCACCGGACTACAACCCCTAATATCCCACATCATCCCATCAGCCAGAACCACCGGACTACTACCCCTAATATCCCACATCATCCCATCAGCCAGAGCCACGGGACTACTACCCCTAATATCCCACATCATCCCGTCAGCCAGAGCCACCAGACTACTACCACTAATATCCCACATCATCCCATCAGCCAGAGCCACCGGACTACTACCCCTAATATCCCACATCATCCCGTCAGCCAGAGCCACCAGACTACTACCACTAATATCCCACATCATCCCGTCAGCCAGAACCACCGGACTACAACCCCTAATATCCCACATCATCCCATCAGCCAGAACCACCGGACTACTACCCCTAATATCCCACATCATCCCATCAGCCAGAACCACCGGACTACTACCCCTAATATCCCACATCATCCCGTCAGCCAGAGCCACCGGACTACTACCCCTAATATCCCACATCATCCCGTCAGCCAGAGCCACCAGACTACTACCACTAATATCCCACATCATCCCGTCAGCCAGAGCCACCGGACTACTACCCCTAATATCCCACATCATCCCATCAGCCAGAGCCACCGGACTACTACCACTAATATCCCACATCATCCCATCAGCCAGAGCCACCAGACTACTACCCCTAATATCCCACATCATCCCGTCAGCCAGAGCCACCAGACTACTACCCCTAATATCCCACATCATCCCGTCAGCCAGAGCTACCGGACTACTACCCCTAATATCCCACATCATCCCATCAGCCAGAGCCACCAGACTACTACCCCTAATATCCCACATCATCCCATCAGCCAGAGCCACCAGACTACTACCCCTAATATCCCACATCATCCCGTCAGCCAGAGCCACCAGACTACTACCACTAATATCCCACATCATCCCGTCAGCCAGAGCCACCGGACTACTACCACTAATATCCCACATCATCCCATCAGCCAGAGCCACCGGACTACTACCCCTAATATCCCACATCATCCCGTCAGCCAGAGCCACCGGACTACTACCACTAATATCCCACATCATCCCATCAGCCAGAGCCACCGGACTACTACCCCTAATATCCCACATCATCCCGTCAGCCAGAGCTACCGGACTACTACCCCTAATATCCCACATCATCCCATCAGCCAGAGCCACCAGACTACTACCCCTAATATCCCACATCATCCCGTCAGCCAGAGCCACCGGACTACTACCCCTAATATCCCACATCATCCCATCAGCCAGAGCCTCCGGACTACTACCCCTAATATCCCACATCATCCCATCAGCCAGAGCCACCGCACTACTACCCCTAATATCCCACATCATCCCGTCAGCCAGAACCACCGGACTACTACCCCTAATATCCCACATCATCCCATCAGCCAGAGCCACCAGACTACTACCCCTAATATCCCACATCATCCCGTCAGCCAGAGCCACCGGACTACTACCACTAATATCCCACATCATCCCATCAGCCAGAGCCACCGGACTACTACCACTAATATCCCACATCATCCCATCAGCCAGAGCCACCGGACTACTACCCCTAATATCCCACATCATCCCGTCAGCCAGAGCCACCGGACTACTACCACTAATATCCCACATCATCCCATCAGCCAGAGCCACCGGACTACTACCACTAATATCCCACATCATCCCATCAGCCAGAGCCACCGGACTACTACCCCTAATATCCCACATCATCCCGTCAGCCAGAGCTACCGGACTACTACCCCTAATATCCCACATCATCCCATCAGCCAGAGCCACCAGACTACTACCCCTAATATCCCACATCATCCCGTCAGCCAGAGCCACCAGACTACTACCACTAATATCCCACATCATCCCGTCAGCCAGAGCCACCGGACTACTACCCCTAATATCCCACATCATCCCGTCAGCCAGAGCTACCGGACTACTACCCCTAATATCCCACATCATCCCATCAGCCAGAGCCACCAGACTACTACCCCTAATATCCCACATCATCCCGTCAGCCAGAGCCACCGGACTACTACCCCTAATATCCCACATCATCCCATCAGCCAGAGCCTCCGGACTACTACCCCTAATATCCCACATCATCCCATCAGCCAGAGCCACCGCACTACTACCCCTAATATCCCACATCATCCCGTCAGCCAGAACCACCGGACTACTACCCCTAATATCCCACATCATCCCGTCAGCCAGAGCCACCGCACTACTACCCCTAATATCCCACATCATCCCGTCAGCCAGAGCCACCGGACTACTACCCCTAATATCCCACATCATCCCATCAGCCAGAACCACCAGACTACTACCCCTAATATCCCACATCATCCCGTCAGCCAGAGCCACCGGACTACTACCACTAATATCCCACATCATCCCATCAGCCAGAGCCACCAGACTACTACCCCTAATATCCCACATCATCCCGTCAGCCAGAGCCACCGGACTACTACCACTAATATCCCACATCATCCCATCAGCCAGAGCCACCGGACTACTACCCCTAATATCCCACATCATCCCGTCAGCTAGAGCTACCGGACTACTACCCCTAATATCCCACATCATCCCATCAGCCAGAGCCACCAGACTACTACCCCTAATATCCCACATCATCCCGTCAGCCAGAGCCACCAGACTACTACCACTAATATCCCACATCATCCCGTCAGCCAGAGCCACCGGACTACTACCCCTAATATCCCACATCATCCCGTCAGCCAGAGCCACCGGACTACTACCACTAATATCCCACATCATCCCATCAGCCAGAGCCACCGGACTACTACCCCTAATATCCCACATCATCCCGTCAGCCAGAGCTACCGGACTACTACCCCTAATATCCCACATCATCCCATCAGCCAGAGCCACCAGACTACTACCCCTAATATCCCACATCATCCCGTCAGCCAGAGCCACCGGACTACTACCCCTAATATCCCACATCATCCCATCAGCCAGAGCCTCCGGACTACTACCCCTAATATCCCACATCATCCCGTCAGCCAGAGCCACCGGACTACTACCCCTAATATCCCACATCATCCCGTCAGCCAGAGCCACCGGACTACTACCCCTAATATCCCACATCATCCCGTCAGCCAGAACCACCGGACTACAACCCCTAATATCCCACATCATCCCATCAGCCAGAACCACCGGACTACTACCCCTAATATCCCACATCATCCCATCAGCCAGAGCCACGGGACTACTACCCCTAATATCCCACATCATCCCGTCAGCCAGAGCCACCAGACTACTACCACTAATATCCCACATCATCCCATCAGCCAGAGCCACCGGACTACTACCCCTAATATCCCACATCATCCCGTCAGCCAGAGCCACCAGACTACTACCACTAATATCCCACATCATCCCGTCAGCCAGAACCACCGGACTACAACCCCTAATATCCCACATCATCCCATCAGCCAGAACCACCGGACTACTACCCCTAATATCCCACATCATCCCATCAGCCAGAACCACCGGACTACTACCCCTAATATCCCACATCATCCCGTCAGCCAGAGCCACCGGACTACTACCCCTAATATCCCACATCATCCCGTCAGCCAGAGCCACCAGACTACTACCACTAATATCCCACATCATCCCGTCAGCCAGAGCCACCGGACTACTACCCCTAATATCCCACATCATCCCATCAGCCAGAGCCACCGGACTACTACCACTAATATCCCACATCATCCCATCAGCCAGAGCCACCAGACTACTACCCCTAATATCCCACATCATCCCGTCAGCCAGAGCCACCAGACTACTACCCCTAATATCCCACATCATCCCGTCAGCCAGAGCTACCGGACTACTACCCCTAATATCCCACATCATCCCATCAGCCAGAGCCACCAGACTACTACCCCTAATATCCCACATCATCCCATCAGCCAGAGCCACCAGACTACTACCCCTAATATCCCACATCATCCCGTCAGCCAGAGCCACCAGACTACTACCACTAATATCCCACATCATCCCGTCAGCCAGAGCCACCGGACTACTACCACTAATATCCCACATCATCCCATCAGCCAGAGCCACCGGACTACTACCCCTAATATCCCACATCATCCCGTCAGCCAGAGCCACCGGACTACTACCACTAATATCCCACATCATCCCATCAGCCAGAGCCACCGGACTACTACCCCTAATATCCCACATCATCCCGTCAGCCAGAGCTACCGGACTACTACCCCTAATATCCCACATCATCCCATCAGCCAGAGCCACCAGACTACTACCCCTAATATCCCACATCATCCCGTCAGCCAGAGCCACCGGACTACTACCCCTAATATCCCACATCATCCCATCAGCCAGAGCCTCCGGACTACTACCCCTAATATCCCACATCATCCCATCAGCCAGAGCCACCGCACTACTACCCCTAATATCCCACATCATCCCGTCAGCCAGAACCACCGGACTACTACCCCTAATATCCCACATCATCCCATCAGCCAGAGCCACCAGACTACTACCCCTAATATCCCACATCATCCCGTCAGCCAGAGCCACCGGACTACTACCACTAATATCCCACATCATCCCATCAGCCAGAGCCACCGGACTACTACCACTAATATCCCACATCATCCCATCAGCCAGAGCCACCGGACTACTACCCCTAATATCCCACATCATCCCGTCAGCCAGAGCCACCGGACTACTACCACTAATATCCCACATCATCCCATCAGCCAGAGCCACCGGACTACTACCACTAATATCCCACATCATCCCATCAGCCAGAGCCACCGGACTACTACCCCTAATATCCCACATCATCCCGTCAGCCAGAGCTACCGGACTACTACCCCTAATATCCCACATCATCCCATCAGCCAGAGCCACCAGACTACTACCCCTAATATCCCACATCATCCCGTCAGCCAGAGCCACCAGACTACTACCACTAATATCCCACATCATCCCGTCAGCCAGAGCCACCGGACTACTACCCCTAATATCCCACATCATCCCGTCAGCCAGAGCTACCGGACTACTACCCCTAATATCCCACATCATCCCATCAGCCAGAGCCACCAGACTACTACCCCTAATATCCCACATCATCCCGTCAGCCAGAGCCACCGGACTACTACCCCTAATATCCCACATCATCCCATCAGCCAGAGCCTCCGGACTACTACCCCTAATATCCCACATCATCCCATCAGCCAGAGCCACCGCACTACTACCCCTAATATCCCACATCATCCCGTCAGCCAGAACCACCGGACTACTACCCCTAATATCCCACATCATCCCGTCAGCCAGAGCCACCGCACTACTACCCCTAATATCCCACATCATCCCGTCAGCCAGAGCCACCGGACTACTACCCCTAATATCCCACATCATCCCATCAGCCAGAACCACCAGACTACTACCCCTAATATCCCACATCATCCCGTCAGCCAGAGCCACCGGACTACTACCACTAATATCCCACATCATCCCATCAGCCAGAGCCACCAGACTACTACCCCTAATATCCCACATCATCCCGTCAGCCAGAGCCACCGGACTACTACCACTAATATCCCACATCATCCCATCAGCCAGAGCCACCGGACTACTACCCCTAATATCCCACATCATCCCGTCAGCTAGAGCTACCGGACTACTACCCCTAATATCCCACATCATCCCATCAGCCAGAGCCACCAGACTACTACCCCTAATATCCCACATCATCCCGTCAGCCAGAGCCACCAGACTACTACCACTAATATCCCACATCATCCCGTCAGCCAGAGCCACCGGACTACTACCCCTAATATCCCACATCATCCCGTCAGCCAGAGCCACCGGACTACTACCACTAATATCCCACATCATCCCATCAGCCAGAGCCACCGGACTACTACCCCTAATATCCCACATCATCCCGTCAGCCAGAGCTACCGGACTACTACCCCTAATATCCCACATCATCCCATCAGCCAGAGCCACCAGACTACTACCCCTAATATCCCACATCATCCCGTCAGCCAGAGCCACCGGACTACTACCCCTAATATCCCACATCATCCCATCAGCCAGAGCCTCCGGACTACTACCCCTAATATCCCACATCATCCCATCAGCCAGAGCCACCGCACTACTACCCCTAATATCCCACATCATCCCGTCAGCCAGAACCACCGGACTACTACCCCTAATATCCCACATCATCCCGTCAGCCAGAGCCACCGCACTACTACCCCTAATATCCCACATCATCCCGTCAGCCAGAGCCACCGGACTACTACCCCTAATATCCCACATCATCCCATCAGCCAGAACCACCGGACTACTACCCCTAATATCCCACATCATCCCGTCAGCCAGCGCCACCGGACTACTACCACTAATATCCCACATCATCCCATCAGCCAGAGCCACCGGACTACTACCCCTAATATCCCACATCATCCCGTCAGCCAGAGCCACCGGACTACTACCCCTAATATCCCTCATCATCCCGTCAGCCAGAGCCACCGGACTACTACCACTAATATCCCACATCATCCCGTCAGCCAGAGCTACCGGACTACTACCCCTAATATCCCACATCATCCCATCAGCCAGAGCCACCAGACTACTACCCCTAATATCCCACATCATCCCGTCAGCCAGAGCCACCAGACTACTACCACTAATATCCCACATCATCCCGTCAGCCAGAGCTACCGGACTACTACCCCTAATATCCCACATCATCCCATCAGCCAGAGCCTCCGGACTACTACCCCTAATATCCCACATCATCCCATCAGCCAGAGCCACCGCACTACTACCCCTAATATCCCACATCATCCCGTCAGCCAGAACCACCGGACTACTACCCCTAATATCCCACATCATCCCGTCAGCCAGAGCCACCGCACTACTACCCCTAATATCCCACATCATCCCGTCAGCCAGAGCCACCGGACTACTACCCCTAATATCCCACATCATCCCATCAGCCAGAACCACCGGACTACTACCCCTAATATCCCACATCATCCCGTCAGCCAGCGCCACCGGACTACTACCACTAATATCCCACATCATCCCATCAGCCAGAGCCACCGGACTACTACCCCTAATATCCCACATCATCCCATCAGCCAGAACCACCGGACTACTACCCCTAATATCCCTCATCATCCCATCAGCCAGAGCCACCGGACTACTACCCCTAATATCCCTCATCATCCCATCAGCCAGAGCCACCGGACTACTACCCCTAATATCCCACATCATCCCATCAGCCAGAACCACCGGACTACTACCCCTAATATCCCACATCATCCCATCAGCCAGAGCCACCGGACTACTACCCCTAATATCCCACATCATCCCATCAGCCAGAACCACCGGACTACTACCCCTAATATCCCACATCATCCCGTCAGCCAGCGCCACCGGACTACTACCCCTAATATCCCACATCATCCCATCAGCCAGAGCCACCGGACTACTACCCCTAATATCCCACATCATCCCATCAGCCAGAGCCACCGGAATACTACCCCTAATATCCCTCATCATCCCATCAGTCAGAACCACCGGACTACTACCCCTAATATCCCACATCATCCCATCAGCCAGAGCCACCGGACTACTACCCCTAATATCCCACATCATCCCATCAGCCAGAACCACCGGACTACTACCCCTAATATCCCACATCATCCCATCAGCCAGAACCACCGGACTACTACCCCTAATATCCCACATCATCCCATCAGCCAGAGCCACCGGACTACTACCCCTAATATCCCACATCATCCCATCAGCCAGAGCCACCGGACTACTACCCCTAATATCCCACATCATCCCATCAGCCAGAACCACCGGACTACTACCCCTAATATCCCACATCATCCCATCAGCCAGAGCTACCGGACTACTACCCCTAATATCCCACATCATCCCATCAGCCAGAACCACCGGACTACTACCCCTAATATCCCACATCATCCCATCAGCCAGAGCCACCGGACTACTACCCCTAATATCCCACATCATCCCATCAGCCAGAGCCACCGGACTACTACCCCTAATATCCCACATCATCCCATCAGCCAGAACCGCCGGACTACTACCCCTAATATCCCACATCATCCCATCAGCCAGAGCTACCGGACTACTATCCCTAATATCCCACATCATCCCATCAGCCAGAGCCACCGGACTACTACCCCTAATATCCCACATCATCCCATCAGCCAGAACCACCGGACTACTACCCCTAATATCCCACATCATCCCGTCAGCCAGAGCCACCGGACTACTACCCCTAATATCCCACATCATCCCATCAGCCAGAACCACCGGACTACTACCCCTAATATCCCACATCATCCCGTCAGCCAGAGCCACCAGACTACTAATATCCCACATCATCCCATCAGCCAGAACCACCGGACTACTACCCCTAATATCCCACATCATCCCATCAGCCAGAACCACCGGACTACTACCCCTAATATCCCACATCATCCCGTCAGCCAGAGCCACCAGACTACTAATATCCCACATCATCCCGTCAGCCAGAGCTACCGGACTACTACCCCTAATATCCCACATCATCCCGTCAGAGCCATCAGACTACTAATATCCCACATCATCCCGTCAGCCAGAGCCACCGGACTACTACCCCTAATATCACACATCATCCCATCAGCCAGAGCCACCGGACTACTACCCCTAATATCCCACATCATCCCGTCAGAGCCATCAGACTACTAATATCCCACATCATCCCGTCAGCCAGAGCCACCGGACTACTACCCCTAATATCACACATCATCCCATCAGCCAGAGCCACCGGACTACTACCCCTAATATCCCACATCATCCCGTCAGCCAGAGCCACCGGACTACTACCACTAATATCCCACATCATCCCGTCAGCCAGAGCCACCGGACTACTACCCCTAATATCCCACATCATCCCGTCAGCCAGAGCTACCGGACTACTACCCCTAATATCCCACATCATCCCGTCAGCCAGAGCCACCGGACTACTACCCCTAATATCCCACATCATCCCGTCAGCCAGAGCTACCGGACTACTACCCCTAATATCCCACATCATCCCATCAGCCAGAGCCACCGGACTACTACCCCTAATATCCCACATCATCCCATCAGCCAGAGCCACCGGACTACTACCCCTAATATCCCACATCATCCCATCAGCCAGAGCCACCGGACTACTACCACTAATATCCCACATCATCCCGTCAGTCAGAGCCACCGGACTACTACCCCTAATATCCCACATCATCCCATCAGCCAGAACCACCGGACTACTACCCCTAATATCCCACATCATCCCGTCAGCCAGAGCCACCGGACTACTACCCCTAATATCCCACATCATCCCGTCAGCCAGAGACACCGGACTACTACCACTAATATCCCACATCATCCCGTCAGCCAGAACCACCAGACTACTACCCCTAATATCCCACATCATCCCGTCAGCCAGAGCCATCAGACTACTAATATCCCACATCATCCCGTCAGCCAGAGCCACCGGACTACTACCCCTAATATCACACATCATCCCATCAGCCAGAGCCACCGGACTACTACCCCTAATATCCCACATCATCCCATCAGCCAGAGCTACCGGACTACTACCCCTAATATCCCACATCATCCCGTCAGCCAGAGCCACCGGACTACTACCCCTAATATCACACATCATCCCATCAGCCAGAGCCACCGGACTACTACCCCTAATATCCCACATCATCCCATCAGCCAGAGCTACCGGACTACTACCCCTAATATCCCACATCATCCCGTCAGCCAGAGCCACCGGACTACTAATATCCCACATCATCCCGTCAGCCAGAGCCACCGGACTACTACCCCTAATATCCCACATCATCCCGTCAGCCAGAGCCATCAGACTACTAATATCCCACATCATCCCGTCAGCCAGAGCCACCGGACTACTACCCCTAATATCACACATCATCCCATCAGCCAGAGCCACCGGACTACTACCCCTAATATCCCACATCATCCCATCAGCCAGAGCTACCGGACTACTACCCCTAATATCCCACATCATCCCGTCAGCCAGAGCCACCGGACTACTACCCCTAATATCACACATCA
The DNA here is from genome assembly GCF_039654945.1 of Dendrobates tinctorius. Taxonomy (NCBI): domain Eukaryota; kingdom Metazoa; phylum Chordata; class Amphibia; order Anura; family Dendrobatidae; genus Dendrobates; species Dendrobates tinctorius. The sequence goes on from NW_027361824.1 coordinate 11,056,659, forward strand.
TCCCATCAGCCAGAGCTACCGGACTACTACCCCTAATATCCCACATCATCCCATCAGCCAGAGCCACCGGACTACTACCCCTAATATCCCACATCATCCCGTCAGAGCCATCAGACTACTAATATCCCACATCATCCCGTCAGCCAGAGCCACCGGACTACTACCCCTAATATCACACATCATCCCATCAGCCAGAGCCACCGGACTACTACCCCTAATATCCCACATCATCCCGTCAGAGCCATCAGACTACTAATATCCCACATCATCCCGTCAGCCAGAGCCACCGGACTACTACCCCTAATATCACACATCATCCCATCAGCCAGAGCCACCGGACTACTACCCCTAATATCCCACATCATCCCGTCAGCCAGAGCCACCGGACTACTACCACTAATATCCCACATCATCCCGTCAGCCAGAGCCACCGGACTACTACCCCTAATATCCCACATCATCCCGTCAGCCAGAGCTACCGGACTACTACCCCTAATATCCCACATCATCCCGTCAGCCAGAGCCACCGGACTACTACCCCTAATATCCCACATCATCCCGTCAGCCAGAGCTACCGGACTACTACCCCTAATATCCCACATCATCCCATCAGCCAGAGCCACCGGACTACTACCCCTAATATCCCACATCATCCCATCAGCCAGAGCCACCGGACTACTACCCCTAATATCCCACATCATCCCATCAGCCAGAGCCACCGGACTACTACCACTAATATCCCACATCATCCCGTCAGTCAGAGCCACCGGACTACTACCCCTAATATCCCACATCATCCCATCAGCCAGAACCACCGGACTACTACCCCTAATATCCCACATCATCCCGTCAGCCAGAGCCACCGGACTACTACCCCTAATATCCCACATCATCCCGTCAGCCAGAGACACCGGACTACTACCACTAATATCCCACATCATCCCGTCAGCCAGAACCACCAGACTACTACCCCTAATATCCCACATCATCCCGTCAGCCAGAGCCATCAGACTACTAATATCCCACATCATCCCGTCAGCCAGAGCCACCGGACTACTACCCCTAATATCACACATCATCCCATCAGCCAGAGCCACCGGACTACTACCCCTAATATCCCACATCATCCCATCAGCCAGAGCTACCGGACTACTACCCCTAATATCCCACATCATCCCGTCAGCCAGAGCCACCGGACTACTACCCCTAATATCACACATCATCCCATCAGCCAGAGCCACCGGACTACTACCCCTAATATCCCACATCATCCCATCAGCCAGAGCTACCGGACTACTACCCCTAATATCCCACATCATCCCGTCAGCCAGAGCCATCAGACTACTAATATCCCACATCATCCCGTCAGCCAGAGCCACCGGACTACTACCCCTAATATCACACATCATCCCATCAGCCAGAGCCACCGGACTACTACCCCTAATATCCCACATCATCCCATCAGCCAGAGCTACCGGACTACTACCCGTAATATCCCACATCATCCCGTCAGCCAGAGCCACCGTACTACTACCCCTAATATCACACATCATCCCATCAGCCAGAGCCACCGGACTACTACCCCTAATATCCCACATCATCCCATCAGCCAGAGCTACCGGACTAATACCCCTAATATCCCACATCATCCCGTCAGCCAGAACCACCGGACTACTACCCCTAATATCCCACATCATCCCGTCAGCCAGAGCCATCAGACTACTAATATCCCACATCATCCCGTCAGCCAGAGCCACCGGACTACTACCCCTAATATCACACATCATCCCATCAGCCAGAGCCACCGGACTACTACCCCTAATATCCCACATCATCCCATCAGCCAGAGCTACCGGACTACTACCCCTAATATCCCACATCATCCCGTCAGGCAGAGCTACCGGACTACTACCCCTAATATCCCACATCATCCCGTCAGCCAGAGCCACCGGACTACTACCCCTAATATCCCACATCATCCCATCAGCCAGAGCTACCGGACTACTATCCCTAATATCCCACATCATCCCATCAGCCAGAGCCACCGGACTACTACCACTAATATCCCACATCATCCCGTCAGCCAGAGCCACCGGACTACTACCCCTAATATCCCACATCATCCCGTCAGCCAGAGCCACCGGACTACTACCCCTAATATCCCACATCATCCCGTCAGCCAGAGCCACCGGACTACTACCACTAATATCCCACATCATCCCATCAGCCAGAGCCACCGGACCACTACCCCTAATATCCCACATCATCCCGTCAGCCAGAGCCACCGGACTACTACCCCTAATATCCCACATCATCCCGTCAGCCAGAGCCACCGGACTACTACCCCTAATATCCCACATCATCCCATCAGCCAGAGCCACCGGACTACTACCCCTAATATCCTACATCATCCCATCAGCCAGAGCCACCGGACTACTACCCCTAATATCCCACATCATCCCATCAGCCAGAGCCACCGGACTACTACCCCTAATATCCCACATCATCCCATCAGCCAGAGCCACCGGACTACTACCCCTAATATCCTACATCATCCCATCAGCCAGAGCCACCGGACTACTACCCCTAATATCCCACATCATCCCGTCAGCCAGAGCCACCGGACTACTACCCCTAATATCCCACATCATCCCATCAGCCAGAGCCACCGGACTACTACCACTAATATCCCACATCATCCCGTCAGCCAGAGCCACCGGACTACTACCCCTAATATCCCACATCATCCCTTCAGCCAGAGCCACTGGACTACTACCCCTAATATCCCACATCATCCCATCAGCCAGAGCTACCGGACTACTACCCCTAATATCCCACATCATCCCGTCAGCCAGAGCTACCGGACTACTACCCCTAATATCCCACATCATCCCATCAGCAAGAGCTACCGAACTACTACCCCTAATACCCCACATCATCCCGTCAGCCAGAGCTACCGGACTACTACCCCTAATATCCCACATCATCCCATCAGCCAGAGCCACCGGACTACTACCCCTAATATCCCACAACATCCCTTCAGCCAGAGCCACTGGACTACTACCCCTAATTTCCCTCATCATCCCGTCAGCCAGAGCCACCGGACTACTACCCCTAATATCCCACATCATCCCATCAGCCAGAGCCACCGGACTACTACCCCTAATATCCCACAACATCCCTTCAGCCAGAGCCACTGGACTACTACCCCTAATTTCCCTCATCATCCCGTCAGCCAGAGCCACCGGACTACTACCCCTAATATCCCTCATCATCCCGTCAGCCAGAGCCACCGGACTACTACCCCTAATATCCCACATCATCCCGTCAGCCAGAGCTACCGGACTACTACCCCTAATATCCCACATCATCCCGTCAGCCAGAGCCACCGGACTACTACCCCTAATATCCAACATCATCCCATCAGCCAGAGCCACCGGACTACTACCCCTAATATCCCACATCATCCCGTCAGCCAGAGCCACCAGACTACTACCCCTCATATCCCACATCATCCCGTCAGCCAGAGCCACCGGACTACTACCCCTAATATCCCACATCATCCCATCAGCCAGAGCCACCGGACAACTACCCCTAATATCCCACATCATCCCGTCAGCCAGAGCCACCAGACTACTACCCCTCATATCCCACATCATCCCGTCAGCCAGAGCCACCGGACTACTACCCCTAATATCCCACATCATCCCATCAGCCAGAGCCACCGGACTACTACCCCTAATATCCCACATCATCCCGTCAGCCAGAGCTACCGGACTACTACCCCTAATATCCCACATCATCCCATCAGCCAGAACCACCGGACTACTACCCCTAATATCCCACATCATCCCGTCAGCCAGAGCCACCGGACTACTACCCCTAATATCCCACATCATCCCGTCAGCCAGAGCCACCGGACTACTACCCATAATATCCCACATCATCCCATCAGCCAGAGCTACCGGACTACTACCCCTAATATCCCACATCATCCCGTCAGCCAGAGCCACCGGACTACTACCCCTCATATTCCACATCATCCCGTCAGCCAGAGCCACCGGACTACTACAACTAATATCCCACATCATCCCGTCAGCCAGAGCTACCGGACTACTAGCCCTAATATCCCACATCATCCCATCAGCCAGAACCACCGGACTACTACCCCTAATATCCCACATCGTCCCGTCAGCCAGAGCCACCGGACTACTACCCCTAATATCCCACATCATCCCGTCAGCAAGAGCTACCTGACTACTACCCCTAATATCCCACATCATCCCGTCAGCCAGAGCCACCGGACTACTACCCCTAATACCCCTCATCATCCCATCAGCCAGAGCCACCGGACTACTACCCCTAATATCCCACATCATCCCATCAGCCAGAACCACCGGACTACTACCCCTAATATCCCACGTCATCCCGTCAGCCAGAGCCACCGGACTACTACCCCTAATATCCCACATCATCCCGTCAGCCAGAGCTACCGGACTACTACCCCTAATATCCCACATCATCCCGTCAGCCAGAGCCACCGGACTACTACCCCTAATATCCCACATCATCCCGTCAGCCAGAGCCACCGGACTACTACCACTAATATCCCACATCATCCCGTCAGCCAGAGCCACCGGACTACTACCCCTAATATCCCACATCATCCCGTCAGCCAGAGCCACCGGACTACTACCCCTAATATCCCACATCATCCCGTCAGCCAGAGCCACCGGACTACTACCCCTAATATCCCACATCATCCCGTCAGCCAGAGCCACCGGACTACTACCCCTAATATCCCACATCATCCCGTCAGCAAGGGCCACCGGACTACTACCCGTAATATCCCACATCATCCCGTCAGCTAGAGCCACCGGACTACTACCCCTAATATCCCACATCGTCCCGTCAGCCAGAGCTACCGGACTACTACCCCTAATATCCCACATCATCCCATCAGCCAGAGCTACCGGGCTACTACCACTAATATCCCACATCATCCCATCAGCCAGAGCTACCAGACTACTACCCCTAATATCCCACATCATCCCGTCAGCCAGAGCCACCGGACTACTACCCCTAATATCCCACATCATCCCGTCAGCCAGAGCCACCGGACTACTACCCCTAATATCCCACATCATCCCATCAGCCAGAGCCACCGGACTACTACCCCTAATATCCCACATCATCCCGTCAGCCAGAACCACCAGACTACTACCCCTAATATCCCACATCATCCCATCAGCCAGAACCACCAGACTACTACCCCTAATATCCCACATCATCCCATCAGCCAGAGCCACCGGACTACTACCCCTAATATCCCACATCATCCCATCAGCCAGAACCACCAGACTACTACCCCTAATATCCCACATCATCCCATCAGCCAGAACCACCAGACTACTACCCCTAATATCCCACATCATCCCATCAACCAGAACCACCAGACTACTACCCCTAATATCCCACATCATCCCGTCAGCCAGAACCACCAGACTACTACCCCTAATATCCCACATCATCCCATCAGCCAGAACCACCAGACTACTACCCCTAATATCCCACATCATCCCATCAGCCAGAACCACCGGACTACTACCCCTAATATCCCACATCATCCCATCAGCCAGAACCACCAGACTATTACCCCTAATATCCCACATCATCCCATCAGCCAGAACCACCAGACTACTACCCCTAATATCCCACATCATCCCGTCAGCCAGAGCCACCGGACTACTACCCCTAATATCCCACATCATCCCGTCAGCCAGAGCCACCAGACTACTACCCCTAATATCCCACATCATCCCGTCAGCCAGAACCACCAGACTACTACCCCTAATATCCCACATCATCCCGTCAGCCAGAACCACCAGACTACTACCCCTAGTATCCCACATCATCCCATCAGCCAGAGCTACCAGACTACTACCCCTAATATCCCACATCATCCCATCAGCCAGAGCTACCGGACTACAACCCCTAATATCCCACATCATCCCATCAGCCAGAGCTACCAGACTACTACCCCTAATATCCCACATCATCCTGTCAGCCAGAGCCACCGGACTACTACCCCTAATATCCCACATCATCCCGTCAGCCAGAGCCACAGGACTACTACCCCTAATATCCCACAACATCCCGTCAGCCAGAGCCACCGGACTACTACACCTAATATCCCACATCATCCCGTCAGCCAGAGCCACCGGACTACTACACCTAATATCCCACATCATCCTGTCAGCCAGAGCCACAGGACTACTACCCCTAATATCCGACATCATCCCGTCAGCCAGAGCCACCGGACTACTACCCCTAATATCCCACATCATCCCGTCAGCCAGAACCACCAGACTACTACCCCTAATATCCCACATCATCCCATCAGCCAGAGCCACCGGACTACTACCCCTAATATCCCACATCATCCCATCAGCCAGAGCTACCAGACTACTACCCCTAATATCCCACATCATCCCATCTGCCAGAGCCACCGGACTACTACCCCTAATATCCCACATCATCCCGTCAGCCAGAACCACCAGACTACTACCCCTAATATCCCACATCATCCCATCAGCTAGAGCCACCGGACTACTACCCCTAATATCCCACATCATCCCATCAGCCAGAGCTACCGGACTACTACCCCTAATATCCCACATCATCCCATCAGCCAGAGCTACCGGACTACTACCCCTAATATCCCACATCATCCCATCAGCCAGAGCTACCGGACTACTACCCCTAATATCCCACATCATCCCATCAGCCAGAGCCACCGGACTACTACCCCTAATATCCCACATCATCCCATCAGCCAGAGCTACCGGACTACTACCCCTAATATCCCACATCATCCCATCAGCCAGAGCTACCAGACTACTACCCCTAATATCCCACATCATCCCGTCAGCCAGAGCTACCGGACTACTACCCCTAATATCCCACATCTTCCCATTAGCCAGAGCTACCGGACTACTACCCCTAATATCCCACATCATCCCGTCAGCCAGAGCCACCAGACTACTACCCCTAATATCCCACATCATCCCATCAGCCAGAGCTACCGGACTACTACCCCTAATATCCCACATCATCCCGTCAGCCAGAGCTACCAGACTACTACCCCTAATATCCCACATCATCCCATCAGCCAGAGCCACCGGACTACTACCCCTAATATCCCACATCATCCCGTCAGCCAGAGCTACCGGACTACTACCCCTAATATCCCACATCATCCCGTCAGCCAGAGCTACCAGACTACTACCCCTAATATCCCACATCATCCCATCAGCCAGAGCTACCGGACTACTACCCCTAATATCCCACATCATCCCATCAGCCAGAGCTACCGGACTACTACCCCTAATATCCCACATCATCCCGTCAGCCAGAGCTACCAGACTACTACCCCTAATATCCCACATCATCCCATCAGCCAGAGCCACCGGACTACTACCCCTAATATCCCACATCATCCCGTCAGCCAGAGCTACCGGACTACTACCCCTAATATCCCACATCATCCCGTCAGCCAGAGCTACCAGACTACTACCCCTAATATCCCACATCATCCCATCAGCCAGAGCTACCGGACTACTACCCCTAATATCCCACATCATCCCGTCAGCCAGAGCCACCAGACTACTACCCCTAATATCCCACATCATCCCATCAGCCAGAGCCACCGGACTACTACCCCTAATATCCCACATCATCCCGTCAGCCAGAGCTACCAGACTACTACCCCTAATATCCCACATCATCCCGTCAGCCAGAGCCACCAGACTACTACCCCTAAAATCCCACATCATCCCATCAGCCAGAGCTACCAGACTACTACCCCTAATATCCCACATCATCCCATCAGCCAGAGCTACCGGACTACTACCCCTAATATCTCACATCATCCCATCAGCCAGAGCTACCAGACTACTACCCCTAATATCCCACATCATCCCGTCAGCCAGAGCTACCGGACTACTACCCCTAATATCCTACATCTTCCCATTAGCCAGAGCTACCGGACTACTACCCCTAATATCTCACATCATCCCATCAGCCAGAGCTACCAGACTACTACCCCTAATATCCCACATCATCCCGTCAGCCAGAGCCACCAGACTACTACCCCTAATATCCCACATCATCCCATCAGCCAGAGCTACCGGACTACTACCCCTAATATCCCACATCATCCCGTCAGCCAGAGCCACCGGACTACTACCCCTAATATCCCACATCATCCCGTCAGCCAGAGCCACCGGACTACAACCCCTAATATCTCACATCATCCCATCAGCCAGAGCCACCGGACTACAACCCCTAATATCCCACATCATCCCGTCAGCCAGAGCCACCGGACTACTACCCCTAATATCCCACATCATCCCGTCAGCCAGAGCCACCGGACTACTACCCCTAATATCCCACATCATCCCGTCAGCCAGAGCCACAGCACTACTACCCCTAATATCCCACATCATCCCATCAGCCAGAGCTACCGGACTACTACCCCTAATATCCCACATCATCCCGTCAGCCAGAGCCACCGGACTACTACCCCTAATATCCCACATCATCCCGTCAGCCAGAGCCACCGGACTACAACCCCTAATATCTCACATCATCCCATCAGCCAGAGCCACCGGACTACAACCCCTAATATCCCACATCATCCCGTCAGCCAGAGCCACCGGACTACTACCCCTAATATCCCACATCATCCCGTCAGCCAGAGCCACCGGACTACTACCCCTAATATCCCACATCATCCCATCAGCCAGAGCCACAGCACTACTACCACTAATATCCCACATCATCCCGTCAGCCAGAGCTACCGGACTACTACCCCTAATATCCCACATCATCCCGTCAGCCAGAGCTACCGGACTACTACCCCTAATATCCCACATCATCCCGTCAGAGCCACCGGACTACTACCCCTAATATCCCACATCATCCCGTCAGCCAGAGCTACCGGACTACTACCCCTAATATCCCACATCATCCCATCAGCCAGAGCTACCGGACTACTACCCCTAACATCCCACAACATCCCGTCAGCCTGGCGTCAGAACTAGAGCGCTGAGTGGATTTGCCCAGACTTGCGTACCAATGATCCCTTTAATAAGAAGCCTGGGGTCAGAATCACCCACAGATCCCCCATAACAGTGCGTCATCCACAGATCCCCCATAACAGCGCGTCATCCACAGATCCCCCATAACAGTGCGTCATCCACAGATCCTCCATAACAGTGCGTCACCCCCAGATCCCCATAACAGTGCGTCACCCGCAGATCCCCCATAACAGCGCGTCACCCACAGATCCCCCATAACAGCACGTCATCCACAGATCCCCCATAACAGTGCGTCATCCACAGATCCCCCATAACAGTGCGTCACCCACAGATCCCCCATAACAGTGCGTCACCCACAGATCCCCCATAACAGTGCGTCATCCACAGATCCCCCATAACAGTGCGTCATCCACAGATCCCCCTAACAGTGCGTCACCCACAGATTCCCCATAACAGCGCGTCATCCACAGATCCCCCATAACAGTGCGTCATCCACAGATCCTCCATAACAGTGCGTCACCCCCAGATCCCCACAGATCCCCCATAACAGCGCGTCACCCACAGATCCCCCATAACAGTGCATCCTCCACAGATCCCCCATAACAGTGCGTCACCCACAGATCCCCTATAACAGCTCGTCACCCACAGATCCCCCATAACAGTGCATCACCCACAGATCTCCCATAACAGTGCGTCATCCACAGATTCCCCATAACAGCGCGTCACCCACAGATCCCCCATAACAGTGCGTCACCCACAGATCCCCCATAACAGTGCGTCACCCACAGATCCCCCATAACAGTGCATCCTCCACAGATCCCCCATAACAACTCGTCACCCACAGATCCCCCATAACAGCGCTTCATCCACAGATCCCCATAACAGTGCATCCTCCACAGATCCCCGATAACAGTGCGTCATCCACAGATCCCCCATAACAGCGCGTCACCCACAGATCCCCCATAACAGTGCGTCACCCACAGATCCCCCATAACAGTGCATCCTCCACAGATCCCCCATAACAGTGCGTCATCCACAGATCCCCCATAACAGCGCGTCACCCACAGATCCCCCATAACAGTGCGTCCGTCATCCACAGATCCCCCATAACAGCGCGTCACCCACAGATCCCCCATAACAGCGCGTCATCCACATATCCCCCATAACAGTGCGTCACCCACAGATCCCCATAGCAGTTCGTCACCCACAGATCACCCATAACAGTGCATCACCCACAGATCCCCCATAACAGTGCGTCACCCACATATCCCCCATAACAGCGCGTCATCCACAGATCCCCCATAACAGTGCGTCACCCACAGATCCCCATAACAGAGCGTCACCCACAGATCCCCCATAACAGAGCGTCACCCACAGATCCCCATAACAGCGCGTTACCCACATATCCCCCATAACAGCGCGTCATCCACAGATCCCCCATAACAGCGCGTCACCCACAGATCCCCATAACAGCGCGTCACCCACAGATCCCCCATAACAGCGCGTCACCGACAGATCCCCATAACAGCGCGTCACCCACAGATCCCCATAACAGCGCGTCATCCACAGATCCCCCATAGCAGTGCGTCACCCACAGATCCCCCATAACAGAGCGTCACCCACAGATCCCCATAACAGAGCGTCACCCACAGATCCCCCATAACAGAGCGTCACCCACAGATCCCCCATAACAGCGCGTCACCCACATATCCCCCATAACAGCGCGTCATCCACAGATCCCCCATAACAGCACGTCACCCACAGATCCCCCATAACAGCGCGTCACCCACAGATCCCCCATAACAGCGCGTCACCGACAGATCCCCATAACAGCGCGTCACCCACAGATCCCCATAACAGCGCGTCATCCACAGATCCCCCATAGCAGTGCGTCACCCACAGATCCCCCATAACAGAGCGTCACCCACAGATCCCCCATAACAGCGCGTCACCCACAGATCCCCCATAACAGTGCATCCTCCACAGATCCCGCATAACAGTGCGTCATCCACAGATCCCCCATAACAGTGCGTCCTCCACAGATCCCCCATAACAGTGCTTCAGCCACAGATCCCGCATAACAGTGCGTCATCCACAGATCCCCCATAACAGTGCGTCACCCACAGATCCCCCATAACAGCGCGTCACCCACAGATCCCCCATAACAGTGCATCATCCACAGATCCCCCATAACAGTGTGTCACCCACAGATCCCCCATAACAGTGTGTCACCCACAGATCCCCCCTAACAGTGCGTCATCCACAGAACCCCCATAACAGTGCGTCATCCACAGATCCCCCATAACAGTGCATCACCCACAGATCCCCCATAACAGTGCATCCTCCACAGATCCCACATAACAGTGCATCACCCACAGATCCCCCATAACAGTGCATCCTCCACAGATCCCCCATAACAGCGCGTCACCCACAGATCCCACATAACAGTGCGTCATCCACAGATCCCCCATAACAGTGCGTCATCCACAGATCCCCCATAACAGTGCGTCATCCACAGATCCCCCATAACAGTGCATCACCCACAGATCCCCCATAACAGTGCATCCTTCACAGATCCCCCATAACAGTGCGTCACCCACAGATCCCCCATAACAGTGCGTCACCCACAGATCCCCCATAACAGTGCGTCACCCACAGATCCCCCATAACATCGCGTCACCCACAGATCCCCCATAACAGTGCGTCACCCACAGATCCCCCATAACAGTGTGTCACCCACAGATCCCCCATAACAGTGTGTCACCCACAGATCCCCCATAACAGTGCGTCATCCACAGAACCCCCATAACAGTGCGTCATCCACAGATCCCCCATAACAGTGCATCACCCACAGATCCCCCATAACAGTGCATCCTCCACAGATCCCACATAACAGTGCATCACCCACAGATCCCCCATAACAGTGCATCCTCCACAGATCCCCCATAACAGCGCGTCATCCACAGATCCCCCATAACAGTGCGTCATCCACAGATCCCCCATAACAGTGCGTCACCCACAGATCCCCCATAACAGTGCATCACCCACAGATCCCCCATAACATCGCGTCACCCACAGATCCCCCATAACAGTGCGTCATCCACAGATCCCCCATAACAGTGCATCACCCACAGATCCCCCATAACATCGCGTCACCCACAGATCCCCCATAACAGTGCGTCACCCACAGATCCCCCATAACATCGCGTCACCCACAGATCCCCCATAACAGCGCGTCATCCACAGAACCCCCATAACAGTGCGTCATCCACAGATCCCCCATAACAGTGCGTCACCCACAGATCCCCCATAACAGTGCATCACCCACAGATCCCCCATAACAGTGCGTCATCCACAGAACCCCCATAACAGTGCGTCATCCACAGATCCCCCATAACAGTGCGTCACCCACAGATCCCCCATAACATCGCGTCACCCACAGATCCCCCATAACAGTGCATCACCCACAGATCCCCCATAACATCGCGTCACCCACAGATCCCCCATAACAGTGCGTCACCCACAGATCCCCCATAACAGTGCATCCTCCACAGATCCCCCATAACATCGCGTCACCCACAGATCCCCCATAACAGTGCATCACCCACAGATCCCCCATAACAGTGCGTCACCCACAGACCCCCCATGCGTCTTCCGCAGCCTTTTATATCCTTAGATACCATGTGAGCAGATTTATGATCATGTGTACTGATACTCCACTATGATAGAGCAGTGTTGCTGGTACTTCTAGTTCCACTATAATCCTATTTCACATGACCCGGCCCCGCCCTAGTCCTGACCCCGCCCTAGTCCTGGCCACGCCCACTGCTGATAATGGCACTTTCTTGAGCAAAGATCTCTGGTGACATCACCCGGAAGTGACAGCATGTAACGTGGCGTCCGCTGTGCACGCTGCAACCGAACTAGCTGCTAGACCCCGCCCTCCTGACATAGAGAACGCCCTACCCTGCTAAAGGAGGAGACGCAACGAGTGACCAATAGCGACCGCTCCGTATTATTCGCCTATCAGAAGCTGCCGTCTTATGACGTCACCAATTAAAAGCCGGTCATGACGCAGCGCCATGTTGGTGGAGGCATTTTGCTTTCCAGACTTTTTTTTTCTTCGCTTGATCAGAATGCAATTTATGGTCACGTGTTTTACTTCTGGCAGGACATGCGCAGTACAGGGGGACTGTAAGGGGGGAAAGAGTGAAAACATCACTACAGTAGAAATGTTATTATCCCCTTATAATGTGGCCACAATGCCAGTTTCCTGTAACTTTCCATATTTTTACCAGTAGGGATCGTATTGGTGCACGCTTCCGTGTAGGTTGCGGCTACTCTGCGGTTTTACAGCTGCCCACGTCCCCGCCCGTCTCCTCTCTTGCTTTTCTGATGAGGAATGTCGTGACCACTGCGGACAATCAGCAGCCAGTGATTGGCTGTAGCGGTCACCTGCTGTTCTAACCCGAAGAGACGGCAGCAGTCATATGACAGTGGAAGGGTTAAAACACCCAGGAAAGGGTTAACTAAGCAGTGCTGGGGGTCTGTCCTCTGGGGGTCCCCGGGGCCACAGTGCTGATTAGGGGAGCGTTCATCTCTTAGATGTTCATAGGCACAGGCAGGTTTTCTATCCAGCAGAAGTAGAAGTGCACTCAGATGTCCGCGGAAAGGTTTCGCCCATTTATATAGGTGCCGGCCTCTGTTTCCTGCTCCTTCAGCGTCATAAAGAAGAAACATCCTAGAAGAATTTGGTGCAGAAAAGACGTTGGAGTCGCCGGCGAACTCTAATCTCCAGATCACTGCAGATTTTTCAGGATCCTTCCAGATGCTCACTGAAGGTTTCCCAGTATTCCAAGCCTCCCAACCTTCCTGGATCCAGCGAGACAGTACAGATTTTGACAGCCTGCCCGCTGTCCTGGGCGGGAGTTTACTTTTCCCCCGCTGCACGGAGCCGAAACCCCCTCCATGCACCGCCCTCCCAGAGAGACCCACCGCAGCCCCTCACTGCTAATAAATCCCAGCAATGACGTCGCTGGGCTGCTCTTTGCGCACAGGACCTGTGATGAGGTCACAGGAGGAGAGGAGTCAGGAGTCACAAGATCAGGGGCCTCAGTGTGTGCAGGACTCTGCTGTGCTGGTTGTCATGGTGCTGGAGGAGGGGAAGTTTCTGTGTGGGGTCAGGAGGGGTTTACAGGGTGGATGTAGCAGAGCTGTGTGTGTGCGAGGTGTACGGAGCGGAGCCGTGTGTGTACGAGGTGTATGGAGCGGAGCCGCGTGTGTACGAGGTGTATGGAGCGGAGCCGTGTGTGTACGAGGTGTATGGAGCGGAGCCGTGTGTGTACGAGGTGTACGGAGGAGCCGTGTGTGTACAAGGTGTACGGAGCGGAGCCGCGTGTGTACGAGGTGTATGGAGCGGAGCCGTGTGTACGAGGTGTATGGAGCGGAGCCGTGTGTGTACGAGGTGTACGGAGGAGCCGTGTGTGTACAAGGTGTACGGAGCGGAGCCGTGTGTGTACGAGGTGTATGGAGCGGAGCCGCGTGTGTACAAGGTGTACGGGGCGGAGCCGTGTGTGTACGAGGTGTACGGAGCGGAGCCACGAATGTACTTGGTGTACGGAGCGGAGCCGCGTATGTACGAGGTGTATGGAACGGAGCCCTGTGTGTATGAAGTATACGGAGCCGAGTGTGTGTATGGGGTGTACGGCACGGAGCCGCGTGTGTACAGGGTGTACGAAATGGAGACCTGTGTGTACGAAGTATACGGATCTGAGCCGTGTGTGTACGAGGTTTATGGAGTGGAGCCATGTGTGTGTGCAAGGTGTACGGAGCGGAGCCGCATGTGTATGAAGCATACAAAGAAGAACTGTGTGTGTATGAGGTGTTTGGAGCCGTGCGTGTACAAGGGATATGGTGGGAAGCGTTCACATCTCCCAACCGTCCCGGATCCAGCGGGACAGTCCCGATTTTGAGAGTCAGCCCCACTGTTCCGGCCGGGAGCTTTTCCCACGGACACAGGCGTACACGGCGGAGCCCCGAGGAGCACTTTAAAACTCGCACGTGATGTTCCACCGGAAGTGATGTGCTGGAAGCTGACTCATTTGCACAAGGAAAGACTAGAAGCAATGGGATGAAACTGAATGGGAGGAGACACAGATTAGATATTAGAAAAAACTTTTTGACAGCGTGATCAGTGAGTGGAACAAGCTGCCACGAGAAGTGGTGAGTTCTCCTTCAATGGAAGTCTTCAAACAGAGGCTGGACAGACATCTGACTGGGATGATTTAGCGAATCCTGCTTTGAGCAGGGGGTTGGACCAGATGGCCCAGGAGGTCCTTTCCAACTCTACGATTCTATGACTCAGAAATTAGGTTATTTCGGGAGGAGATTGTAACAGATCCATAGAGGCACTTCAGGGAATGCTTCTGATCCATCACCGTGCCCTCCAACAGCACGGACAGCAGGATCGCCGTGGAATCAGGGATGCCGGCCATTTGAGTGGATCATGATATGTCCTGCATCGGGAGGCTCAGGTGGGCACTACAATGGGAGCTGGGCTGCTATAGTATCTTTATAAAATCTTTCTTTCTCTGTTTCTTTCTCAGTTCTTTCTTTCTTTGTTTCTTTCTCTCTCTCTCTGTTCTTTCTTTCCGTCTCTAATCTTTCTTTCTCTCTAATCTTTCTTTTTTCTTTCTCTGTTCTTTCTTTCTCTCTCTGTTCTTTTTCTTTCTTTCTCTCTGTTCTTTCTTTCTTTTTCTCGCTCTCTGTTCTTTCTTTCCCCTCTTTCTTTCTTTCACTCTCCCTCTCTGTTTTTTCTTTCTCTCTCTGTACTTTTTTCTGTCCCCTCTTTCTTTCTCTTTCTGTTCTTTCTTTCTCTCTCGATTCTTTCTTTCTGTTCTTTCTTTCCCCTCTTTCTTTCTTTCACTCTCCCTCTCTGTTTTTTCTTTCTCTCTCTGTACTTTTTTTCTGTCCCCTCTTTCTTTCTCTTTCTGTTCTTTCTTTCTTTCTCTCTCGATTCTTTCTTTCTGTTCTTTCTTTCCCCTCTTTCTTTCTCTCTCTGTTCTTTCTTTCTTTATTTTCTTTCTCTCTGTTCTTTCTTTCTTTCCCCTTTCTCTCTCTGTTCTTTCTTTCCCATTTTTCTTTCTCACTCTCTGTTCTTCCTTTCTCCCTCTGTTCTTTCTTTCACTCTCTAATCTTTCTCTCTCTGTTCTTTCTTTCTCTGTTCTCTTTTTTCTCTCTCTGTTCTTTCTTTCTCTCTCTGTTCTTTCTTTCTCTCTCTCTGTTCTTTATTTTCCTCAGTACCAGTCAGTGTGATCAGCAGTGCTAAATGGGTGCGGTTGTTGTGTGGACATGGCTGTGACTAGTTGTGAAATGGGTGTGGTTGGGGCGTTGTCTAAAACTTGCTGCACCGCAGCCTTTGTACCTGTTTCCCTTCTTCAAAAGTTGGGAGGTATGGTATCCTCCTTTCTTTTTAATTGAGATGGAAGAGAACAGGGGCCACTCTGCAGCTGGCGCTACACAGGGCAAACCACCCACTACACAGAGCGCAGCAGCCACTACACAGAGCACAGCAGCCACTACACAGAGAGCAGCAGCCACTACACAGAGAGCAGCGTCCACTACACAAAGCGCAGCAGCCACTGTACACAGAGCGCAGCAGCCACTGTACACAGAGCAGCAGCCCCTACACAGAGAGCAGCATCCGCTACACAGAGCGCAGCAGCCCCTACACAGAGAGCAGCAGCCCCTACACAGAGCGCAGCAGCCCCTACACAGAGAGCAGCAGCCACTACACAGAGAGCAGCAGCCCCTACACAGAGCGCAGAATCCACTACACAGAGCGCAGAATCCACTACACAGAGAGCAGCAGCCCCTACACAGAGAGCAGCATCCACTACACAGAGCACAGAATCCACTACACAGCAGCAGCCGCTACACAGAGCGCAGCAGCCACTACACAGAGCACAGCAGCCACTACACAGAGCGCAGCAGCTCCTACACAGACAGCAGCAGCCACTACACAGAGCGCAGAAACCACTACACAGAGTGCAGCAGCCACTACACAGAGAGCAGCATCCACTACACAGAGCGCAGCAGCCACTACACAGAGAGCAGCAACCACTGTACACAGAGCAGCAGCCCCTACACAGAGCGCAGCAGCCCCTACACAGAGAGCAGCAGCCCCTACACAGAGAGCAGCATCCACTACACAGAGCGCAGAATCCACTACACAGCAGCAGCCGCTACACAGAGCGCAGCATCCACTACACAGAGCACAGAATCCACTACACAGCAGCAGCCACTACACAGAGCTCAGCATCCACTACACAGAGCACAGAATCCACTACACAGCAGCAGCCGCTACACAGAGCGCTGCAGCCACTACACAGAGCGCAGCAGCCACTACACAGACAGCAGCAGCCACTACACAGAGCACAGCAGCCACTACACAGAGCGCAGCAGCCACTACACAGAGAGCAGCATCCACTACACAGAGCGCAGCAGCCACTACACAGAGAGCAGCAGCCACTGTACACAGAGCAGCAGCCCCTACACAGAGCACAGCAGCCCCTATACAGAGAGCAGCAGCCCCTACACAGAGAGCAGCATCCACTACACAGAGCGCAGAATTCACTACACAGCAGCAGCCGCTACACAGAGCGCAGCATCCACTACACAGAGCACAGAATCCACTACACAGCAGCAGCCGCTACACAGAGCGCTGCAGCCACTACACAGAGAGCAGCATCCACTACACAGAGCTAAGAATCCACTACACAGAGAGCAGCCGCTACACAGAGCGCTGCAGCCACTACACAGAGAGCAGCATCCACTACACAGAGCACAGAATCCACTACACAGCAGCAGCTACTACACAGAGCGCTGCAGCCACTACACAGAGAGCAGCAGCCACTACACAGAGCGCTGCAGCCACTACACAGAGAGCAGCAGCCACTACACAGAGAGCAGCAGCCACTACACAGAGCACAGCAGCCACTACACAGAGAGCAGCAGCCACTACACAGAGAGCAGCAGCCACTACACAGAGCGCTGCAGCCACTACACAGAGAGCAGCAGCCACTACACAGAGAGCAGCAGCCACTACACAGAGCACAGCAGCCACTACACAGAGCGCAGCAGCCACTACACACAGAGCAGCATTCACTACACAGAGAGCAGCAGCCACTACACAGAGCGCAACAGCCACTACACAGAGCGCAGCAGCCACTACACAGAGAGCAGCATCCACTACACAGAGCGCAGCAGCCACTACACAGAGCGCAGCAGCCACTACACAGAGCGCAGCAGCCACTACACAGAGCGCAGCAACCACTAAACAGAGAGCAGCAGCCACTACACAGAGAGCAGCAGCCACTACACAGAGCGCAGCAGCCACTACACAGAGCGCAGCAGCCACTAAACAGAGAGCAGCAGCCATTACACAGAGCACAGAAGCCACTACACAGAGAGCAGCATCCACTACACAGAGAGCAGCAGCCACTACACAGAGCACAGTGACCACTACACAGAGAGGAGCAGCCGACACTACACACAGCGCAGCAGCCACTAGACAGAGTGCAGCGGCTATTACACAGAGCGCAGAAGCCACTACACATAGAGGAGCAGCCACTACACAGAGCGCAGCGGCTATTACACAGAGCGCAGCAGCCACTACACAGAGCGCAGCGGCTATTACACAGAGCGCAGCAGCCACTACACAGAGCGCAGCGGCTATTACACAGAGCGCAGCGGCTATTACACAGAGCGCAGCAGCGCCATCCTACAAGGCCCCATTCATTATTATATTTGCTTGTTTTTTTCCGTTCTTTTAATTAGTATCTTCTTTAGTTTGTGTGTTTTATATGCGCTCGCCCATTGTTGTTGTTTTTTTTTCTGTTCATCTTTTCATTAGGGTCTCGAATTTCCAGGTACTTTCACACAATTCATTATTTGTGTCTTTTTTGAAAAGGTGCAAATGTACAATAGCTACTTACACCCATCCCCCCATATTCAAACAGTCCCTCACTACTTTCAAGCCACACTCGCGGCAGCAAAACAAACCTATTTCTCATCTCTCATATCCTCCCTGTCTCACAACCCTAAACAGTTATTCAGCACCTTCAGTTCTCTCCTCCATCCCCCAGCACCTCCTCCCTCCCAACTCATCTCAGCTGAAGAATTTGCCTCATTTTTCAAGCAGAAGATTGATAACATCAGAGGCAGTTTTGGTCAACAACCTCCAGAGCCCTTCCTCCCGACTTCCCAGCCCTCCACCTCCAAAACCAACTTCTCCACCATTACAGAAGATCGACTCTCCACTCTACTCTCGAGATCACATCTCACTACCTGTGCACTTGACCCGATCCCATCCCACTTCATCCCAAACCTCACCACAGTCTTCATCCCAAACCTAACCCATCTCTTCAACGTACCACTAACAACTGGTGTTTTCCCCTCAAGCTTTAAACATGCCTCAATCACACCTATCCTCAAAAAGCCCTCTCTTGACCCATCATCTGTGTCTAGCTATCGCCCTATATCACTTCTCCCCTATGCCTCCAAGCTACTGGACCAGCATGTCCATCTTGAACTGTCATCCCACCTCTCTTCTTGCTCCCTCTTTGACCACCTACAATCCGGCTTCACACCACTTCACTGAAACTGCCCTAAGGTCACCAATGACCTAGTAGCTGCCAAGGCCAAGCGACACTACTCTGTCCTCCTCCTCCTGGACCTGTCCTCTGCCATTGACACAGTGGACCATTCCCTATTACTACAGATTCTCTCATCTCTTGGTATCACAGGCTTGGCCCTATCTTGGATTGCGTCATACCTAGCAGACCGGACATTCAGCGTCTCCCACTCGCACACCACCTCCTCACCTCGCCCCCTATCTGTCGGAGTCCCGCAAGGTGCAGTCCTAGGGCCCCTGCTCTTCTCCATTTACACCTTCGGCCTCGAACAGCTCATAGAATCTCATGGCTTTCAGTATCACCTCTATGCTGATGACACACAGATCTACATCTCTGGACCAGATATAACCTCCCTACTAACCAGAATCCCTCAATGTCTGTCCACTATTTCATCCTTCTTCTCCGCTAGATTTCTAAAACTTAATATGGACAAAACAGAATTAATCATCTTTCCCCCATCTCATGTGATCCCCCCCAACAGACCTATCCATTAAAGTAAACGGCTTCCCACTCTCTCCAGTCCCACAAGCTCGCTGCCTCGGGGTTATCCTTGACACTGATCTCTCCTTCAAACCACATATCCAAGCCCTTTCCACTTCCTGACGACTTCAACTCAAAAATATTTCATGGATCCGTACATTCCTCAACCAAGAATCTGCAAAAACCCTAGTCCATGCCCTCATCATCTCCCGCCTTGACTACTGCAACCTCCTGCTCTGTGGCCACCCCTCCGATCTATTCTAAACTCTGCTGCCTGACTAATCCGCCTGTCCCCCCACTATTCCCCGGCCTCGCCCCTCTGTCAATCCCTGCACTGGCTCCTCATTAACCAGAGGCCCCAGAACAAGACCCTAACCATGACATACAAAGCCATCCACAACCTGTCTCCTCCATACATCTGTGACCTAGTCTCCTGGTACTTACCTGCACGCAACCTCCGATCCTCACAAGATCTCCTCCTGTACTCCCCTCTTATCTCCTCTTCCCACAATCGCATACAAGATTTCTCCCGCGCATCCCCTCTACTCTGGAACTCTCTACCACAACATATCAGACTCTCACCTACCATGGAAACCTTCAAAAAGAACCTGAAGACCCACCTCTTCCGACAAGCCTACAACCTGCAGTAACCACCGACCGACCAAACCGCTGCACGACCAGCTCTACCCTCGCCTACTGTATCCTCACCCGTCCCTTGTAGATTGTGAGCCCTCGCGGGCAGGGTCCTCTCTCCTCCTGACTTGTATTTTTTAAGATTACTGTACTTGTATGTATTATGTACACCCCTCCTCACATGTAATAAATGGCGCTATAATAATAAATAATAATAAATAATAATAATAATAATCATCCCCCCGGGGCGATTTATGAAGGTCTGAAATTTTAGTGTAATTTTATTTGCCCCATTTGAAGCCGGTAACTTTTTTGCTCTAAAAAACCTCACATAACGGGTGACAAAGATGAAGAACATTATTTATTTATTTAATCTGTGTAAAATTTATGAGCTAATTGTGAACATTTTGGCTCCCTAAAAAAAACCTGTCAATGAAAATCAGAAGACAAAAACGAGTCTTAAAGGGACGTTCACGGAGAGGTCGCTATGTGCCACATCAGTTGCAGGAGATCACTGATGGGACTTATTTTTGCATGTGTCCCCACGTAGGACAGTGATTGGCTGCAGCGGTCACAGTACATATCTCAATGTAAATTTTTCTACAATGTTAAAGAGGCAAAAAAAAAGCCACACAAGGTTTTTCTCTAAATCTGTTCCATAGCGGCGTTGCAGCGAACAAGGAGTCACTTTGGATCGTTTTTTCTTTACAATTTTGCTTGTTATCATTATTGATTGGATGAAATGTGCCCTCATACGGGGGGCAGACACTGACTGATGCCACACCTATAATGGCGGCCAGCACCGGACACGAAGCCCCGCCTTCTCACACATGATTGGCAGACTGTAACGCTTCGCTATTAGTCGCCGTGATTTGCTGCCATGGAAACAGGGCCTGGTAGTTGAGTCCCGTAGGGTTGGGCTGTGTGTGTTGTCTGTAAGGGCGGGGCTTCTGAATCAGGTGTGTGTGAGAGGTCACGGGAAGCGGCTCTTCTTTCGGCAGCGACGTCCGCGCTCCCCAGGCCGCCCCCTCCCCCGGCACCGCGCGCCCCGCTCCGGCCTCCGCCACCCACCATGTCCACGGGAGGAGACTTCGGGAACCCGCTGAGGAAATTCAAGCTGGTCTTCCTGGGAGAGCAGAGCGGTGAGTGCTGAGCTCCGGGGACCCCCCATACTCTGCTGTAGCCCCCACACCTGTGTGACCCGGAGACCACCCTCACATTCTGCTGCTGAGCCCCCAACATATCCTCTGTCACCCCAAACTACAAGTCAGACCCCTGGATCCTCCTGCAGGCGCCCCCCGATATTCCACTACTCCCCCCACGGGTCTCCTGTCACCCCCAAATCAATCCATTTCCCTCTGCTGATCCCCCCCCCGTCACCCGTATGGTTCCTCATTCTACCCTGCTGGCCTGCAGCGCCCCGATCTACCCCGCTGTCCTGGCCTGCGGCGCCCCGATCTACCCCACTGTCCTGGCCTGCGGCGCCCCGATCTACCCCGCTGTCCTGGCCTGCGGCGCCCCGATCTACCCCGCTGTCCTGGCCTGCGGCGCCCCGATCTACCCCGCTGTCCTGGCCTGCGGCGCCCCGATCTACCCCGCTGTCCTGGCCTGCGGCGCCCCGATCTACCCCGCTGTCCTGGCCTGCGGCGCCCCGATCTACCCCGCTGTCCTGGCCTGCGGCGCCCCGATCTACCCCGCTGTCCTGGCCTGCGGCGCCCCGATCTACCCCGCTGTCCTGGCCTGCGGCGCCCCGATCTACCCCGCTGTCCTGGCCTGCGGCTCCCCGATCTACCCCGCTGTCCTGGCCTGCGGCGCCCCGATCTACCCCGCTGTCCTGGCCTGCGGCGCCCCGATCTACCCCGCTGTCCTGGCCTGCGGCGCCCCGATCTACCCCGCTGTCCTGGCCTGCGGCGCCCCGATCTACCCCGCTGTCCTGGCCTGCGGCGCCCCGATCTACCCCGCTGTTCTGGCCTGCGGCGCCCCGATCTACCCCGCTGTTCTGGCCTGCGGCGCCCCGATCTACCCCGCTGTCCTGGCCTGCGGCGCCCCCTTCTACCCCGCTGTCCTGGCCTGCGGCGCCCCCTTCTACCCCGCTGTCCTGGCCTGCGGCGCCCCCTTCTACCCCGCTGTCCTGGCCTGCGGCGCCCCCTTCTACCCCGCTGTCCTGGCCTGCGGCGCCCCCTTCTACCCCGCTGTCCTGGCCTGCGGCGCCCCCTTCTACCCCGCTGTCCTGGCCTGCGGCGCCCCCTTCTACCCCGCTGTCCTGGCCTGCGGCGCCCCCTTCTACCCCGCTGTCCTGGCCTGCGGCGCCCCCTTCTACCCCGCTGTCCTGGCCTGCGGCGCCCCCTTCTACCCCGCTGTCCTGGCCTGCGGCGCCCCCTTCTACCCCGCTGTCTTGGCCTGCGGCGCCCCCTTCTACCCCGCTGTCTTGGCCTGCGGCGCCCCCTTCTACCCCGCTGTCTTGGCCTGCGGCGCCCCCTTCTACCCCGCTGTCTTGGCCTGCGGCGCCCCCTTCTACCCCGCTGTCTTGGCCTGCGGCGCCCCCTTCTACCCCGCTGTCTTGGCCTGCGGCGCCCCCTTCTACCCCGCTGTCTTGGCCTGCGGCGCCCCCTTCTACCCCGCTGTCTTGGCCTGCGGCGCCCCCTTCTACCCCGCTGTCTTGGCCTGCGGCGCCCCCTTCTACCCCGCTGTCTTGGCCTGCGGCGCCCCCTTCTACCCCGCTGTCTTGGCCTGCGGCGCCCCCTTCTACCCCGCTGTCTTGGCCTGCGGCGCCCCCTTCTACCCCGCTGTCTTGGCCTGCGGCGCCCCCTTCTACCCCGCTGTCTTGGCCTGCGGCGCCCCCTTCTACCCCGCTGTCTTGGCCTGCGGCGCCCCCTTCTACCCCGCTGTCTTGGCCTGCGGCGCCCCCTTCTACCCCGCTGTCTTGGCCTGCGGCGCCCCCTTCTACCCCGCTGTCTTGGCCTGCGGCGCCCCCTTCTACCCCGCTGTCTTGGCCTGCGGCGCCCCCTTCTACCCCGCTGTCTTGGCCTGCGGCGCCCCCTTCTACCCCGCTGTCTTGGCCTGCGGCGCCCCCTTCTAGCCCGCTGTCTTGGCCTGCGGCGCCCCCTTCTAGCCCGCTGTCCTCGCCTGCGGCGCCCCCTTCTACCCCGCTGTCCTGGTCTACACCCTCTCTTCCCTGCCACCCTCCCCTTTATGTGATGTATGTATTGTGGGCACTCATTGCTCTTGCCTATAGCACCCCCCCTGTCCCACAGCCCTCCCCTTTAATGCATGTATTGTGGGCACTCGTTGCTCCGGCCTGTGGTGCCCGCTCCTTTATGTGAAGATGTATGTGTCGCGGGCACTCATTGGAGGCAACTTTTGCCCGATGCTCTCTGCCATGTGCAGCAGCCTGTGCCGGTCCCATTCTCTTGTGATGTGGCGCATCCGATCCTGTTCTGTGATGCCATGCCCCTGTGTACGAGCTGCTGCAGTCACACACATGATGGGCGCATCGGTCACAGTGCGGGCAGCCGCCCCAGGTTTCATCATTTCTTCTGTCCGACTCTTTTCTCTGATCAATATCAGTTTACTGCAGCGATCGGCGGCGTGTAGACAGTGATCAGTCACTGCCCGCTGCCCATCACTTGCCATCGGGGGGCACTGGAGACTTCTAGGAGGAGGGTTGCTGTTATCGCAGGGGATTCATCTTGTGATCTACGGTGGATATTGATCTCTTCTGTGGTCGAGTGTCATTCCTGACTGATTCCGTGCTGCTGTGAGTGGTAGCTCTGAGCTCCCAGCCCTCTGCTGCTTCAGTCACTGGTCATGGGCATGCTGGGAATTGTAGTTTCACAGCTGTGTGAGAGCCCTTGTTTGGAAACTGATGGTCTATGAGCTTATGACAGCAGAATCCTGATTGCTGCTCTGAAGTATAAGACACTGTGTTACACCGATGAATCAGTTTGCATTGAGTGGCGACATCACTCGGGTGCCCGGGTCTGCCATACTGTCAGAAGTTTGGCACCTGCTCCGGGATCAGACCCTCTTGGAATTCCTTGCAGTCCCGGATGAGGTTTCTCCCTATGAGTTCAGCTGTTCTTTGGCAGAAATGTGATCAGCGGGGACCAGACGCCAAGCGGCTGCGGCAGCGCTGACCACCTCCGATATTGCCACGTACATAATGTGAGCGGGCAGAGCCCCAGGGTGGGCACAATCGTACCCACGGTACTGAAGTCGCCCCGGCCTGGGTGCAGAGCCCTGTTAGTCCTGGTGCAGAATGTGCCCGCCGCTTACCAGTATGGCCTCAGTCACACCGCGTCCCCCCTTTGCCGCTGCTCTTTTTTTTCTGTGAGTTCCATCTGGAGCTGTGATCACGTCATGGTTCCCAGTGCTGGTGACAGGACAGAAACAGGGAAGGACCGTCAGCCGCTTGGACTTCCTGGGACTTTGGCTTTTCAGGCCCTAAATCCAATTGTCGTCATTCCGTGCCATCAAGCAGAAAGGATCCACTATGCAGGACTAGAATTGTAGGGAGAAAGAGGAGGCAAACCTCGTCTCAAGGCCGATTCGTGCAAAAGTTTCAAGCCATGTGCACACGATGCATATTTCCTGCGGATCCGCAGCGGATTTTACCGCGCAGAAATGCTGCAGATCCGCAGTGTAGTTTACAGTAGCATATAAGTCAATGGAAAAGAAAACCGCTGTGCAGACGCTGCGTTTTTTTCCGCGCGGTTTTTGTGCAGTCCAAAAAAAAAGCAGCATGTTACTACTTTTGTGCGGTTTTCCACCTGCTCCATTCTCCAAATCCGCAGTGGAAAACTGCACAAAAACCGCAAGAAAACCAGGAAGAAATCTGCAGGAAAAATGCATGTCATTTGACCTGCGGATTTCTTAAAATCTGCGCGGAAAAATCCGCAGGACAAAAAAGTACGTGTGCACTCAGCCTTAAACTTTTTTTTTTTTTCTGGCGTGAACATTAACTCTTCGAAAAGTTTTAGTCAAAGTGGAAACTGGCTAAAGAAATCTCCTAAAGTCTGTTAGAAAGATTTCTGTATTGCTGAGATTTGTAGTTTTGGGACCGCAGGAATTGGTGTGGGGGGGGGGTAATGCCACATGAATGGGGGGCCGGCTGTGGAGGCTTCCACACCAGGGGAGGACACGTGGCCACCAGAGGTCTCTGACAGCTCCTACCGCCCTATACAGGTCCCATGCTCGCTCGCCTGGGCCCCTACGTACGTGCACATGGGGGTCTCGGGAGCAGTCGCAGAGGGTGTGGGCAGCCAGGGATCAGGATGGTGGAGGTCACTTGTGAGCGTCCCGACCTCCAAGACTTCCAGGAACCTTTAGAGGAAGAGGCGGCCTCCCCCCAGTGTGGCCCAGTATAACCATTACTGACTCCATGACTCACGGACGGACGAGACTCTCGGGGGGCAGGAAATTGAATTAGTTGGCAGGAGCTCGGGAGCCGATCGATCAGTCCTGTGTCCGGTGCTCAGCTCTTCTCTATAAATTACCCCCTAATGCGCTGCTCCAGCACTGGTGAGGCTTCGTTACAGTGTCCCAGCACTGCGGATCGTATTAAACATTCATACAAGCTCCCCGGGGGCTCTGGTGTGAAAGTCTGATTTATATATATATAATACAGCTTTGCTCACGCGGCAATCCTCTTACTAACCCGCCATAGTCCCATGTGACTGGCATTGAGTGGCATGCGTCCTGCGACCAAAAATCCATCTGGCGACAGCTGTTACACACGGACATTGCAATCTTTCTGACGCGCCATCAAAGTCTCTGCATAGCAAATGATTGCAAGTTCCAGTAGAAGATCAGCTCTGGAGCACAAACTGCTGCTCTGACAAGTGAAGTTCCGTGCAGACTTGAGAGAAGGTCGGCCTTCATTCTGTGCAGTGTCCGGTGGGTAGAAGTGGAAGATCTTGATCCTCAATAGCCAGGATTTACCACAGCGGTGAGTCCGCGCCTGCTCTGGAGCACAAACTGCAGCTCTGACAGGTGCCGTGCAGAATGAGACGACAAACTTGTGTCCGGTTTTGTCATTTTGGACCGATTCTCTGTGAGCCTGATGCATTTTGTCCTGCAGGATTTACGCTCCTCCGTGACTTCGCCCGCTCTGGAGCTCTTATAGACGGGTTGTACCGTGATTTCAGCTCTGGGCTGCCGGGTGTCTTCCTGCTGATGACACGGAGGAACGTATCAGGAATGAAGCGACTGCTGCGTAGCCTGAAGCCGTCTACCGTATTCCAGTCCCCAAGCCATGGCTGCTTCCTCACAGCTGAGACTTTGTTACAGTCGTATCTGGTCTACAAATAAGCTGTGCTGGAGGCTTGTTACAATGTATCAGTCTGGAGTCCAGGATGTGTGTCACAAGGATTGGATACAGTTGTAACAAACACTCATCTGTGACAAGATTAAAGCAGTTGGACAGACCGCCGCTGATTCTTTGCTGCGATTTTTCCAAAAAATGTAGTAAAATCTTTTTATTTTTTTTTTGCAAAATGCATCGTGTGAACACGGCCGATCGTGTAGCTCCAATGTCCAATAGGTGTTTGCCTTCCCGGCTCCTTAGTGTGGACTTGTGCTGCCGATCCCACAGCTGGTGACAGCTCCAACCAAGAAACCAGCGTTCTGCGTCTTTACCCCTCCATTGGTGTCTGCTGCTCCTCCTCGATGGCGGCTGTCGGGGTCACGCGGTTCATTGCCGGCATTGGGCCAAAGCACACGGGCTGCAACTATCAGCGGCCGACGGCATCATATATGGACCCCATAACTCGCACAGCGGCAGATTGGGGCAGGGTCTGTCCGTGGGGACACTCGTGTTCGTCCTAATTGCTTCCCGCGTACTCTGGGGGTCCGCCTTCTGTCGCAGTGATGGATGGGGTGTATGGAGCCGCGTTGCACGCTTTTCTCAGACCACGTGCACTGCCGCCCTCGGGTACAATGTACCACAGGCTTCAGACCAATTAATGCTGCAATCACCGCGCTGTTGACGTGTGCGGAGCTATGAGAACAGTGTATACGGCAGATTTGCTCATCAGGAGTCTGGAAAAGCTGAGTGACCACCGATAAAGGAGGCAATATTGATCGTTGCCCTTTTTCCTAGTGTAACGGGCGCTCCTTGCGACTTATCGCAGACAGGATAATGGCGGATGAATAATTCACAGCAGCAACATGATCCGGCCTGTGCTCTCCGCGGAGGGACCTCCTGCATTATATATGGGATCTGCCATGATTGAGGACTGTTATGGGGTCTCGCTCCTCCGCCCCTCGGGATATGTCAGCAGGGATCTGTAGGGGTGTATCTCCCCTGACTGGCCCGTCACACTGCTGCATTGGTCGGCCCCCTACAGCTCCTCCTTGCAGGAGTCCACCGGTGCCCCCATTTCTGGTCATCCGATCTGACAGTCATCGTCCATCCAGTGATTCCAGTTTAGGATGGAGTACCCCTTTATGTGTAGCCCACTGACGGCTAATGGTTGCCATTGGAGGGTAACGGACTGGCCCTGCAGGAGGCATGTGTTTTATTTGTCTTTTTTCTTGTTTTTTTTTGAGTTGTGATCCCTTTTAATATTCTCATTAATTCTGCCGCTCGGGAAGCGCATGAAGTCGTCCTCCGGTCCCCGGGTCTTTGCTCGTGGGGTCCTGACAGCTCATTAGCAGAACGCTCCTCTGTGAAGACTTAATTACTTCCCGATTATTCTTATTTTAGAAGCTTTGTTGCGATTTTATCATTTATATTAACTCTGGAGAGCGGAGAATCCGCGGACCTCCGGGGACGAGGAGGAGGTGACAGATAACAATGAGACCGCCTGGCGAAGACTGATACGAGAGCGCTCAGCACGGAGTGAAATCCAAAACTATGGGAACTATTAGCATGAAGAAACCAGGCCCCCCGCCGGAGAGCCGCTCCAATGTGCAGGTGACATGGTCTTCTCCCATGTGAGTGGCGGTAATATACCGTACCTGTCTGGGACTGCAGGTGTCACGCCGCCAAATTCACTCTAGTTTATTGCTATAATCTTGAAGCAGTTTTCTCTTAATAGGAGGTAGCAAACTGCACTATAGACAGTCCTGTGTATGGGGGATACTCGGTTTCGCCATCTTGCTTACTCTGGTGGTGACCCCATTTATGGGACATTTTGGCGATCTTTAGGATGAGCCTCAATCTGTCAGTTTTTGTAAGCCTAGATCCTGGCACTTCTACACCGATGGGATGTCTTCAGAGGACCCTCGCCCCATCGCCCGTCAGAGCACATGGTGGAGCTTCTTGTAAAACTTGGAGCCTGGGAAACAAGTTGAGGCGCAGCCTTCTAATTATCAGCAGGCGCACCCGTGTCCTCTGATGTGTCGGCTGCTGGATTTGTTTGGATGCTCGAACACACAGAAAATCTGTGCAGCTGTCCAGGAACTTTGCTGCAAGAGCCTCAGTGTTTACTGCAAATCCAGGAGGATTATCGGCCACTGATCATCGGCCTCATCCTGCATTGATCTCTGACTATATCATGTGCCCTTATCTCTCCCACATATCACTAAGATGTTCTCTAATGGCCTTTACCCCCCCAACACCCCCACACCACCCCCATGGCTGATTACAGTGAGGGAAAGTAATCTTATTAGGCTGATAACTGGGAAAATGGCTTACATAGGTCTCTGCCCTCTAATAAGGCGCCCCCCCTCTGAGAACTGCAGTAATGGTGCTGTCACACTTAGCGATGTACCAGTGATCCCGACCAGTGATATGACGCGGTCAGGATCGCTGGTACATCGCTAAGTGGTCGCTAGTGAGATGCTACACAGGCAGATCTCACCAGTGACATCGCTGAGGTCGGGGGTCGCTACTTACCTGTCACACGAGGCGATCCTGCGTCCTCCCGCCCGGCTCCACGCGTCGCTCGTCCTCACAGCAGGAAGCTGACGAGAAACAGTCCTGAACGTTCTCGCGCGATCAGCGATAACCAGCGGGGGAGCCGGTCGTAGGTAAGTATCAGACACAGAGATATCGCTAGAAATATCGCTATAACGTCACTAGTTATAGCGATATTGCTAGCGATATCTCTTAGTGTGACAGGCCCTTAAGGTACATGTGCAGATCTTACCTCACCACATCTGTCCTGTCCTGTACAAAGCGCTACATGAAGGGCGGTATTATAGTAGTTATATTCTTGTACATAGGAGCAGTATTATAGTAGTTATATTCTTGTACATAGGAGCAGTATTATAGTAGTTATATTCTTGTACATAGGGGCCGTATTATAGTAGTTATATTCTTGTATATAGGAGCAGTATTATAGTAGTTATATTCTTGTACATAGGGGCCGTATTATAGCAGTTATATTCTTGTACATAGGGGCCGTATTATAGCAGTTATATTCTTGTACATAGGGGCAGTATTATAGTACTTATATTCTTGTACATAGGAGCAGTATTATAGTAGTTATATTCTTGTACATAGGGGGCAGTATTATAGTAGTTATATTCTTGTACATAGGGGGCAGTATTATAGTAGTTATATTCTTGTACATAGGGGCCGTATTATAGTAGTTATATTCTTGTATATAGGAGCAGTATTATAGCAGTTATATTCTTGTACATAGGGGCCGTATTATAGTAGTTATATTCTTGTACATAGAAGCAGTATTATAGTAGTTATATTCTTGTACATAGAAGCAGTATTATAGTAGTTATATTCTTGTACATAGGGGCAGTATTATAGTAGTTATATTCTTGTACATAGGGGACAGTATTATAGTAGTTATATTCTTGTACATAGGGGCAGTATTATAGTAGTTATATTCTTGTACATAGGAGCAGTATTATAGTAGTTATATTTTTGTACATAGGGGGGCAGTATTATAGTAGTTATATTCTTGTACAGGGGGCAGTATTATAGTAGTTATATTCTTGTACATAGGGGCAGTATTATAGTAGTTATATTCTTGTACATAGGGCGGTATTATAGTAGTTATATTCTTGTACATAGGGCGGTATTATAGTAGTTATATTCTTGTACATAGGAGCAGTATTATAGTAGTTATATTCTTGTACATGGAGCGGTATTATAGTAGTTATATTCTTGTACATGGGGCGGTATTATAGTAGTTATATTGTACATGGGGCGGTATTATAGTAGTTATATTCTTGTACATAGGGGGCAGTATTATAGTAGTTATATTCTTGTACATAGGGGCAGTATTATAGTAGTTATATTCTTGTACATAGGGAGCAGTATTATAGTAGTTATATTCTTGTACATAGGGGGCAGTATTATAGTAGTTATATTCTTGTACATAGGGGGCAGTATTATAGTAGTTATATTCTATGGATCTGCTAGCTGCTGTTCAGCTTTATTACTGGAACCATAGATTTCATATAAAAGCTGACTTGACATTGAGAACATTATATAATTAATTTGGGAAGTCGCCGGGTGGATTGCTGATGCAGCTTGGTATCCATTAGCTACGTTTATTGGTTCTTGGGGGAATAGAAGTTTTCTTCATATGCATTCCCTCACAAATGAGCTGCTGGATCTACATACACCGGATGTCTATGATAATACTGATAATCATTTCTGTAGTTTACCCTATGTAAATGAGTTTATACTGCTCCTATATACAAGAATTTAACTACTATAATACTGCTCCTATATACAAAAATATAACTACTATAATACTGCTCCTATGTACAAGAATTTAACTACTATAATATTGCCCCTATGTACAAGAATATAACTACTATAATACTGCCCCTATATACAAGAATATAACTACTATAATACTGCCCCCATGTACAAGAATATAACTACTATAATACTGCTCCTCTGTACAAGAATATAACTACTATAATACTGCCCCCATGTACAAGAGTATAACTACTATAATACTGCTCCTATGTACAAGAATATAAATACTATAATACTGCCCCCTATGTACAAGAAAATAACTACTATAATACTGCCCCCTATGTACAAGAATATAACTACTATAATACTGCCCCCTATGTACAAGAATATAACTACTATAATACTTCCCCCTATGTACAAGAATATAACTAGTATAATACTGCCCCCTATGTACAAGAATATAACTACTATAATACTGCTCCTATGTACTAGAATATAACTACTATAATACTGCTCCTATGTACAAGAATATCACTACTATAATACTGCTCCTATGTACAAGAATATAACTACTATAATACTGCCCCTATGTACAAGAATATAACTACTATAATACTGCCCCTATGTACAAGAATATAACTACTATAATACTGCCCCCTATGTACAAGAATATAACTACTATAATACTGCCCCCTATGTACAAGAATCTAACTACTATAATACTGCTCCTATGTACAAGGATATATCTAGTATAATCCTGCCCCCAAGAATATTTTATTGATGCTTCTTGTCAGTTTTAGTGACAGTTTAGCAGTTTAGTTTCTTGTCCTTGAGTCACTTTGTGCTGCTGTGATGCATTTGTCAGTATTGCGGTTTCTTTTATGTGCCCAGTTATGGTTGTGTATTGTATCTGGCAGCCTCCTGGCTCTTTTACACACATGGCAGAGTAAATGTTTGCTTTGAGTTCTGTGGTTGCAGTCTCTCTGTTCTGGTGGAGAGCTAGGCGCCTTCTTGCTGACTGTTTGCACATCGATCTCCATTACTTGTACAGACATCCTACAATGTGAATCAGCTCCTCGATGTCCTCTGATAATGATTATCAACTCTCCATTCCCAATGATATGGTGCCCTCAGTCCTGTATACTCTTCTGTATGCACTGTATGGCGGTGGTATACACCATAGTGGTTGCCTGTGTATAATGTTTCCCTTTTCTTTTTTATTTCAGTTGGGAAAACCTCCCTAATCACACGATTCATGTACGACAGCTTTGACAACACGTACCAGGTAAGATGGCAGAAAACGCCCCTGCCCCTCATCGCTGGCCTCGTGGCTGCATCCGCTGCCACCGAACCGTCCGGTGTGCTGCCAGTGTGCAGCAATAGCTCCCCAGCAAGCAAAGGTCGCGTGATATACGTTTTGCTGATGACGGGGTTGGTCCTCGCTCCTCAGGACCCCGATCAACCTCTCCATGTCGCCCATGTTTTGATGTGACAACATATATGATGTATGGGTAGTGCGAAATTCCTGGGGTGGCAAACTGGGCAGATGTCTTGGCCTCCCGTCTTATAGGGGCTCACAGTGGATAGGGAATTGGGGGACACTAATTTGAGCTTCTTATTTAGTAACTTCTGATGGCGTAATTTTGCTACTATATGGCCGTGTTACATGAGTACTAAGTTACAGTATTATGTGGGTACTGTATGGCAGTATTATGTGGGTACTGTATGGCAGTATTATGTGGGTACTGTATGGCAGTATTATGTGGGTACTGTATGGCAGTATTATGTGGGTACTGTATGGCAGTATTATGTGGGTACTGTATGGCAGTATTATGTGGGTACTGTATGGCAGTATTATGTGGGTACTGTATGGCAGTATTATGTGGGTACTGTATGGCAGTATTATGTGGGTACTGTATTGACAGTACTAAAGGGGATTCTACATAGCAGTAGTTATGAGTGAAGGTTCTCTGATAACACCCGCAGGTGCTCGATAAGATGTTATCAGAGTATCTGGGTGTGATCGTATATTATGTTCGAGTCCCTGCGGCTGCACGATTGGGGGCTGTTAGACAGCCTGAACGTGTGAGGATTCTCTAACAAACAGGCCATCCCTGCATGTGTCCAGGCTGTCTAACAGCCACAAATCAAGCAGCCACAGGGACTCAAAAATAATATACGAGCTCGCCCCCAGATGCTCGAATAAAGGTGCTGTCACAGTTAGCGATGCACCAGCGATCCCGACCAGCGATATGACGCGGTCAGGATCGCTGGTGCATCGCTAAGTGGTCGCTAGTGAGCTGCCACACAGGCAGATCTCACCAGCGACATCGCTGGGGACGGGGGTCTCTACTTACCTGTCACACCAGGCGATCCTGCGTCCTCCCGCCCGGCTCCACACTTCGCTCGTCGGCACAGCAGGAAGCGCCGCAGGAAGCTGACGACGAGAAACAGTCCAGGACGTTGTCGTGTGATTGATAACCAGCGGGGGAGCGGTCGGAGGTAAGTATCAGACATAGCGATATCGTTAGCAATATCGCATAGTGTGACAGGCCCTTGATGTTCGGCTAAGACGTTATCAGAGCACGTTTAAGAAAAAGAGGGTGCTCAACTAATTGTGGACCATAATTTAAACAATTTGTCCCTAATTAGTTGAGCACCCTCTTTTTCTTAATCATTTTTTACACCTTGTTCTGCATTTTTTTTGCACTTTTACTGGTTGTACATGTAGTGTGGTATATTGCATTTTTGCACTTTATGGCCATATATTTAATAATGAGCCACCAGGTCACATAGTGATTGTATGGTCACATATACAATCGTCACCAGGCCATAGAGCCATTGCACTTTATTATTGTGAAGTATATTCACATAGTAAAAAAAAAAAAAAAATTTTAGCTCACGCATTTATATTACACCTTTCTATTTGTGAGGCATACTGGGAATTGTTTTTACCTGGTTTTATTAAATCAGCCTTCATTATAATTTTTTTGGGTCACTTCATTTATTAATATTGAATAATATATATATTTATGTCCCATTTACTTAGTAATTTGTTTTTGTTGCGGTTTTTCTTGTCATTATAATAATAAATTTTATTTCTATAGCGCCGACATATTCCGCAGCACTTTACATTTCAGAGGGATTTGTACAGACAATAGACATTACAGCATAACAATAATCACATAGATCATAACAGATACCAAGAGGAATGAGGACCCTGCTCGCAAGCTTACAGTCTATGAGGAAAGAGGGAGACACGAAAGGTGGGTGGTAACAGTTGCCCTGATTGTATGGACCAGCCATAATGTTAAGTGTGTAACAGTACAGACACAGAGGGCTAATGGAGGCATAAAGCATGTGGGAACATGATGCTGGGAACCTGGTTATGGTAAAACTTTTGACTGTGACACACAGGGATAGATTAGGTTAATGTGTTGAGGCGATAGGCCAGTCTGAATAAATGCATTTTCAGGGCACGCTTAAAATTGTGGGGATTAGGGACTAATTGTATTGACCTGGGAAGTGCATTCCAAAGAATTGGCGCAGCATGTGTAAAGTCTTGGAGACGGGAGTGGGAGGTTCTGATTATTGAGGATGCTAACCTCAGGTCATCAGCAGAACGGAGGGCGCGGGTAGGGTGGTATACTGAAACAAGGGAGGAGATGTAGGGTGGTGCTGAGCCATGGAGGGCTTTGTGAGTGAGGGTAATAAGTTTATACTGGATTCTGGAGTGGATGGGTAGCCAGTGTAATGACTGGCACAAGGTAGAGGCATCGGTGTAACGATTGGTGAGGAATATGATCCTGGCTGCAGCATTCAAGACAGATTGGAGGGGGGAAAGTTTGGTAAGAGGGAGACCGATTAGAAGAGAGTTACAATAGTCGAGACGAGAATGAATAAGAGAAACAGAGTTTTTGTAGAGTGAAAAGTAAGAAAAGGTCGAATTCTAGAAATGTTTTTGAGGTGCAGATGACAAGAGCGAGCCAGTGATCGAATGTGGGGGGCAAAGGAAAGCTCGGAATCAAGTATGACCCCAAGACAGCGGGCCTGTTGCTGGGGAGTAATAGTGGAACCACACACAGAAATGGCAATGTCGGGTATAGGTACATTAGTAGAGGGAGGAAACACCAGGATTTCAGTCTATGACAGGTTCAGTTTCAGATATAGTGAGGACATGATATTAGACACAGCGTTTAGACAATTGCCGGTGTTTTCTAGAAAGGCTGGCGTGATGTCAGGAGAAGAAGCGTATAATTGGGTGTCATCAGCATAGAGATGGTACTGGAAACCAAATCTACTGATTGTTTGACCAATGGGGCAGTGTACAAGGAGAAGGAGGTGGCCTAGAACCGATCCTTGAGGAACCCCAACAGTAAAGCCCCCGTTACACACTGCGATATCGCTAGCAATATCGCTGTAAAGTCACCGATTTTGTGACGTTGCAGAGATATTGCTAGCGATATCGCTGTGTCTGATACTTACCTCCAACCGGCTCCCCCGCTGGTTATCGCTGATCGCGCGAGAACAGGCTGGACCATTCCTCGTCGGTCACTTCCTGCGGCGCTTCCTGCTGTGACGACGAGCGATGCGTGGAGCCGGTCGGGAGAACCCAGGATCGCCGCGTCTGACAGGTAAGTAGCGATCCCCGTCCCCTGCGATGTCGCTGGTGAGATCTGCCTGTGTGGCAGCTCACTAGCGACCACCTAGCGATTCACCAGCGATCCTGACCGCGTCATATCGCCGGTCGGGATCGCTGGTGCATCGCTAGGTGTAACGGTACCCTAAGGGGAAGGTGAGAGGAGGAGGAACAGGCAAAAGATACAGTAAAGGAGCGGTCGGAGAGATAGGAGGAGAACCAGGAGAGCGGTGTCCTTGAGGCCAATGGAACGGAGCATAGTGAGGAGGATGCACATGTAGAATTATTTTATGTGTTATGTTCTAATAAAATATATATTTTTTTTAACTTGGATTTTATCTAGTAGTATTTTTTACTCAACCCTGCCGGGCTTGTAATCCCCTGCAAATCCAGTGGTTCTCTTTTCAATATGTGAGTATGTATGTCAGTTTTATGCGGGCGTTTCATGGCAGTATCATCGAGTTACTAGAGTTGTTGCAAACCAATACAATTATCGACAACTTTAGTAGGTACTAACTTTGAGTACTGTATGAGTGCTCTTTGGCGGTATTGTGTATGGGTGCTCCGTGGCAGTTTTGTTTGTTGGCACTCCGTATCGGTATTGTGTGTGTAAGGCCGCTCCATGGTGCTTTTTGTATGTGTGTGGGGGCACCATGATGGTGTTGTGGTATTGTGTGTGTGTGTGTGTGTGGTCGCTCCATGGTGGCATTGTATGTGGGCACTCCGTGGCCGCATTGTGTATGTTCTCCGTGGTGGTGTTATGCATGTTCTACTTGGCGGCATTGTGTATGGGCGCTCTGTTGCGGTGGGTGTGGTTGCTCCATGGCGGCATTGTATGTGGGCACTCTGTGGCGGCATTGTGTATGTGCTCCGTGGTGGTATTATGTATGTTCTACTTGGCGGCATTGTGTGTGGGTGCTCTGTTGCGGTGTGTGTGGTCGCTCCATGGCGGCATTGTATGTGGGCACTCTGTGGCCGCATTGTGTATGTTCTCCGTGGTGGTATTATGTATGTTCTACTTGGCGGTATTGTGTGTGGGTGCTCTGTTGCAGTGCTATGATGATTTTCTAAGAACTATTACTTGGATACGTGATGTCATATACTGGGCATTATGTGGACCGTATGTGGCAGTATTATCTTGCCACTTCTTTGCTTGTTCCCCATTTTAATCCTCTTTTTTTTTTTTTCTTTTTTTTTTTTTTCCCTCCCTGTCCTAACCCCCCTGTGTTTTACATCCTCACAGGCAACAATTGGTATCGACTTCTTATCAAAGACCATGTACCTGGAGGACCGAACAGTAAGTATCTATTCACCTTGTCAGTACTGTCCACCACATGATGGCGGTGATCTAAGGTGAGTGGCGGCATCCAGGCTGTACATGGAAGCGATGACGTCAGAGCTCACCCGTTCTACGGTACTACTCGCGGTGTGACGCTTCGGCACCTGCGGGTATAGCTGCTTCTAGTGGTGGAGCTGGGGTATAGCGGGTGTAGCTGCGATTGTCGCCCCTGTTGTCTCCGTCAGCCCGTTTGATTGTCTTCCTTCCCGCAGATCAGATTGCAGCTCTGGGATACGGCGGGACAGGAACGATTCCGCAGCCTGATCCCCAGTTACATCCGCGACTCCGCAGCCGCCGTAGTAGTTTACGATATCACAAGTAGGTACCCCGGCTGGCGGCCTTCTGACGTGTGTTTGTTTTTTCTCTCCCCGTCTCGGCGCCCCCTCCACCCCGCACACTTGTTAGGTCCGGCTGCAGCTCTGGGACACAGCAGGGCAGGAGCGCTTCAGGAGCTTGATCCCTAGCTACATCCGAGACTCCACTGTGGCTGTTGTTGTTTATGATATCACAAGTGAGTGTGGACGAGAACGTCTTCGCCTTCCTATAATGTCGTCTGGTGGCCGTCGCTGCCGTGCAGATCTGTCTATAACGGACTATCGCCCCTCCCCCCTGACTCAATTCTGCTGACCAGGACCCCCAAAGATTAACTTACATGGTCGCTACTGGTGGAAAGCTCATTTGCATATTTTTCCCATGCACCACCTGCATCTCCATAATAAAATTTGGTACCTTCCAATAACATCAACCGATGTGGGGGAAGAATACCCCCGTCCTGCTGAGTCTGGTAACACCAGTAGGGGTCCTAGAAGTGTCCGATTAGATGGCATTGTCTCGCCCAGGATGTTCCAGGCCCATGTATTAATATATGTCCCTTAGATCTGGTTATAAGACCCCCATTACCTTTTGGAGGGGGGTACTTTGTGACCTCCCCCACTAGGACATGCCATGCCGCATGCCTGTTTTTGTAAAGAGTCCGGAGGGTGGAGCCTATATCTCCTGCTTCACCGATTGAGCACTATACTGGATACAATAGCGCCCCCTTGGTTCTCGGATACAGATACTCTAATATAAAGTCAGCCTTCCCCAGTAAGACTCTCCCTGAAAGGGGCAGTGGTGGTACAGGTTACATCTAGTACTTGGCTTCTACTAGTCTCCATGGTCCGTTATAAACAGAGGGCGCCGTGCGGTGCGTGCATGTCGTGTGCTTGCTTTCTGTGCCGCGTCGTGTCTTGTGCTTGTGTCTTGCACGTTTCACTCTTGTGCATGTTCTTCTCACGGTCCTTTATTGTGCCATCATCGATGTGTCCACATGTCGTCCCGTTTTTCTTATCTCGCTGGCGACACAAAATATCGTCCTGGTCACTAGAGGACAGGATTCCTTATCTTTGGTAGAAGGTGCCATCGATCTATAGTACAGACTGTAAGATATAGAGGGGCACTAACCCCAAAGATGACAAGATGCAATTGCTAATCAGGGATACTGAGAACACACAGTGAGGTCGCAGGACAGGGAGGATGCGCGCAGTGAGGTCGCAGGACAGGGAGGATGCGCGCAGTGAGGTCACGGGACAGGGACGATGCGCGCAGTGAGGTCACGGGACAGGGAGGATGGGCGCAGTGAGGTCACGGGACAGGGAGGATGGGCGCAGTGAGGTCACGGGACAGGGAGGATGGGCGCAGTGAGGTCACGGGACAGGGACGATGGGCGCAGTGAGGTCACGGGACAGGGACGATGGGCGCAGTGAGGTCACGGGACAGGGACGATGGGCGCAGTGAGGTCACGGGACAGGGACGATGGGCGCAGTGAGGTCACGGGACAGGGACGATGGGCGCAGTGAGGTCACGGGACAGGGACGATGGGCGCAGTGAGGTCACGGGACAGGGACGATGGGCGCAGTGAGGTCACGGGACAGGGACGATGGGCGCAGTGAGGTCACGGGACAGGGACGATGTTCATAACTAGATTTGAGTGAATTTTTCAAAATTTGACTCTGATTACAATCATCGGCGAATATTGTTTTAGCATTATTCACCGAACACAGCCAAACGTCAGTGGCAGTAGAAATTACTGAATATGTTCAGAACCGATCATCAAATTTAAATTCGGCATGAATAGGGTACCAATATGGAAAATTCGGATTCGGCGACCGAATCTGAACATATTTGCTCAACTCCGTCCGTAACTATCACTAGCTGCACCTTATGTTTGCATGGTGATGGTCCCCATCAGTTGTGGGGCCCCTTACAGTTGTCGGATGCGCTGGCTACTACAGCCGTGGCCCTTGCATCATTTCAGCTGGGCTGTTAGGGATGTACTGATGACACTTCTACATAATGTGCAGCTGAATCATGAGTGCAGCTCTGAGGTATAAGATGGGATGTAGCGGATCTGATTTCTTGCATTTTTGGGGTTCCTCCTTCACTACTTGATACCAGAGCTCTTGTCGGCAATTCCTTGGTGCATCCAACCTTCCCAGTGTCCCACCACCACGACCGTTTCCCGACTTTTGT
The DNA here is from genome assembly GCF_039654945.1 of Dendrobates tinctorius. NCBI lineage: Eukaryota > Metazoa > Chordata > Amphibia > Anura > Dendrobatidae > Dendrobates > Dendrobates tinctorius. The sequence continues at coordinate 11,096,671 of NW_027361824.1, forward strand.
GCCTTAATCTGTAACCTGCTGTCTCCCGTCAGATGTGAACTCATTCCAACAAACGACAAAATGGATCGATGACGTCAGGACGGAGCGAGGCAGTGACGTGATCATCATGCTAGTGGGGAATAAAACCGACCTCGCTGACAAAAGGTAAAACGTCAGCCACGATTGCAGCGGCCGTGCAGCTCTCATGTTGTCTACGAGATTCTGTGATGTCATCGGCCAATAATAATTCAGCTTCTGCTGGGATCTCTGGCAGCAGGCAGTCTCTGGTAATCCTCTATGTCTTGTGGTTACTCTGCAGGCAAGTGTCCATCGAGGAAGGAGAGAGGAAAGCCAAGGAGCTGAATGTAATGTTTATCGAGACCAGCGCAAAAGCCGGATATAACGTAAAACAGGTGAGGAGCCGCCATAAGATAGTAGGACCACGCCCACGGCGACCTCCGATGATGGGCGGATTATATGTGCAGAAAAGAGGGGGACTGAATATGGAGACACGGGGGGGGGGGGGCGCCCCTGTTCTCTAGCCAAAACCGCATGACCCGGAGATTGACCCGTTGAACACCCGCTCTCCCCTTAACGTGGGCATAACGCTACTCAGACAACATAGGATGAGGGTCAAACAGTGTGGCAATGCTTTATTGAACCACACAACAGACAGATAACACATAGAACAGTCCCAGCACAGTATCCAAGATGGTGCACATTAGAGTCTCGCCTTTCCGCTGACCCGCCGTGATAATTGCAGCTGTGATTTCAGATCTTCCAGGGTCTCCACTCCGCTTGTGGCATGCACACAGAGAGGAGGTAACGACAAGTGTAGGAACATGACAGTCCATACAAGGGCAGTAAATCCGAGGATCACAACCTGGCTTCATCTTCCAGGGTCCGCTACCTCATCTGTGGTACGCACACAGAGAGGAGGTAGCAACAAGTGTAGGAAGATGACAGTACGTGGAGTTCATACAAGGTATAAGACCAGTTGATCAAAGGATCACAACCTGGTTTCTCCAAATGTATCCATGGTTCAGCGATGGTCAATGGAGCACATCTGTATTCTTCCAACTGGGGCCGAAAACCCCTAGGTTATTTCCTGTAGAATGATAGATCCGTGTCCCTTGTGATGGAGCCATGATGTAAAATGTCTGCTGTCCTGTCTCTGGTCCTTTTGGATCTTTCGATGTCTTGGCAGAATCTCTGGCTGTCTCTCCCTCTCAGTCTCTTTATACAGAGGCATGTAACCTATTTTAGCCTTAACAAGTGTCCCTCATTCAGTATTTACATAAAATGGGAGGAATGGTGATGAGATCAAGTATTATTACTTGCTTATTTAATCTGTTTGCATAGTTTTTTCCCTCTGTGCTTTGGAAGTCAACAAGCTGACTCCATAACACAATGCATAATTAGCATATCAGCAGACATCACTAGAGATCAAGGATAAGCGCACAATACAAGTCAATATTCCAGGCTTACACACATAAAAGTCTGTTTTCTTGACCAACCAGAAATCAACACTTAAATTTGAAAACATACAGATAACATTCTGTTATTCAGTGTCTGGTTAATTAAGATACAATGCTGTGTCTCTACACTGAACTCCTAGCTTAATCCCATCAAAGTGATGACATCCGATCCATCAGTCAAAGGCCAAAGCAGTCAAGAGTAGAGTTGAGCGACTTTGGTCGGATCGGGTTTCATGAAACAAAATTTGTTTCAGATGAAACTGGTCCGACTAGGGCAAAAATAGTCGGAGTTTCGTCCGAAACCCGACCCCAATGCAAGTCAATGGGGAATAAAAGTCGGCATTGAGCGGATGACATTCATCCACTCAATGCCGACTTTTAATCCCCATTGACTTGCATTGTGGTCGGGTTTCGGACGAAACTCCGACTATTTTTGCCCTAGTCGAACCAGTTTCATCTGAAACAAATTTTGTTTCATGAAACCCGATCCGACCAAAGTCGCTCAACTCTAGTCAAGAGGACGGATGGGTGGGAAGTCATCGATTCCACTCCCAACAGAGACAACAGGAGGTTTTGATGAACTTCTCATTAATTAGGGGCTATTGCTGCAATTTTCTTTTCTTTTTTTCTTTAACACTAAATGTCTGAATCCTACCCGACCAGCTGCACAAACCATTCACATAGGTGAACGCAGCTTATGTTACCGGTTCATTTACTTCTCCATATAAAACCATTTCTTTAATTCTCGCTTCTGAATGTTCCTGTGTCTTTCAGCTCTTCAGACGTGTTGCAGCCGCTCTACCTGGTATGGAAAGCTCACAGGACAAGAGTAAAGAAGACAGTATCTTTTTACCCAAAGATATAACTACTATAATACTGCCCCTATGTACGAGAATATAACTACTATAATACTGCCCCTATGTACAAGAATATAACTACTATAATACTGTCCCCTATGTACAAGAATATAACTACTATAATACTGCCCCATATGTACAAGAATATAACTACTATAATACTGCTCCTATGTACAAGAATATAACTACTATAATACTGTCCCCTATGTACAAGAATATAACTACTATAATACTGTCCCCTATGTACAAGAATATAACTACTATAATACTGCTCCTATGTACAAGAATATAACTACTATAATACTGCCCCCTATGTACAAGACTATACTATAATACTGCTCCTATGTACAAGAATATAACTACTATAATACTGTCCCCTATGTACAAGAATATAACTACTATAATACTGCTCCTATGTACAAGAATATAACTACTATAATACTGCCCCCTATGTACAAGAATATAACTACTATAATACTGCCCCTATGTATAAGAATATAACTACTATAATACTGCCCCCTATGTACAAGAATATAACTACTATAATACTGCCCCCTATGTACAAGAATATAACTACTATAATACTGCCCCTATGTATAAGAATATAACTACTATAATACTGTCCCCTATGTACAAGAATATAACTACTATAATACTGCTCCTATGTACAAGAATATAACTACTATAATACTGCCCCCTATGTACAAGAATATAACTACTATAATACTGCCCCTATGTATAAGAATATAACTACTATAATACTGCCCCCTATGTACAAGACTATACTATAATACTGCCCCTATGTACAAGAATATAACTACTATAATACTGTCCCCTATGTACAAGAATATAACTACTATAATACTGCCCCCTATGTACAAGAATATAACTACTATAATACTGCCCCTATGTACAAGAATATAACTACTATAATACTGCCCCCTTTGTACAAGAATATAACTACTATAATACTGCTCATATGTACAAGAATACAACTACTATAATACTGCTCCTATGTACAAGAATATAGCTACTATAATACTGCCCCCTATGTACAAGAATATAACTACTATAATACTGCCCCCTATGTACAAGAATATAACTACTATAATACTGCCCCCTTTGTACAAGAATATAACTACTATAATACTGCTCCTCTGTACAAGAATATAACTACTATAATACTGCTCCTATGTACAAGACTATACTATAATACTGCTCCTATGTACAAGAATATAACTACTATAATACTGCCCCAAGTACAAGAATATAGCTACTATAATACTGCCCCCTATGTACAAGACTATACTATAATACTGCTCCTATATACAAGAATATAACTACAATAATACTGCCCCTATGTACAAGAATATAACTACAATAATACTGCCCCTATGTACAAGAATATAACTACTATAATACTGCCCCTATGTACAAGAATATAACTACTATAATACTGCCCCTATGTACAAGAATATAACTACTATAATACTGCCCCTATGTACAAGAATATAACTACTATAATACTGCTCCTATGTACAAGAATATAACTACTATAATACTGCCCCAAGTACAAGAATATAACTACTATAATACTGCCCCACGTACAAGAATATACTATAATACTGCCCCTATGTACAAGACTATACTATAATACTGCCCCTATGTACAAGACTATACTATAATACTGCTCCTATATACAAGAATATAACTACTATAATACTGCCCCAAGTACAAGAATATAACTACTATAATACTGCCCCAAGTACAAGAATATACTATAATACTGCTCCTATATACAAGAATATAACTACTATAATACTGCTCCCTATGTACAAGAATATAACTACTATAATACTGCCCCCTATGTACAAGAATATACTATAATACTGACCCTATATACAAGAATATAACTACTATAATACTGCCCCCTATGTACAAGAATATAACTACTATAATACTGACCCTATATACAAGAATATAACTACTATAATACTGCCCCTATGTACAAGAATATAACTACTATAATACTGCCCCTATGTACAAGAATATAACTACTATAATACTGCCCCTATGTACAAGAATATAACTACTATAATACTGCCCCCTATGTACAAGAATATAACTACTATAATACTGCCCCCTATGTACAAGAATATAACTACTATAATACTGACCCTATATACAAGAATATAACTACTATAATACTGCCCCCTACGTACAAGAATATAACTACATTGTGGTCGTATGATGGTCGTGCTGGAGTTACAGATTCCGGTTGAGCTGATGTTTCCTCTTGGATGATGAAGCTCTTGTACTTGTGAGGAGCTCGTTATATGGCAGTAATTGGGGTGAGCTCTGGGTTGCGATTTGAAGCCTTTATGTCTGAAGCTCACTGATTGACCTGTCCTGGATTATTTTCCCTTTGCTGTTTTTGTGATTTTATTCTCTCTCATGTAGTGGCATAAATCATGTATAGGAAGGAGCCGAGAGTGATGGGGCTTATGCCGGACAGGAGTGTGGCAGCATTAATAGCCCACTGGTTACACATTGGTCTCAGTGTAATGCCGCATTTCGCTTCCTCACCATTAGGTGGTGCTGTTACAAAACTCTTATGCAGTTGTGTGCGCTGATCGAGCGATCATCCTTGATCTAGTTGGGCGTTTTTTGTTTTAGTTTCGATTTTTACCCTTTCATTGCGTTTTCTTTAACCCTTTCCTCCCCCAGTGATTGACGTCAGACTGGATAAGCCTCAGGAAGCTCCTGTCAGCGAAGGCGGCTGCTCCTGTTAATCTCACGGTTCCTCCGCGTCCCGTCTCCTCCATCGTCAGAACCGTCACTACTTCTCCTGCTCCTCCCAAGACCCCTTCTCCCCTATTAACTCTTCATTTACCGCAGTGTGAATACGGGCTCACCCTTCTCACCTGTCCATCTCTGGTTCCGCGAGGATCATTAATAATATATATATATAAATCTATACAGTGTCTTCATTTATGTAAATGAAACTAATGGCATCGAGGAAACAATCTGCCTGTTCTTGTTCACATCGTCCCTTGGTGAGTGGCGGTATTACAGGACGCCCGTACATATGTACTACCTGGCGCACGCGCCGGACGTGGCCACGAAGACTCGCATCGATGGGATACAGCGTGCGCACGCCGCGGACACTTCCCTTTTATGGGCTGATCAGTAACCTCACCGCCGTGCCGCCCCGTAAGGCATCTTCACACTAATAGCATAGATGGGCCCCCCCCCCACTTAAAATAATGGTCCATCCCAGAAAATGGCATCTTCCACCATGCGCTGGGTTTGGAGGGGTGGTCATACTCGCCATTGTCTTATATCGCAGCATGTCCCTGCTTCCGAGGTGTGAATTGCTGCTTTTCAATAGTTTTTGTTTTTATTAACATTTTTTTTTGTTTTTTTTTTTAATTAAAATAAAGTATAAATAATGCACTTTGTAATGTGGCCAAGCAGATTCATGTCGGGCGGCGGAGGAGCATGTGGAACGCATGAACTGCCGCGTCCTGCACGGGACGTCCAGCTGCCCTCTAACCAGGAGGAGGAGGCTGCCGCCATCTTGAATCCTTGGGGGGGGGGGGAGGGGATATTCTCATATCCCGCTTTGCAGGGGTCTTAAACTTTCTATACCTAAAGCTACTTTAGAGACATCCTGCAGTGTAAAGTATGGAGGATTTATTTCTAGTTACAGATCTACGCTTCATACTACATGAGTGACGAGTTGCGAACGTGCGGAGCTCTTTAAAGAAACTTGCAATAGAGATTTGTGGGCGCAGGCAATGGCAAAACCTCTATTCTTTACACTGCAGGCTACGTCCAGTGTAAAGACTGCGTTTTCGTTATGTATAGTTAATTCAGCTTTATTTACAGTAAAGTTTGCACCCCTTTTATTATCGCAGCGGTGAGGTCGGCAGTTTACAGCCGGCACGGGATTGGTGCAGTACAATGTCTTCTGTCTGTTCGTGGGCACCACTTTACTATGTTATTTCTCTTGGTATTAATAAAAGTCCATTTTTTTCCATGTGTATAAGTGTATGTGTCCCGATCTCTTCCTGATGCTGATTACATGACAATGCGTGATCTACCTATATAGGTTTGCTCCTCTTACAAGAACAATGACTAATAACACCTCTATATACAGTAGATAATGCAGTATCCACCATTCACAACAGGTGATGTCACAGCTCACCTCCTCCTCCTATATAATGACTGATAACACCTCTATATACAGTGGATAACACAGGATCCACCATTCACATTAGGTGATGTCACAGCTCACCTGTACAATGACTGATAACACCCCTATATACAGTAGATAACACAGGATCCACCATTCACAATAGGGGATGTCACAGCTCACCTCCTCCTGTACAATGACTGATAACACCTCTATACAGTAGATAACACAGGATCAACTATTCACAATAGGTGATGTCACAGCTCACCTCCTCCTGTACAATGACTGATAACACCTATTTACAGTAGATATCACAGGATCCACCATTCACAATAGGTGATGTCACAGCTCACCTCCTCCTGTACAGTGACTGATAACACCTCTATATACAGTAGATAATGCAGTATCCACCATTCACAATAGGTGATGTCACAGCTCACCTCCTCCTCCTATATAATGACTGATAACACCTCTATATACAGTGGATAACACAGGATCCACCATTCACAATAGGTGATGTCACAGCTCACCTCCTCCTGTACAATGACTGATAACACCTCTATATACAGTAGATAATGCAGTATCCACCATTCACAATAGGTGATGTCACAGCTCACCTCCTCCTCCTATATAATGACTGATAACACCTCTATATACAGTGGATAACACAGGATCCACCATTCACAATAGGTGATGTCACAGCTCACCTCCTCCTGTACAGTGACTGATAACACCTCTATATACAGTAGATAATGCAGTATCCACCATTCACAATAGGTGATGTCACAGCTCACCTCCTCCTCCTATATAATGACTGATAACACCTCTATATACAGTGGATAACACAGGATCCACCATTCACAATAGGTGATGTCACAGCTCACCTCCTCCTGTACAATGACTGATAACACCTCTATATACAGTGGATAACACAGGATCCACCATTCACAATAGGTGATGTCACAGCTCACCTCCTCCTGTACAATGACTGATAACATCTCTATATACAGTAGATAACACAGGATCAACTATTCACAATAGGTGATGTCACAGCTCACCTCCTCCTGTACAATGACTGATAACACATATATAAACAGTAGATAACACAGGATCAACTATTCACAATAGGTGATGTCACAGCTCACCTCCTCCTGTACAATGACTGATAACACATATATATACAGTAATTAACATAGGATCCATCATTCACAATAGGTGATGTCACAGCTCACCTCCTCTCCCTGTGCAATGACTGATAACACCTATATAAACAGTAGATAACGCAGGATCCACCATTCACAATAGAGGATATCACAGCTCACCTTACTGCAGATTAGAGCATGCCCAGTTCATACTTCCATACAAACATAGGGTGTGAGTGAGTCTCTTGATGCTAATGTGAAGGAGAGGAATGTAGGTGTCTAATGGACTGAGTGGTCGGCGGGAAAATTGTAAGGATATGTTTCCACGTGGCGTATTACATCCGGATATTCTGCGTATTGGACGCTCCGTACAGCCGCAGCATTCAATCCGCAGCGTCCTGATGTTACAGCATAGTGGAGGGGATTTTATGAAATCCTGTCTCCTCTATGCGCCCGAATACGTGGGTGACACACCCACGACACCAGACCTGCGGCGCGTCTTTTTAGAATGCAGCATGTCAGTTTACCTTGTGGAGACGCTCAGTCTACTCTATGAATACGATGCGATGATTCCGGATGTGTTCAATGAGCGCATGCGCAAAAGTGGGCGGAGCAGGGCTTCCGCTCCATCCAAAGCGCAAGGAATGCGCTATGTGGAAACTAATTCCGGAATTCTCGTGGTAATTTCCGTGAGAGTTACGCTACGTGTGAACCCAGCCTAAGAGTTTTTTTTAAATACAATGGTGAAAAAAATCAAACCTTAACGAAAAAGAAATACATTTAATATATAAATCTGGAGTTGGTAACCAAACCGTCCACCCCTCAATTTCCGGACCTTTTGAGATGTAGATATACATGTATCTAAGAAAAACATCTGCAGGTGCACATATGTTATTCTACCCAGATATTGCTCTCTAACAAGGGGGACATGGGCCTTGGGGACACGAGTCTGGAGGGGGAAAAAGGGGACGCAAAAGTTCGGAGGAGGAGGACAGGTAGTCTGGAAGAAGATGACACGGAGACAGGAGTCCGGAAGAGGGTAGAACACGAGTCTGGACAAAGATAAAGGGATCTGGAGGATGATGACAGGAGTCTGATGAGGGACGCATGAGTCCGGAGGAGGAGGATACATGTCTGGAGGGTAACATGGGTCTGGAGGAAAATGACTGCAGGAGTCTGGAGGAGGAGTACACAAGTCTAGAGGGGAACATGGGTCTAGAGAAGGAGGACAGGATTCTGGAGGAACACATCACAAGGCCTGGATGGGACACAGGAAACCGGAGGAGGAGGACAGAGGAGTCTGGATAAAGATGACAGGAGACTGAAGGGGGACACAGGAGTCTGGAGGTGAGTAAGGTGATGCGGGGCCGTAGCTGTGTGCAAGGTACTCCTCTTCTATGCCCCAGAATGTGATATGAAAATGGTGGTCCTGGCTGGATGTGTGGACTTTGGCTATCTCGGCAAGTCGCCTCTGCAGACCGCATGGTGTCGTACTCGGCTAGCCAAGACCAGATATTACGGCATTAATTGAGGAAGACTAACATTCAAAAATAAGCTTGAATTTCCTGCCTCTCACGGTGTCTTTATTCTCCTCAGAATCTTAAGCCCCCGTTACACACTGCGATATTTCTAGCGATATCGCTGCATGTGATACTTACCTCCGACCGGCTCCCCCGCTGGTTATCGCTGATCGCGCGAGAAGCTCCTGGACCATTCCTCGTCGGTCACTTCCTGCGGTGCTTCCTGTGGCGCCGACGAGCGACACGTGGAGCCAGGCGGGAGGACGCAGGATCGCCGCGTCTGACAGGTAAGTAGCGACCCCTGACCCCAGCGATGTCGCTGGTGAGATCTGCCTGTGTGGCAGCTCACTAGCGACCACCTAGCGATGCACCAGCGATCCTGACCGCGTCATATAGCTGGTCGGGATCGCTGGTGCATCACTAGGTGTAACGGTACCCTTAGTATCTGTCGCCCTGGTCTCCCTCTTGCAACCTCAACACCCATTACATGCAGATCTGCCAACCTTCAGGCCTGAGGTCTGCTACATCTCCAAGCTGGGCCCTATCTGATCTTCCAGGAAGTCTTCCCTGGAGTTCCAACTGTTTACTCTGTCCATACCTACTCACTACTGTTTTCTGGGCAGCACACCGCTTCTTCACATAACAATGTAAAACAATAAATGATCAAAACAATGCGTTATATATCAACACAGATTCTTCAAGGGGTGTGGGCAGCATGTCCACCTTACATTTTTCCCTCCTTTAATGATGGTCGTTCTCAGCCATCCGGGACCTGTAAAAACCCCGCAAAGGCCGTCTTGACAACACACAATACATAATTAGTGATGAGCGACTATACTCGCTGCTCAGGTTTACCCGAGCAAGCTTGGGTGTCCTCTGAGTATTTTGGCGTGTTCTGAGATTTAGTTTGTGTTGAAGCAGCTGCATGATTTGCAGCTGCTAGACAGCCTTAATACATGTGGGGATTCCCTAACAAACTGGCAACCCCCACATGTATTCAGCCTGTCTAGCAGCCGCAAATAAAGCAGCTGAGACGACGAAAACTAAATCTCCGAGCACGCCAAAATACCCGGAGGACACCTGAGCATGCTCAGGAAAACCCGAGCAACGAGTATACTCATCACTATATATAATGCATTCAAGAGGTGTGGGCAGCATGTTCACCTCCTAACAGATGGACACTAGGGTGACCGGATCTCATATGGGGGGGAAAAAATGTCAGAATCTTGTTCGTCTGGATCCCACAAAACGATTCCCCTTTCCAGATATTGAGAGAGCCAAAATTTGAGCTCGATCAAACGACGTTAACCCGTGCCGCTCGTCGCTCAAAGTTTGAAAAAATCCAAATTGAGGTATTTTAAGATTTAGGTATTTTGCATAGTCTGTTAGACTATAAAGAATGTGACAACAACATTGCAGAAATAGCCCTGACCAAATTTTCGAACCATTTGTGGTATTTGAATGCAGAGTTGGTGGGATTATCGTTTTTTGATCCCACCATTACAGACAATGAAAAGTTGTTAATGGCTAATAAATTGCTCAGTAGCACAGATGAACCATCAGAGCACGCTAACCTACATGAGTTGATAATTTTACATAGTTATCTAATCTATTCTAGAGCTTTTGTTAAAGTAGTTTTTGAAACGTCAGAATATAATGCTCGGCATTTGCTTACAACTTGCAGGACATATTGCTTTTGTTCTTCATCTTTTGTCAGAAGGTCGTTAAAGTCGGTTACTTCCCACCTCTTTTAATTTTTCTTTCCTAACTTTTGGATTTACAACCCTAGCGTGCTCTGATGGTTCATCTGTGCTACTGAGCAATTTATTAGCCATTAACAACTTTTCATTGTCTGTAATGGTGGGATCAAAAAACGATAATCCCACCAACTCTGCATTCAAATACCACAAATGGTTCGAAAATTTGGTCAGGGCTATTTCTGCAATGTTGTTGTCACATTCTTTATAGTCTAACAGACTATGCAAAATACCTAAATCTTAAAATACCTCAATTTGGATTTTTTCAAACTTTGAGCGACGAGCGGCACGGGTTAACGTCGTTTGATCGAGCTCAAATTTTGGCTATCTCAATATCTGGAAAGGGGAATCGTTTTGTGGGGTCCAGACGGACAAAATTCCGACATCGATTTTTTGCGGTCACCCTAATGGACTCAGACCAGGAGAGGGACCTGATAGGAGCAGTTCACTTCCTTCAATAATGCAATGGTCAGATTTAGAGAAGGAGCAGGTGACATTGTGGTCAGAAATAAAGAAAACCTCCAATAATAGGTGGAATAACAAAAAATTTTTTATAAACCAGATTAGTTTCCTACAATGAAATGTCTCTATAGTAAGTGTGGGGTGGTGTCGTCTCATCTGGTGCTGAGCTGAGTGCGTCCCACAACACAGAAGATAAATGAATTATACGGCATGAGGTTGGAGGCTAATAATGTGCTGGAGCGGAGGCCTCGCACAGCGCCTGGCGCCGGTTACTGGCATCTTCAGAGGACGAGAGCCGCTAACGTAGCTTAATGACTGAGCGGTGACATCGTCTGGTCTCATCGTGATTAGTGATGAGCGAGTATACTCGTTGCTCAGGTTTTCCCCAGCATGCTCGGGTGTCCTCCAAGTATTTTGGCATGCTCAGAGACTTCGTTTCTGTCGATGCAGCTGCTAGACAGCCTGAATACATGTGAGGAATGCCCTCATGTATTCAGCCTGTCCAGCAGCCATAAATCAAGCAGCTCTGGCAACACAAACTACAGTCATGGCCAAAAGTTTTGAGAATGACACAAATATTAACTTTTACAAAGTCTACTGCTTCGTTTTTTCTAATGGCAATTTGCATATACTCCAGAATGTTATAAAGAGTGATCAGCTTAACAGCAATTACTTGCAAAGTCAATATTTGCCTAGAAAATTAACTTTATCCCCCAAAACACATTTCAACATCATTGCAGCCCTGCCTTAAAAGGACCAGCTAACATCGTTTCAGTTATTGCTCCACTAACACAGGTGTGGGTGTTGATGAGGACAGGGCTGGAGATCAATCTGTCATGATTAAGTAAGAATGACACCACTGGACACTTTAAAAGGAGGCTGGTGCTTGGCATCATTGTTTCTCTTCTGTTAACCATGGTTATCTCTAAAGAAACACGTGCAGTCATCATTGCACTACACAAAAAGGGCCTAACAGGGAAGAGTATCGCAGCTAGAAAGATTGCACCTCAGTCAACAATCTATCGCATCATCAAGAACTTCAAGGAGAGAGGTTCCCTTGTTGCCAAAAAGGCTCCTGGGCGCCCAAGAAAGACCGGCAAGCGCGAGGACCGTCTCTTAAAAGTGTTTCAGCTGCGGATCGGGCTACCAGCAGTGCAGAGCTTGCTCAGGAATGGCAGCAGGCAGGTGTGAGTGCATCTGCACGCACTGTGAGGCGGAGACTCTTGGAGCAAGGCCTGGTCTCAAGGAGGGCAGCAAAGAAGCCACTTCTCTCCAGAAAAACATCATGGACAGACTGATATTCTGCAAGAGGTACAGGGAGTGGACTGCTGAGGACTGGGGTAAAGTCATTTTCTCTGATGAATCCCCTTTTCGATTGTTTGGGACATCTGGAAAACAGCTTATTCGGAGAAGACCAGGTGAGCGCTACCACCAGTCTTGTCTCATGCCAACTGTCAAGCATCCTGAAACCATTCATGTGTGGGGTGGCTTCTCAGCCAAGGGAATGGGCTCTCTCTCAGTCTTGCCTAAAAACACAGCCATGAATAAAGAATGGTACCAGAATGTCCTCCAAGAGCAACTTCTCCCAACCGTCCAAGAGCAGTTTGGCGATCAACAATGCCTTTTTCAACATGATGGAGCACCTTGCCATAAAGCAAAGGTGATAACTAAATGGCTCAGGGAACAAAACATAGAGATTTTGGGACCATGGCCTGGAAACTCCCCAGATCTTAATCCCATTGAGAACTTGTGGTCAATCATCAAGAGACGGGTGGACAAACAAAAACCTTCAAATTCAGACAAAATAAAAGCATTGATTTTGCAAGAATGGACTGCTATCAGTCAGGATTTGATCCAGAACTTGATTGAGAGCATGCCAGGGAGAATTGCAGAGGTCCTGAAGAAGAAGGGTCAACACTGCAAATATTGACTTGCTGCATTAACTCATTCTAACTGTCAATATAACCTTTTGTTACTCATAATATGATTGCAATTATATTTCTGTATGTGATAAAAACATCTGACAAACACACATAAAAACCAGAGGCCAGCAGATCATGTGAAAATATAATATTTGTGTCATTCTCTAAACTTTTGGCCATGACTATAAATCTCTGAGCACGCCAAAATACTCGGGAGAGCACCCGAGAAAGTTCAGGAAAACCCGAGCAACGAGAATACTTGCTCATCACTAATCGTGATATCAGTCTGTGACTTGAAAATCAGATCAAAACCCCAAAATACTGAAAAAACTCCAAAAATACATTCTCAATACATAACTATGACAATTCAGATGCAGCCTCATTCAGTCCATAGAGACGACTCTCAGGCTGTGTGCCCACGTTGCGTTTTTGTAAGCGTTTCTGCAGCGTTTGAGCTGGATCAGACGCTGCAGAAATGCTTACAAGATGCTTCTAATTAATTAGCATGCGTTTTTGGCTTTTTGTGCCAATGCTGCGTTTTTAACCGCTCAGGAATCGCTTAGCGGCTAAAAACGCAGCATGCTCATTAATTTCCGCATAGCTGAGCGTTTTTAGCCTTCCCCAATGTTCCCAGAAAATGCGCGTCAAAAAACGCGTAAAAAACGCGCAAGAATCGCGCGGAAAAAGCAGGGCGTTTTCTGGGAAAGGGGATGCGATTCCTGAGCGTTTAAAAACGCTAGCGTGGGCACATAGCCTAAATCAGATGAGAAAACACAGGAGAACAACAGAGTCCAGACTATATTAATAAGTATAAATTTATTGATAGAATTCAAAGACACACAGATGAGAAACAGGACAAATCTACTGGTTTAGTAGGAGGTCAATCAAATGAATTAAACCTGAAACCATTAAAAAGGAACAGACTGGCAGTGTTGGCAAACAAGTCCGTTTGGACGACCATGAGAGGGGTAAGTAATGTTACATACTTGTCACACATGCAAGTAACAGACAATAATCACATGCAACAAAAGATCCCTATCCATTGTTACATTTGCTGCGGCTGCAAACATTGCCACCGGATCAGACCAATGCAGCAAAGAAGCCGTTAGGTACCAGAGTGACGGACCAGAAAAAGTTACATGCAAAGGCATGATAAATCAAGACAAAATGAACTAGTGTGAGAGAACATACCCATCATGTTATGCATGAGACGCCAGTCTGGAAACCCCAACGTACGTTTCACGGTATGGGTACCGCTTCCTCAGGGGGTTTGGCTAAAAACATACATTGTCCCCTTTAAAGGGAATCTGTCACCTGAATTTGGCGGGCTATTTAAATGATTTCTGTCCAGTCCGATGGGCGGGGTTTCTTCTTTCTTCTCCACCCCATCCGTGGCCCCCCGTCCACGCTCTTCTCCGGCATTCTTCTCCATCGTTCGCGCATGCGCAAAGCTATCTTGCTTCGAGCACGCGCAGTATGCTTTGCCCAACTGCGGGCAAAGCCGAAAATCCTTACTGCACATACCCCGGTCACTATGTCCCGGAACACAGCGAAATACTTCCGGGACACAGTGTACCGGCGCATGTACAGTAATGATTTTTGGGTTTGCCCGCAGATGGCCCTACAGCTCCACACACAGTATGATGGCCCTACAGCTCCACACACACAGTATGATGGCCCCCATAGTCCCACACACAGCATGATGGCCCTACAGCTCCACACACAGTATGATGGCCCTACAGCTTCACTCACACAGTATGATGGCCCCCATATTCCGACACACAGTATGATGGCCCCACAGCTCCGCACACAGTATGATGGCCCCATAGCTCCGCACCCAGTATGATGGCCCTACAGCTCCGCACATAGTATGATGGCCCGCACAGTCCCACACACAGTATGATGGCCCTACAGCTCCACACACAGTATGATGGCCCTACAGCTCCACACACAGTATGATGGCCCTACAGCTCCACACGCAGTATGATGGCCCTACAGCTCCACCCACAGTATGATGGCCCTACAGCTCCGCACACAGTATGATGGCCCGCACAGTCCCACACACAGTATGATGGCCCTACAGCTCCGCACACAGTATGATGGCCCTACAGCTCTGCACACAGTATGATGGCCCTACAGCTCCGCACACAGTATGATGGCCCTACAGCTCCACACACAGTATGATGGCCCTACAGCTCCACACACACAGTATGATGGCCCCCATAGTCCCACACACAGTATGATGGCCCTACAGCTCTACACACAGTATGATGGCCCTACAGCTCCACACACAGTATGATGACCCTACAGCTCCACACACAGTATGATGGCCCGCACAGTCCCACACACAGTATGATGATGCTACAGCTCCACACACAGTATGATGGCCCGCACAGTCCCATACACAGTATGATGGCCCTACAGCTGCGCACACAGTATGATGGCCCCACAGCTCCACACACAGTATGATGGCCCTAAAACTCCGCACACAGTATGATGGCCCTACAGCTCCGCACACGGTATGATGGCCCTACAGCTCCGCACACGGTATGATGGCCCTACAGCTCCACACATGGTATGATGGCCCTACAGCTCCGCACACGGTATGTTGGCCCTACAGCTCCACACACGGTATCATGGCCCTACAACTCCACACACGGTATGATGGCCCTATAGCACCACACACGGTATGATGGCCCTACAGCACCACACACAGTCTGATGGCCCTACAGCTCCACACACAGTATGATGACCTCCATAGTCCCACACACAGTATGATGACCCTACAGCTCCACACACAGTATGAGGGCCCTACATCTCCACACACAGTATGATGGCCCTACAGCTCCACACACAGTATGATGGCCCTACAGCTCCACACACAGTATGATGATGCTACAGCTCCACACACAGTATGATGGCCCTACAGCTCCACGCACAGTATGATGGCCCGCACAGTCCCACACACAGTATGATGGCCCTACAGCTCCACACACAGTATGATGGCCCTACAGCTCCACACACAGTATGATGGCCCTACAGCTCCGCACACAGTATGATGGCCCTACAGCTCCGCACACAGTATGATGGCCCTACAGCTCCGCACACAGTATCATGGCCCTACAGCTCTACACACAGTATGATGGCCCTACAGCTCCACACACGGTATGATGGCCCTACAGCACCACACACAGTCTGATAGCCCTACAGCTCCGCACACAGTATGATGACCCCCATAGTCCCACACACAGTATGATGACCCTACAGCTCTGCACACAGTATGATGACCCCCATATTCCCATATACAGTATGATGGCCCTACAGCTCCACACACAGTATGATGGCCCTACAGCTCCACACACAGTATGATGGCCCTACAGCTCCACACACAGTATGATGATGCTACAGCTCCACACACAGTATGATGGCCCTACAGCTCCACGCACAGTATGATGGCCCGCACAGTCCCACACACAGTATGATGGCCCTACAGCTCCACACACAGTATGATGGCCCTACAGCTCCACACACAGTATGATGGCCCTACAGCTCCGCACACAGTATGATGGCCCTACAGCTCCGCACACAGTATGATGGCCCTACAGCTCCGCACACAGTATCATGGCCCTACAGCTCTACACACAGTATGATGGCCCTACAGCTCCACACACGGTATGATGGCCCTACAGCACCACACACAGTCTGATAGCCCTACAGCTCCGCACACAGTATGATGACCCCCATAGTCCCACACACAGTATGATGACCCTACAGCTCTGCACACAGTATGATGACCCCCATATTCCCATATACAGTATGATGGCCTACAGCTCCACACACAGTATGAGGGCCCTACAGCTCTGCACACAGTATGATGACCCCCATAGTCCCATATACAGTATGATGGCCCTACAGCTCCACACACAGTATGACGGCCTTACAGCTCCACACACAGTATCATGGCCCTACAGCTCCACACACAGTATGATGGCCCTACAGCTCCACACACACAGTATGATGGCCCCATAGTCCCACACACAGTATGATGGCCCTACAGCTCCACACACAGTATGATGGCCCTACAGCTCCGCACACAGTATGATGGCCCTACAGCTCCACACACAGTATGATGGCCCTACAGCTCCACACACGGTATGATGGCCCTACAGCACCACACACACAGTATGATGGCGCCATAGTCCCACACAGTATGATGGCCCTACAGCTCCACACACACAGTATGATGGCCCCATAGTCCCACACACAGTATGATGGCCCTACAGCTCCACACACAGTATGATGGCCCTACAGCTCCGCACACAGTATGATGGCCCTACAGCTCCACACACAGTATGATGGCCCTACAGCTCCACACACGGTATGATGGCCCTACAGCACCACACACAGTCTGATGGCCCTACAGCTCCGCACACAGTATGATGACCCCCATAGTCCCACACACAGTATGATGACCCTACAGCTCTGCACACAGTATGATGACCCCCATAGTCCCATATACAGTATGATGGCCCTACAGCTCCACGCACAGTATGACGGCCCTACAGCTCCACACACAGTATCATGGCCCTACAGCTCCACACACAGTATGATGGCCCTACAGCTCCACACACAGTATGATGGCCCTACAGCTCCACACACAGTATGATGGCCCTACAGCTCCACACACAGTATGATGGCCCTACAGCTCCACACACACAGTATGATGGCCCCATAGTCCCACACACAGTATGATGGCCCTACAGCTCCACACACAGTATGATGGCCCTAAAGCTCCGCACACAGTATGATGGCCCTACAGCTCCACACACAGTGTGATGGCCCTACAGCTCCACACACGGTATGATGGCCCTACAGCACCACACACAGTCTGATGGCCCTACAGCTCCGCACACAGTATGATGACCCCCATAGTCCCACACACA
This sequence comes from Dendrobates tinctorius, assembly GCF_039654945.1. Classification (NCBI taxonomy): domain Eukaryota; kingdom Metazoa; phylum Chordata; class Amphibia; order Anura; family Dendrobatidae; genus Dendrobates; species Dendrobates tinctorius. Next base: position 11,114,929 of record NW_027361824.1, read on the forward strand.
GTATGATGACCCTACAGCTCTGCACACAGTATGATGACCCCCATAGTCCCATATACAGTATGATGGCCCTACAGCTCCACACACAGTATGATGGACCCAGTATTTTATGCTATGATTAAGGGTCAAATATGATCCGAAACGCGTAAGCCTACACATGCTTTTATTATATGGTATTGTAATTTTTAATGATGGACTAAATAAAGGCTTTTTTTCATTTTTCTATATCGTGTGCTGGATCTACAAAAGTTTTTTTCAGCTCCACACAAACAGTATGATGGCCCCCCCCCATAGTCCCACACACAGTATGATGACCCCCATAGTCCCACACATACAGTAGGATGGCCCTCACAGACTCCCACATACAGTATGGCCATCCCAAAGCCCTCAGAAGGTATTGTGGCCCCATGTAGCCCCACACACATGTAGTATGATGCCCCCTGCACCCCTTCACATACAGAAGAAGGGCCCTTCCTTTGCACTCAGAATAGTGCACTGGCTAAATGGAAAAAAACAAACAAAAAAAACTACTTATTCCCATTTGTACAATGTGCTGCCTTGGTCTGTGATGTGTGAGACTCGATTCAGTGGAATTATTGTGCCTACTGCAGTGATACTTAGATGCAGCAGCTGAATGGTGGAGCACGGGGCTGACGGCTCCCTGCTCCACCACTATACTGTATCTGCGACCTGCTAGGGAAGAAATTTGGGGATGTTCTGCTGCAAAGAGATCTCAAAGATCCACCATAAAGACCAAGGAAATTTCCAAACAACACCATGAAGACCAAAGAGATCTCCAAACAACACCATGAAGACCAAGGAGACCTCCAAACAAGTCAAGGACAAAGTTGTTGAGAAGTACAAGTCAGGGTTGGGTTATAAAAAATATCCCAATCTCTGATGATCCCTGGAGCACCATCAAATCCATTATCATCAAATGCAGAGAACATGGCACCACAACAAACCTGCCAAGAGAGGCCGCCCACCAAAACTCTCAGTCCGGGCAAGGAGGGCATTAATCGGAGAGGCAGCACAGAGACCAAAGGTGACCCTGAAGGAGCTGCAGAGTTCCCAAACAAAAACTGGAGTATCTGTCCATACGACCACAATAAGCCGTACACTCCATAGAGGTGGCCTTTATGAAAGAGTGGGCAGAAAAAAGCCTTTACATACACACGAAAATTGTAAGGCTCGTTTTGAGTTTGTCAAAACACATAGGAGTCTCCCCAAATGTATGGAGGAAGGTGCTGTGGTCAGATGAGATCAAAACTGAACTTTTTGGCCACCAAAGTAAACGCTGTGTCTGGCACCAAACCAACACAGATGGCTATGATGCAGCAGCAGCTCACGTCGGGGGACTTGTATCTGCCCGGACATGGTATATCTCACTCCCCTGATGAAGCAGAATTGAGGAAACGCGTTGGGAGAAACCAATATGAGGGAGACCTCTGGTGGGACAGAATGTTGTCGATACCCCACATGCTGGTCACTATGAAGTCTTTGCCGGCGTTATGCGTTCCTTTATAATAACCGCTGAGTATATTCATGAACCACCTTGGGACAGCGGTAATCCTGCTCCCTGCGGCTCAGACATCAGTCGGAGGACATTACCTGACAGTGTGCATCATCTGTTCCCAGCCTGGGATTTATGGCATGCAATATTTAACCCACAGGGTCCGGAGTAGAATATTGTGGATATTTTCGCTCCCTGGGTTTGTTTGCTGCTGTTAGTTTCATCTCGTTGGCCTTTTAGTATATGTCATAGCGCATTCACCCTCAGTGGAGGTTTATAGGTCTGTTTCTGGGCCTCATACAGAGGAGAGTCCGCCCATTATTAGGACCTTTGGGTCCTCTGCTCTCTCTTCTCTTTGGTCTCTCGGCTATAAGCCCCATACTCTTACATCAGGACTGACATGACCTGCTACATCGGGCCAGACCTTAATCCAATGAAGACTCTGAGGTCAGACCTGAAGATCGCTGTCCACCAGCAGAAACATCTAACATGAAGGATCTGGAGCAGTTTTGTCTTGAGGAATCGGCAAAAATCCCAGTGACAAAATGTGGAAAGCTCATAGAGACTCATCCAAAGCGACTGCAGCTGTAATTGCCTCAAAAAGAGGCTCCGCAAAGTACTGACTTTAGGGGGATGAATAGTTATGAATACTGAAGTTTTCAGCTATTTTGTCCTATTTGCTTCACAATAAAAAGAAAAAACAAATGTTCACAGTTGCGAGCGTGCTCTCTACATGACCTGATGCAAAACCTCAAAAAAAACAAACAGTGAAATTCAAGAATGTGAAGTAGCAAAACACGGAAAATGCCAAAGGGGTGATTACTTTCGCAAGCCTCTGTATTTATTTGAAAAGCATTTCCCTAATATCTTCTCATTATCATACACGACTGAAGGTTCATCCCGGGTGAATCTCTGCCCAGGTCTCGCAGCAATATGAAATAAGAAGGATTTTCTCAGTATGGAGTTAAAGGGAACCCGTCACCCATTTCTTGACAGATCATGTAAAGCTATCATTCAATTGTGGGTTACACAAGGATTCTAGTAGGACTTTTGATCCCCCCTGACCCCGCAGTCCTCACGCTTTAGCGTCTCACACACACGATTTCATTTTCTTTTATTTTAAAATTTAAGATTTACATTCATCATTTTCAGACTTGTTACCGTTCTTAAAGCCGCAGTGAATATTTTTTTTTTTTCCTGAAACATCTTGATGCCTAAAACGATTCAATCACCGAGGATTCATAATCTAAAGTGGATCATATCGAACGGGAAATAAACGACTGGATAATAAAGAGTGAAGGTGGGACACAGTATACAGCGGAACCATGTCCTGTCCGGCCACGGCTCCTCTTCTAGTTGGGGCCCTAAAACCAGCAAGGCATCCAGAAGAGGGAATTGAGGGCTGAGGTGGCGAGGGCTGCAGACAGGAAGCCCACCGCCATGTGCTCCCCCAAAGTGCTGCTTCTGTCTCTGATGATAACGTGTGGCCCCCCGGGACCTGGGGTAAGAAAAAAAAAATCACCATCATCTGAAGACTTAGAGGCAAAAAAAATAAATAAAAACATTTGTCCCTTCCTTGTCCTGCTCACACAGCTGACACTTTGTTACAATGTATAAGTCTAGATAATGGTTTCAATGAAGGTAATATTGTATTATGACCAGTAGATGGCAGCATATACCCATCATGGAGACCATAAAGGAAGTTCATGCATCTGTTCTATTTGTTACATTTATTTATTTATTTATTTGAAGATCTTTGGAAACTGTCAGCAAGCTGCTGTTGATGGATCTCGACTTCACACCACATTCAGGACAATAATTAGTTCCAACCTATCGCCACCTTCTTTACATTAATTGCTTCACTGTATCCCCTCCGAAAAAAAAAAAAAGAAAGTGAAGTCACTTTGCAAAAAGTTATTAAAAATCTCCTACCGTTTTGTGTATTCAGCTCACATGGAGGATTATTTGCCTCCAGTTTAGTCTGACCCTGCAGTCACACTCGCTCCACGTCTGTCACCTACTTCTCGCTTATCTGCTAAATTATAAGGAAGACGTCGGGGACAGGTGGTTTGGAGTGTAACTGGCAGCATCAGTCCGCAGAGGAGCTGTATGCACAAAACGAGAAACAAAATATGTAAGGCACAGTGTTGATGAAGTAATTGGATAAAAAGGTGATTAAAAGCGATTAATGGTAACCTGCTTGCTGACTGTTTCCTGAAAGACGCAGTTTTGATTATTCAGGACTGGGATCAGGAAATGACAGATGGATCAGAATCAGATTCCCAGGCCCGATTGAGACGTACCGTAGCCGGGGCCATAGCAGCCGTGATTGACATACACGGCCCGATGGGAGTTTACTGGAACCGTCTGGTAGCTGTCATCATATGGATTATATAAGTACACCTGGGGGAGAGAAGGACACAGGTCACTGTCATATAGGACATTTTACATAATAGGCAGGAAATATGGATATGCAGAGAAATTAGTAACTTCTGTATCCTGGCAGCCACCACTAGGGGGAGCTCCCTATATACAGAGATACATGATAAGATCCTGTCTGCAGCCACCACTAGGGGGACCTCCCTGTATACAGAGATACATGATAAGATCCTGTCTGCAGCCACCACTAGGGGGCGCTCCCTGTATACAGAGATACATGATAAGATCCTGTCTGCAGCCACCACTAGGGAGAACTCCCTGTACACAGAGATACATGATAAGATCCTGTCTGCAGCCACCACTAGGGGGAGCTCCCTGTATACAGGGATACATGATAAGAACTTGCCTGCAGTCACCACTAGGGGGAGCTCCCTGTATACAGAGATACATGATAAGATCCTGTCTGCAGCCACCACTAGGGGGAGCTCCCTGTATACAGAGATGCATGATAAGATCCTGACTGCAGCCACCACTAGGGGGGGCTCCCTGTATACAGAGATACATGATAATATACTCTCTATAGTCACCACTAGGGGGAGCTCCCTGTATACAGAGATACATGATAAGATCCTGTCTGCAGTCACTACTAGGGGGAGCTCCCTGTATACAGAGATACATGATAAGAACTTGTCTGCAGTCACTACTAGGGGGAGCACCCTGTATACAGAGATACATGATAAGATCCTGACTGCAGCCACCACTAGGGGGAGCTCCCTGTATACAGAGATATATGATAATATACTCTCTACAGTCACCACTAGGGGGAGCTCCCTGTATACAGAGATACATGATAAGATCCTGTCTGCAGTCACTACTAGGGGGAGCTCACTGTGTACAGAGATACATGATAAGATCATGTCTGCAGCCACCACTAGGGGGAGCTCCCTGTACACAGAGATACTTGATAATATACTCTCTACAGTCACCACTAGGGGGAGCTCGCTGTATACAGAGATACATGATAATATACTCTCTACAGTCACCACTAGGGGGAGCTCCCTGTATACAGAGATACATGATAATATACTCTCTACAGTCACCACAAGGGGGAGCTCCCTGTATACAGAGATACATGATAAGATCCTGTCTGCAGTCATCACTAAGGGGAGCTTCCTGTACACAGAGATACATGATAAGATCCTGTCTGCAGCCACCACTAGGGGGAGCTCCCTGTATATAGAGATACATGATAAGATCCTGTCTGCAGTCACCACTAGGGGGAGCTCCCTGTTTTCAGAGATACATGATAAGATTCTGTCTGCAGTCACCACTAGGAGGAGCTCCCTGTATACAGAGATACATGATAATATCCTGTCTGCAGCCACCACTAGGGGGAGCTCCCTGTATACAGAGATACATGATAAGATCCTGTCTGCAGCCACCACTAGGGGGAGCTCCCTGTATATAGAGATACATGATAAGATCCTGTCTGCAGCCACCACTAGGGGGGAGCTCCCTGCATACAGAGATACATGATAAGATCCTGTCTGCAGTCACCACTAGGGGGAGCTCCCTGTATACAGAGATACATGATAAGATTCTCTCTGCAGTCACCACTAGGGGGAGCTCCCTATTTACAGAGGTACATGATAAGATCCTGTCTGAAGCCACCACTAGGGGGAGGTCCCTGTATACAGAGATACATGATAAGATCCTGTCTGAAGCCACCACTAGGGGAAGCTCCCTGTATACAGAGATAGATGATAAGATCCTGTCTGCAGTCACCAGTAGGGGGAGCTCCCTTTATATAGAGATACATGATAAGATTCTCTCTGCAGTCACCACTAGGGGGAGCTCCCTGTATACAGGGATACATGATAAGATCCTGTCTGCAGCCACCACTAGGGGGAGCTCCCTGTATACAGAGCTTACATGACAAGATCCTGTCTGCAGTCACCACTAGGGGGAGCTCCCTGTATATAGAGATACATGATAAGATCCTGTCTGCAGTCACCACTAGGGGGAGCTCCCTGTATATAGAGATACATGATAAGATCCTGTCTGCAGTCACCACTAGGGAGAGCTCCCTGTATACAGAAATACATGATAAGATCCTGTCTGAAGGCACCACTAGGGGGAGCGCCCTGTATACAGAGATACATGATAAGATCCTGTCTGCAGTCACCACTAGGGGGAGCTCCCTGTATACAGAGATACATGATAAGATCCTGTCTGCAGTCACCACTAAGGGGAGCTGTTATGATTGGGTCACTGAGGAGGAAAGCAAGACCACGCTAAGCCACAGAAAACCAGAGAGGTTGGTAACTAAGCGGATTGCAGATCCCTGATCCTATCCACACAACTAGCAGTAGCCGTGGAGCGTACCTACGATGATCCTAGATGCCTTGACACAGCTGGAGAATTAAATAACCCTAAAGCAAGAAAGGGGAAATCTAAACTGCCCCAGAGCAGACCCCAAAGGAATAGACAGCCCCCACATATGTATTATCGGTGAGACAAGATGAAAGCACAAACGCAGGTAGGAAAATAGACTGAGCAAACGATGGGGCCCACACTGACTAGACAGGACAGGAAAGGAAAGACGCTGTCTGCAATCACGCAAAAAACCCTGCAAAAAATGCCCAACATGTCTGATAGAAAAAACACTGAAGTTGCATGACTTCGCCCACTATATCAGCACTCTGGTATATTCTGAAAGCAGAGCAGAGCAAAGAGAGGCCAATCTAATATGGGACAAAAACAAACTGGTACAAGCAGTAACATAAGGATGGAAATTCAGCACAGACCCAGCCGGGGCTGGCTGACCACACAAAACTGAAATAGACAAAACCAAATCAAATGTGAACAATAGCAAAGAACATGTAGCTTGAGCATGCAGGGACTGAGCTGGAAACGTCAGACCTCAGGAAGCAGGAGAAAATCACCAGCAGGGATAGAGGGAGTCGGCTGTCTTATATCCAGTCAGAAACTCCAGATCTCCAGTCATCCTCCTCATTATCAGGTGGCAGGCCTCTGTTAATTATATCAGCTCCATTACCTCCAGTAACCACCAGAGGGAGCCCGGAAAGAGAACTCGCAACCCCTCTGTCAATACAACCAGCTCCACTACCTTCACTAGTAACCAGAGGTAGGCCAGAAAGCGAATTCACAACAGGGAGCTTTCTGTATACAGAGATACATGATAAGATCCTGTCTGCAGCCACCGCTAGGGGGAGCTCCCTGTATACAGAGATACATGATAAGATCCTGTCTGCAGCCACCACTAGGGGGAGCTCCCTGTATACAGAGATACATGGTAAGATCCTGTCTGCAGCCACCACCAGGGGGAGCTTCCTGTACACAGAGATACATGATAAGACTCTGTCTGCAGCCACCACTAGGAGAAGCTCCCTGTATACAGAGATACATGATAAGATCCTGTCTGCAGCCACCACTAGGGGGAGCTCCCTGTATACAGAGATACAAGATAAAATCCTGTCTGCAGCCACCACCAGGGGGAGCTTCCTGTTCACAGAGATACATGATAAGATCCTGTCTGCAGCCACCACTAGGGGGAGCTCCCTGTATACGGAGATACATGATAAGATACTATCTGCAGTCACCACTAGGGGGAGCTCCATGTATACAGAGATACATTATTATTATTTATTATTATTTATTTATATCGCACCATTGGTTCCATGGTGCTGTACATGAGAAGGGGTTACATACAGATTACAGATATCACTTACAGTAAACAAACTAACAATCACAGACTGATACAGAGGAGAGAGGACCCTGCCCTTTCGGGCTTACATGCTACAGGATGGTGGGGAAGGAGACAGTAGGTTGGGGGGGTTGCAGCAGTTCCGGTGTTGGTTGAGGTGATATCACCAGTAGTGGTGAGAGAGAAGGAGGTAGCGGGGTCATTGCAGGCTGTAGGCTTTCCTGAAGAGATGGGTTTTCAGGTTCCGTCTGAAGGATCCAAATGTGGTTGATAGTCGGACTTGTTAGGGCAAAGAATTCCAGAGAATAGGGGCTATTCGGGAGAAGTCTTGGAGGCGGTTGGGTGAGGAGCGAATAAGTGTAGAGGAGAGAAGGAGGTCTTGGGAGGACCGGAGATTACATGAGGGAAGACATCGGGAGATTAGTGCAGAGAAATATGGGGGAGACAGGTTATAGCTGGCCTTGTAGGTCAGAATTAGTAATTTGAACTGGATACCCTGAGGGAATGGGAGCCAGTGAAGAGATTTGCAGAGGGGAGAAGCGGAGGAGTAGTGAGGAGAGAGATGAATTAGTCGGGCAGCAGCAGAGTTAAGGATGGACTGGAGAGGTGCGAGGGTGTTGGCAGGGAGACCACAGAAAAAAATGTTGCAGTAGTCGAGGCGGGAGATGATGGGGGCATGCACAAGCATTTTAGTAGATTGAGGGTTGAGGAAAGGACGGATTCTGGAAATATTTTTGAGCTGGAGGCGACAGGAGGTTGAAAGAGCTTGGATGTGAGGTTTGAAGGACAGGGCAGAGTCAAAGGTTACACCGAGGCAGCGGACTTCTGGTACTGGGGAAAGTGTGATGTCATTAATTGTTATAGCTAGGTCGGGTAAAGAAGATCTGTGAGATGGCGGAAAGATGATGAGTTCATATTTGTCTACATTGAGTTTTAGGAAGCGAGAGGAGAAGAAGGAGGATATGGCTGATACACACTCTGGGATTCTGGACAGCAGAGAGGTGACGTCTGGGCCAGAGAGGTAGATCTGAGTGTCGTCAGCATAAAGGTGGTACTGGAATCCGTGGGACTTTATGAGTTGCCCCAGACCAAGTGAATAGATTGAGAAGAGTAGGGGTCCTAGAACAGAGCCTTGGGGGACTCCAACAGACAGAGGGTGGGATGAGGAGGTAGTGTGGGAGTGGGAGACGCTGAATGTGCGGTTGGAAAGGTGTGAGGAGATCCAGGATAGGGCAAGGCCTTTGATGCCGAAGGAGGAGAGAATCTGTAGTAGGAGGCAGTGGTCAACTGTGTCAAATGCAGAGGACAGATCTAGAAGGAGGAGTATAGAGTATTGTCCATTTGATTTGGCTGTAAGTAGGTCGATAGTAATTTTGGTCAGGGCTGTCTCAGTGGAGTGATGGGGGCGGAAACCAGATTGTAGATTGTCAAAGAGAAAGTTAGATGATAGGTGGGAGGAAAGTTCAGCGTGGACGTGCTGTTCCAGGAGTTTGGAAGCGAATGGGAGCAGTGATATTGGGCGATAGCTGGACATAGCGGTTGGGTCGAGGGTTGGCTTTTTAAGGATAGGCGTGTTTGTGGCATGCTTGAAAGCAGAAGGGAAGGTACCGGACGTTAATGATAGGTTGAAGAGGTGAGTTAGGGATGGGATAAGTGAGGTGGTGAGGTTGTGGAGGAGGTGGGATGGGATGGGGTCAAGTGCACAGGTCGTGAGGTGCGATTTGGAGAAGAGGCGATTAAGCTCCCCTTCAGTGATGTTGGAGAGTGAGGTACATGAAAAGATCCTGTCTGCAGCCACCACTAGGGGGAGCTCCCTGTATACAGAGATACATGATAAGATCCTGTCTGCAGCCACCACTAGGGGAAGCTCCCTGTATACAGAGATACATGATAAGATTCTGTCTGCAGCCACCACTAGAGGAAGATCCCTGTATACAGACATACATGATAAGATCCTGTCTGCAGACACCACTAGGTGGAGCTCCCTGTATACAGAGATACATGATAAGATTCTGTCTGCAGCCACCACTAGAGGGAGATCCCTGTATACAGAGATACATGATAAGATCCTGTCTGCAGACACCACTAGGTGGAGCTCCCTGTATACAGAGATACATGATAAGATCCTGTCTGCAGCCACCACTAGGGGGAGCCCCCTACATACAGAGATACATGATAAGATCCTGTCTGCAGACACCACTAGGTGGAGCTCCCTGTATACAGAGATACATGATAAGATTCTGTCTGCAGCCACCACTAGAGGGAGATCCCAGTATACAGAGATACATGATAAGATCCTGTCTGCAGACACCACTAGGTGGAGCTCCCTGTATACAGAGATATATGAGAAGATTCTGTCTGCAGCCACCACTAGGGAGAGCTCCCTGTGTGCAGTGTTATTACTGAGTTATTTGTGCAGTGAGCTCCCTCTAGTGGTGGCTGCAAGGGGAGAGGAATTTAGCATTCAGCGCCAAGTCTATAGCGAGGTCGCAGGGAGTTGTGTATTTTACTGTATTAGATGTGCAGTAGACTGCCTCCGCATGCTGCACAGACTTGTTTCTAGGCTTCTCTTGAAATCTCTATGGGAATGTAGTAAGTTCAGAAAATGTTCTCACCAGCTGGGATCTCGCGTCCTGTAATGCAAACTTCCAAGCGCTTAAAAAAAAAGAATAAAATAGAAATCACAGATAGTTCTAGTCAGAGAGGCCACAGTCCTCCAGCAGTGCAGAATGCGTCACCACAGAAAAAAATATACCTTAGAATGCCTGAGGTACTGTTTATGTTGTAGTGATACTATATATGTGTACATTGTGGCAGTACTATTAATGTGTACAGAACGGCAGCACTATTTGTGTGTACAATAAGGTACCATTATTTGTGTACAGTACGGTGATGCTACTTGTGTACAGTATGACACCACTCTTTATGCGTACACTACAGAGACACTATTTATGTGTACTGCATAACATCACTAATTATGTGTACATTACAGTTATAATACATGTGTACAGAATGACAGCACAATTTACATGTACAATATAATAGCATTATTTGTGTACAGTACAGTAATACTACTTGTGCACAGTATGGCAGCACTATGTGTACATTAAAGTGCTACTATTTAGTATGGCAGTATTGTTTAGTACCAATTTATGAGTACAGTTTGGCGTTATTATATTGTATATTAAGTTGTTTCATAGTTAAAACAGTTGAAAAAATAAAATACATTTGTCCATCAAGTTCAACGAGGGGATGGGAGAATATGTGGATGAAGGGAAGAGATATGGGTAAATATTAGGGGGCTGATTCACGGAGGTGCTTACGCAATGTGTGTAGCTTAGGTGGGATGTGGCGCCCCAATAACTTTACTTTCCCCATTGATCCAGAGGAAAGTAAAATATTCATGAAGCGTCAGTGCTGACTTATGTTCCTTATTACCCTGTATCTGTATTACTTAGTGATCCTCAACACTCATCCGGCTCCGATTATAGCGATTCTCAACTGTTGGAAGAAACTGAGTTATCAAACACCCGAGGGTGAACTCTGACCTGGGAGAACCCTCCATATGGCGCTACACTGCAGATCACACTGTGCAAGGTGAGGTTAATAGAGAAGAGGTGCTGAGCATTACTGCACATATAAGATTTACTGCAACAAAACTGTGAACAATATTCCAAATCTACAATAAAAATCCTGCAACCTCCAGAGCTGAAATCTCCTAACATTTCCTGCTTGTACAGTGACTGCACATTGTAGAATCATTTAACATAGGAGAAGCTAACTGTCCATCTGCATCATAGGAGATCAGCTAAACTGCTGGGGCACATCTGTCCTCAAGCCTGCAGAACTCTGAGTGATGATCAGTATTGTAATGTATGTACACAGTGACTGCACCAGCAGAATAGTGAGTGCAGCTCTGGAGTATAATACAGGATGTAACTCAGGATCAGTAATGAAATGTATGTACACAGTGACTGCACCAGCAGAATAGTGAGTGCAGCTTTGGAGTATAATACAGAATATAACTCAGGATCAGTAATGTAATGTATGTACACAGTGACTGCACCAGCAGAATAGTGAGCGCAGCTCTGGAGTATAATACAGGATGTAACTCAGGATCAGTAATGTAATGTATGTACATAGTGACTGCACCAGCAGAATAGTGAGTGCAGCTCTGGGGTATAATACAGGATGTAACTCAGGATCAGTAATGTAATGTATGTACACAGTGACTGCACCAGCAGAATAGTGAGTGCAGCTCTGGGGTATAATCAGGGCCGGTTTTAGGCAAAGTGGGGCCCTAAGCAAAGATTAAAATGGGGCCCCAAAAGCTAACATATTGCACATCACACAGAAGCATTTCGGTTGTATTTATATACGCTAAGTTCAGGCCGCTAAATGAGTGTGAGCGACAATATTGAAGTCGCTCAACACTTGTTTCCCGGCCTCTTTCTACCGTCTGAGAAAGAATGATGGGGACAGAACAATCACTAATGGATCACTAACAAATCACCATACAGTATCATGTTATCAGCAGCACATCTACAGTTTACACCCCATAGTCCTCCATATATTATAATAAACTCCTCAGTTCTCCATATTGCATAATTCACTCCCCATAGTCCTCCATATTTTATAATACACTCCCTATAGTCCTCCATATAATATAATGTACTCCATAGTCCTCCATATAGTATAATACACTCCTCAGTCCTCCATATAGTATAATACACTCCCCATAGTCCTCAATATAGTATAATACACTCCCCATAGTCCTCCATATATTAAAATACACTGCTCAGTCCACCATATAGTATAATACACTCCTCATAGTGCTCCATATAGTATAATGCACCGCCATAGTCATTCATGTAGTACAATTCACTTCCCATAGTATAATGCACACCATAGTTCATCATATAATGTATTCTCCATAGTCCTCAATACAGTATAATGCAGCCCACATAGAGCATAATGCAGCCACCCCACAGAGTATAATGCAGCCCCGCCATACAATATAATGTAATCCCCATAGAATATAATGCAGCCCCCCTCTTATAGTATAATGCAGCCACCCCTTAGAGCATAATGCAGCTACCCCTCAGAGTATAATGCAGCTATTCCACAGAATATAATGTAACCCCCCATAGAATATAATGCAGCCCCTCCATAGAATATATGGCAACCCCCTCATAGAGTATAATGCAGCCCCTTATATAGTATAATGTAGCCCTTCTCAAATAGTATAATGCAGCCCCCATAGAATATAATAAAGCCCCCATACAATATAATCTAGCCCCCACAGATAATGCTGCCCCCCCATAGAATACAATGTAGCCTCCTCATATAGTATAATGTAGCCCCCTCATAGAGTATGATGCAATCACCGCCCATAGACTATAATAAATATAATACAGCCCCCATAGAATATAATGTAGCCCCAAATAGAATAAAATACTGCCCACCTCCCCATAGAATATAATGTAAGCCCCCATATTATATAACACAGCCTCCCCCATAGATTATAATGTAAAATGTACCCCCTTGGTATATAACTCAGCTGCATAGTATAAAGCACAGCACCACCATGGTATATAGAACAGCCCACCATGGTATATAGCACAGTACCACATGGTATATAGCACAGCCCACCATGGTATATAGCCCAGCATGGTATGTAGCCCAGCACCACATGGTATATAGCCCATCATGGTATATAGCCCAGCACCACATGGTATATAGCCCAGCACAGTATACAGCCCAGCATAGTATACAGCCCAGCACAGTATACAGCCCAGCATAGTATATAGCCCAGCACAGTATAGAGCCCAGCATAGTATACAGCCCAGCATAGTATATAGCCCAGCATAGTATAGAGCCCAGCACAGTATATAGCCCAGCATAGTATACAGCCCAGCATAGTATACAGCCCAGCACAGTATACAGCCCAGCACAGTATACAGCCCAGCACAGTATACAGCCCAGCATGGTATATAGCCCAGCACAGTATACAGCCCAGCATTGTATACAGCCCAGCATAGTATATAGCCCAGCACAGTATACAGCCCAGCACAGTATACAGCCCAGCACAGTATACAGCCCAGCATGGTATATAGCCCAGCACAGTATACAGCCCAGCATAGTATACAGCCCAGCACAGTATAGAGCCCAGCATAGTATATAGCCCAGCACAGTACAGAGCCCAGCATAGTATACAGCCCAGCATAGTATAGAGCCCAGCACAGTATATAGCCCAGCACAGTATATAGCCCAGCACAGTATATAGCCCAGCATAGTATACAGCCCAGCATAGTATACAGCCCAGCACAGTATACAGCCCAGCACAGTATACAGCCCAGCACAGTATACAGCCCAGCATGGTATATAGCCCAGCACAGTATACAGCCCAGCATTGTATACAGCCCAGCATAGTATATAGCCCACCATAGTATACAGCCCAGCATGGTATATAGCCCACCATAGTATACAGTCCAGCATGGTATACAGCCCAGCACAGTATACAGCCCAGCATGGTATATAGCCCAGCATAGTATACAGCCCACCATGGTATATAGCCCACCAATGCCACAATAGTATATAACCCAGCACAGTATACAGCCCAGCATGGTATAAAGCCCACCAATGCCACCATAGTATATAGCCCAGCACAGAGTATAGCCCAGCATAGCATATAGCCGCTCCCCCCCAGAAAGGCCCCACAGTCCAGTACTCACACTGATATAATAAAAAAAAACAAAAAACTATTCTCACCTTCTCCTTGTGCCCGCGCTGCTGGCTGCTCCTGTCTCCTGCTCTGCCAGCACACAGTGAGAATGCGATGATGTCGTCGCGCACCCGCTGTGTCAGTGGCAGAGCGGGGAATGATGGGAGAGGGAGCGTTGGCTGACGCTCTCTCCTCCATTATTGCTTTGAACTGTACTGGCAGTCGCCGGTATAGTTCAATGCGGTGGCGGGGGGAGTCGGCACTGGGGGAAAGCGGGCCCCCTGCTTCAAGGGGCCCTATAGCAGCTGTGTGAAGTGCCGCTAGCTGGGGGCCCCTGGGGGAGCGGGGGCCCTAGGCAGCTGCCTGGTCTGCCTGCCCCTAACGCCGGCCCTGGGTATAATCAGAGGCGTATCCAGGGGGGGGGAGCCGGGGCAGCTGCCCCGGGCGCAGCCAGCAGGGGGGCGCAGTCGGGCCGCCTAATGCAGCGGTCCGCAGTGTCTCCCCCCGGCGGCTGCGTTCTGCCGCTCCCCATCCTGTCAGTCGGCTGTTCTCTGTGACGGCTGTCAAGCTGACAGCCGGCGCAGAGAAGGAGGCCGCGCCGGCTCCCAGGCAGCAATTGTACTGGCGTCTATACAGACGCCTGTACAATTGAAGCTCTACGTCAGCAGCGTGATCATGTCATGTGATCACGCTGCTGACGTCACTCCCCGGCGCCCAGAGCAATCGCTGGTGGTAAGTGTGCTCCTCTGTGGAGCTGAAGAACCACCGAAGATGGGAGATGGGGGGGTGTTAATGAGTGGGGGGGTTATTGAGTGGGGATGGGGGTTAATGAGTGGGGGTTAAAGTGTGGGGGTTAATGAGTGGAGATGGGGTTTAATGTGGGGATGGGGTTAATGATGGGGGGTTATTGAGTGGAGATGGGGGTTAATGTGGGGATGGGTGTTAATGAGTGGAGATGGGGGTTAAAGTGTGGGGGTTAATGTGGAGATGGGGGTTAATGTGGGGATGGGGTTAATGAGTGGGGGGTTATTGAGTGGAGATGGGGGTTAATGTGGGGATGGGGGTTAATGTGGAGATGGGGGTTAATGAGTGGGGGGGTTAAAGTGTTGGGGTTAAAGTGTTGGGGTTAACGTGGGGATGGGGTTAATGAGTGGAGATGGGGGTTAATGAGTGGAGATGGGGGTTAATGAGTGGAGATGGGGGTTAATGAGTGGAGATGGGGGTTAATGTGTGGGGGTTAAAGTGTTGGGGTTAATGTGGGGATGGGGGTTAATGAGTGTGGGGGTTAATGAGTGGAAATGGGGGTTAATGTGGGGATGGGGGTTAATAAGTGGGGGGTTAATGTATGGGGGTTAATGAGTGGGAATGGGGGTTAATGAGTGGGGATGGGGGTTAATGAGTGGGGGTACATAATGTGTGGGGGGATTTGGGAGTAGGGACGAGGGATTATTGAGTGGGGATGGGGGATACTTAATGTGTGGGGGGATTTGGGAGTAGGGACGAAGGATTATTGAGTGGGGATGGGGATACTTAATGTGTGGGGGGATTTGGAGTGGGGATGGTATTTAACGTGTGTGGGGAGATTTGAGGACACAAAATGAAGAGTATGTATGAGGGCATATATGAGGAAGCAGTATGGGGGATGGGTGCAGACAGTAAGGGGTGCGAACGGGTGAATGTATGTGGGCACAGTATGGGGAGTGAGGGTGATGGGATGTGTGGTGGATTTGGGATGGGGGGATTTGGAGTGGGGATGGTATTTAACGTGTGTGGGGAGATTTGAGGACACAAAATGAAGAGTATGTATGAGGGCATATATGAGGAAGCAGTATGGGGGATGGGTGCAGACAGTAAGGGGTGCGAACGGGTGAATGCATGTGGGCACAGTATGGGGAATGAGAGTGATGGGATGTGTGCAGACACAGTATGGGGAGTCAGGGATATGTGTGAGCAGGCAGTACAGAGAGTGAGGGGGTAAATATATGAGGAGACAGTATGGTGAACAGGAGGATGATAGAGGAGACAGTATGAGGAGGGAGGGGAATAGTGTGAGGAGACAGTATATTGCAGACATTTTTATTTAGGGGCATTATAATGACATTTCTATCTTTAAGGGCATCGTGTGGGGATTTGCTGCAGAAGACCGGAGAAGATGGAAGTCTGCAGATACGAGATGTGGATGAGAAAACTCATCATGGGGTCTAGAAGAAAAGGAGACTGACTGCAGAGACGACGTCATCTATAAGGTACCTGGATGTAAATGTTATTTGTGATACGGACTAATTCTCATGTTTTTATTTGTTAGGAACATTAAAGGGGTTGTCCAGGTTTGTGCTGAGTCTGCAGTCATTCTATGTGACTGCAGACTTCTGAATTCTCACAGTGCTCACTGAACGCTGTCAGGATTCTCTCGTGCTGGTAATTTACATACATGCGGTCACATGCTGACTAGACATGTGTGGCCTCACTCAATGAAAATGAACGGAGCGAGGCCGGGCACGTCTAGTCGGAATGTGGCCAGAAGTATATAAATCACATACTTGTGCTGACATGACTGTACATCGGCAAGGGAGGATCCAAAAAGTGTGCAGTGCATTCGTTGTGAGAATTCAGAAGCTGCAATGTCAGGATTCAGCTCTGCAGGTTCCAGTAGTCATCACACGGACACTTCACTCATATGCGATTTTCATAGTTATGGTCCTGTGACAACGAGCTTCTCTTCCTGCTTTCAGTTTTTTACTGAACATTGAGAGCATTAGGGAGAGCAGCTCGTGGGTACATGGCTAAGTGTGCAAGTCACATATGTACTTTTTTTTGGGGGGGGGGGGAGCCGAACCAAATTCTTGCCCCGGGTGCCAGAAAGCCTAGATACGCCTCTGGGTATAATACAGGATGTAACTCAGGATCAGTAATGTAATGTATGTACACAGTGACTGCACCAGCAGAATAGTGAGTGCAGATCTGGGGTATAATACAGGATGTAACTCAGGATCAGTAATGTATGTATACAGTGACTGCACCAGCAGAATAGTGAGTGCAGCTCTGGGGTATAATACAGGATGTAACTCAGGATCAGTAATGTATGTATACAGTGACTGCACCAGCAGAATAGTGAGTGCAGCTCTGGGGTATAATACAGGATGTAACTCAGGATCAGTAATGTAATGTATGTATACAGTGACTGCACCAGCAGAATAGTGAGTGCAGCTCTGGGGTATAATACAGGAGGTGACTTAGAATATGAAAACATTTTATTATCTTTATCAGTACAAAAAAATCCCACAAGAATCACATGAGGATTGGTAAGGAAACTGCTTCAAAGAAAAATACATTAAAACAAATCATGTCATCTGACTACAAGGATGTTGCCTCTATGTTGCCTCAGATACTCACACAGCGTCGTCCTCGCTCTCTGCGCACAGCAACAGCCGGCAGTGATCTCTCATATCTATTGTTAGTAATGATTCCTGGTTACTTCCCTCTGGAGGCGGAATATCTGCAGGGAAGACATTAATATATTACAGCCCTGATGGAAGAGAAATCTTACACGACATAAGGAATGTAGTACTATATGGAATATTATGCTGGTATAACCTGGGCATCTCCTGTATATAATTATACATGTACAGCTGGTATAACCTGGGCATCTCCTGTATATAATTATATATGTACAGCTGGTATAACCTGGGTATCTCCTGTATATAATTATATATGTACAGCTGGTATAACCTGGGTGTCTCCTGTATATAATGATATATGTACAGCTGGTATAACCTGGGCATCACTTGTATATAATTATATATGTACAGCCGGTATAACCTGGGTATCCCCTGTATATAATTATATATCTACAGCTGGTATAACCTGGGCATCTCCTGTATATAATTATATATGAACAGCTGGTATAACCTGGGCATCTCCTGTATATAATTATATATGTACAGCCGGTATAACCTGGGTATCCCCTGTATATAATTATATATCTACAGCTGGTATAACCTGGGCATCTCCTGTATATAATTATACATGTACAGCTGGTATAACCTGGGCATCTCCTGTATATAATTATATATGTACAGCTGGTATAACCTGGGCATCTCCTGTATATAATTATATATCTACAGCTGGTATAACCTGGGCATCTCCTGTATATAACTATATATGTACAGCCGGTATAACCTGGGTATCTCCTGTATATAATTATATATGTACAGCTGGTATAACGTGGGCATCTCCTGTCTATAATTATATATGTACAGATGGTATAACCTGGGTATCTCCTGTCTATAATTATATATGTACAGCCGGTATAACCTGGGCATCTCCTGTATATAATTATATACGTACAGCTGGTATAACCTGGGTATCTCCTGTATATAATTATACATGTACAGCTGGTATAACCTGGGCATCTCCTGTATATAATTATACATGTACAGCTGGTATAACCTGGACATCTCCTATATAAAATTATATGTGTATAGATGGTATAACCTGGGTATCTCCTGTCTATAATTATATATGTACAGCCGGTATAACCTGGGCATCTCCTGTATATAATTATATACGTACAGCTGGTATAACCTGGGTATCTCCTGTATATAATTATACATGTACAGCTGGTATAACCTGGGCATCTCCTGTATATAATTATATATGTACAGCTGGTATAACCTGGACATCTCCTATATAAAATTATATGTGTATAGATGGTATAACCTGGGTATCTCCTGTCTATAATTATATATGTACAGCCGGTATAACCTGGGCATCTCCTGTATATAATTATATACGTACAGCTGGTATAACCTGGGTATCTCCTGTATATAATTATACATGTACAGCTGGTATAACCTGGGCATCTCCTGTATATAATTATATATGTACAGCTGGTATAACCTGGACATCTCCTATATAAAATTATATGTGTATAGATGGTATAACCTGGGTATCTCCTGTCTATAATTATATATGTACAGCCGGTATAACCTGGGCATCTCCTGTATATAATTATATATGTACAGCTGGTATAACCTGGGCATCTCCTGTATATAATTATATATGTACAGCTGGTATAACCTGGGCATCTCCTGTATATAATTATATATGTACAGCTGGTATAACCTGGGCATCTCCTGTATATAATTATATGGACCATGCTGGTATAACCCGGGCGTCTCCTGTACATAATTATATATGTACAGCTGGTATAACCTGGACATGTCCTGTACATAATTATATATGTACAGCTGGTATAACCTGGTCATCTCCTGTATATAATTATATATGTACAGCCGGTATAACCTGGTCATCTCCTGTATATAATTATATATGTACAGCCGGTATAACCTGGGCATCTCCTGTATATAATTATATATGTACATCCGGTATAACCTGGGCATCTCCTGTATATAATTATATATGTACAGCTGGCATAACCTGGGCATCTCCTGTATATAATTATATATGTACAGCTGGTATAACCTGGGTATCTCCTGTATATAATTATATATGTACAGCCGGTATAACCCGGGCATCTCCTGTATATAATGATATATGTACAGTTGGTATAACCTGGGCATCTCCTGTATATAATTATATATGTACAGCTGGTATAACCTGGGCATCTCCTGTATAAAATTATATATGTACAGCCGGTATAACCTGGGCATCCCCTGTATATAATTATATATGTACAGCCGGTATAACCTGGGTATCTCCTGTATATAATTATATATGTACAGCCGGTATAACCTGGGTATCTCCTGCATATAATTATATATGTACAGCCGGTATAACCTGGGCATCTCCTGTATATAATTATATATGTACAGCTGGTATAACCTGGGCATCTCCTGTGTATAATTATATATGTACAGCCGGTATAACCTGGGTATCTCCTGTATATAATTATATATGTACAGCCGGTATAACCTGGGCATCTCCTGTATATAATTATATATGTACAGCCGGTATAACCTGGGCATCTCCTGTATATAATTATATATGTACAGCCGGTATAACTTGGGCATCTCCTGTATATAATTATATATGTACAGCCGGTATAACCTGGGCATCTCCTGTATATAATTATATATGTACAGCTGGTATAACCTGGGCATCTCCTGTATATAATTATATATGTACAGTCGGTGTAACCTGGGCATCTCCTGTATATAATTATATATGTACAGCCGGTATAACCTGGGCATCTCCTGTATATAATATATATGTACAGCTGGTATAACCTGGACATCTCCTGTATATAATTATATATGTACAGCTGGTATAACCTGGGCATCTCCTGTATATAATTATATATGTACAGCCGGTATAACCTGGGCATCTCATGTATATAATTATATATGTACAGCTGGTATAACCTGGGCATCTCCTGTATATAATTATATATGTACAGCTGGTATAACCTGGGCATCTCCTGTATATAATTATCATAGAATCATAGAATCATAGAATCGTAGAGTTGGAAGGGACCTCCTGGGCCATCTGGTCCAACCCCCTGCTCAAAGCAGGATTCGCTAAATCATCCCAGTCAGATGTCTGTCCAGCCTCTGTTTGAAGACTTCCATTGAAGGAGAACTCACCACTTCTCGTGGCAGCCTGTTCCACTCATTGATCACAACTAACTGTCAAAAAGTTTTTTCTAATATCTAATCTGTGTCTCCTCCCATTCAGTTTCATCCCATTGCTTCTAGTCTTTCCTTGTAATACCGGCTGTACATAATTATATATGTACAACCGGTATAACCTGGGCATCTCCTGTATATAATTATATATGTACAGCTGGTATAACCTGGGCATCTCCTGTATATAATTATGTACAGCTGGTATAACCTGGGCATCTCCTGTATATAATTATATATGTACAGCTGGTATAACCAGGCCATCTCCTGTATATAATTATATATGTACAGCTGGTATAACCTGGGCATCTCCTGTATATAATTATATATGTACAGCCGGTATAACCTGGGCATCTCCTGTATATAATTATATATGTACAGCTGGTATAACCTGGGCATCTCCTGTATATAATTATATATGTACAGCCGGTATAACCTGGGCATCTCCTGTATATAATTATATATGTACAGCCGGTATAACCTGGGCATCTCCTGTATATAATTATATATGTACAGCCGGTATAACCTGGGCATCTCCTGTATATAATTATATATGTACAGCCGGTATAACCTGGGCATCTCCTGTATATAATTATATATGTACAGCTGGTATAACCTGGACATCTCCTATATAAAATTATATGTGTATAGATGGTATAACCTGGGTATCTCCTGTCTATAATTATATATGTACAGCCGGTATAACCTGGGCATCTCCTGTATATAATTATATATGTACAGCTGGTATAACCTGGGCATCTCCTGTATATAATTATATATGTACAGCTGGTATAACCTGGGCATCTCCTGTATATAATTATATATGTACAGCTGGTATAACCTGGGCATCTCCTGTATATAACTATATATGTACAGCTGGTATAACCTGGGCATCTCCTGTATATAATTATATGGACCATGCTGGTATAACCCGGGCGTCTCCTGTACATAATTATATATGTACAGCTGGTATAACCTGGACATGTCCTGTACATAATTATATATGTACAGCTGGTATAACCTGGTCATCTCCTGTATATAATTATATATGTACAGCCGGTATAACCTGGGCATCTCCTGTATATAATTATATATGTACATCCGGTATAACCTGGGCATCTCCTGTATATAATTATATATGTACAGCTGGCATAACCTGGGCATCTCCTGTATATAATTATATATGTACAGCTGGTATAACCTGGGTATCTCCTGTATATAATTATATATGTACAGCCGGTATAACCCGGGCATCTCCTGTATATAATGATATATGTACAGTTGGTATAACCTGGGCATCTCCTGTATATAATTATATATGTACAGCTGGTATAACCTGGGCATCTCCTGTATAAAATTATATATGTACAGCCGGTATAACCTGGGCATCCCCTGTATATAATTATATATGTACAGCCGGTATAACCTGGGTATCTCCTGTATATAATTATATATGTACAGCCGGTATAACCTGGGCATCTCCTGTATATAATTATATATGTACAGCTGGTATAACCTGGGCATCTCCTGTGTATAATTATATATGTACAGCCGGTATAACCTGGGTATCTCCTGTATATAATTATATATGTACAGCCGGTATAACCTGGGCATCTCCTGTATATAATTATATATGTACAGCCGGTATAACCTGGGCATCACCTGTATATAATTATATATGTACAGCCGGTATAACCTGGGCATCTCCTGTATATAATTATATATGTACAGCCGGTATAACCTGGGCATCTCCTGTATATAATTATATATGTACAGCCAGTATAACCTGGGCATCTCCTGTATATAATTATATATGTACAGCTGGTATAACCTGGGCATCTCCTGTATATAATTATATATGTACAGTCGGTGTAACCTGGGCATCTCCTGTATATAATTATATATGTACAGCCGGTATAACCTGGGCATCTCCTGTATATAATATATATGTACAGCTGGTATAACCTGGGCATCTCCTGTATATAATTATATATGTACAGCTGGTATAACCTGGGCATCTCCTGTATATAATTATATATGTACAGCCGGTATAACCTGGGCATCTCCTGTATATAATTATATATGTACAGCTGGTATAACCTGGGCATCTCCTGTATATAATTATATATGTACAGCTGGTATAACCTGGGCATCTCCTGTATATAATTATCATAGAATCATAGAATCATAGAATCGTAGAGTTGGAAGGGACCTCCTGGGCCATCTGGTCCAACCCCCTGCTCAAAGCAGGATTCGCTAAATCATCCCAGTCAGATGTCTGTCCAGCCTCTGTTTGAAGACTTCCATTGAAGGAGAACTCACCACTTCTCGTGGCAGCCTGTTCCACTCATTGATCACAACTAACTGTCAAAAAGTTTTTTCTAATATCTAATCTGTGTCTCCTCCCATTCAGTTTCATCCCATTGCTTCTAGTCTTTCCTTGTAATACCGGCTGTACATAATTATATATGTACAGCCGGTATAACCTGGGCATCTCCTGTATATAATTATATATGTACAGCTGGTATAACCTGGGCATCTCCTGTATATAATTATATATGTACAGCTGGTATAACCTGGCCATCTCCTGTATATAATTATATATGTACAGCTGGTATAACCTGGCCATCTCCTGTATATAATTATATATGTACAGCCGGTATAACCTGGGCATCTCCTGTATATAATTATATATGTACAGCCGGTATAACCTGGGCATCTCCTGTATATAATTATATATGTACAGCTGGTATAACCTGGGCATCTCCTGTATATAATTATATATGTACAGCTGGTATAACCTGGGCATCTCCTGTATATAATTATATATGTACAGCTGGTATAACCTGGCCATCTCCTGTATATAATTATATATGTACAGCCGGTATAACCTGGGCATCTCCTGTATATAATTATATATGTACAGCCGGTATAACCTGGGCATCTCCTGTATATAATTATATATGTACAGCCGGTATAACCTGGGCATCTCCTGTATATAATTATATATGTACAGCCGGTATAACCTGGGCATCTCCTGTATATAATTATATATGTACAGCCGGTATAACCTGGGCATCTCCTGTATATAATTATATATGTACAGCCGGTATAACCTGGGCATCTCCTGTATATAATTATATATGTACAGCCGGTATAACCTGGGCATCTCCTGTATATAATTATATATGTACAGCTGGTATAACCTGGGCATCTCCTGTGTATAATTATATGGTCCACGCTGGTATAACCTGGGCTCACCTCCGCACTCTTGCCCGGACCGGACAGTCACACAGTTGCTTTTCAGTAGGATGCGCTCCTCCATGCTCTGGCGACTTTGATCAGAGTAATAGATGAGTGCGCCGTCCATCCAGAGGTCAAACCAGTGCTTCTTCCATCGGCGCAAAACCGAACCTGGAGACAAATGTGGTAAATTCAGATTTTAGATCAGACTATTGACGCTCGGCCTCAGAGCACAAGGGAAATTATTGTGCACTAAGAGCCTGCACTTACTTTGCCTCCAGAGCCACCCGCTCTTCACCAGAGCCATCTCCATCTGCGGTCCACCCTGAAGCAGACACCAAAACAACTGATCAGAGGTTTAAAGAGGCAGAAGATATCCACTTCATTTTTATTTTTTACTATCAACAGCGCCACACTTATAGTAGTGGCCATGCCTGGTATTACAACTCACAACAACTTCATCCCATAGAAGTGAATGAGACTGAGCTTTATTAAGAAAACTGCTTTGTTTATGAAACGTTAAACCTGCAATTGTTATGGCGTTCATTGTACGGTAATAATGATTCTCCAGGTCAGAGCGATTACAGAGAGACCGAACCTTTACAATTTATTTTTATTTTTTAATGGCTTAAAATATTTTCAACTTTGCAAAAAAAAAAAAAAAGTTTGTGTTGCTGTTTTCTAAGACCCGTAACTTTTTTTTTTTTTTTTTTACTTTTTCATCCAAGATTCTGTATGGTTGCTTGTTTTAATTTTTATTTTTTTACTGTTACAATTTGGGGTAAATATGTAGTTTTGTATACTTTTATTACATATTTTGGGGGTGAGTTGGGACAATCAAAAAAAGTCAATTTTGGTGTTTGTTTATTTTTTACAGCATTTGCTTTATGGATTAAAAATAGCATACATTAGAGCTTTTATGGCCAAATGTGTTTTTTTTTAAGGGGGTTAATTTATTTATATTTATTTACTCTTATAGATTAACATATATATATTGAAATTATTTTATTGATGTATTTTTGTAGATTTATATATATATGTTTAATTTATTATAATATATATATATATATATATATATATACACACTGTATATATATATATATATATATATAATTTAAATTATTGTATTTATATTTTTTAATAGATTTGCGGTATATATTTATTTATATTATTTTACTTATTATTTTATTTTATTTTTTTTTTCATTAAATCTGTGGCAATTTGATAATTTGGTATTGCAGAATATAATACAAATAAGGGAGATTTTCTCGCCAGCTTGCAAAATGGACATATAATGGAGCCCAATGACAGGTTAAAACACAAACGAAAGAATAGATACAGTGCTGTGCACATAGAATACATATATATATATATATATATATATATACACACACACATGTCATTGAGACACACACATATGTATATATATATATATATATATAATAGAGTTCTACATAGCAGAATAGCCGCTAAATCAATCGCCGACTTCTGTAAAATCAATACAAAACCCGACATGGGTTAATGTCACCTTGCTATTGAATGGTGACATTAAGCCAGATTATTAATGGAGAGGTGTCAATAAGACACCTCTCCATTATTAACCCTAGAATCGAAAAGGGTTAAAAAGCACACATACATTAATTAAAATTTCTTCTAATGAAATAAACACACCAAGTTTGTGACCAGATTTATTCATCTGTTAATCCAGAAAAAAAGCCATGGATCTGTAAAAAAAAATAAAATAAAAAAGCAACAATATACATACCGCTCCGCTGTTCAGTCAGGTCCCCCGCTGCAATCCATCAGAAGGGGTGAACTAGTTTACAACGGGAACCGGTGCTAATGCGACTGGCCCCACTGTAAACCACTGCCAAATTAATTAGTTCATCTCTGCGCAGCCTCCCCGGCTGACCGGAGATGAGCTAATAAGCGTGGGAAAGTTTCTGAACTTTTTCCCACGCTCATCAGTTCACCTCCGGTCAAGCCAGGGGACTCCGCGCAGCCTCACTGACGTCAGCGGTAGTCAGTGAGGCTGTGACAAATGATTAAGTGTTAATATGGCTCTTGTGATGGGGATGGTATATAGCGGAATGTCGCCGGCAAGGATCTCATCCATTGCTGCGGTAGAAAATAAGACGATTGTATCAGGTCGTTCAGCCGCCGCTAATTGTCACCTGCAGAAAATGATGTGTCTGATACTGACTCTGCAGGGGGTTAATTCACTTACACAGCGGGCCGGCCGGTCGGGGGTCAGCGCCAGGCTCGGCTCAGCCGTGTCTCCAAGCGAGGATCTATAATGAGAAATGTAATTGTATTATCCGCGATAACGAGGCCGCGTTATTACATAAGGCAGATTGGCGATCGTCGCTGGCACCCGGCCAATGATCATTCCTCCGTGGTGACAACTAAGACCCCCTTACAGAGTATTAGCGCCCCCTTAGTGCCACTCGCCACAATGTGAGTAACGAAGTCTTCTCTGCTGCACTCATGCACCGATGTATTTCACCGGCTGCAGAGAGTGGTCGGGCGCAGGGAGAGGGCGCTGCTCACCTGGAGATCTGGGGCAGCCAACGAGACCAAAACACAAAAATTGGGCTAAAATTTGTGAGGGGATTTTACCGCAGAAACTGCAATTAATGACACTTGGCTTTTTTTTTTCCACACCCAGATCAACAATCCCTGAATCTCCAAACCTTCCATGCACCACTTTTCGGAGGTGTAAATTTTGGGGACTAGTCTCGTATTTAGCATTTACATTTAGGGTCCAAGATACGAATTTCAGGATTTTTTTTCCAGGTTCTAAATTTAGGATTTTTCTCTTGGATCACAATTTATACACAGGTCTGTATATATCACCATTCACAATAGGTGATGTCACAGCTCACCTTCTCCTGTATAATGACTGATAACACCACTATATACAGTAGATAACACAGGGTCCACCATTCACAATAGGTGATGTCACAGCTCACCTCCTCTTGTACAATGACTGATAACCCCTCTATATACAGTAGATAACACAGGATTCACCATTCACAATAGGTGATGTCACAGCTCACCTCCTTCCCCTCCTGTACAATGACTGCTAACACCTCTATATACAGTAGATAACACAGGATCCACCATTCACAGTAGGTGATGTCACAGCTCACCTCCTCCTCCTGTACAATGATTGATAACATCTCTATATACAGTAGATAACACAGGATCCACCATTCACAGTAGGTGATGTCACAGTTCACCTCCTCCTCCTGTACAATGATTGATAACATCTCTATATACAGTAGATAACACAGGAAACACCATCCACAATAGGTGATGTCACAGCTTACCTCCTCCTCCTCTACAATGACTGCTAACACCTCTATATACAGCAGATAATACAGAATCCACCATTCACAGTAGGTGATATCACAGCTCACCTCCTCCTCCTGTACAATGAGTGATAACACCTCTATATACAGTAGATAATGCTGAATCCACCATTCACAATAGGTGATGTCACAGCTCACCTCCTCCTCCTTCTCTATAATGACCAGAAGAATAATAAGAGATATAAACTCTCCATCAGAACGAATTCACTGACTGATCCTCAGTTAACTCTTTCTGCAGCCATGTATCCACCTAATGGTCACTGCATTTACAGCTCCCAACACACACGAGCATGAAACCAAAAGATAAAGATTATCAAATTTTATTAGTTAACATTTAAAACATTTACATGATTATATGAAACAAGTGCAGAAACAACAAGATGACAGATCGACTCCATGAGAACTCAATCCTGCTGCATGGCGTGTGACCTGATGTACATCTAACATCACAAAAATCACGCCCCTATATATAAAGCAGACAACCGGTGTGCATTGCTGTGTGAACTTGCTAACCCAATGCTACCACCTGGGAATTGCCCAACAAGAAAGCACCAATGTTCTAAACCCTCCATAAACACTCCTACTATCACAACCGGGTTACCAACCCTGATTATACCGTGCGGGGTTAAAATAGAGGGAAGATGTACCAAACTAATGATTGTCACTCCTAGTGAGCCACCCTGGTCACATTACCTGGATCCTTGCAGTGTATAGAGACGAGCCCGGAGTCCTGTCACCCAGCCCCGACGCGCACGTTTCGCCCTGCTTCCTCGGGGGGTGTGTCCAAATGGCGGGTGTGTGTCACTTAAATATGAGCCCCGGCCAATGTATGAATGCTAGTCATTAGTGATTGCTGTGTGGGTTAATGGCGCATGCGCCGATTGAGCCCTGCTCCAATCAACTAGAGGAATCACAGGCGCGGCCACGCTGGCTAATCCCCCCCCCCCGCGAATGATGCGGTGAAGGGATGTGGAGCCAGTCATTTAGACCACCGTCTGCAAGCCTCGGGCACGCCCAAGTCCGCGCATGCGCACCACCACACATGAAGCTGAACGGGGAAAGGGAAAAAGGGAAGATCCCTGCTCTTAACTAACTCTCTGATTTGATAGACAGAATGTTGACACGCATGCGCGGCTATACGCGCGATCAAATCAGAGAGATAGTTAAGAGCAGGGATCTTCCCTTTTTTCTCTTTCCCCGTTCAGCTTCATGTGTGGCGGTGCGCATGCGCGGACTTGGGCGTGCCCGAGGCTTGCAGACGGTGGTCTAAATGACTGGCTCCACATCCCTTCACCGCATCATTCGCGGGGGGGGGGGGGTTAGCCAGCGTGGCCGCGCCTGTGATTCCTCTAGTTGATGGGAGCAGGGCTCCATCGGCGCATGCGCCATTAACCCACACAGCAATCACTAATGACTAGCATTCATACATTGGCCGGGGCTCATATTTAAGTGACACACACCCGCCATTTGGACACACCCCCCGAGGAAGCAGGGCGAAACGTGCGCTTCGGGGCTGGGTGACAGGACTCCGGGCTCGTCTCTATACACTGCAAGGATCCAGGTAATGTGACCAGGGTGGCTCACTAGGAGTGACAATCATTAGTTTGGTACATCTTCCCTCTATTTTAACCCCGCACGGTATAATCAGGGTTGGTAACCCGGTTGTGATAGTAGGAGTGTTTATGGAGGGTTTAGAACATTGGTGCTTTCTTGTTGGGCAATTCCCAGGTGGTAGCATTGGGTTAGCAAGTTCACACAGCAATGCACACCGGTTGTCTGCTTTATATATAGGGGCGTGATTTTTGTGATGTTAGATGTACATCAGGTCACACGCCATGCAGCAGGATTGAGTTCTCATGGAGTCGATCTGTCATCTTGTTGTTTCTGCACTTGTTTCATATAATCATGTAAATGTTTTAAATGTTAACTAATAAAATTTGATAATCTTTATCTTTTGGTTTCATGCTCGTGTGTGTTGGGAGCTGTAAATGCAGTGACCATTAGGTGGATACATGTTTGTGAATTGTGACCTTACTTTGGGAGATAATTGGCAGTGATAGGGTGTACTCTTTCTGCAGCCAGCAATGTGCAGGAAAAGAGTATATAAAAGACAACTGGTGCAAAATCCTTAAAAAAAAATCACATTAATTAATAAAAAAAAATAATGTTGTTTTATCGTCGCTTACCCAGCCGGTCATTACTGATCTTTACTTAAAAGAAAAAAGATTGGACCGGAAAAAAAAGTCAAAGACTGAACCCGGGAAAGCCTGAATCCTCTGTTTACAGTTTTATTTGCTTCTCTCTCACATGAAGCAGAACACAAAGAATAACGTGTGACAGCCGAAAACAACACGTGACCAAAGAGCCATCACAATCTGCCCTAATGGTTTGTTACAATGTATCAGTGCAGGCAAAATATATCAGCCCGGAGCCCACAGAGGATTGTCTGTCTGGGTACAACTGTGGCGGACCCTCAGCAGTGACCAGCGTTCTGTACAGGATTTCAGCTTCTGGATGGGGGTCTAAGCTAGCGACGTCGTAACTACAGTTTGATGGGACCCGGTGCAAGATTTTGACCAGGCCCCCCCTGATATACATTATATACTATACATAATATATATCCTGGCATATGCTCCCCCCATCCTGGTATATATGTCCCCCATCCTGGTATATATGTCCTTCATCCTGATATATATGTCCCCCATCCTGGTATATATATCCCTCATCCTGATATATATATGTCCCCCATCCTAGTATATATGTCCCCCATCCTGGTATATATATCCCCCATCCTGGTATATATATGCTCCCCCATCCTGGTATATATGTCCCCCATCCTGGTATATATATCCCTCATCCTGATATATATATGTCCCCCATCCTAGTATATATGTCCCCCATCCTGGTATATATATCCTCCATCCTGGTATATATATCCCCCATCCTGGTATATATGTCCCTCATCCTGGTATATATATCCCTCATCCTGATATATATATGTCCCCCATCCTAGTATATATGTCCCCCATCCTGGTATATATATCCTCCATCCTGGTATATATATCCCCCATCCTGGTATATATGTCCCCCATCCTGATATATATATATCCCTCATCCTGATATATATATGTCCCCCATCCTGGTATATATATCCTCCATCCTGGTATATATATCCCCCATCCTGGTATATATATCCCCCATCCTGGTATATATGTCCCTCATCCTGGTATATATATCCCTCATCCTGATATATATATATCCCTCATCCTGATATATATATGTCCCCCATCCTGGTATATATGTCCCCCATCCTGGTATATATGTCCCCCATCCTGGTATATATATCCTCCATCCTGGTATATATATCCCCCATCCTGGTATATATGTCCCTCATCCTGGTATATATATCCTCCATCCTGGTATATATATCCCCCATCCTGGTATATATGTCCCTCATCCTGGTATATATATCCCTCATCCTGATATATATATGTCCCCCATCCTGGTATATATGTCCCCCATCCTGGTATATATGTCCCCCATCCTGGTATATATGTCCCCCATCCTGGTATATATGTCCCCCATACTGGTATATATATCCCCCATCCTGGTATATATATCCTCCATCCTGGTATATATCCCCCATCCTGGTATATATGTCCCCCATCCTGGTATATATATCCTCCATCCTGGTATATATATCCCCCATCCTGGTATATATGTCCCCCATCCTGGTATATATATCCCCCATCCTGGTATATATATCCCCCAATCCTGGTATATATATCCCCCATCCTGGTATATATGTCCCCCATCCTGGTATATATCCCCCAATCCTGGTATATATATCCCCCATCCTGGTATATATATCCTCCATCCTGGTATATATATCCCTCATCCTGGTATATATGTCCCCCATCCTGGTATATATATCCTCCATCCTGGTATATATATCCCCCATCCTGGTATATATGTCCCTCATCCTGGTATATATATCCCTCATCCTGATATATATATGTCCCCCATCCTGGTATATATGTCCCCCATCCTGGTATATATGTCCCCCATCCTGGTATATATATCCCCCATCCTGGTATATATATCCCCCATCCTGGTATATATATCCCCCAATCCTGGTATATATATCCCCCAATCCTGGTATATATGTCCCCCATCCTGGTATATATATCCTCCATCCTGGTATATATATCCCCCATCCTGGTATATATATCCCCTATGATGTTATCAAAAGCTCCTACACCGAGAACCTCTGCAGTGTGAGTGTGAACGGCAGAAGAACGGCTTATTTCCAGCAGAGCCGGGGAGTCAGACAAGGCTGCAGCCTAAGCCCAACGCTCTTCAACATTTACATCAATGAGCCGGCTACCGCTCTGGAATCTTCCACAGCACCAGGTCTCACCGTCCACGACGCGCAGGTGAAATTCCTGCTGTATGCAGATGACTTGCTGCTTCTGTCACCAACCGAGAAAGGCCTCCAAGACAACCTGAAAATCTTAGAGAAATTCAGCTCCACCTGGGCACTACCGGTCAACCTAAAGAAAACCAACATCATGGTGTTCCAGAAGAGAAAGAGAAAATCAGACCAGCACCCTTCATTTATCCTCAACAACTGCGCCCTTACAGGAATGGACAAATATACCTATCTGGGCCTAGAGATTCACCGATCAGGGAGCTTCAAACAAGCCATAGAGACCCTGAAAGACAAGGCCTGCAAAACCTTCTATGCCATCCGAAGGAAACTCCACCATCTAAAGCCACCAGTGAGGGTCTGGTTAAAAATCTTCGATTCTATCATCGCCCCAATCCTCCTGTATGGCAGCGAAGTCTGGGGCCCTCACACCTACCCAGACTGGTCAAGGTGGGATTCAAGCCCAACAGAAATATTCCACCTGGAATTCTGCAAGCACCTTCTCCAAGTCCATCGGAGCACCTCCAACAGTGCTTGCCGGGCCGAGCTGGGCAGATTCCCTCTACACCTAACGGTTCTAAAGAGGGCACTGTCATTCCGGGCTCACCTACGTAGGAGCAATCCAAGCTCCCATCACCATAAAGCCCTGACACATGTAGGGGAAACAGAAAAACCAGGACCCTCGGAACAGCTCACCCAAACCCAACCTGACCAGAAAACCAATCACAACAACCTGACAAAAGCCGGAATCAGGAAGATGGTAGACGAAGGCCAGGAGAGGTACGTAAGTGACTGGAAGAACGACATCATCAGCTCACAGAAACTGACCATGTACCAGAGTCTACAGAGAGACTACAGACTGGCTCCATACCTGGAGAAACTCCAGGACCCCAAAGACCGCAAGATCCTGAGCCGGTATAGACTCAGTGCCCACAGTCTGGCCATCGAATCCGGCCGACACAGGCAGAGCTACAAGCCCAGGGAGGAAAGACTGTGCCAACACTGTGACCAGGAGGCCCTGGAGGATGAGACCCACTTCCTGCTACACTGCTCCAAGTACTCAGCAGTGAGGGACACTCACTTCAGGAGACTCTCACATCTCTTCCCGGATTTCACCACCATGAAGGAGGAAGAGAAAACATACATCCTGCTGGGGGAAGAAGAGAGAGCAGTGGAGATAGCAGCGCAATATGTGAACGAATGCCATAGACTGCGAGAAAGAGAACTCTGATATGCCATGGACTTCTATAGCCCCAACCTGGATCTGCCCCATCCACCTTTCCTACAGCCCCTTCCCAACATCCCTACAGTCCCTATCCCCATTCCCTTCTGTACACTTGCTTTGGCAAAACTAATGTGTATTTAGTCCTGCCAATAAAACTTCTTTGAATCTTTGAATCTTTGAATCTATCCCCCATCCTGGTATATACATCCCCCATCCTGGTATATATATCCCCCATCCTGGTATATATATCCCCCAATCCTGGTATATATATCCCCATCCTGGTATATATGTCCCCATCCTGGTATATATCCCCCATCCTGGTATATATATCCCCCATCCTGGTATATATGTCCCCCATCCTGGTATATATGTCCCCCATCCTGGTATATATATCCCCCATCCTGGTATATATGTCCCCATCCTGGTATATATATCCCCCATCCTGGTATATATATCCCCCAATCCTGGTATATATATCCCCCAATCCTGGTATATATGTCCCCCCATCCTGGTATATATGTCCCCCATCCTGGTATATATATGTCCCCCATCCTGGTATATATGTCCCCCATCCTGGTATATATATCCCCCAATCCTGGTATATATGTCCCCATCCTGGTATATATATCCCCCATCCTGGTATATATATCCCCCAATCCTGGTATATATATCCCCCAATCCTGGTATATATGTCCCCCCATCCTGGTATATATGTCCCCCATCCTGGTATATATATGTCCCCCATCCTGGTATATATATCCCCCATCCTGGTATATATGTCCCCCATCCTGGTATATATATCCCCCATCCTGGTATATATATCCCCCAATCCTGGTATATATATCCCCAATCCTGGTATATATGTCCCCCCATCCTGGTATATATGTCCCCCATCCTGGTATATATATGTCCCCCATCCTGGTATATATATCCCCCATCCTGGTATATATGTCCCCCATCCTGGTATATATATCCCCCCATCCTGGTATATATATCCCCCATCCTGGTATATATATCCCCCATCCTGGTATATATATCCCCCATCCTGGTATATATATCCCCCATCCTGGTATATATAGCCCCCATCCTGGTATATATAGCCCCCATCCTGGTATATATGTCCCCCCATCCTGGTATATATGTCCTCCATCCTGGTATATACATCCCCCATCCTGGTATATACGTCCCCCATCCTGGTATATATGTCCTCCATCCTGGTATATATATCCCCCATCCTGGTATATATGTCCCCCCATCCTGGTATATATGTCCCCCCATCCTGGTATATATGTCCCCCCATCCTGGTATATATGTCCCCCCATCCTGGTATATATGTCCCCCCATCCTGGTATATATGTCCCTCATCCTGGTATATATGTCCCCCATCCTGGTATATATATCCCCCATCCTGGTATATATGTCCCCCCATCCTGGTATATATGTCCCCCCATCCTGGTATATATGTCCCCCCATCCTGGTATATATGTCCCCCCATCCTGGTATATATGTCCCCCCATCCTGGTATATATATCCTGTTTCGTGGACTTTAAAAAGGCCTTTGATTCGGTGTGGCACCCAGGCTTATTCCTGAAACTGCTGGAGAGTGGAAAAGGAGGAAAGACCTATGATGTTATCAAAAGCTCCTACACCGAGAACCTCTGCAGTGTGAGTGTGAACGGCAGAAGAACGGCTTATTTCCAGCAGAGCCGGGGAGTCAGACAAGGCTGCAGCCTAAGCCCAACGCTCTTCAACATTTACATCAATGAGCTGGCTACCGCTCTGGAATCTCCACAGCACCAGGTCTCACCCTCCACGACGCCCAGGTGAAATTCCTGCTGTATGCAGATGACTTGCTGCTTCTGTCACCAACCGAGAAAGGCCTCCAAGACAACCTGAAAATCTTAGAGAAATTCAGCTCCACCTGGGCACTACCGGTCAACCTAAAGAAAACCAACATCATGGTGTTCCAGAAGAGAAAGAGAAAATCAGACCAGCACCCTTCATTTATCCTCAACAACTGCGCCCTCAGGCTGTGTGCACACGCTGCGGATTAGGTGCGGATTCATCCGCGCGGATTTTGTAAAATCCGCAGGTGAAACCACAGGTCAAAAGACCTGCGGTTTTACCTGCGGATTGCTCTGCGGTTTTGCCCTGCGGTTTTTCATCTCCTCAAATGGAGGAGATGGCAAACTGCAGGAGAATCCGCAGAAAGAATTGACATGTCAATTCTTTCTGCGGATTGAAAACCGCAGATAATCCGCGCGGAAAATTCCGCACCGTCTGCACTGCGGTTTTTGATTCCCATAGGGAATCATGGTACTGTACACCGCAGCAAAAACTGCTGCAGGTCCGCAGCGGCCAAAACCGCTGCAGAACCGCAGCAAAATCCTCAGCGTGTGCACACAGCCTTACAGGAACGGACAAATATACCTACCTGGGCCTAGAGATTCACCGATCAGGGAGCTTCAAACAAGCCATAGAGACCCTGAAAGACAAGGCCTGCAAAACCTTCTATGCCATCCGAAGGAAACTCTACCATCTAAAGCCACCAGTGAGGGTCTGGTTAAAAATCTTCGACTCTATCATCGCCCCAATCCTCCTGTATGGCAGCGAAGTCTGGGGTCCTCACACCTACCCAGACTGGTCAAGGTGGGATTCAAGCCCAACAGAAATATTCCACCTGGAATTCTGCAAGCACCTTCTCCAAGTCCATCGAGCACCTCCAACAGTGCTTGCCGGGCCGAGCTGGGCAGATTCCCTCTACACCTAACGGTTCTAAAGAGGGCACTGTCATTCCGGGCTCACCTACATAGGAGCAATCCAAGCTCCCATCACCATAAAGCCCTGACACATGTAGGTGAAACAGAAAAACCAGGACCCTCGGAACAGCTCACCCAAACCCAACCTGACCAGAAAACCAATCACAACAACCTGACAAAAGCCGGAATCAGGAAGATGGTAGACGAAGGCCAGGAGAGGTACGTAAGTGACTGGAAGAACGACATCATCAGCTCACAGAAACTGACCATGTACCGGAGTCTACAGAGAGACTACAGACTGGCCCCATACCTGGAGAAACTCCCGGAACCCAGAGACCGCAAGATCCTGAGCCGGTATAGACTCAGTGCCCACAGTCTGGCCATCGAATCCGGCCGACACAGGCAGAGCTACAAGCCCAGGGAGGAAAGACTGTGCCAACACTGTGACCAGGAGGCCCTGGAGGATGAGACCCACTTCCTGCTACACTGCTCCAAGTACTCAGCAGTGAGGGACACTCACTTCAGGAGACTCTCACATCTCTTCCCGGATTTCACCACCATGAAGGAGGAAGAGAAAACATATATCCTGCTGGGGGAAGAAGAGAGAGCAGTGGAGATAGCAGCGCAATATGTGAGCGAATGCCATAGACTGCGAGAAAGAGAACTCTGATATGCCATGGACTTCTATGGCCCCCACCCTGGATCTGCCCCAATCCCCCATCCACCTTCCCTATGCCATGGACTTCTATAGCCTCATCCTGGATCTGCCCCCATGCCCCCATCCACCTTCCCTATGCCATGGACTTTTATAGCCTCATCCTGGATCTGCCCCATCCACCTTTCCTACAGCCCCTTCCCAACATCCCTACAGTCCCTATCCCAATTCCCTTCTGTACACCTGCTTTGGCAAAACTAATGTGTATTTAGTCCTGCCAATAAAGCTTCTTTGAATCTTGAATCTTGAATCTATATCCCCCATCCTGGTATATATGTCCCCCATCCTGGTATATATATATATCCCTCATCCTGGTATATATATCCTCCATCCTGGTATATACGGCCCCCATCCTGGTATATATATCCCCCAATCCTGGTATATATGTCCCTCATCCTGGTATATATATCCCCCATCCTGGTATATACTGTATATCCCTCATCCTGGTATATATGCTCCCCCATCCTGGTATATATATCCCCCATCCTGGTATATATGTCCCCCATCCTGGTATATATATACTCCCCCATCCTGATATATATGTCCCCCATCCTGATATATATGTCCCCCATCCTGATATATATATACTCCCCCATCCTGGTATATATGTCCCCCATCCTGGTATATATATCCCCCATCCTCGTATATATATCCCCCATCCTGGTATATATGTCCCCCATCCTGGTATATACATCCCCCATCCTGGTATATACATCCCCCATCCTGATATATATGTCCCCCATCCTGGTATATATATGTCCCCCATCCTGGTATATATATGTCCCCCATCCTGGTATATATATGCTCCCTCATCCTGGTATATATATGCTCCCTCATCCTGGTATATATATGCTCCCTCATCCTGGTATATATATGTCCCCAATCCTGGTATATATATGCTCCCCCATCCTGGTATATATATGTTCCCCATCCTGGTATATACATCCCCCATCCTGGTATATATGTCCCCCATCCTGGTATATATATCCCCCATCCTGTTATATATCCCCCATCCTGGTATATATATCCCCCATCCTGGTATATATATCCCCCATCCTGATATATATGTCCCCCATCCTGGTATATATATGCTCCCTCATCCTGGTATATATATGCTCCCTCATCCTGGTATATATATGTCCCCCATCCTGGTATATATATGTCCCCCATCCTGATATATATGTCCCCCATCCTGGTATATATATACTCCCTCATCCTGGTATATATGTTCCATTACAGGAAGTAGCAGAGAGAATCTCTTCCATAAGATGTAGAAAAGCCGGTGACCTGGATGGAATCCTACCAGAAATGCTGAAGTACAGCCCACCAGAAATACAGGCCGCAATGGTTAAACACTTCAATATTGTGCTAAGTGCCGGCTACTTCCCTCATACCAGGAACCAAGGCCTCATCACACCCATCCACAAGAATGGGGACAGGTATTACCCTGCCAACTACAGAGGAATATGTGTCAGCAGCAACCTGGGAAAACTGTTCAACAGCATCCTGAACAAGAGGATCCTCAGTTTCCTCACCGAGCACAACGTCCTCAGCAAGAGCCAAGTAGGGTTCATGCCAAACCACCGCACCACCGACCACATCTACACCCTGCACAGCCTCATTCAGAGCCACGTCCACAATACAAAGAACGGGAAGATATACGCCTGTTTCGTGGACTTTAAAAAGGCCTTTGATTCGGTGTGGCACCCAGGCTTATTCCTGAAACTGCTGGAGAGCGGAATAGGAGGAAAGACCTATGATGTTATCAAAAGCTCCTACACCGAGAACCTCTGCAGTGTGAGTGTGAACGACAGAAGAACGGCTTATTTCCAGCAGAGCCGGGGAGTCAGACAAGGCTGCAGCCTAAGCCCAACGCTCTTCAACATTTACATCAACGAGCTGGCTACCGCTCTGGAATCTTCCACAGCACCAGGTCTCACCCTCCACGACGCCCAGGTGAAATTCCTGCTGTATGCAGATGACTTGCTGCTTCTGTCACCAACCGAGAAAGGCCTCCAAGACAACCTGAAAATCTTAGAGAAATTCAGCTCCACCTGGGCACTACCGGTCAACCTAAAGAAAACCAACATCATGGTGTTCCAGAAGAGAGAGAGAAAATCAGACCAGCACCCTTCATTTATCCTCAACAACTGTGCCCTTACAGGAATGGACAAATATACCTATCTGGGCCTAGAGATTCACCGATCAGGGAGCTTCAAACAAGCCATAGAGACCCTGAAAGACAAGGCATGCAAAACCTTCTATGCCATCCGAAGGAAACTCTACCATCTAAAGCCACCAGTGAGGGTCTGGTTAAAAATCTTCGATTCTATCATCGCCCCAATCCTCCTGTATGGCAGCGAAGTCTGGGGTCCTCACACCTACCCAGACTGGTCAAGGTGGGATTCAAGCCCAACAGAAATATTCCACCTGGAATTCTGCAAGCACCTTCTCCAAGTCCATCGGAGCACCTCCAACAGTGCTTGCTGGGCCGAGCTGGGCAGATTCCCTCTACACCTAACGGTTCTAAAGAGGGCACTGTCATTCCGGGCTCACCTACGTAGGAGCAATCCAAGCTCCCATCACCATAAAGCCCTGACACATGTAGGGGAAACAGAAAAACCAGGACCCTCGGAACAGCTCACCCAAACCCAACCTGACCAGAAAACCAATCACAACAACCTGACAAAAGCCGGAATCAGGAAGATGGTAGACGAAGGCCAGGAGAGGTACGTAAGTGACTGGAAGAACGACATCATCAGCTCACAGAAACTGACCATGTACCGGAGTCTACAGAGAGACTACAGACTGGCTCCATACCTGGAGAAACTCCAGGACCCCAAAGACCGCAAGATCCTGAGCCGGTATAGACTCAGTGCCCACAGTCTGGCCATCGAATCCGGCCGACACAGGCAGAGCTACAAGCCCAGGGAGGAAAGACTGTGCCAACACTGTGACCAGGAGGCCCTGGAGGATGAGACCCACTTCCTGCTACACTGCTCCAAGTACTCAGCAGTGAGGGACACTCACTTCAGGAGACTCTCACATCTCTTCCCGGATTTCACCACCATGAAGGAGGAAGAGAAAACATACATCCTGCTGGGGGAAGAAGAGAGAGCAGTGGAGATAGCAGCGCAATATGTGAACGAATGCCATAGACTGCGAGAAAGAGAACTCTGATATGCCATGGACTTCTATGGCCCCCACCCTGGATCTGCCCCAATCCCCCATCCACCTTCCCTATGCCATGGACTTCTATAGCCCCAACCTGGATCTGCCCCATCCACCTTTCCTACAGCCCCTTCCCAACATCCCTACAGTCCCTATCCCTATTCCCTTCTGTACAACTGCTTTGGCAAAACTAATGTGTATTTAGTCCTGCCAATAAAGCTTCTTTGAATCTTGAATCTTGATATATATATGTCCCCCATCCTGGTATATATGTCCCCCATCCTGGTATATATCCCCCAATCCTGGTATATATATCCCCCATCCTGGTATATATATCCTCCATCCTGGTATATATATCCTCCATCCTGGTATATATATCCCCCATCCTGGTATATATATCCCCCATCCTGGTATATATATCCCCCATCCTGGTATATATATCCCCCATCCTGGTGTATATATCCCCCATCCTGGTATATATATCCCCCATCCTGGTATATATATCCCCCATCCTGGTATATATATGTCTCCCATCCTGGTATATATATGTCTCCCATCCTGGTATATATGTCCCTCATCCTGGTATATATGTCCTCCATCCTGGTATATATATCCCCCATCCTGGTATATATGTCCCCCATCCTGGTATATATGTCCCCCATCCTGGTATATATATCCCCCATCCTGGTGTATATATCCCCCATCCTGGTATATATATCCCCCATCCTGGTATATATATCCCCCATCCTGGTATATATATCCCCCATCCTGGTATATATATGTCTCCCATCCTGGTATATATGTCCCCCATCCTGGTATATATATCCCCCATCCTGGTATATATATCCCCCATCCTGGTATATATATCCCCCATCCTGGTGTATATATCCCCCATCCTGGTATATATATCCCCCATCCTGGTATATATATCCCCCATCCTGGTATATATATGTCTCCCATCCTGGTATATATATCCCCCATCCTGGTATATATATCCCCCATCCTGGTATATATGTCCCCCATCCTGGTATATATGTCCCCCATCCTGGTATATATGTCCCCCATCCTGGTATATATGTCCTCCATCCTGGTATATATGTCCCCCATCCTGGTATATATGTCCCCCATCCTGGTATATATGTCCCCCATCCTGGTATATATATCCCCCATCCTGGTATATATGTCCCCCATCCTGGTATATATGTCCCCCATCCTGGTATATATATCCCCCATCCTGGTATATATATCCCCCATCTATAATAATAAATGCCCTAAGCAGCTTCCGGTTGTAACAACTTCCGTCCAGTTGTAACCGGTGACGTCACCGCACACCTCTTTCCATGTTAACCCTCAACACACCACTCCTCCTCAACACACACACTCCTCTCACCTTTCACCATCTCCACTCACGTCCACTCACTCTTTCACTCCACATACGACCCTTTCTCTCACTCCGTCTCTCATACTCACGCCGTCATCGCCGCTGATCCACGATCCCCGACATCTTCTTCCGCCGGCGCCATCCTGGATCCAGACGTCCTCCATGCCGGCGACATGTTCTTGTGGCGACGCCATTTTGGATCGGCGAAATCCCGCGATAGTCAAGATGGCGTTGCCGCAAGAACATGTCGCCGGCGTGGAGGATGTCGGGATCCAAAATGGCGTCGGCGAAAACTCGCGAGATTTCGCCGACGCCATTTTGGATCCCGACGTCGTCCACGCCGGCGACATGTTCTTCCGGCGACGCCATCTTGAGTATCGTGGGATTACGCGATACTCACGATGGCGTCGCTGCAAGAACATGTCGCCGGCGTAGATGACGTCGGGATCCAGGATGGCGCCGGCGGAAGAAGATGTCGGGGATCGTGGAGCAGCAGCGATGACGGCGTGAGTATGAGAGACGGAGTGAGAGAAAGGGTCGTATGTGGAGTGAAAGAGTGAGTGGAGATGGTGAAAGGTGAGAGGAGTGTGTGTGTTGAGGGTTAACATGGCAAGAGGTGTGATGCTATCGCATCCTCCCGATGCGGTAGCATGGGCCATAATCTAGTCCTGGCATATATGTCCCCCATCCTGTTATCTAATATATAAAGCTCAAGTGTATGTGTGTTTGTCCGGGATTGGCATCCGCACCGTCGCAGCTACAGCCAAAAAATTTGGCACAGTCACACGTCTGGACCCCGAGAGCGTCATAGGCTATGTTCTGAGGCGAAATCTTAACCCCGCGCGTTCCAATTCACCAAATAATTTTGCCCCTATCTACATAATGGGGAAAAAGTGTGTATCAAGCCCCGCCCCCTCATTATGATGTCATAATGGTTGCCATGGCGACACTGATGTCATCATAGGTTGCAAGCCCCGCCGCTCATTATGATGTCATAATGGTTGACTATGGGATGGAGGATGTGTATGATGGGTATATGGGCACTGGACTATGGGATGGAGGATGTGTATGATGGGTATATGGGCACTGGACTATGGGATGGAGGACATGTATGATGGGTATATGGGCATGGGACTATGGGATGGAGGATATGTATGATGGGTATATGGGCACGGGACTATGGGATGGAGGATGTGTGATTGGTATATGGGCATGGGACTATGGGATGGTGGATATGTATGATGGGTATATGGGCATGGGACTATGAGATGAAGGATGTATGATGGGTATATGGGCACTGGACTATGGGATGGAGGATATGTATGATGGGTATATGGGCACGGGCCTATGGGATGGTGGATATGTATGATGGGTATATGGGCACGGGACTATGGGATGGAGGATGTGTATTATGGGTATATGGGAATGGGACTATGGGATGGAGAATGTATGATGGGTATATGTGCTTGGGACTATGGGATGGCGGATGTGTGATTGGTATATGGGCACTCTACTATGGGATGGTGGATATGTATGATGGGTATATGGGCACGGGACTATGGGATGGAGGATGTGTGTGATGGGTATATGGGCACGGGATTATGGGATGGAGGATATGTATGACGGGTATATGGGCACGGGACTATGGGATGGAGGATGTGCATTATGGGTATATGGGAATGGGA
The DNA here is from genome assembly GCF_039654945.1 of Dendrobates tinctorius. Classification (NCBI taxonomy): domain Eukaryota; kingdom Metazoa; phylum Chordata; class Amphibia; order Anura; family Dendrobatidae; genus Dendrobates; species Dendrobates tinctorius. Next base: position 11,157,895 of record NW_027361824.1, read on the forward strand.
CTATGGGATGGAGGATGTATGATGGGTATATGTGCTTGGGACTATGGGATGGAGGATGTGTGATTGGTATATGGGCACTCTACTATGGGATGGTGGATATGTATGATGGGTATATGGGCACGGGACTATGGGATGGAGGATATGTATGACGGGTATATGGGTATGGGACTATGGGATGGAGGATGTGTGATGGGTATATGGGCACGGGACTATGGGATGGAGGATATGTATGACGGGTATATGGGCACGGGACTATGGGATGGAGGATGTGCATTATGGGTATATGGGAATGGGACTATGGGATGGAGGATGTATGATGGGTATATGTGCTTGGGACTATGGGATGGAGGATGTGTGATTGGTATATGGGCACTCTACTATGGGATGGTGGATATGTATGATGGGTATATGGGCACGGGACTATGGGATGGAGGATATGTATGACGGGTATATGGGTATGGGACTATGGGATGGAGGATGTGTGATGGGTATATGGGCACGGGACTATGGGATGGAGGATATGTATGAAGAGTATATGGGCACGGGACAATGGGATGGAGGATATGTATGATGGGTATATGGACACTCGACTATGGGACGGAGGATATGTATGATGGGTATATAGGCACGGGCCTATGGGATGGTGGATATGTGTGATGGGTATATGGGCACGGGCCTATGGGATGGAGGATATGTATTATGGGTATATGGGAACGGGACTATGGGATGGAGGATATGTATGATGGGTATATGGGCACGGGACTATGGGATGGAGGATGTGTATTATGGGTATATGGGAATGGGACTATGGGATGGAGGATGTATGATGGGTATATGTGCTTGGGACTATGGGATGGCGGATATGTATGATGGGTATTTGGGCACGGGACTATGGGATGGCGGATATGTATGATGGGTATATGAGCACGGGACTATGGGATGGAGGATAATTATAATTTGTTATAACTAACCACAGTTAGTTGCTATGCCCGGGCAGCACCGGGCCCTTCAGCTAGTATATATATATATCCCTCATCCTTGTATATAAATCCCCCATCCTGGTATACAGTATGTCCCCCATCCTGGTATATATACACCACACAGTGTTCACTTCTGAAGCGTCAGCAGACATTGGCGTGTGACGTGAGCGCATTACATCACTGCCATGCTCCCCTGGTCAGCTGCACATCGACAACAACTGCTGACCTCTGATTGGCAGGCAGTGTGTATTGCGGTGCACGGACTTGATGGGTCTGTACGCTGCAGTACACTTCGGCTGAAGTAGGGGATGGTGTCAGAGGTCTTTACGCCCCTGGCCTAAGGGGTAATGTTTCTCCTTGTGGAGAGCGACAAGCCGAGCCTGGCATGTCAGAGTGAGGAGACTTATAAGCCATGGATGCTCCTCTGGGAAATCCTAAGCATATTGTAGAGTCGATATTAACTTTTTAGTGCTGCCAATAGGTGGCGCTACCTTCTGTATGGTAAATACCAATGTTCCTGTTCACTTCCAGCAAGCAGAGATCTTGAAAATGGTGAGGAATCCAAACACAAAGCTTATAAAGTTTCTGGGGAAAACTTTACAATGCTCATGACCTCAACTTCTCTCCAGACTATGCTGAGACTTGTTGTTCTTCTCCCTTGAACTTCAGATTCATGTATTATACTTTATGCTAAAAATGTATCTAAAGGGACGGTAATCCCCAATTCAGCCTCTTACAGCTGAGCCGGATGGACCGATGTAAATGTTTCTACCGGCAATGGAAATATTTGATATAAAGAAGCCTGGAGTGACTGATAACAGAGAACAATAAATGACATTCACCTACATTACAAATAGCGAAGAAATCCTCTGCAGACCCCTTTAATAGGGCTCTCTGCACCCGCAGCCCCATGGGCAGCCCCTACCTGTGCTCGGCAGCCTCTACCTGTGCTCGGCAGCCCCTACCTGTGCTCGGCAGCCCCTACCTGTGCTCGGCAGCCCCTACCTGTGCTCGGCAGCCCCTACCTGTGCTCGGCAGCCTCTACCTGTGCTCGGCAGCCTCTACCTGTGCTCGGCAGCCCCTACCTGTGCTCGGCAGCCCCTACCTGTGCTCGGCAGCCTCTACCTGTGCTCGGCAGCCCCTACCTGTGCTCGGCAGCCCCTACCTGTGCTCGGCAGCCCCTACCTGTGCTCGGCAGCCTCTACCTGTGCTCGGCAGCCCCTACCTGTGCTCGGCAGCCTCTACCTGTGCTCGGCAGCCTCTACCTGTGCTCGGCAGCCTCTACCTGTGCTCGGCAGCCCCTACCTGTGCTCGGCAGCCCCTACCTGTGCTCGGCAGCCTCTACCTGTGCTCGGCAGCCCCTACCTGTGCTCGGCAGCCCCTACCTGTGCTCGGCAGCCCCTACCTGTGCTCGGCAGCCCCTACCTGTGCTCGGCAGCCTCTACCTGTGCTCGGCAGCCCCTACCTGTGCTCGGCAGCCCCTACCTGTGCTCGGCAGCCCCTACCTGTGCTCGGCAGCCTCTACCTGTGCTCGGCAGCCCCTACCTGTGCTCGGCAGCCTCTACCTGTGCTCGGCAGCCTCTACCTGTGCTCGGCAGCCTCTACCTGTGCTCGGCAGCCCCTACCTGTGCTCGGCAGCCTCAACCTGTGCTCCGCAGCCTCAACCTGTGCTCGGCAGCCTCTCGTCTTCTCTGCGTATTTGCTCTCTATGACGTTTCTGGGATTTTTAAATACTAAAGCTTCAGGTAGGATTAAGCAGTGCATGATGGGAGTTGTAGTCCACACCTTGCAGCAGGTAATCTGATGGATATGGAGTGCTCCAGCCTCTGGACTACCACTCCCATCATGCAGTGGGGAACAGTTCTGATCTGTTTGAGAAGAGGCAGCATCCAGTGACTCATTGTGTAAACTGGGAGCAGATCTGATCCTCTTATTCAGAGTGACGGGATTAGTGCCGGGCTGGGTATATAACTGCTGTAGGACTAAAAATACCACAATGCCCTTCCAGACTCATTTATAAAAAGCTTACATGTTACTGGTAGTGGGGAAGGAACAAGTGATGGGGAATAAGTGTGACACTGGCACCAAAATAGCTAAAATATACAGCACACCAGTTACTAAATGTATAGTAAGGATTGTACAGAATTAGAAAGCAGCATTCCAGAGCTGCACTCACTTTTCTGCTGGTGCAGTCACTGTGTACATACATTACATTACTGATCCTGAGTTACACCCTGTATTATTCCCCAGAGCTGCACTCACTATTCTGCTGGTGCAGTCACTGTGTACATACATTACATTACTGATCCTGAGTTACATCCTGTATTATACTCCTGAGCTGCACTCACTATTCTGCTGGTGCAGTCACTGTGTACATACATTACTGATCCCGAGTTACATCCTGTATTATACCCCAGAGCTGCACTCACTATTCTGCTGGTGCAGTCACTGTGTACATACATTACATTACTGATCCCGAGTTACATCCTGTATTATACCCCAGAGCTGCACTCACTATTCTGCTGGTGCAGTCACTGTGTACATACATTACATTACTGATCCTGAGTTACATCCTGTATTATACTCGAGCTGCACTCACTATTCTGCTGGTGCAGTCACTGTGTACATACATTACTGATCCCGAGTTACATCCTGTATTATACCCCAGAGCTGCGCTCACTATTCTGCTGGTGCAGTCACTGTGTACATACATTACATTACTGATCCTGAGTTACATCCTGTATTATACTCCTGAGCTGCACTCACTATTCTGCTGGTGCAGTCACTGTGTACATACATTACTGATCCCGAGTTACATCCTGTATTATACCCCAGAGCTGCACTCACTATTCTGCTGGTGCAGTCACTGTGTACGTACATTACATTACTGATCCCGAGTTACATCCTGTATTATACCCCAGAGCTGCACTCACTATTCTGCTGGTGCAGTCACTGTGTACATACATTACATTACTGATCCTGAGTTACATCCTGTAGATCTTTTATTATAAAAATAAAAAACATAACAATAATAATAACAGAAACATAACAGGAATATCAACCAGACAATAATCCGTATACTGAACACTGGTCCCGCCGCTCATTCTCTCCTGTCACACATATTATACGTATATACAGAATAATAACTAATATTAAGTACTTAAGTCACCAACAAACTAATAACAAAATAAAATAAAGCATAGTAAACAAAAACTATATACATACTTTTTTTTTTTAAATTTTTAAATAAAATAACCACAAACTATACAAATATATACAATACTAAACTAAACCCCCCACACACAACCCCACCATTCCCAACCCCCGCACTGACCTGAGAGCTGGTCCTGCGTCTCATGCCTCGGTCCATGTCCAACGTCCATAGGCCAGATCAGGCAGTGCCAGTGTTTCCCCAAACACCCCAGTGTCCCATAGTGCCACAAGATAAACCCACCTCCCCCCTTTTCCCACCACCCAACCTAACACCTACACCCAAATCTATATCCCTATATACAATATATACAGAAACAAACACTACAACACCCACAAATCACAAAGCCCAAGTTCGGCGCCTGCAGCCCTACATCACTGTATACCGATCACAAAACAAAAATCTACAGTGTCAGCAGCAGCCCACCACCAGGAAAGGAGATGACCCGACTAGGGCACACTAAAAGAAAAGCCCCTCCAGAGGAGAGCGGCCCTACGTGTGCCCAGTCTCTCATACTCCAGAGAGCGCACCTTCACCAGGTCACCGAGTATGGTCCTAAACACATCGTCCACTGGGAGGATTTTCCGTTGCGTCGATACTAAGCACTGTGCGTTCCACGTGTGATACCTAACCACTGTGCTAACTAGAAATAATGTGCAGCGGTCCCGGCCACCAAGGCCTCTGAATGCTCCATAGGCCCATTCCGCAAAGGAGAGACTGGCCAGCCGAGACCAGCCAATGGAGGCGCCCACCCTGTTGTAAACCTCTGTGTTAAAGGGACAATGAAGCAGGAAATGGTCCATGCTTTCCAGCACGGTACCACAATGCTCCCGAGGACAGTTCCTGTCCTCAGAGCTCCTACACTTCAGATTGTCCCTCACACACAGTTTCCCATGGAATCAGTGCCAAGCCAAGTCCCAAAACTTCGAGGGGATCCTGATAGAATTCAAAAGATGCAAACCCACTCCAAGATCCCGACTTGGACAATCCCTGAGCACCAGAGGCCTCTGGAAATGGGTCAACAGAACCCTATTGTCAAGGAGGCTCCTTGGCAGAGTCCTTATCTCCCACATTCCCAGACCCCACCGGCGAATTACCTTCAGAACCAAGGTAGCGTAAGCCGGAAGATGTCCATGCGGTATGCGAAGATCCTTCACTTGCCCTCCTGTCTCCCATTTGTGCAAGAAAGGCTGAAACCATCCCCTACAGAAGAATACCCACGGAGGAGCCCTCTCCTTCCTGAGGTTTGCAATATTGATCTTAATGAAGGTATCCACAAGGAATACCACAGGGTTGACAATACCCAACTCTCCTAGTCTCCTCGTACGGTAAGTAACCTCCCTCTTGACCAAGTTCAGTCTATTCCCCCATAACAATTGGAAGAACAAACTGTAGACCCGAGTCCAGAGAGACTCCGGCAAGATGCACACACTGCCCAGATAAATCAGTAAAGGGAGCAGGTAAGTTTTGATCAGGTTTACCCTTTCCCTGAGGGACAAAGACCAACCCTTCCATTGGTTCACCTTCTGAGTGGCGATCTCTAGCCTGCTGTCCCAATTTTGTTTGGGGTAGTCCCCCTGGCCTAATTCGATGCCAAGGACTCTTGCAGAGACTTTGGGTCCTAGAAGGGTGTCCAGGAGATCAAAACCAGGATCTCCTCCTCCCAGCCAGAGACTCTCACACTTATCCCGGTTGATCTTGGACCCGGATGCCTCCGAGTAGCGATCTACCTCTGACATCAGCCACCCTGCCTCCTCGTGAGAGGAAACAAAAACAGTGACATCATCGGCATACACCACCACCCTCAGAGTGGCTTCCGGTGCTGCCTGGTCCATCCCGATCCCGGCCAACGGTCCACGCTCCACCCTCCTAAGAAGTGGGTTAATCGCAAACACGTACAGCAGCGGGCCCAAGGGACAACCCTGGCAAACACCAGATCTAACCTCAAAAGAGCTGCCAATCCAACCGTTCACAAGCGGGAAACTCTCTGCCCCACCGTACAAGGTTTTAAGCCAATCAACAACCCCCCCGGCAGGCCATATCTCAGAAAGACAGACCAGAGTTACTCATGATTAACCCGATCAAACGCTTTTGCCTGGTCCAGTGACAGCATGTACTCCTTCCAGTGACCAGCCCTACCCTGCTCCACCGCCTCCCGGACACCGAGCACAGCAATAAATGTGCTGCAACCTGGAACCTAGCAATGCTGGGCCTCCGAAAGGAGTCGGGGTGCAAATTTCACCAGCCGATTAAACAGCACCTTTGCCAGAACCTTCCTGTCTGCATTGAGAAGCGCTATGGGATGCCAATTCCCAATGCACGATGGGTCCTTACCCTTTGACAAGATGATCAGGGCAGACCTCCTCATTGACTTTGGCAGAGTGCCCGAGGAAAGACACTCAGTCAAGAGGGGAACTAAAGCGTCCTTAAAGGTCTTATAAAACTCAGATGTTAAGCCATCTGGACCGGGCGATTTTTTTTTTGGGCAAGCCCTTCAATCGCCAACTTAACTTCCTCTTCCCTGATCATCGCTGTCAAAACGTCAAGAGAGGGGTCTACCCCTGGTTCAGGAACGGCTTCAGCCAGAAAAGCCAACATCGCATCCCAATCAAGATCCCTCTAGGTGCGAGGTGCGAGTAGAAGGATCTGACAACCTCCAGGATCCCTGATCTGAATCGCCTCAGGGACCCCGTAGTGTCGACCAGTCCGGTAACCACTTTACTATTCACTGACATCTTGCAGTTTCTGCAAGGGTCGGGCGAGCAGTACTTCCCGTAATCCCTCGCAAAAACCAAAGATGCGTGTCTATCATACTGACACCTCATGAGCAAAGATTATACTCTGGAGATCTCCTCGCGGCTACCTCCAGTTGAGACAAGATGCTCGAGTTTTCTCCTCAGACCTTGATACAGGTGGTACCTGTCCAGACTCCTGAGGCTTGAGAGCTGGCTGAAGAATCTCGCCACCCTTTTCTTGAACATCCCCACCACTCTGACTTACTACTACAAAGATCCAGCAAGGGTACCTGGCTCTGAAGAAAATCCTCAGAGGACTGTCTTATGTCCGCTTCTTCCAAGAGAGATGAATTGAGCCTCCAAAAGCCTCTTCCCATCCAGAGGGTCTCTGTAACATTCAGAGAAAACAAAATTAAACAGTGGTCGGAGAACTCCACCTGAACAACAGACACTGCTGAAGAGACAGCTTCTTCCTTTAAATGAAACCTATCTATTCTGGACCTACAGTTACCTCTATGATAGGTGAACCCCTCATGGCCTGGGGTGTGCCGAATTTGGACATCCACCAGGCGAGCCTCACTAGCTACAGTTGTGGCCAAAAGTATTGACACCCCTGCAATTCTGTCAGATAATACTCAGTTTCTTCCTGAAAATGATTGCAAACACAAATTCTTTGGTATTATTATCTTCATTTAATTTGTCTTAAATGAAAAAACACAAAAAGAATTGTCCTAAAGCCAAATTGGATATAATTCCACACCAAACATAAAAAAGAGGGTGGACAAAAGTATTGGCACTGTTCGGAAAATCATGTGATGCTTCTCTAATTTGTGTAATTAACAGCACCTGTAACTTACCTGTGGCACCTAACAGGTGTTGTCAATAACTAAATCACACTTGCAGCCAGTTGACATGGATTAAAGTTGACTCAACCTCTGTCCTGTGTCCTTGTGTGTACCACATTGAGCATGGAGAAAAGAAAGAAGACCTAAGAACTGTCTGAGGACTTGAGAAACCAACTTGTGAGGAAGCATGAACAATCTCAAGGCTACAAGTCCATCTCCAAAGACCTGAATGTTCCTGTGTCTACCGTGCGCAGTGTCATCAAGAAGTTTAAAGCCCATGGCACTGTGGCTAACCTCCCTAGATGTGGACGGAAAAGAAAAATTGACAAGAGATTTCAACGCAAGATTGTGCGGATGTTGGATAAAGAACTTCGACTAACATCCAAACAGTGTCAACCCGTACTATCCGTCGGCGTCTGAATGAAAAGGGACTGTATTGTTATGAATGGGTAACCGAGGAGAAAAAAGCAAAACAAGCTAAGTCACAGAAAACCAGAGAGGTTGGTAACTATGCAGATTGCAGATCCCTGATCCTACCACACAACTAGCAGCAGCCGTGGAGCGTACCTACGATGTTCCTAGACGCTTCGTCACAGCCGGAGGACTAAATAAGCCTGAAGCATGAAAAGGGGAAAACTAACTGCCCCAAAGCAGACCCCAAAGGAATAGATAGCCCCCACACAGGTATTGACAGTGAAACAAGATGAAGGCACAAACACAGGCAGGAAAATAGGCTGAGCAAACGATGGGGCCCAAACTAACTAGAGAGGAAAGGAAAGACACTGTGTGCAACCTGCAAAAAAACCCTACAAAAATAATGTCCAACACTTCTGATAGCAAAATTAACCCTGAAGTCACTAGACTTCTCCCACTATATCAGCATTCTGAAATATTCTAAGACAGAGCAAAAAGAGACCAAACTAGTAAGGGACAGAAAGCAAATTGGCAAAATACTGATAAATAAGAGTGGAAATTCAGCACAGCCCCCAGCCGGGGCTGGCAGACCACACCAAAAAACTGAATAGACCAACAAAATCAAGTGTGAACATTAGCAGAAAAACTTAGCTTTAGATGACTGGAACAGAGCTGAAAACCAAGAGCTGACAAGCCAGAAGGAATCACCAGCAACTGAATAGGGCGTTGGCTGTCTTAAATCCAATCTGAGACTCCTGAGGTCCAAACGTCATCCTCATTCTCAGGTGGCAGATCTCCACCGATCAAATCAGCCTCACTACCTCCTGTTACCACCAGAGGGAGTCTGGAAGGAGAACTCACAACTGGTGAACCAGAGAATGAACTCACAACACTGTATGGTAGGAGACCCAGGAAGACCCCACTTCTTACCCTGAGACATAAAAAAGCCAGGCTGGAGTTTGCCAAAACTTACCTGAAAAAGCCTAAAACGTTATGGAAGAATGTTCTCTGGTCAGATGAGACAAAAGTAGAGCTTTTTGGGCAAAGGCATCAACATAGAGTTTACAGGAGAAAAAAAGAGGCATTCAAAGAAAAGAACACGGTCCCCACAGTCAAACATGGCGGAGGTTCCCTGATGTTTTGGGGTTGCTTTGCTGCCTCTGGCACTGGACTGCTTGACCGTGTGCATGGCATTATGAAGTCTGAAGACTACCAACAAATTTTGCAGCATAATGTAGGGCCCAGTGTGAGAAAGTTGGGTCTCCCTCAGAGGTCATGGGTCTTCCAACAGGACAATGACCCAAAACACACTTCAAAAAGCACTAGAAAATGGTTTGAGAGAAAGCACTGGAGACTTCTAAGGTGGCCAGCAATGAGTCCAGACCTGAATCCCATAGAACACCTGTGGAGAGATCTAAAAATGGCAGTTTGGAGAAGGCACCCTTCAAATATCAGGGACCTGGAGCAGTTTGCCAAAGAACAATGGTCTAAAATTCCAGCAGAGCATTGTAAGAAACTCATTGATGGTTACCGGAAGCGGTTGGTCGAAGTTATTTTGGCTAAAGGTTGTGCAACCAAGTATTAGGCTGAGGGTGCCAATAATTTTCTCTGGCCCATTTTTGGAGTTTTGTGTGAAATGATCAATGTTTTGCGTTTTGCTTCATTCTCTTTTGTGTTTTTTAATTTAAGACAAATTAAATGAAGATAATACCAAAGAATTTGTGTTTGCAATCATTTTCAGGAAGAAACTGAGTATTATCTGACAGAATTGCAGGGGTGTCAAAACTTTTGGCCACAACTGTATACAATTAAAGGCGACGCTATCATAAGTCAGCTTGTGTCTGGAACCTCCTCTATCTCGGGGCCTCGTGACAGTATTGAAGTCCCCTTCAAAGACAACCTGCCGACTTGTGAAAAGGTAGGGCTTGATCAGTGGCGTAGCGTGGGGGGGGCGGGGGGGGGGCGGTCCGCCCCAGGCGGCACGTGTGTGGGGGCGGCGCGGCAGCAGCAATTCAATTCCTCTCCTCTGACTGGGAGAACAGCGCGGACTCCGCGGAGGCACAGTGCAGGCGCTTTCTACCTTCTACGCCACTGCCTTGCTGGACTCGGAGCCCCGGCTGCTTTCCGCTCCTGAGCCGGTGCTGGGCGGAGGTGTTGGCCGCTCGGGGCTGGTTGTTCGGTCGGAGCTGCCAGAAGAACACGTGGCGTGTGGCTGAGGTGACGCAGGAGGAGCGGATCCCGGGACACAGGAGCCGGTGAGTGAGGGGGACGGCGGGAAGCGCTGCCCAGCCTGCCCATGATGTCTGTGAGGGGAGGGAGACACCGCGGTATGTGATTGCCCCTTGAATTTCATTCCATCATGTAATGTTATGCTACAGGGGGCGGCATCTAGGTAATTACTCCCTCTCCCCCATTTACTAATTCTAAAGTTGAGGCTCCCTAATCCTTGGAGTTGGATTGCCTACATCTTCATATAGCTGATATTATGCAAAAGAGTTGGGCTCTGTAGGGAGAGGACATGGGGGCTGTGCAGAGGAGGACATGGGGGGGCTCTGTAGGGAGAGGACATGGGGGCTGTGCAGAGGAGGACATGGGGGGGCTCTGTAGGGAGAGGACATGGGGGCTGTGCAGAGGAGGACATGGGGGGGCTCTGTAGGGAGAGGACATGGGGGCTGTGCAGAGGAGGACATGGGGGGGCTCTGTATGGAGAGGACATGGGGGGCTGTGCAGAGGAGGACATGGGGGGGCTCTGTAGGGAGAGGACATGGGGGGCTGTGCAGAGGAGGACATGGGGGGGCTCTGTATGGAGAGGACATGGGGGGCTGTGCAGAGGAGGACATGGGGGGGCTCTGTATGGAGAGGACATGGGGGGCTGTGCAGAGGAGGACATGGGGGGGCTCTGTAGGGAGAGGACATGGGGGGCTGTGCAGAGGAGGACATGGGGGGCTCTGTAGGGAGAGGACATGGGGGGCTGTGCAGAGGAGGACATGGGGGGGCTCTGTGTGGAGAGGACATGGGGGGCTGTGCAGAGGAGGACATGGGGGGGCTCTGTAGGAGGGACATGGGGGGCTGTGCAGGGGGGTACATGGGGAAGCTGTGTAGGGGAGGACATGGGGGGCTGTGCAGGGGAGGACATGGGGGGCTGTGCTGGGGGGTACATCGGGAGGCTGTGTAGGGGAGGACATGGAGGGGCTGTGCAGGGGGGTACACTGGGAGGGGGGCTGTGCAAGGGGAGAACATGAGGGCTCTGTAGGAGGTGTACTGTGGGTCTGTGCAGGGGGAGGACACGTGGGTCTCCTTACACTGTTTTATGGTGCAGCTCTCGGCAGGGCAGTGGTGGAGGTTCAGTAGGGTCATCACGCTAATACATACACATATATATATATATATATATAGAGAGAGAGAGAACTGCAAGAAGATGAAAGTCTAGAAATTTAGAAATAATAACAGCAGAGTTAGTAGTAGACTAAAAATTAGATCTTTGAGTGTAGTGTGGGCTCTTCGGATTCTTCCGGATTATCAGCGACCAAAGGGGCGGCAAATTTTTCGACCGCCCCGGGCGCCACAAACAGTTGCTACGCCACTGGGCTTGATGCTCATAAAGAGACACTTCCGGTCCCACTTAGATTGGGGACCATAGATGTTAATGAGCCTGAGCTCTGGTCCCTTCATGAGGACATCTAAGATCAGGCACCTCCCTATTTCTAACTCAATAACCCGTCGGCATTCCACCGGTGCAGTAAAAAGGAACGCCACTCCGCTATACGGCTCGGCCGCAAGAGACCAATAGGAGGGCCCGAGTCTCCACTCCCTTTTGGCTTTGAACACATCTGCCATGTTTGGCAGTCTGGTCTCTTGCAAAAAGAAAATGTCTCAACACGGCTGAGAAAATTAAAGGCCGCAAATCTGGCTGTATTTGACTTTATGCTGGCGACATTAATGGACGCCAGCGTCAACGGAGTGGGTACCGCCATCATTGGTGATTGAGTTAGATGGCTTTCTTCTTCCCACTCCCCTTATTCTCTGCTTAAGAGGAGGAATCCTTCCCCCTCTTTAATGACACAGAGGTGTCCATTCCCACGTGATTTTTCTTTTTGTTGTCCTCGTCTCCGGACTCTGGGCCAGTCCCTCCCTCCAGGGACTTTACATTCCCAGAAGAAGGAGACTCGGCACCCCCTGTAAGCTCCGCCGAAGCCGGAACCTCACCCTCAGCTTCCTCCTCAGAGGAAGAGATGTTCTCAAGGGCTTGGAACCGGTTAGAAAGACTAACCAGAGGGGAGTCAGTTTTTCCTTCCTTAGGTACCTTGGTCAGAGCGGGAGATGTTTTATCTCCCTTCTTTCTCTTCTTTTTGGTGCCGAGCTTACGCTTGTCCTCTAGCCACTGCCTATTATCCTCATCCATACTTTCATAATGGGAGGATTCGGAGGCAGTGGCAGTTTCCTCCCTGTGGATCCTCCTGACCTCCTCATCCAACTCATCATCCCTCGGGACCTCAGCAGCAAGACTGGCATCCAGGACAGGGGTCACCGCAGTAGCCCGGGCTCGCCCAGCTCCCTGTTCTGTCTGCGCTTGTCTAGACGCCTCAGCTGGGCAGGCATCTTTTTGCTTTTCCTCCTTGGGCCCTCAGCTCCCTCACCCCTGCTAGTCCCTTCCCCAGGAGAATCAGCCTCATGGCTTTCTCCCACTGGGGTCACGACTGCATTAGCGAAGGAGCAAGGACAACGGCTGAATGGGTGACCTAAGTCACCACACAGGTGGCACCTAATCTCCACACAAGATGCAGTAAGATTGCCGATATCCCCACACAAAGCACATTTCTGCACAGCGCAGTTTGCACTGAAGTGTGTGGGGTCGCCGCACTTGTGATAGAGCTTCGGTTGCCCCTGGTAGAAGACCTGGATACGATCCCTACCCAGGAAGGCAGATGATGGAATGTGGGCAACCATACCACCTAAACGCCTACATTTTACGTCCAGGCCCCTGACCAGATACCATACTCATCGCGGTTTTTCTTTGGCATTTCCACCACTTCTCCATATCTGCCAAGCCACGTCATGATGTCATAACAAGAAAGTGACTCGTTACAAGTCATCACGGTCACTTTCTTGACTTGATTTTGGCGAGACACTGCCTGGATGGCAAAGTCTCGTCAGCCAGGCTCATTTTTTGCCAACTCATAATTCGACCAGAAGAGCTCAAGCCCCTCTGGCCGAACAAAGCTGACATCAAACTCAGGCGTGGAATAGGGATGAATCAAGGCATAGATGTCAATAGCCTTGAAGCCCATCTTCAGCAGGAGCTCCACAACCTTAGACCTTGGAGGACACGCCTCATTGCCCCTCCACCGAAGACGGACCACATTCCTACGCACACTACCTGGCCCGGCTGTCGGAAGGGACCACACCGTGTTTCCCCCATTTTGCTCTCGGAAGGCCCCGAGGCCATGCCTCTCTATCCAGAAGGATAGATCAACCTCTCGACCCTCTACCATTATTAATCTCTCCCCCTTCTTTAGAGCCACCAGGAGACGCCGCTGCAACATGCCGTCCCCAGAGGCCGGAGACGAGGAGGACGCCCTATTTCCCCCGGAGGTGACAGCGGCATAACTTCTAATGGGTACTGCTGGGTCGCCCGCCAGGGCAGAGGGATACTTGGTACCGGGCCAGTTTCTCAGAGGGAGGTGTCACAGCAGCGGTGACCCGGTCCGTGGCCCTGGGTGCCCATGTAAAAGGGGTTGAGTGATGGGAATAAAGTTTATGAGTGGATTATTCGTGACGCCACCTGTGGTGCTCGGCAAGGAAGGTGTTAAGCCGACGCTGCAAACAGATCCTCTGGGACAGATGGTGTAGTGCAGCAATGATGTTGTAGCCCTCCACAGGCAGGGCTGTAGTCCCAGGGCAGTGAGGATAAGTGTTTAGGAAGAGGGTGCAGTGTCTGGCACAGAGATGTAGCAGTGCTGAAGAGGTTGCAGGAAGGAGTCAAGGACACAACAGGGTGCAGTTTCTTTACCTTTACCTCTTTACCTCAACCACATCCATCAGGATATCTCAGCCCTATCTCCTCAGTGCCTGGATCCCCTTCCCTGCCGCACCTCAAGCTCACTAGACATCTTTGAGCCTGTTTCAGAAGAAGAAGTTTCCAAGCTCCTCGCTTCTGCTCGGCCTACAACCTGCAACAGTGACCCTATTCCTTCACAGCTCCTGCAGTCTCTCTCACCAGTGGTCACCACTCACCTGACTAAAATATTTAACCTCTCTCTTTCTTCAGGTATATTTCCCTCCTCATTTAAACATGCCATCATAACCCCTTTACTTAAAAAGCCATCCCTGGACCAGAACTGCACTGCTAACTACAGACCTGTCTCTAACCTTCCCTTCATCTCTAAACTCCTGGAACGCCTGGTCCACTCCCGTCTAATCCGCTATCTCTCGGATAACTCTCTTCTCGACCCCTTACAATCTGGTTTCCGCTCTTTACACTCTACTGAAACTGCCCTCACTAAAGTCTCTAATGATTTAATAACAGCTAAATCGAAAGGTCATTGCTCCCTGCTGATTCTACTGGATCTCTCTGCCGCATTTGACACTGTGGATCACCAGCTCCTCCTCACTATGCTCCGCTCTATAGGCCTCAAGGACACAGCCCTCTCCTGGTTCTCCTCCTATCTCTCTGACCGCTCCTTCACTGTATCTTTTTCCGGCTCCTCTTCCTCTTCTCGTCCCCTTACTATCGGGGTCCCGCAGGGCTCAGTCCTAGGCCCCCTCCTCTTCTCTTTATACACTGCCCCTATTGGACAAACAATCAGCAGATTTGGGTTCCAGTATCATCTCTATGCTGATGACACCCAATTATACACTTCTTCCCCTGACATCACCCCTACCCTAATTCAAAATACCCAGGATTGTCTGTCTGCTGTCTCTAGCATCATGTCCTCCCTCTATCTGAAACTAAATCTCTCTAAAACTGAACTTCTTGTGTTTCTCCCCTCTACTAACCTCACTCTACCTAACATCGAAATAACCCTGGAGGGTTCAACCATAACTCCCAAGCAGCATGCCTGCTGTCTTGGGGTCATATTCGACACTGAACTTTCCTTTACTCCGTACATCCGATCACTTAGTCGCTCTTGTCACCTGCATCTTAAAAACATCTCCAGAATCCGACCTTTTCTCACCTTTGAAACTGCTAAGACTCTTACTGTCGCTCTTATTCATTCTCGTCTGGACTACTGCAACTCTCTTCTGATCGGTCTCCCTCTTACCAAACTTTCTCCTCTCCAATCCATCTTGAATGCGGCAGCCAGGGTCATATTTCTGTCCAGCCGCTTCACCGATGCCTCCATCTTGTGCCAGTCATTACACTGGCTACCTATTCGCTACCTATTCTCTCTCACCCACAAAGCTCTCCACTGTTCTGCACCGCCTTATATCTCCTCTCTCATCTCTGTCTATCGCCCTACACGTGCCCTCCGTTCTACAAATGACCTAAGACTAACATCCCCCGTAATCCGAACCTCGCACCTCCGTCTCCAAGACTTCTCTCGTGCTGCTCCAGCTCTCTGGAATGCACTTCCCCAGACGATCAGACTGATACCTAGCCCTGACCTATTCAAGCGCGCTTTGAAAACCCATCTCTTCAAACAAGCCTACCACATCAACTACTCAGCAAGCTAACTTTGCCCTGTTCCCTCCTTCCAAATATTATTCTGAATCTGTACCCTACTATTCATCTGTCTCCACACCCTTCATGCACATGATAACTGCACTTGATACTTGTCTATTGCACTTAAACACACGGGCTGATGACCGGATCATGCAGCTTTATATGAAAATCCCTATTATAATTGCCAGACCTGAATTAACAAGCACTTCTCACCTACTGTGTCCCCCCATTTCCTTGTAGATTGTAAGCTTGCGAGCAGGGACCTCACTCCTAATGTCACTGTTTGAATTGTCTTAACTTGTATTGAATTT
This sequence comes from Dendrobates tinctorius, assembly GCF_039654945.1. NCBI lineage: Eukaryota > Metazoa > Chordata > Amphibia > Anura > Dendrobatidae > Dendrobates > Dendrobates tinctorius. Next base: position 11,174,054 of record NW_027361824.1, read on the forward strand.
ATTGTCTGTACATGTCCCCGCTTAATTGTAAAGTGCTGCGGAATATGTTGGCGCTATATAAATAAAAATTATTATTATTATTATTATTTACCTTTACTTTGCTTGGCAAATGCAGTCCAGGGTCCAGATTACAGATGGCACAGGAGCTGATTAGCCTGGAAGCAACTCAGGAATCTCTCTATGCAGATGGGTTGTGTTGTCTCCTTCCTAGCGCTTACTTGAGGTACCTGCAGTACTGTGTTACACTGAGGTTCCTCCTTCTTGTTCCCTTTTCGATCTCCCTCATATGGCAGACAGCTGTAGCCTTCTATCTCTTCTTTTGGCTCACCCGTTGCTGTTGTGCCTCCGAGTCTTATGTGGGAATAGAGCATTTACAGCTTCCTATTCCTCTGGTTTCTGTTGCAGGAACGTCAGTATCCACACAACCTTGGAGACCAGACTCCAGATCATGCGCTATCACTAGAAGTGAGCTTTCTACTCTCTGCTTGACTTCCAGCTTCTCTCCTTGCGTTCACACACGTTACCCTCCTCACACAAACTGACCATTTCCCCTTCCCGACCCCCAGAGAGAAGCTCTTCCCCTAGTTTTGGTTCAGAGCTCCCTCTGCTGGCCTGGAGTGGGAACTGTGTTGTATGTAGTGATTAACTGCCAGAGAGATCCTTCATTGCTTCCAAGCCTGACATCACCCTCCCAAGGAGGAAGGTAATGCCACTGTGGCGACCATACTCCTGGGGGCGCCACACTGCCACCTCCGGGGGGGCAACCGGACCAGTGACCACATCAACACCAACAGTATTATTATTACCCACCTCCATAACACCCTCACTCTCCACCAAACCAGCAACCACACCACTAGACAAAGAAATTTCCTCATCCACACCTCTCACCACAATCACTCCTACTGGACCAGTGACAACAGGGGGTGACATTTTGACCTCCGCATCATCAGGCACAAGGGGCTCAGTTTCCTCCACAGAACTGGAGGCGACCTCACCCCTGGACTTACGGATGCCCTCCGCATCATCAGTTGGTAATTTCCGTTGCTTCACTAGGCGCCACTGATCTTTTGCCGCCGTGAGGCGCCACTGATCCTTCATATCAAGATCTTGCTGACCAGCGGCGCCAACGCAGAACAGGATCTTGGGAGGATCGGAATACCCAGTCCCGACAGCCCCCTCACACTGCAGCCGCTTCTCAACTAAGTGATCAGCGGCAACAGCATTCAGGGGCACAGAGGCTACCGGAGCTGCCCCCAACACTGGGCCGCTTCCCCCTCCCACTGAGGAGCGCACCACAATATCGTGACCTAACCATATACCCGCCGCCGGGCCGCCCTCACTGTCCAGCCTCTCAGCTGATACACCTGCTGCTACGTCCCCGCTACTAGAAGCAGAGACGGAGCTCTGCGCCTCACTACGCGCTCTATACTCTCCCCGTGCCTTTGCACCAGATCCACAGCAGAACCCGGGCTGGGCTGGGCAACGGAGCTTATACAGCAAGCTGACCCTGCAGCTGACTCAGTGGGTACAGGGAGGGGGGCATATACATAGCTTACAGCTTCCTGGAACTTTGGCTTGGTCTTCTTTGCCTTTTTATTCTGGCCCCCAGGTGCCTCCTTTGGTAAATCATCACCAAGATGGAAATTCTGAAGGCACACTGGGGACTCCAGGAGCTTGATCTCCGCCATTAGTGCCCCTCCCTGGCCACTGTTATCACTGTCCTCCCCAGAGCCAGCAGAACTGCGACCAGATGTCAATGTTGCCTGTCCAGCAGGGAGCTCGCTGCACATGGTGTGCGGGTGGCTTTGCAGGCTGTCACGTGGGGCTTTCTGCTGGTCATCATCCTCCTCATCGTCATCATCATCATCCACCTGACTCTCAGGCTGCAGCCCCATCTGCCTTTGCTCTCTTTTATCAGCCATTTCTCTGAATCTGTCCTCATTCAGTAGTTTTTTTACTTTAAATGGTCCACTTTTTCTCTAAGGAATGCTTTCCTCACCTCCAGCTCATTAACTTCAAGCTTCAGCCTCTTTACCTCCGCCTGGAACTGATTCTTCCTTGGTTTGGAGGCACATGCAGCTTTGACATTTGTGCTGCGCAGCTCCTCCCAGAGCCTCCTGATGGTCTTACTCGCCTCTTTGAACTCACGGAGGTGACTTATGACCCAGGAGGCATAGGTGGACACAGACTCCTTGGGTCTCTGCAGTCCCCAACCCTCCTCAGTGAGGTCGGCCTCACCTCCATGAGCACTCAGCTTTCCTCCGGAAGGACCGCCATCATGCACGCTGTTAGCAGGTTTCTCCTCCATGTTGAAATCCTTGCGGCTTCTCTGGGTCTCTGCACACTTGGGGGGAGTAGGAACCACATTGCTGCGACTCCTGGTGGAGCGTCTCACTCCCGAGTCCTCTGATGTGCAGGTCGGTTGCTGGTTTCTCCTGCTCCCCGCCTGGTACGGGAAACAGAAGCCTGGGACTTGGCTCCATTGCTCATCCCAGGACACCCACTCCTGCCTGGGTAAGATAGAGAGCAGGTTCCCGGGTGGAGAGGAGCTCAGGAGCACACAGCAGGATCAGTGTCGACCGCACCCACAATTACCAGAAAGAGCAGCTGCTGAACAGAGCTGCATTCACTATTCTGCTGGTGCAGTTCGGTCGCCCTCCCAGGACTGTGGAGTACTCGGTACCGGGCCAGTGTTGTCAAGGTAGCTATTTTGGGAGGGCTAAATTAACCCTTCACGGTTGAGTCAGTGATTTCCAAATTATTCCAGTGTTGCTAGCAACTCAAATGACCACACGGAGACTGGGGTCTCTGTACGGGAGGATCGAGGCAGATCACTAATCCCCTTTATTTTAGTCACATCTTTTATAATCTTTTGCTTAATTATGCAAGGTTCTCAAGTACCAATGGCATCATTTCACTTTATAAGCCAATAATATTGCAAGAAAACCGGAAACTACATATATGTCCGTACCTAAATAGCGTAGAAAGTAGTATAATGGCATATTCTTCAGAGTTTTACACCCCGCCTCCCTTATCTTTGTACCTGATGAGAACAGTCTGGTTTCATGACAGCCCATGCCAATTATAAAAATTTATCTTACAACAACAAAAATTAAGAAACGAAACCTTACAGAGAAATGGAGAAGTGAAACTTAAGCTCTGATTTTAGTATTAACCCTTCACATTCCCCCTAGATAAAAAATTTTTAACACATATGCAGCATCAGAGGTGCTATCCCAAGCTAACAGCTTGAGGGGTACTGGTCTTCACATGACTGATGCCGTGTTATCAGACATGGCTGTCGCGGCGCACCCGTTCCCCCTGTATACTGCAGTTCACGAATAACAATTTTTGATGACGGTGGTGGGGATCTTTTGTAGGTAGTCATGTGCTTGGCTTCAACATCTTCATCAAGTAGCCTTTTGAGATCGGTGCAGAGAAGAGCAGGGGCAACGACACCTTTGGTATCATCGTTAGCTGTCTTAGTGCAGAATTTCCTAATACATACAGAAATACACCAAAGAACAAGTTTTAGTATCACATATACAGCAAGGATACAGGCAGCAATGTGTAACAAGCTTTGTAAGATCCCAGCTATCCAGCCCCCAATTCCCTTAAATCAATTGGCTGGATTGAGAAAGGAGAAGATATCTCACCACCAACTGTCCTTAGTACGATCATTGTCTTTATCGTATTGATCTCTGAGTCTTTGAATATCTTGTAACTTTAACTTCTACCAATAATAATATGGAAAATACGAAAAACCAAAACATTATGTCCCCTTCATTTGCTATTGGCTTGTTGGGTGATGAGGACTTGATAGGGACCGTCATACAAGGGTTCTAGTCCGTGTTTCCTGACATGCCTCTTCACGACTACCAAATCACCAGGCTTCAGGTTATGACAGGTGTCGGTTTCTGCTGAATCTGGAAAAGAAAAGAAAACTAGAGCATAGATGTTAGCAATATTTTTACTAAGCTGAATAACATATTGAACAACACAGACAGTTTCTTCTGATAACTGCTGGGGCTGGAAATTTGCAACTGGGAGCCTAGTACCAAACAATATCTCATATGGGGACAGGCCATATTTTGCAATAGGGGTAGTACGAATATGGTATAGTACAGTGGGTAGGAGCTCTGGCCATGGAGCCGTAGTCTCCTGCATCATTTTGGTCAGTTGTCCCTTCAGTGTGCCATTCAGCCTCACAACTTCCCCACTGGATTGTGGGTGGTACAGAGTATGGAGGGCCACAGTGGATCCAAGCATTGTCAGAACTTCTTGGTACACATGAGAAGAAAAGGCCCGGCCTTGGTCACTTTCAACAACTTCTAGAACCTCATATCTGCATATAACTTCCATCACCAGTTTCTTCGCTGTGGTCTTTACAGTCATGTTGGTAACGGGGAATGCTTCCGGCCAACTGGAGAACCGGGGCCCAGTAGAATTTTTGCATCAGTGCAAGGGCCTGATTCTTTCCTCGATATATAGGTCCATGTGCCCATGTAGCAATAGCAGGGTACATCCGCTTAGGGAGACACACAAGTTGGTCCTTTTTCCAGAGACCATTATCCATACGTGCCCCATCAGTCTTCCATTGCTTCACCTCTTTGGAGACATTCTCTGCATCGTCATTAAGCGGTCTCGCGGGGTCCAACAGAAAACTTCAGTCTGTTGTAGATCATCAGGTTCTTGTTGGGTCAATGCTTCTTGTAACTGTTTACGCTGAGAGCGTTTGGTCACCATAGTTGGTATAGTTGATTCAAAGGGTAAGAGAGCGGCGGCTTTTGCTTGCACATCCGCAAATGTGTTGCCAACAGTCTGTGGACTGTTCCTAGGACCGTGCGCCCTAACTTTGATAATGGCCACCTGAGTAGGTAATTTGAGCGAGTCCATGAGGGTTTTAACAGCTTCAGCATTTTTCACTGGGGTTCCGGCAGTAGTAATAAACCCTTGATTGGCCCATAGAGCCCCAAAATCGTGAGCAATACCAAATGCATACCGTGAGTCCGTGTATATATTAGCCCGTCTGTTCTTGGCCAAAGTACATGCAGTAGACAGAGCCTGGAGTTCTGCTTCTTGTGCTGACTGTGAGGGCGGGAGTGCAGCTGCGTGCACTACAGTGTCCTCTGTGGTGACAGTGTATCCCGTGTGGAATCTACCAAACTCGTCAGCATATCTTGAACCATCCGTGTATAACACCAGATTGGGATTTGGGAGTGAATTCTCACTGACATTTGGTGGAGTAGCTGTTTCTTCAGTCAGAAGTTGGGAACAATCATGTTGGAGGTGATCCTCATCACTGCCATCTTTCCTTATAGTTCATTATGCCGTCTTTCAAGGCGTTGTAAAGGGGTTGCATTGTGCGGGATGCATCCGGTATCCACTGACAACAATAAGTGAACAGTCCAAGAAAACGCTGGCGTTCAGTTTCATCTTTTGGGAAAGGAAGGGAGCTGACAGCTATTTTTCTTTCTTCTGCGAGGTGTCTGGCACCCTGTAGAAGACAGTGACCCAAGAATATCACTTGACCAAGGCAGAACTGAAGTTTCGAGGCCGAAACCCGACAGTTCAGTGCTGCCAGATACTTAAGGAGGCTAACAATGGCAGAAATGGCAAAAGACACCTGCTCATATTTTTTCAAACTGGTTGGGACTGTTTTGGGCCCCTTGTGACATAACTGTCCATATTAACTGCCGTCTCTGAAAAGTGAATGCAAACAAACTGGCAGTCTGGGTGTAATGGAATGCTAAAGAAGGCATTGGTAAGATCGATGACTGTAAACCAAGCAGCATCCTGGGGTATTTGGGACAAAAGAGTATGTGGATTAGGAACCAGGTTTGAGAAACACTTTTACTGGTTCTACAGGCATTTTCCCTATATCATTTGGCCCTTTTGACCAGAGTTTAGATGGTATCTCTGAGAGGTATGGGGTGAGTCATTGATCCTCAGGCAATATTGGGGGTGGATCTGGGCCTATCAGGGCCATCATAACTGTAGGAAGGCCATGCAAAATACAGATTTCCTCACTGTCTTCATCTACATAGGGATTATATAACAAAAAAAAAACATCTGACCATCATCTTGGAATTGTATTCTGGAACGGAACTGTGATAATTAACCTACCCCTAGTAAGTTTACAGGACATATAGGAGAGATCACAAACTGAGCAGTAACGAGAATTAGCAGGGAGGGGCTGAGGAGCAGGGTTCCAACTAGCTGAAGTCTGGGGGGGGCGGAGTTTGCTGTGTGCTCCAATGATACTCAATGATACTGATAAGAGACTGGCTGTGTGCTCCCAGCTGCGGTGGGGGTGAAGGGGGATTCGGTGTGGGCTAAGATGGGAGGGGGTACTGAAGCAGCTGCTAGCTTGCTTTTTTTTTTTCTCTCTCTCTCCTGAACATAGCAGGTTAAAGTCTTCTGAAAACTTTTTTTTTTCCTTGGATCCCCATAACCACTAGCAATATTAGGCATAGCGGGGACTGAGGCTGGCAGCGGTGGCTGATAATAGATACTGTCAGCATTCAACAAAGGAAAGGTGTGGGCTGCAACACCTGGTCTTCTTGTGCCACAATTATAACAGACCTCTCTCCACTGAGGATTAGTAACTACACATACAGCACAGATCCACCCGACAGGATCATAGGGTGGGGTCATACTGATTTTCGGTAGTCCAGGATACATCGGTGCCTTAGGGTTAAAGGGCACAGAGCTTACAGTCGGGAGGAGAGGCTTGATTTCCTGGGGAGGGACCTTATCATCTAGCAGGGAAACTTCTTGTTTCAAATCATCACTTTTAACTATTAGACTGCCTGACACATTGGTATTAATCTTAATTCCTTCTTAACCAATCACATTCTCACACCACAGTCACTTGCTTGAACCACAATACATCCAGTCCCTGTCATAATAGACAATTTTTCCTTCTTCAACATAGCAGTAACAGAAACCATCAGAATTCACTTGCTGTTCAATTTCCACATAACCTTCATTATACAATTCATGTGCCAAGCCACGGAATTCCTCAGCGCCTTTAAGTAATCCATCATCAGTCAATCTCCCTTTATTTTATTTTTTTAACTCCTTCATCCCATAGCGTAGGCTGCAACCTCCCGCCCTTAGGAAATCCCAGAATCGAAAATATTTTTCCTGCATTCCTGACACATTTCTTTCCTCGTCTTTGAATCATAAGACTAACAGTATCTGATCCTTCACACAATTCCAAACTTTTCTTTTTCTACCACAGAATTATAATTCTCTCCTTTAGAGCTAAATACCCTGACTTCAGTTGTGCACAATACTGGAGCAGCCGTCTCCGTTTGTTCCACAGGGTCAACCCCCTCTGGGAAGCCCAAAATTCGCGGTACTCAGTGAAAGGAGGAGGGTGTCTCAGACTATCCCTCCGGACACCTCTGGTTATATATATCTATCTATATATACCTGAGTTACGTATCCTACCCAGTCTTCGATCACATGACCACGCCTGATAACTAACAATGATCAGGAATTCAGGATATTTTGACTATAAAGAGAGTCACAATCACTGGTGTCCGTCCCTTATGAGGTACGGTTTGAGCACTGGGCCCCCAACGGGACTGCACCTCTATATGATTCCACCCATGAATCACCCCACCAGGGGACAAACCTCAGATCCTCTTTGCAGCAACAAGCACAGGAAAACCACACCAACGGTCAGTCTGAACAGTATAACTGCCAACTTACCGTGGTTGTTGTGGGGGATGATCAGTCCCAATTTTCCAGCACCTGTGTCCGCTCCGAGGGTCCTTTGTCTTGTTGTCCTCCGGGAGCAGAGGCGTCCCTGTCCGGGGGCCCCACGTTGCACGCCACTGTCAAGGTAGCTATTTTGGGAGGGCTAAATTAACCCTTCACGGTTGAGCCAGTGATTTCCAAATTATTCCAGTGTTGCTAGCAACTCAAATGACCACACGGAGACTGGGGTCTCTGTACGGGAGGATCGAGGCAGATCACTAAGCCCCTTTATTTTATTCACATCTTTTATAATCTTTTGCCTAATTATGCAAGGTTCTCAAGTACCAATAGCATCATTTCACTTTATAAGCCAATAATATTGCAAGAAAACCAGAAACTACATATATGTCCATACCTAAATAGAGTAGAAAGTAGCATAATGGCATATTCTTCAGAATTTTACACCCCAGCCTCCCGTATCTTTGTACCTGATGAGAACAGTCTGGTTTCATGACAGCCCATGCCAATTATAAAAATTTATCTTACAACAACAAAAATTAAGAAACGAAACCTTACAGAGAAATGGAGAAGTGAAACTTAAGCTCTGATTTTAGTATTAACCCTTTACAGTGTCAGGGGGATGTGTCACAGCAGCAGTGACCCGGTCCGTGGCCCTGGGTGCCCAAAAATCAGTGGAAGTTTGTAATGTAATAGTTCGTGACGCCACCTGTGGTGCTAGGCAAGGGAGGTGTTAAGCCGACGCTGCAGACAGATCCTCTGGGACAGATGGTGTGGTGCAGCAGTGATGGTATAGCCCTCCACAGGCAGGGCTGAGGTCCCAGGGCAGTGTAGTTGTAATGGTTGTGGAAAGGCGCAGTCAGTGTAAAGGATGGGACCCAGATCTAGCGGTGCTGAGCGGGTTGACGCAAGAATGAATGGAGGACACCGAGGCTTACAGTTCCAAGGCTTTACTCAGTCTGCGGTACACAAGGGTGCCTGCCTCCGAGCCGTGTCCTCCGGGTCAGAGACTCAGCCAACCTCCAGGCCAGATGGAAAGCTCCTCTCCAACACTCCGCCAACATGTACCTTTCCTGAATGACTCCTCCATTGCGCCTTAAAGTGTGAAGATCTCCAGTACCGTGGTACTCTGGAGTTCCTCCTGTCGGATGTTCCCAAAAACTCTACTCGTATGGCAGAGCCCGGCTCGCTAATCAGTTGCTGTTGTGCCCCAAGTCTTAGATGGGAGTAGTGCATTTACAGCCAACTACTCCACCGCTGTCTGCTGCAGAACCATAAGTGTCCATACAACCTCGGGGACCGGGCCCCAGCCTTGCGCTGAGAACCTATAGGCAGGGTTCCTCTTCCAACCCACGTCCTCTCTGTTCTCCTTACTCCTTCGTTCTGTACTAGTCTTTCTCTCTCTTATGGAAACTCAGGTTTCAGTTCTATGTCTTTCTCCTTCTTTTCCTTTTCCATGCCAGCTGGCTCAGATCACTGAGGCAGCTGCAGCACTCCTTCCTCCATCCCTCCTTCCAGGGATCCCCACTCCTCCCGAGTGGCTTCCTTCCCGACTGACCTTCTGTCAGACTGACCTGTCATCCTACACTTTCCCACTCTTTTATGTGTCTAAACTCCACCCACCTCCCAGCACATCCAGTGTTCCAAGCAGGGAACCACCAAAGGTGCTCTGCTACTCTCCAAGCACTGAGCCGCAATGTGGTTGTGCAGAACTACCCTGTTGTGTGGGGTGCGAGTGTTGGAGCGTGGAAAGGAGTTCCCACCTTACCTGGATGGTGGGGCACTACACCTTAGGAGAAGGTGCAGTACCTCTGTGGCGACCGAGCCTCAGGGGCGCCACACAGTCACTGTGTACATACATTACATTATTGATCCTGAGTTAGGCTAGTTTCAGACTAGCGTTTTTTTTTTTTGCGCTGCGCCTCGTGCGCGTACCAAACGCATGCAAAAATGCATCATGCGTTTTGCATGCGTTTGCTGTTTTTTTGCGCATGCGATTTAACCAGTTTGCACCATGCTAACTCAAAAACGCATGCCATTTTAAATGCATGCGTGCGCATGTCCTAACGCATCTGTGCGTTCCCATAGACTGTAATGCTGTTGTTTTGTGCATTCCGTGAGACAGGTCGGACGGACCAAAAATGCAACAGGTTGCGTCCGGCGCGCCTAGGCACACACTACAAAAAACCGCATGCGCACGAAAACGCACCCATGCTAAAGATAGGGGAGCAATGCACATGCGCACAATAGCTCAGCGCTAAAAAACGCAAGTGTGAAACCAGCCTTACATCCTGTATTATACCCCAGAGCTGCACTCACTATTCTGCTGGTGCAGTCACTGTGTCCTTTCAGTGGGGAAAAAAGTATTTAGTCTGCCACCAATTGTGCAAGTTCTCCCACTTAAAAAGATGAGAGCGGCCTGTAATTGGCATCATAGGTAGACCACAACTATGAGAGTCAAAACGAGAAAACAAATCCAGAAAATCACCTTGTCTGATTCGGGAAGATTTATTTTGCAAATTCTGGTGGAAAATAAGTATTTGATCATTAACAAAAGTTCATCTCAATATTTTGTTATATATCCTTTGTTGGCAATGACAGAGGTCAAACGTTTTCTGTAAGTCTTCACAAGGTTGTCACACACTGTTGGTGGTATGTTGGCCCATTCCTCCATGCAGATCTCCTCTAGAGCAGTGATGTTTTGGGCCTGTCGATGGGCAACACGGACTTTCAAATCCCTCCAAAGGTTTTCTATGGGGTTGAGATCTGGAGACTGGCTAGGCCACTCCAGGACCTTCATATGCTTCTTGCGAAGCCACTCCTTCATCACCCTGGCGGGGTGCTTTGGATCATTATCATGCTGAAAGACCCATCCACGATTCATCTTCAATGCCCTTGCAGATGGAAGGAGGTTTGCACTCAAACCCTCATGATACATGGCCATTCATTCTTTCATGTACACGGATCAGTCGTCCTGGTCCATTTGCAGAGAAAACAGCCCCAAAGCATGATGTTGCCACCCCCATGCTTCACAGTAGGTATGGTTGTTGTGAGTTCATTTTCCCCTTCACCATTGAGGTCTGATGAACTCCCTCTTCTGGTGAAGGAAGGTAGTGAGGCTGATTACCAAACAATTGGGTATGAAGATGATGACTGGGTGACGGGAATTGCTGACTGGATATAAGGCAGCCGACACCCTTCTGCCTTGCTGGTGATCTCTCTAAGGGATTCTAGGAGACCAGTCTGACTCCTGCTCCTCAAAAGCTAAGTTTTCTGCACTGCTTTTTGCATTTGTGTTTTGTTTTGCCTTGTTTTTCTGAGTTTCTGCCATTTCCTGCTGGGGTGTGCTGAATTCCTTTTGCTCTGTCTTCAGAAAATACCTGAGTGCTGATATAGTCTTTTTGAAGCCTAGTGTCTTCAGGGCCTTTTTCCCTATCAGCCTGTTGGCCCTTGTTTTGATAGGGTTTTTGGCGGATTGCAGACAGCAGCTTTCCTATCCTGTCCTATTTAGTTAGCTTGGGCCCCATCATTTGCTCAGCCTATCTTTCTATCTGAGTGAGTGTTTTTTCATTTTGCTTCACCGTCATTATATGTTGGGGGCTACCTACTGCTTTGGGGTCTGCTCTGGGGCAGTTTAGATTTCCCTTTCTGTCTTTAGGCTATGTAGTTCTCCGGCTGTGATCGAGGGGTCTAGGGCACCGTAGGAACCCCTCACGGCTACTGCTAGTTGTTGTTGATAGGTTCAGGGGTCTGCAATACGATAGCTGCCAACTTCTCTGGTTTTCTGGACTTAGCTAGTATTTCTGTTTTTGCCTTCTATGGTGACTCATTCATAACATATGGTGTTCTTTGGATGCAACTTAGCATTCTGTCTCCTCCAAACATGATGAGCTTTGTTTTTACCAAACATTTCTACTTTGGTTTCTTCAGACCATATGACATTCTCCCAATACTTTTCTGGATAATCCAAATGCTCTCTAGCAAACTTCAGACGGGCCCGGACTGTTGTGAATTCCCTTGCTCGGACTTCTGAGGTGGAGCTCCCTCTGCTCCCTCTGGTGGTTACTGGGAGTAGTGGAGCTGGCCAGGTTGATGGAAGTTTGCCACCTGACGACGATAATTGGGAATCTGGGATTACTGGCTGGGAGCATATAATTGAGCAGGCTTCCCTTGGTGGTTGCTGGTGATTTCCTCCTTGTGCATTTGGAGTTCTTTTGTCTCCTGCCTGATCTGCATGGTTCAGTTAAGTGATTCTTTTGCTAATCCTTTGCATCGAATCTGGTTGTGCCTTTTTTTGCCTTCTGCTTTGTTGCTAGGGTTCAGCGTACTCCCCTGCTGGGGGCAGCGCTGGGCCCTGCTCATATGTTACAGCTTGTTTCAGTTTCTTCAGTCCTCTGTTATATTAGTATCTTTTGCTTTGTTTCCAGTTGATACCAGAGTGCTGATCTAGCGGGGGTGAGGTCGTGTGGCCTCAGGTTTTTTCTATATCAGATGTGTTGGATTTTTTTTTAGGGTTTAGTGCGTGATTGCAGACAGTATCTTTTCTGTCCTGTCCTGTCTAGACAGCTTGGGCCCCACCGTTTGCTCAGTCTCTTCTATGCCTGTGTTTGTGTCTCATCTTGTCTCACCGACAATATATGTTTGGGGGCTGTCTATTCCTTTGGGGATCTGCACCGGGGCAGTTTAGATTTCACCTTTCTGGCTTTAGGCTTAGTTAGTTCTCCGGCTAGGGCATCGTAGGAACGCTCCACGGCTACTGCTAGTTGTGTTGATAGGATCAGTGGTCTGCAATCCGCGTAGTTACCAACCCCTCTGGATTTCTGGTGGCTTAGCCTGTTCCTGCCATCCTCCTCGGTGACCCATTCATAACACCGGACATGTACTGGCTTAAGCAACGGGACACTTCTGGCACTGCAGGATCTGAGTCCCTGGCGGCGTAGTGTGTTACTGATGGTAGTGTCATGATCCAGAACGGGTTTTTGAGTCCTGTCTTTCCATGTTCCCAGTCTGGTCATTTCAGCCTCAGTCTGGTCATAGGTTTGCCATTTAGCTCCGCTGCATCCTGTAGGCGGTGTCCGCTATAGTTCTGCCTTCAGTGAGTGTATCTGACTCTGGTATACCCTGATTTTTCCTGCTGCGATCCCTGACTTGCCCAGTGTCTGTTTATTCCCTCTGTCTGTCCTGACTCAGTGTTTCCCTGTAAGTTTGTTAACTCCCTGGTTTTGACTTGGCTTGCATTCGGACCTGCTCCTGTCTTTTGTCTTTGTCTTAGGCCTGTTTCACACTTCCGTTTTTTCAAATCCGTCAAAATCCGTTGTTTTCCGTAAAAAAACGGATCCGCCATTTTTTGCAGGATCCGTTTTTTTGTCCCATAGACTTCCAATACGGTTACCGCGGATCCGTCAAAAAAACGGATCCGTTTTTTTAAAAACGGATCCGTTTGCATCAGTTTCCGTCAAAAAAACGGAAACGGATCCGTTTGGCGGACACAAAAACGGAAGTGTGAAACAGGCCTTATTCGCTTTCGACCGATGCTGATCCCCTGGCTGGTTTCTGACCATGTGTACTGCTGTGTCCTCTGGTACTTCTGCTCCTGACTGTTTCTGACTCAGCTCGTCTGACCACTCTTTCGCCACCTGGTGGCACTTGTGCTGCTGTTCAGTGTTGCTACGCTATGTGTGCAACCTCACCAGCACCCTCTGGTGGAGGTTGCCCTATACTGAACTGCAGTAGCATGACAGATAGCCTTTGTTATGGTGGTCCCAGTTCTATGCAGTCATTCACTAAGTCCCCCTGTGTGGTTCTGGGATTTTTGCTAACCGTTCTTGTGATCATTTTGACCCCACGGGTTGAGATCTTGCGTGGAGCCCCAGATCGAGGGAGATTATCAGTGGTCTTGTATGTCTTCCATTTTCTTATTATTGCTCCCACAGTTGATTTCATCACACCGAGCTGCTTCCCTATTGCAGATTCAGTCTTCCCAGCCTGGTGCAGGGCTACAATTTTGTTTCTGGTGTCCTTCGACAGCTCTTTGGTCTTCACCATAGTGGAGTTTGGAGTCAGACTGTTTGAGGTTGTGGACAGGTGTCTTTTATACTGATAACAAGGTCAAACAGGTGCCATTACTACAGGTAATGAGTGGAGGACAGAGGAGCCTCTTAAAGAAAAAGTTACAGGTCTGTGAGAGCCAGAAATCTTGCAAGTTTTTTGGTGACCAAATACTTATTTTCCACCATAATTTGCAAAATAAATCTTCCCAAATCAGACAAGGTGATTTTCTGGATTTGTTTTCTCATTTTGACTCATAGTTGTGGTCACCTAGGATGTCAATTACAGGCCTCTCTCATCTTTATAAGTGGGAGAACTTGCACAATTGGCGGCTGACTAAATACTTTTCTTACCCACTGTACATTAAGGGGGTTTTACACATAGCGATATCGCTAAAGCGTCACCGATTTTGTGACGCAGCAGCGATATCGCTATGTGTGATACTTACCTCCGACCGGCTCCTGCGCTGTCTGTCGCTGATCTTGCGAGATCATGCAGCTCCATTTCTCGTCGGGCGCTTCCTGCTGGCGCCGACGAGTGACGTGTGGACGCGGGTGGGAGGACGTCAGGATCGCCGCGTCTGAAAGGTAAGTAATGACCGCTGCTGCATCGCTACATCGCTGTGAGATCTGCCTGTTTGGCAGCTCACTAGCGACCATTTAGCGATGCACCAGCGATCCTGACCGGGTCCTATCGTGGTGGTCGGGATCGCTGGTGCATCGCTAAATGTAAAGCGGCCTTTACGTTAGGGATTTGGCTAATGATCAGGAACTGCTGATGTACAATTGGGACTTACGTCTGAGATATAAATACCGTCGGGTAAAGCAGAGATTACAGAACGTCTTGGAGCCAATCATTGGTGCAGTAGTCGGTGGATATTAATAGACGGCTGCAGTCTTCATCCACAGCGTAGCATTGTGTAATCTCTGCTTATGCAGCCGACACCTGACTCTGTTTGTCATTATATTTACAGTCATTCTGTATATGCTTTATCGACGTAAGAACAATACGTGATGAAAACACAAAGAAAAAAACAATAATATAATAATTATAATGTGTAGGAAGTGTATGGAAAGAACACAAGCCGGTCAAGCTCCACACGAAAAAAGGAGCAAAGAGAAGCTCCTGTGACAGTGTATAGGTTAGTAATTTCCAATTATATGGTACACATGTCATTCTTGGGGTTTGATTATATTACAGTGATGTAGATCATAAATACAATGAAAGTTCAAAAGCTGCACAAATAGAAAATCATAGATACTAATATATAAAATACTGCCATTACATGTCCACATGCTACTGTCATACAATGCTCATACTATACTGCCATTACATGTCCACATGCTACTGTCATACAATGCTCATACTATACTGCCATTACATGTCCACATACTACTGTCATACAATGCTCATACTATAGTGCCATTACATGTCCACATACTACTGTCATACAATGCTCATACTATACTGCCATTACATGTCCACATACTACTGTCATACAATGCTCATACTATAGTGCCATTACATGTCCACATGCTACTGTCATACAATGCTCATACTATACTGCCATTACATGTCCACATGCTACTGTCATACAATGCTCATACTATACTGCCATTACATGTCCACATGCTACTGTCATACAATGCTCATACTATAGTGCCATTAAATGTCCACATGCTACTGTCATACAATGCTCATACTATACTGCCATTACATGTCCACATACTACTGTCATACAATGCTCATACTATACTGCCATTACATGTCCACATGCTACTGTCATACAATGCTCATACTATACTGCCATTACATGTCCACATGCTACTGTCATACAATGCTCATACTATACTGCCATTACATGTCCACATACTACTGTCATACAATGCTCATACTATACTGCCATTACATGTCCACATACTACTGTCATACAATGCTCATACTATACTGCCATTACATGTCCACATGCTACTGTCATACAATGCTCATACTATACTGCCATTACATGTCCACATACTACTGTCATACAATGCTCATACTATACTGCCATTACATGTCCACATACTACTGTCATACAATGCTCATACTATACTGCCATTACATGTCCACATGCTACTGTCATACAATGCTCATACTATACTGCCATTACATGTCCACATACTACTGTCATACAATGCTCATACTATACTGCCATTACATGTCCACATACTACTGTCATACAATGCTCATACTATACTGCCATTACATGTCCACATGCTACTGTCATACAATGCTCATACTATAGTGCCATTACATGTCCACATGCTACTGTCATACAATGCTCATACTATACTGCCATTACATGTCCACATGCTACTGTCATACAATGCTCATACTATACTGCCATTACATGTCCACATGCTACTGTCATACAATGCTCATACTATACTGCCATTACATGTCCACATGCTACTGTCATACAATGCCCTTACTGTACTGCCATTACATGTCCACATGCTACTGTCATACAATGCCCTTACTGTACTGCCATTACATGTCCACATACTACTGTCATACAATGCTCATACTTTACTGCCATTACATGTCCACATGCTACTGTCATACAATGCTCATACTGTACTGCCATTACATGTCCACATGCTACTGTCATACAATGCTCATACTATACTGCCATTACATGTCCACATGCTACTGTCATACAATGCCCTTACTGTACTGCCATTACATGTCCACATACTACTGTCATACAATGCTCATACTATACTGCCATTACATGTCCACATACTACTGTCATACAATGCTCATACTATACTGCCATTACATGTCCACATGCTACTGTCATACAATGCCCATACTGTACTGCCATTACATGTCCACATACTACTGTCATACAATGCCCATACTGTACTGCCATTACATGTCCACATGGTACTTACATACAATGCCCATACTGTACTGCCATTACATGTCCACATACTATTGTCATACAATGCCCATACTGTACTGCCATTACATGTCCACATACTACTGTCATACAATGCCCATACTATACTGCCATTACATGTCCACATACTACTGTCATACAATGCCTATACTATACTGCCATTACATGTCCACATGCTACTGTCATACAATGCCCATACTGTACTGCCATTACATGTCCACATACTACTGTCATACAATGCCTATACTATACTGCCATTACATGTCCACATACTACTGACATACAATGCCCATACTGTACTGCCATTACATGTCCACATGCTACTGTCATACAATGCCCTTACTGTACTGCCATTACATGTCCACATGCTACTGACATACAATGCCCATACTGTACTGCCATTACATGTCCACATACTACTGTCATACAATGCTCATACTGTACTGCCATTACATGTCCACATACTACTGTCATACAATGCTCATACTATACTGCCATTACATGTCCACATACTACTGTCATACAATGCTCATACTATACTGCCATTACATGTCCACATGCTACTGTCATACAATGCCCATACTGTACTGCCATTACATGTCCACATGGTACTGACATACAATGCCCATACTGTACTGCCATTACATGTCCACATACTACTGTCATACAATGCCCATACTGTACTGCCATTACATGTCCACATGGTACTGACATACAATGCCCATACTGTACTGCCATTACATGTCCACATACTACTGTCATACAATGCCCATACTATACTGCCATTACATGTCCACATACTACTGTCATACAATGCCTATACTATACTGCCATTACATGTCCACATGCTACTGTCATACAATGCCCATACTGTACTGCCATTACATGTCCACATACTACTGTCATACAATGCCTATACTATACTGCCATTACATGTCCACATACTACTGACATACAATGCCCATACTGTACTGCCATTACATGTCCACATGCTACTGTCATACAATGCCCATACTGTACTGCCATTACATGTCCACATACTACTGTCATACAATGCCCATACTGTACTGCCATTACATGTCCACATACTACTGTCATACAATGCCCATACTATGCTGCCATTACATGTCCACATACTACTGTCATACAATGCCCATACTGTACTGCCATTACATGTCCACATGCTACTGTCATACAATGCCCATACTGTACTGCCATTACATGTCCACATACTACTGTCATACAATGCCCATACTATACTGCCATTACATGTCCACATGCTACTGTCATACAATGCCCATACTGTACTGCCATTACATCTCCACATACTACTGTCATACAATGCCCATACTGTACTGCCATTACATGTCCACATACTACTGTCATACAATGCCCATACTGTACTGCCATTACATCTCCACATACTACTGTCATACAATGCCCATACTGTACTGCCATTACATGTCCACATACTACTGTCATACAATGCCCATACTGTACTGCCATTACATGTCCACATACTACTGTCATACAATGCCCATACACAAACATTTACACCCAGGTACCTTATAGATGACATCTTCTCTGATTGAAGTCGCTCCTATCCCTTTTGTCTCCATGTAGCACAGACGACAAGATGAGATTTTATGCCTAGAGCTGTCTGTGCAGACTTCCATCTTCTCCATCTTCAGCAGATCTTCCTGACACCGAGCTTAAAAATAAAAGTATCATTACAAAGTAAGTAGTTTTGCTCCTATTGATGCCCATTAGTGTTCCCGTGAAGAAAGATACCCCATTGATGGCCCTCAAAGTGTGATGACAACAATAGTGCCCCCCAACACAGTTTGATACCCCCACAGTGAATTCTTCCACAGTACCCTCTACCTGTACAGTATGATGACCCTATAGTAACCCCCCACAAAGTATGATACCTCCACAGTGGTCCCAACACAGTATGATGGTCCACACAGTCCCTCACACACAGTAAGAGGGCCCACACAATCCCCAACACACAATATGATGGCCCACACAGTCCCTCACACACAGTAAGAGGGCCCACACAGTCGCCAACACACAGTAGGATGGCCCACACAGTCCCTCACACACAGTACGATGGCCCACACAGTCCCTCACACACAGTATGATGGTCTACACAGTCCACCACACACAGTATGATGGTCCACACAGTCTCGCACACACAATATGATGGCCCACACAATCCCCAACACACAGTATGATAGTCCACACAGTCCCCCACACACAGTATGATGGTCCACACAGTCCCCCACGCACAGTAGGATGGTCCACACAGTCCCCCACGCACAGTAGTATGGTCCACACAGTCCCCCACACACAGTAGGATGGTCCACACAGTCCCCCACACACAGTATGATAGTCCACACAGTCCCCCACACACAGTATGATAGTCCACACAGTCCCCCACACACAGTATGATAGTCCACACAGTCCCCCACACACAGTATGATAGTCCACACAGTCCCCCACACACAGTATGATGGCCCACACAGTCTCCCACACACAGTATGATAGTCCACACAGTCCCCCACACACAGTATGATGGCCCACACAATCCCCAACACACAGTATGATGGTCCACACAGTCCCCCACGCACAGTATGATGGTCCACACAGTCCCCCACGCACAGTAGGATGGTCCACACAGTCCCCCACACACAGTAGGATGGTCCACACAGTCCCCCACACACAGTATGATAGTCCACACAGTCCCCCACACACAGTATGATGGCCCACACAGTCCCCCACACACAGTATGATGGCCCACACAGTCCCCCACACACAGTATGATGGCCCACACAGTCCCCCACACACAGTATGATGGCCCACACAGTCCCTGCAGAGACAACAGTGTACTCACCACCAAGGCTCCCGTCCTGCTCCTTCCAGGTCAACTGCTGTCCAGAGTGCACGCACTCCTAGCAGGTCTACAGACACTGTGCTAAGAGCGTGTGCGCGCGCACACTTCTTCCTTCTTAAAGGGGCCGCATGTTCCTTTAAAGTTTCCCCAGACAATAGCTGGAGGTCTATTACTTTGTTCCTAACACGCTTGTCAGTTCTCAGGTCCCTGTACTTGTATCCGAGTCTGCTGCACCCGCCAGTGCTCACTTCAACGGCAGCTGAGCCAGCTGCACCAGCCAGTTCTCACCTCAATGGCAGCAGAACCAGCTGCACCCGCAGTGCTCACCTCAATGGCAGCTGAGCCCGCTGCACCCGCCAGTTCTCACCTCAATGGCAGCAGAGCCAGCTGCACCCGCAGTGCTCATCGGCAGCTGAGCCAGCTGCACCCGCCAGTTCTCACCTCAATGGCAGCAGAGCCAGCTGCACCCGCAGTGCTCACCTCAATGGCAGCTGAGCCCGCTGCACCTGCCAGTTCTCACCTCAATGGCAGCAGAGCTAGCTGCACCCGCAGTGCTCACCTCAATGGCAGCTGAGCCCGCTGCACCCGCCAGTTCTCACCTCAATGGCAGCAGAGCCAGCTGCACCCGCAGTGCTCATCGGCAGGTGAGCCAGCTGCACCCGCCAGTTCTCACCTCAATGGCAGCAGACCCAGCTGAACCTGCCAGTGCTCACCTCAGCCGCAGTTGAGTCCGCTGCACCCTCCAGTGCGCATCTCTCTGTCAGCCTGTCCTGTCTGCACCTGCTGTTCCTGTCATCTTCTCTGTCTGTATCTGCTGGGACATTCCCCCCCCAGGCCATTCCAGTGATCCACTCCTAGGGGTCAACCACCATCTACCCAAGGTCAGTCCTGGAGTAGCACCTGGATCACCTCGCTTGTCTCTCCACAGACTACAGTGTCCTTAGCTGCTGCATGTCCGTGGTCGGATTGGGTGAGGCTCCTACTCACGCCCCTCCAGGTCTTCCTTGGACTTTGGCACAATGGTTCCACCACCCAGCCCGTTACACCCTCACAGTCCCCCACACACAGTATGATGGCCCACACAGTCCCCCACACACAGTAGGAGGGCCCAACGCCGCCTTCCCACGCAGTTTGAGGCCTTCCACACAATATGATGGTCCCCACACAGCCCTCTATACAGCATTATGGTTCCCATACCCCTTTGGACAGTGTGTTGGCCCCAACACAACTCTACACACTATATAATGGCCCCATAGCGGCCACGTGGTCTGCTGCTATTAGTGGTACACCACTGGTCCTAGCTTATGAGAGGGTCGCGTTGCTTCTCTTCCTCCCCATGCTTTACACTGCAGCTTGGCTCATTTGTACTCGCTGTAGGGTAAACGCACAAATCGGTACATGAAGAGATTACTAGTGATTAGTCAAACATATACAAAGGGGAGGAGCCTTCATGAGTGGGTGGAGCCCACCAATGATGTTCTCCTTTCTTAAGCTTGCCTTTAATTCTGCCCCTTGCTGATGGCTGCACATGTTTGGAAGTTGTTGCTCTTTTTCAGGATTCCAGACTCTGTTGGTATCTCTAAGAAGCTGCTGCTGACAATGATGGAGGGGGATTACAAATATATTTGCATGATCTTAAACCACGGGGAATTCTGCGGTGCTGAGACATCCGCATAAATGGCAGTCACTCACAGGAGGCTGTGTAATCCGGCTAATATGGCAGACGGCTGCTCTGTGCCAGCTCTGACTTATCAGATCTCTGTGGGGCATCAGAACACATGCCAGTCTCTGCGTAGAGCGTGGCATCTCCAGAGGCGACTGTGGGTTCTACACGCTGTCAACTCACAAGGCGATGATGGGTTCTGGCGCTGAACTTGATGATACAGCTCCCAAATGTCAATCTTGGGTGGTCCTTAATGATTCCCAGCAGCAATCAAAGCGAAGACGAACCCTCCTGAGTGCAAAAAAGTACTATAAGGAAGCTCAGACGTAATTACCTTTTCATTCTCTACTCAATCCAAGAGTACAGGCCCCAACCACTGAGCTCCGAGCTGACGATCTGGCCAATTACTTCAAAGAAAAAATTGACCAGATCCGACAGGAAATTATCTCCAAATCCCCTCATACCATGCACTGTCCTCCCTCCCCCACTGCATCTAACTCACTCTCTGATTTTGAACTAGTCACAGAAGAAGAAGTAAGCAGGCTCCTTGCATCTTCTCGCCCAACTACTTGCACCAGTGACCCATTTCCGTCACATCTCCTCCAGTGCCTTTCCCCTGCTGTCACCCCTCACCTAACTAAAATATTTAACCTCTCTCTCTCTTCTGGTATTTTTCCCTCCTCATTTAAGCATGCCATCATACATCCACTACTTAAAAAACCATCCCTCGACCAAAATTGTGCCGCTAACTATAGACCTGTCTCTAATCTTCCCTTCATCTCTAAACTCCTGGAACGCCTGGTCCACTCCCGTCTTATCCGCTATCTCTCAGAAAACTCTGTTCTCGACCCTCTCCAATCCGGTTTCCGCTCTTTACACTCCACTGAAACTGCCCTCACTAAAGTCTCTAATGATCTGCTAACAGCTAAATCAAATGGTCATTACTCCATGCTAATTCTCTTGGATCTCTCTGCAGCATTCGACACTGTGGATCATCAGCTCCTCCTCACTATGCTCCGTTCCATTGGCCTCAAGGACACCGTTCTCTCCTGGTTCTCCTCCTATCTCTCCGACCGCTCCTTTACTGTTTCTTTTGCCGGTTCCTCCTCCTCTCACCTTCCTCTTACTGTTGGGGTTCCTCAAGGATCGGTTCTAGGCCCCCTCCTCTTCTCCTTGTACACTGCCCCTATTGGTCAAACAATCAGTAGATTTGGTTTCCAGTACCATCTCTATGCTGATGACACCCAATTATACGCTTCTTCTCCTGACATCACGCCAGCCTTTCTAGAAAACACTGGCGATTGTCTAAACGCTGTGTCTAATATCATGTCCTCACTATATCTGAAACTGAACCTATCAAAGACTGAACTCCTTGTATTTCCTCCCGCTACTAATGTACCTACACCCGACATTGCCATTTCCGTCTGTGGTTCCACTATTACTCCCCAGCAACATGCCCGCTGTCTTGGGGTCATACTTGATTCCGAGCTTTCCTTTGCCCCCCACATTCGATCACTGGCTCGCTCTTGTCATCTGCACCTCAAAAACATTTCTAGAATTCGACCTTTTCTTACTTTTGACTCTGCAAAAACTCTTACTGTTTCTCTTATTCATTCTCGTCTCGACTATTGTAACTCTCTTCTAATCGGTCTCCCTCTTACAAAACTCTCCCCTCTCCAATCTGTCTTGAATGCTGCAGCCAGGATCATATTCCTCACCAATCGTTACACCGATGCCTCTACCTTGTGCCAGTCATTACACTGGCTACCCATCCACTCCAGAATTCAGTATAAACTTATTACCCTCACCCACAAAGCCCTCCATGGCTCAGCACCACCCTACATCTCCTCCCTTGTTTCAGTATACCACCCTACCCGCGCCCTCCGTTCTGCTGATGACCTGAGGTTAGTATCCTCAATAGTCAGAACCTCCCACTCCCGTCTCCAAGACTTTACACGTGCCGCGCCAATTCTTTGGAATGCACTTCCCAGGTCAATACGATTAGTCCCCAGTCCCCACAATTTTAAGCGTGTCCTGAAAACGCATTTATTCAGACTGGCCTATCGCCTCAACACATTAACCTAACCTATCCCTGTGTGGCAGAGCCAAAAATTTTACCATAACCAGGTTCCCAGCATCATGTTCCCACATGCTTTATGCATCCATTAGCCCTCTGTGTCTGTACTGTTACACACTTAACATTATGGCTGGTCCATACAATCAGGGCAACTGTTACCACCCACCTTTCGTGTCTACCTCTTTCCTCATAGACTGTAAGCTTGCGAGCAGGGCCCTCACTCCTCTTGGTATTTGTTATAATCTACTGTATGTGATTATTGTTATGCTGTAATGTCTATTGTCTGTACAAATCCCCTCTGAAATGTAAAGTGCTGCGGAATATGTCGGCGCTATAAAAATAAAATTTATTATTATTATTATTATTATTACCTGCAGTACTTTTAAATGTCACCATCGTTGAGTACCTAGAGGGACACCACACCAGACGGCTGAACGCTCAGATCTAATCCCGTGGAGGTCTGTAAGTGGGACTCCAACGGGAGTAAAGGGGCTGCCTCGTTAACGGTAAAGAGCTGGGGAAAACAAAGAGCTTTGCAATTTACACAGAGTTATAATTTTATAGTTTACTGCTCTGTATAGGAGATTGGCCACCGCTGATCATCTGCAGAGGTGGCCGGTCTCCTAGGCAAGGAGCGCAGCACACAGGAGAGCGCACAGTTAGAGCTAGGAACGCGATCTTGCCATTGTCAATCCACACCAATCCACAGCAATCTGGAAGCCATGAGACAGCGGAGTGGTGCGCTCAGAAAGAAAGGTCATGAGATAAACTGTACAAGGAAGAAATCAGCTTTTTATTCTGGATCTCTGCTCCTTATATGTCCCACATTCCAAAATGTTCACAAATGTCCTTAGTTATCCAAACGTTTTTAAACATTAAGTAGGAAACTGGTGAAAAGTGCCGGAGGGGAGAGGAGGGGGATTCAGCTGCAGCTTCTCTCAGTGTGTCTGTGAGGCTGCATGCTGCGAGAGGGGAGGAGGAACTGCAAAGCAAACAGAGTCCTTCTGACTCCAGAGATTGTATATTTACAAAAGATTCCCAAAAATTTTTTTAATTGCAGCGCCCAAAGGGTACGTGCACATGTTACGGATTCTGGTGCGGATCCGCAAATCTCCTGCATTGTACAGTACCATTATTTCCTATGTAAAACAAAAAACACTGTGCACATGCTGCGGAAAAATCCGCAGCAGAAACTCTGCGGGTTCATTTCCGCAGCATGTCAATTCTTTGCGCGGATTCCGCAGCGCTTTACACCTGCTCCATTATAGGAATCCGTAGGTGTAAAAACGCAGGTGAAATCTGCACAAAATCCGCAGGGTAATCCGCAACATGTGCACATACCCTAGGGACAATGGCGGATCTTAATAGGGGCGGATGGGGAGGTCGCCCCGGGCCCAAGGTTTTTTGGGGGCCCAGGGGCAGGGGCAGGGGCGAGCTGGGCCGGGTGGCAGAGAGGCAAATGCCCCCCGGACCGCTCCCCCAGCACCTGTACAGGGCCGGCCGTGCCCTGTGCTGTGACGCCACCGGCAGCAGACAGCCGCCCGCGTCACATTCTACGAGGGGCCGGGAGCTGTGCACGGCCGTCACCTTGACGGCTGCTCAGCTCCAGCTGTACTTCCGGGTCAGATGTCAGGCGTGCGCGATGACGTCATCGTGCATGCGCCGACATGTCCCGGAGGATGCTGAAAGCAGAGGCGCTGCTCGGGAGCGAGCCGGCTGTGAGGTAAGTATGGGGAACTTTTTTTATTTTTTTTTATTTATAAAATGAATTAAATGGGGGAGGGGGTGAGTGGGGCTGTATATGATGAAAGGGGGGGTGACTGGGGGCTGTATATGATGACGGGGGGGTGACTGGGGGCTGTATATGATGAAGGGGGGGTGACTGGGGCCTGTATATGATGAAGGGGGGTGACTGGGGGCTGTATATGATGAAAGGGGGGGTGACTGGGGCCTGTATATGATGAAGGGGGGTGACTGGGGCCTGTATATGATGAAGGAGGGGTGACTGGGGGCTGTATATGATGAAAGGGGGGGTGACTGGGGGCTGTATATGATGAAGGGGGGGTGACTGGGGGCTGTATATGATGAAGGGGGGGTGACTGGGGCCTGTATATGATGAAGGGGGGGTGACTGGGGCCTGTATATAATGAAGGGGGGGTGACTGGGGCCTGTATATGATGACGGGGGGGTGACTGGGGGCTGTATATGATGAAGGGGGGGTGACTGGGGCCTGTATATGATGAAGGGGGGTGACTGGGGGCTGTATATGATGAAGGGGGGGTGACTGGGGCCTGTATATGATGAAGGGGGGTGACTGGGGGCTGTATATGATGAAAGGGGGGGTGACTGGGGGCTGTATATGATGAAGGGGGGGTGACTGGGGGCTGTATATGATGAAGGGGGGGTGACTGGGGCCTGTATATGATGAAGGGGGGGTGACTGGGGCCTGTATATAATGAAGGGGGGGTGACTGGGGCCTGTATATGATGAAGGGGGGTGACTGGGGGCTGTATATGATGAAGGGGGGGTGACTGGGGGCTGTATATGATGAAAGGGGGGGTGACTGGGGGCTGTATATGATGAAGGGGGGTGACTGGGGGCTGTATATGATGAAGGGGGGGTGACTGGGGGCTGTATATGATGAAGGGGGGGTGACTGGGGCCTGTATATGATGAAGGGGGGGTGACTGGGGGCTGTATATGATGAAAGGGGGGGTGACTGGGGGCTGTATATGATGAAGGGGGGGTGACTGGGGGCTGTATATGATGAAGGGGGGGTGACTGGGGGCTGTATATGATGAAGGGGGGGTGACTGGGGCCTGTATATGATGAAGGGGGGTGACTGGGGGCTGTATATGATGAAGGGGGGGTGACTGGGGGCTGTATATGATGAAAGGGGGGGTGACTGGGGGCTGTATATGATGAAGGGGGGGTGACTGGGGGCTGTATATGATGAAGGGGGGGTGACTGGGGCCTGTATATGATGAAGGGGGGTGACTGGGGCCTGTATATGATGAAGGGGGGTGACTGGGGGCTGTATATGATGAAAGGGGGGGTGACTGGGGGCTGTATATGATGAAGGGGGGGTGACTGGGGGCTGTATATGATGAAGGGGGGGTGACTGGGGGCTGTATATGATGAAGGGGGGTGACTGGGGCCTGTATATGATGAAGGGGGGGTGACTGGGGCCTGTATATGATGAAGGGGGGTGACTGGGGGCTGTACACAATGAAGGGGGGGTGACTGGGGCCTGTATATGATGAAGGGGGGGTGACTGGGGGCTGTATATGATGAAGGGGGGGTGACTGGGGCCTGTATATGATGAAGGGGGGTGACTGGGGCCTGTATATGATGAAGGGGGGTGACTGGGGCCTGTATATGATGAAGGGGGGGTGACTGGGGGCTGTATATGATGAAGGGGGGGTGACTGGGGGCTGTATATGATGACGGGGGGTGACTGGGGCCTGTATATGATGAAGGGGGGGTGACTGGGGGCTGTATATGATGAAGGGGGGTGACTGGGGGCTGTATATGATGAAGGGGGGGTGACTGGGGCCTGTATATGATGAAGGGGGGTAACTGGGGCCTGTATATGATGAAGGGGGGGGTGACTGGGGGCTGTATATGATGAAGGGGGGTGACTGGGGGCTGTATATGATGAAGGGGGGGTGACTGGGGCCTGTATATGATGAAGGGGGGTGACTGGGGCCTGTATATGATGAAGGGGGGGTGACTGGGGGCTGTATATGATGAAGGGGGGGTGACTGGGGGCTGTATATGATGAAGGGGGGGGTGACTGGGGGCTGTATATGATGAAGGGGGGGTGACTGGGGGCTGTATATGATGAAGGGGGGGTGACTGGGGCCTGTATATGATGAAGGGGGGTGACTGGGGGCTGTATATGATGAAGGGGGGTGACTGGGGGCTGTATATGATGAAGGGGGGGTGACTGGGGTTGTACAGGATGAAGGGGGTGAGTGGGGGCTTCACAGGATGAAGGGGGGATGAGTGGGGGCTTCACATGATGAAGGGGGGTGAGTGGGGCTGCACATGATGAAGGGGGGGTAAGTGGGACTGCACATGATGAATTAAGGGGTAAGTGGGACTGCACATGATGAATTAAGGGGTAAGTGGGACTGCACATGATGAATTGGGGGTAAGTGGGACTGAACATGATGAATTGCGGGTAAGAGGGACTGCACATGATGAATTGGGGGTAAGGGGGACTGCAAATGATGAATTGGGGGTAAGGGGCACTGCACATGATGTGGGGGTAAGGGGCACTGCACATGAAGTGGGGGTAAGGGGGACTGCACATGATGTGGGGGTAAAATTAACTGCACATGATGATGGGGGAGTGGGGCTGCACATGAAGTTGGGGGGGAAGGGGACTGCACATGATAAAATGGAAGGGGGGATAAGGGGCTGCAAATGATGAAGTGGCACTGCAGATGAAGTGAGTGGGTGATAGGGGACTGCAATGGATGAAGTAAGGGGACTTCAAATTAAAGTGGTGACATTAAAGTGGATCCCCTATGGCCAGGATCACGTTGGGCGATTTTGTGCGTATTGGCCGTAGGCCTACAGCTTATGTGCAACGTCTTTTTAGGCCATGTCCACACGTGGTGGAATGGTGGCGGGTTTTCCGTATGGACCCGCAGCAAACCAAGTGCTGCGGTCCGTACGGCTGTCAATTCCCGCACGGGGACCGCAGCGCTCAGGTGGGAAGGGGGGTACAGGGGCCCAGGTTTTATGAACAGCCCCGGGCCCATAGTCCACTTAATCCGCCACTGCCTAGGGATGGATAATTTATTTTGGAGGGGCAATGACAGATATCTCTTAATTCTATAACTTTCTGTGAAGTTATAAGGCTGAATTCACATCTGCGTCGTCGTGCCTGGTTTTCTGTTTCACCTTAGAGAGAGAAAAACGAAATTGATGGATTATTGTACCTGCATAATCTATAACTTTCCCCAAAAATGTACATTCGTCTTTCTTCCCTCCACCCAAAAAAAAAAAATAGGGGACACTTTTCAGAATCCCAGAAAAGTTGTTAAATCTCCTTTCTTTCCAGCGCTCTCTGAATGTTCTTTTTTTTCTGTGCAATGTGGTGATACAGGAATGTGGCATGGAAATGGGCACAATCTAGAAAAAAAGAAGGTGCATTTGTGCTTTGAAAAATTTGGATCGCACTTTGTGCACAATGTTCCCAATGCAACCGGGGTCACATTACTAAATTTTTACGACCATGACATAACGGGAATCCATATCGTACCATAGACCCCCATAGCGGATCCATTGCTTTGTGTTGTCCTTTATTTTGATGGGATTAGGCTACTTTCACACTTGCTTTGTTTTGCAGTGCGTTTTTCCCACAAAAAAACACATGGAAAAAACGCATACAAATGCTGCGCTTTTTTCAAGCATTTTTATGAGCATGCATGAAAAAAACGCAGCGTTTTTATGCGTTTGTAGTGCGTTTTTACCGCGTTTGCGTTTTTTTCCAACATTAGTTGTCCCCTCACACTAACCCAAACCATGACTTTACTAACCCTAACCCTAACCCTTAACCAAACCATACCCTAACCCTAACCCTTAACCAAACCACACCCTGACCCTAACCCTTAACCAAACCATACTAACCCTAAACCTAACCCTAACCCTTAACCAAACCCTACTAACCCTAACCCAAACCCTAACCCTAACTAACCCTAAACCCTAACCCTTAACCAAACCATACTAACCCTAACCCAAACCCTAACCCTAACCCTAAACCCCCTTAACTAACCCTAACTCTAACCCAAACCCCTAATTTCCATTGTCTAACCAATGGTCAACAAAAAAACGCATGCGCAAAAAAACGCATACATGAGCATGCCAATGCGCACATATGCGCACCCATAGACTTATAATGGGTGTCTTGCGGTAAAAAAACGCATTGCGCGCGCATGCGTTTTTTTGAGGCAAGTCGGTCACCCAAAAAATGCAACAGGTGCATTTTGTGCGCCCGAGCGCACACCACGAAAAAACACATGCGCGTAAAAACGCATACAAACGCATGTGTATGTGCACATAAGCGCATCCCATGCAAAATATAGGGGAAAAAAAGCACATGCGTTTTTTAGCACTAAAATACAGCGCAAAAAAACGCAAGTATGAAACCAGCCTTAGTGGCACTGCATGCATGGGGCAAGTGTGATGGATTCTGTGAGCCCGATGCAGCCTCTGACACTGGTTTCTCCTTATCTCATGGCATATTCCAGGCGCTCATACGATACCCGTCTTATCCATTGGCATAAAAGGGGATTTCAAGATCTCTAAGCCTCATCTAGAAACCTACTGCTGAGCAGAAATTCCATATTCCCGTCCTCTGTTGTAGGAGCCGCCTCTGTCATCACAGCTGGACCAGATGCTGTGCCGAGGAATCACTTAATAAAATGCTTCCCTTAGGAGGCGTAATGGCGCGGCCAGAATCTGGATGTGCCTCATGGTGTCTGTCGGAATTAGCTTTAGCCTTGGTTGATCCTTGAATTTCATATTTTGTTGTCGTTGCGTCGTGGCCTAAAGCTGCCTCCGAGTACAGATCAGGGAATAACGTCTACTTAACGCTGGAGAAGAAGCAGAGTGTTATTTATGTGAATAACACATCACAGTCAGAGGAGATCTTTTCAATATCAGGCTCCCATTTTCTGCATTCATTGCAGAGGGGTTGTGATAAGAAAGCATGAAATTTTCAACCTGCTGGTAGATTTCATTGTAACTGAGCGTAGTAATCAGCAATGACCACTAGAGGGCAATAGTAACAATAGCTCTATTCCTCAGCCTATAAGACTGGTGAACCTGCACTTCTGCATGGAGGGGGGCATAAGTATCATGCACTAAGGAGTCGTGGGGGCAGGGATGTAGCTACAGGGGGTGCAGAAATAGCAGCTGCATCTGAACATTGTGCAGAATTTGCATTTGAGTCCTGATGCTTCAGCTTAAATCTTTGTTTTTGAAAACAAAAAGTGTAACCGCTAAGGAAGCACAATTGAATCACAGGCTAGGCAGCAGTAATCCTGACCATCGCATCACCTATGGTTAATGAAACATCTCCTAATAAGGTCCCCACCGCACGGGGAGTCCCTTCCCAATATTCCATTCATTGGCCTTGTGCTTCCGTCCAGAAAAAAAGCCCCCATCATGCCCTCACAAAGAATGATGACCCCAAATTAGATTCCCCTACACGCAGTATGAAGTAGGTGTCTACTAGGCCTGTGGAGGAGAGGTCTGGGTCGCGGCTCTCGATGGGTTTCTTCTGGGTTCTAGATCTTGACCGGTGTAGGGTGAAGGTTCTGATCTTAACCGGTGCAGTCTGGGCTCTGGGTCTTGCCTGGCGCAGGTCGGTTCTGAGGGCCTTGACCGGCGTAGTCTGGGCTCTGGGTCTTGCCTGGCGCAGGTCGGTTCTGAGGGCCTTGACCGGCGTAGTCTGGGCTCTGGGTCTTGCCTGGCGCAGGTCGGTTCTGAGGGCCTTGACCGGCGTAGTCTGGGCTCTGGGTCTTGCCTGGCGCAGGTCGGTTCTGAGGGCCTTGACCGGCGTAGTCTGGGCTCTGGGTCTTGCCTGGCGCAGGTCGGTTCTGAGGGCCTTGACCGGCGTAGTCTGGTCTTCAGATTTCACTGGGTGTTGTCTGGGCCCGGTCTGACGGCTGCCAGCACCCTGCTGGCACACGCTCTCTGCTAAGGCCTGTAGCACTAGTTTCAGCGTCGTCTCTGGCCCTCGTCGGCACCACTCTTCTTGTTGGCACCAAATCCTGCCTCGGATTGGCCTACAGAACCTTTATATCTGGGAACTCCATCATCCTAGGCACCTGACTGGGTCCCACACATGAATTTGCTCCCCCTGCAACTCTTCTAGTGCAAGTTGGTTCCGCATGGGTTCATCCAGCCATCAGTTGGCAGTCTTTCCCCACTAAATGCCACATTACGCAGGGGCTCTTCAGGGGTACCATCGCTTCCTCTTACACTTGATGGGGAATGTTATACTATATGGGGGTCAGCAGATTGTTTTATTGTATGGGATTCATAGAGTGGGAGATTATACTGTACAGCAGCTACAACAGGGACCATTATATTATATGAGGGCCAGAGAGGGGTACATTATACTGTATGGAGGTCAATCTCTGTCCATCTCCTCACTGCTCCTGTTTTCAGACCATCTTTTCAGCATTCCTTTGCTCTAAGACCATCCCCTGAGCATTCCTCTTTGTTTCTAATCTGAATCCTCAATGCTCGTCTTGGCACACATTTTTTTCTGCCTTCAGACCGTATCCTCAGTGTACCTCTCTGAACTCGGGCTGTCTCCTCAGTGTTCCACTCTGTCCTCAAACTGTTCCTTCAGCTTTTCTTTCTGTTCCTCAGTCTTCCTCTCTGCTATCAGGCCATATCCTCAGCATTACTCTCTAACATCAGGCTGTCTTCTCAGCATTCCTTTCTACCCACAGGCCATCTCCTCAGCGTTCCGCTTGGCATTCAGGCCGTCTCCTGAGCATTCCTTTCTGCCCACAGGTCATTTCCTCAACATTCTTTTCTGCCCCAGGCTATATCCTCAGTGTTTCTCTTCGCTCTTAGGCTGTCTCCTCAGTGTTCCACTCTGTACTCAAACCTTCTCCTCAGCATCCCTCCATGCTCAGGCCATCTCTTCAGCGTTCCTCTCTGCCCCCAGGCCATCTCCTCAGCGTCCCTCTCCAAATAAGCCATCTCCTCAGCATCCCTCTCCATGTTCAGGCCATCTCCTCTGCTTTCCTCTCTGCCCTGAGGTCATCTCATCAGAGTGTCCCTCTCCACGCTCAGGCCATCTCCTCAGTGTCCCTCTCCACGCTCAGGACATTTCCTCAGCATCCCACTCCATGCTCAGGCCATCTCCTCAACATCCCTCTCCACACTCAGGCCATCTCCTCAGCATCCCTCTCCATGCTCAGGCCATCTCCCCAGCGTCCCTCTCCACTCTCAGGCCATCTCCTCAGTGTCCCTCTCCACGCTCAGGACATCTCCTCAGCATCCCTCTCCACGCTCAGGCCATCTTCTCAGCATGCCTCTCCACGCTCAGGCCATCTCCTCAGCATCCCTCTCCATGATCAGGCCATCTCAGCATTCCTCTCCATGCTCATGCCATCTCCTCAGTGTCCCCCTACATATTTTAGAAATAACATGAGAACAGTGCAGTAGGAATACAATGTATAAATATGCAAATAAATAGTAATAAATAGTAATTATGTAAAGCACAAACCCATCAGTGGTCCTCTCCTTCTGGAATGGCTTAAACCCTCGACGATTGTTTTGACGATAAGCCATCTTGGCACTCAGGCCAACTCCTCAGCATTCTTTTCTGCTCTCAGTCTGCCTTTTTAGCATTTATCTTGGCACTCAGACCATCTCCTTAGTGTTCCTCTTGGCACTCAGCTTGTCTCCTCAATGTTCCTCTCTATCCACAGGCCATCTCCACTGTGTTCTTTTCTGCTATCAGGCCATCTCCTCAGTATGTCTCTTGGATCTTAGGCCATCTACTCAGCGTTCCTCTCTACCCTGAGGCAGTTTGGTCAGCCCTCATCTCTGTCCTCAAAACATCTCCTCAGCGCTCCTTTATGCCCTCTGGCCATTTCCTCAGCAGTCACCTCTCTGCCCCCAGTCCATCTCCACAGTACTCCTCTCTGCCCTGAGCCTCCTCAGCGTTCCTCTCTGCCCTCATGTCATCTCCTCAGCATTCCTCTTGCTCTCAGGTGGTCTCCTCAGAACTCCTCTCTACCTTCAGGCCATTTCCTCATTAGTCCTCTCCACACTCAGACCATCTCCTCAGTGCTCTTCTCTGCTCTCAGACAGTCTCCTCAGGTTTCCTATTTGCTCTCAGGCCATCTCCTCAGAACTCTTCTCTGCCTTCAGGCCATTTCCTCATCGCTCCTCCCTGCTCTTAGGTCATGTCTTCAGTGTTTGTTTTTGCCCTCAAGCCATGACTTCAGCATACCTTTCTGCTCTCAGGATTTGTCCCAAGTACTCTTCTGTGCGATTGACTCTATGCTTCTCTCTACCCTCAGGGGTCTACTCTATTCCCTTGGGCTGTCTACTAATTGCTCTTGTTTGCTCTCAGGCTGTCTCCATAGCATTCCTCTCTGCTCCCAGGTTGTCTCCTCAGCATTCCTCTCTAACCTTAGTCAATTTCCTTGGCTCTCTTTTCTGCCCTCAAACCATCTCCTCAGAGCTCCTCTATGCCCTCCTCTCTAAGCTTTTTCTCTCTCTGGCCATATCCTCAGAGTTCCTCTCTGTTTTGATACCATGTCCTCTGCATTCCTCTCTGCCCTCAGACCATCTCCTCAGTGTTGTTTTCTACTATCAGGCCATCTACTCAGTGTTCCTCTCTTTTCCAATGCTATCTCCCTAGCACTCCTCTCTGCGCTCATGGCGTCTCCTCAGCATTCCTCTTTTCTCTCAGGCTGTCTCCTCAGTCCTCCTCTCTGCTCTCAGGCTGTCTCCTCAGGCCATCTCTTCAGCGTTCTTCTGTGCTCTCATGCCATCTCCTCAGTGTTCCTCTCTGCTCTCAGGCCATCTCCTCAGCGTTCTGTACTCTCAGGCCATCTTCTCTGTTCCTCTTTGCTTTCAGGCCATTTCCTCAGTGTTCCTTTTTGCTCTCAGGCCATCTCCTTCAGCGTTCTTCTGTGCTCTCACGCCGTCTCCTCAGTGTTCCTCTCTGCTCTCAGGCCATCTCCTCAGTGTTCTTCTGTACTCTGACTATCTTCTCAGTGTGCCTCCCTGCTCTCAAGCCATCTCCTCAGAGCTCCTCTCAGCTCTCAGGCCATCTCCTCAGCATCCGTCTGTGCTATCAGGCCATCTCCTCAGCGTCCTTCTGTGCTCTCAGGCCATCTCCTCAGTGTTTCTCTCTGCTCTCAGGCCATCTTCTCAGTGTTCCTCTCTGCTTTCAGGCCATCTCCTCAGCATTCTTCTGTACTCTCAGGCCATCTACTCAGTTCCACTTTGCTCTCAGGCCATCTCCTCAGCATTCTTCTCTGCTTTCAGGCCATTTCCTCAGCGTTCCTCTTTGCTCTCAGGCCATCTCCTCAGCGTTCTGTGCTCTCAAGGCATCTCCTTAGAGTTCCTCTCAGCTGTCATCCCATCTCCTCAGCGTCCTTCTATGCTCTCACGCCGTATCCTCAGTGTTTCTCTCTGCTCTCAGGCCATCTCTTCAGCATTAGTCTCCGCTCTCAGGCCATCTCCTTAGCTTTCGTCTCTGCTTTCAGGCCATCTCCTCAGCGTTCTTCTGTGCTCTCAAGCCCTCTCCTCAGAGCTCCTCTCAGCTCTCATGCCATCTCCTCAGCATCCTTCTATGCTCTCACGCCATCTCGTCAGGGATTCCCTCTGCTTTCAGGCCTTCTCTTCAGCATTCGTCTCTGCTCTCAGGCCATATCCTCAGCTTTCGTCTCTGCTTTCAGGCCATCTCCTCAGCTTTCATCTCTGCTCTCAGGCCAACTCCTCAGTGTTCTTCTGTGCTCTCAGGCCATCTCCTCAGTGTTCCTCTCTGCTCTCAGTAAATGCTGCACAGAGACAGAAATTCAAAATTCCAGAATTGTGTTTTTTTCAGTCACTACACCTCCTTAAAAACTACAAAAAAAGCAGTCAAAATGTTGTAAGTGCCCCAAATTAGTATTAATGTACCAAAAATCTGAACGAGGGAATGTATGGCTTAGATATGCTACTTCTTGCATGACAGAGATCAAGACGAATACTTATCAGGTGCATGGGAGTGCTGGGTGGCATGTATCCTAGTGTATTATCTAGGGCAGGCATCTCACAACGACTGGAGGCAGTAATAATAGTGGGGTGGATGTATGAACTAGCTGTGTGTTACACTTAGCTGATTGTCAGGCTATTGAGATAGGTCCGTGGACAAGTGAATGTGAGAAGTATAATCCACCTTTCCAGGCACATCCGAGTCACGTGTGCAGCAAGCGGGCGGTGTTCGTGACTGCTATCTTCATAGTTCCTGTGGATAATGTCACTAGTGGGATCATCCTACTATGTGTGGGGTGGTTGTGGGGGGCATCCTACTGTATATATTGTAGGACTTATAATAATGTGTGGGGGACAAGGCCACAATTCTCTGTCTGGGAGGCTATATGGGGCAGATGTTGCTCTCTGCACATTGTATGGAGAGCGACATCCAAGTTGCCATCTTATTTTGAAACAGGGATGAAAGTGTCCATCAGGGATAAACGCTTTCCGTTCTTCCAATCGGTGATGGACCCAGTGGTTGGACCCCTGTCAATCAATAAGTTATTACCTATTCTGTAATAACCTGGTTTCACCAAAGAACCTTTAATACAAACCATTGTAATTGCACATCACAGTTGTAGCGTGGGCCAGTAAATATGCCCTGTATTTTATAGTTAACACTCCGCTCTAACTAGGAGGTAATGCCCAATAGTTATTTGCATATCGCTGTAGTGTGGACCCTTAGACGATGTTCACAGATTTTTTTTTAACTTGGATTTTCGATCAGTTTCTGCTGCATTAAACAGTTTGTGTTTTTTTTTGTGTGGATTTTTCTGCTGGAAAACATGCTGACTGCCAGCATCTGCCATTAGGAGACCTGGAGGGATTACTTTGTTCTCTGCAAATCATTAAAAGGTACAGTACTTCCTCAGCTAGATTGACCTGTCTCTCTATACTCAACTTGGGTGAGAACTGGAATCGAAAGACAAAATGAAAACCCCAGTGCGCCTGGACTCTTCCCATTGT
Organism: Dendrobates tinctorius; assembly: GCF_039654945.1. NCBI lineage: Eukaryota > Metazoa > Chordata > Amphibia > Anura > Dendrobatidae > Dendrobates > Dendrobates tinctorius. The sequence continues at coordinate 11,210,171 of NW_027361824.1, forward strand.
GCTTCTATGTTCTTCTTTCTGTGCCTTTCTACTTCTCTAGTATTTTGGACTATTCCTCCTGTGCATGGACTCTTCTTCCTGCGCCTGGACTCTTCCTCTATTGCCTGAATTTTTCTAACTGTGCCGAGATTCTTCACCCTGTGCCGAGACTCTTCTCCCTGTGCCGGGACCCTTTTACGTGTGCTAGGTCTCTTCTCCGTGTGCCGGGACACTTCTTCACGTGCCGAGACTCTTCACCTTGTGCCAAGACTGTGCTCAATTGTGGGACTTTTTCTCATTGTGATAGCAGTGATTTCACAGAGATCAGGGGCCTGGCTAGGATCACAGCCTCAGTGACCATCGGAAACCTCAATGAGGTCACCTCTAGTCACTGATGCTGCGCTCGCATCAACTCAATCCTCAGTGGCTCTCAACCTGGACAGTCGCATCTTGACACCGTCCAGGCTGAAAACTGTTTATCCCCAGACATGGATTACAGCATGAGACAAAACGACAGCTGGTGTGGAATATGGTTATTTTTTATTTTTGTTCTATTACAGGAGAACATGGCTTCAGTGGAATAGGTCATGATGTGAGTATAGATTAATTTAGAATCATTAAAGGAGTCTGTGTCATTCTCTCATTTAAAAGACTTTATTCTGGCTGTGTCTTTATTTACAATATAGCTATAGGATTAGTAATGGATAGGTGTGTAATAGACACTTCTTCATTACTAAGCCGTGGGCTTGATGTCACTAGACAATACAATGGTGACATCGACCCCACAAATAAATGCCACAGCTACAGGACAAGTGAGAAGAGACAGGCAAAGCAGCAGAATGGGTGTATCTAATAGATGCTCCTTTTCTGGGGTGGCTGAGGGATGCTATTTTTAGGCTGGGGGGCCCCTTACCAGCCTGAGAATACCAGCCTCCAGCTGTCAGCTTTAGATTGTATGGTTCACCCAACGCCATTTTGTTTAATTATTTAATTAAATAATTAAAAAAAACAGCTTGGGGACCCCTCTATTCTTGATAACCAGCCTTGCTAATGCTGACAGCTGAGGGTTTCTGCCAACATTTGGCAGTTTTGCTTGGCTGGTTATCAAAAATACAGGGGAAATCCTCAATTTTTTTTATTTACTTATTATAGAGCAATTGATAGGTCAATTAACTGGTGTCTGTATTTAATTTTAGCTGTTTGGCAGCTTTCCCCCCATGAAGGGGTTGTCTATGCAGTTGGTTTTGCCTTCCATTGAAGTCAATAGGGTTCGGGTATATTCGTTGAAAAGTTCGGCGATCATCGTGGTGTTCGTCAATCCAACCCGAACCAAATCTTGAAAGGTTCGCTCGTCTCTACTTTGAACACTTTCCAGTGTCCAGATTCTTCTTCCTGTTCCCGGACTCTTCTCCTTGTGTCTGATCTCTTGTGGCTGTGTCTCTGGAATCTCTTTTCCCTAAATCCATACTCATTCCAGAGCTCGCACTCTTCTCCCAGTGTCTGATCTCTTCTCCCTGCATCCAACTTGTATTTGAAAAAAAATTTTTTCCTGATTCATTTATGTTTCTGGTTTCTTATACAATTACATTGATGCGTTCCCTTCTCATCATGTACCACGCAGACAATCCTCTGTATACCCAGCCTCCCTCTATAGTGATTGATCACAGCGGCTGACGTGTCATTAAGGCAAGTCATGAATTCTGCATGAACTTTAGGCAGCTTGTTGTGAAATGATGCCTAAGGCAAGGCCCTCTCTCATGGTGTCTGGGGTGGCAGCCTTGTATATACCAGTAACTACTATGAATCAGTGCAATAAAAGCAAAAAAACAGCCCCTGAAACACTCTGTGCTGCAGTGGGAATTTCTACACTTTAGATCTCAATGTGAGTTTTTGCCTCTTCTGAAACTACACAGCTGTCAAAGCATGCTGGGAATTGTAGTTCGACAACAGGTTGAAGAACACTGCTGTATGGTGAAGGTCTGATACTAGAGAATAGCATTGGTGGTGTCCAAAAACAGTGACCCTCACAGCACTGGAGTTCATAGTTCACCAGTAAAGCACCTCAACATCATCACACTCCCCCACCATGCTCAACGGTGGGCACCACACATATAGAAACCATCCGCTCACCTTTCCTGCACTTCAAAAATACATGTATGAAGTTACCAAAAATGTCTCATTTTGCCTCATCAGACCACAGAACAGATCTTCACTGATCTAATGCCCAGTCCTTGTGTTACTCAGTACATACAAATCTCTTCTTGTTTGCTGTCTTCATTTGCTTCTTCTTTGCAGTAACTCAACCATAAAGCTCCGCTTCTTGCAGCTTGTGCATTATTTATGAGGACTGCTATCAGAGGTGAAGTCAGTCTGTGGTCTCTGAGGCTCGTAACTCTGATGAACTTATCCTCTGCAGCAGAGGTAATTCTTTGTCTTCTTTTCCTGCGGCGGTCCTCCTGAGAGTCAGTTTCATCATAGTGATTGATGTTTTTCATGACTGCTCTTGAAGATACGAGAGTTGGCGAGTTCTCCTTCAATGGAAGTCTTCAAACAGAGGCTGTACAGACATCTGTCTGAAATGTTTTAGTCAATCCTACATTGAGCAGGGGGTTAGACACAATGACCCTTCCTTCCAACTATAACATTCTAGAATTCTATGATTCTATGATACCTGCAAGGTTCTAGCAATTTTCAGGATTGGCTGACCTTCACGTCTTAATTTCATAATAATGCACTGTCATTTCTCTTGACTTAGTTGCGTATTCTCAACATATTCAGACTTAAAACAGTTGTGGATTACGGCTCAGCACCATATGGAGCTGTGTACCAACACTGCCTCTGAAAAACACCTGATGGTCACAACATTATCCAGGAGGTCGGTGATTCCACAAATGAAATCAGCATGGGGTGATCTATTAGTTGGATACCATTTCCTGGTCACAACCCGATGAAGCTGCCAGGGGAGTGTATACCTGTGTATAAAAACAGTGGTGTACTCTAAGATATCTAAGGTGTAACACATCTTCCGGTTGGTTTCACACTTGCTTCTTTACTCCTTGATTCCATATCCGTTCCTTCATGGTTTTTGCTGCCTTCAGTCTGAATCTACAATGTGCACATTCCAATAAGAACATGAAAAACCATTGTATGAACAGTTCATCATATAAATAAATCGGGAAGTCATATTGCCGTAAAAAAATATACAATCTTTATTAGATAATTATTTAAAATGGTACAAAGACCTCCTTTTTTATACAAAATAGTTAAAAAATGGGGACAAACAAAGCAAAAAAATGACTGATGTAGGAAATGAAAGAGATCATATGGTAACAGGAAGAATATTACAATTCATCTCTCAATGTAGTAACAGGAAGAATATTACAATTCATCTCTCAATACTGATAATGCAAGTATTCAAATATATCAGGCAGCCAAAAAAAGGCATGCAAACAAGGTGAAAAAGCACATAAGCAGCAAGAAATGGCTTTTGAAGTTTTTAGTATAAAAATGGAAGAAAAACATGGTATACTATATCCAAAATATCCAAGGGAGCGTGCCAAGAAAGAAGCATCACGCGAAACGCGCGTTGGGGGTGCCACGGCTTGCTTGGAGGTATGACATACTAAGCTCAGTTGCCATTTTGTATTCACCTTATAATTCACCCCTTATATCCTGCCCTTACTGCACTATTATGGCATAACCTAGGATACTTGGGCATCAGGGTAATTCGTTTATAGGCATTAAAACTGGCTAACTTTAATGTGGTTCATATATGGGCAATGTCTCACTGCAGGTATTTTTGGATATAGTATACCATGTTTTTCTGCAACTAAAGGGCAGGGTCCTCTCTCCCCTCTGTATCAGTCTGTCATTGTTAGTTTGTTTGCTGTAAGTGATATCTGTAATCTGTATGTAACCCCTTCTCATGTACAGCACCATGGAATCAATGGTGCTATAGAAATAAATAATAATAATAACCTGTGTAGCAATAAAGAAGAAGTGCAGCATCAGGATGGAAATAAAATGTTTCCAATAACTGACAACAAGCAAATGCTACATAAATTTACACTTAGTTACAGAAATGTGGCATCGTCCCCATTATGTGTAAATGGATAATTTCCTACATATGAATGGAGTCACTGGGATACATAAATGGCTGCTGGACTGATCATCTGGATTATGAGATCCGCTCGGCTACAGGGCACGCGGGCCTCATTCTGCCTCCCCAAGCAAAGGGCATTAAAAAACAGATGCTTAATACTAACGGTATCTGGGTCCCTGAGGAGAGGCTGCCGCTCCTTTATTTCACCTGTAAATCATAAAGATAATTAAAATGCTGGAGCCGAGAACCCGCTGCAATTAACTGCGCACTCATCGAACAAGGGCTGAGAAATGTCCGGAAAATATGCCTGCCGCAAAACATTTCTACAGGCCGCGTTCACACACTGTATCGTGTGTAACACAAGTCCTGGTCAATGGTCTGTAATAAAGAGATTAATAATGATTTCATTCTGATGCCAGAGCCACAAAAATAAACACAGATAAGAAGAATGCCATAATGCATGTCCCAGCTGCTGCAGAACCTCATAGTATATGATACAGACCCCAGCTGCTGCAGAACCTCATAGTATATGACACAGACCCCAGCTGCTGCTTAACATCTTAATGCACACCGCAGCTGCTGCAAACTGTCTTTATAAAAAAGGATGTCTGCATATCAAGATGGAACAGACAGGAATCTTTCACTTACTGTTCCAAACAAGGTTTGGCAGAAACAAGCAAAAAAAACCAAACAAACCTGTATGTGCCACTCTACAGTAGCATAAGTGTGTATATTCTTGTACATAGGGGCAGTATTATAGTAGTTATATTCTTGTACATAGGAGCAGTATTATAGTTATGTTCTTGTACATAGGGGGCAGTATTATAGTAGTTATATTCTTGTACATAGGGGACAGTATTATAGTAGTTATATTCTTGTACATAGGGGGCAGTATTATAGTAGTTATATTCTTGTACATAGGGGGCAGTATTATAGTAGTTATATTCTTGTACATAGGGGCAGTATTATAGTAGTTATATTCTTGTACATAGGGGCAGTATTATAGTAGTTATATTCTTGTACATAGGGGCTGTAATATAGTAGTTATATTCTTGTACATAGGAGCAGTATTATAGTAGTTATATTCTTGTACATAGGGGGCAGTATTATAGTAGTTATATTCTTGTACATAGGGGGCAGTATTATAGTACTTATATTCTTGTACATAGGAGCAGTATTATAGTAGTTATATTCTTGTACATAGGAGCAGTATTATAGTAGTTATATTCTTGTACATAGGGGCAGTATTATAGTAGTTATATTCTTGTACATAGGGGGCAGTATTATAGTAGTTATATTCTTGTACATAGGAGCAGTATTATAGTAGTTATATTCTTGTACATAGGGACAGTATTATAGCAGTTATATTCTTGTACATAGGGGGCAGTATTATAGCAGTTATATTCTTGTACATAGGGGCAGTATTATAGTAGTTATATTCTTGTACATAGGGGCAGTATTATAGTAGTTATATTCTTGTACATAGGGGGCAGTATTATAGTAGTTATATTCTTGTACATAGGGGCAGTATTATAGTAGTTATATTCTTGTACATAGGGGGCAGTATTATAGTAGTTATATTCTTGTACATAGGGAGCAGTATTATAGTAGTTATATTCTTGTACATAGGGAGCAGTATTATAGTACTTATATTCTTGTACATAGGAGCAGTATTATAGTAGTTATATTCTTGTACATAAGGACAGGATTATAGTAGTTATATTCTTGTACATAGGGGCAGTATTATAGTAGTTATATTCTTGTACATAGGAGCAGTATTATAGTTATATTCTTGTACATAGGGGGCAGTATTATAGTAGTTATATTCTTGTACATGGGGCAGTATTATAGTAGTTATATTCTTGTACATAGGGGGCAGTATTATAGTAGTTATATTCTTGTACATAGGGGCAGTATTATAGTAGTTATATTCTTGTACATAGGGGCAGTATTATAGTAGTTATATTCTTGTACATAGGGGGCAGTATTATAGCAGTTATATTCTTGTACATAGGGGCAGTATTATAGTAGTTATATTCTTGTACATAGGGGCAGTATTATAGTAGTTATATTCTTGTACATAGGGGGCAGTATTATAGTAGTTATATTCTTGTACATAGGGAGCAGTATTATAGTAGTTATATTCTTGTACATAGGGAGCAGTATTATAGTAGTTATAGTCTTGTACATAGGAGCAGTATTATAGTAGTTATATTCTTGTACATAAGGACAGGATTATAGTAGTTATATTCTTGTACATAGGGGCAGTATTATAGTAGTTATATTCTTGTACATAGGAGCAGTATTATAGTTATATTCTTGTACATAGGGGGCAGTATTATAGTAGTTATATTCTTGTACATGGGGCAGTATTATAGTAGTTATATTCTTGTACATAGGGGGCAGTATTATAGTAGTTATATTCTTGTACATAGGGGCAGTATTATAGTAGTTATATTCTTGTACATAGGGGCAGTATTATAGTAGTTATATTCTTATACATAGGGGCAGTATTATAGTAGTTATATTCTTGTACATAGGGGCAGTATTATAGTAGTTATATTCTTGTACATAGGGGCAGTATTATAGTAGTTATATTCTTGTACATAGGGGGCAGTATTATAGTAGTTATATTCTTGTACATAGGGGCAGTATTATAGTAGTTATATTCTTGTACATAGGGGCAGTATTATAGTAGTTATATTCTTGTACATAGGGGCAGTATTATAGTAGTTATATTCTTGTACATAGGGGCAGTATTATAGTAGTTATATTCTTGTACATAGGGGCAGTATTATAGTAGTTATATTCTTGTACATAGGGGGCAGTATTATAGTAGTTATATTCTTGTACATAGGGGGCAGTATTATAGTAGTTATATTCTTGTACATAGGGGGCAGTATTATAGTAGTTATATTCTTGTACATAGGGGCAGTATTATAGTAGTTATATTCTTGTACATAGGGGCAGTATTATAGTAGTTATATTCTTGTACATAGGGGCTGTAATATAGTAGTTATATTCTTGTACATAGGAGCAGTATTATAGTAGTTATATTCTTGTACATAGGGGGCAGTATTATAGTAGTTATATTCTTGTACATAGGGGGCAGTATTATAGTACTTATATTCTTGTACATAGGGGCAGTATTATAGTAGTTATATTCTTGTACATAGGGGCAGTATTATAGTAGTTATATTCTTGTACATAGGGGCTGTAATATAGTAGTTATATTCTTGTACATAGGAGCAGTATTATAGTAGTTATATTCTTGTACATAGGGGGCAGTATTATAGTAGTTATATTCTTGTACATAGGGGCAGTATTATAGTACTTATATTCTTGTACATAGGGGCAGTATTATAGTAGTTATATTCTTGTACATAGGGGGCAGTATTATTGTAGTTATATTCTTGTACATAGGGGCTGTAATATAGTAGTTATATTCTTGTACATAGGAGCAGTATTATAGTAGTTATATTCTTGTACATAGGGGGCAGTATTATAGTAGTTATATTCTTGTGCATAGGAGGCAGTATTATAGTAATTATATTCTTGTACATAGGGGGCAGTATTATAGTAGTTATATTCTTGTACATAGGGGGCAGTATTATAGTAGTTATATTCTTGTACATAGGGGCAGTATTATAGTAGTTATATTCTTGTACATAGGGGCAGTATTATAGTAGTTATATTCTTGTACATAGGGGCTGTAATATAGTAGTTATATTCTTGTATATAGGAGCAGTATTATAGTAGTTATATTCTTGTACATAGGGGCAGTATTATAGTAGTTATATTCTTGTACATAAGGGCAGTATTATAGTAGTTATATTCTTGTACATAGGGGCAGTATTATAGTAGTTATATTCTTGTACATAGGGGCAGTATTATAGTAGTTATATTCTTGTACATAGGGGCTGTAATATAGTAGTTATATTCTTGTACATAGGAGCAGTATTATAGTAGTTATATTCTTGTACATAGGGGCAGTATTATAGTAGTTATATTCTTGTACATAGGGGCAGTATTATAGTAGTTATATTCTTGTACATAAGGGCAGGATTATAGTAGTTATATTCTTGTACATAGGGGGCAGTATTTTAGTAGTTCTTTTTTTGTACATAGGGGCAGTATTATAGTAGTTATATTCTTGTACATAAGTGCAGGATTATAGTAGTTATATTCTTGTACATAGGGAGCAGTATTATAGTAGTTATATTCTTGTACATAGGAGAAGTATTATAGTAGTTATATTCTTGTACATAAGGGCAGGATTATAGTAGTTATATTCTTGTACATAGGGGGCAGTATTATAGTAGTTATATTCTTGTACATAGGGAGCAGTATTATAGTAGTTATATTCTTGTACATAGGGAGCAGTATTATAGTAGTTATAGTCTTATACATAGGAGCAGTATTATAGTAGTTATATTCTTGTACATAGGAGCAGTATTATAGTAGTTATATTCTTGTACATAGGGGGCAGTATTATAGTAGTTATATTCTTGTGCATAGGAGGCAGTATTATAGTTATTATATTCTTGTACATAGGGGGCAGTATTATAGTAGTTATATTCTTGTACATAGGGGGCAGTATTATAGTAGTTATATTCTTGTACATAGGGGCAGTATTATAGTAGTTATATTCTTGTACATAGGGGCAGTATTATAGTAGTTATATTCTTGTACATAGGGGCTGTAATATAGTAGTTATATTCTTGTACATAGGAGCAGTATTATAGTAGTTATATTCTTGTACATAGGGGGTAGTATTATAGTAGTTATATTCTTGTACATAGGGGGCAGTATTATAGTACTTATATTCTTGTACATAGGGGCAGTATTATAGTAGTTATATTCTTGTACATAGGGGGCAGTATTATAGTAGTTATATTCTTGTACATAGGGGCTGTAATATAGTAGTTATATTCTTGTACATAGGAGCAGTATTATAGTAGTTATATTCTTGTACATAGGGGGCAGTATTATAGTAGTTATATTCTTGTGCATAGGAGGCAGTAATATAGTAATTATATTCTTGTACATAGGGGGCAGTATTATAGTAGTTATATTCTTGTACATAGGGGGCAGTATTATAGTAGTTATATTCTTGTACATAGGGGCAGTATTATAGTAGTTATATTCTTGTACATAGGGGCAGTATTATAGTAGTTATATTCTTGTACATAGGGGGCAGTATTATAGTAGTTATATTCTTGTGCATAGGAGGCAGTATTATAGTTATTATATTCTTGTACATAGGGGGCAGTATTATAGTAGTTATATTCTTGTACATAGGGGGCAGTATTATAGTAGTTATATTCTTGTACATAGGGGCAGTATTATAGTAGTTATATTCTTGTACATAGGGGCAGTATTATAGTAGTTATATTCTTGTACATAGGGGCTGTAATATAGTAGTTATATTCTTGTACATAGGAGCAGTATTATAGTAGTTATATTCTTGTACATAGGGGGTAGTATTATAGTAGTTATATTCTTGTACATAGGGGGCAGTATTATAGTACTTATATTCTTGTACATAGGGGCAGTATTATAGTAGTTATATTCTTGTACATAGGGGGCAGTATTATAGTAGTTATATTCTTGTACATAGGGGCTGTAATATAGTAGTTATATTCTTGTACATAGGAGCAGTATTATAGTAGTTATATTCTTGTACATAGGGGGCAGTATTATAGTAGTTATATTCTTGTGCATAGGAGGCAGTATTATAGTAATTATATTCTTGTACATAGGGGGCAGTATTATAGTAGTTACAGTGGGGAAAAAAAGTATTTAGTCAGTCAGCAATAGTGCAAGTTCCACCACTTAAAAAGATGAGAGGCGTCTATAATTTACATCATAGGTAGACCTCAACTATGGGAGACAAACTGAGAAAAAAAAATCCAGAAAATCACATTGTCTGTTTTTTTTTCATTTTATTTGCATATTATGGTGGAAAATAAGTATTTGGTCAGAAACAAAATTTCATCTCAATACTTTGTGATATATCCTTTGTTGGCAATGACAGAGGTCAAACGTTTTCTGTAAGTCTTCACAAGGTTGCCACACACTGTTGTTGGTATGTTGGCCCATTCCTCCATGCAGATCTCCTCTAGAGCAGTGATGTTTTTGGCTTTTCGCTTGGCAACATGGACTTTCAACTCCCTCCAAAGGTTTTCTATAGGGTTGAGATCTGGAGACTGGCTAGGCCACTCCAGGACCTTGAAATGCTTCTTACGAAGCCACTCCTTCGTTGCCCTGGCGGTGTGCTTTGGATCACTGTCATGTTGAAAGACCCAGCCACGTTTCATATTCAATGCCCTTGCTGATGGAAGGAGGTTTGCACTCAAAATCTCACGATACATGGCCCCATTCATTCGTTCATGTACCCGGATCAGTCGTCCTGGCCCCTTTGCAGAGAAACAGCCCCAAAGCATGATGTTTCCACCACCATGCTTTACAGTAGGTATGGTGTTTGATGGATGCAACTCAGTATTCTTTTTCCTCCAAACACGACAAGTTGTGTTTCTACCAAACAGTTCCAGTTTGGTTTCATCAGACCATAGGACATTCTCCCAAAACTCCTCTGGATCATCCAAATGCTCTCTAGCAAACTTCAGACGGGCCCGGACATGTACAGGCTTAAGCAGTGGGACACGTCTGGCACTGCAGGATCTGAGTCCATGGTGGCGTAGTGTGTTACTTATGGTAGGCCTTGTTAAATTGGTCCCAGCTCTCTGCAGTTCATTCACTAGGTCCCCCCGCGTGGTTCTGGGATTTTTGCTCACCGTTCTTGTGATCATTCTGACCCCACGGGGTGGGATTTTGCATGGAGCACCAGATCGAGGGAGATTATCAGTGGTCTTGTATGTCTTCCATTTTCTAATTATTGCTCCCACAGTTGATTTCTTCACTCCAAGCTGGTTGGCTATTGCAGATTCAGTCTTCCCAGTCTGGTGCTGGGCTACAATTTTGTTTCTGGTGTCCTTTGACAGCTCTTTGGTCTTCACCATAGTGGAGTTTGGAGTCAGACTGTTTGAGGGTGTGCACAGGTGTCTTTTTATACTGATAACAAGTTTAAACAGGTGCCATTACTACAGGTAATGAGTGGAGGAAAGAGGAGACTCTTAAAGAAGAAGTTACAGGTCTGTGAGAGCCAGAAATCTTGATTGCTTGTTTCTGACCAAATACTTATTTTCCACCATAATATGCAAATAAAATGAAAAAAAAACAGACAATGTGATTTTCTGGATTTTTTTTTCTCAGTTTGTCTCCCATAGTTGAGGTCTACCTATGATGTAAATTACAGACGCCTCTCATCTTTTTAAGTGGTGGAACTTGCACTATTGCTGACTGACTAAATACTTTTTTTCCCCACTGTATATTCTTGTACATAGGGGGCAGTATTATAGTAGTTATATTCTTGTACATAGGGGCAGTATTATAGTAGTTATATTCTTGTACATAGGGGCAGTATTATAGTAGTTATATTCTTGTACATAGGAGCAGTATTATAGTAGTTATATTCTTGTACATAGGGGGGGAAGTATTATAGTAGTTATATTCTTGTACATAGGAGCAGTATTATAGTAGTTATATTCTTGTACATAGGGGGGCAGTATTATAGTAGTTATATTCTTGTACATAGGGGGGCAGTATTATAGTAGTTATATTCTTGTACATAGGGGGGCAGTATTATAGTAGTTATATTCTTGTACATAGGGGGCAGTATTATAGTAGTTATATTCTTGTACATAGGGGGGGAAGTATTATAGTAGTTATATTCTTGTACATAGAGGGCAGTATTATAGTAGTTATATTCTTGTACATAGAGGGCAGTATTATAGTAGTTATATTCTTGTACATAGGGGGGCAGTATTATAGTAGTTATATTCTTGTACATAGGGGGGCAGTATTATAGTAGTTATATTCTTGTACATAGGGGGGCAGTATTATAGTAGTTATATTCTTGTACATAGGAGCAGTATTATAGTAGTTATATTCTTGTACATAGGGGCAGTATTATAGTAGTTATATTCTTGTGCATAGGAGGCAGTATTATAGTAATTATATTCTTGTACATAGGGGGCAGTATTATAGTAGTTATATTCTTGTACATAGGGGGCAGTATTATAGTAGTTATATTCTTGTACATAGGGGCAGTATTATAGTAGTTATATTCTTGTACATAGGGGCAGTATTATAGTAGTTATATTCTTGTACATAGGGGCAGTATTATAGTAGTTATATTCTTGTACATAGGGGGCAGTATTATAGTAGTTATATTCTTGTGCATAGGAGGCAGTATTATAGTAATTATATTCTTGTACATAGGGGGTAGTATTATAGTAGTTATATTCTTGTACATAGGGGGCAGTATTATAGTAGTTATATTCTTGTACATAGGGGCAGTATTATAGTAGTTATATTCTTGTACATAGGGGCAGTATTATAGTAGTTATATTCTTGTACATAGGAGCAGTATTATAGTAGTTATATTCTTGTACATAGGGGCAGTATTATAGTAGTTATATTCTTGTACATAGGGGCTGTAATATAGTAGTTATATTCTTGTACATAGTAGCAGTATTATAGTAGTTATATTCTTGTACATAGGGGCAGTATTATAGTAGTTATATTCTTGTACATAAGGACAGTATTATAGTAGTTATATTCTTGTACATGGGGGCAGTATTATAGTAGTTATATTCTTGTACATGGGGGCAGTATTATAGTAGTTATATTCTTGTACATAGGGGGCAGTATTATAGTAGTTATATACTTGTACATAGGGGCAGTATTATAGTAGTTATATTCTTGCACATAGGAACAGTATTATAGTAGTTATATTCTTGTACATAGGGGCAGGATTATAGTAGTTATATTCTTGTACATAAGGGCAGGATTATAGTAGTTATATTCTTGTACATAGGGGGCAGTATTTTAGTAGTTCTTTTTTTGTACATAGGGGCAGTATTATAGTAGTTATATTCTTGTACATAAGTGCAGGATTATAGTAGTTATATTCTTGTACATAGGGAGCAGTATTATAGTAGTTATATTCTTGTACATAGGAGAAGTATTATAGTAGTTATATTCTTGTACATAAGGGCAGGATTATAGTAGTTATATTCTTGTACATAGGGGGCAGTATTATAGTAGTTATATTCTTGTACATAGGGAGCAGTATTATAGTAGTTATAGTCTTGTACATAGGAGCAGTATTATAGTAGTTATATTCTTGTACATAAGGACAGGATTATAGTAGTTATATTCTTGTACATAGGGGCAATTTTTATTATAAACCAAACATAAATACAATTTTAATAAAACAAAAATCATCCAGTATTACAAAACACAAACCACTTAGGTAATATATACGCAGCACTACATAATCAGATCATATTCATAAATAAATTAAAGTATCCACACCTGGCGATGGAAAAAGAAAGTTAGAGAAAAAAAAAAAAAAAATCATATTTTTCTAACTGAATTTTACGTTTCTCCATAACGTTGTGTTTCTTGGACTCCTTCCAACTTCCAGTGATTTTATCCACCAGAGTTCTGACATAACCTGATTGGCGGCAGCGGTGTGATTGAACGTCTCATTGTGCAGTGACACCCGGGTTCTCATGTGCCAGTGATAATATTTGATGACACTGATTATAATGTACATCGTCTCTCTGTTGATGTTACTAACAGTGGAGGGGACACCATAGATTATGTCGGGATACTTTAGGGTCCGCAGTCTGGGGATTTTTAGATTATCTGACACTTCCTCCCAGATCTTCCTCCCTCCCCAGCAATCACATATAAAGTGCTCCATAGTTTCCTCCTGCTGACAACCAAGGGGACAATTCCGATCAGAGACACACAGATGTTTCAGGTTCCCTCTGACAAAGAGCCGACTATGCAGTGAAAGCCAAGTGACATCAAACAGTTTAGGAGGTAGCCGTTTCCCGTTTAGGAACCTAAGGCTTTCCTGCAGGGTGGTGGTGACACAATCTCTCAGGGCCAGTGGAGAGTAGAAGAAAGTCATACATACACGAGCATACAGGTCTCTTCTGGTATTGCTCTCAATGTAAGACCTCTCCAGTCCCCACCTCCTAACACACTTCAGACGATAGTCCAGATACTGGGGGAGGTGGTCACCTGTCCATCTCCTCCTCTTGAGACTGCCGCCTCGCACCCAAGATTCTGCAAAAGGCAATATCCAGTATCTGATACTATTTACCCACAGGGAGCTACTGTTTGAGTCCATGTTCTCAAAATTCAACTTTAGAAACAAGGAGTCAAAGAAAACCCTTGGATTCAACATATCCAGCCCACCCTCTCTCCGCCGTAGGTACGTTACTCCCCTCTTTATTAGGTTCAACCTATTCCCCCACAAGAGCTGGAAGAACAGGCTGAAGAGCCTCGCTGAGAAAGATTCTGGCAAAGGGAAAATGACAGAGACATACAAGAAAACGGGAACCAGGTAAGTATTCAACATTGTGACCCTTTCTCTGTAGGTCAGCCTCCAGTTCTTCCATCGCTGAACCTTTGCATTTCCGGTTTCCAATTTCTCCTCCCAATTTAGCATTGCATTATCATCCCTCCCAAATTTAACCCCTAGGATCTTAATATGGGTGGAGGCTTTGGAAAACTGCGGCAGATCAAATCTGGGCTCAGTATCTAATGTCCACAGAGCTTGACTCTTTTCAAGGTGACCAGAGACCCGGAGGCCTCTGAGTAGCTTCTGATGGACGCAGATAACATCTGCACCTCTCGAGGATTGGAGATCACCAACGTCACATCATCCGCATAGGCAACAACATTCAGAGGCGGGCAGTGGGGGACCGGCACCCCCTGAAAATCGCACTCCTGCAGTGACCTCAGAAACGGGTCTAGGGCAAAAACATACAGGAGCGGACTCAGCGGGCAGCCCTGTCTCACCCCCGCCCCAACTCCAAAAGTGTCACCCTGCCAACCATTAATCAGAGGAAAGCTCACCGACTCTCTGTACAACATCTTCAGCCAATCCACAAATTGTCCCGGAATACCGTACTTTGACAAAGTGGCCCACAGATAGTCATGATCAACCCTGTCAAAGGCTTTAGCCTGGTCCAGACTAACAACATATCTCCCACACCGCAGAGCTTTACATCTCTCAAACATCTCCCGTATCGAGATGACTGCTCCAGAGATGTTCCGCCCTTTTACTGTGCCAAACTGAGAGCCTGCCAACAGTGCCGGGGACAAACAGACTAATCTAGAAAATAGGATCTTTGCTAGAATCTTCCTGTCCACATTCAAGAGGGCAATCGGCCTCCAGTTCTTGATGTCGCTCGGCTCTTTTTCTTTAGACAGCAGAATTAACGAGGACACTCTCATGGATGGAGGCATCAGGTGATTTTCTAGACAATTTCTATACACATCCATGAGAATTGGAGCCAGGAGGTCTCTGAATTTCTTATAAAATTCTGCTGTTATACCATCTGGACCTGGTGCCTTCTTTAGATATAACTTATCAATAGCCTCCTTAACCCCTTCGCACCCGAGCCTGTTTTTGCCTTCGTGACCGGGCCAATTTTTTCAATTCTGACCAGTGTCACTTTATGAGGTCATAACTCTAGAACGCTTCAACGGATCCTACTGATTCTGACATTGTTTTCTCATGACATATTGTACTTCATGATGGTGGTAAAAATTTTTAGATATGATCTGCGCTTATTTGTTAAAAAAATCAAAATTTGGCGAAAATTTAGAACATTTTGCAATTTTCAAACTTTTAATTTTTATGCCCTTAAATCAGAGAGTGATATCGCACAAAATAGTTAATAAATAACATTTCCCACATGTCTACTTTACATCTGCACAATTGTGGAAACATCATTTTTTTTTTTAGGAAGTTATAAGGGTTAAAAGTTGACCAGCGATTTCTCATTTTTACAACAAAATTTGAAACACCATTTTTTTTAGGGACCACCTCACATTTGAAGTGAGTTTGAGGGGTCAATATGACAGAAAATACCCAAAAGTGACACCATTCTAAAAACTGCACCTCTCAATGTACTCAAAACCACATTCAAGAAGTTTATTAACCCTTCAGGTGCTTCACATGAATGAATGGAATATGGAAGGAAAAAATAAACATTTTACTTTTTTCACAAACATTTTACTTCAAAACCATTTTTTTTTATTTTCACAAGTGTAAAAAGAGAAAATGAACCACAAAATTTTTTTGTGCAATTTCTCCCGAATACACCAATACCCCGTATGTGGGGCTAAACCACTGTTTGAGCACGCGGCAGACCTCAAAACGGAAGGAGTGCCGTTTGACTTTTTCAATGCAGAATTGGCTGGAATTGAGATCGGATGCCATGTCGCATTTGGAGAGCACCTGATGTACCTAAACAGTGGAAACCCCCCACAAGTGACCCCATTTTGGAAATTAGACCCCCCCCAAGGGACTTATCTAGATGTGTGGTGAGCACTTTAAACCCCAAGTGCTTCACAGAAGTTTATAATGTAGAGCCGTGAAAATAAAAAAAATCTTTTTTTTCCACAAAAATGATCTTTTAGCCTCCAATTTTTATTTTCCTAAGGGTAACAGGAGAAATTGGACCCCAAAAGTTGTTGTACAATTTGTCCTGAGTACGTTGGTACCCTATATGTGGGAGAAAACTACTGTTTGGGCACACGGTGGGGCTCGGAAGGGAAGTAGCGACGTTCTGAAATGCAGACTTTGATGGAATGGTCTGCGGGCGTCATGTCGCGTTTGCAGAGCCCCTGATGTACCTAAACAGTGGAAACCCCCCACAAGTGACCCCATTTTGGAAACTAGACCCCCCAAGGAACTTATCTAGATGTGTGGTGAGCACTTTGAACCCCCAAGTGTTTCACTAAAGTTTATAATGTAGAGGCGTGAAAATAAAAAAATCATTTTTTTTTTCCACAAAAATGATCTTTTAGCCCCCAATTTTTATTTTCACAAGGGTAACAGGAGAAATTGGACCCTAAGAGTTGTTGTCCAATTTGTCCTGAGTACGCTAGTACCCCATATGTGGGAGAAAACTACTATTTGGGCACACGGTGGGGCTCGGAAGGGAAGTAGTGATGTTCTGAAATGCAGACTTTGATGGAATGGTCTGCGGGCGTCATATTGCATTTGCAGAGCCCCTGATGTACCTAAACAGTGCAAACCCCCAATTCTAATTCCAACTCTAACCCCAACACACCCCTAACCCTAATCTCAGCCCTAACCATAACCCTAACCACAAACCTAACACCAACACACCCATAACCTTAATCCCAGCCCTAACCCTAGCCCTAACCCTTGCCCTAACCCTAACCCTAGCCCTAACCCTAACCCTAGCCCTAACCCTAGCCCTAACCCTAACCCTAGCCCTAACTTGTGTACCTGCTTTTTTTTTCTTTACTTTTTTTTATTTTTGTGACAAGATCGCTGCCCTGCGATCTGACTCATAGTAACGCCATTTCTCCTCTGATCTCACACTGACAGATGATCAGAGGTGAAGCAGCGTTACTATGTGACAAGATCGCTGCCTGGCACATAATAACGCGACTTCTCCTCTGATCTCACAATGACAGATGATCAGAGGTGACGCAGCGTTACTGTGTGACAAGATCGCTGCCTGGCACAGCTGTGCCAGGCAGCGATCAGCTGTGCCAGGCAGCGATCTAGTCACACAGTAACGCTGCTTCACCTCTGATCATCTGTCAGTGTTAGATCAGAGGAGAAGCCGCGTTACAATGAGTGAGATCGCCGGGAAACAAGCAGCTTTCCCAGCGAGCGCTCCCATTGGCTGCTGTGACGCTGACGTCATCAGGACCTGAACCTATCAGGTCTCGATGACGTCGGGGGTCCCAGCATGCATTGTGCACCGGGATCCCCGCGTTGTAAGGTATGTGGGGGTCCCGGGGGGCACAAAACAGCCGACAGTAGATAAACGTCGGCGCTGCACAAAGCCCAGCAAGCGCCAAAGTTTATCTACTGTGGGCGGTCGGGAAGAGGTTAACTTCCTCCACCATTAATTCTGCTGTCAAAGGAGAAAAGTCCAGATCATTAGTATCAGGCACTGGAGTTGCCTCCAAGAATTGAGCCATCTTATCTTTATCCAAAACTTTCCTCTGAAACAAGTCAGCATAGTAAGATCTCACCACCTCCAGGATACCCTCCCGTGAATCCTGCAATACACCCTTGGAGTCGGTGAGACCCGTGTCCATTTTTTTGGCCACCCTCTCCCTGCAATTCTCAAAGGGATCAGGGGCCCCCTAATGACCCATAATCCCGTTCAAGAACCAGGGAGGTATACCTGCTGTACTGATACTGCTTTATCTCAGATTTCAGCCGGTCGATCTTCACTTTGTCATCCCCGCCCGCCGAATACAGTGACTCCAATTCTTTGCGCAGCTTTAGGTACTGGCTGTACTTATTCCTCCCTTTATTAACTCTTTAAGAGGGATCTGATATCCTCCTTGACGTCCTCCCACCAGTCGGTCATGTTGTCATAGAAGTCAACCCTGTCTAGATGAAGCTGGATAAGGGAGTGAACACGGCTCTGAACATAGGCATCATCCAGGAGACTGGAATTGAGCTTCCACAACCCTCTACCAATGTCCGGACGGTTAGAGGAACCCAAAGAGAAGCACAAGGCAAGGTGATCAGAGTAAGAGACGACCTTCTCACTCAGGGCGCCGACAGCCTCAGTAGGACTGACAAAAGCAAAATCTATCCTACTGCTCCTGTTGGAACATGAATACGTGAATTTTGGCTGTCGCCCACCCTGTGTGAAAACGTCAGTCAGTCCTGCCTGCATTATGACGTTATGCAGGACCTTACCGTCCCTGGTCACTGCCCTGCCCGAGGAGCTGTCACCTGATGTCATTATGGCATTAAAGTCCCCCGCCATCACCACTGGAAGAGAAGTGAAGAGGTAAGGCTTGACGTCATTAAACAGCTGGATCATGTCAGTCACTGTCTGTGGCCCATAGATGTTAATAAGCCGGAGTCGCCTCCCATGGACAGTGACTTCCAGGACCAGACATCTTCCCATGACCACCTCCGTCATCCTATGCACAGTCACATCATTGGTATTAAACAGGACAGCGAAACCGGCGTAAGGCTCCACAGCCAGTGACCAGAAAGAAGGACCGGACCGCCATTCCCTCTCAGCCTCTCTCATAAGCCCCAGAGATGTCAGTCGTGTCTCCTGCAGGAAGATGACATCTGTGTCCAGATATTTGAGATGTTCATACACCGCGTGTCTAGTTCTCCTCAGCTTAATGCTATTCACATTGCTCGAGGTCACTGTCAATGAGAACCCCGCCATCACAACACAATATAGAAGGAGCAGAGTAACAGCCATCATCATGAGTCAGAGATGTTCTGTCCACCACTGGTGTCCATGTCAGACTCTACCTGCGGGTCCACAGATAAGGGCTTCCGCTTTGGCGGGGGATGGTCCTCTATGTCCCTGTCACACTCAGCATCAACTTTCCTCCAAAACTCCATACTTGTTGGACACGACCATCACTCCTGCAGAATTCTGAACCTTCTTACTAGCACTCTGACCAGTGTCATATTCTGCCTCAGGTTTAAGGGAGGATGTGTTCTTTTTCTTCCTTTTATTATTATTAATGCTCCAGTCATCAAATACAGACAGCGATGCTGAAGGGGGGGCTATCTGAGGCTGCTGGACCTGATGGACGACCTCCATGTTCCCCTCTGCACCCTGCTTCTCTGGTGCTGCCTGAGTGGACTCCTGGTGGGCATCTGAGTTGGTCAACATCTCTCCTGACATTAACTCCTCCTCCCCATGTGTCCCTGCCACCACATCCTCATCCTCCTGAGCCTCTGCCCTTGCCATCACTAACTCATCAGGGAAGACTCTGCAGATGTTGTGCCAGGCGTCTGGACAGTCCCTGTGAGGGTGGCCCATGCTACCACAGAGTTTGCACCTGACGTCCCGGCAGTCTGCAGCGACATGGCCAATTGAACCAAACAGACTGCACTTCACCACAGTACAGGCGTTAGCCAGATGACCTTTCCCACCACATTTGAAACACTTTCTGGGTTGCCCGGGATAATAACACCTTCCCTTCTCCCTCCCAATGAAAGAGTTGGGTAAGTGGGCAGTGATGTTATTACATTGCCGTAATTTTACCAAGACCCGCCACCCCATTGTCCAGATACCATCCTCATCTCTGACCTTGGTGAGTCCAGAGACGAGGTCACAGTGTCTCCGGAGCCACACCTCGATGTCCTGTGGAGGAACGGCCTCATTCCAGAAGGTGATATTCACTGTGACAGTGTCCGGCCTGGAGATAGGAACCAACACAAACTTATTCCAGCCCTCAGCATCTCTGAACTTGGGGTAATTGGCCCAGAATCTGTCCAGGTCAGACATGAGCTTGAAGCTGACCTCGTAGCCCTGCCTGTCCTTATATGTAGTTATATTCTTGCACATAGAGGCAGTATTATAGTAGTTATATTCTTCTATATAGGGGTAGTATTTTAGTAGTTCTGTTCCTGTACATAGGGGCAGTATTATAGTAGTTATATTCTTGTACATAGGGAGCAGTATTATAGTACTTATATTCTTGTACATAGGGAGCAGTATTATAGTAGTTATATTCTTGTACATAGGGGACAGTATTATAGTAGTTATATTCTTGTACATAGGGGACAGTATTATAGTAGTTATATTCTTGTACATAGGAGCAGTATTATAGTAGTTATATTCTTGTACATAGGGGACAGTATTATAGTAGTTATATTCTTGTACATAGGGGACAGTATTATAGTAGTTATATTCTTGTACATAGGAGCAGTATTATAGTAGTTATATTCTTGTACATAGGAGCAGTATTATAGTAGTTATATTCTTGTACATAGGGGACAGTATTATAGTAGTTATATTCTTGTACATAGGGGACAGTATTATAGTAGTTATATTCTTGTACATAGGGAGCAGTATTATAGTAGTTATATTCTTGTACATAGGGGACAGTATGATAGTAGTTATATTCTTGTACATAGGGGCAGTATTATAGTAGTTATATTCTTGTACATAGGGGCAGTATTATAGTAGTTATATTCCTGTACATAGGAGCAGTATTATAGTAGTTACATTCTTGTACATAGGAGCAGTATTATAGTAGTTATATTCTTGTACATAGGGGAAGTATTATAGTAGTTATATTCCTGTAGATAGGGGGCAGTATTATAGTAGTTATATTCTTGTACATAGGGGCAGTATTATAGTAGTTATATTCTTGTACATAGAGGCAATATTATAGTAGTTATATTCTTGTATATAGGGGCAGTATTTTTGTAGTTCTATTCTTGTACATAGGGGCGGTATTATAGTAGTTATATTCTTGTACATAGGGAGCAGTATTACAGTAATTATATTCTTGTACATAGGAAGCAGTATTATAGTAGTTCTATTCTTGTACATAGGGGGCAGTATTATAGTAGTTCTATTCTTGTGAATAGGGGCAGTATTATAGTAGTTCTATTCTTGTACATAGGGAGCAGTATTACAGTAGTTATATTCTTGTACATATGGGCAGTATTATAGTAGGTATATTCTTGTACATAGGAGCAGTATTATAGTAGTTATATTCTTGTACGTAGGGAGAAGCATTATAGTAGTTCTATTCTTGTACATAGGGGGCAGTATTATAGTAGTTCTATTCTTGTACATAGGGGCAGTATTATAGTAGTTATATTCTTGTACATAGGGAGCAGTATTACAGTAGTTATATTCTTGTACATAGGGAGCAGTATTATAGTAGTTATATTCTTGTACATAGGGGCAGGACTATAGTAGTTATATTCTTGTATATAGGGGGCAGTATCTTAGTAGTTCTATTCTTGTACATAGGGGCAGTATTATAGTAGTTATATTCTTGTACATAGGGAGCAGTATTATAGTAGTTATATTCTTGTACATAGGGGGCAGTATTATAGTAGTTATATTCTTGTACATAGGGGGTAGTATTATAGTAGTTATATTCTTGTACATAAGGGCAGGATTATAGTAGTTATATTCTTGTACATAGGCGGCAGTATTATAGTAGTTATATTCTTGTACATACGGTCAGGATTATAGTAGTTATATTCTTGTACATAGGAGCAGTATTATAGTAGTTATATTCTTGTACATAAGAGCAGGATTACAGTAGTTATATTCTTGTACATAGGAACAGTATTATAGTAGTTATATTCTTGCACATAAGGGCAGTATTATAGTAGTTATATTCTTGTACATAGGGGGCAGTATTATAGTAGTTATATTCTTGTACATAGGGGCAGTATTATAGTAGTTATATTCTTCTACATAGGGAGCAGTATTATAGTAGTTATATTCTTGTATATAGGGGCAGTATTGTAGTAGTTATATTCTTGTACATAGGGGCAGTATTATAGTAGTTATATTCTTGTACATAAGGGCAGGATTATAGTAGTTATATTCTTGTACATAGGAACAGTATTATAGTAGTTATATTCTTGTACATAGGGGCAGGATTATAGTAGTTATATTCTTGTATATAGGGGCAGTATTTTAGTAGTTCTATTCTTGTACATAGGGGGCAGTATTTTAGTAGTTCTATTCTTGTACATAGTGAGCAGCATTATAGTAGTTATATTCTTGTACATAGGGGCAGTATTATAGTAGTTATATTCTTGTATATAGGGGCAGTATTTTAGTAGCTCTATTCTTGTACATAGGGGCAGTATTCTAGTAGTTATATTCTTGTACATAGAGGCAGTATTATAGTAGTTATATTCTTATATATAGGGGCAGAATTTGAGTAGTTATATTCTTGTACATAGGAGCAGTATTATAGTAGTTATATTCTTGTACATAGGGGCAGTATTATAGTAGTTATATTCTTGTACGTAGGAGCAGTATTATAGTAGTTATATTCTTGTATATAGGAGCAGTATTATAGTAGTTATATTCTTGTACATAGGGGCAGTATTATAGTAGTTATATTCTTGTACATAGGGGCAGTATTTTTGTAGTTCTATTCTTGTACATAGGGGCAGTATTATAGTAGTTATATTCTTGTACATAGGGAGCAGTATTATAGTAGTTATATTCTTGTACATAGGGGACAGTATTATAGTAGTTATATTCTTGTACATAGGGGCAGTATTATAGTAGTTATATTCCTGTACATAGGGGGCAGTATTATAGTAGTTATATTCTTGTATATAGGGGCAGTATTATAGTAGTTATATTCTTGTACATTGAGGCAGTATTATAGTAGTTATATTCTTCTATTTAGGGGCTGTATTTTTGTAGTTCTATTCTTGTACATAGGGGCAGTATTATAGTAGTTATATTCTTGTACATAGGGAGCAGTATTATAGTAGTTCTATTCTTGTACATAGGGGGCAGTATTATAGTAGTTATATTCTTGTATATAGGGGCAGTATTATAGTAGTTATATTCCTGTACATAGGGGGCAGTATTATAGTAGTTATATTCTTGTATATAGGGGCAGTATTATAGTAGTTATATTCTTGTACATAGAGGCAGTATTATAGTAGTTATATTCTTCTATTTAGGGGCTGTATTTTTGTAGTTCTATTCTTGTACATAGGGGCAGTATTATAGTAGTTATATTCTTGTACATAGGGAGCAGTATTATAGTAGTTCTATTCTTGTACATAGGGGGCAGTATTATAGTAGTTATATTCTTGTATATAGGGGCAGTATTATAGTAGTTATATTCTTGTACATAGGGAGCAGTATTATAGTAGTTATATTCTTGTACATAGGGGGCAGTATTATAGTAGTTATATTCTTGTATATAGGGGCAGTATTATAGTAGTTATATTCTTGTACATAGGGAGCAGTATTATAGTAGTTATATTCTTGCACATAGGGGGCAGTATTATAGTAATTATATTCTTGAACATAGTGGGCAGTATTATAGTAGTTATATTCTTGTACATAGAGAGCAGTATAATAGTACTTATATTCTTGTACATAGGAGCAGTATTATAGTAGTTATATTCTTGTACATAGGGAGCAGTATTATAGTAGTTATATTCTTGTACATAGGGGGCAGTATTATAGTAATTATATTCTTGTACATAGGGGGCAGTATTATAGTAGTTATATTCTTGTACATAGAGAGCAGTATAATAGTAGTTATATTCTTTTACATAGGAGCAGTATTATAGTAGTTATATTCTTGTACATAGGAACAGTAATATAGTAGTTATATTCTTCTATATAGGAGCAGTATTATAGTAGTTATATTCTTATACATAGAGGGCAGTATTATAGTAGTTATATTCTTGTACATAGGGGGCAGTATTATAGTAGTTCTATTCTTGTATATAGGGGGCAGTATTATAGTAGTTCTACTCTTGTACATAGGGGGCAGTATTATAGTAGATATATTCTTGTATATAGGGGCAGTATTTTAGTAGTTATATTCTTGTAAATAGGAGCAATATTATAGTATATTCTTGCACACAGTGGCAGTAGCAAGTGTTATTCATGTTAGATAGATTTTCTGTAGAAATTTTGGACCTGTTGCATTTCTCTGAATGAGGTTTGCAGAAATTCATGTGTTTTTGAGGAATAAAACGACCTCTTTTAGATGTGGCAGTGTTTGGCTATAAGTGAATATAGTTCTATAGTACTAGTATTCTTCCAATTATATCATTTTTGAGCTGATTTAAAATTCATTTTTAGCTTGGTTTATGTGAATGGCATGTTGTCTTCAGCTCAGAGCAGTTGATTTTTCCTTTTCCATATTCCTTTTGGCAGCTCATACTTATATTGCAGCACTGGAGCAGGAGTGAAAAAAATCGTTGGGATGATATAAAATCTTTTTTGTTTCAGAAATGATGATGGACTGGATTTTCAGAGTAAAAATATATCTTATCCATTTATAAAATATATATTTACAGAATAGCCATATAACTACACTACGGATCCCAATAGCGCAAAGACTGGGTTTGGTCTTTCAGGCATCACTGGTTTTCTTTGGTTGGTTGGTCACAAATTGGTTGCACACATTGTCACGTGGTCATTCCATTTTTATCTTCATTTGCCACCACTTGTAATAACGATGTTGTTAGGAATATGTTCACACTCACAGCAGGGAAACGCCGCACCTAAACCCAACTGGTCCCTGCAGGGCCGGTTTTAGACAAAGTGAGGCCCTATATGTTGACGCATTGCACCATCACGCAGAAAAATTTCAGTTGTATTTACATGCGCTGAGTTCAGACTGTGAAATGAGCGTGATCGACAATATTGAAGTTGCTCCACACTTGTTTCCCGGTCTCTTTACACTGGCTGAGGAAGAATGATGGACACAGAACGGTCACTAGTAGATCAATTTGTCCCCATACAGTATCATGTTATCTGCAGGTTTCACCGAGGATGTGCTGCTGAGAACAATGATTTCTGTTCTCGCATAAACAATCCAATCCAACTTTGCTTGTTTAGTATAATCCGCCCCATAGCCCTCCACATAGTATAATGTACCCCATAGTCCTCCTTGATTGTGCCCCATAGTCCTCCATATAGTGTAATGTGCCCCATATCCCTCCATATACTTTAATACACTCCTCATAGTCCTCCATATAGTGTAATACACTTCTCATAGTCCAATACACTCCCATAAGACTTCCATATTCTATAATGCATCCGCTATAGTCCTCCATATAGTACAATGCACTCCTCATAGTATAATTCTCCCCATAGTCCTCAATACAGTAAAATGCAGATCCCATATAGTACATAGAGTATAAAGCACTACCCATGGCCCTTAATAGAGTATTATGCAGCCCCCACATAGTACTAACAGTATAATGCCCCCATTGTCCTCAACAGAGTATAATGCAGCCCCCCTCAAAGCATAATGCAGCCCTGCTAGAGCATAATTCAGCTCCCCCCTCATAGAGCATAATGCAGCACCCTCAGAGCATAATGTAGCCTCTCCTCAGAGCAAAATGCAGCCCCCCATAGAGTGTAATGCAGCCCTTTCATAAAGTATAATGCGGCCCCCATAGAGTATAATGCAGCCACCCCATAAAGTATAATGCAGTCCCCATATAGTATAATGTAGCCCTCAGAGTATAATGCAGCTCCCTCATAGAGGATAATGCAGCCATCATATAGTATAATGTAGCCCTCAGAGTATAATGCAGCCCCCTCATACAGAATAATACAGCCATCCCATAGAGCATAATGCAGCCCCCTCATAGAGTATTAAGCAGCCTCCAATAGAGTATAATGCAGCCTACTCAAGGTTATAATGTGGGCCAACTCATAGATTATAATGCAGCCCCCTCATAGAGTATAATGCAACTTTCTCAAAGAGTACAATGCAGCCCCCTCATAGAGTACAATGCAGCCCCCCTCTTAGAGTATATTGCAACCCCCTCGTAGAGTATAATGCAACTTCCTCATACAGTATAATTCAGCTGTGATGCTAGTCCCTTATCAAGGCCAAGTCAGAATAGTAAAGGAGTCCAAGGTCAGAAGCCAGGAGGGTATGTCATAAGCAGAATGGAAAGACAAAAGCATGGTCAGGTAGTGTTCCAAGGTCAGAATACCAGGAGGATAACGGATCAGAGCAGAAAAGTTTAAACAAGGTCCAAGGTCAGGCAACTTAAGATCAAGCATGCAGAACTCAAGGCACAGAGAGAACAAACCTAAGGCTACTTTCACACTAGCGTCGGCCAACGTACGTCGCAATGCGTCGTTTTGGCGAAAAAACGCATCCTGCAAAGTTGCCCGCAGGATTTGTTTTTTCTCCATAGACAAGCATTAGCGTCGCATTGCGACGTATGGCCACACGTCGCATCCGTCGTGTTTTGGCAGCCGTGACGCACACAAAAACGTTACATGTAACTTTTTTTGTGCGTCGTGTCCGCCATTTTCGACCGCGCATGCGCGGCCGAAACTTCGCCCCCTCCTCCCTGAACATTACAATCGGGCAGTGGATGCGTTGAAAAACTGCTTCCGCTGCCCCCGTTGTGCACAACTTTCACAGCGTGCGACGGTACGTTGGCACGACGCAGTGCGACGTCCGTCGGCCAACGCTAGTGTGAAAGTTGCCTAACTAGCTGTATGTATGTCTGGCAAAGGTCTGGGAGAAAAAGCTCAGTTAAGTAGCATGGCAATCACCTGGGATAATGAACACTTGGATGCAGCCAGTGCCTCCCAGTCTTAGACTGGACAGTATAGCTGTCAATCAATACATTAACAGCTCAGCCTGCCCGTGTTCAAGACTGGTTGACTGAGCTGTCAATCAAAGCACCAACAGCTTCAGCAACTGCATCCCAGACACACTGAGGGGTGGAACCGTGACAGCAGTCCCCTCATAGAATATAATCCATCCCCCTCACGGAGTATAATGCAGCCACTCTCAGAGTATAACACAGCCCACCCAGAATATAATGCACTCTCCCTCATAGACTATAATGCAGTCAACCTGAGTATAATGCAGCCCTCTCATAGAGTATAATGCACACACACACACAGTATAATGGAGCCCCACAGTCCAGCAGTATTATAAAAAAATAAATACAATACTCACCTCTCTTCCTCGTTCCCCCGCTGCTCTGCCTTCTGCAGCACGTCTCACCAGCTCCACTGCTGGCACAGTGTGGCGCACGGTGAAGTGACATCATCGCACACCCACTGCATCAGAGGCAGATGGGTAGTGATGAGAGAGAAAGCGTCATTTCACGCTTTCTCCTCCATTGCTTTAAGTTGAATGTGTAATTAGGGGGGGCTGTTAGCAGCACACCACTTGCTGAGGGCCCCTGAGATAGTGGGGGTCCTAGGCAGATTCCTAGTTTGCCTGCCACTAATGCCGGCCCTGGGTCTCTGTAAAGACTAGAAAGGCATATATCACGGTATGACTCAACCCTAAGAGGTTGTCGGTCAACGGATGGCGCAACACGCACACAACGGGATGGAAAAGGCAAAAGGAAGGCCCTAGCAATAGGGAATGAGGGATGGTCACTACCTGAGCTCAGCCTGAGCCTATCCCTGCACTCCCCTTAATACCCTATGCAGGTCCTTCCCCCTGCCGCTGTCACGAACCTAATCCCTAGTGTCACCTGACTCAGTCCCTGGCTAATGCACTGGCTGGCAAGGAGCACTAGCCTTTGCCACTGCAGATAGTACACAAATGGGAAAGTGACAAACATCAAAAGGGACTAGGAGAAAAAACACCACACTTAGCTTATATGCACCGCTGCAAAGCTCCACACAGCAGATATCAACAGCAACAAGACTCTTAACACCAAACGTTGCAGGCACCAGAGAGCTGCTTCTGCTAGGCTTGTCTCCAGAAAGGACCTGTATAACCAACAGTCAGCTGATGCACCAGGTGACCTTTTAAAAGATGTAGGGAGTGGTCACCACACACATCACCTGATGCAGCAGCACTGCAGTAACACCAGGTTGCCAGCAGGGGAAAATCTGACAATAACCCCCGATGGCCTGAAAGGAAAAGTTTTAACTTAGTGGAGCCTGAACTGCCACAAATCCAAAAATGGATCGTGACAGCATATAAGTTGAAGGGTTGCAGGTTAAGGAGTACCAAAAGTAAAGAAACAAGAAAGATCTCCCAAGAATCTAACAGTGGAAAAAGGAAGAGGTGCTGAAATGGAAAGCAAATAAACTTGCAGAAAGATTACAACTGGAGTTTACCAAACAAGGTAAACCATTTAGATAAAGAGCTGAAACTCCTAAGTACACATCCATCTTGAAGTATAGCCAGCAAGGAAGTGCAGAGAATTGATACTATATAAATCCCAACCCGGAATGTGAACAATCAGCACTTGGACAGGAAAGGAAAAGAATAATACCTCAACAGGCAGAAGAACCGACCACAAAGCAACAGGTCACAGAATGAAAACCCCAAACCAAGCCATGAGAGATGCAGTTGATTTAGGTCCTGATTGAGCAGAGGTCACACATTCTGCCTTTTCAGTTCCACTTCCCCAACTTGGGTGCTGATATTATATTGATCGTTATTTTGAGTGTCTTTCTTCTCTTTTAGATGGTGTCTCAATTTTTTAAAACCTTCAGCCGATGCAGGAGACATTACATTAATTGCTTCTTCAGATTGTCAGCCATAATCCTACAAAACTCCTTGCTGTGATGTCCTCATGCTTTCACATGGGTTGTGCAAATGGGAGGCTTTTGAAACCATTTGCACTAGAAGATCATTTACTGTTACTGTCCCCTGTATGTAAAGACAACTAGCTGCAGCAGGAGCCTCCCCCTACTCCTTATATGAACCTAGGACATAAAGATAATTAAAGTGACCAAAAAAACTTATTTCTCCACAGGATTGGTGATAAGTTGTTGATCAGTGTGGGTCCGACTTCCTGAATGGAGCAACAGTGCGCATGCTCCACCTGCAACCCATTTATTCCCTAGGGGATCGCAGAGCACTGCGCTCAGCTTTTTTTGGCAGCTACATAGGATTACATAGAGGATTGGCGTTCCCACATCTGACCTGCCAGGCCATCTTTCAACGGTGATCATCTTCCCGATTTTCTGATTTCTGTGGGTCCCAGCTGTGGGACACCCACCGATCGGGAAGCTTTCATCTACCCTATTGATTAATGATAACTTTTTTTTTTTAACAGGGCAACCCCTTTAAGTCTCGCCTCTCATGAAATGGAGGAAATCAGTAGGAATTTGTAGGATTATACAAAACTGTAGATGAAAAATTGTGGGGGCATGATTATCTTCTGTTCCACAGTAAAGTATGGGTCAAATAAAAACAGAGTCTTGTGTTTTCGTGAAAGAAACAATGCTCACACTCCTGATCAGGTAATTGTGCATAAAGTTTGAAGACGTGCACATGTGCATGTTATATTAAAAAATATTGAACCCACAATCTGTAAATCCATAGTCACACACCAAATGCGTTGTGTCTGAATCAGATCGGCAGCAATTTTATAGACTTTCTTCTAATTTTCTCCTGGATGTCTGCAACAACGAAGGTTGCTCTAAAATATTCTTGCTTTTTTTTTATCCGCGGCTCCTTCTTTACACCAATTATGCACCAAGCAGCATTTAATCTTAATTATGCCAGACGTATAGTTTCAGTAGGCCAGGAGACATAGACTATCATTCATACAAGTCTGGACGTTGGCTCTTGTTGTTTTTCATCGGTGGGTCAAGAGTCATAGACTATTGTTCTTACGAGTCTAAACGTTGACTCTTGAATTGATGTTTGTGAATTGCTGAATGGCTGCTGTTTACCTATTATATCCGCTCCTACAGTTTATTGTGTTGCTGTCTTTGGAGGACAGGGACGCAGGGTTATTGAACAATTAATGTTTGCTAATGTGTTGATTACCCATAAGTCTATGTAGCTTGTTCACCTGCAAAACAATGAAGGACAATCTGTCAGTGGTAAGAGTCCGGGTCCATGTGATCTTACTAAAGACAGCCGTGCTGGTGGATGGGGGCACCCACTGACCCTCATGTCTCTACACCATGAATACTAATTTTTTTACAGGAACTTGAAGGTCCTGGGATTGACCATCAGAACAGTCGTGCTTCTATGAATGAGCCTGTGTGTACATTGGCGTCTGATATTGGAGAATTGCTCAGCTGTCAGGGGATGATACAATCGGCTGAATTCATTTCTTACCGTACCCAAACACCTTAAGGTTTGTCAAGTCTGCCAATTTTATCAGTTTTTCAACTCATCGGCTCATGATATATGATGTCAGCGCAGATAAGAATGAAGCAGTGTGAAATTTTTTCACCTGATCCTTTTGTTGCGCGATCCCCAGTTCAGCTTTTGTGACCCACACTGAGTCATCAATTTCTAGGTTTCGTTAAATTGCCCCTATGCTGCTGTGACAAATTGAAACCCAATCAAATGCTAAAAGTAACATCTCAAATTCTGCTGCCATTACTGGCTCACAGATCCTTTTGCAGGGATAGCCACGGTATTAAGGGAGTTAAGTAATGTGATAGACAGGCCTCTATCTAATATATAAAGCTCAAAGTGTGTATGTATGTATGTATGTGTGTGTGTATGTATGTGTGTGTGTATGTCCGGGATTGGCATCCGCACCGTCGCAGCTACAGCCACAAAATTTGGCACAGTCACACGTCTGGACCCCGAGAGCGTCCTAGGCTATGTTGTGAGGCGAAATTTTAACCCTGCGCGTTCCAATTCTCCAATTTTGCCCCTGTCTATATAATGGGGAAAAAGTGTGTGTGTGTCAAGCCCCGCCCCTCATTATGATGTCATAATGGTTGCCATGGCGACGCTGATGTCATCATAGGTTGCAAGCCCTGCCGCCGCTCATTATGATGTCATAATGGTTGACTATGGGATGGAAGATGTATGACGGGTATATGGGCACGGGACTATGGGATGGCGGATATGTATGATGGGTATATGGGCATGGGACAATGGGATGGAGGATATGTATGATGGGTATATGGGCACGGGACTATGGGATGAAGGATGTGTGATGGGTATATGGGCATGGGACTATGGGATGGAGGATGTGTGATGGGTATATGGGCACTCGACTATGGGATGGAGGATATGTATGATGGGTATATAGGCATGGGACTATGGGATGGCGGATATGTATGATGGGTATATGGGCACTCGACTATGGGATGGAGGATATGTATGATGGGTATATGGGCATGGGACTATGGGATGGCGGATATGTATGATGGGTATATGGGCATGGGACTATGGGATCGCGGATATGTATGATGGGTATATGGGCACGGGACTATGGGATGGAGGATGTGTGATGGGTATATGGGCACTGGACTATGGGATGGAGGATATGTATGACGGGTATATGGGCATGGGACTATGGGATCGCGGATATGTATGATGGGTATATGGGCACGGGACTATGGGATGGAGGATGTGTGATGGGTATATGGGCACTGGACTATGGGATGGAGGATATGTATGACGGGTATATGGGCATGGGACTATGGGATGGAGGATATGTATGATGGGTATATGGGCACGGGACTATGGGATGAAGGATATGTGATGGGTATATGGGCATGGGACTATGGGATGGAGGATATATATGACGGATATATGGGCACGGGACTATGGGATGAAGGATATGTATGATGGGTATATGGGCATGGGACTATGGGATGGAGGATGTGTGATGGGTATATGGGCATGGGACTATGGGATGGAGGATGTGTGATGGGTATATGGGCACTCGACTATGGGATGGAGGATATGTATGATGGGTATATAGGCATGGGACTATGGGATGGCGGATATGTATGATGGGTATATGGGCACTCGACTATGGGATGGAGGATATGTATGATGGGTATATGGGCATGGGACTATGGGATGGCAGATATGTATGATGGGTATATGGGCATGGGACTATGGGATCGCGGATATGTATGATGGGTATATGGGCACGGGACTATGGGATGGAGGATGTGTGATGGGTATATGGGCACTGGACTATGGGATGGAGGATATGTATGATGGGTATATGGGCATGGGACTATGGGATGGAGGATATGTATGATGGGTATATGGGCACGGGACTATGGGATGAAGGATGTGTGATGGGTATATGGGCATGGGACTATGGGATGGAGGATATGTATGACGGATATATGGGCACGGGACTATGGGATGAAGGATATGTATGATGGGTATATGGGCACGGGACTATGGGATGAAGGATGTGTGATGGGTATATGGGCATGGGACTATGGGATGGAGGATGTGTGATGGGTATATGGGCACTCGACTATGGGATGGAGGATATGTATGATGGGTATATAGGCATGGGACTATGGGATGGCGGATATGTATGATGGGTATATGGGCACTCGACTATGGGATGGAGGATATGTATGATGGGTATATGGGCATTGGACTATGGGATGGCGGATATGTATGATGGGTATATGGGCATGGGACTATGGGATGGCGGATATGTATGATGGGTATATGGGCACGGGACTATGGGATGGAGGATGTGTGATGGGTATATGGGCACTGGACTATGGGATGGAGGATATGTATGACGGGTATATGGGCATGGGACTATGGGATGGAGGATATGTATGATGGGTATATGGGCATGGGACTGTGGGATGGAGGATATGTACGACGGGTATATGGGCATGGGACTATGGTATGGAGGATATGTATGATGGGTATATGGGCATGGGACTATGGGATGGAGGATATGTATGATGGGTATATGGGCATCGGACTATGGGATGGAGGATGTGTGATGGGTATATGGGCACTCGACTATGGGATGGAGGATATGTATGATGGTATATGGGCACGGGCCTATCGGATGGAGGATAATTATAATTTGCTATAACTAACCACAGTTAGTTACTATGCCCGGGCAGCGCCGGGCTCTTCAGCTAGTTCCTTATATTTAAAGACTCTATAGAAACAGGGTCTGTTCCTTTTGATTGGCGGCAAATGTGGTACCAATATTCAAAAAGGGGTGTAAAAGGGAACCTGGAAACTATAGGCCGGTAAGCTTAACATCTGTTGTGGGTAAAATTTTGGAAGGGTTTCTAAGGGATACCATTATGGAATATCTCAATGTTAATAAATGTTTAACTCCATATCCACATGGATTTATGAAGGATCGCTCCTGTCAGACTAACCTGATCAGCTTCTATGAGGATGTAAGCTCTCAAATGGACCAAGGAGAATATTGGATGTCATTTATCTCGACTTCTCTAACGCATGTGACACTGTCCCACATAAAAGATTGGTAAGTAAGAGGAGAAAGCTTGGGCTAGGGGAAAATGTGTGTAGATGGGTAGGTAGCTGGCTTAGTGATAGAAAACAAAGAGTGGTTATTAATGGGGCATCCTCCGATTGGGCCAGGGTTACTAGTGGGGGACCACAGGGGTCTGTATTGGGCCCCCTACTGTTTAATATATTTATTAATGATCTAGTGGATGGCTTACACAGTAAAATATCAGTATTTGCAGATGATACAAAACTATGTAAGGTAGTTAACACAAAGGAGGACAGTTTGCAACTACAGACAGATTTGAGTAAATTGGAGAATTGGGCTGAAAAATGGCAAATGAGGTTTAACACAGATAAGTGTAAGGTTATGCACATGGGAAGGAGAAACAGATGCTACAATTACTTACTAAATGGGAAACTGCTGGGGAAATCAGACATGGAAAAAGACTTAGGCATCTTAGTCAATAAGAAGCTAAATTGTAGTGCCCAGTGTCAGGCAGCTGCCACCAAAGCCAATAGGGTCATGGGATGCATTAGAAGAGGTCTGGGGACACGAGATGAAAACATAATTCTCCCTCTGTACAAATCACTCGTCAGACCACACTTGGAGGATTGTGTGCAATTTTGGACGCCGGTGCTCAAGAAAGACATTACTGAACTTGAAAGGGTTCAAAGGCGGGCTACTAAAATGATAAATGGAGTTGGTTCACTACAATACCCAGAAAGGTTATCAAAATTAGGTCTATTTACTCTAGAAAAGAGAAGACTTAGGGGAGACCTAATATATATGTACAAGTATATCAGAGGGCAATACAGAGATCTCTCCAATGAACTGTTTGTACCAAGGACTGTGACAAGAACAAGGGGGCATTCTCTTCGTTTGGAGGAAAGACAATTTCTGCACCAGCATAGAAGAGGGTTCTTCACGGTAAGAGCAGTGAGGCTCTGGAATTCTCTTCCTGAGGAAGTGGTGATGGCCAACTCACTGAATGAATGTAAGAAAGGAATGGAGGCTTTTCTTGTGAGTAACAGTATAGAAGGTTACGAATAACAGAATGTTATAGGTAGATGGGTGACCCAGCTTAGGGGAAGGAATTTTTTTCCCTATGGAGAAAATTGTCTTCTACTCTGTGGGTTTTTTGCCTTCCCCAGGATCAACCATGCAGAACAGCTGCACTAAAAATAGGCTGAACTAGATGGACATAAGGTCATCCTTCAGCCTTCAAAACTATGTTACTATGTTACATCCAGCGAGGTATTTTCTCTGCAGTGTTAGGGGATAAGTAGTATTACACAGTGGCCATCCATGGGTAGAGTATTATCCACGTATACAGAGCAGCTCTCTGGCTTTCACCAGGGTCAGACAAGAGTGTGAAAAATCATCCAGAAAAATCGGACGTGTGTCATCCGTGTGTCTATATTTTATGTCAGCGTGGCGTCATTATTTCTACATCAAAAGCTTTAAATATGCAAAATCAAATACAGTTTACAAGGTTAACAATTGAAATGTATCCACAAAAATCAGATGCTATACACCTGATCCATGTGGGGCCCCGTTTTATTTTTGCCAACCATAGATTTGAATAGTCTTATCTGAGATACCGAAGAGAATTTTGCAAGCTGCGTGTTATGCTGTGAGGCTGCAAACCTCCGGAAGCTGAACCCTCAGGACCGCGACGATGAACCTCCCCTAGGCGAGCTGACCAGGTGGACCACCCCCTATACAGGGAGTGTTAGGGGCAGACCCAAGGGAGACTATTGCCGCGGAAGCTGATACCCGGGGACAACTGGAGGATGACGTAGGCAGGGGAAGGACTGGAGAACCGATGGGGAATGAAGACGACCACAGGGGAGACTGCAGTTGTCGCGAGGATGGAGGTGACCACCAGGAGGGATGCTGGAACAGGTAGCAGGACAGGAACGGAGCAGACCTGGAAAGGAACACGAGAGGGTAACTAATAGGCAGATTAGCGGGAAGTCAGGAGGAGTGCAAGGCACAGAGACAGACAAAGCGCTAGGAAGCGTGGACCCGATATCAGAGCGCGAAGCACAATTGATAATCAGGCAGGGAACCTAGGGAGAGGCTGCCTGATATAGGGCACGCAGGTGGACTTCCGGGTTAGGGAGAGGCGGAGAGCCGGGTTAGGGAGAGCCGCAGCCTAGGATCCGAGGGATAGGACGCCTGGACTGGGGGGGCGTGCGCCTGCGTACCTGGGGAGGAGCAGAGGAGGCGGGACGAGGTGACCGGAAGTGCTTAGTCAGCGTGGAGCCACGGGGGAGAGCGGAGACCGCCGGCGTCATGACGACAGGGGACGCAGCAGAGGCGGGCGGCGCGGGGGTGGCAGGAGCAAGGTCAGGACGCGCTGTGGCGGCAGCGGTCCGAGCGGCGGCTACAGAAGCCGCAGGACGCGCCGGAGCCGGGGAGGTGAGCGTGACACTGCGATTTCTTTCACACATCAAACGTCATCTGAGCAGCTGAATATCATTGATCAGCTCATTGCCCGATTAATATTCGGACAACACACATCCGAAAAATTCTCTCATCTGAACGATCTCTAGATAACAGTCATTCCTTTTTTTTTTTACTGTTGCACAAACCATCTACTGACTTTTTCCGGCTATGACCACAGGTCACTTCCTTCCTTTCATACCGCTCTACACTGGCTTATCTGATCATGTCCTCTCCCATAATATCCAGTGTCAGCGATGACACCAGGATGCCTCTTTTAAGGGCTCCATACACATTAGACAAAGCCAATCGATGTAGACAGGTTCGACCAACAATATATTGTGGATGGTGGACCTGACAGATGATGATGGGGGAGATAAGAATCTGGCACGATTGATTTCGGACTGCCAATCCATTTGTAGGACAAGATATAAGCAGTGGAGATGTATGGCAGCAGTTTCTGGGTATGGGAGAATTGAAGGTGATAGCTGCTTCCAGAGCGAATGGCCACACCAACAATTATTTAAAGTGTATTAGGGGCTGTCGTGGTACTACTGCCACCAGTCTGTCAGTGAACGCAACTCAGCTGACTCAAATCGTCAGAACACTTACACAATTGACAAGGTTGCGGCTGCTTCCACTGCTAGGCCGGTTATTGGGAACTCACAGTGACTGTATGGTATATACATCTCCAATTCCAACGTATGGAATATATATACAGTATATACCCCTATATAGTCACTGCTAATTCTTCAATAACAAAAGGAACTACTAGCTGCCACCACCAATTATTTATAGAGGCCAATTGCACACCCGATACAGGTGTTAGGGGCTTGCGGAACGCACCGAATAAAAGAGATGGCATAAGGTGGGTTCGCAGCCCGGGGTCCACCATGCAGAGATGGTAAACTGCTGCTAGGTAATGGCGGACACTAACTAAACACCGGCAGTTTAACCACTGACCCGGTGTGTACAGGAGCGAACTCTGTTACTTCACAGAGCCGCTGCAACATAAACGCCGGAGCCTGTTAATGCTCACAGCGCTCGGCAATATGAGCACTAGTGTATAGTCACAGGACTCTGCCCCTGAGATGCTGGGTTAGAGTCCCTCTAGACCCACTAGTGCTCGACACCGCAACTGCAGTACCAGGAAGAACAACAGAAGTATAAGCGCACAAGGTGTACGCTGCACCGCTCTGGCGGACGCCACTAACCTCCCTGATTAGGACAAGGAAAGCGCACAACTTGCGCACGGCGCCGCTACTGACGGTTGCAGCTACTTGAGGCTGTACAAAGGTGCCTTGTGCTGGATGGCATAATATGGCGGTAAGTGAAGTGCTGTGAGTGGAAGCACTGTGGCGCAAAGGCAATACCACTGATAGGCGCTGACTCTACTACGGTTCCCTAACACATGTGTATCCAAGGGAGGGGAGTCTTAATAAGTCAGTCACCAGTTTCATGCCTCCATCATCACTCACACATATAACAAGAGTCTATACTAGTGCATGGCAGGACGGCCATGCGACTCTTTTATTGCGGCGTCCTTCCGGGACCTTCCCAGTGGACCAATCCAAGCAGGAACGGGACCTGCACATGTGACCTCCAATCAGAAGTCGTCCCATGGGCATGCTCAGTAGGCAAAAGACAGGACTTAGTCCCAGGTGCGTCTGCTTGCTGCTGACTCAAGAATGGTGTTATAGCAGAGCCTGAAGGAGCAACCAGACGCCTAGCATCATCCTGGGCAAGACGCCGGGACTGACGTCTCTGCTGAGCAGGAATCTCTGCGGCCAGAGAGGACATGGCTCGAGATTCCCCCTGTGCAACAGGTAGAGTATGGCTTCAAGTGTGCAGTTTAAAGCAGGGCTGTGGAGTTGGTAAGCCAAACCTGCGACTCCGACTCCTCAATTTCCCTTACACTGACTCCGACTCCCACATATATTGCTTATATTTAAGTGAAAAATGTATTGTAGTACAATGTGACATCAGACATTTAATCATTTTTATGATCCAATAATCAAGATATTTAGATCGAACATAATATATATTTATTGGAATACAACTTTAGAACACAAAAAGCTGTAATAAATTGTAAATATGTAATACACTATGTAATATCGATTACATATATACAGTACAGACCAAAAGTTTGGACACACCTTCTCATTCAAAGAGATTTCTTTTATTTCATGACTATGAAAATTGTAGATTCACTCTGAAGGCATCAAAACTATAAATTGACACATGTGGAATTATATAATTAACAAAAAAGTGTGAAACAACTGAAAATATGTCTTATATTCTAGGTTCTTCAAAGTAGCCACCTTTTGCTTTGATTACTGCTTTGCACACTCTTGGCATTCTCTTGATGAGCTTCAAGAGGTAGTCACCAGAAATGGTCTTCCAACATTCTTGAAGGAGTTCCCAGAGATGCTTAGCACTTGTTGGCCCTTTTGCCTTCACTCTGCGGTCCAGCTCACCCAAAACCATCTCGATAGGGATCAGGTCTGGTGACTGTGGAGGCCAGGTCATCTGGCGTAGCACCCCATCACTCTCCTTCTTGGTCAGATAGCCCTTACACAGCCTGGAGGTGTGTTTGGGGTCATTGTCCTGTTGAAAAATAAATGATGGTCCAACTAAGCGCAAACCGGATGGAATAGCATGCCGCTGCAAGATGCTGTGGTAGCCATGCTGGTTCAGTATGCCTTCAATTTTGAATAAATCCCCAACAGTGTCACCAGTAAAGCACCCCCACACCATCACACCTCCTCCTCCATGCTTCACGGTGGGAACCAGGCATGTAGAGTCCATCCGTTCACCTTTTCTGCGTCGCACAAAGACACGGTGGTTGGAACCAAAGATCTCAAATTTGGACTCATCAGACCAAAGCACAGATTTCCACTGGTCTAATGACCATTCCTTGTGTTCTTTAGCACAAACAAGTCTCTTCTGCTTGTGGCTGTTACACCGCTCCGCCATACTCACCCGGCCTTCGCTCCCACGCCGCAGTCGCCCTCCGCTCCCACGCCGCAGCCTCTCTCCACCCGACGGCCGCGGCGGTCACCTGAGACAGGTCCGCGACCGATGCCTTCCCTGCATGCTATGCGCATGCGCCATAGGCCGCGGCCGCGCCTCCTTCCTGCTTCTTATGCTCCGGCTGTGCCCTAACCCGGAAGCACCTGTGCACCAATGGCTGACCAGACGGGGCCATATCAGGCCGCTTCCCCCTGAGGGAGGCGCCTGATCGTTGTGTTTCCTGACACTCTGGCCTCGCTCCATCGTGCACACACTGCTGCTGCAGTTCCTGTCTTGGCTGCTCCTCACATCAGCTTCTCAGTCCCGCTACCTGTGTCCCTGCCGACCTACTCCAGTCCTGCCTTGTGTTCCTGTCGTCCTACTCCAGTCCTGCCTTGTGTTCCTGCCGACCTACTCCAGTCCTGCCTTCAGTGTTCCTGTCGTCCTACTCCAGCCCTGCCTTGTGTTCCTGCCGTCCTACTCCAGTCCTGTCTCCAGTGCTCCTGCCGTCCAACTCCAGTCTCAGTCTTACTCCGGTCCATCCTGAGCCGCCCCTCTCGGTACCGGCTACCGTGGTACTCGAACCCCTGGGCCTGCTCCTAACGGTCCCTGTATAGGGGTCGGTTCCACCTGGCAGCTCGCCCAGGGCCCCTCGCTGCCACGGTCCAGAGGGTCCACTCTCGGAGTTCCCGCTCCTGACCACCCGCGCTAACAGTACGATCAGGCCATGGACTCCGCCGGTACTACGGCTGCTACCCAGAAAGAGTTGCTATTCCTACGGGAGAATCAGGGGCGCATTATGTCAATCATGAAGTCGATGGACACCCGTTTGTCGGCCTTACAGGTGGCCGATCCTGGAAATGCCACTCAGCTGGCCAGTCTCCAACAGGAGCTGGGTCAGCAGCAAGATACTCAAACCCACATTTTGTCCTACATGGCCTCCTTTGATGGTCGCTTGTCGGCCCTCCAGGCTGCCGCTGCAGTGCCGACACCTCCCCCTGCGTCTACTGCTCCTCCGACGCCCCGCCTCGCCAAGCCGCCTCGTTTCACTGGGGATCCCAAGCTCTGCAGGGGGTTCTTAAATCAGTGTAGTCTCCACTTTGAATGGCTGCCGCAGCAATACCCCTCGGACCGGGCCAAAGTGGCCTTCATCATGTCCCATCTGGAGGGAGAGGCCCTTTCTTGGGTAAACCCGCTCTGGGAACGTGACGACCCGGTCGTTTCGAGTCTCCCGGTTTTCCTGGATACGTTTCGTAAGGTTTTCGATGAGCCGGGCCGGTTAGCCTCTCTCACTGAGTCACTCTTTAACTTACACCAGGGCTCTCTCACGGTCGGACAGTACGCTATTCGCTTTCGCACTATTTCCTCCGAGCTCGGCTGGAATAACGCAGCTTTGGTGGGGGCATTCTGGCGCGGTCTTTCTAGTAAAATAAAGGATGAACTCGCAGGTCGAGATACCCCGTCCACCTTAGAGGACCTTATCTCGCTGGCTACCCGCATTGACCTGCGCTTCCTGGAGCGCGCTCGGGAGTCAGTGAGAGACAGGCGCTCCTCCAGGTCAGTTTCTCCTTTCACTCAGCCGGCCAGCTCACGTTCAGTCGGATCTTCTTCCCTCTCTTCGGGTGAGCCCATGCAGATAGATCATCTCAGGTTGGCCAAGTTACGTCAGAGAGAGAGACGGGCACAAGGTCTGTGCCTCTATTGCGGCCATTCGTCACACTATATCCGCACCTGTCCTAAGAGACAGGGAAACGACTCCACCTAGGTCAGGTAAGAGAGGCCTTCCTAGGTGATGATGATGATTCCTCTCAACCCCTTACGATTTCTGTGCTTTTGGTTTCAGGAGGGAGGCGTGGTTCCGAGGTGACCTACGTGGATTCGGGCTCAGCGGGTAACTTCATTCGGCCGGAGGAGGTGGACAAATACCGAATTCCTGTAGTCACTCTACCTAACCCAATTCAGATTGCCACCGTGGATGGCAAACCGCTACAGGTGTCCGTCACCTTAGTCACTGAAGAGGTGGAATTGCAAATCGGAGCCTTACATCGAGAGAAGATAGCCTTTTACGTTTTACCTAAGCTCTCTCACGCCATTCTACTCGGTCTTCCATGGTTAAGGACTCATCAGCCTGTTCTCGACTGGTCTTCTGGGGAGATACTCCGCTGGGGGCACCCGTGCCAAGCTCGCTGTCTGATTCCTGTCCGCCTGGCGGCCGCTCCACGGTCACCTCCAGACCTCCCGGGTCTTCCTCCAGCTTACAGCTCCTACGCCGATGTTTTTGATAAGAAGGAAGCGGAGGTCCTCCCTCCACACCGGCCGTTTGACTGCCCAATTGAACTTGTTTCTGGTTCAACCCCTCCAAGGGGCAGAATCTACCCTCTGTCTCCCGTGGAGACCACCGCCATGTCTGAGTATGTCCGAGAGAACCTCGCCAAAGGCTTTATACGGAAATCCTCTTCGCCCGCAGGAGCCGGGTTCTTCTTCATCAAAAAGAAGGACGGGACTCTTTGGCCATGCATTGACTATAGGGGCTTGAATGAGATTACCATCAAGAACAGGTACCCTCTTCCACTCATTCCAGAACTGTTTGACCGTCTCAGAGGGGCTCGGGTCTTTACCAAGCTGGACCTCAGAGGAGCCTACAATCTGGTCCGTATCCGTGCAGGTGACGAGTGGAAGACCGCTTTCAACACTCGAGATGGCCATTACGAGTACCTGGTCATGCCCTTCGGTCTTTGCAATGCTCCTGCAGTCTTTCAAGAGTTCGTCAACGAGATCTTCCGGGACCTCTTGTACTCCTGTGTGGTCGTGTACTTAGACGACATCCTCGTCTTCTCGCCGGACCTCTCGTCCCACAGAAAGAGTGTCCGCCTGGTGCTTCAGCGGCTTCGGGAGAACCGTCTGTATGCAAAGATCGAGAAATGTCTCTTCGAACAGACCTCTCTGCCATTTCTGGGATACATTATCTCCGACGCTGGTCTAAGGATGGACCCCGAGAAGTTGTCTGCCATCCTCAAATGGCCTCGCCCCGTCGGATTAAAGGCGATACAACGATTCCTCGGATTCGCCAACTATTACCGGCAATTTGTCTCCCACTTCTCCGCGATCACAAGACCCATTTCTGTGCTCACCCGTAAAGGGTCTACTTCCAAGGATTGGTCTCCTGAGGCAGAGCAGGCCTTTCTGACCCTAAAACGGGCTTTCTCCACGGCTCCGGTCCTGCATCGCCCTGAGAGCGATCGACCTTTTGTACTCGAGGTGGACGCTTCCTCGACTGGTGCCGGGGCGGTGTTGTCCCAGAGAACCGTCTCCGGTCGCCTGCACCCTTGTGGCTTCTTCTCGAAGGCCTTTTCTCCATCCGAGTGTAACTACTCGATCGGTGACCGGGAACTTTTGGCTATCAAGTTGGCCTTGGAGGAATGGCGCCACCTCCTGGAAGGAGCTGTACATCCTTTTGTCATCTTCTCGGACCACAAGAATCTGGCCTATCTCCAGTCTGCCCAGAGACTTAACCCTCGCCAGGCCAGATGGTCTTTATTTTTTGCCCGATTTGATTTCGAGCTCCGATTCCGTCCCGGCAACAAGAATTCCAAAGCCGACGCCCTGTCCAGGGTCTTCCAACCACACGAATCCACGGAGGAACCGTCACATATCATTGATCCCACTAGGATCATCACCGTGGCTCCAGTGAACTGGCTTACTCCTCCGCCTGGCAAGACGCTTGTGCCAGAGAATCTCAAGCAAAAGGTTCTTCTATGGGGGCACTCCTCCAAACTGGCCGGCCATGCCGGAACTAAGAAGACTCTAGACCTTATCAAACGTCACTACTGGTGGCCCTCACTTCGCCAAGATGTACTCGACTTTGTGGCTTCTTGTCCATCCTGTGCAAAAAACAAGGTGCCACGGAGATCTCCGTCCGGCTTGTTGCTTCCGTTGCCTGTCCCTACGGTTCCTTGGGAGAACATCGCCATGGATTTCATCACCGATCTACCCTGCTCTGCGGGCTGCACAGTCATCCTGGTGGTGGTGGATCGTTTTTCCAAGATGGCTCACTTCATCCCTCTGCCGGGTCTTCCCTCAGCGCCTGAGCTGGCCAAAATCTTCATTCATCAAGTCTTCAGGCTTCATGGTCTACCTCGACGCATTGTGTCTGACCGAGGGGTTCAGTTTACCTCCAAGTTCTGGCGTTCGCTTTGTAAGCTCATGAACGTTTCCCTCGACTTCTCCTCGGCCTACCATCCACAGTCCAACGGACAAGTAGAGCGTACCAACCAGACGCTTACGGGATACTTACGCCACTTCTCTAACGCCCGCCAGAACGATTGGGTCAACTTACTCCCCTGGGCAGAGTTCGCTTATAACAACCATGCTGGTGAGTCTTCGGCCAAGTCTCCGTTTTTCATTGTTTTTGGCAGACATCCTGGTGTT
Organism: Dendrobates tinctorius; assembly: GCF_039654945.1. Taxonomy (NCBI): domain Eukaryota; kingdom Metazoa; phylum Chordata; class Amphibia; order Anura; family Dendrobatidae; genus Dendrobates; species Dendrobates tinctorius. Next base: position 11,253,934 of record NW_027361824.1, read on the forward strand.
CCTCTTCCGATAACCCCTGCCTCTGAGGTACCCGCGGCCAATGCCTTGTCCTCGGAATTTTCTAAGATTTGGGCTGAGACCAACACATCACTCAAGAGATCCGCTGATCAGATGAAGAACTATGCTGACAAAAAGAGGTTGGATTCTCCTCCGTATCGTGTTGGCGACAAGGTCTGGCTCTCCTCCAAATTCGTCCGACTAAAACTGCCCTCTTACAAGTTGGGTCCACGCTACATTGGTCCGTTTGAAATTCTGGGACGTATTAACGAAGTTGCCTACAAATTGAGGTTGCCTGCTTCGCTCCGGATCCCGAACACCTTTCACGTCTCTCTCCTGAAGCCTGTGGTGCTGAATCGTTTCCACTCCTCGCTTGATCTTGGTCCTCAGCCGGTGGGGGCCGACAACATTTTTGAAGTACAGGACATCCTCGCTGTGAAAAGGGTTAGAGGTAGGACTTTCTTTCTCGTTGATTGGAAGGGCTTTGGTCCTGAGGAGAGATCCTGGGAGCCTCGGGAGAATATTAATGCTCCCCGTATCCTCAAGAGGTTTCTTGTTAACCTCCGGGGGGGGCGGCTTAGGGGAGGGGGTACTGTTACACCGCTCCGCCATACTCACCCGGCCTCCGCTCCCACGCCGCAGTCGCCCTCCGCTCCCACGCCGCAGCCTCTCTCCACCCGACGGCCGCGGCGGTCACCTGAGACAGGTCCGCGACCGATGCCTTCCCTGCATGCTATGCGCATGCGCCATAGGCCGCGGCCGCGCCTCCTTCCTGCTTCTTATGCTCCGGCTGTGCCCTAACCCGGAAGCACCTGTGCACCAATGGCTGACCAGACGGGGCCATATCAGGCCGCTTCCCCCTGAGGGAGGCGCCTGATCGTTGTGTTTCCTGACACTCTGGCCTCGCTCCATCGTGCACACACTGCTGCTGCAGTTTCTGTCTCGGCGGCTCCTCACAGCAGCTTCTCAGTCCCGCTACCTGTGTCCCTGCCGACCTACTCCAGTCCTGCCTTGTGTTCCTGTCGTCCTACTCCAGTCCTGCCTTGTGTTCCTGCCGACCTACTCCAGTCCTGCCTTCAGTGTTCCTGTCGTCCTACTCCAGCCCTGCCTTGTGTTCCTGCCGTCCTACTCCAGTCCTGTCTCCAGTGCTCCTGCCGTCCAACTCCAGTCTCAGTCTTACTCCGGTCCATCCTGAGCCGCCCCTCTCGGTACCGGCTACCGTGGTACTCGAACCCCTGGGCCTGCTCCTAACGGTCCCTGTATAGGGGTCGGTTCCACCTGGCAGCTCGCCCAGGGCCCCTCGGTGCCACGGTCCAGAGGGTCCACTCTCGGAGTTCCCGCTCCTGACCACCCGCGCTAACAGTGGCCTGTCCTTAGCAGTGGTTTCCTAGCAGCTATTATACCATGAAGGCCTGCTGCACAAAGTCTCCTCTTAACAGTTGTTGTAGAGATGTGTCTGCTGCTAGAACTCTGTGTGGCATTGACCTGGTCTCTAATCTGAGCTGCTGTTAACCTGCGATTTCTGAGGCTGGTGACTCGGATGAACTTATCCTCCGCAGCAGAGGTGACTCTTGGTCTTCCTTTCCTGGGGCGGTCCTCATGTGAGCCAGTTTCTTTGTAGCACTTGATGGTTGTTGCCACTGCACTTCGGGACACTTTCAAAGTTTTCCCAATTTTTCGGACTGACTGACTTTCATTTCTTAAAGTAATGATGGCCATTCGTTTTTCTTTACTTAGCTGCTTTTTTCTTGCCATAATACAAATTCTAACAGTCTATTCAGTATGACTATCACCTGTGTATCCACCAGACTTCTGCACAACACAACTGATGATCCCAACCCCATTTATAAGGTAAGAAATCCCACTTATTAAACCTGACAGGGCACACCTGTGAAGTGAAAACCCATTTCCGGTGACTACCTCTTGAAGCTCATCAAGAGAATGCCAAGAGTGTGCAAAGCAGTAATCAAGAAAAAGGTGGCTACTTTGAAGAACCTAGAATATAACACATACAGTATTTTCAGTTGTTTCACACTTTTTTGTTAATTATATAATTCCACATGTGTTAATTCATAGTTTTGATGCCTTCAGAGTGAATCTACAATTTTCATAGTCATGAAAATAAAGAAAACTCTTTGAATGAGAAGATGTGATTTTGGTCTGTACTATATGTATATATATATATATATATATATATATATATATATATATATATATATACAGTGGGGGGAAAAAGTATTTAGTCAGTCAGCAATAGTGCAAGTTCCACCACTTAAAAAGATGAGAGGCGTCTGTAATTTACATCATAGGTAGACCTCAACTATGGGAGACAAACTGAGAAAAAAAAAATCCAGAAAATCATATTGTCTGGTTTTTTTTTCATTTTATTTGCATATTATGGTGGAAAATAAGTATTTGGTCAGAAACAAGCAATCAAGATTTCTGGCTCTCACAGACCTGTAACTTCTTCTTTAAGAGTCTCCTCTTTCCTCCACTCATTACCTGTAGTAATGGCACCTGTTTAAACTTGTTATCAGTATAAAAAGACACCTGTGCACACCCTCAAACAGTCTGACTCCAAACTCCACTATGATGAAGATCAAAGAGCTGTCAAAGGACACCAGAAACAAAATTGTAGCCCTGCACCAGGCTGGGAAGACTGAATCTGCAATAGCCAACCAGCTTGGAGTGAAGAAATCAACTGTGGGAGCAATAATTAGAAAATGGAAGACATACAAGACCACTGATAATCTCCCTCGATCTGGTGCTCCACGCAAAATCCCACCCCGTGGGGTCAGAATGATCACAAGAACGGTGAGCAAAAATCCCAGAACCACGCGGGGGGACCTAGTGAATGAACTGCAGAGAGCTGGGACCAATGTAACAAGGCCTACCGTAAGTAACACACTACGCCACCATGGACTCAGATCCTGCAGTGCCAGACGTGTCCCACTGCTTAAGCCTGTACATGTCCGGGCCCGTCTGAAGTTTGCTAGAGAGCATTTGGATGATCCAGAGGAGTTTTGGGAAAATGTCCTATGGTCTGATGAAACCAAACTGGAACTGTTTGGTAGAAACACAACTTGTCGTGTTTGGAGGAAAAAGAATACTGAGTTGCATCCATCAAACACCATACCTACTGTAAAGCATGGTGGTGGAAACATCATGCTTTGGGGCTGTTTCTCTGCAAAGGGGCCAGGACGACTGATCCGGGTACATGAAAGAATGAATGGGGCCATGTATCGTGAGATTTTGAGTGCAAACCTCCTTCCATCAGCAAGGGCATTGAAGATGAAACGTGGCTGGGTCTTTCAACATGACAATGATCCAAAGCACACCGCCAGGGCAACGAAGGAGTGGCTTCGTAAGAAGCATTTCAAGGTCCTGGAGTGGCCTAGCCAGTCTCCAGATCTCAACCCTATAGAAAACCTTTGGAGGGAGTTGAAAGTCCGTGTTGCCAAGCGAAAAGCCAAAAACATCACTGCTCTAGAGGAGATCTGCATGGAGGAATGGGCCAACATACCAACAACAGTGTGTGGCAACCTTGTGAAGACTTACAGAAAACATTTGACCTCTGTCATTGCCAACAAAGGATATATCACAAAGTATTGAGATGAAATTTTGTTTCTGACCAAATACTTATTTTCCACCATAATATGCAAATAAAATGAAAAAAAAAACAGACAATGTGATTTTCTGGATTTTTTTTTCTCAGTTTGTCTCCCATAGTTGAGGTCTACCTATGATGTAAATTACAGACGCCTCTCATCTTTTTAAGTGGTGAAACTTGCACTATTGCTGACTGACTAAATACTTTTTTTCCCCACTGTATATATATATATATATATATATATATATATAGTGTGTGTGTGTGTATATATATATATATATATATATATATAAACACTATGACTTATCTCAGCTAAGACAAAGCCTAGATCCTCAGTCTACATTCACACCATGGGTGTAGCCAGGATCAAACCTAGGGGGGGGGGGCAGAACCTCATACTGTTCCGCAGAACCTCATACTGCACACCTCAGCTGCTGCAGAACCTCATACTTCACACCCCTACACTTGGAAATAAAGCCTGCACCTTAAGAAAATTTGGTGGTAAATGCAGTCAATTTATTCCAACTATCAATTGATGTTGATGTGTTACTGAAGACGAGCAATGCCTGTCCTGGGCGTCCTTTTGGGCAGCTATGAGGTGTACCTGACTGGTGCTAAAAGAAAGGCGTGTGCTACCCGGCTTTCATTCTTTTTGGTACAGATATGATATGGATACAGATATGGATAAATGGATATATAGATAGAGCAGATTTCTAATCTGCTTTTGCTATTGAAAACATTATCTATGAGCTCAAAAGCCTTTCAGGTGATGCGTTTTTTTTAAAAAGCTGATCGGCTTTTGCAGCTGAAAAACGTATCCTCAAAAAACGCAGGAAAAACGCTGTGTGTGAATGTAGCCTTAGATCAGGAATAGAACAGCCATTTATAGGACATTTCATAACTTTCCCAAATTAATATGAAAAAATATTCAGCACATTCTGCATTGAACTACTGTACCCAATTTATTATATATTTTAGGAATTGGAGTTGGTCCATTTTATACCGACTCCAACTCCGACTCCACCAAAATGAGCACCGACTCCGACTCCACAGCCCTGGTTTAACCCCTTCACTACCAAGGGTGGTTTGCACGTTAACTACCGGGCCAATTTTTACAATTCTGACCACTGTACCTTTATGAGGTCATAACTCTGGAACGCTTCTATGGATCCCGGTGATTCTGACATTGTTTTCTCGTGACATATTGTACTTCATCTTAGTGGTAAAATTGCATTCAAATAACTTGCGTATATTTGTGAAAAAAACGGAAATTTGGCGAAAATTTTGAAAATTTCGCAATTTTCCAACTTTGAATTTTTATGCCCTTAAATCACAGCGATACGGCACACAAAAAACTTAATACATAACATTTCCCACATGTTTACTTTACATCAGCACATTTTGGAACCAAAATTTTTTTTTGTTAGGAAGTTATAAGGGTTAAAAATTGACCAGCGATTTCTCATTTTTGCAACACCATTTTATTTTTAGGGACCACTTCACATTTGAAGCCACTTTGAGGGGTCTATATGATAGAAAATACCCAAAAGTGACACCATTCTAAAAACTGCACCCCTTAAGGTGCTTAAAACCACATTCAAGAAGTTTATTAACCCTTTAGGTGCGTCACAGGAATTTTTTGAATATTAAAAAAAAAATGAACATTTAACTTTTTTTCACAAAAAAAATACTTCAGGTTCAATTTTCTTTATTTTACCAAGGGTAACAGGAGAAATTGGACTGCAAGACTTATTGTGCAATTTGTCCTGAGTACGCTGATACCTGATATGTGGGGGGGAACCACTGTTTCGGCGCATGGCAGAGCTCAGAATGGAAGGAGCGCCGTTTGACTTTTTCAATGCAAAATTGGCTGGAATTCAGATCGGACGCCATGTCACGTTTGGCGAGCCCCTGATGTACCTAAACAGTGGAAACCCCCCCAAGTGACCCCATTTTGGAAACTAGACCCCCCAAGGAACTTATCTAGATATGTGGTGAGAACTTTGAACCCACAAGGGCTTCACAGAAGTTTATAACGTACAGCGGTACAATTAAAAAATCATATTTTTTCCACAAAAATGATCTTTTCACCCCCAATTTTTATTTTTCCAAGGGTAACAGGACCCTAAAAGTTATTGTGCAATTTGTCCTGAGTACGCTGATACCCCATATGTGGGTGTAAATGACTATTTGGGCGCATAGCAGAGCTCGGAAGGGAAGCAGCGCCATTTGACGTTTTTGGCTAGAATTGAGATCGGACACCATGTCGCGATTGGAAAACCCCTGATGTACCAAAACAGTGGAAACCCCCCACAAATGACACCATTTTGGAATCTAGACCCCCCAAGGAACTTATCTAGATGTGTGGTGAGAACTTTGAACCCCCAAGGGCTTCACAGAAGTTTATAACGTACAGCAGTACAATTAAAAAATCATATTTTTTCCACAAAAATGATCTTTTCACCCTCAATTCTTATTTTTCCAAAAGTAACAGGACCCTAAAAGATATTGTGCAATTTATCCTGAGTACGCTGATACCCCACATGTGGGGGTAAACCACTATTTGGGCGTATGGCAGAGCTCGGAAGGGAAGCAGCGCCATTTGACGTTTTTGGCTGGAATTGAGATCGGACACCATGTCGTGTTAGGAAAGCCCCTGATGTACCAAAACAGTAGAAACCCCCCACAAATGACACCATTTTGGAAACTAGACCCCCCAAGGAACTTATCTAGATGTGTGGTGAGCACTTTGAACCCCTCAATGCTTCACTGAAGTTTATAACGTCCGGGCGTGAAAATAAAAAAATCGTATTTTTTCCACAAACATGATCTTTTAGTCCCCATTTTTTTATTTTCCCAAGGGTAACAGGAGAAATTGGACCCCAAAAGTTGTTGTCCAATTTGTCCTGAGTACGCTGATACCTCATATGTGGGAGAAAACTACTGTATGGGCACACGTCAGGGCTCGGAAGGGAAGTAGTGACGTTTTGGAATGCAGACTTTGATGGAATGGTCTGCGGGTGTCATGTTGCGTTTGGAGAGCCCCTGATGTACCTAAACACTGGAAACCCCCCACAAGTGACCCCATTTTGGAAACTAGACCCCCTAATGAACTTATCTAGATGTGTGGCGAGCACTTTGAACCCCCCAGTGCTTCACAGAAGTTTATAACGACCGGGCGTGAAAATAAAAATATCGTATTTTTTCAACAAACATCATCTTTTAGTCCCCATTTTTTTTATTTTCCCAAGGGTAACAGGAGAAATTGGACCCCAAAAGTTGTTGTCCAATTTGTCCTGAGTACGCTGATACCTCATATGTGGGAGAAAACTACTGTATGGGCACACGTCGGGGCTCGGAAGGGAAGTAGTGACGTTTTGGAATGCAGACTTTGATGGATTGGTATGCGGGTGTCATATGCGTTTGGAGAGCCCCTAATGTACCTAAACTATTGAAACTCCCCACAAGTGACCCCATTTTTGAAACTAGACCCCCCACCGAGCTTATCTAGATGTGTGGAGAGCACTTTGAACCCCCAAGTGCTTCACAGAAGTTTATAACGCCTGGGCGTGAAAATAAAAAAAACATTTTTTTACGCAAAATTATATTTTTGCCCCCAATTTTTTATTTTCCTAAGGGTAACAGGAGAAATTGGACCCCAAAAGTTGTTTTGTAATTTGTCCTGAGTAGGCTGATACCCTACATGTGGGGGTAAAACACTGTTTGGGCACATGGCAGAGCTTGGAAGGGAAGGAGCACCATTTGACTTTTTCAACGCAGAATTGGCTGGAATTGAGATCAGACGCCATGTTGCCTTTGGAGAGCACCTGATGTGCCCAAACAGTGGAAACCCCCAATTATAACTCCAACCCGAACCTCAACACACCCCTAACCCTAATCTGAGCCCTAGCCCTAACCCTAGCCCTAACCCTAGCCCTAACCCTAACCCTAACCCTAGCCCTAACCCTAGCCCTAACCCTAACCCTAGCCCTAACCCTACCGGGAAAATGGAAATAAATACATTTTCTTTTAGTTTTATTATTTTTCCCTAACTAAGGGGGTGATAATGGTGGATTTGATTTCCTATTTATGGCGGTTTTTATGTTTGGCGGCTGTCGCACGCTAAAAGACACTTTTTATTGTAAAAATAGTTTTTGCATCACCACATATTGTGAGCTATAATTTTTCCGTATTTTGACCCACCGAGTCATGTGAGGTCTTATTTTTTGCGGGACGAGTTGACGTTTTTATTGGTACCATTTTCGGGCACGTGACATTTTTTGATCGCTTTTTATTCCGATTTTTGGGACGCAGAATGAACAAAAACCAGCATTTCATGAATTTCTTTTGGGGGGGTGCGTTTACACCGTTCCGCGTGCGGTAAAATTGATAAAGCGGTTTTATTCTTCGGGTCAGTACGGTTACAGCGATACCTCATTTAGGTCGTTTTTTTATGTTTTGTCGGTTTTTTGCAATGAAAACTATTTTATATAAAAAATAATTATTTTTGTATCGCTTTATTCTGCGAGCTATAACTTTTTTATTTTTTTGCGGATGATGCTGTATGGTGGATCGTTTTTTGCAGGACAAGATGACGTTTTCAGCGGTACCGTGCATATTTATATGCGTCTTTTTGATCGCGCGTTATTGCACTTTTTGTTCGGTGGTATGATAATAAATCATTATTTTTTGCTTCGTTTTTTATTTTTATTTTTTAAGGGGTTCGCTAAAGGGGTTAACTAATGGGACAGTTTTATAGGGCAGGTCATTACGGACGCGGCGATACCAAATATGTGTACTTTTATTGTTTTTGTTTTTTTTTATTTTGAAAAAATGGATTTATTGGGGAATATTTTTTTTTTTTTTACTGATTTATTTAGCGATTTTTTTTAAATTATTTTTAACACTTTTTTTTTTTTTTTTTACTTTATTACCTTGTCCCAGGTGGGACATCACTGTCCTGTGACAGATCGCTGATCTGTCACATCACAGATCACTGTGACAGATCAGCGATCTGTCACAGGCACTGCTGCAGACTTCCTCATGCCTGCGCTTTGCAGGCAGTGAGGAAGTCAGCTCCCTGCAGGCCCCCGTCGCCATCTTGGATCCGGGGGCCTGTAGGGAAAGAGCCCCCCGCAGCAGCGCTGCACATTGCGCTGCCGTGGGGGGCTCAGGGAAGCACGGAGGGAGCCCCCTCCCTGCCGATGCTTCCCTTTAACCCCCGGTACACCGCGATCGCGTTTGATCGCGGTGTGCAAGGGGTTAACGTGTCGGGGGCGGTCCGTGACCGCCCCTGACACATTGTGCCGGGTGTCAGCTATGATAATTAGCTGACACTCGGCCGCGATCTGCGGCGCTCACCACGTGGGCGCCGCTGATCGCGATGACGTAATATTCCGTCCATGGTAATTAGGTCCATGGACACATGGACGGAATATTACGTCAATTGTAGGTAAGGGGTTAAAGAACAAGAGGACCAGAGATATTAAATTTTATATATTTAATCCGGAAAGGTAGGCAGTGTTTATAAAAAATGATACAACAATGATACAAAATGGGAACAAAACAATACAGTATATACAATTACATAAAATAATGAAAGATAAGTACTAAACATGATGTTGCAGGAATAGCTCTTATCATTTTGTAGGGAAGCACTCTGATTAGGAAAATGGAACCTTCTCACAGCGAATTGTGTCTTCCAGAATATGAACAATAACTGAATCCCAACCTCTGATTTTTATTAGATCAAGGTTAAGCCAACATACCTTTCCTTGGTGAGCTGATATAGGGGCTGGTCATGGGATGTGCTGGGTCTTTCAGAATTTTATGAGATCCCCAACTTTTAGGATATCTTTACCCCTGGAGGTCCCAAGTGGGAGATATCATGGTCATGTTTCCTATCACAATTTTACCTTTCTAATGAGACGAAACACAGAATGGATTGCATCATCCATCTGACCCATATTAAGACGGATGTTTTGGGCTGGCCTTATGTTGATGTGAGTGTATGCAAAATGTTTGTCCTTTTGCTACGACACCGGAAACATATCTCCCATAAGTATGGAATTGATGCAAACCCCAATATTCATCACTGACCAGTGACTCCAGAAATTCTGACACCAGCGCTTTAACAAAGGAAGCGCTTGCCTCAGAAGTGTATTTTTCCACCTCTGAATATACTAATCCTAGTCTTCTCTGTTGTGATTACCTGGTCACTGCATGAGGTCCTACTTCAATGGAGGTTGAAGTGTCAGCTTTCTCTCACATCCCCAGTTATAATTAATCCTATATGTTCATTGTGAAGGTGATATTTCCCTCTCTGGAGTTGTCTTTATGGATTTTTTTTAAATTATTTTTTCTCTACGACAGTTTTCTTCAGTTGCCCACAACCGGTGCGACAGCCGTCAGCTGAACATTTGTTTGGAAGTCATCTACTGTTATCATCGCCCAAGTCCCCCATAAAATTACCTTCTAAAAATGTGATAAAACACTCCCCAATGCATAACTTTCCACTACAAAACTAAAAAGTGCTTATTCTACCATTCTACTGAACAGCATGCGCTGATAAATGGCTTATGATGTTTTTAGAGTAATGCTCAATCTGGTCTTCAATGACTCTGACGCTATCCTTAGGCCAAGTTTACTCTGAACAGTCAAGTCTGCAAATGGCAGATGTAATTGGGTCATTTTGCAGATCTGTGAGTTCATCCTCTGCTTTGCGTGAATATCAGCAGCATTAACCGATTTGAAATCCATATCGCCTGCCACTTTCATGAAATCTCATCCATAAGTACCTGATTTTACATCCGACATCCAATAGTGTACAAAAATCTGTACATTGAAAGGCCCATCCTTATGAAGATGAGTCCTGCAGACAAAGATTTTCCAGAAGAGTCCTAAAAAAAATCTTCTTCTGTCAACGGGTAAAGGACCTTTTAACATGGGGCGATTATAGTGTAAAAGATCATACTATCCCATACGATCCCAATTACTGTCCAGTAAAAATAACCCCGTAATTGCACAATTATCCACAATTTTCCCTGTCCTTGTTAACTAAATCTGTCTTATTGGTCTAAAATAATCATTTTTTAACGTCACATCGTGTAAGCGGGTTTCTGCTAGTCATTAACAGATGGGACTGGAAGAAAGGTAACTAACCAGAACCAGGATGGGTGTGTAGCAAACAAGTCATGCCAGACTAATCTAATTTCCTTCTATGATGGAATCACTGACTTGGTGGTGTTAGGGACGGCGGAACGCACTAAATAATAAATAATAGTAAGTGCGTTCGCCACCCGGGGTCCACCGTGCAGAGGTGTTATGCTGCTGCTACGTAACGGCAGACGCTCAATATGGTGGTATAACGCACGTGGGTCGAACCTCACCCGGTGAGCACTGGGCGGACTCTGTTACTTCACAGAGGCGCCGAAGCGTTAAACACAAATGCCGAGCCTGTTGAACTCACAGGTCTCAGTGGAATGCACGCAAGGTATATGGTCACAGGACTCGGGCCCAAGACACAGGGTCAGCGTCCTTATAGACCTACCGTACGTGCGGCGTCGCAACCGCGGACGCCAATAAGTACTGCTGACTGCAGCGCGGCGACAGACACTGTCGCTGTACGACAATGCCCGGTAGCAGGCACACTGTCGGACGCTAGTACCGTGGATGCTATGCACTGTGGCCTGTAGCTTGCCACTGACTGGCGCTGACTCTAACACTAGTTCCCTATCCACAAACATAATATCAGAGGGAGAGGAATCTTAATGAGTCATTTGCAAGTCCATGCATCCGTCATCATTCACACAGGTAGCAACTAGAGTCTATACTAGCGCATGGCCAAGCGGCCATGCAAACCTTTTATAGCCAGGACCTTCTGGAAGCTTCCAGATCCCTGAGATGGACCAATCAGATCAGGAGAAGGACCTGTGCATGTGACTCCCGATCTCCAATGGGGGATCGTCTTGTGAGCATGCTCAGTGGAGCGACGGAAGGACTTAGCCTCTGGAGTGGCTTGCTGCTGAGCACCCTGCATTGCTAATGCTGGCCCAGAGGTGGCAGCAACAGCCAGACCCACAGAGCTGGTCTGAGCAGAGCGTCGGGAACCACAAGTCTGCTGTGCAAGCTCCTCTGCAGTTGATGGAGAATGGGAGACCGCTGAATGCAAGGTTCTGGATTCCTGCTGTGCTGCTGCAGGAACCCGACGCCTAACAGGTGGATCAGGGAAATGCGGTAGATATAGTATAACTTGACTTCAGCAAAGCATTTGATAAAGTATCTCATACTATCCTTATTGAAAAAATGACCAAGTACGGAATTGACAAGGCTACTGTTAGGTGGATTAATAACTGGCTCAGTGATCGTACTCAAAGAGTGATAATATGGTTTCACATCCAATTGGAAGAATATTTCCAGTGGGGTATCATAAGGCTCTGTCCTTGCTCCGGTGTTGTTCAACATTTTCATAAATGATCTAGATAAGGAAACTGAAGGTGAAATAATCAAATTTGCAGATGATGCAAAGCTAGGAGGGATAGCTAGCACTAGAGAAGACAAAGAATTCAGAAGAATCTAGATAAGCTTGAACAATGGGTAATGACTAATAGAATGGTATTTAACAGGGAGAAATGCAAGAATCTACATCTGGGCAAGAAAAACAAAAATTACATCTACAGAATGGGAGGAATAGAACTAAGCAACAGCACGTGTGAAAAACACTTGGGTATACTAATAGATCACAGACCACACGAGTTAACAGTGAGATGCAGCAGCAAAAAAGGCAAACACAGTTACAGGATGTATCAAGAGAAGCATACAGTCTAGATCACGTGAAGTCATTATTGCCCTCTACCCCTCTTTGATCAGAACTCATCTGGAATACTGTGTCCAGTTCTGGGCAACACATTTTACAAAAGACATTGAAAACCTGGAACAAGTTCAGAGAAGAGCGACCAGGATGGTTAGCAGACTGCAAAGTATGTCCTACGAGGAACGGTTAAAGGATCTGGGAATGATTAGCTTGCAAAAAAGAAGACTGAGAGGAGACTTAATAGCGGTCTACTAATATCTGAAGGGCTGTCACATTGTAGAAGGATCAACTTTATTCTCATTTGCACAAGGAAAGACTAGAAGCAATGGGATGAAACTGAATGGGAGGAGACACAGATTAGATATTAGAAAAAACTTTTTGACAGTGAGGGTGATCAATGAGTGGAACAGGCTGCCACGAGAAGTGGTGAGTTCTCCTTCAATGGAAGTCTTCACACAGAGGCTGGATGGTTTAGTGATTCCTGCATTGAGCTGGGGGTTAGACATGATGACCCTGGAGGTTCTTTCCAACTCTAACATTCTATGAGAGACGAGCATCCCGAAAAGCCACCTTGTTTCAGGTATATGTAAGATCAGCACTTGTTTTCATATTTAGCTTCACCCAGATCATTAAAACCTTGCTCAGGCGGCAGGAGGCCTCCAGAGTATTCAGGTAGTTGATGTTCCTGCAGCTACGCTGAAATACCACTGCAAACACAACTCTGCTATTCAGGTCTTTGTGGTTCCAGTACAGCTACATCAGCCACTGCTGCTACAACTCTGCTATTACAGTCAGCATTGCTCCACCACTGTTACATCAGTCATGGCTGTTCCAGCTCTGCTATACCAGTTATATTGGGGTCTCCCCCTCAAGTGATCTGTATATCAGGGTGTCCCCCTCAGGTGACCTGTATATTGGGGTCTCCCCCCAGGTGTCCTGTATATTGGGGTTCCCCCTCAGGTGCCCTGTATTTTGGGGTCTCCCCCCAGGTGCCCTGTATATTGGGGTTCCCCCTGAGGTGTCCTGTATTTTGGGGTCTCCCCCCAGGTGTCCTGTATATTGGGGTTCCCCCTCAGGTGTCCTGTATTTTGGGGTCTCCCCCTCAGGTGTCCTGTATATTGGGGTCTCCCTCCCAGGTGTCCTGTATTTTGGGGTCTCCCCTCAGGTGTCCTGTATAACGGGGTTCCCCCTCAGGTGTCCTGTATATTGGGGTCTCCCCCTCAGGTGGTCTGTATTTTGGGGTCTCCCCCCAGGTGTCCTGTATATTGGGGTTCCCCCTCAGGTGTCCTGTATTTTGGGGTCTCCCCCCAGGTGTCCTGTATATTGGGGTCTCCCCCTCAGGTGGTCTGTATATTGGGGTCTCCCCCTCAGGTGGTCTGTATTTTGGGGTCTCCCCCTCAGGTGTCCTGTATATTGGGGTTCCCCCTCAGGTGTCCTGTATATTGGGGTCTCCCCCTCAGGTGTCCTGTATATTGGGGTCTCCCCCCCAGGTGTCCTGTATTTTGGGGTCTCCCCCTCAGGTGTCCTGTATAACGGGGTTCCCCCTCAGGTGTCCTGTATATTGGGGTCTCCCCCTCAGGTGTCCTGTATTTTGGGGTCTCCCCCCAGGTGTCCTGTATATTGGGGTCTCCCCCCCAGGTGTCCTGTATTTTGGGGTCTCCCCCTCAGGTGTCCTGTATATTGGGGTCTCCCCCTCAGGTGTCCTGTATATTGGGGTCTCCCCCCCAGGTGTCCTGTATTTTGGGGTCTCCCCCTCAGGTGTCCTGTATAACGGGGTCTCCCCCTCAGGTGTCCTGTATTTTGGGGTCTCCCCCTCAGGTGTCCTGTATATTGGGGTCTCCCCCCCAGGTGTCCTGTATTTTGGGGTCTCCCCCTCAGGTGTCCTGTATAACGGGGTTCCCCCTCAGGTGTCCTGTATATTGGGGTCTCCCCCTCAGGTGTCCTGTATATTGGGGTCTCCCCCTCAGGTGGTCTGTATTTTGGGGTCTCCCCCCAGGTGTCCTGTATATTGGGGTTCCCCCTCAGGTGTCCTGTTTTTTGGGGTCTCCCCCCAGGTGTCCTGTATATTGGGGTTCCCCCTCAGGTCGTCTGTATATTGGGGTCTCCCCCTCAGGTGGTCTGTATTTTGGGGTCTCCCCCCAGATGTCCTGTATATTGGGGTTCCCCCTCAGGTGTCCTGTATTTTGGGGTCTCCCCCCAGGTGTCCTGTATATTGGGGTTCCCCCTCAGGTGTCCTGTATATTGGGGTCTCCCCCTCAGGTGTCCTGTATTTTGGGGTCTCCCCCTCAGGTGTCCTGTATATTGGGGTCTCCCCCCCAGGTGTCCTGTATATTGGGGTCTCCCCCTCAGGTGTCCTGTATTTTGGGGTCTCCCCCTCAGGTGTCCTGTATATTGGGGTCTCCCCCCCAGGTGTCCTGTATATTGGGGTCTCCCCCTCAGGTGTCCTGTATATTGGGGTCTCCCCCTCAGGTGTCCTGTATTTTGGGGTCTCCCCCTCAGGTGTCCTGTATATTGGGGTCTCCCCCCCAGGTGTCCTGTATATTGGGGTCTCCCCCTCTTGTGTCCTGTATATTGGGGTCTCCCCCTCAGGTGTCCTGTATATTGGGGTCTCCCCCTCAGGTGTCCTGTATATTGGGGTCTCCCCCCCAGGTGTCCTGTATATTGGGGTCTCCCCCCCAGGTGTCCTGTATATTGGGGTCTCCCCCTCAGGTGTCCTGTATATTGGGGTCTCCCCCTCAGGTGTCCTGTATTTTGGGGTCTCCCCCTCAGGTGTCCTGTATATTGGGGTCTCCCCCTCAGGTGGTCTGTATTTTGGGGTCTCCCCCCAGGTGTCCTGTATATTGGGGTTCCCCCTCAGGTGTCCTGTTTTTTGGGGTCTCCCCCCAGGTGTCCTGTATATTGGGGTCTCCCCCCCAGGTGTCCTGTATATTGGGGTCTCCCCCTCAGGTGTCCTGTATATTGGGGTCTCCCCCTCAGGTGTCCTGTATATTGGGGTCTCCCCCTCAGGTGTCCTGTATATTGGGGTCTCCCCCTCAGGTGGTCTGTATTTTGGGGTCTCCCCCCAGGTGTCCTGTATATTGGGGTTCCCCCTCAGGTGTCCTGTTTTTTGGGGTCTCCCCCCAGGTGTCCTGTATATTGGGGTTCCCCCTCAGGTCGTCTGTATATTGGGGTCTCCCCCTCAGGTGGTCTGTATTTTGGGGTCTCCCCCCAGATGTCCTGTATATTGGGGTTCCCCCTCAGGTGTCCTGTATTTTGGGGTCTCCCCCCAGGTGTCCTGTATATTGGGGTTCCCCCTCAGGTGTCCTGTATATTGGGGTCTCCCCCTCAGGTGTCCTGTATTTTGGGGTCTCCCCCTCAGGTGTCCTGTATATTGGGGTCTCCCCCCCAGGTGTCCTGTATATTGGGGTCTCCCCCTCAGGTGTCCTGTATTTTGGGGTCTCCCCCTCAGGTGTCCTGTATATTGGGGTCTCCCCCCCAGGTGTCCTGTATATTGGGGTCTCCCCCTCAGGTGTCCTGTATATTGGGGTCTCCCCCTCAGGTGTCCTGTATTTTGGGGTCTCCCCCTCAGGTGTCCTGTATATTGGGGTCTCCCCCCCAGGTGTCCTGTATATTGGGGTCTCCCCCCCAGGTGTCCTGTATATTGGGGTCTCCCCCCCAGGTGTCCTGTATATTGGGGTCTCCCCCTCAGGTGTCCTGTATATTGGGGTCTCCCCCCCAGGTGTCCTGTATATTGGGGTCTCCCCCCCAGGTGTCCTGTATATTGGGGTCTCCCCCCCAGGTGTCCTGTATATTGGGGTCTCCACCTCAGGTGTCCTGTATTTTGGGGTCTCCCCCTCAGGTGTCCTGTATATTGGGGTCTCCCCCCCAGGTGTCCTGTATATTGGGGTCTCCCCCTCAGGTGTCCTGTATATTGGGGTCTCCCCCTCAGGTGTCCTGTATTTTGGGGTCTCCCCCTCAGGTGTCCTGTATATTGGGGTCTCCCCCCCAGGTGTCCTGTATATTGGGGTCTCCCCCCCAGGTGTCCTGTATATTGGGGTCTCCACCTCAGGTGTCCTGTATTTTGGGGTCTCCCCCTCAGGTGTCCTGTATATTGGGGTCTCCCCCCCAGGTGTCCTGTATATTGGGGTCTCCCCCTCAGGTGTCCTGTATATTGGGGTCTCCCCCTCAGGTGTCCTGTATATTGGGGTCTCCCCCCCAGGTGTCCTGTATATTGGGGTCTCCCCCTCAGGTGTCCTGTATTTTGGGGTCTCCCCCTCAGGTGTCCTGTATATTGGGGTCTCCCCCCCAGGTGTCCTGTATATTGGGGTCTCCCCCTCAGGTGTCCTGTATATTGGGGTCTCCCCCCCAGGTGTCCTGTATATTGGGGTCTCCCCCTCAGGTGTCCTGTATTTTGGGGTCTCCCCCTCAGGTGTCCTGTATATTGGGGTCTCCCCCCCAGGTGTCCTGTATATTGGGGTCTCCCCCTCTTGTGTCCTGTATTTTGGGGTCTCCCCCTCATGTGTCCTGTGTGTCGGGGTCTCCCCTCAGATAATCAGTGCATTGGGGTCGGTATTGTGGGGGTCACCCCGGTATCTGGGGGTCTCCATGGCCCCGGGGTCTCCTCCCCCACCCGGAGGTGATGTCACGGTGACAGGCCGCAGCTTCCCGCCTCCCGCTCGTCTCCTCCTCCTTCATCCCTCACAGAGAAAGGACGGAGCCGACATCAGAGCAACCGGGACACGGAGGGAAGAACCGGGACACGAAGGACGAGGGCCGCGCACCGGTCAGTGTCTGTGGGCCGGGGGCCTGGTGATACCAGCACGGGGGAGGGGCGCCGGAGTCACGGGGGGCTGTGTGCCGTGTGACTGCTCGGGAATGTCGGCGGCTGTGGAGGTGGAATGTGTGTGGGGGTCGTACGGGGGATCCGGCAAGATGTGAAGGATGTTTAGGGGGGCACATTGAGGCACCGGGGTTATACGGAGGAGGCATGGCCGGGTGTGGGGTATATATGAGGTGGGGGACACGGCGAGATACAGGGGGCACACGGCCAGGTGTGGGGCTCTATACGAGGGGGCACACGGCCAGGTGTGGGGCTCTATACGAGGGGGCACACGGCCAGGTGTGGGGCTCTATACGAGGGGGCACACGGCCAGGTGTGGGGCTCTGTACGAGGGGGCACACGGCCAGGTGTGGGGCTCTGTACGAGGGGGCACACGGCCAGGTGTGGGGCTCTGTACGAGGGGGCACACGGCCAGGTGTGGGGCTCTGTACGAGGGGGCGAGCGGCCAGGTGTGGGGCTCTGTACGAGGGGGCACGCGGCCAGGTGTGGGGCTCTGTACGAGGGGGCACGCGGCCAGGTGTGGGGCTCTGTACGAGGGGGCACGCGGCCAGGTGTGGGGCTCTATACGAGGGGGCACACGGCCAGGTGTGGGGCTCTATACGAGGGGGCACACGGCCAGGTGTGGGGCTCTGTACGAGGGGGCACACGGCCAGGTGTGGGGCTCTGTACGAGGGGGCACACGGCCAGGTGTGGGGCTCTGTACGAGGGGGCACACGGCCAGGTGTGGGGCTCTGTACGAGGGGGCACACGGCCAGGTGTGGGGCTCTGTACGAGGGGGCACACGGCCAGGTGTGGGGCTCTGTACGAGGGGGCACACGGCCAGGTGTGGGGCTCTGTACGAGGGGGCACACGGCCAGGTGTGGGGCTCTGTACGAGGGGGCACACGGCCAGGTGTGGGGCTCTGTACGAGGGGGCACGCGGCCAGGTGTGGGGCTCTGTACGAGGGGGCACGCGGCCAGGTGTGGGGCTCTGTACGAGGGGGCACGCGGCCAGGTGTGGGGCTCTGTACGAGGGGGCACGCGGCCAGGTGTGGGGCTCTGTACGAGGGGGCACGCGGCCAGGTGTGGGGCTCTGTACGAGGGGGCACGCGGCCAGGTGTGGGGCTCTGTACGAGGGGGCACGCGGCCAGTTGTGGGGCTCTGTACGAGGGGGCACGCTGCGGGGCCAGTTGTGGGGCTCTGTACGAGGGGGCACGCTGCGGGGCCAGGTGAAGGGCTCTGTACGAGGGGGCGCGCTGCGGGGCTCTATACGAGGGGGCACGCTGCGGGGCCAGGTGAAGGGCTCTATACGAGGGGGCGCGCGGCGCGCTGCGGGGCTCTATACGAGGGGGCACGCTGCGGGGCCAGGTGAAGGGCTCTATACGAGGGGGCGCGCTGCGGGGCTCTATACGAGGGGGCGCGCTGCGGGGCCAGGTGAAGGGCTCTATACGAGGGGGCGCGCGGCGAGGTGCGGGGCTCTATACGAGGGAGAAGGTTACTGATGGGCGCTGGTGTAGGGTCACATTATCACACCCCATGTGAAGGGCACTGATGTGGTGTTTATCAGCCGCTTTGATCAGACCGTTACTACCCTTTTCTGGACAGACACAATTACACCTATTTGGATCCTTGTTTCTCCTGGTGACGTCGGTTCCGCAGACCTCCTCTTTTTTTATTGCGGCGTTGGTTCCGCAGACCTCCTCTTTATTGCATAGACCTGGAGTTATTTTTTTTTCCCCCATATCTGTAGTGTTTTTGTGGCGTTTGCAGGGGAACATACGACCAGAGGCCTAATGCTCTGCAGGTGATATGTAGTATTACATGGCGGCTTTTTTTTTTCTGATCAGCAGCTCCGCTTTCTGCTCGTCCTCGACTCAAGTTGCCCGTGTTGGCACGTCATCTGAACTGTGTGGAGGGGGCTGGCTCATTGCTTATTTCAATAGCTAAGCCACCCCCGTTCTGTTTGTATGGCTGACAAATAGACAGAAGACGGGGGGCTGGCTTAGCTTATGCACCGAAAACCCCTTTAACGCTAGTTTATCCTGTAAGTAGTTTTTGCACACGTGATGGCGGCGCAATTGCATAATAAACCCTTTACCTAGCAATTATGCCCTTGATGGCATAGAGAGATCTCCTAAATGATGCCCTTAATATTCATTTTTTTTTAAGCCCAGCTTCTTATTCCATTCAGTCTTCTGTGGGAAGGAAGTGACGGCCCCTGTGGGTCCTCGGTCGGCACATATTCCCCATCTGGAACCAGGTCATGGTGCTAATCACGGAGTGTGAAATGCTGTGAATGATATCAGGGGTTTTATTTCAGTCCCCCTTACCCATCCCAAGACTGCAGCTGGCTTCGCTTTGGCAGATAACAGGGAACAATAGATGGCATTCAGAAGGGGGCTGACTGCAGGTGTAGTGTCCCCTTTTTTTAAGGCTTCATTTTCCTTTATTAGGCACATGAAAGAAATGCTTATGTTTGTGAATCTTCAGGCTCTAGATGACTCGGGAGAAAGGAAGCGTTTGACTTCCGAGTGGAGGATATCGGTGTTAAGCGCTTGCATTATTAATAAGTAATGTGCAGCGGTCGGGATGGACCTGGAGCAGCTTTGGAGGCAGGAAGGAGCGATCCTGAGGCTGCACGGTGCATGCTATGGGGAAATATCGTGCACGGCCGTCCATCAGCAGCCTGCTGGCACCACTTTGTGCTGCAGAGTCTGACAATTACTGCTGCCCCTCTCTTTTGTTCTGCTGCGTTTGCACCTCTCGCCATTGTAGGCTTTATCCTTTTCCTCCCTCGAAAGACTGCATTCTTTTTTTTCTCTCTTCCTAATGTGCTTTCAATAAACTACATTGCAATCGTCAAGTTCTTTGTGCTCTGAAGGACACTTGCAAATCTGCAGCCCTTCAAAGGAACGTCTGGTGCAATTGTGCTGCCCTCCCGGGAGAGGCCGAGTGTAATGTAATGCAGCTCCCGGATACCTGTAGTGCAGCGGATAATTAACCATCATGCTCTGTGCGCGGATAAACACAGAATCACATTTGGTATGCCGCATCTGCGGCTGATGAGACTGACAGGCGATGTGTCTGCTCGCAGGATCCTTGCACGTGTCCGAAATGATTTAGCATTGTTTGAGGCCGCTGCGTGTTTTTTTTTTTTTTTTTTTTTTCCCTTATAAGCTGATCGCACAGGACGTACCCTGGATGAAGAGAAGGCGCCGCCGCAGCACACTGCACATGGTGAGAACCCCGCCATGATGTACTCGCAGGCTGTAGAGGTGCAACTCGCTTACAAGCCGGCGCCATCTGTTCTTCTCTGCATCATTTTACCCCCTAAGGGCAGCAGACGTGAACATAAACCTATGATTGCCAGCCGAGGCGGAAACTATTTTGGGCAGAGCGACTTCCACATTGTCATAATGCTGCAGAAGGAGATACTGCGTCTGATCTCCCCATTTCACCTGCTGCAGCTTCACGTGACGTCTCATGTCGCGGCTGGAATATTGCTTTTTATAAAATCCATTTACGGTATTTTTTTTCCCAAACTGCATGCAGGTAAAATCCACCTAAACTGGGAAACAAAAATCCTGTTAAAGAAATCCACTATTAAAAGCTGCAGAATTTCATAAACTATATTCATAGTTGCAAATATTTTTTTGGGTGCCTTTTTCTTTCTTTTTTTTTTTTCGCTGGGTACCCATAAAAACTTAACATCAGTGGCCTCCTCACTGTAATCCACTGCAGTTGGGGTGGGTGTCAACTAAAATATATACAGCTGCGTGAAAGTGTTTGCCCCCCCCCCCCCTCCTGATTCCCTATTCTTGTGCATGTTTGTCACACTTAAATGTTTCCGTCCGCCAAACAAATGTAAATGTTAGACAATGATAACACAAGTAATCACAAAATGCAGTTTATAAATGAAGGTCTTTATTATTAAGGGAAAAGCAAACTAGACCTACAGGGCCCTGTGTGAAGAACTGATGCCCCCCCCCCCCCCCCCCAAGCTGGTTGGGCCGCCCTTAGCAGCAACAACTGCAGTCAAGCATTTGCGATAACTGGCAATGAGTCTTTTACAACGCTCTGGAGGGATTTTGGCCCCTCACCTTTGCAGAATTGTTGTAATTCAGCCACATTGTAGGGTTACCGAGCATGAACCGCCTTCTTAAGGTCATGCCACAGCATTTCAATCAGATTAAGATCAGGATTTTTGACTAGGCCACTCCAAAGTCTTAGTTTTGTTTTTCTTAAGCTATTCAGGGGTGGACTTGCTGGTGTGTTTTGGATTATTGTCCTGCTGCATAACCCAAGTGCGCTTCAGTGTAAGCTACAACAGGAGCGTGGGATGTATTGACAAGCACGAGGCAGATCAAGAGTTAAACGGTATTTAATACAGGGAATACTCAACGCAGGGAGAGAATAGGGGGAGGTATGGGAGGTTAATGTTCAGGAAGAGAACAAGTGTTCAGATAACAGGTAGACTTATCAGTCTGTTTCCAGAGGATGGAGGCTTGGAGATCCCGTGATGGCATTGTAGGAGACGCGTGAATTCTCTGGCCTAGTCCTGGAGGAAGGTGAGCACTGTCTCTTGACAGCCGGGACATATCCTGGCTCTCCTAGGCGTAGTGTTGCTGTACTGGGGCGAGGTGTCCGTGGCCTCAGCCTGCATACCAGAATAGGGGTGGGGTCAGTCATACTAGGATGAGATGGGGGGGGGGGGGGGTGGCCTGCATACCAGAATAGGGGTGGGGCCAGTCATACTAGGATGAGATGGGGGGGGGGGGGGCCTGCATACCAGAATAGGGATGGGGCCATGCATACTAGGACGAGATGGGGGGACCCTGCATACCAGGATAGGGGTGGGGCCATGCATACAAGGATAGGGATGAGGGTGGTCATTCCTGCCAGGATACGGATGAGGTGGGCCACGCACACCAGGATACGGATGAGGTGGGCCACGCACACCAGGATACGGATGAGGTGGGCCACGCACACCAGGATACGGATGAGGTGGGCCACGCACACCAGGATACGCGATAATAAGTACAGAATTGACCACATTTTTTACTTCATTTTTTTTCTCTCCTAATTTCCTCCTCTAAAACCTAGGTGCGTCTTACAGTCTGAAAAATACAGTACTTTGTTTCACGTGTGTTCCAGAATTTATTTGAATCACAGCATGATATCTAGCTTTTGAACAGTTTTTGTTTTAAGGGTAGGGGGACACTTTTTCACACAGGACTCTGTAGGTTTGGATTTCTTTTTCCCTTAATAATGACCTTCATTTAAAAACTGCATTATGTGTTATCTTTGTCTAATATTTTCATTTGTTTGGGGATTTGCACACTAAAATGTTTCAGAAAAATAGGAAATCAGGAAGGGGAGGCACTCTCACACAGCTGTGTTTATTTAATAGTGGCCTTAAAATATGCGAAACCAGATTTGATTTTCAAGTACCGGACCCCGACCCGCTTTTTTTTTTTTTTTTTATTTTTTTATTTCCTGGCTTTTTTTCTTTTTGGTGGGGGGGCATCATATGACCACTGCAGTAAATCAGTGGCCACCAACTAGCTGCAGCGTTGACCTTCAGACTTCATGGCTGCTGATTTGCTTCAGTGGAGAGATGTATCTTATTTTAAGGCCAACATTGAATCATTTGTACAATAAGGCCTCTTTCACACTTCCGTTTTTTTTTTTTTTTTTTTTTTTTTTTTTTTTGGTCAGTTGCAATCCGTGAAAAAATGCAAAAGATGGATCCGTTTCTGTTGTGACACCAACGTATGCCACCGGACCGTTGTTTTGATGTATCCGCTGAAGTCGGAAATTTAAAGGAACCGCAGCCTAGAAAAGGAGAGAGCGAGAGAATTTTTTTTCTGCTGCCAGAATGGGATTTGGGGTTAAATTTCTGGCAAGGAAATTCTTCCAGGCATGCTCAGTGTAAACAAGCGGATCCGTGCACACAAAAAAAAGTTTCATTATCCGTCCACTCAAGTAAGCAGACGCCAAAATTTTGGCGGATCCGTCAAAAAACGGATCCAACGGATAACCATCCGTCAAAATCCGCCGCTAATGCAAGTCAATGGGGAAAAAATGGACCCACCAAAAATAATGGCGGATACGTTTTTTTTTGCAAAACGGCGGATTTTGACTGGGAACAAACGTAAGTGTGAATCAGGCTTTAAAGGGAAGGGTATTGCAGCCCTCTGGCCACCCATGGTTTCCCCTTTCTAATTCTGTTGAACCCACTGATCCCATGTTTTGACTAATTCTCAACAGCCCCTTTAATATTCACATAAGGTAATTTGGGTCAAATCACTGACATTTTGCTCCGTAGTTGTCACGTTGTCTCGTGTTTGATTACTATGGGGCTGCAGCGCCGCTGATTAATCAAATTCTGAATGTGCCCTTTATGCAGCAGATTAGTGTGATTTATCACATGTTGTTAGTTCATGTTTTCCTGTCTCTACCCAGTAAATTTTCACCAAAGACTACAGTATGTGTCGTTACTGTAGGATCTCTTGATTCCAACAATCAGGGCTGTGGAGTCGATATAAAATGGACCAACTACCGACTCCTAAAATATATAATAAATTGGGTACAGTAGTTCAATGCAGAATGTGCTGAATATTTTTTCATAGGAATTTGGGAAAGTTATGAAATGTCCCATAAATGGCTGTTCTATTCCTGATCTAAGGCTACATTCACACACAGCGTTTTTTGAGGATACGTTTTTCACTTGCAAAAGCAGATCAGCTTTTTAAAAAACTGCATCACCTGAAAGGTTTTTGAGCTCATAGATAATGTTTTCAATAGAGCAGATTTCTAATCTGCTTTTGCTATCTATCCATTTATCCATATCATATCTGTACCAAAAACAATGAAAGCCGGGTAGCACACACTCACTCCTCTTTTTTTCTTTTTTTTTTTTTTTTTTTTTAAAGCACCAGTCAGGTACACCTCATAGCTGCCCAAAAGGACGCCCAGGACAGGCATTGTTCGTCTTCAGTAACACATCAACATCAATTGATAGTTGGAATAAATAGACTGCATTAACCACCACATCTTCTTAAGGTGCAGGCCCTATTTTCAAGTGTAGGGGTGTGCAGTATGAGGTTCTGCAGCAGCTGAGGTGTGCAGTATGAAATTCTGCAGAACAGTATGAGGTTCTGCCCCCCCCCCCCAGGTTTGATCCTGGCTACACCCATGGTGTGAATGCAGCCTGAGGATCTAGGCTTTATCTTAGCGTAGATAAGTCATAGTGTGTGTGTGTGTGTATGTATATATATATATATATATATATATATATATATATATATATATATATATATAATTAATTTGTGGCCGAAAGTATTGACACCCCTGCAATTCTGTCAGATAATACTCGGTTTCTTCCTGAAAATGATTGCAAACACAAATTCTTTGGTATTATTATCTTTATTTAATGTCTTAAATGAAAAAACACAAAAAGTATTGTCCTAAAGCCAAATTGGATATAATTCCACACCAAAAGAGGGTGGACAAAAGTATTGGCACTGTTCGAAAAATCATGTGATGCTTCTCTAATTTGTGCATGGAGAAAAGAAAGAAGACCAAAGAACTGTCTGTTCATGCTTCCTCAAGTCCTCAATCTCAAGGCTACAAGTCCATCTCCAAAGACCTGAATGTTCCTGTGTCTACCGTGCGCAGTGTCATCAAGAAGTTTAAAGCCCATGGCACTGTGGCTAACCTCCCTAGATGTGGACGGAAAAGAAAAATTGACAAGAGATTTCAACGCAAGATTGTGCGGATGTTGGATAAAGAACCTCGACTAACATCCAAACAAGTTCAAGCTGCCCTGCAGTCCGAGGGTACAACAGTGTCAACCCGTACTATCCGTCGGCGTCTGAAAAACCAGGGGAAGAGTCTTGAGGAGATCATTTGCATATTCCCAGTGCCTTCTGGGATAAGTGAAGAGTCTCCGCGAGCTCAACGATCACTGGGTTTTGGCCGTTGCAGCTGAAAAGAGGAAATTGGAAAAACCGCGCGCCGATATTTCGCTCATCTTTCATCGTTTTTAAGAAATCTCAAGATGGAAGAGGCCAGGAGCCATTTGGTGAGCTGCATTTCTTGCTACATGTTCACAGATTTGCCAGTGGAAAAGCCAAACTTCACATGCCACAAATGCAAGCTTGTGTCCCTGTTGGAGGAAAAGTTGCAAAATCTCGAAGAGAGGTTAGCTACGTTGAAGATCATTAAGGAAGGTGAAGAGTTCTTGGACAGAGCAGAATTATCTCTTCATGTTACAGAAAGAGAAGAAATTCGAAGTGCACCTGAAGAAACAGAGGAATGGAGACATGTGACCCAGAGAAGCAGGAGGATCAGGAGGCAGTCAGCACCCATACTGCTCAGGAACCAGTACCAGGCTCTCACGCAGGAAAACGATGAAGAAATACATCAGGATAAGACTTTGCCCACAAACAGCAACCTTGTACGCCCTCAGAGTCCTCCTGGATGGAGAAAGAAAAATGTTGTGAAGAAGCGGAGAGTGGTGGTCATGGGGGATTCCCTGCTGAGAGGAACAGAGGCCGCTATCTGCAGACCGGATATAACTACAAGAGAAATGTGCTGTCTTCCAGGTGCAAAAATTAAAGATGTGTCTGACAGGATATCAGGACTCTTCAGACCTACAGATGACTACCCATTCCTGCTACTACATGTGGGGACAAATGACACCGCAAGAAACGACCTGGAAATCATCTGCAGAGACTTTGAAGACTTAGGCAAGAAAGTGAAAGAACTGAGAGCGCAGGTGGTCTTCTCTTCCATCCTCCCAGTGGATGGCCATGGAACAAGGAGGTGGAATAAGATTCTGCAGGTGAACAACTGGCTACGTCGATGGTGCCGTCAGCAACGATTTGGATTTCTGGATCACGGAGTGAACTACTTATACGATGGACTACTTGCTAGAGATGGGGTGCACCTTACGAAGACTGGAAAGCATGTATTTGGAAGTCGCCTTGCTACACTTGTAAGGAGAGCTTTAAACTAGAACAACATGGGAAGGGAAGCAAAAGACCAGAAAAAGCCATACACCTGACAAATGCTATTGAGAACTCTGCTATTAGAAGTGGAAAGGAAGAACAAAGACGAAAGAATCTAATTAATAAAAATATTGGAGAAAGAGAAACCAATCACAAACTAAAATGTTTCTATACTAATGCACAAAGCATGGGCAACAAACAAGGAGAATTGGAACTACTAACACAGGAAAAGAAATATGATGTCATTGGAATCACTGAAACTTGGTGGGACAATACACATGATTGGAATACAAGACTAGAAGGATACAACTTATTTGCAAGAAACAGACTTGATAAACGAGGAGGGGGTGTCGCATTGTATGTTAGAAATGCGTATATCTGCACAGAGATTGAAGCTTCAGAGACTGGGAGTTCTGTGGAAACTGTTTGGGTAAGAATACAAGGACAGAACAATGGAAAGGACACCATTGTAGGCATTTACTACAGGCCGCCTGTGCAAGCTGAAGATATGGATGAACTCTTTATGCATCAGATGGCCAAGTTCTCCAAAAAATATGACATAGTTGTCATGGGAGATTTCAACTATCCAGACATTTGTTGGGAATCTCTCTCAGGCAAAACTAACAGGTCAAGGAAATTCTTATCCTCTCTTGCTGACAACTTTATCTTCCAAAAGGTAAGGGAAAAAACAAGGGGAACTGCTACCTTGGATCTAATCCTTATAAACAGGGAGGAAATGGTTGAGGAGGTAAAAGTGGCTGGGACCCTAGGAGGTAGCGACCATGCTATTTTGGATTACTAGAGGTGGAAGACCTGTGAAGACTCAGACGTCAAGGTTAGATTTCAGAAAGGCAGATTTTAAGGGATTCAGAAAGAGAATTGGAGGGATCCAATGGCTGGATATCCTTAAAGACAAAAATGTCCAGGAAGGATGGGAAATCTTGAAAAATGAAATTCTCAAAGCACAGTTGTTAACAATTCCGAAAAGAGGGAAGAATAGGAAGCATTTAAGGAAACCAGGATGGATGAACACAGAACTTAAGCACATGCTAAAAAGGAAGAAAAAAATGTTTATAAAATGGAAAGAGGGAGGCATATCTAAAGAAGAATATAATGCTGTCTGCAGAACCTGCAGGGCACAAATCAGATTAGCTAAAGCTGAAAATGAACTGAGGCTTGCAAGAGATGTCAAAAGCAATAATAAAGGATTTTGGGGATATGTCAAAAGTAAAAGAAAAGTCAAAGATGCTATAGGATTTTTACAGGATGAAAATGATGAAATGGTAAGACAGGATGTTGAGAAGGCTGAACTTTTAAATTCCTATTTTGCATCTGTTTTCTCTCAGAAAGGAAATGCAACATCAACTGTTATTCACTGTCCTATTAAGGGAATAGAAGAATCCAGGATATCTATAAACAGAAAGATAGTGAGGAAACACTTAGCTAACCTAAATTAATTCAAGTCTCCAGGTCCAGATGAATTACACCCCAGAGTACTGAAGGAGATAGCAGAAGAAATTTTTGAACCCCTCTCCATAATCTTTGAAAATTCTTGGAGAACAGGAGAACAGGAGAAGTGCCAGAAGACTGGAGAAGAGCAAATGTTGTTCCTATCTTCAAAAAGGGGAAGAAGGTGGACCCAGGGAACTATAGGCCGGTGAGTCTGACTTCTATACCAGGAAAGATCTTTGAACAAATTATTAAACAACATGTATGTCAATACCTGGATAAGAATGAAGTGATTAAACAGAGTCAGCATGGGTTTCTAACTAATAAGTCATGTCAGACTAACTTAATTTCCTTCTATGACGGTATCACTGATTGGGTGGATCAAGGAAATGCTGTAGATATAGTATATCTTGACTTCAGCAAAGCATTTGACAAAGTATCTCATACAATCCTTATTGAAAAAATGACTAAGTATGGAATGGACAAGGCAACTGTTAGGTGGATTCATAACTGGCTTAGTGATCGGACCCAAAGAGTGGTCGTAAATGGCTGCACATCCAGTTGGAAGAATGTCTCAAGTGGGGTACCACAGGGCTCTGTCCTGGGCCCTGTATTGTTCAACATCTTTATCAACGATTTAGATGAAGGAATTGAGGGTAAACTGATTAAATTTGCTGATGACACAAAGCTAGGAGGGATAGCTAACACTAGAGAAGAGGGAGAGAGGATTCAAAAAGATTTAAATAAACTGGAGAAGTGGGCAGCAACTAACAGAATGGTTTTTAACAGGGAGAAATGCAAAGTACTACATCTGGGCAATAAAAATGAAAAAAAGCATATATAGAATGGGAGGAATAGGGCTAAGTGACAGCACATGTGAAAAAGACT